>NC_082706.1:174396221-179196221 GCF_030144855.1 Hypanus sabinus
GAGGTACAGAAGCCAGAAGACACACACTCAGCAATTCAAACACAGCTGCTTCACTTCTGCCATCTGATTTCTAAATGAAATTTGAACCCATGAACACTATGCCACTATATTTTTTAATTTCTTTTTTTTCCACTGTTTTTTTTAACTTAACTATTTAATAGAGATATATATACTTAACGTAACATTGTACTGCTGTCATGAGGTTAAGGAATTTCATGACATATGACGATGATATTAAACCTGATTCTGGTTCTGCCGTGGCACTATCCAGCACCTTTTTAAATTTGCTTTCAGTTGACTATTGCAGGGGTGTGGCATTCAAACGGTGGATGGATCTCCAATCACGCTGTAGTTGTCTCAGCCAATCACGCCCCCACAATGCTGCCCTTCCTGGTTTTACCAAATAGCAACCCAATGCAGCTTGTTGGTTGTTGTGTTTCACTGTTACAAATGCCATTCCCACAGAAGTTACCTTTTCTCTTGTATACGGGAAGAAAGGGGCTTGTTTTGCTGTTGCTGTTGTGTTTTGTTGGTGATTGCCTGCTGAACGTTGTTGGCATGCCATGTTGGTTCCAGCTGTGTGGCGGGTCTTGTGGGCTGCTCCCACCAATCCTTAGGTTGTGTTGTCTGTTAATACAAGCAAAACACTTCAGTGTATATATTGATGTACATGTGATAAATAAGTGAATCTGAACCGAAAGCTCAGCAGGAGAGTTGATGTAGCTTAAGTACCAGGTAAACCATGAGCAGGCATCTAACTCTAGCTTCATTTATATTTCCTCAGTCCATGCATCACCCTAGTGATTCCATGCCCCCTTCAGCATCCTGTCCCTTATGTGCTGCCCATAGTCTTCCAGACATTATCTTTTACTATAAAGATGAATATTCAAGACAGAATTGGAAAAGGAAATGGAAAATATTCAGCCATGGATATGTCTCTGGCACAAAGATGGGGAATTCTGACTCAACAATGAAGAGCATATATTGATGTCAAGGTTCTGGATGGTTGGCTCTTGGACACTGGCAAGATCCACCTCTCCACAGAACCCCTCCAACTTGTGCTAAAGGGTAACCATAGGCTCTCCTATCTTGTTGATTCACTGCTGGTGCTTGGCCTTCACCGGTTACCTCGACACAACCTGTGGGCCAATTGGTCAATGAAGGCGCTCCAGGAGTGGGGACCGACCTGCCTGTATACCTGTCTAGGTCCAGGTTAAGCCCCTGGAAACATATCCCTTCCTATGCAAACTGCTAGTGTAGACCTGTCTGGTGTTTTCAGGTGTTTCTGACCTTCTTGAAGTCTTCAGTAAGAAGAAGGTCATCTCCCTGCCTTCACACAAGTTTTATGATTGTGCCTTTGACCTCTTAACTGGTTCTAGTCCTCCCTAGGGCCAGCTCTTTGCCCTCGCCTGTCCTGAAATGGTGGCCATGGAAGAATATATCAAGGAAGCATTGCCTTAGGATTTATCCACCTGCCAACATCATCAGCAGCAGTGTGCTTCTTTTTTTTTGAGCAAGAAGGATGAAAAGCTCCATTCCGCATTGATTGTCAGACCCTGATCAACATTACAGTCAAGTACACCTCCCCTCTTCCCCAACTTGCCTCTGCATTCAAACATCTACATGGAGCAAATGTATTTTCCAAAATAGATCTGTGCAATGCTTACAACCAGGTTTGCATCCAAGAAGGGGATGAGAGGAAGACAGTATTCAACACCTCCAAAGGTCACTATAAGTACCGTCTCATGCCTTTTGGTCTGGCTAAGACCCTGCTGTTTTTCAGGACCTGGTCAATGATGCGTTCTGGGACATGTTGTATCAGTTTGTTTTTCTGTATATGGATGACATTTTTATCTATTTCTGCTCTCATCAGGAATACATCCAGCATATCTGGAAGGTTCTTAGATGGCTTCTCGAGAACAAGCATTCTGCCAAGCCAGAGCAATGTGAGTTCCACAAAGAGCAGGTGTCATTAGGGTTCCATCCTCACCACTTCCAGTGTTCAAATGAACTTATGTTAAAGTTCAGCCAGTAACAGAGTGATCCAAACCATTTGCAGTCAAACAGGTACATTTTCTCATGGGGTTTGCACCACTTCATCAGAAACTTCAGTTCCATCATGACATTCATAAATGCACTCACCGAGAAGACCACTGCAGGGTTCCTATGGTCAAGTGAAACTGACCAAGCATTCTCAGAGCTAAAGTAACTGCTCCAGTGGTACAACATCCAGACCCATCCTGTCAAGGTTGATACATCAGGTGTCAGCATTGGAGCTGTTCTCTCCCAGTGCTCTTATGTAAATAATCAGCTGCACCCCTGTGCTTTTCTTTCCCGTCACTTGACTCCTACAGAGTGTAACCATGATATTGAGAACTGAAAACTTCTGGCTGTCAAGGAGGCATGGCAATACTGTGTGGAGGGGAAAGACAAATCATAAGAACCTCTCCTTCATTTGGGATGCCAAGAGACTTAATTCCCTTCAAGCCTGTTGGGTTCTCTTCTTCACCTGGTTTAATTTCACACTCACCTACCACCCTGGCAGCCAGAATGCCAAGGCTGATGCCCTCTCCTGCCAGATTGACATCTCAGATTGTCAATGTCCCAAGATGTCCACGATGCTGACTCTGCCTGTCCTACTTGTGCCCAGCACAAGGCAACGAGTCAGAGCCCGCTGGTCGGCTCTGCCTGCTGCCTGTGCCCTCACCACCCCACATCCCACCCCTCAGTGACTTTCATCACCGGTCAGACGGGAACACCACCATTCCGGTAGTTTAGGACCAGTTCTCCAAAGCAGCCCCCATCGTTGCTCTCCCCAAGCTCCCATCAGCTCGTGAAGCTGCCACTTTCATAGCTTAACATGTGTTCAGGCTGCTCAGCGTCTGATCAAGGACCACAGTTCACATCCCGTTTTTGGAAGGCTTTCTGTTCTCTTTTTGGAGCCACAGCCAGCCTCTCATCAGGCTTCCACCCCCAATCTAACAGCCAGACTCAGAGTGAATCAGAAGCTGGAGACTGCCCTGCCTGCCTTTTCTCTACCAACCCCACAACCTGGAGCTCCCAACTGGCTTTGGCAGAGTTTTCCCACAATAACCTTCAGTCGTCCTCCACTGGCACGTCCTTCTTTGAATGCCAAAAAGGATTCCAGCCCCCACCCTTCCCTGACCAGGAGACTGATGTGGGAGTTCCTGCTGCTGAGCAACTGGCCAATACTACAAATGCATGGGGAGACGGCCAGGGCTTCTCTGCTGTGCACTCAGAAACAACATGCCCAGCTGGCTGATGGGGCTGCTGAAGCCAGGGGAAAAAGTTTGGCTGGCATCTAGATAACTTGCTTTAAGAGTAGAGAGATTCAAGTTGGCTCCATGCTATGTGGGAGCCTCTGATAGACTGTGGCTTCCACCATCAGTGAAGATTCACCCAGAGTTCCATGTTTCCCAGTGCAAAATTGATGACTTCGTCCCCATTTGCTCATCACCCCTCCTCCCCGCTTGGTGGATGGGTCCCTGGTCTGTTCTGTACAGCAGCATCTTGCCTGGTGCAGTGCAGGCTCCAGTACCTAGTAGATTGGGAAGGGTATGGCTCATGCCAGCCCTTTAAGGTTTATTTGTGGTCGTATTTAACTCCCTTTCTTTAGTTTCTGTCTTGTTGATTTTTGACTGAAGTGTATCTGCTTATCTTAGTACACATTCCAGGAAGGAAGGTCACAATTTTGATTGATGTTGCAAAGGAGTAGAACTTACTTAGTATTGAGTTTCTGCTTCCGAGCCACAGTGGTTGTGTTAGATTTTAGTTTGAGCATTTTAGTTCGCTCCCCTGTTGGCCTGGCATTTAGCATTTTCCTTTGGTTTTCCACAGTTCTTATTAAGAACCAGTGAACTGTACATCACACTGCTGTGTCTCTCCCTCTGCACTTTGGCCATCATCGAAAACCAAGTCAGCTAGATCCAACTCAAACTGAATCATCAAATTCGCTGGTGACACAGCAGTGTTTTACCCATCAACAACAATGGTATATAGGGAGGAGATAGAGCAGCTTGTAGAATGACGTTAGCACAACAACTTGAGTCTTAGCGTGGACAAGACTAAAGAGATGATTGTGGACTTTAGGAAGGTGCAGGCTGACTACTCATCATTGCATATCAGTGACTCCTCCGTGCTGAGAGCTAGGAGCACCTGGTTTCTAGGAGTACGCATAATAGACGATCTTGCCTGGTTCCTCAACACAACCTCTTTAGTCAAGAAAATATCAGCGTCTCCACTTTCTGAGGAGATTGAGGCAAGTGCGTCTCTCCTCCTCATCCCCATTCTAACCAATTTTCACAGGAGCACCTTTGAGAGTGCCATGACCAGCTGCATCACCATCTACTACGGGAATTAGATAATAGACAATAGACAGTAGGTGCAGGAGTAGGCCATTTGGCCCTTCTAGCCAGCACTGCCATTCACTGTGATCATGGCTGATCATACACAATCAGTACCCCGTTCCTGCCCTCTCCCCGTATCCTTTGACCCTGCTATTTATAAGAGCTCTATCTAACTCTCTCTTGAAAGCATCCAGAGACTTGTCCTCCACTGCCTTCTGGGGCAGAGCATTCCACATATCCACCACTCTCTGGGTGAAAAAGTTTTTCCGCATCTCTGTTCTAATTGGCCTACCCCTTATTCTTAAACTGTGGCCTCTAGTTCTGGACTCACCCATCAGCGGGAACATGCTTCCTGCCTCCAGCGTGTCCAATCCCTTAATAATCTCATATGTTTCCATCAGATCCCCTCTCATCCTTCTAAATTCCAGTGTATACAAGCCCAGTTGCTCCAATCTTTCAACATATGACAGTCCCGCCATTCTGGGAGTTACCTTGTGAACCTATGCTGCACTCCCTCAATAACAAGAATGTCCTTCCTCAAATTTGGAGACCAAAACTGCACACAGTACTCCAGGTGGGGTCTCACCAGGGCCCTGTACAGCTGCAGAAGGACCTCTTTACTCCTATACTCAATTCCTCTTGTTATAAAGGCCAGCATGCCATTAGCTTTCTTCACTGCCTGCTGTACCTGCATGCTTGCTTTCATTGACTAATGTACAAGAACACCGAGATCTCGTTGTACTTCCCCTTTTCCTAACTTGACTCCATTTAGATAGTAATCTGCCTTCCTGTTCTTGCCACCAAAGTGGATAACCTCACATTTATCCACATTAAACTGCATCTGCCATACATTTGCCCACTCACCCAACCTGTCCAAGTCACCCTGCATTCTCATAACATCCTCCTGACATTTCACACTGTTACCCAGCTTTGTGTCATCAGCAAATTTGCTAATGTTACTTTTAATCCCTTCATCTAAATCATTAATGTATATTGTAAACAGCTGCGGTCCGAGCACCGAACCTTGCGGTACCCCACTGGTCACAGCTTGCCATTCCGAAAGGGACCTGTTAATCACTACTCTTTGTTTCCTGTCAGCCAGCCAATTTTCAATCCATGTCAGTACTCTGCCCCCAATACCATATGCCCTAATTTTGCCCACTAATCTCCTATGTGGGACTTTATCAAAAGCTTTCTGGAAGTCCAGGTACACTACATCCACTGGCTCTCCCTTGTCCATTTTCATAGTTACATCCTCAAAAAACTCCAGAAGATTAGTCAAGCATGATTTTCCCTTCATAAATCCATGCTGACTTGGACTGATCCTTCCACTGCTATCCAAATGTGTCGTAATTTCCTCTTTTATAATTGACTCCAGCATCTTTCCCACCACTGATGTCAGGCTAACCGGTCTATAATTCCCTGTTTTCTCTCTCCCTCCTTTCTTGAAAAGTGGGACAAGATTAGCCACCCTCCAATCAGCAGGAACTGTTCCTGAATCTATAGAACATTGGAAAATGATTACCAATGCATCCACGATTTCTAGAGCCACCTCTTTAAGTACCCTGGGATGCAGACCATCAGGTCCCGGGGACTTATCAGCCTTCAGACTCAACAGTCTATTCAACACCATTTCTTGCCTAATATAAATTTCCTTCAGTTCATCCTTTACCCTAGTTCCTTTGGCCACTATTACATCTGGGAGATTGTTTGTGTCTAGTGAAGACAGATCCAAAGTACCTGTTCAACTCATCTGCCATTTCCTTGTTCCCCATAATAAATCCACCCGTTTCTGTCTTCAATGGCCCAATTTTGGTCTTAACTATTTTTTTGCTATTCACATACCTAAAGAAGCTTTTACTATCCTCCTTTATATTCTTGTCTCGTACCTCATTTTTTCTTGGCGTATTGCCTTTTTTGTTACCTTCTGTTGCTCTTTAAAAGCATCCCAGTCCTCTGGTTTCTCGCTCATCTTTGCTATGTTATACTTGTTCCCTTTTATTTTTAACCTGCACTTTATTTCCCTCATCAGCCATGGCTGCCCCTTACTCCCCTTAGGATCTTTCTTCCTCTTTGGAATGAACCGATCCTGCACCTTCTGCATTATTCCCAGAAGTACCTACCATTGTTGTTCCACTGTCTTCCCTACTAGGGTATTGTTCCATTGAACTTTGGCCAGCTCCTCCCTCATAGCTCCATAGTTCCCTTTGTTCAACTGTAATACTGACACATCCGATTTTCCCTTCTCCTTCTCAAATTGTAGGTTAAAACATATCATATTATGGTCACTACCTCCTAATGGTTCCTTTACCTCGAGGCCCCTGATCAAATCTGGTTCATTGCACAACAATAAATCTGGAATTGCTTTCTCCCTGGTAGGGAGAATTGCAAGGTATCTGACCACGAGATCCTACCAAGGAATGTGAGGACTGACAGGAGGATACTCGGAGTATCTCTTCCACCCATCCGAGATGTTCCTCTGAAGCACTGCATACGCAGGGCTCTTAGCATTGTCAAGAATCATTTACATCAGTACCACAATTCTTTGACACCCTACCATCAGGCAGGAGATAGGATAACGTTAGGATAAGGACTGTGAGGATGATAAACAGCTTCTTCCCCAAGGCCATGAGACTACTGAACTCTCTGCCACCGCCAAGGTCTCATCACGTATAAAGCACCAGTATCCTTATACTGTTTACTTTTTAACTTGTGTCATAAATGTCACTCTTCTAAATGTGCTAAATATCAATCTTCTGGAATATATTTTATTATTTGTTAATTTAATTGTGGTAATGTAACTTTATGTGCTGTGTGTGAGTTATATGTACTGTGTTGTGCACCTTGGTCTAGAGGAGTGTTGTTTTGTTTGGCGGTATACATGTCAATGGTTGAATGACAATACACTTGTAAATTGGTTTATTATTGTCACATGTATTGAGGATCAGTGAAAAACTTGTCTTGCATACTGTTCGTATAGATTATTACATTACAACAGAGTATTGAGGTAATACAAGTTAAAATAATAATAGAGTGCAGAATAAATATTTGCAGTTACAGAATAAGTGCAGTGCAGGGAGACAATAAGGTGCAGGATGATAACAAGGTAGATTGTGAGGTCAAGAAAATATCTTATCATACAAGGGGACTATTTAATAATCTTATAACAGTGGCGTGGAAGCTGTCCTTGGGCCTAATGATACATGCTTACCGGCTTTTTATATCTTCTGCCTGATGGGGCGTGAGGGGGGAAGAGGAAGTGTCCATGGTCCGTGGGTTTAATGATTATGCTGGCAGCGAGGTGCAGGCAGAATCCATGGATGGGATGGGATTGATTCCTATGAGGCGCTGAACTGTGGCCACAACTCTGCAGTTTCTTAAGATCACGGCCAAAGCAGATGCTACGCCAAGCCGTGATTCATCTAGATTTCATCTAGATTCAACCCTCATCCATTGATAAAAATTAGTGAGGGTCAAAGGAGGCATGCCAAATGTCTTTAGCTTCTTGAGGAAGTAGAAACACTGGTGAACTTTCTTTGCCAGGGCTTTAATGTGACTGGACCAGGAAAATGGCTACTGGTGATGTTCACTCCTAGGACCTTGAACCTCTCAACCTTCTTGACCTCAGCTCCATTGATGCAAAAAGGGACTAATCAACCCAATTTCTAGTCTGTGGAGTTTCACAAACACACTCGCAAGCACACACACAGACAGAAATAAAAAAAGACATTTTTATTCATACTGAATGAGTACATTTCTTGTCTCTTTCCAGGTAGCTCGATGATTTGCAGCCAGTGGGGTCCTTCTGAAATGTGAGACAAATGTAAATAAAGAAAAAATGTGTAAGCTGGAAAACTGATCCAAGAAAGGAAAAAGTGTTGGAAACACACAGCAGGTCAGACAGTATCTGTGGAAAGATAAAAAAAGATAGCATTTCAGGTTCAAAACTTTTGGTTAGAGTGAGGAAAGAGAGGTTAAAATGGTAATTTTAATGTAGAGAAGGAGGTGGGAGAAATTGAGAGGATAACGGGAATGGGTAGAATGAAACTAGGTCATATAGGATAATGGCATAATTAGATAATGATAATGCTCCTTTGTTTGTGTCAGATATTGTTAATGTAAAGGTTGTGGGACATGCCAGTAGACTGGGCTATATCAATCTAATGAGAAAAACTGAGACAATATCTCAACATGGACAATTGGCCGAAATGACTTGATCTTACACAGATTGAAGGGCAAGTAATCTGAAGAATTCAGTACCAGGACTAAAAGACTCAGACGGAAAATAAAGTGCTCTTCTTTAAGCTTGCTTTGGGCCTTGTTGTAGCAATATAAAGGCTGGAAAATTAAAGTTGGCAGGCAACCATGAACTCAGACTCGCTCTGAAGGACTGAATGCAGGTGCTCTGTAAAGCCCCACCTGTACCTTTGCACCATTCTGTTTGGCAGCGCTGAATGTAAAGCTGCTGCTTTTGTGTTCGGCTTTCACTCATTGTTGAAATCAACCATCATTTCAACCTGATAACATTCTTCAGTCAATGGAAATATTTAGGAATTGTAGATGTAGGAAGGAGCAGTGACTGATTCTTGCACACATGAAATGTTATTTTTTATAAGCCTCATCACCAGACAATCAATATTGGCATTATATCAGATAACTGTCATTGCTATTTTTCTTTTTTTGCATCTAGCCTGAGTTTCAGATTGTTTGTCCAGTGAAGTGGAAGATGATGCAGAAGAGACAAGCTGCTGAAAGCAGACACTTACTCAATGCAGCACTTTGTCAGACTAAGGAGAAGTTTTAGAACTTCATACCCTCTAAGGACTTTGTACAAGTAGTCCAGTCTCGTAGTGAATATTATGTTGCCGTGTAATATAGACGATTGTGTGACACACTGGGAATCTACAATTGCTGCCATACTGTAGCTATTTGGAAAACTCTTACTGACTATTGCTTTCTAATCTTTAAAGATTCCTCTGCCACCTTAGTAAAGCTGGCCACACTAAATATGGCATTTCAAAGGCCCTAATTAAAGGAAATATATTGATACCGTATACCTGTTGCTAAGTTATTATTTACAGACGCTGCCTAGCGTACAATGCAGTTTCTTTGGGGAATAAAACATGGAGGAAATGAGTCCTGGAATTTCAATACATTATTAATCCCTATCTGTCTGACCCAGTGCAATCAAGATTCATTTTACAACCTTGTCATTATGAGTTTAGCATTCAGCAGCACTGTTTCTTTATGAACAAAGTATTCTAGGGCCTTATTTATTGAGGAAGTAGCGCCAGTTGATTTGCTGCACTGGTAGTCCATGCTTGTATCTCTTACAGAGAAGATTCCTGTGGCTGTAGCTTGTGCTGGACTGGAAGTGGCAATATAAGTGGATGGAGTGGTGAAAAAGACATATGGCATGCTTGTCCTCAAAGGTGAGGGCATAGAATACTGGAGAGTTAGAATGTCACATTGTGGCTTTAAAAAACACTGTTTAGACCACACTATTGCGTGCATTTCTGATGAGCACACTATAGGAAGGATGTTATTACACTGAAGAGAGTGCAGAAATTCACAAGGATGTTGCCTGGAATGGAAGACGTTAGTTATGGTCTGCAATCGGATAGCCTGGGCTTCTTTTACCGTGGACCGAACAGAGGTTAACAGGTGGTCTAATAGAAGTATATACGATTTTGAAAGGCTGAGATAGGCTGGACAGTCAAAATCTCTTTCCCTATGAGAGGAGTGTCATAGAACAAGAGGCCATGGGGTTAAGGTGAGAGGTAGGAGGTAATGACGATCTGAGGAGTAAGATTTATGTACAGAGAGTAGCTGCAATGTGAAATGTGCTGCCAGGTGAGGCAGTGGAATCAAATAAAATTATTAAGTTGAAGGAGAAATAAGGTAAACACTTAAATTGACAAGGTATGGAAAGATATTGACCTAATGCAGGTGAATGGAATTAGCATAGTTGGGCATAAGATTCAGCGTGGTTACAGAGCCCATTCCTGTGCTTTATAACTCTATGACAATGACTCTGTAATGGCACTGGGACGACGCTTAATTTACAGCACATTCCTGCTTCCACCCTTTCCTCTCCTCCAATGTCCCTGCTGTTCCCTGTCAGCTAGCCGGCCAGATTGTGCTACACAGGGTGAGAGGGCACAGGCTGAAACCAGGCCTTCCATGGCCATGGCAGCTGGAGGTAATCTTCTGAAACTTCTTCCTCTGAAACCTAGCAGCCTTCCCCAAACCATGCTGCAATCACTTGTGGGTAATGGAGTTGGATCTCCAGGACAGAATGATATTCTTGGGCCAGACTGAAAGGGAACGTACAAAAATGATTGGTTGATATTAGAGTGGTTGTTATGCATGTTCTGGAGTGCTGATTTACTACAGCTTTTTGCTCAATCACAATGTGCAAACCAGTCAGCATTAGAACAAAAGTAAACCTTAATCAGGTCATTTAATCTCACACAGCCTGAGCAGAATGGGGTTGCTGATGTTTTCACACTTCCTTTTCTTCTCCCACCTCTCCACCTTTTCCTCATTTGCCAACAAAGAATGTTATATATTATATATGTTTAATATATATAATATATGTATATATGGAGTATATGTTATATTGAAGTTGTAGACCCTTCTTCAAGTGACCACAGGTTCAGTGACCTGATGTACTGATTACATCAAGCAGGTGAAGTACTGTGCAACAGCACTGGCTTGGCAGGCTGATGGATATACTGTACTTCAGATAACGATGTGATAACTCTGGTTAAGGAATAACCCTCTAGCGGACAGTGGAGGCTCAAAGATGAAGGCGACATGAGGCTGCCACAAATGAAGACACTGAGGCAGCCAGTCGGCACCTTCAGGGTATCAAGTCCCTTGTATGTTTTGAATTTTATGGGATGCCAATGAAATATTATCCCGAAGGTGACACAAGAACAGTTGATGAAGTTCTAGACAGTGGGGGGGCTCACAGTTCTCAAGAAATACCTCCACGCCCATTGGCAAACTTTGTGTTTCTCTTGAACTCCCAGGACTTTTTCCGGGGTGTAAATGGCTAAAACATGGGGCTATAACTTCAAGGTGCCTGAAGGAAGGTATAGGGAGGGTGGCAGAGGTAGGTTTTTTGCACATAGACAAGGATGACAGCAGAGGTAGATTCATTTGGGACATTTTAGAGCAACACACATAAAATGCTGGAGAAACTTAGCAGGTCAGGCAGCATTTATGGAAATGAATAAACAGTCAACTTTTCAGGACAAGACCCTTCTGCAAGACACAGAGACCCTTCTTCATTTGAGGCTCTTAGTTAGGCACATGGATGAATGAAAAAGGGAGGGCTTGGGGGAAGGGAAGTGTTAGATTGGCCTTTGAGTAGAATAAAAGGTCATCACAACATCATGGGCTGAACGTTTTACGTTCTAATTCAACTTCATATAATGGAGTGGGCCTGTATTATAATTGCAGTGCTGTGCCTCTGAGTGATATAGATATCTCCTACACTGACCTGCAAGGACACAGAGGGCTATAGGAATTGAACCATCATTGCCACTGTCAATGAGCCTGACCTTAATTTGTAACTGAAACCTGAGCAAAGTCTCTATAAATTCTTCCAGCTCCACCTCAAACACTTCTGATCAGTGAGATCCATTGAAGAGAGCTGTTCCTAGAAATCCTCTATTGATCAGACCTCCTGCTTGGAATCCATTAAGCTTTCTCCGCAGCTTCTCCTCATTTGTTCTGACATCTAGAAGACTAAGCAGTGTTCAACAAATGCCAGCATTTGGAATGCAGGGTGTTGCTGAAGCATGAAAAATAGGGCACTATAGTTTCTTCAGCCACAGCTTCTTGTAGACTTCAGAAAGTGTTGTCTCCAGCACTGGGGTCTGATCTACCAGAACTGCTACCATAAAGCCGTAAGACCACAAGACACAGGAGCAGAAGGAAGCCGTTGGCCCAACAAGTCTGTTCTGCCTTTCCGTCATGGCCATTTTATTAACCCTCTCAACCCCTTCTCCTCATAACGTTCAGTGCTCTTACTAATCAAAAACCTATCAACATCTTCTTTAACTATATACAATGACTTGACCTCCATAACCATGACAATAAATCCCACAGATTCACCACCCTCTGGCTAAATAGACAATAGACAATAGACAATAGGTGCAGAAGTAGACCATTCGGCCCCTCAAGTCTGCACCGCCATTCTGAGATCATGGCTGATCATTCACTATCAATACCCAGTCCCTGCCTTGTCCCCATATCCCTTGATTCCCCTATCCATCAGATATCTATCTAGCTCCTTCTTAAAGAAACTGCCCATCATCTCTGTTCCAAAGGGACATTCCAAACCTGTAATGCACATGATGCTGTCATAATATGCAGATTATGCATGCTTTTGTGTGTGCTAATTCACACCAATCTACAGCCACTAATGTGCTGCATTTCACAGCCTTATGGCATTTTACAACAGCATTATGCTGTCATATTTCTTTCCAGATAGATATATTGCAGCCCTTCAATATTTTTACAGTTTTATGGGATCTATAAGTAATCATCTTTGATGTACCTGGCAGGCTGAGGTGTATTTCTCAAAGCTGGGCAAATTTACAAACTCTACTATTTTCTTCTCAAGGTTTTAGAAAGTCCAAATCTTTAATGGGCAATTTCAAAGTAAGAGTATGGGCAGACGTTGCTTCATTGTAGTTTGGTATCTTATTAAATATCCTTTGCCAAATTCCATCATCCCTTCAGTGAAGATTATGTCAAGGTAGGTACCTCCGCTTAAAAGTGAGATACATGTTTTTAAATCAAAAATATTAATTCCATTTATAGGGTTTTATCTAGGGTGGGGAAATGTTGGTGGGTATGTTTGTATCTTCCTGCCTGTGCTATTCCATTTGAATTCCAAGAATGAAGTATTTTCTCCAGTTATTTCTTCATTTAATATTTTTGATCCACAAGTTTTTGGTTGTGCCTACCACTAAATAGCCGGCTGGTTGCGTAGTGGCATCAGCGCTGGGCTTCAGAGTGAAGGCTCCCGAGTTCGAATCCGGCCGGCTGGATTCTGCCAGGTTTCAGATGCCCAAGACACACCGTATGATGAGCAATCACCAAAAAGATCGGTGCAAAAAGCTTGTAACGGCGCCCTGACGACTCCACCAGGAGTTAAGGGTATGTGAGCACTATGAAACAAAGAAGAGGAGAAAAAGAAAATCCAACAAATTCAGCAAGAGGCAATGACGGAAGGCATTTTTGTCACATCACACTGCCAGAATAACTTTTCTCATAGCATTCAAATTGTACCTGAATGTTTTTATGGTTGTCAATGACCTACTTAGCCATCATGCATCCTTATGTAACAGTTCATTATACCCACATTAGTTGACGGAGATGTAATACTGGGTGCATTATTTTTCAGAGTACAGTACAGGACTATCCTTATTAACACAAGTGTGTCACATAATTTAGTAATAATGGAAATATATACAGTGGTTGTGTACATTTTTATAAGTGATAAATCCAAAATGGTGTGGCCATTCTTATTTTAATATCATGTTTGGTTATCAGAATCAGCATTAATAGCACTGGCTTATGTGGTGAAATACAATGCAAAACATCATATGAATTACAGAAAGTACACACACACACACACACACACACACACACACACACACACACACACACACACTTGTGGCCTAAGGTAGAAGGAGATGACTTATTAACTTCAAACTTTCTGCATAATCACTCAAAGAGTTGACCTGCACGGGCATGTAAAGAGAGCCATATAACACTTCTCCTTCTATCTTAGGCCACAAACTAATCAATCACCCAACTGGGACACTTTCTGGAGGTCCAAGATCCATATGCTCCATGACCACTCAGCTAAGCGTGTTAATGTAGGAGGGGACTATGTTGAAAAATAAATGTGCTAGGTTTTCTAAAATTGACTCCTTCTGTCTTAGGCCATGAACATATCAATCCCCCCTTGTGTATATATGTATGTATGTATGTATATAAATAGTTATGTTAAATAAGTAGTGCAAAAATAGAAATAAAAAGTAGTGGGTTTGTATTCATGGGTTCAATGTCCATTCAGAAATTGGATAGCAGAGGGTAAGAAGCTGTTCCTGAACCATTGACTGTGCTTTCAGGCTCCTGTACCTCCTTCCTAATGGTAGCAATGAGAACAAGGCATGACCTGTGCGATTGGGGTCCTTAATGATGGACATTACTTTTTTGAGGCTTCACTCCTCGAAGATGTCCTGGATACTATGGAGGCTAGCGCCCGTGACACAGAGCTGACTAAGTTTACAACTCTGTGCAACTTACTTTGATCCTGTGCAGTAGTGACCGCCACCTCCCCATACCAGATTGTGATGTAGCCAGTTAGAGTGCAGTCTATGGTAAACCTGTAGAAATTTTCTGGTGTTTTTGGTGACATACAAAATCTCCTCAAACTCCTAATGAAATTTAGTTGCTTTCATTCCTGCTTTGTAGCTGTATCAATATGTTGGGTCCAGGTTAGATCCTCAGAGATGTTGACACCCCAGGAACCCTCAGCTTACTCTTTCTAAAGTCTTTGGTCATACTAACGCTGAATGTGCAAGGCTAATGCTGCAACACCATTCAATTAGCTATATATCTTACACCTGTACGCCCTCTCGTCATCATCTGAAATTCTGCCAACAACCGTTGTGTTGTCAGCAAATTTATAGATGGCATTTGAGCTGTGCCTAGCCATCCAGTCATGGGTGTAGCGAGAGTAGAGCAATGAGTGGGCTAAACACACACCGTGAGGTGCACCAGTGTTGATTGTTAGGGAGGTGGAGATGTTATTTCCGATCTGCACAGGTTGTGGTCTTCTTAAAAGCCCCTTAAAAGATGAACAAATTTATCTTACTCCTGAGATGAGAACACTTCTTCACACAACTTAATATCCAGTTGATGGTTTTCCACTGGACAATGACTTTTACCCCAGGTAAGGTCGCCCTCCCTCAATACATTTCACATAAGCAGCTTCCCCGATTCTACAGCAGTAAGTCGGCAAACTTGCACATTCCTCTCCACTAAGTAACTTTCTGCCACCCATTACAACTTCCTGCTTAAGTATCGATGCCCCAGCAAAAAAAAAGAACTCCCAGACTAGCAGCCAAGTTCTCAGAGCAAGTTTATACTTGTCAGTAACATATTCAAATTAGGAGAAGCCCCCAACATGCAGTGTAGCAAAGCCAGACTTCTGTGCCTACACAATTGATTAAAGTCAGTAACTATTTTTTCCTGTTTGCAAAAGCACAACTAAAATCAAAAAACAAGAAAACAGAAAAGCAGGAGTAAAATATGAAGTTGCGTGAGGTTGTTTGCTGATGTCAGGTGTGAAATGAGTAGATAGTGAAGAATTCAGATCAGTGGAAAAGTATACAGGAAATCTTTATCTATCAGCAACAAAGTGTACTTTGAAGGTTGGAATTGTCACCACTCACTTGAAAACGATAAATTCTAAACCACAACCACAACAACAAGCATTTCTACTTTGTCTTTTACTTCATAAGAAATACTTAAGATGTTTCAAAGAGTGCTCAGAGAGAGAAGAAAAACTGACACTAAGGTATGCTAAGAGGCCTGGTGACCTTAAGGATTTAAATGAAGAGTAAGAGATGGAGAGATGATGAGTTTAGGAAAGAATTCCAAAGTGTAGGATTTGTGTTTAACTGGCGGATTGATTAAAATCAAATATGTGTGAGGGAGAAGTACTATCCCTGGTTGCCTGCCATTACTTTTTAGGAGACTGGTGGAACCCCAGTACAAAAGATTACTACTGGCTATTCACAGTCCACCTATGGGATTCCGCTTGTCTTCCACTGAATATAAAACAGATTAGGAGAAACCTTTGGTGAAGTATTAGCAGCACTGATTTTGTCGGAATAAGATTCAATTAGGCACATTCAAACTGCAGTACATAGAGTCATTAAGTCATAAGATCGTTCAGCATAGAAACAGACTCATCAGACGACAGTACCGTCTCTGTGCCAACCATCAGATACTTTTCTATGCTAACCCTGTTGCTCAACACTCAGCCCATTGCTTTTATGCAATGCAACAAGTGTTTATCTAAATATGGCTCGTCTTCCGCCACCACTTCAGGTACTGGCTTCTAAGTTTCAAATGACCCTTGTGTGAAGAAATCTTTGTCAGATCCCTTATCTCTTAGTTAAACCCATGCCCTCTGGTCATAAACACCTCAGCTAAGCATTTTCCACTAGGTTTCTCACTATCTCAATCTAAGATTCTCAAAATTTTGTATATCACTGTCAGGTCACCGCTCAGCCTTTTCCACAGCCAAAGAAAAGAAAACTGGTTTTGTCTTTCCTTATAGCTGAAGTCCTCTGTCCCAGACATCCCGAATCCCACCCCACCCAGTGCAATTACGTCCTTTCTATAACATGGTGACCTGACCCACACATAGTACTGTTGTGTTGGCCTAACTATTGTTTAATGTAGTTGTATCATAGCCTCTCTGCTTTTAAATCTATGTCCCAGCTAATGAAGATAAGCATATGTATGCTTTCTTAATCATCTTATTTATTTGTGATTCTGCCCTCAAGATACTTGGACAGAGACAGCAAAATCCCTTTGTTCCTGTGTATTCTCTATAATGCTACCACTTATTGTTACATCCTAGCCTTATTAACACCATAAACACAAGCGATTCTGCAGACAAGGAAATGGAGGACAAACTGAACAAGTATGTTGCACATGAGGCTGATTAACTGGTTAAGAGCCCATGGTATTACAGGAAAGATACTATCATGGATAGAGCATTGTCTGATTGGCGGGAGTAAAGAGTGGGAATAATGGAATGTGTTTGGGATTGGCTGCCTGTGACTAGTGGTGTTCCACAGGGGTCTGTGTCAAGACTGCTTCTTTTTATGTTGACCGTCAACAAATTGGATGATGAACTGACGGCTTTGTGGCCAAGTTTGCAGACGTTACTAAGGGGCAGGTAGTGTTGAGGAAGTAGAGAGGCTGCAGAAGGACTTAGACAGATTAGGAGAATGGGCAGATGGAATACAGTACTGAGAAGTATATGGTCATGCACTTTGGCAGAAGGAATGAAAGCATATACTGTTTTCTAAATGGGGAGAAAATTCAGAAACCCGATGTACAAAGACACTTTGGAATCCTTGTGCAGGATTCCCTAAAAGTTAATTTGCAGGTTGTATTGGTGGTGAGGAAAGTGGATGTAATGTCAGCATTCATTTCAAGAGAACTAGCAGATAAAAGCAAGGATGTAATGCTACCTCCCTCTTCACCAATTTCCATATTGTCTGCAAACTTTGCAACAAAGGTATCAATTCCATCATCCAAATCATTGACATACAGCATAAAAAGAATCAGTCCCAACACACGACCCCTGTGGAACACCACCAGTCGCTGGCAGCCAACCAGAAAAGCCTCCTTTATTCCCACTCCTTGCCTCCTGCCAATCAGCCACTCCTTTATCCATGCTAGTATCTTTCCTGTAACACCATGGGCTCTTAATTTGCTAAGCTGCCTTATACGTGCCACCTTGTCAAAGGCCTTCAGAAATTCCAAGTACACAACATCAACCAATTCTTCTTGCTTGTAATTTCTTTCAATAATCCCAACAGATTTGTCAGGCAAGACTTCCACTTGAGGAAACCATACTGACTATGGCCTCCCAGTCCCCCAAACCACATCCTCAGCAATCAACTTTAACATCTCCAGCTGAGGTCAGGCTAACTGGCCTATAATTTCCTTTCTTCTGATGTTTGCAATCTTCCAGTATTCCAGAACCATTCCAGAATCTAGTGATTTTAGAAGAATCATTACTAATACCTCCACAATCTTTTCAGCCACCTGTTTCAGAACCCTGGAGTGTACACCATCTGGCCCAGGTGACTTAATCTGGCTTCAAATGTTTTAGTTTCCCAAGAACCTTCTCTTTAGTAATGTTAACTTCACACACTTCATGACCCCTAACACCTTGAACTTCCATCATAATTCTAGTGTTTTCCACAGTGAAGACTGATGCAAAATACTTATTCAGCTTGTCCATCATTTCCTAGTTCCCCATCACAACTTCTCCGAATCACTTTCCAGTGGTCCCATATCTACTCTCTTCTACACGTTATGTATTTGAAGAAACCTTTGGTAACCTCATGTTTACGTCTTACAAGAGTCACTGGACAGGTACAACTGTATTTCTATGTTATATTAACTGTCCAGTTGTACATACTATTTATTATAAATTAATATAAATTACACATTGCAATTCGAGGTAGCAGAAAGATAATTAACCCTACCTTTTGCTATCTGTGGTACATTTCCATAATACATCAGGTATGCAGCAGTGGAAAAATAGAATCAAATTATCCTTTGGATCCTTAATAACCTGTGAACCCCAGCTCCATATTGCAGAATTATTACAGCCAACCCCTTGCCAATTTGGACAAGCTTGGCTGCATTATTATTTTTATTTTATTGAGATATAGCACAGAATAGGCCTTTCCAGCCCTTCGAGCCACACTGCTCAGCAACGCCTGATTTAACTCTAGCTTAATCACGGGACAGTTTACAATGACCAATTAACCTACCAACCGGTACGTCTTTGGACTGCGGGGGGATTCTGGAGCATCTGGGGAGAACGTACAAACTCCTTACAGGCAGCAGGCAGGGATTTATCTCGGTAAACTAAGAAGGAGAGAAATTCTAAAGTTTAAAGATCCATTTATTATCAAAGTATACAACTTGGAGTGATTTCTTCTTTGACCACCTTTCAGTAAAAACATTGCAAGCACTACTGAATCTACCTGCAGGAACGTTAAGGGCAAGAAACATGGGCATAACTAAGAAGCTCCCATGGTTGAATAATTAACTGATGTGCAGTGTCCATGATCACACATTAATAAAGGCTATTCGACTGAGGCGCTGGAAGACTGACAACATTTGTAGAACTGTGCCCCAGCATGAATAATTTGCTTCGATGGAGAACTTGTGAAAGAAGAAAGCAGGGGATAAGGGAACTGCTTTCCTAAGTTACGTGAACCTCATAATATATCTTAAGGGCTCAGTTTAGCTGTAGTAGCGTGGGTGTTGTGAGATATATCTGCATGGCTCTAGCCTATCCTATAACAACAAAGTGAAAATAAATTAACTGACTTGTCAAAAAGCTTTTTGTTACCAATCAATCAAGTGCTGAGAAACCCGGATGGATGAAACCATTTTACATTGTTTGGGATTAATAGTTGGCAGATAGTGAATAGGTTCTGACTGCACAGCTGCAAGTGTGATGGTCATTTTGAATATTGTTGGCTCTGCATGGCATTGATATGTAAATTGCTTGATAGTGTGGTTTTCTATGGGTGAATGTGGTGTGCAAAGATTAACCCTTGGAGAAATGCAGGGGAATTTGTCCACGAAATGGAAAATAGAAAACAGGAGGTAACATACCAGTCAGAAACCTGATAAAACTCCAGTTTTGCAGCACAAAACTGAAATGTAGAAAATCATTCACCTCTATTGGTTATCAGTTTTCTTTGCAGGGAAACAAAGATTGAATGACAAATCATGCTCTGATGTTACTATTTTATACATAAAAAGTTCGACTTTAATCCTAATTGCCCAACAGGAACAGGGTGGCGAGACCGAGGCTACTTTGGAGTATGATCATTTCCCTCTTCAATAATGATGCTTTTGTAAATCAAAATATCTGCAGATGCCTGTGTGCCCATCTTAGTTTTTAACTCCCAGGTCTCATTAATATTTAAATTTCAAGGTTCAGTGATGCCATCCAGACCTGCTGGTTGGCAGCTTTGAAGTCTGGTGCCAAGGCCAGAGAGAAAGCTGGCAGGGGGCATGATCAAGAATATTCCACCTGGCCTCAATAAAAAAAACTAGGCCCTACCTCCCAACTGAAACCTTCCCTCAAGTGCTGGTTGCTACTCAATCCACGGTTAGGATCTCCTACAGCTGGTAATATATTAGCTTGATCGCCTTGTTTGTGGTGTTAATGATTTTGCTTTATTTACCTTTGTGTTGTTGACTGATTAAATTGACTGTGATTTTTACGAAACCTGCAAATTAGTCCGGAATTAATGACTCAAATATAATGCTTATTGGCTGAGTATGCACTTGTCAGGGGAGCACCCAAGAAATAGAAGTCAGGAAAATGCAGCGTTCAGTATTTTCATACAAGATTAGTTGGCCCTTCCATCTGAAGGTTGTATTAACACATAGAATAAATTTTATTAGGTTATCTTTTGTATGTTTTTCATATGCTCACACCACAGTATTCAGCGTTCATGCTTTCAGTGAAACAAATATGAAATATGTTGTTTAAGTGGCAGTTTTCCTGATTCAGTATTGGGAAAGAATGAATCCAAACCTCTATTTATAAAAACCACAGTAAACAGACTACTGACCTGTTCCAAATACCATGCTGAATTCCAACAGGGCAATTACGTTGGTTGGGAGATGAGTAGTGGCCCTCCCCCATCAACATATCTAGCTCGATTGCCTGGGTGAGAGTTATGAGTCAGGCTAATGAGCTGACCACATAAAAAAAAGGCCTTTGTTATGGAAACGACCTAGAGCACGATCTGCTGGATGTGGAAGGAATTGGTTGCCTCATGTGCCACCAGGCGAAGAGCAGAGGCTATTAAAGGGAAACTAATCTTTATCAGGTATGTATGTGCATGTTTAGCTGCAGTCCTCTGTTGCTTTGTTCTCTGATACAATCAGTGACCTTAGAATTGCTTCCATGAATCTGTGAGCATCAATTGAAATAGAACAGATGTACTGAGACTGAAATGGGCTCAAGTGTTGAGAGAACCATGCTCTTTCTGTTTTTTTTTTGAATTTGCCCCAGAATGTTCAATCAAATCAGTGTGAATAGAACAGGGATTAAAACAGGAAGGGATAGTTGTTTTCTCTTTCCCTCTTCTCAAGGTAAAAACTAGAATATCACGAATGACTAGCGACCAGCGTGAAGCCATTACAGTATTGGAGCTTGGAGTACAATTCCAGCTCTGTCTGTAAGGAATTTGTACATCCATCCTGTGAATGTTGCATTTCCTCCCACATTCCAAAGTCAAACTAGGTTAATTGGACATTGTAAATTGTCCTGTGATTAGGGTAGATTGCCGAGCCGGTAGGGCCTGTTCAGGACAGTATCTCTAAGTCAATCAATAAATAAAATGACTTAGTGCTGATTTTGGCACAGGTTGCATTCAGATTTCTGCTGACCTCATTCGTTTTTTCTACCTTCAGCAGTTGTGTTTTTAATACCTGAAGTCAAGTTATTCCAGAGATCTGTCGATCCTGTGTCAACTGAGTATATTCGAGCACATCTTGAAAATCCTTTTAGACTGCAGAGAAATCAAGGATGATGAGAAATGGGCAAGTTAATGGGTCTGAGGCCAGTGTAAAGATCAGTAATGATCATATAATGAAGCAGATTTGAGGCACTGTGTAAGCTACATCTGTACGTCGCTTTTAAGTTATTAAGTGTACTGTATATATTTGGAAGATCATAAACTATTTTGCATGATTATTCCATATGGATTTTCAGCAATGGTTAATTTAAAGGATAATGATGAATGGCTAATTTACTGCTGCCTAGTAGGCTACAAGTTTAGTGCCAGGTCTGTGGTCCTGATTTTAAATTTCCTTAATCATCAAAGGCTAATTTGTTGTTCAGATTCTGTATAGTCAAACTTATGAATAACACTGTTGGAGATGAAACTTCCTAAGCAGTCAATAGAGATAGAGAATAACTTACTTCTCCAGATCTGTGGGCTCTAAGTGACCAATGAAGACAGTGACTGACTTCCACAAATGGGACAGATGATGCTTGACGTGAGTAGTTTGTTAGATGATATGCGTTTTCCATTGTTAATGGAGGTTTCTGCGTCCTACCAGTGTTTGGACTCGAAGTTCTCAATGCCATCCCAAAAGATACTTCTCTACTTTGAGCCGTGATGGGCCAGAGCTAACCAGGATTTGTTCAAGAAGCTCTGAACGTATTGTTGAATCTTTTCCTTATTTGACTTGGTCATTCCCTTCCATGACAGAACTTGAGAATTGTCAATCAAGTGTTGGGCATGCAGGTGATGTAGCCTGAGCAACTTAGCCACTGAGTGTAACTGGAGTCTCAATGCTAGTGATGCTGGCGTGAGAAAGGGCATTGATGTTGATTTACTTGTCCTTGCATTGAATCTGGAGTATTTTGCAAGGACAGTGTTGGTGGAATCTTCCCAGAGCCTTGACATGACTCATAGGTAGTCTAGGTTTCAGAAGCAGATACAATGCAGAAATCACTGCAGCCCAGCACACAATGAGTTTTGTGTCAGATTTGAGATCATGATTTTTAAATTTACTTAATTATCAAAGCCTTTGCAAGTGATTGAAGATGATGGCCGGTTTCAGCATTATTGTCTGCCTTTGCCAGGAGGTGGTTCCTGAGAGAAAAAAATTGTTTTCAATGTCCAGGGTCTTGCTATGAAGCATTGTGGTTTGAGGGTAATGTTGTACAGCAGGTGCAGGTTGGCAGAGGATGTTTGTCTTGCAGGTGTTCAGTATGAAGCCTATCCCTGCATATGCTTGAATGAATGAATCGTTGAAGGATTGAGGCTTGCTTTCCCAGTGTGCAGAGAAACAACACTGTCTGCATATTGCAGTTCGATGGTAGATCTTGGATGTTATTGCCTCTGGATTATTGTCTCCACATTGTGCAACACTGAAGTGAGCAAGGTTAGCAAAAGTTCAGTGACAGATTTACTTGACACCAATCTTTAATATATTTAATTCTGTTGTAGACCCACTTGTTGGGATCATGACTTGGATGTGGTCATGAAGCAAAAAGAAGATTGAGATGAGTTTTCCATGGGAGTCCGATGTATGGTGAGTACCAAGCAATTCCATCTGGTTGATGAAGATGCATTTTTCTTGAAGGTGTAATCTGATGAAAATCAATCCATGGTTTCTCTATGAAAGAATCTACACTACAATGTGAGGAGCAGCTCTCACCATGATTCCCAAAGTTGCTTTTAATTATGTCCCATATATTGCTGTCAATTCAGCATCCACCCATCTAACATGGATATTTAAGGGTAGATATTTTTAAGATAGTCAAGGGTGATCTAGAGGTGATCATTTCATAAATCTTTCAAGATCTTCACCTGCAATCCTGGAATGATAAATACAGATTTAGTATACTCAGCACCAACCACCTGTGAATTCTGAAATTTTCACATATAGGAACAGAATATTCTCCTGTGGCCTTATGCTCGATGGTTGTGATATGGTAATACATTGGCTGAAGCCAATTCCAAAATTCAGTTGTATTGACTACAAACTGAATTTCACCTGCAAATTTGAGTGATGATGTATGATAATATGACGGAAGGCCATATTTAGTTGACACATCCTGCTATTAATTTCTACCCTTGAGCGATGCTATACTTCGTCTTCTGAAAGCCGTTCTAAATTCCTTTAAAATATCATCTCGATGCTGTTCCAGCGCAGCGAGGGTCTCAGAAGGCAGAGCGGGAACTTCCTTTCTCCCGCTTTTAGAACTCTTGTTAGACATTGTAAGGTAGATGTGTTCACAGGCAAGTGAAAGAAACCAAATAAAGTTCCTAACTAAGGTTTAAAACATGGAGACATTTAGTGCAAAGATAGCGAAAATAACGGAACAAAAGTTCGGAGCAGCTAAGCAATCGCCATCTTACCGCCATACTTGGTCTTCTAAAGTTTTTGCCCAGTTGATCATAGTGGCCTTCGTTTCACTTTGATGTTTGTTCCTACCCCATTAAAGTGCTGCAGCAGGCCCTTTGGAGAGATAACCCTTCCTGGCACGAGAACACTTGTTGTCTGTAGGGCAGGTGCCAACACTGGCAGATCACTAAACTGTTTGGCAGAAAAATGGCTGCTCTGTTTCCCGCACTATCACAAATACTAAATTTTATTTCTGGGTTCTTAGTGTTGAGGCCTATCCTGTAAATGCGAATAGTGTTACATATTTAAAAAAAACCTTTTTCTTCATTTACATTTATCTGGTTAAAATCGTCTAGGAATTTGGCTGCTTTTGCTTTATTGTCTGAAGATATTGTTATTAGATTGAATGTGGATTTTCTTTCCTTGTATCACCCATCTCTGTATTTAGTTACATAGTAAGTGTTTCATACTCAAAAAACAATATTTAAAGCAAACCATGCATTGGCAATCAATGATGCAAAGCCAAAAAAAAAACATCTTTGAGTAAGATGATTCTACTGAGACCCATTTAGTGCTTTGCTATTGAAGATAACCACTTTCAGCCATTGTTTACAAAATCATTAGTGGTGGGTTTGCTGTTCAAAGCTTTTCATGAAGGAAGACAAGGTTGTGGTCCTGATGCAGCCTTTTGACCCAATACCACTGACAATTCCTTTCACTTCACAGATGCTGCTTGACCCATTGAGTTCAGCCAGGTGCTTGTCGCTCGGGTATTTGTTGAAACTGCTTCTACTCAGCATGATTACTATTCTATTTCTGTAATAGGATAAATATTTTTAATGTTTGTTGAGGAGCAGTTGAAACTAAAGTAAGTTGGGGGCAAAGATCCACCAGTTAGGGGCATGAAGGAATATAATGTGAAGAGCAAGAGGATAAGACATGAAAGAATAGGACCTATCAGTGGGAAAGTGTGTATGGAACCGGAGGAAACAGTAGAGGTACTTAATGAAAACTTTGCGTCAGTATGCATTATGGAGAAGGATCTTGGTGATTGTAGTGAAGACTTGCAGCGGACTGAAAAGCTTGAGCATGTAGATATTAAGGAAGACGATGTGCTGGAGCTTTTAGAAAGCATCAAGTTGGATAAGTCGCCGGGTCTGGATGAGATGTACCCCAGGCTACTGTGGGAGGTGAGGGAAGAGATGGCCGAGCCTCTGGTGATCATCAATGGGGATGGGAGAGGTTCCAGAGGATTGGAGGGTTGCGAATGTTGTTCCTTTATTCAAGAAAGGGATTAAAGATAGCCCAGGAAATTATAGATCAGTGAGTCTTGCCTCAGTGGTTGGTAAGCTGATGGAGAAGATCCTGAGAGACAGGATTTATGAACATTTGGAGAGGTCTAATATGATTAGGAATAGTCAGTATGGCTTTGTCAAGGGCAGGTCATGCCTTACAAGCCTGATTGAATTTTTTGAGGATGAGACTAAATACAGTGATGAAGGAAGAGCCGTAGATGTAGTGTATATGGATTTCAGCAAGGCATTTGATAAGGTATACCATGCAAGGCTTATTGAGAAAGCAAGGAGGAATGGGATCCAAGGGGACATTGCTTTGTGGATGCAGAAACGGCTTGCCCACAGAAGGCAAAGAGTGGTTGCAGACGGGTCATATTCTGCATGGAGGCCGGTGACCAGTGATGTGCCTCAGGGATCTGTTCTGGGACCCCTACTCTTAGTGATTTTTATAAATGACCTGGATGAGGAAGTGGAGGGATGGGTTAGTAAGTTTGCAGATGACATAAAGGTTGGGGGTGTTGTGGATAGTGTGGAGGGCTGTCAGAGGTTGCAGATGGACATTGATAGGATGCAAAACTGGGCTGAGAAGTGGCAGATGGAGTTCAACCCAGATAAGTGTGAAGTGATTCATTTTGGTAGATCAAATATGATGGCAGAATATAGTATTAATGGTAAGACTCTTGACAGTGTGGATGATCAGAGGGATCTTGGAGTCTGAGTCCATAGGACACTCAAAGCAGCTGCGCAGGTTGACTCTGTGGTTAAGAAGTCGTATTGTGTATTGGCCTCTATCAATCGAGGAATTGAACTTAGGAGCTGAGAGGTGATGTTGCAGCTATATAAGACCCTGGTCAGACCCCACTTGGAGTACTGTGCTCAGTTCTGGTCACCTCACTACAGGAAGGATGTGGAAACCATAGAAAGGGTGCAGAGGATATTTACAAGGATGTTGCCTGGATTGGGGAGCATTCCTTATGAGAATAGGTTGAGTGAACTCGGCCTTTTCTCCTTGGAGCGACAGAGGATGAGAGGTGACCTGATAGAGGTGTACAAGATGATAAGAGATATTGATCATGTGGATAGTCAGAGGCATTTTCCCAGTGCTGAAATTGATTGTCACAAGATAACACAGGTTTAGGGTGCTTGGAAGTAGGTACAGAGGAGATGTCAGGGGTAAGTTTTTACTCAGAGAGAGGTGAGTGCATGGAATGGGCTGCCGGCAATGGTGGTGGGGGCGGATACAATAGGGTCTTTTAAGAAACTTTTGGATAGGTACATGGAGCTTTGGAAAATAGAGGGCTAGTAATTTCGGGTAAGGTAGGGACATGTTCGGCAGAACTTTGTGGGCCGAAGGGCCTGTATTGTGCTGTAGGTTTTCTATGTTCTATAAAACTGCATCACCAGCTTCACTAAAAGGCAAATAAGATATTTATAAAAGCAAGTTTAGAGCACAGAACAGGCATGGAAATCAGGATGTCTAAAGTTTCTGGTATCAATGGAAAGGCAAGAGGGCAGTTGGATACAGTATATGAAAGGCAAGAATAAGACCAAGGGCTATTAGTGCATCAGTGGAAGTCTTTGATTCCTACAATCACCTCCTTATCAAAGCAGAAATGGAAGTAAATTATCCTTGATCTAAAAGAACTACTTAAGAACTATCTCTCTCCTACATGACCCTCCTCTACAAGAACCCCTCTTTCATAATTCCAGTCCTTTTTTTCTAACTCATTCAGCCTATTGTCAATGGATCCTAGGAAGGTATCTACACAGTCATCCCTGACCTGCTTCAGGTTTTTTTTTCAATGACACGAAGATTTTAGACCTGAATTTGTTAGAATCTTGCTCGTCATGGAATAAAGGGCAAAATTGAGTTCATAGTCCAGAGACTGAGTTCAAGGGGTTAAATGTCTTCCACCTATGTTTGTAAGTACTGTACAAAGAAGGATTAACTTATTTTTCTCTTCCCCCGTTTGTAGAAACTATCACATGTGCAGTATATTTCAGAAATCTGGGAAACAGAAATTGCCCACTTGTAACAGAGACGGACTCATTTTTTGTCCAATGTATTTATCTGACTCATTGTTTCATTTTCTGTCTCTCATCATGACCCATTTCTGAGAAATAAGCACGTTAGTTCTTTTTAATGCGAAGTCTGTTTTATCAACTGAACACAGGAAACAGAAACGATCTCATCATTAGAGTATTATCTCCCAGCATAACAGACAATAAAGGCTGTTATTATAGTTCAGGCACTCACCTGTTAAAAGATTTCACTCTGAAAGCTGCTCTGTGGGGAAGGGGGGAAAAAAACAAATGTTCTGTGAAGGTACAACGCTCTTGGGAATTTTCAGCTGAGTTCTTTAGGAAAGAAGGCATTTTGATGACATTAACACAACTGTTAATAGAGCTGCAGTCAGCGCATAACCAACAGTCAGTTAACTTCAAATAAGCCCTTCCCGATACAAGGACTGAATCCTAATGTGTCAATCTGCCACTTAATCACACACATTTAAATTTCCCATCAAAGAGTACATTTAAATTCAAAGATATGCTACATAGTGAAGTGATATTTCACTATCGCCACTGTATTAACTATTCCTTTAGGCCTCCATTTTAAAACTGTGAGACATAAAGACACTTAAAATATGTTTACCACTGTCAGGGACACTAGCAAATAACTCAATAATACCCACTTCCAGTTCCAACTTCACATTTTTGCCCTCTCCTGACTGATGATGCTGACTCATTAGCAAGGCATGGAGAGCCAGCGCCCTCTAGTATCTTAGACAAGATTCCTTTCTTCTAAAGGGTCATGATTTTTGACTTGGGTAAAATTCGAAGCATATATGTACATATTGAAGTGTGATTCACATATGTCAAGCAGCAATCTGCGGCTCCACAATTATTCCCAGGGTATTTCCACTTAAAGTATACGTGGTACAGTCCTACCTTCGGTAATGGCTCTGTTTCGAAACTTACCTATAACAAATGGAAAATCATGTTCTGCTTTATGATTTAAAGGGGCTATCTTGGGATTTATAGTAATACAGAAGGTTGTGTCCTTAGATCCCTACTCTACTCCCCGTACACTCATGATTGTGTGACTAGATACTGCTCTAACTTCATCTACAAGCTTGCAGATGATACTACTGTAATGGATCGTATCTAAAATAACAATGAGTCGGAGGGAAGGAAGGAGATAGAAAGCTTAGTAGCATGGTGTCATGACAACAACCTTTCCCTCGATGTCAGTAAAACAAAAGAGCCAGTCAGTAACTCTGGGAGGTGGCGCAGCACGCATGATCCTGTCTACGTTAGTGGTGTTGAGGTTGAGAGCTCCAAGATCCTAGAAGTGAACATCACCAATAACATGTCCTGGTGCAACCATATGCATGCCATAGCCCAGAAACCCCACCAATGCCTCTATTTCCTCAGAAGGCTGAAGAAATTTGGCCTGTCTCTGTTGACCCAAACCATTTTTTATTGATGGACCATAGAAAGCATCCTATCTAGTTTGGCAACTGCTCTGCATGTGACCCGACTGCAAGAAATTGCAGAGAGTTTTGGACACAGCTCAGCATATCAAGGAAACCAGTCTCCTCTTCAGTGGCTCTGTCTTACTTGTCACTGCCTCAGTAAAGCAACCATCATAATCAATGATCCCACCCACCCCAGGCATTCTCTCCTCTTCCATCGGGCAGAAGAATCAAAGACACATACCTCTGGGCTCAATGACAGCTTCTACTTTGCTGTTAGAAGACTACTGAGCCAGCACAAGAAGATGAACTCTTAATCTAACAATCTACTTCATTATGACATTGTTTACCTCCACTGCACTTTTACATTTACTGTTACATTTTCATTCTGCATTCTGTAATTGTCTTACCTTGTTCTACCTTGGTGCACTGCGATCTGTATGAACAATATACAAGACAAGCTTTTCTGTGTATTGGTACATGCCACAATTATAAACCAATTCCAATTCTAACTCGAATTCCAGTGACAGAAAGAGTTGTTTGGAGAATTTAGCAGGTTAGTAGTAGAGAACCAAGCATCTAAGATCCCTTAAATGGGAGAGATAAAAGGAAGGGGTAGGGCAGGAATGAGCTGAAATTGAGGGTGTGTAGGAAGAAGAGTGCTCTGTTTATAGTGATTTGTGTAAGAGAGAGGCAGTAAGTATTTATGATTGTTCTCGGATTTTCTATGCTTAATTAAAAAGTGGATTAAAGTGTGATTAATTAAGAAATGGATTTCTACATCTTATAAAGTAGAACTAAGCAATGTAAACTGCGGTATGATGGAGCGAGTTGTGAGTCTGAGCTTCAGTATGTAGGAGTTGTGCATATGGGTGCAGGGATGCCTCACTCTGGAACCCCTCCAGCCGAGAATACTGAGTTAGTCAGAGGCATTCTGGGAGAAAATAGTCCCTGGTCATGCACTAAATACAATGAAATGACTTCACATTTTGTTCCATTTCCAAATTTTGATTCAATTAAGGAGAAAGGAATAGAATTTGTGAAACAAGATGTAACACACAGCCACCTCTACGATCAGAATGTTCAAATTATCAATTAGCACCATAACTGCCAATAGTTATGTCCAATTGGAAGATTAGCAAGATCAACAGAATCCATTGCGTGACTATGAATCACCAGCCTTCTGACCAGCTGTTCACTTTGAATCTCCGTTGGAAACTAGGAACTCCCAGGCTTGGTACAGTCAACCTCTACTGCCAGTAATCTCAACTGCACCAAGGTTTTGTGGTGAAGCTACAGCTGGTTGATGTGACACCTCAGGAAGGAATGGGTCTCTGCTTCAGCCTGGCACTCTGTAAGATATAGCAATAGGGCATGGGCTGGCATTTACACTATAAGATCTGGTACATTAAATTACACAATGGGAAAATTGATAATAAAGGGAATTCAGTTGTCAGGCATTGCCTGTGAAGTTGAGAAACCAGCTTTGCAGGATGTATTTTGAAAGCAGGAGTCACATGAATGAGGACTGGTCACATGAACTTGCACTTGTGAGAGCATTGTGGTGTAATTTTGCCAATGTGAGGAATTGGTAAAGTTATTGAGAAATGAGTAAAGTTAGGAAGAGTTTGTCATGGGTGCACTTTGTGGTCATTGTTGTCTGGTAAAAATTAGCTGAATGGAAGGTCAAGGATGCCAGCTGAGATGAAATAAACTTTATTGGGGCTATGGCAAACAAACAATTGGAGGTTTTCCCCCATACTAACGCTTCTGTAAAACATAATTGTATCAAAAATATTAATGTGGAAAGACAATAAATAATTTGCATGACAAATTAGTAAATAAAGCAGAACGTGCATTGTCAAAACTTATTTTTGCCACACAAAACTGAAGAAAAAATTATCTCATGAAAATGTTTAATAAGCCGGATACAAAATACATTTTTTTTTACTTTGGACTGCATCATAGAAATCGCAAGAAAAATACAGATTTTATTTGATTTATTTTTATTTAGAGATGCAGCATGAAAGAAGACCTCTGGCCCACCGAGCTGTACCATCCAGAAACCCATCGATTTAGCCCACAGTCTAAAGACAGGGCAATTTACAATGACCAATTAACTTACTAACGTGTTAACTCTCTGGATTGTGGAAGAAACCAGAACACTCGGAGGAACTCCACGACCACATGGGAAGAACGTACAAACTTTCTTATAGGGAGGAAGCCAGAATTGAACTCTGAACTGAGATGCCACAAGCCGAGGTAGCATCATGCTGACTGCTATGCTACCGTGTCATCCAATCAAACTGATGGCTTCGAGCATGTCTCACAGTGATGATTGGAGATTCTTGAAGGTAAAATAAAGCTTACACAACACATCGTTAATGTTTCTTTACTCAGCCCAGAACCACCAAACGCATACAAAACTTTGTATTTTGTAAAATCTCTTTCGTGCACTCATTTACATATTATTATGAAAGCAAAATATGAGAAATTACAAACATGCAAAACCTCATGAGGTTTTGTGTTGTGCCTTTTAAATGATCAGTTTTCTGCAAGCTGTGGGAGAGGAATGTCTTGTACAATGTCACCGAAGACAATTTGTTGCTCCAGTTTCAATTCAGCTGCCTTCAGAGACATGGAATTCAGGCACTTCTGATGCATTTTGATCTCAGTTCAATTATTTATCCCTGCCATCGTTATGAATGTATATTCTCCTTCACAGTTTGTAACTGGCAGGGTCAGTAAGAGTTTCCATAAAATGCACACATTAGGGGATTGCTGAATAAAAGCTTCTTTGTTTTAGAATTTTCAACAGTTTTGCAGAATATTTATTTGTCTCTTTCTGTACATAAAATCTGTATTACATGAATTCAGCAAAATTCTGTTCCAGACGTTAGGTTCAAATACTGCAAATATAGTGGCATATTTCTGAACATCAGTGATGTCCAGCATGCTGTGTACACATCCTCTTTGCAATAAAAGCAGGCTAATAACTGGTCAAATAAAACATCGAAGATTTCAGACCAAAACCACTGGCTTCCCTCCTAGTCAAGTCTCAGGTTATTGTGCTTCAATGGCAAAAATTGTTAGATCACATTTATAATTTTGTGGAAGAACTTTCACGCTTTTTAACTTCCATTTTCAAAATTCTGGAACTGATCACCAAGGAAAGCTACAATTGTTTTAAGTGGTTGCAGTAATTGAATGTTTTACTCAGAAAAAAATGTCACTTCTCTAGCTGCCAGATGATCATTTTATTCTGTTGAAGAATGCTATCTCAAAATTGTGCCATTAAGCATTTTCCAATACCTTCATCTTGTTGTGAATGGAAGCAACTTCTGGTTGGATGTCATGTGAACAATTCATGTCTTTTGACAGCTTTTCTAGGGCACACTAAATTTTACAATAGTTTAGAGATGTGGATTTCACAGAAGCTCTATGTTGAGTCTGACAGATGCTTGAATGTCAAAAATGACAAGCTGCACTCATGAAAAAATTATTTACAGCTAAATTGTGGACACCAAGTTGAAATGTTTAGTGACAGAAGAAACAAGAATTTTTTTAAAAAAAGGCATTTGAACAAATCTGGTGTTTTAAATCATGATTTTGTTGGCCTTCTGCTAATAATGTGCAAAAATTCCAAATACATACAGGTTAGGGTTACGAGTTGTGTCCATGCTATGTTGGTGCCAAAGGCATGGCAACACTTGGGGACTGCCCAGCACAATCCTCACTGAGTTGATTTGACTCAAACAACACATTTCACTGTATGTACATGTAACAAATTAAGCTATTATTTTACCCTTTAACTTCCTGCCTCCTCATATTAGTGAATTCTTTACAAGCACTTGATGACGGAAAGCTTCAATGCTGTTGTCCGTCGTAGCCATATGAGCTGCTATAAAAGTGAATTAATTACAAATTCCCCAAATCGTTTCAATATTTGATGATCTTAACTGCCTGTTGTGCACACAGTCATTCAAGAATTTGATATTTGCATTAGAGTTGCTTGAGAACATTTCCCTAGTTGTGACACCATGATTGAAATATTGCCTCTGCACTCTGCAGCTATGTCTCTTATCGACTCTTTACGTGCTTAATGCAAATGACAAATCTAACAAGACTTACTAGTTCTGTTAGGATGGGTTTAAATTAGATGTGTGGGGGTGGGGGGGGGCCAAGATCCCAAGCACCAGGGATGCAGATGAGAAGCTGGAAGGTGATGCCAAAGTTAGTGATAGCAAGGTGAATAGGAATGACCAGCAGAAAATTGGTCATGAGTGAAGAAGGTCTATTGGATTAAATTGTATTTACTTTAATGCAAGGGATCTAAAGGTTCAAAGGTTTGTTTTATTATCGGAGTATGTACGCAGACTCAAACTCTGAGAATAGTTGTCTCCAGATAGCTATAAAATACAGAAATCTACAGAAGTAGTTGAAAGAAAGACATCAATCACCCTCTGCACCAAAAGAAAAAGAAACAAAAACTCACAAACCCCTCCCTCACACAAAAACTGACAAACAACAACAAGAACATCAATCTGTCCCTCCCTTAGCCAAGTTTCCATATAATACCCCAGTCTCACTTCATTACATTTATCTACCCGTCTAAGTCAAGATGGCGCCAGTGAACAACGATTCTTCGAACGACATCTTCCACATAGTCAATCATTTTAGTTTTTCTATGTCTTTTACTTATTCTTGTTATCCTAATTTTGTTTCTAAAACTGTTGGAACCTGTGCCTTACACTCTGTAGATTGAGCGAGTGACCTAGTGTTTTGCTGATCCCAAGATAACTCCAGGAGAGAAATGCGAGCATGAGGAGAAGCTTGGAGATGATATGAGGGTCCATGATTAACTACATTTCTCACCGTTAAAGAGTCAAGGAAGATTAAAATATCAGGGCAAATGTGGAAGAGAGCGAGTGGCTTGAGAAGAGGCTGCTAAGTTTGTGTCACTGCCCTGGAGAGGCCGCTGGACTGAGTTGGTTCACATGGAGAGGCCACTGGTTTGAGTCACTTCCCTCTGAGTGGCCGCTGGTTTGAGTTGCTTCCCTTTGCTTCGTGTTGCTGCCCTTGCAGGGCACAGAATGATTAGAGTAGGTGGTTTGCAGGCAAAGAGATCACAGGCAACTGGGAGGTTTTTCAATCTTCTAAGTATATTTGTTACCAAGGCATGCATACATTATACAAGCCTTGAGATTTGTCTACTTACGTGCGGCCACAAAACAAAGAAACACAAAAGCACCCATAAAAAGAAGAAGACTATCTTAAAGGTGAGATAGAGCACAAGATCTTCTTGTTCCTGTTAAATGGAAGGACAAGGCTGGCAGGGTTAGGCAATTCTGGATGTGATACTGAGATCCTGGCCAGGATAAAGGAGGAATGGGTCAGGTACAAGGAACGAGGATCAAGCCTATACCTGGAAGAGTACAATGGATGCAGAAGTGTACTCAAGAACAAAATCAGGAGGGCAAGAGGCAGCATAAAACAACTTTTGTAGAGAAGATTAAGAAAAATCTGAAGAGATTGTATGTATATTAATGGAAAAAGAGTAAATAGATAGAGAAAGGGCCCCCAAAGACCAAAGGAGACACCTTCATGTGGAGCCACAGGAGATGGGTGAGGTCCTTAATAAATATGTCCTCTCTGGTTTTACCAAGGAGAAAGACAGGAAAAGTAAATGGTAAGGTCTAAGGTCTAGTCTACATGACCATAGAGGAGGTACTAGATGTCTTAAAAGATATGAAGGTATTCAAGTATCCAGCACCTGACCAGGTTTATCCAAGAATATCGTGGGAGGCTAGAGAAGAAATTGCGGGAGATGTGGTTGAGGTATTTGCATCATTGTTAGCCGTAGGTGAGTTGTGAGCAGACTGGGTTAACAAACCTTGTGCCTTTATTTAAGAAGAGCAGCAGAGAAAAACCTTGGAACTATAAAGTTCAAAATAGAATTTGTTATTAGAGTACATACATGTCACCACATACAACCCTGAGATTCTTCTTCCTGTGGGCATACTCAGTAAATCTATAGATCAGTAGCTATAAGCAGGATGAAAAAGAGAAAGAGTATAGAAAACTACAAACTGTGCAATTGCAAATATAAATAACAAGAGCGTGAAATAACAAGATAATGCGTCCTTAAGTTGAAATCATTGGTTGTGGGAATATTTCAATAAATGAGAGTAGTTATCCCCCAAGTCATTAAGTCTAACATCTATGGTAGGCAAGTTGCTGGAGAGAATTCTGAGGGATAAAATGTATGAACATGTGAAAAGTTGGGTTGCTTCAAAGTACTCGGCACGTCCTTGAGCATGTGAGATGATTCATACAAATTTGATTAAGATTTTTGATGAGGACACCAAGAAAGCTGATGAGCGTAGGGTGGTTGATATGGATTTTATGAACTTCATTAAGCTCTTTGAAAAGGTCCAACATGGTAGGCTGCTCTAGAAAGTTAGATCACATTGACTTCAGTGACAGTAGGTTAATTGGATAGAGAATTGGCGTGAGGGTAGAAAGAAAAGGGTGAAGGTAGAAAGTTGGTTCTTGGTCTGGAGACATGCAATTGGTGGTGTGCATAGGGACTGATGCAAGGTCTATTGTTGTTTGTTATCTATATCAAAGATTTGGTTAAGAATGTACGTGGCACAGTTAGCATATTTTCAGATGACTCTAAACTACGTGGTTTTGTGGACAATGAAGGTTATCAAAAATTGCAGGGAGATCTTGATTAGCTGAGTAAATGGGCTGAGGAATGCAAAATAGAGTTTAATTTAGATAAGTGCGAGGTATTGCATTTTGGAAAGTAAAATCCAGATAGAATTTTCACAGTAAATGGCAGGACACTGGGGAGTGCTATAGAATAGAGGTACCCTGGAGTACAAGCACATGGTTTACTGAAGGTGGAGTCACACACAGGTAGACAGCAATGAAAAAGGCTTTTCTTATGCTGGCCTTAATAACACAGCATGGAGTATTGCAGGTGGAACACCATAGCATGATTTTACAGGACAATAGTGAAGCTGCACTTCGAGTATTGTGTTCAGTTTTGGTCACTCTCTAATAGAGAGAGAAAAAAAGACATTACTAAACTGGAAAAAGTGCAGGGAAACAACTCAAGAGTGCTGCCAGGACTTGTGATATTGAGTAGGATAGGCTTGGGCTTTATTTCCCTGTGGTAGACTTATCAAGAAAGTCATGAAGCATGGGATCCATTGAAACTTGGCTGCATGGATTTGGTATTGGCTTGTCCACAGAAAACAAAGTATGGGTGTATACTATGCCTTGAGGTTTTTTGACCAGTGTTGCTCTGCAGGAATCTATTTTGGGGTTCCTGCTCTTGGTGAATTTTATAAATGGATTTGAAGAGGAAAAGAAGGAATGGGTTAGTAAGCTTGCAGATGACACAAAGGTTGGAAATGTTGTGGCTAGTGTACAACGCGATATAGACAGGATGCAGAGTTGGGCAGAGAAAAGGCAGATGTAGTTCAATCTGGAAGAGTCAAATCAATTCAAGTCACTTTTATTGTCTGGTACATAACTGCTGGTACAGTCCATAGTAAAAACGAGACAACATTTTTCAGGACCATGGTGTTACATGACACAGTACAAAAACTAGACTGAACTATGGAAAGAAAAAACAACACTCATTTCACAAGAGTGCAATACATATTGGAAAAATTGAACGAAGGCAAAGTACAAGGTTAACGGCAGGATTCTTAGCAGTGTTGAGGAACAGATGGATCATGAGGTCCAAATCCATAGATCCCTCAAAGTTGCTGCACCAGTTAATAGGGTGGTTAACTAGGTAGACTGTGTGCTGGCCTTCATTAATCAGGGGAACTTTAAAGTAAGTATAATCATATAATCTAAGTGATCATACTGGAAGGCTTCATATTATCAGATACAAGCTCCCACATAAGTCCTGCCTCGGTAACTTTGTCAGAAGTCTACTGAAAACTGTTTAGGGGATTTCTGCCCTCCTCCAGTAACTGCATGATGATGTAGTGGGAGAAATTCTAATATAATCTAGGGTCTTTTTTAAATCTACCTGTGACTTAGCTGATTTTGATATCAGAGCATGTAGCTGATGCCATAATTATCTCTGTTCTTCTGTAAGTAGCTCCAGTCATTATGATGGATGGGATTACTTTCACATAGCAAAAGACACAATGACAAAGGTACTGCTACCAAATAATTTTTATTAGAAATTGTATTTTTAAAAGAATTATTTTAGCTATTGACCCACGCATTATGCCAAATGATTTAATTGCAGATGTAGTCTCCCTTTTTTCCAAGTGTTGGCTGTTTATGGTCTGCCAGTGAGAAGTAATAAAGTAGTCCATTTCAATGTCTTTCCCATACTGTAGACAGCAACTACCCTTCTAAACAATCCCCACGGGTGAGTAGTTATTCCTCTTCTAGGGTGGAATGACAGGAAGTGTGGTCTGTGATATATTATCTTCTTTTGCTTAGCATTATAATAGGAGAGGAATTGGCGGAAATAATTCCCACTCCCAGCTCTAAACTCATCTACCCATAATATGTTGTCTCCGTAGCCCTAGGGCCATGAATTTCTGTGTTTTGGAAACTGCTGTTCATGTAAAATGCCAGAAGGTGACTGATGCCTATGGAGCCATATCACACAGACAATAGTTGCCTTCTATGGAGAGTGGTCATTTCGAGGAATGAAAATTTTCTACCGTCTTGCCATCCCAGTCTACATCAACCTTCTTAAAACTACCTGCTAGCTGATTTAATGTTGCTATTTTCAGCATTGAACACTAATTTTAAATTGAACCCTATTTTAATTACCAGAAACCAAATGTTTGTCTGTTTCCAGGTAGCCAGCCAGCTCTGGTAAACAAGTGAGTACTTCATGAAGCATGGGTCTCCCCGATGAAGGGCCCCAGCCCGAAACATCATCTGCTTATTCCTTTCCGTGGATGCTGCCTGACCTGCTGGGATCCTCCCACATTTTGTGTGTTGCCTTGGATTTCCACCTTATGCAGATTATCTTGTGATTATGGTTTTTTATTTCAAGTTTTTTGAAATGAAGCAGTTACTGAATATATCTGTGAAATTCTATCCTTAATCTTGTTGTAAATTAAAATTATATGATTGCTACTTTCTGATTTTTGACATCTTTTCTGTTCTTGGCACCTGTCTTGACCAAGCTATCATACCACCTACACTTCTGTAGTTTTCCAAGTATTAATGATCTGTTTCTCGCGATCATAATGATTTGTTTGCGCTTTCTAAAACGTCATGTCTTGATTCTTTCTAAATCTAAATGCTAAATGCTTTCTTTTGCTCTTACCTGCTTTACCACACCTTAACTTTCCGTATTTATAATAATTTGATATAAATGACTTTACAGTGTTTTGTTTTCAAATGGCAAGTTTCTGCTCTTATTCAACTTGTCTGAAGAATGCTGATCTATCAGAGATTAAGCCATCTTTGTTTCTACTAGATAAGTTTGGGGTTTCCAGATCAGAAGTCTTAAAGGGTAACATTAAAATTAAGAAAATAAGTCCAAACTGATAAAAAGATGTACACATATAATGTAAAAAAAATCTAATATAACATTGTAATTGTATGTAGCAAGTTGAAAATCCAAGAAAATACACCTATAACCCTCAGGTTCTGTCAGCTGTGTAAGTCCAGGGAAGACAATCTCTGGCCCCACCAAATGTATGAGATTGAGATGCAAAACCTCCTGTTTGTGTGGATGCTGTGTGATGTATTACCCTGTTGCAAATCAGTACCACAAAATAACAGACAGTACACCACATGCAATTAAACAATTTAGCTTTATAATTCTTAATTAGACTAAAAGGTCAGTAAGTAAAACAGAAAGAAAAGGGCCCATTTTAATGAGACAGTCTAACGTGCACAAGTTGGAGCTCACGGTTTCCCTTCTGCTGGTCCTCCATCAATTTCCCTGGGCTTCGGCGACCCCTGGCCCCACTCCAAGTCCACTCCTTTCTGGTATCGACAACCTCTCTGTTCTGGCATCTTCTCTCTCCATCTTCCACCGAACAAAAGACCCAGATCACCTCGTTGTCAGGCACACAACAAGAAAGAAAACACTTCCTTCATTGGATGGTGCACATTCCAAAGCCCCCATTATCTCCAGCCATAACCCAAACACTGCTGCGACAGAAAGACCGTTACATTAACAGTGACACCTTTCTCAGGGTGTTACACATCACATCATGAGATGGACAGAGAAATGCCAGAAATTACTAGTTTAGTTCATTTTCTCCAGAAATTTGGACATTAAGACTTAAGGTCCATGATGTATTCAAATGCAGTCCCTTCGTGAGTGTCCAGGGTGTAGGGTTGTTAAGTTGTACAATAGTTACTTGGCTTCTGACTCTAAACAAAGTTAGGACAGGCACATGCCATGCATCATCACACGTTATGGGGGGGGGGGGAGAATCTTATTGAAACCTACTGAATATTGAAAGGCCTAGACAGAGTGGGTTTTGGATGTTTACAATAGTGTGAGAGTTTAGGATGAGATAGCACAGCCTCAAAATACAAGGATGTTCACTTAGAATAGAGATGAGGAGGAATTTCTTTAGCCAGAGGGTGGAGGAGAGCAAGTGGAGGTTGAAGTCTTGATGACTTAGGCTGTCAAAGGTTATGGCAAGAAAACAGAAGAGTAGTGTTGAGATCGACAAAAAGTCAGCAAATATGAAATGGCAGAACAGACATGATTGACTTCATTGCTGGAGGGATTTGATTGAAGAGCAGGGAGGTCATGCTGCAACTATACAGGGTACTGTGAGGCCACACCTGGAGTACTGTGTGCAGTTCAGGTCTCCATTCTTGAGGAAGGATATACTGGCTTTGGAGGCAGTGCAGAGGAAGTTCACCAGGTTGATTCCAGGGATGAAGGGGTTAACCTGTGAGGAGAGTTTGAGTCGCCTGGGACTATACTGTCTGGAGTTCAGAAGAATGAGAGGGGATCTTACAGAAACATACAAAATTTTTTAAGGGATAGATAAGATTGAAGTAGAAAAGTGGTTTCCACTGGGAGGTGAGACTAGAACTAGAAGACATTGCCTCAAGATTCAGGGGAGAAGATTTAGGACGGAGATGAGGAGAAACTGTTTTTCCCAGAGTGTGGTGAATCTGTGGAATTCTCTGCCCAGGGAAGCAGTTGAGGCTTCTTCACTAAATATATTTAAGCAACAGTACATAGTAAGGAAACTAAGGGTTATGGGGAAAGGGCAAGTAGATGGAGCTGAGTTCATGGACTGATCAGCCATGATCTTATTGAATGGCGGGACAGGCTCGATGGGCCGGATGGCCTCCTCCTGCTCCTATTTCTTATGTTATGACTGAATGGCCTAATTATGCTCCTATGCCTTATAGTCTCATTTCTGATCTCACCCTCCATCTCCTCAAAGACAGAAAGATTGATTTTCCCTCATCCTTAAATTCCAGCCCACCAGCCTCCCCATTCATCTGGATCATTCTCTGCAACTCCTACCATCTTCAAAGAAACTCCACCACCAGACACATTTTCTCTCTCAGCACTTCATAGGGATTATTCCCTTTGTCCACTATTCCATTCCCAACAATCACCCCGATCCCATAACACTTTCCATGCAAGTACAGGCAATGCCACACTTGCCCTTTCCCTCCTTTCTTTCCCACCATCCAGTACCCCAAACATCTTTTCAGATGAAACCTGCACTTCCACAAAACTAGTGTACTACTGTACATTTAGTGATCACCTTGTAATCTCCCCTTAATTGGTGAAACCAAACTCAAACCCAATAATCCTGACATGCTGGACTTGTTCTCCTGTTCTGCATCTCACAGTACCCACATTCTTTTGTTGTATCCTATGAAGGATCTTGACCCAAAACATTGACTGTTATTTCCATGCACGAATGCTGTTGAGTTCCTCCAGCATCTATAATCTCTGGTGCTTTCTTTTGTCTGTGTTCTCACTCTCTAACTGCCCCCATTCACAAAACCTTCTTCACAACTTACCCCCATGGTCCCTCTACGCTTACTCTAAACTAGCACCTCCTACTTTACAGCTTGTCAAGTTTCTTTTGATTCCTTTTCAGTTCTGACAAAGGGCCTCCAACCTGAAGTGGAGACGTTCCTTTTCCCACAGATATTGCTTGACCTACAGAAAGCTTTTAGTATTTTCCATCTTTGTTTTGAAGTTAGCACAATTCCATCCACAGTGCTCCTACGAAAATTCACTTCAGTTGACGAATTACCATCGTCATCAAATGTCTGTTATGCTCTAGGTGTTTAGGGCAACAAAGACGGTCCTCCATCACTGCCTGTCTTTAGCCATCTTCTCTATTGTGTCCCAGGTGTGGATCAGGGTCCACATTTCTGCTTCTACGGTTTTGGGCCAACATACCTTTGGTCTCCCATGTTTCCTCTGCCCTTCAGGGGTCCAATGAAGTGCTGTCCTGATGATGTCCAATCCGTCTCTAACACTTTCCTGTAATGATTATGGCCATGTCCTCTTGGTGACACTGAAGGAGTAGGGCATGGTTGGAGATCTTTCTTGGCCAAAAAGAGTGGAAGATCATCCAGAGGCTCACGGTGTGGAATGGCGACAGCTTGGCAAGGTCATTCTCTGTCATGCACCAGCATTCTGACCTCCCATGAGTGTGGACATAACACAGGTCTGGTACAGCTTCACTTTGGAGTGGATGTTGTGCTTGGTTTATCTCCATATGTTACTCATTAACCTGATGACATTTTTAGCTTTATTGAGTCTGCACTCGATGTTGTCCTTGGTCCCAACATACTGCTGAATGATGCTGCCCAGGTAGGTGAATCTGCTGGTGCTGGGCAAGTCAATGCCATATGCCTTGATGGGAGGAGGAAACTCTACAATGAGGATCATGGTCTCTGTCTTCCTCTATCTGACTCTGAGTCCAACCTGTCCAAAGGTACATAGGCACTGAGTTTTCTCTTGCATGAAACTGGTATGCATGTGATAGTAGCGTGCGGTCATCCACAAAATCAAGGTCTTCTAAAGTAGAGATTAGAGTCTGCCAAATGCTCTCTGCTTATCTTTCATTGTTTGACCCATTACTCAGTCAATCACCAGGTTAAATAATATCGCCGACATCTCACAGCGTTGCCTGTCCACCAAGTTTGCAGGTTCAGCTCAGGGCTAACAACCCTTGACTGGTCAAAAAAAAAAATTGTTATGAGAACAGCAATGGCTATTGATACGTGGTGCATAAATCCTTTGATTTCAGTGCTTGCACAGCCTTCATGGTCAATTATTGCACTGGTGATCAAAAACGCAGATTCTGAAGAGTCATTAAAGTGCTCCTTTCTGTCTTCAGAATGACATAGATTTTACTGTCTCAGGTCATGTATCGATGTATTGACTGTCATATGTTGAAAGATTGGAGCAATTGGGCTTATACACATTGGAATTTAGAAGGATGAGAGGAGATCTGATTGAAACATATAAGATTATTAAGGGATTGTACACGCTGGAGGCAGGAAGCAAGTTCCCGCTGATGGGTGAGTCCAGAACTAAAGGCCACAGTTTAAGAATAAGGGGTAGGCTATTTAGAACAGAGATGCGGTAAAACTTTTTCACCCAGAGAGTGGTGGATATGTGGAATGCTCTGCCCCAGAAGGCAGTGGAGGCCAAGTCTCTGGATGCATTCAAGAGAGAGTTAGATAGAGCTCTTATAGATAGCGGGGTCAAGGGATATAGGAAGAGGGCAGGAATGGGGTACTGATTGTGTATGATCAGCCATGATCACAGTGAATGGCTAGAAGGGCAAAATGGCCTACCCCTGCACCTACTGTCTATTGTCTATTGTCTATTGATGATATTATAGCTTATCTTTTCCACATGGTGTCAGTGTTCTTTGGATTTCAGTAAAACACCTGTGCTGAGAGATAATGAGATAATAATGTTTTATATAGTTGACCGCTTAATTAATGTTTCACAATGCTAGAAAGAACACTGTAGACATTTCATTATTTTAAATATTTTTTCCTGTCTACAATGTTGACTGTAAGATAGACCTGCTCTTAGTTTGCTAAAGTGTTGCAGCAACAAGGACACATTTTAATCTATTGTATTGTAGTGTGTGATCACTTTAGATCTGCTCCACACATCTTATGTACTTCAGTTCAATGTTAAAGTTTTATCTATTTTCATCTTCATGATCATTTAGTGCTAGATAAATTATGTACCTTGCTATCTAACATTTATGGGTTGGCCATTCTCTGCAACCCCCATTATCAACCTTTTTCTTTAAATCTAATTTTAAATGTAATGTAGTCAATACAATATACTGACAAATGGGCCTCAGAACATATCATTCAAGTAGTGACTCTGGCTTCACAACGCCAGGCTGAATCTACTTTAGCTGTGGCAATATTAAAAGTGTAACACAGACTCCAAATGTTTTCCAGTCAGGCTGCAACACATAGGATGTTAGTATAGCACCTTCGTAAGAAAGTTACGATATGGAAAAAGCCCATCAACCGTTTGGAACTTGAGAAAAAGCAACCCAACTTAATTTACTGCAGAGTATTTTAAAATACATTACTTTAATGCAAACCCACCACCGGTTGCCAAGTAATCATAAGCCGAGCATCTGTACTTGATGTAAGTGACCAATCCACCCATAGCAAAACATCAGTTGACTAAATTGGTCCCATTGATGATCTTTTTTGTCAATAGTTGCCCTTGATTGTGAAGTGTCTCTGATGCACTTCAGGCAACATTTATTTGGGAGATTGTCTAGGCTTTCTCTTCAAAAGTTATGGTCTAGGCTTTCTCTCCAAAAATTAAAATAATTTTCTACCTTAAATGGGCAGAAAAGATCTCATTCTAAGCATGAATGCATTATGACATTCTCCAGCAAACTCTGCAATGAAATGCAGAATTGTTCATATGTTGTCATGCAGAAAAAATCATCCATTGGGAAGTGTTGTTGCATGGAACTTAGCAGATAAAATGGATCCCATCAACTGTACCCTGGAGCTCAGGAAAACCAGAACCTCCATGAAAGTGAGGTAAGGCTGGGTAAGTTCCCTTCAAAGGAGAAAGTTTCAAAAGCTGAGGCAAGTATTGGGTAGGTCACGGCAGCTGAGATCGGCCCCGTGGTTTGTTCATCCTGCAGCATGTGGGAAATCAGGGATACTTCCAGTGTCCCCGACGACTACGTGTGCAGGAAGTGTGTCCAACTGCAGCTTCTGGCAGACCACATTGAGCGTCTGGAGCTGCGATTGGATTCATACTGGAGCATCCGCGATGCTGAGGAAGTCGTGAATAGCACGTTCAGTGAGTTGGCCACACCGCAGGTAAAGGCTACACCGGCAGAAAGGGAAGGGGTGGCCACTAGACAGCGTAGCAGTAGGCAGGTAGCGCAGGAGTCCCCTGAGGTCATCTCCCTCCTAAACAGATATACTGTTTTGGATTGTTGGGGGAGATGTCTCATCAGGGGAAGGCAGCAGCAACCGAGTTCATTGCACCATGGGTGGCTCTGCGGCACAGGAGGGAAGGAAAAGGAGTGGGAGAGCTATAGTGATAGGGGATTCGGTTGTAAGGGGAATAGACAGGCGTTTCTGCAGCTGCAAAGGAAACTCCAGGATGGTATGTTGCCTCACTGGTGCAAGGGTCAAGGATGTCTCTGAGCGGCTGCAGGACATTCTGGAATGGGAGGGTGAACAGCCAGTGGTCGTGGTGCACATAGTTACCAACGATATAGGTAAAAAATGGGATGAGGTCCTACAAGGTGAATTTAGGGAGTTAGGAGATAAACTAAAAAGTAGGACCACAAAGGTAATAATCTCTGGATTACTACCAGTGCCACGTGCTAGTCAGAGTAGAAATAGGAGGATATTTCAGATGAATACGTGGCTTGAAAAATGGGGGAGGGATTCAAATTTCTGGGGCATTGGAACCAGTTCTGGGGGAGGTGGGACTGGTATAAACAGGACGGTCTGCACCTGGGCTGGACTGGAACCAATGTCCTAGGGGGAGCGTTTGCTACTGCTGTTCAGGAGGATTTAAACTAATGTGGTAGGGAGATGGGAACAAGTGCAGAGAGACAGAGGGGTGTAAAATGAGGGTAGAAGCAAAAAGTAGTAAGGTGAAAAGTAAAAGCGGCAGGCAGGCAAAAAGCAAAAAGAGCCACTTTTCAACATAATTGTATAACGGCTAAGAGTGTTGTAAAAACAAGCCTGAAGGCTTTGTGTGTCAATGTGAGGAGCATTCGTAACAAGGTGGATGAATTGAATGTGCAGATAGTTATTAATGAATATGATATAGTTGGGATCATATTGTGACCAAGGATGGGAGCTCAACATCCAGGGATATTCAATATTCAGGAGGGATAGAGTGGAAAGAAAAGGAGGTGGGGTAGCATTGCTGGTTAGAGAGGAGATTAATGCAATAGAAAGGAAGGAGATTAGCGTGGAGGATGCGGAATCGATATGGGTAGAGCTGCATAACACTAAGGGGCAGAAAACGCTGGTGGGAGTTGTGTACAGACCACCTAACAGTAGTAGTGAGGTTGGGGATGGCATTAAACAGGAAATTAGAAATGTGTGCAATAAAGGAACAGTAGTTATAATGGATGACTTCAATCTACATATAGATTGGGTGAACCAAATTGGTAAGGGTGTTGAGAAAGAGGATTTCTTGGAATGTATGTGGGATGGTTTTCTGAACCAACATGTCGAGGAACCAACTAGAGAGCAGGCCATTTCAGATTGGGTATTGAGCAATGAGGAAGGGTTAGTTAGCAATCTTGTCGTGCGAGGCCCCTTGGTTAAGAGTAATCATAATATGGTGGAATTCTTCATTAAGATGGAGAGTGACATAGTTAATTCAGAAACAAAGGTTTTGAACTTAAAGAAGGGTAACTTTGAAGGTATGAGACGTGAATTAGCTAAGATAGACTGGCAAATGATACTTAAAGGGTTGATGGTGGATATGCAATGGCAAGCATTTAAAGGTCGCATGGATGAACTATAATTGTTCATCCCAGTTTGGCAAAAGAACAAACCAGGGAAGCTAGTGCACCTGTGGCTGACAAGGGAAATTAGGGATAGTATCAAGTCCAAAGAAGAAACATATAAATTAGCAAAAAAAGCGGCACACCTGAGGACTGGGAGAAATTCAGAGACCAGCAGAGGAGGTCAAAGGGCTTAATTAGGAAAGGGAAAAAAGATTATTAGAGAAAGCTGGCAGGGAACATAAAAACTGACTGTAAAAGCTTTTATAGATATGTGAAAAGAAAAAGATTGGTCAAGACAAATGTAGGTCCTTTACAGTCAGAAACAGGTGAATTGATCGTAGGGAACATTCTGTCTTCACTAAGAAGGACATAAATAATCTTCCGGAAATAGTAAGGGACCGACGGTCTAGTGAGATGGAGGAACTGAGGGAAGTACATGTTAGTAGGGAAGTGGTATTAGGTAAATTGAAGGGATTAAAGGCAGATAAATCCCCAGGACCAGATGGTCTGCATCCCAGAGTGCTTAAGGAAGTAGCCCAAGAAATAATGGATGCATTAGTGATAATTTTTCAAAACTCCTTAGATTCTGGATTAGTTCCTGAGGATTGGAGGGTGGCTAATGTAACCCCACTTTTTAAAAAAGGAAGGAGAGAAAAAGCAGGGAGAAAACTGGTGAGTCTGACATTGGTGGTAGGGAAAATGCTAGAGTCGGTTTTAAAGATGTGATAACAGCACATTTGGAAAGAGGTGAAATCATCAGACAAAGTCAGCATGGATTTGTGAAAGGAAAATCATGTCTGACGAATCTTATAGAATTTTTTGAAGATGTAACTAGTAGAGTGGATAGGGGAGAGCCAGTGGATGTGGTATATTTAGATTTTCAAAAGGCTTTTGACAAGGTCCCACACATGAGATTAGTGTGCAAACTTAAAGCACATGGTATTGGGGGTATGGTATTGATGTGGATAGAGAATTGGTTGGCAGACAGGAAGCAAAGAGTGGGAGTAAATGGGACCTTTTCAGAATGGCAGGTAGTGACTAGTGGGGTACCGCAAGGCTCAGTGCTGGGACCCCAGTTGTTTACAATATATATTAATGATTTAGACGAGGGAATTAAATGCAGCATCTACAAGTTTGCGAATGACATGAAGCTGGGCAGCGGTGTTAGTTGTGAGGAGGATGTTCAGAGGATGCAGGGTGACTTGGATAGGTTAGGTGAGTGGGCAAATTCATGGCAGATGCAATTTAATGTGGATAAATGTGAGGTTATCAACTTTGGTTGCAAGAACAGGAAAACAGGTTATTATCTGAACGATGGCCGATTAGGAAAAGGGGGGATGCAACGAGACTTGGGTGTCATTGTACACCAGTCATTGAAGGTGGGCATGCAGGTACAGCAGGCGGTGAAAAAGGCAAATGGTATGTCGGCATTCATAGCAAAAGGATTTGAGTACAGGAGCAGGGAGGTTCTACTGCAGTTGTACAAGGCCTTGGTGAGACCGCACCTAGAATATTGTGTGCAGTTTTGGTCCCCTAATCTGAGGAAAGACATTCTTGCCATAGAGGGAGTACAAAGAAGGTTCACCAGATTGATTCCTGGGATGGCAGGACTTTCATATGAAGAAAGACTGGATCGACTAGGCTTATACTCACTGGTAATTAGAAGATTGAGGGGGGATCTTATTGAAATGTTAAAAATTCTAAAGGGTTTGGACAGGCTAGATGCAGGAAGATTGTTTCCGATGTTGGGGAAGTCCAGAATGAGGGGTCACAGTTTAAGGATAAAGGGGAAGCCTTTTAGGACTGAGATGAGGAGAAACTTCTTCACACAGAGTGGTGAATCTGTGGAATTCTCTGCCACAGGAAACAGTTGAGGCCGGTTAATTGTCTATATTTAAGAGGAAGTTAGATATGGCCCTTGGGGCTAAAGGGATCAGGGGGTATGGAGAGAAAGCAGGTACAGGGTTCTGAGTTGGATGATCAGCCATAATCATACTGAATGGCGGTACAGGCTCGAAGGGCCAAATGGCCTACTCCTGCACCTATTTTCTATATTTCTATGAAACAGTGTGATCTTAGCTTACTGTTCCCTAATATAGTGTTAAGTTCAGTAGATTTCACTCTGTCTTGTAAATGTTTCCACCAACTGTACAGCATTGTGGTTCATAACTGGGATATACCCTTATTGATCTGCAGATTGGATTCAATAACCTTAAATTAAAACCTAGACATATTAGACCTACTGTACACCCTGAAGCTCTTTAGTCAAGGACTGGTGCCACCGTGTCCGCTCTTCAGGGAATCATTCTTCTACGCAATTGCACTCTTTTCTGCTGGTCTTCCTTGTCAGAAAACTGCTGGGCCTCTGCCTTGAAGGTCAAAAGCTAAAAGCTTGAAGATCAAGTTTATTATCATATATACAGGTACATGTCCGCATCACAGGCACAAAGCATTAGAGATCCAGCTTTCAAAACAAAAACATAGACACAAATTACACAAAATTATACCATAAAGGACACACTTAGAACAAAAAGAAAACAGAATCCATGTAATAAGTAAAGTAGTCTAGGTGGTCATTGTGTTACAATACTGAGGTAGTGATGATGGTTATGCAGGTTGGTTTGAGAACTGAGTGTCAGAAGGGAAGTAGCTATTCTTGAACCCAATGGTGTGGGACTTCAAGCTTCTGTACCTCCTGCTTGATGGTAGCTGTGAGAAGCTACCAACCTTGTCTGTCTCTATCAGTTGCTCAGACTAAGTGCAAGTGATGCTTTGGGAAAGGGTATGCAAGCAGAGTGACATTTGGATTCTGAGCCTTCCTGTAACCAAATGGAAAGTGTTGGAAATACTCAGCAATTCAGTCAGTGGGCAAAAAAAGAGTTCATGTTTCGGGTTTATGATCTTTATCAGAACTGAAAATGTGAAAAAAGTCATGAGTGTCAATTGCAAGTATTCAGTTCGGTGCCAGTAAATAAGGCTGGACAGCTTATCTGGCTACAAGGGTTTCTTCAAAAACTATAACTTTTTAAACAAAAATTCCATTAGTTGGAAGTTAACAAATGAATGAGGGCAGTTGGAGAAAAATAAACATAAGAATATACTGGGATTGTAAGAAGATGGACAAAGGACTTGTTGAAAATATGAAACTAAAGAGAATGGTGGAAATTGCCCAGCAGAGCAGGCAGCATCTATGGAGCAAGAAAAACTGAGTTAACATTATCCATGGATAAACTTGCATCTGAAGCTGTCAGTTTTGAGACAGACAGTAAAGACTGGTTGTCTAAAATAGTGGAATGTACTATTGAGTCTTGAGAGTTACAACATGCCCAAATGGAAGATATTCATGCTACTCCTTGAGCTTATGTGGGTTTGGCATTACCATTTCAGAGGATCCATCCTGAAACTAGCACGTAAGTGCCATTATAAAGAAGGAATGAGAACGTTCCTACTTTCTTAGAAGCTTGTGCAGTTTCAACGTGTCATCTAAAACTTCCACAAATGTCTTTGGATGCACTGCGGAGAGTATCCCAACTAGCTGCATCACAGTTTGGAATGGAAACACCAATGCTCAAGGATGGAAAAGCCTACAAAGACTGGTGGGTACAGCCCAGGCCATCACAGGAAAAGCCCTCCCAACCATTGAGCACATCGACAAGGAGCACTGCCACAAGAAAGCAGCATCAGTCATGAGGCGACTCACCATCGAGACCGGGCTCTCATCTTGCTGCTGCCATCAGCAAGGAGGTACAGGAGTCTCACACCACCAGATTTAGGAGTAGTTATTACCCTCAACCATCAGGTTGCTGAACCAGCATGACTAACTCCACTCACCTTGATTCATAGCTAATTCCACAACCTATAGGCTCACTTTCAAGTACTCTGCAAATCATGTTCTCACTAGTATTTATTTACTTATTTTTGTTTATGCACAAATTATCATCTTTTGCACATTATCTGTCTTTGTGTTTTTCATTGATTATATTATATTTTCTTTGTTCTACTGTGAATGTCTGTAAGGAAATGAATCTCAGGGTATTATATGGTGACATCTATGTACTTTGACAATAAATTTACTTTAAACTTCATTGGAATTTCTATTGGGGCCTCAATTTTATTTTTTTGGGCATAAGAAGTTGTACTTTACTATTTTAGGATGCAACATAATTGAAATGAGTTTGTTGTTATTTTTCAGAGAGTTGAAGTGACTAATTCATTGTCAATAATATTTGTATGAATTTATTCTCTCTGCTGAAACATCAGATACTACAAATACATCATCTGGATGCAAATCTGTTCTTCCCATCTGTCAATTAATCACTCTATCTCCACTAAGCAAATTCCATTTTGCAGCTTAACCTCCTTATACTAGATCAATTCATGAATTTGACAGCTCTCTACCTGTGGACTTTCTTTCATTATGTGCTCAGAGTCTAGAAGGCCCTCATCTATAGAAAGCTTTCTTGAGGGAGTTAAATTTTGATGTTTCAGATATAAGTAAGTCATATTCTCTCTCTGTGTGACATAGGTGGTTAATACAAAATCTTTAACAGGCTGTACAACTTGACTATCACTTTTTGGCTTTGCTCTGCTGTGCGGAATCATGCTGGCCAAATGCAGTTTTTGGAAACTTCAACTCTTTTCTCTACCGTTTGCAAAAGTATAAATTAGGACCAACTAAACAAAAGGCAAGTAATTAACTAGATTCAAAATGAACTCGGAATCAAATAGATTATATTACTATCTGTAGGATTTTTGACTGGAACCAAAGATATTGTTTGCTTATGTTTTAAGCTGTGATAGTATAGACTTATTGCTCAAGAATTTCTTCTCTAAATACCATACTTTATAAAATACAACCTGAAGTAACAGCTACTCACAAATTTCTGACAGAGGGTAGAAAACATTTTAGGTCCATTCAGGGCCCCAGACAGTCCTTCCAGGTGAGGCGACACTTCACCTGTGAGTCGGCTGGTGTGGTATACTGCGTCCGGTGCTTCCGGTGTGGCCTGTTATATATTGGTGAGACCCGACGCAGACTGGGAGACCATTTCGCTGAACACCTACGCTTGGTCCACCAGAAAAAGCAGGATCTCCCAGTGGCCACACATTTTAATTCCACGTCCTATTCCCATTCTGATATGTCTATCCATGGCCTCCTCTATTGTCAAAATGAATCCAAACTCAGGTTGGAGGAACAACACCTTATATACCGGCTGGGTAGCCTCCAACCTGATGGCATGAACGTTGACTTCTCTAACTTTCGTTAATGCCCCTCCTCCCTTTCTTACACCATCCCTGACATATTTTGTTGTTTGCCTGTTCTCCATCTCCCCCTGGTGCTCCCTCCCCCTTTCTTTCTCCTGAGGCCTCCCGTCTCATGATCCTTTCCCTTCTCCAGCTCTGTATCACTTTTGTCAATCACCTTTCCAGCTCTTAGCTTCATCCCACCCCCTCCGGTCTTCTCCTATCATTTCACATTTCCCCCTCCCCCCTCTACTTTCAATCTCTTACTATCTTTCCTTTCGGTTAGTCCTGACGAAGGGTCTCGGCCCAAAACGTCGACATCGCTTCTCCCTATAGATGCTGCCTAGCCTGCTGTGTTCCACCAGCATTTTGTGTGTGTTGTTTGAATTTCCAGCATCTGCAGATTTCCTCGTGTTAGGTGTTTTAACGTAGTCACTCAAAATGTGATTGAAATTGATTATATGGTCAGAAAAATCCTCTGTTGATGCCTTCATTCTTCAGCCTTTTGTCCTCAGATTTAATCTGCTTGCACAGAGATATAAATGTTCAAACCTTTAGTTCACCTTTCCTTTGCCATTCCTGGGACAAGGGTAACTACAGTCTCCACCTCTTTAATAAGGACATAACCGGGCACTTAAATCTTGATTTTATAACTTTCTAATGGTGTCGGAATCACAGCTGAATGAGTGATGATCTCCTGAGGGACCTTGAGCTGTTCTGTGAAAGTAAATTAAAAAATGCTCAGTGAAGCATAAGATTGAATACATTATGATTTTTGTCCTTTAACAACTTTGAGCTTTTAAAAGATAATCAGACAGAGTAAAACAGTCCCAGGAAGGATTTTATGAAATCCTTAAATGAGTCTATCAATCTATTAATGAATTATCAGTTCTACGGCAGCAGGCATTTCAACTAATTCAGAATTAATATTGAATTATGATTGCTAGTCACCAATATCTAATGTGGTTATTCACTGATGAACCTTCAATGCAAAAAAAATACGAAATGTATTACATTATCACTTTCAATAGGTCTCTTTCATTTATCATGCTCCTGTCAGCTTGCGGCTTGTGTTCACCCCCTGTATGATCCCTGTTGTTACATTAACTTTCTTCAGCCCATGAGTCCAATCAAATTCCAGGCTTCGTTATTACAGCTATTCCACAAGTGCCCTACATTGTTGCTGCTAGGACAGTAAAAGGAGCTAGATCAAGGGAGTCAGACAACTGATTACACGAGTGTGAGGGCAGAGGAGTTGGTAATCAGGAAAGCCTCTATGAATGCAGAGTGGGAGTTGAGGATGTGTGGTGAACTACATATACCTGTCTGGACACGCCCCCCCCCCCCTGACTGCTCCTGTGGCTCCTCCCACAGACCCCTGTATAAAGGTGATTGGAGGCACTGACCCCCTCAGTCTCCAGGATGTTGTGTGGTGGTCTCTTGCTACTAATCATGGTTTCTTGCAGCTAATAAAAGCCTATCATTTGCCCCCCATCTCCGAGAGTTATTGATGGTGCATCAATTTTATTAGCTGCAAGACGGGTGGTTCCAAACACATGCTTGTCCCTGTTATAGGTAAGGTTAAGAGTTTTAGCCACTTGGAAAAGTCGTTGGAGGTTAGTGTTGTGATCCTGCCAGTCGTGACCGCAGATGGTGATGTTACCCATATATGGGAATGTGGCCTTCAGTTGGCACTGGTCCACCATCCAGTCCATTTCCCTCTGGAAGACAGAGACACCTTTTGTGTCACCGAAAGGGACGCGCAGGAAGTGATAGAGCCTGCCGCCCGCCTCAAAGGTGGTGCAGGGGCGGTCCTCCGGGCGGATGGGCAGCTGATGGTAAGCAGATTTTAGGGCTATGGTCGAGTACACCTCGTACTGAGCTATCTGATTGACCATATCCGCGATGCGGGGTAGGGGGTACGTGTCAAGCTGCGTGAACCTATTGATGGTCTGGCTATAGTCCACGACCATCCTATTTTTCTGCCCGGTCCGAACATCATCCACCTGGGCCCTCCAAGGACTTGTGCTTGGCTCAATGATCCCCTCCCTGAGCAGCCATTGCACCTCCGACTTAATGAAGGCCATGTCCCCCACGCTGTACCTCCTGCTTTTAGTTGCCACGGGTTTACAATCGGGGGTCAGGTTGGCGAACAGCGGTGGGGGAGGGATCTTGAGGGTGGAGAGACTGCAAGTGGTGTCAGTAGCGCGGCTGTTGGCATGGTGCTGGGTGGGATGTGCGGGTCGGTGTGTGTGTGTGGTCAGTAGCGGGGTATATGATGAAACCCCACAAAACTGAGGATTTCTGATAGTGATTGGTGGGAGAGGCCCGTCATACTCCATTGTCACACTTTTCAGGTGGCTCTGAAAGTCGAGCCCCAATAGCACAGGGGCACACAGTTGAGGCATGACCAGTAACGCAAAGTCCCGATATCCTGTGCCCTGCACCACCAATATCGCTACACAACCCCCCCCCCCCAGATGTCTGTGGAATGTGATCTAGAAGCCATGCTGACCCTCTGGCTTACTGGCCGTGTCAGGAGTCCGCAGCATTGCACCGTGTCTGGGTGAATAAAACTCTCGGAGCTGCCCATGTCAAACAGGCAGCTAGTCCTGTGCCCCTCCACCGGGATGTCCATCATTGACTTTGCGAGCTGGTGTGGAGCGCTTTGGTTGAGGGTTACGGAGGCCAGAGTTGAACCGCCGTCTTGGTGTCTGGTAAGTACCCGTGGGTCGGAGGTGGGGGCGAGGTGGCACTGACAAAGATGGCCGCCCCCATGCCTCGCATGAGGTGGGCAGGCAAGATGGCTGCCCCATGCCTCGCACAAGATGGGCAGGCAAGATGGCGACCCCCATGCCTCGCACACGGCTCTGCTCGACCCCACTCGTGGTTTAGACTTACAGGCCTTGGCGAAGTGGCCCTTCCTTCCGCAGCTGGAGCAGGTCGCTTCTCGGGCCGGGCAGTGTTTTCGGGGATGCTTCTCGAGTCCGCAGAAGTAACACTGCGCGGGCTTGCAACTGGCAGCAGCTGTGGTCGATTTGCTGGAGGGTTGCGGGATCTGCAGCGTCCAAGGGACCGGCGGGAGATCACGCGGCTGGACAGCGTCAGCATTGTGCAGAGCAGCCTCCAGCGTGTCGGCCATCTCAATCACCGACTGTAAGGTAAGATTGGCATGTTCCAGCAGCCGCTGGCGCACGTACACTGACCTGATCCCCGTAACGAAGGCGTCTCTCACTATGAGTTCTGCATGCTGTTCCGCCATCAGTCCTCTATAGTCGCAGGCCCGCACGAGTGTCTGTAGGGCCTGGACAAACTCAGCGCTCGACTCTCCGGCCCGCTACTGCCGTGTCGCTAAGCGATGTCTTGCGTAGACGGTGTTCACCGGCCGCAGGTACTGTCTTTTGAGGGCGTCCAGTGTCCCTTGGTAGGTCGGCAGGTCCCTGATAAGGGAGTATACCCGCGGACTGACCCTGGAGAGGAGAACTCTGTGCATGATAGCAGGCTCAGTCACGGGAATCTCTTCCAGGTACGATTGGAAGCATGCAAGCCAGAGTTCAAAGGCAATGGCTGCTTCCGGAGCTTGAGGATCAATGTCCAATTTATCTGGTCGTAAAATGCTTTCCATGTTTTAAAATTGCAGCTAATAAAATTGACGCATCATCAATAACTCTCGGAGACGGGAGGCGAAGGGCGGGGGGGCGTGTCCAGACAGGTATATGTAGTTCACCACATTCATCCCCCCTTTGTTTTAAAAGAGAGTCCCCATGGGGTGAAGTTTCTTACAAGTATATTTACAGGTTAAGTCTATCAGGCGGACGAATCTGTCACTGCGATCTACGTAGCACCAGCTGAGATTGCACCAGTGCCAGTGGTGAACTACATACACCTGTCTGGACACGCCCCCCCTGCTGACTGCTCCTGTGGCTCCTCCCACAGACCCCTGTATAAAGGTGATTGGAGGCACTGCTCCTCCCTCAGTCTCCAAGACGTTGTGTGGTGGTCTCTTGCTACTAATCGTGGTTTCTTGCAGCTAATAAAAGCCTATCATCCGCCTCCCGACTCCAAGAGTTATTGATGGTGCATCAGGATGGTAGCTGGGTAAGTGAGGAAGTGGGTGGGTGGAGACTGGGGACTGCATGGGGGCGCTTGTTGGTTCACTGCAAAACTTTAGGACTTCAATGGCTTGCAACGGATATGTAGGGGTTTACCTAAGCGAGGTGTCAGACATGGACATCAGTTAGAATACCCACCTTATATGGGCAAATGGCATAATTTTTAATGGGTCAAAACGGTCAGCATAGATGTGATGGGCCAAAACTTCTGTTCCTGTGCTCTACAACTCTAAGACTACGAGATGTCATAACTAGCCCCAGAGCTGCCCGATAATGATCATTTCTTGGAAGTAGAAGGAGCAGTGCCTAGAAGCATGGTAATTTGACTTGTGCATGCGCCAAAAATTCACACCAGATTTTTGTTTTCCAAAACCAACTCAATGCATAAAATGTGTAGTTAAACATTGTCATAACATTGTCTTTGAGCTTGTTAAAGGAGTAATATTCTTGCTTTGGAGATGATTCAGAGAGGATTCATTTTGTGCATTTAATATTTCAGTAATATTTGAGTAATATTGTAAATGTATTGTTTAATTAAGCACTCTCTGTTATTTACACAATGCATTGCAGGTTATCTGTAAATGGTATACATCATCACACCATTATGTGATACATGAGCGCTTCGCTTAAAGCAAAAAATTAAGTAAGACTCACATCTCTCAGTTATCCTGTTTTCCTACCAATCAGTTTATAATGTTTTGGAGCTGCAAAACATAATAGTGGTGACAAGGTATTTTTAGAATGAACCTGAGATGGCTACCTTCCTGTTGAAGTGCACTTTTACATTCATGTTTTTAAAAAAGCGCAATGATAAACAGTCCAGTTTAAAAAATTACAGCATATTTTCTTCTCAAAAGGAAAGATGATCAAGTTAAAAAAAGCAAAAAACAGAAGAATTAATGGGTTCATAAACAATGAGTACTGGCGATAATGATAATGATGATGATGATGATGATAATAATAATAATAATAATAATAATAATAATAATAATAATAATACAAATGATTGGCTACATCAGAAAGATTGACACTTTTGATTACACAATGGATAACTAGATTTTTGCACAATGAGCAGATTGAGCAGTATTTTGAAGCAAATGAAATAGCCAATGAAAAGTGAATGCCTACATTACTAAGTGCATTGGATTTAAAGGCATACAGTTTGCTGAGAATTTTGACTGCTCCAACCAAACCAGCTGAAATGAGCTTTGCTGATATTGTGAAAGTAATGCAGGAACCTTTAGAACTGGAACTATAGCTGATTGCAGAATGCTTTAGGCTTCATAAGCAGAACCAATAGGAAAGGGAGTCCATTTTAGCAAACACGACTGAATTGAAGAACTTATCTAAGCATTGTCAGGTTGATAATGGACTTAATGATGCACTGAGAGATGATTTAGTTTGTGGACTATTTCAAAAAAGCATTCACAAATGACTCCTAACTAAAGCACAACATACATTTAAAAGGGCAGTTGAAGTAGCTATGTCAATGGAAACAGCAGACTCTGACATAACTGAGTTGCAGTCTGGGGTAAAAGTGAGCATGAACACAATTCCAATATCTAAGCAGAAACAGACCTGGCCAAACAAACTGTATTACCTTTGTGGCAGGGGCTCTCATACACCAGATCAATGTAGGTTTAAATGTAAAACTTGCAGAAAGTGCAACAAAGTCGGACATATACAAAGAGCATGTTGGACCGACAAAAATAAATGGGCTGCACAGGGAAGAGAAAACGCTGAAAAGTCAAATTGTAGTTTCAAAACAAGCATGGTATTGATGAGAAATCTGATAAGGATGAGAGTGGCACAGGACCTAGGAAAAAAGATAACTCCTGTGGGAATGACATTCATAACGGTGAAATACAGCAACCAACAAGTCACATTGGACTAGTATGTTAAAAATAAAATGGCCACCATTGTGGAGGCATTATTGGCTGAGACAACTACAACTTTACTGGAGATCCATCCACCATTTGCATGCCACATTCCCTGTAATAAAGTCAACTGAAAGCAAATTAAAACAGGTACTGAATGACACCACAACTGTCCCTATGCTGTACACCGTGAACCATTGCCCAACAGAGGGTAAACAGGTGTTAGTACCAGCCTCTGTGCCTCTGGTTGGAAAGCATGTTGGACCAAGGAAGGACCATGCTGTCAGAGGAATCATGAAAGTAACAGAAGCAGTGTTAGGACTACAGCATTTTTTGCAGGCAACACCTTTGAGAAAGCTTCTGAAATGATAATTAGGCAGTTACTTGCAAAACGTGGCTTGGTTTTAAGCTGGAAGGGAGTTCAAGGAGCTTCAGGGAAGTTACAAGAATTTGGCTTCTGTGAGTATAAAAAACCAGAATCTACACTGCATTCGTTAAGATTATTGCATGAACTTCAAGTGGGAGGTAAAAAACTGCTTGTAAAAGCAGATGCAAAGACTAGAGCCCAGCTGGATGAATGGAAGGCCAGAAAGAAAGGAGTCAATGGAGATGTGAAAACAGAGGATTCATCAAATGATATTGTGGATGAAGAAACCAAGAGGAGAGATCAGATAGTAATGGAAGCAATAGAAATATTAATCAGAGAATACTCCAGTGAACTAAATGCGCCTTCCCAAGATCAAGATGCACAAACTAGAAAAAAAAGGAAGAAGAAAGGCATCTGGAGCTGTCAGAACCACTTCCTACAGTCTCAGAATCAGTTCCTACAATCACCAGGAAGGAGACCACTGAAGCTGAGGCTGTTTCACAGCCATTAGTTTCACGTGCCAAGCAGAGGAAAGTCGTTATTCCACAAGAATAAGAACACCTCCACAGCAATTAATTTTTTAGGTCTGAATGGGACAATCTAAAATTTACTACAGTGCGGATGGCTGTATATAATAGTTGTATTATATAGTATGTAATGCCCTGGTTCACATGGTTCATATTTTTTCTCTGTTATGCTTTTCTATTCTCTGTGTAGGCTGCTTGTTCGGGTTACTGTTGAAGATAGGAGAGAGGAGAAATGTGTGCCATCCGATGGGGATGAATGGATTTGGGGGGTTTCTCTGGTGAGGGATAGTAAGGTTGGGTTTGGGGCTTTTGAGAGGGAAGAAGAGAGAAGACATCGGAGGAGTCGACCCAGAGTTGGGCCGTGGTTCGATGAAGCCCGGGTGAGATCGAGGGAGGATTGGCGAAGTGGAAACCATGAGATCCAACTGTTTCATTTAAAATGGTCCTTTTCTTTGTTTGCTTTTTCTTTACTAACCTTTTAGTCAAATTAAAAATTATAAAGCTAAATATTTTAATGGTATGCAGTGTATAGTCTGTAATTTTGTGGCTGTAATTTGTAACGGGGGTAACAAATCACACAGCATCCACACAAACGGGGGATTTGGTGGACTTGCACTTCAATCTCCCAGGTTTGGCGGGGCCGGAGGGTGTCTTCCTAGACTTGCGCAACTGATGGAACCAGGGTGTTACAAGTATATTGTGTAAATGATTGAGATGCATCCTGTATTGAGTTGGAGATTATAGCTAAGCAGGGAGGAATGTTGTGCATTTAATATTTCAATAATATTTGCGTAATATTGCAAATATATTGTTTAATTAAGAATTCTTTGTTGATTACATAATACATTCGGGTTATCTGTAAAACCACGTAAATAGCATATGTCATCACGTCACCACATGATGTGTGCGTGGGTTGCTTAAAGTAGAAAGTGAAGTTGGACTCATATCTCTTGGCTCCCTCGTTTTCCTTTCAATTAGTTTTTGTATTGGCATTGTAAAACATAACAGTTCATTCCTGGGATGAAAGTATTATTTTGTAAAGTGAGGTTGGACCAGAACATGTGGTGACACTTGCATATCCTTAACACAAATGGAGCGTTTCACTGTACCTTTTGGTGCACATGTGATAAATGAATCCGAATCCTGAACATGCACTTGCAGACCCCAGTCAGTTCAAATTCCTAACATCTCCTCCATAACCTCCATCAGCACAGGTGCACCACAAGGCTGTGTGCTTAGCTCTCTGCTCTACTGGCTTCACACTTATGACTGTGTGGCTAAGCACAGCTACAATGCCATATTCCAGTTCACTGATGACATCACTGTTGTGGGCCAAATCAAAGGTGGTGATAAATCAGCTTACAGGAGGGAGATTGAAAATCTGGCTGAGTGGTGTCATAACAACAATGTGTCACTCAATGGCATCAAGACCAAAGGACTGATTATTGACTTCAGAAGGAAGAAACCAGAGGCCCATGATTTAGTCCTGATCAGAGAATCAGAGGTGGAGAAAGTCAGCAACTTTAAATTTCTCAGAGTTGATATTTCAGATGACCTGTCTGGGTCCAGCAGATAGTGCAATTATGAATAAAGTACAGCAATGACTCTACCTCCTTAGGAGTTTGTGGAGATTCAGCATGAGATCTAAAACTTCGGTAGTGGAGAATATATTGACCAGCTACATCACAACCTGGCATGGAAACACCAATACCCTTGAATGGAAAACCCAACAAAAAGTAGTGATAGCAGCTCAGTCTATCACGGGTAAAGTGCTCCCCACCATTGAGCGCAACTACATGAAATGCTGTCACAAAAAAGCAGCCTCCACCATCAGGGAATTCCACCACCCAGAACAGGCGCTTTTCTCACTGCTGCTATCAGGAAGGTGGTACAGGACCCTCAGGACCCACACCACCTCAGGAACAGTTACTACTCCTCAACCATCAGGTTCTTCTGCCCTATCATTTCCCATAACTGATGGGCTTTCTTTCAAGGACTCTTCATCTCATATTCTTATATACTTATTCTTTCTTTTTGTATTTTCACAATTTGTTGTCTTTTGCATTCTGGTTGACCGTCCAAGTTGAGTGGTCCTTCATTGATTCTGTTATGGTTATTTTTCTGTAGATTTATTGAGTATGCCCGTAAGAAAACGAATTGCAGAGTTGTATATGGTGACGTACATGTACGTTGATAATAAATAGTATTGAAAATATAATGTGTTGATAATAAATTTACTTTGAACTTTATGTATGGCCTATACTCACTGGCATGAAGGGTTATCTGAGTGGTTAACATAATGACAACAAATAGATTTACCTATAGCCATGAAAATCTTTTAAATCCTCTACTCTAGACTTTGCGTGGTGGTGTGGAGATGTGTTTCTACCAAAGGAGCTGTAAGGTGCTCCGTCCCTCTGCTGGCCTGCAGGTCACACTTGGGCAAGGTGTAGCACCTGCTTAGCCCCTTGAACAGGGTCATGTTAAGCCATGACAGAAGGAGGTGGATGGTCATATGAGCATCTGGTACAGATCACAAGTCCTGGTTATGCGACCACCGACGCCAGGCAGACAATCTCTGAAGAGTACTGATAACAGCTGGGATCACCTGGTTTGTTAAGTCACTGTGCAGAAGATAATGGCAAGCCCCTTCTGCAGAAAAATTTGCCAAGAACTATCATGTTCAAAGACCATAATCCCCCACGTCATACAACACATAATGATGATGACTCCACTTCACAATCTGATACAAATTAGACAATTAATTTGTGTAGCTGGATGAAGGATAAATAGGAGCTTCCTCTTCCTTAACTGAAAAAGTGCTGTGAGGTATTTTACATTGTTATTACAGTTAGATTACAAGAGATTCAACATGTCCTGGAAATCCAGAGCAACATGCACAGAATGCAGGAGAAACTCAGCAGATTAGGCAGCATCCCGAATGCATGATTAGCCATGTATCCAGCGTTTCAAACTGAAGCCCATCATCATGACCAGAAAGGAAGATTTTCCATTCACTTGGGATGTTGAACACATTAAAGTCTCATCTAAATCTGTATTTCCTGCTTATTTCTGCATTGAGTGATAGTATAAATTTATCTTACCTCATGCCATCAGCTCTAGCTTTTGATTTCATAATAGATTAATGAATAAAGTAAGAGCCTACAATGTCAGGGGTAGATGGGCAGAAAGCAATGCCAAGTTGCAAGTCCATGTGATTCCCATATCCGGTCATACAGTAGTAGTGCAGGGAAACGGGCCTTTTGACTGAACTCCCCTAATCTAGCAATTGTATCCACCAAAATCTGCAGAGGCTAGAAATCCGAGCAACACACACAAAATGCTGGAGGACCTCAGCAGGCCAGGCAGCATCTATGGAAAAAAAGTACAGTTGACTTTTCAGGCTGAAACCCTTTGGCAGGACTGGAGAAAAAAAAGTTGAGTGGTAGATTTGAAAGGTGGCGGGACGGGATAGAGAAATGCCAGGTGATTGGTGAAACTTGGTGGGGAAGGGATGAAGCAAAGAGCTAGGAAGTTGATTGATAAAGGAGACAGAAGGCCATGGAAGAAAGAATAAAGGTGGGGAGGAGCACCAGAGGGAGATGATGGATGGACAAGATAAAGTGAGAGAGGGACAAGGGGATGGGAAATGGTGAAGGGGAGGAAGGGAAGCATTACTGGAAGTTTGAGAAACTGATGTTCATGTCATCAGGTTGGAGGCTACCCAAACACAATACAAGGTGTTGTTCCTCCAACCCTAGTGTGGTCTAACCCCAACAGTGGAGGAGGCCATGGATGGACATATCAGAATGGGATTGGGAAGTGCAATTAAAATGGATGGCCACTGGGAGATCCTGCTTGTTCTGGCGGATGAAGAGTAGATGCTCGGTGAAGTGGTCTCCCAATCTACGTCAGGTCTCACCAATTAGAACAGGCCACACCGGGAGCATGGAACACAATACATGACCCCAACAGATCCTCCAGTGAAGTGTCACCTCACCCGCAAGGACTGTTTGGGGCCCTGAATGGTAGTAAGGGAGGAGGTGTAGGGGCAGGTGTAGTTCTGCTTGCAAGGATAAGTACCAGGAGGGATCAATGGGGAGGTATGAATGGATACGGGAGTTACATAGGGAGCGATCCCTGAGGAAAGCAGAAAGTGAGTGGTGATGGGGAAGATGTGGGATCCAGTTGGAGATGGGGGAAGTTTTGGAGAATAATGGTATTCACCAAGCAAGTCCCAATTGCCTGCATTTGGCCCATTTACCCAGAAACTCATATCCGTACATTTATCCAAATGTCTTTTATATGTTGCATTGCGCTTGCTTTAACCATTTCCACTGACAGTTCATTCCATCTGCCCACCATCCTCTGTGTGAAGAAGTTGCCCGTCAGATCTGTTTTAAATCTTTCACCTTAAAAATACCGTCCCTAGTTTTTAGATCCCCTTCTTTGGGGAAAAGACTGTAATAATACCATCTATACCCCTCATGATATTATACACACCTATAAGGTCACTCCTCAGTCATCTATGTTTCAAGGATAAAGGTCCTTGCCTGCCCATCCTCTCTTTATAAGCCAGGCCAGGCTCTCAAGTGATGCCAACATCATTGCACTTTCTTTGCACTATTAGCAATTTAATGATATCTTTCCTGCAATAGGGCAGCAAAACCTGTACACAATACTCCAAGAGCAGTCTGACTAATATCTTGTCTAACTGCAAAATTATGTCCCATGTCTTATATTTAATTCCTCAAATGATGAAAGCCAAACAAACACCTTCTTTCCACCCCACCTTCTTGTGACAGTGCTTTCAGTGAACAATAAATTCTATTCCTACATTCCCCATTCCACAAAGTGGCCGGCGCCTACCGAGTCACACTACAACTTCAATTCTAGTCTGTCTTCCCAAAATGAAACAATTCTCACTTAACTGAGTTGGAAGCCATTTGCCAAATCTCGGCCCACTTAATTAGCTAATCAAAATCCTCCTGTAAATTCTGGTATCCTTCTTCACTCTGTATGCTACCACCAACTTCGTACATCCACAAACCATGACTTGAACATTCATGCTTAAATCTCTTATATAAATAACAAACATGCAAGGTTCCTGTGGTACACCAGTAGTCTCCAGTCTGACAAACAAGATTTGACTACACTAACAAGAGGAAAAATCTTGTTTTAAACCACCTTATTATTGGAAATAAACATTTCTCTATCCTTTCTGTGCCCCTCATAATTTTATATACTTCTATCACATCAACTCTCAAACATTTTCACCCCAGGCCCAACTGACCAAAACTCTACTTATAACTGAAGCCTTCCAATCCATGTGGCATCCTTGTGAATTTTTTTCTGTACCCCTTCAAGTTTAATTATGTCCTTTCCACAGTGTGGTGACCAGAACACAGTACAATGCACCGAGCATGGCTTAACCAACGGTTTATATCTGTAACGTCCCAACTCTTTTCCTCAGGGCCTCAGCATGGCATATACCTCTCAGCATGAACAATCAGCACAGATTACGAAAAAGCAAGGTCAGGTTTAATTAATTTGGGGATCTTTTGGTGACGTCCTGGAGACAGCATAGTTTCTGGTTTATTTATTGCGTACGTTGAAACAGTGAAATGCATAGCTGCATTCAGTACCAATATACCCAAGGACATGCTAAGTGCAGCTCCCAGGTGTCACCACACATTGCAGTGCTAACATAGCATACCCATAATGCTCAGCAGAACAACACAGAACTCAAAACAGAACATACCAAGTGACAAAGCATCAAACAGCAAAACAAATAAATTTACTACCACGGACACAAGGCTCGCTTGTCTGGAGTTCCCTGGTTTATCCTTGCTATGTTCTTAAATCAAGACACATCAGTCATTGTCCAGTTTTACAGTTCCTCATTATGCCAAATAAGGACCACAAAAATTTCTGCCAAGTCCTCAGCCACCTCCACTCAAGCTACCCACAATGGGGTTGTTTTCTCTTGAGCAGTGGAGGCTGAAGGGACATTTGATAGAAATTCATAAAAATAGGCGAGTCATAGATAGAATTTTGGGTAGATGGAGCTCGTCAGCCTAGGAAGGCAGTCCATCTAAGAGAGGGAAAACTCTGATTTCAAACCTCCGCTGCCTTGCGGCCATACCCACTCACAGGAAAGGCTTCGGGAGTAAACCCTGAGGAGAAATCCGGAGCTGGAGTCCCTAAGACAGTCCGACGTTGTCTTCAACCTTGTTCTGGCAGCTCCTGCCACCACATTGGTGCCAAGCTGTATCGGCCCTTGCCCTTTCATTGAACAACATCGGTCATGGAGAGGGGAGACTTGCTGCTTGGGCAACTGCTGGTCTTCCATACAACCTTGCCCAGGCCTGGTCCTTGGAAACCATTCCAGGCACAGATCCTTGGTCTCGCGAGACTAACGGATGCCACCATAGATAGAATATACAGCCAGCAATTTTCTAGCAGCGAAGGGCATATGTGAAAGTACAAAGAGATTGGAGACAAGTTCTTCTACACAGGGCGTGGTGGGGACCTGGAATGCACTGCCGACAGTGGTGATAGAGAGCACAGGTCCATTTAAGAGACTCTTAAAATAGCAAATGAATATGCAGAAAAGGAAATGAAATGGGCAACCCGCAGAGAAGAGGAATGAGATTAATTGGGAGTTTGACACAATATCATGAGCTGAAGACCCTGTCCTGCATTGAATGCTCTATGTTCTCAGCGCTCACTGCATGAAAGATTATTGTGGAAAATGAAATCTCACAGAATGTATGAGGTAACATACTAATGTAGGTAGAAGATCAGCTGGTTAACAGAATCGGGACAGGAATGAACAAAAGAAAATCTGCAGATGCTGGAAATCAAAGTAATGCACACAAAATGCTGGAGGAACTCAGAAGGCCAGGCGGCATCTATGGAAAAAAGCAAACAGTTGATGTTTTGGGCCGTGACCCTTTACCAGGTCCTGATGAAGAGTCTCGGCCCGAAACGTTGACTGTTTACTCTTTTCCACAGATGTTGCCTGGCCTGCTGAGTTCTTCCAGCATTTTGTGTGTAGGACAGGAATAAATCATTTTTTCCCTTTGGTAGGCAAGACAATGAACTGTGTGTTACAGGGATCAACCTGGGGCCTCAAATTTATAGAACTGACAGATGTAGGTGTTGAAGGTATGGTTGCTAAGACAGATAGGAAATTAAGTTACAAGGATGCTGTAAAGAGCTATGAAGGTTAAATGAGTGGGCAGACATCCAGCAAATGTGAGGAATTATAAAATTGTCTATTTTGGTAAGAATACTAAAAAAGATAAACACATTATTTAAACATGTTGACTGGAGAAATACCTGCAAGGGGCAGCTTAGACTAGAAGGAAAGGTTGGATCAGCCGTGCTTGTTTCTATGAGAAGAGACGATTAAAACGTACAAGGTCCAGAAGAGTTTTGACAAGGTGGATGTGGAGAAGATGTTTCCTGTTCTTGGAGTGGCTAGAACTTGGGGTCATTGTTTTGTAATAAAGGGCTGTCTGTTTAAGACAGAGAAGAAGGAGAATCTTGCTCAGCGGATCATGCACATTTTGAATGATTTTTCTCAAAGAACAGAAGATGCAGAAACTTTGAATATCTTTAAGGCAGAGTTAGGTATATTCTTGATAAGCAATGGGCTGATATGTTACTGTGGGTAGCAGAACTGTAGAGTTGAGGTTACAGTCATGTCAGCTGCAATTATTAAATGCTAGAATATGAACTACCATCTAATGATCATAGCAGATTTCTGTCTATTATTTTTAATTTACCTTTTTCTATGCGTCATCTGTCTTTCTGTGCGTTTGCTCATTTCTCCCTTTCTTCTTTGCTCCAGTTTCTCTTGTACCATTCCATTTTGTAAATCAATCTTAATGCAAAAGGCAGCCCATCTCCCCACCCATCACCAAATGCAATTGTTTCTTAAGTCTAAAAGTTGGTGAAAATCCTACGCAAATATTTGGTCATAAAACCTGCAAATCACTGCTTCAGCTGATAGTTCATTAATGATATAATAGTTTATAAAAATGACATGGAGCAGCTAAATTTACATTTGGCATTAATAATGGCATAAAGCCTCCTAATGTCATGTAATAAGATGAAAACAGTCTACATTGATTAACCATCCACTTGAGTCTCCATCTGTCCTGCCTTAGCTAAATCTATCATCATAACCTACTATTCCTTTCTCTTTAATGTACAGCCTCCTGTTAAGTGTATCTATTCGACAGAGATTTTCTAAATTTCTGTTGAAATCCCTTTTTGATTTCTGGTGTGACTATTGCACTTTGATGGCCTCCAGTTATAGGAGCATGGAAACCTACAAACTGGGTTCAGGAGGAGACCCACTTGGCCCTTGGTGCCTTCTCCATCATTTAACGAGACATTCAATTCAATTCAATTCATTTTCCGTCAGGAACTTTGTGCAGTGGTAAGGACAACATCGCAGAACTTAAGATACACAACACCACACTACATATAGTTGAACACGATATAAAATACTCATAGTAGATACCAAAATACTAAAAATTAACACATAATTTAAAATACAGATACACATAATAAAACTGACTGCTTTTACTGTCATGGGTGCTATGTATACTACAGACTCAAAATTGGGTGTTGAGGAGGCGAATGGAGGAAAAGCACAAAACTAGGTAAGGCTCTTCTGCTGCTGATGGGCAGGAACCTGTAGCGGCGTCCAGATGGTATGAGAGTGTATTGTGTGTGAAGTGTATGTGTAATGTCCTCCCTTATTTCCTGAGCTTTCTTTATTGTCCATCTATTATGGACACTGCTGAGAGATTCTTGTTCCAGGCCAATGATTTTACTACTTATTCTGACAATTCTGTTGAGTGGATTGAGGTTCATAGTGCTCATTGCTCCAGACCATGCCATGATGTTGTAGGTGAATGTTCAATGAACCATTTATAAACTGGCTGATCAGAGTGTATGGTGACAGATTTGGCAAAGGCAGGACAGGAGGAGGTGCAAGTGGACTGGTTAAACTTTGTGGGCTGCCTTTCCACCATGTTACCTGCTGTAACTGTTGGTCCTTTTTAATACCACTTCCCATTCCCATTCCAATATGTCTGTCCATGGCCTCTTCCACTGTCGTGATGAGGGCACATTCAGGTTGGAGGAACACCGCCTTATATTCTGTCTGGGGAGCCTCCAACCTGATGGCATGAACACTGATTTCCTGAACTTCCAGTATTGGCCCCCTCCCCTTCCTCACCATTCCCCATCCCCTTTTCCCTCTCTCACCTCATCTTGCCCGCCCATCGATTCCCTCTGGTGCTCCTCCCCCCTTTTCTTTCTTCCATGCTCTTCTGCCCTCTTCTATCAGACCCCCTTCTCCAGCCCTGCATCTCTTCCACTAATCAACTTCCCAACTTGTTACTACACCCCTCCCTCTCCTAGCTTCACCTATCACCTCGTGTTTCTCCCTCCCCTCGCCCCCACCTTTTAACTCTACTCCTCATCTTTTTTCTCTCCAGTCCTGCTGAAGGGTCTCAACCCAAAATGTCAACTGTACTAGATACTGCCTGGCCTGCTGAGTTCCTCCAGCATTTTGTGTGTGTTGCTTGGATTTCCAGCACCTGCAGATTTTCTCTTGTTTGTGACAAGGAGATACAAGCCTAGCATGTCCAAACTTTCTTCTGCCTGTTCCAGGTTCAGTAAACATCTGAATTGTTTCCAATATATCATCACACTTCCTTGAATAAGGAGACCAATGCTTGGTTAATTACAGATTTCCCCTCAGTATACTCCATTTATTAGATCTTTGCCTATTCACTTGAGCTACCTATATCCCTTTGCAGCCTTCTTACAGCTTACATTTTATGCAGAATCAACAAAATTAGCAGCTATGCGTTGTCTTTATCCAAGTCATTTTTATAATTTGCAAACATTAAACAGCTGCACCTATCCCTGTGGCACACCATTTGTTACATCTTGCCAGCAAGAGAAAGGTCGATTTGTCCCATTCTGTTGTCGAGCCTGCTATGCAAGTAGGTTCTGATCGAATCACAGATTTGCAAAGGAAGGGAGTAAAATCGTACACACAAGCACATTTAGAATGAAGGCATAAACTTAGCTACAAAGTAAAAACAAACCTCAAACATAGCTCTGAAACTGTGTCTAAGGATTTTGCAGAGAGGAGAGTGGAGAATCATTTACATACATTTCAAAGGTTGTTTTAATAATTTATTATCAGATCACGAATATAGTTACCATAGTGAACTTATGTAGCTCGAGTTTCAAACACTTATTCCTCTGACTGTATTAGATGCTCCCCCTACTGCTCATGGACAGCTCTACTGGAGGAGTAAAGATTTGGTTAGGAAAAAACTCAGACATTTGTTAACTTCACCCCATATTGAAAATATTACCCAATCAGAGTACTTGAAGTAAGACTTAGCATATTATAATTGCATCTCCTGTACTGACACTTAATGGAAGGTATCGCGACAGTTGCCAATTTTCAATCCTCTGGCACGATTTCCCTCTACGAGCTGAAGAAAAGTACTCCTTTAGCAGCTGTCACACCTCTACCCTTCTTAGCAAGCTCACTTCCTTATTTACTTCTAATGTCTTGCATTGCTCAGTACAAATGCATTTCCTGTGCTTTCTGTTGCCTTTTATAATGCCTGTTGATTGTTTGGCACTTGTCTGTATGTTGGACTGCATCTAACTGCATTTAATAAAAACACACAATTGCAAATTTGATGAGAAAGAAGATGTTTGAAACAATGCTAACTTTTTTCACACTCAGAAACTAGGGTCTTGTACACCCCGCTGGGAGCAAATTCAATTAAGTGTGGCCCTGACATTTTTCTGCACAGTATCAGTTGTTAACTTGTAAAGTACACTCTTATTGCAGCCAGCAGACACACACACACTGTTGTTGTGATATGAGTGAGAAAGGCTGCAGGAGAGAGGGAAAAAGATCAGAGGGAAGCCTTATATGAGGTGCAAAGTCCTGGGGCAGGGAAAAGGATTGTGGGTGGAGGGTGGCAATAACTGGGACATAACGGTGGCGGTTGGAGGCACAGGCAATGAGAAAAAGAAGCAGGAATATTGCCAGGACCACACTAGGAAAAGGAAGAGGCTAGGGTGGTCTCCTCTGGCAGTCAGAATCCAAACAAAATGAAGCAATGCTACGAGGAATTTCAAGTCGTGTCAAAGTGAGCTGCACACTGACAAACACTGCCCTCTGTCTTACAGACAGCAGAGGGATAGTCACAGAAATCTTTAATCCATCCTTAGCTCAATCGCTGTTACACTGCTTCCCTCCTTGACTCTACCACTTATGTTCTACCCAACAGTGAAGCCACCCAAGGTATGATAATGAAAAGATGACTCGCTGTTCTTCAATTCCTATATTCAGGCCATGGTGAAGAGGGGCAGCTCACATGTGTATCTACATTCTGTTTTGGTTTGGAAGGATATCAAGAGGGGTAGCTCCAGAACACTGAGTGGAGGATGCAGGGAGGAGGACAGGAGGGGGAGGAAAGTGCCAATGATAGTGACGTGGACCTGACTGCACCTTTGGCCTTATACCTCACAACATTCCCATGAGACACACACTGTAGGGATAAGCAGGTCAACTTGAAAAGATGCCTCTCACATGAAGATACACAAGGCGACCAACAGGCAGGAAAATTAATTGGGCTGGATTTGGCCCTCAAGCCACTTCTTTATCAGCTACCTCACTTTCCATGCAAGTTTTATCCTTAAAATGGAACTCTGTCCTTTCTTTTTTTCTTCTTCATAACTGGCCCTATGAAACTTATTTGTATTTATTTGAAAATCCTGGTTGCCACACTAGACATGATTTGATCATATCTATGATACTATCTCTAGTCCCTCTTTGCTTTCTTTCTCTGTGTCCTTTCTGGAACCTCTTTCACAGTAACCCCGCCCCTCCTCTTTTATTTAATTAATAAGACTCAGGCCTCTCCAATCTCTACACCAGATATTCAATTCTCCTCAACACTTCCAAATTGCAACCACTCTCTCAGCTGATAAATTGATGGCATTGCTCTGTGTCGTTCTTACTTTCTTCAAAAAGGATTGTCAATTCATTCTTCAGCGCCTCTTTATGATCAACAACCACACCTATCCTAAGATATTCTTCTTTCTGTTTCCTTCCTTTCCAGTCCTGATGAAGGGTTTTGACTGAACACATGGATTGTTCATTTCCCTTCATGCATGTTGCCTGCCCTGCTGAGCTCTTCCAGCATTCTGAGCAGTCCAGATTTCCGGCATCTGTAGAATTCCTTGCGTACCTATCCAAAGCTGTTCTCTTACCTACCCATCATGCTCGCACTTACCTTCCCGCAGCTAACTCAGCAAATCTTGTCAATCTCCTTGTCATTTTATTAATTCCAGTCATCAATTTTCCAAAAAGGCGACTATCGCTGACTTATTCTGAATTCTCCTACAATAGGTCCTTTTACTAGAGCTATTTACAACTCCATAATCATTCTACAGAGTAAAGATAATATCTGGCTCATTTTTCCCTCTACTCTGAAACATCCACTTAAACAGTCTTCTCTTGTCTCTTCTATCCTCACATCCAACAACAAGTGAGATAAATTCAGAATCCTCTATCACAAAAAGCGAGTCCATTACTTCTATTGCCTGCTCCTTTTCTTGCCTAACTCATGGCCAAACTCCTAATGTTCCCTTATCCCTTGGCTGATTTACTTCGTCTTCTCTTCTATTTCCCAGCATGCTCATTGAGAATTCTGCTGCTCTCTTAATTCTCTTTCCCTTAAGTTACTGAAGGCCAGACTCTCTTCTTGGTCCCTACAATGGTGTTAACAGTCCCTTCTCCAAAGTTTTAGACCTTTTCACCTTCAAATCTGCAATCAGCTCCCCTCTTCACAAACAAACTGTCCTTAATTCTGACTTCAATTCCTATCCTCCATAAGCTGTCAGAAAACTTTTTGTACAATTGACCATATCCACTTCTGCTAGACTTGAGGCAGACTGGACCATATTCATATGGGTTTCTCCCTTATGGTCCAGTCACAGACAAAATTCCATCAGCAATGTCTGTTCTTCCTGCACTTACATCATTGTCTCTCATATCCTTAAAAGATCTACACTTGCCCCTTTTGATTTCTCACCTACACGTGCCCCCTTACAAGATCATCCAAAAACACAGTCCACATAACAATACCCGACCATAACTCACTCACTGTGCTCCTTGCTATTCTACTGGAATAAAACAATGGAGGTGGTGGTTTACTGACCTTTTTGAGGTAATTCATAAAACTATATTTCTCCATTATTTAATGAATATGAAAGCAGCAGCTAGAAAATTTGGCTAGTAACGATAACATAAACAACAGTGTTGAAGACCCCGACTTCAGAGGTGCTTTAAGTAGAATAAGAGCAGTATTTTCCGTGACCCCACTTTGAAAATAGAAGCAACTTTCAAGACTACTGCACTGGGGCCATGTAGGTTATTATGAGAAAATGAGTGAGTAAAAAAAACACATTTTTCATTTCTCCAATGATAGAAAAAAATACCCAATGAAGAAGAGAACACACAAAGCAATGTTAACAAGGAAGATTTAGGAATTCTAACACAATATAGGAAGCTGAGGCAGATGCAACACCAAATTTACATATTCTGGGAGTAAAATGGTATTTTATCTTATCCTATGCCTCTCCTGTCAACAAATTGATTTAAGATTACTCCAGTAATCATCATCATTCCAGTTGAGTTGATTTTTATTTAATACAAGCACATTTAGTCACATCACAAGTCACATTTGATTCCCTCCCCCCTCAATATTAAGGCAAATTTGGAACACGTGCCAAAATTACTCTCATTGGTGTGAAATCATTAAAACAGTATTAATGTTTACAGTGGTAGATAAATATAATAAAATAAATATTGAGTACAGTCTTTGATATCAGTACAGGCCTATGGACACCAGAGATTCTGCATATGCTGGAAATCCGGAGTACATACTTAAAGTGCTGGAGGAACTCAACATGTCAGGCGCGTACATGGAGAGGAATAACCATTCAACGTTTTGGGCCGAGTCCCTTCATCCAGACCAATGAAGAGTCTCAGCCTAAGATGCTGACTGTTTAGGCTTTGTGTGAATTTGCAAAATAGAAATGCCTACTTGCAGAGGAGAACATTTGATTCAGGAATAAAAGAAATGAAAAGACGACAGCTGTCAATTGAATGACATTCATTCTCACTTTGAAGAATGGATCTACTTTATTGATAATTAGTTATTTATAGTTTTGACTTACTCCTTTTTCTGATTTTTATCGGCTCGGAGTGTTCCTCATTAGAGCTATTCAGCTTGAAAAGCCACCCATCTAGAAAACCTCCTTAGTAAGTTATGTGAGCCAAAGGAGTACATTTTGTATGCAATAAAACCTGCAACATAACAAGAGCCAGCTATAAAGAAGTTACAGTTCCAACCAGTAAACAGCAAACCATGTTGGTGTTTCAGTTCCATACAGCTGTCAAAAATATCATTAAAATTTAAATTTATTTATTTTTCTCTTGATACCAAATCATTCACTTTAATCATCATACCATTTCAACAATTCACTCCACCAGCATCAAGTTTGGTGGGACACCCTCGTGTCTTTATCTCAAAAAGGGGATTTTCAGATCACTAGTAATGGACTTGTTATGCAAAGAATTTGGAAGCTATCTGCCTGTACTTTTCTTCAAAATAGATGTTCTGAGTGGATGAGGAGTGAGCTGGAGGGCCACAAGAAACAGTGATTATGCTGCTGTTGTAGAGATAAAAATTAAATAATTTAAAAATGCCTGCAAGCTACTTGTGCCAAACACCATCTGCAGCTATGTCAGAAGAGACATGCAATTTTACTCATTTCTCTATCCAATCATTCCCAAAAGCAGCAAACACCTCCTCCTCCTCTCCCACCCAGATGTCTCTTCTGTGATTCCACCATCTCTGACTAACCATCTGCACCTTTCAAGTCTTCTCAACTCTGCAAACCTACCTACAATTTATTATCTGACTTTGGAATTGAGAAAAAATGGACATTGTGTTACAATTCTATGATCATCCTGGAAAGTAAAGATAAATTCTGGCTTTTTTTAAGAACATAGAATAGTACAGAACAGTACAGGCCCTTCGGCCCACAATGTTGTGCCGACCCTTAAACCCTGCCTCCCATATAACCCCCCACCTTAAATTCCTCCATATACCTGTCTAGTATTCTCTTAAATTTCACTAGTGTATCTGCCTCTACCACTGACTTAGGCAGTGCATTCCACGCACCAACCATTCTCTGAGTGAAAAACCTTCCTCTAATATCCCCCTTGAACTTCCCACCCCTTACCTTAAAGCCATGTCCTCTTGTATTGAGCAGTGGTGCCCTGGGGAAGAGGCGCTGGCTGTCCATTCTATCTATTCCTTTTAATATCTTGTATACCTCTATCATGTCTCAATCTCATCCTCCTTCTCTCCAAAGAGTAAAGCCCTAGCTCCCTAATCTCTGATCATAATCCATACTCTCTAAACCAGGCAACATCCTGGTAAATCTCCTCTGTACCCTTTCCAGTGCTTCCACATCCTTCCCCTCTCTCAGTCAACTTCTTAAACTCTGATCTCTTATCTCTTTAATCCTCACCTTTATTAATAAATGCAATATACTCAAAAATTCTTTTAAAGATTATTTTCCACAAAGCAAAGAGCAAATTTGAACACATAAATATATAAAAATAGAAATATTAGTAATTTTGTCTTTAAATTATTCACAGTACTGGCTCTGGAATCATGTTCCTTTTCAACTGTTCAAAACAAACAAAAAAAATCAGATTTTTTTTTCCAGATACTGATCTTATGCAAATTGAAGTTTCATGGAGGTCTTGATTCTTTGATTTGTTGTCATTAATTTGCATGTTTTATTTCCAAAGGCCACACAGGCAGATGCTAATTGATTCCATGAAATCAATCGATTGGTTGCTATGGAAGGAAACTACCGTGGGCTCAGATAGGTCAATAGTCAAAAGGTCATGAGGTTTCTCAAGTGTGACCTTTGTTCATTAAGAAACACAGATGTCACAATAATATCTCATTATTAATATTGATTATCAAAACTTACATTGTAAACAGTCTTTAAAAATATCAACCACAATAGGAGAGCTCGTTCAAAGGGGGGTCAGAAATTTTGGAAAAATCTGTGTCTCTTGGAAATCTGGGAAAGGAATGTCAAATGCAGAGGAATGTATTGAGATTTCTTTCCCTATGCTGACTGACATTGTTTGCTCTCCAAGCCCTGATTAAGCAGGACTCTTGACAATTTGGGTGCATTGCCAGATTGCACTATGTACTTCCTGACTGCATAGCTTTGTCAAAACAAAATTAGTGAGATGGAGGTGAGTAAGATTGGCTCTCATCATCCATTTTTAAATGCAAAGTGAAAAGGAACAGCAAGGTGGAATTTCACAGCAAAATTTTGGCTTGAGCTAATTTCCAGTATCTCTGCCTGTGTTTTGAACAGCCATTAGTTTTACCTATAAAAATGAGGCAATTAAAGCCAGTTTCATCTTAGTGTGGGGCAGTAAACCACTGAAAAACCCATCTCTGCATCACTGAAGAAAGAAAGAATATTATATATATAACGGATTAAAATAAGAGTTCCAATTTTAACAGCAAGAACACTATGTGAAAAGCAAAATAGCAGTGATATAGAAAGACAGAATAAGCAGGATCCCCCATGCCTGAGTGGGTACTGGCAGTATAGCTCTAATCTGTTTAGAACAGAAAGCTTCCTAGTTTCATTCCCAGTGTTTACTAGATTAGCTAACCTCAGCATGAGAGATAGTAGGGAGGCTACATTTCACCTCAAAGCCACAGGATAAAAAAGAATAATCAGTCCTGGTTCCTCTCAAGTCTTATTGTGGCCTCGGCAGGAGAGAATACAAATGTAAAAAGAGCCCATCAGAGAATCTTCTTCAGATGTGATGCCCCCTATGGTTAAATAGGCTGCCAACACTCACTGTCAAGGCTGCTAAATAAAGGAAGGTTATTTGGGTCAGGTACTGGAGGACTGCTGGCACCTGTGGCCCCATCAATCAAAGCAGATCAGGAAGAAGAACAGAAAACAGAATAGATAAAAACCATCGGAATGCACTTCCTCATTTAAGTTGAGATCTCGTATTCTTACCGGCTCAGAACACCCATGGCCACCACAATTTCAGAATCAAGATCAGAATCAGGTTTTGATCTGATGCAACACAAGAACAAAACACTAAAGATAAAGAATACAATACTAATAATAATATAAAAACACACCATAAATATAAATACACAAGATAGCTTATACAGTGGTAAGCAAAAGGTTGGGCACCCCGGTCAAAATTTCTGTTACTGTGAATATTTAAGTGAGTAGAAAATGAACTGATCTCCAAAAGTCATAAAGTTAAAGATGAAACATTCTCTTCAACATTTTAAGCAAGATTTGAGTATTAATTTTGTTTTGTACAATTTTAGAGTGAAAAAAAGGAAAGGAGCACCATGCAAAAGTTTGGGCACCCCAAGAGATTTGAGCTCTCAGATAACTTTATCCAAGGTCTCAGACCTTAATTAGCTTGTTAGGGCTATGGCTTGTTCACAGTCATCGTTAGGAAAGGCCAGGTGATGCAAATTTCAAAACTTTATATATACCCTGACTCCTCAAACCTTATCCCAACAATCAACAACCATGGGCTCCTCTAAGCAGCTGCCTAGCACTCTGAAAATTAATATAAGTAATGCCCACAAAGCAGGAGAAGGCTATAAGAAGATAGCAAAGCGTTTTCAGGTAGCTGTTTTCTCAGTTCATAATGTAATTAAGAAATGGCAGTTAACAGGAACATTGGAGGTCAAGTTGAGGTCTGGAAGACCAAGAAAACTTTCTGAGAGAACTGTTCATAGGATTGCTAGAAAAGCAAATCAAAACTCCCCATCTGACTGCAAAAGACCTTCAGGAAGATTTAGCAGACTCTGGAGTGGTGGTACACTGTTCTAATGTTCACTGACACCTGCACAAATATGACCTTCATGGAAGAGTCATCAGAAGAAAACCTTTCCTGCATGCTCACCACAAAATTCAGCATCAGAACTTTGCAAAGGATCATCTAAACAAGTCTGATGCATTTTGGAAACAAGTCCTGTGGACTGATGAAGTTAAAATAGAACATTTTGGCCGCAATGAGCAAAGGTATGTTTGGAGAAAAAAGGGTGCAGAATTTCATGAAAAGAACACCTCTCCAACTGTTAAGCATGGGGGTGGATTGATCATGCTTTGGGCTTGTGTTGCAGCCAGCGGCACGTGAAACATTTCACTGGTAGAGGGAAGAATGAATTCAATTAAATACCAGCAAATTCTTGAAGCAACCATCACACCATCTGAAAAAAACCTGAAGATGAAAAGAGGATGGCCTCTACAACAGGACAATGATCCTAAACACCCCTCAAAGTCCACAATGGACTAGCCTTTTGCAAGGAAGAATAGACAAAAACCCCCAAACAAGAATTGAAAGACTCTTAGCTGGCTACAGAAAGCATTTACGAGCTGTGATACTTGCCAAAGGGGATGTTACTAAGTACTGACCATGCAGGATGCCCAAGATTTTGCTTCGGGCCCTTTTCCTTTTTTGTTATTTTGAAACTGTAAAAGATGGGAAAAAAGTAATCTTGCTTAAAATATTAAACAAATCTTTAACTTTATGCCTTTTGGAAATCAGGTCATCTTTTACTAGCTTAGCTATTCACAGTAACAGAAATTTTGACCATACAGTGGCTATAAAAAGTGTTCACCCCCCTCCCCCAGAAGCTTTCATATTTTGTTATTTTACAACATTGAATCACAGTGGATTTAATTTGGCTTTTTTGACACTGATCAACAGAAAAGACCCTGTGTCAAAGTGAAATCAAATTTCTACAAATTGGTTTAAATATATTGCAATTATTAAACACAGAATAATTGATTGCATAATTATTCACCCCCTTCAGGCCAGTTTTTGTAGATGCACCTTCGGCAGCAATTACAGACTTGAGTTTGTGTGGATAGGTCTCCATCAGCTTTGCACATCTGGTCACTGAATTTTTCCCCCATTTTTCTTTACAGAACTGCTCAATCTCTGTCAGATTGCAAGGGGATTGTGAGTGAACAGCCCTTTTCAAGTCAAGTCACAAATTCTCAATTGGAATGTGGTCTGGACTCTGACTTGGTTGCTCCAGGACATCGACTTTATAGTCTTTAAGCCATTCCTGTGTAGCTTTGGCCTTATGTTTGTGGTCATTGTCTTGCTGGAAAACAAATCTTCTCCCACATCATAGTTATCCTGTAGACTGCATCAGGTTTTCCTCCAAGATTTTACCCTCTACCTTCACAAGTCTTTCAGGGCCTGCTGCAGTGAAGCATCCCCACAGCATTATGCTTCACAGTAGGGATGGTATTTTTTTTGATGATGTGCAGTGTTTGACTTATGCCAAACAGAGCATTTAGTCTGATGGTCAAAAAACTGAATTTTGGTTTCATCAGACTGTAGAACCTTCTTCCAGCTAACTTCAGCGTCTCCCACATGCCTTCTGGCAAACTCTAGCCGAAATTTCATGTGAGGTTATTTCAACAGTAGCTTTCTCTTTGCCACTGTCCCATGAAGCACCTGGGCAACAGTTGTTGAATGTGCAGCCTCTCCCATCTCAGCCACTGTAGCTTGTAAATCCTCCAGCGTTGTCATAGGTCTCTTGGTGGCCTCTCTCACTAGACCCCTTTTTGCATGGTCACTCAGTTTTTGAGAATGGCCTGCTCTAGGCAGAGTTACAACTGTGCCATATGTTTTCCATTTCTTGATGATTGACTTAACAGTACTCCAAGGGATAGTCAGTGACTTGTATCCATCTCCTGACTTGTACTTTTCAATAACCTTTTTGCAGAATTGCTTGGAGTGTTCTTTTGCCTTCATGGTGTAGTTTTTGCCAGGATACTGACTCACCAGCGGTTGGACTTTCCAGTAACATATGTATGTTTTACTACAATCAATTGAAACATCTTGACTGCACATGGTCTGACTTCTAAAACCAGTGATGATTTGGTGTGTCATATTAATGGGGATGAATAGTAATGCTATCACTTATTTTATGTTTTATATCTGTAATTCATTTAGCTCACTTTGTAGAGATGTGTTTCCACTTTGACACAAAAGAATCTTTTTCTGTTGATCGGTGTCAAAAAAAACCCAAATTAAATCCTTTGTGATTCAATATTGTAAAACAATAAAACATGAGAACTTCCAAAGGGGTGAATACTTTTTTATCAACACTGCACATGGATTGATCATATGTCCATGAAGTGACACTAGACTGTACATAAGGTGAATGATGGGAAATAATAAAGTAAGATGGAGTTAGTAGGTGGAGGTGTTGATCTGACTTATACCAGTTTTGAGCAGCAGAGTGCAAAGACATAAAAATCTATAAACTACAAGAATAGATGAATTTTGCAAGGTAAAGGAATAGTTCAATTGTTCTGAAATCTGACAGTCAATTTATACTTACCGTACCAACAAATTATAATCTTTCACATACATTTAATCAGGAAAATGTGCAGAATGTTTAACCTCACCTACAAAGTTTACTACTCAGTTTTGTTTACCCTAATCTCCTGTCAAATATTTTGTTCATGGTTATGATTTTTGACTTAGCACTTTACGTACATTTGATTTTGTTTTCAAAAATACAGGTGGAAATTTTCCTCATGAATGGGAGTCTAAATGGTGGAATCAGTAGGAGAACATTCAAATCATTGATGCTGCCCACCCCACAGCTCCTCCATTTCCTCGACATTCATGCTTACCCCATCTTCCTGCACCCTTAACAGGGATAGAGCTCCTCTTGCCCTAATCTTCTATCCACCCTTTACCTCATTGGCATGTTAAGTATGTTTCATGAATGTACATGATCACATTTCCTTTTCTGGTTTCTGATGCGGGTGGTGATGATAACATGCAGTTTGCGATGATTTATCTGCAGATTTCAGAACTGGCTTATTTATACTATTTTTATTGAAGAATTTATTGATTCATTATGTCGAATTCCAAAGAAGCAAAGGGCATGAATCACAGAAGAAATGCTAGCTCATTTAAAGTGGAATGGCTTAATGAAACAGGAGAAACTGCTACACTGAAAGCTCATGAGGTCAGGGATGTGCAGCTATGAGAAATATTTATGAACAATGTAGAAACTGGTGCTACCTGCATGTATTGTCGCAATGCAAAAGTTGCTGGAGAATTTGCAAGTGAGAAGAAGTAAAGTGATATTTGGAAGCTTGACTTTTTAAAGCATCATTTATCAAGCAAATTACATATGATCAGTGTGTATGATCCTTCATTCCCCACTACAGGCCTGCTACGCATGTTTTGTGAGAGTGCAGATGAATGAGAGCGAAAACCATCAAATCCAGAGATCAAGGCTCTTATTGACAGTATTTTGTTAGCTGTCAAAATGGATACCTCTATATATAAAATTCAGAGCGCACATGTTGTTGTTACTGGGTAAAAAAAATTGTACAGCACAAGATTTTTGAGTACACTGGTCATTACAAATTAGAGGGAACATTGAATGGGATACTTGTAGAAAGTGGGAATTAGGACAGTTATTCACTGAGTTCTAGACTTTATGCTCATAGTTCTATAATTCTATGTTTTCAGATTTACTTCTGCAATATGGTATGACCATTCAGATGTATAAATCCACCGTTCATCTTGTGTCATTCAACACGTTGCTCCAGAGAACAGCAAAATGCAAATCTAGCAAAGAGTATGTTCATCATCTGTGGTGTGCAGCTTATCTTCCATAGCTCAATAATGACAGACACTGAATTCTGGACATGCAAGGGCACATTCTCAAGTAAGAATATCCAGGGGCTTTCATTTAGGGCTGAGTGATTCCTCATCAAGAGACTCCCCCTGGCAATATGGCTGAAGGACCAGTGAGGTACAACTTGTGGCATGTTAGTTATCTTGTTGATCTTGGCTTCCTGGATCAGTGTTTCGCATTATTATGCACAGGGGCAAGGAAAAGTGATTACTACGCGGTTTAGTGACAAGGAGAAGTGATTACTATGTGGTTTGGTGACAAGGTACTGCAGATTACTGCAACATTTTTTGCAAGAACTTCCTTATGCAACTTGAATTGTGGGTTGGCTGTAAGGAAGTTATTTCACTGTACAGTGATTACCTCTGAATGGTGAAGGGACATACGGGAAAAAAATAATATATATAATATATTAGATAAACCATATCCGGTACATTTTGTTTGACTGTCAGACTGAAATGCCGCCAGCATAAGCTGTGTTGAAACTTTGTTGATAACTGAAGAAAGACCAAAATCTCAACTTCAGGCCTTGAGAACTGGCAACACTGGACTGAGTGTGATCGTGGGGAACTGCATCCATCAACCCTTTGCCTCCAAAGAAACATCAGTCTTTGAGTTAAATTAGAATCCTTTCGCCAGCTTGTGTAAAGGAAACAATATTCTGCATTTTGGAAGTATGAGTTTGCTTTTCAGCAACACAAAAAAATCTGAAGATGTCGGAAATCCAAGGCAAAGCACTCTAACGTCAAATGTTTCCATAGATGCCGCCTCACCTGCTGAGTTCCTCTAGCATTTTGTATGTTTTGCTTCTCAAAAGTATAGCATTGTTCGAAATGGTGAGTAAATCCATTAGATCCTTACTACTCACACAGAGTCATCCTTAAAATGCGCTGCAATTTTTTTCAGTAGTCCATACCAGACCAGGAACAGATCAACGGCCACTTTACCAAGTACACCTGCTTATTTATGCAAATATCTAATCAGCCATTCATGTGGCAGCAACTCAATGTATAAAAACATGCAGACATGGTCAAGAGGTTTCATTGTTCAGACCAAACATCAGAACAATGATAAAATATGATCTGAGTGACTTCGACCGTGAAATGAGGTTTGGTGCCAGATGGGGTGGTTTGAGTATCTCAGAAACTGCTGATCTTCTGGGATCTTCATGAACAACAGTCTCCCATAGCTTACAGAGAATGGTGTGAAAAACATACAAATAAAAAAAAACATCCAGTGAGTTCTGTGAGCAAATATGTCTTGTTAAGAGAGTGAAATGGCCAGACAGGTACAAGCTGACAGAAAGGCAACAGCAACTCAAATATTTATGCCTTACAATAATAGTGTGCAGAAGAGCATCTCCGAATGCTCAGTAAGTTAGACCTTGAAATGGATGGCTACAACAACAGAAGACCATGAACATACTCTTAGCAGCTATTTGATTAGGTACAGGTGGCACCTAATACGGCCCCTAAATATAACATATCAGTGTATAGGTGTAATTACTGTGATTAGTCGAACCACTGCTCCCCGAATTACAGTGAATTCTGTTCCTCTGGAGGCTTAGTAAACATGGATCTTCACCATGAAGCAACTCCAACACAAAAAATTCAGGGAACAGCACAGACCTCTTAGACCTCACCAAAGCTTTTGTGTCAGCAAATATGATCAGGTTCTCACTTAAGTCTCCCCAATATCATCAAACGTAGCTGCTCATCAAATACCCGTAGGCCAGACAAGAATGCAGAGGGTCAAGAGAGTGAAAATACTGCAATTATTTCCTGAATCTATGAAAGGAAGCTTACTTTTCAGAAAATTTATTGAATCACAGCCTCAGAATAGAAGGACATTCACTTAGATAGAGATGAGGAAGAATTTCTTTAGCCGGAGGGTGGTGAATCTGTGGAGTCCGTTGCCACAGACAGCTTTCTCCACTGAGATTGGATGAGACTGGAACTACAGGTCATAGGTTATGGGTGAAGGGTGAAACATATAAAGGGAGCTGAGGGGGATTTTCTTCACTCAGGGTGTGGTGAGAGTGTGGGATGAGATGCTGGCGGTTAGTGCTTATGTGTTCAACTGCAGCATTTAACAGAAGTTAGGATAGGTACATGGGTGGGAGGGGTATGGATGGCTATTGTCCAGGTGTGGGTCATGGGGACTAGGCAAGATAACAGTTCAGCATGGACCGGATAGGCCAAACAGCCTTTTTCTGCACTGTAGCGCCCTATGGGTTTAAAATTTGTCCCCCAACACCTAAACTATGTTATATTTAGGGGTTATATCCAGGACAATGGAGTTGACAGGGATAATATATCAGCCATAGTGGAATGGTGGGGCAGAATCGATGTCCTGAATGGTCCAATTCTACTCCTATATCTTGTGGTCTTATGGTTTTAATAACCTTTTTGAAATGACACTTAAAATCAAGTTTTTTTATAATGAAAATACAAAATATTTGACATATCAATTGCAATCCATTTTTCTTCAAGATAGTCTTCCATTAAAAATTAGAAATGTATTTACACCTACAATTGCACAGTTATTATCTGTTACTTTACTGTTTTCATACTGAAAAGCATAAAGACTAAATAATTATATGTCTTATTTTGTAAAAGCGGCAGGAAAACCTGAACTGAACTTCAATGAGACTCCTATAAATAAAAACACAAAATACTGGCAGAACTCAGCAGGCCAGACAGCATCTATGGGAGGAGATAGTGACGCCATTTTGGGCTGAAACCCTTGGGATTTTATTTATTTCCAGCATCTGCAGATTCACTCGTGTTGCTGTTCAATGAGATTCCCCTTCATTTTTCCGAACACCAGTGAGTTCAGGCCAGAACCAACAATTGCTCCTCATATGTTCACCCTTTCATTCCCAGAATAATTCTCGTGGACCTTCTCCGAACCCTCTCCAATGTTAACACATCTTTGCTTAGATAACTGGCCCAGAATTGCTGACAATACTCTAAGTGTGGTCTGAGCAATGCCTTAGAAAGACTCACAATTACTTCCTTGCTTTTATATTCCAGCCCTCTCAACCTGCAAGTTAATCTTCAGAGAATCCTGCATGAGGACTCCCCAAATCCCTTTGCACCTCTGAGTTTTGAGTTTCACCCCACTTAGAAAATAGTCTAAGTCTTATTCCTTCTACCAAAGTGTGTGACCATACACTTGTCTACACTATATTCCATCTGCCACTTTCTTGCCCATTCCCCCAGTCTGTCTAGGTCAGAGGTCGGCAACCCGCGGCTCCAGAGCCGCATGCTGCTCTTTCATCTCTGTGATGCGGCTCCCCGTGGTTTGTTAGCTTTTGAACTGTATTTCGAAATTTGAAGATTATGGTGATCTTGTACAATCTAAATAAAACGTTGTGGAGACCCCGTTTCCTGGCACATCCGAACCGGCTCACAATTAGCCACCGTTCCGGCTAAGGGAGATAGCCTACGGGGGTTTGTGAGTACGTGTCTTTCGGAGCATCCGCGCCCACGGGGACGGGTTGAGGGAGGCTTTAAAGCAAGGCTGTTTAGTTCGAATAAAGCTACCTTTGACTGCAGTGTCTTTATTTTAGCGCTGCGTGTAGCACACCGCTACGTGTTTTTTTATCGCTATTAATATACATCACCACTGCCAATGCCTGACACCCGCCAGTGCGTGCTTTCTTTTAATTCCTCAATCCAAGGTAGGCTAACTACGGAGTAACCTTCAACCCAACGTCTTTTTTTCGGAGTTCAAAATGTTTTTGTTGCATGCAGAAATGTAATTTCATTTTCTCTGCAGGAGTTCATCAATTTCATAAATGCAGCACATTATAGTTTGTTTATACATAGCATAAAGGAAAAAAAACCCTTGTATGCAGTGTTATTTCATTTTAAATGTCAAACGGGTTTTGTGGCTCCCAGTGTTTTCTTTTCTGTGGGAAAAGGGTCCATATTGGCTCTTTCAGTGGTAAACGTTGCCGACCCCTGGTCTAGGTCCTTTTGCAGACTCCCTGCTTCCTCAACACTACCTGTCCATCCACCTAGTTTCATATCACCTGCAACCATGGCCAGAAAGCCAACAATTCTATCATCCAAGACATTGACAGATAATGTGAAAACGTGGTCCCAACACTTTTGTCCCTGCAGAACACCACGAGTCACTGGCAGCCCCAACCGGAAAACTTTTATTCTCACTCTTTGCCTCCTGCCAGTCATCCAATCTTATATCAATGCTGGTATCTTTCCTGTAATTGCTTATGTTGTTTAGCAGCCCTAGGTGTGACAGCTTGTCAACCATCTTCTGAAAATCCAAGTAAATAGAATACACTGCTTCTACTTTGTTATTTCCTCAAAGGATTCCAACAGGTTAGTCAGTCAAGCTTTCCACTGAAGGAAACCATGCTGATGTTAGCCTATTTTATCATGTGCCTCCAGGTAACCCCAAAACCTCCTTACATATCTGCAAAAAAATATTTTCTTTTATATTATTGGCTAGCTTACCGCTATATTTCATCTTTTCTCTCCTATTGCTTTTTTAGTTGTCTTTTGTTGGTTTTTTTAAACACTCTAACTTCCCACTAATTTTAGCTATATTAAATGCCCTCTCTTTTGGTACTAGAGAGCTCATTAGCAGACATCAGTGCATCAGACCACACCTAAACAACTTGGAAGCATTGAGGATCAGCAAAATGGCAACTTCTGCAGGAAAATATTTTGTTTTGTGAGAGTTTACCAGAGGAAAATTAAACACTGTGAGAGTTGTTAATTAAAAGCTTGATCAAAGAGGCACATTTAATGTCTTATGGGATCAAAGAGGTTGAGGAAGTTAGGAAAGGAATTTCAGAGCTTGAGTCTAATATGGTGTCCAGGAATCTAAACCACATTCTGGATGAGGCCTCGTCAACATGTTGAATCATAGCCTGGTATGGAGACTCCAACACACAAGAGGCTGCAAAAGTATATAGACTTGGGCAGCTCTGTCATGGGCACTATACTTCACACCATTGGAGGCAGTGTTGCAGGAAGAAGGTATCTATCATTAAGGACTGACATCATCCAGGACGCGCCCTCTTCTTGTTACTACCACCAGAGGAAGCACAGGAGCTAGAAGACCCACTCTCAAAGTTTTAGGATCAGCTTCTTCACCTTCACCATCAGATTTCTGAAGCATTCACCAACCCTACCTCATTATTTGACTTTTTGCATTTGTTTTAAATTTTTGTAACCTATGGTAATTTTTAAAGCTTGCGCTGTATTGCTGCCACAAAACAAACAAAATCATGTCATATACAGTGTCAGCAGTAATAAAGCTGATTCTGATTCTGTACTGTCGTAACACCAGTCTTGAATTCAATGCCTCACTGATTAAGGCATTCAACTTCTTTATCAAATTGTCTACCTGTATCACCTTTCCAACTTCAGTTCGATTCTGTCTCTCAGAATTCCCTTCAGTAAATGATCCATCACTAATATTTGGCTAACAACCTTGTAGTTGTTTCCTGGTTTGGGATTTAGTAGGATTTATCCACCTTTATGTTCCTCAACACTGCTGACACTTCCTTCATAATGTGACGGTGTTTCAGGGCTTCCCTGAACTCTCTGGATTCTCCACTGTGAATAGAGGTGAAAACTGTTAATTTAAGACCTTGCCTCTCTCCTGTGACTCCACACATAAATCACCAGACTGATCCTTAAGGAGACCTACTCGCTCTCTTATTATCCTTTTGATCATAATATACTAATTGTGTCTCTTAGAGCTCTCATTTACATTATCTGTCAAGGATACCTTGTGTTTCTCTTTTGCTCTCCTGTGTTGTTTCTCAAGTGCACTACTATATACTTTAAACACTTCAAAAGTATTCACGATCCCAGTTGCCTTATATACTACCCTGACTGGAGCCGCAATATTACTCATCATCCATGGTTCCCCAAAATACCTCCCACTACTCAGACATCCCTTCAGCTCCTGCCAATCAAATTTGCTGGTTCCTACCTAAACATTTTGATACAGGGTTGTGATCTGACAAATCAACAGTTCCTTTTCCCCCAGTGATGCTACTCGACCCAGTGAGATCCTCCTGCAGATTTTCTGTTGCTTCGGACCCCAGAATCTTCAGTCTCTTATGTCTACAATGCAGAAAATGCTCAACAGGTCAGGTAGCGTTCGTGGAGACCTCAAAACTGAGTTCTGACAAAAGGGCCTAAAATGTGATTGTTTTTTTCTCTATATGATGACAAACAGATGCTTGTTTGAAAGTAAGCATAGAAAAACCTACAGCACAATACAGGCCCTTGGACCCTCAAAGTTGTGCAGAACATGTCCCTACCTTAGAAATTACTAGGCTTACCCACAGCCCTCTGTGTTTCTAAGCTCCATGCACCTATCCAAAAGTCTCTTAAAATACCGTATTGTATCCACCCCCACCACTGTTGCTGCCAGCCCATTCCACATACTCACCACTCCCTGAGTAAAAAACTTACCCCTGACATCTCCTCTGTACCTACTCCCTATAACATTAAACCTGTGTCCTCTTGTAGCAACCATTTCAGCCCTGGGATAAAGCCTCTGACTATCCACACGATCAATGCCTCTCTTCATCTTATACACCTCTATCAGGTCACCTCTCATCCTCCGTCACTCCAAGGAGAAAAGGCCGAGTTCACTCAACCTATTCTCATAAGGCATGCTCCCCAATCCAGGCAACATCCTTGTAAATCTCCTCTGCACCCATTCTATAGTTTTCACATCCTTCCTGTAGTGAGGCGACCAGAACTGAGCACAGTACTCCAAGTGAGGTCTGACCAGGATCCTATATAGCTGCAACATTACCTCTCGGCTCCTAAATTCAATCCCATGATTGATAAAGGCCAATGCACCGTATGCCTTCTTAACCACTGAGTCATCCTGCACAACTGCTTTGAGTGTCCTATGGAATTGGACCCCAAGATCCCTCTGATCCTCCACACTGCCAAAAGTCTTACCATTAATACTATATTCTGCCATCATATTTATATACATCGTAGTGTCTTAATAGCACAAAAGTTAACACTTACTAGCACTGCAGTGTTTACAACAATGGTGGAGGATATCTCATGTTGACATGACATATTTTCAGAATTTCTATTGCAGCTTTAAAATTCACCACCATCATATTCCAATTGATTAAGATTAATTCCAAACATCCTAGGTACAACTTTTATCTGGTTGAACTCAACTATTGTGCTTGGAATAACATAGTGCTAGTAATATTTTATAACGTAGTTCACTGAAATATTTGAAACTTGATATGTCCCCAATATTGTATGATAGCAATATATATTTGCTAAACGAAAGATCTGACAGTACTTACCATAGTGTATGCAGCCTCCAAATCAATCGGAAAATATCAGTGGATCAACAACATACCCAGTTTTATGATTAAGACTGTACTTAAGCTCTTCTCGGGCTTCCAGCCGGGTACAATTATTTTCTTTGCAGAATTTGTCATTGAAACGTTGGTTAGAATCGATACCTGTACCTGGCTGGAAGCCTGAGAAGAGGTTATTTGTTGTATACGCTGGGAAAGCACGAGATCCTTTCTGTAGACTGTACTTAATTTACATTTCTCTTCTTTTAAAATATATTTCATTATTTATTGGGTTTTAAAATATTTGTCTTTATTTATTAAGATCACGGCATCACCGGGAAGGCAGCATTAATTGCCCATCCCTAACTACTGTTAAACTGAGTGGCCTGCTGGGGCATTTCAGAGTGAAGGACATTAATGGGATTGGAGTCACGTGTAAGTAGATAACCCTCCCTTTTAAGGACTACGGTGAACCAGGTACTCTTTTCTAGTTACCCACTAGTTTGTGTTTCGTTTATTATTACTAAAACTAGCAACTTTGAAAAGTTAGACGACTAACTAATGTTAAATTCCATATCTATTATGATCGGATTGGAACTCGGGTCTCTGCATAATTAGTCTGGATTAATAGACTGATTTTATAAACATTTCTAAATCGCCATAGTCCTGGAACACACGCTCCCCGTGATTTAAATTTGACAAACAATTGACAAGTAAGTGAAAAAATTGGATTTACATTTATCGGGATCTATTGTTACACAAAGAGAATTTGCTCTGAAGCTCCAGCTGCGTGGAATTACGGGCATCACAACGGGCACTGGGACCCGGCTGCTTCTCAGCGTGCTGCGGACGAGTCAGGACAAACACGCCCATTGCTGGCAATATATTGGGCTCGAGGGCTTTATTCAAAACACTCAGGAGAAATCGGTTGATGGCAAATACATCATTCCGCCGCCCAGCTGAGGATACGACATTAGAGGAAAGAAGAATAAAAAAAAACACACACACAAAAACCAAACAAAAAAAAAATCTCCCGCACCAAGGTGAGGTTCCATTCTTAAAACGGTGGCCTTCATTGCAGCGCCCCGAGTATGTTTCTCAATGGCTGCTCACCAGCACCTCCCTGCATGAACAGCTCCTCCATCTGCAGTTCATCCGCATGCACCTGCTCAGCTGCTCCCGGCAGTACCAGCTCTCTCTGCGGCTTCCCCGCACTACCCATGGCGGCGTGCAGGCATGAACGGGCTGAGTAATAGCTATTCACCATCTAATTTACCCACGAAAACCGCTATCAAAACATGCTCATTTACTGTATGGTTTTCAGCTCGTGTGTTTTACAATCCAGCACCATTTTAATGCATGTCAGTGGGTTAAACACGAGAAGTGCAAATCTTTCGAGGCTAAAACGTGTTAAAGGGCTTTGATTTCATTTCATTGAACCCATTTCGAATGCAGCTTTGCCTCCGATGAACGACGTATATAATAAATTGGTAACCAAGCCTGGAATTGTGATTGGTGGTGTAAATGTTAATTTAAGAATACTGCATCTCATCCTGGCTATCGCTCTGCTCCAGCTTATCCCCAGCTCCATATTTGGACGCTGGCTGTCTTTTTCTGTACCGATCACGGGCATAGACATAAGTATTCTCAAATCATACAGCTTAACAAAATTGAACCTTGACACAAAAAATTACCAGCATTCTACACAAATGAAACCAAAGAATACACGACAAGATATTGTTTTTAGCGACCAAGAATAAGCGGCTCTACAGAAACCTAAAGTAAGTGTAACTATTTAATTCTGTTACCTGAATATAACTAAAAGGCAGATCATAATTCAGGGAAATTCTAATAAAAAGCATTCACGGTTTTTTTTTGTAATCCGGCGGACCGCATATATTTTAGCTAGTGTGTGTTTTTCACCAGTTAGTGTGACTGCTTTATATTAGGAGGTTTGCAGGAATTTCACTGATTTTGGAATCGACCGTCCATGATTTTATCCTTTGTTTAAGCACTCATAAATTCCGGACCTTCAATTCATCTTGCACAACTGGGCCTTTTTCAGAATGTTTTGTTTTTGAGCAGAAATCTGAAAGAGGGTCATTAAAGTTCGTGGGTGAGTGAAGCATATCCCTTTCGTAATCAGCCCTGGAATTAACGGGGGCTCGAGTTTAACCTCTGATGATCTTCTTCAGTAAAATAGATGATTTTTTTTTTAAAACAAAGGGTTTTAATGTATTTTATTTTTTGTCCCCATGTAAATAAAGGCCAAGCAAAGGTGTATCTGTTCACTGAGGGGAAAGTTCGTGGTTTTTATTGTAATGAGTAGATTGCGAGTGCTGGATGGTAGTGAAACGCCTCGAAGATGGCCCCTGCCTGCCTGCATCGTTATGTAGCATTAAGTACAATTTCTCACTCATACATGCACATGTATGTTACAGAAAGTCCGGCCATGTGGCTTCGCTTCAGCAACATGTTTAGTCAACAGATGGAAGAGAATGTTCAATAAGCAAAGGGTATTGACGTACCCAGCGGCTGTGAGAAGGGACAATGAACACAACGCTGGCGGTGGCAGGGATGTGTGATCATTGATAGCCCTATCGCCAAAAAAATCAGAGCAAGGTCGTGGTTTTGGTCGCTGTTAAAATGACTCATCTGCAGGCCGGGCTCCGTGCTGAAACCATCGAGAAATCTCGGTTGGAACTGAATGAGAACGCGGAAGCCTTATACCAGGACATCCAGCAGGTCAGAGACATGATCGTAACCCGCCCGGATATCGGCTTCCTACGCACGGACGATGCATTCATCCTGCGGTTTCTGAGAGCCAGGAAGTTTAACCACTTTGAGGCCTTCAAACTGCTGGCTCAGTATTTCCAGTATCGGCAACAGAACTTAGATATGTTCAAAAACTTCAAAGCAGACGATCCTGGCATCAAACGGGCTCTGATGGATGGGTTTCCGGGAGTCCTCCAACAGCCGGATCACTATGGGAGGAAGATTCTGGTGCTGTTCGCTGCCAACTGGGACCAGAGTAGGTAAATGTAAAGGTTCTGTTTTTCCTCAGTTTGACTGTGAATGATGGATTAAAGTGCTTTAGAAACGCTCACCCTCTGGTAGTGCGCAGATACTGCAAGAAAAGTATAAAACCATTATACACTGGAATTTCCCTTTAGAAACAGGACAGTTAAGAATTCTTAAGATTCAGTCTCCCATGTTTGGTCTTGCCAGTTTTACCAATTTTAATTCTAGCACTGCAGGAACTGTGATTTCAAAATGCCTTTGTTCCTCCTGAGTGCGTATATAACAGACCACTGCAAATCACAAACTAATTACAGGTGAAGTCTTTTAGTGAACTCCTTTAGCTTAACTATTTAGAAAAATCCTCCAATCCTCGATGACATTAAATATTTTATATTTAATTCTACTCTTCTGTCAGAGCTGGAGGCCATTGATTGATCAGGTTCTGGTGTAAAGAAATCCTTTGCAACATAGATCAATTTAAATGCTACATTTTTAAAAGTCAGTTCCTAATACAATCTACATTTACTATTTTCAATCCTTCATAGTTCACTTAAGTTAGTCACTTAATGTTCTGCCCCTTAATTCTGTCATTCAGCCTGCAAATCTGCTTGGTGATTCATCTGGAACTTGAAAGCATCCTTGCATCTTGTTAATGAAAACAAGCTGCAGACTGAACACAGCACTACAAAATTTTGGTAAAAGTTGCTCTGACTTGTACCGTCATTTTGGTTGCTTTGGTTCGTACGCCGACCTATTCGGTTGATTCATGCTCAGTTGGTCTCTCCGTATTTGGATTGTGGGTTTCGAGCTGATGACGTGCCCACTCGATAATGCCAAAGGAAGGCCTCACCAATTTTGTGAATAAGGCCTGGCATTAGTAAATGCCAAAGTCACCAGTCAGCAGATGAACATTCCAGATACTTTGCCAGCTCTCAAAATGAGGTATTAGTCACTTCATCTTTTGTTTGGGGGGGAGTGTTGCTGCTTGGTTTCCAGGGGCTATATGATTCGCTCACTGTCTGCAAGAACTCTAGTTCTCTTAGATTAGAAGTTTCAGTCCTATTTATTGAGATGACTAGCGGTATAGTTTCCTTCCATATGTCACTGTGTCCTGTAAGCATTAAATTTCATCAATAGTGTCCAGTTTATTCTATATTTTTGAACTGACTCTTCAGTCTCAGCATCCTCTCCCAAATTACAATTATCTGCAAAAGTAATTAATTTGTATAGAAGTTTGGAATCCAACGTTCCATTTGACAAAGTTTGAGCCTATGTGCTTCAAGGCTTTTCCATAAAACATTTGCGACATCACTTCCTCAAACTTATATCAAACAGTATGTTCCCTTTTGAATCTGTGTTTACTATTTGTGCAAGGTTATTATTAACAACCCAAAATGTTTTATTCTAATGAATGTTATACAATGCATTAGGGGATTAGGGCCAGCACCCTTACAGCCCAGGTGGGTTGCATAACCCTAACTGTAAGTGTATCCTTTTTCTCTAAAGAAAATGTTGACTTGTGATAAGCCAGGTCGTGGCACATCATGCTGTAAACTCATTACTTGATGCAGGATGGTTTGCTTGAGTATACTGATGCTGCATATGTGTATCATAACTAGCCTTCCTCTGTCATTGTGTAAATTCCATGAGGCTAGGTCAGATATGGAAAACTTATAAGGTTCAGATTGGCTGTGGTCAGATGGGATCTAATTTTATGCTTGAAGAGACCTTTAATAGATTTGTTCCTTGTGCTTTATATCCGTGATCCGGCATCTTTATTCGAAACTCTGCCTGCTAGGCTTTTAGAATGTGAATGCTCCTAGCCCCATTGTCAAAAATTTGTGCTTGAAATGTCCATTGGGATTGTCATGAGTTCATGCTTTGACTTCAGGGGAAACAGCATGATTTATGCCAACTTTCTAATGAAGCTGAGGAACTCCGTACTTTTCAATCACTTGAAATCTGAATGGCATTTGGAGAATCTCTGTGTGTGCACAAAAGGACACAGAACACAGTTCTTGTCTGGTCATGTGAATTCAATTGGCCCCCAGAGAGTATGGTGATACCAGACCAGAATCCATTCTCCAGCTATGGGTTTCATTTTTAACCCCCTCACATAAATGTAATATCCTTGACAGCATTATCAAGTTGAACACAGGATCTGTGACAGGACTGAATACCAAGTAATTTCTTTTATAGGTTATAGCAGCACAACAGTTTTATTTATTCAGTAAACATTGTGAATAAAACCATTTACAATCCAAACAGAATTCCTGATAGAGAATGATTTCAAGAAATACCCCTTTCTAATCAAGACTCTAAATTGGTAATAAATTTAATTTTCAGCACCTAGTTCCTTGTGTATGATTTTAGTATGGTTAATAATATTACATTTCATAATTTGGATTAAGAACCTCACTGAAACAACCTATCATTAAATGTACTTTTTGTTCTCTTTTTATAAAGCCTTGCATTTTTCTCACTAGAGTGAATTGAACCAAGAGAATCATTTTTTTTTTAAAAAAGCAACATCTGTTTCATTTGGTTATAAATTTCTTGTACCTTCTAAAAATTCAAGTCATTTCATCAGTAATTCTTAAAATGTGATAATTATTTTATTTCAATTGAAACAATGATGATATAGCACATAGTTCACACATATCACACAGTTCAATAAATGGCCAACATTTTCTTTGTACTATTAAAACACTGAAAATAAAACACAATATTCTAAAAATGTTATTTTAAAAGACTGAAATAAGATCATTAAAGTATTTTGGACTTTAAGATTAAATCAAAACCAGTACAATTCAAAACAGACCTGTCTGGAAGAACATGGCAGATTCACTAGCATCTAAAAGAGTAGTTTGCTCTTGTAAAGAAAATATTTGAAATACCATAATCTTTTTTTATTTAGATGTCGAACCTCATATAAAGTTTCTGTAATTATAGATTAACTTTATATTCAATAAATGTTACAATTTGTAATGAATAATATTTTTAAAATAATTTTTAAAAAGTGTTAATTATTTTAAACCGATTCCATAATATGTAACCTGTTAAACTGAAGCATGTGATTGATCTCCTCATAGCCCAAAATCTCAATCATCCATCAGGAAATTCAGCAGTGTGTTGAGACGTCATTGACCTGCCTGCATGAACAGGACTTTAAGATCTCTTCAAAAGTTTGATAGCATCCAGGGGAAAGCTGCCTGCTTGATTGGCATACAATTCACCGATTAAACCTTCACTCCCTCCACACTGCTAACAAATACACTGCAACAAACTGTTGAGGCTTTATTAACACCTTCCAGATGCATAACAGCTACATCAAACAAAAAGGACAAAGTCAGCAAGAACATAGAAATGCCGCAGCTTCCCTATCAAGTCACATTCCATCCTTAGCTGGGAATATATTTCCATTCATCCATAGTGAGACCAAATCCTGAAACTCCCATGCTACAGTATTATAAGTGTATTTTTTAAAAGATTGCAGCTGGCCAAGAAGATGGTTCACTACTATTTATTGCATGAATGGCAGTAAATACTGTTAGTAATGTACAGATCTTGTAAATGAATTAAATATTAGAATATGAGCAGGTAAACTGACTGGGGGGGGGGGGGTGCAATATGTACCTGAGATGAACAAGAGAAAAACTTATATTTTCTGTGCCAGCTGATGTTTAGCAATGGATTCTGAGTGGATTTGCACAGTGATTTAGAATGTGTTAGGAGTAAAGGAACGTTAGCCAGTTATCAGGAGACTGCTTCCCAGCTTGTGAGAGGAGATCTCGACTCATCTCACTTTTCAACCAGTGCAATAGCCTTTCTATTCTCTCCAGGGAATCAGAAAAGGAAAGGTCTGAGGATCTTTCTGACCAATCAGATGAAAAGATAGTTACTGAAATGTGCAAACTGCAAAACACATTTTTGTAAATGAGAAATAAAAAATAGACTTAGATACTACACCTTAATAATTATTGTTAATAATTACTTAAGGCATTTGACAAGGTCACACATGGGAAGCTAGTTTAGGAGGTTCAGTTGCTTGGCAATCAGGATGAGGTAGTGAATTAAATTACATGCTGTCTTTGTGAGAGAAGCTAAAGAGTGGTTCCCTCTCTGACTGGAGGCCTATGGTGTGCCACAGGGATCGGAGCTGGGTCCTTTGTTATTTGTCATCTATATCAATCATCTCGATGATAATGTGGTTAACTGGATCAGCAAATTTGTGGATGACACCAAGACGAGGAGTGGGGGGGGGGGTGTAGTGCACAGTGAAAAAGGCTATCATGGATCAACTGGAAAAATGGGCTGAAAAATGGCAGATGGAACTTAATGCAGACATGTGTGAGGTTTTACACTTCAGGAGGACCAACCAGGGTGGGTCCTATACAGTATATGGAAGGGCTCTAAGGAGTGTGGTAGAATAAAGAGATCTGCGTAAGCAGGTCCATAATTCATTGAAAGTGGTGGCACAGGTAGATAGGGTCATAAAGTAAGTTTTTGGCACATTGACCTTCATAAATCAATATATTTAGTACAACGGATAGGATATCATATTGAAGTTGTATAAGACATTGGTGAGGCCTAATTTGGAGTATTGTGTGCAGTTTTTGTCACCTAACTACAGGATGGACATAAACAAGGTTGAGAGAGTACAGAGAAAATTGACAAGGATGTTGCCAGGTCTGGAGGACCTCAATGATAAAGAAAGATTGTTTAAGTTAGGACTGTATTCTTTAGAATGTAGAAGATTGAGAAGAGATATGATGGAGGTTTATGAAATTATGAGAGGTATAAATAGGGTTGGGTGGGACTACAACCAGAAGTCATGGTTTAGGGGTGAAAGGTGAGAAGTTTAAAGCGAGCATGAAGGGAAACTTCTTCACTCAGAGGGTCGTGAGAGTGTGGAATGAGCTGCCAGTACAAGTGGTGCATGCGAGCTTGATTTCAATGTTTAAGAGAGGTTTGGAGAGGTAGAAGGATGGCAGGGGTATGGAGGGCTATGGTCCCGGTGTCGGTCAATGGGAATAGGCAGTTTAAATGGTTTTGTTATGGACTAGATGAGTCAAAGGGCCTATTTCTATGCTGTACTTCTCTTTAACTCTATAACTAATTAATATCAATAAAAATATAAGCAATCTGCATAAATTGCCTCAGATAAATAAAGTAAGAAAGAGATGTGCAGCAGAGAAACAACCTAATGAAAAAGAATACTATATTTTTTTACATCAAGAAGAATTATTTTCTCTGTGGAGAATACTCCACTCCAAGGTGAGGGGAAAGATTTAGGACAAGGCTTTCACACAGTGTGTAGTAGGTACATATATGGAGCAAGCTGTTAAAAGAGGTGGTAGAGGTAGGAACACTAACAACATTTAAAACAAAATTGGACAGGTACATGGATAGGAAAGATTCAGGGTGAAAGGGGCCAAATGCAGACAAATAGGTTTAGAATATATAAATGTTTTGCTCGGCATGGATGTTGGGCCAAAGACCTGTGTTGGAGCTCTTATGAAGACTAATGAAATCTATTTATGAACCTAATTTTCCTATCCCCAGAGAGGTTATTTAGTCATTAGTAGTTTAAATGTTGTTTAAAATCTCTCCTACTCCTGAATGCGCCAGACCCAAAGTTTCCACGGCCATTAAGACTTGGAATTTTATGCCATTACATCAAAAAATCACAATGCAACTGATGGAGATGCAGTGTATCAGCAATAACAACTTGCAGATTTGAAAGCGTGACATCCCTGGACACTGGAAATGGCTGTTTGTTTTATCCATTGGCATTTGGTGGAAAGTTGAGAACCTCAGAGTCTTTAGCACTGAAGAATCAGAGGCACAAACTTTAGAATTGAACCCAAGTTGTTTTGAAGTGCAATTGGTTAGATAATTTTACTTTAACTTTTGATTTATACTGTAACTTGGATGAGAAGTATCATTTGCATGCTGTTGGCACTTATTCAAAGTTCTCTGTTTGTGGTGCAGATTATTATTTGCCTCTTTTGGCAGATACCTGTATTTTGATTTGAACTTTCAAGAGCAGAATATAGTATTGTGTGATCTGCAGATCAGACAGCAAATGTTCCGTTGAAAAGTCATTGAGCTGTAATATAATTTTGTTTTCCTAGTAGTAATATCTGGAATTATGGGATATTGTTTCAGAAACAATTTTGCCATTGTTGAATGGAGATCAAGGGAAGTTTTTTTTCTATTGATGTGTTGTGATTCTTTGAAATTCTTTATGACGGAGAGCTGAGAAAAAGGAATCACTGAATATTGAAGGCATGGATTGGCAGATATTGGAATTGCAAGGAAGTCGGGAGATATGAGGAGGGAGTGGGAAAATGGTGCTGAGGTCAAGATATGATCTCATTGAATAGTGGGACAGCTGAAGAGCAATTAACTTACTCCCACTCCCATTTCTTGTATATTTATATCAAGAGTTCAGTTGAAATATATTTATTAGAGTTATAGAAAAGTACAGCACAGAAACAGGTCCTGTGGCCCATCTAGTCCATGTTAAACCATTTAAACTGCCTACTACCATTGATGTGCACTGGGACCATAGCTCTCCGCACCTCTACCATCCATGTACCTATGCAAACTTTGCTTAAACATTGAAATCAAACTGGCATGTACCACTTGTGCTGGCAGCTTGTTCCACACTCTCATGAACCTCTGACTGAAGACGTTTCTTCTTGTGTTCCCCTTAAACTTTTCACTTTTCACCCTTAACCCATGATCTCTGGTTCTAGTCTCACCCTACCACAGTGGAAAAAGCCTGCTTGCATTTGCCCTATCTATACCCCTCATAATTTTGTATACATTTATCAAATCTCCCCTCAATCTTCTATGTTCTAAAGAATAAAGTCCTAAACTATTCAATTTTTCATTATAACTCCTGTGCTCCAGACCTGGCAACATCCTTGTAAATTTTCTCTGTACTTTTTCAACCTTATTTCAGCTTTCCTGAGTAGGCCTCATCAATGTCTTATACAAATTCAAAAAAACATCCCATCTCCTTTATTCAATACTTTGATTTATGATGGCCAACGTGTCGAAAGCTTTCTTTACGAAGCTACCTACTTGTGACAGCACTTTCAATGACTTGTGTATCATGGAATGTTGAAAGGCCTAGACAGAGTAGATGACGAAAGGCTGTTTCCTATGGTGGGGGAATTCTAGGACAAGAGGGCACAGCCTCGGTAGAGGGGCGTCTATTTAAAAGAGATACGGAGAAGTTTCTTTAGTAAGAGTGTGGTGAATTTGTGTCATTTATTACTACAGGTAGCTATGGAGGCCAGATTGTTGGGTGTATTTAAGGCAGAGCTTGATAGGTTCTTAATTGGACATGGCATCAAAGGTTACGGGGAGAACAGGATCAGCTATGATTGAATGGCGGAGCAGACTCGACAGGCCAAATGGCCTAATTCTGCTCTTATGTCATATGGTCTCGAGGTATTCCCAGATCCCTTTGCTCTACCACACTCCTCAGGCCCTATTGTTCACTTACTGCCTAAGCAAAGATAATTAATGGTTACATAAACATCGTATTCTTCCCTCCCTTTCTCATATCTATTAATTTAAGTAAAAAAAAATCTGCCTGTTTAGATTAAGACCCACAAGCAATTCTCGAATAGAAACCTTTGGACACAGGCCAGGTGAGTCATCAAATATGACTCCCCGCTCCAAACCCTCAGCATCTGCGTAGTGTCAGGGGGTAAGAACATTGAAAATGAACGGCTAAAATAAATTCCATTAGCTTTGTAACTTGACTAAATCAACAGATTGTGATGCGGATGAACATTCAGAGTACATGCACTTAATCAAAATGAAGATGCTTTGGGATGACCTCTTGGGGCAGGAGTCATGAGTGAATGAGTCATCTAGAACACCAGCAATGAAATCTAAAATGGATGTTTCGCTATGGTCATACAATGTGCTATTTACACCTATACTAGTGTAAAAATAAAATTTGCTTTATTAATTTTGGAGCTACTGTATGTATTCACATTAATGCTTAGCCAAAACCAAATACGTTGAAAGGTGAGAACAGAAAAAAAACCTTTCACCCTCCAGCTTAGTCTGTTTGCTTCAATTCGAACCTTAGCCCTAAATTCATTTCTCTGATCTCAGATTGCCAATTTCCTTTGAAGTGTACATCAGAGTCCATATCCTCTGTGCTCTGTTACTGTGTGCTGGTACTTCGCAATCTATTTCCTCTTGATTTGCGATTGTGCCTCCTAGCTCTTTTAGTGATGTTAAAAGCTTGGATCATGTTCCCCTTGCCCATCTTTTTCTCCGGAGAGAACAGCTGCTTCTCTTGCAACTCAGTGATTTAAAGTCCAGGCTGCCTTTGTCGCTGTCCAGTGCCGCTAAATAGAAATACCTTTTTAGCAATGCAGGAATACAGAACAAAACTCATGTGGATTCAGGGGTGTTTTTTTTTTTGGAACATTTTTAAAAAAAAGGCTGCAAGTAGAGAAAAAACTATGAGAGTCCAGAATAATGAATTTTTCAATGTGGTCTTATTCACTGCCAATTGACTGACAAAATAGCATGATGTTATATGAATATTTTAATGACATCTGCTACATTAAAAATCAATACAGCTCTATTCAAAACTGCAGTGCAGTTTTATGATGTAAATACTGTTTAAATTGCATATTTTCATAAATTTATATAATGCAGCATTATTAGTTGATAGAAAACATTTTTGTTATGATAAGACCATAGGGGTAAAAAATGTAAGTAAATCTTTTGTTCTCAGGCACCGCACTCATTAATTAGTGCCTGACAACAAAATATTCACTTCAATGTTAGTTATCATGTTTGTTTTCAAATATAGGACCCAGACTTAAATCTGGAATATGACAGAAACATAGAAACATAGAAAATAGGTGCAGGAGCAGGCCATTTGGCCCTTTGAGCCTGCACCACCATTCAGTATGATCATGGCTGATCATCCAACTCGGAACCCTGTACCTGCTTTCTCTCCATACCCCCTGATCCCTTTAGCCACAAGGGCCATATCTAACATGATAGATGATGCTAATGCTCTGCTGTAATAAGAAGCACAGCAACAACTCCATTCAGTGAAAAATACATTCTAGCAGTAACAAAAAGGTAAATCAGAAATGCAAGGTATTGGCCTGAAAACCCTCATGAGGAAATGTGCTAAATTAATATATGGTTCTTAGCATTTTTGCTCCCTAGCACTCCACCCACCCATATGTGGCTTTGATTTGCTCTCTTTCTATAGGTTAGTGATGTAAATCAAGATTTCACATGTAACTCATGGCTTTTTGATTTAAGTCAAGTTGAGTTTACTGTCTTGTGGCATTTGGTGAGGCACGGTACAATGAAAACAACTTTGTTTGCAGTAACTTCATAGCCACAGAGATACACGCCCCAGACAGAATATTACAATATTCTTGTGATGCAAAAGAAATTAATTTTCAAAAGTAAATCAATGTCATTATGAAGGTTTCAAAGCTCTCCGCATCTTTCTTGACAAAAGAACCAACCAATCCCAGCTCCCCCTCCCCCACCACCACTACCCTCCTCCATCTGGCCTTTGGGTCCTCCCACTTTCACCGACTCGAGGGGTAGCCATGGGCACTCCCATGGGCCCCAGTTATGCCTGCCTCTTCTCTGGCTATGTAGAGCAGTCTATGTTTGAAGCCTTCCCTGGTTATACTCCCCAAATCTTACTCTGCTACATTGACAACAGCATTGGTGTTGCTTCCTGCACCCATGCTGAGCTCATCGATTTTATCAACATTGCTTCCAACTTCCACCCTGCCCTTAAAGTCTCTGACACCTCCCTCCCCTTTCTCAATCTCTGTCTCTATCTCTGGAGACCACTGTCAAATGACAACCTTTACAAATCTACAGATTCCCATGGTTATCTGGACAATAGACAATAGGTGCAGGAGAAGGCCATTCGGTCCTTTGAGCCAGCACCGCCATTCAATGTGATCATGGCTGATCATCCACAATCAGTACCTCGTTCCTGCCTTCTCCCCATGTCACTTGACTCCACTATCATTAAGAGCTCTATCTGATTCTTTCTTGAAATCATCCAGAGAATTGGCCTCCACTGCCTTCTGACTATACCCCTTCCCACCCTATCTTCTATATAAAAAAAAGCTATTCCCTTTTCTTGGTTTCTTTCTCCCTGCTGCATCTGTTCCCAGGACACAGGTTTCCATTCCAGGAAATCAGAGATGTCCTCCTTCTTTAAAGATGGAGTAATTGCTACACCTGCCCATTCTCCTCCATTCAGGGCCTCAAATAGTCTGTCCAGGTGAGGCAACACTGCACCTGTGAGTCTGCTGGGGCTGTCTATTCTGTCTGGTGCTCCCATTGTGGCCTCTTCTACATTGGGAAGACCTGTCACAAACCGGAGGACCACTTCATCGAGCACCTCTGCACCATCCACCTCAAGCAGATCTTCCTGGTGACCAAACAATTTAATTCCCATTCCTTTTCCGACATATCAATCTATGGCCTCCTCGTGTGCCAAGAAGAGGCCACCATTAAGCTGGAGGAGCAACAGCTTATATTCCATTTGGGTGTCCTCCAACATGATGGCGTGAATATTGATCTCTCCTGGTGAAAAAAAATCACCCCCACTCTGACCTTTAACTTCTTCTCACCCACCTATTACTTTCCCGTGGGTCCCTCCTTCCTACCTTTCCCCTTTGTTCCACTCTCCTCTCCTACCAGATTCTTTCTTCTCCAGCCCTTGATACTTCCCACCCACCTGGTTTCGCCTATCACCTTCCCCTCCGCCCACTTTTTTGTTCTGGCATCTTTCCCCTTCCTTCTCAGTCCTGAAGAAGGGTCTCAGCCCAAAATGTTGACAGTTTATTCTTTTCCACAGATGCCGCCTGACCTGCTAATTTCCTCTAGTGTTTTCTGTGTTTTGCTCTGTAGCACTTCCAGGAAATTCTAAGGTCAAAATCAGCATTTTTCCCAGCTTAATTATCTTAATTTTAGTCAGACAGCACAACATTATCACATTCATACCGGAAAGACCTTAATTTATTCTGGTAAATTATTGGTTAACACACACAAAATGCTGGAGTAACTCTATGGAAAGGAGTAAACGGTCAACATTTCGGGCTGAGACCCCTCATCAGGACTGGGAAAAAGAGATGAGCAGTTAGAGTAAAGAGGTGTGGGGAAGGAAGGAAGAACCACAAGGTGATAGGTGAAACTGGGGGGGTCGGGGGGGGGGGGTGAAGTGAAGAGCTAGGAAGTTGATTGGTGAAAGAGATACTGGGCTGGAGAGGGGGGAATCTGATAGGAGAGGATAGTAGACCATGGAACAAAGAAAAGGGGGAGGAGCACCAGACACAGGTGATAAGGTGAGGGAGGGGAAATGTGAATGGGAGATGGTGAAGGGGAGTTTGAGAAATCGATGTTCATGCCATTAGGTTGGAGCTACCCAGACTGAATTGTTCCTCCAACTTGAGTGTGGCCTCATTGCGACAGTAGAGGCGGTCACGGACTGACATGTCTGAATGGAAATGGGAAGTGGAACAGAGAGATCCAACTTTCTGTGGTGGATGGAGCGTAGGTGCTAGGCGAAGAGGTCTCCCAATCTGCGTCGGGTCTCACGAATATACTTGTTCACCTTTCAATAGAACTGATAAGCATCTATTATAAATGACTGAGAACTGTGCTGAATGAAGCACAGTTCAACAGTTTGCTCCAGAGTAACGTAGATCTTGCATAGCATTTTTGGCATGATACAAAATGATGCTGTATCTGTAAAGACATGGCAAACTGAAAAATAAGTTGGATGTTACTAGTTACTTGAGGGGAAGAGACTGTGTACAGTTGGGCAGTTCTGTTAGAATGAGGGTATTTATATAACGTGTGAAATCACAAGAACACAGGAAAATGGGAGTATGAGTCATGCACACAGAATGCTGGAGGAATGTAGCAAGGCGTGCCCGACCCTTCAGTGGGGCTGGACAGGAAGGAGGAAGAAGCCAGCTTAAGAAGGTGGGGGAGGGGATGGAGTTCAAGCTGGAAGGTAATGTGAAACCAGGTGAAGGGGTAGATAGGTCAGTGGAGGAGGGGGTGATGAAGTTGGAAGCTGGGAGATGATAGGTGGAAATGGTAAATGGCCGAAGAAGAAAGAGAGGAGAGTGTTCCCTGGAAAAGAGGGAAGGAGGAGGGGCACCATAGGAGGGTAATAGGCAGGTGAGGAGGAGTAAGAGGGGAATCATGGGGAATGGGAAAAGAGGGGAGGGGGGAGAAATTACCAGAAGTTAGAGAAATTGATATTCATGCTGTCAGGTTGGAGGCTACCCAGACAAAATAAGAGGTGTTGCAGGAGTCCCTTGGTGTCTCTGGCTTGCTCTGCCACTCATTATGATGAGTTGGATTTATCCCATGTCTCAACTATTTCAGTGTGCCAGACCTTCATTGATATTTATCTGACAAGCTTTCGAAAATCCAACTCTCTCCATCTAATGATACAACATTTGGGTAGTGATGTTCAGAGATCAGTACTCACTTCATCTGTGATTCCCAGGAGCCATAGCAAGGTTAGTCAACCGTCAGGGCATGGGTGGTGCAATCTCACCAAAACAGCAGAAAGAAGGTTTACCAGGCACTCCAGGACAATGGAGTGGGAAGGGAGATTATCCCTGCAAGAGTGTGGCTATGCCCTGGCAACTAGATGACAGGAGACACAGGGACAGAGGCAGGATTACAGCTACTCCAGATACCTGGTTCTGGCCTGAACCATCACCACAGGTAGCTAGCACTTTGTCAAGGAGAGAGGTGATAGCGGGAAAAGTGAAGAGAAGGGAGAGTATATTGAACAGCTCGATGTGGAGATTATAACTACATGTATAAGAGCTTCAGGGCACCTCACCAAGGTCAAGGCAAACCTTTTAGAGTACAGCACTGAAACCAGTCCTTCGGCAAATCTAGTCCATGTTGAATCTACTTAAGCTGCCTACTCCTATCGACCTGCACCGGGGCCACAGCCCTCTATAACCCTGCTATCCATGTACCTACCCAAACTTCTCATAAATGTTAAAATAAAGCTCACATGGTTGCTCATTCCACACTCTAACAACCCTCTGCATGAAGAAATTTTCCCCTCATTTTCCCTTTAACCCATGACCTCTGGATGTAGTCCACCCAACCTCTGTAGAAAAAGCCTGCTTGCATTTACCCTATATATACCTTTCATAATTCTGTATATCTATTAAATCTTCTCTCAATCTTCTATGCTGTAAAGAATACAGTCCTAACCTATTCAATCTTATCATTCAGGTCCTCCAGACCTAGCAACATTCTTGTGAATTTCCTCTGTAGTCTGTCAACCTTGTTTGCCACTTTTCTGTAGGTAGGTGACCAAAACTGCGCAAAATACTTCAAATTAGGTCTCACCAATGTCTTGCACAACCTCAACATGACATCCCATCTTCTGCATTCTGTATGTTGATTTATGAAGGCCAATGTGCCAAAAGCTTTCTTTATAAACCTATTTACCTGCCGTGCCACTTTCAACAATTTTTGAGTTTATATTCCCAAATCCCTTTGTTCTACCACACTGCTCTGTGCCCTACCATTCATTGTGAAAGAGCTGCCCTGGTTTGTCCTGCCAAAGTGCAAAACCTTGGCTACATTAAATCCCATCTGCCATTTTTCAGCCCTTTTCTCCAGCTGATGCAGATCTCTCTGCAAACCACGATAACCTTTCTCTCTGTGCTCTACACCCCCAGTCTTGGTGCCATCCACAAATTTGCTGATCCAGTCATCCAGATCATTGATACAAAGGACCTCTGTAAGAGTGCAGCGAACCACACCTCTACAAATATGGTAGCACTTCCAAAGGTGGTCCTGCCAGTGATCAATCCACGTAGGTAACAGTGATCACTGTTCTGGCCTAAACAGTCTGCTGCAGGTGGACAACTGAACAATCATGCTGAGGAGGGTAGCAACTGACTGTAGCTTGTTGAGGAGATGATGTGCAAAAGCATCTGTTTTGGGCTTGTTAATATGTGATTCTGCTCTAAGCCCATGGCAACCCATCTTCCATCAGATCACACTGCTGCTGCTCACATTCCTGCTCACTGCTCTGGCAATGACTTCAAAAGCAATGGGTGATCTAGCAGAGGCATTTGCAAACTGGATGCTCCATTCAGGCTCCTGACTGAAGTAGTAAAAATTGCTAAGCTCTACAGACAGAGCGCCACAGTTATCTGTCAGTTTCAGACAGGGCAGCTCATTTGTCCTTGGATACACATCTTGTTTGTGTTTCAAGTCCTCATGGTCAGATACATAGTCACACTAGTAGTTTTCTGACCATTGCCTCCTACTGCATTGATTATCTCCTATAGGAAAACCAGAAGGCTGACAAGGGATATGGAAGCTAAAAGTAGAACTGATGTGCACAGAAAACATCAAGGAACTTAAAAGAGATTACATAGATTGGAGAAATGAAAAACTTCTCTTTGATTCCCTGGATCACTGGTGGGAATCAATTAAAGAAAACATCAAAGGATTCGTCATCTTCAAAGGTGTTTAGAAGGCAGGAAAGAGTCAGAGGGAAATTTGCCAACACCAGAAAAGCTTACAGAATCTGCTCCTTCTATGGTGAGTGGAGTGGGTGTCGAGGGAGAGCTACAGCCCCACTCTTGGAGTACTCCAAGACTACCTTTTGATTCAGAGTCTTCTCTGTGGAGTGGGATGAGATGTGTTTGCATTTCTTCTTTCTAAGTCTGAGCAGAGGGAATAACAGGTTTAAGGAAGATGATGGCTTTGCAACATCCCAATGGTCTGACATTATAGGATCTACAAATCCTCTGCCAAGCTACACAGTTTGAAAACCACAGACAGCATAGTCTCCCAGAACTTACTGTCCTCTTTCTTGAAGAGAGGCTGGACGAGCTATTAACTCTGGATGAGCTTGTGGAAGATTGAATCCACAAATTATAATTTTTAAAATTTGTAGATATAATCATATATCAGAAGCAATAACAGGTTATCTCATGGTATTTTCAATATGCACAATCATCCTCAATTAAAATGATTATGTCAAAGGGCTGTTGTGACTGTGATCATAGTCACTGGAGAGATACTGAAACTGATGATACAGAGGTCCTGATTCAGCCCGACAAGCAGACATCATTCCCATGGAGATCCTCTCAACAGAGGCACAAAAATCCAAAGGGACATTACATTTTTATATCAAAGGTAACAGTAGGTGATTCAATACAACTTTTTTTTGTAATTTATTTTTTTATTTGAAGTTCATCATCAAACAAACATTTCCATAAGATGTATTTCAGACATTGTACATATATATCATATAATCATATATATCACAAATCTCCACAAAATATTTATCTGAGGTATACATTTATAGAAAAGAGTGGAAAGAAGAAACAAGCAAAAGGAAAGAACTATGTACAAATAGGGAGTGAACTTTTTTTTTAACCACAGATTCATTAATTTGTGAAAATAAAATCAAGCCTATGAGGCATTATGTAGTTAAACCATTTTTCCCGGTATGAATCAAATTGTTCCAGCTTATGATTAACAGATGCTGTTATCTTCTCCATTTTGTAAATGTCCATTGTAATTTCCATCCATGTATTTAAAGTTGGGCTCTCCTGTGATAACCATTTCCTAGTAAGAGTCTTTTTACCAGCCACCAACAGTATATTCATTTTATCTCTTTTCAACCATTCTTGAGGTATATATCCAAAATATATGGTTTTACTCTCTAAGGGTATTTCACATTTAAAGATGTATTGTAGGGCATTGTGTATATCCCTCCAATAGTTTTTGATAACAGGGCAGTCCTAAAAAATATGATAATGATTTGCATTTTGATTTCCACAATTTCTCCAGCAAACAGGGAGGTTACTATCATAATGGGATTTCGGAGAGGGTGTAATAAAATATCGTATCAAGTTTTTCCATCCAAACTCCCTCTATTTCTGTGAACTGGTGCACTTCCATTGATATCTCCATATTGTCCATTCTTTCTCTGATATAATTATCCCTCCTTCCTTCTATTTTGTTTTAATGTATGAAGTCGAATATGTTTTAGGATTTGACAACCCCCTTATACAATGCTTGAAATGATTCTACTACCATTATCTGAATCATATGTTTTTCTAAAGAGCTCTATCAAGCATGTAGTTACCTTGGTTACATTTTTAAGCATCTTATTAACATATTGTCACATCTGTAAATACCGATAAAAATCTTGTTTTTCTAATAAGTGTTTCTCTTTAAGCATTTCAAAACTGAACAGTGTTCCTTCTTTCATTATGTTGTAAAGAACTGTTATTCCATTAGCTGTCCAGTCCTTAAATCTAGCATCCAATTAATTTATTTGGCGTAAAATCTGAGTCATAAGTACACCATTTAAGAATTGCAATATCTCCCTCTATATTATATTCTTTTTTAGTAGTTTTCCATATTTTAAGAGTCAATTTCACCCACGGGTTATCAATAGTATTTATGTACATTTGCAGGTTGTTCAATGGTTACAATGGCACAGTTTCCTTGGGTTGACAAATTGTTCCTTTGAGATACGTAGTGGAAGCACATTGTAATTGATAGTGCATCACTGAAGGCCCAAATGTCTTTTGGAAAATCTAATTAACATAAATATTAGACTCTAAGGTCATAAGGCATAGGAGCAGAATTGGCTTTCCGGCCTCTGGAATGTGTTCCGCCATTCCATCGTGACTGATTTATTACCACTCTCAACCCTGTTGTCCTGACTTCTCTCCATACGGATTCACCATCCTCTGGCTAAAGAATTTCCTCCTCATCTCTGTTCTAAATGGACAGCCGTTCTGAGGCTGTACCGACTGGAAACATCCTCCCCACGTCCATTCTATCTAGGCCTTTCAATATTCAATAGGTGTCATTGTGATCCCTCCCTCACCCCTTCCTTCTTCCAAATTCCAGTGAGTACAGACCCAGAGCTAGCAAACACTCTTCATACAGTAACCCTTTCATTTCCAGAATCATTCTTGTGAACCTCTTCTGGACCCTCTCCAATTCCAGCACATCTTTTCTTAGATAAAGGGTCCAAAACTGCTCAGAAATCTCCAAGTGTGGTCTGATCAATGCCTTATAAAGCTTCAGCATTACATCCTTGCTCTTATATGCGAATCCTCTAGAAATGAATACCAATATTGCCTTCCTTGCAACTGACTCAATGTGCAAGTTAACCTTTGAGAAATCCTGCGTGAAGACTCCCAAAATGTATTCTAAAAGCTTCTGATGACAGAGAGCCAGACACCAATAATTAGTGTTGTCAGGGCTGTCTCTGAATACACAAATATGGTAAGTATACAAAACATTGATTGCCTATATCTGCGATCATGTTTGATATGTTAAGTGACAATATCAGTTAGGTCTGCCAGGTGAACTCAAGTCACTATTGGTGCAAATAACTTAGCCATGTTGCCTGGTTTGATGCAAGCCAATTAACATGACCCCATTGTCTTAACGTTTGGCTATTGCATAGGAAATCTCTTCGTCTGTGGGCCAGTTTTACTTCAATTTACTGCTTGCAATTTACAATAAGAACTGAAAGCTATTTGCAAACAGTGTGAACTTATTTATGTTTACATAAAATAGGAACTAAAGACTGGTTTTTATTTGGATTAATATCTGCTATATTCACATAACTCTGGAATATTCCCTAACAAGGGCTATAATGCAAAACTGCAATGTTAAAAATGGAATAATAAGCAGATTAAAAAGTGGCAGAGATTTTAAAAGTATTTTATTTATATGGGTAAATGGAAATAAAGAACAAGGATGTAATGTTGAGGCTTTATAAGTACTGGTGGACCTCACTTGGAGTATTGTGAGCAGTTCTAAGAAAAGATATGCTAACATTGGAGAGGGTTCCAAGGAGGCTCATGAAAGTGATTCCAGGATTGAATGGCTTATCATATAAGGTGGCTTTGATGGCTCCGGGCCACCATTCACTGGAATTCAGAAGGATGAGGGGTGACCTCATTGAAACCTGCCGAATGTTGAAGGGCCTTGATCGAGTGGATGTGGAGAGGGTGCTTCCTATGGTGGGGAAGTCTAAGACCAGAGGTCATGGCCTCAGAACAGAGGGCTGTCCTTTTGGAACAGAGATGAGGAGGAATTCTTTAGCCAGAGAGTGGTGAATCTGGAATTTGTTGCCACAGGCAGCCGTGGAGGTCAAGTCTTCATGTATAATTAAGGCAGAGGTTGACAGTTTCTTGGTTTATCAGGGTATGAAAGGATATGGGGAAAGGCAGAGATGGAAATGGATCAGCCATGATGAAATGGTGGAGCAGACTCGATGGGCCAAATGGCTTGATGCTGCTCCTATACCTTATGGTTTCATGTCACAATTCAATAGTAATGCATTTGTAGGGTAATGTAATTGGGAGCAGTGTACACAATTCACAAACACTGACATTGGGGTTTCACTTTAAGAGGCTAGTCTGACATGATGACATTATTACGCAAAGATTTTTAGCGCAATTTTGTGCTAAGATTATGGAGTTTGATAAAAACATGTTACAGGTTTCATTAAACAAAAAACACTTCACTTTGTTTTATTTGCAAAAACCTACATTGGTGACCCCCGATGCGCTAGGACTGTTCCAGAGTTAATCAACACGTTGGCCAATGCAGTTGCTTTGAAACTGCTGGAGTTTTGGGAGCAGAGTACCATCGCTTGATATGTACAAACTGAGGTCCAGTACCTGCTGTGAGAAATTCCACTACGTGGTATCGTCACTGGGCAACTGCACAGGTGCAAGGGTAGTGAGTGTACTAGAACACCCGCCTGAACACGATAAATACTGGTCACTGAAAACTTACCTTTTACAAGCTTTTGGACTATCAGAGTCTGAGCATGCCAAACAGTTGTTTTCTGTACCCGGCCTCGGCAATGCGAAGCCGTCAAAGCTAATGGACCTCATGCTGTCCCTCCTGGGAAATCACCATCTTTGTTTTATTTTTAACGAACTCATCATGCAGAAAATGCCTGACCAAGTACGCACAGCCACGGCTAATGCACCCGTGAAAGACTATAGGGAGCTGGCTAAAATGGCTGATACTGTGCACTCAGCTCGGCAGCAATGCATCATTCCTCCCCCTTTCTCTACTTCAATAGCTTGGCCAGCAAGGCTCCCAACATAATCACGCCCATGTCTGCAAGACAAACGATGCCAGGCCTGTGCTTTCACCATGCTCACTTTGGCACGAGTACTCGAAAGTGCCGGCCGCCTTGCAGTTCCGACAGTGCCATTGCTTTGGGACATCAGAGGTCTGTGAACACCGTGGGTTCCAGCTGCCAGGGTCGCCTACAGGGAGACACTTCCTGTGTGACACGGGTGCTCGAGTGAGTGTGCTGCCAGCATCACCTACTGATAAGAAGGCAAAGAGCGACCAACCTCACTGGAGTCCGCCAAGGATCCAGACTTATGGGGCACAACGGGTGACACTGCTTCAGGGGGCTATGTTACCTACGGGACTTTGTCCTGGCTAAAGTGGCTAGACCTTTGCTTGGTGCAGATTTCCTGTTAGTCAGTCATAACTGCTGGCTGCCGGATGTCAAGGACTTTGGGTTGTTACCCTGCTGCCCCCAGTAAGTTCCCCATGACAACTCTGTCAGGCACATGCACCGCCGCATGTGAGTTTACTCAGCTCCGAAACCTCAGCAAGTCCACGTTTTCTACTACAGTCACAAAACGTGGCATTGAGCACCACATTTGCACAACTAGCCCACCAGTCCATGCCCACGCACGTAGACTGGACCCAGGAAAGCTGACAACCAAGGAGGTTAAGTTTGCCAACATGGGAAGTTTTGGCATTGTATACCAGTCGAATAGCCCCGGGCTTCACCCTCCATATGGTCCCTCAGTCCGATGGTCTCTGCTGCCCTTGTATTGATTACCAACAGCTTAATATGGCTGCCTCCCCGATCATTACCCAGTTCCACACATCAAGGTCTTTTCAGCACATTTAGCGGGGAAACTTCAGTTTTTTCAAAGTTAGGGGCTACCATCAAGTGCCTGTGTGCTCAGAGGACATTCCCAAAACAGCTGTGATAAGTCTGCTTGATCTTTTTGAGCTTTTGTGCATGCTTTTGGGCTGAAAAATGTAGCACAGTCTTTCCAATGGCTGATGGACTCTGCAATAAAAGATTTTCTTAAGTTTACCTGGATGACATACTTGTCACCGGTGCATCCAAATTTCAACACATATCTCATCTCTGCACACTTTTCAAGCACCAAAGATAGCATGGGTTGATTATTAACCCGACTAAATGCCATTTTGTGTTGTCAACTATTGACTTTCTCGGCCATCGGATCTCCACAGAAGGTGTGAAATCCCTCCCATCAAAAGTAGTCGATATTATGGATTTCCAGTGCAACGCACTACAAAAAAATCTATAAAAACACAAAATACTGGCAGAACTCAGCAGGCCAGACAGCATCTATGGGAGGAGGTAGTGACGACGTCTCGGGCCGAAACCCTTCATCAGGAGTGAAGTAACATGGGATGGTGGAGAGGGAATAAGAAGTGTGGGGGGGGGGGGAGGGATAAAGTCGAGAGCTGGTAAGTGATAGGCTGGAGGGATATGGGCTAGGGGGAAGGTGAATTATGGGAAATAAAAGAGAAATAAAGGTAGGGCTGGGGGGAGATTATAGTGAGGGGGGAAAAAGAAGAGAGAAAGAGAACCCGACTAAAATAAGAGATATGGATGTGGGTAAGGGGGAGCAGGGGTATCAACGGAGGTCTGTGAGTTGAATGTTCATGCCGGCAGGTAGGAGGCTACCTAGGCGAGAGATAAGGTATTGCTCCATCGACCTGCGTGTGGCCTCATCTTGACAGTAGAGGAGGCCATGGACAGACCTGTCGGAGTGGGAGTGGTCTGTGGATTTGAAGTGTGTGGCCACAGGGAGATCCCGCCACTTCTGGAGGAGTGAGCGCTGGTGTTCGGCGAAACGGTCTCCCAGTCTGCAGTGGGTCTCCCCAATGTATAAATGGCCACATCGGGAGCACTGGATACAGTATATCACCCCAGCTGACTCGCAGGTGAAGTGGTGCCTCACCTGAAAGGACTGTCTGGGGCCTGGGATAGTGGTGAGGGAAGAAGTGTGGGGACAGGTGTAGCACTTCTTCCGTTTGCAGGGATGAGTGCCCGGAGGGAGGTCGGTGGGAAGGGATGGGGGGGATAATGTGTCTACTACACATTAACTTTGCCTCCAACTTTCACCCCACCCTCAAATTCACCTGGTCTATTTCCGACACCTCCCTCCCCTTTCTAGATCTTTCTGTTTCTGTCTCTGGAGACAGCCTATCTACCGACGTCTACTACAACCCTACTAATTCCCACAGCTACCTAGACTATTCCTCCTCCCACCCTGTCTCCTGCAAAAATGCTATCCCTTTCTCTCAATTCCTCCGCCTCCGCCGCATCTGCTCTCAGGATGAGGCCTTTCATTCTAGGACAAAGGAGATGTCTTCCTTTTTTAAAGAAAGGGGCTTCTCTTCGTCCACTATCAACTCTGCCCTCCATCACGTCTCCCGTATTTCACGCACCTCTGCCCTCACCCCATCCCCCTGCCAGCCCACCAGGGATAGAGTCCCCCTGGACCTCACCTATCACCCTACCAGCCTACAGATCCAACGCATAATCCTCCGTAACTTCTGCCATCCCTACGTGATCCCACCACCAGCCGCATCTTCCCCTCCCCCCACTCTTGGCTTTCCGCAGGGATCGCTCCCTACGCGACTCCCTTGTCCATTCATCCCCTCATCCCTCCCCACCGACCTCCCTCCGGGCATTCATCCCTGCAAACGGAAGAAGTGCTACACCTGCCCCCACACTTCTTCCCTCACCACCATCCCAGGCCCCAGACAGTCCTTGCAGGTGAGGCACCACTTCACCTGCGAGTCAACTGGGGTGATATACTGTATCCGGTGCTCCCGATGTGGCCATTTATACATTGGGGAGACCCGCCGCAGACTGGGAGACCATTTCGCCGAACACCGGCGCTCAGTCCTCCAGCAGTGGCAGGATCTCCCTGTGGCCACACACTTCAATTCCACAGACCACTCCCACTCCGACATGTCTGTCCATGGTCCCCTCTACTGTCAAGGTGAGGCCACACGCAGGTCAATGGAGCAATACCTTATCTCCCGCCTGGGTAGCCTCCTACCTGCCGGCATGAACATCCAACTAACAGACCTCTGTTGATACCCCTGACCCCCCTTACCCTCTTCCCTATCTATAATTTTAGTTTAGTTCTCTTTCTCTCTCTTTCCCCCCTCACTATAATCTCCCCCAGCCCTACCTTTCTTTCTCTTTTATTTCCCATAATTCTCCACCTTCCCCCTAGCCCATATCCCTCCAGCCTATCACTTCCCAGCTCTCTACTTCATCCCTCCTCCCACTTCTTATCCCCTCTCCACCATCCCATGTTACTTTACTCCTGATGAAGGGTTTCGGCCTGAAACGTCGTCACTACCTCCCCCCATAGATGCTGTCTGGCCTGCTGAGTTCTGCCAGCATGTTGTGTTTTTATTTATTTCCAGCATCTGCATATTCACTTGTGTTGCCAAAAAAAACCTATGTGAGTTTTTAGGTACGGTAAATTTTTATCACTGCTTCATTTTGCAAGCTGCTGAACTTAGGCTCCCTCTGTGTAGTGTACTTAAAGGAAATACCTCTAATTAATCCTTGACTTTTCAGCGGACAAGACCAGGGCATTTGATGATACCAAACGAGCTCTTTCTAATGCTACCCTACTGACGCACCTGCCCCCCAGCACACCCATAGACGTTACTCCTGATGACCCAGACCATGCTGTGGGTGATGTGCATGAACCGGCTGGTCACAGGCATGAAGCTTCCACTCGCCTTCTTCAGCCAGCAGCTCCAAAGGAAGTACAGCACGTTTGACTGTGAGCTTCTCAGTCTTCATCTGGTTGTCTGCCATTTTCATCTTCTTCTAAAGGGTCGCCATTTCACAGCGTTCATTGACCACAAACCCCTCGTGCATGCGATGACCAAATTATCAGACCCTTAGTCTGCGCGGCAGCAACGTCACTTGGCCTACGTACCTGAGTTCACCACTGATATACAACATACCACAGGGAAAAGTAACGCTGTGGCTTATTGCCTCCCACGGCCAGCCGTTGAGGCCACACACATGGGGGTTGACTAAGCCGGCATGGCAGCCGACCAAGTTACTGACCCAGAGGTCCAGGCTTACCGAACAGCAGTCACAGGCCAGCATTAAGTTCAGTGAAGCTGGTGTTCCTCTGCTGTGTGATGTCTCATCTGGTCACCCTCGCCCCGCAGTGCCCGCAGACTGCAGCCAGACTGCTTTTTGACTCCATTCATGCCCTGAGGAAGGCCTCACAGGAACTGTTGCACTAAGGTTTGTGTGGCACGGCCTCAGGAAAGACGTGCGTGATTGGATTGCAGCCTGTGTGGAGTGCCAGTAGGCAAAAATTAACCATCATCTGCATCAGTGGCATCTTTTAAGTCCTTGGGCGATGGTTTGACCATGTCCATGCGGACACTGCCGGTCCTTTCCCCCCTCCCCCAGTTTCACATCCCTCCTTACCACGGTGGACCATACTTCCAGGTGGCCAGAGGTCACCCTGTGGCAACAGCGATGGCTACGGGTGTGGATCAGGCAGTTGTCAGCACCTGGGCAGCTTGGTTTGACACCCCACCTGATATTTCCTCTGACTGCCGTCCCCATTTCAGCCCTCTGGGCTGCGAAGGCCCAGAAGCTCAGCATTGGGCTATATCACACCATGGCGTATCGACCGCAGTCCAATGGCCGATGCGAGCAGTTTGACCGCTCCCTAAAGGCTGCTCTGAGGATTTCCCTGGTCCTGCTGGATCCGCAGTCATCCATGGCTGAGTAGGTTTATGGGCAGTCGTTACAAATGCCAGGTAATTTCATCCCTAACTGCCTGGTTGGCCCATTCAATTCCTTTTCACCTATTCCCACCTCCCATCATGGCGTACAGCACTCTTGGGTCCCTGTTGACCTACATTCTGCCTTGTTCGTTCTCGTCTGCCATGATGCTCACCAGCATCCCCTTAGGCTCCCTTACGCTGGTGTGTTCCACGCATTGGAATGGGGAGAAAAGACTTTTATCATATCTAAGAAAGGTAAACCTGAATGTATTTCAGTAGATCACCTTAAGCCAGCTCAAGGTTCGGAGCATCCCACTGCTATGCAGCTGGCATCACAACATGACCATGAGCATGTCAGTTCATCTCTGTACGAGCCAGGTGGCTCACCTGAGCTCCAGACAGCCTCACAATGCTGGTTTTGGTGAATTTTGTCGGGTAGGGGGTAGCCTGTGTAGGGTAATGTAATTGGAAAAATGTACATAATTCACTACCACCAACACTGAGTTGGGGGTTCACTTTAAGGAGCTATTATTACGTAAGCATTTTAATGAGATTGTGTTTACATTATGGAGTACAATAAAATGTATTATGGGTTTCATTAAACTTAAAATGCCTCACTTTGTTTTATTTGCAAAAGCCTACGCATTTATATTTGATACCACATGAATCCAATAGCAAGTCTAGTCATGATCATTTGATTGGATCCTGATTTACGAAATATTAGCACAACAAATCACTTAAGCTGCAAATACTGCAGAACAACTAACATTATTTGACTATAAGCCCATAAAACAGAGGAGCAGAATTAGGCCATTCAGCCCATTGTCTTCCCTGCCATTTCATCATGGCTAATTTATTATCCCACACAACCTCATTTTCCTTGTTTCTTCACATAACCTTTGACACCCTTAAAATTAAACTTATCATCCTCCGCTTTAAATATCCTCAATGAAGGCCTCCACAGCCATCTGTGACAAAGAATTCTCCTTAAGATAATTCAGGAGACAAAATTAATTCTAACTAAATTGACAATTACAGTACTTACAGCAGCTATTCAAATTAATCCTGAAATATGACATTGCTTGGAAGGTCCAGTCCATTTCAGCTCCATGTCCTATAACACACAGTTAAATATCACTTACATTTAATGTGTTGTGTTAAAAGTAGATTTCTCCCAAATATTACATCATAATAACTACTTGTTGAAGAATGCTGCATATTTTAAACAGTTCTTCTCTTCAGTAGCTTAGTTTCTGACTTCAGAATGTGGGTAGGCTTCTTAGAAATACATTGGAAAAGAATTGCTTAGAATGGCTTGTAATGAGGATTCATATTTAAGAAACCCTGGAAACTTATTGTTTATGATATCTAATTTTAGGCCTTTTTTGGGTTGTGCTCCAGCATTATGGATTTAAACATAATGCAATATTTTCTTACATAACTGATGTATGTACAAATTTGTCTTTGACCAATATTTCTAGATATTTTTGAGAGTGTTGGTGACTGAAAGTCCTCTCCTCTTGGCCATTTAGTTTTGTTAAAGTCAGTGGAATGGAATGACAAGAGCTGAGTATAGATGATACCCGATTCTTACACACACAAGCGATCAAGCACCAATGAAACTTAATAATAAACGTAAGAAATTCTGCTGATGCTGTAAGTCCAAAGCAACACAGTCAAAATGCTGACAGAACTCAACCTGATGGCATGATTACCGATTTCTCTTTCTGGTTAAAGAAGTTTTTGCCTCCCTAGCCACTTGTCTTCACTCTGGCCCCTTACCTCTTCTCGCCTGCCTATCACCTCCCCCTGGCTTCCCTCCTCCTCCTCTTTCTCTCATGTCTCTTCTCTCCTCTCAGATCCTCCATTTTCAGGCCTTTACCTTTTCTATCCATCGGGCTGTCCTCCTTCCCCTCCACCCACCTTTTTATTCTGGTGTCTTCCCCCTTCCTTTCCTGTCCTGAAGAAGGCCCAAAATGTCAATTCTTTATTCATTTCCATAGACGCTGCCTGACCTGCTGAGTTCCTCCAGCATTTTGTGTGTGTTCCAGTGAAAGTTAATTCCTTGTTTCTGCATACTTCCGTGCCCCCCACCCCCCGAAATGGCATTTTAGCAATTTGTGATGCTAATTGCATCTGTTAAGGAAAAAATAGAATTATAATTTATATGCTTCATTTGTAAGAGCATTCGGTGTTGTTTTAAGTCCAATCTATTGAGGTTTGGGACAGGCAACGAATAAAGCTAAAATTCTAACTATTCCTTTCTCAAAAGATTTATTCTTCATTCCTACTGTAGCGGAAGCCAGTACCTAGCCTGGCAAAATTTGATTTATACAGCTTGGCTACAGGCTGAGCTGTTAAGAAGCAGGAGTTGGCTCAGTGCTCATGTACCTATAAATTTCACTTTCACCATTAAATTTTAAATGCATTTTGAGTTCACCCAGGAGCAACTCATAGCGACAGCATAACTACACCCTTGATAAAAGGTTCTTTTACAAGAAGCTGCTAATGTGTAAAACATGGACAATGTTATATTAAATGTATTAGTCCAAGACTGGCATTTATAGATATTTATACAAGACCACCCACACTGACTTACACCAGTGTGGTATTCTATAGTTGTTGGACTGAATGTTATGTACATTTTAATGTTAGCTTTGAAAAATTAAAAGCATCCTTTCTTTAAAAGTCATTTTAGCATTTTGCTTTGCACTGATTGCATTTATACTGCACTAGACATGCTGTTGTAGCACAGCGACACTCATTTCCACAGTTATTCATTCCACACTCTTTCCAAAACTGGAGCAGGGTTTATATTCGGCCAAAACTGCTTCCCATTGATACAAAAGAACTAACAAATGTCCTTATAACAAACTTTTCAATATTTAATGGTACTGAGTGAAATATTTGTAGGTCCTCCCCAGACTGCAGTTGCATGATTTATGTACAGCCTGTGTTTGGGAGGTCAGTGGGGTGGATCTGTTGGATGCTGTGATGCTGTAGGCATCTTGTGCCACTTGAGAACTCTATTCACAGCTTCAGTTTCAACTAGTAAACTACACAGTCCACTGGAATTGAAATCTGCCATAGCATGGACCTGGAACTGTATGAGCACCAAAAAAAATCTAATTTTATCAGATTGTGCATTATAAATTGATCCTAATAATATCAAAAAGCTGTGGGGAATCTGAACTATTATAAGTCTGAATTTGGGAAAAAATAATTCAGGATTTTAGTATTGGTTTGGAAAATGATATATGAATAAGAAAAAATGAGCTATTAGTTGAAATACAGCAGGCCAGGCAGCATCTATAAGGAGAAGCACTGTCGACATTTCAGGCCAAGACCCTTCGTCAGGACTAACTGAAAGGAAAGATAGTAAGAGATTTGAAAGTAGTGGGGGGAGGGGGAAATGCAAAATGATGAATTGGGAATTTCGCATTTCCCCCTCCCCCCGTTACTATCAAATCTTTATCTTTCCTTTCAGTTAGTCCTGATGAAGGGTCTCGGCCTGAAACGTCGACAGTGCTTCTCCTTATAGATGCCGCCTGGCCTGCTGTGTTCCACCGGCATTTTGTGTGTGTTGTTTGAATTTCCAGCATCTGCAGATTTCCTCGTGTTTACTATTAGTTGAAATATATTCTTTCAACAGTGAAATCTCGAAGTTCCTATCTTGTTTCAAAACGATGCTCCACAGACCATGGAGGAGAACTCTAATCCCTTTATTCTTGTATGGCACTCTCTTTCAGGAATACCTTTGTGGACATTCTCCGAGCTATTCTGCTGTCCCTGGAAATTCTTATTGAAGATCCAGAGTTACAGATAAATGGATTTGTGCTAATTATAGACTGGAGTAATTTCACATTCAAACAAGCCTCCAAACTGACTCCAAGTATACTAAGACTAGCCATCGAGGGCTTGCAGGTTAGTGTTTCTGCATCCTTATTTTCCTTCTCGATTATGGAATGAGAGCTTTCAACGTTTTACAAACTGTAATCTCCACAGCTTGAGTAAATATAATACTTGTCCCATTGGTGCATTACTTAAATAAAGCACAATAAAAGGATGTAGCTTCTTGAGAGGTGACTTCCACATCAGTAAAGGGCACAGTGCAGATGTTAGACACTTCCCAGTCATGAGGGGAAGAAACTGGAAGCCCAGTTGTTCACAGTCATTATGTCTTTTCCCTCAAGTATTCTTTTTAGAACAGACTTGGCTGACTTTAGCAAAAGAAAGCTGCTTGGCCTCAGTAAGATTCAGTAGTGGTAACAAGTAAAATATAATCAAATTGAGAAGTATAGATAAGGTGCAATAAAATAAGTTACTTTAATTAAAAGGATCAGAGTAAAGAAGTTAAATAGGGTGCCACAAAGGGGTTGAGGTAAATCAAAAAGGAAAAAAAATTGAAAGCCAGCAAGCTTGAGTATTAAAACTTCAATGATTTAGCAATAAGAAATTGCACAAGGAATTCCACACTTCTGTGGTCCACCAGAATATGATTAGATTAGGAGGCAGCCTAATTGTTTTGGTCCATTTTCAAAAGATCAAAAGTTTTGTGTATTTCCAGCTAAGGTACCACGAGAGGGAGAAAAGCAATTTTCTACTGTGTGGTCCTGGGAAAAATAGAATAAAAGGGAGGTTAGAGGCTAGAGGGAAGCAAAAGGTCACATATCAGCAAGTCTTTTCTTGTACTTATATGTGCAACATCCAGACTGACGAGGAAAGATCAAAAATATCCCAAAGGAAACAGTAAGGAAGAAAGGGGTTGTGCTTCATGCCGAGGTCATCGTGTAGAACTGGTGGAAACCAATCAGCAAAAACAAAAATTAGGTCGGTCGTGCAGAAGGCAGTGATCGGAGAAATCCTGTTACTATGAGCAAAGAGTCAAGAACTACTCAGGGAAATAAGAGCTTGGCAAGCAGGAGTAAACATTAACAGGACTTTTTCTAGTTACCCTGCATCTGAAGAATGTTAGTGAAGGAAGTTCAAAAATTCAAAGTTCAAAGAAAATTTATTATCAAAGTAAAACACCTGTATCTTACCAAATACTACCTTGAGATTTATTTTCTTGAAGACATTTACAGGAAAATGAAGTTCAAGTAGAATTTTACAAAAACATACAAAGACTGACAAACAACTAATGTATAAAAAGCAAACAGTGCAAATAAAAATAATACTGAGAGCATGAGTTGTAAATAGTCCTTGAAAGTGAGCCTGCAAGTCATAGAATTAGTTCAAAGTAATGGTGAATGAAGTTACCCACATCAGTTCAGGAGCCTGATGGTTGAAGGGTAATAACTGTTCCTGAATATGGTGGTGGGAAACCTAAGGCTTCTGTACCTCCTGCCTGATGATAATAGTGAGAAGAAGGCATGGCCCGGATGGTGGATGCTGATTTCCCGAGGCCGCTCTTCGTGTAAATCTACTTAATGGTGGGGAGGGTTTTGCCTATGATGAACTGGGCTGTATCCACCACTAGGAAATTCTGGTGCAATGGGGTGAAGAATGATTCCACATTAAGACTAATAAAAATTAATTTCATTGACACCTTTTAGTCACAGTACTGGGCTTTGCAGAACCACAGATGAGGAAATTATGTGCAAAATCCTTGCATCCAGTTCCTGTGCTGCTCGGGCTACTGTCAGTGCATTTTCCAATGATCAGATTTTCGATCCATTGAGAGGTGACCTTGTTAAGTTTTTGCTTTGTGTTCTTACCATGTAAAGACCCATCAGGTGAAAAACACACAGCATTTCTTTCCCCCAGCCATGCTGTAGGTGGAGCTTGAAAATTGATATACACTGAGGTAATTGCTAAGTGGGGATGAACAGAGGGAGAAACGGCTCATCTTGTGTGGAGATGTGGAGAGTTGTGTGCCATAATGTCTTCATAAGGTCCAGCTGATCTCCAGTTTGAGAAATCTATGAATCCGTTAAAATTATTTTTGATTTAAATTAAACAATATCAAAGGTAAATAGGCAGACCCCTGTTTCTTCAGTTTGCTCCATGTAGTTGATGCTTAAGCATAACAGCTTCTTTTCTTTAAAAAATTCCCTCACCAATTTTGGATTATCAGCTACACTGGTGCCAGTTTGTTCCAGCAAACAGGCCACCTAGCCAGATCTTTGTGCAGGGCTGCGCTAGTAAATGGCAGCGGTCCACAGGCTGGTATTGAACAGCGGTCCCCCAGTGATATTTAGCACTGGTCCAAAGTTTCTCATCACAATGATACGGAGAAAACCCATTGTATTAATTCTATTGCATCTAACTATCTAAAAACTTTTGTGTAGGATATCTTAAAAATGTCAGAAATATATATATCTGAAATCTTTAGTGTTAAATTAAATCCTTATCAATTCAGAACCATTCAGTAAAACATTACAGTTATTATAAAACCATCAAAGGTGTTAGAAACACATCCGTCTGCTATGTGAATGTGTTACTTTCTGCCATCAACTGTTATAAACATCTCTTATAATCTAGTTATTAAACAACACTAATTAGAGCTAATAGCAAATACTATTACTTCCTCTGTCAATAGACCTTGAAGGACTTCTGCAGGGAGGCTGCCCTGACAAATATTTTTGGACCTGGAAACCCACAGAGAGTCAATCAATATCTGTGCAGAGAAGTTGTTTGTGCTTGGGATATGTAAACTTCCTATAATATTTACAAGGAAATGGCTGCTATGATCAGGGAAAGAAGAAAATAAGAGTTTTTTGAACAGGATTATAAAGCAAAAGAGGCAGGAAACGAACATAGTCCCCAGTTAATAGAACAAATATGCACACACATTATAGCTGAAAAATAGCATTTTAATAAAATGGAGGAATTTGAAAATGAAGAAAAGAATCATGAAATAATTTTGCTAGGTTTTACTACAGAATGCAAACAGATCTTGTCAGAAAAGCCATATGGGATGTAGAGTAAGCAGATAATTTTACAAATTGCATAACTCATATAACGTATTAACAAGCTAAGTTTCTACATTCTTCTATTCATTGTCTTTAATACAGTTACATGCTGGTATCAATTGAACACTAATTTATACTCACTTTTACTTTTCTGCCCATGTCAAGAGAGAAAGTGTGCTTCCAGTTTATTTGACCAATCCAGTTTTTAATATACGAAATAGGAGCAGGAGTGTGCTGTCTTCTCCATTTTGTAAAGAACCTGACTGAAGTTTTAGTTTTCCCATCACTATCATCATATACCTCGATACCCTAAATGCCAAAAATGTAATGACTCCATTTTGAAGGAGGCCAGTGAACTTCCACATCCCCCGGGGGCAGGGCAGAGAATTCCAAATGTGGGTTACCCTCTGAGTGAGGAAAGTTCTCCGCATCTCTGTCTGGAATGGCCTGTTCCATGATCCTGGACTCCTCAGTCCGGGAAAATATTCTTCCTATGTCAAGCCGACATGCCCGTTAAAAGTGTTACATTTCATTTAGATCTCCTGATATTTTTCTAAACTTTACTGAAAACAACTTCTCTTATAGCAAACATAACGTTTGAAAGCAGCCCAGTAAACCGAGGGGGTTTTGGTTTGGCACAACATTGTGGGCCTGAGGACCATTCCTGTTCTAAACTGTTCTATGTTCTTTACTGTATTCTTTCTACGGCAAGTAGTCTTTCTTAGGTAAGGTGACCATAATTATACACAATATGCCAGGTCCTATAGAACTGCAATAGGAATTCCTTACTCCTGTAATCAGAGCCTATCAGAACAACATACCGTTTGCTCTCCAGCTCATTAGCTGTACATCTATTATAGCCTTCAAGCATATCTTCGAAAATTAACACTATCCAATTTCTCATCATTTAACAAAGAACTCTGCTTTGCTGTCATATGTTCTAAAGTGGATGACTTCACATTCTTTTAAATAAGTTCTTTCTCATAATATCCAATGTGTGAATCAGTAACAGTAGTTCACTGGGTTCAGGCTATTGAGTGTAAAGTTAAGTACAAGTCTGAGGCAAAAAAGATTTACAAAGGGACTGATGAGGGCTGTTGTGCAACTGGGACCCTTGGGAAGTGGTTTAACAAAAATCTAAGGTAATCTTCCTAAAGATTTGGGCCCCCTATCTAAGAAAGGATGCTGCCTTTGGAGAGGGTACAGTGGAAGTTCTCAACAATGATGTTGAGAAAGAAAGGGCAAAGTTATGAAGAGCATTTGATGGCTCTGGGCCTGTTCTTACTAGATTTTAGAAGAATGAGGGGAACCTCATTGAAATCTGTTGAAAGGCTTAGATAGAGTGGACATGGAAAGAGCATTTCCCATAGTGGGGGTGTCTTGGGCCAGAGAGCACAACCTTGGAATATAAGGATGTCCCCGTAGAACAGATGAGGAGGAATTTCTTCAGCCAGAAGGTGGTGAGTTTGTGGAATTCATTGCCACTGATGACTGCTGAGGCCAAGTCATTGGGTATACTTAAAGTGGAGGTTGATAGGTTCTTGATCAGTAAGAGTCAAAGCTTATGATGAGAAGGTCTCCATCAATAAGCTCAGTGAAGCTTGAGGAACAATTACATAGAACATAGCATAATACAGCACAGTACAGGCCCTTCGGCCCACAATGTTGTGCCGACCCTTAAACCCTGCCTCCCATATATAACCCCCCACCTTAAATACCTCCATATCCCTGTTCCACCGTATTATAGACATTTGAGCTCAAATTTTTGCCTCCAACATCAATTCCAGTTTTCCAGCAGCACATTTACATTCTTTGTGGATGAACGTGTTACATTTCTCCCCTTCCCTTCATAAAATGTCATAGTTAACTAATAACTGCACTGCATGTCAAAGGTTTCAAACTATTCCTATTTACATTCATATTTCCAACCTCAACAGTATTTGCTTTGGCATTTTAGATAATGAATCTTTTTGATCCATTTATGTTTCAACAGATCTGATAATCTAAGTGGTAGTACTGCTTTGCGTTATTTCAGAGTCTTAATAGAGACAGTACGGGTAGCAGAGTGTGGATGCTAGATTAGGTCTTTTATCCAGGAAGAAAATAATAGTATTTACATATTTACAAATGTACATAGACATCAAACTCTCAAAATGCTTTAAAGGTAATCAAGCTTTTCTTCTGGACAGTTCCTGTGGTTAAGTGGCAGCCAAATTACGTTCAGTAAAATTTCACAAACAACAGCAGATATAAGTTAATAATGGTGATGTTCCATTAATGGTTTTGTTGAAAAGATAAATATTGACTGGGAACATAAACTAATGTTTTGAAGTAAGATCTGCGAGGCGAAAAGGCAACTGGTTTAATGATATAACTCAATAATGTTCTGCAAAGTTACCTTATATTTAATGGTTAAGACATGTAAAGTACTTAAGTGGGAGATTATTATGTTCACTCCTGAGCCATTGTATTTCAGGGGTTCCCAACCTCTTTTATGCCATAGACTAATACCATTAAGCAAAGGGTTTGACCCCCAGGTTGGGAACACCTGCTTTAGATGCATGTCAAAGTCTTGGAGGTTGGAGACTGGCAAATCTGGGCTGTTCTCCTTGGAGTAAAGAAGGCTGAAGGAAACTTGATGAATACGATCATGATGGGTTTAAATAAAACAATAAGATAGAAACTCTTGTTCCCATTAGCAAAACATCAAGAATGTGAGGAGACAGATTTGAAATAATGAGCAAAGATAGAAGATATGTAGAAAAGATCATAACGAGATTATATACACAAGAAATTCTGCAGATGCTGGAAATCTAAAGCAGCACACACAAAATGCTGGAGGAACTTAGCAGGCCAGGTAGCGTCTATGGAAATGAATAAACAGTTAACGTTTCAGGCCGAGACCCTTCTTCAGGACTTGCAAGAGATTGCTATGATCAGGAAATCTGAGCCTGTGATGGTAGGGCAGCATGGTAGTGTGGAGGTTAGCACAGCACTTTACAGTACAGGTGCTAAGATCAGGAATCAATTCCCACCACAGTGTGTAGAGAGTTCATACATTCTCTCTGTGACTACATGTGTTTCCTCCGAGTTCTCACATTCCAAAGATATACAGATATGAGTAATGAGTTGTGAGCAAGCAATGCTGGAACAGAAAGCATGGCAATACTTGTGGGCTACCCAGCACAATCCTTGCTAATTTTATTTGATGCAAAATGATACACTTTACCATATAGTTCAATGTATATGTGACCCATGGGTGATTGTATTGGATGTTTCTCTTGCGATTGGAAGACTCTGTTGAACAGTGATTATGTAAGATGCTGCAGGCTTGTTGCCCTTGTTTGGTGGTGTTGCAGAAGGTGGGGAAGCTGAAAGGCCTGAGAGGACTACGTTGCCGTCTGTTGTCGTCCAGGAGAGGAGATGCCGGAGGCTGTGTAGCATGGCATCCATGTTCAGTTGGGGGCTGGCCGCTTCTGTTGGTGCTGCCCTCCAGTGTTCAATTTGTGAAATGACAGGTTGGATTGCAGTGGCCTAGCACTGTCAAGGACAGTGTGTGCGTGACTATTTTTTGCTTGCTATTTTGAGTCATGTGATATGTATGCTTTGCACCTTGGCCCCAGAGGAACACTGTATTTATGTATGGTTGAATAATAATTAAACTTGATTTGAAATAAAGATAAAAAATAAAGAAACAGCCAATCAGAAGAAAAAATAATTGGGAATTGGCATAGGGATCGGGGGTGGGGCGGTGTGGTGCGTGAAGTCTGACAGATCTGGGTGGTAATCAACAGAAACACCATGGATGAACCAGTTTATGTGGCTCATTTGGATTTTAATAAAATTAGTAATCTTTTGTAACACCTTATCCAAAAAGGTTGGGGGGTCTGTGCATAACATATTAGCGCACTTTGAAAATTAGTTTCTGGACAGAAAGCAGAGGGTAAAATAAACAAATTACTTTTGGCTTGGGAGGCAGGGTTTTATGATATATGGTGGTGTGCTGGAGCTGTTCATATCTGTATCAGTAACTTCGATGAGGGGATCAAGTGTAATATCGCGAACTTTACTGATGATATAAAACTGGGTGACATTTGGATTGCGAGGAGAATGCAGATAGTCTTCAGGGAGCTATTGGCAGTGTAAGAGAACGGATAAGGACGTGCTTCAAGGAATATAAAGTGGGAAAATATGAGGGATAGCCTGACACCAGAAGCACTGAAATTATAATGCAGGTACAATGAACAATAATCGGTATGTTGGCCTTTATTACAAGAATAAAGATGCTATGATTTATTTATATAGGATATCCCTATGATTAGGTGTAGCTATATAGAGGCTGCAACTACATATTTGTCTCCCTACCTAAGGGCCCATAAATACAACAGTCAAGTGCAGCAAATGGTCACCACGTTCTTGGGATGGAGTTCTTGAAAGAGGAGAAATTAAACCAACTGTGCCTATGCCGTCTTAGAAGACTGAAAGGTGACTTATTGAAACATATAAATTCGTACAGGACTTGAGAGAGTAAATGCAATGTTTAAAAGAGCAGAGGTCTCCAAATAAAGGCTCAGCCATTCGGACAAGAGGTGAAAAGAGATTTCTTCACCTGGAAGTGAGCAAACATTTGGACTTCTCTACCAAAGAGGCTGAATCACTGAGTATGCTTAAGACAGAAATTGTTAAATTTCTAATGATGCACGGAATCAGTGAAATGTGTTTGTGTAAGGTAGTGTCATGAGATCAAATAACCGCAGAGATCTTATTGCATGGCAAAGGGACCAAATGGTCTAATCTTGCTTCTATTTCATATCCTCTTGTGTATACAAGTTTTTGGTCTCCAAGGAATGGGACTAATCAGATAAGGGGTCCAAGTGGCACCAATGGGTTGCAGGTCTTCCTTCTGTGTCAAAATGACCCTGTGATTCTCTGGATTGAGTTTTGTACCCATTGACCATTGACTCAGCCACTGACCAAAATGAATGTTGATTTCAACCTTATAAACTATCTGGATATGGGACATTAAAAAGCAATAAAGTAAAATTGTTGGAAATCTGAAATATAGACATTAAATGAGCTCTGAAGATAAGTCAGTGAACTGAGCTGTTAATTCTGTTTCTATCCCTACAAATGCTGCCTGATCCAGTATTTCCAGTTTTTCCTGTTTTTATTTTAGGTTTGGAGAGCAGGTGCCAGATGATTGTAGACTAGAAAAGACTGATCACATTTAAAAAAAATCAGGAACAATTAAAAAAAGATTATTAATATTACAAGTTAATAAGTTAGCTTCAAAAAGTGAGATTGACTAAAAATCTATCATGGGGTAGAGAAAGCAAACACACCAAAAACTATAAGGAAAGTTGGGACAGCAATCTGAAAAGTGAGTTAAAAAGGTACTAAGGACAGAAGAGACAACACCAGATTTGATTTCAGATAGTCAGCTGAAGATATCATACAAATTAGCCTTTCTTACAAGATGCTGATAATGTTGGAAACTTTTACTTTCTCCTTGAAGTTTAATTCATCTCCATCTGTGAGATGAAGGATTTTCAGCAATTACCGTCAGATCACCATCAATAATCTCAGTGTAATTTTGCAGCATCGACGTTGCCAGGATCTTCACCATAAATGCAAACGCAGACAGTATTTGGTTTTGTTGTTTGCCTTAACTGAACATGAAAGAAAACTTCATTTCAATTACTACAAGATGTTGAATATCAAACCAAAGGCATATGGGAGCATGTATCTAATTTTTGCAAGTCATCAATACCATTTTAATTTCTCATTACTCCTGGATGAATTGCAGCTAATCCACTTTACAACGTTCATTCTTAAGTCTTCCTTTTACAATGGCACTTCCTCAGATGTCTCACTCCGCACACCTACATACCTCTTCTGTACAGTCAGTGTCTGCCTTCTGACACATACATGTCCTTCTTCACAGCTGGAAAACAAATCACAGACCAGATCTCACGACACCACTCCACCACATGGTTGTCTGCTGTTCAGTGCCTCCTCCAGTTATCATAATCTGATTTAAGAGGGTGGGCAAATCCACATAAATCAAATCAAGTCCTAGGAAACATAGGTTCCTGTAGTACTAGAGCTCTATAATGCAAGAGGTTAAACTGGTGGACCCTGGACATTAAATGTGGAAAGGAAGCAGTCTTTATTCTTTTCATTGCTCTTTGAAGATTGAGAGCAAATAAAAGCAAAAATTAGATTAGAATTAGAGAGGGAGTATTCCCTTCCAGCAGCTCTGATTTTACAGATCAGTCAATGTAGCAGATTTTCTGTGGTTTTAAGTTACTAATCAGTTGATTCTGTGCTCTGATCTCTGCAGGACAGCTTCCCCGCACGGTTTGGAGGCATCCATTTTGTGAACCAGCCTTGGTACATCTATGCTTTATTCACGATAATAAAGCCATTCTTGAAAGACAAGACCAGAAAAAGGGTAATTAAAATTTCAGACAGATGGGAAACATGATTCAGCATGGCAATTAACAATTAGTTTGCAAGCGTGGTTCAGAATAATAAACCTCTCCTCTGCCTGGTTGAATGGGGGAGAAAGACAGTTACAGGGAGAGATGAATCGGTTAATCTGCATGTGTCTGTGAGTATAAGTGATTTATTGAATCGGACACTGTTCTGATCTGTGCTCATCCTCTGTTGAAATCCAAGGTGAGGTATGGGAAAAGTCTATTTTAATCTTCTGAAAGATGAATTAAATTTTGAATTGACATGGTATTAACTAATGTGAATCAATAGAACAAGCGTGATTTAGTTTTGAACATTTGGGAGAAGACAGATGTTTGCAGAAAACTTTGCAGGAACATTTTACTTTTAATGCCCCTCTCTTCATTTCCCTCTTTACAAATCAGCCCACAACTAGTTAACAGTTAACTAGTTAACTGAGTAGCAGACAGCAGGCCACTACTAAAACCTACAGCAATACTGCCGATCAACTTAGTACTCAATAACACATTAAAGAACCTTGTGTAAATAATCATCTCCTGGTAGCATGTGATGTTAGAAGTTCAATCCCATGGGAGTTTTGGGCACTATCTAAATCCTCATTACAGCAAAAGTGATTGTCATAATCTCTGAGACAAACTTAAATTGATACGATATCCAGTTTGTGCAGCTGCACATGCGACCTTCCAGACAACATGATTGGCACTTTTGACACTGTCCATTAGTGGTGTTCCCTGGCTGCATTAGATACTGACGATTACTATTTGAAAAACTGATTGTGTTGCACTTTTGTCACTAAAACACAGTTTTCACAAGGATTAATGACTTACTTAATTTTTTGATTTTAATAATGGTTTAGATCAAATTTATTGATATGCTATCTGTATAATAGATCCTTTATAGAGCCTCATGGGGAATGATAAACTCCCAGTGTTAACACTTTGTATTTTTAGATGCTTTGTCTTAATATTATAACAGTCAGTGTTGTTTATCAAATAATCATGTGAAACGATGCATTCCACTAAGCTTCAGTAGACTTTTATTGTTGGCAAGGACAAAGATATCATCAATACTTAGTTTTCCTGGGAAGAATGTGGTGACCTTCACTTTGAGCCACTCTTGTACTTGTGACAATGATCCTCTCAGAACATTAGCTCAGTGATACCGTCCAAGTTCACATACTGGTTTGCAGATTTTTGGCTAGTGGGTATTGATGCAAGCAGTGATTAGAACATAAAACATTACAGCACAGTGCAGGCTCTTCAGTGTTGTGCCAACCCTTTGTACCTCCTCCAAATTCTAATTAATGCTTCTGTCCCTCATAGCCCTCCATCGTCCATCCTTACGTGCCTATCTAAGAGTTTCTTTAATCTCTATCACCACTCCCGACAGGAAGTTCCACATAACCACAGCTATCTATGTTTAAAAAAAAGTACCCCTGTATTTTTCTCCAAACAGCTTAAGATTATGCCCTCTCATAGTAGCCATTTCTGTCGTGGGAAAAAGGCACTGGCTATCCACCCTACCTATGCCACCTATCATCTTATGCACCATCAAGTCACCTCGCTTCCTCCTTCACTCCAAAGAGTAAAAGCCCTAGCTTGCTCATTCTCTCCTCATAAGACATGTTCTTTAATTCAGGAAACTTCCTGGCAAATCTCCTTACACATCCTTTCTATGGGGTGACCTGAACTTTATAGAGCTGCAACATTACCGCACAGTCCGGAACTCAATACTAATGAAGACCAACACACCACACACCTTCTTAACTATCCCATTAACTCATGTGAAAACTTTGAGTATCTGTGGACATGGAACCCTGGATCTCGCTATCCCTCCACACTGCTAAGAGTCTTGCAATTAACCTTGTACTCTTCCTTCTAGTTTGACATTCCTAACTGTATCACTGCACGCTTTTGGTATTGAACTAACTCCATCTGTCACAACAATCAGGTGTATGGTGGATAGCCAACATGTTTCAGCTTTAATCTTGCCAATGGTGCCAAGCAAGGAGGTGAGCCCCTCATCACTGATCACCCAGCCTTTGGTCTGCTCTGGTAGCCACAAGACACGTTAACGTGACATGCATTACCAAGGGTTTTGACAATAGTAATTTGTAAAATTTTAATGGTAGGAGCTGCAGTATTGGTCTTTCTGTTGAAGGTTAGAAATTGAAACCTGAGCATTTTCTTGCTTCGGTTGACCAGCAAATGGCATTTTTGAAATCTGACTGATAACTATAATTTTCCAACCAAAGTCCAAGTCTTCCTGTAAGTTCAAAGTTGGAAACAGACGGGATTTGGACTCTTATTCACTGACCAAGTCCAACACTTGCATGAAAATAAACAAAGATTTTTGACGAAGCAGCTTGAAGAATCTCGCCTGACAATCTGCTTCAGTGATTTCTCATTGTTTCTTTCTGTACCATTTGGAGAAATATTCCCTGAACATTCCACCTGAATCTGGCCTTTCTGAGTTCTCCTCTGCGTCGTCTTCCCGACTTCCTCTGGTAATTTGCCCTGCTCCATTTGGCTGCTGCCAGATCCCCCATTCATATCCACTGCCGTGAGCTCACTTGATTTCTCTTTGAAATGAAGTGAAGACAATCCTCTTAAGCTTCTGACATGGCACTTCCTGACATAGAACAGTACATGAAAGCACCAGATCCTTGCAGAATCATTTCCATAGCAAGATAAATCAATCAAAACTAACTTGAAGATATGATAATCTACTTAAATTAGGTTCACTGTGGGTGCTTCCTGGCTGCTGAATCCATCCCCAGAAATATCTCATCGGGAGAATTAGGCTGGTGATTGATGTCATACTCTTGGCTGCTCAGCGGTCATGTTAGATTCACCCAAACAACCGGCAACAAAGATTAAATTTTGCAGCTATGATAGCTGGGGTATGGACTGTTCTGTTTCAATACAAAGTATGCCTTTAATGGTTAATGAAACAACTCAAAGGAAGGGGAAATCGAGGTCTGTAGGCTAGATTTAATAATGGATAAAAGAATAACAGTAAAACTGATTATCTGGCAACCTCAGGGCTCTGTGGCACTGAAACAGCATATTTCCTGGACAATTGGATGTTACTCTTATACTCCAACACACTTTTATTTCTCTCTTTTTTACATTTTTACATTTTACATGTGGTAAAATATATTTTACTGTGAACCTGGTGAGTTGAAAGGGAGCATTGGAAATAGAACACATGGTATTTCAGCTTGAAACAGCCAACTGAGGAGTTGTGGATCTGAGGATAATAAAGATTTAATGAGCCAGATGCGGAAACATAAATATTTCTGAACAATGAGATACCAGATTATTGGAGTTTACTTTCATCCACAAGATGTCACTGTTGAGCTTAGTAGTAATGTATTGTTGAGGACTTCAGAATACCATCCAGCAACACATTCTTCAAATATTTATCATCCAGCAAAGCAGTTGTATGAATTAGAGCTTCCGTGATTTAAGCTCCACTCTTTGTTCCTTGATTTGAAGTTTTGGAGAGTATATACGTCAGAGTTATAAGCAACCAGATAACAGATGTACTCAACTCAAGATTTAGTCCAGCAGTCCAAGTGGTTAAGTACTCATTAACGGACTTGGCTTCTCCAGCTCTGCTTGTGGGCTAGATAATGATTTTTATTCCAACCCTGCAATACAGCAAGAGCTGAAGATGCATGGTTCACTCCTTAGCATCAAAACATAAACCCTTTATCTTTCTTTACATTCTCCAAACTCAAGGGGTAGCCATGGCACTGGCATGGGCGTCATGGTAACCTAGCACTTAGTGCGATGCAATTACAGCTCGGGGCGTTTTGGAGTTCAATTCCGACGCGTTCCTGTGAGGAGTCTCTGTACGTCCTCCCCGGGGAATGCGTGGGCTTTCCTGAGTGCTCCTGGCTTCCTCCCACAGTCTAAAGACGTACTGGGTAGGTTAATAGTTCACTGTTAATTGTCCGATGATTGGGTTAGGGTACAATCAGGGTTGTGTATGGCTCCGAGGGTCAGAAGGGCCTACTCCACGCTGTATCAATAAATAAATACATAGATACAAAGTCCATAGAAATTAAGGCCTTTTGGCCCTTCATGTCCTTGCCAGCCAAAATAGCTGTAGGTCTAACTCTTCCTTGCTCTCTGCCTGAATACTTGCAGGGTATGGTTCAGGTGTTCATTCAGATGCATTTTAGATGCGACGAGGCTTTCTGCTGTCCCTCTGTAGTCTTGAAAATCTTTTCCTCCTCTTTAATTCTTACACAAATTAACTAGAAATATTGCCACTTGTATCAACCTTGCTGCCAAGTAAAAAACTGCTGAAGAGGTTTCTCCCAATGAATGTCAAGCATTATAAACTGAAAGAAAGGAATATTAGGAATCAGTAAGTGCTTTAAAACCGGCCCTGGTAGATTTTATTTTCATTTTTCAGTTAATTGCAGTTTAAAGAAAGGTGATATCAACCTAACTACTTTTGAATATTGATCTGTAATTGTCTTTATTATTTCTAAAAGGTGATTCTTTTGGAAAGTTTAAATTGGTTTAAATGCAGTAATTAATTTCAATTACTGAAATTAGTGTTTCCCAGTGTTACAAAATGGCAGGTTATTTTATACAAAGTCTTATCTTTTCCATTGAAGTCAATGTTTTAAACAGTATAAAATTTTTTGATAACTTTCATTGTTGAAATGTGGGTCACTTAAGGAAAAACATTATTTTGATCTGCTGAAGCAAGTTTGCCACATATAACATATGAATAAAGTTTTTTTTAAGGTTTCTGGGATGTGTGGATTAAGATGGACTAATTGTTCTTATTCATCCACATTTGTAGCCTGGCAAAAAGCAATGAGTCTTATTTGAGAAATGAAATATGTTTTAATGCCATGAACAGAATCAATGTTCTCCTGTTGGAACCTCCACCTTGGCAGTGAATAGGCTTAAAAATTATGAAGACAGAATATCAAAAGAAATGAGCGAAGAAGGTGACATCACAAAGTCCAGAGAAATTGAGCTAGACTTAATCGTCTGCAGTGTTTTATAACTTCAATTACACAATTTCATCTAACAGGAATGATTTTCCACTAGAAATAATAACATTTCTTTCGTTCTTTCTATCTATCTATCCATCCACAAATAACTTACTGGGAAAAACAATTCTGCACTTCACAAATGTTGATTATTGGTGCATTGAGTTGTATTTAATTAATTGAAAACATTTGTTTTTGTAGACCAAGTAAAATTCAATTTGACACGACTAATTTTTAATTTACCCCAATTTTATGAATATTTTGAATTTCCTTTTTTTTCCAGATTTTTCTTCACGGTAACAACTTGAACAGTCTTCACCAGCTTATTCATCCAGAATATCTGCCATCAGAGTTTGGAGGTACACTACCCCCATATGACATGGGAACCTGGGCGCGAACACTACTTGGTCCAGAGTACAATGATGACACTGAATATACTTACAATTCGTACAACTCAATACACATGAAAGACATGCTGGATGATCCGGAAAGCAATTGCTCTCCCAAGCATATGAAGAGGTTTGTACAGTCTAATTACAGAATTTTTAAATTAAATTTCTCTTCCAGCTCTCAAAATCTGCACATACAATTTTTCTGCATAATTTCCAATGCATGCTATTGTAATGTCAAATTAACTGTCACCAGTAATTTATTGACAAGTACATTCTGTGAAATAATCTTGAGGCAGCCAGTATGGATTCATGCACTGATCTCAGGCTGTCTGAGCCCTGATCTCAACCTGAGAGAGCTGTACGACCTCTGTACCTGTTGCCAGCTGATCATTTTCATGCTGGAACTGAATGTGGGCAGGCCAGGATTAGCCCTGCCCTGCAGTCATTTTTGAGGCTTATGCATCAAGCAGTGAGCAAACTCAGGTTACATGATCTGTATTGAATTTATCATTGAATCACCATCTTCAGAAGAGAAAATGTAAATGAAATTGTAAAAATGCAGGTGGTCACAGGAACTCTAAGTAGACTGTTACTGCTGTCATTAGCAACTCATCCCTGCCTCGGTAACCATTCTAGCGACACACCCTTCGGTGATATTTGAACGTCTCCTTTCTGCTTTCTCCAAGTTCACTAGTTGCCATCTTCCTTCTAGTGACAAGGCTCTTGAAACATCCTTATTTGACAGCTGTTTATTCTCCTTGAAACACTTCTTATTGCTGCTCCATCTACTCAATCATCTCTTTAACTGGCACATCATGAGGTCTGCCATATGCATAAGGCATGTACACTCCAACATTATAGGACGTGGACAGTGATGTCAGAAGACATATGACATTATTTCTGATGTCACTTGGAATGAACTGCTATTAAGCACAGGGCGCATGGAATAAAAACACCGAAGCAGTTTATAACTAAAGGATTGAGAGGTTCTTCAAGAATTAAATAGCCTAATCTAGTGAAGGAAAGTTTAAGAAAGATGGTAAAGGTAGATTTTCAACACAGAGGATGTTAATGCCGGGAATGCACTGCTTGGGATGACAGTAGTGGCTGATAAATCAGGAACATTGAAGAGGCATATGAATGAAATGAAAAGGAGGGTTATGGGCTATGTAGGAGGCAGGGTTCTATTGACTGTGGAGTAGTTTAAAAGGTCGGCACAACATCATGGGCCGATAGTGGGCTCTATTGTTCTATGTTTTATGTACTTAGGGGCTGCCTGGCATTAAGGGTATTTAAATATCTGCTGATTGTTTTCTTTTCATCTTCATTGTTGCCTCATTAAACTTTCTGTGCTTGCAATCATGGGGAAGAGGCCTCTCCACGGATTTCTGTTTGCAAAATGTATTTTATTTTGCATGGTCTTAGGCTCTCTGTGTAGTTGAATATCATAGTCTGCGGAACGGCGATAAACTGGCAATCAGTCCTCTTCACATGTCCACTTTGGTACTGTATTTGGATGTCTAGGCTTTTGTCTTTATATGATAAAGTTTATGCCTAATTTTGTTGTGCTAATAGTACAGGAAGTGAGAAGACAGGCATTACAATCCAGGTTAGAAATTTAGCAATTCTGTCGGATCCTGGATGGTCTAGGATCAATTTGGAACAGCTGAAACTGTCAGTGCGTTGTTTTGATTTCAACGGAAATATGATCTGGACAGATATTGAATGGGCTGTCAAAGCACTATTGTCTAAATCGGGCTCCCCCAACCTGGGGTCCAGGGACACCTTGCTTAATGGCATTGGTACATGACATAAAAAAAGTTGCAAACCCCTGGTCCAAACTCAAAATTATGCGCCTCCTGATTGTTCAGTGGAAGCTCCTAATCCTTGCTTTGCCTGTTTCTGAACTAGTAATACCCAGGTAATCTCAAGTTCAGGGTTGTGCTTTTAAAAAAAAAGGTCCATTTCATGGTCACTTATCAATTACATCATGGTGTCCATCACAGTTTACCATCTTACTGATTACTGGATGTGATTCTTCAGATATGCAGTTCATATTTCAGCTTATTGATCACTGCACTGCAAAAGCAATATCATATTTTAATTCAGCCCAAGCAGATCAGACCACATTCCATTTTCCCCAGTGGTGAATGCACCAGAGCTGTCTCTGGCACTTAGCAAAGAATTGAATATCAACACTTGCATTTCAGTTGTACCTTTTATGATCTCAGGCCAGTTTTACACTTGCATCCGTAATCAATGTAGCAAGTGTAGCAGCCAAGTTGCATGAATGACTCCCGTAAGCAACAATATGAATTATTGATAGTAGCTGTTTTTTTCCATACTAAACGTGATAGTTATATTGCAAGCAGAAATGCATCCCAAATTGGTTTCTGAACATAGACATATATTTATTGCAAAGATGTGTGTTTTTGAAGGCATACAGATGAAAAGTGATATTATTATTTATCAATTAGAATGAAATTCAGATAATTGGATACAAATCCATGAGTTGATGTGCTAGGCGGGTTGAAGGACAGGAATATTACGTGTTGTGTGTTGGAAATTTTGGAATTGGAATTAGTTTATTGTCACATGTACAGAAATACCTTGAAAAGTCTGGATAGAGTGGAAGAACGGAGGATGTTTCCGATAGTAGGAGTGTCTAGGACTGGAGGGCACAGCCTTAGAATAGAAGGATGTCCCTATGGAACTGAGTGGAGGAGGAACTTCTTCAGCCAGAAGGTGCTGAATCTGTGGAATTCACTGCCACAGACTGCTTTGGAGGACAAGTCATTCGTAATAATTAAAGTTGATATGTACATAATTAGTAAGGGTGTCAAAAGTTATGGGAAGAAAGCAGGAGAGTAGGTTTAAGAGGAGAAATAAATCAGCCATCATTGAGTGGTGGAGATGACTCAATGGGCCAAATGGCCTACTTCTGTTCCTATATCTTATAGAATGAAAAACTTGTCCTTCAAAATGCAAAAGTTTGTACAGTGAAAATTTGTGAAACCAGTTTGGATATCCTGAGGAAGGGTTATTAATCTGAAACATTTCCTCCACACAATTTCTTCCAAATGTGCTTAGAATTTCCACGATGTTCTAGCTTGACCTTATATCATATGTTTGGCAGCCTTAGCAAGGTGGAACTAATGCACTCAAGCTAGCCTAAGTAGCAGTTGGAGTACATGTTAGCCAGCATATCATTTCTGTGGAGCCTGCTGAATAAATGGATTGTCATTCAGTTAGTATGCAGACTCTCACAGGGTGATGATTACTGTAATGTGAAATTTAACATTGTTTCCAGTATGTTAAACAGAGTATTTTCATAATTTACACTAATGTTCCCATTCATAAAATCAAATCCAACATATTTGCTTGAAAAATAGCTCTACCTGTGAGAATAGATGGGTCAATTTGCATTTTGTTTATTGAACATTTACTTACTTCATTGTAGTTGACTTTAAGAGTAAGAGGTATCATGTAAAACTATAATAATAATAATGTATTTGTTTTCTAATCAGAATTTAACAAAATCATGTTTAGATAATTGAAGGTAATTGCTTAAAAATTTTTTTTAAGAATGTCACGTGTTGCACTTTGTGGAAAACATTGTTTCCTGGACACTGTAGTGAACTGATGGAACATGGTTTTAACTGCTGCTTCACTTTGGGTGCCTTTTTACTTAATTAGGTCAACGGGAGGCTAGTGGTATTTTGATTAAGTAGCACAGCCGGTATTGTTTGATTGTTGACTGTGTACTTCCCATGAAGGCCCTGCGGTTTCTTTTATTTGAATTTGGAAGCTCAGATACGATTTATTATTGATAAACAAACTTAGAAAGGAAATCAGCCTAGAAATTGAACTCATTTGTCTATGCTTTTTATGTGGGACCCGAAAATAAAAGTTTTTTTTCATTTCTTAGTTCATGCCAGCAATCAGTTCTGGGTCAATTAGTGACCATTGGGAAATTGTCCTGGGTACTTCCAGACTTGAACCACACTAACATATCTGCCATTTGCCCAACATCAAAACATACTTTCCCCAGGACTGAGCCCTCTGGCCTGCTGCTGAATGGAGATGATGACATTTCAGCGTTGAGGCCACCATCAATAAAGTGGAGAACTGCAGTCTAAGCAGAGTAGCTTGCAATGGGCATGCAGATGTTTTAAAGGGATAATGTTTCAAGCCAATCAAACCTTTAATCATTCAGCATTGAAACATCTCTCAGCAGACACAGGTGAGGTTTGTTTAATGTCATTGCATCAACTGACCACTTCAGGAACACCATGGGCCACCACGTCAAAATATCCGCAGCAGCTCAGATTTTCATTCATATCTTAACAACCTGATCTGGGCAATATCATGTAATGATTCCCTGCACAGCCCTTCAATTCTCTCCCTATCCTACTCTTCCCAGAGTCCAGCATAATAGAGGACTCCGTGAGAACAGACAAGTGTTGTATATTTTCCATCTTGCCATACGGCCTCCCTCATATTTCTCTGCCTCCTCTGAATATCAGATTCAAAAGGGAAGACGGAGAAAGTTCTGGCCTGCTATCCCTCAATTCCCTTAATACTGAAATTGAACTAAATAATAATAAATTCTATAGTGTAAAGAAATTAAGTGGGGATAACATCCTGAAAGGTACAATTATCTAAATGGACAAATACTAATACAGAGATCTGGCAGTTCTGATTAACAGTAATTAGGAAGTACCATTAAGAGTGCCCAAGTTATTAAGTAAATGCAAGTCAAGCATGAGAAAATTATAGTGATGGTTTCTGAATGCTGTCCTGTCCATAGGAATACGCTGGCTGCCTACAGGTTGTGTATCAGTGTGTACTGACCTTCTGAGCCTGTACTATGCTGTACTCTGGTAGGAAATGCTCTGCAGGTCAAGTACAAGCACAACTGACCTCTTACTTTGAGCATGGACATCACTGAGTCTAAAGGAAGAATTGAAGGGTTGAATACATTTTGTATCTAGTCCTTCACTTTTATGTCATTCACAGCTGGAACATCCTTATGATATCCATTCATTGGAATATAGCTGCTGACTGTCAGCATGAAGAGGTTTCTTATTTAGTTACTATTACTATTTCCAATTAATTTGTTTAATAGCAGCATGTTAACTGTGGCAAAGGCCTTCTGTCAGAAGGGTATGAGATGAAGGCCTCAGTCTGTGCTGATGAGATTCATTTGCCACTCATGGGCACATTATCCCAAGAGGCAACTGTAGTGATGAAGCTTCCATATTAATGGGAGCCCCATGGTTGCACAAGTAAGTGCCACTGCAGCAGTCTATGGGCTGGATGAACATGGTGTCATTGGTGGGTATCCATCATCAAGCACCTCCACCATCCAGCCCATGCTCTCTTCTGGTTGCTGCCATCAGGAAGGAGGTACAGGAACTTTAGGTCCCACACCAGCAGGTTCAGGAATAATTACTACCCTTCAACCATCACCGGTGTAGATAACTTCACTCATCACTACTCTAAATTGATTTCACAACCTATGGACTCACTTTTAAGGACTCTGGATTTCAAATTCTAGATATTATTTATTTACTTATTTATTAGTATTATTTGTATTTGCCCAAATTTGCACACAGGTTGTTTGTCAGTCTTTGTCTTTGTGACTGATTTATTGTATTTATTTGTTCTACTGTGAATGCCTGCAAGAAAATGAGTCTCAGGGTAGAATATGGTGATACTCTATATATGTACTTTGATAATATATTTAATTTGAACTTTGAACTGGAACTTTTGAAAGGGAATGGGTAGGATTTGGGCCCATTTGGACATTTAAATATCAATAATGGATCAATAATGGATCAATCCTACCCCTTTATTATTCATTGGAGCAAGCAGATTAAGAATGAAGTGCAGTTACGGTCATCATAATACAAAATAAATTATTGAAGGAAGCATGAGGAGACAACCAGACCAAATATAAGGATTGAGGGATTAGTTTATGAGAAGAGGTTATGTATAATTTGGGTATGCTCTCTTAGAAAATTAAAGGATAAGAAGTAATGTGATTGATTTACAAATTAAAGGGGGTGAAATAGCACACTACAATAAGGTGATACACTCTTTTTCAGGATTCTCATGTTAGAGCAAATTCAGTGTTGATCTGTTGATCAGTGAGAGAATAGTCAATCCCTTGAGGCACAATGGAAGCAGGTAATATTGAATCAGAATCAGGTTGAATATCATAGAACATAGAATAGTACAGCACATTACAGGCCCTTTGGCCCACAATGTTGTGCCGACCCTCAAACCCTACCTCCCATATAACCCCCCACCTTAAATTCCTCCATATACCTGTCTAGTAGTCTCTTAAACTTCACTAGTATATCTGCTTCCGCTGACTCAGGCAGTGCATTTCACGCACCAACCACTCTCTGAGTGAAAAACCTTCCTCTAATATCTCTAGCATACGTCGTGAAATTTGTTAACCTAGCTGCAACAGTACAATGCAATACATAATAGAGAAAAAAAACAGAATTACAGTAATTATATCTATCTATATATATATGTGTGTGTGTGTGTGTGTGTAAGTTCATGTGTTTCTTGGATTTACCGTGTATGGCCACAGGAGAATGAATCTCAGGGTTGTATAAGGTAGCATACATATACTTTGATAATAATTTTAAATTTAACTTTGAAGAATAACATTAGCTTTTAAAATTTTGGCAGAGTTAGTTTGGTATGACTTGGTGCATTATTAAATCATACTGGATGTCTGTGATAAGCCTGTATGTATCCAAGTTCTTACTCACTCTGTCTCATAACGACAGAGCCCAGGAATTCACTTCCAAGGGGAAGGCTTAGAAGTCGACAATTCCTCATTGGTTTTCCTTCTCATCTTACCCTTTCTGAAGTCCAAAATTAGTTCTTTTTGGAGCCATTAAACTCCAAATTTGATGTTTTCAGATACAGCATAGGAGTACTTTAGAACCTGTTCAGTGATAAAAATATTTAGGCATGTTTGAAAGGAACAGATAACTGTGGAACAGGGATTTTCTTTTAAAATATATACCACTGATTTCCTCACCTTGTCTGGTAGAGGAATGGACTAATTTCTGGAATTGATTGCAATGATTTATCAATGACGCTACTCCCATTGTAGTGGGTTATTACCAGCTCAGAGAGGGTAAACTAAACAGAGCTCGTTTTTGTCTAGCAGTTCCCATTTCATGTGGAGCGGGATAGCTCAGTGTGTCCCAGTAACAGAATACTCAGTTATAGGTTATTTAGTAAAATCACCAAATTTAATCTGACAACCCATTTAGGTGGACATCTGTAGAACTGCTCCCTGGTGAAAGTAATCTTATTTACTTGTTTTCATAAGTGCAAATTACCTATGCTTGATACATCTTGTCAGACTACATGCAGATTTTGTTAACACTTGACAGATGGACCAAAACCTTTTTATTCAGAAGCAGCAGATATTCTTCCATTAGAAGAATTTCTAAGTGTACATTTATATAATCACATATACAACTAGCATTGTGTAAAGCAGGGCTGGTGGAGGCAGAGTTAGCAGTCTGTACCTACATGTGTCAGCTTCTTGCTCTTTGTAGGATGACTTCATTAAGATACATTACGGAGAGCATGCAGCCAGTGATGGATCAAGTCCAGCAGTAATGGTGTAGAGTTGGGTAGGGAGATTTTACAGGAGATAACTGCAGTATGGAAGCAGGTGGTGTGGTTGTCTTTAAACATTGTGGTGAATATTAGAGAACAAGGAAAGAGATGCACTTATGTGATATTTAATTCAATTCTTTCTACATTGATTGTGGCAGAGAATTCTTCCTCTGATGAGGAAGAATAATACTTGAAATTCTGCCAAAGGTGGGCATTGAATTGGTTTTCAAAGACTTGAGAGGAAAAGTAGAATTTGAAAATGGAATAATAATGAGATAGAGGAAATAGCGTGTCCAGAAGTTTGTACATTCCATTCTGCCATATTAATAGGCAGTAAGAAAATGTGGAGGTCTACTAATTCAGGAATTGTCTCTTTAGATTGGAACACTGCTAATGTCATTGAATGATTTGAGAACAAGAAAGAAAATGATAAGGAATTGTTGACTTTTAAGATTTCCCCTGGGAATAAATTCATGGCCTCTTCAGCTACCACTTTCAGAACCCTTGGCTGTAGTCCATCTGGCCCAGGTGGTTTATCCATCTTCTGTCCTTTCAGCTTCCCAAGCACCTTCTCGCTAGTAATAGCAACTGCACTCCCTCCCACCTCCTGACACTTTCAAATTTCTGGCATACTCTTGGTATCTTCCATAGTGAAGGCTGACACAAAATACTTATTAAGTTTGTTTGTCATTTATTTGTTCCTCCTTACTACATCTCCAGTGTCATCCAGAGGTCTGATATCCACTCTCACCTTGATTTTACTCTTTATATATCTGACAAAATCAGGATTCCTTTTTGTATTATTGGCTGTTTTACCTCTATATTTCATCTTTTCTCTTCTTATTGCTTTATTAGTTGTCTTTTGTTGGTTTTTAAAAGCTTCCCAATCCCCAAACTTCCCACTAATTTTTGCTATATTACATGTCCTTTCTTTTGCTTTTATGTTCTTTTTGACTTCCTTTGTCAGCCACAGTGATGTCATCTTGCCTTTAGAATACCTCGTCTTCTTTTCTGCAACCCTCCAAATTTCTCCCAGAAACTCCTGCCATTACCATCTTTCCTGCTACTGTCCCCTTCCAAGGAACTGTGGCTATCTTCTGTCTCATGCCTTTATAATTCCCTTTACTCCACTGTAATACCTGAAACTCCCTAATAAAATCTGGTTCATTACACAACACAACACCCAGTTCAGAATAGCCTTTACCCTAGTGGGCTCAACCACAAACTGCTCTAAAAAGCCATCTCATAAGCATTTTACAATTTCCCTCTCTTGGGGTCCAGCACTAACCTGATATTCCCAATGTATCTGCATATTGAAATCCCCCATGACTATTGTAACATTGTCCTTTTGACATGTGGTTCTATCTCCCGTTATTTGCAGTCCACACCATAGCCACTGTTTGGAAGCCTGCATACAAATCCCATTAAAGTCTTTTTACCCTTGCAATTTCTTGACTCCACCCACAAGTGTTCTATATTTTCAGCTCCTATGTCACCTCTTCCTAAGGATTTGATCTCGTATTTTTACAAACAGAGCCACCCACTCCCTCTGCTACCTGCTGTCCTTTCAGTCAGAATCAGGTTTATTATCAGTGACATGTGTCGTGAATTCTTTCGGTCCTGTGCAGAAGCCCTTCCCATACCAGACAGTGATGTAGCTTGTCAGGATAATCTCTACAGTACATCTGTGGAAGTCTTTGAGTGTTTTTGTTGACATACCAAATCTCTTCAAACTCCTAACAAAGTATAGTTGCTGTCTTGCCTTCTTTATAACTGCATCAATAGGTTAGGTCCCCAGAGATCTTGACAACCAGGAACTTGAAACTGCTCACTCTCTCTACTTTTGATCCCTCTGTGAGGATTGGTACAGTATGTGTTCCTTCATTTTACCCTTCCTGAAGTCCACAATCAATGTATTATCCTCATCTTACTGATGTTGAATGCAAGGCTGTTGCTGTGACACCACTCCACTAGCTGGTATATCTCACTCTTGTACACCCTCTTGTCTCTATCTGAGATTCTACCAACAACAGTTGTATCATCAGCAAATTTATAGTTGGTATTTGAGCTATGCTTAGCCGTGCAGTCATGTGTACAGAGACAGTAGAGCAGTGGGCTAAGCTCACACCTCTGAGGTACACCAGTGTTGATTGTCAGTGAGGAGGAGATATTATCACCAATCTGCACAGATTGTGGTCTTCCAGTTAGGAAGTCAAGGATCCAGTTGCAGAGGGAGGTACAGGTTCTGTAACTTAACAATCAGGATTGTGGGAATGATGATGTTCAATACAACGTGTATCCTTGGATATTAAGCACCCAACAATAATCTTTCAACCATGACTCAGTGATGCCCATAACATTATATCTGCCAATTTCTAATTACGTTATAAGACCATCTGCCTTATTCCGTATACTGTGTGTATTCAAATATAACACCTCCAGACCTGTATTCACTTTCCTTTACAATTTTGTCCCCATGTTCCACTGCAACTTATCCAATAACTGCAAATTTGCCCTATCATCTGCCTGTCATTCCCGACAGTCTCACTCCACACTGCAAGCTGCATCCATTTGTAAGCCAACTGCATTATCCTGAGCTCTATCACTCTGGTTCCCATCGCCTGCCAGATTAGCTTAAACACTCCCCAACAGCTCTATAAAATCTACCCTCAAGGATATTGGTCGCCCTTGGGTGCAGGTGCAACCTGTCCCATTTGTACAGGAGACCCTAATGATCTGGAAATTTGAACCCCTGCCCCCTGCACCAGTTCTTCAGCCACCCATTCATTTGCCAAATCATCCTACTCTTACCCTAACTGGTGGGTGGTACAGTCAACAATCCAGAGATTACTACCCAGAATGTCCTGATTTTCAGCTTTCAATCAAACCTCCTAAGTTGTCTCTTCAGGGCCTCCGACCTTTTCCTACCTATGTCGTTGGTGACCAATAGGTACCAAGATTTCTGGCTGCTCACCCTCTTCCTTTAGAATGCTGTGGACCTGATCTGAGATGCCCCTAACCCAGGCACCTGGGTCATTTCATCCATCCCCTCTGGTAGGTAGGTCTTCCCCTCAACAGTATCCAAAGCAGTATATTTATTATTAAGGGGAACGACCACAGGGATACTTTACACTGGCTGCCCATTTCCTTTCCCTTTCCTGACAGTCACCTAGATACCTGCCTCCTGTAACTTAGGGGTGACTACTTCCCTGTAGTTTCTATTATCACCTTTTCAGTATCCCATAGGAGCCAAAGTTGCAGCTCTGGTTCTGTAACATGTTCTCTGTGGAGCTGCAGCTTCCTGCACCTGGCGCAAACATTCTGAAAGGCTGGAGGTCTCCCAAAATTCCCACATCTCACACAAAGACCACCACAAAGCCCCTGGAGCCATACTCACTGATCTATGTACTAACAGATGAAGAATGAAGAAGAAACGTAATAGAAACTTACTTCACCCAAGTCTAGTAAGCCAAAGCCTGTCCATTCTAACACTGGTCCATTCCAACAATGATCGCTTCACTGTCCCTCACAATTCAATTGCATTTGGGCCATGGCAAAAGCTGGAAGCCGGAGAACGCTCCTCTTTCAATCTCTCATCCCAATCTGTGTGTAGCCTCCACTCTCAATTCAATTTGCCATTTTTCACATGTTGGATCTTGCCAACAGTTACACGGTGGAATCTGGGTACTTACTCAGATAAATGCTAGCATTTGATCCATGCTTATACAAATGAAGAAGTGCCCACAGCGGAGATGCCCGAAGTTCAGAACCTTTTTGATAGAGGCCATTCTGGATTTTGGTCAATGTAAAAATCAAGTTTGAAAAGAATATTTATTGACCATTCTTCCTGTTATCCACCACCAAAATAAGGTCAGGTGTTTTAGGGGCAGATCAGAGCATGGGAACTTGATAAGCATGAAAAGAAAACAATAAAGTCAGTAGCCAGTTGAACTTACAGAAATGCCCAATTTTCAGACAATTCTGCTTCTTAAACAGCCAGATTTTGGACATTGGGCCTGTCATAAGGAAAGGGATGAGGAGGAAATGAAGATTCAAAACACTGAATATCTTTGACAAGACAGAAAATATGAACCTAATTGCTAAAATAGTTTTTCACAGTATAGAATTAGGTGACAGTAAAGAAACAAACAAGTAATATAATCTGATGTGGCTAAGCAGAATGGTGTTTGTGTGTCTGTTCCAGCCAAGCAATTGCTGTTGGAATTCCTTCTAATAGCCATGAATAATTCCCTGGTTACCATCGGTAATTATTACCATTTCCAAGTGATTGTTCACGGTTCAGTGAAAGGTCAGACTATGCATTAGTTGCATGGGAGAAAAAAGATCACTGGTTGATTGGCAGATAAAGAAAGAAGAAAGATTTAAACTACCATATTCCAATAGGTTAGTAGAGAGGCTTCATATTACAATGGGTGATGCACTCTTTGAACTGATTAGAGCTCTAATTTCCCAGTATCCAATTCTATTCCCTCATGCACCAGCTATATCACCATAAATATCTGTTCAGAAATTGCTGAATCTCTATGATATTGATAATTATTTGCAAGAGAACAATGCTGCAGAGGTGCCTGAAATAGAACCACATTTTCCCTTTACATACCAAATAAGCCAGTTATAAATTTCAGTTTTTCAGAAGTAACAATTAATTTGCTCACTTAATTCCAATTTTATCTTTCCCAGTGTTAGCTCTTTTGAAGACATTGACTTCCATGTGTCCTTTGGCATTTATTTCCACTCTTTAATACTTTACATTCAAAATGTGGATATATAGCTATATATATATATCTATATCGTGGGGGGACCAATATCCTAGTGGGGAGGTTTGCTAGGGCTACAGGGCGGACTTTAAACTAGTAAGATGGGGGGGGGGGCGGGAGACTATTTGAGGAGACTATGGGAGAAGAGGTTAGTTCACCAGTGGAGCAAGTAAATAGACAGTGTGTGAGGGAGGAAAGGCAGGTGATGGAGAAGGGATGCGCTCAGCCCGAAGATGTAGGGGAGAAGAAAGAAAAGGATAATAAATTTGAATGCATTGTTAGGGATGGAAAGAGAGGAGGAGATGGAGAGTATCTTAAATGTATCTATTTTAATGCTAGGAGCATTGTAAGAAAGGTGGATGAGCTTAAAGCGTGGATTGATACCTGGAATTATGATGTTGTAGCTATTAGTGAAACATGGTTGCAGGAAGGGTGTGATTGGCAACTAAATATTCCTGGATTTAGTTGCTTCAGGTGTGATAGAATAGGAGGGGCCAGAGGAGGAGGTGTTGCATTGCTTGTCCGAGAAAATCTTATGGCGGTGCTTTGGAAGGATAGATTAGAGAGCTCCTCTAGGGAGGCCATTTGGGTGGAATTGAAGAATGGGAAAGGTGCAGTAACACTGATAGGAGTGTATTATAGGCCACCTAATGGGGCACGTGAGTTGGAAGAGCAAATGTGTAAGGAGATAGCAGATATTTGTAGTAAACACAAGGTGGTGATTGTGGGAGATTTTAATTTTCCACACGTAGACTGGGAAGCTCATTCTGTAAAAGGGCTGGATGGTTTAGAGTTTGTGAAATGTGTGCAGGATAGTTTTTTGCAACAATACATAGAAGTACCGACTAGAGATGGGGCAGTGTTGGATCTCCTGTTAGGGAATGCGATAGGTCAGCTGACAGATGTATGTGTTGGGGAGCACTTCGGGCCCAGTGATCACAATAGCATTAGCTTCATTATAATTATGGAGAAGGACAGGACTGGACCTAGAGTTGAGATTTTTGATTGGAGAAAGGCTAAATTTGAGGGGATGCGAAGGGATTTAGAGAGAGTGGATTGGGTCAAGTTGTTTTATGGGAAGGATGTAATAGAGAAATGGAGATCATTTAAGGGTGAAATTATGAGGGTACAGAATCTTTATGTTCCTGTTAGGGTGAAAGGAAAGGTTAAAGGTTTGAGAGCACCATGGTTTTCAAGGGATATTAGAAATTTGGTTCAGAAAAAGAGGGATGTCTACAATAGATATAGGCAGCATGGAGTAAAGGAATTGCTCAAAGAATATAAAGAATGTAAAAGGAATCTTAAGAAAGAGATTAGAAAAGCTAAAAGAAGATACGAGGTTGGTTTGGCAAATAAGGTGAAAGTAAATCCGAAAGGTTTCTACAGTTATATTAAAAGCAAGAGAATAGTGAGGGATAAAATTGGCCCCTTAGAGAATCAGAGTGGTCAGCTATGTGTGGAACCGAAGGAGATGGGAGAGATTTTGAATGATTTCTTCTCTTCAGTATTCACTAAGGAGAAGGATATTGAATTGTCTAAGGTGTGGGAAACAAGTAAGGAAGTTATGGAACCTATGATAATTAAAGAGGTGGAGGTACTGGCGCTTTTAAGAAATTTAAAAGTGGATAAATCTCCGGATCCTGACAGGATATTCCCCAGGACCTTGAGGGAAGTTTGTGTAGAAATAGCAGGAGCTCTGACGGAGATCTTTAATATGTCATTAGAAACGGGGATTGTGCCGGAGGATTGGCGTATTGCTCATGTGGTTCCATTGTTTAAAAAGGGTTCTAGAAGGAAGCCTAGCAATTATAGACCTGTCAGTTTGACATCAGTGGTGGGTAAATTAATGGAAAGTATTCTTAGAGATAGTATTTATAATTATCTGGATAGACGGGATCTGATTAGAAGTAGCCAGCATGGATTTGTGCGTGGAAGGTCATGTTTGACAAACCTTATTGAATTTTTTGAAGAAGTTACGAGGAATGTTGACGAGGGTAAGGCAGTGGATGTAGTCTATATGGACTTCAGCAAAGCCTTTGACAAAGTTCCACATGGAAGGTTAGTTAAGAAGGTTCAGTCGTTAGGTATTAATGCTGGAGTAATAAAATGGATTCAACAGTGGCTAGATGGGAGATGCCAGAGAGTAGTGGTGGATAATTGTTTATCGGGATGGAGGCCGGTGACTAGCGGGGTGCCTCAGGGATCTGTTTTGGGCCCAATGTTGTTTGTAATATACATAAATGATCTGGATGATGGGGTGGTAAATTGGATTAGTAAGTATGCCGATGATACTAAGGTAGGAGGTGTTGTGGATAATGAGGTGGGTTTTCAAAGCTTGCAGGGAGATTTATGCCGGTTAGAAGAATGGGCTGAATGTTGGCAGATGGAGTTTAATGCTGAGAAGTGTGAGGTTCTACATTTTGGCAGGAATAATCCAAATAGAACATACAGAGTAAATGGTAGGGCATTGAGGAATGCAGAGGAACAGAGAGATCTAGGGATAACTGTGCATAGTTCCCTGAAGGTGGAGTCTCATGTAGATAGGGTGGTGAAGAGGGCTTTTGGAACGCTGGCCTTTATAAATCAAAGCATTGAGTACAGAAGTTGGGATGTAATGCTAAAGTTGTACAAGGCATTGGTAAGGCCAAATTTGGAATATTGTGTGCAGTTCTGGTCAGCGAATTATAGGAAAGATATCAATAAATTAGAGAGAGTGCAGAGACGATTTACTAGGATGTTACCTGGGTTTCAGCAATTAAGTTACAGAGAAAGGTTGAACAAGTTAGGTGTCTATTCATTGGAGCGTAGAAGGTTGAGGGGGGATTTGATCGAGGTATTTAAAATTTTGAGAGGGATAGATAGAGTTGACGTGAACAGGCTATTTCCATTGAGAGTAGGGGAGATTCAAACTAGAGGACATGATTTGAGAGTTAGGGGGCAGAAGTTTAAGGGAAACACGAGGGGGTATTTCTTTACTCAAAGAGTGATAGCTGTGTGGAATGAGCTTCCTGTAGAAGTAGTAGAGGCCAATTCAGTTGTGTCATTTAAGGTAAAATTGGATAGGTATATGGACAGGAAAGGAGTGGAGGGTTATGGGTTGAGTGCGGGTAGGTGGGACTAGGTGAGATTAAGGGTTCGGCTCGGACTAGGAGGGCCAAGATGGCCTGTTTCCGTGCTGTGATTGTTATATGGTTATATATATATATGGTTATATATATATATGGTTATATATATATAGTAGATTCCGGTTAATTGTGACATATTGGGACCAGTACATTTTGGCCCAATTAAGAAGCTGCCCCAGTTGGCTGGTTTCATGGAAACAGTTAAAAAGGTATAAAAAAGACAAACTGAGTAATAAATATTGTATTTAAATGAAATACATAACAAATGGAACAGTAAATTGGAGTGACTGTAAATCTGTGCAGACACCTAGTGTAGATAATGGACTGTCTTCATTCGACACTATTAATGATTACATCTTCCAACCCTTCATTTTCATTGTAACCTTCAAGATGATTGTCGATACCTTCAAATTCTTTGTAGTTCCTAACTAGCTGAAGTAGTGAAATCGTTTCGGGCATTTCTGTCATCTCCAAGGCTGAATGTGCAAAACAGTTCTAAATTGTCTTACTCCTTATTACTCACCAGCTATCAGTGACAAAATCACTGCTTTTTGAACACAAACACACACAACTGATGCTATGTAAAAACGGTTTGGTCTAAGTGTAGTGTCTAATAGCCACACAAGTGCATGCGACTGACAATATTTGGAAACTGTTTGGCAAGTCTCCTGCCCCAATTAAGCGAAAATGTGTCCCAAATAATCGAAGGGAAAAGCAGCAATTTTCTTATTAGTTTTTGTTCTTTATGAGTGGCTTAAATAAATAAATACTTCTTTAAGTAAGTGACTGCCCCAATTAACTGATGGTGTTATTAACTGGAATCAACTGTACACCTTGAATTTTTTCTTCCATGCTTTCTCTTACTTTCATTTTTGTGACATCCTCTTTCATAACTTGCAGGCCATGTTTCTCTTCTGATTAACTCAGTTTTTTTGATGCTGAGTATCAACCTCACTTACCTTTAGCCAAGTCTTGTAGATTCATTAATATACATTGTTTTGTCTCAGCCTCAAAGAGTTAGTGCTTTCAGCTGGTTTTTGCTAGTCTTTTGCCAGCAATAAATAAAGCAGACTTCCTGAATAATATGATTCCTTTTCCATTGTGCATTACCATTTGCTAATTTTCCATCTGTATCACAATCTGAGCCTAAAATCTCAAAAGTATTTTATTCTTTTAAAAATGCAGAAAAGTTAAAGTGGATTAATTAAAAAAAAGCACAGTAAATATAAAGGTCAACAGTCATCCGTTTCTCTAGAAGGAATTTCAGCCTAAAGATAATAGGACTGAGAGATCCTTTGCAAATTATTGTGCAGTAACAGTTAAATCTGAGAGTACTTTGTTAATTATTTTAAGAGATTTGAGCCTGTCACTGTACAGGCACAATATGTGTGCAATCTGCATGGAGAATAGTGCGACTTGCAATTAAGATAGTAACACAATACAACTTGCTTTTGTTTTCAAGCCTTTCAATAGCATTTCTTTTTTTTTTAACTACAATATGTTTCTATTTTTCTTAGCATCAGGTAACAGTTGTGATAAATGGCAGAAGGAAATGTAAAGCCTACTGTTCTCTTGGATTAATTTGGATAAGTGTAATTTTGCTGATTGATTGCCTTATCTTATGAAAGTCTGCAATACATCTTAAAATTATATTTGAAAGCATTTATCACAGATGTTTTCAGTGGACACTGCCAACACATGACAGAAAATAGTAATCTGCAGTTTTGCATTTATCATTCTAGCTCTTTTGCCTTCTTTTGTAATTTCCCCAAGATTGTTACACACAACTTTCATGAGAACTATCTAGTAGAATTTATTTATTTTGCCAAAATCTACTGGAGGGTTATGCAAAAAACTTATGTACTTAACTGAAAAAGGCAGCATAAACTCAAGAGATTGCAGATGCTGAAATCCAGAACAAAAAAAAGGTGTTGAAGGAACTCAATAGGTCAGGCAGCATCTGTGGACACAAAGATATAGTTGACATTTTAGGCCAAGATCCTACATCAGGACCCTACCACTTACTGTATATGTCTTACTCCAATTTCACATTCCAAAATCCATCACCTTAGTGGGATGAAATTTCATCCAGTTACCACCCAATTTCCCAAATTGATCTACATCCTGCTGTAGCATTAGATAACATTCATCAATATCAACAATGCGACCGATCTTGTGTCATCTATAAACATACAAATCATACCTCCATCGTTCACATCCAAAGTTGTTTATATGTGTCAGAAACAGGAAAGGCCCTAATACTGATGCCTGAGTTTTTAATAGTAAGATTGTGTTACTTACTTGACAGGCTAGACATGTCCACAGAGGATAATTAAAACTGATCTAACATGTTTTCAAAACAATAATGAAAAATGCTGGAAAAACTAAGTCAGGTATGATCTGTGGAAAGAGATGTTAAGATCTGTGGGAGAGAGTGTTAACTTTTCAAGTGAAGGAGAAGTAAGTTTGTCTTAGTGATATCTGGTGAAACCAAGGAAATCCTGCAAAGTAATCACCCGATTCTGAAGTATAGAGGTGGCCACATTGTGAGCACTGAAAACAATACACTAGGTTGGAAGAAATGCACCTGGAAAGAATTTTTGGATCACTAAAAAGGTACACACAGTTATAAGCAAGGTAAACTACAAAAAAACCCAATTCTACACTCCAATCCAATATAGGCTATTGGTTCTGTTGTCCACAGGGAACACTCACTTTGCATCTCCTTGGTCTGCTCACTCCTTCCCACCCACCATTCCTCATTCCCAGCACTTTTCCCTTGCAGCCACAGGAGATGTAACACTTGACCCTTCACCTCCTCCCTCACCACATTCCAGGGACCCAAGGTGCCCTTCCAATTGAGGCAGAGGTTCATCTGCACCTCATCCACCTGGTCCCTGGAGATGTCTCAGAGGACTGGCAAGTAGCTAATTTTGTTTAAGGAGGCAAGTATGCATAACCCTGTGACCCACAGAATGGTGATCCTCACATCAATAGTAGGGGAGCTATTGGAGTAGATTCTTAGGGATGGGTTTTGTGAGCATTTGGAGAACCATGACTTAATCAGGAAAACTCAGCACAGCTTTTAAGGAGCAAGTCATGTCATACTGATGTATGAGTTGAATGTCTCGCTAAATTGAATGAGACAGCCCAAGAAGAATAAAGGTAATGTTCATAGCCTGTTACTTGATGATATTTTATAACCATAAATGAAAATGGGCAGGTGTTAATTTATTAACCACACGTGCATTAGTTTAGTTTTCTATGAGTTATAGAATCATGCATGGCAGGAAAAGCTCTCTGCCCTGCAAATCCACACCTATTTACACCCCGTCATCCAAAGTCAATGAACAGGTTTTACAACACCAGGGGTACATGATTGAATCCACTTTGCTCAAGTTTTCTGCCTGTAATTAAATCCACCATTATTTGGTTTTCTATTCAGTTGCCTCTCTAAAGATTGGTGAAAAACTAACCATAAATTAACGCCCATCTCCCAAGCTCCCATGCATCCCTGTCAATTGATTCCTGAAATACAGTGACAAAGCAAATTTGATTACACCATCTTTGCTGTATGTGTAACAGATCCACAAAGCTTCCCCAGACTTAAATGAAATATTGCTTCACATCACTGGTGTAATGACACTTAATGAGGGAACAGTTCTGAACTAGAAGAAATCTAAATCACATTCTCTTACTCACTCTGCTGCATTCCCCCCTCACTGCCCCACTCCCACCCTTCCACCCCACCTTCAGCAGCTTTGATCATGCCATAGCTTGTTCGATCTTGCTTCTTGCAGTTCTGCTCTCTGGCTGACCTTTCAACCAGTGGCTTCTGTTTTTTTTATTGGAGAGCTTTTATCTTCCCCTAGGAGTTCTAATCATCATTGCTGCAGCCTGGACTGTAACGTTAACCCTTCCTTTCTTCCTTGTGTTGCTATCTATCAGCTCCTCCCAATACGGTCAACTCTTCACCACAGCAGCTATATTTTCCCCTTGCTCCAGGAGACCTCCATGTAATTAGACATGAAAGAAGAATGATAAACTGAACACCGGAGACAAAAGTAGTTGAGATAAATCACATATGGAGAAAAAGAGCAAATGGATTGAAAATACAACAAGGCAAGATTTTTTTTTCAGTTCTACAGAGTCACAGATGCACCAGTGAGTGGCAATGAAATTGTCCTCTTTTAGCCCTGCTGGCTGGAACATCTAACAATGAGTTCAAGAAGAAAATGAAGGCGAGGCCACTGAAAAAATAATGTGACTATAGTTCAAACTGAGAAAAAGGGAATAACTTTGTCAATAATGTGTTTGAAAATATGAACCAACTATTGACCAATATCAACAGACCCAAAGACCTATTTCTGAAAAAGGATACTGGATAGGTCTCACAATCGTGATTCTCGTGAATCGTGATGTTTGATGTTGAATCAGAATCATAATCAGGTGTAATATCACTGGCATATGTCTTGACATTTTTATGTATGTGTAACAGATCCACAAAGCTTCCCCAGACTTAAATCTGTGTGTGAAGTAGTGTTCATGGACTTTTCAGAGATCTGATAGCAAAGTGGAAGGAGTTGTTCCTAAAATGTTAAGAGTGTGTCCTCAGTCTCCTGTGCTTCCTCACTTACGGGAGTAGCAAGAAGAGGGCATTTCCTGGATGGTGAGGGTCCTTAATGACGGATACCACTTTTTGAGGCACTGGGTTTGTGAAGCAACACACACCTTCTTGATTCAACATTTCTAATAAAGTGCAAACAAATACTAACATAATTAAAATATTACAGCATCTGTAAATTTGATTAATGGACTCTGCTGAAATCCCTTAGAGAGATGCAGAGGGTAACAAGGCTGCAACACTGAGCAAAATAAATCAGCTTGGTCTACCACTCTCGATAGAAAACCGGTGCCATTTACCAGAAAATTTATACACCCAGTCATGGGTTGTGATTAGAGCCAGGTCTAGCTATGAAAGGAAAAGAAAGTCAATCCTCATTTAATCATAAAAGTGACATTCTTTTCAATACTCTACCAAATTAACAGCAAGTAATTTCAGAATGTGCTTTTTATTTGGGAGGCATCCTGCAGCCCAAAGGGACACCTAGAGGCCACCAAAGAACATGCAGATTTTTGTACTTGTGGGTTGATGCTTCCTTCCCCGGCTCCACGCATCAATAATTGAATCTGCTGGTGTCAGCCCTTGACACTGGCCCTTCAATCACCTTCCTATTCCCCAGGACTTGCTCTGCAGGCAGATTTTAGGATTCTACCCCATCCCCCACTTACTTGTAGTAATTCCTGTTTTCCTTTACTGTCACTGAGGTAAATTTTATCAGGCCTTCAGCCTGTTTTCAAGCTGCTTTGCAGAGTGTGGGAGGACCGGGAAAAAGACACTAATTTTCACATATGATGCAATTCAGCCAGATGATCATTCTTCCTGACAGTAATTACTCCCTTTAATGTTTTGTCAATACATAAGTTCAAAGAAATTTGAGATGTACAAAAATACATAACTGATTACAATAGACAATAGGTGCACAAGTAGACCATTCGGCCCCTTGAGTCTTCACTGCCATTCTGAGATCATGGCTGATCATTCACTATCAATACCCAGTCCCTGCCTTGTCCCCATATCCCTTGATTCCCCTATCCATCAGATATCTATCTAGCTCCTTCTAATAATAAGCAAGAAATATTATGAGTTACTGGTGACAGGAAACCTCTGCAGGAGTTTTTAAAGTGGAAAAACCATTGAACTGGGGCAGTCCCACTCTCCCGACCTCATAATAGTGTAGTGGCTGTTATTTGAGATAATGCTTACCACCTGACATATCTTCATCTCGCAAGAATTAAATTTATGATACAACTTTACTATCAGAGTATACCATCTTATTTAGTGTCCAATTCTACTTGGCACCTATAACTAGATTTGTAATTACCAATGGTTAATTTTGTCCTTCCTGCCAAAATTCTACACACCCTTTTAGCATAAGAGCACTGCTTACTCTGACCACTATTTACTCAGTAGAGTCCTAGAACCAATCAGTTTTCTTGGATTTTATAATTTAGTGCTGTGATAACTGCTGATCTTACCATGTAGGCTCCTGGAGATGAATAAACAGTTGATGGTTTCAGGCCAAGACCCTTCATTTCCGTAAGTGGTGCCTGACCTGCTGACTTTCTCCAGCATTTATTGTGATGTTGCTCTGGATTTCCAGCATCTGCAGAATCTCTTGTTTATGATTTGAGGCTTCTGGAGAGTTGCCTAGTGTTATTTTCACAGAAAGCCACTTTAAAGTTGCTGAGCTCAAAGAATCTGAAAATTTAAGTCAGTAAGAAATTTGGATAGAAATCTTAAAATACATTTTTAAAGATATTGCTATTGTTCGTATCACTATGCTTTTACTCCAGTCTATTGAAAGATCAATTTATAACTAACCTGGACACAGCACATCCGTATTTTATGTGAGGCAGGTGTTATTCTGATTAGAGGTCTGTGACAAGCGATGTTCCACACAGGTCAGTGCTGGGACCGCTTGTTTGTGATTATATGTATTTAAATGAATATGTAGATAGGCTTATTAGTTTGCAGACAACACAACAATTGTTGGAGTTGTGTATTGTGAGGAATCTGGTTAAAGGATTCAGCAGAATATCAGCCAGTTGGAATTGTAAGCAGATAAATAGAAGATAAAGATTGATCTGGACAAGTGGGAGGTGCTGTACTTCAGGTCAGAGTAAGAATGTGAGGTTATCCACTTTGGTTGCAAGACCAGGAAAACAGATTATTATCTGAATGGTGGTCAATTAGGAAAAGGGGAGGTGCAACGAGAACTGAGTGTCATTGTACACCAGTCATTGAAGGTGGGCATGCAGGTACAGCAGGCGGTGAAAAAGGCAAATGGTATGTTGGCATTCATAGCAAAAGGATTTGAGTACAGGAGCAGGGAGGTTCTACTGCAGTTGCACAAGGCTTTGGTGAGACCACACCTAGAGTATTGTGTGCAGTTTTGGTCCCCTAATCAAAGACATTCTTGCCATAGAGGGAGTACAGAGATGGTTCACCAAATTGATTCCTGGGATGGCAGGACTTTCATATGAAGAAAGACTGGATCGACTAGGCTTATACTCACTGGAATTTAGAAGATTGAGGGGGGAGCTTATTGAAATGTATAAAATTCTAAAGGGATTGGACAGGCTAGATGCAGGAAGATTGTTTCCGATGTTGGGGAAGTCCAGAACGAGGGGGTCACAGTTTAAGGATAAAGGGGAAGCCTTTTAGGACTGAGATGAGGAAAAACTTCTTCACAGAGGGAGTGGTGAATCTGTGGAATTCTCTGCCACAGGAAACAGTTGAGGCCGGTTCATTGGCTATATTTAGGAGGAAGTTAGATATGTCCCTTGTGGCTAAAGGAATCGGGGGAATGGAGAGAAAGCAGGTACAGGGCTCTGAGTTGGATAATCAGCCATGATCATACTGAATGGTGGTGCAGGCTCGAAGGGCCGAATGCCCTACTCCTGCACCTATTTTCTATGTTTCTAAGAAGAAAGTATACAATAAATGGCAGCATTTTTTAGAACATTGATAGACAGAAAGGATGTCCATAGATTTCTGAAGGTAGCAATACAAATAGAAAAGGAGGCATCCAGCATGCTTGCCTTCAGACAGGGTGTTGAGTAAAAAAGTTGTTATGTTACAACTGTATAAAACATTGATCCGCTCACTTTTGGAGTATCGTGCTCAGGTCTGGTTTTCGCATTCCAGTAAGGATGTGGAGACTTTGGAGAGGGTGAAAATCAGGTTCACTGGGATGTTGCTTGGATTGATACTTTCAGCAATATGGAGACGTTGGATGAACTTGTTTTATTTGGAGCATCAGAGACTGAGTGGGCAACCTGATGCATAAATATAATATTGTGAGAAACATTAATATTAACCATAGTTCTACGTTTTCCCAGGCCGAAATGTCAAATACTGGAGGGGATTGCTTTAAGATGAGAGGGGAAAATTTTAAAAGGCCATTTATGTGGCATGTTTTTTTTACATAGTAGATGCCTGGAATGCATTACCAAGGTCAATGGTGCAATAGCAATATTTAGGGGGCATTTTGACAGGCACAGAATGGGGTGGGGGTGGGGATAAACATCCCAGCAAATGTACAGTTTAAATTAGCATCATGGTCAACATAGACAGGACTGAAGGGCATGTTGCTGTGCTAATTTATGAAAAATTTGATAGAAAATTGATTAACTTTACAGTTACTCAACTGATGACTAGTTGAGAGAACCATTAATTTGAACGGAATTTTTCATCATTAATTTCCATGTTTTTTGCATTTAGCATTCAGCTAAATTGAACACCAATTGATAACAAAGATTAACGTTGTTCTTCCTTAAGTGGAAGTTGAATTATAGGTTATTTATCATCACTCTAAGCTTTGTTTACATGAAGCCCAAATTGTCTACCATGCAGGTCACAGTCGGTGGTGGAACCAGGTGTACTGAAGCGAGAAGACAGGGATGATGATAACACCCAACCACTACTAGCTCTGGATTGAATTAACTGTTAACTACATGGCTGGATCTCTGAGGTGCAAACATTTACGATGTATTTACTTAAATCACTTTCAATTATACTTTCTTTCATTAAAATGGCAAAATTCAGGTATCACCAGCTTTCTCATCAGTACTGCCAGAAGTTGATTTAAAACGGAGAGCATTTGAAATAAGGTACCTGAAGGATTTACTGTCTGCAGTGGGCAACCTGACAATAACCTTGGAAGGATTACAGATATTGGTACTTTGCCTACAGAAGAAGGAAAAGATCCATTATGGCAGAACTATTTAGGTCTTGATAACAGGCATGCAATTTTCTGACATATTTGTGCCTTTCCAAGAAAGGCCATGTTTTTATATATATTTCAGTATCAGATTGGAAAACTAAAAAAAAACACCAAATTTCAAACAGAAGGCAGGATGAAAGACCATTTATTAATGTGCCAAAGATCCAATAGTTCCATTCCTATTTATTTTCTGAATGAACACCAAACATCTATTAATGTATTTTAGTTAAATTCAGTAAATGAAGCTAACTTTATCAAACAAAATGCTGTTTAGCTAAGTGGATGAATAAAACAATTACTCACTTTCTTCTGTGTTTTATTTTGGGAACCATAGATCTTGCACAGCATGTTACAAAGCTTTTGTGTTCATTAGTAAGTCACAGATATTCTGCTCAGCATTCTTCACTGTAATTAAATGTTTACAATGCAATGGTTCTTAATACAAGTTGCATTAAAACATTAAGCATAATTTAAGTGTGAAGCATAAAAACTTTAATTTCAAATATCTTTTTCCAATTTGGAGACACAGTATTGATGTTTGTAACAGTGATTGCTGCAAAAATTTGCAAAAATGTGTACATTCTATTTGTTCCATAAGATATTTAAAACAAAAGCAAAGCTAAAACTGGGCTTTGTAAAACTCACACAACACACACAAAATGCTGGTGGAACACAGCAGGCCAGGCAGCATCTATAGGGAGAAGCACTGTCGACGTTTCGGGCCGAGACCCTTCGTCAGGATTAACTGAAAGGAGAGATACTAAGAGATTTGAAAGTAGTGGGGGGAGGGGGAAATGCAAAATGATTCGCATGAAATGAAGGGGAGGAGGGGCATTAACGGAAGATAGAGAAGTCAATGTTCATAAAGTAAATAAAAACTTTAATTTCAAATATCTTTTTCCAATTGGAGACACAGTATAGCTGTAACAGTGATAGCTGCAAAAGCAGAAAATGTCAATATACTCAACAGCATCAACATTAATGAAGAGTTACCGGCTTGGAATGTTTACACCGTTTCTCTCTCCACAGATACTGCTTGCCATGTCATTTTCTGTTTTCGTTTGTTTTTTTTTGCTTCAGAAGTGGTGGTTGCATTTTGCTCAAAGAATACTAGGCTTATATTATTTGCAAAAATCTATACATTCTATTTGTTCCATAAGATATTTAAAACAAAAGCAAAGCAAAAACTTTGCTTGCTAAAGCTTGAACATTGCCTTCTCTAACTTCCGTTAATGCCCCTCCTCCCCTTCTTACCCCATCCCTGACATATTTAGTTGTTTTTTTCCCTCTCTCTCTCTCTACCCATCACTCTGCCTGTACACCATCTCCCTCTGGTGCTCCCCCCTTCCCCCTTTCTTTCTCCCGAGGCCTCCCATCCCATGATCCTTTCCCTTCTCCAGCTCTGTATCACTTTCGCCAATCACCTTTCCAGCTCTTAGCGTCATCCCACCCCCTCCAGTCTTCTCCTATCATTTCACATTTCCCCCTCCCCCCACTACTTTCAAATCTCTTAGTATCTCTCCTTTCAGTTAGTCCTGACGAAGGGTCTCGGCCCGAAACATTGACAGTACTTCTCCCTATAGATGCTGCCTGGCCTGCTGTGTTCCACCAGCATTTTGTGTGTGTTGTTTGAATTTCCAGCATCTGCAGATTTCCTCGTGTTTGCTTTGTATAACTCAGTCAAGTTATTGGTGAAGGAAAAGATTTGACTCACATTTATAAAAAAAAAACTCCCAAACTCAGGAACGCAGACTATGAGCTTCCCTCAAAGCTGCAGTACTCACAGTTAAAACGCATGTCTACTTCCATGAAACCACTTCAATAACAAATCAAATTGACATTAAACCAGTAATTATAATACATTCACATAACACTCAGAGCAAATTTATTTTATCCAATGATATACAGTGTTTACTTCAAAATTATCATCCCAGCATTCAATGACAGAGTCAAAAAGAACTGCAGTACAGTTATCAATGGACTCAAAAAGAAAAAGGAAAAAAAAACTATTCTTTTAAAAAGAAAGTCAAAAACAAAATCTAATCTGTGTTCCCAATTAACAAAATAGAAAGTCGAGTCTCCCATTGGTTTAAATTAAAACTTATACCAAGTATTCTTCCAGAAACAAAGCTGGACCTCTGATAATATTTTAATTGATATACTAAATTAGAACTTGTTTGAAAATTGGGTCAAGAAAAGAAAACCATCATCTGCTTAATATCAGCTCTCTGCAAATGTACAACATATGGAAACTTTAACATCCATACACAATATTTCAGTTGGCTAAACATCTTATCATCTTAAATATTTTTGAATAATAGTTTACCAAATGTAACAATATCAATATCTGTCAAAGAGAAAATTGTTTTAAATCTCACTGAAGATCACTCTGATGTTGCAATTTTTGACTAAGCCCTGACAATAAACAGATGTCAAATTTTATCAGACTCATTGTCACTGGAATGCTGGGTACTGTGCAGCTTTAGCCATCACTACAAGCATATTGACTTCAGTGCATCAGAAGAGAGGTAAAGAAAACAAAGCATCAATGAACAGGGATTCCATAGTAATATAAAGTTAGGGGATTCAATTGCATTTGCATTATACAGGATTCCAATAAAACCATTACGGAAGTGATAGAGAACAATAAACCAGATGAGCAGAAACAAAAAGCAACTCCTGCCTGTGCAGCCAATCCAATTCCTCTGGGTGACTTGGTCGATAAATCCATCAAGACAGGCATTCACAGAATTATAAACTCAAAAGGTAATTTTAAAATCACAGTCACTAAACATTTTAAATTAAGGTACCACATTCACCTAGGTTTTTCGAACACATCATTCTCCACTGTGCATCCAACATATTATTCTCCGCACGCCGTATTCAGCACATCATTCTCTGCAATGTCTACTATCTTCAGTGGGATCCTGCCACCAAACATACCTTTACATTCCCTCCCCCCCGGGATCACTCATTCATGATTCCCTTGTCTATCTGTCCCTCACCACTAATCTTCCTTCATCCTGGCAAATATTCCGGCAACTGACAGAAATGCTACACTTGCCCATTCACATCCTCCCTTCCATCCATTCAGGTCCCTAAGCAGTTCCTCCAGGTGAGGCGACACTTCACCTGCAAATCTGTTGGGGTCGTCTATTGTATCCAGTGTTGTTGATCCAACCTCCTCGACATTGGTGAGACCCAACACATACTTAAGGAATGCTTTGTTGAGCACCTCTGCTCCATCCACCAAAAAACGGAATCACCTGGTGGCCAAACATTTTAATTCTTATCCCCATTACTGTTCTGACATGTATGCCCATGGCCTCTTTAACCACAACGAAGCCACTCTGAAGGCGGAGGAGAAACACCTCGTATTCTGTATAGGTAGCTTCCAACCTGATGGCATGAACATTGAGCTCTCCTTCTAGTAATTTTCCCCTCTCCCTTTCCTTTTGTAATCCCCTCTCTGGCCTCTTACCTCTTCTTCTCGCCTGCCTATCAACTCCTCCTGGTATCCCTTCTTCCGATTCTCCCATGGTACTCTCTTCTATCGGATTCCTACTTCTCCAACCCTTTACCTTTCCCACCCATCTAGCTTTACCAAATACTTCCCAGCTAGCCCTCCTTTCCTTCCCCCTACCTTTTAATTCTGAGGTCTTCTACCTTTCTTTCCAGTCCTGAAAAAGGGCCTCAGCCTGAAACATTGATAATTCATTTCTATAGATGGAGACCGACCTGCTGAGTTGCCCCACGTTTTGTGTGTGTTATTCTGTTCCCTAATGTTCTGCTGTCTAAATGGTTTGCCAAAATATATGAATAAGTAATTGGTAGTTGCCTTTTCCCACTTTCTGGACAAGCTTGTAATCCTTACCTTTCTCTAGGGATCTGACTGCTCACATAACTGCTCTGAGATAAAATTATCTTGATTATTCCTATGTGGTAAATTCAGTCCTCCTTGGCTTGCCCCTGCAACATTAAGTCTGTCATTTATACTTAGCATAATAAATTTCAATGTAAAAACATATGGTCATTTTATTGTAGATGTATTATGGTTGTCACAAGCCATCTGCTTTTCGGCATTTTGCACAGATGCATCAGCCATCTATTGATGACTGCGCCTCTCACATTGGCATTTGTTCATTTTTGTCACATGAAAAAAGTTCGACAATGGCATCTAAATCAGTTAGCATCTTCAGGGAATGCAGTGCAACTTCTCTTAACAGAAAACATAATTCTACACTCAAAAAGTATATCACCTTTATAAGTGAAGCTAGCAACATTGGAAAGAAACTTGCTCTTTACTTACATGATGTACATTAATTCAACTCCTCGAACAGTGAACACTGGAAAGACTGCTGGGGAAACGACTTTGGTTGAGTTTCTAAGCGCAGTGTGGGGGAGGCTAAGTATAAGCACTGATACATCTGTTAATTCAGGATGCTTCAGTGATCTTGTCATTTCAACTCTGTGTGTTAATCAATCTCGCTCACACTGTCAGGCGTAGTAACTTCACAAAGGCAGCTCTCCCATTGAGAGAAGTAACACACTTTGTGTAAACAAAAAGAAAATTCAAAATTGAAACACAGGCCAAAACAATCTAAATTGATATTTCTTGGGAAATGATCAGAAAGTGCAAAGGTACATCAAGCATTAATTGTCAGTGTAAGCTTAAAAAATGCTGATTTCAGGTAAACCTGTAATAGAATACACACATAGTGATTAATTAAAATATTGAGAGGCATAGATCATCTTTATAAAACTGGTCAATATCTATGATTACGAAACTCATGAATATCTGTACAATTAAAGTAATCAAAATATATACAGATTGATTCCATATGAAAATACCGAAGACCAGTTATGTGAATGTAACAGTATGAGTGCCTTACAGAAATTAGATAGAGTATAATCAGCTTAAGTAATATAGTGAAAAAACATAGTATCCACTTTGATTTTCACAATGAAGAGACTGCTTGAGCCAATTTATTGTGTACAGTGTATCGAAACTGTTCTATTTCCAATTGAAAAAGATGCCATGTTAATCTCATCCACCTTTTGTCACTGTGTTTCTTTTTGGAAGAACTCATGTTTATACTTAATATAAAAAATAACCTCTTAAAATGCCCCCCCCCCCCACACAGACCTCTTAGTTAATCCATTTTTTATTCTTCCCCAAAAATAGACCATCCTTTAATCTCAGAAAACTTCCCTGTACTAACAGTTAAAAAAACATCAATGGAAGTCATTACACTTCATAACATAATAATTTCTTCATGTCATCTCAACTCCCAAAATTTCCTTCTTCACTTTATGTCTCAAGCATGTGATTAGATTGGTGAAAGTGTTCTACGTTGGTGGGCTGTAAGGTCTGGATGCCATACATCCACTATGAAGATAAGCCTGTAGCTGGCAGCATCTTGCCAAACCTCATGCTCGAAAGAATCGTCAAAGATGAGCACTTTTCCCTCCTTCCATTCTCTGCAAAAACAGGACAACATTGAATTGGATCAACATCAGTTGAACAGTATTGAAAATTGCAGTGATACATAACAGGTTGATATTGTTTTAAAGCAATCTGGAAAAGAAAACTGAGACATCACTAGATACGATCCAATAATCATGCATCAAATCTGGGAGAAATATTTAGTCTTGATTTTCTTGCATTGTACGTACATGCTGGGTGCATACTTCATTAGCCTTTAAGTTTTGAAAATTCAAGAGCTGAGGCTGGCCCCATATAATAATAGGTCATATAATAATATTAATAGTTTTATTAGTGGAACATCACTGGTCACCCGCTTCTGGGCCATGCAGGTTGTTCTACTGTGGTCTCAGATGCAGACTTCTGACATCCCAGTTCCCAGCACTTCAACGGGCTGACTACCTCCTACACTCATAACCTGGCTTTGCCTCCATTTGAGAGCCCACCTCCAGGCTATTCAGCTATCAATGCTGTCATAGTAACTGTTTGGTGGATGTTATTGAACAATAAATAATTCTTGCGATTTGATTAAAAATATTTACATTAATACACTAATAAAGACTTCTGTACTTTAAGCTATTTGTAACTCTGCTTACCTTTCTGTTACCAACCAATTTCTCCCTTTCATTTTAATTGGTGCATTTGTTAGTTAAGTTTGGTGCAGACACAGCACTACTTTGCCAAAAAGTATTCCAGACTGACAATTTGTGGGTCTGCGCTTTGTGTTACCATATTCCATTCCACCATGCAGACAGGGACAGTTCACAGCACAGGTCCTTAGTGCTGGCCTCAGCTAGTATTGAAAATTGGGATACATGCCAAGTAGGGTCCAGCATTAGTACTGTTACTGGATTAAAAGTTCTGAGGCTAATACTTTTGGTTTAGAAACTTAAAAGCGGGACAAAGACAGTAAGTGAGAGTTCAGCATTAGAATATCTTTCACTTCAAATCCTAAGTTTGGGGAAATGGCCAGATGCAACAATGCACCTGCATTTCAACATCTGCAACGTGCCACTTTCCAGCAATGTGAAATCCTTTCCGCTTTTCAAAGGAAAAGGACTTCCACTGATGTAAACAGAAAAAATTAGCATTCCTCTTGAAAAATATTAATTGGTTATTGGGGTGCATATCTGACACATTATTGTTCAAGTCCTGTAAGCACACATTCAAAACAGCATCAGATCAACTGGGAACAGCTGACAGACTTGAAGGAAAAAAAAGTTACTTAAAATGTGTATGCAAAGGAACTTCAGGAGAATGGAATTCTACACTGAAGTGGAATTTCCACAGCTGTTCAGCCAGTTTCCCGAAGGAAATCCTGGAGTTATGAAAGTAGATTGGATGGAGCTAAGTAGATTGGGAAAAGCTAGAGAGACGAATCAGAGATAATATGCATATTTGCAGTAATTTACATCTGGTCATTTTTTTTGAATACTAGAGATTGTGTGGATGCTGGAAATCTAGAGCAAAACGCACAAAATGCTGGAGGAATTCAGCAAGTCAGGCAGTATCTATGGAAATGAATAAATAGTTAATGTTTCGGGCTGAGATCCATCTAGCCATTTTTTCCCCATTGGTTACACTTAGCTGAGACAACAAAATATTAATATGCACTTCTAATTTGTTTGTTTGATTGTAGATGTATTCATTAAACATGAAGAAATCTCTCACCTGGTGTCATTAGCACAGCGTATTCTGCATCCCTCTTTAGGAATAACCAGGCCAAGATGCATTCTTAAACGACAGTTTGTTGGTCCAGTGTGAGGCCATACATGAGTCCCTGGCTGCATTACTGAATACTTAATCTAAAAAGAATACACAGTAATAAATGAAATGCTGGGTTTCTATACTTATGAGCTATTATTGATTTTGATGAGTTCAGAATGACAATTTTACAATTTGATTAAATGATCGTAACATCTTTTTTAACATTGCCAGCATATGGAAAAAAAACTCTTGTGAAGTCAGTAAATAAATAGTCAGATTACAATATAAACAAAATTTTGTATATAGAAATCAAAAAGGATTGGAGGATAGAAACTGCTATTGCTGTATATCTGCCAGGTTCAGGACAGATTAGAGAGAGAAGTTTAGAAAGTGAGCGACATCTGGAAAACATATTTAGCATCTGCTATATGGAAGGTCCTTGAAATGATTTTGAGCTATAGATTGGGTGATTTTTTGGATAATAAGAATTTGTTAATGAACAATTAGCATAGAACCACAGAACATTACAGCACAGAAACAGGCCTTTTGGCCCTTCTTGGCTGTGCCGAACCATTTTTCTGCCTAGTCCCACTGACCTGCACCTGGCCCATATCCCTCCATATACTTCTCATCCATGTACCTGTCCAAGTTTTTCTTAAATGTTAAAAGTGAGCCTGTAGCGGTGTGCTACTTGCAGCGCTAAAATTACGACATGGAGTCGGTAACTGCAGTCAAAGAAACTTTATTCAAAATACCCAGCCTTGCTTTTAAGCCTCCCTCAACCTGCCCCCCGTGGCGCAGAGGCTCCAAAGCTCTGTGCTAGCAAACCCCCGTAGGCTATCTCCCTTAGCCGGAATGCTGGCTAATTGTGAGCCGGTTCGGATGTGCCAGGAAATGGGTCGCCACAAGCCCGCATTTACAACTTCATCTGGCAGCTCATTCCACACTCCCACCTCTTTCTGTGAGAAGAAGCCCCCCCCAATGTTCCCTTTAAACTTTTCCCCCTTCAACCTTAATCCATGTCCTCTGGTTTTTTTCTCCCCTAGCCTCAGTGGAAAAAGCCTGCTTGCATTCACTCTATCTATACCCATCATAATTTTATAAATCTCTATCAAGTCTCCCTTCATTCTTCTACGCTCCAGGGAATAAAGTCCTAACCTATTCAACCTTTCTTTGTAACTCAGTTTCTCAAGTCCTAGCAACGTCCTGGTAAACCTTCTCTGCACTCTTTCAACCTCATTAATATCCTTCCTGTAATTCGGTGACCAAAACTGCACACAGAGATTCAAAAAAGGAATCTGAATCTGTTTAATTAACCAGAAGAAAATTTCTTGACATTCTGGACAGAGTAGACAGAAAAGTTCTGCTGACACCGATAATTTAAGATCAAAACTTCGGTAAATTACAGCTTATGATAGAGTTATGGAACAAAAACTGAAGAAAGGCTTTGGATGGATAATTTTGTAAAAAAAACTTCAAAATTGAGGCTATACTAAACAACAACATTTTAAGCAGAGCAACGAAACTTAAGCGAATGCAGGATACCAATTTTGGGACCATAGCTATTTTTAACATATGTAGTGATCTCCACACACACACATAGCCCCCTCCTACATTTATACAGCTTTTGTTACATGCACATACAGTTCAATTCTTTCAGTGATTATGCAGAAAATTTGAAGTTAATAACTTCTACCTTAGGTGACAAACTTATCAATCACCCCTGCTGTGGACACTTTCTGGATGTCCAAGATCCGTATGCTTCATGACCGCTGGATTAAGTGTGTAAATGTAGGAAGGGACTACGTTGAAAAATAAATGTGCTACGTTTTCTAAAATTGACTCCTTTTACCCTAGGCCACGAACTTATCAATCACCCCTTGCATATAACTAATGTAAACCAAATAAACTGTTGGCTTTGTATCCAATGCATTGAAAGTAACAGACATGAGCTAACTTTACTAGAGATGTCAACAGTATGTAGATTCCTTTCCTTTCCTCCACATATGCTATAAACACTACTGGTTCTTAAATAACCAGCTTTCAATTGTCAGATCTGTATTAGGGAAAGGCACAAAGACCCAGAGAAGTTCAGATCTCAACATAAAAGGCATGAAAATTGATGGAAAAACAGCAGTGAAAACAGGGCTTTTATTTGATGGTTTACACCATTTAGTATGCCCTAATCCATACTGTGAAATGCAGTTGCAGTTTCAGTCTCTCCCCAGTGGGGTATAAAGTACAATTTTAACATTTATAGATGCAATTAATTATTTAGAAACCTCTAATTACGGAATGTTATGTATTTCATGACTGAGAGTGGGAAGGGTGCAGGGAGAGGAGAATCATGGATGGGGAAGGGGAAGAGAAAGGGATGCACTGGATGGACATTCTGTAATGATCAATAAACCAAATGTTTGGAATCAAGTGACCTTGTCTGGTGTCTCAGGGCTGGGTGTGTCTGCACCTGCTGCCCCGGCACTCTTTCTCTGCCACCTGCACCAAACCCCTCCCGCGGGACCTTACCCTTACCATTCCCAACATCCTTTCCTCCCACTAGACTTACAAACTCACTCTACACTTCACATTCACAACTAGAGTACTGCGTAAAAGTCTTAGGCACCTTAGCTATTTATAATATGTCTAGGACTTTTGCACAGTAGGTAGAAACCTTAGGCTAATCAAATCTGAAATTTTGGCAGAACTGACAAAATTGATCAGCCAATTTATTAAGTAAATCAAAATATTTAAATACCATTCAGAAGTGAAGGAAATTAGGTTAGAGAATGGAGAATAAGCAAAGTGCTTGCAGCCAGCTGTTGAAGTTATGGAATAAGAAAACATGAAGCCTCTTTTCCTTGACATTTAACAACATAATATGCTCCCAAGAGAAGACCAGAAGGGTGGAAATCTGTAGTAGGTGATTATTTTCTTACTCATAAATCCCTTGTAATAAATATATCTATGATGGAATGATTAACCCATACCTGGATGAGTGCGACTGCAAGAAATTCAAATCTGATCATCATCAAATTAAATCCTGAGCTGGAGTTTGTATGTTCTCTCCATGACTTCACTGAGCTGTATCCCACATCCCAGATTGACTGGTAAGCCAATAAATGACCAGTTAGCACAGGTTAATGGCAAAAAGGGTGATGGCAATATGTGAGAAAGAATAAATTGCAGAAATATGAGGAATTAAGGAGAAAGAACATTGGACTAATTGGCTGGCCCCTTGCAAACTGGCATGGATCAGGTAGGGCAAATAGCAGTGTCTCGTGTTGTTATGAAGTATAAGAACAAAGTAGTCTGCTAATTGCTACTTCATTCACCACTTTAAACATCCACACCCTCTCCCACAGGCCCATTGGGCTATAATGTGCATTAATCTTTATGCTCTACCCAGCGATTTGGTAGGGTCAGTAGCTGACCAGTAACTGATACAAAATACAAGTTGGATAGAAATATTGCCTCCTTTAAGTTTTTTTCTACAAAGTATCTTGACATGATAATACACTGGCAATTTCCATTGTTGCTGGCTAAATATATTGGAACTTCCTTAGCAACAGCATAACGGGAGATCCTTCCTCAAGGGATTGCCACGGTCCAATAGAGAAACTTAACTGCTTCACCCTTAAGGGGAAATTAAGCTTAGATGTTACATGGCCAACCATGCCCACATTGAACAAGGCATTGCTAGATGCACACTGAAGCAGGTATATATTTGGTCAATTTTTAAAGAAAAATATGTATTGAAGAATGTAATGAGAAAAGTGTGGTGATTCTCCAGGGGATTAAAAAAACATGTACTGTAAATGCATATTTAACCTACGGACATTCCCACAGACTTAAAAATAGCTTTTGTCCCATAGTCGTTGCTAATCTACTTGCTGTTGGAGAAAAAAAAGAGATCACTTTTCAGTTAAAAAAAAGTCCATTCAGTGAAAATAAAGGTTTAATTATCATGATTTTTCCATAACAATCATTCTCAGCCATCTTTCTGTGACTTGGTATCTTTGTTCAAAAATGTCAAAAATTGAGCTGACCTAGGCATTCTATCGATTGATTTGCTTTTCAAATGAATCACTAAGTGCATCTTATTGATTCACAGACAAAGTACTAAATGGGAGAAGGTAGGGCAGGGTTATAGGTGAAAAGCATGCTATCAACCTCAAAACTACTTCAGGGATAGCAGTTCTAGTATGTACTGATTGATAACTGCTCACCCCAAGGTTAAGAATAGAGAAAAGCCTTTGACATGGGCCACTTCTTTTGTTCTCCTTTCCAATGTTCTAAACATATATAACTTTACTCATCAGTTAGCATTGCTAAGAATATATTAACTGGTCCCAGTGCTACTGTGCTGTATGCCACGTAAGGTAGAGCAATCTGTCAGTATTTCTCTCTGGACTTGCATGAATAGCTTGCTTTAATAAGTTGGCCAATTGACCTTTGCTGACCAAAGACCATTAATAAAATGTACAGCCAACTCCCAGGTTATGTAGGTGTTGTGTTCTCAGAAAGTAGCCAGTATTGTAATTTTCTGTTCCTTTAACCCCCCCCCCCCCCCCACATTGAAAGCAGAAGTGCTTTTCTACAAGGTATTTTCCCCCAGATTAAGCTATTTTACTGTCAATGTCAGAGTGACCCACCATTATTATTCAGGTGAATATTAGACTAAGAGGATTGTTGGGTGGGAGTAGGTGGGGGAGGGAGGAGGTACTACGCAAGGGACTTTACTTATGTGCAAAGCTCCTTCTTGTGCATATGCAAACATATGGACGTCAGTGTGTGTGTGTGTGTGTGCACGCGCGTGTGCCTGTGCATGAATTGATGGTCATGCAGCAGTGGGTGCAAAAAAAGTGGTGCAACAAGAGACATCTATCATGGGGAAAGTAAGATTGCTGGCAAATAAAATGGAGGAACTAGTAGTACTCACGAGGACACAGAATGAATACAGATAATGCAGCATTATATGTTTCACCGAGACATGGCTACACAAGCAAATCCCGGATTCCAGTGCTACTGTGAATGGGTTTTCAGTGCTTGTGAACAATAGGTGGTGTAATCCCAGTCACATTTCTGTGAAAGAGTGAATCTGCAGTCTGTACATCGAACTGCCTGCTGTGAGCTTGCATCCGTTTTATCTACTGCTTGAGTTCAGTCACGCCATTTTTTTCTTTGTCTACATTCCGCCTTCTCAACGCAGTGTGATGTCATATGCAGTACTATCACGAGACTCGAGACTCAACAGCCCAATATGTTCATTGCAGGATCGGGAGACTTTAACCGACAACCTTACCACCTTCAATCAGTTTGTCAAGTGTCATTCGAGAGAAAATAAAGCACTGCATCTCTTGTATGCAAATACTAAAGCTGCTTACAGCTCCAGAGCTCTCCCCCCACTTGGAAGATGAGATCACAACTTGGTTCTCGTTATGCCCTTGTATAAGCCCAAAGTACAGCAACAGCTAGCTACCACCAAGATAGTAAAGAAAAGGCCTCCAGAGGCCTTCGAGGCTTTTAAGGGCTGCTTTGAGGTTACTACTTGAACGTGCTTTGTAAACTATATGGGGAGGTCATTTCTGATTGCATCACTGGCTACATCAACTTCTGTGTGGAAACTGTAATACCGTCAAGGACTATTTGCTGCTTCCCCAATGGCAAACCATGGGTCACCAGTGATCTAAAGGTTCTTCTCAACCACAAGTAGAGAGCCTTTCGATCAGGAGACAGCAAGGAATTGAAACGTGTGTGGAGGGAGGTAAAGGAGAAGATCAAGGTGGCTAAAGAGGGAATCAGGAGAGCTGGAGAACAAGTTTGGGCAGAGTAGCACACAAGAAGAGTGGAGAGGCATGAAGAGCATCACTGGCTTCAATCGGCCTAGCTGTAGAGCCTTGGAATGCAGCTGTGAATGGCGAATGAGTTAAACAAGTTCTTCAATAGGTTTGACAATTGCTCTCCTGGTCACAACCCTCTCAGCACACCAACTGCTCCCTCAACACCAACACCTCCCCTCCTCCAGTTCAACATGCGGATGAACAACACAGGTTACCACTGTCTACATCCCCTCCTGGCCACGCACCTACCGTCCACATCTCCACATACCAACCGCTATTGTCCCAATCTTCACCTCCCCCAGCCCCCACCTTCCACCATCTCCCAGTCATTCTGGACTCACCTTCACTACTGAGCAGGTGAAAAGGGCTCTGAGGAAACTCAGACATGGCACAGCACTGGCACCGGATGTTGCGTACCGCAGGGACTTGAGGGAGTGTGCTGAGCAGCCGTGTGGGGATCTTCAGTGCATCTGTGCCTCAGCCTAGAAAGGGTCCCAGCTACGTGGAAAACATCATGTTTGGCTGTACCCAAGAAGGGCCAACTGAAAGACTTGAATGACCACCGTCCAGTGCCCTGACCTCACACTTCATGAAGACCCAAGAGAGGTTGGTCCTGGCTCACCTCTGACCCCTGGCCAGATCAGCCCTCGATCCCCTGCTGTTTGCCTACCAGCAGCACATTGGCATTGACGATGCTGTCAGCTACCTGCTGAACAGAGCCTACTCCCACTTGGATAATCAGGACAACACTGTGAGGATCATGTTTTTTTGATTTCTCAAGTGCCTTCAATACCATACAGCTCTCATTGCTGGGAGAAAAGCTTCATTCATTGCAGGTTGGCACTTCCACTGTATCCTGGATAATAGACTACCTGACTGGCAGACCACAGTTTATGAGGCTTAAAGCTGTATGACAGACATGGTTATAAGCAGCACAGGGGATTATATTGGCTTCCTGCTTACCCTGTATACCTTGGACTTTAGATACATCACCGAATCATGTCATCTGCAGAAATCTTCTGATGACTCAGTAATTGTTGGGTGTAAAAAGGTTGGGAGGATGAAAACAGGACCCTGCTGGAAGACTTTGTCAAATGGTGTAAACTGAATCATGTACAGCACAACATCAGGAAGACAAAGGAAATGGTGATGGACTTTAGGAAGACTAAGCCTGCACTGCTCCCTGTTACTATTGATGGTGAGGAGTGGATGTGGTGAGGATCTACAAGTACCTGGGAGTGTACCTGGAGCACCAACGCAGAGGCTGTGTACAAGAAGGGCCAGAGTTGTCTTTACTTCCTGAGGAGACTGAGGTCCTTTGGAGTATGTAGGCCTCTCCTTCAAATGTTCTACCAGTCTGCTGTCGCCAGTACAACCTTCTATGCGGTGGTGTGCTGGGACAATGGCATCAACACGGGTGATGCCAACAGGCTCAATACACTGATTGGAAAGGCAGGTTATGTTATAGGAGTCAAACTGGACACACTGGAGTCAATGGTAGAACAAAGGACCCTATGGAAAATCCTGGCAATTCTGGACAATGTTTCTCACCTCCGTATGCCACCTTGGCTGTTTAATTTACTAATTTTCTGGCCATCACTGGCCAACCAGTATTTCATCATGCTCCTGACATAGGCTTTGTAAACAGTGGAAAGGCCACTTACAAGGTTTACAAGGGTGTTAGTAATTTGCCAAAATCTGGAATCTCACCATCTGCAGTTGTGGAACAAGTGATCACCTCGTTATTCTACTCGTTCAATCCAACACGTAACCAGTACCTGTTAGTCATCAGATCACCAGTCCTGAAAGTTTCTACTGAAGTCCAGGCACGTTTGAATAAAGTTTTGTCTACATTGCAGAGATAGATAATAGGATCCTCCCAGGTGATTTAATTGTCTAAGTTGGGAAGAAATGCAATTTTCTAGCAAGAAATGATTGTCAAGTAGGGAAGAGAAAGTACACTGTTTCATCAAAGAGGAGCTCAAGGTATCAAGGCAGCTTGCCTGATCCAGGCTGCGGTATTAGTGTATTCTGTCAGCGTCAGGATGTTTCCTGTAGTGGAGGAGTCTAGGACAAGAGGGCACATCCTCAGGATATAGGGGCATTCACTTAAAACAGAGATGCGGAGAAATTTCTTTAGCCAGTAGCTGGTGAATTTGTGATATTTATTACTCAGGCAGCTGTGGAGGCCAGGTCGCTGGGCATATTTAAAGCAGAGCTTGATCAGTTCTTGATTGGACACGGCATCAAAGGTTACAGGGAGAAGGCTGGGGAGTGGGGCTGAGGTGGGGAAACAAGGATTAGCTACGATTGAATGGCAGAGCAGACTCGATGGGCCAAATGGCCTACTTCTGCTCCTGTGTCTTATGGAAATATATGATACATAAGTATAGAGAAAAAACTGAATTGCATTAAGTATATATATATGTCTATTAGATAGTTAAGTTAAAATAAGTATGCAAAATAACAGAAATAAAATAGTAGTGAAGTAGTATTTATGGGGTCAATGACCATTTAAAGATCAGATGACAAAGGGAAAGAAGTTGTTCCTGAAATGCTGAGTGTATGCCTTCAGGCTTTTGTACCTCCTTCCTCTGGTAAATGTGTGAAGAGGACATATCCTGGGTGGTGGGGATCCTTAACGATGGATGCTGCCTTCCTAAGGCACCACATCTTGAAGATGCCCATGATAGTGAAAATGCTGGTTCCCATGATAGAGTTGACTACTTTAATAAACCTCTGTAACTTATTTTGATCTTGTGCAGTAGCACCCCCTCCCCATACCAGATGGTGATCCAGCCAGCCAGAACGCTCTTCACGGTACATTTGTAGAAGTTTTTGAATGTTTTAGTTGACAAACTAAATCTCCTCAAAAACCTAATGAAATAGATCTGCTGTCTTGCCTTCCTTATACCTACATCAATAAATTGTGTTCAGGTTAGGTCCTAAGAGGTATGGGTCTTCATGCTACTGTGCCTCCTCCTTGATGGTGGTAACATGAAGAGGCCATTTCCTGGAAGGTGAGGGTCTTTAATGATGAATGCCAACTTTTTGAGGTACCACTTGTTGAAGATATCTCTAAAGGTAGGGAAGGTTGTGGTTGTGGTGGAGCTAGCTGAGTCTACAAACATATGCAGCCTCTTGTGATCTTGTGCATTGGAAGCTGCGATGCAACCAATTATCATGCTCACTGCTGTACATCTATAGACATTGCAAATTTCCCAACACCCCAGTGAAGTAGAGGCACTGGCATGCCTCCTTTATGATTGTAACAACGTGTTGGACCCAGGACAGATTCTAGGAGATGTTAACACCCAGGAACTTAAAGCTGCTCATCCTTTTCATCGTTGACTCCTCAATCAGGACTGATACATGTCCTTTCAACTTCCCCATCCTGAAGTCCACAATCAATTCTTTGGCCTTGTTGACATTGTGTGCAACACTAGTCTGAATAGAAGTGGTGAATTGCAACACCACTCAACCAGCTGATGTTTTTCACTCCTGTATGTCTCCTTGTTGCCATCTGAGATTTTACCAAGAACAATGGTGCCATCTGTGAATTTGAGCAGTGCTGAGCCACACAGTCATGAGTGTAGAGGGAGTGGAGCAGTGACCCACGCACGCATCCTTGCCATGTGCCTGTGTTGACTGTCAGCAAGAAAACGCTATTACCGATCCATATTGATTGTGGTCTCCCAGTAATGAAATTAAGGATCGAATTGCAGAGAGATATACAAAGGCACAAGTTTAGTAGTCTGATGATTAATCAAAATTCATCCATATTATTGTCTGATGATTAATCAAATATCATCTGCTGGGTAGTCCATGTTATCCACATGCTTTAACAACCTTTATTCCAAGCATCAATAAGACAAGAAATTACTAAGTGGACTGAAGGAATGATTCTCAAATGTCCATGCAGAAGTGTACTGCCCTAACTAACATATGGGAAACAGTGGCTCTTGCTCACTCTAAATGGAGAAGGAGAATTCCGGTGGCACTGAGAACCTACAGTTCATCTGATAGGTAGAAACCCATGATAAACGGGTTTCGAGAAGCAAAACGGCTCCCAAGTTCCTTGCCCACTCACCCTATCAAGCCCCTCTGAGGCCCACCTATGGCAGAGTGCAAATCTCAGGCTGGCCTCAGCCACCTAACAACTCATGAAGTGAGGTGGAAAAAAGTCACAATGACAACAAATACCTGATTTTTGCATTTGATTGTCAAATGTACAAATGCTATCTGACTAAATTCATGATTACAATAACTGTTTTTACTTTAAGATTCAAGCCACAAAAATATGCTGAAGGAAGTGTCAAAATTAATGCTGGATGCACAAGAATAAAACTACTAAGTGAGACTTGCCAATCGTTATTGGCTGATGTTACAAAAGATCAAAGGCATATTTTGGCATGGAACCAGTTTCAATCCCAGTAACCAAGCAATACAAAGAATCAGAGTTACCATCCTGATGCACAGTGAAAGCACATATGAAATGTAATTTCATTTGAGAATATTAAATTCAGCATATTAAAATTTACTTCTATTACAAGTAGTTAACATCGTGTGTTAAACTGACTAGATTCATCCTTCACGGAAAACACAGCATTCTAATTGATACATCCTAATTTTGTAGTTCTGCGGGGCCACTGCAGATTGAGTCACAGAAAAACTACGCAGCTTCTGTCTCTCATTTCATTTTACAATTGCAGGCTGATGCACTCTGGAGATCAAGGTAATTACTAATGTCATATGTGTCAAGATTCAGTTAGGATCTTAATGATTTGTTTCTACAGTGAATGACAGTTTAATTGATATGAGAGAACAGTGTAGTAAACATGATTTCAGAAAGCCATGGCTGGTCTGGTACATCTATGAGAATTGCAACCTAAAATTCATATTTGAATCATATCAAAATTTATTTGGAATAAAATAATTAAAGAGTTATGTTTGATGCCTTCCATAGCAATTCATACAGCATTACACACTGACTGTATATATTATTTCCACAATAGATTTTTACATACCTGTCCTCTTTTACACCCTGTCGTCTCAGGGAATCTCTCCAGCAAGGCACATGTTTTCGGAACCTGTTGACAGGAATTCTCAATTCTACGACCTAGGATGGAAAAGTAAAACATACATAATTAGGCAGTAAACACATTACAATAATTGATATGTCATAATTAATGCAAGATAAATTTTAAATCATATTTTTAGGTCAAACCATAATGGAAATTATACATCAGGGAAAACTATTATAAACACATAAAAATGGTTGTCTAGCACTTACTGCTTTTCCACAAATACTATTCGTTTTCACACACACCTGCTCAGAGCTCATAATTTTCTCATTGCAATTGAGAAAATGTGCACTCTCTTCAAAGTGCAAAGTAAACTTATCATCAAAGTATCTATAGAGTAAGTCACCATACAACTTAGATTCCTTTTCTTGTGGGCATTCGCAGTAGAACAAAGAAATACAATAGAATCAATGAAAAACTACACACAAAGACTGACAAGCTGCCAATACGCAAAATGAGACAAACTGTGTAAAGCTGCATAAAATGCAGCAAGAGGAGGGCATGAACTGCATGGTAGGGTTCCTTGGTGATTGATGCTGCTTTTCTGTGACAGCACTCCTTGTAGATATGCTCAATGGTGAGGAGAGCTTAACCTGTGATGGACTGGGCTGTCTCCACTATTTTTTATGCACTTTCCATTTAAGGACATTGGTGTTTCCTTACCAGACCGTGATGCAACTGGTCAGTAAGCTCTCCACTGGACATCTATAGAAGACTGTCAAAGTTTCAGATGACGCCTTCGCAAACTTGTTGTTTTCATTCCAGGTTGTGATCTTTTCCCGTTTGTTTCAGTATAAACATACTGACATATCAAGAATAGAAGAAGCTATTTTCACAGAATCACAGAAGGGTTACACAGCAGGAAAGGGGCCTTTTAGCACAGTGCATCCCTCACTAGCTCTACAAAAGAAGAATCAGCTCCCTCGTCCTCTTGCCATAGCCATGTTAATTCTTTCTTTCCGACATTCAGCCAGCTCCTATTTGATGCTGCTGCAACAGTGCCCCTGGCAGTACAATTCAGGCATTACCCACTCACTACTTGAAGTTTTCCTCATTTTATTTTGCTAACTACTTTTATTGTTTCCCCTGGTTGATCAGAACAGGTTTACTTTGCCTACTCTATCATTCATTATCATCTTTATGTGCCATGTTGTAAGAAAAATTTTGGCAAATTTTTCTCAGAAGTGGTTTGCCATTGCCTTCTTCTGGGCAGTGTCTTTACAAGGTGGGTGATCCCAGCCATTATCAATACTCAGAGATTGTCTGCCTGGTGTCAGTGGTCACATAACCAGGATTTGTGAAATGCACCAACTACTCATACAACCATTCACCACCTGCTCCCATGGCTTCACATGACCCTGATCAGGGGGGCTAAGCAGATGCTACACCTTGCCCAAGTGTGACCTGCAGGCTAGCGGAGGGAAGTAGCACCTTGGTAGAGACATATCTTCACTCCGCCACCCATATTCCATCATTATAGATGCTCCATCAGAAGCCCTTTTCTTTGTTCCAAAAGAAACACCCAATTCTCCAGTCTATCCACATCACTAAAGTCCCTAACCGTTGCAACCAATTTAAGCAATTTTAGTTGAACCTCTATAAAGACACCTTCCTGAGGTGTTGTACTCATAATTGGATGTTATACTGTGTGGCTGAATGAGGGCTTTATAAATGTTCACTGCAACTTTCTTGCTTTTGCACTCTTATCACTCTATAACATTTTCTCCACCTGCTCTATTACATACAATAAATCATACACATGCACCCCAGAATCTGCAATGCCTGTACCCCTCAGGTGTCAGGTCATTCCAAATTTTTTCATCCAGGGCTTAAAATAATTGAGTTAAGGATGAGGAGAATAAATCAATTTATTTTGTGGCTTCAAACAATCTGCTTTATGGACAGCAGGACGACAGCAGATGCAATCTCACCAGCACTTGGATCACTAGGACAACAGCTGTACCTATGTCATGCTACTATTATTGATAATGCTTAGCGTTCATAATAAAGTAATCAACATGCTCCAAAACTGGGCCTCTGTATCTCCCTCTGCAACTGGATCCTTGATTTCATCATTGAGAGACCACAGCCAGTGTAGATCAGAAATAACATCTCCTCCTTGCTGATATCAACACTGGAGCACCTCAAGGATGTGTGTTTATCCATTGCTTTACTCTCTCCATACCAACAACTGTGTGGTTAGGTACAGCTCAAACACCATCATTAAATTTGTTGGTGACACAATTGTTGTTGGCAGAATTTCAAATGGTGACGAGGAAGCATATTGAAGTGAGATAGATCAGCTGGTTGAGGGGTGTCACAACAACAATCTTGCACTCAAAGTCAGTAAGTCCAGGGGTTTGATTGCAGACTTCAGGAAGGGGAACTTCAGAGAACACACACTAGTCCTCATCGAGGAATCGGAAGTGGAAAGGGTGAGTCGTTTCAAGTTCCTGAGTGCCACCATCTCTGAAGATCCATTCTGAGCCCAACATATTGATACAATTACAAAAAAGACACACACTCAACATTTTAGGGACAGCTTCTTCCCTTCCCCGATCAGATTTCTGAATGGACAATGAAGCCATGCACACTACCTCAATATTTTTTCTTCTATTAAATTTTACTACATATGCCAGAGATATTAAACCTGACGGATTCCGAGCATAATCTGTTCCATTACCCTCACCAATTCCGAAAACTTTTAAACTGTATGACACTTCTGGTTAAAAAAATCAACATCTTTTTAATTGATTGTAGTCCTTTGTGTATACTTATTTGCATAATACACCTTTGATAATTAGTATTTTATGTTTCAAGCTTTCATACCTAATTCATTCAACTAACCTACTTTTCCACTGGGATAATTTTACCTCAGCAACAACAAAGACCTTACAGTTATATGCCTCAGATTCACTGAAAACCACCTCAGCGCATCTCTTTTCATGTAGGGGACCACCACAATCTGTAATTAAATGTTCAATGTCTGCATATTCACGTGCTGGGAGAGACATTGAACTTGGCAAAAGGCTACTTTAAGATTTACTATTCTGTCATCTGTAAAACAGGGTTTTATTATTTTTATTTTTTTTTTTAGTTGGGATACTGAATGGTAATACATCTTTTTTTCCACGTTATTTTACATAATATAAGAACATAAGAAATGGGAGCAGGAGTAGGCCATCTAGCCCATCCAGCCTGCTCCATCATTCAATAAGATCATGACTGATCTAACCATGAACTCATCTCCACCTACCTACCTTTTCCCCATAACCCTTAATTCCCCTACTAGGCAAAAATCTATCCAACCTTGTCTTAACTATATTTACTGAGGTAGCCTCCACTGCTTCATTGGGCAGTTAATTTTAACCACAAAAGTAACTGAAAGCTAAGTTCCTCACTATAATCAGCACTTGTGTAAATTATAAAATAACCTCAAAACTGTGAACATTTAAAGAATACATTTTAGATTAGTAATTCTAACAATACGGTGATTTTTTTTGACAGAACATGCAACCCAATGTTAACTGGACAGAAAAGGTAGGATAGGAAGAGTGAATGCTGGAAATAAACAGCAGATCCAACAGCATCCCTCGAGTGAGAAACTCTCACGGACCTTTCATCAAAGAAATGTTAGAAATGAATAATTCATTAACTTGCGGAGAAGGGGAGAATCATAGAGATAACAAATTGAATGTCTTGTGAGACATTCAAGGCGAGTCTGACTGACATGAGTGATGTTGGTGATGGCCGATGGAACGTGATGGAACTGAGGAGATTCACCTGGAGGCTTCGTAAAGAGATGGAGGTAGATGAAAACAGAGTAAAAAAAAACACTGCTGGAAACATAAAACTGGAGAAGCAGAGTACTACGGATACTGGAAATCTGGAAAGACAGGGAATGCTGGAAATACTCAGTTGGTCAACAGCGTCTATGGAGAAAGAAACAGCTTTAAACTTTCAACTTAATGATATTTAATCATAGCCGGACAATTCTGATGGAAAATGGAAGGGCTGGTTACCCAAGTTGTTGCATTCAAGGTTAAGTCCTGAGGGCTGCAAGTCTGAAGATGAGATGTTGCTCAACAAGGATGCACTGGACTTCATTGGAGAGAGTAAGAGGCCTAAGACAGAGAGATCTGAATGAGAGTGGGATGAAGAATTAAAGTTACAGGCAACTGGAAGCTTCAAGTCACCCATGAGGACAGAATGGAAACGCTTTGCAAAGTAGTAGACCGCAAGGCAGGACCACCATATTGTGACACAAAATCAAAAGAGGTGGATGAGTAAAGAGGGTAAGGGAATAGATTTCCTACAATGTTTACAGAGGTTCTTTATAACCCAAAATGCAAAATACCCTAAAAGAAAGGATTTGTTACTGAATCTGACAATGGTCAGTGGACCAGAGCAGTTAAGAAGAATGATAGAGGGACATCTGGCAAACAATAATTCAAATGATACCAGAGAAAACAAAATATCATTAAAAAACAGATCACTAAACTGGGGAAAAGCACTGCCTGGGAGGTCTGAGTAAAGTTGGGCATGTAAAATGGCCAGCAAAACTGGTAAAGAATGATGTGGAGCAACAATAGGAAACATTTGAAAACTGCTCAATAGAGTGAAACTAAAAATATTTCAATGACAGGAAAGTATCAAGAAAACATTCATGGGAATTCCTTGGATCAGTAAACACATATACTAAGCACAATGATGACAAGTACCATTAAGAATATTAAGGGAATTAGAAAAGGTTAAAAGGCAAGAAGGAACTATGAATTTACGTGATTAAGGATTACAAGAAGTAAAACATTTAATAGACAAATCAATAAAAAACAAAGCCGAGACAGGAGATGCACTATTATATAACAAAGAAAAATAGCAGAGCTAAGTTTTTATCCATAGTCCCATTTATTGTCTATTGAAAACTTATATGTTCAAGTCAACAAACTGGTTACTGGAGTAGCGTTAATCAATTTTTGCACTGATTAACTGGCCTTATTATTTTTTCATTTAATTGAAGATGTTGGTTTTACACATTTTAATATGATCAATATATTGAAATATCACACAGATGATATGGTGTTATCTTCACAATTAGATATTACCTTGCTGCCAAATTGTAAACTGGCCCCAGTCGCCTTTTTCCCTTAAGTTTTCATCTTCAGGTAAGAAAAGCCCTCTTTCTTTATCCATTACGGTCAGACCCTCTTCACGGATTAACTTCCAATTTCTCTCCAGGGTCTACAAAAAGTAAATACTATTTATGATCTCACAACTAAACACCATCATGGGCTGAATGGGCCATTACAACATTTTCTCAGCAGAAAAACAAAGACCAGAACTTTCAGTTGTCTCAAATAAATAATCCACATCATTCATCTAGAATAATCAGTGCAACACTTCGATCTAACAAGAGAAAGAATAATCTTAATGCAATGTCATGTGTGTAACTTCTTAGAACCTATAAACAAATTAGTTAGAAATACATGGCTATTTAAAAAAATTGCACTTTTATGCCACTTTCTACAACTTCAGGACTTTCAAGGCACTCCACAGCCAGTTACTGTTTACGTGGATTCATGACTACAGTCAATGACTATCAACATGGAATAATTAACGTCACTTAAATAACTAACGGTTCCCTTCTACATATTAGTTAATTGAATAGATAGTAGAAATGCAGGAAGTGTCTATTCCTGTATCAAAATTTCTGCCCAATGTCCAGGGATCTCCACAGCAAAATTAATATTGTATCCCAGTAAGAAACACACTAGAAAGTTCAACCTCATGATATGAGAGAAATGAACAGATGAATACAAAGTTGGCTTGACATATTATGTCAGACTTGATTAAGAAGTACACAAACCTTCACCAGTTCAGTATACCCCGTTTCCTTAGCTGTCCACCAAGGCTGAGCCTTAAGTCCATTCACATTGTACAGTGAACGCTGCCATACTGATGCAAAGTGACCCCTCTTGTGTCCCAGTTCATACCATGCGTGTGCCTGTAGATGAGATAAATTGGTAAAACTACTCTGTAAACCATACTATGATTTTCTCTCATTGACTGCTAACTCATTTCATATCTGCATTGATTGTGCTAAAGGAAATGCTACATTAAATTCTTATATTTTAAATTTCATATTTTAATGTTCCTTTATTTCACCAGTTATACTAGGTTCAATCACTTTGCAAGACAAATTAACAATCACTATAACATGATTTTAAAGTGAATTTGCTCTGTTAAAAGCATCAGAAAGGGACTTTTCCAATTGCTGTATTAGATTAGTTTTATTATCTGGAGAAAAGTAACCAATTAGCATTCATTAAGTTCTTCCTCTAAACAAACTGGTTGAAAGTCAGATTTTTTTTACAGTATCAGACATTACACCATTATAGATGGAAGAGAGGCAAAAAAAAAACAAAAAAAAGGAAGTACAAAGGACAAAGCAGAAAGTGCTGATATTAGAAAATCTAAGTTAGAGATATATTTGGGTGAGCTTTAACTGTACTTGGAAGGCGAGGATACTGTAATTGAAAAACCCATTGATTATTTTACGTCAAAGTCTCTTACAACAAAATTACTATGCAGAATTTCTATTGCTAGCTCAGTATTTATGAGATGTTACTTTGACATATATGCATCTTTGAAATGTCTTAAATGAATAAATTCTATTAATCTATTAATATAAAATGGTGGCTCGCCTATATATTCACCTCTTGATCACCCACTCTCTGTAATGCATCTCCCAAGTGGAAGTAAAAGCGTCCATCATCAGTGCCTGGGTCTCCAGACAATAATCCTTCCTGCAAAAACATGGTCACTGAGCAAGAAACACATTCCACAATACACAGATGATATACATTAGACGTTACACTAATTTTATTGTAAACTTTGAGTTTCCTGAATTAATCACTTCCAAACATGTAAAACTACTCAAACTCATGTCTGCCAGTCATATAAATTACGGCTGAGAGAGATTGTGGTTTACAATCATTCATGACATGAGAATTAAGTCTTATTCTCGATTTAATACAACAGCTTCACACAGGGTTTGAATTGCATTTTCCCTGTAATGAGGTGGTAATAAAACACTCCAAATGACAGAGCACCATCTAAATACTTCCTTCAATTTTAACTCAACTTAGTCTAAACAAGACACAAGAGTCTGCAGACGCTGGAGGAGCTCAGTGGGTCGAACAGGAAAGGGATTGTCAACATTTCAAGTCGAAATCCAACAGGTCCTCATGCAGGGTTTATCCTGAGACATGAACAATTCCTCTCCTCCCGCAGATACTGCTTGATTCACTGAGTTCTTCTTGCATGTGTAATTGAGAACAACCCTGTTTGTATTGAGCCTAATTTTGTATTGCTTTATGATGTAGGTGGAGGACATTCGGCTCATTCAATCCATGCTGTCTCTTAGAACAATTCCTGTCCCCTACATACTTCCAGGTTACCTATTTTCTCACAGAGTCCACACTGATCAGAATCGAACCTATTTATCTAACTGGTACCTGACTAAAGGCTAAATGGCTTTTCCTTATGACTGTCAACAAAAAAATACATGAAAGTGGATTGAATGGAACACAGGATTTTTCAAATATTCCACAAAAGCCTGTGAAAACAGCAACTGACTCAGTATGACATATGACAGACAGCTTTTATGGAATGAAATATTTTTTTTTACAACAGTTGCTTAAAAACAGTCAGCTGAACTGGACCTTCAGGTCTTCAAAACTTGAAACCCAAGCATTCAAACAAGTCAAAGGAATGAAAAGCAGGGGTTGACATTGAAATTACTGCTGGCATACCAGTGCAAATTAATGTCATAAAATTTGGTTGCCAGTGTTATTTACTGTACTGTCTACTCATCCAACATGAGGCAGTGTTGAAATACAGTGGATTCCAGTTAAATGGGCCATCTGTTAATTGGGGCAGTCACTTATTAGGGAACCACTCCTAAAGAACAAAAACTTATCAAGAAAATAGCCAGAATTTCTTTTGTTTAACTGGGACACTATGCTGCTTCGTTGGGACAGGACACCGTTGCCGAACAATTTCTAACTAGTGTCAGTCGTGGTTGTCACTTAGACGCTACACCGTACTTAGAGCAAACAAGGTTTTAAATAGCGTCAGGTGTGCGTGTTTGTGTTCTAAAAGCAGTGATTTCTGACACTGATATTTGTGAGAAATAAGCAGTAAGATTAGGTCTGTATCTAACTCCCATCAGTGTCTCTTTACCCTTCCAGTTTCTTAGGTTCACGAGGATGATTCCAGGAATGAACAGGTTAACAGGAGCGTTTGGCAGCTTTGGGCCTGTATTCACTGGAATTTAGAAGAATGCATGGGGATCTCATTGAAGCCTACCGAATGTTGAAAGGACTAAACAGGGTGGATGTGGAAAACGCAAACACGAGGAAATCTGCAGATGCTGGAAATTCAAGCAACACACACAAAATGCTGGTGGAACTCAGCAGGCCAGGCAGCGTCTATAGGAAGAAATACAGTTGACATTTTGGGCCAAGACACTTTGTCAGGACTAACTGAAAGAAAAGATAGTAAGAGAATTGAAAGCGGGAGGGGGAGGGGGAAATCTGAAATGATAGGAGAAGACAGGAGGGGGAGGGGTGAAGCTAAGAGCTGGAAAGGGATACACAGCTGGAGAAGGGAAAGGATCATGGGATGGGAGGCCTAAGGAGAAAGAAAGGGGGAGGGGAGCACCAGAGGGAGATGGAGAACAGGCAAGGAGTGATTGTGAGAGGGGCAGAGAGAAAAAAAGAGAGGGGGGGAGAGAGAAGGATCAATCAATCAATAAGGGATAGGGTAAGAAGGGGAGGAGGGGCATTAACGGAAGTTAGAGAAATCAATGTTCATGCCATTAGGTTGGAGGCTACTCAGACGGAATATAAGGCGTTGTTCCTTCAACCTGAGTGTGGCTTCATCTTGACAGTAGAGGAGGCCACGGATATCAGAATGGGAATGGGACGTGGAATTAAAATGTGTGACCACTGGCAGATCCTGCTTTCTCTGGCGGACAGAGTGTAGGTGTTCAGCAAAACAGTCTCCCAGTCTGCGTCGGGTCTCACCAGGATGTAGAGAAGATGTTTCCTGTGTTGGGGCTATTCAGAACAGGGCACAGCCTCAAACTTGAGGGGCAACATTTTAGAATGGAAGGAGGAATTTTTTATAACCAGAGTGTAGTAAATTTGTGGAATGCTTTACTACAATGCAGAGAAGGCAAAATCCGTGTGTATATTTAAGGTGCAAGTTGATCGTTGATCAAAGGTTATGGTAAGAAGGCAGGTGTATGGGGTTGAATGGGATCCGGGATCAGCCATGAAGGAATAACAGAGCAGACTCAATGGGCTGAATGGCTTAATTCTGCTTCCATGTCTTATGGTCTTAACTATTCAGAACCGTTTTGCTCACTGTGGTTTCAAACATTCAGGCTTGGAGATGCCAGAAACAGCCGGGAGAGAAAATGAAATGATTTCACAACCTCAAGAAGTCTGCTTCTACAAAAATTTTCAAGTTATTGACAATCATCTTGAATGTTTAGAAGGATGCAACAGTTCCTAACCAGCATCAGTCGTGTCACTTGCATGGCCATTAGACACCATACCGTGCTTAAAATGAACAGCTTTTAAATAGCATCAGTTGTATGCTTGTGTTACATTATTAATTTAGGCCGACTGATGCCAAGTTAAAAGCAGTGATTTTTGACACAACTTCATGCAGGAAAGCAATGAAAGCAGTCCATTATCTGCACTGATTTTGTTCATTTACAGTCAATCAAAAGAACATGACAGCATCCACTGGATTAATTCTTCTATTGATAACGATTAGGAACTATTACACAATTTAATGGTATTATGGTAATGCCGGCATTATTCTAATTCATTTAAACTACTTCCATGAAACTTCGACGAATTGGGGCAGCGACTTAATTGAGCCAAAATATACTGGTCCTGATGAGAGCTAATTAAGCAGAATCCACTGTGTATTTCACAGCCAGCTCTGTATTGCTATACTATCCTGAATTACTATATATCTGAACTTTGAATTACTGTAACATGCAACCTTGGATGAGTTAACCTAACAGGGTTGTGTTTACCTTGAGATACGGGATGCTCTCAGCTATCTGATTTGCAGCTTTGAGGATGAATCCGTAATGAACTTTAGCAAATCCATCATTTGGAGCCATGGCCAAAACCTGAAACATCGCACAGCTATTATTTCTTTACTCACCATCAGAAATTCTTTACTTTTTTGGTTAAAAGGGAAAAATAAGAGAGAACCATTTATTCAAGCAAATCACTTTGCTCGTTCCATTCATTCTAGTCAAATGTCTTTGCGTCTGATACCAAGTAATAAATTAAGGGGCCACATATTTTTGAAGAAGCGTCTGGTAAAATTTTTCTTCATTTGGGAAGGGAAGAGCCAACACCTCTTCATTGTCTTGTTCTATGTAAGTAACATAATAATACATTTCAATATTTATTGTTAAATTAAGCATTTGTAAAGAGCCTCAAGTTACTGTGGGAATTACACCCTCTTGGTAGACGATGAGTGTACAAGTTTGTGAGATGGTACACTATATCCACCATTTAACCAGGCTGTCTACATTCTCTTGAGGCAGGTCTTCAAGGTTCTTAGTTCCATACCTTAATGTTCCTTCTCTACTTTGAACATTCATGGGTCAGTGATTCCCAGGAATCATTGGGTTTATTGCATTTATACTTTGAGTACATTATTAAATCCTTTCCTTTGTCCACTTGGTAATCTTTTGCCATAACACAACTCAAAACCAAGGGTTTGATCTGGAAGTCTGGCATGATGTGTCTTCTCCAACATAGCCTAGTGTGACTAGGGTTTCAATACTAGAGATGTTGGCCTAGGTAGGAGAAGATAGGACGCTGGCTCATTTATCCTCCCAGGGAATTGAAAGACTTTGAAGACACATTGGTGTTATTTTCACTGTGCTTTGTAGTCCTTATCATTTAGATGGACAGGGATCAGTGCTGCCTCATGGTGTTTTGTTCCAGATCCTATTTTATATATACCTAATGTCTGTAATAGTGCAGCAGTGAATTACATCATCAATATCTGTTACTGCCCAAGAAATGACAGGTGGACCTCTTTATCCATGATACTTTACGAGTCTTTAATGTTGGAAGATGTTGTAGTGTAGAGAGGGCAGTTGTTACTGGACACTGATCCTGAGGACAATGAGTATAAGAACCATCTTCTCAATTGCTTAAGTGAAAGTGCAGTTGGTTGCTTGGTGCTCAACCTCTGAGCATGTACAAACACAAGCTTTCTCTGCACGCTACAGCATCTGGAGTGTAATCATTATAGATTGAATAGCAACCATGAGTTCTGAAGATCAGCTCCATAAAAGGGAATATTGTTGGAGATGAGGTTCAACAATATGGTGAGATATATTGGCAATGGCACAGTTTCACAACAAGCTCATAAGGTGATAATGATCCACTGCCTGTATCTTTACCAGACTTAACATTACATGTTTTTCTCAATTAAAGCATACACAAATTAACAGCCCACTAATATATACATTCCAGAGTTGGTCACAAGGCAATTGGTTACATTGCATAGATCATCACCACTGAGTTCAACACACTTTACAAAATTTGGTAAGAAAAATATCTGTGTTTCAATCAGCAACAACATTTCATTGTAGAACTATTGCAATATTTTACAGCACAGTTTCATTTTTCCAGAATTTAGGGTTTCTACAATGGTATGAAGGAACCTTTGTTTTTTCCTCATCTGTACAGCTTGCATTTCTAAAGGTGGGATTGATACCACTGTATCAATTACCCTTTAGCATCTTATCCACCAGCCATCTTACATATGTAAATATGAACAGTGAATAACAATTAAGAAATCAACTGAATTTAACCCTATGTTTTCCTTCCTACCCATGTATACACAGTATATTTCCACACACACTTCACCACTGCAGATCACAGGATGCAGCACTTGTATTAATGGGCAAGATAAGATTAGCAAAGAGAAACGATTAAACTTTATTCATAGGCAAAATGGCTTAGCTTTATGATTGGCGGTTATGAACCAAATGAAGCATTTGGGAGTACATAAACTCAAGAAGATGCTGTCTTTGAATATGAACTTCAAACATGGAAAAAGATATGCACTTTCCAAATGTAAAGCTTTGAAGATATTCTGACATCTTTCTACTATGTTTCTTGATGACGTACCTCTTCATACACTTTCTTGGCATTATTGTTGTCTCCCAATAATAGATAACTTACTCCAAGCTCATTTCTAATTGAGATATCATCTGGGTAAAGAGATACCAGCTTCTTAAGGGTCATCACAGAACGTTTAATGTGACCTGTATATATGCATACACAATAGAACAACGAATGACAAAAGTTAGCAACATGCACATCAGATCACTTTAAACAAACTTCATTGATACTACAGGCAAGAGTTAAAGCAACTGTTTAACAAAGTACCACTCTTCTCTCTCCTGGATCTGAAGACACAAACCTAGATCCTACCAGGGTAGCTGAAGAACATAAATTTAACAGATATTTCTGGAATAAAAGATTGACAACTAGTGATGGAATTATGTCCTTTATAAGGTGTTTAAATAGACACTTAAGTAAGGTGTACAAGGATATGATCCTAATGTGGGCAAACAGGCTAATGCAGATGGACGAACAGGTCAGCACTGAAATGACAGAACAGAGGGTCTGTTTCCATACTGTAAAACTCCATGACCTTGTGACTCTTCCAGTAGGGGTAATAGAGAAACAGACAGCTGGAAAAGGCAGAAAATTGGAGGCACAATTGGAGAGGGGGAGAGGGGGGAAGAGGGAGGGAGGGAGGAGAGAGAGAGATGGGGGGAGAGAGACGGGGAGAGGGAGGGGAGGCGAGAGAGAGGGGGGAGAGAGAGAGGGAGAAGGGGAGAGAGAATGGGGAAAGGGAGAGGTGGAGAGGGGGAGAGGGAAGCAGAGAGAGGGAGGGAGAGATGGGGAGAGAGAGAGAGGATGGAGTCATAATCAATCAAACAAACGGAGACACTGACATGGAGAGATCTATCATCTACAAATTTTACCTACTGCGTTTCTTAACCCCTTGCTCAGCTGGTTCCATCTGCCTATCATTCCCCACTTATGTGGGTCAACATCACCTTCCTTATTTATCAGATTCCACCATCTGCAGCTGCTATTTTCCTTATCTCTCTCTGCAGGCCACCCACCAGTCACTGTCTTCAGTGTCCACTACATCCTCCCCCACACCAACCTGCTCATCAAACCTATCCTCAAATGATTCCACCTATCACCCAGCAGCATACTAACCTTCTTCCCTCTATAATCTGGGTCTCAACCTGAATCACCAACTATCTCTCCACTGCAAGACAGGAGTGGTTGGTTGATGATTCAGGTCGACCCACTAAATTCTCCAGCCATTTTTATTTTTTTTCTCCATCCGCATCTCTTATGGTTCTCTTATCTAATACCATTGCTTCTATAAATTGTTTTTCCTTTTTTCCTTCCATCATCAAATTACATGACTTTATACGTTCATGCGTTACATTCACACTACATCGAAGGGATCTGATTGATTGTGGCGCTAGTGGCTCTTTGTCTTCAGTTAGTCTTCTGAACCAACTACTTTCCTGTAATTATTTTTCATGAACACTATGGAATGCTTGCAAGGACCAACCTTTTGTTATTCCTGAATTTGCAAAGCTCAGTATCTAGTAATAGCAGTTTCTGCATTTATAGATTTCATTACTTAAGCTACGCAATCTATATGACCTCTTTCCCTTGATACAACTCCATAGTTACCCTTGAAGTTTTACAAGGTTGTTCTGAATGCTATTTCCATTCCTGCCCTTCAACCACCTCATTTCACATTCTCTTATGTTTGACTCTTTTTCTTACTCTATGGCACTAATCTATGAGAGAGAGAAACAGCATGAAGCTTAATTAAATAATAGTATGATCAAGTTTCTATAACTAGGTAAGCTAGTTACACTCCTCACCAAGGAACTGTTGTCGGTTTGCCTGCCGCTTCAGTGCCAACTTCACCAGATCAGCGGTTGGATTTGGCATGTCAGCCACTTCTCCATAGGTACTGATTGCTCTTTGAAGGATCTCATTGCTTCGCATCTTCTCTGCCAAATCATCTTCTGACTACATAAAACCACATGAAACAATTAATATATACACAATTCAGTATTGAAGTTCAACTAACGGGCTCCTGGACCGGCTGCAGCGATGAATTGACTTCGTGGCTGTGGATGCATTTTCGTGAACTTAAGTTGAGTGCTAATTGTTTACTTTTTATTGTTTGCATGTTTTGTTCTTTTTTTCGCTGAATAGGTGTCCGACAGTCTTTTTTAAAAGGGTTTTATAGGGTTTCTTTAATTTTGTGGTTGTCTGCAAGAGGATGAATTGTATATAGTATACATACTTCGATAATAAATATACTTTGAGCTTCGAACAAGGCACTTACAAAACAGCAATGCTTATAAAAATGTTAATTTTCTGCAGTTCGTTTACACTGCACTAGATAGGAGGTGAGAGATAAATGTCAAGTACTTGGAAGACAGTCTTTGTACAATTTTCCTGATCCATTTTCATATTTGCTTTATAAAGATCTCCATTGACTTTTCCTCCAACATGTTGTTCATTAACATGCAGTACTCTTCAGCTACCAACAACAGTATAGTTTAGTTAATTAATAAAGGGCACAGAAATAATTGAAAAACATTGAATAAAATTATGGGTCTTTGCAACTACAAATAGTTCTTAAATTTTCACCATTTACAATACTAAACAAACTTTCAAATAAACTGCTGGTAAACAATAAGCCAACCCTTACCTAGCACACTGCACACTACACATATACACAATAGAATGGTGCAATATATACAATCATGTGGTGCTAAAGTTGGACTGGATCTCCCATTAAACTATGCTGATATAGAGAAGCATATGGTAAAAAAGGGCCAGGGTGGGTTCCTGTCAAGAATTTCACCTCTCTCACCGGATGAAAAGTACAGCACACTCAACCTCCTAGTGTACTTACCTGTGCTTTTCCATATTTAGCTCGAGGACTCTGGGGATATGCTTTGAGAAGTTCATTAAATGCCTGCAGTGCTTCTTCAGGTTTACCCTAAAGCATAAAGAGAAAGTTTTAATACTTGGAAACATTTGTACATCTTTGTAAACAAAAACAGTCCATTCCAAATGTTCATCAATGATAAGTTACCTGATATCAAATCTAATTTCTTTTTGCTAGCTTTAACTTGGGTACTTATATCCTAATTGATTTGACTCTTTGATTTCATCATTATCAAATATTATGAGCAATCCAAACTGAAGGCAAGATGGGCCATCCTCTTCAGCACCCAGAGATACCAAGTGGAGACCCATCACTGAATCTTTCTGAGGTCACCACCACAACAGAAGTCAATCTTCAGTTAGCTTGAATCATTGCATGTAATACCAAGAAACAGGTGGTCACACAAATGCATGACAAACCCCAGCCAACCAGCAACTGCCCTGTATGTCTACTTTCCATCAAGAGCAAAGTGGGGAAAGGCATTATTAACAGTGTTAATGATATGGCACATATTAACAATTAACATATTAACAGTGATTTCACCAGGATCATTCAGCTCTGGACCTACACACAATCCCAAATGTGAATGAAGAGCAAAAGAAGGAAGATGAGAGCTACTGTCCTCGTGATCAAGGCACCACTTGACAAGAGGGCAGCTCCAAAGGGCCCTGGATAAAAAAATCAGGTAACAGGACATAAGGGGAAATCTTTACACTGGCTGAAGTCATGTTCTGTACAAAGGACGATAAATGAGATGACTGGAGCTGCAGGAGTTAGGCAGACAATCTCTATATCCTATCTCCAAGAGGTGATGTCTCAAGAAGACAGAAACCATCATCGTGGACCACCATTATCCAGGCCAAGCCCTCTGCCATCAGGAGGTGGTACAGGAACCTGAAGACCCACAACTCAAGATGCCACAACAGATTCTTTCGAACTATCATCAGGTTCTTGAACTAACCTACCTCGACCTATATTTTATTTCCCTCTTAATTCCATGCGAACATTATGTTTATTTTGTTGTTTGCTTTGCACATGTGCAAGTTACTTATGATTTATGCTAACTTAAGTTTGCATTAACTTCTATTTGTTCTCATCACTGTGCCGCTGTTGCAAAAATCTAACGTTCCTGGCATTTACATCCCGCGAAACAATAAAATGATGACAATAAACTTGAATTCAAGCATCTTCAATTGCTTCATCAATGATGAGTGGAGATGTTTGCTGATGACTGAAGAATGTTCAGTTGCATTTACAACTCTACAGATTCTCACACTGCAGCAAAATCTGGAGGCATTTTGGCATAGACTTATGTAGTGAGTAAAATGTAAACTCTACCAAAATCCTTTCCTATTAAAAGAGGAGCTCAAAGTTAGGATATTCAGAGACGAGGGTGACAAATGTATCTGTTTCCACAGAAGAAAGCTTTTCACTGTACGAATAAAAAGAGAAAATGCTGGAAACACTCAAAAAGGTCAGAGAGAAATGGAAAGAAAGTTAACTTTCCAGGCCCAAGAACTTTAATCAGAAATGGAAAAGAGAGGAAACAAGTTAGGACTGAGATGCCTCTTTTGGTTATCCACTGGTCATGAAGTCCTGTAGCAGGTCACTGACTCCCTAAAGAGAAGGTCTGTCATGAAAATGGCAATCTTTTCATTTGAATGCATTTGCGAACTTTGTGAGAAAAGATAAAAACAGTTAACAGCTTTACTTATTTTACTTTTACTATTTAACTTCTAATAACAAATTGGAAATGTTAAAAATAAAATAGGTAAAATAGAATAGTAAAATAAAATAATTGTTACTTAAAAAAAAATTAATCTTTTTGAATTATTTACATCTAAACATGCTCTGCTTAGATTATTGCTGTGAATTGCAGAACTGTAAATGGTGGAGGTTTCTCAAGAACCTTGAGAGTAATTAGCAGCCACAATTTCTGGAGTTGAAACATTAATTATGATCATCAGCATATGATTATTCTCTAAGTTATTCAAATGCTAAAGATCACGATCACTGTGGTGGATAATCTTTATAAAAGCTACTTCACACCAGGAAATCCTGTTAAGTTTAAGCATTTGAAAGTATTATTGCACTTAACAATGTATTATTTGGTATTGTCAAAATTTGCAGAATTTTCTGAAGCAGAATCACAGGTAAGATACTGAATTTTATAGCTCACCTTTTTTCGCAGTTTTTCAGCAGCATCCAATTCAGGTTTAATGGTCTTGTCAAACTTATTCAAGAGTTTTGGTTTCTTCTTCTTAGCTGGAACTAATAGAACAACCACCATTAGCCATATGATACAAGTATTCCAAAAGGTAAACAATACAGCTCTCATAAGTAGTTACAAATTTCGATAGAGTCCTACTGATCTCCTGATTTTATTCAGATTCTCAATTTCTGTTTATGCTTTTCTCTGGTATTTTCCAATAATCCCAATCCTGAATTATACTACGGCAATCTCCATGCAAATTTAGGGTCCATATTACAGTTCAATACAAATCAAAAAAGAGCCATTTGGCCTTTCATGAATATGCTGGCTTTTTAAGAGATTTTCATTATTTCCACTTGACAATCATGTTGCCACAGTTTTTAACCAATTATTCAATTACATAACCTGTTCTCTTTTGAAAGCAACAATTGGGTATCACTGAGCATAATTCATGCTGATACAATTGTATTTCTATGTTATATGACTGTCTTGTACATACTATTTATCACAAATCCCTCTAAATTCCATATTGCACATTTAGATGGAGACGTAACATAAAGATTTTTACTCCTCATGCATATGAAGAATGTAAGTAATAAAGTCAATTAAATTCAATTCATTCTATAGCTGTCATTGAAGGCATATCCCAACTCAGAACATTCACTGCACTCAAAACTGTACTCATCTCACCAACACACACAAAATGCTGGTGGAACACAGCAGGCCAGGCAGCATCGACAGGGAGAAGCGCTGCCGACGTTTCGGGCCGAGACCCTTCGTCTCACCAAGTTAGTTTAATTTTGTACAATGGGTTACAAAGCTGCTACCACTAGAAACACAAGTTCTTGTTTACCTTAGCAAAGCGATTCATGATTTGGAACATCTTTTGAAATCTCTCACCTCCTCTGTTCTAGCGGAAACACCAACATCCCCAAACTTACCATATTTTGCATTCCTGGTATCATTTCAAAAACAAAGTTTCTGTATCCTCTCCTTTAACTTTTCTGACGTGTGATGGCCATCAATAAGGGTGAGGTGTAAGGAGGAGATGACGACAAACGATTTCAAAAGATTTGGCATAACTTTGTTGTAGCACTCTGTGCCTAAGATCCTGAGCTTTACTTTATATGAAAAGCATTCTCAACTTGACCCATCATCTTTAGAAATGTCTGCACTTGACATGTTTTATCATTGCATTATCTTTTACAACTATTCAATTACACTTATTTTAATCCTTCTGGAAATGCATCACTTCACAATCTTATTCATTGGTCCATTTCATTAGCCTCTTTTTGTCAGTTGTTTGCTACTGTTCCAGGTTCATCATTGGCTAAAAACTTTGAAAATGGGTCATGTGCAGCCAAGATAAACCCAAGGAAGTTGAAAAATTTGAACTGCTCACAGCTTGCAAAGAAGATAGTGATGTTTCTGTCCAAATGTTTAATTCTTTCATTCACAACTTTAACAACAATGCTTCAATATTATTGGAAAATTGAACATTTATGTAGATTTTGTTTGGTCTGTTGATAAATTTATCGGAAATTAACACTTGTGTAGACCAATCCTTAAAATATCAGGATTTAACCTAAAACCTTGCTTTCAAATAATAATTAAATTTTGAAATGTTCATAGGCTCTTTAATAGAACAAATACTGTTTTAGGAAAAGGCACAATGATCCAGAGGTTTAGATTTAAAAACTAAAGACATGAAAATTAATGCAAATATAGCAGTGAAAGCAGGGCTGTTTTACACCATTTAGTGTGCCCTAATCCATACTGTGAAATACAGTCGCAGTTTCAGCCTCTCCCCAGTGGGGTGTAAAATACAGTTTTAACATTTATAGATGCAATTAATTATTTAGAAATGTCTAGTTGCCAAACAAATTATGTTGCCACACAAGACTTTTGCACATTACTAGGTACAGTATATATTGCTATGATGCCTAAGACCTTTGTATAGTACTGTAGTAATTTTATGTATTGCACTGTACTGCTGCCACAAAAAAAAAATAAATTTCATGACATATGTGAGTGAAGATGAACCTGATTTTGTTATGGGTCTCTATTGTGGACTGAGAGAGGGAAGGGGGCAGGGAGAGGGAAATCATGTTTGAGAAATGGAGAAGGGAGAGAGGAGGGAGCAGGAAGCCGCAGAGAGACATTCTGTAATGACAATATCCAATTGTTTGGAATCAAATGACATTGCCTGCTGACTCAGGGCTGGGTGTGTCTGCACCCACCCTACCCCCACTCCTGGCACTCCTCACACCCCACCTGCTGCACTCCACCCTCACCATTCCCAACATACTTTGCTCCCACCAGATTTACAAACTCGCTCTCCATTTTACATTGACAAATATAGTACTGTGCAAGTCTTAGGCACCAGAGCTATATATCTGCCTAAGATGTTTGCACTACTGTGTAATTATTGCACTTATGGCAGACACTGCCATGGTGGTGTTAATAAGATTTGGAGACCAAATCGTGCACCTCATGTATTACTTGAGTACACGATGATAAGCCTCAAGTCCTCAAGTCCCTCTATATGGGTCATATAACGAATAGTTAAAACCAAAATGCTTTTTAAAATCACAGCAACTTGATCTCACATTGGCATGTGCAGTAATTCTCATTTATTTTGACACAAAGTTTTATGTATAAAAATTTTAATTTGGTGGTACACTAAATTAACTTGGTCTTGTATCAAATATACTAATTAATTGATAACATTTTGTAAATGGTTAACCTCTTTAATGCTGGATTTCTAATTTAGCATACTACAATGCACAGGAATTGCTGGATTTATATCTGGTCAGTCTAAAATGCATGTACTTAATAAACAAATAACTTAATGATGAATGTTGCACCAGGAATCTCCCTGGGATTTTCAATTTCAATGAGCATAGAGCCTGCAAGGATTTTTTGAAATTATAATGAACAATGTTAAAAGAAATCTTGGTATAGAAGAAAATTGTAAACATTTACTAAGAGATGTACTGGAAGCAAAACATACATTTGTGGCCCACAGTCATTTGCATACTCATCTGCACAGTCCATGGAGCAGAACCTGGTGAATTACCTGGTGGTCCCCAATCACTTTGGACCAGGACCATATGCTGTAGAGATTTTATGGTAGCTGGTGTGCAACACTCAGTCCTTGCTAAGAGAAGCAGTGCACATGCACTCTCCACTCCTCAGAAGTGATCAACTCAAACAAAAAGGGAGTGGAGGGTAGGAAAGAAGTTTTGTAATAACTCCTACGATCTCAACTACCGAGGAGAGTAAGCACTACAAAAGTTCACAAGTACAACATTGCCCTAAAAATTGGGTGAGTCCCAATTTGTCTTCATTGCAGAGCTAATACCACACATTTCCTATCAATCATAACTGATGTATTTTGCCACATGCTGTAAATGTCATTTAGCAGCTTACTGTTTGCAGCCAAGTAACATTAACGCAACCACAAGAAGGTCATGACAGCTGGGATACTGTGCTGATCCTACATATTTGCTGCATAGTCCCTGTGATGTCGTGCAGCTAATGTGACCACAACTTAACTGAATCTTTTTACAGGCATTTTTCAATTTTGAAATTTGTGTTTGGTCTCAGTAAACAGAGTAGATGAGATGCTACTTCCCTTCTAAAACTACCAGATCTTCCTTCTTTGACCTACTACATCCTCTTAACTATTTTTGCTTCCCCCACTCAAATGGCATTTTCAACACACAAGCTGTCCCTTGGTTCCGATTTTACAGACTTTCATAGGCCAATCCTGTCTATTAGTCAGGAAATACACCAAAATCATTAGTTCAGCAGTGTCAGGAATTAACATATGTACATACATTTGACTTCTGAATTTAATAATATTATGGGAGTTGGGAACTTGTAAACTGGGAACAGCCTATATAGTACAAGCACTTTGATGTCTTGATGTTAATAATGAGCAGTAGGTATATAAAGAGTGGATAGCATTTTTTACAAAACAATGAGAGATTGGGTTTCAATGGCCCATGTGATCATGATCCCTGCTGGAACACCCAATTTACCTTCCATGCCTAACTTCTGACTGTCCACCAATGCAAAGTCTTGGAAGACCCATTGTTTGCTGAGCTCCATGGAGTGTAGCAGCAAGGATCTGTCCTACTGGAAGGATAGTGAATTCAAAGAGGCACACGTCTCCAGTGAGATTCTGAACATCTGCTAAGAAAAACTGATGTAAACTGTTCGGGATGGGTTAAACAACCTGGCCTATAATTATTTGGTCTGGATCAGGCTGAAGCATCCCCAGATGCAGGCAGCATGGCCTGAGGATTGGCAAGGCCACCAACACACAGAGAAGGTCTGTCCACGAAACACCATTGAAAGCTCTGACAGCCTGTAAAGCCCTGACTGTTGTAAATAGTGCAAGGGTTTCTAAATATCATTGAAAGTCATTGGAAAGAAAGTATATAATTAAAAAGTTATTAAAATTTAAACTTAATTTAGCTAATAGAGTCATATGGCAAGGAAAAAGACCCACCAGCCCCAAAAGCTCATGCTTCATGCAAGATAGTCCTTACGACAACATTTGGCCCATTATTTTCTAAATCTTTCCTATCTATGTACAATATGTATCAAACTTTTTCTGATGTTGTTATTGTACCTGCCTCAACCTCTTCCTCTGGCAGCACAATCAAGATACATACCACCCATTGTGTAAAAAGAAGTTGCCCCTCAGCACCGTTCCCTCTGCGCTGTGCGCCTGCGCAATAACTGAGATGCTCCCATGCCACACAGCTGGAATTTTATTTTAGACAATGTTGATATCCAAGTGCCCCACAGTTTTCAAGCACGTAAAAAAATTCTTACTCGGGGCAATGGTTGGTCCACATACCTGAAAAAAAATAGAACATTGTCTTTCAAGCTCCTAGTATATCTTTCCCCTCTCAACTTAGATCTATGCTATCTAGTTCTCAATATTCCAACTCTGGGAAAAATACTAAGTGCAATCACTCTACCTATATCTCTCAAGCATTTATAAGATCACTTCTCAGTCTCCTACTACTCAAGGAGAAAGTCCTATCCCTACAACTCAGTCCCTCAAGTTCTGGCAACATCCTTTTCAACCTTTTCTGTACTTTTCCTGGTTTAATGACATCTTTCCCAAAACTGAACATAATGCTCCAAGTGCGTCCTCATCAACGTCTTGTACAACCACATTGCAGTCTTCCAATTTCTATACTCAATGACCTGACTGACGAAGGCCAGTGTATCAAAAGCTTCCTTCAATACCCTATCTGTGACTCTAACTTTCAAGAAAGCATGTACTTGAACTCCAAGTTCCCACTGTTTTACAACACTCCCAAGGGCCTTAATGTTCACTGTTGAAGTCCAATCTTAATTTGATTTTAGAAAATGCAACACCTCACACATATCTGAATAAAATATCATTTCCCACTCCTCAGTCCACTTATTTACCTGATCAAGATCCTTTAGCAATTTTTGATAACCATCTTCACTATCTACCATACCATCTATATTAATGTAATCAGCAAATGTACTAAAATATGCTTTGTATGTTCTCATCCAAATTGCTAATGTAGATGACAAATAACAATGAGCCCAGCACCAGCCTTGAGGCATACCGCTATTCACAAGCCTCCAGTCCGAGAAATAGCCTTCCACTATCATCGTCTGCTTCCTACCATAAAGGAAGATGGTGATGGTGGAAGACTGTTCCTGGGACTGGAGGCTCATGGATAATGGTATGCCTCTATTCACTATTCCTTGGATTGAAAAATAACCTTTCAAATAATTAAAAACATTAAAAGTAAATTGTTATTACCTTGCCCTTTATAATGTCAAATCTGACAAAAAATAAAACAATCACATGTGCTCCCTCCCAAGTTCATCACGAAACTTCAAGAGCCGGGCCTCTGTAGCTCTCTCTGCAACTGGATACTTGGCTTACTCATCGGCCGACATTAACTAATGAAGGTCAACGGCAATATTCAGTTGCATCTCAAGGCTGCGTGATTAGCCACCTCCCCTATTCTCTATACACACAGGACTGTGTGGCAGTTCCAATACCATTTTCAAAATTTTCCATTGACACTGTGGCTGTTAGGTAAATAGCAGGTGAAGAAGAGTCAACTTACAGTAGCGGGGTAGGTCACGTGGTTGAGTGGTTGTTACAAAAACAACTTCTCCCATAAAGTCAGTAAAACAAAATAATTGAATCTTGACTTCAGTAAGGGGAAGGAATATGAACATATGCCAGTCTACATTTAGAGATCAGTAGTGGAGAGAGTTCTGTGGTTTAAATTCCTGGGCGTTAACATATTGATGAATCTGTTCTGGGTCCAGCACATAAATTCAATCATATGAAAAGTGGGCCAGCATCTTTTCCTCCTAAGCCGTTTAAGAAGGTTTGGCATGTCACTGAGCATTCTAACAAACTTCTACAGCTCTACTGTTGAAAGCTCAAGCTGGTTGTACCATGGTCTGGTATGGCAATTCAAATGCACAGAACATGTGGAGAGTAGTGGACTCTGCCTAGTGCGTCACGGGCACGTTCCTCTCCACCGCTGGTTGTACCTGCAGGACACATTGCCTCAAGAAAGTATTACCCATCATCAAACAACTCCACTAACCAGACCATACCAATTTTTAGCAGCTACCATAAAGCAGGAGGTATAGAAGCACACCACCAGGTTCAAGAGCAGCTACTTCGCTTCAACCATTTGTCCCTGAACCAACTAGAAAGAGCTTAATCACTATAGTATAGCTATACTGTGGCCATCTTGCACTAAAATAGACCTTGTTTTCTTTTGTTTTAATTATGTTTTCTTGAAGAATTGTGATTAATATTTTTCCTGCAAATTTTGCTATGTGTCTGTGATGCTTCCACATGTAAACTTTTCATTGAACCCGCACATACATGCACATACAAATAAACTCAACTTGCTATATCTGGCCTAAAAGGACAAACTGATCAATTTGACAATCTGTAAACTTGGAGATACCTATGCATCTTTGTCAAACATACCTGCCCTGGACTTGCTTTGATTTTTGAAGTGTGATCCAGGCCACTGAACTTGCTCAGTGCATTTTAAAAGACTAAAGGATGAAGTAAATCAAAGTTCACGAAAAACTTAGCTTTCCATTGCCATTTCAGCCTCGGAGCACAGATGGAAGAATTGCACATTTATACATGGTCCTATTTGAAACTGTGTTTTTCAAGGGAAGCTTAGTCATGAATGATGATGATCAGATCAGGTCTCAAACCTCTTTGGTATTCTGAAGAACAATGTCAAAAAGACAATACCTAATGTATGAAGTAAATACCAAACAAAACAGGCAGATCAGTACCATCACACACAACATCTGGTGAAGGGTAAATCAGAGAGCTGGAACATATAAAAAGCTGCATGATTGGCCACACTGAGCTCCTGACATGGCTGTAGAAGCATCTTTTCTCTCGGGTTCTACAGTCACAGCAGGTAGGAGAACCATCATTTTTAATTTAAACACCCTGCTGCTGATCACTATGGCAAATAATCACATCAGGTGCAGCTGCCATTAAGGCCACTTAGCTGCCATTTCCACACCGCAAAGATTCAAAGCAGCATGGTTATATAACCTTCAAAGTAATAAAACAAACAAAGGAGCAAAAGCTGTAATGCATCGCTCTCCATTCTCTGCATTACACTTGTGCATCTTGTAGTACCTTGCCCATGGTCACAAAGTGCAATATTATTTAAAAACTGTAACAGCAAAAAAAATGTGTTCTGTTCTTTAAAAACATTCAGGGACATGAAGAAATCCCATTTACTTTTCCATCCCTAAAAATCATACTCATCAACCTCAGCTTCCAAAAATGTTCAGAGAATTTGCTTTATTATGTTTTTAGGAAGAGATTCCCCAAGACCATGAGCCTCAGAGAGAAAAAAAATGCCACTCTTATCTTAAATGGGCAGACTGTTTATTTTTAAACAGTAGCGCGCTGTCCTAGGCACCCATAGATGAGAACTTTTCACAGCTTGAGGATCTAGACAGCTAAAGAAATCATATTCAGAAAAGAGTGAAAGGAAGGTTGAATCCAATGGTCAGGAAGGCTGAAGTGAATACAGGAGCAGGGTCAAGGGACCGTAGAATCTACACCCATTCTCCTACTTCTTGTACTTCTCTCTACAACGAATCTGATACTCATTTAAGGAAAGAAGCAGTAGAGGGATTAAAAAGGTAGCACAAATATAGTTGTGTTACAGGTAAAGATGTGAAAACTAAATGACAAAGTGGCACCATGCAAGTGAAAGAGTGAAGTTAAGGATGGTGGTTAAGGTAACAGTGAACAAAAGGAGAGGCGATTCTGCTCTGTGCCTGCTAATATAATGAACTGATGAGTGAGGCTTTAGGCTTATTCCGGGCTGCTCTAGGGTTCGGATCTGAGGATTCAATTTTGGTTCAGAATGCTGTTTGCATGATTTGTATTTTTTTTCTTTCTCATGCTCAACGAGGGTTGGTCTTCTATTTTTACTTTAATTATTTTTTTCTTTAATTGGGTTCTTTCGGGTTTCTTGCTTGTGGCTACCTGTGAGCAAGCAAATTGAGGTCGTATAATTAATACATTCTTTGATAATAAATGGATCTTGAAATTATGAATGCAGTTAGGCTAGATCTCTTCTCGTTGAGCTGGGTCATGCAAGTGATTCTGGAAGAGAATAATCTGAACAATTGTCAAGTGTTGCGGAGAATTTGATGAGAATTTAGTCATAATACACCAATTTAACAGTCAAGGAGAATGTTGATAGACTATAAATTTTTAGCATACCTCATTTATATGGTAATGTGTTCACGTAATGCAATAAAATTGACACCTTATGCTCAATTCTCCATATAGTAATGCGTTCTTGTTGCAAAATTACATTCATAAATGTATAATGGTATATCTAGTGTCTAAAGCATTCATTGTTCTCTTAACAGCAAATAGTTCTCTGAATAAAAGTTGTTGGAGACATGTAGCCCATGGCAATCTTCTCAAATAGAGTAATGAAAACCCCACATTGATTTTCACTCTCTAAAATAAATGATAATGCTATCTTATACATCTAACCCAAAATGGGCATCAGTTATGTATTAATTTATAGTGCCATCTAGTGTAAAATGATTTCAAGCTTTTGTCACATAACCCCAAAGCACACGTTTTCCTTTTCAATCAAATTAAGTTTTCCACCACAACAATGTTACAAATGTGAGACCGTCAGTGCACAGGTGTGGCAGGATATTTGCAAATAAATAAAATTGCAATAGAGTTTTTTTCCCCCACTGCAGTTTAAAGCAACGGATCTAGTTATTTAATCTCTGTATGTACAAGTTGCAAGAGGGAAAAAGGCCAGTTGCAACATGAGAAGTGTCTACCCAAAGTACTAATACCAGGAATAAATTCAATTTTCTTCCAATTCCATGTAAAGGTTCTTCCTTTCCCTTTTCTCAAAATCTCTTACATTTATCAATATATCTATGAGCCCTCATTTATTATTATTATGGATCATCTACAACATGGAACTGCCAGCTTCTAACTACATCAAAAATTGCCCTGTAATCTGGGATGTTAACTCAAAACTAAAGCCCATTTAAAATGCTTTGCTGAGAATCAGTTCAATTGAACTAAGATAGATATCTTATTTGTTGTTTTAAGCAATTAGTTGCTTGTACATTAAGCAATTAAAATAAGCATTTAATAAGACTAGCTAAGAAACTTTATTTCAGAAGAAAATTAACTGAAATCAACCAGCACAAGAACCTTTTAAAGTGTTTAATAGAGACTCCACCAATCGTGCAATGCAGCAGGCTCCATTCAGAAACATGTCTTTACTGGCTTTGGATTAGATTGCACTTCCACATCACTTTTTTAAAAATTTCAGCAAGAATGAATGGAATTGTCTAAAGATTCTATGATAAAATGCAGAGAGGAGCAAGGAGCAGATGTATCTCAGTAAAACCTGAATGAGTCTTAGCTCTTTTTATTCATCATTTCCTGCCAATGCTCATATTTACTTGGTTAAGATGTATTGACCTGTCACCTGCCCTACCTCATCAAATTCAATTGTCAAAACTTTAGCGAATTACTTGATTTATCTGTATATCAATAAGATGTACTCTACATTTTGAATACATTGTGCAATTTCCCATTCAATTGCTTCTACAGTTAGGAAACACATAGCTTACCTTTCTCTTCCTTCTTCACTTCAGAGTCAGATCTTTTTTCTGGAAGATTACAAAAATTATTTCATTGATTAAGGAAAATGACTACAATGCATCACTAATACAGATTGTTGTATAAAGTTCTTTTCTTCAAATTTGCAATAAACAATCAAGGTAGCAAACTGTATTTCAAGTACCTCCTCCAAGAGATTAAGTGATAAATGCGATGTAAGACACTAGATTAACAGCATTATTTTTTTGGCGTGTCGCACCAGTCAGCCAGCCATTCTTGTCTGGCGCGTGGTGTCAGGATTGGTCTCCTTTCGGATTAAGTGGGTTACGATATGAACATTCCTGACTCGAACCTTGTTTTTTTTTATGAGGCCGAGTGGCTAGCTCGACGCTCAACCCGGCACGGATGGAAAGTGTGCTCGGGGGTGGCATGATTTGAAATTCAAACTCAGGAGCCTTCGCTCTGGAGTCTGGCGCTGATGCCATTGTGCCACCAGCAGGCCATTATACAAAGCAGGCATCCGCCCCACATCGGTATACATGTGCACTAGAAACATGGTCATGGACCACAGGAACAGGACTAGCCTACTTTATCAGTACTTAATACCAAGTGCCCATTTGGAAATGTTTTTGCCCATACTCCTAACAACTGTCCTTAAATTTTATCACTCACTTATACACTAAGATCAATCTAAAGTGGCCAAGTAACCTACCAACTTGCATATCTTTTGGGATGCAGAAAGAAACTGAAGTACCCAGTGTAAGCCCATAAGGTCACAAGAGAGAACATGCAAACTCCACAGGTCAAGATTGATTCCAATCTTTAAAGCTGTGAGGCAGAAATTCTACTAGCTGCACTAGGGTAAGTTGCACAGTAGATATCTATTAGTCAAAATGAAGCAAGGATATGTATCGAAGTTTTGTATATAGTGGAACTTACTGAACAGATCTTGCCTTTCCATTTCTAAAAAGGGGAGTAAAGGTCCGGATGGTACAGGTTTTCTATATACACATTTTCTGTCTCATCCTCAACACCCAATTAATACCAGAACAGGGTTACCATGACAAGGGAAACATCAAACAAAAATCAGTTGCTTGAATGGATGCTTCACTTTGCAATTTGAGTCCCGATTGATTAAATAACACACACCTTGTCAGCATAATAAATCAACTATAGAATCAGCTGTCTGAATCTGACATTTTAGCATAAGATTTGCCTTTTCAACAATTTGTCAGCAATATTATTTCCCAAAACACACTATAAAAAAATGCTAGCTTGTATGCACAGCTTTGTGGAAAACAGATTAAGGGACTCTGTTTCTGTAAGCAAGAGGTTCACAAACTTATTTTTGTGGACCACTTCATGGGAAGATTTCCTCCCCCACTTCCCTGTTCATATTTAATCCCCATCATGATTTCTAGCTGCTGCCCAATTTATATCTTACTATCTTCACCCATCCTAATCATTAGAAACCCTTGGCTTGTGTACAGATACTGCATGCAGCATTTAAGCCAATTTTCCATTCTAGTTGCAGTAATAAACAAACTACAACAGAAACTCAGCAGGTCAAGCAGCATCCATAGAGGCAAAGGGATGGTCAGTGTTTCAGCTCAAGTCCTTACATGATGATTTGCATCATGGTTTGTAATGCAGGGCCTCAACCCAAAGCATCGACTCTTCCCTTTACCTTCACAGATGCTGCTTGATTTGCTGAGTTCCTCAGGCAATTTGTTCTTTTGCTCCTGATTCCAGCATCTGCAGTCTTGTATTTCCATTCCTCATTTTTTTTCAGAATAGTATAACATTAAAATACACACATCTTTTGTGTTTTGGTTACATTTAAGTCGGAGCATAACTACATTAATTGTACCTACATAAAAAAACTACAATGACTCACAGATGTAATTCTAGAACATTTTATTTTTCAAAAGTGACATATCCAAAAAAACTTTACATTGAATAGATTTGCACCTAAACTTTATGCAACACGCTAAAATTACATCAATTGCAAATGCAAAGTATTTCTTAATGCTAGCAAGATTTTTGGCAACAATTTAGAATCGCTAGCTTAAAGTTAGTTAGTGCCCATGTAAACTTTTGACTATCAAGTCATTTGTAAGAGAACCAATCTCCTAGACCAAAATGAAAATACAATAGAACATGAAAAGCAACCTTTGCTAATGATTAGCAATATTTTGCATTTTTTTAACTAACCCAAATCCTTAACAAATATCGCACCCTTTCTATGGCTTTATAAGTTTAATACAATTTCTTTAATTAAAAATAAGTACCATGTATTCTGCTTTGTCCATTTTCTGACACAAGGCCATCCAAAAGGCATATACAGAAATGACAACATATCACAGCTGGTAAATTTTATTGCTAAACCTGAATTATACTTCTGATGTGAAATTTAATATAGTCAAAAAAGAACCATATCTTACTAAAAAGTGTTATAGTTGAAATTTCCCTGCCATTTGCAACCACTTTTACAAAAAAAATGTCAGTCTGATTAAATACTCTTCACACTGAGGTTCTGCAAGGATCACATTGTCCTTTCGTACGATAGCTATAGAAAGCACTCAAGGGGATTGTGCCCTCAAATATTTTAAAAAAAGCTTTTTCCAATCATTTCCAACCAAAAGTTAAGACCTCGTCTGTGGCATTTTGTTCCAATGATTTTTTTGCTTTGAATTTGCTGCATATGCTCATTGCAGTCCACTCTATCAGTTTATTGAAATTATTCACATTTATAGACTGCTCTTTCATTTAAGTGAATATATTATATTTATGTAACAATTCCACATTAATATAAAGAGCAGGCTTTGTTTGAGACCATACAGAAAGACTGACTGGTACAATTCTCACTCCCATCATTCATATCACACGATTGAGTTGATACAGTCAAAATATTTGCAATACAAAATTTATAAAAGCACACCACTACTAAAAAGTGTTAATTTCTAAAAAAACACACACATCAACATAAAAAATATTATACTGAGTGAAAAATATTCCAAATATCCTTAGTGTATTCCATCACATTATCTTCCAGAGATCTCACTCTTATAGTGGCTGTTTTAAGAACAAAAATAAAATTAAGTGGAATGCAGAGTGGCCTGGTCCAAATGACTTTTTTGAGGTCTTTGTGATGAGTTAAAGATCTGCAAAACAACACAAATTTTTAATTAAAAGTCCTGACAGTCAATAGAAGAATTGGCTGATAATCATAATTCATCTGCACCTTTAGGTAATTCTTCATTTTGTTGTGAATTCTGCAAACTGCTTTGTAGTTTCAAATTCTCACTGATCAAATTCACTTCTTTTATGCTATAAATAGAAATTCATCTGAAACACCAAGTACTGGTCAACTTTGCAGATAACTGCTCCAAAAATGCCACATTTTCAGGTACAGATTTGCGTTATTTAAAATAAATGTGTGATTTTTCTATTCAACTAAATACATTATCAGAAGCAAGTAATTTAAAAGGGAATTCCCTTCGGGCTGCAAGCTGCTGTGCCAGGATCTTGGAACACACACAATGAAATAGCATGGAGATGGAATAAAGAACCAAGGCAACATGCAATATCAGCCTCAACAAGTTCAGCAATGGTCCCTAGTTACTCAGCTTGTTACCATTTAGATTATGAAGGCTGAGAAGAGCTGTATGGTCAAGGAAAGAGGGTACACTGCAATTTACCCCACATCCAATTTGAAACGAAAATACTCGAGGCTTGGAAAATTGCAAATTCCATTCCACTGTTTAAGAAGGGAAGGAGGGAAAATACAGGAAATTATAGGCCAAATTGCCTGATGTCAGTGAACTGGACACTCAAGAATGCAGGTACGACTACAGTAGCCATCACTGGAGCAGACTTGCGTCCAGATCATAGCACTCATCTCAGGCCGAAGAGTGATAAATGAACTGATGTTTGCCCATTGCTGGAGCAGACGGGGCTAGATTGGAGATGCGGGCCTCAGTTCAGAGAATGCAAAATGAGCCGACGTTTGGCCATTCCTGGAATGGGCTTGGAACCGGGTCAAAGAGGTGGGATCTGGACCCAAGAGTGAAAACAAACCGATGTTTGGCCATTGCTAGAGCAGACTTGGGGTCTGATCGAAGCAGTGGGGGCCTGGGCCTAAGACTGAAAAACAAATGTTTGGATGATTTGAATGCTGAGCCAAGTGAAAAAGATGAAGGTGTCAAGGCCAAGGGCGAAGGATGAACTGCTGTTCACCTCACTTCTTTGTGAGGTTTACACAACTCAATGCTGAACTGGTTCCGTGGCTATGGTCTGCAGCCATCAGGCTCCTGCACCAGCTTCACTTGTCTCTGTGGCAATGGACTCACTTTCAGGGAGTCTGCGGTTCATGTACTGTGTGTATTGGTTTATTGTTTGCATGATTTGTTCTTTGTTTTTGCACATTGGGTGTTTGATGGTCTTTGTTCTGTGGATTTTTTAATGGATTCTATTGTGCTACTTTGTTTTGTGTCTGCCTGTAAGGAGATGAATCTCAAGGTTGTACATAATCTAAATATTTTGATAATAAATATACTTTGAACTTTGACCTCAGTGGCTGGTTAGAGGCTTCGGGGTACCTGTAGGCACAGGATAAAATAGGCCAAAGTCAACATGTTTTCCTTAAGGGGAAATCTTGCCCTGACAGATTGGTTGGAATTCTTTGAGAAAGTAACAGGCAGGATAAACAAAAGAGAGTCAGTGGATGTTGTTTACTTGGATTTTCAGCAGGTCTGTGATTTGGATGGATGATGGAATTGTTGGCTTTGTGGCCAAGTTTGCAGATAATGCAAAGATAGGTGGAGGGGCAGGTAGTGTTGAGGAAGCAGGGAGTTGCAGGAGGACTGGACAGATTAAGAGGAAAGGCAAAGGATTGTAGGGAAATGTATGATCACTCACTTTGGTAAAAGGAATAGAGGTGTTACCTATCTTCTAAATGGAAGCAAATTCAGAAATTGAGGTGCACAGGGACTTAGCTGACCTAGGGCACAAACCCCAAAGGATACCTTGAAAGTCAAGTCATTAGAAAGGCAGGCAAATGCAATGTTATAATCCATTTCAAGAGGATTAGAATATATAAGCAAGAATCTGCAGGCATTAGAGAAGGTCTAGAGGAGGTTCACAAGAATGATTCCAGGAATGAAAGGGTTAATGTATGAAGAGTATTTGCTGGTTCTGGGCCTGACTTGCTGGAGCTTAGAAGACTGAGGAAGGTTATCATTGAAACCTATTGAATATTAATAGACCTAGATAAAGAGGACGTGGAGAGGATGTCTCCAAAAGTAGGATAGTCTAGGACCAGAAGACACAGCCTCAGAATACGACAAAATCCTTTTAGGACATGAGGGTATTTCTTTAGCCAGAGTATGGTGAATCTGTGGAACTCATTGCTACATTTGGCTGTGGAGGTTAAGTAATTGGGTATATTTCATGTGGAGGTTAATAGGTTCTGGATTAGTCAGGGCCATCAAACATTATGGAGAGAAGGCAGGAGAATGGGGTTGAGAGGATAGTAAATCAGCCATATATGTGGGCAAGGTATGTGCACAGTACAGTGCAAAATGCAATGAAAAGTAAATTGATGTCATTATGCACTAACCCCTCCTTTGTACCCTTTATTATTCTTTTGCTCAATATCTATACACTATTCATTTGACCAGATGATGAAATAGTGCTGAATTTATATACAGGATAGTTACAACCATCATAGAACCAAATACTCAGAATTTATTACATGTCAGACATACCTCAAATTAAATATTCAGGTTGAATCTATTTTCTTTGGCTCCAGTCACTAATTTACTCCCCCAGCCATCGACTACATCTCCCCATGCCACTATCCATCACCAAACTATATTCTTCATAGACTTGGTATTATATCTGATTCTGACTAGAGTCTTAGATCACATATTTATAAATGCCACCCGACCCCTGATGAAAGGTTCTTGGCCTGAAGATTTAATAGTTTTCTTTACAGAATTGCTTAACCAATTGCATTCTTCTACGTTTTTATCCAGATTTCTAGCGTTTAGTTGCATTTCGATTTTCCGCCCTAGCACAATTCAACTGCTGAAACCCTTTTCCATTTCTCTTTTTTTTTCCTTTAAGGCTTTTTAGCAAGGTCATTGATAAATTCCAGCATGATGGCAGAGTGAATAGCGAGGAAGACTATCAAAGCTTGCAGCAGGATCTGTACCAGCTGGAAAAATGGCAGATAGAATTCAACACAGTCAAGTGTGAGATGTTGCACTTTTGGAGGACCAACTAGCATAGGTCTTACACAGTGAGTGGTAGGGCACTGAGAAGTGCAGGAGGAGGATTTGGAATCCAGGTCCATAATTCCTTAAAAGTTTCATCACAGGTAGATAGGGTCATAAAGAAAGTTTTTGGCTAATTGGTCTTCATAAATCAATGTATTGAGTACAGGAGATGGGATGTTATGTTGAAATTATATAAGATATTGGTGAGACCTAATATGGAATATTGTGGGCAATTTTGGTCACATATGAAAAGATGTAAATAACATAGAAAGAATGCAGAGAAAAATTACAAGGATGTTACCAGGACTTGAGGACCTGAGTTATAGGAAAGGTTGTATAGATTAGGTCTTTATTCCCTACAATGTAGAAGATTCACAGGAGATTTGATAGATGTCTACATAATTATAATGGGTATAGATAGTGTAAATGCAAGCAGGCTTTTTTAACTGAAGTTGGGTGAGACGACAACTAGAGGGCATGGGTTAAGGATGAAAAGTGAAATATTTAAGGGGAGCATAAGGGAGAACCTCTTCACTCAGAGTGTGGTGAGAGTATGGAATGAGTTGTCAGCACAACTGGTAGATGCTGGGTGGATTTCAACTTCTAAGAGAAATTTGGATAGGCACATGGATGAGAGGGGTATGGAGGGTTGTGTTCTGGGTGCTGGTCAATGGGAGTAGGCAGATTAATGGTTCAGCACAGACTAGATGGGCTGGAATGCCTGTTTCTGTGCTGAAGAGTTCTATGACTTTATGAAATGATAGAGATAAGGACTGTGAAATCCATGGAGCAATGTGAAAACAAGGAGCAGAATTCAAAAATTTGAGTGTTGTATAATTGGAAACTAGTGTTGCTCAGTAAGCACATATATAGGTCAATGCTTAGTAGGAGCCAGTACACAGGCGTAGTTGGGAGGATGCAACTTCATAGAGCCAGCAAGGAATATACTAAAAGCTTAATGTGTAAGATTTGCCCTTTACTTCTTCATTTCCATTGTCCAGAGCCCCAAGCAGAAATTTACCTGTACAAAAAAAATAGTTGAGGTATATAACTTTACTCATGTTAGTTCTACTCTACCTTCAACTAGACTGAAAACAGGATCAGAAGAATAAACATGTAGTTTCTGCATGTGAAGATCTAAAATCAACCAATGGGACAAAGGAAAACAAATGTTAAACAGATTGAATACTGCAATTGAGAACACAGCTTACTGCAACAGTGAATAGCACACTAACACACGATTCCACAATAACATTTGTATAGTAACAGTCTAACATCTCCTCCTCAATGACAGTCAACATCAGCACACCTCAAGGTTGCATGCTTCGCTTACTCCTCTACTCTCACCCACCGATTGTGCGCCAGGCACAACTCAAACACCATCTATAAATTTGCCAATGACACAGACGGTGATAGCAGAATGTCAGATGGTGATGAGATGGCGTAGAGGAGCAAGATAGGTCAGCTGACTGAGTGGTGTCAGAACAACAACCTTGAACTCAACATCAACAAGACCAATAAACTGATTGTGGACATCAGGAAGGGGAAGTCGTGGGAGCTCACACCAGCCCTCATCAAGGAATTAGCAGTGGAAAGGGGGAGAACTTTCAAGTTCCTGGGTGATCTTTGAAGATCTATCTTGAACCCAACATATTATTGCAATTACAAAGAAGTTACATCAGGAGTTATATTTCATTAGGAGTTTGAGGAGATTGGTCTGTCAAGAGCATTCTAACTAGTTGCAACACCATCTGGCATGGGGGGGGGGGTCACTGCACAGGATCAGAGAAAGCTGCATAAAGTTGCAAACTCAGCCAGCTCCATCACGGGCACTAGCCTGCACAGCATTGAGGACATCTTCAAAAGATGATGACTCAGAAAGGTGGCGTCCATCATTAAGGGCCCCCATCATGCAGGAAATGCCGTCTTCGCATTGATACCATCAGGGAGGAGGCACAGGAGCCTGATGATACACCGTAACGTTTTAGGAACAGCTTCTTCCCCACCGCCATCAGATTTCTGAATGGACAATGGATCGGCTCATGGATATTACAACACTAGTTTTGCTCTTTCTTTTTCACCACTCATTTCACTTTAAAATTTTTAGATATATATTTATTATTGTAATTTATAGCTTTTTTATGTGTTGCCCTGTACTGCTGCCACAAAACAACAGATTTCACGACTTACGTCAGTGATAATAAACCTGATTTTGATCTATAATTTGCTTCCCCAAAATCGGGGTCAATTTATAAGATTCAATGTAGACAACTTCATAGTTAAAGAACAGAGTGCAATTATAAATGAGCTGCAAGAAACACTTACTAACGTAAAAGTCAAAGAGAATGTATAATTATTCGTATAAAAATTCCAATATATCCCCTCCCCCAGAGATTCATTTTCAATCCCAGAATGGGCTGTCACGATTTATAATTTTTTGGCAACATCCTCCTTTAGTAAAACTTAAGTACAGAGTTAATGTAGAAAAACCTGCATGTAATACAGTGTGTACAAAGTCTTAAGGAGTCATGCTAACTTGATAACAAACATTCCATTGTTACTGGAAGCAAAAAAAGCTTTTTTCTGCAGAAGGCACCAAGTTGCATTTACTGATTGCTTCTGAGGAAGAGGCAGAGTCACCTTTTTGGTACAGGCACAGAACATATGGAGAACATCTTCTCAGAATGTCATCATGTGGGAAATTATCAGATTTTGGCAACTCAAAGAATGGCTATATGCCCAGGCCAAAATAATCTGTAAATTAAAGGTGATTTTGGAGATGTTGATATTTTCAGGTGTTAGTTAACTTTCCGTATGGCAGCGGTCACAAGTTTGAGAAGTCCTTTGCAAAGATGGGGAAAGGAGCAAATAGTAAATGTGTTCTTGTGCATCAAAGAGAGGTACAAAGGAAAACATCATTACAGCCCAAAGCTGAATGCTGGGCAGATCTAACTGCATATGGATATGGATATCATCCAGTTGGCTTCAGCCACCCTTTCTTTTGTATATCTGTAGAAGCTCGTGTTATTTAATAGTTTACTCAGATAAATCATTTTCTTATTCTCTCTTACCAACCCTGCCCGCCACTACATCCCATTGGCAATCTTTGATATATTTGGGCCTGTAAAATTGTCCTGAGGAATGCCTGAAGCTACTAGGCCTCCAATAACCACAACAATAGCTAGTATATAGTTTTCTTGCATGATGACCATGATCTTTAACTTCCCTGAAACTTCTAAATGCCAAACTAGTTAAATCATAAACATGAGGAAGTCTGCCAAAGTTCTTCCAGCATTTTGCGTGTGTAACTAGTTAAATGGTGCTTTAGTGCCAAATGCAGCCACATTGAACTCACTTCTGGAAACAAGTCCCTTAATAACCTTGGTCAAATCATATACTGAAACCGAGAAGCTCTAGTAGACCCCAAATCGAGAATTACTGATCAAAGCAAACGGAACTTATTTTCTGCGATGGAGTGTTCCATCATGTTGCTAATGATCACAAGTTAGCTCTGAAGTGATAATCATCCAAATTAATCTGTGCAGTCATTTGTGGACAGGATATATAATTTTAATCTATATCTTCAAGTACTGTATCTTTCATGAAATTGATTGGAGGTGCAGTCAGATCTGGAGTACAAGTTTTCAACACCACTGCTGGGATTTTGCCACATCCCATAATGTTTGTCTCATACTGTGCTCTATCCAACTGTTTGGTGGAGTGATTTGAATCAGATAAAGACCAAATCAGTGGCAGAGGTGGATCACCCCCTTGCCACTTCTGGCGAACACACGTGGCTCATCTTTTGCATCATCATCCTGATTTCATTACCATTTATGATCTGTACACTCAGCGTGCCTCTCCCTGCTATTTGGTATTTAATCATCAGCCATCATTTACGATTGGATGCAGGAAGAACAGTCTTCTTCAAGTATGTTGGCTGTGGCATTGCATACTTCAGTTCCACAGCATACTGTCAACTCCAGTCTCTTGTGTTGTAGCTTCACCAAGATGAAAATGCATACCCAGATTATGCCAGGTGCTGTTCTGGACATTCTCTTTGACATTTCTCACTGAACTAGAAGAGTCCCAGCCTTGACAACAATGAGAGAGTAAGAGAAATTATGGGCCCAGAGGTCGAAGGCAATAAAAATGCTGCTGTTTGAGCCAAACCATCATGTGAGTCTCTCAGTTGATTGTTATGTCCAACTGAGAACGACATGAAGGACCAAGCAAGAAAGGGAATTTTTAAGATAATTCTGCAGCATTTCAAAAGTACATTTAACAATGCTTTAAAATGTGTCACGTGCTGAAAGAAATAGTATTCAAACAAATTAAAATGCTCGCGAGCAAAAATTGACTGAAATATTCATTATATCTTAATTTAAGACAGTAATGTGAAGGAGGGTGGCAGAAACCATTGCTGTGTGGTCACTATGATTACAGGCAAATCACACAACTCAAAGAATAATGCACTAAAAAAAGACAAATTTGGCTCATCGATGTTGTCAGCGATTTCTTAACACATAGCAATTTACAAATTACCATACAGCATCAATACTTTTATTCATTTTTGCATTAGGCTGCAGCTAACTTTAGCACTCCTGGTCAATTTCTGTCAGGCACAGTATATGGATGCCTACATTATGCAAATACAATGAAAAGCAGAAATATTGATACTCAAGTGTAGATCAACCTATTAGCAAATCTTTTGATGCTCACAGTCCTGTAATTCTAATTCATGTACAAATGTTCTTCTCAGTTAATCATAGTATTTTCTTCCTAAGTTAAAAAACATATATAAAAACTCAAAAAGTTTACATTTTCCTAAAGCTCACGAACATTAAATTTTTCAAACAATGTGACACACGGATGGCTTGAGTGACAAAACTGCATACATCCAAACAAAAAGGTACATCATCATCAGCTACAAGTCTCCAAGCACTAAAGCACTGCAAATTGACACTAAACATTGGCAGTGTTAAAACTGTTGAAATTATAACTCAGTTAAAATCACAGTCTCAGAACAGCCACCAAGGATAAACAGAAATGGTTCTCAGATTTCTGGCATACTGCCGTTGTGTCTTCCACAGAGAAGACTGATGCAAAATACTTACTGAGATTGTCCACCATTTCTTTGAACCCCATTACTGCCTCTCCAGGGTTGAGGTAGTAGCTCCCCTTACTCCAATGTAATACTGATACATCTGATTTTTAACTTCTCCCTCTCAAACTACAGGGTGAATTCTATCATGATTGCTGCCTCCTAGCATTTCTTTACCTTAAGATTCCTAATCAAATCTGGTTCATGACACAACACCCAATCCCGAATTGCCTCTTCCTTAGTGGGTTCAACCACGAGTTGCTCTAAACAGCCACCTGAAGGCATTCTACATACTCTTTCTCTTGGGATCCAGCCAACAACCTGATTTTCCCACTATGTGCATATTGAAATACCCCATGGCCAGTGGAACATTGCCTTTTTTACGTGCCTCTTCCATTGTAATTTGTATCCCACATTCTAGATGGTGATTCAGATTTATTTATCACACGCATGTTGAAACATACAGTGAAATGCATTATTTGCATAACATCCATGTACTGAGCCACCCCACAAGTATTGCCACACACAGCATGCTTAGCAGAACAACACAGAACACAACAAGCAACAAAATAACAAACAAGCCCCTTTCCTCTCTCCCACCGTCCTGCCTAGCCACAGACACGGATAATCCTCCAAATCCACGACAGGCCTCCTCTCTGACTGATCGGTCCTCATGCCTTCTGACTGCACAGATATCTGATCCTGGGACAGCCCAATATCCACAGAAGTGCTTTGTCACCCATCTACATTGCTGACCTTTCTATCTTTTGGAAATTATATATATATATATATCCCTAGATGCTAAGCTCCCAGCTGTGATCTTTCAGCCATGACTGAGTGATGCCCTCAAAGTCATACTTGCCGATTTCTAACAGTGCTACAAGATCATCTACTTTGTAACTGCGTACTTTCAAGTGTAACACCTTCAATCTTATATTCATCACCCTTTTCAACCATGTCTCTGTGTTACCTGAAGTTCAATTCTTATACCTTTCTAAGCTACTTGTCTTTTTTTTATTATTCTGGAGTCTTCCATACCCTTTCCTGCACTTGCCTTCCCTTTTATTTTATCCTTACTTTTCCAAGCTGTTGAACGCACCCCTCTGCTATTTAATTTAAAGCCTTATCTACAGCCCTAGTAATATAATTCGCCAGGAGCCCGTCTCTTTGGGGCAGCTCCCTCCTTCAATACTGGTGCCAATGTCACATGAATTCAAAACTGCACTGATCTTTGGCACGCATTTAGCTCTCTGATCTTATTAACTCTGTGCCAATTTGCACAATGCCTCAGGTAATAATCTAGAGATGACCAATTTTTTGATTCTACTTTTTAATTTAATCAGTAGCTGCTCAAATTCCCTCAGCAGATCTGTTAGACAAGCTCAAGGGCTAAGGCTCTTTCAGCACTACCTCATGGATCCCACTACCTGTAGTCACACCCTCTTGGCCCTAGCAACAGACCAAATTTGAAGTAGATCATCTATCGTGTGTGATTGCTTCCCGGAACACAGCATTCAGGTAACTCTTCCCTCCCTGATGTATCACAGTGTTTGATGCTCAGATTCCAGGTCATCAACTTTGAGCCTGAGTTCCTCGAGCAACTAACACTGCTACCAATGTGGTCACCATGAACCACAATGGGGTCCACCAGCTCCCACCTGACGCAGCTACAACATATCACGTGATCCTTTAACCCTATTATATTTAATTTGTTATAATTTTAAATCTTTTTTTTAGTTACACAAAACTAATAGCATATTTGAAAAAAAAACCTGTTCTTACCTGCGCCTCCTTGCCGAAGCCTCTCAAGTAAAGCCTCCGATCCTGCACAGGCCCACTCACACAGCAATTACCTGACCCCATTCCTAACTCTCTTTCAGTACTGGGAATGGTGACTGGCAAGCTAGCCAATGTGCTGCTGAGTCCACAACTACTTCTTGACCATAGTATTTAAGCTTTCACCCTGTTTTTAATTGTTCCCCCAAGTCTTTCTTTCCCTCTCTCTGTCCTTTTAAAATGCATCTTAGAACCATTCTCTCCGAACAATCTTTTGGTCATTTCTCCTTAATCTTTCTTTCTTGCCAAAAATGCTTTTATTGATTTTATCAATAAATCCCCCAAGAAATTAAGATGTATATTAATACAAATTGTTATTTTGATACCAGACATCCCAGCTCGGTTAAGAAAATGAAAGGCACTACGAATCTTTTCACTCATTAATTTTTCAGGTCACGAGGCCTTTCCAATTACAATATGTACCTTTTTTGTAAGTATGAAACATAAGACATAGTCTCCAAATTTCACTGAATATCACTGTCAATCATTAAGGAGAAATATTTAAAAAAAGATATCGCCCACTTACGTTCGTAGTAAGTAGCAGTGGCTAACGCACCATCATGGGTTTGAATATTAAGTATATTTCAGTTCTAATGTACAGAATGACACTAAACTTAATGATAGTGAAGGAGACTGGAAATGCCTGCTCCCATCTTTCAGTGTAATGCAAATATCCACTCTTCAGATTTCTGAGACGCACAGCAGCTAGTCAATTCAATGCGTAGGATAGCAATTATAAAATGTACATAATTAGGATTAAAATTAAGGTGAGGACCTATAACGGTCAATACCCACAGTCACATTGTAATGAAATAACAGCAATTTAATAAAATTATCAAAAATTGTAAGATTATGAATTAAGCCTCAAAACGGAAGACAAAGTACTGACGGATTGAAAGCTGGTTAATTTGCTTTTCAACTACATTTTTAATTTATTAATAATAAATCTATACAGTGGCACCAAAGCGTGAGAAAGAAATAGTCCCATTGCTCATATTACTGTATTTCCTCATGACTTAGAAGCTGGCCATTCAACCTATTGAGTCTTCACTGGCTCTTGGAGCAATCACGTCAATCCCACTTCTCATGTCTTTTCTGTAACCTATCCTCTCTTTTATGCCCAACTACTTCCTCAGTTCTCCAGTCACCGAACTACGCAAAAGACCACTAACCTACTAATTAATACTCGAAATTAAAAATCTAAAAACTGCATTTATTCAAATATCATAAACCGGTCAAATGCATGACAGAAAGAAAGCAAATGAGAAACCATTAGAGATTAAATGCATGAGATATAACAAGTAGAAGAGATTTCTTACTCAAGAGATCATGTTTTTTTGAATTATACAATAGGGTTTAGGACCCAAACCTAGTTTGCTGAAACAGGCTGGAATATCATGGAGAGACCAAGTAACTCTGTGATTATAAAAATATAAATGGGATAGATAAGTGCCTTCTGTGAAGTTGCACATCTATAGTCAAAAATATCCATAAAATATTGCACAGCTAATTGCTGACAATAGACAGATGGTGCAGGAATTGCTGAACATCAAGCGACTTTCCTGAGAGCAGTCCTCAACAAAAGGGCTATCAAAAAACATGCAATAAAGACATCATGCTAGATTCATTGAAAGACAATCTGGTCAAGTAACACAGTACTTGCCTGAATTGTGTTTCTTTTTTGATTAAGACATTTATCAGTTACGGGGCAAGGATAACTGAATAAGCTGATTCTATAACTTTTCCTCAGCAAATTGAATTACACTTGTAGCCTAGGCACGACTGCGCAAGTGCGTGGACATCAGTCAGTTAGAACAGCGAGAAGAGTTTAAAGACAGCTTTAGAGAATGGGTGCCAGAGGAGTGGGCGATGCCGTGTAGAGGGAGTCAGAATAGGAGGGCTAAGGCAATAATGGGTCGAGGTGAGGTCAGCTACTTGTGAGGAATAGAAACAGGAAGTATGTGTGTGAGGCCACTATTCTGTACTGGGTGTCAGATGTGCGAAGTCCGGAGACTCCTAGCGTTGAGCCGTAGCTCCTTAGGGACCGCGTTAGGGAATTGGAGATGCAGCTTGATGACCTTCGTCTGGTCAAGGAGAGTGAGGAGGTGATGGATAGGAGCTATAGGCAGGTAGTCACACTGGGGCCTTGGGGGACAAATAAGTGGGTAACAGTCAGGAGAGAGAAGGGCAAGAGTCAGATACTAGACAGTACCCCTGTGGCTGTTCCCCTTAATCCTGATTGAATTTTCTGAGGATGTGACTAAACGCACTGATGAAGGTAGAGCAGTAGATGTAGTGTATATGGATTTCAGCAAGGCATTTGATAAGGTACCGCATGCAAGGCTTATTGAGAAAGTAAGGAAGCATGGGATCCAAGGGGACCTTGTTTTGTGGATCCAGAATTGGCTTGCCCACAGAAGGCAAAGAGTGGTTGTAGACGGGTCATATTCTGCATGGAGGTCGGTGACCAGTGGTGTGCCTCAGGGATCTGTTCTGGGACCATTACTCTTCATGATTTTTATAATCGACTTGGATGAGGAAGAGATGGGATGGGTTAGTAAATTTGCTGATGACACAAAGATTGGAGGTGTTGTGGATAGTGTGGAGGGCTGTCAGAGGTTACAGTGGGACATCAATAGCCCAGTTTTGCATCCTGGGCTGAGAAGTGGCAGATGGAGTTCAACTCAGATAAGTGTGAGGTGATTCATTTTGCTAGATCAAATATGATGACAGAATATAGTATTAATGGTAAGACTCTTGGGAGTGTGGAGGATCAGAGGGATCTGGGGGTCCGAGTCCATAGTACACTCAAAGCTGCTGCACAGGTTGACTCTGTGGTTAAGAAGGTATATGGTGCATTGGCTTTCATCAACCGTGGGATTAAGTTTAGGAGCTGAAGGGTAATGTTGCAGCTATATAGGACCCTAGTCAGACCCCACTTGGAGTACTGTGCTCAGTTCTGGTCGCCTCACTACAGGAAGGATGTGGAAACCTTTTGCAGAGGAGATTTACAAGGACACTGCCTGGATTGGGGAGTATGAGAATAGGTTAAGTGAACTTGGCCTTTTCTCCTTGGAGCGACAGAGGATGAGAGATGACCTGATAGAGGTGTATAAGATGATGGGAGGCACTGATCGTGTGGATAGTCAGAGGCTTTTTCCTAGGGCTGAAGTGGCTAACATGAGAGGGCACAGTTTTAAGGTGCTTGGAAGTAGGTACAGAGGAGATATCAGGGGTAAGTTTTTTTTTTTACACAAAGAGTAGTGAGTACATGGAATGGGCTGCCGGCAAAGGTGGTGGAGGCAGAAACAATAGGGTCTTTTAAGAGACTTCTGGATAGGTACATGGAGCTTAGAGAAACAGAGGGCTATGGGTCACCCTAGATAATTTCTAAAGCAAGGACATGTTCGGCACAGCTTTATGGGATGAAGGGCCTGTGTTGTGCTGTAGGTTTTCAATGTTCTATGCTCAAAAATTCAGGATCTGTTAACTAAGCTACTTGCAAAGAAATTAATCTGCTGCCACTATTACCATAGCTACCATCCTATTAAAGATCCAATATTCGGCACTTGATAGTGATTCTGACCTTTCTTAAATGTTAGAAAACAAATGAAAACATCATCTTCCCTATTCACTTGCACTGCTGTGCTTTTGTCATCAGCAAGCTCGTGTACAACACATCGCTTCCTCATTTACTCCATTAGCACAAATAGTGACTAGTCTAAAGTCCAGGACCAAACCCTGCGGAAAGAGTCTGTCAATCTAAAAAATGACTGATTTGTTTATCCTTTAATTCTTCCTTTCCCTATCCTGCCTTTTCCCCCAACCTCATGAACTAGTCTTTAATTATGTTCAACAATTTATGCTGCTCCTTATCAAACGTCTTTGAATGGCTGGATCCACAGCAACCACCAGATTTTCTTTTTAAAAAATGTACTCTATTAGAGAGGCAGCATCAAAAAGTAGATCTGGCAAACATGATTTTCATACCGTAAAACCACGTTGCTTCAAATTAACCTTGTTAGGATTTACTATGTACCTTTGGTGTTTGCTATAATGGATTCAACAGTTTGCTGACAGTGGATATCAGGCTAAACGCTTGGTCATTTTACCTTTCCTATTTTGTAAACTGTAATGTTATACTTGCTTCCTTTCCACCTGCTACCCCTGTATTAAAAAGGGCATATCTGAAGACCACTTGTAGCAATAATTATCTCTGCAACCACAATGATGTGCAGTTGATCTAAAAGGATAATGAATATCTGCCAGTGATATTAAAGATGGGAGTTGGAGAGAATAAAAGCCTTAAAAAGTATGAGAATTATTGTGCATAAAGATTTGTTAATATAGTTTGAACCATACATCAACAAAACAAAATACAGTTGACTTGGAAGGACCAATTAGTTACTAAGTGGTTATGTCTATATACAACTCAGTGGGCAGTACTCTTGTTCAAGTCAAAAGATAATGAATTCACTTCTACCCCAGATTCTTACAAGAATGTCACTTCAAGAAACAACTACGATTGTTTCTCTAGATTGTGTCTGCTCTCTTTTGGATAGAATTTAAAACGTATTTCTGCTCCAAAGCGGATGTAAAAGATCCAAAGCACTATCTTGAAGAACAGGAGTGAAGCTCTCCTTGACATCCTGGCCCCCCAATAAAAGGTAACAAATAATGACTTGTGGGTGCTTACCCTCTACAAATTGGTTTCTACATCCCATACATTTCAACATAAAAACTACTTCATCGACTGTATTATTATGAGATGACACAAGGCAGCAAAAGACATTGCCCAAGTACAGAACTTTTTTCCCCTCCCCCACCCACAAAAAGCAGTTCTTGCTTACCTGGTTCATCTATAATTGTTTCCTCTTTTGCCTCGCCTAATAAAAAAAAAGCACATATATATATATATAAACTGTCAAGTGCATAAACAGGTATAAACAAAAACTCAGTTGTAACACTGGTGCGTAAATCAGATTTCAAGAACAGAGCATCCACGAGACAGAACCTGATAGTTATGCTGTTAAATTAGGTTTGTGTAGAATTACAGATGCAATCTGGGAAATCAAATTTAACAGAACAGATGTCAAAGATGACTACCAATACCTTGAATCTAAGCAAAGAGCATGATGATATAAAGGATGCTTTAGGCAAAAAAAAACATTGGTAGAAAAATAGCTGGTGAAATTGCAATCAGATTCCTGACTAACCTGTTGTTTCCAGATGGTCAGACTCTAAGGATTCACTCACTTCTTGGTGATCTTCTGAGTAATTCACATGTTCTGCAGTGACATAGAAAAACAAAGAAAGCAATCAATCATTTTAAACAGAGTCTGTGATTTCAATCTTGTAACCGGAATCATCATCCTGCCTCAGTGTTGCCACTTAATGCAAATGATGGCCTTTAAACCAAAGCTCAGGCGCTACGCAGAAGGAACAGGATAACTCAGTGGTATTGCGCCACAGAGTGGTTCGAAATAGATCTGCATTTAACAACATTTACATACTTCCTCTTTTTTTAGATAAACTCAAATTACGGTAATTAAACCCGATTCTGTCAACATTTTTTGTTAAATTTTGTTTTCAGGATCTAGGATTTACTGTAAAGCTCGCATTTATTGAGAAATTGGTGGCTGGCCAGCTGCCTTTTCAAAATGCAGACTTTTTAGTGAAGGTAGTCCCACAGTGCAGCCGGGTAAGTTCCGGAATGATGAAAGACTATTGATACAATTTCAAATCACAGAAGAACGAAAAGGTGATGATGTGCTTATATACCCTTGCTGCTGCCTGGGGTTACTGGTTTGGAAGTAGTCTCAGTGTGCAAATTGAACAGTGCAGCACAGTAACATATCCTTCAGCTCTTGACAGCTGTGCCAAAACCAATGGCAAATTAAATTAAATCTCTTCTGCCGGCACATGATCCATATTCCCCCTTCCCCATCCGAAAGTTTATTAAATGTCACTATCTTCTCTTTTGCACTAGACATGGCATCCCATCCCAGGCAACTGTTCTGCACATCTCCCTTAAATTTTCCTTCTCTCACCTCAAATGCATGTCTTCTAGTATTTGACATTTCTATCCCAGAAAATAAATTGGCCGTCCTTCCCTATTCATGCCTCTTCAGAATTGTATTGCTGTTAAAGATCCTGCCATTAACTATATATTTCCCTTACAATTGATCTCCCAATGTACAGCAATACACACTTGGCCTGGATTGAACTCCATCTGCCGTTTCTCCATTCATATCTACAACTGATCTCTATGCTGCTCTGTCCTCGACAACCTTTTCACTATCCACACATTTACCAATCTTTGTATCATCTGCAAACCATCCACCTACACTCTCATCCAAGTTATTTATATATAATCACAAAAACAGAGATCTCGGTAATGATCCCTATAGAACATCACTGATCAACATCCTCCAGCCAGAATACCATTACCCTCTATCTTCTATAGGTAAGGCAATTCTGAATCCAAACAACCAAATCACCATGGATCCCATGTATCTTAACCTTTTGGATTAGCCTACCATGAAGGAAGGGCCTTGTCAAATGAAAGTAGCTGCGGTGAAAATTGGAGATGGTGTACACTGCAGTCGGTGTGCATCAGGGATAAAAGGAAGGAATGTTCAGTCAAGTGGGTTGCTTTATTCTGAATGTGGTTAAGTGGGTGACAGCTATTGGAGTTGCATAAATCCAGTCAAGTCAAAGAGTCAGACTGCAGGGCTCCAGGTGTGAGGAAGCTGGGTATACATTACACCAACCTACCATTCTACCATGGTATTTATCTGGCTGATCCAGTTGAGATTCTGATCATTAATAACCAGCAGGATATTGAAGGTGAAGAAATTACGAACAAAACAAATAATCTGAGTGCAGAGGAGCAAACTCTGGGTTATGCAAACATTTTCGCCCGCAAGAGTAAATTGAAAACAATAATCTTCTGCAAAGTGCTTAATAAATGAAAGTATTAATCTGAAAGTGCCATGCTTTATTTTGGAAGTTTAACACATATGATATGAAGCTATCAAATGTCAGCAATCAAAATTATGAAAAAAACTGAATTTCATGTTTGCCTCTAGATTTCTTGAACTAAAAATAAATTAGCAATCCTGACTCATTGTAGCATGGTTAAAATTAGTAAGAAGAAACACAACTGACAAAATTATAACATGTGTATCACAATTACTAATCAAATATATAAAAAAGTCAACTGCATTAATTTTCATATTAAGAAACAATTGAATAAACATAACCTAGAATAGCCACACACTGCTGGATTTCAGATTGAAATGAAAACCCATACCTTCTTCAGCTAGATGTTCTTTTGGAGCCTCCGGAGTATCATCATCTGTGAGAAAATGAGGGGTTATATTACTAAGGCAGGCATTTTGATAAATGATTGTGAAGTAACAAAGCAAGTCGTGTTTCAGAATCTAAATTACAAATAACTCAATCATTCAAAGTTTGAAGTGGAGAAATTAGTTTCCTCTCCTGCTGGACGAAAACAGCCTCCACATCTTCCCTTTGTAAGCCGGTCTAACATGACTTCATAACTCAGGAGTTAGGATAAGATTTTCTCAGTGGTCACACATGTAGTGAGATTTAAACACACTATCCAAAAACAGTAATTTTGAGATAGTAATGTTGAGTTTTATCAGCACTATTGATAAAATTTCAAAGATCTAAGCTGCAAATAAATTTATTATCAAAATACATGTACGTCACCATATACAACTGAGATTCGTTTTCTTGCGGGGTTGATACAAAGGAACATCATAGAATCAATTAAAAGAAAACACACCCAAGTTGAATAAACACACCATGTGCAAACAACAATATTGCAATTACAATTAAAAAAATAAGCAATAAATATCCAGAACATGAGATAAAATGTCATGGAAGTTGAGTCTAAAGGTTGTGGAAACAGCACAGTGTTGGGGGTCAGTGAAGTTATCTCCTCTGGTTCAAGACCATGATGGTTTAAGGATAATATTTGTTCCTGAACCTGCTTGTATAAATCCTGATGCTCCTGTACCTCATTCTTGATGGCAGCAGTGAGAGGAGGGCATGGCCTAGGTGGTAGGGGTCCTCGATGATGAATGCTGCTTTCCTGCATCACTGCTCCATGTAGATGTGCTCAAAGGTGGGGAAGGCTTTACACCCATGATGGACGGGACTGTATCCACTACCTTTTATAGGTTTTTCTGTTCAAGGCATTGGTGTTTCCATTCCAGGCAGTGATACAACCAGTCAGAATACACTCCACCACACACCTATAGAAGATGGTCAAAGTTTTAGATGACACTAGACAATGGGGTGACCCGCTGGGGCATCCTTTGAGAGAAGGGTAGTGCAATTTGATGTGACCAGAATGAACATTACATTTTCCTGAATGCTACTGGTATCACTTTGCTTTGGAAATTGAAGAAGGAAACCTCAGTTTATTAAAGAAGAAGGGCACGTAGCAAGGCAAATATAGCTCCTCATTTAACAAAGGACACTTTTGTTGGCATCATTTCTGGTTAATCTGCCACCCTTGTGTCTCTTGTTGTCATTCTGGAGATGAGCAGCCCTTTCATCCCGTCTCTTCATCTTTTCTGCTGTTTGTTGATTGTCTCTGATCCTGGAGACGTGCATTTCTCAGGTCCTTTGTCTCTTCCTCTCTCCTCCTTCAATGCCAGTTGTTGTAATTTTGGAGACATGCATGACTCTCCTCCTCTGTCTCTTCTTCTCTCGACTCTTTGATCCTGGAGTCGTGTGGCCCTGGCCTCATCCGATTCTTGTTCTCTCCCTCTCCTTGCCACTTCCCGGCGACATTTGGCATCATCACTTGACAATAGTGTTTCGTTTCTCTTTTCACCACACAGCATTATTACGCTGACCATATTTTTTTACCCTAATGCTGGACAGAAGATACGAAGCAGTAACACGAAAGCCTCCAGGATGCTGATTATTCTTGATGATGTGGTTGGTGCTCTCCTAAATGGACATGATATAGTCACTTACAAGGAAATCTGCAGATGCTGGAAATTCAAGCAACACACACAAAATGCTGGTGGAACGCAGCAGGTCAGGCAGCATCTATAGGAAGAAGCGCTGTCGACGTTTCGGGCCAACACCTATCGCTAGTCCTGACGAAGGGTCTCGGCCCAAAACGTCGACAGCGTTTCTCCCTACAGATGCTGCCTGATCTGCTGTGTTCCACCAGCATTTTGTGTGTGTTGTGTGATATAGTCACTGCTGTCCTTTGACTGTAGCAAAGGGTTTAATGGGTGTCTCGAAGTACATCATTACAATAAGATTTAATCATCTCTTATTGATGGGTGGCAGTTAGATCTGTCCCAATCCTGCACATTCGGATGGTGATGAGCAGAATGTGACCGACCGCTCGAAGTAGAGCTGCCCTGCCCTGCCCTTTTGCTCCAATTGACGTTGCTGCTGTGAGCATCGCGAGGCGCTACTGAGGCTGGCCGTGCGCATGCGTCGTGGTGTCGCGTCGCAGTTTCCATCATGGTTGACATCGGCTCTCGGGTGAAAGCGGGGCTGCTGATTTTGGTGAGTGAGGAATTTTATACGAATATATAACCCTGAACTTTGCCTGCATTCTGTAAGTTAGCGCATTTTAAGTCGATTTAGCCAAAAACAGTGCCGCTGTAATGCACCGTTTGCTCTAATTGGAGGTCACAAACAGAGCATGAGAGTTTTAGTAGTATATAGATGCCAAATCTTCACAAACGTCTAAGAAAATAGAGGTATTGCTGTGCTTTGTAAGGGCACTTACATGCTGGACCCAAAACAGATCCTTTGAAATGATAACATCATGGAATTTAAAGTTGCTGAACCTCTCCATCTCTGATGCCCTGATGAGGACTAGCTTATGGGCGTCTGGTTTCCTCCTCCTGTAGTCAATAATTAACACTTTGGTTTTGCTGACTTTGAGAGAGAGGTTGTTACTACTGAGCCACTCAGATTCGTCACCACTTTTGATTCAGCCAATGACAGTGGCGTCATCAGTAAACTTAAATATGGCATTAGAACTGTGCTTAGTCTCATAACCATAAGTAAAAAGCAAGTGGAGCAAGACGCTAAGCTTTGTGGTACACCTGTGCTGATGGTGATTGTTGTTGCCAATCCAAACTGACTGGGGTCTGCATGTGAAGAAATCAAAGATCCAGTTGCACAAGGAGTATTAAGGTCAAGGTAATGAAGCTTATTGGTTAGTTTTAAGGGGATAATAGCATTGAATGCCGAGCAGTAGTCAATGAAGAGCATCCTGATACATGCACCTCCATTGTCCAGGTGTTGCAGGGTTGAGTTGAGAATCAATGAAATGGCATCTGCTGTTGACCTGTTGTGATGGTAGGCAAATTAGAGCAGATCTAAGTCACTGCTCAGGCAGGAGTTAATACTTTTCATCACCAATCTCTCTAAGTACTTCATCACACTGGATGTAAGTGCTACTGGACGAGTCAATGAAGCAAGTTACCATGTTCTTCCTGGGCACTGGTATAATCGAAGTTTTCCACAGACTGCTGAAGTGAGAGGTTAAAGATATCAATGAACACTTCAGCCAGTTGATCAGTGCAGATCTTCAGTCCTCGGCCAGGTACCCCATTTGGGTCAGATGCTTTTCACACGGTTGCCCTCTTGAAGACTGCTCTCACGTCAGCCTCAGAGACTGAAATCACAGTGTTGCCGAGGACAGAGGCAGTCTGTGAAAATGTCTCCATGTTTGTCAGTGAAAGTGAGGATAAAAGGCATTGAGCTCATCTGGAAGTGAAGCCTTGTTATCACATATGCTGGCTGGTTTTACTTTGTATAAGGTGACAGCATTCAAGCCCTGCTAGAGTTGTCAAACATCCTTTTATGATTCCAGTTTGGTCTGGAGTTCCCACTTTCCATGTGAGATGGCTTTCCGGAGCTCTTTGCTGGATCTCTTGTACTTTACTTGGTCGCCAGACTTGAATACCACTGATCAGGCTCTCAGCAGGCTGCGGATCTCTTGTTTCATCCCGGGCTTATGGTTCAGGAAGACTCTGAGTTATTTTGTGGGGACGCAGTCACCCACTATTAAGTTTATAAAGTCTTTTACAACCATAGCATATTTGTTCAGATCTTTTGATGAATCCTTAAACATGTACTGTAGTGTCAAGTACCTCAACAAAAGGGAAATGAGTTTAAAAGTTAATTAAACAAAATACCTGGGCAATGGATTGGTTCTGGTTTTCCAGGCATCTGTAAGTCTCTTTTGTCAAAAATTCAGAAATTACACAAGAATTGCTCATTATGGTAAACATACCTCCAAAGTATTATTACAAATATCATTAAAAGTACATAAAACTGATAGGAATACCTACTAAAACTGGAGAAGAAACTAGCTTGGCTATTTGTAGGCACAATCAAAGGTATGCACATTAAAGTTTTAACTTTAATATTGTTCATAAGCTGGGCATTCTCAACTTGAGAATAACCTGTAAGCCACCTGATTGGGAAGGGCCTCTTCCAAACTGCTGTGGGAAGTAGAGATGGAGATTGCAGAAGGTTTTGATATAATCTCCTAATCCTGGAAGAAGTTTAAAGCTATAAAATGCTAGTCTGAGTCTCTTAAAATGAAGAAATCATGTTTGATTATTACTTTTTGTTCAGGAGACGCACCAGCGTGATGAAGAAAATTGCTATAGATGGAATAAAAGGGTCAGTGGAACCTTGGATAAGAAATTGTCATAGAAGCAGAAAGCAGAGCGTTATAAAGCTTTTCACTCTCAGACTTTGGGACAGTGGCCAATTTTGAAGTATATACATCAACAGAGGAACCTGGCTGTACATATGTCAAAGACATGGCAGGCATGTTGTGGGTATGACTAGAAAAGTTCCTAAGAAGTGGCATAGAATAAAAAGACTGCAAGGTTATATTTCCCTCCTCTGAGCTTTTAAAACTTTATATAACACTTGTTTGACTAAAACCTGTGTGCAATGCTGGTCACCATAATTTGGGAAGGATGTGAAGACACTAAAAAAATGCAGAGGATATTACTCTAATGGTTGCCAGAATGAGCAATTTCAGCTATGAGATTAGACTACTGGGGTTTTCTTTTAAGAAAGGATATGGAAAGAGATTTCAAAATGGTGCAAAATATTGAGATGGTGCAAAATATTGAGAAAATGCTAAAATACTCAGCATTCCAGCAGAATCACTGAAGGGATAAACAGAAATAGCATTTTAGACCAATGACCTTGATTCAGAATTAGTAAGATTTGGAAATGAAACAAGTTGCAATGAAAAGAGGAAAGAATAGAAATAAGAAAAGGGGAAGGGGTGGAAAGAAGTAAAGCAAAGTCTCTGACAGGACCGGGGGCTGGAAATACACTGGAAATACACAAGTGGTGATAAAGCTGCCTGAAAGAGCAAAGACAAGTGAACAGTATTAGATAGTTTTAAGGAGTTTTAAATGAAAATGATGAATACAATCTCATATTATTATTAGAGGAAAGAAATAAATTGTTGGGATTAAGCCAATTATCTGAAATTGCCAAGTATAGATACTCGGAGTATTAAACAGGTCAAGCAGCATCTATGGAGAAACAGCTAACACTTTAGATCACATGAGCTTGACTTGTTCGATATTCCCAGCATTTTGTGTTTTAATTTTTGATTACTGGGACTTAAAAGTTTTTGTTCTGCAATTGTTGAATTTATCACTGAACTGAGAGGGTTGTAACATGCAGAGTTGATTTCTGCTCTGTTAGAAAAGCAAATGCTTTCACAGTCAGTCACCCTGGGGCCTGGGCTTCACTGTCTAGGCCTTTCTGAGAGCACAGCTGACCACTTGGACTGGACGCAGCCCTGTACTGCAGTCTCCTAATGCAAGAGACAGCATGGTCCAAATCCGCTACTGCCCAAAATGAATGAAATTACTCAAAATTTTTATCAGCATCACTTTGCCACTATTAAATTATTAGTTTAATGAAATGCTGCATCATTAATTTCAAAAACATTACATTGAGTGCTTCACCTTCATTTAAAATATATAACCTATCAAATTTCCCCATAGAGTCTATATGTTGTAAAAGGTATCCCAATTAATGTGGGCAGGACAGATGAACTAGGCATTTTACGATGTATGTTTGTTTGTTTGTAGAACAGAACCTATAAATATTGCAGAATCTAAAATGATGCCTACCTTTCTCCACATGCTCTTCCACTGCCTCAGAAAGAGGTACTGCATCTGGAAGATAAGCAGACAATTAAGTTTATAATGCCCATGTCAAGTATTGCACAAAAGAAACATGTCCTCAACTTGTTTTAATGCAAGCAGGAGAGGTACAAGATCAATTCTAATACTCACCATGTGAAAATAGCCTGACGATAATCAAGAGACAGATGCAGTATAGGAAACAAATTTGAAATTGTGCCCTAATTCAGGTTCAAAGACACCCTTTGAAAAGTTTTGTTAAACAGCTTAAAGCAAACATCACCCCAGACAAGCAAAATAACTCTGAAAAACTGGAAGCTATGAGAGGACAGGGCAAAACTAAAGGCAGCCAAGTCAAACAAACCTTGGATTTCAGATTCCACATCCAAGTTCTGAGACGTATTGACTGTTGTAAGTAATAAAATTGAGAATTTGTTAATAATATTCACCCTTTTAATGCTATGCACATAATGTTAGATTGTTTCATGCTAGAATGTTAGAAATAAAAATAAAAAGTTTCAACACAAACCTGACAGATAATCTTCATCACTCTTTTGAACAGGCAATGCTTCTGAAAGAAAAGTAACAGAACAACATGATCACAGGTGGCAGAGACAGCACAAATATTTTCACAGAATCATTAAATGATAGGTTGGAGCACAATTTCAACAGCTCAACATGGAGGGAAAAGATGTCATATAAACATAGAATCACCTTACAAGATTGTTCAGATTTGTAATTAGAATTAGGGGACGATACTTCTCCCTTTACTTCAATTTCCTAGAGGAATATGAGGAGAAAGACAAGTCCCGTTTCATGGTCCAATGTGTTTTGGAGCTAGTTTGTATTCCAGTTTAATTCTATAATCAGCACATCGGTGTCAGATCAGTGCTGAACAAATATTGGTTGTTAGGAGGAGATAGCTTTCATTCAAGTTGACAAATTTGAACTGATGACTCCACAGTTAAATTGCTGAATAACAGAAAGATGGATTTACAGATGTATAGTCCTTTTGAATCTGACCTGTTGCAAATCTATGCCATATGCAAAATTCTCAAAGTCTTGACAGGCCTTCTACAAGAAAATATTTCCCTTGGCTAGTGAGACTGGTATCAAAGGCACAGCTTGAAGATAAGGAGAGCAACATTTAGGGTTTATGACCGGTTCTTTTCTCAAAGTTACCAAATATTGACAGTCTTAAGTATAATGTGTATCAAGGTAAACTAACCTTGTATGTCGTCAGTGCCTGGCACATGCTCCACCTCTTCAGCTAGTAAAAAACAATTTAAAACTAGTTAAATTCCATGATTTTATGGGCATCGTCCCAGAATCTTCTGCAGTAACCAGATATATTTTTAAACCTGTAATGTTTTATCCAACCACAAGATGGCCAATATTTTACTTTCCAAAGAAACATTAGGTTAGCTTCCAGAGTTTAGAGTTTGCTGTTTAGAGATACTTACAGCCTACAAGGCACATTTCCAACTTCAAAACTTTGGGATTATATAATACTAACCATAAAATTCATCCACTTTATCTTCAAGCTCCGGGTCATTACCTGCAACAAACAAATTAATTAAAATGAACTTTTTATTTCAATTTTCTCTCATTCCCTCCTCTGTATAACACTCTCCACATGGAATAATTCCAAGTTTGTGAGCAGTACCATTCTGTTGGATCTAGAGATAATATTACCCAGATAGTTCTTCAGAAATCAAGTATGAGGCACAAATCCTGTGTTTAGAGCCGTTTTATTAGATGTTTGTAAAAAAGTGGCAGTAATTAGCAGCAGAAAACAGCCAGTGAGAAGTAAAGAAGGAAATGGCAAAGACGAGTATAAAGGGTGCCTTGTATTCCCTCTTTATACTGTTCAAGCTGGACAGATGAAGGACAGTTTATGACAGAAATATAGAACCAACTAGAGAACATGTTACTGAAAATTTACCAACATATGATCATACAAACATATAAGCAAACATAAGGAAGTTAAGCTTATAAGAAAAATTATAATTTAGATCCTAATCCAACAGTACAAATTTATATTTTTGGACTTACATTTTGTGCATTTTGTCAAAAAAAAATAATTAAATTAATCCTATTTTCTAGCCTTTGGATTGTAGTCTTGGATATTACAAGGAATCTTTAAACGCAACAAGTTTCAACTTTAACTATCTCAAGATGCAAACATATAATCATAGTCAATTCGATAAAAATAAAAATCTTAACACGTTTATCATTTATGTATAGAAATTTCAGCATAAACAGTATATAGGGCAAAAAGCAAGACAACTCAGCACCAAGAGAGCAGTTTAGAGACATGTCGAAAGCACACTTGAAATCTATCAAGCATATACAGAACTGCCTCCACTTCGGGCAACATTGCGGAATCATGTGCATTATTAAGGTGAGGAGCCTGAAATTCTTGAGATCAGAGTGCCAAAAGTAAAGGCTAGGTTTGGAAGAAGAATCATTAATCAATATACTTTGACAAAGATTAGTTAAATAGTTAACAAAGTAATCATAAACATGCTGTACTCAGAGGTTCATATAGGGCTGTTGGCAGAAGACAGTTTGACATACATCAAAGGCTACAATGGTTGAAAAGGGTAAGAAGAAATAAATCACAGCTACAGTTACTGTTATTTCAGTTACCTACCTATTACAAGAGTACATACTAGGAGGATGAAACCTGACTGATATATGAGACCAGAGCTACCACCCTGATGAGATCTGCTAAATCTGGACAAACAGATTTCTTCTAGGTTGTTGCACAGGGTGCCAATGTTAATCATGCCATCAAGGCAGTACCTCCAAGTAATTCTCATAGTATAACTCAAGGCAGGCATATCATTCTGCAATGGCATGTGATAAATTCCTAACACCATGCATCAAGTATAACTAAGCTATCCACTTAATAGCCTCATGATTCTTTTTCAAATTTCAATTCATTTAGCAAGCATATTAGTTTATTTTACTCATGATAAAACACATTATTTTACTTTGTACAAATAGGAGGAAAGACAGACATTTGAAAAAGGTGATAAAGTCATTGCTTTGGCTGCTTAGACTTCAGGAACAGATAAAATGTATTTAAAATTATAAGTTAAAGAAGAAACATTTTGAAAAGTTAGGACAATGGATGCTGTGCCACATACTTTGAAAGATGTAAAATCTAGAAGTATATAGATATTTGAAAAATTATTAAAAGAAAAAAAAAGAAGGGTGTAGGAGAATGAGATTAAATGAATGATTCCTTTAAAGAGCAGCAGATACACAATGGGGTTAAAGTATTTGAGGTTTTAAGAAACAGAGTTAATATCACCAGCATATTTTTTGAAATCTGTTAACTATATGGCAGTAGTACAATGAAATACATAAATAAGTATAGAGAAAAATCTTAGTTTTTTAAATAGTTAAGTTAAAATAAGTAGTGCAGAATAACAGAAATGAAAAAGTAGTGAAGTAATATTCATGGGTTTAACGACCATTTAGAAATCAGATGGCAGAGGGGAAGAAGCTGTTCCTGAATCACTGAGTGTGTGCCTTCAGGCTTCTGTACCTGTTACCTGATGGTACAGTGAGAAAAGGGCATGCCCTAGGTGCTGGAGGTCCTTAATAATCAACGCCGCCTTTCAGAGACACTGCTCCCTAAAGATGTCCTGGGTACTTTGTAGGCTAGTATCCAAAATGGAGCTGACTAGATTTACAACCCTCTGCAGCTTCTTTTGGTCCTGTGCAGTAGCCCTTCCATACCATTCAGTGATGCAGACTGTAAGAATGCTCTCCATGGTACAACTATAGAAGTTTTTGAGTGTATTTGTTGACATGCCAAATCTCTTCAAACTCTTAATAAAGTATAGCCACTGTCTTGCCTTCTTTATAACTACATCGATATGTCAGGACCAGGTTATATCCTCAGAGATCTTGACATCCAGGAACTTGAAGCTGCTCACTCTTTCCACTTCTGATCCCCCTATGAGGATTGGTATGTGTTCCTTCGTCTTACCCTTCCTGAAGTCCATAATCAGCTCTTTCATCTTACTGACATTGAGTACCAGGTTGTTGCTGTGGCACCACTCCACTTGTTGGCATATCTCACTCCTGTATGCCCTCTTGTCACCACCTGAGATTCTACCAATAATGGTTGTATCATCTGCAAATTTATAGATGGTATTTGAGCTATGCCTAGCCACACAGTCATGTGTATATAGAGTACAGCAGTGGGCTAAGCACACATCCCTGAAGTGCGCCAGTGTTGATCGTCAGTGAGGAGGAAATGTTATCACTAATCTGCACAGATTGTGGTTTCCAGTTAGAAAATCAAGGATCCAGTTGCAGAGGGAGGTACAGAGGCCCAGGTTCTGCAACTTCGCAATTAGGATTGTGGGAATGATGGTGTTAAATGCTGAGCTATAGTTGACAAACAGCATCCTGATGTAGGTGTTTGTGTTGTCCAGGTGGTCTGAAGCCATGTGGAGAGCCATTGAGATTGCATCTGCTGTTGACCTATCATGGCAATAGGCAAATTGCAACAGGTCCAGGTCCTTCCTGAGGCAGGAGTTCAGTCTAGTCATGACCAACCTCTCAAAGCATTTCATCACTGTAGATGTGAGTACTACCAGGTGATAGTCATTAAGGCAGCTCACATTATTCTTCTTAGGCACTGGTGTAATTGTTGCCTTTTTGAAGCAAGTGGGAACTTCCGTCTGTAGCAGTGAGAGGTTAAAAATGTCCTTGAATACTCCCTCGAGTTGGCTGGCACAGGTTTTCAGAGCCTTACCAAGTACTCCATCGGGAACTTACGCCTTGTGACGGTTCACTCTCTTTAAAGACAACCTAACATCAGACTCTGAAACGGAGATCACAGGTGCAGCAAGGATCTTCACAGTTGTGATCTCAGTAGTTGTGTTCTCCCTTTCAAAGCGTGCATAGAAGGATTGAGTTCACCTGGTAGTGAAGCATCGCTGCCATTCATGCTATTGGGTTTCGCTTTGTAGGAAGGAAGTAATGCCTGGCAGACGCTGCCGGAGCTGCCCTATCTAATGAGAACTAATGAGATGTCCCCCTTCTTCAAAGAAAGGGGTTTTCCTTCCTCCACTTCAATGCTGCCCTCACCTGCATCTCTTCAATTTCGTGCACGTCTGCTCTCACCCCATCCTCGCACCACCCCACCAGGGATAAGGTTCCCTCGTTCTCACCTACCACTGCACTAGCTTCTATGTCCAGCAAATGATTCTCTGTAACTTTCAACATATCCAACTGGATCCCACCACCAAGCACACTTCCCTCCTCAACTACTGTATGCTTTCCGCAGAGATCGCCCCTACGCTACTCCCTTGTCCATTCGTCCCTTCCCACTGATCTCCCTCCTGGTACTTATCCTTGCAAGCAGAACAAGTGACACACCTGCCCTTACAACTCCTCCCTCACTCCCATTCAGGGCCCCAAACAGTCCTTCCAGGCAAGGCAATGTGTCACCTGTGGGGGGCATTGTTGACAAGGTCTCAATTCACTTCCTATAGGCCTGCTCTCATTCCTCATTTTCTCACTGAGAATGAGGCCCTTTCAGCATGTAACGAGGGCCTTTCTTCCAACTCCATCAGTAGCACCTTCTCTTACAATTACAAGGCATGCACACATGCCATATTACCTCTTCCACTTCTGTTGTCCAGGGACATTTTCCCAAGTGAAACAGTAAGTAACTTGCATTGGATGTGGAAAGGAAATCCGACTTGGGAAGAAATTTATTCAGAACAAAGAGAAGCTGGACAAAGGAAAATAGATGGAGAGGAAAGTACAGGCAGACAGCAAGGATCAGTTTTGTTTAGCATGTGACTTGTTAACAAAGGTCAGAGCTACTGATTAGGTAATTCTCCTTGGTTTTAGTACAACAAGGATTAAACCAAGACAATACGTAAATCAAATAACAGAAATAACAGCGTTTCTCTATGGTTATAAGTAGCACTAGGATCCCACAAGGGACTGCACTGGCTCCCTTCCTGTTTACCCTGTATACCTCAGACTTTAGATACAACAGTAAGCCATCTCATCTGCAGAAATTCTCTAATGACTCAGCAATAGTTGAGTGCATAAAGGGAGGACGGGAGGATGAATATAAGGCCCTGGTGGAGAACTATCAAATAGTGCAAACTGAACCATCTGCAGCTCAACATCTGTAAGACAACGGAAGTGGTGAGGGACTTTAGGAAGACTGAGCCTGCACTGCTCCCTGTTACTATTGATGGTGAGGACGTACAAGTACCTGGGGGTGCACATGGATGCAGACCTGAGTGGAACACAAGAAGGGCCAGAGTCGTCTTTACTTCCTGAAGAGACTGAGGTCCTCTGGAGTATGCAGGACTCTCCTTCACGTGTTATACCAGTCTGTTGTTGCCAGTACAATCTTCTATGCGGTGGTGTGCTGGAGCAATGGCATCAACTGGCGATGCCAACAAGCTCAATAAACTGATTAGAAAGGCTGGCTCTATTATAGGAGTCAAACTGAACACACTGGAGACTGTGGTAGAACAAAGGACCCTCGGGAAAATCCTGGCAATTCTGGACAATGTTTCTCACCGCCTGCATGCCACTTTGTTTGAACAGAGGAGCACTTTTAGTAATAGACTAAGGCAACTGTGCTGCTCTAAAGAGCACTATATGAATTCATTCTCACCCTCAACCATTAGGCTCTATAATGAGTCAACCTATAGCTGGGAAAATGATGAGTCCCTCCTGTTTGACTGTTTGTGGTAACATATTTTTTATTCTTTCTACTTCTCTTCTAATAGCTATATCTGTGCACTTGTAATGCTATTGTGACACTGTAATTTCCTTTAAGATCACTTAAGTGTCTATTTATCTATCTAAGTATCTATTGCATAGTGTCATACAACATGGACACAGCCCTTCGGCCCACCAGTCCATGCCAACCATTCAGCAAAACAACCTCCTACCATCAATCTCTGCTTCCTACCATCAAGTCAATTGTGAATCCAAATAGCCAGCTCTCTTTAACTCTCATGAAATCTAATTCCCCATAATAGCTCACCAGGTGGAAACTCTCCTTCAATTAGGATCCAACATATTTCACAATATCACTAATTCTACACAAGGTTGAATCATTTGACGGAAGAGTATCACTAATTTTCTTGGCAATTACATCACATAAGACTGAATGACAGCTGTCTACTACTGGAAGTTAAGCTTTCATTCACTGTAAAGAGTAATTTCTATTCAGCAGTGCCATGGGCCAGGTTATATTACACTTTGGACAATCTATACTTGTCATCAATGTGGTAATTGGTCATTTCCACTGAGATGTTGCATCTTGCTTTCAACAGAAAATTTCCACTGGGCTTTTCTTTTACATTGAGTGTTTAGTTTCAATATGGAGATCATTTCTGAAGATTTCATAGTACTGTTGCTCACAGTAACACCCCAAGGTTTGGTGCATTCCTCATCCCCAAATAGAACATACCTATACATGCTGTAAGCAGTTTTCTATTTCCTGGTGAAGGCCAAACACTTCCAGATCTTTTCTAAATTATTTTAGCTTCAGTTGAAAAACACATACAATTCAAATGTAAGATCTGAAGAGGATCTATAATGATTCCGAATGAAAACTTCCAATGAGCTGTTTGGGACGTTCAGGAATTTCATTCTGTTAAGAAATGTAAAGCCCTAAGATCATGTATTATAGAAGCAGAACTAGGCCATTTGGCTCATCGGGTCTGTCCACCATTTCATTATGGCTGATCCATTTTTCCTTGCAGCCCAATCTCTTGCCTTCTCCCCGTCTCCCTTCAACGCCCTGACCAATCAAGAATTTGGTAACCTCTGCCTTAAATATACATAAAGACTTGCCCTCCACAGCTGTCTGTGGCAACCAATTCCACAACTTTACCACTCACTAGCTAAGGAAATTTCTCCTCATGTCCATTCTAAAAGGACTGCTCTTTATTTTGAGGCTGTGTCCTCCGGTCTGAGACACTCTCAGCATAGGAAACATCATCTCCACATCCACTCTATCAAGGCCTTTCGCCATTCAAAAGGTTTCAATTAGGTCACCCCTCATTCTTCTAAATTCCAGTGAATATAGGCCCAGAGTCATCAAATGCTCTTCACATGAAAAGTAGTTTAATCCTGAAATCATTTTCACGAACCTCCTTAGCACCCTCTCTAGTTTCTGCATATCTTTTCTATGAGAATGGGCCCAAAACTGCAACTAAGGCCTCACTAATACTTTATAAACTCTCAACATTACATCCTTAATTTCATATTCTAGTCCTCTTGAAATGAATGCTAACATCACATTTGCCTTCCTCACCACAGACTCAACCTGCAAATTAACCCTCAGGGAATCCTGCACAAGGTCTTCCAGGCCCCTTTGCACCTCAATTTTTTTGTATTTTCTATCCATTTAGAAAATAGTCAACCCTTTCATTTCTTCTACCAAACAGCATGACCATATACTTCCCGACACTGTATTCCATCTGCCACTTCTATGCCCATTCTCCTAATCTGTCTGTCCTTCTGTAGTCTTACTATTTCCTCAAACCCACCTGTCCCTCCACCTATCTTCATATTGTCTGCAAACTTTGCAACAAAGCCATCAATTCCATCATCCAAATCATTGACATATAATATAAAAAGAATTTGTCCCAACACAGACCCCTGTGGAACACCACCAGTCAGTGGCAGCCAACCAGAAAAAGCTCCTTTTATTCCCTCTCTTTCTGCCTGCCAATCAGCCATACTAGAATTTTTCCTGTAATACCATGGGCTCATAGCTTGTTAAGCAGCCTCTCATGTAGCACCTTGTCAAAGGCCTTCTGAAAATCCAAGTACACAACATCAACCAATTCTCCTTTGTCTATACCGCTTGTTATTTCTTCAAGCAACTCCAACAGATCTGTCAGCCATGGTTTTCCCTTGAGGAAACCATGCTAATTATGGCCTATTTTATCATGATCCTTCAAGTACCCTGAAACCACATCCTTAACAACCGACTCTAACATCTTCCCAGCCACTGAGGTCAGACTAACTGGCCTATCATTTCCTGCTTCTCTCCCTGCTTGAAGAGTGGAGTGACATTTGCAATTTTCTAGTCCTCCAGAGCCATTCCAGAGTTTAGTGATTCTTGAATTATTATTGTTAATGCCTACACAATTTCTTAGCTATCATAATTTCTTAATTATAATGCAACAGATTTTAGCTCACAATAAAGTGTCCTTTGTATCTCAAAAAACAGGATCTTATTTCACCTCACAGCACCATTCCAGCAATTGCCAAGACACACAAACCCTCATTAAATATGCTTCCACACATCAGCACAATGATAATCAATCAAAAGAACAAAAGACAAAGCCACCATATATACCTTCTATAAATTCATCACTGATCGGCAAATCTTCCTCTCTTTCACCTGCAGGTATAAATTTAAATTAGTTGAAAATTTGAAACTATACATTGGTTGAAAATGATCCATATTTGTTCAAATTATGGACTACAATTTGCCCTCAACAATAAAGAAATTATCACAACAACTCATTATACTGGTATAATGGGTTTGTTCCCAGCTTACTCTATAACTGATCTGAGTGAAGAAGTGTTAATGAACAACAGTGTCTAAACCAATTAAATCTCAAAATAGAGGGGAAATGAGGGAGATATCTGTAATAAGTGTAAAATTTAAAAATGAAGTTTTGAAATATTTGACGATAATTAGACAAGTTTTAAGATTTGAGTAATTAAGATTTTTTAAAAACCCTGATCTTCTCTACCAAGTGCAATGGATTTTCTGCAGTGTAACACATTTATTTCATTACCAAATTTCTGAAAGAGTTACAATTATCATACACAGGATATTTTCATCCATCTGTGCAGACACATAGGAAGTTAATTAAAAGCAAAAATACCCAGAAAATGCTGGAATTAACAGTTTGGACCATATGTATAGAAAGTGGTCCACGTCTCAGAACTTTTTTATTCAATTTCATTTCTTGTATCCAGCATTACTAGTTGTTTTTATTTTGACTTGGAGCTTCTTTAATGTCTTACCCAAAATGAGCAGCTTAGACACTGTTGTACTGGGCACCAGAGTGTCAGACTAAATAATACATTCAAGTTTCTAGTGTGGAGCTGCTCTCTCATTCATCTGGCACAGTAATGAAGCACCACCACTGGATTTCTGTTGACACGTTAGGCGTTAGCACGATCTTTCAGACATCCAGTTACTCACCCTCCCTAAACCCTTACCGTCACTACTTCACCATTTCCTGTCAACTTCACCTTATGTACTCCTGTACCTGGCGTAACTAAATAGTACATAGCATTACACACAAAATGCTGGAGGAACTCAGACGTCCAACATCTGCAAATTTTTTTTTGTTTGTGATTGGATAAATTCCTCCAACATTTTTGTGTGTTGCTTGGATTTTCAGCATCTGCAGATTTTCTCTGGTTTGACAATAGTACATATACAGTTTATGCATACAAACTGATCTTATGTATTTATATTTATCACATTTTATAACTGTGTTCCTTATGCTTATTGTGTATTTTTTGGCTGCATCACATCAGAGTAACAATCACTCTGCTCTCCTTTACACTTGTGTACTGAAGAATGGCAATAAACAATGTTGAATCTTGAATAATCAGCATTTAAACAACTCACTTAACCAGCCTTCTGAAATGAATAAGCTACATTTTGAAATTCTACAATGAATCTGAAAACATCTGCCATACATTTCAACAATTTCAGTACTTGGAAAGTGATATGAATGAGAAACAAGTGTATTTTTGACATAATCTGCAAACACAACTTTCACTTGGAAAAACAAAGATCAAATACTTCATGCCACTCATCTTTAGAAAAAACAATAATTTATTGAACACAAAAAAAATACAAAATAAATAAACACAAAAATTAACCTTCACTGTCCAGATGATCAGAGAAATCTTCCGTTTCACTTTCATATGCTAGAGGGGGAAAAAATTCTTTAGTAACATCATGAAGTTCAAAGTGCATTCTCCTCCTAGCCATAGCATCATAATCTATCTTAAGAAGCAGTATATCATTTAAAAATTCCTTAAAAAATAGTCCTTAAATCATCTCTCACAAGCTTAATTTATCATTCATGCAGAATTAGGTAGCAATTTTCACCTAGAAGGAATAATTTTTTGTAAATTGAAGTACCAACACAAAGTACCAACAAACTTTCAAACATCAAACCAGCGCTTTAGTACAATTATAAAGAAAGCATGGCAGTGCCTCAACTTCTTTAGAAGTTTGTGAAAATGGCATGACATCTAAAACTTTGACAAACTTCAACAGATCTGTGGCAGAAAGTATTTTGATTGGTCACATCATGGCTGATAAATCATTGACTGGTTACAATATGGAAACACCAATGTCCTTGAATGGAAAATTCTACATAAAGTAGTGGACATGGCCCAGTCCATCATTCATAGTATACAGAATAAGGTGGATGATTTTATAGCACAGTTAAAGATTGGCAGGTATGACATTATGGGCATCACTGAGTCATAGCTGAAAGAAAATTATAGTTCGAAGCTTAATATCGAAGGATACACATTGTATTGAACGGACAGGCATAGACAGAGGGGGTGGGGTGCCTCTGTTGGTGAAAGATGAAATCAAATCCTTAATAAGAGGTGGCAGAGGATCAGAAGACGTAGAAGCCTTATGGGTGGAGTTAAGAAACTGCAAGGGTAAAAAGACCCTGATGGAAGTTATATACAGGCCTCCGAACAATAGCCAGGATACAGGAAATAAGTTATAATGGGGATAGAAAAGGCATGAATTAAGTACAACATTACGATAGTGATGGGGGATTTCAATATACAGGCAGGTTGGGAAAACCAGGTTGGTGCTGAAATTATAGAATGACTATTTTAATGGCTTTTTAGTGTATCTTGTGGTTGATCCCATTAGGGGAAAAGCTATTCTGGAGTGAATGTTGTGTAATGAACCAGATTTGGTTAGGGAGCTTAAGGTAAAGGAACCCTTAGAAAACAGTGGTCATAATATGATAGAATTCATTCTGCAGTTTGAGAGGTAGAAGATAAAGTCAGATCTATCAGTATTACAGAGGCATGAGAGAAGAGGTCGTCAAAGTTGATTGGAAGGGGACATTAATGGGGTGACAGCAGAATAGCAAAGGTTGGAATTTCTAGGGGCAATTTGGAAGGCACAGGACAGTTAGGTCCTAAAGATAAAGATGTAATGAAGTATTCTAAAGGGCAAATGAGGCAACTATGGCTGACAAGTGAAGCCAAAGACAGCATAAAAGAAGAAGAGAAAGTACATAATATAGCAAAAATTGCTGGGAGGTTAATGGATTGGGAAGCATTTAAAAACAAACAGAAGGCAACTAAAAAGCCATAAGAAGAGAAAAGATGAATTATGAAGGTAAGCTTGCCAAAAATATCAGAGAAGATTGGAAAAGTTTGTTCAGATATATAAAGAATAAAAGAAAGGTGAGAGAGGATATGGACCACTGGAAAATGATGTTGGAGAGGTGTAATAGTGGACAAATAATGGCAGACGAACTTGTATTTTTTTTTGTATGTCTTCACTGTGGAAGACACTAGCAGTATCCCAGACATTCAGGAGTGTCAGAGTGCAGAAGTGAGTGTAGTTGCTATTAATAAGGGAACCTGAAAGGTCTGAAGGTAAATAAGTTACCTGCACCCCGGAATACACCTGATGGAATACACCCCGGGGTTCTGAAAGAGATAGCTGAAGAAATTGTGGAGGTATTAGTAGAGATCTTTGAAGAATCACTAGATTCCGGCAAGGTCCTGGCGGACTGGAAATTGCAAATGTCACTCCATTCTTCAAGAAGGGAGAGGGGCAGAATAAAACCTGACTTCAGTTTGGAAGATGTTGGGAGTCCATTTTTAACAATGAGGTTTTGAGGTTGTTGGAGGCACGTGATAAAGAAGGCCAAAGTCTGCATGGTTTCCTTAAGGGGAAACCCGGCCTGACAAATCTGATGGAATTCTTTGAGGAAATAACAGGAAGGATAGACAAAAGAGTCAATGGATCTTGTTTACTTGGAGACTCAGGAGGACTTTGACAAGGTACTGCACATGAGCCTGCTTAACAAGATAAAAACTCATGGTATTACAGGATACTAGCATGGTTAGAAGTTTGGCTGGCTGGCAGGAGGCAAAAAGTGGGAATAAAGGGAGCCTTTTCTGGTTGGCTGCTGGTAACATGGTGTTCTGCAGGATTTGGTTTGGGGGCATTTCTTTTCATTTTATATGTCAAAAATTTGGATGGCTAGCTGAATTGATAGCTTTGTGGCAAGTTCACAGATGAAACAAAGATAGCAAGAGGGACAGGCAGTGTTGAGAAAGTAGATTCTGCAGATCATCTTAGACAGATTGGGAGGCTTGGAAAAGAAGTAGCAGATGGAATTTAGTGTAGGGAAGTGTATGGCCATGCACTTTGGTAGAAGGAATACAGGTGTAAGCTATTTTCTAAATGGGGGGAAAATTTCAAAACTCAGAGGTGAAAAGGGACTTGGGATCTAATTTGCAGGTTGAGTCGGTGATAAAGAAGGCAAATACAACACTAGCATTTATTTTGAGAGGACTAAAGTATAAGAGAAAGGATGTAATACTGAGGCATTATAAGGCACTGGTCAGACAGTACTTCTACTATTGGGAGCAGTTTTAGATCCCTTATTTGAGAAAAGATGTGCGGGCATTGAAGAAGGTTCACGAAAATTATTCTGGCAATGAAAGGGTTAACATGTGAGGAATGTTTGATGATTCTGGACCTGTGTTCGCTGGAGTTTAGAAGAATGAGGGGCCATCTCATTGAAACCTAATGACTATTGAAAGGCCTTATATGGAGTAAATGTGAAAGGTATGTTTCCTACAGTGGGTTAGTCTAAGAATGGACAGCACAGTCTCAGAATAAAGGGACATTCATTTTGAACAGAAATGAGGGGGAATTTCTTTATCCAGATGGTGGTGAATCTGTGGAATTCATTGCCATGGACAGCTGTCGAGGCTAAGTCACTGAAAATATTTGAAACAGTGATCGATACTTTCTTGATCAGTCAGGGCTTCAAAAGCTATAGGAGAAAGCAGAAGATGGGCTTCAGAGGGATAATTAAAAAAAAAGCCATAATAGAATGGCGGAGCAGACCCAATGGGTCTAATATCCTTATTCAGCTCCTATGTCTTATGATCTTAAAGTATTAATAGCTGGAGGAGTTCAAATTTTGGTCTTTGAAGCTTAAACTGTAGCTGTTACATGATGATGTTTTTAGCAGACAGCATGTCGGGGACTAGCCACCAGCCATGAATGAGCAAACAAAAACAAAATTAATGCTAATTCCTAACAAATGCTGAAGCACTAGGGCAGTAATTCTGGAATACAGTCAGTGTAAATAATTTAGAGGGTACATGATTTTCCAACAGTATTCAGGAGAGCTCTTTTCAGCTAGTCGCTTACAAGTCCAAAGAAGAGAGGGCGTAATTCCTGTAGGGGAAACATCTGGCAAATTGGAAGGATTATCTTTTAAAGGGCTTTTTATGGGAATGATCAGAATGCAGTTTACAATTAAGATGCTTATGCTGATTATAGAAACAAACAAAGAATGAATAAAAAGGTTCTAAATTAGATTTAAAGCTACTTTGACCAAACCAGAAAGATCTACTTGAAAATACACTTGATTCTTGGCAACAATTCCTTGGGCGACATCGTCCAGATAGCTAAGCTTTTTAATTATTTCACTTTTTCGACACCTTCTGCTCGTTATTTTGGTCTTGATTGTGTTTTGGAAACTGCTGGAGCTTGAGGCGTGCAGTTTGGAGTTTGATCAAATGATCCAGCACTCTGCTGACCGTGGAGTGGACCACGGAGACAACGAGTCGATGGGTTGGTAGCAGGTCAGCAGCATTCGGGAAGCCACAGGTTGACGTAACTTGGAAGGCTGTAGGTCAACAATACGGCAGTCGCTCTTCATGGAAGACTGGGTTCGTTTCTGACAGGAGAATGTTTTTGAAATTCTAAGATTTATATGATTACTGGACTATACTTTATATTGGTCTCCTTCAGTTCTCTGTGTTTTCTTTTCTGTTGCTGATTGGAGGGTTGGGGTTCTGGGTGGGTGATATGTTTTTGTGAGAGGGAGGGGTTGGTGATTTGGGGCTTTTCTGTGTGGGCGATCCATTAACCTTTGTGTGTGAGAGAGGCAGTTGGGGTTTGATGTTATTGGCACTGTTTTATGAGAGAAAGCGGGTTGGGGGTTTGGGGTTCAATGTTCCAGCCACTGTTTTCCCTGTGGGCAATCTGTTAGCTTTTGTCAAGGGAGGGGGTGGGGGGGGGGGGTTGGGGTTTTTTAAGGTAGGTTTCTTTTTTCTTTTTTATGCAAGAAGGTGGTTGTTATTTTTTCTTTTTTTTTTGTATTTCATGGCTATCTGGAGAAGATGAATATCAGAGTTGTATTGTACATGCATACTTTGACAACAAAATGAACCTTTTAACTCTTTTAACAGAAGGAATTTAAAGAGGAGTTTCAAAGGGTTCAGGGTAAACTTATTGCCACTGAGAGAAAAAGATAAAAAAAAGAGGCTTATTCAAGATACCTAGAGGTTAATGCAAGAAAAATGTCCACAAGAGTACAGAAAGTGGAGGAGTGAACAAACCAATGAAGAAATAAAGAAAGAAGGCGGTGTAAAATAATACTGCCAAGTGTAATCTAAGAATATCCAAAGAGGTACATTAAGCCTTACATAAACATCAAGAGAATAAGTACACAAAGAGCAGGCCCAGTGAAAGGACAGATGTTTTGTGGTGGGGTTCTTAATGTATACTTCACAGTTGCCAGCACAAAGGGTAGATGATGCCAATATTGTAGTTTAGGAGCACAAGTGCAAAATATTGGATAGGATGAACATAGTAAAATATTAACAGTTTATCTTTTGTTACATACTCGTGACAGATGACAGTGGTGCCCTTGTCATGTGACTGGGGTTGAAGCTGTACTGGACTTGAGGTGATGGTCTTGTGATGGTGGAATGACGTCATTTTCCCGCCAGTAGAGATCATGTGACGGGTTTTTTTTTTTACAGGTTATAAAAGGTAGACCCCACCCTGTGAGGAGGGGCAGTTCGTGGCTGGATTTGCCAAGTTGACTTCATGCCACTGCGTGTTTGAAGTGATGTCGCAGTTTAGTTGAAGGATGAAGTTTTTATTTAATGCCTAAAGTTTAAAAGGTTAATGCCAACAGGTTCTTTATGATTCTGTTAGTTCGAGGGAATTAGAGGAGAGTGAAGATTCAAGGTTGGAAGTAAAGATCGAGGAGAATCGCTTTCTACGGTGAAATGGGGGCGACCTTTGATTGATCCTTATTTGGAAGGATTTCGTTGACTATCTTCGTGTTAATCCCTGGGTTTACCAGAAAGGATTGAAGGTAGTGGAGAAGGAAAGGTCAGTGCCTTTAAGCCGTTCTGTTTCGTAAGTTCTTCGTGGGAATTTCGACGTCGGGGATCGAAGCAAGCGACGTGAAAGAGAATTTAAATCGTCCTGTAAAGTCTCTCCTTTTAAATGGACTGTGAGCATATCGAACTTTTGGCAATATCACTTTAAGAACTGTTTTGGAATATCACTTTAAAGAACTGTTTTGGAATATCACTTTAAAGAACTGTTTTGGAATATCACTTTACGAACTGTTTGAACAGCCGCTCAGCAGCTGTTTCCGGTTACGGTAGTGTTTGTTTACTTTTGGGGGGGTTTGTTTTCTGTGTTTAATAAACGTGTTGTTTGTTATAAGAAACCCTTGCCGAACTCATATATTTATTGTTGCCTGAATACGTAACACTTTCAAAAGTCAAGGCATTGATAAAATATTTACCAACTGTTAAAAGTGGTGGACTAGGTTGCAGAGTCCCTGATCACAAGTTTTCAGTTCTCAGGCAGTAACAATGCACAATTTAAAAAGACAAGCAATTACAGGGTAGCTAGTTTAACTTCGATGATTGGAACTTATTCTAAAAGGACATTATAGCAGCAACTGCTAGAAAGTAAACAACATCAGATAAGTGGGGCTGTTTTAGTTCAAAATAAATGTATTATCGAAGTACATATATGTCACCATATACAACCCTGAGATTCAATTTTCGCGTGGGGATAATCAACAAATCTATAGAATAGTAACTGTAACAAAATCAATAAATGACCGCTCAACTAGGGCATTCAGCCAGAGTGCAGAAGACAACAATTGGTGCAAATGCATAAAGAAGAAACAATAATATAAATAAATAACTAATAAATACCGAGAACTTGAGATGAAGGGTCCTTGAAAGTGAGATAAAAGTGAGTTTAGAAGTAAGATAGTAAGAGTTAAGAGAGCAAGTTTAGGGAATCTTGGCTAACAAGATGTTGAAGGCTCACTCAAAGAAGAGGAGGAGTTGTATGCAAGGTATAGGAAATTGGTATTGCACAAATTCTTTGAGATTAAAAGGGATAAGAAAATAGAAATGAAAAAAGAAATTAGGAGGGCAATGAAATGACACTGACAAGTAGGATTATGGTAAAATTCCAGAACCTTTTCTGAGTATATTAGAAGAGGGTAGCAAAGGAAAGAGTAAGTTCCTTTGGGGACTAAAGGAGTAATCTGTATGTGAAGCCAGAGGACATGATCAGGGTCCTCGACGAATACACCTCATCAGTATTCAGCAGGGAGAAGGATGTGGTGGCTGGAGAGTTAATACGCTGATATTCTGCAGCTTAGCTGTACCAAGAAGCAGGAAGTGCTGCAAATCTTATTATACATTATGATGAGTGAATCTTAAGGGCTGGATGGGATATATCTCAAACTGTTAAGGGAAGCAAGCCAGAAGACAGTTGGGACTCTGAAAGTGATTTCTACAACTGCATTAGCCATGCGAGAGGTACCAGAAACATGGCAGAAGGCGAATTTTCCCTGTTGTTCTAAAACACAACAGGGATAAGCCTAGAAATGACAGGTTGGTGAGCCTTCTATCAGTGATGAGGAAGCTGCTGGAGAAGATTCTGACAGGCAGGATTTACCTTTACTTGGGAAGAGAGAACTTGATTAGGAGATACCATGTTTTTGTGCAAGGGAGATCTTATTCATTATGGAAGCATGCACAGGTAATAACTCCAACTAATTATGAAAACAATTCCTTCATTCACTACACCTCACATAGTTTTTGTATAAAATAAATAATACGTACCTGTAGCATCTTGTTCAGAGACTACTTCTTCAGGTTCAAACACTGCTTCATCTACACCATAAAGAATATTTTGTTATCAGAATCAGTACAGCAGCTCATTAGAATTAAAAGAGATTAGTAATTGTGCAAACCTGAAACAGTGTATTCATTAACTTCCCCCTCTCTCTCTTCTGACTCTGAAAGAAAAAGAAGTTTCTGCAAAATTAATAGCTCTTCCTTAAAAATTTAAAGTCTGCCATGAAAATAGCTCACAAAATCTACCTGGAAATTCTTCTACAGTACCTCAGTCTTGACCCTGCCTTATGCAGCTGGATCCTGGACTTCCTGTCAGATTTCCCTACAGTGAAGAAGTTATCTCTCTGACACAATGGTGTCAAGAAAACAACCTCTCCTTCAAAGTTGCAAAAATAAAGGAGCTGGTTGTGGATTACAGGAGGAATGGACATGGGTTAACCCCTATCGACATCAATGGATCTGGGGTTGAGGGGGTAAACAGCTTTAAGTTCCTCAGCATCCACATCACCGAGGACCTCACGTGGTCTGTACACACCTGCTTTGTGGTGAAAAAGGCACGACAGTACCTCTTTCACCTCAGACAGTTGAAGTTTGGTACGGGCTCCCAAATCCAAAGAACTTTCTACAGGGCACAATTGAGAGCATCCTAAACACAAAGTATACTGCAGATGCTGTGGTCAAATCAAGATGTACAAACAAGCTGGATGAACTCAGCAGGTCGGGCAGCATCCATCGAAATGAGAAGTCAACGTTTCGGGCCAAAACCCTTTGTCAGGACTGCTCATTTCAACGGATGCTGCCTGACCTGCTGAGTTCACCCAGCTTGTTTGTACATCTTGAGAGCATCCTGACTGGCTGCATCACTGGCTGGTATGAGAACTGTACCTCCCTCAATCGCAAGACTCTGCAGAGAGTGGTGCGGACAGCCCAGCGTATCTGTAGATGTGAACTTCCCATGATTCAGGACATTTACAAGGACAGGTGTGTAAAAAGGGCCGGTAGGATCTTTGGGGACCCAAGCCATCCCAACCACAATCTATTCCAGCTGCTACCATCCAGGAAGTGGTATCACAGCATAAAAGTCAGGACCAACAAACTCCGGGACAGCTTCTTCCAAAAGGACATTGGAGTGATGAACTCACACTGATTTGAGTGTATTTCTATGTTACATTGTCTGTTCTACTTATATTAAATTACTATGATTGCACATTGCACATTTAGATGGAGACATAATGTAAAGATTTTTACTCCTCATGTATGTGAAGGACTTAAGAAATAAAGTCAATTCAATCAACAACTTCAGGTTCACAGTGCCCTGCAAGTAAAAGATTCCCACCATGACTGAGGTGCAAAAGCAATAATATTGGCTATCTTTTTGCAATAATGTAATAATTTGAGTTACAACATTTCAGGGAAAAAAAGAACAGGAGAGGAGTACTGAGTTATTAATTTACCCTCCATTGGTTTAGGGAAATACAGAGATTGTTTTCCAGCTTTTTCAGGTTTTCAAATAACAGCAAAAAACAATGTATTTGTGGTATGATAAGGGAAGGTAGAGGTGAGAGTCAAAACTATCAGTGAATTAACAGTGTAGTGTTCAAATACCAATGAAACAGAACTTAAGATTTTAAGAATTGATACAAAGCAACCCATACCCATTGTCTCTTCTATTTCAGAAATTGCTTCATCTTCCATATAAACAGACTCTTCTAAAAGAAAAAAAATACATGTTAGTCGTCAAAATAGAGACTGTAACCAGAACTAACAGTGCACGTCACTGACCTCAGACACCTGCAAACTACTTCTGTGGTATGATTTCACCTTTCTTATGCCAGAATCAGAATCAAAATCAGGTTTATCATCACTGACATAAGGTAAAATTTGTTGTTTTGTGGCAGCAGAGTACAATGCAATACATAAAATATACTACAGATTACAATAAGAATATATATATATATATACATACACACACACTTGTATATACACGGTACTGTGCAAAAGCTTTAGGCACGTGTATATAGCTAGGATACCTAAAATTTTGTACAATACTGTATTTGTCTAAGTTGAGCAGAGAACAAGTTTGTAAATCTGGTAGGAGCGAAGGAGTGCCGCAGGTGGACACACCCAGCCCTGTTGCACCAGACAAGGTAATTTGATTCCAAACAATTGGTTTATTGATTATTACAGAATGTCCATCTGGGGCTTCCCTCTCCCTTTCCCTTTTCTTAGCCACAATTCCCCTCTCCGTGCCTCTTTCCCACTATCTGTCCTCAATAGAGCCCCATATCAGAGTCAAGTTTATCATCACTTACATAAGTCATGGAATTTGTTTATTTTGTAACAGCAGTACTGTGCAATACATAAGCGAAAATAGTGAGGTTCATTGTCCTTTCAGAAATCTGATAGTGGAGGGAAAGCTTGAGTGTGTGTATCCAGGTCCCTGTACCTTCTTACTGATGGTAGTAATGAGAAAAGGGCATGTCCTGGATGGTGGAGGTCCTTAGGGATAGATGTCACCATGTTCAAGCATCACCTTTTGTTGATTATCTTGGTTGCTATCAAGTATCAGTTTATGCAGCTATCGAGATAACAAGAAGATTGAGCAACTGATCACATTGGATGGATTCTCCTTCAGCAATTCATGAAGGAGAAAGCAATTTTTTAAAGCAATGATTTGATTATTTTTGGAGTACAAAATATGGAATGAAACATACAAATAAGACTGAAATGAAATCTAAGTATCACAAACTTGAAGTATTTTAAGTATTTTGAAAAAACACAAAATTTTTAAATATTCACCAAAGGAAATAGCAATTCACAAATACATTTTCTAAATATAATTAGCAGTTTGGCTTGGTAGACCATTCTTTCTTATTATGTTTGGGCAGTAGATTAGTTTTGAGGTGAGATGATAGATACACTCAAAGGCTTCAGGAATCGCTGTCAATGCTTATGTTACTGCTGAAAAATCATTCATTATATGTACCAAATTCATATTGCATCTTCCCTAACCAGTTGTCAAAAGGTTCAAGATGGACTAAGGGAGCATTCGATCTGCAATTTTCTTCATACTCACATCCACTGTCGAGTTGGATATGGCATTTGTGGTAACCCAGAAGTTGTGTCTGACAACAGAGATATTTTTTCTAGTTTAAAACTTAATGTAAAATGGAATAGCCACTCGTGCAACAATATTCTTTTTATTCAGCAAGAATAACTCAAATTCTTTAAGTTCTCATCAGTTTACTGATTTTCACTTATTTTGTCAAAGATGACTATAAGAGCATAACCTTCAGTAGATCTAGACCACTGAAAGAAACTTACAAGCTTCCCATGTTTAATTATGCATATGCTGTGCAAATTGCTTCACCATAACTCCCACTGTGAACTAGAATTATCAATATCCAATTGAAACTTACTTGGAGTAACTCAACCTAAACAATTCTTGTTATAAAACTATCATCTTCTTGTTATATAATTTTAACTTCATCTGAAAGAATACTAAATGAAATCCCCACTAAATAAAACCTCATGCTTCTGCATGATCAAACTCAGCTTCATTCTCAACTTCAGATGCGAATTTCAAGCATTAAAATATCACTTAACAAATGTACTATTTTCATTAAAATGCTGTAAAAAGCTGTAAATTTACTCAGCTCCATCTTGAATACTAGGCTCCTAAGTATTTGAGCCATCTTTAAGGAGCAGTGCCTCAGAAAAGCAACGTCCATCATGCAGGACTCACATCACCCAAGACACGTCCTATTCTCATTGTCACTGTTAGGAAGGAGGTACACACTCAATAATTCAGGAACAGTTTCTTCCCCTCTGCCACCCGATTCCTAAATGGACATTGAATCCATGAACACTACCTCGCTTTTTTAATATATCAGTCTTTGCACTACTTTTAATTTACCTATTTAATACACACATATAATTACTATAATTTTTAACTTATTTTTTTCTCTATATTATTATGTATTGCATTGTACTGCTGTTGCCAAGTTAACAAATCTCATGACGGGCCAGTGATAGTAAACCTGATTCAGATTCTGAATTTTAAACATGAGAGAATAAATATTGTCTGTTTTTAATATTTAGATTGAGCTTCATAGAACAGTACACCACAGTATGGACACATAATGCCAAGCTTATAAGCTATTTCAAGATCAACCTAACCCATCCCTTCCACATTTTTCATTCATCCATATGCCAATTTCTTAAGTGTCCCATACGTCTCTGCCTCAACCACCACCCTGACAGTGTGTTCCACACACTTCACAGTCTGTGTAAAAAACCTTCCTCTGACATCCCCCCTACACTTCCCTCCAATCACCATTGAATTATGCCCTCTCATACTAGCTACTGTTGCCTTGGGAAAGAGGCACTGGCTGCCCACTCTAATAATGTCCCTTATACACCTCTATGAAGTCATCTCTCATTCTCCTTCATTCCAAAGAGAAAAGCCCTCCCTCATTTAACCTATTCCCATAAAACATACCGTTAATCCAGGCAGCATCCTGATAGATCTCCTCTGCACCCCCTCTAAAGCTTTCATAGCCATCCTAAAGACTCCTCTGTCCTTTCACACTGCTGAGAATCCTGCCATTCAACCTGTCCTCTGCCTTCAAGTTCAACTTTCCAAAGTGCATAGTTTTCCAGTTTGAACTCCATTTGCATCCCATCCTTACAGTGGAAGCTCCAGGGGTCATTAGGTGTGTGAAGCTACAATATGGAGATTGGTGGAGGGACAGGTAGTTTTGAGGAAGTAGAGAGGTTACAGAAGGATTCAGACAGATTAAGAGAATGGACAAAGAAATGGCAGATGGAATACAGTGTTGGGAAGTGTATGGTCACGTACTTTTGTAGGAGAAATGAAAGGGTGGACTATTTTCTAAATGTAGAAAAAATACAAAAACTGAGGCGCAAAGGGACTTGGGGAGTCCTTGTGCAGGATTCCCGAAAGGTTAACTTGTAGGTTGAGTCTGTGGTGAGGCAGGCAAATGCAATGTTAGCATTCATTTCAAGAGGACTAGAATATAAATGCAAGAATGTAATGTTGAGACTTTATAAAGCACTGGTGAGGCCTCACTTGAAGTATTATGAACAGGTTTGATCCCATGATCTTAGAAAGGATGTACTGAAACTGGAGAGGGTTGAAAGGAGGTTCAAAAAAATTGATTCTAGGATTGAATGGCTTGTAATATGAAGAGCGTTTGAAGGGTCTGGGCCTGTATTCACTAGAATTCAGATGAATGAGGGGTGACTTCACTGAAACCCATCGAATCCTGAAAGGCCTTGATAGAGTGGATGTGGAGAGGATGTTTCCTATGTGAAGAGTCTAAGACCAGAGAACACAGTGTCAGAATAGAGGGGTGTCCTTTTAGAATGGAGATGAGGAGGAATTTCTTTAGCCAGAGAGTGGTGAATCTGTGGAATTCTTTGCCACAGGCAGCTGCGGAGGCCAAGTTTTTATGTATATTTAAGGCAGAGGTTGGTAAATTCTTGATTGGTCAGGGTATGAATGGATACTGGGACAAAGCAGTAAAACTGTATCAGCCATAATGAAATGGCGGAGCAACCCGATGGGCCAAATGGCCTAACTCTGCTCCTACATTTTCTGGTCTATCAATATCCCACTGTAACCCTTGACAGCCTTCTACACTACCCACGACAGCACTAATCTTAGTGTCATTTGCAAACTTCTTAACACATCATTCTACTTCCTCATCCAAGTCACTTATAAATATCAAAGGGTAGAGATTCCAGAACAGATGCCTATGGAACACTGCTGCAGGAAGAATATGCTCATATACCACCACCCTCTGCCTTCTGTCCTGAATGCACACCTCCAAGTTTCCATCGAACCCATACTTCTTCACTTTGTGAATGAGCCTACCATGAGAAAACTTGTTGAACACCTTATAAAAATCCACCTAAACCACATCCACTGCTCTACCTTCATCAATTTGTTTCATTATTTCCTCAAAGAATACAATCAGGCTCATGAAGCATGACCTGCCCAACACAAAGACTATCCCGAATCAGATTGGCTTTTCCAAATGCTCATAAATCCTGTCTCCAAGTATCCTCTCCAATAGTATGCCCACTACTGACGCAAGACTCATTGGTCTATAATTCCCTGGATCATCCCTACTATCTTTGTCACGCTCCAATGTTCTGGTACTACTCCCTGTAGCCAGTGAGGACACTAAAATCATCACAATTTCTTCCCTCAAGTCTTGTTTTAACCTTGGGCATAGCCTGTCTGGCCGCGAGCACTTAGCTATTTTAAGTTTTCTTACCATCTTTTCCTATCCCATCCTAGTGCACAGAGTGTCAGCAAGAACAGCCCTCCATACTAGGACTAGATAAGTCGGGGATAACACTGTCACCTTGTCCATAAAAATTCAAACATAGTTGTTTACGCTTTGTGAAAAATAGACAGGGCTCATTTTTCCCAAATACTACATCCAAATACTGATCTCTCCCACAATCTACATGTTTTTGAAAACTCATGGAGAAGGGTATGGCCCGAAACATTGACTGTTCATTCAATTCCATTGATGCTGCCTGATTTGCTGAGCTCCCCCAGCATTTTGTGTGTTGCTTTGATTTCCAGCATCTGCAGACTCTCTCGTGTTTATTACCTTCTGAAGTTGCTTCCAATGTGCATTTAGTGCTTATTTATTAGGTACACCTGCTCTTTAATGTGTAAGGGGTTTCTTCTTTTATGTTACTGCTAAGGCTACTAAAATGGTTTCTTTGTTATTGTAACTGGTGAGACAGTGCTTTCTCTCGCAGCTTGTTTGGGTTATAATTACTGATAATGAGAATTGTATTCATTTGTTAACCAATTGGGATAAATGTTATTCTTTCTTGTGGGTCTGTAAGACAGACAGACATACTTTATTGATCCCGAGGGAAACTGGGTTTCATTATAGTCACACCAACCAAGAATAGTGTAGAAATATAGCAATATAAAACCGTAAAAATTAAATAATAATAAGTGAATTATTCCAAGTGGAAATAAGTCCAGGACCAGCCTATTGGCTCAGGGTGTCTGACACTCTGAGGGAGGAGTTGTAAAGTTTGATGGCCACAGGTAGGAATGACTTCCTATGATGCTCAGTGTTGCATCTCGGTGGAATGAGTCTCTGGCTGAATGTACTCCTGTGCCTAACCAGCACAATATGGAGTGGATGGGAGACATTGTCCAAGATGGCATGTGACTTGGACAGCATCCTCTTTTCAGACACCACCGTCAGAGAGTCCAGTTCCACCCCCACAACATCACTAGCCTTACGAATCAGTTTGTTGATTCTGTTGGTGTCTGCTACCCTCAGCCTGCTGCCCCAGCACACACCAGCAAACATGATAGCACTGGCCACCACAGACTCGTAGAACATCCTCAGCATTGTCCAGCAGATGTTAAAGGACCTCAGTCTCCTCAGGAAGTAGAGACGGCTCTGACCCTTCTTGTAGACAGCCTCAGTGTTCTTTGACCAGTCCAGTTTATTGTCAATTCATATCCCCAGGTATCCCCAGATAGTGTTGCGCGGGCTTCTGAGGAGAAGGCACGAGGGGTTTGGACAGAGAAGACGCGATGTTTTAAGCTGGGCGACGGAACGGACCCCGAGCGGGAGTCCGAGGCCCAGGGTCTTCAGCAAGGAGAGGAGACAAGGACAGATTTGTGTGGAGCATCTGGTTGACCACTGTTGTTGGTCTCAGGTGACAGGTCGAGGAGGTCAGAGGGGATCGAATGGTGGCAAGAAGACTAATTGAGCTCCAATGGTTGTGCACGAAGTGGTTGGACTTTGATAAGTTTGGTGCCTTTTACTTTTATATTGTATCTCTATTAAGTACATTAAGTACCAGTAAGATCTATAAAGTGTAATAATTTAATCGCGTATGGTGTACTGTCTGTTATTTGGCATGGTGGGGACATCACACAGCGTCTACACAAGCTGATTGCCCAGTTTGGCGGGGCCGAAGGCTGCTCCCCCTAGGCGGAAGTGAGCTGAACGAGCTTGAGGCTTACCAGGGGCTACAAATGCAAACATCTAATTAGCCAGTAACTCAATGCACGGAAGCATGCAGAGTAGTCAAGAGGTTGAGTTCTTGTACAGGCCAAACATCAGAACGGGGAAGAAATGTGATCTAAGTAACTGTGACCATGGAATGATTGTTGGTGCCAGACAGGGTGCTTTGAGTATATCAGAAACTGCTGATCTCCTGGAATTCTCACATACAACAGTCTCTAAATCTTACAGAAAACGGTGCCAAGAAACAAAAAGCATCCAGTGAGTGGCAGTTCTGTAGGCAAAAATGGCTCACTAATGAGAGATCACAGGAGAACATCCAGACTGGTTCAAGCTGACAGGAAGGTGACAGTAACTCAAATAACTCTATGTGACAACAGCAGTGTGCAGAAGAGCATCTCTGAATGTACAACATGTCAAACCTTGAAGTGGATGGGTTACAGCAGCTGAAGACCACACCTGCTTCTACTCCTGTGGCCAATGAGCATAATTGACATGACTTATTACTCAGCACCCTATGACACTCCTTTTCTCCCAGGCATGCAGCACAAAACTGAAACCTTCCCCATTTCCCCAATATTTTTTTTCTTCTGTTTCCCTCACTATGGTTATATGCATCAGCCTTTGTTCAACAGTAACAGTCAGGATCTGCACTCTCAAAGCTCACCATACTCAGAATACGATGCTGCACAGCCACACAAGCTACCTTTCAAATCAGATAGTAAGCCACTGAATACAAATAATCCCATGGCACCATAATGAGACAAGGCTTTTCAATATCTCCCAATTACCATTAAAAGTTAATACAATGGTAGGTGCTGAGATGTTTCCACCAGCGGTGAGTCATGCGCATAAGGACGTGGCTACAAAATAAGAGGTAGGCTATTTGAAATAGAAGTGCGTAGAAACTTCTCAAAAATTCTCTGTCCCTGAGGGTAGTAGAGATGAGATCATTTTATATTTAGGATGGAGGCAGATAAATATTTGAAAGATCCAGGAATTAAGGAGAACTGACAAAAGAGGTCAGCACAGATCAGCTCTGATCATATTGATATACCCTAATGATGCAAAACAGTTAATCATGTATGAAACTCAATAATGTGTTTTAGCAAACTCTGTGTCACCAATAGGGCACCAAAACATAACAGAAAAATGTACATTTTCCACTATAGGTCATTAATTAACAATAAGGAAGTATCTTGGCTAAATTTTGTCCTCTGTTATCAAGGGCCACCAGAGCTAACTATTGCTCTAAAATAGAGATATGTGAGTATACATACACTGTATAAAGCTACCTGCTATTTACATACATACACCATATAAAGCTATCTGCTATTTACCCAAGGACAGATATAAACTTCCACCAGAGGTAGCTTCTTAAAGTCTTGCTGAAATAGGTTCTTTGATTATATAAAACTTTGAGGTTCTTGCTCATAATCTAATTTACCCCAGGTCTACAGCAATAGCCTATGAAAGCTCACCAGCTTCGGGACCAACTGAATCTTCAGACACAGCATCAAATTCATTTGTTTCTTCTGCCTCTGGCTCCTCCTCCACTGGCTCTGGTGCGAGTTTCTCCTCCAGTGACTCTGACTTTGGCTCCTCCTCCACTGGCTCTGGCTCTTCCTCCACTGGCTCTGGTGCGAGTTTCTCCTCCAGTGACTCTGACTCTGGCTCCTCCTCCACTGGCTCTGGCTCTTCCTCCACTGGCTCTGGCTCTTCCTCCACTGGCTCTGGCTCTATAGGGGAAAAAAATGAATTCTTCTGAAACCTGTGCACGTGCTAAGTATATACAACCTTTGAATCCCAATTATGAAGACCACAATTACAATAATTTTATCTCAATTAGCTCAGCATCCAAAAATAAAGGAGCAAGCACAATAAATTATTTAGTATTCTTCCAGGAATCAAATAATAATTGAATTTTAATAATAGCTTTTGTTATTACCCTATTAGTAAGTTAGCCCAAGTTTTAAATTAGTTTTAATGCCACTCTAATAAATTTCACTCATTAGCAATGAAAATCAAAGCTGCAGAACCCAGTTCCCAATGCCAAATGAATTTCTTTAACCAATATTATACATGCTCGTGAACTTACACTGGCTGTCAATTCTGTTTACTTCAATTTTAAAGTATTCAACTCATCCCGCTCCTAAACTTTGCAACCACAGCTTTAACTTCAACCACTAACACTCTGCAACTCATGTGGCCTTAATCCCTGGAATTCCTTCCCATGATTTTTCTCACCACTTCATTTGTTGTAATTGCTCCTTAAAATACATCTGTAGTATTATCTCATTAAAAAGTGTCATATTTTATTTCTTCACATTCCAATCTCTGATTGGAAGAGAAGATTAATAGGGATGATGGAGGAGCAGCAATGGGTGGAATTTCCAGAAGTAACTTGGAAGGAGCAGGATATATACATCCCAAAGAGGAAGAAGTATTCTGAAGGCAGAATGATGCAACCGTGACTGATAAGAGAAGCTGAAGCCAACGTAAAACCCTAAGAGAGGGCATATATGAGAGGTTAGAATATTGGGAAGCTTTTAGAAACCAACAGAAGGCAACTAATAAAGTCAATAATATTAAAGAGGATAACAGAAGTTCCTTCAGATATATAATGAGTAAAAGAAAGGTTAAAGTTATCTGCCTGCTGGAAAATGATACTAGAGAGGCAGTAATGGGGAACAAGGAAATGGTGGATGAGCTAATTAAGTATTTTTCATCAGTCCTTCATGTGGAAGAAAGTAACAGTATGCCAGAGGTTTAAAAGTGTCAGAGCAGAAGTGAGTAAAGTTGCCATTATTAGGGAGGGGTGCTTGAAAAAGTCAAAGGTCTGATGGTAGATAAGTCACCTGGACCAGATGATGTACACCCCAGAGTTCTGAAAGAAGTGGCTGAAGAGACTGTTGGAGGCATTCGTAATGATCTTTCAAGAATTACTAAACTCTGGCATGGTTCTGGAGGACTGGAAAATTGCACATGTCACTCCAAGAAATGAGAGGCAGAAGAAAGGAAATTACAGATCAGTTAGTCTGACCTCAATGGTTCAGAAGATGTTGGAGTCAATAGTAAAGGATGTGGCTTCAGGGTACTTGGAGGCACATGGTAAAACAGGCCAAAGTCAGCTTTGTTTCCTTAAGGGAAAACCTTGCCTGACAAATCTGTTGGAATTCTTTGAAAGAATAACAAACAGGATAGACAAAGGAGAATCGATAGACGTTATGCACTTGGATTTTCAGAGGGCCTTTGACAAGGTGCCACAGAAGAGGCTGATTAACAAGTTAAAAGCCATGGTAACACAGGAAAGGTTATAGTTTGGAAAGAGCATTAGCTGGTTGGCTGGAGGCAAACAGATGGAATAAAGGGAGCCTTTTCTGGTTTGCTGCCTGGGACAAGTGGTGTTCCACAGGGGTCTGTGTTGGGACAACTTCTTTTTTACATTAAATGTCAATGATATGGATGATGGAATTGGTGGCTTTGTGGACGATATGAAGACAGGTAGAGGGGCAGCTATTGTTGAGAAAGCAGAGAGGGTACAAAAGGGCTTAGGTGGATTAGGAGAATTAGCAGTGAACTGGCAGATGAAACAGTGTCATGTACTTTGGTAGAAGAATGAAGAAAAAAATCAAAAATTTGATGTGCAAAGGGACTTGAAAGTCATTGTGCAGGATTCCCTAAAGGTTAATTTGCAGTTTGAGTCCATAGTGAGGAAGGCAAATGCAATTGTTAGCATTAATTTCTAGAGGATTATAAAATAAAAGCAAGAATGTAATGTTAAGGCCTTATAAGACACTGGTGAAGACCATTTGGAGTATTGTGAGGAGGTTTAGGACCCTTATCTTAGAAAGGATGTGCTGAAATTGGAGAGGGTTCAAAGAAGGCTCACGAAAATGTTTCCAGGATTGAATGGCTTGTCATACTTACAGTGTTTGATGGCTCCTAACCTGTGTTCAACTGGAATTCAAAAGAATGAGGAGACATCTCATTGAAAGCTACCAAATTTTGAAAGGGTAGATAGAGCAGATTTGGAGAGAATGTTTCCTATGGTAGGGGAGTCTAAGTCAAGAGGACACAGCCTCAGAATAGAGGGACATCAACTTAGAACGCAGATGAGGAAACATTTCTTTAGCCAGAGAATGGTGAATCTGTGGTATTCATTGCCACAGGCGGCTGCAGAGACTGTCATTGGGTATAATTAAGGCAGAGGTTGATAGATCCTTGATTAGTCTGGGCATGAAGGGATGTAGGGAGAAGGCAGGTGATTGGGGCTGAGAGGGAAATGGATCAGCCATGATGAAATGGCAGAGCAGACTCGATGGGCCAAATGGCCTAAATATGCTCCGTCTGGTTTTATGGTCTGCTCAAGTGCCTTGAGATACTTTTTGATTACTTTGAAAATAAAATATATCTACATTTTGTTTCTGCATTATAAAACTGCTAAAATGCATTTCTATTTTTAATATTCTTTGTCCTCTGACCCATGCCATCTGCTCGAAACTGAATTAGAGAAAGTGATAATTAATCAGATGGTTCGCCTACTTTGTGAGGTATCTTCAATGAGCACAATAAACATGATTCCTTCACTAATCACCATAAAGTGAATGAATGTTTAACAAAATAATATCTACTCTTATTTGAACTGTTGGTAATTAGGGACCATAGTTAAGTACAAAGTTCAAAGTAAATATTTTATCAAAATACATATATGTCAACATATACTACCCTAACATTTACTTTCTTGCAAGCATTCACAGTAAATACCAAGAAACATAATACAATCAATGAAAACCTGCACGCGACAAAGGCAGATAACAACCGATGTGCAGGAGGCAACAAAGTGTGCAATACAAAAAGAAAAAAAATGAATGAATGAATGAATAAATAAATAAATAGTTATATTGAGAACATGAGTTGTAAAGTCCTTGAAAGTGTGTGGAATCAGTTCAGTGCTGCGGTGAGTGAAGTTATCCCTTCAGGTTCAAGAGCTTGACAGTTGAGAGGCAGTAACTGTTCCTGAGCCTGGTCCTTTCCTGATAGTAGCAGTAAGGAGAGGACATTGTCTGGATGGTGGGGCTCTTGATGATAAATGCTGCTTTCTTGCAACTGTGTAAATGAATTTGATGGTGGGGAGGGCTTTATCTGTGATGGACTGGGCTGTATCCACTACCTTTTGTAGATTTTTCTGTTCAAGGGCTTTGGTTTTACTACTTCAGACCGTGATGCAACCAGTCAGTCAGTATTCATTCCACCCCACATCTATAGAAGTTTGTCAAAAATTTAGATGATGTGCCAAATCTTCGCAAACTTTTAAAAGAGGCACCTCCGTGCCTTCTTTGTAATGGTACGATGTGCTAGACAGATCTTCTGAAATGATAATACTGAGTATTTTTAAAGTTGCCATATCTCTTCACCTCTTATCCCCTAATGAGGACTGGCTAATGAATCTCCAGTTTCCTCCTCCTGTAGTCAATTGTCAACATTGAACAATAAGGTTAAATTTCCCTTCTATATGCTAATTCATCACCACCTTTGATTTGGCCAACAACAGTGTTGTCATCAGCAAATTAAATAAGGGACTGGAGCTGCACAGCCTCACAGTTCCAAGTATAAAGCGAGTAGAATAGGGGGTAAGCACACAGCCTTGTGGTACTGACCGTGGAGAAGTTGTTGCCAATCAGAACTAACTGAGGAAATTGAGGAACCAGGCTAGATTACAGAATCAGAGGACTACATTTTGGAGAAAGACAAGAGAATGTTTGATGGAAAGATATAGAATGATGAGAAATATAGATAGGATTGTGGGAAGCTATGGAGGGGTCAAGTGCTCAAGGTCACAAGTATAAAGGGAAAAAGAAACTAGAGTGACATGACAATTTTTTTAAAAATGCACTGTGGAGTTAAATCATAGTACATATTACCTGCAGATGTGGTGGAGGCAGGTTCCATTGTGTCCTTCCATCAGCAATTTTACATGAGGAAATTAAGGAATGAATACATAAGACAATAAAACGTAGAAGAGAATTGCGTCATTTGGCCCACTGAATCTGTTCCACTGAGTCTGCTCCTTATACTGAGTCTAAGATGCAGTGTGGCAGATCAAAGAACATGAATGGGAACTAGATAGTTACTCCGTAAGAGAGCCAGAGCAGACACAATAAGCCAATTGTGTCTTTATGGTACCCACACTACGGTTCCATGATAAATAACAAGGGTAACAACATATACATTCAAAGTGATCACTTACCAAAATTACACATTTTATAATACCCCACTCCCAAAGGAGAAGCCAAGAGCTGGAGAAATACATTCCTATACTTATTTAATTCTTTGTGTAACAAATCCTACTTGAGTAAAATGGAACAGTTTAATTAAGAGATCAAATTTTATACCTTCGGTATATTGACCTCGAATGAGTTAAGGAATAATATATAATCCAAAACGTGAAGACCTACCTGTATTGGTTTTGAAAGACTCCTGACCCATAGTGGCTTTAATAGGTTCAGGTTCTTCTGGCTGAGTCTCTAAAATAATAGTTTAAAGACAGTATCAGCAAATTACTCCACTAATTAAACTCTTAACATAGTAGTTAGCACTGAGTTAACCATGGCTCTATTTTGTACATCTCAACATTTCTGATATGATCTGTCATGAGATGCAACATTGTAAATACAATTGTAGTACATTCTCATAACAATCCTAGGTGATTATTTTGAATACTGTACATTGATTTGTTACAGTTATTATAATCAGTTCAAGGAGATGGTAAGTATTATTATGAATTGTTTCTAATGTTACGAAGGATGAACAGCTCTGATGGGCAGAAGGGTGCAGGGTTGCCCATGCCCCCCTCCCCTGGGAGAATTACAAACCATTACTGTTGCCAGGCTGCTAATGAGAGAGAAAGAGATGGAACAAAACATACTGGGACTGGAACATTTGCTTCAGACAAGGGAGAGATAACACTGGGGGAGAGAGACCATATTATGACTCCTGAAAGACTTACGGCTCCAGAGAGAGCTGTTTACTTGGTACTATTCTGTTCATTAAAATTCCTCAGTGGACAGCTGGAGTGGGCTGGTTTGATGGGCTAAGCCATTCAAAACTGACTGATACCTGAGACCCCATGAGTAGGGATAAAAGTGAGGTCTGGGGAGACACCCCTCAGACGCACCAAGAGACACACTAGTGAGCACTGTTTAAGTGTTGGAACCCACGAGAAAAGTGTGGGGCATCGGAGACCGAACGAAGGATCGGTCAATTTTAACTCACAGTGTTTATAGCGAGGCCGGTGGGGGCTTGTGTGTGTGTCCACCCTTGCCTGGGTGACGAGTCCACCATAGAAGAACGGTCTAGCTGAAGGACAGACGGGTCATACCTGAATGGCCACAACAACACATCGACAGATCAAGAACGTAAAGGAAGGTTTGACTGGCTGTCACTGTTTGATTGCTCTCTCTCTCTCTCCCTCTCTCTCTCTCCAACAATTACAACACATCAACCAACAACTACCTCAGCCTGTATGAACTGAACTGAACTTTATATTCACATATGACAATTCATTATCCCCTAGACAACGATAGAGCTTGTCTATTATTGATTATTATTATACCCACATTTTTAGGTTTAGTATTGTTAACGTGTATTATCTGTATATTTGCATTGTTGATACTGATTTGTATATTTTACTAATAAACACTGTTTTGAAAATAGTACCAGACTCCAACGGATACTTCTATTTTTGCTGGTAAGACACCCAGTTACGGGGTACGTAACACTAATTTCTTCATATACAAGAGAAATGCCTTTAATCTATATTTGTCTGAGTCCAATGTTTTACTGCTGAACGCAAAGAGTAATTCCATATTAAAATCTCCTTCTTGTAGCCCTTTCCAGAAAAATGAGCATTTATACCGAAGTGTTTAATTTGAATGCTCACCATTACAATACTTCATTGAGATTTGCAGGGAATTCAAGTAATAAAGATTGCAGAGAACTTTTTTTTGACAAAAAGTAGCCTTTTCAAGGCTTTAGATTGTTTGGCATTGTAACATTTCTGTAAACTTGGGAGATAGCTCATTTAGTTCAATACATGATTAAAAAGTCAGTTATTATTCTGTTTTGGCCAGTTTAGCATTTTTTCCAGTTTTGTCATTTCATTACATAGGAATTAGTTTACCCATATCTATTATCAAAGAGCTACACATCACTTTACTCAATACAGAGAAGCTCATTTACAATCAGAGAATAACTTTTCTTCACATACATCTTCTTTACAGTGTCACTTAAAGTAGCCCTACCTTACCTGTCTTAAGTGGTGGATTGTCAGATGTTTGAACTGGCTCTTCATTTTTCCCAAAATGTTCAGCACGAATGGATCTTTCCACTTTTTTCATTCCTAATTTTAAATACCAAAGAATATCATAAAACAATTGAATTGGTATCAATGTCCAGCACGGGACAGAAAAGCTGGCTTTTTAAAATGACTGTACAGCGAACTGCAGGCATACAGATTATATTTTTACCTAGTCCCATAGTCTCTCTCAACAGGACTCAAATAGTCTGTTGATACATGGTGCAGTCACTGCTAGTCTCTGGCAATAGTTATTCATCTGACCAGGGTGCAGCTGATGAGCCTTGCATCTCAACTGTGAGTGGCAATGCTTCCTGACTGAGCCCTCACAGGTTGCCACCGCACAGTGCCTCAGTGGCTCCATCCACGCCAAGCCATGAAGCCATGGGAAGGGATTAACCACTTCCTCAGTGCAGGAAATCCAGCAGGGCCAAGACCTCAAACAGGTTCCCATTGCGCCAGCATGCAGATCATAGAGGGTTGGGTTCACACCAGAATCTAAGCACAACAGCATTGTGTCTACAGTGAGTCCTTTTAGCACCTATTCCACAATAACTCATTTCTAGGTGCACAACCTAAGCGCTAAGCAAGGTACCAGTGGTATAGTGCATTGCTGCTAATTGAAGTAGCCATAATAGATTAACATTCTTTTGATGCAACCTTCAAAACAGTTTTTATAGGAACAAATTCAGTCACAGAAAGATTTTAAAACATGAGGAAGCAATACATAAGCGACCTCTTTTGTTTTTAATTAAAAGTTGATTACTATATTGTAATTTTAATATATAGTTCCATTACTGAAAGATTAGTAAATGCTTCCTGAAAAAAAATACTTCCAGAGGCATTAAATATACATACACTTCAGGTAAAATCTAATATACATGCAGGTATACTTACCTTTCACTCTACAAAGCTGTATACACGGTATCTCAATGCAAAACAGCACCATCTACTCAATCACAACCTCAATTGACCAGAGAATATTGCTGTTTTTACCCAAGTAATGCAGCTAATACAGCTAAACTTCAAATCCCAGGAGTCACTTGCTTAAGATTCAATAGACTACAGAAGTCCTAAATTCAAGATGTAATCCACCGTGAACAAGCAAAGTTTGTAGCATGAGGTAAATATTAAAGCTTTGAGGTTGTCAATAAATTTTTCAAAATAAAGTTGAATAAAGTGAAGCAGCACAGTGTGATGCACTCAGTGAAGGGAGTGAAAGCACCATCAGAGAAGAAAATATGAGATGCTTGGACTGGAAAATGAAGAGGTGTGTACTTGCCATTGACTTCATCTTCCTAAATATATGGCATATTATATGCAGCTTTATTGCCAACATGATTTACTTTGCAATGCCATCTAGGGGATTTTTCATGAAAATGTACCTGCTTGAACAGATTGTCTTAACATTAGAATCAGAATCAGGCTTAGTGTCACAAGCATATGTCATGAAATTCGTTGTCTTTGTGCCAGCAGTATAATGCAATACATAATAGAAAAAAAAATGAATTACAGTAAATAAATAAATATTTCTATATAAAATTTAAATAAGTAGTGCAAAAATAGGAATAAAAAGCAGTGAGTAGTGTTTTTCTTTGGTTCAATGTCCATTTAGAAATCGGATGGCAGAGGTGAAGGAGCTGTTCCTGAATCGTTGAGTGCGGGCCTTTAGGCTCCTCTACATCCTGTAATGAGAACAAGACATGACCTGGGTGATGGGTATCCTTAATGATGGACACCGCCTTTTTGAGGTATCGCTCATTGAAGATGTCCTGGTTATTACAGAAACTAGTACCCATGATGGAGCTGGCCAAATTTACAACTCTCTGCAGCTTACTTTGATCCTGTGCAGCAGTCTCAAATTGTCAGAACTTTTAAGCATTGTTCCTGTATTTCTGGCACTTGTTAAATGAATTACTACCCTGTAAATTTTCCATTTGTCTTGAATAAAAAGATTATATTTAAATCTTTCATATAATAAAACAGGAGAAACAAAATCTAAATGTTGGTGATGGTGGTGGAGATGATTTGCTTTTCCACATTTGAACACAGATGACACACTTTAGGAACACAAAACCTCAGCAAGATGATTCTCTGCTCACCAATTTTAAATAACAGAAAATTGAAACTAAGTTTCTTTTTACTTCTCAGAATACTCTCAATACTGATAAATTATTGTTACTGAATTGCATCCTTTCTTAGGACTGCCAAGCAGTAAGCAAAACTATAGGAGATGCTGTTTATGCTAATTGTGAACTAAAATGACCTCTTTTTGGAAAGTGTGCTATTTTGCTCAAATAGGGTGGGAAAGACAAAGTTAAAGCTGCCAAGATCAAAAATGCCTCAATTTTATTTTAAATGCATCAATTTAAATACACTAAATAACCACAATTACAACAATTACCGGTACTTTCATTTCATATCAAACTGTTATAATGAACAATGTATGGCAAAATAAAATTAGAAAGACCTAATTCTGTTAGAAATTGCCCTGAGTTCAAATACATTCCCTGTTAAGGGACTGGTACTTTGAATATCACCACGTCCACATCTTATTCATCTTGAACCTTGCCTGAATGGATTGGTTAGGCAAGTTCACAATGGTAAACCTTTATTACACTTAGAAGGTGTTAAATGTAAAATGATAAGGTGTTGCAATCATTTCTCCTCTCAACTCCCCAAGCCTTCACTCCACTCTTGTGAATGGGTCTTGAATCCACTTCTTTATTGTAAGGTAAAAGAAAATGCACTCAGCCATTAGCTTCATTCTCATCCTCCAGCCTAAAACTTTATGCCTTGGTACACATCTATCATTTCCCAGCTAAGTACTCAAACTAAATCTCCATTCTGTTGATCTCAAACTGAACTTCATATGTGGGATATTGGTGTATATCAGCACATTATCCAACTGATTGTAAAAACCCTTATCCATTATCACTCATGGTTTTAACTTTTGTAGAGTTCCACCGGACATATCCTACTGTAGACTATCATTATCATTAGTAGACTTCACTATCATTATTCCTATCTTCCACTGACATCTTGATCACTTAGATGTAAAATACCTGTCAGAAAATGCTTTAGATTTCAGCTGGCCTGCCAAACTTCATGGAGAGAAACAAAGTGAACACTTTCTGTCTGCAACCCTTTATCAAAATGGATTGAGAGAAAAAGTTACAGAAAGGGTAAGGGATCTATAACAAAGGTAACGTCTGTGATAAGATACAGACCCAAGTTGTCAAGTTTAAATTCTGCAGTCTGAAACAGAAGCAAAATCAAAGGTGGAATTCAAAACTGAAAACATCCATAGAGAGAAAATCCAGAAGTTAGTTGAATCCAATACTGAGTCCCAAAGGCTTCAACATTCCCATATGAAATCTGAAGTAGGGCATTATCAAATCAGTGTTGGAGACAAAAGACAGAGAGGCCAAAGTGGAACTGAAGAGGAGATTGAAGTGATGGGAAATTGAAAAATCAAAGTTACTGAAATCATGAGCTCCAAACACAATACATTAAATAGGAAGAATGAACTTCACCTTGAAGGACAGTTTGAGTTCCTTGATAGTAGAATGTGAGAAGAGGGCATGTGATGCATCTCCCATGGAAAGTGATGAGAAGGCAAGTGATTGCTGAGGCAGAAAAACAAGTCAGAGACTAGTGGAGTGAACAACCCTATTAGAATGCTGAAAGGAGAGAGGACAGAAAGACCTGTCTGATGGATGAATCACATTGAGGATGGCAAAAATGATAAAGGATAATCCATTGAATATGAAGGCTGACAAGGTAGAAGATGAGGACAAGCAGAATCTTATCCTTATTCTAACTGGAAGCAGAAGAGTGGAAAACAGCAGACAAGACTGAGAGACCATCAACCACAGTAGACAAGATACCATTGTTAAGAAGGGAAAATGCATCAAAAGGTCTTTCTGTAATTTAAAACATGATGTTTTCTCACTTAACCAGTTTGGACTGTTGTTAATTTCAAACATCTGAGCCTCTCCAGACTCTGGATTGGGGATTGCCAAATGTTATGTGGATTTTCTAGTGTAGTCTGTTTTGTCATATGCTTTTGTGATATCATTCTGGAGGAACGGTGTCTCATTTTTTAATTGCATTGCATTTGTGGTTTCTAAAAGACAATAAACTGAATCTGAATCTCACTCCACAGATACTGCCTTAACTGCTGAATACTTCCAGAATTTTCTATTTTTATTTAAGATTTTCAGAACCTACATTTCTTTTTCGTCCAAGGCTTCATTCAATCTCATCTCACCTCCTATTAACTCGACTCAACTTGCCAGTGAATGAACTGTATACTTCAGGGCTCTGGCCTTTGATTCTACCCCACCAACAAACAACAGACAAAACCACACAGCTCCTACACCAAATTGCTTCCTATCTTAAAAGGCCTACCATGCCACCTCCCTTCTACTATACCACCACAAACATCACCACTTCATGCTTTAGACCACTTCTATAAGCATCCTGTTCATCAATGGTTGTTGTCAGCTCTGTTCAAATACAGTGGAAGCTTTGTTACATTGAAAGTTCTTTCTGGAGGTTAGGCTGTTATTCAATAAAAGGGTAAAACCAGAATCAGGTTTATTATCACTGACATATTGTATGTTGTGAAATTAGCTGTTTTGTGGCAGCTGTACAGAGCAAGACATAAATTATAATGACAAATAAAATAAATAGTGCAAAACAGGCAGTTCATGGATCATTCCAAAGTTTGATTGTAAAAGGCTGTTCATAAAATTTTTGAGTGTGCATCTAAAGGTCCTTTATGGTAGTAAAGAGAAGAGGGCATGATCTGGGTGGTGAGGGTCCCTAACGATGGATGCAGCCTTTTAAAGGCACTATGAAGACATCCTTGAGAGTGGGGTGGCTTGTACCCATGACTCAGCTGACCTAGTCTACAACCCTTTGTCGCCTCTTTCGATCCTCTGCATTGGGGCAGTGATGCAACTGGTCAGGCTGCAGATCTCTAGTCTTTGGTGACATACAAAATCTCCTCAAACTCCAAATGAAGTGTAGTCTTCAGCTTGTCTTCTTCATCTTACAATACGTTGGGCCCAGGATAGACCGTCTGAGATGCAGATTACCCAGGAACTTGAAGCTGCTCACCCTTTTCACTGCTGACCCCTCAATGAGTACTGGCCTCTTCACCTAACTTCCCCTTCCTGAAATCCACCATCAATTCCTGGGTCTTGCTGAGAGTGAGTGCAAGATTATTGCGACACCACTCAACTGGCCAATCTTCACAGCTGCGTACCTCCTCGCTACTATCTGCCAACAACAACCTCAGATGGTATTTGAGCTGTTCCTTGCCACACAGTTACAATGCCTTGTAAAAGTATTCAGCTTCCAACCCTCTGTTCACATAAATAAGTATTACAACCAGGGATTTTGATCAATTTAACTGATTAATTTTTATTTGTGGATCACATGCTCCTTGCTTCACAGTACAGCACAAAAATACAGGGAAGATTGTAAAGCATAAAAAATTCAAAATCTGAATTGTCAGCAGATCAAAAGTATCCTTCCCTCTTTGCTCAGTACTTAGTTGAACCACCTCTTGTAGCTATTACAGCCTTTTTGATAAGTCTCTATTAGCTTTGTACAATGAGATGGAGCAAGATTTGCCCATTCCTCCTTGCAAAATTGCTCAAGCTGTGTGAAGTTAGCTGGGTAGCAGCGATAGACAGGAATCTTGAGGTCTTGCCAGAGATATTCGATCAGGTTAAGGTCAGGACTCTGACTGGGCCACTCAAGGACATAAATTTTCTTTACTTGAAGACACAACATGGTTGCTCTGGAAGTGCGCTTTGGGTTGTTATCCTGAATTTCCCTGTATTTAGCAGCATTCATCTTTCCATCAATCATGACCATATTTCTAGTCCCTGCAGCTGAAAAGCATCCTTATGATGCTACCTCCACCATACTTTAGAGTAAGGACAGTGTTAACTGGCTATTGCACAGCACCACACATAACATTTAATATTCAGTCCAGAAAGTTCCACTTTAGTCTCATACAACCACAAGACCTTCTTCCACGTCTTTACAATAACCTTCCAAGTGATGCTTTGCAAAGGATTTACGGGCAAGGATATGCTTTTTCTTTAGCCAGGGCTTCTTCGTTGCTACTCTTCAGAAACAGGGATTGAGTTTAAGAGCCGAGAGGTAATGTTGCAGCTATGTAGGACCCTGGTCAGACTTGGAGTGCTGAATTCCGGTCACCTAACTACAGGAAGGACATGGAAACCACAGAAAGGATGTACAGGAGATTTACAAGGATGTTGCCTGAATTGGGGAGCATGCCTTATGAGAATAGGCTGAGTGAACTTGGCCTTTTCTCCTTGGAGTGACAGAGGATGAGAGGTGACCTGATAGAGGTGTACAAGATAATGAGAGGTATTGATCGTGTGGATAGTCAGAGGCTTTTTCCCAGGGCTGAAATGGCTATCACGAGAGTCAACGTCAACGTCAAAGAGCAAATGTCAACGATTTAGATGAGGGCATTGAAAACTATAATGTCAATGATTTAGATGAGGGCATTGAAAACTATATCAGCAAGTTTGCTGACGATACTAAACTGGGTGGCAGTGTGACCTGCAAAGAGGACGTTAGGAGAATACAGGGAGACTTGGATAAGCTGGGTGAGTGGGCAGATACTTGGCAGATGTCATTCAATGTGAATAAATGTGAAGTTATCCACTTTGGAAGCAGGAACAAGAGGGCAGAGTATTGTCTGAACGGTGTAGAGTTAGGTAAGGGAGAAATGCAAAGAGACCTAGGAGTCCTAGTTCACCAGTCAATGAAGGTGAATGAGCAAGTGCAACAGGCTGTGAAGAGGACAAATGGAATGTTGGCCTTTGTTACAAGGGGAATTGAGTACAAGAGCAAGGATGTCCTTTTGCATTTGTACAGGGCCCTGGTGAGACCACACCTGGAATATTGTGTACAGTTTTGGTCTCCAGGTTTAAGGAAGGACATTCTGGCAATTGAGGAAGTGCAGTGTAGATTCACTAGGTTGATTCCTGGGATGGCAGGGCTGTCTTACGCAGAGAGATTGGAGAGATTGGGCTTGTACACGCTGGAATTGAGGAGATTGAGAGGGGATCTGATTGAAACGTTTAAGATAATTAAAGGATTTGATAGGATTGAGGCAGGTAATATGTTCCAGATGTTGGGAGAGTCCAGTACCAGAGGGCATGGATTGAGAATAAGAGATCAGTTATTTAAAACAGAGTTGAGGAAGAGCTTCTTCTCCCAGAGAGTTGTGGAGGTGTGGAATGCACTGCCTCGGAAGACGGTGGAGGCCAATTCTCTGGATGCTTTCAAGAAGGAGCTAGATAGATATCTGATGGATAGGGGAATCAAGGGATATGGGGACAAGGCAGGGACTGGGTATTGATAGTGAATGATCAGCCATGATCTCAGAATGGCGGTGCAGACTCGAGGGGCCGAATGGTCTACTTCTGCACCTATTGTCTATTGTCTATTGAGAGGCCATAGTTTTAAGGTGCTTGGAAGTAGGTACAAAGGAGATGTCAAGTTTTCTTTTTACACAGAGAGTGGTGAGTGCGTGGAATGAGCTGCCGCCAGCGGTGGTGGAGGCCAAGACTCCTGGATAGCTACAAGGAGCTTAAAAAAAGAGGGCCATGGGTAAGACTAGATAGTTCTAGGGTAAGACTAGATAGTTCTAAGGTAAGAACAAGGTTAGGGCCTGTAGCATGCTGTAGGTTTCTGTTTCTAAACACCCTTTTTGAGCAAGGCCTTTGAGATGGTGGAGCCATGAACTTCATCTCCAGTTTCAGTCACTGACTACTAGTCAGAATAACCATTGCCATTACAGTAGCCTCTCTTACAAATGTCATTCTTCTCTGGTAACTAAGCTTAGAGGGGCGCCCTGATCTAAAAGTGTGGCTGTGGTTTCATATTTTTCCAAAATTTCACGATGAACTCCACTGAGCTCCAAAGTATGTTCAGTGCCTTTGACAGAGTATTGTACCCTTCCCTAGATTTGTGGTTTTCTATTATAATTTCCCCAACACTTGTCTTGAATAATCTTTTGCCAACATTTTGATTTGGTTTGTTGAAAATCTATGATAATGTTGGACCTTACAGAGAGAAGAATTTATTCTTATGAACTCATTGAAAGCAAGTGATCCTCCAAATTTTTTACATCAATAAATTGGGTGAGTTGGTAAGGTAAAAAGCACCTGAGGAAAGCTTGTGTCATACCTACAGATGGGACAAATGCTTTTTCAGTCTCACAGTTTTGGTTTTTAACTTTGAAAGGATTTGAAATTTTTCTTTTGATTATAGATAAAATACATTATGTTTTGTAGATTAGCTCAAAAAGCCTCCTTCAATATCTTTTGAAGTTAGAAAATGAAACAGTAAAATATGAAAATAGTTGTGGAGGCTGAATACTTTTTCAAGGCGCTGTATGTGTGTAGAAAAAACAGTGGGATCTAGCTGTGTACCTGTGTTAAATGTCAGTGAGATGTTATTACCAAATCCTTTGCAACATCTTCTACTTGTACTTCAGCAAGAATGTGTTTGCCAATTAAAAGAACTCTATTGGCTATACAGTTCTAATTATCAGTTGCTTGTATAGTATAGCCCATTTTGTAAATATGTAACCATCGTACGGAAGCTACATAAAGTGCACTAAACTCAGCCTCCTCAACCTACAGAAATTAGTTTAAACAAAAAAAAACTCCAACAATATTTTATTTTTGGTAACTTAGAAAATTCAATTAGTATTCTATTAACCTACTTCCAGAAATGTTTGAGATTCCGCGTTCTCCAGTAAATAACAAAACTGCTTCAAAAAATTATTGCAACCAATTGTGGTGTAGCTCTCTTGATAACTTATACATTGAGAAACATAGGCTTGTCCAAGGACAAGAACACACCTTGTATCAAAAGGACAGGCAGGTAGGCAGAAGGGGTGGAGTATGGGCTCTGTTGGTAAACAATTAAATCAAATCCTTTAGTAAGAGGTGTCACAAGATGGAGAACCTTTGTGGATAAACTTAAAAAACTGCAAGGGTATCAAGTCCTTGATGGGAGTTATATACAGGACCAAATAATAGCCAGAATGTGGATTACAAAATACAACGCTAGACAGAAAAGGCATGTAAAAAGGGGATTGTTACAATAGCTATGGGGGATTTCAATAAGCAAGTACAATGGGAAAATCAAGATATGGTAGATCCCAAATCAGAGAATTTGTAGAATGCCTACAATATGGCTTTTAAGAGCAGCTTGTGGTATAGCCCACTAGTGAAAAGACAATCTCAATTAGGTGTTGAGTAATGAACCAAATAAGATTAGGGAGCTTAAGGTAAAGGAATCTTTAGGAGACAGTGATCATAATATGATAGAATTCATCCTGCAGCTTCAGAGTGAGAACATAAAGTCAGACGTATCAATATTACAGTGGATAAAAGGAATTACAGAGATATGAGAGGGGAGCTGGCCAAAGTTGATTGGAAGGGTCACTGGCAGGGATAATGGCAAAACAATGGCTGGATTTTCTAGGGACAATTTAGAAGTATAGATACATCCAAAAGATGAAGTAGTATTCTAATAGGAGGCTGAGGCAACTGTGGCTGGCAAGGGAAGTCAAAGACACCATAAAGCAAAAGAGAAGGCATACAATATAGCAAAAATTAATGGGAATTTAGAGGATTGGGAAGTTTTTAAAAAAACAGAACACAACTAAAAATACCATAAGGAGAGAAAAGATGAAATATACAAAGAAGCTAGCCAATAATATAAATGAGGATATCAAAAGATTTTTTCAAATAAAGAGTAAAAATGGTGAAATTAGATATTGGACCACTAGAAAATGATGCTGGAGAGGGAGTGATGGGGGACAGCAAAATGGCAGAGAAACATAATAAGTATTTTGCATCAGTCTTCACCATGGAAGACATGAGCAGTATGCCAAAATTCGAGAGTGTCAGGCGGAGAAATGAGTGCTATTGTTATTAACTAAGGAAAAAGTACTTGGGAAAATGGAAGGTCTGAAGGTAGATAAATCATCTGGACCAGATGGACTGCACCCCAGGTTTCTGAAAGAAGTGACTGAAAAGATTGTGGAGGCATTAGTAATGATCTTTCCAGAACCATTAGGTCCCAGGGGCTTGCAAATCACAAATTTCACTCCACTCTTAAAGGGAGGGAAGCAAAAGAAAGGAAATATGGGCCAGTGATTAGGAAGATATTGGATGACATTATTAAGGATACTTGGACAGACATGATAAAATAGGCCAAAGTCAGCATGGTTTCCTTAAGGAGAAATTTTCCCTAACAAATCTTTTGGAGTTCTTCTACTACAGATTGCCATTAAATACCATCATCCCTTCAAAATTCTTCAGGAAATTACAGGCAAATAGACAATGGAGAGTCAACGGATATTGTGTTTCCAGATTGTCAGAAGGCATCTGAAAGGTACCGCACATGAGGCTCTTAAAAAAAAAGAGCCCATGGTATTATAGGAAAGATACTAGCATGGATAGAAGTTTGGCTGATTAGCAGGAGGCAAAGAGTGGGAATAAAGGGTTGGCTGCCGGTGACTAGTGGTGTCCTGCAGGGTGGGTGTTGTCACCACTCCTTTTCCCATTATACGTGAATGATTTGGATGATGAAATTCATGGCTTTATGGCCAAGTTTGCAGACAATATGAAGATGGGTAGAAGAACAGCGAGTGTTGAGGAAGCAAGGAGTCTGCAGTAGGAATCAGACAGATTAAGAGATTAGGACTAAGTGGCAGATGAAATACAGAGTAGAGAAGCATATGGTCATGGACTTTGGTAGAAGAAATAACAGTGTAGATTGTTTTCATAGACTGACATGGAGAATATTCAAAAATAAGAGGTGCAAAGGGAGTCCCTGTGCAGGATTCCTTAAAGGTTAGCTTGCAGGGCAAGTTGATGGTAAGGAATGCAAATACAATGTTAGAATTTATTTCTAAAGGATTAGAATTTGACATTAAGAATGTAACACTGAGGCTTTATAAGCCACACTTGGAGTACTGTGAACAGCTTCAGGCCTCTTATCTAAGAAAAGGGGTGCTGGCATTGGAAAGGGTCCAAAGAGTGCTCATGAGAATGATTCCAGGAATGAAAATGTTATCATATGAGGAATGTTTGATGGCTCTGGGCCTGTACTCACAAGAATTTAGAAGAATGGGCAGTTGGGGGTGGAGTTGGGGACATGGGGAATCTCATTGAAACCTATTGAACGGTCTGGAAAGAGTGAATGTACATAGGATGTTTCCTTTGTGGATGAGTCTAGGACCAGCAGGCACAGCCTCAGGCTAGAGGGACACCCATTAGAACAGAAATGAGAAGGAATTTCTTAAGCCAGAGGGCTGTGAATCTGTGGAATTCCTTGCCACTGTGGAGGCCAAGTCATTGAGTATGTTTAAAGCAAAGATTGATAGGTTTTTGATTAGTTAGGGCATCAAAGGTTACAAGGAGACCTTCATCTTTGTTAAAATTCTTTTCCTCTACTTTTATTTCAATGGCTCCCTTTACCAGATGGTCCCCAAAGCCATTGGTGCCAATGAAGGTCTTGTTCTAAGTAAGAGCTGGAATTCGATTGTAAACAAGGTGAAAAGGATTTTCGCTTTTACGAAAAAAAGGTGCCCGCTTTAAACTTGCGCTTACCCCGAGAAAGACTACCATGACCAATAAGTCTTGTGTGTGTGCACATGCGTGTACGTGCCTTTTTTTCCCTACAAATCGGTTTTTGGCTGAATCTTCCCCATTCTGGTAAGTGAAACTATTATTTTACTTTATATAGGCTGTATTTATCATATCATTCCTGCTTTTACGATATGTTAGTGTTATTTTAGGTTTTATGTGCTATTTGGTTTGATTTGGGAGGTTATTTCTTGGGTCTGGGAATACTCAAAAATTTTTCCCATATAAGTTAATGGTAATTGCTCCTTCGCTTTACGCCATTTTGGCTTACAAAAGGTTTCATAGGAACGCTCCACTTTCAGATAGTGGGGGGAAGCCTGTACCTGGACCTGGCTGGAAGCCCGAGAAGACCTTATTTGTCATCCACCAGGAAAGCACTAGATCATTTTTCAGCATATTTGGTATCCAACCACACTTGTAAAACATCTCAAAATGTAGCAGACATGGCCCAGTCCATCACTGGTAAAGCCTTCCCCACCACAGAGCATGCCTACAAGCAGCTTTATTGCAGGAAAGCAGCATCCATCATCTAGGACCTCCACCACCCAGAACATGCTCTTTTCTTGCTTCTGCCATCAAGAAGATGGTACAAAAGCCTCAGGACGCACACAAGCAGTTTCAAAAAGAGTTATTACCCCTCAACCATCATGATACCTTCACTCAACTTCATTCACCCGATCACTGAATTGCTCCCACAACCTACGGACTCACTTTCAAGGACTCATCCATCTCCTGTTCTTGATATTTACTGCTTATTTATTTATTATTTAAATTATTTCCTTTTTCTGTACTTGCACAGTTTGCTCTCTTTTGCACACTGGTTATCTGCTTGTCCTGTTGGGTGCAGTCTTTCATCGGTGCTTCTTGGACTTACTGTGCATGCCTGCAAGAAAATGATTCTCAGGGTTGTATATGGTGACATATATCTACTTTGATAATGTTTACTTTAAAACTTTTATTTCCCTCCATTAATACTGCCTGACCTCTTGAATTCCTCTGGGCATTTTGCATATGGTTGAGTGCACAATGCATCTTGGCTCCCAGGTCCCATCCTCTGCAAGATCATTGTCATCACAAAAAAATTTAATCTTCAACTAATCTGATTGATGCCATGTGATATCAAGTCATAGCTGAGGACACCAAATACACCCAAAGTTATGGGTCAGAAGCCACCTGGACTGTAGCAATAAAGGCTTCTAGTATGATAAGATGACCTCACAATGTACTTATGGCCTTGAAACTTATTATCTGTCTGGAATGTACCTTCTCTAACACTTTATTCTGCATTCTGTTATTGTTTGCATTGCGTTTATACTACCTCAGCTCACTGATGTAATCAGACAATATAATATAGATGGGCATACAAAACAGAGTTTTTCCACTGCACCACAGTACATGCAATGATAATAATAAATCATTTTACCAATTCTGAGGTGCCACAGCAGAACTTTAGTAATCTATAACTGAATCTGGCACTCAGGAAATCTATAATTATCAAGAAATAGGATAAAAATATTAGCAACACATTTTAGATGCAAAAATCAGCCATAAAAAAGGCATTTTGCAAAGGGTTTGAAATATTTGCACTCACTCCAGGAAACCTGCTGGAAACTCAACCAGGCATCCCAAATGGCATGTTGGAGTGGACATTTCCCATTAAGTTTCATCCCAACATAGATATAATTTCTCCCTCTTTCTTCAGAGGTGTGATGTAATCAACATTCATGGTAGGCATTTTTGACACAAACAGAAACTGCATCAAAAAAATCATGACCTATAATCTTGGTTTTTACATGCACCACAGAAATGTGTGCATAGCCCACTGCTCTACTCTCTCTACACCCATGGCTGTGCTGCTAGGTATAGCTCCAACGGATCTATAAATTTTCTGATCATACAATCATTGTTGGCAGATGAAAGGGCATACAGGAGAAAGATATATTAGCTAATTGAATAGTGTTGCAGCAACAACCTTGCACTCAACGCCAACAAGACCAAAAAGCTGATTGTAAACTTCAGGAAGGGCAAGATGAGGGAATACAAACCAATCTCAGAGGAATCAGAAGTGCAGAGAGTGAGCAAATTCAAGTTCCTGGGTGTTAATACCTCCGAAGATCTAACCTGGACACAACATATTGATGCAGCTGTAAAGAAGGCAAGACAGCAGCTATATTTCATTAGGAGTTTCAGGAGATTTGTTTGTCAACAAAAACACTCAAAAATCTCTGTTTTTATTTATCATGTATTTCATTGTACTGAAGTAAAGTCAACAAATTTCACAATGTAAGCCAGTGATATTAAACTTGATTCTGATAAAACAAGCATCAAATCACACAGGATGAGGAAGTATTCAAGAATTAAAGGGTCCCCGAAAATAACATTAATTTGCATTCTCTGCCTTTTTACAGACAGACAGAACCAATAGAAAAAGAATCTCAGCTGCACGCTGTGACAGTGGAGCTAACCAGGCCACTCCAGCAGCATCCAAATGAGACAGCACTTGCAAGTCCTATTAGCAGCTGCTGTCCACGAATCCATCAGTTGCTTTCTATTCCTTTCAAAATGGAGAAAACAATGATAGCGATTTCATGAAGCTGAGACAACCCAATTTTGAGATTTTGTTTGGTTATTCCTCAGCTTGGCATTGGAACATTATCACCTATTTAAGACCATAAAAAAAGGGTAAAATCCAATTCAGCAAATAAAGTCCTCACTCATCCAGTAGTGCCCTGCAGAATATGGTCTCCTTGACTTTCTGATGTCTTCTCAATTTCTTGCTTCTGCCCAGGAGCACTAAAGTCAGTTCTGTGGGTTAAGGAGGTAAATATGTTGCAATATGTACTGTAACTGAGGGCCAAAGCTTAACAATGGTCCAAAATACCTTGCAGAGACCACAAGGTGGTTTGGGAAGGTCTATTCTACCAGTATCACCATTTATCCAAATGCCCCTCAATCCAAACTTAAATTTGAGTCCTGCAAATGACACCACCAGCCGTTTAAAAAAATGTTCCTATAGAAACATTCGAAAGAGGGAAAAAAAAAATCAGTATTTCAGATCAATGATACTTCAGCAATCCAAAATATAGATTGCCAGTTCACCTTCCAGTGTTATCTGTTGCCCAGTAATCTTTTGCTTTCCACACACTTGTAATTTTTAATAAAATAAAATCTGAACTTGTTAAAACAGAAAACAAAATCTTCCAAAGGATCCTGCACCTGAAACTGTTTCTCTTTCCACAGATGCTACATGACCTGCTGTGTGCTTCCAGCAGTTTTAGTTTTTGTTCCCTCTTCTATCCAACTTTACTGCACCTAAAACCCTATTTATCCCCAATTTTTCAGGTTAAATTAGCTTTATTTGTCATACGTACATCGAAACATAGTGAAATGCATCTTTTAGAATGCGGGAGAATACCAGAATACCCAGAGGAACCCACCAGTCATAAACAAGGTTACCAAAGCAAACATTCCGTTTTTCATGCCACAACTGCTGCCTGATCAGCTAAGCTTATCCAGTAATTCTCTAATTTCTGCACACAGGCTATTGTAGAATGGTCCTGCAGATTTTCAATATCATTAGCTTTTCATTGAAAGCAATTATCAAGTAAACCGACTTGCATGATTATATAGCTTGTAGCTTTACTTCAAATTACTTGCAGCATAAAGTGACAACTCAGGCACTTTATGTATTTTCAAAATGTCTAATTCATCCTTCAGGTGCTTGCATTCTCGTCTGAGAAGAAAGAAGCAGTCATCATATTTTCAGCCAAATCCAATTTGATAAAGTTGGCTCAATCTCCATAACAGAAGGTGGAATCTGAGATGCAGTGGCATCATTGGCATGGAGAATGTTAAAATGTTAGTTAAAGCTAGAATAAGAGACAAGAGGATAGGAGAATGAGAACCAAAGCAAATTATAAGATTTATTCAAATATTTTTCTGGAATTCCCCGATTTCCTTTAGATGTACAGATTTATTATAAAGCAAGGCAGAAATAGAAGATTTTAATATCAGTACAATTAATACCAGTACAAGAAGGAAAAGCATCTTCCAATCAATCCAAAATACCTGCAATCCTCTTCCTCACATGAAATTACAAAGGAAGAATATGCAAAGCAATAAATCTGGATTACAGTACAAGGTACAATTTAACTGAAGTACAATGCATACAAACTGGGTACTTCCAAAAAATCCAAGGTATTAAAACAGATCACAGATGTCAAAATATATTTTGCTTCATAGACAATGCTTTCATGGAATCTGTACAAATTCAGAGAAAATCACACAAAGAACATGTTTAAAAAATGACAATCTAGGAGGTGTTTAAATAATGAAGATTCAGTTTAAATACACATTATTAAAAAATCAGCTATATAAAATAAAACTGTACCGATATACTAAGGAAATGGAGTACTTTCCTTCCTGTTCATGACTTCGTTTTCAGTATTTTAACTTGTAATAGAATGCATGGCAAAGGTACTCTGCTTGGCAATTTATTTTTAAATGCTCAAGTTCATGTGGGAAAAGCACAATTGTATGAAATTGAAAGTTTACCTAGAAAGATATGGAATTGTATGTAATTGAAACAGTTAAACCAGAAAGGTTGGCAAACATTCTTTGGGAGATATCTACTATCACAGTACCGGTCCACAAAGCTTGATTAATCAGTTTCTCTTGTCATAATATTTCACTCCTTACTTCTGTTTTTCCTTATTGGTAGATTTACCTTTAAGAACCTTAGGTTCCTTTTCAGCTTTCACTTGCACATTTTTTTCAACTTTAAATTTCTGAAATAACTTTTTTACTTTTTCTTGCAAAGACTCTGATTTTGCTTTTGGTTTTGCTTTCTCAACTTCGACTGTCTTCTCTTTTTCGGACTCCTTTCTCAGTTCCATTTTGGGCTTGGGTTTGGGTTTGGGTTTGAGCTTGAGCTTCTCCTTTTTTGGTTTCACCATTTTCAACTCTACCTTTTCTTTCTTTGACCTCTTAGACTTCTCCTCAACAACTCTTGAAGGTTTTGCTTTCTTAGCCTCCTTTGTTTCAGGTTGTTCTTTTACCTTTTTAAGCTCTCTTAATGCTTCTTTCACTTATTTAAAAGAAAAATCAAATTATGGAAGAAAAGGAAAAATTAAGAATGAACACTCAAACTCATACCGAAGCAGCTTGTCTTCAGAGACACACATGTATGTCCATTCATCTCCTGCCTTTACTGACAGAAATACTAAACCTACCCATTCACCTCCTCTCTTACCTCCATTCAGTGCCTCAGTCCTTCCGGGTGAGGCAACACTTCACCTAAGAATCTGTTGGGGACCGCTGGTCTATGGTATCTGGTGCTCTTGATGTGGCCTCCTCTACATTGTAGAGACCAATGTAAGTTGGGGGATCGCTTTGTTGAGTACCTCCATCCGCCAAAAGCAGGAGTTCCCTGTGGCCAACCATTTTAATTCCTATCCCATGCCCGTTTCAATATGTCAATCCATGGCCTTCTCTTTTGCCATGCTGAGGCCATTCTCAATGTGGATGAGCAACACCTTATATTTTATTCGGTAGCCTCCAACCTGATGGCATGACCATCAATTTTTCCTTCTGGTCATTTTCCCCCTCCCCCCTCCCTCTTCTTCTGTTGGCCATTCTGCCCTTTTACCTCTTCTCCTCCTCATCTATCACCTCCCCATGGTGTCCCTCCTCCTTCCCTTTCTCCTATGACCCACTCTCTTCTCTTACCAGATTCCTCCTTCTTCAGCCCTTTACCTTTCCCACCCAGCTGGCTTCACCTATCACCTTTTGACTTGTCCTCCTTCCCCTCCCCCCCCCCCCATCTTTTTGTTCTTGTGTCTTCACCCTTCATTTTCAGTCCCGAAGAACGGTCATGGTCTAAAACGTCAGGTCTTTAGTCCACTCTTTAAATGCTGCCTGACTTGCTGATTCTTCCAGCATTTTGTGTTTGTTAGTATGGAATAAAGTGTCTGGTCTGTACTCTACTATAAATACATGTGGGGTATGAGAAGCAAGTGAGGTCTCCTTGAAATATTTCCAAGGATAGTTTGCACTTCAATGAATTGTTCCTCCACCAGTTTGAGTGTATTACTCTAAATTACAATAATTTTATTAATGTATAGTTAGGTCAACAGTCAGTTAAATTGAGTACACCAACCCAATATTTACATGTGCCAAATAATTATTAGGAATTTAGTAAGTCTTACTGTGCACAAGAAGTTTTCACACACTGAACATATTAATATCAAATAGTACAATAATGGATTTTTTCCTTCTTTCATTGATCTGTAACTTTGAAGATAATTATGTATGGAATGGAAAACTGAAAATGTCTCATGTTCTACACAGCAGATTGCAACCTAATAATCTTTAAAAGAAAATAATGAAGTTGCCAAATAAATTTCTTTTTCAAACTCATCCAGGAATAGCGCAAGCATTAGTAAACTCTGAGCTCCAGATGCAATTTAGTATCAGAATGCATGCGTCATCATCTGCATAACAACCCACTCACATTTTTACTGACCAAAATGGTCAATTTGTGTAGAAAGCCTGTAGGAACACCAGATACACATTAAGGAGTAGCCTTTAAAACAGGTTTCACACATGGATATTTTTTGTTAATAGGTCAAGATGCAAGCCAATTTAAAAACTCATGACTACGGTTCAAGACTATATCAAAATATATTTTGCACAAAAAAGTCCACAGATTGTAAAAGATATAACAACTTCTGGTGATAAACAAATAAAAGCATGACATGTTTCAAAATTATCCCCAGGAGCATGTTCTCCTTCCAGCATCAGCATTCAGCCTCTTTGAAACATCAATTTGCTCTCATCTGTATCCTAGAGATCTTGTTTAATGTTCTCAAAAATTATCCTATCCCTTATATACAACAGTTATTTCTGAACAGGTGAGCATATTATTTAAGCTAGCACTTCAGTGTAATACTGTAGCAGTGTTGCACAAAGTCACCAGTGCTCTGATTAGACTTTAATAGAAGCGAATGTTGGAGCGGGTTTCTAGCATCTACAGAATCTCATGTTCATGACCACTATTAATGCCTCACCCAAAAGACGTGGATAGGTGACGTGGTGCAATTTGTAAAAAGCATGTTGAGACATCTCATCTGAACACTAGTTTAGTCTTAACTAACAAGTGAAAAAAATAACCTGGCCTATTATTTCTGGACTCTTTCCACATGCAGACTGGGTGTACAGTTCCTTATTTCACAATAGTGCCAACACTTTGCACATATTACACTTGTAATAACTCATGGGGCTAGTTGGCCCATCCAGTCTATACAAAGTCCCAAGTCTATTATGATATTAGCCCTATTCTCTGTCTCTTTATATTCCTGAATCCCTAAAACTTGTTCTTTCCCATCGACTCCCTTTAATTACTGATGCCATTAACCTAATGGATTACAGTTGCCGATTTAACCTACCATCACGTTGTTGAGACATGGAAGGACAAGCTTCCCAAACAACAGCCAGAGGCTGAAGAATGAAACTGTCTAACCTACAACAGGTAGAGGGGATCAAATCACTAAATATATTCAAGGAGATTGATCTTATTCTTAATGTTAATAGGATCAAAGGATGTTGGAACACAAAGGAACAAGGCTTTATAATGCATTATCAAACTGAACTGAAGGAGCGAAAAAGCCAAATGTCCTTTTCTTTCTCTTGTTGTCTATGTTTCTATTTTAAACAAGGAGGCAGAGAAGTAAAAGCAGGAACTATGGACCATCACTGGAAAGGAAAGTGCTACAATCTGAGTCACTGCTGGTATTTAAAAAATCATATTTTGATAGTTAAACTCATAGGAATTCTGTAAAGAAAATCATGGTTTGGGATTGTAACTAGCAGGATTGTAACTCACTAGGGTGAGTACCTAGAAGTCTTGGTACATATTGGCACCAATGACATAGGTCAGAAAAAGGAGGAGGTCCTGAAAAGAGAATTTAGGGAGTTAGGTAGAAAGCTGAAAAGCCAGACCTCCAGGGTAGTAATCCCTGGATTGCCACCGAAGCCATGTGCCAGTGAGGTAAGGATAGGAAGATTTGACAGATGAATGCATGGCCAAGGAATTGGTGCAGGGGGCAGGGGTTCAGATTTCTGGACTATTGGAATCTCTTCTGGGGAAGGCACGACCTGTACAAATGGAACAGGTTGCACCTGAACTTTGTGGGCAGATTTGCTAGAACTTTTGGGAAAGATTTAAGCTAATTTGGCAGGAGAATGCGAACCAGAGTAATAGGGCTGAGGGTGGGGCTGTTGGTATACAAGCAAAGGCAGTGTGTAGTGAGACTGTCAGGAAGGAGAGGCAGATGATAGGGCAAAACTGCAGTCAGAGAGATGAGTTGCTATGTAACAGTGGGACAAAAATCAGAAACAGTGACAAATACAGGACTGATGATGTATTTGAATACACACAGTATATGGAATAAGACAGATGATCTTGTATGGCAGTTACAGGTTGACAGGTATGTTGTTGTGGGCAACAGAATCGTGGCTGAAATAAAATTATGGTTGGGAACTTAACATCTGAGGCTACACAGTTTCTATTGAAAGGACAAACCTGTAAGCTCTGTTGGTAAAAAAAAAGTCAAATCCTTAAAAAAAGGTGACATACGATCACAAGATGTAGATTTATTGTGCGTAGTGTTAAGGAAATGTAAAGGTAAAAATACACGGATGAGAGTTATATACAGGCCTCCAAACAGTAGCCAGGAAGTGGGCTACAAATTACAATGGGAGATAGAAAATGCACGTCAATAGGGCGATGTTACGATAGTCATGGGGGATTTTAATATGCATATAGATTTGGACAAATCAGGTTGATGCTGATTAGGATCCCAAGAGAGAGGATTTGCAGAATGCATATGAGACAACTTTTTAGAGCAGCTTGTTGGCTGAGCCCATGAGGGTATCAGCTATTCTTGATTGGGTGTTGTGTAATGAACCAGATTTGATTGGAGAGTTTAAGGTAAAGGAGGGAGAACCTAAAGTCAAATAAATCAGTATTAGATTGGAGTGAAAAGCACTGCAGAGGCATGAGAGAGGAGCTGACAAAAGTTGATTGGAAGGGGGCACTAGCAGGGATGATGGCAGAGTAGCAATGGCTGGAGCTTCTGGAAGGTGCAGGATAGATACATCCCAAAGAATAATAAGTACTCTAAAGGCAGGATGACACAACCATGGCTAACAAAGGAAGTCAAAGTCAACATAAAAGCAAAAGAGAGAACATATAAAAGAGCAATAATTAGTAGGAAGTTAAAGGATTGGGAAACTAACAAAAGCCATAAGGAGTGAAAAGATGAGATATGAAAGTAGGCTACACATAATAGCAAAGATTTTTCAGATATATAAAAAGTAAAAGAAAAGCGAGAGTAGGCATTGGACTGCCGTAAAGAGGTGCTGGAGATGTAGTACTGGGAACAAGGAAATGACGGACAAAATCAATGTATTTTGCATCGGTCTTCGCTGTGGAAGATACAAACAATATACTGAAAGCTTGAGAGTGTCAGGGGGCAAAACTGAGTGCAGTTGCTATTACTAGAGAGAAGGTGCCTGGGAAGCAGAAAAATCTGAAGCTAAATAAGTCACATGGACCAGATGGAGAAAACCCTCAAGGTTCTGAAAGAGGTAGCTGAAGAGTTTGTAGAGGCATTAGTAATAATCTTTCAAGAACCATTAAATTCTGGCATGGTTCTGGAGGACTGGAAAATTGCAAATTACATTTCAAGGAAATTTAGGCTGGGCAGCCCGACCTCAGTTGTTGGGAAAATATTGGGAGTCAATTGTTAAGGATGCGGCTTCAGGAAATTTGGAGGCACATGATAAAATAGGCCAAAATCAGCATGGTTTCCTGAAGGGAAAATCTTGCTTGAAAATCTGTAGGAATTCTTTGAGGTATTAATAAGCAGGATAGAGAAAGGAGAATTGGTATATGTCTTCTTCCACCAGGCCATCAGACTGATGAACTCACACTGATTTGAGTGTACTCTATATTACATTGACTGTTCTATTATAAATTACTATGATTGCACATTGCACATTTAGACGGAGACATAAGGTAAAGATTTTTACTCATGTATGTGAAGGATATAAGAAATAAAGTCAATTCAATTCATACTTCTATTTTCAAATAGCATTTGACAAGGTATACACATGAAGGTACTTTGCCAGATAGGAGCCCATATTACAGGAAAGATTGCTCATGGTTAAGATCACTGGTTGATTGATAGGAGGCAAAGAATGGGAATAAAGGAAGCTTTTTCTGATTGGCTGCCAGTGACAAAAGACGTTCCACATGGTAAGGTGCTTCTTTTTAATGCTATCAGTGATGTGGCTAACAGAATTGATGGCTTTGTGGCCAAGTTTGTGGATGATACTAAGACAAGTGGAGGGGCAGGAAGTATTGAGGAAACAGCGAGGCAGCAGAAGGACTTAGACAGATTAGGACAGTGGGCAAAGAAGTGGCAGATGGAATACAGAGTCAGGAAGAGTAACAGGGAAAAAAATTCAAAAATCCAAAGAGCAAAGGGACTTGGGAGCCCTTGTGCAAGGTTCTCCAAAGGTTAACTTGCAGGTTGAGTCAATGGTGAGGAAGGCAAAAGTAATCTGAGTATTCATTTCAAGAAGATTACAATATAAAACATGGTATCACTTGAAGAACTGTGAGCAGTTTTTAGGACCCTTATCTTAAAAAAAGAATGTGCTGGATTGGAGAGGGTTCAAAGGAGGTACACAAAAATGATTCCAAGATTGAAACACTTATCATATGAAGAACATTTGAAGGCTCTGGGCCTGTACTCGCTGGAATTCAGAAAAATGAGGGGGAGATCTCACTGAAACCTATTGAACATCGAAAGCCATAGATAGTGTGAATGCAGGGAGGATGCTTCTTTTCTATAGTGGGGGAATCTAGGACCAGAGGTCACAACCTCGGAATAGAAGGACATCAGAATCAGGTTTATTATCACCAGCATGTGACATGAAATTTGTTAACTTAGCAGCAACAGCTCAATGTGATAAATAATCTAGAAGAGAAAAATTAATAATAAATAAAAAATAATCATAAACAAGTAATTACAGTATACATATATTGAATAGATTTTTTAAAAAACATGCAAAAAACAAATACTATATATTAAAAAAAGTGAGGTAGTGTCCAAGGATTCAATGTCCAATTTGGAATCAGAAGGCAGAGGGGAAGAAGCTGTTCCTGAATCACTGAGTGTGTATCTTCAGGCTTCTGTACCTCCTACCTGATGGTAACAGTGAGAAAAGGACATGCCCTGATTGCTGGAGGTCCTTAATAATGGACTCCGCCTTTCTGATACTGCTCCCTAAAGATGTCCTGGGTACTATGTAGGCTAGTACCCAAGATGGAGTTGACTAGATTTACAACCCTCTGCAGCTTCTTTTGGTCCTGTGCAGTAACCCCTCCATAACAGGCAGTGATGCAGCCTTTCAGAAAGCTCTCCACGGCACAATGATAGAAGTTATTATCCATTTAGAATGGAGATTGAGGGGAATGTATTTCAGCAGAGGGTGGTGAATCTGTGGAGGCCAGGTCATTGATTGTATTTAAGGCAGGAGAATGGGTTGATAAGGACATGGATCAGCCGTGATCATGGCCTAATTCATCTCTTATGGTCTAGAATAGGCAAAGGTAAGCAAGTGAATGTGGTACATTTGGACCCTAGCATTCACCGTACAAGACATTTGGACTTTCAGAAGGCTTTCAAGCAAGGTGCCACACAAGAGGCTATTAAACAAAATTAGAGCACGTGGATTGAAGACAGTCTATTTTCTGTTTGTTGACCAGTCAAAATAAATCATTTGTGTTGTCGCATATATTAATGCAGGTGCTGCCCCCCACCACCCATTTACTATCTATCAAGGAACCAATTATTATATGTTAGGCCTTTTGCTGATACAAAGTGTAAAAGGGGTTTCTTCTTTTTCTTTGTTACTGTGTATATTAATCAAAATGGCTTCTTTGTTTTGTTAAAAGTAGGAATATTTCTTTGTTGCGAGAGAGTGCTGAAAGCTTGTTTGGGTTAAAATTTACTGATAACGAGAATTATATTCCTTTGTAAACCAACTGGGATTAATGTTGTTCTTTCTTCTGAGTCTGTAAGCTATTGTTGGCGGGCTTTTGGGGAGATCGGCATGAGGGGGTGAGAGAGAGGACGCAATGCTGTAAACTGGGTGAGGAACGGACCCCAAGTGGGGGTCCAAGGCCAGGAGGTATCCTAAAGAGAGGAGACGAAGATAGATGTGCTTGGTTGACCACTTCGAGTGGTCCTGAGCTGCGAGTCGAGGAGTTCGGAGGGGATCGAATGGTGGCCAGAAGACTTCAGTAATTGAGCTCCAACGGTTGTGCACCAAGTGGTTTGGACTTTGATAAGTTTGGCACCTTTTCTTTATTTTCTTTTCCTTCATATATACTGCATCGTTATTAATCACTTAGTTACAGTAATCTTTATAAATTGTAATCATTTAATCGCAAATGGTGTCCTGTCTGTTTTTTGGCAAGGAGGGGACATCACACAGCATCCACACCAGCTGATTACCCAGTTTGGCGGGGCCAAAGGCTGCTCCCCCTAGACGAGAACGAGCTGAGCGAGCCTGTGGCAACCCAGGGGGGTGCAAAAGCTGTATGGTAGTCAGATTTGTAAGGAGAAAGCAGAGACATTTCAGAGAAAGCACTTTTAAGTGAACATGGTGGATGGAAAACAGCATACAATAAAACATCCACTTTGGTGGGGGGGTGGGGGACAGGGAAGCACACTATTTTTTAAAATGACAATACACCAAAAAGTGTTGCAATATGGTTATCATTTCACACACAACCAGCTGTAGGCCCAAAGACAGCATGTCCTTTGGGGGGGGGGGGGGGGTGTGTGTGTGTGTGTGTGTGCGCGCGCACTAGTGGATAGGTAGAGAGAGGAACGCGACTTATTTGTTGCTATTGTTCTGCAAAGATGGTGACCAGGCTATGTTGGCGGTGGAATGTGTTTCAACACTTGCAGGCTGCCCCCAGCACATCCTCAGTTAACATGATGGAAAAACAAACACTTAGGAAGGCAAACAGTATATTAGTCTTTACTGCAAGAAGCTTTGAGGCGAAATTATATAGGCTCTGATAAAACCACATTTGGGATACTGTGTGCAGTATCTCTCAACCCAGGGAAAGAAAATCCTGTGATGGGGTGCAGCAAAGATACACAAGATTGATTTCTGGAACGAGGAAGGATTTTCCCCCACAAAGGAGAGATTATCCACATTGGGCCTATAATCTACTACTCATTCTGGCAAACTATATAATCTCAATGAAACATACAAATTTCTTTTGTATGCACAGTGTGAATACAAGGTTAATCCTCTCTCTGGATGAATTATCTGAAATCAGGAATCAGTTTAAAAATAGTCAGCTATCTGGGGCTAACATATGCAAGAAACAATTTTTTACCTAGATAGTTCAGTTGCTGAGAATATTTGAGACTGGTGATTGACAGATTTTTTACACTTAAGGTATCAATGGACATAAAAGAAAGTCACAATAGGGCTAATGGCCTCATCTTGCTTTTATTTCTTAATCTAAACGCTTCATAGTCTTTAAAATTCTACAGCAGGTTATGTCTATTCCTTTAGAACTAGCATCCTCTTCCCTATCAGTAACTTGAACATACATAAGTCATGGCATACTGTAGATGTGCCATTTTCTTGTGATACTTGTGCCACAAGCTCCATTTATAAACTTGTTGCTAATAACTCCTACAGGTAATAATCAAAATGCATGCCCTTCCATGCAGTTAGACTTAATAGACCATAACATACATCCGACAGAGGCATACATACATCCTTTAAATCCATATCTCAGACTTTATGTGCCCAATTACTTTATGCCTGATAGAATTCAATAACTTCCTCATATAATGTTAAACTGACATCTGATTTCTCTTCTCAACTCTTCTTAATTAACGTATTGCCATGCATCTCTAATGTTTATTTTACTTAGAGATTCAGCATACAGGCCCTTCCAGCCCAAGGAGTCGTGCCACCCAACAACCCCCCTATTTAACTAATCACAGGGCAATTTACAATCAGCAAATAACCTACTAACCGGTATATCTTTGGACTATGGGAGGAAAGTGGAGCACCTGGAGGAAACCTATGCGTTCACGGGGAGGATATACAAACACCTTACAGAGGACACTGGAAATGAACTCCGAACTCACAAACCCCTACATTATTTCCCATCTATTTCCTTTAATATCCTAGATCCGGATGTATTTGGTATTAAGGCTTGTCAACCATACTATTAGTCATAGAAGAGTACAGTACAGAAACAGGCCCTTCGGTCCATCCAGTAGGTGCTGAATCATTTAAACTGCCCACTCCAATCAACTTGCACTGGGATCATAGAACCTCCATACCCCTGCCATCCATGTGTCTATCCAAACTTCTCTTAAATGTTGAAATCAAGCTCACATCCACCACTTGCGCTGGCATCTCATTATACACTCTTCACAGCCCTCTGAGTGAGAAGTTTCCTCTCATGTTCCCCTTAAACTTTTCACCCTTAACCTATGTCCTCCGGCTGTAGTCCCACCCAACCTCAGTGGAAAAAGCCCGCTTGCATTTACCTTATCTATACTCATACTTTTGAATACTTACATCAAGTCTCTTCCTAAACTTCTAGGTTTTAAAGAATACACTCCTAACCTATTCAAACTTTCCTTTTAACTCAGGTACTCTAGACCTAGCAACGTCCTTATAAATGTTCTCCACACTCTTTCAATCTTATTTACATCTTTCTTGTAAGTAGGTGACCAAAACTGCACGTAACACTCCAAATTAGGCCACACCAATTCTTTATACAATTTCAACATAACATCCTGTACTCAATACTTTGATTTATGAAGGCTAATGTGACAGAAGTTTTCTTTACAACCCTATCTGTGATACTACTTTATATAAATTATGGACCTGTGTTTCCAGATCCCCTTGTTCTATCACACTCTTCACTGCCCTACCATTCACCATACAAGACCTATCCTGGTTGGTCCTACCAAAGTGCAACACCTCATGTTTGTCTGCATTAAATTTCATCTGCCATTTTTCAGCTGGCCTGGTCCTGCTGCAAGCTCTGATAGCATTCCTCACTGTCCACTACAACCCCAATCTTGGTGTCATCCAAAAAGTTGCTGATCCAGCTAACCACATTATCATCCAGACCTTTGAAATAGATGACAAAGGACCCAGCACCAATCCCTGCAGCATCACACTAGCCAGAGACTTCCCATCAGAAAGGCAACCATTCAATACCACTCTCTGGGTTCTCCCACAAAGCCAATGTCTAATCCAATGAACTGCCTCATCTTGAATGCCAAGCAACTGACTCTTCTCCACCAGCCTCCAGACAGGACCTTGTCAAATGCCTTGCTAAGGTCCATGTAGACAACATCCACTACCTTTCTTTCATCAACCTTCCTCAAAAAAGGACGTTAAGATTTGTCAGACTCGACCTACCACAGCTATGCTGACTATCCTTAATCAGTCATTTAGAATACCTTTCAATAACTTTCCCACTACTGATTCAGGCTCACCAGCTTATAATTTCCTGGTTTAATTTTAGAGCCTTTTTTAAAAACAGTGGAACAACATTAGCTATCCTCCAATCTTCCAGTACCTCACCTGTTGCTAAAGATGATTTAAATATCTCTATTTGGTTCCCTGCAATTTCTGCACTGGCCTCCTGCAGAGTCTGAGTGAATACCTTTAATTTCTACATTACAGTAGTTTAAAGGATTAAAAAACTTGCAAAAAAAAAATCCATTCTGTGACTAACTTTTAATCCTCCTTGTACCACCGTTATTTGGTCCTGGGCTTCAATGTTTTATTATTATTGCATTTGTTATGTAGTCAATTTTTTTAAATGCTAGATTAAATACCTCTTCACTACATATTCTGTGGATACAAGAAGAATTTATATTGCTAAGTAGATCAAAGATGCTCAAAATACAATCAAAATTTTGCAAGCCATCATAAAAAATTGCATGCCGAAGTTCTACGAAATCGCTCCTAAAACAGGTGCACAACTTGAAATGCAAACATTGGAAATTCTACAAACCCCATTTCCAGAAAAGTTGGGATATTTTCCAAAATGCAATTAAAATAAAAATCTGTGATATGTTAATTCACATGAACCTTTATTTAACTGACAAAAGTACAAAGAAAAGATTTTCAATAGTTTTACTGACCAACTTAATTGTATTTAGTAAATATACACAAATTTAGAATTTGATGGCTGCAACACGCTCAACAAAAGATGGGACAGAGTTAAAATAAGATTGAAAAGTGCACAGAATATTCAAGTAACACTGGTTTGGAAGACTCCACAGTAAGCAGGCTAATTGGTAGCAGGTGAGGTATCATGACTTGGGTATAAAAGTAGCGTCCATCAAAGGCTCAGTCTTTGCAAGCAAGGATGGGTTGTGGCTCAGCCCTTTGTGCCAAAATTCGTGGGAGAATTGTTAGTCAGTACAAAAGGAACATTTCTCAATGCAAGATTGCAGAGAATTTAGGTCTTTCAACATCTACAGTACATAATATTGTGAAAAGATTCAGAGAATTCAGAGACATCTCAGTGCGTAAAGGGCAAGGTCGGAAGCTACTGATGAATGCGCGTGATCTTCGAGCCCTCAGGCAGCACTGCCTAAGAAACCGTCATGTTACTGTGACAATTATAGCCACCTGGGCTCAGGAGTACTTCAGAAAACCATTGTCACTGAACACAGTCCGTCACTGCATCCAGAAATGCAACTTGAAACTGTATTACGCAAGGAGGAAGCCATACACCAACTCTATGCAGAAACGCCGGTGAGTTCTCTGGGCCCGAGCTCATCTCAGATGGACTGAAAGTCTGTGGAACCATGTGCTGTGGTCAGATGTCCACATTTCAGCTAGTTTTCAGAAAAAACGGGCGTCGAGTTCTCCGTGCCAAAGATGAAAATGACTATCCTGATTGTTATCAGCAAAAAGTGCAAAAGCCAGCATCTGTGATGGTATGAGGGTGCATCAGTGCCCACAGCATGGGTGAGTTGCATGTACGTGAAGGTACCATTGACTCTGAGGCGTATATTAGGATTTTAGAGACATATGTTGCCAACAAGACAACGTCTCTTCCTGGGACGTCCATGCTTATTTCAGCAGGACAATGCCAGACCACATTCTGCACAGGCTACAACAGCGTGGCTTTGCAGACACAGTGCGTGTACTTGACTGGCCTGCTGCCAGTCCAGATCTATCTCCTATTGAAAATGTATGGCGCATCATTAAGAGGAGAATCAGACAATGGAGACCACATACTGTTGAGCAGCTGAAGTCTTCTATCAAGCAAGAATGGCCAAAATTTCCAATTGCAAATCTACCACAAGTAGTATCCTCAGTTCCAAGACGATTAAACAGTGTTATTAAAAGGAAAGGTGGTGTAACACAATGGTAAACATACCTCTGTCCCAACTTCTGTTGAGTGTGTTGCAGCCATCAAATTCTAAATTTGTGTATATTTACAAAATACAATTAAGTTGATCAGTAAAACTATTGAAAATCTTTTCTTTGTACTTTTGTCAGTTAAATAAGGGTTCATGTGAATTAACACATCACAGATTTTTGTTTTTATTGCATTTTGGAAAATATCCCAACTTTTCTAGAAATGGGGTTTGTATGATCTAATACATTCAGTATTTTAATAAAAAATTGGATTGATTTAAAATAAAGGTGGAAGATTTCCTAGATTTGTTCCAAGTATTATTGACCTCTCTACCAACCTAGAAAACCTTTGTGGATATGACTTGACCAATACAGTGTCACACAATGAGAAAGTTCCATGTTGCTTCACCTGTTGATTTATTTTATGTATTTAGCGATTCAATGTGGAATGTTCCCTTCCAGCCATACAAGTCATGCTGCCCCAGCAACCCCCCCCCCCAACAAACCTGATTAACCCTAACCTAATCAAGGGACAATTTACAATGACCAATTAACCTACTAACCAATATGTCTTTGGCCTGTGGGAGGAAACCAGAGCACCTGGGAAAACTCACACATTCTATGGGGAAAACAGACAAACTCCTTACAGAATGGTGCCAGAATTCAACTCCATACCCCGGAACACCTCGAGCTGTAATGGAGTCACATTAACCACTATGCTACTGTGGTGCCCACCAGCTTTGTGTGTGTTGCTCTGGATTTGCAGCATCTACAGTGAAGCCCTCAAATCTACATAAAATACACTAGACCTAATAATGAATGCCGATTTCTAATATTTTTTACAATCTATTACTATCCTTCAGCATCAAATAGCTTAATCAATAGTTCACAAATTTTTCAAGTCTCAATAGAATAGACGAACAAGTGTGTCATGGCAAATAATATAAAAGTGTTAAGGCCACAGTTTGATAACTGAATACTGGTTGGCATATTATAGATAAGGACATGATTATGTTGGAAAGGGTGCAAAGGAGATTCACCACAGTTGCCTGGAACAGCATTTCAGTTCTGAGGGAGAGACTGGACTGGCTAAACTTGCTTTCCTTGGAGCAGAGCAGGCTGAGAGTAGACCTTGCAGAGATATTGTACATTGTAGAAAACCCTTTCTCAATGCAGATGTAAAATCAAAGGGTTTAGGTTTAGGTGTGAGGGCAATTGATTAGGAAAGATCAGCTGAAGAACTTTTTCCACCCAGTTGCAATCTGGAAAACTCTCCCTGAATGGAGGCAGGTAACTAAACAAACATCTTAACCAACAGCACACTGAAGACTACTGATAATGTGCTGATAAATGAACAAGTTCAAATAGGTATTTGACGATTGGCATAGATATAGTGGGCTGAAAGACCCATTTCTCTGACATATGATATTCACACATTTAATACACCTTGTATTCTTAAAAATGCATCTTTTCCTGCAAATAGACTACTTATTTGAATTTTTTTTCAATTCAGCGCACACTGCTTAAAAAGGACTTTCTAAATACATTTTGCACCTGCAACAGTACTTTCATGCTACTTTGCCCTTCTAACTCATTATAAAAAATCTTTCTGCATTACTTTGATTTTTGACAAACTTATTAATTTAATAGTTATGTTCCTTAATCTCAGTTTACTGGTCACAGATGCCTGCAAAATGTATATCTATAACTTTATACATTTAAAAATGTTCTACTTGACTGCATTGCTGTGCAGAATAATCTGCAAAATACAATTTGGTCAAGCATTTTCACAACACTTAAATCTGCCCTAGGACTTTCAAATCTGTCAACTATTCCAAATAGATCAAAGTTAAAAATGTTCTGTGTAACATGGCACACTAAAGTGCTGCAAAAATTGAAAGCATGTGCAACATGTGGAAAATGCATTTCATCATTAAATATTCATGCAATGCATGCCTTCACAAATCTGATTCAGCTAACCATTCTTGTTACCAGCATTTTAGCAAAATACCTTTTTCCTTAGCCTTTTCCTTTGCTTTCACTTTCCCTCCTGGCTCTGTCAGTCACAAGAAGGAAAATTAGACTAAAACTTGCAGAGAGTTCATAGACATTCAAGTTCAGTAATTACACATCTGATTAACAGAATTAATGTAAAGATCAATGGAAAGACGCTCCTAAACTGAAACCACACATGCTCAGATTCCCTTACTGAGGTCAAAATGGGACACCGCACTTGGCTTTCTTCAATGAAAAATGCATGATGACACAATGACATTGAATAGAAATAAATTAAGAAAAAAAATTCAAACTTACTGGGCAGTGTAGCAACGAAAGCAGCAAGAACAAACAGGATGATGGCAGCAATTAAAACCTCAACTGAGACACGTAAAGCTGGTGATGAAGCTGTCTCCAAATACAGACAAACCCCACATTTCGGAAGGGTTACGTTCCCAGAAAACCATCCATATCGTGATTTTCCTTAACTCAAGACCCTAGTTCCAATGGAATCCCATGCTGTTAGTGGAGGTGCATCCTACAGGACACTACTCTCTCACAAGTAATGCTGCTGCAGCAGTGAGGCTCCTGGTTCAAGGTGGGGGATGACGACGTAAAAGATTGCCTTTTTATTTCCAAAGTAAATCGCTTTAAGAGACTGGCAGCTACATTTGCAGATGCAAGTGACTACAGATTTTTATCACTTTCAAGTCTTCAGATTGAATGGAGTCAGATTCAATATATATCTAAAAGCAGAAGATTCTCAATGACACAAATGACCACTGTGATCTATCATGACACAAGCTTATAACTTGCACTTAAAACTTGCAGCCCTGTTCCAGGCACCGTGAAATTCAGAAGAACAGAAAACTCAGGGGAAAGACACTAATGACCATAACCCACTAAAATTACACCACTATCAGCATGTGAACTAAGAAATGAGAGTTCAAAATATAAAAATGAAGAAAAATTTATTGTTTCTTTTCATTTTGTTTCTTAATTTAATATCTTCCCCTCTAATTTTTGTAATTTTTATTTTATATTCCAAATTTTTAGACAGTAATTTGTGAATTCTGCAAGGGCAAACTTCCATCACCCAAAGGTCACCTGAACAGCGAAAACTATAGCACCACACAGTATCAATCTTCAAGGACCTTGCTCCATGTGTTAGAAATTATTTTCATTCAGTTCTGGAAAGTTCAATAACCTTCCAAAAATAGAAAATATTGACTATTAATGTCTATCGAGAAACACATTAAGACTGCTCAAAATTATTTTGCACAGCATCTGCAGATGCAGATAAAACATTTGACTTTATTGGTCCACGGGCAAATCAATACACTGAATCATTACTCCCTCAGTTTCCTATATCATTCATTGGACAAACCAGCTTTCGAGGCTGAACTCTATAAGCATACACATATACAACATTCAACAATCAAAATATTTTCAGAAAACAGCATTACCCTAATAGCCATCCTCATGTCTGTTCTCTCGGCAAAGCAAAACAAAAGATAATCAAATGATGATAATCATGCCCCAATAGGCCTCTTCTATTTCAACCCTTCACTTTAAAATAAAGGACTGTCTATATGTGACACACATACATCACAATACATGCAACATATTGGGCTGATAAATACAACTTGAATATATCTATATGCTGGGAAAACAAAGCCCAGTCTAGATCACTACATTTTACATAACTATGTTATGTAAAGAAGGCACTGTTAAGAAGGCTTCTGATCAATACCGTGCAGAATCAGGTTTGTCATGCTTTTGGCCATCTTAGCCGTAAATATCATGACAAATCAAATGAGCTGTTTGGTACTTTACAAACATAATGGAAGAAATAAGTAGAAAGCAATTGTGTCTTTCAAAAGTTTCACATCATCCATGCTGCTAAGTAAACAACTTCTGTAACTAGTCTACCAGATCTTGATACTCGTTTGCTGTTCTTATTATTAGGCACATTGAAATTAGAATACTATAGCAAATTAAGAGACACAGTAATGCAGATAAGCATAATGAAATAACAATTCCAGTGGAGACAAAAAGCTGTAAACAACTGTTCTGAGTTTTGAACCATGTATTTCAAAGCCAACCAAAATACTGAAGTAAAATAATTAAATGGAATGATTAAATGCAAGAACAGGTCAAAAACAGATCCTAAATTTAGGAAAATTCAGCTAACTTGACAGCAAGTCAAATACTGAATACATAGAGCTTTACCAATGAGATGAAAACTCAACCTCTGGCTATGGCAGAACCATTAGAGCATCATACAGGGAAAAACTACAAACCTCTAACCTTACATCTATTTAAAATAAAATCAAACTGTGCTAAACCATTCAAGATATTCACAAATCATTACGATACAGAACAAATGCTGGCTGATTGTTTGCTGCAACAAACAGTTTTCTGAAAAATTGCAGGATGGTTCTGTATCAGCCGATATGCACCAAAAGAACTTGGGATTTGGGGTGGGTGAAGCGAGGGTTGACCTCCATTGAGATTAAGTTAAACCTCAAAAAGTAAGCCACCCTGTAAAGCTTTAACACCCACACTACAAGTAGTTATACAAAAGCACTAAAGCAGGGCTGCAATATTACTAGTTAGCCAGTGTGCCTTCTCTCTTTGTACCCCAGTCTAAAACTATAGTTTTAAAGCCAACATATTTTGTTCACGATACCAAATTCATGCAAGAAATAATTCTGCATGATTTCAAAAACTCTTATCATGGTTTACACACAATGATAATAATTTTGACAAACTGAACTAACAAACTTAATTAAAATCTTCATCATTTTTGTCACCAAAACCCACATGCCATCCCAATCAGCAAAAACAGAATTCTAAATAAAGAGGTATACATTTGAAGCTTGATGACACACAACTCAGTTAGAAAATTGAAAAACATATTTATCTATAATGAAATAGGAACATGGTAAACTGTAAAGTTCATTCACTGTACTCCAACAATTCAAATTGCTCACCAGTATATGACTGGATAATAAACCTAATTTTGTGCAACTATCAGTAGTCGTGTCATCAGTAATGTCAACGAGGAGGTACACATGGGGCTCCAGTTCCCTGCCATGTAGCGAAAAAAAAACAGCTATAAAGCTATTATACATTTTTAAAGAAAATAACTTTTTTTCCCCAGATACAAAATCAAGTGACCTACAAACTAAAGCATTATTGGTTCAGAGACTGCACTGCAGTGAATATACTGTCACTGCTGATCTTGAAGAGAGCTGCCCATCAAGATCCAGCAAACTCTGGTGGCAATAACTTGCACACCTCTAAAACATTGTTGCTTTCAGGCACCAACTCAAAAGAATTCTTGAAAGCATTGATAAGATTTCCGCTGAAGCATACGCCAATGCAGTTGACGTTGCAGTGTTTCACTGTTAGAACTGCAATCCTCTATGCATGTTTCATTTTGTACAGCATGGCAAAGATTATACTTAAATTTTAAACTGCCAAAGCAGTGCCAGTATCAGGACTCCTTTGCGTAATTTGAGTGGGTAGATGCAAACAAATCCTGATACTGGCACTGCTTTGGCAGAGGCAAGTGTAGTGCGGGACGCAATCTGGGAGGAATGTACTGCCAATTACACCACTAATTCCATCACTACTAGGATATGGCAAAAATAGAAAACGAAAAATTTAAATCAAGATTTTTCCAATTTTTTTTAGAATCCTCTACCACATCAATTTCATAGAACATTTCAATAATTTTATGAGAGGTACACTTCTTGTCAAAATTTAGAGTTTTGATTTTATTTGACTATTGACTGTGAATCGCAAGCAACTTTACTTCTATTACCCTCATGTTCTCTTATGAAACTCCATTAGGCCTTAAAAATGAGCAGCTATGCATCAAATATTAAAGTTTGATGAACGAGTACAGTCTTTTGTTTTAAAGTCTAAATTGTTTGTTCATTAAAAGAATTGAAATATCTTTGCCACTAAGTCCATCAAGAGATAGATCAACAGCCCAGTTTCATAGAGTCACACACCACAGAAATAGCCCAAAATATTCATGTTAACCATCAAGTACCCATCTACCAGCATTTGGATGATAGCTTTTATTGCTTTAGCAATTCAAATATTCCTCAAAAATGCATATGAGAGTACTGTGCAGTTGAGTGCATTTATACAGATTACTAAATAATAGCAAGCAAAAAACCGTATCTTCACATTTCATTTATTTATCTTTTCATAAAACCAGATAATCAGGAGAAACTACATTACACATGCTCATTTAGTTTAATTTACATCAGAATCCCAACATGCAAACTTCTCATGCTAGACATCAATTTTTACACAAGGATCCTTCATACATTAGTATACAAAAGTGCATATAAATTCATATATTCAAATAGCAAGATTATAAAAATGTTATTTACAAGGTGCAAGCATATCTATATTATACAACCATGCACAAAGAATCATTCCAAGCTTTAGTCATATTTCTTAGTACTTTAATGTCTCAATCCAATGACACTTCTCTATTAACACAAATGGAGAAAGTAAAAAAAATTAAAAATAAAATGGTTGGAAAAAAATAAACACACAAGAATGAAGTTAAATACATATACAAGTATATCTTCTCCCTATGAAAAGCTGCCAATAAAAGACTTCCATGAATTCAGACAACTTGACAATTTATAACGGATATACACATGAAGGATTCAATTACACAATTAACATCCCTTATGGGTTCATAGAATAAAAGGTATTTCACATAATTTATATCTGTCCATTATTGTCACCTGCAAAGCAACAATGCATTCACAGGCATTTTAATCATGCATCTTAGATATCAATAATGAAATCACATAACATCTCAACCTCAAATCAACTTCCACTTGCCCCCCCACAAATTTTATTTTGCTCCTCTTTGTGGATTTATTTTGGACATTTTTTGCCCAACTTCATCTAGGTACTTAGAATGACTGCTATTGGTTCTGTAAATCCAGTATGACACAATTTTCTTTCCCCTTAATCCCTTCATTCTCTGACGTACCAGGAACATCCTCTGATGCTTCATTTTCTTCTTCTAGTATTTCAAAAGGCGTCATTACATCATACAGAAATGAGAGGAAACCATAAACCCAATCTGAGGATTCCTCTGTTATAATATCTAGGACCTCCTCGAGTGTACCAATTTGTTCATTACTACCATCACCTTTAGTGAGGCCTAAATAAGAATGAGAAGGGAAAAAGGAGAGAAAAGAAAGAAGAAGTGGTCAGACAGAAGTGGAAGAATATAGAACAGCGGAGTGCTACTTTAAGTGTCCTACTTGGAATCAATCAGCTCTTAAAAATCACATCATTTCTTGTGTTACAAAGAAAATTAATTCTTCCTCCTTCTGTTCATTCAATATCATCCCAACCTATTCACCCTGCCATCTGAACAAGAACAACCTCTACCTTTTGCATTCCCAACTAGGTGTCCTTTGAGGAAACAGGAAAGCTTGAAAATAGTCAACTGGAAGACCAAAGTTCTAATTCTGAAATGACAATTGCTTGAATTATATCAGGAGGTAGACTCCCTGGGATTTAGTACCCCTAAGTTTTGCTAAAAGTAGTTGGAGCCTATTGCGTATAAGATACAACATATACTTTCATTTTTGCTCACAATGTCTTCAAATATTAAAAACAGAAAGTTTTAGCAACATTTATAGTCTCCACAAGATTTAAAGTGTTATCATCATACACATTTTATAGCATTACCACTCTATATCAACCCAGCGATCAAAACAATTACAACTAAAACTAAAGGCAAGATGTCTGATGCATTGTATTTGTCCTGGACAAATGGATACAAAAATGGACGCAAGAGAATGATAAGAGAATATAAATAATTACTTCGCTCAAAATACTGTTCAGCAGAAATATCATCACTTTTATAGAAGCTCACATTCCCCAAGCAAATTCCAAATAACTTAAAACAAGAAAACTACTTTGCTACAAAATGAAAATATGACATGGATCTCACTAGCCAATGTTCTATCTGCTTTTATTATTCTGCCCCCATCCCCCATAGTCAACTAAGCTAGGAGGGAAAAAATACAAAAAAAAAGACAGGCTATGCTGCACATACACTGCTCTTGACCAACAGATGAAGACATATGCCAATACTTTTAATCTATTAAATTTTGGAAGCCTAACCTAACCCTAAATACTTTAACAGCACATACACCAAAACCAAGCTCAATGTTTGGAGGGTTCATGGGTCAGACAGGCAGGCTCTAGCTCAAACAACCTACACTGACAACAGAGAATCAGAATCTCTTCTTTTGCCACTGCTGCACGGAAGTTCAGTTTTAAAAGCATCGGGAAATTAGGTAAAAATTCCACCATTTAAGTTATAATTCAAGTTCACCTGATCACAAACAATGAAGTATAATATAATATTTACTTCATTCACTTGGCATTAAAAAATCTTCATTAGTGTACTCAAGTGGCAATTTGGTGCAATGTTATAATTATTAAAACAAACTGAATTCTTTTTTTCTAACCATTCACCTAGTTGCATTATTTAAATCATTTAAACTATAGTGAACAAATAGTTTAATGGCAGATTAACTTATCTACATTCTATAGCTCTATGATCTTTTATGGGGGGAGGGGGTTGTCCATTTTTGACCAACTGAAAGCAAACCAATTTAATTGCCTAAATCTGACAAAGCCCATCACCAAATGATGTTCAAGAACTCCTACATATTAACAAACCACCCTGACATCCAAATTAAAAACACTAAATTCAATAAATGGCCCACAATAATGTACATATGCATATTTATTTATTGACAAAATGCAAATATATTTGTTCTGAAATTGATTATTTGAAGATTCTTCTTTCCAATCCATGAAAATCTGTTACATGAAACTTCTGTACATTTATCAGTTCCTGCACCCAGAATAATTGTGAATTCTCTCATCTCCAAACTCACAAGTTGTGGCGTTCATAAACGGAGAATAAGGTTACCAACGCTCAACATCGATCATGTAAGTTCAGTCAATAGCTGCATTTAAAATTAAGCTTTCAGAACAACCAAATTCATTCATGCAACTGCCAAACAAGGGTGCCATTTTGGAAATCCATGCAAGATAAAAACAAAGATATGCTTGCCTAGCAAAATTTTGGCATCTTCCACATCAAAATCACCATCTCCATCTGCATCATAGATTCCAAGTTTCCCTATTCAGAATAAAAAGGAAAACAATTACCTTTTGAATTACATTTCAATGCAACAAATTCACAGCATACAAAAACAATTAAAAAATAAAGTTTCAGATGTGCCCAAATTGCAAAAAAAAATACAATTACAATATGTATATACATTACACTACACTTGGTACAAGAAGCAGTATTGCAAGAATAGCTACTGGGAACAAGGCTCTTTCTAACCACGCAGATACTAAATGACATTCCACCAGAGCTAGATAACTAACTTAATCCTTCCAGTGTCAAAATGACAAACTTTGTAATATGAAGATCTTAGGTCACTTGAAAGAATTTATACAAAGCAGAAATACCAAGAGTTACACAAGACATAATTTGCTAAGATAATGATACATAATTGTAGCAAAAATAGCAAAAACATGTTTAAGTTAATGTCACAGATTTAAAAAAATGACCAAAATATCTTAGTCCTTTTCACAACGAAAAATAATTCCAACTTAGACGTGGGCTGTCAGAGCTACGGAAGGACTTTGTCGCGGTAGAAAATACAGCTGTAGTTGAAGTTTATGTTCCAGTGAACATAATAAATATAACCAGCAGTAGACTAATCATCCCTCCAGCTTGCCTTGTCCTTCAATCAGATCACACCTTATCCAGCTTTGGCCTCAACAGCATTTTCTTCCTCTCTCATCATACTCCATGAACTACTTGTAGTTCAGATCTCTGGCAATATTAATCATAAACCAAAGACTCTGCCTTCGTAGCTTTCGAGATAAAGAATTCCGAATAGTTACAAATTGGTCAAGGGAAAAAAAATACTCCTCACCTCAACATGAACGGACAACATTTTTATTCTGAAGCTTTGCCCCTTAGTCGGAACATCTACTCCATAAGAAACAGCCTTTCAACATTCATTTTGCTAATCTCCCTCGGAAACTTGTATATTTCAATAAAATTACCCTTCACTCTTTTAAATTCTAACTGTCCAAATGTCCAATGTTTCCTCATCTGTCAACCCCTTAAACCCAAGGAATAACCTGCCCTTTTCTGCAGTGCATCCAATACATCTCTCCTAAATACAAAGGCCAAAACTGAATGCAGTACACAAGGCCAATTTCATCAGCACCCCTTGTAATAACGACCAACAATTCATTAGCTTTCCTAATTACTTGATGCACATGCATGTCAATTCTTTGCAGCAGAACCTTCGTAACATAACATTTTGCAATTAACAATCTGAACTGCACCATCAGTAAATTTGGCCTCAGTTATTAATAAACAGATTGTAAATAGTTGAGGCTCCTGTGGTGCCCAATAATAACGAATCCAGGAATATTATTATAATTCTGCAAAAAGCAGTATTTCCCAGTGGCCAACCATTTTAGTACCTATCCCCCAAGATGTTAGTCCATGGCCTTCTCTTCTGCCATGATGAGGCTAGTCTCAGGGTGGAGGAACAACATATCAGATCCCATCTAGGTAGCCTCTAAATTGATAGAATGAATGTCGATTTCTCCTTCCAGTAATTTTTTGCCCTCTCAATTCCCTCTTCTTCTATTCCCCACTGCAGTCTCTTAGCAGCCTATCACCTCCCCCTGGTGCCCCTCTCCATCCCTTTCTTCCATGATCCACTCTTCTCTCCCATCAGATTCCTTCTTTTCCAGCCCTTCGCCTTTTCCGTCTTTCATTCCCAACTTGTTACTTCATTCCCCGCCCCCCCCCCCCCCCCCAGTCACCTATCACCTTCTAACTTATATTCTATCCCCTCCCTTCACCTTTTCATTCTGGCATCCTCCCCCGTCCTTTCCAGTCCTGACGAAGGGTCTCAGCCCAAAATGTCCACTGTTTATTCGTCTCCACAGATGCTGCTTGACCCCCCCCCCCCCCCCCCCCCCGAGTTCCTCCAGCATTTTATTGTGTTGCTCTGGATTTCCAGCATCTGAAAGATCTCGTGTTTATTATTATAATTGATTAAGTGGATAAGTTAAGAAAAATAAAGATTAACAAAAGGTTTTGGGTTTGAAGAGCACCGATCTAATATTTAACTTCAATAGTTCAAAAGGGCCACTAGGTTCAGGACAAACAAAGTACAGTATACCTGGACTTTCAAATAACCTTTGAGGTATTTTGCACTATATTATTTTACAAGGTTGTATCTTATGGTTTTAAAATATGTAGTTTCAGTAGAACAGAGTGATCTAAGAATAATGGTGCATAGTTCCCTGAAGGTGGAATCTCATGTGGATAGGGTGGTGAAGAAAGCTTTTGGTATGCTGGCCTTGATAAATCAGAGCATTGAGTATAGGAGTTGGGATGTAATGTTAAAGTTGTACAAGGCATTGGTGAGGCCAAATTTGGAGTATTGTGTACAATTCTGGTCACCGAATTATAGGAAAGATGTCAACAAAATAGAGAGAGAACAGAGGAGATTTACTAGAATGTTACCTGGGTTTCAGCACCTAAGTTAGAGAGAAAGGTTGAACAAGTTAGGTCTTTATTCTTTGGAGCATAGAAGGTTGAGGGGGGATTTGATAGAGGTATTTAAAATTATGAAGGGGATAGATAAGAGTTGATGTAGATAGGCTTTTTCCATTGAGAGTAGGGGAGATTCAAACAGGAGAATATGAGTCGAGAGTTAAGGGGCAAAAGTTCAGGGGTAACACGAGGGGAACTTCTTTACTCAGAGAGTGGTAGCTATGAGGAACGAGCTTCCAGTAGAAGTGGTAGAGGCAGGTTCAATACTGTCATTTAAAAAAAAATATTGGATAGGTATATGGACAGGAGAGGAATGGAGGGCTATCGGCTGAGTGCAGGTCGGTGGGACTGGGTGAGAGTAAGTGTTCAGCGCAGACTAGAAGGGCCGAGATAGCCTATTTCCGTGCTGCAATTGTTATATGGTCATATTAAACACTGTATTTGAAACTGGCTCCATTTCATTGAGTGTTTTTAATGGTGCCTCTAGAAGTCAGTGCCAGTGTAGCTGTGCGCAATATTTAACATTAATGTGCTGCTGGATTGAGGGTGACTTGCTCCCATTGAGGTTCAGTGGATTCTACAGCAATTGGTGAAGCCAATATGGGAACCATGGTTTCTTCCATAGATGCCTTTAATACACTTGTGCCACCATTGTACAGAGGGCTCCATGTACTCCTGACACACAGACTCAAGGTTCTCAAATGTTCTTTCTTCATTCTGACCAGATACGGGCCAAGAATTCTCTAGCTCTATGGGTAGACTGCATGTTTTTATTGAGACTTTGAGCACATCCTTGTATATTTCTGCTGAGCATCTCAGTAATCTCTTCCTGGAATAAGGGTTAAGCTATACTTCAGGTGAAATGGGAGGGTTTGCAGAGATACAACAGATGGCGTCTTTTCAAGCCATTTAGTGACTGTGGTAGGTAGGTAATCCAGATCTCAGAAGCATACAGGAAGGCAAGGATCAGGTTGCTTTACAGACCCTTAGACTTGCGTCAGGTTCAAGACACTGCACGGGCGTAACTTCAAATGCCCCTTGATGAACAATCTGTTTAGGATTTTACCATGAACTGTAATTGTCAAGAGGGCAGCAGAGTACAATGAAGTCACAATAATAGAGGATTCATTCTTTAATGCATGCTGGGTTAAAGATCTATTTTCTCACACACTTCAGTGAAAGAGTTAAAAAGGGGTTTTATGGCTCATCCTTTTGTATACTGTAACTTAACTATCAGGGTTGGATAAACCCTGCTCTGGAGCACAAAAGATATAGGATGACCTAAAGATTAGCTCAACCTCCAACAGAACTCTTACGAGAGTGAAGGTGCAGTGTTGGAGCATCTCACAGGATTACATAGAAATTTCAGAAAAGTTCTGAGAAGTCGAGGATTACACAAATGATTCCTAGCTTTGAGAATCTCAGCTGCTCAGAAAGCCTGAAATGCCTCAGTGGGCACAATATTACAACAATATCTGGAGATCACCAGATAAATAAAGGTCAGCAGACTAGGATGTTGCTTCTAATAGATCATTCCAGTTGTAACATATTAGAAAGGGCCAGAAGATGCAAGTTTATAGAAATTAAAACAGGCAATACCTGCTACAGGGAACTGAGAACCTCTGGAACTCATTAGCAACTGCTATTGCTTGTGGTACCTCCCTGCATTGCTTCAGGAAGTTGAGTATGTTTCTCACTGGGAAGAGTCTGCATCATGAGGAAGGCATGATTCTAACTGAAATACTGTTTCATGCAATTTCCTGAACAAGTTCTAATCTCCTGCATGGGTCATAGCAGAATTTTTTTCTTCCCTGTCTAAAGACGTTTTTGTTTCCCCCTTATATAGCATATACTAAATTCAAACTTAAAGTGTGTCCCTCAGAAAAGCAGTGTTTAGCCATGGTGGTAGAAAAGTCACAATGTGGGATAAAGCTATTGGAACAGCTGGCACTTCATGCACATTCTTTTCTGTGAATGTATTTATGAAGCTAGTCTGGTACATACAAAGTTTCATTAGATTCATTTAAATTAAAAATGATTAAAACAGGCAAAGCCATCACAATAATAACCCAAACACAATTCGAGGAGCCAAAGCTCAAAATGTTGTGCAGAAAATGAGGACGTCGACTTCCTCAGGGGAGTAATCAGAATTGTGCCTTTATCCACTATAATTTACAATACTTATTCTAGGAAGTGGGTTGATGAACTAGACTTCTAATATTATCAATATTCAGCCTTGCAGAAGTACAAGCTAATGTTCTACATAATAATATATTGATAATTATTATTATAATAATGTTCAGGCAGCTTATCATCAAGTGCTGATGATCAAACCACTAAAACAAGAGTCCCAACCTGGGGTCCATGGACCTCTCAGTTAAGGATAAGTCTCCATGGTATTAAAAAAAGGTTGGGAAACCCTGCGCTAAAACAATATAACAGTCTCAAACTGAAACATCGACCATCCTTTTCCCTCCACAGATGTTGTTTGATTCTAGATTTCCTCTGGCAGTTTTGTTTTTTCCTCTACATTTTGCAGTTTATTGTCAAGATTCAAGATTGTTTAATGTCATTTCCAGTACACAAATGTAAAAAAAGAATGAAATAATTGTTATTCCAGATCTGATGGAGCACAAAATAAAATACAAAATATACTACATCATAATAACAAAAAGCAATAAATATAAATACATAAGATAGCTCATATGCATGTAAATAACACTAGGCACCGAGAAGAAATGATAAAATAGTGAGTGGAAGTGTTGATCAGTCTTGCTGCTTGGGGAAAGTAACTGTTTTTGAGTGTGGTTGTTCTGGTGTGTACGTAGCCTCCTCTCTGATGGGAGTGGGACAAACAATCCTCGAATAGGATGGGTGGGATCCTTCATGATGCTACTGGTCCCTTTTCACCACCTTTGTCTACATGTCCTTGATGGCGACTGGGCTGGTGCCAGTGATGCACTGGTTAGCTCTGACTCCCAACTGTAGAATCTTCCTGTCTGCTGCAATGCAGTTTCCTTACACTGAGTGGCACTGTTTGTTAGGATGCTCTCTTCAGACTCCTCAAAAAGCAAAGATGAGCTCTCCTGATTGTGTTTGTGATCCGAGACCATGAGAGTTTGTGTGAGATGTGCACTCACAGGAGTTTGAAACTACTTGCAGTTTTCACTGCTGTAAAGAGAAGTGTGAGTGTTCTCCTGAGGTCGATAATGATCTTCTTTGTCTTATTAACTTTCAGGAAGAGATTACTTGCCTAGCACCAGGCCTCAAGCTCTTCTACCTTCTCATTGTTAGTGATGAGCCCCACCACTGTTTTAAAGGTTCAAAGATTCACTTATTATCAACTAAACAGCTCTGAAATTCTTCTTCTCTGGGTAGCAATAAAACCATGAAAGAAAAGAAAGGCAGCATGATCATCAACCCCCAAATCCACCTGCCTCTCCACACAAAAAAAAGTGAATAAAAACAGAACAGGCACATCAACCTTCAAATCTGTTATGTCATAGGTGAACTTGATAATGTGATGACTCAGGTGCTTAGCCTTGCAGTCATGTGCGAGCAGAGTGTACTGCAATGGGCTCAGTGCACAGCCGTGGTGGGCACCTGCATTGAAGATAATGGTGGGGGGGGGGGGGGGGCAGTTGTGCATCCTGTCTATCTAAGGTCTGCTTATTACCAAGTCCAACATCCAGTTGCACAATGGTATATTTAGACCAATGAGTAGGATTTTGTTCACCAAGGTCTGTGGAACAATAATGTTGAATGCTTCAGTGAAACCCAGAAAGAGCATCCTGACATTAGTGTCCTTGTTTGCCAGAGTCGGTGCACAACAGATGCTGTGGTGTCTTTTGTACAGCATTTCTTCTGTAAGCATTTCAGTTAGTGTCCAGTGTGGCAGGAATGGAGGTTTTGATATATGCCATTTCCAGCCGTTCGAAGCACTTCATGACGACTGGCATCAGTGCCACTGGGTGGTAGTCATTTAGTTCTGAAAGTGTAAGATTTGACGGTGGCTGATAGGGATAGCAGGCTGGAAGATGTCAGTGAGCTGGAGTACTCAGCCTGGGATGTTGCCTGCCCTGTTGCCTTATGGGGATTGACTCTTTGTAGAGTTCACAGAATAAGTGCATTTCAAGATGCAATCATGTTAACTAAGAAAAGGAAGATTTTGAAAAGCAATGGCAATTCCCCCCCCCACAAAATTATAATGCACATATTATGTTTGTGTATAATAATGTGTATGTATGTGTATAATATATGCACATATTATAATAGACAGTATTTTTAGCCCCTCCACCGCAGTCTGTGGCAGAACATTCCATAGATTCACTACTCTCTTCCTCCTTACCTCTGATCTAAAAGGTTGCTCCTCAATTTTGAGGCTATTTCCTCTCCTTCTGGATACCCCCACCATAGGAAACATCCTCTCCATATCCACCTTATCTAGTAGGTTTCAATGAGATCCCTCATGCATTCTTCTAAATTCCAGTAAATACAGGCCAAAAGCTGCCAAACACTCCAATCATTTCATTCCCGGAATCTTTCTTGTGAACCTCCTCCGGGCTCTCTCCAATGACAACACATCCCTTCTGAGATATGGGGCCTCAAAACTATTGACAATACTCCAAGCACAGCCTGACTAGTGTCTTATAAAGCCTCCGCATAATCTCCTTGCCTTTATATTCTAATCCCCTTTAAGTAAATACCAACATTGCCTTTACCTTCTTACCACCGACTCAACCTGTAAATTAACCTACTGTGAGTCTTGCACAAGGATTCCCAATTCTCTCTGCACCTCTCATGTTTGAACCTCTCCCCATTCAGATAAGAGTCCACGCAATGTTCCTTTTACCAAAATGCATTATCATACATTTCCCAACAGTGTTCTATCTGCCAGTTTTTTGCCCATTCTTCCAACTTGTCTCAGTCCTGCTGCAATCGCATAGCTTCCTCAGCACTACCTACCCCTCCACCTAACTTCGTATCATCCGCAAATTTTGCCATACAGACATCAATTCCATATCCAAATTATTGACAAACAACGTGAAAAGTAGTGGTCCCAATACTGACTCCTGAGAAGCTCTACTAGTCACTGGCAGCCAACCAGAAAAGGCTCCCTTTATTTCCACTTGCTGCCTCCTGCCTGTCGCCATTCCTCTATCCATGCCAGTATCTTTCCTGTAACACCATAGATCTTATTATTTTTAAATCAGCCTCATTTTGTGGTACCTGATCAAATGCCTTCTGAAAATCCAACTAAATGACATCCACTGCCTCTACTTTTGTCCAACCTGCTTGTTACATCCTTAAAGAATTCCAACAAATTTGTCAGGCAAGATTTCCCTTCACAGAAGACATGCTGACTGATTTATTTTATCATTAAGTCTCCAAATACTCCAAAACTTCATCCTTAATAATAGACTCCAACACTTTCCCAACCACTGAGGTTAGGTTAACTGGCCTATCATTTCCTTTCTTTTGCCTTCCTTCCTTCCTTGAAGAGTAGTGTAGCATTTGCAATCTTCCAGTACTTCAGGACCATACCAGAATCAAGTGATTCTTGAAAGATCATGACCAATACATCTTCCAAAGTGAAGACTGACGGAAAGTACCCATTAAGTTCATCTATCATCTCTGTCTCCCCCCAGCACCTAACCAGAATCATTTCCCAGTGGTCCAATATCAACTCTCAATTCCCTTTTATTCTTTATATAAAAACTGAAAAAAAAAATTTTGGTATCCTGCTTTATATTATTGGCTAGTCTGCCCTCATATTTCATCTTTTCCCTTCTTATAATTTTTTAATTGTCTTTTGTTGGATTTTAAAAGCTTCCTAATCATCTAACTTCCCACTCATTTTTGCTACCTTCTATGTCCTTGCCCTGGCTTTTATGTAGCTCCCACTTCCCTTGTCAGCCATGGTTACCAACCCCTGCCATTTGAGAACTTCTATGAGACATCTCTATCCTACGCCTCATTAAACTATTCCCAGAAACTTTAACCATCTCTGCTCTGCTGTCATCCCCACCAATATTCTCCTCCAATCTACCTGGGCAAGCTCCTCTCTCAAGCCACTGTGATACACTTTATTTCACTGTGATACTGATACATGTGACTTGTGCTTCTCCCTCTCAGATTACAGTATGAATTCAATCGTATTATGATCACTGCCTCCTACGAGTTCCTTTAAATTATGCTTCCTAATAAGATTTGGGATATTACACAACACCCGATCTAAGATAGCCTTTCCCCAAGTAGGCTCAAGCATAAACTGTTCTAAAAAGCCATTTCATAGGCATTCAACAAATACCCTCTCTTGCTATTTAACAGCAACCTGATTGCCCCAATCCTCTTGCATACTGAAGTCTCCCATTACAATTGTGAGATAACCCTTAGTACATGCCTTCTCTTGCTCTCTTTGCAATCTCAACCTCACATCTTGGCTACTATATGGAGACTTGTATATGATTCCCACAATGGATTTCTTACCCTTGTAGTTTCTTAACTCCACCCACAAAGATTTGACATGTAGATGTACTCAATGATTTGGAGGGTTTTACCTGTGATGCACTGGGCCGAGTCCATTACCTTTTGTAGAATTTGTCACTCAAAGGCATTAATGTTCTCATACCAGGCCGTGATGCAGCCAGCCAGCACACTTTCCACCAAACAGCTATAGAAGTTTGCCAAGGTTTTCAATGACATGCCAAACCTCCACAGACTCCTGAGGAAGCTGAGGTGCTATCGCGCTTTTTTCGTAATTATATTTATATGATGGGGCTAGGACAGGTCCTCTGAGATGGTGACACCCAGGAATTTAAAGTTACCGACCCTCTCCACCTCTGATCCTCCAATGATTACTGGCTCATGGACCACTGGTTTCCCTCTCGAAGTCTACAATCAGTTCCTCAGTCTTATTGACATTGAGTGAAAGGTTGTTGTTATTACACCACTCAGCCAAATTTTTAAGTCACCTCCTGTATACTGACTCATTACCCCCTCTGATATGGCCCACAACAGTGGCATCATCAGCAAACTTGTATATTGTGTTGGGAGCTGTAGTTAGCCACACATAACCTGGTTATTCAAAAAAGACTAACTACAATATGTTAAACATATTATAAAATGTTTGATAAATAAATCTTGGTAGATAGAGAAGCTTTTAGATCTCAAATGAACAATATGATTCAAGTTATTATCTAATCTAATGGCCCAGTGAAAGGGTTGTCCAAAATAACTCAATGCTTTTCAATTGAAAATATACTTTATTGATCCCAAAGGAAATTACAGTGTCAAAGTAGCATTACAAGTGCACAGATCTATGGTAAATATTAGAAGAGAAGCACGAAGGAATTAAAAAAGTTAACTTAAAAGTTAAATGTTCAAGATTTACAAGTTAGAGACTGCAAGATCACTTTCCCGGCTATAGGTTGAATCATTATAGAATCTTATGACCGAGGGTAAAAATGACCTCATATAACACTCTTTGTAACAGCACAGTTGTCTTAGTCTTTTACTGAAAAGGCTCCTCTGCTCAGTCAAGTTGGCATGTAGAGTGCAAGAAACATTGTTCAGAATTGCCAGGATTTTCCATAGGGTTCTCCAGTATGTCTACTTTGACTCGAATAACAAAGTCAGCCTTTCTAATCAGTTTATAGAGCCTGTTGGCATCACCCATCAGCGTGTCCCAGGACATCAACACATAGAAGATTGTACAGGTGACAACAGACTGGTAGAACATGTGAAGGAGAGGCCTGCATACTCCAAAGGACCTCAGTCTCTTCAGAAAGTAGAGGCAACTCTGGCCCTTCTTGTACACAGCCTCTGTGTTAGTGCTCCACTCAAGTCTGTCATCCAGATGCATTTCCAGGTACTTGTAGATCCTCACGCATCCACATCTTTACCATCAATAGTAACGGATATTATATGATTTACACATAAAAAACCTTTTATTCCAAGCACAGAACTAGAATCAATTTATTATCATTGACGTATGATGAAATTTGCTGTTACGTGGCAGCAGAATAATGCAAAGACAAAAATATATAAAAAGCGTAAAGAATTCATGGGTTAACAGACTCTGCAGAAATCTGATGGTGGAAAAAAAGCTGTTCCTAAATCAATGAGTGTGGGTCTTCAGACTCCTGCACTCCTCACTCACGGTAGTAGTAACAAGGAGAGGGCACGTCCTGCAAGTTGAGGATCCTTAAGGATGGATGCCATCTCTCTGAGGCACTAGCTCTTGAAGACACCCTCAATGGTGAGGAATGTTGTGCCTAAGATGGAGCTGACCGAGTCTGGGACTCTCCTGTGTGCTGGAGTCTCCATAGCCGGCTATGATGCAACCAGTCAGAATGGTCTCTACCATACATCTATAGAAATATCAGAATCAGGTTTACTATCATGAGCATACATCATGAAATTTGTTGTTTTTCTGCAGCAGTACATTGTAATTTATAGATTTTTATGTATTGCATGAGAATTATCAATATAAAATGAAATTAACTAATGCAAAAATATATTGTGAAGTAGTGTTCATAGGTTCAATGTCATTCAGAAATCTAGTAGCAGAAGCGAAGAAGCTGTTCCTGAAGCATTGAATATGTGTCTTCAGGCTCCCATACTTTCTCTTTGATGGTAGCAATAAGAAGGCATACCCTGGGTGATGTGGGGTCCTAATGATGGATGCCGCCTTCTTGAAGCATCACTTTTTGAAAGTGTCCTTGATGCTGGTGAGGTTATGCAAAAGTCTTTGATGACATACCAAATCTCCTCACACTTCTCACTCAGTAGAGACTCTGGCTTGCCTTCTTCACAATTACATCAATGTGTTGGGCAAAGGATAGATCCTCTGAAAAATTAACACCCAGGAAATTGAAGCTGCTCACCCTTTTCACCACGAACCCTCTGAGGGCTCTTCCTCTACCTGATCGGGGGCCAAGTAGCTGCCACATATTGCCCAATGGGACCTGCAAGCTAACAGAGGGAAGATGTGCCTTACATTTCCTTTGGTAGAGACACATTCCCACCCTGCCACCATGTGCTATCTTTCCCAGTTATGGGTCTGCAAATCCTACTTTTCAGCTACCTCAGACTTCTACAAACTGAAAACCAGATTGAAAGACAGAATGAAGCTTGATTTGATCATGCCTTAAAAATAAGGGACTTATTTCCTTTAAATCAGCCTAGCTTGCAGCATTAAAAAAGACACATTGAGATGATAGCTGTGCATGAACTGGTGTCAAATCCTATTTTCCCATTCATAATATACAAAATTAAATATACCCAAAAAATACCAAGTACATTGAAGCATAAAATAATCACCTCTGCAAATCTAAAGATCAACACAATAATATCCAGACAAAACTATACAGAGATTTCAGGCTAGTAGAGATTATAACATATGGGAACAGTGTAAATCCTACCTTGTAATACCTCTGAAAAATTATAACGGAATTCCTTAGCTTTCGCTGCATGAGTAATAAAAATAACACTTTTAAAGAACTGTAGAAAATAGTCATTGTGTACATAGAACAAAAGACTATAACTCAATATTTTGAAGAAAAGGATCCAAAAGGATGCTGATTCAAAATGAAGCAGTGTAATTTCAATGTGATCTTATTAACTCTTAATTAAATGCAACTTTTGGCGTAGTTTAGAGAAATTGCTCCTGGAAATCAAAAGCAGTTATTTTAACAGCTCTAAGATAAAACAGTTGGTTCTTATTGTTTTGGAAGGTCATCCCAGTAGAATACAAATTGCTAGAGGGCTATTTTGCACTACTATAAGCTGTATGTGATTGTATCTCTACAGTTCTTATACATTCTAAAGATTAAAGATCAAAATGTACAAGAACTGAAGAAACTGTAATCTGAATGAATCCACAACTTTATTAATGGAAAGAGACATACATGTATGTCATCCACTGGCCACCAGTGTTTCAACTATAATGGAATATGACCCAAAATGATAACCAATCTAAAAAGTTAATAAAATAATTCAAGTAATATTGAGCATAAAACAGTAATGTGAATCCAACTTCCCCCATACATGACATCCTGCTTTCAAGGACAGGAACTTTCATTCAAAATGCAATTTGAAAAATGAGAAACTTACCCAGAACTTCCTCATAATCCACCAAGTCAAACCAAACTACAGCTACTGATGACCAGACTCCAAGTAAAGCAATTATCATGAACCACATGAAGAACGAGCTTCCTGAAGGCCCATCTCCTTTCTTCCCATTTTTATTAGTGCCATGTTTATCTACAACAGAAGAAATCATGGTTAGTCATCTGTAGTAAGTAAGCAAATGGACAAAACACGAATGCTTAAAATTGTTCTATTTGTAACATTTATGCGGGGATAGACTCACAGAAACATATAATGCCAATTGCATGATTTGGATTAAAATTTATTGTCACAACAGCAATGCACAGAAGCTGATTGGACCAGATCAACTGACTCAGTACCAATGTTAACGCCAGTACCTTTCCATTAGTGGTCTCACTGCCAGTTGTGTATTAGACTCCTCATGGAGTCCCACAATACCATACGAACTTCTGCTTGCTTCCCAAATATCAAACTGGAAAGTGTGACCATTGGGCCTATCCCAAATTAAGCCACATAGAGAGCGAGAGAGAGCGAGAGAGAGCGAGAGAGAGCGAGAGAGAGCGAGAGAGAGCGAGAGAGAGCGAGAGAGAGCGAGAGAGAGCGAGAGAGAGCGAGAGAGAGCGAGAGAGAGCGAGAGAGAGCGAGAGAGAGCGAGAGAGAGCGAGAGAGAGCGAGAGAGAGCGAGAGAGAGCGAGAGAGAGCGAGAGAGAGCGAGAGAGAGCGAGAGAGAGCGAGAGAGAGCGAGAGAGAGCGAGAGAGAGCGAGAGAGAGCGAGAGAGAGCGAGAGAGAGCGAGAGAGAGCGAGAGAGAGCGAGAGAGAGCGAGAGAGAGCGAGAGAGAGCGAGAGAGAGCGAGAGAGAGCGAGAGAGAGCGAGAGAGAGCGAGACACTTTTTAACTATATTTAATTCTTACTTCCATTTGAATTTTACCCTACTGATACATGTTTTTGTGACATGCAAGCATTCAAGTAAAATGTAAGCAGAGGACAGGGCTCATCAGTTGTCACACCTGGTCTGGGAGTGCAAAAGGCTGCTTGCATTGAGGAAATGTCTGTACTGAAGAGGCAGAGAAAGGCTCCCAGCCAACGTTTGTGCCATGGACAGACTGGAAGAGTAAAATGGCTTAGGGACAAAAAGCCAGCAATTACAGAACAAAATATCCCCTCTAACAACTCCGGTACTACAGCACAGACAAATTCAGCCACACAGCAGGGTGATAAGGACCCTCCTGTTGAAAAAAGTGGCTTAAAGCCAGATTTCACTTTTTTTTTCCTCATTCCCGTATGTGATCTTTAGGTTGTTTCATCACCACATTCTTTACATCAAGGATATATCTTAGTAGGTGTTCCATGCAAAGGGTGGAACAAATTTCTAAAGACATCACCAAAAATAACTGAAGTCACTGATAGCGTCACTTGCTCAGAAGTGGGTTACAGCCATTTAATTTTTCCAAACTGAGAACAGTTTTAAATGAACTGGTTTCTATTAGAAACACAGAAAACCTACAGCACAATACAGGCCCTTCAGCCAAAAAAGCTGTACTGAACATGTCCTTACCCTAGAGCTACCTAGGCTACAGAAACATAGAAAACCTACAGGACAGACATTCTTAAAGCAAAGCTGTTCAGACCCTCTCACAATTGCTTTCAACATCCCCAAAAACAGCATATACTTATAGCAGAAGCTATATCCACTAAAAGTAAAAAGTAAACTAAAACCAAAACTTGTTCCACATGAATGGTTTTAATGCCTGCTGTGCAAATGCCTATTCTCAACTTCCATTACATGTACCACACAGCCTTACAAATCCCTTTTTCTATTAAATAATCAATTCTCCCCCATCGTTCAGATCTGGATCTGCAAGACTTCAAAATTCAATTTGATCCATTGTGGAATTACTCATTTTTGTTATGGGAAGCCCAATGCCTCTCCATTGCAGTTTCATTCAAGCTGTCAGCACACTTTAGTTCCAGCGGTTGTTACCCCAGAAATATTTTTACATAATCACTGAAAGAAAGTTAGCATCATGACCTCTACACAAAACGTATTCAAACACATGATCTGAGTGTACCTGGTAATTCCTTTCTGACTCTGATCTAAGGAGACAGTTAACAGCCAACCTTGGTGGATCTGTGATTGCACTTAAGCCCAACAAGCAAGGCAGCTCATTTCAGATGGGTGCTTGAAAATAGTTTAGCTGATTCATATTTCCTTACTCTTATTATCTTTAGGTATTTGGTGTTAAATTTTCCAATTGCTATGATAGGATTTGAACTTTTATAGCTGAATTAGTGATTCCCATTTTAGAAAGACATTCAGCAAAGTCTCTCATGGTATTCTCCCCAGAAGATTTAAATGTATGGGATAAACAGTGACTTGGCCATACACACAGCAATTCAGTAACAGCTTCTTCCCCACTACCAACCGATTCCTAAATGGATACTGAAGGTTTAGGCACTACCTCACTTTTTAAAAAAAAAATACAGTATTTCTGTTTTTGCACATTCTTTTATATCTATTCAATATACGCAAGTGATTTACTTGGCTCTTTATTATGTTTTACTTTAATTTCTTTTCCCTCTCTCCCTCTCTCCCCCTCTCTCCCTCTCTCTCTCTCTCCCTCTCTCTCCTAGATTATGTATTGCATTGAACTGCTGCTGCTAAGTTAACAAATTTCACATCACATGCCGGTGATAATAAACCTGATTCTGGTTCAGAATTGGTTTGCCTATAATGGCAGGATGTTTATCAGCACTGATGTACAGGGGCACCTTGTACAGTGGCTGCTTAAGTGAATGGAATGATAAAGACAGCAAGCAGCATGCTTGCCTTTATTACTCAAGACATTAAATTCAAGAGTCAGGAAGTAGTGTTAAGAGTTTTTAAAAAAATAAAACTCTTTTTAGACTACATCCGGAGCACTGCATTCAATTCTGGTTACCTCATTATAGCGAGGATGTGAAGGTGAGAGAAAAATGCAAAAGAGGTTTTACCAGGGTCTTGTCTGAATCAGGAGGAATATGCAATAAGGAGAACCATTTAAGCAATACAAGCACAGCTTCAGGCCCATCAGTCCATTGACCATGGTACTCACCCAGCTATTGCCAATTTCCAGAGTTCCGCTCATAACCCCAGCCCTTCCACATAGCTATCCAACAGCTTCTTAAATTATATTACTGTAACTGCCTCAGGCACTTTCTCTGGCAGCTCGTTTCACTCACAGCATTCTGCATGAAAAAGTTGTCCCTCAGGTTCCTTCTCGCTCAAAATCTTTGCTCCTGAGTTTTGGCCTCTCCAATCCTAGGGAAAAGACTCCTTACCTCTGCTTCTCAGAATTTTAAACATTTCTATAAGGTCACCCCTCAAGCTCCTACTTTCCAAGGAATGAAAACCTAGCCTGGTCAACCTCTGCCTATATCCTCCTCCAGTCCTGGGAACATCCTCAAATCTCTTCAATTTAACTACAGTCGGCCCTCCTTATCCGCGGATTCTGGATGCGCGAATTCAACCAAACGCGAATTGCGATAACCCAGAAGTGCTCTTCCAGCAATTGTTGTTCAAGCATGTACAGATTTTTTTTTGTCATTATTCCCTAAACAATGCAGTGTAGCAACTATTTTACATAGCATTTACATTGTATTAGGTATTATAAGTAATCTAGAGATGATTTAAAGTATACGGGAGGATGTGCGTGGGTTATCGGGCATCAGGATCGAAAAAAAGTCAGAACAGGTACATCCGGTATTATTTAGCATCAGTTAGTCAAACGTTTGTCTTAGTATATAGTACATATTTTATCTTTCTATGCATATAAAACACTTAAGAACATATTTTTCAGTGACGGGCTCGGGAACGGAATTTTCCGAGTTCGATCCAGTAACAGGCTGCTTCCGAGTGCACTCTCCACCGTGCCAGGTTGATGTGGAGGATCAAAAACCCAAAACCCAATAATTAAACCACTGCTTTCATCGGGGCAGAGCCTTTCTCAATTATCCTTTAAAATTGTTCCGATCGTTGACCGGTAGCCTAACACTTTTCCAATGACTGATGGCATTTCAGCTCTTTCAGATGGCTTTATTATTTCCATTTTATTTTCAATCGTGATCGTGATTATTTTCGTGAACAGAAACACTGCGCATTCAGAGCTCTGGCGCCAGGTCCTAATGTCCAGCGCACTGAGACAGGTAAATAATGCCTGGGGTTCCGCTGGGGCCTAAGGTCATTCAGACAGGTTGAATAAGGGAATTGAGCATCCGCGGATTTTGGTATCTGCAAGGGTTCCCGGAACCAATCCTCTGCGGATAAGGAGGGCCAACTGTACATCTTTCCTATAACAGGGTAAACAAAACTGTACAAAAAGTGTGCTCTAACCAACAACTTGTACAGATACAACAATGTCCCACCTCTGTGCCCAGACTACTGAGGTTACAACTGACTGATAACTAGGGCTATTTTCTCTGGAACTGCAGAGGCTGAGTTTATATAACTATAGGAAGCATGGTTAGAGTAGACTGCCGTTATCTTTCCCCCACAGAGTTGAAATTTCTAATACAAAGGATATTCATTTAAGAAGCTGGTGGGGGGGGGGGGGGGGTAAAGGAGAAGAAGTTCAAAAGAGAAATGAAGAGCAAGCTTCTTAAGTTGTGGGTGCCTGGAATGCGCTGCTAGGGCTGGTTGCAGAGACAGTGATGATAAGAGGTTTTCAAGAGGCTCTTAAGTAGGCATATAAATATGTAAAGAGAGGAATATGGCCCATGTGGAGAACTATAGGGTAGCAAGAAAGGAGCTTAAGAAGGGGCTGAGAAGAGCAAGAAGGGGACATGAGAAGGCCTTGGCAAGTAGGGTAAAGGAAAACCCCAAGGCATTCTTCAATTATGTGAAGAACAAAAGGATGACAGGAGTGAAGGTAGGACCGATTAGAGATAAAAGTGGGAAGGTGTGCCTGGAATCTGTGGAAGTGAGCGAGATCCTCAATGAATACTTCTCTTTGGTATTCACCACTGAGAGGGAACTTGATGACAGTGAGGACAATACGAGTGAGGTTGATGTTCTGGAGCATGATGATATTAAGGGAGAGGAGGTGTTGGGAGTTGTTAAAATACATTAGGACGGATAAGTCCCCGGGGCCTGACGGAATATTCCTCAGGTTGCTCCACGAGGCAAGGGAAGAGATTGCTGAACCTATGGCTAGGATCTTTATGTCCTTGTTGTCCACGGGAATGGTACCAGAGGACTGGAGGGAGGTGAATGTTGTCCCCTTGTTCAAAAAAGGTAGTAGGGATAGTCCAGGTAATTACAGACCAGTGAGCCTTACGTCTGTGGTGGGAAAGCTGTTGGAAAAGATTCTTAGAGATAGGATATATGGGCATTTAGAGAATCATGGTCTGATCAGGGACAGTCAGCATGGCTTTGTGAAGGGCAGATCGCACCTAACAAGCCTGATAGAGTTCTTTGAGGAGGTGACCAGGCATATAGATGAGGGTAGTGCAGTGGATGTGATCTACATGGATTTTAGTAAGGCACTTATTTGACAAGGTTCCACATGGTAGGCTTATTCAGAAAGTCAGAAGGCAGAGGGTCATGGTGGAGTGACTGCATTCAGATTGGAGGGTTGTGACTAGTGGTGTCCCATAAGGAAAAGTTCTGGGACCTCTACTTTTTGTGATTTTTATTAACGACCTGGATGTGGGGGTAGAAGGGTGGGTTGGCAAGTTTGCAGACGACACAAAGGTTGGTGGTGTTGTGGATAGTGTAGAGGATTGTTGAAGATTGCAGAGAGACATTGATAGGATGCAGAAGTGGGCTGAGAAGTGGCAGATGGAGTTCAACCTGGAGAAGTGTGAGGAGGTACACTTTGGAAGGACAAACTCCAAGGCAAAGTGCAAAGTAAATGGCAGGATACTTTGTGGAGGAGCAGAGAGATCTGGGGGTACATGTCCACAGATCCCTGAAAGTTGCCTCACAGGTAGATAGGGTAATTAAGAAAGCTTACGGGGTGTTAGCTTTCATAACTCAAGGGATAGAGTTTAAGAGTCGCAATGTAATGATGTAGCTCTTTAAAACTTTAGTTAGGCCACACTTGGAGTACTGTGTCCCGTTCTGGTCGCCTCACTATAGGAAGGATGTGGAAGCATTGGAAAGGGTACAGAGGAGATTTACCAGGATGCTGCCTGGTTTAGAGAGAATGGATTATGATCAGAGATCAAGGGAGCTAGGGCTTTACTCTTTGGAGAGGAGGATAAGAGGAGACATGATAGAGGTATACAAGATATTAAGAGGAATAGACAGAGTGGACAGCCAGAGCCTCTTCCCCAGGGCACCACTGCTCAGTACAAGAAGACATGGTGTTATGGTAAGGGGAGGGAAGTTCAAGGGGGATATTAGAGGAAGGTTTTTCACTCAGAGAGTGGTTGGTGCCTGGGATGCACTGTCTGAGTCAGTGGTGGAGGCAGATACACTAGTGAAATTTAAGAGACTACTAGACAGGTATATGGAGGAACTTAAGGTGGGGGGTTATATGGGAGGCAGGGTTTGAGGGTCGGCACAACATTGTGGGCCGAAGGGCCTGTTATGTGCTGTTCTATTCTATGTTCTATGTTTTAAATAAGGAATTGGGATTCATTAATTTAATTAGTTTGCCACAACATAGTGGGTCAAACTGCCTGTTCCTGTGCTGTATTGTTTTATGTTCTACAGCTCTGGCTTCTCACCCAGTAACCCAACTAATCACTGCACAACTCCACTCACTTGGCATTGCTTAGCGACTGATGGCAACAGTGGGTCATGGATAGCCCGATTTGAATTGCAGTGCATATTCTAAATCTATCCCACTGAACATAGCAGGGCCAAACAAAACAACAACCAATCTCCTCAAATGTGCAAGACGAAGCTCTATTTCTACAAATTGAGTTTGGAGAGTATGGAGGAGGATTTTCCCCTTGGAAGTCCATTCTGGCAATTAAGTCCTCCAAGATATGGGCCAGCAATGATGCTGATAATTTAATTTGGTATATAAATTTAGCCACCACCCTCATCTATTAGAGATTTTGTGAACATTATGCATTTCTAACTACTTATGTGAATGAAGATCATTAGACAGTCTGCACAACTAGTGCACAAATCAAACAGGCATTATAATCAAAATGACTCAGCAAATGATGTATTGCTACAGGGCTTCGGCACTGGAATAGGCCAAGGGGTCAATGTAACTAAGGTTGTAAAATAGCAGGACAACTTCTAAAGATTAGCGTCAATACTTAATCTGGCTGTTTCATATTTTTTAAAATAGTCTTTTGAATGCAAAACTTTGTGCATCTGTAGTATGCTTGGAACAAAATAATCAAATGGGGAAAAAAGTTATTTCAGGTTGAATACAACTTTGTATACTAGGCATTCACAACTAAGTTTGATGGCTCAACCGAGGCACGTTGTTACAAAGTGTTACTGAGAACAATAAATTACATTAGGAAATACATTTAACATTTTCCAAGTGGTGTCCAAACCAAATAAATACCAACTTATCAGTACTGCTCCATTTTGGGAACTGTGAATAAGTATCAGCAAAGAAAATAAAGAATTAATTGCTACCCTCTAATTCTTTAACAACCACATTTCCTTCATATTGCTCCAAGATTCAAAAAGAGCTAGATGCATTTTTAAGGATGCCAGGCCCCAACACTCAAGTGGCCTTTGGAGATAGCAATGAGATAGTTAAACAACACACATTATTAACTTCAATTTCATAGCCAAGTGGCTGTTTATTCAGAAACTTGAATTCTGTCAAGTTGCCTTCAAAACATGATTTGGGGCATTGAAATATGAAATGTAGAATAGTCTATGATTTGTCAATGCAAATACTGTACTCATGTCATGATGCTGTTTATTGATTATAGCTCAGCATTTAACGCCATCATTCCTACAGTCCTGGTCAAAAAGCTACAGAACCTGGGTGCTTATACCTTCCTCTCTCCACTTGGATCCTTGACTTCCTAACCGAAGACCACGATCTGTGCAGATTGGAAATAACATCTCCACCTCGCTGACAATTAACACTGGTGCTCCAGAGGGATGTGTACCCTCTCTACACCCATGACTACTTGGCTAGGCACAACTCGAACAGCATCTATAAATTTGTTGCTGATACAGCCATTGATGGCAGAACTTCAGATGGTAACTAAAGGGCATACAGGAGATATCAGTTAGTTAGCAGTATCACAGCAACAACCTGGCACTCAACATCAGCAAGACCAAAGAGCTGACTGTGGACTTCAGGAAGGGTAAGATGAGGGAACACAAACCAATCCCAATTGGAAGAGAAAGAGGGAGTCAGAAGTGCAGAGTCTGAGCAATTTCAAGTACCTGGGTGTCAAAAATTTCTACAAATATAGCTTGGATAGCATTCGGACTAGCTGCATCATCATTTGGTTTTGTGGGGGGGGGGGCTACTGCACAAAATCAAAATAAGTTGCAGAAACTTGTCAAATTAATCAGCTCTATCATGGGTACCTGCCTCCGTAGTATCTCAAGGAGCGGTGCCTTAGGAAGGCAGCATCCATCACTGAGGAATCCCACCACCCATAATATGCCCTCTTCACACTGTTACAATCTGGAAGGAGGTACAGAAGCCTGAAGGCACCGCTCAGTGATTCAGGAACAGTTTCTTCCCCTCTACCATCCGATTTCTGAATGGACATTGACCCATGAACACCACTTCACTACTTTGTTATTTTGCTGTAAGAAACAAATAAATATTACATATATTTTTAAATTTTTTTCCATTTAGACTATTTTTTTAACCTTACATTTGCTCACAAAGCAAGAAAACTGTGACTGCTTCAGATGAGCAAACAACTCTTTTTCCCTCCAAGTTAAAACATTGTAGGATCAAGATTCATTTTAGAGACTTGAGCACGTAATCCAAATTCTGCTCTAATGAAAGAGTATTGCACTATCACCGGTGCAGTATGTCCACATGAGAAATTAACCCAGGACCGCACTTGTCCTTCAAAGTGAACACAAAGGTTTCATAGAACAACTCAGAAGACAGAATTCTGAAAACAAACTGATCAACATTTAATTGTTCACCAAACAATTCTAAAACCGATTAAATGGCCATTTTCTCATCACTCTACAAGAGTTTGCTACTTAACAAATGGCATCATAGTTTCCTACATTATAGTACTTTTGGATGTTTTGAGGTCATAAAATATAAAAACCACTTTACCAACATTACATACCTTTTAACTTTTCATTGTCATTTATAACTGCAAAATATTTAAATTCTCTCACCTCAAAACAGTGCTCAAACTATTCCGACACCCTCTCTCACCTGAAAAATATCCCTTACCATCTTTAAGATCATCGACTGGACAATTTGTTATTTGAACCAAGACGAAATTAATACATCCCCTTAATTACAGTTCAGGGATCAAAGATAGCTAATTTCTCCAACATTATATGACAGCATTATTTAGCTTCATTTCACTGCATGGAGCTTTCTTTCCAAATTCATTATTTCTAAAATGACAGCTTAATTTAGATAGCAAACTGATGATTGGAAAGCTCTATGTAAATTGTTGAGCTGGGGATAATTATCTAATTGTGTCCTTTTGCTGATCCAGACACATTCTTGATCAGCATGAAAAGGAGTTTTCAGATAAATATCAGTAACTGACTTGATCCACTGAAAACAAATTCACTAAACCGCATTGGACAAATCAGAAACAAGGAGGTTATACTGCGACACAGATCATTGCAAGATTATCACGAGAAGTTTACTCAGTATTTATTAGACTGGGTGTCACTTGCAAAAACAAAACTATGCAATGCAAATTAAAATATTTCCAAGTAAGCCAGACCATATAGGGGCACAATTTCCTTGAAAACACTTTGTGACAAGAAGATGCCACCAGATTAGCTCTAAACTCTTCATTATAAATAGTTCAGGAGTACACCTGTAGTACTCCTTAGATAGACCAATCTGCTTCCAAATACTGAAAAGATAAATGGAATGTTTTGACAAAAATTAAAAAGGTGAAAATTATTTTGAATACAGATTCACACAAGACTTCAAGTACAATACTCTATAGCATCGTTACCTGTGGTGATAAAGCAAATGCTGCAATTGAGCAAGTCATCTGAAAGACAACATTAAATAATCAAATTTGGCTCTTTTTAAGCCATGAGCTTTAATTTAACACATGTCTAAAAACTCAAGCCTAATTTTCAGATGATTACCAGCTAGTCAAAACTTAATACAAAATGGGCCTACTACCATTAAGCAAAAAGCAGCATTGAAATGTATTACTTTCTCAACCACACACTGTAATACCAGAGTACAAGTCTAATATTCTTGTGTTCTAAAACATAATCATTGCACACAAGGATCAAGGCCACAAAATATCCAGTGTACTTGCACACAAAATTTAAAATGTTACCTGAAACATCTGCCATGGTATCAGTCATCTATTTTCCATAAAGTAGCAGGCAACACATTATTAAATGTAATGAAGAAAAGCACAACTCTGGAACGGAGACTCCAGCCACAGAGCAGAAAGCCACAGCTAACTCAGCTATAACCCGATATGAGACCAGCCGGCAGAATCTGCCAGCAGAGTATTTTTAGGTTTGTTTTCTCCATGAGTCAACCAGTTTCAAGCACTCATATGGAAATACTTCTCATTGAATGACAACTATTTGGCATCAAACTTGTCCAAGTTATCCAAGCAAAAGTCATCACTAATATTCACCCACTGTCCAATGACAGGTACCGTTCAGAGAACAAAAGAATAAAATGTGCCATTATATTTCCTAGTATGTCTTAATAAATCATTCAAAAGCTATTCGATCACAAGATATCATGAACAAAAACAAGTGGCTGAACAATTTTAAACAAAGATTCTGCAGATGCTAGAAACCCAGAGCAACACGCATAAAAATGCTCAAAGAACTCAACAGGTCAGGCAGCATCTGTGCAAACCAACAAACAGACATTTCAAGTTGAGACCTTTCTTTAGGACTGGAAAGCTAGGGGACCAAGGAGAGGCACTAAGGGGAGCTGATAGGCAGGTAAGGGGTGAGGGGGAAGAGCGCAGGAGTGGGGAATTGAAAAAGAGGCCTGGGTAGGAGGAAAAGTACCAGAAGTTGGAGAAATCCGGAAAATCCACACCAGTACTTAAAACCCCACATTTAACAGTTTAAATCGCCATCATACCAGAATAGCCATCTCCCTCTAATTGCATAGTGAAAAGAACTGCTATTTACAAGATTTTCCCATCTTCCAACCTGAATTTTTCGGGAATGGAGATATAACACATTGTGCTAAACACAAGATACTAGTAAAACTCAGTGAGTCAGGAGCATCTATGAAATAGAAAATGCATTGGGTGCGGACACTTCATTCTAGTTCCTCTAGCTCTCTGAGATGAGTCCATGGAATTCTAGATTCCAGCATCTGCAGTCTCTGGAGCCTCCAAGCAACATTTTTGTGTGCGTGCATTTTTAAAAAAATAAACATTTTCCCCCTCCTATCGCTAACTAGAGTATCAAACACTCTTACCAGGTTAAAATGTGACAATCATGTAAAGGGGGGTTTCTTCTTTTTCTTTGTTACTGCATACGTTAATCAAAATGGCTTCTTTGTTTTGTTAAAAAATAGGAATGCTTCTTTGTTGCGAGAGAGAGCTGGAAGCTTGTTTGGGTTAAAATTTACTGATGACGAGAATTGTATTCCTTTGTAAACCAACTGGGATTAATGTTGTTCTTTCTTCTGAGTCTGTAAACTATTGTTGGCGGGCTTTTGGGGAGATTGGTGCGAGGGGGTGAGAGAGAGAGGACGCGATGCTGTAAACTGGGTGAGGAATGGACTCCAAGCAGGGGTCCAAGGTCAGGAGGTACCCCGAGGAGAGGAGACGAAGATAGATGTGCTTGGTTGACCACTTCGGGTGGTCCTGAGCTGCGAGTCGAGGAGTTCGGAGGGGATCGAATGGTGGCCAGGAGACTTCAGTAATTGAGCTCCAATGGTTATGCACGAAGTGGTTTGGACTTTCATAAGTTTGGTGCCTTTTCTTTATTTTCTTTTCCTTCCTATATACTGTATGGTTATTTATCAGTTATAGTAATCTTTATAAATTGTAATCATTTAATCACATATGGTATCCTGTTTATTCTTTGGCAAGGCAGGGACATCACACAGCATTCACACAAGCTGATTACCCAGTTTGGCGGGGTCGAAGGCTGCTCCCCCTAGACGAGAACGAGCTGAGCAAACCTGAGGCGACCCAGGGGGTTACAATACGCAGTAACAAAGAAAAAGAAGAAACCCCCCTTTACAATCATATTTATTTAATAGTGTTCTGTTTAAATTGTTTAATATGTGGTTTTTCCACAGTAGGAGCAATTACACAACAATTGCTGCATTATAATAACACAGGACTCTGACCTCACAACCTCTGCCAAGCCCACTAAAGCTTTTCTATGAAACTCAGTACACTTGAAAAATATAAATCTTCATCTTTACAACACTTTACAATATTTCCAACAGACTGTTGTTAATTTCTTACTTTTATAAATTAGAACAAGCCCACTTGGCCCATCAAGTTAATACTATCACCCCAATTTTACCATTTATCTCTCTGTAATCCTACAATATTGAACTCCCCTCTGGTTTCCCTAACACCCACCTTAGTTCACACTTAGTTCACAGAGGCCAATTAAGTCTCCAAACCAGTGCATCTTAGGAAACTGGAAGAAAATTTGGAGCATTCAGGGTAAAATTCAAGAAGCCACAGAAAGAAGGTGAAAATTCAATAAAACCAGCACTGGAGGATGAGATGGAACACAGATCACAAGCACCAGGAGCCAACAGCACAATATGATAGTTATACAGCTCTTCCAAACAAATTTTTTGTTTCTTTACTTGTGAAACTTGATCATCATCTTTAACCCCATCTAAAACCAACCCTTTTGTTTCCTCACTTTCCAAGTCATAAAAACTTTTAAAACTTTCCAGTTCTTTTTAATTGATTTTTTATGCATTTCTACAACCAGTACAATCAAAAACCCAATAGCAAAATGAAGATTAATACAGTGCAAAATAAACATATCAATTGTATGTATAGCTCAAAACAGTAAGGAAAAAGCACCCAGAATAAAATCTTATAAAACTAATATCCTCCAGTTCTAATAAAAGATGAGCAACAGCAATCATATTGCCTTGTCACAAAAGCTGCCTAATATGGCTTTTCTACAATCCTGTTTATATTACAGAGAATTCTACATCAGTATTTTCCTTCGTAATTCCTACAGCACAAATGCAAATATCTCAAAAGTAACATACTGTTTGCAAAGCACTTTGGGATATCCCAAAATGATGAGAGGTGCAATATTTCAAAACTACAATCAAAGCTGAGCTTTTAGTGCCTCAAATGAATGCAAATATCAAATAATCTCTAAAAAAACTGACTACCGACCGCAATCTACCCTCAACAACCTAGACTTTTTATACCTTTTCATCAGTCCTTTTCTTTCTGGCTAAGAGACCAGGTGCATCAAAATGACCATTTCAACTTCTGAGTCATGATGCAGAGACAATGTGTGTTTGATGTTTAATAAAATAGCACAGATGGCTATTGGACCAACACAATTGTTCTATAGATGGAAATAAAAACACAGCAAGCCAGACAGCATCTATGGGAGGAGGGAGTGACGACGTTTCAGGCCGAAACCCTTCATCAGGAGTGAGGTAACATGAGATGGTTGAGGGGGGATAAGAAGTGGGGGGAGGGATGAAGTAGAGAACTGGGAAGTGATAGGCTGGAGGGAAATGGGCTGGAGGAAGATGGAGAATTATGGGAAATAAAGAGAAAGAAAGGTAAGGCTGAGGGGAGATTATGGGGGGGGGGGGGGGAGAGAAGAGAGAGAAAGAGAACCAAACTAAAATTACAGATAGGGATGGGTACGGTGGGGGGCAAGGGTATCAACAGAGGTCTGAGAGATGTTCTATAGATGGACTTGTAAAAAAAAAAGCACTTGGGGGAAAAAAGATCACATAATAGGCTGATTTGTACAACTACAGGAGAGGAAGCAGAATGGTGACAAACGGTGATTTCTGCACTCTGGGATGTACTCGGCATGACTGCTGGATACAAAACGGTGATGACTACCTATTGTAAAACTTCAACTTTTGGGTATTAGAATTGTACTATTCGCTAACAATGAGACTGATCATTGTTATCAACTGAGGATGAAAAGCATTGTAACAAGCAAAATTGGAAGAGGTACAACTTGGAAGAAAAAAAATTTAAAAAGTGATGCAGGAACAGAGACGCTCAAGCATATATCCAGTATAAACCTTTGATCCATATGAAAAGCCTTCTGGTAAAAGTGTTACATAACATGCTGGAGGAACTCAGCAGGGCAGGCAGCACCTATGGAAACGAGAAACCAGCTGACGTTTCAGGCTGAGACCCTTCATCACAGCAAGGATCCCAGGATCCTGATGAAGGGTCTCGGCCCAAAATGTCGACTTTACTCTTTTCCATGTGTACTGCCTGGCCTGCTGAGTTCCTTGACCATTTCATGTGTGTTGTTTGGATTTCCAGCATCTGCAGGTTTGTAGTAAAAGTGTTATTTTGTATTTATACTATTTATTTAGCTTATGGTTATGCTAACCCTTGGGAAAATGTGGTCAGGTCCCAGCAGGAACATCTGCACCTGCACCTCATGTTTCAGCATATCAAGAAGAAATGTAACTGGATCTAGCTAAGGAAAGGCTCTGTTCTGTAGATACGTTAGAGAATTTGGTTCTGTTCTCACTAAGCAAACAGATCATTAAAGGAGAAAGAGGAGCTTAAAATAATTCTGGACAATGAGGAAAATTTTTTCCAGTCAAAGTAATGAATGTACTCAGCAATTGTGACAAACATTATGCTAATGGCCTCTCATTCACTGGTTAGTTGTTAAAATCCAAATTCAGTTAGTTCTCATGTGCATAAGTAAGAGCATGCAGAGATGCAATGAAAGGCTTACCTGCAACAGCATCACAAGTACATAGTATCACAAGTACCATTCACAAGAAAAACATTAATTATACTTTTTAAACAATTAAGAACACAATTAGAACAAAAAAAATAATTTTAGTGCCATATTAGAGGCCTGCTTTCAGGCAAATACCTCTTCCTGTACAAATGCCTGACACAAAACCACCAGCAGCATCAAGGACGTGTATACAGAAACGTGGCAGGCAGGAGGAAGCCAGCAACATTGAGAAATTTTTAAAGGTTATGGTACTAAGATATCTGACCATTCTGAAATTAACAACGTAATTAAAGACTTTTACCTTAAGTTGTATCAGTCTGACTTCTTCAGATGATACCTATAGGAATGCTTTTTTCAGTAATATCAATATTCCTACATTGTCTGCTGATAACCTAACACAGTTAGATCAGCATATTTCCAATGAAGAAGTGGCTGAGTGCTTTACATTCTGATAAGACCCCAGGACCTGATGGCTTTCCTGGGGAGTTTTATAAAACTTCCACTACGTTACTTACACCTTATTTATTCTCTGTTTTATCAGAGTCCCTTAAATCAGGTAAACTCCCTCAATCTTTTTATGAAGCTTTTATTTCTCTTATTCTTAAAAAAATAAAAATCCAGCTGAATGTTCTTCATACAGACTGATTTCTTTATCAAATGTTGATGCAAAAATTTTATCCAAAATCTTAGCTCAGACTTGAAAATATTTTACCATCTATTACATCACATGACCAGACAGGATTCATTAAAAATCGTTACTCAATTTTAATATACTTCAGTTATTGAATGTGATTCACCATCCAAAAAAAAAATCAGTGTATATTATCCTTAGATGCAGAAAAAGCCTTCGATAGGATTGAGTGGAATTATCTTTTTAAGACCTTAGAAAAGTTTAATTTTGGGCCTAATTTTATTCATTGGGTTAAATTAATCTACGATTAATCTACAGTAGCAGCAGTCTCCTACCGCTCAGGTTATTACTAACTCCCAAATTTCTAAGCCCTTTAAATTACAGTGGGGAACTAGACAAGGTTGCCCTCTTAGTCCTTTTTTGCTTTAGCTATAGAACCCTTAGTAATTGCATTTCGAGAATCTAAGGACATTTCTGGTATACTAAGGGGAGGTATGACTTATAAAATTTCATTATATGTTGATGATATTTTACTTTTTATCTCTAACACTGAAACTTCTTTACCTTCGGTTCTTTCTTTAATTTCCCAGTTTAGTTCTTTTTCAGGATATAAGCTGAACCTACACAAAAGTGAGCTATTTCCTTTAAATGACCCAATGTCATCAAATGCCAAATTTCTGCTTGAAGTTGTTATAAGTCAATTTACATATCTAGGTGTAACAATTACTAAAAACTTCAAGAATTTATTTAAAGAAAACTTAAACCTCTTATTGAATTATGTGAAAAAGACACTTTCTAAATGGTCCCCTCTTTCTTTAACCCTAATTGGCCGAATTAATTTGATTAAAATGAAGATTCTTCCTAAATTTTTATATCTTTTTCAGGCTTTACCTATTTTTATTCCTAAGACCTACTTTGATTCTTTAGATTCAATATTAACATCTTATATTTGGAATAATAAACAAGCTTGTTTAAGTAATGTTTACCTACAAAGAAATAAAGAGACGGGTGGATTAGCCCCACCCAATTTTAGGTTTTACTACTGGGCTGCCAATATAAGGAATATTACTTTCTGGTCCTATTATATTTATCGTAAAGATTGCCCATCATGGGTCTCCTTGGAAGTTAATTCTGTAAAAAATTCCTCTATTGTCTCTCTTCTTGGATCATACTCTTTCAGCAAATAAAAAAACAGATAACATAATTGTTAAGCAAACTTTAAGGATTTGGGTTCAATTTAGGACATTTTTTGGTTTAGCGAATTTTTCATTATCATCTCCCATTCTCCTTAATTTTTTTTAAATCCCTTCCATGACAGACAAAATCTTTAAGGATTGGGATGAACTAGGTATTAAGTGTTTTTGGGACCTGTTTATCTCAGGATCTCTTGCTTCATTTGACCAATTGTCAAATAAATTTGCACTCCCAAAAACACATTTTTACAGATACCTTCAAATTAGAGATTTCCTACGTTTCCATTTAACTACTTTTCCTATAGGTCCTGATAAAAATCTCCTGTACAATCTTTTAAATTTAAAACCTTTTGTTAATGATTCTATTACTGGTATCTATAACTTGTTGATTGATTCTAGACAAGACTTTTTAGATAAAATAAAAAAAGCCTGGGAGAATGACCTAAATTGTCAGATTTCTGATGATAGATGGAATAAAATTCTTAAAAGGGTTAATAATTCATCTCTCTGTGCTCGTCATTCTCTTCTACAATTTAAAGTGGTTAATAGAGCTTACATTTCTAAACAGAAGCTGTCCAGTTCTTACCCGAATGTTTCTCCACTTTGTAATAAATGCAACTCTGCTGATGCCTCTTTAATTCATGTTTTGGTTTTGCCCTAAAATTGAAAAGTTTTGGCGGGAAGTATTTCATACCTTCTCACAACTTTTTAGTTGTGATTTAGGTCCAATTTGACCCAAATCCCCTTACTGCCTTGTTTGGTATTATTGCAAATGAAGATACAACTTTAAATACTCCTAACCTACAGGTTTAGTTTTTACCTCTCTTTTAGCAAGAAGAGCAATCTTGCTTAAATGGAAGGAGTCTACCCCTCCTACACATCTTCAATGGCTACGCGATATTATGTCTTATTTAAATTTAGAAAAGATCCGCTGCTCAGTCTTAAATTCGAAACAATCTTTTTATGGTACCTGGGGACCTTTCCTAAATTACTTTTCCAATTTATAAAGCTTAACAGTGCACAGACTTTTATGTATATTTTTATCTTCTCTTCTTAAGTGAATATGGTTTTTTTTTCTAATTATCCATTATCATCCATCAGCTTTTTTCTTTGGTAGTTGGTTGACTTTTTTTTATATAAAAAAAGGCATTGGCGTTTCCATAACAGGCCGGGATGCAGCCTGTCAATATACTCTCCACAATACATCAATAAAAGTTCGTCAAAGTTTTTGATGTCACGCCAAACCTTCGCAAACTACAAAGGAAGAAGAGGCACTGTTGTGCTTTCTTCAATAATTAAGTATGCAAAGATGCATACATCAGGATGTTCTTTATAGATTATAACTTGACATTAAAACCATCATCCCCTCAAAACTAATCAGTTAACTCCAAGACCAGGGACACGATACCCCCTTGTGCAATTAGATCCTGGATTTTCTCACTTGTAGACGTCAGTCAGTTTGATTAGACAAAAACATCTCCACAATCTCCATCAGCACAGGAGCACCATAGGGATGTGTACTCCCAACTGCTCTACACCTATGACTATTTGGCCAAGTACAGCTCCAACACCATATTCAAGTTTGTTGATGACACCACTTTTAGGGGCTCTACGAAAGGTGATCATGAATCAGCATACAGGAGGAAGAATGAAAATTTGGCTGAGTGGTGTAATAACAACAACCTTTCAACTCGCTATCAGTAAGACCAAAGAACTGATAATAGACTTCAGGAGAGGGAAACAGAGGTCCATGAGCCAGTAATCATCAGAGGATCAGAGGTGGAGAGGGTTAGTAACTTTAAATTCCTGGGTGTCACTATCTCAAAATTGCTAAGAAATCACAACAGTACCTCAACTTCCGCAGAAGTCTGCGGTGATTCAGCATTTCATCAAAAACCTTGGCAAACTTCTGTAGATGTGTGGGAAAGCATGCTGACTGGCTGCATTACGGCCTGGTATGGGAAGACCAATGCCTTTTGAGTAGAAAATCCTACAAAAGCTGCTGAATTCCGCCTGGTATATCACAGGTAAAACCCTCCCAACCACTGACCCCATCTACGTGAAATGCTGCCATAGAAAAGCAGCGTCAAAGAGCCTCGCCACCCAGGCCATGGTCTTTTCTGACTGCTGCCATCAGGCAGAAGCCACAAGTACCTCACGACTCACACCAACAGGTTCAAGAACAGTTACTACCCCTCAATTATCAGGCTCTTAAACAAAAGGGGATACCTACACTCATTTAAGGACTCTTTTATCTTGTTGTTTCATGCTTTTTATTTATTACCATTTATTTATTATCTGTATTTGCTCAGTTTACTTACAGTTCCTGATGTTTAGTTACTGTTCTACAGATTGGCTAAATACTTCCACAGAAAAAGAATCTCAGGGTTGTATGAGGTGACGTGTGTACTCTAATAATAAATTTTACTTTGAATTGTGAATAATTACACTACTGGGCCCAGGACAATGATAACACCAAGGAATTTAAAGTTGTTGCCCCTTTCCATCTTTGGATTTCCAATGAGGAATGACTCATAGACCTTTGGTTTCTTCCTCCTGACGTCAATAAACAGATCCTTGTTCACGCCGACATTAAGTGACAGGTTGTTGCTGTGGCACCAGTCAGCCAAATTTTCAATCTCCCTCTTTATACTGATTTGTCAACATTTTTGACCAGAATCAGGTTTATTATCAATTGCATGTGATGTGATTTGTAAACTTAGCAGCAGCAGTTCAATGTAATACATAATATAGAAAAGAAAAAGTAAATCAATTACAGTAAATGTATATTGAATAGATTAAAAAACATACAAAAAACAGAAACAGTGCATTATTTTAAAGAAAGTGAGCTCACGTCCAAGGGTTCAATGTTCATTTAGGAATCTGATGACAGAGGGGAAAAAGCTATTCCTGAATCACTGAGTGTGTGCCTTCAAGCTTCTGTACCTCCTACTTGATGGTAAAAGTGAGAAAAGGGTATGCCCTGGGCGCTGGAGATCCTTAATAATGGACGCTGCCTTTCTGAGACACCATTCCTTGAAGATGTCCTGGGTACTTTGTAGGCTAGTACCCAAGATGGAGTTGACTAGATTTACAACCCTCTGCAGCTTCTTTCAGTCCTGTACAATAGCCCCTCCCTATCAGACAGTGATGCAGCTTGTCAGAGTGCTCTCCACGATACAACTATACAAGTTTTTGAGTATTTGTTGACATGCCAAATCGCTTCAAACTCCTAATGAAGTATAGCCACTTTCTTGTCTTCTTTATAACTACATTAATATGTTGGGACGAGGTTAGATCCTCAGAGATCTTGACACCTAGGAACTAGGTGCTCAATCCCTCCACTTCTAATGGAGGATTGGTATGTATTCCTTCATCTTACCCTTCCTGAAGTCCATAATCAGCTCTTTAGTTTTACTGACGTTGATTGCCAGGTTGTTGCTGCAGCACCATTCCACTAGTTGGTATGTCTCACTCTGGGCACCCTCTCATCACCACCTGAGTTTATACCAACAATGGTTGTATCATCAGCAAATTTATAGATGGTATTTGAGCTATCCCTAGCCATGTGCATATTGTTATGTCCACAGCCCCCTCCTTTGTGAGAATCGCAAGAGCACTAGTTGGAGGGGGGTTAGTAGACCCAGGAAATGGGAGAGAGACATGCCGGATGCCTTGTTCCCCGGTGATGCAAATTAACGCGACATTGACCATTGTCTCCTGGAGACCACGTTTGTGGATTTTGGACTACGCTATGTGCAAGCCCTCGGGCAAAGTGGGCTGGATGAGAGAGAGATTGCATCATCCCAACCTGATTGATATCTGAGACCCCGTGAGGTATAAGAGGGTCTGGGGGAACAACGCCTTCATACACACCAGAAGAAACGCTAACGATCCCGTAGTAGCGGGAAGCCATTTGAAGGAAGCCACGTGCGTTTGATTCAGTGGCTGGAACCACGGAAAACAGCTTTTAACTAACAACGGGGAAGCCCGCTCCCCCGATTCAATGGATTTGCTTCATAAAAGACCCGAGCAAGTTTCTTTTCTCACAAATCTCTCTCACTCTCCATCAAGTGAAAACCCAGCGGTCCCCAGAGGCTGAAGCCTGCAGGAACTGAGTGACTTTTATATTTCCATCGGACAATATATTATCCCCTAGACAAACGATCGAGCTGTTTCTTATTGATGGTTATTATTAGACCCACGCTTTTAGATTGAGTAGTGACGACGTATATTATCTGAATGTTTGTATTAATCTTATTTTTGTGCCCCTTTATAAATAAAGACTTGTAAAAATAGTACCATCAGACTTCAACGGACCTCTCTATCTTTGCTGGTAAGTGACCTAGTTACAGGGTATGTAACAATATAGAGAGTAGGGCAGTGGGCTAAGCACACATCCCTGAAGTGCGCCAGTGTTGATTGTCAGTGAGGAGATGTTATCACCAATCCGCACAGATTGTGGTCTTCCAGTTAGGAAATCAAGGATCCAATTGCAAAAGGAAGTACAACGGCCCAGGTTCTGCAACTTCTCAATTAGGATTGTCGGAACGATGGTATTAACTGCTGAGCTATAACGATGGTGTTATCAACAAACTTAAGTATGGCGCTGGAGTGGTGATCAGTCATAAAGCAAGTACAGCAGGGGGCTAAGTACACAGCTTTTTGGTGCACCTGTGCTGAGGAGATTATGGAGGAGATGTTGTTGCCAATCTGAACTGACTGGGGTCTGCAAGTGAGGAAATCCTGGATGCAGCTGCACAATGGAGGTAATGAGGCCGAGGTCTTAAAGCTTATTGGTTAGTTTTGAGGGAATGATGGTATTGAATGCCAAGCTGTAGTCCATACAGGGCATCTACACACAGGTTATCATGCCTCTTTTGGGAAAGGGTTTTTAAGTTGGTGCAGAACATTCTTAGTTTAGTAAGGTAACTGAGGAATAAATTAATAGCTTGGATATGCAAATCAGTCAGGGAAGCTCTGTAGTTATAAAGTCATACATAACATGAAAAGGCCCTTTTTGGTTTACGTGGTCCAACATCTAATAGCAGAGATCTTAGAATCTAAGGAAGATCACAATCCAGATTGCTGACGAAAGGAATGGCCTAATTAATATATGTAATGTAGTTTCCTCTCTCTCCATACTTGGCTAGTAACATTTGAAGCACACCAGGTAGCAATAATTACTCACTTAACAGAAAACACTGAGCAATGCACTAACTGCACTCAAGTTGAAATTTTAGTTTTAAATATACAGTGGAATCATGAAAAATCAGAGAAGACTAAACATGGAAACACAAGAGACTGCAGATGCTAGAATCTGGAGCAAAAGAGTGAGCTGTTGGAGGAACTCAGTGGATGAAGCTGCCTCAGCAGAGGGAAATGGACAGATAATTGTTCAGGTCTCACTACAGATGCTGCCTAACACATCAAGTTCTTCCAGCAGTTCAATTTTACATACTATGTTAAAACATATTATCCTATAAAAACTGTAAACAGGAAACCTTACTAACAAAAACCGAATCACTACCCATGTGTCTTTTCCAAAAATTTGTATTTAATATTCAAAAATTATTTAAGAATGCATTCATGCAAAGTTCAGCACAAAATATACCTGGCTTAAAATCTTAATTAAGTTCATGAATTAAAACAAGTACCAACTTCACCACAACCAAAATATTAGCAATGCTACACAAAAAAAACTAAAGCCAAGAAACTTGAAAATAAAAATAACACATCACTTCATGTTTCAGTTAATTAACAGAACAACTTCATAACAAACACTTGCATTTCCGTTCAAGCAGGCTTTACTTGTGCAGGGCTTGCAAGGTTCTCAGAAAACACAGGGAGAGAAAAAGCACAGCAACAGAAAAAAAGGCAGCATGCAGGCACACAAATTCACCTCCAACATTCATAGCTATGAATACTAAACACCAACAGTAAAAATAATAAAACTCAACTACATGCCATTCTCAGATTACCAGTCATAGTCTTCGCTAGGAAGGCACACAACTCCAGATGAGCTTGTAGCAGTGTTGATGCACAGGTTCTGTGCCAAGATGAAGAATCAATAATTAAAAACTAAAATACTTAATAACCACACTGTTATTAGGCAAAATGATTACATAGTTTATCGGTATATTTACATCAATATGAAACCCATGTTTCATGAGTGCCAAGGTCAAATACAATATCATTCAGGATACATTTGTTCAGTGAAATACCAAACTGTCAGCATTAATTAGTGAAAGCGAATTTCTCCCATGGTTCTAAGTCATCCAGTTAGAAAAATAATTACTTGATCCTCATCACCAAATACCATTTGACCACTATAGATTTTAAATATTTAGGTGCTCCTCATCACAAGGGAAAAATAATGTTCAACTCACTAACCATACCAAAAGATCTTGTTGTTAAATTCATCCCAACTTTGAAAGCTAGACAGATACCCTCTAATGACTGCGATCCAAAAGGATTAAAGTTGATGATTTGTGCTGTATACCTCAGGCTATAAGCTGCTCAGAGTCACATGCAATAGAGTGCATATCTCTAGACAAGTTAGACTTGTTGGTTAAATTGTCAGATACAAGTAAATATTTCTCAGCAAAAAAATATGCATAGCCAAAAAGGGAATCATAAAGGCTCCATTTAAGATTTTAAATGAAAAAGATGTTTTGCCACTGAGACTGCTCTTGACAATTTGTTAGTTTTAAAACAAAATTAATTATTTCAAAAGGATAGATAAGCAGGAATTTTAAAAACTCTGTATTGTCTTGTATAATTTACGCTCCTTGTGCACATGAAAATAAACTCAACATGATTTGAATACAAACGATCATGGGATTCAAATTCCAAAACCTAATTATGCAAATAAATAGTACAAATGTCAGGTGACCTGCAATTCAGTGAAATTAAAGATCAGCATTTCCACATGTATCTGCTGAATGATAAAAGATTGCTAATGAAAATGCTCTCCACGTGGCTCCTCTTAAAAGGAAAACTGCACATGAACACCCTTCTCTCATGTCAGCCAATATCACAAGAAACAAGAAGTGAGCTGGTGTTGTGCAGCATGCAGCATACCCTTCTGCAAACCAAGTAGGCAATGTAGCTCAATATTAAATACAGAGGAAGACTAGCATGATACTGTGGCCACTATGTACAGTATGGATACTATCTACAGTGAACACTAGCATTTTAAGTTTTGTCAGCTATAGTTACCTTTTCTATTTCAATGGCAATCATTCATTATACATACCTGTACTTGTATCTACCTCTCGACTCTTGTATTCAAATGATTCAACCCGTTTAATATTAAAAAGCCCAGCACCCAGAAAATGTATATAAAAATTGGTCACCAGACATTTAAAGAGTCTCTTTCTGTGATCTACCATTCCATCTTTTTGTTCTCAACCAGCCATTCGTCATTTACGCATTTCATTCCAATCATTCAGTTGTTAAGATTACCCATCTTTCAAAGATACAATGCTCTCTGCTGCTCTTTCATACTAACCTAGATTTGAATTACTAAGTCAGTAGAGCCATTGAAGAGTAAGGGAAGGGAAATCATCTTTGACAAACCTACTGGAGCTTTGAGTTTGTAACTAGTAAAATAGTGAACAGAACAAATGGATGTGATATATTTCAATTTGCAGAGGCCTTTGATGAACTTTGTCATGATGGGTTTGTGTGTAAAATTAAACCCATGTAAGAGTAGAGATTATACTGGGTAACAGACAGAAATCAAAGTAGGAACAACTGGACTTCCTTGGGTTAGCTGCTGGTGACAAACTAGAGTACCAAAGGTATCAGTGATTGAATTCCAGCCTTTCATAGTGATTTGAATGAAGGAACAAAACACGATATTTTTAAATTTGCCAACAATACAAAATTGGCTGGGAATGCAAATTAAGAGAGACAAATTCATTTTCTCCATCACTGAACTGTTCCCACAATCTATGGACTCATTTTCAAGGATTGTTCATCTCATGCTCTAAATATTGATTGCTTATTTATTATTTCCTTTTTTTGTATTTGTACAGTACCTGTATGTTGTTTTTGCACATCTGTTGTCCACCCTGTTGAGTGCAGTCTTTCATTGATTCTATTATGGAGATTAGGTCTTTTAAAATCACAACTTTAAGTTTTTTTGACTAATAAATAAAGCTTATATTTTACATACCTGAATACTTAATCAGGAATTTAATATGGCAACTCAGTAACAAATAGCATTGACTTGCAATGTCTGCACCTTACTAGAAAATTTAAAGTGTTATTCATTGCACTGAACTTACTTAGTGGCCTCATCTAAAGTCACCTGAAATGCATTTATAATAGAATGCATAATACAAGTGTCCACAGACTCAGAGTTATTTTAATACAGCTTTATAGAAAAGTAATTGAAACATAAATTGGATGCAGCCGTGGTATTGAGAGAGAATAACAGAACAATAGGAATGATTTACAGCAATGACAATGTTTCCTGTGGATCAGAGCTTGGCTCCATCAACCCATCACATGTACAGAATAGTTGCAGAGGAAATTTACAAGAATGCTGCGAGTACAAGGGATTTTAGTTATGTAGAGAGACTGGAAATTACCCCTCAGAGCAGTGATACTAAATGCAAATGTTTAAAATTCTAAACAGCATTAATTAATGGATGGAAGATACTTCACAGTTATACAACATGGAAACTGGCTCTTTGGCCCAACTCATCCAAGTGAATCCCATCTGCCTGCATATGGCCCACATCCCTATAAACTAGGGGTTCCCAACTGTTTATATGCCATGGACCCTGGCCAATAACCAAGGGATCTGTGGACCCCAGGAGGTAATAATGACGTTTCAGGCCGACGTTTCCCTCCTGATGAAGGGTTTCGGCCCAAAACGTCATTATTACCTCCTCCCATAGGTGCTGTCTGGCCTGCTGAGTTCTGCCAGCATTTGTGTTTTTTGTTTTGTAAATGTACTGCTTCTTCCACTTCCCCATAGGTCATTAATAGAAGAACATCAATTTTATAATACTAAGAGGCATATTTTACAGTGTACCACCATTCTGCATGATAAAAGCAAGTTTGAGTGTGGCTTCCAAAAATGAATTGTAAGTATATTTGAAAAGGAAAACTACTACAATCTTGAAAGAATAGTGGAAGATTGATTGGATAGTTCTTTCAAAGATCCTATGCAGGCAGAAATGAACAACTGTATAACCTCCTCTGGAGCAATGATTGCTTGTATAAACAATGGGAAGAAATGTCAAGGACTTGAACTGATCTGGTGACAAAATTCTTTAGAGTAGGAAAAGCCAAGAGAAAATGAATGCTTTATTTTACTATGAAGATTATTCATGATCACAAAAGTCAGGACAAAGACAGGATTTCTGAGATGAAGGGAAACATCTCTGAAGAAAACTTAAGAAAAATAGTTAGATGAGACAGATACACATTTATTATGACACAGGCAGCAATTTGCGGACATCAGAAGAGCAATCACATCATTCAACTGCTCTGTATCCCTGCAATTTATTCTCTCTTACTTGATCCTTTTGTCACTTATTTATACGAAAGGGCAATTTGCAGTGGCCAATTAACTTACCAGCACATCTTTAGGATTGGGAGGAAGCCAGAATATCCAGGAACCTGTGGTAAGAATGTACAATCTCAAAAGAGACAAGGTTCCAGACAAGCAACTAATCCAGCTGAGAGGCAGCACAGCTACAATGTTCTGCCCTTCAAAATGAGCAAGATCATTACATCCTTTAAAGGAAATCTGAATCAACATTTAGAGTCAAGGACTGCAGTGAAATAGTAGAGCACACTAATCTGTTCCAGTAGAGTTGGTACAAACATCTGTCCAAAGTCACCTCTAGTACTTTAAATTTCATCTACTATGATGAACCACAACATCATATTGGAAACACGAGGAAATCTGAAGATGCTGGAAATTCAAACAACAACAACACACAAAATGCTGGTGGAACACAGCAGGCCAGGAAGCATCTATAGGGAGAAGCGCTGTCGACGTTTTGGGCTGAGACCCTTCGTCAAGACTAACTGAAAGGAAAGATAGTAAGAAATTTGAAAGTAGTGGGGGGAGGGGAAGAGGGGGAAACGCGAAATGATAGGAGAAGACCAGAGGGGGTGGAATGAAGCTAAGAGCTGGAAAGGTGATTGGCGTCTCTTATTACCTTTCCTTTCAGTTAGTCCTGACGAAGGGTCTCGGCCCGAAACGTCGATAACGCTTCTCCCTATAGATGCTGCCTGGCCTGCTGTGTTCCATCAGCATTTTGTGATAATATTGGAAATTTCACTGGATGATCATAAAGCATAAGAGCAGAATTAGGCCAATTGGTCCATCAAATCTTCTTCACTATTCGATCATGGCTAATTTATTTTCCCTCTCAACCACATTCTCCTGCCTTCTCCCTGTAACCTTTCAAGGTTCAAGTATCCCCTGCAAAGTGTATTCTGCATTACATTATCTAGAAAGACAAAAAATATTTGCCTATAAATGTTCATCATTAAAAAAGTGTATTTGGTCAGCATAATGTATTAGGCACATTTTAAAAGCAGCTGACTGTGCATTTCATAAATTCCTTAAGACCATTAGATACAGGAGCAGAATTAGGCCATTTGGCCCATCCAGTCTGCTCCACCATTTCATCATGGCCGATACATTTTTCCTCTCTGCCCAATCTCCCGCTTCCCCCACCTCCTGCCCGAACATCCTCATGTCCTGACCAATGAAGAATCTATCAGCCACTGCTTTAAATATAATATACATAAACACTTGGTGTACATAGCTGCCAGTGCCAATGAATTCCACAGATGCATCTCTCTGGCTAAAGAAATTTCTTGTAATTTCCATTCTAAAAGAATGCCCCTTCCCCCATTTTGAGGCTACGTCCTCTGGTCTTAGACACTCCCACTATTGGAAACATCCTCTCCACATCCACTCTACTAAGGCCTTTCATCATTCAATAAGTTTCAATTAGATCACCCCAATGCATTCTTCTAAGTTCCAGTGAATACAGGCCCAGAGCCATCAAACACTCTTCTTACGACAAGCCATTTAATCCAAGAATCATTTTCATGAACCTCCTTTGAACTCTCTCCAGTTTCATAACAACATCCTTTCTAAGATGAGGAGCCCAAAACTGCACAGTATTCCAAGTGAGGCCTAACCATGCTTTATAAAGTCTCAACATTACATCCTTGCTTTTATATTCTTGTTCTCTGAAGTTAATGTTAACATTGCATTTGCCTTCCTCACCACAGACTCAGCCTGCAAATTAACCTTTCGGGTAACCTGCACAAGGACTCCCAAGTCCCTTTGCACCTCAGTTTTTGTATTTTATCTCCATTTAGAAAATAGTCAACCCTTTCATTTCTTCTACCAAAGTACATGACAATACATTCACTAACACTGTATTCCATCTACCACTTATTTGCCCTTTCCAAACAGTCTGTCCTTCTGTAGCCTCCCTATTTCCTCAAAACTACTTATGCCTCGACCCATCTTCATATAATCTGCAAACTGTGCAACAAAGCCATCAATTCCATCACATAAATCATTGACATATAACACAAAAAGAATCTGCCCTAACACAGATTCCTGTGGAACACTACTAGTCACCAGCAGCCAGTCTGAAAATACTCCCGTTATTCCCACTCCTTGCCTCCTGCCACTAAGCCACTGCTTTTTTTCATGCTAGGCTCTTTCCTGTAATACCACGGGCTCATAGCTTGTTAAGCAGCCTCATGTGTAGCACCTTGTCAAAGGCAGTCTGAAAATCCAAGTACATATCAGCTGATTCTCCTTTGTCTATCCTGCTTGTTATTTCTTCAAACAATTCCAACAGGTTTGTTAGGCAAGATTTTCCCTTAAGGAAACCATGCTGACTATTTTATCTTGTGCCACCAAGTAACCCGAAATCACATCCTTAACAAATGACTCCAACACCTTCCCAACCACTTAGGTTTGACTAACGACCTAAAATTTTCTTTCTTCCACCTCTTTCCCTTCCTGAAGAGTGGAGTGACACTTGCAATTTTCCAATTGCCAGAACCATTCCACAAACTAATGATTCTTGAAAGATCATTACTAATGCCTCCACAATCTCTTCAGGCACCTTTGTCAGAACCCTGGGGTGTACACCATCTGGTCCAGGTAACTTATCTATCTTCAGACCGTTCAGTTTCCCAAGAACCGTCTCTCTAGTAATGATAACTTCACACACTTCATGACCCCAGACACCTGGATCTTCCATCATATTGCTAGCATCTTACACAGTGAAGACTGATGGGAAGTACCCATTAAGTTTTTTCTGCCATTTTATTATCCCCCATCACTACTTCTCCAGCATAATCTTCCAGCGGTCCAATATCCACTCTCACCTTTTTTTTTTAAACACTTTAAGTATTTGAAGAAACTTTTGGCATCCTCATTAATATCACCGGCTATCTACTTTGCCATTCTATCTTTACCTCCTTAATGACTTTTTTAGTTGCCTTCTGTTGGTATTTAAAGACTTCCCAATCCCCCACCTTCTTACTAATTTTTGCTCTATTATATGCCCTCTTCGACTTATATATTGCCTTTGACTTCTCTTTTCTCTTGTTAGGCAAGGTTGTCTCATCAGAATACTTCTTCCTCTTTGGGATGTATATATCTTCTTAATTGCTTCCAGAAATTCCAGCCATTGCTGCTCTGCTGTCATCCCTGCCAGTGTTCTTTTCCAAACAATTCTGGCCAACTCCTCTCTCATGCCTCTAATTCTCTTTACTCCATTATGATGATGATATGTCTGACTTTAGCTTCTCCTTCTCACATCTCAGGGTGAATTCAATCATATTATGATCACTTTCTCCTAAGGGTTCTTTTACCTTAAGCTCTCTATTTTGGTTCATTGCGCAACAGCCAATCCAGAACAACTGATCCTCCAGTGGGCTGCCATCTCGTAGGCTTTCTAGAAATTCCCCCTCTTGGGATCCCACACCAAATTGATTTCCCCAATCTATCTGCATATTGAAATTCCCCGTGACAACTGTAACATTGCCCTTTTGACATGCATTTTCTATACCCAATTATAACTTGTAGACCACATCCTTACTACTGTTTGGAGGTCTGTACAGAACTCCCATCAGTGTCTTTCCACCCTTGCGGTTCCTCAGCTCTATCCATAATGATTCAACACTTTCCGACCCCATGTAATCCCTTCCTAATGATTTAATTTCATTCTTTACCCACAGAGCCACGTCACCCCCTCTGCCTACCCGCCTGTCCGTTCAATATAATGTGTATCCTCAGACATTAAGCTCCCAGCTATAATCTTCTTTCAGCCATGATTCAGTGATGCCTACATCATAATTGCCAATCTGTAACTGTGCTACAAGTTCACCAGCCTTATTCCATATACTGCACACATTCAAATATAATACCTTTAGTCCTGTATTCAGCTCTTTTGATTTTGTTCACCTTTTACGTTGCAACTCATGCTGTTGACTTGCTTTGCTTTCTAAAAGCTTAAGTCAGAATTTGTTTCTAAATGGTTCACCAGGGCATTTCTGTTCTCTTTCCTATATAATTGCTTCAAAATAATTCCTATGTTAAAATGAAACATGTTTAGAAGAACTTAACCACTGCATTTTGTCTTTTTCATCATTTTTTTATATATTCTTTGTGAAACTATTTTAACAAGTTAGTTTCAATTCTCCAAATAGAGTATTTCAATACACAATCTGGAATTACTCTGATATAGGGGACAAAAAAAAACCTTCACCAGAAAACAGAAGAATTGGCCATTTCAAAGAAAAAGCAGCTTATTGTATGTGCCCAACATCAGTTGCCTTCCCCATTCTCTGAAACACCCATTGATGCAATGCAGCTGATTTTCCTTCGATAAATTCTACGAGAGAAGTCATTAATTAAATATGTTTGTAAATTCAAAAAAACAAAATTAAATATGAAACCTGCTCATTTTGGTCTACATCCCCATTGAAATTACCAATCCTACAAAACACAATGCCCTGGTATATGATAACCCAATGCTCAAAGATCCAGAATTGATTAGAGAGCTTAACGTAAAACAACCCTTAGGAGAAAGCGATCATAATTCACCCTAAAATTTTTTTAAGGAGAAGCTAAAGTCAGATGTATCAGTATTACAGTGGAGTAAAGGGAATTACAGAGGCCCAAGAGAGAAGTTGGCCAGAACTGATCGAAATAGAACTCTGGCACGGATGATAGCACAGCGGCAACGTCTGGAATTTCTGGAAGCAATTCGGAAGGTACAGGATATACACATCCCCAAAGGCAAGATGACACAACCATGGCTAAAAAGAGAAGTCAAAGCCAACATAAAAGCCGAAGAAAGAACATACAATAGATCAAAAATTAGTGGGAAGCTTTTAAAAACCAACAAAAAGCAACTGAAAAATCATGTTGAAGTGTCATTTTTAAGATAGGATACACAAGTATGCCAGATAACAAAGGATACCAAATGTTTCTCCATTTACAGAAAGTTTAAAGAGAGACACGAGTGGATATTAGACCACTGGAAAACAAAGTTGAATAGTTAGTAATAGTGAACAACGAACTAGCAGAGGAACTTAATTATTTTGCAATTCTTCACTGTGAAAGACGAGATCAATCTGGTTTAAGTTTCAGGCATTAGAGGGTATGAAGTGTTTGATGCTACCATTACTAGAGAGAAGATTCTTGGAAAACTAAAGGTAGACAAATCACCTGGTCCAGATGGTGTACACCCCAGAGTTCTCAAAGAGATAGCTGAAGAGATTGTGGAGGTATTCATAATGGTCTTTCAGGAATCACTAGATTCTGGAATGGTTCTGGAAGGCTGGAAAATTGCAAATGTCGCTCCACTCTTCAAGAAGGGAGAGAGGCAGAAGAAAGGAAACTATAGACTCAACAGTTGGGAAGATGTTGGGAGTCGATTATTAAGGCTGAGGCCTCAGGGTACTTAGAGGCACATGATAAAATAGCTGTAGTCAGCACTGTTTCCCTCAGGGGAAAATCTTGCCTGATAAATCTGATGGAATCCTTTAAAGAAGTAATAAGCATGACAGACAAAGGAGAATCAGTTGATTTTCAGAAGGCCCTTGACAAGGCGGAACAAGGTGCTTAACAAGCTATGAGTCGATTAGGAAGGTTTCTGGCATGGATAAAGCTGTGGATGGCTGGAAGCAAACAAAGTGAAAATAAAGGGAGAATTTTCTGACTGGCTGCCAGTGACTAACGGTGTTCCACAGGGGACTGTGTTGGGACCGATTCTTTTTAAGTAATATGTCAATGATTTGTTTGATGAAATGGATGGCTTTGTTGACGTTTGCAGACGATATGAAGATAGGTGGAGGGGAGGGTACTTTTGAAAAAAATAGAGAGGCTACAGGAGGACTTAAACAGATAAGGAAAATGGACAAAGAAAGGGTAGTTGGAATACAGTGTTGGGAGTGTATGGTCATGCACTGTGTTAGAAGCAAAAGTATATACTTTTTCTAAATGGAGAGAAAATTAAAAAAACTGAGGCGCAAAAGGATTTAGGAGTCCTTGCACAGGATTCCCTAAAGGTTAATTTGCAGTTTGAGTCTATGATAAGGAAGTCAAATGTGATGTTAGCATTCATTTCAAGAGAACTAGAATATAAAAGCAAGGATGCAATGATGAGACTTTATAAAGCACTGGTGAGGCCTCACTTGGGAGTATCATCAGCAGGCTTGGGCCTCTTTCTTAGAAAGGATGTGTGAAACTGAAGAGGTTCACAAAAATGATTTCAGGATTGAATGGCTCATCGTATGAGGAGCATCTGATGGCTCTGGAACTGTATTCACTAGAATTTAGAAGAATGAAGGGTGACCTCATTGAGACCTATCAAACGGTGAAAGGCCTTGACAGAGTGGGTGTGAAGAGGATGTTTCCTATGGTGGGAGAGCCCAAGACCAGAGCCTCAGAATAGAGAAGTGTCCTTTTAGAACAGAGATAAGGGGAAAATTTCTTTAGCCAGTGGGTAATGAATCTGTGGAATTCTTTGGCACAGACAGCAGTGGAGGCCAAGTCTTTAAAAATATTGGAGGCCAAGTCTTTAAAAATATTGAAGGCCAAGGTTGGTAGATTCTTGATGGGTCAGAGAGTGAAGGGAAAGTCTTAAATTCAGCAGTTTTACACCCTTAATTTGCTGCTACAGTATTAAAGTGGATACATGCCAACAGATTCCTTCAGACCTCTAACTTCATTCTGAAAAATCCAAGCTAATAAAATGATGCACCATTCTAAATTTAAAATGAAATTTGCATAAATAGAAATACTTTCCAATGTTACTATTCTGATGGAAAATACAGACCTCCAATTTATTCTATAACAGTAAGAAACCAGCTGAATAATAGTGAAATAGATTTGTTTTCAAATGCAAGATAGTAACTATCCTTTAAATCAGATTGCTGCTAGATTACTACCACAAATTTGAATCACTGTAATCTTATTCATGAGCTGATCATGCACTAGATAAGAGCATAAGACATAGAAGCAAATAGTCATCCAGCTCATCTAGACTTCTCCGCCATTCCACTGTGGCTCATTTATTATCCCTCCCTGTCACTTTTGGGGCCCTTATTAATCAAGAATCTGTCAACCCCCACTTAAAACATACCCAATTATGTTACCCTATGGCAACAAATTCCACAGATTCATTACCACCTAGCCAAAGAAATTCTTCCTCATATATGTTCGAAATGGGTATCCTTGTATTCTGAGGTTGTGCCGTCTGGTCCTAGGCTCCCCCACAACAGGAAACATCCTCTCCAAATCTTTCAATGTTTCAATAAGATCCCTTCTTATTCTTCCAAACTCTAGCAAGTACAGGCCTGAAGCCATCAAACGTCCCTTGTATGTTAACACTCTCATTCCTGGGATCCTTCTTGTGAACCTCCTCTGGGCCCTCTACAACACCAGCACATCCTTTCTTCGTTAAGGGGCACGAAACTGCTCACAATACTCCAAGTACAGTCTGACTAATGCCTTATACAGTCGGCCCTCCATATCCACGGGTTACGCATCAGCGGATTCAACCAACCGCGGATCAGGATTGGAAAAAAAACCCATAAGTTCTCTCTCCAGCACTTGCAGTTTGAGCATGTACAAACTTTTTGTCTTGTCATTATTCCTTAAACAACACAGTATAACAACTATCTACATAGCATTTACATTGTATTAGGTTTTATAAGTAATCTAGAGATTATTTAAAGTATACGGGAGGATGTGTGTGGGTTATGTGCAAATACTATGCCATTTTATACACAGGACTTGAGCATCTGGTATCCATGGGGCGGGGGGAGGTCCCGGAACCAAACCCCCACAGATTCGGAGGGCCGACTGTAATGCAGAGTCTTTACATCTTGCTTTTATATTCTAGTCCTCTCAAAATGACTGCTAACATCATTTTTGCCTTCCTTAACATCAAATCAACTTGCAAGTTAATCTGAGAATCCTGCACGAGAACTCCCTACTCCCAATATGAGACTCCTAGCACACAATAAAGTATTCTAGTTTTAATTCCCAAATCTCGACACAAAATTATCTGCACAAAATGTTAGATCATTTTTTCTGTACAGTAAAAGAATTGACAAGTTCAGATAGATATAAAAGTATCACCTTAACTTCAACATTTAGCTCATTTCTAACTACCTTCTTGCTTAAAAAGAACACCAAAACCACTTCTAGTGCAAGGAAAATGAACAGGAAAAAAAAATCAATTATTGAGCAGGATTATATTTGCAGAAATGTCATCCTGCATTTCTGATGAAGGATGCAGGATGATGCATCCGCTGTAAATGCTACAACTAGAATTTAGAACATTTTGTGCAAAATCTAAATTGTCAGGTTTACATGGGGGGGGGGGGGGGGGTTGCTAGCAATAAAAAGGAATCATTAAACTTCCATTATTGCAACTATTGCAATTTGTGAAAACTCACCAGAACAACATAACAAACTTTTGACATTCTTAATCAAAAGAAAACGTAATTGCCACAGTGGCAGATTCCCTGGGCTAGTTCTGGGGATGACAAGTTTGCTCCAAGAGATAGATTAGGCCTGTAACCACTGGAATTTAGAAGAATGTCAAGTGATCTCACTGGATCTTACAAAAGGCTCCAAAGTGTAGATGCAGGTAGATAATCTTCCCTGACTGAAACATATAGAACCATGAGCCCAATACTGATTAAATGATAGGCCACTTTAGGACTACTTTTCCAAGCAGTAATTGGTGAATTCTCTGCTCGATGGTTGTGAGCCTCAATCACTGAGTCTAGTCAAAATTAACATTGATAAGATTCCTGAATAGTTAAGAACACAAAGGGGATAACAGAGGGTATAGCACTGAAGTGGAATATCAATCATGTTGAATGGTGAAGCAGACTGAAGAACAGACAGCCTACTCTCACTCAAAGTTCTTGTGTTCAAGTGACAAAGGCTTCAGTTGGAACTGATTTCCATTCTCCTAAATAAGGCTGGAGCGGCAGGCAAATTCAGTTTTTGAGTTTAGTGGATTGCAGAAGAAGAGAACAGGTCAGGAAAGAACTCTTACTGTGAGTAACAGAGGATGGAAGCAGGGCAGAAGAATTTAACTCTGAAGCATCTGGTGAAAGTATGCTGACAAAGGGAGGTAAAGACACTGGCAGAATATTAAAGAGAGAAGGCAAAGCAGACTGCAGGGGGCAATACTCAAGGAAATTGTGCTCCAAGATTTTATGCAAGTACTTTTTGTTAACGGTATTTTAATTATATGCAGGCCTCCCAAATCAGCACTGCAAGATTTAGGTAATATTCTTTCAGAGCAGGGGTCCCAACCTGAGGTCCACAGTCTCCTGAGTTAATGGTAAGACTCCAGGGCATAAAATGGTTAGAAACCCCTGTTTTAGATGTACCCCACCACAGCTTTAAATTCCTTCACCCTGCATCACAGTGGTTTCTCAGGATAGCTTGCAAAAGGGTATCCTGGAACAAAACCTTGCTTCAAGACTTGTGAGAAAGAATAAATCACAGGATTACAGAAAAATAAGGCGGAATGGAATTGATGGTGTTCCCTCTGCAGGGAAGTGGCAGCAAATTGCCTCTTTATATCTCACAAGTATGAAGGAACTAATGAATGCTGCTTAAAATAGCAAATAATCACCCCAATGCTCAGTACATGATTCAAACCACGTAATTCAAAGACTGGCGAAAATTGAACACAACTTCAACCCCACAGCAGCACATAAAACAAGAAACTTCAAACAAACTATTAAATAATCTTAAAGAACGGATGCACAATGGACCCACCCACCCCAAAACAGCAAGTCCTACCAAAATATGAAACCAATGCAGTTAGGTAGAAATTGCAGTATGTTTTCAACCAATACCAGACATTAAACCTTTACAGGAAAAAGGTGCCTTTCGCCTCGAGGAAAGACCAAAGATCGATCTGACTGAGGTTCAGGCAAATCCTGTATGAAAAGCAAGCAATAGTACAACACACAGTGCACCAACCTACAGCGCACAGGTAAATAGAGAAGGTGCGTTAGAAAACGTGCAAACGCTCCCCACGTAATAACGCTATGGGAAGGCGGGCCAGTTTTGTGCCCATTCCCTCCGTGCCCGCCTGTCCCATGGCATCCTGCTCCTTATCAGGAGTTAGCCATCAGCATCGGCTCCAGACTGCAAGCGCTCTCCCCCGGCCCTCTCACCTTTCTTCGATCCCGCAGAGCTCGATCTGCTGTTGCTGGCTTTATTCTTCGACACCATGGCTTGCTCGATTGAAATTTAAAACGCGTGCAAAACAAAAGAAGAAATCAATGGAAAATAACCACCCTTCACCCGCTTCCTCGTCTCAACATTAACCAAACTTCCAACACCCTTCGAAGGTTGGAGCACGGCTGCAACCTAATCCCGGCAACGATCTCGTTAATTGACGTCAAAACGGTCCAATCAGCGATAGGACTCTCGGCGGTGATTGGATGGTAGCCTTTTATGCCCGGCCCACTCCCCCCCCCACGGGGGGGCGGGACTACTGTGCTATCAAGGTAGAGTGAGGCGCAGCGCGCGCCGAGCGAACGTGGCAACATGGAAGCGGCGAAGGCTCGCGAGAGCTTCGGCGGGCTGTCCGTCCGTCCGCCCGTCCGCCCGTCCGCCCGGTGTCGGTCACCTGCTGTTCGCATCTCGGATCACCTCAGTCGCTCTGAGCGGGGTCGCCCACCCCGTGACGGCGGCGCTCGGGGGTTGATGAGCTCCGTTCTCTTTGCAGGCGGGGCTGCTTCTGCCTCCACACATCAGACCGATTTCACCGAATATGCCAGTGATGTTAGACTTCGATTCTGATTCCGGTTCACTCTGTCTTCTCGGGTGGATTTTGGATGATTGTTGGCAAGGGATTCCCACCTCAGTCACTTGCATCATAAAAAAAACACAAAGGTAGATAAATCCTCGGGGTCTGACTACGTGCGTGCTCAGACTTTGTGGGAGCTAGTGGAAAACGTAAATTGGTTTATTATTGTTATATATACCGAGGTATAGCAAATATATTTTACACTCCATGCATACAGTTCATTACACGAGTTCATTGAGGTAGCAGAACTATAAAAAAGTTAGTTTAATTTGTCAAGTGTACATCAAAACATAAAGTCAAAGGTCCTGATGAAGGGTCTCGGCCGGAAACGTCGACAGCACTTCTCCCTATAGATGCTGCCTGGCCTGCTGTGTTCTACCAGCATTTTGTGTGTGTTGTTGTTTGAATTTCCAGCATCTGCAGATTTCCTCGTGTTTGCTAAGTAAAAGGCATAATTTGCGTCATCGTGTTGTGATGTACTGGGGACAAACAACAAGTGTCATCACGCCAACGTAGCATGCCCACAACTCACTAACCTTAACCATACCTCTTAAGTATGTGTGAAGAAGCCGGAGAGTACATCAACTCGTCGCAGACAGTGATGGGAGTCGATCAGAGAACGAGGGCGCTGTAAAGCGATTGCGCTAAATATTGCACTTTTAAGCCAAATGAAAACAGAATGCAGAATAAAGTACGGAGAAAGTGCGGTGCAGGCAGACAATAAGGTGCAATGCCATAATGAGATAGACAGTGAAGTCTAGGGGAGGCTTTCACTCCAATGGGATCTTAGTGGGGGCTTCCATTGGAGTGGAATTATTGAAGCCCTTGCAGAAATATTTCCATCATTAGCCACAGGTGAAGTTCTGAAGAACTATAACTTTGGAAATGTTGTAACATTATTTAAGAAGAGCAGCAAAGAAAAGCCAGAGAACTATAGGCTGGCGATTTTGACATCAGTGTTACTGGCAGGATTCTGAGGAACAGGACCTACCAGGGTTTGAACAGACAAGGAATGATTAGAGATAATCCGCACAACTTTGGGCATGGTAAATTGTATGGCTCAACTCAGAGCTTTTTGAAGAGGGAATCAAGAGGACTGATGAGGGGGGAAAGTGGTCATTGCCTATATGGACTTCAGCATACATCTCCAAGATCCTGCACAAGAGGCAGATAAAAATAACAGTATTTAAGAAATGTGAATAGGTATATGGATAGGAAGGACTTAACGGGATATGCAACAAATGTGGGCAAATGGGTCTAGCTTAGGCTCACATCTTGGTTGGCATAGATGAATTGGGCCAAATAACCTGTTTTCCATGTTTTAATGAGATTAAGAACATCTTTGAATGATTTCATTTGTGCTACTGATCACCTCTTGCCATTGCTGAGCTCAGAGTGGCATACCTGTTTCAGGAGTGAGAAGCTCACTGGACTCTGCTGAAGTTGATTTATGCCTTAAAGGGAGAAGACTCTGTCATGGGATTGCTGACCCAGCCAGTGGATCTGCAGGATTTTACAGAGACAGACAGAAATGTGGATACTTTGCCAGTGTGCTGAGGTACCTACTGTTAGTAATTCATATCCTTGTTGGACCTCAGTATCCTAATTTTGTTACCATTATTTTTAAAGGTTAAATTGTGGAGATTACTGAATGGATTAAATAGAGGACAGTCCAGCATTCAATGCTATTTGTCACAGCACAGATTACCTGACCATTTCTCACTCAGACAATGACATAATCCAACAGTCACCAGCGCCTGGTTAAGTAAAATGCTGCCTATGCAAATTTGGTGAAATTGATAACTGCACTTCAAGGTGATGGCAGACGATGTTTTGAATCAAACACTGCAGTGTAATGTGAAGGGTAAGTTTATGTGCTTCTGCTTCTGCCTTCCTGGTCATCGAATGGCCCACTCAAAGGATGCAGCAGCTTCTTCCCATAAGACCAGAAGACACAGGAGCAGGATTAGGCCATTCAGCCCAAGATCATGCTGCCATTTCAACCCGGCTCTCACTCAAACCATAAACAAGCCCTCTCACCATATCCCTTGATGCCCAACCAATTGAGAATATATCAACTTCTGCTTTAAATATAGCCACGAACTTGGCCTCCACCATTGTCTGTGGCAGAACATTCCACAGATTCACCACTCTTTGTCAAAAAAAAACCTCCATACTTCTGCTCTAAAAGGTCACACTTCAATTTTGAGGCTGTTCCCTCTAGTTCTGGATATCCCCACCAGAAAGAACATCCACCCTATCTAGTCCTTTCTACATTTGGTAGGTTTCAATGAGATCCCCACACATTCTTCTAAATCCCAGTGAGTACAGGCCCAGAGCTGCCAAATGCTCCTCACATGTTAACCCTTTCATTCCCAGAATCATCCTTGTGAAACTCCTCTGGACTTTCTCTAATGACTGTGTCCGTTCTGACATATGGGGCCCAAATCTGTTGACAATATTCCAAGTATGGCCTGACTAGTATCTTATAAAGCTTCAGCATTATCTCCTTGTTTTTATATTCTATTGCCCTTTTAATAAATGCTAACATTACATTCACCTTCTTTACCGCAAACTCGACCTGTAATTTAACTTTCTGGGAGTCTTGCACAAGGGCTTCTAAGTCTCTTTGCACCACTGATGTTGTCCTGCTGCAATTGCATTGCTTCCTCTGCACTACCTACCCCACCAGGTCTCTTCATATCATCCGCAAATTTTAACACAAAGCCATCAATTCCATTATCCAGATCATTGACAAACCATGTGAAACGTAGTGTTTCCAACACTGATGCCTGAGGAACTCCACTAGTCACTGGCAGCCAACCAGAAAAGGCCCCTTTTATTCCCACTTGCTGCCTCCTGTCAGTCATCCCACTATCCATGTCAATATATTTCCTGTAACACCATAGGATTTTATCTTGTTAAGCAGCCCGCATGTGAGGCACCTTATCAAATGCCTTCTGGAAATCTAAGTAAATGATAACCACTGCCTCTCCTTTGTCCACCCTGCTTGTTACTCCACAAAGAATTCCAACAGATTTGTCAGGCAGGATTTTCCTTTACAGAAACCATGCTGACTTTGACTTATTTTATCATTAGCCTCCAAGTATCCTGAAGCCTCGTCCTTAATAATGGACTCCAACACTTACCCAACCAGTAAGGTTGGGCTAACTGGCCTACAGTTTCCTCTCTTTTGTCTCCCTCCCTCTTAAAAGAGTGGAGTGACATTTTCAATCTTCCAGTCCTCTGGGACCATGCCAGAATCGAGTGTTTTTTTTGAAAGATCATAATCAATGAATCTGTTATGTCTTCAGCAACCTTTCGCAGGACTCTGGGATGTAGTCCATCTGGTCCAGGTGACTTATCCACCTTAAGACCTTAGAGTCTGCCTAGCACTTTTTCCTTTGTAATAGCAATGGCACTCACGCCTGCTCCCTGACACTCATGAACCTCTGACATACAGTTAATGTCTTCCACAGTAAAGACTGAAGCAAAGTACTCACTAAGTTCATCTGCCATTTCTTTGTCCCCCATTACTACCTCACCAGCATCATTTTCCAGTGATCCAATATCAACTCTCACCTCCCTTTTATTCTCTATATAACTGAGAAAAACTTTTAGTATCCTGCTTTATATTATCGGCTAGTTGGCCCTCATATTTCATCTTTTTCCCTTTTTATGCTTTTCTAGTTGCCTTTTGTTGGATCTTAAAAGCTTCCAATCATCCAACTTCCTATTCACTTTTGCTACCTTATATGCCCTTTCATTGGCTTTTATGCAGTCCTTAACTTCCCTTGTCAACCATGGTTGCCTACCCCGGCCACTTGAGAACAACTTCTTCTGTGAGGCAGATCTATCCTGTACCTTATGAATTGTTCCCAGAAACTTCAGCCACCTCTGCCCTGCCATCATCCCCACCAATATCCTCCTTCAAACCACCTGGGAAAGCTCCTTTCTCATCCCTCTGTGATTCCTTTTATTCCATTGCGATTCTGATACATGTGACTTATGCTTCTCCCCCTCAAATTGCAGTATGAATTCAATGATATATAATCACTGCCTCTTAAGGGTTCCTTTACCTTAATCTCCCTAATAAGATCTGGGTCATACGCAATACCCAATCTAAGATAGCCTTTCCCCGAGTAGGCTTGAGCACTAGCTGCTTTAAAAAGCCATCTCGTAGGCATTCAATTAATTCCCTCTCTTGCAATCTGACACCAACCTGATTGCCCCAATTCCCTTGCATATTGAAGTCTGCCCCCTCCCTTACAATTCTGACATTACCCTATTACATGCCCTTTCCAGCTCCCTTTGCAAGCTCAACCAACTCCATATCTTGGCTACTATTTGAAAGTCTATGTATGATTCCCATACATGAGGAAATCTGCAGAAGCTGGAAATTCAAGCAACACACACAAAATGCTGGTGGAACGCAGCAGGCCAGGCAGCATCTATAGGAAGAAGCACTGTCAACGTTTCAGTCCGAGACCGACGAAGGGTCTCAGCCCGAAACATCAACAGTGCTTCTTCCTATAGATGCTGCCTGGCCTGCTGCATTCCACCAGCATTTTGTGTGTGTTGATATGATTCCCATAATGTTTTCTCAGCCTTGCAGTTTCTTAACTCCACCCAGAAAGATTCGCTATTCTCTGACCCTGTGTCATCCCTTTCTAAAGATTTAATTCCATCTCTTACCAATAGAGCCATTGGTAACCTTGTGTGCAATGATACTGCTGTCCAGTTTCAGGCACCTGAGGGGCTTTCTTTTGTCTCCAAGCACTTACCTTCACCCTGAGGTCATCACCAATGTTGAAAAACCGATACAGGAGGGCCCACTTGCACTCTTAGCTACGTATCTGTTTGTTGATTGTTTAGCCTTGTAGTTGTGTAACTTGGGGAGACCTAATGAGGTACCTATTGAGCCTGAAGTGTTGCTGAATGTTTGGTATCGTTGTTCATGTAACTTATGGTGGCTTAGATATTTGGTCAAATATTTCACCCTTTCTCTGAAAATAAATGGTTAATGCGCTTATTTGTAATCGGTACCTTCTGTCTCACTTACCAAACCCATGAATCTGCTTCCCCGAAACATGTAGTGACAGTCCTCATATCAAAAGACACCAGACAATGACAGTACTCTCACTTGGATACCATGACTGAATATCAACAAACTTCAGCCAATCAATTATACTTAAGTAGAAGATTCTCTATTTTCTCTTCCAAGCATCCTGCAAAGTCCCTTCATATAGAAGGGGCACTAGGACATGTTGACACTGGGGAATGTGGAACCCTGCAATACCAAAAACAATGGCTCAGAAGATTGCATGCAGCAGATCTCTAAGCAAGCTCCTCTTTGCATCACCTACAGCTGTCAGACCCCACCATATCAGCATCCCAGGCATCCAGATATGATCAAGCTGTTTTGACAGCCGCTCCTTTATATATTCCCGTAGACAGCAAACCAGGTTCATTTTTTAACCATGTTTTGAGCATTATTCTAAATAAAGACTGAACCATGTGCATTTGTTTCAATTCAAATTTGAAATATAATTAAAAATATTTTAGGAACCCCTATATTTTGAAATATTTATGAAACAATTGTTATGCAATTGTATATCACTGAGGACCTCATGTGGTCTGTACACACCAGCTGTGTGGTGAAAAAGGCACAACAGCACCTCTTTCATCTGAGACGGTTGAGGAAGTTTGGTATGGGCCTCCAGATCCTAATAACTTTCTACAGGGGCACAATTGAGAGTATCTTGATTGGCTACATCACTGCCTGGTATGGGAAATGTACTTCCCTGAAGCACAAGATTCTGCAGAGAGTGGTGCAGACAGCCCAGCACATCTATAGTTGTGAACTTCCCATGATTCAGAACATTTACAAAGACAGGTGTGAGAAAAGGGCCCAAGGATCGTTGGAGACCCAAGTCACCCCCAACCACAATGTATTCCAGCTGCTACCATCCAGGAAACAGTACCGCAGCATAAAAGCCGGGACCAACAGGCTCCCAGACAGCTTCTTCCACCAGGCCATCAGACTGATTAACTCACGCTGATTTGACTGTATTTCTGTTACTTTGACTGTTCTATTTATTATAAATAACAATGATTGCACATTTAGACGAAGACGTAACATAAACATTTTTACTCCTCGTGTATGTGAAGGATGTAAGAAATAAAGTCAATTCAATTCAAATAAGTTATTTTCATATATATGCATTCAATGTTTTGCCAAGTTGTCTTTTTCTGTCTGATTAAAAATTTATTCAGGTTTACTTATCAAATGTACATTCAAAAATACAGTGAAGTGTGTGTTTGTGTTAACAACCGACACACCCAAGATGTGCCTGGGACAGCCTGCAAGTGGAGCATTCATTCTAACACCCACAGTGTTCAATATAACAACACAAGTAGCAGCAGCAACCACAACAAAAGAAAACAAGACAACAACAACAAAGAACCCTCCTTTCCCACTCTTCCACCCACACATATTCAGACAGGCTTCCAACTGAGGATAGGTCACTTCTGGGCCTCCAGTTTCTGGCCCTCCAGTTTCTGGCCCCAGTCTCTCAGACTCACAGATACCAGGCCTCTAAACTTCAAGCCTTTACCTGCAGACATGCTGACTTTGATCTTCGACCTCTGACATGCTGAGTGCTCAACTTCAACCTTCGGATTTCCCCTGTAGACTTTGCTGACTTATTGACTACAGAATTCACCGATCACAGGTTTGAGGTTTGGGCCTTGATCTTCAGACGCACGGACCACCGACCCTGGTGACCTGAGGGTGGTGGTGGGGGGGGGGGGGGTGCGGTCTACCTGCCCTCATAATTTCTGCCCATAGGGACCAGTGACCTGGCACTCATTGACTTGAGGATTGCCAGTCTCCTCAGCGCATGCTGAACCAACCTCTGCTCCAACCTGGACTCTAAGCACCAACTCTTGCCCCTGACTCTTCACTTCACCTGACTCTTCGACCTCTACCTCTCACTCATCCCTGTCCCAAAACCCCAGCCTGACCCCATAATCGTCATGCTGTCCCGCAAACCATCCCTACAAACATAAAAAAACAACCAAGACTGCGTCAGAACATCAATAGACACCCCAGCTCATGCTGCATGTGATCAGTAATGTTTCCTTGTCTTAAGCCTGTTTTTGGTAGTTAGACAATATCTTTACACAATGACTCGGGGTCAGTATTCATATTATTAAAATGTGTCCAGATTCTTTCTCACTATACAGGAAAAGAAATTTAGTATTCTTCCAGGTGCACCAGTTTCTTCCCACAGTCCAAATATGTACCGGTTAGTAGGTTAGTTGGTCATTGTAAATTGTTCCGTGATTAGGCTAAAGTTAAATCAGTAGGTTTCTGGGCAGAGCAGCTCGAGGGGCAGGGAAGGCTTGTTCAGCGCTGTATCTCTAAATTTGAAAATATGTTTGCCTTTCTTGTAATTTTGAGATGTTATCAATTACTGAAAGTTTAATCTAAGTGAACTTCAAGTTATATTGTTTCTCTGTTCATTATCTTCATTCCACCAAAGGCCACATATAGACGTGTTATTGAGATGGAATAAGGAAACTGTCACTTGAGCTCTCTTAGATTGCAAATGCGAGGTTCAGAAGAAGTGCTCAATGCTGTACCGATTGTTTTCAGAAACTGTTTCTGAAAGGCATCATGTTGCAAAATCAATGCCGTATCATCAGATAACTAATGTAAATAAATGTGACGCCACCAGTGGGTGTCACTGTGTGAAAGTTGAAAAAAGTGGGTAAAAGAACATACCACTGAGCAAGGTAATCTTTTCATTGTCAAAGTGTACATGAAATCCAGAATATCATATTTATTCATGCATTAGATGACAGTCACTCACTTTAGCAGCTTTTCCCAATTTGTATTATCTTCAGAGGAAAGGACTGCAAATGTCCTTGTTTTTAATTTGGCCTCTGGGTGAACTGCCAGCGCTAATGCCCAAGCATTGATATGTTATGCTTAGCCCCCTGATTAAGCACACAGTTCACTGATGACACCACTGTCCTTGGCTGAATCAAAGGTGGAGATGAATCAGCAGAAAGGAAAGAGCTTGAAAATTTGGTTGAGTGGTGCCACAACAACAGTCTCTCTCTCAATGTCAGAAAAACCAAGGAACAGATTATTGACTTCAGGAAGAGGGAACCAGAGGCCCATGAGCCAGTCCTTATTGGGGCAATCAGAGGTGGAGAGGGTAGGCAAATTTAAATTCCTCGGTGTTATCATGTGCTCTCCTGGGCCCAGCATATAAGCACAATTACAGAAAAAGCGCAACAGTTCCTTTACTTCCTTTGGAGTTTGTGAAGATTCAGTATGACATCTAAAACTTTGACAAACTTTTATAGTTATGTGGTGGAGAATACATTGACTTGGTTGCTATGGAAACACCAATGCCCTGGAGCAGAAATTCCTACAAAAATAGTGGAGACAGCTCGGTCCATCATATGTAAAGCCCTTGCACCATTGAAAACATCTACATGAAGCTCTGTCACAGGAAAGCAGCATCCATCGTCAGGGACCCCCACTGCCATCAGGAAGGAGGTACAGGGGACTCAGGACTCACACCACCAGTTTCAAGAACAGTTATTACCTCTCGGTGATAAGGCTCTTGAACCTATGGGGATAACTTGACTCAACTTCTTGCCCCAACACTAAAACATTCTCACAATCAATCGACCCACTTTCAAGAGCTCTTCACTTCATGTTCTCAATATTTATTGCTTATTTATTGATCTATTTATTTATTTATTTATTATTTGTTTTGTATTTGCACAGTTTGTCTTTTGCATATTGGTTGCTTGTCTGTCCTGCTGGGTGCAGACTTTCATTGATACCATAATAGTTCTTGGACTTACTGAGTATGCCCGCAAGAAAGAAAACAAATCTCAGGGTTGTATATGGTGACACATACATACTTTCATAATAAATTTACTTTGAACTTCTATCTGTCCTAAAGCCAGCTAAGATATGATAGGTTTCATCATCCAAATCATTGACATATAAAAAGGATTAGTCCCCACTAAACACCGGTAGCAAACCAGAGAAGGCTTCCTTTATTCTCACTCCTTGCTTCTGCCAATTAGCCACTGCTATCCTTGCTAGAATCTTTCCTGTAATACCATGGACTCATAGCTTGTTAAGCAGCTCATGTGTGGCACTTTGTCAAAGGCCTTCTGAAAATCCAAGTACACAACATCGACCGATTCTCCTTTGTCTATTCTGCTTGTTATTTCTTCAGTGAATTCCAACAGCTTTGTCAGGCAAGATTTCCCTCAAGGAAACCATGCTGACTTTGGCCTATTTTATCATGTGCCCCCAAGTACCCTGAATAATCGACTCCAACATCTTCCCAACCACTGAGGTCAGACTAACTGGTCTATAGTTTCCTTTCTTCTGCCTCTCTCCCTTCTTGAAGAGTGGAGTGACATTTGCAATTTTCCAATCTTCTGGAACTATTGCAGAATCTAGTGATTCTTCAAAGATCATTACTAATGCCTCAGTGATCTCTTCAGCCACCTCTTTCAGAACTCTGGGGTGTACACCATCTGGTCCAGGTGACTTCAGATTTCTGTTTCCCAAAAACCTTCTCGCTAGTCATGGTAACTTCACACGCTTCATGACACCTGACACCTGGAACTTCCACCATACTTTTAGTGTCTTCCACAGTGAAGATTGATGCAAAATACTTAATCAATTTGTCCAACATTTTGTTGTTCTATATTACTACAACATAGTTTTCCAGCGGTCCTATATCCACTCTCATCTCTCTTTTACACTTTATGAATCTGAAGACACTTTTGGTATCCTCTTCAATATTATTGGCTAGCTTACTTTTGTATTCCATCTTTAACCTCCTAATGACTTTTTTAGTTACTTTCTATTGGTTTTCAAAAGCTCCACATTCCATTAACTTACCACTAATTTTTGGTCTATTATAGACCTTCTCTTTGGCTTTTATGTTGGCATTGATTTCTCTTGTTAGCCACGATTTGTGTCATCTTTCCTTTAGAATGATTCTTTCTCTTTGTGATGTATATATCCTGTGCCTTCCTGATTTCTTCCAGAAATTCCAGCCAGTTCTGCCGTCATCCCTGCCTATGTTCTTTCCTAACTAATTCTGTTCAACTCCTCTCTCATGGCTATGTTATTTCCTTTACTCCTTTGCAATACTGATGCACCTGGCTAGCTTCTCCTCAAGCTTCAGGGTGAATTTGATCATATTATGCTCACTTGCCCTAAGGGTTCTTTTATCTTAGTTCTCTAATCAATTCTGGTTCTTTGCACAATACCCAATTCAGAACAGCTGATAGTTTTGTGGGCTCAATCATGAGCTGCTCTAAAAAGCCATTTCATAGGCGCTCTAGAAATTCCCCCTCCTGGACTCCAGCATCAACATGATTTTCCCAATCTACCTACATATTTAAGTCCCCTATGACTATTGTAACTTTGCCTTTTTGGATGCATTTTCTATCTCCTGCTGTAATTTGTAGCTCTCATCCTTACTACAGTTTGGGGGTCCCTATACAATTCCCATTAGGGTCTTTTTACCCTTGTATGCTACGCACATCACATTCAAATACAACACCTTAAGTCCTGCATTCACCCCTTTTGATTTTGTCCACCTTTTATATCAATGAGACCCGACATAGATTGGGAGACCACTTCACTGAGCATCTACGTTCCATCCACCAGAAAAAAGCTGGATCTCAGTGGCCACCCATTTCAGTTCTACTTCCCATTCCCATTCCCGACATGTCAGTCCATGACCTCCTCTATTGCCATGATGAGGCTGCATTCAGTTGGAGAAGCAACAGCTTATATTCCGTCTGGGTAGCCTCCAAGCTGATGGCATGAATATCTACCTTCTGGTAATTCACCATTACTCATTCCTGTTGCTCTTTCTCACTTTTTCATGCCAGGTGTTACCTGCCTATCGCCTCCCTTTGGTCATCTTTCTCGTTTTTCCATGATCTTCTGTCCTCTCCTATCAGAACTTCCCAGCTCTTTACTTCACCCCTTTCCCAGTTTCACCTGTCACCTACTACCCTGTGCTTCTTCCACCCATCCACCCTCCTTTTTTACTCTTTCTCATCTTTTTTCCCGTCCTGATGAAGGGTCTCGTCCTGAACGTTGACTATTTATTTATTTCCAAAGATGCTGTCTGGCCTGCTGAATACCTCCAGCATTTTGTGAATGTTGCCTTGGATTTTGGCATGTTAAGGACATGAATTTTCTTCATTTGCAGCTACTCTACAGGTGTTTTGGGTTGTTGTCCTCCTGAAAGATTGACTCCTTCCCAAGTTTAAGTTTTCTGGCAGAGGGTAGCAGGTTTTTATGCAAGATCCTTCTGTATTTAGCAACGTTCATCCTCCCATTTATCCTGACCAGATTTCCAGTCCCTGCTGCTGAAAAGCATTTCCACTGTACTTTATAGTGGGGATGGTGTTACCTGGCTGATATGCGGTATTAGATTAACACCACACGTGCCGTCAAAAAAAAAATCATACCCTTGCCTGTAAGGACTTTGCAATGCGTCACTTAGAAGATATTGTAAAGATCTGTAGGAAGGCCTTGTGGTCAGATGAGGCTAAGGTGGAGCCCTTTGGCCTCAACACGAAGTGTGGCGTCAATCTAATATGGCACATCAGCCAGGTAACACCTTCCCTCAAGATGGTTCCAACAAACCTGACACAACGTGAACAAGGAAAGGACTAATCTTGTTCCATCATGTTCTGCAAAGCCAACAGAGACTTATCCAAAAAGACCACTGGCTGTAATAGCAGCAAGGGGTGGTTCAACTAAGTGTTGAGCAAAGGGGGATGAATACTTTTGAATTGCTAACATTTCAGTTTTTGAATTTTTAGTTCTTTGTACATTATAATTTCCCTTGTTTTTTGGACTCTACTGTGAAAAAAAAGGAGTATGATTCACAAAAAAAAAGTACTCAATTAAATTGATCAAAATCCCAGGTTGTAATACTTAATTATGTGAACAAAGGTTTGGAGGCTGAATACCTTTTCAAGGCATTGTATGTACTAACAGACAAAAGAGAAATGACCTTCTGAGAATCTGCCTGTTCTTTCCTAAACCTGTCCACTCACTCCAAAACAGACTGCTCTAATAGATTAGATTAGATTCAACTTTTTTGTCATTGTGCTGAGTACAGGTAACAAAGCCAATGAAATGCAGTTAGCATCTAACCAGAAATGCAAAGAATAGTGTTATTTACAAAATAACTGTGAATAAGAAGTAAGACCTACAGCACACAAATATAAAAGTACTGAGACAGTACAATATGGGTGCAATACTGCTTAGCGCTGTGATGTGAGGTTCAGCAGGGTCACAGCCTCAGGGAAGAAGCTCTTCCTGTACCTGCTGGTGCAGGCGCGGAGGCTCCTATAGCGCCTACCGGATGGGAGGAGAGTAAAAAGTCCACGGTTAGGGTGAGATGCGTCCTTGATAATGCTTTTCGCCCTGCCCAGGCAGCATTTATGGTAGATGTTCTCAATGGTGGGCAATTGGGTGCCAATAATCCACTGGGCAGTTTTCACCACCCGCTGGAGTGCTTTGCGGTCCGATACAGGACAATTGCCATACCACACTGAGATGCAGTTGGTGAGTATGCTCTCAATGGTACAGCGGTAAAAGTCCGTCGGTATCTTGGGACAGAGGTGAGCTTTCTCGATGCTGCGCAGGAAATAAAGGTGCTGTTGCGCCTTTTGATCAGGATGGAGGAGTTCAGGGACCAGGTGAGATCCTCGGAAATGTGAACACCAAGGAATTTGAAGCTTAATACGTGCTCCACTACAGCTCCATTGATGTAGATGGGGGCGTGAGTGTGGCTCCTAGCATGCCTGAAGTCCACAATGATCTCCTTGGTCTTCTGGGTGTTAAGGGCCAGGTTGTTGTCGGCACACCACGTGGCCAGGTGCTGGACCTCATCCCTGTAGGCCGTCTCGTCATCCCCTCTGATCAGCCTGACCACCGTGGTGTCATCTGCGAACTTAATTATGGAGTTAGAACCATGTACAGGAATGCAGTCGTAGGTCAAAAGGGAGTACAGAAGAGTGCTCTGCATACAGCCTTGAGGCACGCCGGTGTTCAGGGTGAAAGTGGAGGAAAAGAGGTTGTCCAACTTGACAGATTGGGGTCTGTTAGTCAGAAAGCCCAAGGTCTGACTGGCAAAGTTTGGCGATCAGCTTGGAGGGGGTCACAGTATTGAATGCCGAACTAAAGTCAATGAACAGCATTCTGATGTAAGAGTTGGGGCTGTCCAGGTGGGTCAGTGCAGTGGAGATGGCGTCCTCTGTTGACCTGTTGGTGCGATAGGCAAATTGATGGGGGTCCGGGGTAGTGGGGGGCAGACAGGATTTCAGATGTGATAGAATCAGTCTCTCAAAGCAGTTTGCAATGATGGGGTGAGTGCCACTGGGCGAAAGTCATTCAGGCCCGTGGCACTGGCACGGTGGTGATGATCTTGAAGCTTGTGGGGACAACTGCCTGGACCAGGGACAGATTGAAAATATCTGTGAAGACGCCGGCCAACTGCCCTGCACAGACTCTGAGCACACGGACAAGTATTCCATCCGGACCAGCTGCCTTCCGTACATTCACCCTGCTCAGGGTGGCGCAAACATCGGAGGTGGAAAGTGAGAGAGGCAGCTCACCAGGTGGGAGATGGGCTTTGAGGGTGACCTCCTTGTTCGCACAGAAGTAAGCCTATCTGCTCCCACAATGTCCATAGGTCGTCATGACTGCAGCCCACCAAAAGATTTGCAAGGCTCTGACCGCGTTTTAAACCTTACACTGCCTCACCAACTGCTCACAATGTTTGCAGCCCATCGAAAATAATGGGCAGACTAGACCAGCCAAAGGACCTGTTTCTATGCTGCAGAGCTCTAAGACTCTACAACTTTACTTCATATGTAGAAATGTTCTATGATTTTGGGTTGAAATGTCAAATATTCCTCAAAGTACCATCTGAACATTCCTTTTGGAGCTTACTTCCTATATCTTTTTAAGAATCTATTAGAAATCTGCAGATTGGCATAATGAGATGAGAATTATTAATGGAGATAGTTTGCAGTATGTACCATTTTTATAGGAGATGGGATGGACTGTGTTATTTGTATATTGGTAGTGAACTCATATAATTTATTGGATTATCCCTTTTTTCAGGAGCCAACCATGCAGGCAATGGAGCTGGGGTCTTGTGGATGGTGTGGGTAGATAGCTCTTGTGTTGAAGTCGAAGCGGGTTCAGGAATATTTAGTTCCCATCAGTGTTGCTATGCTGCAGGTGTTCTGGTAGACAAACAGGCAGATATGGAGGTGTACCACAAAGTTTCACCATCTCTCTTTAAATGGAGAGTTTTAACTATAACCCTGTTACTTCTTGAAACAATCCTTGTTGGTTATTAGCAGCATCCACAGACTCAGGATAACTAAAGGGTTTGCCTAACTGATCTTAAGCTGTGTAAGAAAGTCTCCTTTAATACACACAAAATGCTAGAAGAACTCAGTAGGCCAGCCAATATCCATGGAAAAGAGTAAACAGTCAACATTTCAGGCCAACACCCTTCACCAGGACTGGAAAAGAGAGTTTAGATGAAAGTATCCTTTCCTCTTTTTCTCCCCTGGATCAGCTTTATTAATCTAGAAATCTCAAAGGTTGGTACATTTGTAAAGCTGCAAATACAAAAGACTTTCTTGAGTAACAGGTCACAAATTTCATTTGGTGAAGAGTAAGTGATTTATTAATGATAGTTGAATCTAGTTGATTGGCAGCATTCCCTTCATTTATTTGCGACACTATGCTGCTTAATTAGGGCAGAAGACTGTTGCCAACCAGCTTCTATTGTCAGATGTGCGCAGTTGTAAGGTTGTTAGACACTACCCTGTATACAGAGTGAACAGGTTTTAAATAGCGCCAGTCGGTTGCGCTTCTGTTGAAAAGGCAATGATGTTTGTCACTGTTATTTGATGAGAAATAAGCAGTAAGACAATTCAGAACTGTTTTTCTCACTGCAGCTTTAAGTATTAGGCTTGGAGATGCCAGTAACGGCTGGAAGTGAAAATGAAAAGATTTCATTACTTAAGCAAGTTAGGAACTACGAAGAATTTGAAGGTATGGATAATCATCTTTAACGTTACAATTAAAAAGAAGGAGGATGCAATTGTCGAAAATTGTGTGAAGGCACTAGGAGTCCGTGCTGATTTTGTTCATTTACAGTCAATCAAAAGAACGCAGCAGTGTACCTAAAGTTCTCATCTGTTGCTCCAAAGAGCTGTTTAATGTGACAGCGGGCACAATCCAACACACCATTTCAACAGGTGGGCTAAACTAAGTGAGGGTAGCTGGAGGCCTTTATACCCTGGAGAGATAAAGATATGCTTGTCCTAGCCTGCAAAGTCAGCTCCAACAGACTGGACATGAGATTCACAGTAAGCTCCAACGGCCGGCATGACAGTTCTACAACACTCTGTGGAGAGCGAAGGCATGATGAGGCACAGAAGTCATGGTCAACCACTGCAAACAAGGAACCCCAGTTGTGACTATCTTTGTACCACTGAACCCAAACTTCTGAGATCAAGTGAGTGGAATTGCCCTAGTGCAACGGTGTTTCCACTTGAAAAACTCTCCCGCACAGGTTTCCTGCTATTTTCAGATACGACGGACAACCACCAAACCAGCTTTTAGGAACTAATACACAGCTTTATCATACTGTAGTAGTAATGATAGTGTGCTAATTTGTGCTATATATCATTTCAATATATAATTTGTTCTTCAGTTAAATGGTATTTGTCTTTTTTTAATACTTTTTTGACTATTTCCATGAAATTTCGGCTAATTGGGACAGTCGCTTAAATGGGCCAAAATGTACAGATCCCAATGTGTCCCAATTAACTGGAATCCATTTTGTATATATGTGGTGACAGAACATAATGTGCCTGGCAGCTCTGGCTTTTATTTCATAATATTTAGACATTTCAACTATTATAAACCTGCTGGTAACTGACTTTATATATTTGTCTTACCAACAAACCTTAGATTAAGAAATATGCCAAGAAAGCACCTTCTTTGAATTCCAATGTGTGAGCTTGTGCTGAAGATTTAATAGCATTATACTAAAGCAGATAAACACATTTCAATGACCTTTGACAAAGTGGCTACCAGTTTGCTTTTGAAATCATAGGTGACATCATAATTATATGTTAAGAGTACATAATAATTCGGGAATCATACATTTTGTCATAAATGTAGGATGTTCATCCACATTTTCTGAACAAGATCACTATTCCGTTATTCTACTTCCTGACCCTTTTCTCCAAACCTTCCAAAGATTTTCTTTTATCCACCTCCATTTTAAAAATGCATTTAGGATTCTTCTCCCAGTATTGTCCATACCTTCAAGAGGACCACAGCATTGTTGTGGTTTGGAGACTTGTGTGCATCAATAACCCAGAGAGCTATGCTGGCTGGAGTCAGGGGTTTATACTTTGGGTCTTGCTAGGGTAACTATGCTAAACAGGTCAAAGGGTATAGGCCAGTCCTCCAGGTTCAGGGGTTCAGCTCAGGACAAAAGCCCTGACTGATCAAACAAGGAAACAGCAATGAAGACTCCTTCTGTATCTGAATGGCCAAGGACAGACACAGATGGAGGATCGTCATTGCTGCCCTGAACGCCGGCAGCATTATGAGCAATAAGTAAGTATTCCCCATAGTTGGCCATCCTAGGTTCTAACAACCTTAAGCAAAATAAAACATCAAACTTGTTTAATTCCTTGATCATGATTTCTTATTTATGTTTACTAATTATCAGCTAGTATGTCATGAGTAGTCTTTCAAAGGTTTATAAAGTCATAGAATTAAATAGCACAGAAACAGGGCTTTCATCCCAACTCAACCAGGCTAACCTAGGTGACTATCTAAACTAATCTTATTTGCCTGCATTTGGCTGACATCCTTTCTAATTGTTTCCATCAGTGTCAATTCTTCTTAAAACTGTAATTGCATCAGAATTAGAGTTGGGATTAGGTTTATTATCACTGACAAATATCATGAAATTTGTTGTTTTGTGGCAGCAGTGTAGTGCAAAACATAAAATGACTGTAAATTGCAATAAGAGATATATAAAAATGCATAACTAGTGCAAAAAGAGCAAAATAGTGTTCATGGATTCATATATTCAGAAATCTGATGGCAGTGGGTAAGAAGCTGTTCATAAAATGTTGTGCGTGCATTCTCAGGTTTCTGTTCCTCCTCCCTGATGGTAGCATGAGAAGAGGTCATATCGTGGGTGGTGGGGGTCCTTAATAATGGATGTTGCCTTCTTAAGGCACCATCTTTTGAAGATCTTCTCAGTGGTGGGCTGAGTCTACAACGCTCTGAAGACCCTTATGATCCTATGCATTAGCAGAAGGTACCAATGCACAGTCAGAACACTCCCCACATTGCATCGATAGAAATTTGCTCGAGACATTGTTGACACACAAAATCTCATCAAACCCCTAATGATGTACAGCCACTGGCATGCCTTTGTCGTGATTGCATCAATAAGGTATGCCCTTTGAGATGCCAATACCCAAAAACCTGAAACTGCTCAGATTTTCCACCACTAAATTCATGATTATGGCCAGATCAGTCTTCTCCAAACTTCCCCTTCACAGTCAATTTCTTGTGTCTCACTACATGCAGATATGTCTTAAACTAACCTTTAGGAAAAGCTGAAGAGATGATTACAGTCTCTTCTCAGAATAGTGGAGTGTAATTCTAGAAGGCATCAATTTCAGGTGAGAGGATAAACATTTTAACGGAATCTGAGGGAAAAGATTTTTAACAGAGGGCAATGGAAATACGGAATGAACCGCCAGAGGAAGAGGTAGCGGCAGGTTCAATTGCAACATTTAAAATACATTTGAACAGGTTTATGGATAGGAAGGGTCTTGAGGGTTTAGGCCAAATGTAGGCAAATGGGACTAGCTCAAGTTAGGCAACCAGGTCAGCATGGTGGAGTTGGGAAAACTGGCCTGTTTCTGTGCTATATGACTATGACACTTACAGTAAATGCATTCTCACTGTGTAGGCTTGTAAATTCAAGTATTAAATTTAGTGATTACTTGTTTATCTCTGTTCTCCAGCAGCATAACCTGGCTAGGTTTCCAATTTTGATTATCTGAAAAGAAAAAGGGAAAGAAATAAGGGTAGGGATTTGGTGAGAGGAGGGAGGATAGAGAAAGAATGAAATATATAGACCATAAGAAATAGGAACAGAATTAGGCTATTCAGCCCATTAAGCCTATTCTGTCATTTCATCATGGTTGATCCATCTTCCTCTCAACCCCATTCTCTTGCCTTCTCCCAATAACCTTTCATGCCCTAACAAGTCAGGAACCTATTAACCTCCACCTTAAATGTACCCAGTTACCTGGCCTCCACTGCTGTCCGTGGCAACGAATTCCATAGGTTCACCACTGTCCGGCTAAAGAAATTCCTCCTCATCTCTGTCCTAAATAGAAGTCCCTCTATTTTGAGGTGGTGCCTCCTGGTCCTGGACTCCCCCACCAAGGGAAACATCTTCTACACATCCACTCTATCTAGGTCTTTCGACACTCGATTGGCTTCAATGAGATCCTCCCTCCTTCTTCTAAATTCCACCAAGTACAGGCCCAAAGCATTCAATAGCTGCTCATAAGATAGCCCTTTAATTCCTGGAATCATTCTCGTGAACCTCCTCTGAACCCTCTCCAAAGTCAGCACATCCTTTCTTAGATATGGGGCCTAAAATTGCCCATAATATGCCAAATGAGGCCTCACCACTACCTTGTAACAACCCTAGCATTATGTCCTTGCTTTTATGTTCTAGTCCTCTTGAAAGGAAAGTTAACATTATATTTATATGAATTTAAATTCACATTCATATAAATTTCCATAGCACCTTCATGGCACATCAAAAACACTTTGTGGCCAATGAGATTCTCTGAAGTATAATTACTATTTTAATGTGAGAAACTTCAGAGCTAATTTGTGCACTTGGATCTCACTAATATCAAAGCAAACGCGATAAATTTATTTCCTTTTATACTGGCTGAGGGATAACTATTGGGTACAAGACTAGATGTAACTCCCAACATTCTTCAAAATTGTCCAGTAGATACTTTCATGTCTACCTTCGCCATGTTTCAGGTCAGAATGAGCCTCAGATGGCTTAATTTGAAAACCCATGGTACATCACCTCCTCATTACCCTCTGGATTTCAAGGCTTGGTTTGCTGTGCTCATGTCCAGGAAGTGGAGTTAAGCCTAGCAAATTGTGACTCAGAGATGGAGCCACTACTACTGGGTAAATTAGAAGAGTTGTAGAAAGAGAACTGGAGTGTGAGAAAGGTAAGTTTGGAATATGCTGCCATCTTCATTTCCTCTCTAGTGTTGGCTGAGCTTCAGCGGTAACTGCTTCAATACCATCTCTTTGTGTCTTGCATCCATGGCTGTTGCCTACAGGTAAACTGCACAGCATTCAATTGTGTGTCACCTTATGTCAGGAAAGGATGTGCCATGATGAATGAGGTGAGGATGTAAAGTTTGCAGCAGCGTTCATTGTGTGAGTGAACCTGGGAATGTAGAGTAAGAGTCCTGACTGACTGTTAACTATTGTTGGTAAATTAGTGTTGGTGATGTGGTGTAAAGAGCTGTGATTGAGATTTGTGATATGACTACTGGGATGTCATTTGAAGATGCTTTCACCTACTGTACCTTGACCACTTGAAAGGTTGTTGAACTTCATAACATTGCATTAAGTTCATTGGGATTGAGTCTTTGTAACAGTAACTATTCTCCACGAGGACCGCAACCTTGTCATAGAGTTTGGAGCTTGCGTGCGTCAATGATCCAGAGAGCTATGCTGGCTGGAGCCAGGACTGTATGCTTTGACGTTTGGTATGGTTACCCATGCCAAGCAGATCAAAGGGTAAATGCCAGACTAAGAGTGGTCCATCGATCATCCAGATTTTGGGGTTCAGTTCATTGCTAACAAGTCTGAATGGTCAAACAGAAGTGTTATTAGAAACAGCCATGAAGAATCCTTCTACAGTATTCCTGAGTCTCCACACAGAACTTACATGAATGACAGTAAACCGAGAGGAAGCTAATGACATGATGAAGAAAGCCGTAAACACCGCCAGAGAGGGAGGACTTCCACTGCTGTCCTAATGCCAGCAGAATAACGGGCAAAAGAAGAACAGTAACTATGCTCCTATTTTGCTGAGGGTTTCCTGGACCCCAGTGGTAGAGTACAATTCCTCTTGGCTTAATGAGCCAAAGTGTTCAGAGCAACATCAGAAAATCTTCAAGTCAGTCCTCCTCCATATTGAGTAATGCTTCACAATTCTCCAGGAAAGAAAATGCTTGAGCCACAGTTCTGAATGTCTTTATTAACTCTAGAGAGCAGCATCATCCTCTTGCTGAGGTGTGAAGCTATTTGATACCACAGTTGGTGCTGGGTGCAGTCACATAACTGAGGATCCAGCTCAAGGTTAAAGTGGTGATGAAGTTAGTAGCAACAGGCATGCTTTAATAACACACAGAGATTCAAAAACATTTTTGGTGAAAAATTGCTTTTTATTTGAAATCATTCTGTCAGTTGTCTTGATGGAACTAACATCACATGGAAAACATAAAACATACCTTCAGAAAAGAATCTTATAGGATCAGCAACAATGGCTTCTACTTTACTGGCTCTATAGAAGCTTTAGGGTTTTAAATTATCTGACCACGTTTTCTGATAGGTGTTTGGATTTACAGTATTCCCAGATCCTTCTTTTGCCCATAGATTTCTAGGCAGTACCACCATCACGTTTGAAATCTTACAACTGGGGCGAGAAACATCAGAATAAAAGAGAGCTGATTTAAAAGCAAACAGGAGAAAATCTGCAGATTCTGGAAATTCAAGCAACACACACAAAATGCTGGTGGAACACAGCAGGCCAGGCAGCACCTATAGGAAGAAGCACTGTTGACGTTTCGCGCCGAGACCCTTCGTCAGGACTAACTGAAAGGAAAGATAGTAAGAGATTTGAAAGTAGGAAGGAGAGGGGGAAATGCGAAATGATAGGAGAAGACCAGGAGGGGTGGGGTGAAGCTGAGAGCCAGAAAGGTGATTGGCAAAAGGGATACAGAGCTGGAGAAGGGAAAGGATCATGGGACGGGAGGTATAGGAAGAAAGAAAGGGGGAGGGGAGCACCAGAGGGAGATGGAGAACAAGCAGAGTGATGGGCAGAAAGAGAATGAATAAATGAATAAATAAATAAACAAACAAACAAACAAATAAATAAATAAAGAGGGGGGCAAACCTAAATATATCAGGGATAGGGTAAGAAGGGGAGGAGGGGCATTAACGGAAGTTAGAGAAATCAATGTTCATGCCATCAGGTTGGAGGCTACCCAGCCGGTATATAAGGTGTTGTTCCTCCAACCTGAGTGTGGCTTCATCTTGACAGTAGAGGAGGCCATGGATAGACATATCAGATGGGAATGGGACGTTGAATTAAAATGTGTGGCCACTGGGAGATCCTGCTTTCTCTGGCGGACAGAGCGTAGGTGTTCAGCGAAATGGTCTCCCAGTCTGCGTCTGTTTGCATTGCAATTGCATTTTTCAGAAACTTAAATAAATTCTGATTTCATTTTCATCTCAAGAAGCACACTTTAATTTGAAATCCTTTCTAGTGTGATAGTCCACTAGAGGTATTTATTTAATATAAAATAGGACAGCCATTATCTTCATTAGAGCACAAGTATTGGCAATGGGAAATGGATTTTCTTTCGTTGTTAATATTCTGTGTAACAGTTATTGCAGGACTTACATTAAAGGTCTTTACATCTAATGGAAATAAATTTGAAGCATTTATTATCCACTTTATCCATCTAATTTTCTGTATGATGGCCAGAGTAATTTCTATCATGTTAATGAATGAGTAGAAAACAAATTTAAATGTATAGTTAATTCATAGTGTTAAATTTCCATTCTTAATACCAGTTGAGGACAGTGATGCGCTGTTTCCATTTGGTGGCATATCTTTACATATCTTTACAGATGAATACTCATAAAACCTGCATCTAGGATCATTATTCAAACATGTAATTGGCTGCTAACATGATAACTTAATGTGTGAGGTAATTATCTACTTGACTCCAACACTATCAAGGTTTTGTAGTAAGGACGAGCCACGGGCTTAGATAATAAATGATTATTTATGCTAAAGAGACTAAGGGATTTAAGCAACAATAGAACAAAGATAGAACATAGAATAATACAGCACAGTACAGGTCATTCTGTCCACAATGTTGTGCCGACCCTTAAACCCTGCCTCCCATATATACCCCTCACCTTAAATTCCTCCATATACCTGTGTAATAGTCTCTTAAATTTCACTAGTGTATCTGCCTCCACCACTGACTCAAGGCAGTGCATTCCACGCACCAACCACTCTCTGAGTAAAAAACCTTCCTCTAATATCCCCCTTGAACTTCCCTCCCCTTACCATAAAGCCATGTCCTCTTGTATTGAGCAGTGGTGTCCTGGGGAAGAGGTGCTGGCTGTCCACTCTGTCTATTCCTCTTAATATCTTGTACACCTCTATCATGTCTCCTCTCATCCTCCTTCTCTCCAAAGAGTAAAGCATAATCTCTGATCATAATGCATACTCTCTAAACCAGGCAACATCCTGGTAAATCTCCTCTGTACCCTTTCCAATGCCTCCACATCCTTCCTATAGTGAGGCGACCAGAACTGGACACAGTACTCCAAGTGTCGCCTAACCAGAGTTTTATAGAGCTGCATCATTACCTCACTACTCTTAAACACTATCCCTCAACTTATGAAAGCTAACACCCCATAAGCTTTCTTAACCACCCTATCTACTTGTAAGGCAACTTTCAGGGATCTGTGGACATGTACCCCCAGATCTCTCTGCTCCTCCACACTACCAAGTATCCTGCCATTTACTTTGTACTCTGCCTTGGAGTTTGTCCTTCCAAAGTGTGCCACCTCACACTTCTCTGGGTTGAACTCCATCTGCCACTTCTCAGCCCACTTCTGCATCCTATCAATGTCTCTCTGCAATCTTCGACAATCCTCTACACTATCCACAACACCACCAACCTTTGTGTCGTCTGCAAACTTGCCAACCACCCTTCTACCCCCACATCCAGGTCGGTAATAAAAAGTAGAGGTCCCAGAACGGATCCTTGTGGGACACCACTAGTCACAACCCTCCAATCTGAATGTACTCCCTCCACCACGACCCTCTGCCTTCTGCAGGCAAGCCAATTCTGAATCCACCTGGCCAAACTTCCCTGGGTCCCATGCCTTCTGACTTTCTGAATAAGCCTACTGTGTGGACCCTTGTCAAATGCCTTACTAAAATTAAGCAAGAGAAATAATGTTGGTGTCAGTGTTGTGTCACAGGTCAGGAATCTCAGCTCTAAGCAACAGAATTGTGAATCCAAGTTTAACCAGTAAGGATTTGAGCTCAAAATTCTAGGTTTGCTCTTCTGTTTAGTAATGAGGTATTGCTGCACTGTCAGTCCTTCCTTTCAGATGGGACATGAAATCACTACCAATCAGCCATTAAAAAAACAAAGAAAACTATTCCTGGTGTCAGGAAATCAAAATTATCTGTGTGGTCATTGTTTCTGTGATACTGCTTCTTAATGTACACCATAGGTGTTTGTCAGATGAAGTTAGCATATAGTACCACATATTTTTAGGGCAGTCCTCCATCCAAATGCTATTTAGCCTTGAGCTGTGCGGCTTCTAAAATCGGACAGGATCAGCTTTCCAGAGAAGTGCCAGCAAGCATTCCAGCAGAACAGGCAATATGCATTCTCAACATTACTAAAACACATTTACCAAGAAGTTTGCCAAGTTTACCAAGAAACACCTTATTTTTTTGTGCACTAAAGTATTGTTGCATTTAGAGCTGGCAGCAAATTGGGTTCCCGAAAAATACTGTAAAGTTGATTAAAAATAATTTTAAACAGCATATGAATAATCAGATCAAGATATGGTTATGTGCAATACCCTTAACAGCTGTGACTACTATGCTGACTAGCCATCATGTATATTGAGGACAAGACACATAAATTGCTGGGGGATCTCAGCAGGCCAGGCAGCATCTAGGAAAAGAGTACAGTCGACATTTTGTCCCGAAACATCGACTGTAATATTTTCCTAGATACCACCTGGCCTGCTGAGCTCCTCCAGCATCTTATGTGTGTTTCTCAGGTTTCCAGTATCTGCAGATTTTCTCTTGTTTGTGTTTGGATCTACATTGAGGGGCTTGAGGATGACAAACGACATTTAGAGCTACAGAATGGAGCTGCTCAGACGAAAAAGTGTCTTTTGCAAGGTCAATGCTGTTTACACAATTGACCACTCAGAGATTTGGTAACACATTATTTAAATTTGAGAATCAGAGAATCATTCATTGAAATGTTACATTCAGTACAGGTGGATTTGCACAGCATGATGTAAGAGTTGACTGGGCCCTTCTGGCTTATTGCTTGCTTATTTTGTTTCACTTGGGAGTTGTAGACTTGAGAAGACCACTTGGTTTTCATTGGGAGCTGTAAGTTTGCAGCTTTCTTGTGGAATTTCTCTATCCTTCAGGAACTCCATATTGCACATGGAATTGGCATTATATTGCCAACTCCACTCTTGGGGCAGGAGGCTTTGGATGCCAAGATTTCCCTAGTAGCTGAATAATCATTCTGAATACCCTCAGTTATTAACAGTTGATGTATTACATCCAGTGTTACTGAATACCAGGACTATTTATAATTATTATTGGCTTAAAATGCTTCAAAATGTGTCAGAAAATTTGTGTAAAGCTGGACTTTACAAGTCAGGTCATTCATAATTGGTACGAGACTCTGTACTGTATCTGGTTTAATTTTATGCAGATACAGTATTGTTTCCAAGGTTATGATGAGAATAAATATTTTACACAAAGCTTCCTTGAGAAGAAATGACTTTTTTTTTAGGACTACCAAGATAGATCTACAAAAGTTATACCTCTGGGATAAGTTCACCAATTGCATTTGTCAGTATAATTAATCATGGTAATGAAGGTATTGAAGGACATAGGCTATGTAGCTGTCCGAGACAACTCAATGATGGAAATTAAACTTTCTAGAATTACCAGACTCATAACAGGCCTAAGTCAGATTGAGCCGAAGGACATCAAATAAAAAGCTTCCTAATTCAGTAGATAGTACACCACAGACTCATAGATGCTGCTCTGCAATCTGGTAGCTACTGAATGCCTCCTTCAATGTCGTGGGAATTACAGCCCATCAGTAATATTTTTCTTGTTATGGGAATTGAATGCAGATGTTCCTGTATCACGCATATGCTACAGAATGCTTTGCATCAATGGGTATCTCTTTATCAGGGTAGCACAGAAAGTCAATTAGCCTCAAACATTTTCATATTTGTTGTCTCTTTTGAGAGATTTCAGAGCCTCCATATGTGTTTGATGTTCTGTATGATGTCCTTATTAATGTAGGATCTTTGGAATCATGGTCTTCATAGTTTACAAGCAATGATTAATATTTTATGAGCCTTAAGTTAAGAACAGGATCTTTAAATGTTATTGTGTCCTTTGACTCACCCAGCAGCTATTAATCACCTAAGTTATTTAATGCACCATTTGTTGGTGAGTGCTAATAATGGGTTTGTTTGTCTGAATGGGAGAAAGGTGACTGTTACTTAATGTTGGAAGTCAAGGTAATTTATCTTCTCTATTTTCTTATTCAGCATGACTACTTGCTTCTTTGAAAACCAAACAGAATTATTGTAATGTCATTATACCTCTAATAGAACAGTTTTATTAATTTTGGGTGCCTCTGTTTGATACTAGCAATAGTTAAACTTTTGTTATGTTAGCTTCCAGTACATCATGCTTTTGTGCTCTGAGTAACCCCTCCACAGCTGCAGGATCGATACATTTTCCAAATTTCCTCAAGGTCGATGCCAGTAGTCGTCTGCCTGTTACTTAATGTTCTCATGTACTGTGGACAGTTTTATCCTGTATAAAATGAATGGTTATATTTGCATTTAACTTTTCCACACTTTTCTTTAGAAATCTGGATGATATGCATCTCTTGAGGAAGAAGACTGGCAGATAGATGAAAAGTGTGAAATGTACTATGACATAGAGAAGACAGCTGTGGATTTGCAACAGGAAAGGCAAAGAGACATCCAGGTGACTGAGTTAATGACATTTTCTCTGTAATGATATAGAGTTAATTATACAGTGCATAGATGCCATAGTACTTATCTTTGCCCTTGACAGATAATTAAACTCTGTATGGCATTGTAGTTGTATCCTTGGTTTCTAATTCAATCACAGCCTCAGTCCAACTTGTTCAGAGTAATCTCAAAGGGCAATCCTGCTTTATCCTCCAAGTTATGACCGTCACCATCTGGCAGGGAAAGAATGACATATGCAAGGAATAGTTCAACAACTAAGTCACAGACTACTATTTCCTGACTTGTAATATACAGGAAAACAGCATTGCTCCTTTATCTCATAGCGCCCGAGCTCTCCCTATCTAACAACACTGAGAGTACCTTGGCAAGAGATAAATGTGCCCATCACCATCAGATCAAGGGCAACTAAAGATGGGTAACAAATACCAGTCTTGCTTGTGATGCATGCAGCTGGAATATCACTAAGTTCCAATTTATTGGAAAGTTGGCAGCCTTTCCTTTTCTCTCCAAATATGATCTCTTTAAAAGCATAATGTGATTTTTTTTTATATTTAGCTCTGCCTGATACACACAAATGATTTTCTTCCTCCACCTTACAATCTTTTTGCTGGAAAAATAAAAGAGTTTTGAAATTAGCTGCCTTTAGAACAAGCACATGTTAATTGGGCATTCCGAACAGTTACTGAGTTTAGGTGCTTTAGATCTCCTTTGTAGAACTGGAATTGACCACAGCAGGAAGAGATTTTCTGCATTAGTAAGACTTCACCTGGAGCGAGTGAATTGTTGTATAATAGTGAGGTATAATAATAAACAGAAACAATAAACAACTGTTTACCTGCACAGAACTGTGAATGCACAGCATGTGCTCCCAGCAGAAGTAGCAAACACATTATATATATACATACAAAACAAGATTAGGAAAGAATTTGAAAATGCATTCTAGACTTACTATAATGCAAATCATGACCTGTAATTTCCTTTTAAAAACACTATAATACTATTCACAGTTCTATCCAAAAGTTGAGGTGACACTTTAAACATACAAATGGAGCCTACAATCAATTACATGCTACAAAAATATAAAAACTGGACTTTATCAGGAAGCACAAACTTAAATAAACTTGGGTATCTATAAAACAACTTAGAATTTAGTAATACCACATTGCAATGTGCAATAATCTCTAGTCTTCCAGGATCAGCTTTCCTCCACAATGTTAAATGTGATTTCTCAGTTGTCTTTTATGTAATCTCTTGGTGATAACGATTTGAAAATATTTTATTATAATACCATTAGACATAGGAGCAGAATTAGGCCATTCAGCCCATCAGGTCTGCTTTGCCATTCCATCATGGCTGACATATTATCCCTCTCAATCCCATTCCCCAGCCTTTGCACTGTAACCTTTGACACCCTGACTAATCAAGAAACTGTCAACCTTCCCTTTAAATACATCCAATCATTTGGCCTCCAGACGTCCGTGGCGTTGCATTTCACAGATTCACCACCCTCAATGAAATCCCTCCTCATTCTTCTAAACTTCAGCAAGAACAGGCCCAGAGCCATTAAATGCTCCTCATTTGTTAGTCCTTTCATTCCTAGAATCATTCTCGTGAACCTCCTCTGGAACCTTTCCAAATCCTGCAGATCTTTTCATAGATAAGGGGCTCAGAATGGCACACAATACTCCAACCTCAGTATTGCATCATTGCTTTTATATTCTAGTCCTCTCAAAATGACTGAATGTTAACTTTGAATTTGCCTTCCTTACCACTGCCTTGACCAGCATGCTAACCTTCTGGTTATCCTGCATGAGGACTCCAAAGTTCAAAGTAAATGTATTATCAAAGTACATACATGTTACCATATACAACACTGTGACTTGTTTTCTTGTGGGCATACTCAATACTCCTGTTTTATTATTTATTGTAATGCCTGCACTGTTTTTGTGCAGTCCAGTATAGGTCTGTAGTCTAGTGTAGCTTAGTGTAGCTTTCTCTGTGTTGGTTTTTTTTATTATGTAGTTCAGTCTAGTTTTTGTACTGTGTCATGTAACACCATGGTCCTGAAAAACGTTGTCTCATTTTTGCTATGCACTGTACCAGCAGTTATGGTCGAAATGACAATAAAAGTTGACTTGACTTGACTGAAATTCAAAGAATAATAACCATAACAAAGTCAATGAAAGACTGCACCGTCTTGGGCATTCAACCAGTGTGCAAATACAAAAAGAAAGAAATAATAATAAATAAATAAGCAATAAATATTGAGAACACGAGATGAAGAGTCCTTAAAAGTGAGTCCATAGGTTGTGGGAATATTCCAATGATAGGGCAAGTGAAGTTGTGAAGTTATCCCCTTTGGTTCAAGAACCTGATGGTTGAGAGGTAATAACTGTTCCTGAACCTAGTGGTGCGAATCCAAGGCTCCTGTAACTTCTTCTTGGGTATGGGGATCCCTGATGATGGATGCTGCTTTCCTGCAACAATGTTTCATGTGGATATGCTCAGGGGTGGAGAGGGCTTTACCTGTGATGGACTGGGCTGTATCCACAACTTTTTGTAGGATTTTCCATTCAGGGGTATTGCTGTTTCTATACCAGGTTGTGATGCAGCCAATCAATATACTCTCCATCACATGTCTATAGAAGTTTCATCTCCTTCATTCCTTTCTCCTATAGTCCACTCCACTCTCATATCAGATTCCTTTCTCTACAGACCTTTATCATTCCTACTCACCTGATTCACCTATTACCTTCTAGCTATCCTCCTTCTCTCCCCCGTTTTTTTATTCTAGCATCTTCCCTCTTCCTTTCCCGTCCTGAAGAAGGGTCTCAGCCTGAAAAGTCAATTGTTCGTTCATTTCAATAGATGTTGCCTGACCTGAGTTTCTCCAGCATTTTGTGTGTGTTTATATAAAAGTTTGTCAAAGTTTTAGATGTCATGATGAATCTTCGCAAACTCCTAAGGAAGTAGAGCCGCTGCTGTGCTTTTTCATGATTGCACTTATGGGTGCTCCAAAATAGAAACACCAAGGAACCTAAAGTTACTTATCCTTTCCACATCTGATCCTCTGATGATAATCGACTCATGGACCTTTGGTTCCTTCTCCAGAAGTTAATAATTAACTCCTTGGTTTTGTAGGCATTGAGGAGGAGGTTGTTGTTATTATTATTCACAACTTGGCTAGATTTGCAATCTTCCTCCAATATGCTGATTCATCACCACCTATGATTTAGCCCACAACAGTAGTGTCGTCAGCAAACTTGAGTATGAAATTGGAGCTGTGCTCAGCCACTCAGTCGTAAGTGTATAAGTGAGTAGAGCAGGGGCTAAGCATGCAGCCTGGTGTTGCACCTGTGCTGATGGAGATTGTGGAGGAGATGTTGTTGCCAATCTGAACCGACTGGGGTCTGCAAGTGAGGAAATCAAGGATCCAATTGCACAAGGAGCTATTCAGACCAAGGTATTGGAGCTTATTGATTAGTTCTGAGCAGACAATGGCATTGAATGCTGAGCTGTACTTTAAAAAGTAACCTGATCTCAGAGTCATAAAGAAGTACAGCACAGAAACAGTCTCATTGGCCCATCTAGTCCATGCCAAACTACACAAACTGCCTACTCCTATCAATCTACCCTGGGACCACACACCTCCTTACCCCTAATATCTATGTACCTATCCAAACCTCTATCAAATCTCCTCTACATTCTAAAGAATACAGTCCTAACCTATTCAATCTTTCTTTATAACTCAGGTCCTCCAGACCCGACAACATGCTTGTAAATTTTCTCTGTACTCTTTCAAATTGTTGAAATAGTAACAAGAGTGAATCTGCAGATGCTGGAAATAAATAAAAACACAAAATGCTGGCAGAACTCAGCAGGCCAGACAGCATCTATGGGAGGAGATAATGACGACGTTTTGAGCCGAAACCCTTCATCAGGAGGAGTAGAAACGTCATCACTACCTCCTCCCATAGATGCTGTCTGGCCTGCTGAGTTCTGTCAGCATTTTGTGTTTTTATTGTTGAAATAGTATGCATCTTTGCTATCCAGAAGTTCCAGGGTTGAGTGAAGAGCCAATGAAATGGCATCTGCTGTGGACTTGAATGACCTTATTTCTTACATCCTTCACATACATGAGGAGTAAAGATCTTTATGTTACATCTCCATCTAAATGTGCAATGTACAATCATAGTAATTTATAATAAATAGAACAGTCAATGTAGCATAGAAATACACCCAGATCAGTGTGGGTTAATCAGGCTGATGGTCTGATGGAAGAAGCTGCCCTGGAGCCTATTGGTTCTGGCTTTTATCCTGCAGTACCGTTTTCCGGATGGAAGCAGCTGGAATAGATTGTGGTCAGGGTGACTCGGGTCCCCAATGATCCTTAAGGCCCATTTTTTACACCTGTCTTTGTAAATGTCCTGAATCATGGGAAGTTCACAACTACAGATATGCTGGGCTGTCCGCACCACTCTCTGCAGAGTCCTGCGATCAAGGGAGGTACAGTTCCCATACCAGGCAGTGATGCAGCCAGTTAGGATGCTCTCAATGGTGCCTCTGTTTAAAGTTATTAGGATTTGGGGGCCCATACCAAACTTCCTCAACTGTCTGAAGTGAAAGAGGTGCTGTTGTGCCTTTTTCACCACACAGCTGGTGTGTACAGACCACATGAGGTCCTCAGTGATGTGGATATCGAGGAACATAAAGCTCTTTACCCTCTCAACCCCAGACCCATTGATGTCAATAGGGGTTAGACTGTCTCCATTCTTCTTGTAATCCACAACCAGCTCCTTTGTTTTTGTAATATTGAGGGAGAGGTTGTTTTCTTGACACCTCTGTGTCAGAGAGACGACTTCTTCCCTGTAGGCCTCCTTGTTATTGTTTGAGATTAGGCCAATCAATGTAGTGTGGTCAGCAAATTTAATTAGCAGACAAGTGCTATGGGTGGTAAAACAGTCATGGGTATACATGGAGTAAAGGATGGGACTTTGTACATAGCCCTGAGGAGCTCCTGTGTTGAGAGTCAGAGGGGTGGAGGTGAGGGAATCCACTCTTATCACCTGCCAATGATCTGACAGGAAGTCCAGGATCCAGCTGCACAAGGCAGATTCGAGGCCGAGGTCTCTGAGCTTCCTGTCACGTCTGAATAGAGCCTTGTTTCTCTGGTAGGCAAACTGGAGCATATCTAAGTCACTTCTCAGGCAGGTTGTTTCATCATCAACCTCTCAAAACACTTAATCACTGTGGATGTAAGTGCTACTGGCTGTAGTCACTGAGACAGGTCACCACTCTCTTCTTAGGCACAAGTGAGATGTTAAAGAACTCAGTAAACACTCTCGCCAGTTTGTCAGCACGGGTCTTTAGTATTTGCCCAGGTGCTCCATCTGGGTGAGATGCTATTCATGGATTCACCCTCTCGAGGGGTGCTTGCACCTCGGCCTCTGATGCAGAAATCATAGGATCGTCAGGGATGTGGGAGTTTGTGAAGGTTCCCCCATACTTTGACGGTCAAAGCAAGCATAGAAGGCATTGAGCTCATCTGGAAGCCAAGCCCTCCTGTTGCCTATGTCACTTGATTGAACTTTATGAGGTGATAGTATTCAAGCCCTGTCACAACTGATCAGCACCCTTCATTGATTCCCTTTGCACCTCCGATTTTTGAATATTCTCCCCATTTAGAAAATTGTCTATCCCTTTATTTCTTCTACCGTGCATGACCATACACTTCCCTACTCTATATTCCATCTGCCACTTCTTTGCCCATTCTTCCAATCTGCAGACACTCTGCTTCCTCAAGAGTACCTGTCCCTTCACCTATCTTCATTTCATCTTCAAACTTGGCCACAAAACCATCAATTCCATCGTCCAAAAGAAGCTGTCCCAGCACCGACCTCTATGGAATACCACTAGTCACTGGCAGCCAACCAGATTATTCTCACTTTTTGCCTCTAGGCAGTCAACTTATATTTTATACATGCTAGTATCTTTCCTGTAATATCATGTGCTCATTTCTTGTTAAGCAGCCTCATGTGCAGCACCTTGTCAAAAGGCTTCTGAAAATCCAAGCATATCCATCCATATAACATCTCTCATGTAACACCTCAACTCATCCTACTGACTCCTTTTTTCCCTATCATCTAATGTCCTTCTCACAGTCCCACTGCACACTACATCTACTTGTACCCCAACTGCCCCATCCTCAGCCCTATCACTCCGATTCCCATTCCCCTGCCAAATTAGCATAAACCCTCCCCAACAGCTTTATGAAACCAACTCCCAACGATATTGATACCCCTTGGGTTCAGGTATCACCCTCCTTTTTGTACAGATCACACCTTCCCTAGAAGACACCCCAATGATCCAGAAATCTGAAATCCTGCTCCCTGCACCAATTCCTCAGCCACACATTCATCTGCCAAATTATCCTTTTCTTACCCTCACTGACACATTGGCACGGGCAGCCAAACAGAGGTCACCACCCTGGAGGTACTGCTTTTCAGATTTCTGCCTTACTCCTTATATTCTATTTCTTTTTCTGATCTATGTTGTTGGTACCGATATGTATTACAATTTCTGGCTGCTCACTCTCCCCCTTTAGAGTGCTGTGGACCCGATCTGCGATATCTCTGACCTTGGCACCTGGGAGGCAACATACTATTTGGATGTGTCTTTCACATCCGCAGAATCTCCTGTCTGTTCCTCCAAACATGGAATCCCTTATCACTACTGCAATCCTCTTCTCTCTCTGCCCCTTCTGAGCCACAGAGCCAGACTCAGTGCCAGGGACCTAACCACTGTGGCTTTCCTCTACTACTTCACCCACCAACAGTATCAAAGCAGCATATCTGCTGTTGAGGGGGATGTCGACAGTAGCACTTTGCATTGGCTGCCCATTCCCATTCCTCCTACTGAGAGTGACCTAGTGATGCACCATCAATAACTCTTGGAGACGCGAGGCGAAAGATAGGCTTTTATTAGCTGGAAGAGAGCACTATCAGCAGCAAGAGACCATCACACAACATCCTGGAGACTGAGGGAGGAGCAGTGCCTCCAATCGCCTTTATACAGGGGTCTGTGGGAGGAGCCACAGGAGCAATCAGCTGGGTGGGGGGGGGTGTCCAGACAGGTATATGTAGTTCACCACACCTAGTTACCTGTGCCTTTCACCTTGGGTGTAACTATCTCCCTGTATTGTCCTGTCAATCAACCCGTTAGCTTTCTGAGTGTCCTGGAATTCATTCAGTTCCATCTCTGAATGCTTGCCAGAGCCTGAAAAAGCTGCAACTGGACGCATTTCTTGCAGGTATAGTTGTCAGGGACGCTGGAGGTCTCCGTGCCTTTTCACATCCCGCAAGAGGAACAATCCACCTGCCTGCCATCCACATCACTGCTAGCTGTGCTCAGTCAAAGCCTGAATGCCCCACTCTAACACAATGGGCCCTCTGCTTAAAACTAACTTCTTTTTATTGGACTTTTCAAATTGCTTAGCGTGTAGAATATCTAAACTTTCTCTCTATGAATGCCTAAAGTTCCAGCATTCACAGCATCAGATTATAAATTCACCACCCATAAACATGTTTTAGCATATATAATCAACTTATGCAATATTTTGATCGAAATACAGGACCAAGGTAAAGGCCATTCAGTCTTTTCCAGCTGCGTGACCATTCACTATGGTTGATTACATACCCTAAGGCCATCTACCTGTGTGTCTATATTTTTTGTATGACCACTTGAATCAAGTATAATGTTCTCACAAGGGGTTATTTCCATAATGAAGAAGGCCTGTTCGTGACTTCGTATAACATGGAGATGCTAATGCATGGGCAGTCACCAGACGGTCCCTGACAGATTGGGGTTTGAGACAGCTTCTTGTGGACTTTACATGCCAGTTTTAAAAAGTGAGTGGGGCCCATCAGTACGTGTCTGTGGAGCAGAAGACCACTTGGGTTAATAGTAACTGGGGTTAATTAGCAAGGGCCAATAAAAAGAAGTGGGCTTGAACGGAGTTTCCATTATGTAAGTGAACAGTGTTACAGTGATCAGGCTTTGGACTACAGGCATGAGTGAGAACTTAAGTTAGAGGCTTAACAAGTGTAGGCAGGGTGGTTGTTCAGGCAGTGGAAAGCTCCTCCTGTGAGATGCAGATCACATTTACAGGGGTATGCTCAATGTTATCTTCTACCTGATAAATTTGAGGAACCAGAGATGGAGCTGGACGCACTCAGGACCATCTGAGAGGTTGAAAAATTCATTGATGAGTCTTTTACTGAGCACAGGCTTCAGATAGTAAATGGGTGACCACCAGGAGAAGTAAGGGGAGTAAACAATCAGTGCAGGGTTTCCTGTGTCTATTCCCCTCAGCAACCAGTATATTCTTTTCGATACTGTTTGAAGGTGGGAGGGGGAATGACCTATTGTTGTGTATTTAATAGTTTGGTAATATTTAACTAATATTTTAAATATATTTTTCGATTAAGCATGCTTTGTGGTTTACATAATGCATTGTGGCAGGTTATCTGTAAAATTACATCAATGGCATATGTCATTATGCCACCATGTGATATGTGTGCACCTTGCATAAAGTAAAAAAAATAAACTAAGATACATTTTCCTGGGCCCCTGAGTTCCCCTTTCAATTTGCTTTATGTTTCAGTTACAAGACGTAATAGTGGTGACGAGGAAGTTTCAAATGAATCCGAGACAGCTACCTTCCTGTTGAAGCGGAGCGAGAAGTTTGAGTTTTTAAAAAAAGCGCAGAAAAACTATTGAGGAGAAAAAGCAGTGCATCATCTGCTTCTTTGGAGGAGAAAACATTTGAGTTTTAAAAAAAGGTGGAAAACAAACAAAAAGTACAAAAAGTACCAAGTGATAATAATCATAAATGAAAAAAAAACATGGCTGGCTACTTTTGAAAGATTGATGTGCTTGATTACACAACAGATTACTGGATATTGTATATTGAGCAGTATTTTAAAGCAAATATAATAGCCAATGAGAAACAGGTACCAGTTTCATTGAGTGCATTGAGTTTAAAGGCAGAAAGTTTGCTTTGAAGTTTAACTGCTCCAACCACGTCAGCTGAAATGAGCTTTGCAAATATTGTGAAAGTAATGCAGGAAAATTTAGAACCAAAACCATGTTGATTGCAGAATGCTTTAGGATTCATATGTGGAATCAAAAGGAAGAAGAGTCCATTTTGGCATAAATGACTGAATTGAAGAAGCTCTCTGAGCACTGTCAGTTGGGTAATGGGTTTAATGCTACACTAAGAGATGGTTCATGGAAACTTACAAGAAAGCATTCAAAAACAGCTCCTAACTGAAGCTCAACTTACATTTAAGGTGAATATTTAGAGCAGTTGAAATAGCTGCTTCAATGGAAACCATAGATAGAGACGCAGTCAAGAATGAAAGAGAGCATGAACAAAATTGCCATGTCTGAGCAGAAAATGGACTGGCTGAACAAATTTTGTTACCTCTATGGCAGGGGCACACATTCACCAGACCAATACAGGTTTAAAGGTGAAAATCACAGAAAATGCAACAAAGTAGGTTACATACAAAGAACACGTCAGGTAGACAAAGGGCAGAGAAAAAGATAAAAAGTCAAGTTGCAGTTTCCAAAAGAGCACTAGCCTGCATGCTGTTTGTGAAAAGAATTGACAGTGATGAGAGTGACACAGGACTGAGTAGCCTTGAGAATTACAAAGTGAAAACTAACAATAGACAAGGACTGTGGCTTATGCCAGAAGTGAATGGTGAATTAATTAAAATGAAATTGGACACTGACTTGGCTGTTTCAGACATTCCACAAAATGAGTTTGAATGGCATTTCAAAGATATTGAACTAAAGCCTGCAGATATCCAATTAAGAACTTATACTGGATGAAAAAGAACCCTGTGAAAATTATATTGGTAACAACCAACAAGCCGCATTGGGCTTGCATGTGATAAAAACAGGAGGGCCAGCATTGAGCAGATGTGAGTGGCTGAGACAACCTCAATGTGACTGGAGATTCATCCACAATTTGCATGCCACATCCCCTCATCAACTGAAAGCGAATTAAGAAAGGTACTGGATAATGGTAGTGTTCAAGGATGGCTTTGAAAAACTCAAATATATCAAGGGTAAAATAGCATCAAAATGAAAATGTCACACCCAAGTTTTACAATGTCCAGTTCCTTATACCATCCATGATAAAGTAGCTAGTGAGCTAGATCACATGAAAACTGAATGAATTCTTTCCAAAGTTGAGTAGGGCTAGGTACCAGTGGTCCCAGTAGCCATGAAGAATGGGTCTATCAGGATCCGTGGTAATTTTAAGGTCACCATCAACCCAGTACTGAAAATAGATCAATAGCCTCTGGCCAGGATCTTTCCAGACCATTCTGGAGAGAAACAGTTCAGCAAAGTGGACTTAGCTGAGCCCTATCACAGACAGAGATGGAAGAAGAGTCCAAAGTGTTTCACACTATAAACACTCACAAAGGGCTTTATCGCTATAATAGGGTTATTTTTGGGTAGCATCTTCACTTCTTCTCTGACATCCAATACTGCTGCTGAAAAATTTGTTTTCCACAGAAAGTGATAATAGCCTCTTTGCCTGATATGAGATAGCAGTTTTTTTCCTTGTAACTATTTGTTTAATAAAATCAGATTTTGAGGTAAAATATGTCAGACTACCAGTGACAATTTGTTTTCTAAACTGCTTACCACTTAGTAATGTTACAATTCTATCCTAAAGTGCAACAAAGCAATGAAGACAACTACATTTTGATAACCACTGGACCTCTGTATGCATTAGTAGTCATTCAAAGTGGTTGAAAACAACAATCTTGAAGTGTATTTGATTTCATGAAGTTGACAGCCATTTTTACAGTAGCAAGGATGTCATGCAAATGTCTTCCCAATTTTTTTGCAATGCAATGCCTACATTAGATGACACAGTGTGTGCAAAAAACACCAGGTATGGCATTTTTTAAATGAGCAGTAAGTTCTCTGTATCTTCCTACCGTCGAAGAGGCACCATCTGTTGCACAAGCCATTGTATTTTCCTGCAGAATATTCTTTTCTAAGAAACACTGTATCTCTTGACTTCTTCAATAATAGTTTTACCTTTGGTATCTGTCTTAAGATTTTGGTCAAAAAACATTTGCACACTGGCCTTATCATCATTCAGAAAGCTAACATATGCCATCAAAAGGGCTTTGTTATCTGGGAATGTGCTTTCACTGATTTGCAAGGCAAAGTTCTTAACTTGAAGTTGTTCAGCTAGTTGTTTTTCCACCTCACCAGTTCATCAATACACATTTTAGGCAGTTCATAGATACATGCCATAAGTAATGTTTTACATGCTACTACAGTATATATGCAGATTCTATGTGGTAATAAAGAGTGTGTACTCACCAAAAAAGCAAAATAAACTTACTTCTAAAATATGAAAGTTTTAAGGAAGTAAAGAGGCTACAGAAGGACTCGGACAGATTAGGAGAATGAGTAAAGAAATGGCAGATGTAATATAGTGTCGGGAAGTGTTTGGTCATGTACTTTGGTGGAAGAAATGTAAAGGTTGACTATTTTCTAAATGGAGGGAAAGTACAAAAAACTGAGGTGCAAAGGGACTTGAGAGGTTTCCTTAAAGGTTAACTTGCAGATTGAGTCAGTGGTGAGGAAAGCAAATGCAATGTCAGCATTCATTTCAAGAGCACTAGAAAATAAAAGCAAGGATGTAATGTTGAGACTTTATAAAGTACTGGTGAGGCCTCACTTGAAGTACTGTGAGCAGTTTTAGGCCCCTTATCTTAGAAACTATATGCTGAAACTGGAGATGGTTCATAGGAAGTTCACAAAAATGATTCTTAGATTGAATGGGTTGTCATATGAAGTGCTTGGTGGCTCTGGGCCTGTATTCACTAGAATTCAGAAGAAAATGGGTGACCTCATTGAAACCTATCAAATGGTGCAAGGCCTTGAAAGAGTGCGTGTGGAGAGGATGTTTCCTATGATGGGAGAGTCTAAGAACAGAGGGCACAGTGTCAGAATAGAGAGGTGTCCATTTAGTACGGAGTTGAGGATGAATTTCTTTAGCCAGAGAGTGGTAAATCTGTAGAATTCTTTGCCACAGGAAGCTTTGGGGGCCAAGTTTTTATGTACAGTATATTTAAGGCAGAAGTTGATAGATTCTTGATTGTCCAGGGCATGAAGGGATACGGGGAGAAGGTAGGAGTTTGGGGCTGTAAGGAAAATTGGATCAGCCATAATGAAATGGCAGAGTAGACTCAATGGGCTAAATAAGCTAATTCTGCTGCTATATCTTCTGGTCTTATGATAAGTATCAGGGATTTAATGGAAGTTAGTAGTGGTTGGTGGTGATGCAGCACTGAACTTCACGCATTCTCGTCTCTGCAGTTTGTACATTTCTGGATTCCACTGCAGTAACCGGAGCCTTCATGTCACATTTTATAACATGCAGGAGTCAGCAAACAGGACCAGCCTCCTGCTGCATACACACTGACTGGCCTTGCTGCAGACAGCCCTGCCCAATCTTTAGTTTGTTCATGATACTCATAATCATTTTAATTAGAATTCTACAACATGGGCCATGCCAGGCTTTCCACATTAATCCCCTTCTGATAAGGGTTCTGATATGGAAACCTGGCAACTTCTGACAGTCTTTCAGTTGGAATTAAATGCAGATGGTTCCCTATTAACATATAATTATCTACAGTATAACAAAGTAATCAGAATCAGTAGCTGGTGGAGCACATTGCAGGGTCACACCCGCCTGGTCACTGTATATTCTGTGATATGCGGGCAGACATGGAGTGGGGCTCAGCAGGTCGCCCAGCAAAGTGTGAATGATGGTTTGTGCATGGTCAGGCAGGAACAGAGATAACCAGTGACGTGCTGCACCCTCCCCCCTCTATCTATCTATACACACACACACACACACACACACACACACACACCTGCTTTGCTGCCTCATTTGCATCATCCAGCATATCTCCCCATTCATTTCACTCAGAGTTCCAAGTCAATTAAATATATTTATTTCTTTAATTACTTATACCTTTTAGTAATATGTCAGTGAAGCTTATCATAGACCAACCAGAGACTCACGTGGCCCCCAGTTTTTTGGTTTTTCACTTGTGGCCCCTAAAATATCCGGCATGGCTCCCTGGAGTGGGGCCATATGCTCTAGGTTGAGAACTCCTCTCTGCATGGAGCTGAAGGAGACAGGGAAAATATCAGATGGACTCTTTTGCACCTGCATTTACTCAGGAGACAGACATAGTGTCTATAGAGGTGAGCCAGAGTAGCAGTGAGATCATGGACCGTACACAGGTTACAAAGGAGAGGATTTTAGCTGTCCTGAGACAAATTAAAGTGGATAAATCCCCAGGGCCTGGCAATGTGTTCCCATGGACCCTATAGGAGACTAATGGAGAAATTGCAAGGTCCCTCGGATTGACATTTAAAATGTTCTTAGCCATGGGTGAAGTGCCAGAGGATTGGAGGATAACTAATGTTGTTCCGTTGTTTAAGAACGTCTCTAACTATAAGCTAGGAAATTATAGGCTGGCGAGCCTGATATCCATAGTGGGAAAGTTATTGGAAGGTATTCTAATGGAACACATATATAGGTATTACAATAGACAGGGACTGATTAGAGATAGTCAACATGGCTTTGTGTGTGGTAGGTCATGTTTAACCAATATTAAAGAGTTTTTCAAGGAAGTTGCCAGGAAATTTGATGAAGTCAGGGCAGTGGATGTTGTCTAAATGGATTTTAGCAAGGTCTTTGACAAGATCCTGCATGGGAGCTTGGTCAAGAAGGTTCAGTCCTACAGTGTCACACTGTGGGTTTTGTCCTTATGAAGTTGTGGACTTTAAGGATCGGATGGCAGGCTGCAATAGCACATCTAGTGCAAAGGTGTTTATTGTATGTCCGAGGTAAAAAAAAATTATAAATTTAAAATTTGTAAATGCTAAAATGTTTACAATGCAAAAAAAGGCAAAATAACAAAATTGACAAAAGAGAAAATGCAGACCTATCAGACCTTTTGGACTAAGCTCCAAAACAACAATCTAAAGTACAAACCGTTGTAATACACTTCACCTTACCACACCTCTCTCCCTCTTAGAATGTTCACAGGCCTCCAGCTCTGTTTCTCTTTCTGTTCCCTCGGGATCAATAAAGAATGTCTGTCTGTCTGTCTTCCCCTTCTCAGGGAAGATAACAGTAGTTTGAGACTTTTGTGTGCTGAAGGGTACAACAAGAAGCTTTGTGGCCTGGCTGTTAAAGGAAGAAGCAAATTAAAGGCTTGGTCTTCCCACTGTCTTTCTCCTGTGTAGACCAGGTGTAACTATAGGTTGTGGAAGTTCGCTCACTGCAGCTGTCCTCTGCTCCTGTGGCTGGATCAAAACTGGCTGGAAGACCCCTCGGCAGGCATTCAGGTACTGTTGAGCCAGCAGGGATGCAGCCAAGCTATTTGCAGGTTCATGTTCCTGTACCCATGTACAGACATCTCCTGGCAGGACTTGCAGCAGATGCTCTAGCACAATGACTTCTCCGACGTCCTCCTTCGTCTTCACCCAGCAGCGATATAATCCCTTCAGTCAGTGGTAGGCAAGGTCTCCTTTGGTGACTCCCCTGGTGGTGTAGACCGGGTTCAAAACCTCTCTCAGTAGGTGTCTGGAGAGGTGTCAGACTTGGTAAGGAAAGCCTCCTTCAGCTGAGGACACTGGTTGGACACTGTCTCATCTATCGCAGAGTAGGCCTCAAGTGCTTTCCCCTTCAGTATTGGGATGAGCCACAGGCCAACTCTTTCTCTGGCCATGCCCAAGTCCCAGCAAAGCACTCAACGTGCAGCAAGTAGTTTTCAATGTTCTCTCTATCTTGGAAGGTGGACACTTTTGGCTCTGTTCTGTAAGTGAAGGCTCCGTTTTGTAAGTGAAGTCTCTGGGTCTCGCAGTGGCCTCCTGTATTGCACCTCCTTCACCTGCCTGCAGAGAACGTCAGGGAGCTGGTAGGAGTAGTCTTGGGCTGGAACTTTCATCAGATCTTTAGTGAAAGCTGGGTGTCCGCATAGCAGGAATTGCACTGGCTCTCTCCATGTCCTCTGCAGGGGTAGTGTTGTTAGATGTGTACAATGTACTGTGTATGTTAATCAAAATGGCTTCTTTGTTCTGTTACAAGTAGGAATGCTTCTTTGTCTGATAAGTGCTTTCTCTCACAGTTGCTTAGCTTTAGACTTGCTGATATCGGGATTGTATTCATTTGTTGACCAATGGGAAATGTTATTTTGTCTTGTGGGTCTGGGAGCGGGGGTTTCGCGGTCTTTTCAGAAGAGTCGGGAAGGAGACGCCAAGGAAGGTGGACGTGCGCTGCACTGCTCAGTCGACCACCCGGGTGGTCCCAGGTGCGAGGACGTGGACAGCGGAGGAAAGTGACGAGGGGTCAAATGGTTTGATGGTTGAGTTCCAACGATGTGCACTAAACTGACTGAACTTTGATAAGTTGGTGCCTTTTACTTTCTTTTCTTTTCCTTCATATATATTGTATTGCATAGTACTCTTTTAGTTTTAGTAAAATCTTTAAAGTGTATTTCATAACGGTGTCTGGTGTGAGTTTGATATGGTGTGTGCGCGCGGCATAAACTTGATTCCCACAGCACCTGCATGTACGGGAGGTGGGGTTGGTGAGTGGCTGGATCTCCTGTTCCCCTAGACATATACCAGCCTGTTGGGTAAGTGTTACAGATGAGTTTTCAGCTCCTGAACTCCTGGATTACCTGTTCCTCCCGTTCCTGCTGATGGAATCTTTCCAGGAGAGACATGATGTCAGACATCTGGTACGGTCTCGCTGGATCAGGAAGAGGCCATCGTGCCTTCGGCTCAGCTCCCAGGGCTGTGTACTCACTGGGGAAAGAGGAAGAAATGACTTGTGGCAAACCTCCTCTGTCACACTCTGCATTCAAGGCGAGATCGTAAATTTGATTAGACATTGGCTTTGCAAGAGGACTCAGACTGGTTGTAGATGGCTGCCTCTCAGACTGGAGGCCTGTGTCTAGTGAGGAACTGCAGAAGTCAATACTGGGTCCAATGTTGTAGGACAATGAGGAGTGTGGTAGAACAGAGAGATCTGGGAATACAGGTCCATAATTCCTTGCAAGTGACATCATAGGTAGGTAATATCATAAAAAAGCTTTTAGCACACTGGCCTTCATAAATCAAAGTATTGAATAATTGGAGTCGAGATCTTATGTGGAAGCTATATAAGCTGTTGCTGAGGCCCAACGTAGAGTATTGTGTACAGTTTTGGTCACTTACATACAGGAACATTTATAACAAACTCTCACTCAAAGTCAGCAAGACCAAGGAGATGATTATTTACTGCAGGAGGGGGAAACAGTAGGTCCATGAGCGAGTTGTTATCAGGGAACAGAGGTGGAGAGGGTCAGCATCACAGCCTGGTATGGAAATACCAAAGTTTTCTTCCTGCAAGAGTTCGATTACCCTGACTGAATCAACCACCAATACCCGCACAGCCTCGAGCAACATTGCAACAAGAAAGTGTCAGCCTGTACCACTAAGAAGGACTGATCGCTAGTTTAAGCCAGTTGCTCTAATCTATATCAAGCATCAGCTCAAATCCTTCAGGTAATCATCTTTGAGATGGAAATGTTACGGAGAGCCGAAACAACCAATGCTAGCTGACAACCATTCCCAAGCTGACTTTCACTAATTGATCGCTGTTCCAACCAAGGTCCCAAATGTTCTTCAGGTAAGTCATGCTTTGGGATGTACAGTTGAGTTTTGAGTTTGAGATTTTGCACTTGTATGGTTTTTACTGAATAAATTCCGGATTTGCCCTGTCTCCTGGCTTCAGGTATTATGCACGAGTGAATACAACAATTTAGTTCGCATAATAGACCCTGAAATTCATTTTCTGGGGGTATTCACAGTAAATACAAAAAACTCAATAGAACCAATGTAAGACCGCCCCCAACAGGACAGACAAGAAAGCAATGTGCAAAAGACAACAAATAGTGCAGTTACAAAAAAAAGGAAATAATAATGTGTGAGCAATAAATAACACTGCTGCCATCAGAAAGGAAGTACCCACAACACCAAGTTCAGGAACAGTTATTACCCGTCAACCATCAGGTTCTTGAACCAAAGTGGATAACCTCACTCGCCCCATCACTGAACTGTTCCCAGAAGCTGTTGACCCACTTTCAAAGACTCTTCTTCTTATGTTCTTGATATTTCTTGTTTATTTATTATTATTATTATTATTATCATCATCATCATCATCATCATCTTGTTTTTACACTGTTCCTTGACTTTTGCACATTGATTGTTCATCCTGTTGGGGGCAGTCTTTCATTGATTCTATTGTGTTTCTTGTATTTACTGTAATACTCAAAAGAAAATGAATCTCAGGGTTGTATGTATATGGTGACATTTTTCCATTTTGATAATAAATTTGCTTTGAACTTTGAATAAGGACGTTGCCAGGACATGACCTGAATTATAGGGGAAGATTGAATAGGTTAGGACTTTAATCCCTAGACCTTAGGACAATGAGGAAAGATTTGATAGAGCTATACAAAATGATGAGGGGTGTAGATAGGGTAATTGGATGCATTGGGATTATGCAGAATAAAAGTTTGACACGACCTTGATGGGCTGAAGGGCCAGTTTTGTGCTGTAGTGCTCTATGACTCTATAACTCTACATTCAGCAATTGGACTTCTGAAGAATAGTGAAAAGTAAGAACTGTCACACTATCTTTGTAGAACCAAATGACCTTTTAGTATGTGGCAGATTATTGTGCTGAAATGTGCATAAGTCCTGAGTGACTCAAGGAACTTATTTTGAGCATCAAGGTTGATTGAAATAAAATGTTGCTTCCTAGCTATAATTAGAATGTGTGTTTGCTTTCTGCTGCAGTTGTGAGGCAGCTCAGCATCTCTCTATCATGTAAGAACTGTCACACTATGTGATGGATGAAAGCCATTTCTATTTAGCTCTTTGTCCTATGTCTGCGGCAATGTTTTGAAATTGGACATTACATGCAACATTGGTATGGTAGAAACATCAAGTCCTTTCAATGTTTAACTATTAATGATTTTACTTTTATGAAAATTGTCTACATCTCATTGCCAAGTGGCAAACTGTAACAAACTGTTGTCAGGCCAGTGACTGAGTTAAAGTCCATGTAGAATTTGCTGATATGCCCATGATCAAATGCTCTGCAAATGGCCAGTAGAGGGTAGCCACAGATGATTTTTTTTTAAACAGAGGTAACCCAAAGGCTGAAGACAAGTCAAATTGTCATTCTCAAACACAAGAAATTCTGCAAACACTGGACATCCAAATCAACATACACAAAATGCTGGAGGAACTCAGCCGGTCAGGCAGCATTCATGGAAATGTTTCAGGCCAAGGCCCTTCTTCAGGACTGGAAAAGAAGAGCAAAAGTGCCAGAATAAAAAGGTGGGGGAAGAGGAAGATTGATAGCTAGAAGGTGATGGGTGAGACCAGGTGGGTGGGAAAGGTAAAGGGCCAGAGATGAAGGAATCTGATAGGAGAGGACAGTGGACCACTGGAGAAAGAGAGAGAAGGGGCATCAGGGGGAAGTGATAGGCAGGTAGAGAAGAGGCAAGCCAGAGTGGGTAGGATCCCTTTGGAGATGACGGAAGTTGAAGAGAATGAAACGTTGAATGCAGAGGCTCATGGGGCGTTAGGTAAGGAAAAGAGGAACTATCATGGTTAAGGCGGTGGGAAGTTGGGGTGAGCGTGGATTTCTGAGAAATGAAGGAGATGTGGATGAGGGCTGCATCAATGGTGGAGGAAGGGAAGCCCCATCCTTTGAAGAAGGAGGATATCTCTGATATCCTGGCCAGGAAAACCTCATCCTGGGAACAGATGCAGCAAGATGATGGAAGCGAGAAAAGGGAATAGCATTTCTACAGGAGATAGCAATTGGAAGAGGTATAATCAAGATTGCCATGGGAATTGATAGGTTTATAAATAACTTTGATTGACAGTTTGTCTCCAGAAATGGAGAAAGAGAGATCGGGAAAGGAGAGGGAGGTGTCAGAGATGAACCAAGTGAACTTAAGGGCGGGTTGGTAGTGGGAGGCAAAGGTAATGAAATTGACGAGCTCAGCGTGGATGCATGAAGCAGCACCAATGCAGTCGTCAATGCAGTGGATGAAGAGTTGAGGAGCATTATCAGGGAAAATTAGAACTATAGTGGTGTACATAGCTATAACTAGGGCTTATGCGGGTGCCCATGGTTACCCCTCAAAGTAGAAATTGCTGAGGGTGATGACTAGTTCTACCAGTGGTGGTGGTGGAGGGGATCTGGTTGCTTCTATTGTTGGGAAAGAAATGGAGAGCTTTAAGGCCTTGTGGATGGGGACTATAGGTATATAGGGACTGAACATCCCTGGTGAAAATTAAGCATTCAGGGCCAGGAAATTATAAGTTTGTGAGCAGATAGCATGAAAAGTTTCATCAATGTAGGCAGGAAGGGACTGAACAATAGGGGATAGAACAGAGCCGAAATATGAGGACAGGTGTTCAGTGAAGCAGGAGCAGGCAGATACAATGGCCAATCATATTTGTGAATCTTGGGTAGGAGGTAGGAACGAGCAGCAAGGGTAAGGGAACTATAAGATTGGTGGCAATGGATGGGTGTTCTCCAGAGCTGATGATGTCAGTGATCATGTTGGAGACAGTTTTCTGATGGTCAGGAGTGGGGAGCACTTCAAGGGGTAGTTAAGAGAAGGTGTCTGAGAGTTGCCACCTCTTTTCAGCAAGGTAAAGGTCAGTCTGCTGCAACACGACTGCAACCATTTTGTCTGAGGGTTTGATGGTCAGTTTGGGATTAGCGCAGAGAGAGATTTGGTTCAAAGGTAGTAATGTTTGAGGAGGAGTGAGGAGTTGTAATGAGAGACCTAAGTGAGAATGGTTAGGACCCATGTGCCGGAGTATCCAAGTCTAGGCTTGAGACATGTATCAAGATTAAACGACGACAGGGCGCAAAACAGGATGCTAGATGAGAATCCAAAGTACAGCTGATGATTGAGCGCCAAACCTCAATTCAGGTGCTCTTAAATATCAAAATCCTGATGTCAAAGCATGACTTCCAATTAGCGGGGTGGACCTAAATCTTTAAAGAGGTCATGCCAGCTATCTGTATTCAGGTGAGTTGGAGCACCTAAAGCTCAGAAGCTGGAGCAGTTGGGTACATATCGCAACAGGACTCCCTTCCCTATGGCCAACAGCAGACAGCCCTTGTTCCATGGAGAGACGATGATGAGAGCTGGACCCAAGGTGTCCCTTTCCGGAACCCAGCACCATTCCTTAGGTCTAAATCCTTCCCAGTCCAGGAGGAACTGACCAACACCCCAGACAGTTTGTGAATCAGAAATTCTCACGGTGACAACCAGCTCCCCGTCAACAAACCTGTGTGGCAGAGGGACTGATAGAGGTGGGGATAAAGGGCTGGTGTTCACAGGTTTGAGAGTGGGATTGATCGTGAGGGTCTTGGGGAGCTGCGAGGTGAGGACCACTGAGTTGACTCTCTTGAGGACCTTGAAGGGTCCAATAAACTTAGGCGCAAATTTCCTAGACTCCACCTTAAGAGGCAAATCATGATTGGACAGCCAAACCTGTTGGCAAGGCTGCAAAACTGGTCCTTGTCTGCTCTTGTTGTTAGCCTTTATTTCAGCCTTCCAGGTAGAGGACAACAAAGTCTCCCCTGCCCTAGACCATCTCTCCTTGTAGCATCTGACAAGTTTTTTGGCCACAGGAACTCCGATTTCAGTCCCTTGCTCAGGGAAGAGTGATGGAAAATCCCCAAATTGACATTTGAATGAGGACATCACGTGCACCAAATGCTGTAAAGTACTGTGGGCGATCTCTGCCCACATCATATGGTCGCACCATTTGTCTGGTTTTCTGAAGCCAGTGTGATGAGAGTCCTTGAAGAGGACGGCCTGGAACCAAATGCTGGAGTATCTGAGGCTGAGGTTGAGACACAGTTTCAAAATGGATCGAGAATCGGAGCACCAAACAAACACCAGACAAAATCATGAGTAAGCTTGCAATTGAGCACCATACGTCAGTTCAGGTGCTCTTTAAATACTCAATCCTTGGAACCCAAAACATGACTGGCAATTAGTGGGACCATCCTGAATCTTTAAAGGGCCCATGCCTGCTATCCATCTGGGGAGATGGAGTATCTGGACCTTGGAAGCTGGTGCGAATGGGTGTGTGTCATAAGAGACCCACCTCCTATGGCCAACTCCTGACAACCCTGGCTGCGCGGAGAGATGATAATTGTAGTCATGGATGAGATCTGGATCCAAGATGTCTCTCCAAGGCACCCAGCACCTCTCCTCCGGTCCGAATCCTTCCAAGTCCATGAGATATTGCCAAACACCTCAAACTGTATGCGAGTCCAAAATTCTCCTCATGATCAAAACTTGTTCCCCATCAACAAACTTGGGTGTTGGCAGGGCTGATGGTGGTAGGGCTAATGGGCTGGTGTTCATGGGCTTTAACTTGGAAATGTGGAAAATGGGATTGCCTTGAGGGTCTTGGGGAGCTGTGAGGGGTAGGTCATTGGGTGTACTTTCCTGAGAACCCTGAAGGATCCAATGAATTTGGGTGCCAATTTCCTGGACTCCAGAGGCAAATCATGACAACCAGATCTGTTGCCCAGACTATAAAGCAGGTCCCCATCTTGTCTTTTAGTACTCCTAGGTCTCCGCTTTCCAGGAAGAGTCCAGTAAAATCTCTCTTGCTCTAATCCGTTTTTGCTTGCCATGTTGGATGAGATCTTTGGCTGCACGGGAACTTGGACCGAACAGCCAACATGGAGGACCAACCTTAGGAATCTCCTTTTGCACTTGGGCTCTGTGAACAAGTGTGTTGATTCCCCAATGATCTGGCGCTACCACCTTGGCTTGGGACAAAATGGTGGTAGGCTGATCCTCTCATTCGGGTTCATTAAACTGATGGGACAAAGCATCTGGCTTCTAGTTCCTTGACCCAGTTGACAGATCAGGATGAAATTAAAGCAGTTAAAGAACAAAGACCACTCAGCCTGCCATGAATGCAGCCTCTTGGCCTTCTGAATATAATCCAGGTTCTTGTGGTCTGAACAAACAATTAAAGGGTTCCTGGATCCCTCTACCCACCATCATCAGCCCCGCCATTCTTCTAAAGCCGACCTAACCACAAGAAGCTCCCGATTCCTGATGTCATAGTTCACCTCTGCTGGGGATAGCGGCCTGGAGAAGAATGTACATGGGTGCAGTTTACTGTCCAAAGGTGTCCGTTGAGACAACGCTGCACCCACACCATCACCTCCATGATGAAGGGAAGGTCCAGGTTAGGTGCAATCAAAATGGGAACAGATCTCCCAATAGCTGCAGTTGTGGGCAATCAGCCCACATGTGACCTGCTCCCCCGCAGTAATGGCAGCAACCTCGATTCCGACGCTGGAACCTCTCTTCAGCAGAGACTCTTATGTGGCCGATTTGCATGGGCTCAACAGGATCCTGAGCAGGAGGTGGGTGGATCATGGTCTGAGATCTGGGTGGGGTGGAACAACAATGTGTTGAGTCTGGGGTTGAGCAAGCCCTCTGCGACCTCGTGCTGTAGTCCCAGTTACGCTCTGCAGACGATTATCGAGACAAATGGATTGGTCAATCAGAACTTCTAAGTCCTCAGCTGGTTCTCCCAAGACAAGGGCATTCTTTAGTTTATCTCAGAGTTCGTGGCGGTATAGCATGGTCAAGGCTTTCCGTTTCACCCACTCTCTTGGGCCAAGGTCTGAAATTCAATTGCATACTCAGCTGCTAACCCTTCACCCTGTCAAATATTTATCAGGTGGTCCGAGGCCTGGCTGGCTTCAGCAGAGTGATGGAATGCTTTCCTCATGGCAGCCATGAACTCTTCGGAATCCAAGCAAACCTCTGACCTCCGTTTCCTCTTCCAATCAGAAGCAAGATAATGAAGGCCTCCTTTCCCACGCTCTGAAGGGAACCCGGATGGCTGGAGTTCAATTACCAATGAGCATTGGACAAGGAGACCACGGCAAGAACCCGGGTCATCATCGAATCTCTCGAGGATTGGAAGACGGACACGCTCCTCAGAATGACCAACAGCCTCACCCAAGCGATTTTGCCCTCCTGCCTGCAGGAATTGGCACACGGTGATCTGGAGTGCGTGTATCTCCAGCCTCTGTTTTGAAGTATTTTTGCTACGGCTGGCCACAGCTGACGAAAGGCTCCAATATCCTGCTGAGTCCATATTGGCTCAAGTGTACCTTGACAAAGATGGCATGGACCCAAATGCTGGAGTGTCCGATGCTAGGAACAAGATATGGTTTCAAACTAGATCGAGAATCAGAGCACTAAACTAATACCAGATGAAATCATGAGTAGGCTTACAACTGAACACTGAACTTCAGTTCTGGTGCTTCTTAAATGCTCAGTCCCTGGCACCAAAACATGATTGCCAATTAGCAGGAATGTTCTGAATCTGTAAAGGGGCTGCGGCAGCTAGCCATACTCCAGGGAGTTAGAGTGTCTGAACCTTGGAAGCTGGCGTGAGTAAGTGCATGCAATAACCAGGCATCTTAGTGTTCCTTCCAAAAGAACACCCATGGGTGCAGTTTATTGTCAAAGGTGTCCACTGGGACAACATCGCACCACTCTGACATCCAAGTCATCCACCTTCACAATGAAGGGAAGGTCCAGGTTGGGTGGAACCAAAATGAGAGCTGTCATGAACCACTGTTTGAGCTCTGCAAAAGCAGGCTCCGCTTTGGTAGTCCAAACAAAAGGGCCTGTGGATCGACAATACTCTTGTCCCTTGGAGAATTTCAAAGACAGTGTTCATGACTGGAAGAAGTTAACGATTCTCAGTCATTATGTGATTCAGTCCTCTCTAATCAATGCATAACCACAGGCTTCCGTCCCTCTTCTGCATGAAGTAGAAGCCAGCACCGGCAGAAGAGATGGCGGGCCAAATGAATCCCATAGCAAGTGGCTCCCGTATGTATTCCTTCATATCAGGTAGCAGATGTATAGCACAGTCATAGAGTGGGTGCAGTAGAAGAGTTGAAGCCTTTCACTTGCAGAAGACCTCTTCCAAATCCTTGTAGACAGAAGGGATTTCAACCAGCTCGGGTGCTGCGATTACCCTTGAACCCTCCGAGGATTTCTCCTGAGGATCCTTAGGTAGTGGGCTTGATTCTCCAGACCTCAGAGTCTCCTTCATAGGTTCACAGGAGACTTAAACAGAGACCCAATCAGAGTCCAAAGCCTCATCTGTATCCTCAGACATCAGCAGCAAGGCAGTACAAATGGTCCCCGTGCTCTGGGACCAGGCTCCAGGGTTTTCATTTTGGAGCCTTTCTCTTAGACGGGAGCTGGTGATTGGAGCCCTCAGGCTTAGCTGCTAGAGTACCAGACTGCTTGGGCACCTCCTTGGCTAGCTCCTGAACTAGAGGTCCTCACTCTCTAGTTCCAGCACACCCCCTCCACTGGACAGGGCCAGGACTCACACAGTCCTGTTGGCTGGAGCTGGCTTGTCTGCATTTGAAAGCAGGACTGGGTCTCCTGAAGACTCCATGTTACCCTGAACAGAAGTCTTCCCTCTTGTCAGCCACTGGTTTCAGAAGAGTCTAGGCATCAGAACAGCAAGCCGAGAACATACCTCCTTACAGAGACTGGACCATGCGATGATCCTCTCTTGCTTCTAGTTCACGGAAGGGTTATGCTGGGACAGCCAAGGGTGCTTGAGGATCTGGGGTATATGAGGAGACTCTATGATATAGAAACTGATGTTCGCCGCATGATCCTCTAACCTCATCAGCAAAACCATTGTCTGCTGCTGGATCTGCCCGGAATCTAGCGGATGGCCATCCAGGGGAGCTGCAGGCATGGGCTGGCTTAACTCCTACAGCAACATGTTGAGCTGACGGATGATTCCCAAGTCCAGGAAATTACCGGCTGCCCCAAAGTCTACAAAGGCATTCACCTCTCTTTGGTTCTTACTCCAGGAGAACGCTGCCTTCAGCGTGACTCCAGAATCCATGGGGTCTGGAGTGGAGGCTGCTCCTGTCATGGCCCTCCCAACAGTGGATGTCTTAGCAGTTTCCTGACAAATGCAGCTTCACACATTCGGCCAACCGGTGCTCTACTTCCCCGCAGTGGTAGCAGTAAACTCAACTCCAATGCTGGAACCTCTTACGGCGGAGAGTCTTGTGCAGCCAATTCGTATGGGCTCAACAGGATCCTGAGCAGAAGATGGGTTGGTCTTTGTCCTAAGTCAGAAAGTGGAACTACGATGCGTTGAGACTGGGCTCAGGGTAGTCTGCTTCAACTTCTTGAGGTAGTCCCACTTTTGCTCAGGCAGGTGGACTGGTCAATCAGAGCCTCTAAGTCCTGTAACGGCTCTTCTGAGGCAAGGACATCCTTTATTTTGTCTCCGTGTCTGTGGCAGTATAGAGTGGTTGAGGCTTCCCTGCTCCAGCTGCTCTCTTGGGCCTAAATATGAAACTCAATTGTTGGCCACTGACCAGGTGCCCCAATACACCTTCATCAGACAGTCTGCAGCTTGGCTTCCTCCTCATAGTGGCCATGAGTTCCTCCGAGTCCCAGCAAATCTCTGACCTTTGCTCCCAACGTGTGGTGGTCCAGGCCAGGGCCCTCCCAGTCAGAAGAGAAGTCATGAAGGCCATCTTTCCACACCCCCTGGGGAACTGGGTGAGTGGAGTTCCAACACCAATAAACATCGGGTAAGGAAGAACCGGGGTCACTGCCGAATCTCTCTGGGGTCAGAAGATGGACTGGCTCCAGAGTGTGACCAAGAGACTCACCCAAAGGACTCTAGCTTCCTCCTTGCAATATTAGGCACACAGCAACTTGCAGGTCATGTATCTCCAGGCTCTGCCTTGAAATTCTCTTGTTGTGGCTGGTCTCAGTGGACGAGAGGCTCCGATATCCTGCTGAGTCCATGTTAGGCTCAATCATACTGCGAATGGTTACAATTCAACTGCTGGAATATCTGACACTAGACTCAGACGCAAATTGAGACTAAATGAAGACAGGATACAAAACTAGATGCTAGACAAGAATCAAAGTAGAGCTGATGGTTGAGCGTTGAACCTCATTTCACATACTCTTAAATATTGAAAACCTGGCACCAAAACATGGCCGCCAATTAGCAGGGTGGACCTGGATCTTTAAAGGGGTGGTGCCAGCTATCTATTCCAGAGAGTCAGAACATCCAAACCCCAGAAGCTGGCACTGTTGAGTTAGTTTTGTAACAGGAATGCTATAGTTGAGACAGTTGATGTCTCATCTGCAATTAGAAATTACCTTTCTGAAAAGAATGTTCAAGGGGTTGTGAATGTTCACTATTCTTACGCAATTATTATTAAAGTAATGAATGAAGTAAATTTTGTCCAGCAGTAATTCTGCATATTTGCACTATTTAATAATATATAATTAGTAATTTTAAAGAAATGAAAAATGCATCTTCTTAGGCAATAAATTTCTTTTGGATTAAACTGGGAATTCTAGCTATTTCTCATATATCAGAGGTGAGGTGATCCAAATGGTTCTTTGAAAAACAAAATGAAAATCTAAAATATGTGGAGTTGCTGGAAATCTGAAATAAAAGGAGGTCAGACAGCATCTGTGGAAAAGGAAACCAAGTTGACTTTTCAGAACTGAAATATTTCAGTTAGATTTGGGCTCATTAGCAGCCGAAGCTAAGGTTTCTACGAGGAATGATTGCTTGGGACCAGAGATGGGAAACCCAGCAGAGATGACAACAACAGAGCAGTGGCTGGAACAGAGGATAATATGGATTTAGATCAGACTGTGACATCTGGTCTCTCTTCCCCATTTATTTTGCTATGAAAATTAACTTCTATTCTCTTTCCCAGTTGTGATGAAGGGTCTTGGACCTTAAATCCTTCCACGGGTGCTGCCAGGCCTGCTGAATGTTTCTAGTTTCTTTGTTTCTCTTCTAAACAAAATACTTTAAATGAAATAATCATAACCTTGTGTGGTCAAAAAGGCAAATACTCTGGGCACATGCTATTCACTAAGTATCTTCATACTTTATCTACCTTGTTCAGAGCCTTTCACTCAGATTTTGGAATCAGTGTCAGTGACATAATTCTTATTCCCGTAATGTTCAACAGATAAAACGCAATCATCTAACTGTACTTAAACTGGGTGTTTTGACTGGCACTAAGCAATGAGCATTCCCTTCACCTTGTGCATTGCCAGATGCATTTTCCTTCTGGTGAAGCTGTTGATCGCACATAAGTAGCAAAGCTTTGTGTAATTCTCAGAAAATTTGCATAGAATTTGTGTAATACATTTTGATGCTGATAACATTGCATTGGGAACTGATGCTGTAAAATTATGCAGTGTGAAATATAGTGTACTGAGGCTTGGTACATTCATAAATACAGCTTGAATTGACAAAGGATTTTATATCAACACATTAATCTGAGTATTGATGAATGGTAACCTCTCTGCTCATGTCTTTTTTTTGTAATATATTTTTTAAGACAACTAGTAAATTCAACACAGAAATTACAAGACTTAAAGTAGATTCAAGATTCAGGATTCGCTTATTATCAAAGAATGTATAAATTATACAACATTGAGATTTGCTTGCTCACAGGTAGCCACAAAGCAAGAAACCCAAAAGAACCCAATTCAAGAAAAAAATAAAAATAAAAGACCTACCCTCGATGCGCAGGGGAAAGAAAAAATATAAAAATCATGCAAACTTTTGAATGAACAACAAAATTCCAAAACAAAATTGAGCCCTCAGATCCAAACCCTGGACCATCCTGGAGTAGACCCAAAGCCTTTCTTATCAGTTCCTCTTATCAGCAGGCTTGGAGCACAGCAGCTGGGGCAGTCTTCACAGCCTCAGTGCCATGGAGATGACCATTGCGGAGATCAAGCAAAACCGGCTCTTGCCTCTGATCCTGACACCCTGGCTTTTCAGTCTATAAGGGCTGGCATGTAAACTGATCAAACAATGGAACAATGAAAGGCTCTGGCGCCCTGGAGAGCGGAGTGAAAATCGTGGAGAGCGAGCAAAATCAGGTCTCGCCTCTGATCAGGGCCGGCATTTAAATTGTCTAAACAATGTATCATATCTCACACTAGGACCCAGGCATTGCTGCTACAAAAGGCTCCAGGCCTAGACCATGCTGCCCAGCGATTCACTCCAGGCCCAGATTTTGTCACCCAGCTCAAAGCTGCTCTCAAGCTCTTCGAATCGGGTTGGCACCCAGAGCAATCCAGCCTTGCACTTGGGCCAGTTGAACGACCATTGGAATTTCTCTGCTCTGGTCAAGACTTCTCCTTTTGGTGTCTTGAGTGATACCACCTCACACCTGGCCAGTTGAATGAGCATCGGAACTCCAACTGCAAAGACTCTGCCTCACACCATCTCGGCTCATCGCCTGAACTCACCTCACCATCGCTCGCCACTTCACTGTTTGAGGTGTTAATTTCACACAATTTCCTCAGAAGAAGTATTTTTAGTATTTTTTTTTCTCAGATTTCTTAGCTTTTTGACTACCAGAAGTTGTCATACACATTTGGTAGCACCATCTTAACTGGAAGCCATCATGTTTCACAAGTATCACATGTTTTTTCAGTAAGTTATTTGCATAAATGCAATTCCCTCTGCAGAATTGTATGCATTAGTCAGTTTATAAACCCTGATTGTTAACCAATCTCTTCTCACATGGAGATGTGTCACTCTGTTCACATTGTCAAGTATGATTTTGAAATAAGAGGAACCATTAATTACACTTGGTGGTTTCTTATTGGGTCCAGATATTTAATCACATAAATTTCTGAAGGAATTGCAAACCAGCTAGCCAAAAGAGTGATAAAACCACTGTCAATTTTTGATGTGACAGGAAACTATTCAGCAGAGTATTCTTGACTAAATGAAAGAAGAAATCTCTTTTCATAACGTCAGAGGAGGAAAAGGGAAATGTACCCAAAGAGAAGGAGATTTCAATGGATATCCTGCTGAACCACCTATTGGATGTAATGGTCGCAAACGACTTTCTGTATTTTTGAGGATCTGACTGCACGTTATCACTGCTTCATAGAGGATGCAATTGGATGACAGTGTGACTTTCTCAAATGATTTTATCCTCTATTCAATACTGCCAAAATCTCATGATTGAATTAAAGGTGACATAAGTCTTTGCCTTCTATAAATCCAGATCCTTATATAGAATTCAATCTAATCCTTTTATGGTTTACTGGCTTCCCCAGGGTGTGCAAGACAACAGACATAAAATATATCAAAGTAAATAAAGAAGGACTGGCATTATAAGGTGATATCAGAAAGGATTTCAGAGCCAATGAGGCATTTTGTGAACAGTATGGAACACGCTATTGCATTGAAAAGCCCTGTATTAAAATTGAAAATGAACAATATGACGAGGAAAATCCTGGACCCATTATACGTACATCAGCGTGACTAAACAGAAAGTGCACTGTCCTCACTAAATCCGGCATTTCAGAACTACGTTTCATATCCAGAAAAATTCATAGATTTGGAATTAATTATGGTCTTCCACAAGGACACAACTCGAATCATTGTCCCAGGAGGAAGGAAACGTCAAGTCGCAACTTGGTCAGGTGGATATCACCACCAATCCCACTTCCAACTCTACTTGTCAGGATCAATGAGATCAGTTTAGTAAAAGTTTGGGCTCTATGGCAAATCAAAACTGACATTTTGTCTGAGCAGAAAAGTGTGATCTAATCATACAAGCATGTATAGGGAGAAATTTTAACTAGAAGCTTGGAAACATGCTACTATTGAGAGTGTCCAGGTGGAAGAATGGCCACACCAACCCTCCCTATGCATAATGCAGAGGCAAAGGCCCTGACCAAATTCAGTATCCAACTCCTAATTTAGCCCCTTTCAAGATTATGACTCACAGCTGACATACTTCGAGCCTTGTTTTAAGCATTTTTTCTTCAAGTGACATCAATGTACTAGTTAATTTTATGTACTAGTTTTGGTTTAATAGAGTAAGTGTTATTTTGCGTCTGCAAGATGTGATTCAAGACAACTCCAGATATAATTCAGGATTATGCTTTTTTTATATTTTGATGATTATGATTATACTTTTTTATGCCAGAGCCTTATCTACATCCTTTGACCCTCATCCTGTCCAACATTGTTCTTCAACAAAATAAATGGAAAAAAATGATTTTAGTCTTTCACTTGCTGCAATTTTTCCAACTAGTGGGTAAAGTGGTAGCCATTTTTGCCCACATCAAGCTAATATCCTTTATTAAAATGCCCATTATAAAGTACTTTCCCCAAGCAGTAAAGCTGATCAATAACTCCACCCCAGCACAGCACATCCCCAACCTCCAATACTTCATCATTTCCTGTCAGAGTCATCTTATATGCAGACATTCCTGGGCCTAGCATCACTTGATGAACACAATCAAATCTATGTATATAAGCTATCTTTATATTTATTGTTTTTTATATGTTATTGTGTTCTTTATCTTACTGTGTTTTTTTGTGCTGCATTGGATCGGGATAACAATTATTTTGTTCACCTTTACACTTGTGTACTGGAACTGACATTAAGCAATCATGCATTTTGAATCTTGTTTCTTGAATTAAGTGCAACAGGATGTACTGAGATTATTCCATTATGTCATTTAAGAAAATTAAGATGAATCAAGTGCAATCATGGTAATTTGGTAAAAGCTTTACTTTGTCGTCATTTTCCTTCAGCGGATGTCTAGCATTTATACAAGAGCAGAATAGACAGACATTTCAAAATGTCCAGCCAATGTGAAAAAGTAGTTGAAATCTATTATCAAAGTGCCTGTGGTACAATCAAATTGTAGAAACAATTTATCCTGGAAGTTAGAAATTTGGACACAATTGAAACCATGAAGCAGAAGCATTACTGATGCAACATCATTCCAGGACGGTATGAGACCTGGGCATTCACGTGTGCACAGCTAACACCTGCAGGAGGTGTGCACCACAGGCAGTTTGTGATATCAGCATAAGAAAACAAGCAGACAAAGTTCATTCAGCCCCTTACGAAGTGACAATGATTGATCTGCCCCAAGAAGTTCCGCAAAATTTCTAAAATGTATCTATTTCCTCTTTAAGCACTCCTGTGATCCATCCTTCACAACCCTCTGGTTGAAGAACTATCTGTGAGAATACGTTCCCAAGCACTTCCAATCCAAATAATAGTTCTTAATCATATAACTATGCCCCTTCATTTGAATTTCTTCTACTAGTGGAAACATCTTACCAGTTACCCTATTTTTGTCTAGGATCTTACATATTTTAGTAAAACCACCTCCCAATCTTCTAATGACCAATGACTATAGATCTATTTTTTTTCTGTGCAGTCATCAGTGGACGTGCAACCATTTTTGAGCTCACTGCTTAAACTGAGGCCTTTCATTACACTTACACATCTGAACTGGCATTCAGCTCAGAACCAGAATCTGGTTTATTATCACCGGCACGTGTCATGAAATTTGTTGTCTTTACAGCAGCAGTACAGTGCAATACATAACAATTGAGAAAAACAACTGTGAATTAGAGTAAATATATATATTATTTTCATATAAAATAGCTAAATTAAATAAGTAGTGCAAAAATAGAAATAAAATATGTAGTGAGGTAGTGTTGATGGGTTCAAAATCAGAAATCAGATGGGGAAGGGGAAGGAGCTGCTCCTGCATTGTAGAGTTTGTGTATTCATGCTCCTGTACCTCCTTCCTGATGATAACACTGAGAACAAGACATGACCCATAGGATCTTTGCAGCTGCAAAGGTCCTCTTGCCCTTCCAGTACCACTAAAGCGGTTCATTTACTACTCACAGTTTAGATGCTAATCAGAATCAAATTTGTTAACACAAACATGAGGAAATCTGCAGATGCTGGAAATTCAAGCAATGCACACAAAATGCTGGTGGAACGCAGCAGCCAGGCAGCATCTATAAGAAGAAGCACTGTGAACGTTTCAGCCCGAGACCTTTCGTCGGGACATTCAGGACGTTGGGAGTCCTGACGAAGGGTCTTGGCCCGAAACGTCGACAGTGCTTCTCCCCAGAGATGCTGCCTGGCCTGCTGCGATCCACCAGCATTTTGTGTGCGTTGCTCAAATTTATTATCGTTGACTTATATGATGTGAACTTTGTTGTTTTGCAACAACAACAGTGCAGTGTAAATATATACGATTACTACAAATTACAAAAATAATGAAAAAGAAAGAAATATTAAGGTTGTGTTCATGGATTGTTCAGAAATTGTACAACTGCCTGGAATTATTTAATATTGCTTAAGTCGACATGTTAACATTATTTTGCAATTTACCAGTTACTAAATAAATGATACCATTCGGGTTATCTGGCTTCATTTCACTCTTCCTCGCAGCAAGCAGAGGGGGCACACCTTTTTTACGCCTTCTGCTTGTTCTTCTTGTTTTGTTTGTGTTGTGGAAACTGTTGGAGCCTCTGACGTTCAGCTTGGAACTTGATTGAAGGATCCAGTTCTCTGCTTCCTGCTGTGACTTCTCCTCCTTCCCTTTCTCCTATTGTCTACTCTTCCCTCCAATCAGATGCTTTCTTCTCCAGCCCTTTATCTTTCCAACCCACCTGGCTTCACCTATCACCTTCCAGCTATCCTCCTCCCCCTCTTCTGGTGTCTTTCCCCCTTCATTTTCGGACTTGAAGTAGGGCTTGGACCGAAACAGGGACTGTTTGTTCATTTCCATAGACGCTGCCTGGCCTGCTGAGTTCCTCCCGCATTTTGTGTGTGTTGCTTTGCATGTCCTGCACATACAGACTCTGTCGTGCTTGAGATCAGAGAAGACCTTAAACTCACACTGGCAAAATGGAAAAACTGCTGATGCCAGAGAACGTAGAGTGCTTGGGTTTTCGAGTTCATAGGGTGCACTGCGTTTACACTGCCTGGTTCAGTGAAGGCCTCGTCACAGTGCGATGTACAGATGCCCTGACTTTACGATGTCAGGTTCAGGGAGTGCAGACCACCGTGCTGGACTACACTACACACACATGGTGTTCTTGCCGCTGAGTTTACAGGCACACCAGAGTCCAGAGGATTTGAGCACGGGGATTCATATATTAAAATTAAATTGCTGAAGGGCTAAGAACAAAAGAAGAACCAACGTCCATGGCAATGACGGGTATTCCTGACCGGTTGCAAGCTGGGATTCGTGCAGCAGTGATTCGGATGAGGCCTGTTCCTTGCTTGCAATGGCGGGAACTTGACATTTGGGGACCTGCTAAAGGAAAGACTTGCAAGAAGTCAGATATTTGCGAGGGTTGTAGGCCTGGAGATATTCTACGAGGATTAAATCAATGCAATAATTCGAAATAAAATCATACATTTTAAAACCAAATGCCTAATTAATGGAGAGGCAATGTAAATCAGATTTGGTATTGAGTGCGTTGTTGAAAGGAAAGTCTTGTGTGACCCTGAGGTATTGTAAGGTGGAAAATGGAAGAACACCAAAGTTGTATTGCCGGAATGGTTGTGACTAGAATACAGTGGCAAAAATGAATACCTTGTTAAAAGTAGTGAATGCAGAAAATGATGCCACGTGTTAACTTTTTTTTTAACCCTGATAAGTAGAACTATCCCACCACCCATCATCTACCAACCTCACCTTCAAAAGTAAAAGTAAGCTTGTTAATATAGTTTCCAACAAAATTGAAATTATTTAACAATGGGGTTGTCCTGGAGTCATCAATTTTTAATCATCAGTTATTGCTCAGAGCCAGTAGTTCCTTGTCTGTAATATGGTTTCAGAACCAGGAGGGAACTCAGCTCTCTGAAGAAGTAACCTGAAAACTCTAAATCCAATAAACAACATACCTGCCAAGAACATTTTTAAATTTCTAAGTGCCTCTGAACAATAAGCTGGATGGAAGGGATTGTTTGCCATAATCAGTGCTCAAATAGCTGTCATAATTCTTTTTCAGGGCAATAAACTGCACAGGGATTTACTGTTTACTTTCAGACACAATGAACTAGCATCCTTTATTGTTTGGGGCTTAGCTAATCAAATTCAGACAGGCAGCATGGAAGAAAATCTAACTTTGTTCTGTAAATATGCAGGACATGTTTGTTCACCAGGAGAAGATCAAATACGGTCACTGGATTATTTGCTATCCATTCTTAAGAAGTGATCATAGCTAGAAGCTGTTTACCTGCAAAACCAAGCTTGATTTTGAAATGAAAAATAAACAACCAGTTACAATCCGCGATTATTTTTTTCTCAGAAAAAGCTTGAAAATTAGCTCCATTAAGGTGCTTGGTTTCAAATTGGTGGATTCCCAGAAGATTCTCAGTAACTGCAGAGACAAAGTGTAGGTCCACATCCTCCCCCAGGACAATATCTCCAGCTCTGATGCCCTGCTGATGCACCATCAATAACTCACTCTGAGACGTAAGGCGAGATATCGGCTTTTATTGACTGGAAGAAGGAACAAGCAGTGAGTGACCACCATACTACATCCTGGAGACTGAGAGGCCGGGCTCAGGCCTTGATCGCCTTTATACAGGGGTCTGTGGGAGGAGCAACAGGAGCAGTCAGCAGGGGGCGTGTCCAGACAGGTATATGTAGTTCACCACACCTGTGTACACTCAATCTGGTTGGGCAGTCAGGCACGTCATTTGTATGCCTGATTCCAGACTCTCAACACAATCTGAACTCTGACATGGTTAGAGCTTTGCAGTGTACAGAGGTAAAGGTCCAAAGAAGTGCTCTCAGTCCCACTAACTCTTGGGAATCTCTGATCCATGGTGTCAGGGTGTACACTGGCAATATTGGAACTCAAGTGCAGAGGAAAGACAGACTTTGATGTAGAGATGGCGATGAGAGTTTATTCATAATAATTCCAAAAGAACATTCTCAAAACTAGGAGCCTGCGATTGGCACTAATCAGGCATTCGCTTAAATAATACAAGTAACATGGAATCCCTGAGCCAATCAAAATAAACTTAACAAGCTTAAGCAAAAAGCACCTGAAGACCATATTACAAAGACCGAATCGCTTAGGAAAAGCACAAGGAATATTAAACGATTAAGAACTGTCATTGGACACAAATAGCCAATTCTGGTGCTCTAAAAATATCAGCGCCCGATACTCTCTGGCGCCCCACACAGGCCTGAGGAACTCATTACATATGACTATTCTGGATCGTGTTGAAAACCTTCAGTTTCGGAATTAGAGCACGCAGAGGCCTTGTGTAGATGGCAGAAGGAACGTTGTACTAACCACCCACCTACCCCATCAATGGAAGTGTTTGCAATTCCCACACTGACCTCATTTGTACAAAGACAGAAATTCTACAAATTACAAATAAACAGTGCAGAAAAAGTAATATTGAAGCAGTGTTAACATGAGGAAATCTGCAGATGCTGAAAATTCAAAAAACAACACACGCAAAATGCTGGTGGAAGGACCAGGACCAGGAGGAAGCAGTGTTCATTGGTTCATGGACCATTCAGAAATTTGATGGTGGAAGGGAGGAAGTTGTTCCTAAATTGTTGACTGTGGATCTTCAATGGTGGTAATGGAAAGAAGGCACATCCCAGGTGGTGAGGGTCCCGAAAGAGAATTTAAATTAGCTGCTTTTGGAAGGGTGTATATGCACACACGTTGTGTGTGTTGAAAGGGTCAGGTGCAAGATATAAACTGCAATTATTGATGTATTTTTCAGTTTTTTTAAGGGAGGCCATACCTCTGTTTCCACCAAACTTGTATACTATTTTAAAAGCTTTCCCTTTTCTTTTTTCCTGCTCTCTACCTTTCTGTGTATTTGTACTTCTTTACAATTTGACATATCCCTTTTTTATAGTTTTGATGACAGGTCTTTGACCTGAAATGTTATCTTTGTTCGGTACAACTGGGTGTTTTTTAAATTTTAGGTTTGCATCATCAGTACTTTGCTATGACTCGAGTTAGGATCTGGAACCATCTAGTCCTATGAGCTTGAGCTATAAATCTGATTCATCAGTGACTGCTGTGAAAGAGCAGCTGACAACCAGGGAAAGTCCTGGTGACATCCTGGAAAGACAGTTGACAGATGACAGAAGGGAAAGACTCCACTGGGGTTGCCATAGGCTAGCAATCCATGGCAGCAGACTCCTCTTGCTTAGGAAGCATATAGGGGTCAACCACTGATGGCTACTAGAACTACAAAATAAGATACCCCCAGAGTCAGTGAGAGTGGGGGTGCAAGATGATATTCCAGTAATACAACATGGCGTGACTTCAACTCTGAGATATGAAGTTCCCATCACTCATGTTGAAAAGCTGGAGAGGACAGTTAGTTCCTTCACTAAGAAGTGAATGGGCCTAACAAGGTCGCTAAGTAACACCTGCCTGTATGGCAAAGGAGCTCTGAAGCTGTCTGTCATGAGCTGGCTGAAGAGTTCAAGAGAGCCAAGGTGAGGCTCAAGATTACTCTCTCAGAATCCTGTGACAGTGTTGTCCAGGATACGGCACCCAGGACCTTAACAGGGAGAAAGTGGTGTCCAGCAGAGTCGGTAAAACAGGCAGAAGCAGCACTCAGGATGGCAGACATGGTGGGCCAGGTGCAATCTGGAAGAGGGGGTCTTGGAAAAGGGTCAAATAGGCCCATTTGACAAAAGGCGACAACACCAAAGCAAAGGCAAGCTAAGGTGGTGGAGGAAGTACAGTGACAGGAGGTATGCAAGAGCAGTGTCCCAGACAAAGACAGTGAATAAGGTGGGAAAACATTGAGAAAAGAAAATTCAGCTGGAAAGACTTATGGGAAAAGGAAGGAAGAAAGATTAGCTTCCTTACAAGTTTATGATGTTCTCCTAACTCCCACAAATCAGAACCAGTGGCTCAATGGACCATCCTTGTGAAAGAACAGCAAATCTCGAGCACATCCTCTCATCTTGCAAAGTAAGCCTTTCTCAAGGAAGGTACACATGGAGGCCCAACCAGGTCCTCAGATGTTTGGCATCCATTGTGGAGAAGCAAAGGCTGAGGAACAACTCTAAGCCCCATGTGACTGGAAGAATCACCATCCCCTTTGTCCAGCAAGGACAGACAGTGCCACCCACAGTGACACGGTTGGTGTCAGGCACACTGGAACCTGCTCATGACTGGAACATGGCTGCCGACCTTGACAAAGGAGCTCTGAAGCTGCCTGTCACGGGCTGACTGAAGAGCTCAAGAGAGCCAAGGTGAGGCTCAAGATTACTCTGTCAGGCTAATATTTCCCCCGGAGATAACCACTACCACCCTCAGACCAGATTCGGTCTTGTGGTCCATCAGTCTGAAGGCTGCAGTAATCTGAGAGCTTATGGGGCCCTGGAAAGATGCAGCTTGTGAGGGGTATGACGGGAAACATGTAAGATACACTGAGCTGCCCACAGGTGCCCAGCAACTTGGATGGAAGGTGCAGATTTTCCCGCTAGAGGTTGGCTGCGGAGGATTTGAGGCTACTTCTATGGTCAAATTGCTGAAAGGATTGGAAATCCAGGGCCAGGGCCAGCGGCAAGCTAGAAAAGAACTCTCGGAGGCAGCTGAGTGAAGCAGCCACTGGTTATGGATGAAGTCAAGTGACAACAGCTGAGCCCTAAAATGACCCATGAGTGGCCAGATGTGGAGTGGGTGCACCTGGGACTCCGGGTCACACTGCTGAGCTCTCTGGAAATGTAATAGGTTTAAACTGATAAAACATTTAGGAAGGGGAGTGCCCACCTGATGACCCCTGGGAAGCATCTGCCACCCACCAAGCCCCTCCCCAAGATCTCTATGCTAGGACCTGAGTTAAGATCTGCTTATCAAAGGGATTGAAACATCTAGTCCTATGAGCTTGAACTATAACATTATCAGAAATATTTCTCTAGAAGATGAAAAATTGCTGCATGGAATATGTGTTTTTTTTCTCTCAGATTGAGTATTAAGTACACATTTTTCAATTATCTTGCTATATTGTCTCTTTTTTTTTTAACTTTTCCAGTCTGGCTATAACTGTTTGAAGGGAGTTATCACAATGTTCTGTGATTATAATTAACATTTTCTTAAGGGTTTTAAATTCAAGGTAAAATTCTGGCAGAACATAATTGGCAGAGATGAATATTCATTTCCTGTTACATGTTATGAAAATAACTCATAAATATTCAAACTACAAAAACCTATCATTTATTTTGATACATACTTTGAGCAATGCAACACAATCAAGGGCCACTGTAACCAAAATAATCAGAGCTTTCAATTGAATTTCTCTCCAGATTTGAAAAAACATATTACAAGTCTGAAATAGGAATAGAAAATATGAGCAAAGTGGATCTGGTCTGAAATGTTCTCTTTATTTCTGCTGCCCATAGTTAACAAAAAGAGGTTAATACCTTAATGTTCTGAGTTGAAATTAAACTCCTAATTGGTTACAAATGTGAACCTGTCTTGACCAATGTTCTAATCCTCTTATAACAAGTCTTTTATGTTTTCCATTAAATAACTGTGCAATTTGAAATGAATAAATTAACATAATTGTTACACATTTTGCACAACTATGATTTCAGAGTCCTTCTTGGTGTCTCTCACATATTAAGCATCTACAGCTGAAGATTCAACATCATTTTTATTTTAATTTCTAACAAGCTATGCTGTAACTTTCCTTACTGTCTTTTTAATTTTCTAACAGTCATATGGTAATGATGATAATTTAGTAAGTTTGACCAAATGAGGTCAATGAAATGATGTCTTAAGAAATAATTTAAAATAAATAAATATTTTATTTCACTTTGGCATGGCTAAAAATTTACATCTATCATTTGATCATTTCAAATAAATATTAATGTGAGCACAGAGCTGTCAGACAATAAGGAGACATTAAAGGTTATATTTTCTGAGTCCATACCTGTAGTGAGATACCTATCTTCATTGCTACTGGTGTCTGCCTTAAAAATACAAATGGAGCAATTAAGATATTAATGCACAGGCTTAAAAAACCCTTAATTACAATTGAAACATAAATTGCTGGCAAAGCACAGCATCTAGAAGAAACATAAATTAATCTTGAATCATGTCCTAATCTTGATGAGACATGATTGAAATTACTATATTGGAGCATAAATCATTTTAAGTAAAGCTGCATCAGCTCATGCTAAAGTGATAAAATATTTTAAAAGAAGGAAATTTAGACCAAGGAGTTCTGTGTGCTTAACAAACATTCCCATTTATATTGTCTTGTCCCCTCTTAGTATTTGGTGAAGGATTGTTTCATGATTCCTGGAGTGCAGAAGTGCTGCTGGACCATTAACATCATGGCCCACGTACTTTGAAAGCCTGATCACTCTGGCCGTCCATGTTGAACAACCCTCCACGTCACCAGCCAGAACCCCAGCTCAGCCAATCAGCAAGTGGAGAAGTTTCTGTTAAGCTTCGCAGATTCTAACCCCTATAAGATGGACTCTTGTCCTTACAATCTACCTGATTATGACCTTGCACCTTGCTGTCTACCTACACTGTACTTACTCTTTAATGCGTTATTCTGCACTCTGTTATTGTTTTACCTTGCACTTCCTCACTGTTTTAATGAATTGATCTGTATGGACAGCATACAAGACAAATTTTTCCCTGTGACAATAATAAAACAGTTTATCAATTTACCAATTTACTAAGCCAGCCAGAGAGTATGTTGCTGCATCCATTTTTATTGTGGTCAATTACTTTTTCACTGTACAGGCATTGCAAAAATTCAATTCTGATGCAATTGGAAATAAAAAGTAATAAAAATAAATAATATACACAAGAGATTCTGCAGATGCTGAAAATGTCCTGTGAAGAATAAGAATTTCAGAATGTATTCTGTATACATTTCTCTGATATTAAATTAAACTTAAAACTATAGAAGGATCTCAGTTCAAAACATCAATTCTTTATTCCTCTTCATAGTTGCTGTATGACCTATTGAGTTCCTCTAGCATTTTGTGTGTGTTCTAAGTAAAAATAGATTCTCAGTCTCTCCACCCATATCCTCACAAATGAAACAAAGAGTGGGAGTAAACGGAACCTTTTCAGAATGGCAGGCAGTGACTAGTGGGGTACCGCAAGGCTCAGTGCTGGGACCCCAGTTGTTTACAATATATATTAATGATTTAGATGAGGGAATTAAATGCAGCATCTCCGAGTTTGTGGATGACATGAAGCTGGGCGGCGGTATTAGCTGTGAGGAGGATGCTAAGAGGATGCAGGGTGACTTGGATTGGTTAGATAAGTGGGCAAATTCATGGCAGATGCAATTTAATGTGGATAAATGTGAGGTTATCCACTTTGGTGGAAAGAACAGGAAAACAGATTATTATCTGAATGGTGGCCGATTAGGAAAAGGGGAGGTGCAACGAGACCTGGGTGTCATTGTACACCAGTCATTGAAAGTGGGCATGCAGGTACAGCAGGCAGTGAAAAAGGCAAATAGTATGTTGGCATTCATAGCAAAAGGATTTGAGTACAGGAGCAGGGAGGTTCTACTGCAGTTGTACAAGGCCTTGGTGAGACCGCACCTAGAGTATTGTGTGCAGTTTTGGTCCCCTAATCTGAGGAAAGACATTCTTGCCATAGAGGGAGTACAAAGAAAGTTCACCAGATTGATTCCTGGGATGTCAGGACTTTCATATGAAGAAAGACTGGATCGACTAGGCTTATACTCGCTGGAATTTAAAAGATTGAGGGGGGGATCTTATTGAAATGTATAAAATTCTAAAGGGATTGGACAGGCTAGATGCAGGAAGATTGTTTCCGATGTTGGGGAAGTGCAGAACGAGGGGTCACAGTTTAAGGATAAAGGGGAAGCCTTTTAGAACCGAGATGAGGAAAAACTTCTTCACACAGAGAGTGGTGAATCTGTGGAATTCTCTGCCACAGGAAACAGTTGAGGCCGGTTCATTGGCTATATTTAAGAGGAATTTAGATATGGCCCTTGTGGCTAAAGGGATTGGGGGTATGGAGAGAAAGCAGGTACAGGGTTCTGAGTTGGATGATCAGCCATGATCATACTGAATGGAGGTGCAGGCTTGAAGGGCCGAATGGCCTACTCCTGCACCTATTTTCTATGTTTCTATGTAACCTTCTCATTGCTCTAACCACCTTCAAAAGACCAGAGTGAAAAAAAAAGACAGGCTATAAAAACCTGGGTGTGATAAATCTCGTCGCAAACTCATAAAATTCATAGCTGTTCATTCACTGCATAGTTGAGTACCAGACAAGTAGTGCATCTCGCAGAAATCAAGTTTCAAACAGAGGTATTTTCCCTTCAATCCTTCTTAACAATGAAATTTATATGTTCTTTTTTACAACATAGAATACATGTCTGGCTTCACTTGGTCATTTATGATTCTGATTTGAAATGGGCTGATGTGAAATCAAAGATACGTAATATTTACAAACAGCTTCACCACTCATATCTTCCTTACAGACCACCCTGGTTACAAATAATGATGAGGATACCAAGAGAAATATTTCAAGAGGTTTGTTTGATGTTGCCAGAAGGATCAGTCTGTTTAAATCTGGATACTTAAGATTTTGTTGGGTTCCGATTCTGAAGGGAGGGTTGTTTGTGTTTACTGTCACTGGATTATGAAACTAACAGCATCTTGCCAAGTAGTCAAATACAATAACAACCGGAAAAATTCAGAAACTGCTGTCGGTGAACCCTTCCTCATCGACATGGATTTTTATTGTAACCTCCTCTGCATAATCAATGAAGAACAGTAAATGAAGAACTTCAATTAATTCTTCCTAATTCACTGTTTAAAAATGTACTGAAAATAAACCCCTTTACTCCATGAAGAATAAATGAGCTTCTAATAATACATTAATCTACAACTCTGCCAATTTATTTCTCAGACCCAGAAAAGATATGGATTATCATTCACTTGGATATTTTTTGATATAGAACATAGCTTTTATTTTTATTATTTCATATTTATTATTTCAGATTGACGAAGGAGAGCTGAACACTTAACAGAGAAAGCAGCACATAAATAATTGAATAAGGCAGGTCACAATGAAAGCAATATTAAAACATGGATGTCTAGCCAGAGAGTTCCTTTGATCCATATCAATCCAATGTGCTTGACCTGATATATCACCAATTATTCCCATTTCTCATGAACGGTCAAACATCTGAAATATTAACAATGTTTCCCTCTTTTACAGATGCTGCTTAACTGAATGTTTCCTTGTACTCAAACCCTCAATCCTCGATATTCAAATGCCCTGCAAACCTCAGGAATTTTACAGCTCTTTGCCTCCAGCCTCTTATGCATCATCCCTCAGCTCTGCTGTACTTTTGGCTGCCACGTCTTTGGGTCATTATCTGTGAAAATTTCTCTGTAGACTTCTCCACTTCCCCATTCCTTCACAGAATCACAAAGTAGTTACAGCAGAGAAGGAAAGCATTTGACCCATTAATTCCTTACTATCTCTATATAAGAGCAATTCTTTGCCCCATGCCCTGCAGTGTGGAGGTTGAGAACTTTATGTTCCTTGGAGTTAAACCATGTTGGCACCATAGCCAAGAAAGCTCACCAATACCTCTACTTCCTCAGGATGCTAAAGAAGTTTGGCATGTCATCTTTGACCCTCGCTATTTTTTATAAATACACCACTGACAGCATCCTATCCAGATGCATCATGGCTGGGGGTATGCATCTATTCTGCCTGAGACATCAAGAAACTGGAAGGAGTTGTGGACACAACTCAATGCATCATGGAAACCAACCTCTTCTCCATGGACTCTGTGCACACTGCTCACTGCCTTAATAAAGCAGCCAGCATAATCAAAGTCTTTACTTCCTCAGACACTCTTCCTTCTCCTTCCTCCTATTAATCATAAGATACAAAAGCCCGAAATCATATACCACCAGGCACAAGGACAGCTCTTATCCTGTTGTTATAAGATTATTGAATGACCCTTGTATGTTAAGGATGGACTCTTGATCACCTGCACTGTGTACATTACATCACTCCTGGAGTCCTTTGGCTCACTGCCTTTTAAAAATAATATAATGTCAAAGGTTGATTTACAGGTTCATCAGCTTATCAAGGAGGCAAATAGAATGTCAGACTTCATTGCGAGAAGGATTGAATTTAGGAGTGAAAGCTTATGTTGCCACTGAACAGGGTACTGGTGAGGATGCAGCTGGAGTACTATATGCTTAATTTTGAAAATATTTATCGGCTTTGGAGGAGGTGCAGAGGAGGTTCACCAGCAGGATTCCGGAGATGAGGATAGACTGAGTCTCCTGGGACTATATTTGCTGGAATTCTGAAGGATGAGAGGGGATTTTATAGAAACATAAAATTATGACAGAAGGTAGAGGCAGGGAAGTTGTTTCCACTGGGAAGTGAGACTAGAACCAAGGAACACAGCCGTATGATTTGGGAGATAAGATTAAAGATGAAAACGAAGAACAACTGCTTTTTCCAGAGAGTAGTATATCTGTAGTGAATCTGTTTAATTTTCTGCTCAGCAGTGAAGGTTACCTCATTAACTATATGTAAGACACAGTTAGGTTTTTTCGTAGTAAGGGAATTAAGGGTTAGGAGAAAAAGGCAGGTAGGTAGAGCTGAGACCATGCAGATCAATCATTATCTTAATGAATGGCGGAGCGGGCTTGATGGGCAAGATGGCTTTTTCCTGCTCCTATCTCTTATCCTCTTACATTCTTATAATGGAGAGAGGGAGTTTGGTTTATGTAAACCCATTCATTCCGACAATGCACCGTGTGACAGTGTAACTATGTATGTACCCATACTATTGCAGTGTTTATAGATTAAAGAATTCTAAAATAATTACAGTTTTAAAGTTAAAAGATGCCTCAAATGTTTGCCAGTATAACAGTACATTGAAAAGTTGTGTGGTAATTAATAAAAATGGAAGAAATACTACCCATTTACTGCCTCTGAAATTTTTGACCTTACCTTTTAAGTTCCAGTCAACAAGGTAATGCAAATTCTAGAGATAATTAGAATTCAGGACCTACTAGAAAAGCCCTTGGAGTAAAGAAATCTAAAGTATCAGACATGCAGTTTCTGTTTGATTAGTAATGCATCTTCTTTAAAAACGATAACTGTCTGTGACATCCAAGGTACATAGTGACTATTACATCACTAAAAGAGTTAGAACAAAATGTCCTTCCACTGTTGTCTCTTCCTTTCCCCAATGTGTTGATTGGTTATGAATATTGAAGAACTAGTCCATTAATGTTGGTAACTTACCAATTCTTCAATGACAGGATTACAGATAAACCTAGTGCTGACCTAGACTATATCCACACATTTTCATTTTCCAGCTAAAGGACACCGACTCAGCAACCCTCCAGTCTATCTCAAGAAAGTAATAATATAATGTCCTGCATTGCTTAATCATCAGAGAAGTGACTGAATTCACCTCCAAACTTGAGAGAAGCTAATCATAGAGATCTAGCCATTTCTCTTCATGGATAATGCCTGAATTATTCAACAATGCTTCACCAGGATTTCCAAGTCCCTTCACATCCTCACCCCTCACTCTCTGTACCTCCTCCAGACCTAAAAACCTAGAGAAACTGTAGTGCTTCCGCTCCAGGCATACCCAGTGCCTTTACTGAACCAATGGTGCAAATTTCATCTTTTATGACATCACTTGACTGTCAGATGTCAGTTCTTAGAACATAGAACTTAGAACAATACAGCACGGTACAAGGTCTTTGGCCCACAATGTCGTGCCAACGTTTTAACCTACCCTAAAAACAATCCAAACCTGTCCTCTTACACAACCTATTTTTCTATTTTTCTATCTTCCAAGTGCCTATCAGAGAGTTTCTTAAATGCTCCTAATGTATCTGCTTCTACCACCACCTTTGGCAGAGTGTTCCACTCACCCACCATTCTCTGTGAAAAGAATATAACTCTGACATTCACCATGTACTTTCTTCCTTGCATAATGCTCCCATGTATTTGCTATTTCCACCCTTGGAAAAAAATCTCTGGCTATCCACTCTGATATGCATCTTACTACCTTGTACACCTCTATCAAGTAAACTCTCATCCTCCTTCACCGCAAAGACAAAAGGCCAAGGTTGTCAACCTATCTTCATATGACACACCTTCTAGTTCAGGCAGCATTCAGCTAAATCTTGTCTGCACACTCTCTAAAGCTTCCACATCCTTCCTATAATGAGGTGACCAAAACTGAACACAGTATTCCATAGGACCATAAGATATAGGAGCAGAATTAGGCCATTAGGCCATTGAGTCTGCCCCATCATCTGATCATAGCTGATCGATTTCCCCCTCAGGATCAATCTCCTACCTTTGCCCCATAAACCTTCATGCCTTGACTAATTAAGGATCTATCAAACTCTGCCTTAAATATACCTAATGACTTGGCCCACACAGCCACCTGTGACAGTGAATTCCAGACTCACCACTCTCTTACTATAGAAATTCCTTTTCATCTCCATTCTAAATAGATGTACCTATATCCTAAGGCTATGTCCTCTGGTCCTAGACTCTCCCACCACAGGATACATCTTCTCCACATCCACTCTATCGAGGGCTTTCAACATTTGTTAGATTTCAATGAAATTCCCCCCTCATTCTTCCGAATTCTAGTGGGTACAAGCCCAGAGTCATCAAATGCTCCACATATGATAAGCCTTTCAATTCCAGAATCATTTTCCTGAACTCCCTTTGAACCCTCACCAATGACAGAAAATCATTTCTTAGATAGGGTGCCCAAAGCTGCTCACAATACTCTAAGTCAGGACTCACCAGTGTCTTATACAGCCTCAAATTTACATCCCTGCTTTTATATTCTATTCCACATGAAATGAATGCTAACATTGCATTTGCCTTCCTCACCACCAACTCAACCTGCAAATTAACCTTTCGAGAATCCTGCAAAAGGACTCCCTTTGTACCTCAGATTTTTAAAAACTTTTCTCTCCATTTAGAAAATGTATACACTTTTGCTTTTCTAAGTGCATGACCATACACTTCCCGATACTGCGTTCCAGCCGCTGCTTCCTTGCCCATTCTCCTAATCTGTCTACATTCTTCTTCAACCTCTCTGCTTCCTCAACACCTTATGACCCTCCACCTATTGTTGTATTGTCTGCAAACTTGGCCACAAAGCTATCAATTCCATCATCCAAATTATTGACATATAATGTCAGAAAAAAGTGGCCCCAACACAGACCCCTGTGGAACACCACTAGTCAATGGCAGCCAACCAGAAAAGGCCCCTTTTATTCCCACTCTTTGCCTCCTGCCAATCAGTCAATGCCCTATCTATGCTAGTATGTTTCCTCTAATACTATGGGCTCTTAACTTATTAAGCAGCCTCATGTTTGGAACTTTGTCAAAGGCCTTCTGAAAATCCAATTTCACAATATTCACCAACTCTCTTTTGCCTATCATGTTTGTTAGTTCTTCAAAGAATTCCAACAGATTTGTCGAAAAATCTTCCCTTAAGGAAACCATGCTGACTTTGGCCTCCTTTATCATGTGCCTCCAAGTACCCCAAAACCAGATCCTTAAAAATTGACTCCAACATCTTCCCAACCACTGCGAACAGACTAATTGGGCTATAATTTCCTTTCTTCTGCCTCCCATATTTAATTGAAGAGTGGAGTGACATTTGCAATTTTCCAGCCCTCTGGAACCATGCCAGAATCTACTGATTCTTGAAAGATCATTACTAATGCTTTCACAATCTCTTCAGCCACTTCTTTCGGAACACTGGGGTGTACACCATGTATGGTGTAACCAACGTTTTCTAGAGATACACATAACTTTGTGGCTCTTGAACTCAATCCCTCTACTAACGGAGGCCAACACACCACATGCCTTCATAAACCACCCTATCAACTTGAGTGGCAACTTTGTGAGATCTATGGACTTGTATCCTAAGTTCCCTGTTCCTCCCCACTGCCAAAATTCCTGCCATTAAACCTGTATTCTGCCTTCAAATTTGACCGTCTAAAATTATTCACTTCACATTTTTCTGGATTGCGTTCCATCTGCCACTTCTCAGCCCAGCTCTGCATCCTGTCAATATGCAATTTTAACTTGCAACAACCCTCCACACCATCCGGAACTCTACCAACCTTCATGCCATCTGCAGACTTACTAACACACCCGTCCACTTCCTCATCCAGGTCAGTTATAAAAATCACAAAGAGCAGGGATCTTGGAAGAGACTCCCTGTTACTGTTACTGTTACTGTTACTGTTACTATTCTGTTACTATTCTTTGGGCTGGTGAGATTGCAAAAATCATTGACAAGGTGCAGTAATCTCTTCTTTCACTTCCCATTGTGATCTGGAGACTATCTTATTTGGCCCAGGGGGCTTATCTCTGGTATCTTTGGGATCTCTACATCCAGCAACAGTGATGTCATAAAGTGACATAGTACCAATCACATTGCTGAATTCTCACAGGTAGCAAAAATAAAGCAAATATTTGCTCAACAAAATATGAACATTGTTATGGTCCGGTCCCAAACTCGCATTCTGGTTCTTGATCCGGTCCGTGGACTCCGGACTCCGGGTCTTGTAGCCGTCCCTCCTTTCACCTTTGAGCCAATTAGTCACACCTGTGGATCATCGTAGCTTGTTGGGGCTCAAGGAGACCCACCTGATGCCCATCGGCTGGCAGGTGTATATAGGGGGCTCTGGGACTGAGTGGAGTTGGTGGGTTGTCCTGCTTATCCTGGTGTGGAGTTCCCCCTTGTTGAAGGTGAGGTCTTTGAGTAAGTCTGTCAGGCACCCTGGACCTAGTTCCCTTTCTATCCCCTGCCTCTGTTGGGTAAGCCTGGCTGGACTACTGTTGCCTGCTGCTGAAGGTTTGTGCCCTGCAACCTACCCAGGTGCCCTGTGACCTGCTCATGCCCCTGTGTTCCTGCCTCTGAGGTCTGGGCCCTGCCTAGGAGTTATATGGCCTTCCCAGAGGTCTCTACCCCTACCTATCCCTCATTGCTGATGGGTTGTGCCCTGCAACCTACTAAGGTGACCTGTGACCTGCTCAGGCCCCTGTGTTCCTGCCTGGGAGGTCTGGGCCCTGCCTAGGAGTTATGTAGCCTTCCCAATGAACTCTAGGATCCTCCTGACTTGCCTGAACTCTAAGACTCTCTTGGAACCCCAGCATTACCTTGAACCATATAACAATCACAGCATGGAAACAGGCCATCTTGGCCCTCCTAGTCCGTGCCGAACTCTTAATCTCACCTAGTCCCACCTACCTGCACTCAGCCCATAACCCTCCACTCCTTTCCTGTCCATATACCTATCCAATTTTACCTTAAATGACACAATTGAATGTCATGTCCCTCACGCACACCATGGTCTCCACATCTTGTCTCTTGTTTAGTTGTTCCTGTCCTGCCCCTAGTACTTCAGTGCACTTGGGTCCAGCCTCCTGTCCCCTTATGACAAACATATGAAAACAAATTTATTTGAACTAAAACTAAATTTTGTTTTCAGTTTCAAAGTAATCATTTTATTACTTTAGAACACTAAAATGTGAAACAATTTATCTGCAGGAAAGATTCTGAATATAAATTTCAGTTGTATTCAGGGCCAGAGAGTTCATAATACAGTATTTATAATTTTGCACTATTAACAATAAAGTAACAGTTAATTGAACAAGGATTTTTTTAAAAATAAGAACAGTTAACCTATAAGTGAAGCTATTATCAGATTCATTAATTTATGTTGATTGCACCATAGGATACTGCAAATGAGCTCAATGTGAAACAAGGAGAAGAATGTATTGTGCCTTCTGGATTTCTGCATTTATCTTATGTGCATATGCCAAATGTCACTATCATATTCTCCACTTTATATTAGTGAATTCTGATATCTTCTGATTCAAATACCAATTTCACATTATTGTTTTTGCACAACAAACTAAAGCACTTTTTAAAAAATTATTTTGAAAATACTGCCATTTATAGAGGAAATGAAGAGATTATTGCAAAAAATTAAACATACTGTAGCCCCATCAGGAGGGGCATCCATAGACCTTAACAGAATGTTATTTAACTTGTGCTGTTCTCTGGACAACCAAGTACAAAACTAAACTTTGGATTAAGCATGAGTGTTGAGGACTTGAAGGATTTTGAACCCAATTAAAAAGATTCAGCAAGTTGGTAGGTGAAGGCAGCATCAGCTATCAAGTCCTGAAAAGCTAATTTTGCTTCTAGCACTCCATCCATATTTAGAAGCAGGGAATAAAACCTTGGAAAATGGTTATAGAAGGCAGCATGTTAATGTTTGCATCCAAAGCATTAAAACATTCTGTGCTCTATAAGCTAACAATTGTTAATGTATAACATCTATGTGAAACCTGCTGAATGTCTAAAATGAATCTGGTAAAGGGTCATTGGCCCGTTAACGCTGATTCTCTCCACTAATGTTAGCTACTGATTTCCAGCTCTTTGTTTTTTATTTTATATTTCCAGCATTCACAATTTTAATTTCCCCCTTTTCTGTTGCTCTTAAATTAAATCTTTTGGTTTAGTGCAAAAACATAATATAGTTGTTACTTGAAGCTCGCAGGTGGAACCTACTTTGCATCAAGAAATGAAGTACAAAGGCCACGCATATGGGATACAAAACCAAAAGCTGGAAAGATATAGTTATTAGGCAAATTGTTTCAGTTTGTCTGCAGCATGTAGGAAAGATAAATATTAAGACACTATGTTACTTTGTCTTTGGATTTGACATTGGTAACTTCAGCAATTTGCCTACTGCCACAACACCTAGACAACAACAATGCATGTTCGCAACATTAATTAGCAAGCTTCAAAACCTGGGCCTCTTTATCTCCCTCTGCAACTGAATCTTTGACTTCCTCATCAGTAGTTAGTAGTGATCAGTAATAACATCTAGCTGACAATCAACACAGACACACCTTAAGAATGTGTTCTTTGCACATTAATCCACACTGTCTAGCCTCATGATTGTGTGACTAGGCATAGCTCAAACACCGTCTATAAATTTGTTGATGAAACCACCTTTGTCAGAATTCCAGATGGCAGCAAGGTGTACAGGAGCAAGATGGATTGGTTGATTGAATACCTATGTCAGAGATTTGGCATGTCAACAAATACATTCAAAAACATCTCCATGGTACAACTATAGAGCATTCTGACAGGCTGCATCACTGTCTTGTATGGAGGGGCTACTGCACAGGACTGAAAGAAGCTGCAGGAGTTTGTAAATCTAGTCAGCTCCTTCTTGGGTACTAGCCTACAAGTTACCCAGGACTTCTTTAGGGAGCGGTGTCTCAGAAATGCAGCGTCCATTATTGAGTACCTCCAGTACCCAGGGCATGCCCTTTCCTCACTGTTACCATCAGGTAGGAGGTACAGAAGCCTGAAGATACACACTCAGCGATTCAGGAACGGCTTCTTCCCTCTGCCATCTGATTCCTAAATAGACATTGAATCTTTGGACGCCTCTTCACTTTTTTTTAATAAACAGTATTTCTGCTTTTGCACTTATTAAAATCTATACAATATACATAATTGATTTACTTTATTTTATTTATTATTATTTTTTTCTTTTCTATGCTAGATTATGTATTGCATTGAATTGCTGCTAAGTTAGCAAATTCCACATCACATGCCGGTGATAATGAATCTGATTCTGTTGCAACAACAGCCCTCAGTCAATGTCAACATGGCTAAGGAATTGATTGTGGACTTCAGAAAGAGGAAGTTTGGAGAACACACACTAGTCCTCATCAAGAGGTCAGCAGTGAAAATGGTGAGCAGCTTCAAGTTCCTGGGCGTCACCATCTCAAGATTTCTATCCTGGGCCAGCAGATTGATGCGATCAGGAAGAAGCCATGCCCATGCTAGTGGCTATACTTCATTAGGAGCCTAAGGACATTTGGTGCATCACCAAAGACTCTAACAACTTTCTACAGATGTATAGTGAAGAACATTCTGACTGGCTACATCACCACCGTTGTTTGGAGGTTCCAATGCACAGAATTGAAAGAAGCTCCAGAGGGTTGTAGAATCAGCTAGCTCCATCAGAGAACAACCAGCCCTAGTATCAATAACATTTTCAACTAGCAGTGCCTCAAGAAGGTGGTATTCATCATTAAGGACCTTCACCATCTGAGACATGCCCTGTTGCCATTATTACTTTTGGGGAGGAAACACAAGACCTGAAGACCCATTCTGCTATAAGATCCATGGACACTACCCCCTTCCTCTTTTGCACTATTTATTTACATATTCATTTATTGTAACTTGTAGGATCGTTTTATGTATTGCACCGTACTGCTGCCACAAAACAACAAATTTTATGACAAATGTCAGTGAAAATAAAACTGATTCTGAATCAGTTTTGACACATGCTACCTTACAGCAGAGTCCCGCATGTGTATATACTGCAAACTTATGCGCTTGAAGCTATTTCCTAGTAAGAATCAATCATTTTGTAACCAGGCAATGTAACCCAGATTAAACCAGAAGATACCCATCTGGATATTCTTCATAAATCATACATAACTGCAGCTTCAGAGAATTACACTTTTTCCAGGGGAAAAGATTTCCGTGCACCATATTGGACCATGTGGTTGGCGTATTGGAGGTTACATTTTACCACAAAGATAAAAATCTTTATATGTTTGCTTAATCAAAGTACAAACTAATTTATAACCATATAACAATTACAGCACGGAAACAGGCCATCTCGGCCCTTCTAGTCCGTGCCGAACACTTACTCTCACCTAGTCCCACTGACCCGCACTCAGCCCATAACCCTCCATTCCTTTCCTGTCCATATACCTATCCAATTTTACTTTAAATGACAATACCCAACCTGCCTCTACCACTTCTACTGGAAGCTCATTCCACACAGCTACCACTCTCTGAGTAAAGAAGTTCCCCCTCTTGTTACCCCTAAACTTTTGCCCCTTAACTCTCAACTCATGTCCTCTTGTTTGAATCTCCCCTGCTCTCAATGGAAAAAGCCTATCCACATCAACTCTATCTATCCCCCTCATAATTTTAAATACCTCTATCCAGTCCCCCCTCAACCTTCTGAGCTCCAAAGAATAAAGACCTAACTTGTTCAACCTCTGTATCTTAGGTGCTGAAACCCAGGTAACATTCTAGTAAATCTCCTCTGTGCTCTCTCTATTTTAGAATTTTCTACTATTTACGTGGTAACGGATTTGGGATCGGATTACTTGCTGCGAAATGGTAGGAGTGAAATTTACCATGTAATGAGCTGAAACATACTATAAATAGGACTTCATCTACGCTAATTTCATTCTCTTCCCAGCTCGTCCAATAAACAAACAATGTACGTGGACCATGTTTAAATATGCTTACACAGCATGTTTGCTTTTCTAGAAAATCAAGTTTGATCTAAACTTATCTCCTTGAAAATGCCCTCTTAGTCTGTTTCTTGACCTGAGCAGATGGAGTTGTCCATTAAGCTATGTTGCAGCATTATTAACTCAATCTTCCTTGGTCCCCCAGTTGGAGTCATGCATCTGTTCTCTATCTGCATTGTATTCTGTGTTAAGTGTTTATTATGGTAATTAGTCACATGAGTGGTAAAAGTGAGGGGAATAAGTTATGTATTCATGCTTTGTTCTTTGCAGTTTCCAGTAGTTGGAGGCCAGCAGATTTCATATTGTTTTGCTGACTGCCCAATAACGTTCAATTACGCTTTGCTGACACTTGGATATGCTTAAGTTTCATCACATCAAGATTGTACATTCACTAATTGTGAATAAAGGATCAAATGCATATTCTCAATTTTTGGAGCAATCGTTATGGAGTGAGGGCACATCATCATGTGTAACAAATCCGTAGGGTCACCAGCAGTGGTAATTGTCTTGGTTTTGCTTCGGTTTATCTCCTTTAATATTTATATGCATGGACGATTCAGTGCAGTGTTGCCTGCATGTTGCATTGTTAGAAGCAGTAATTGTCATATGAGTCTCCATCTGAGGAATGGTCAAATTGTGCCCATGCTTCAGTGAAGACTACATTGCATCTATGCTAAGACCACCCAACTTGGGTTGATAATTTTCTAAATGCAGAGAAAATACAAAAATCTGAGGTGCAAAAGGATTTGAGAGTCCTTGTGCATAAAGATTAATCTGCAGGTTGAGTCTGTGTTGAGGAAGTCAAATGCGATGTTGGCATTCATTTCAAGAGGATTTGAATATACAAGCAAGGATGTAATGTTGAGAACATAAAAAAAAAGGAACAGGAGTAGATTTCAGACTTGAGACTTTATAAAACACTGCTGAGGCTTCCTTTGGAGTATTGTGAGCAGGTTTGGGCCCCTTAGAAAGGATGTGCTGAAACTGGAGAGGGCTCAAAAGAAGTTCACAAAAACAATTCCAGGATTAAATGACTTGTCAAAGCAAAAATGTTTGATGGCTCTGGACTTGAATTCACTGGAATTCAGAAGAATGGGGGGGTGACCTCATTGAAATCTACTGAATGGTGAAAGGCCTTGATAAAGTGGATTTGGAGAGGGTGTTTCCTTTGGTGGAAGAGTCTAAGACCAGAGAACACAGCTTTAGAATAGAGGGTCATCCTTTTAGAACAGGGATGAGGAGAAATTTCCTTAGCCAGAGAGTGGTGAATATGTGGCATTTGTTGTCACAAGCGGCTGTGGAGGCCAAGTCTTTATGTATACTTAAGGAAGAGATTGATAGATTCGTGTTTGTTCAGGGTGTGAAGGGATATAGGGGAAGGCAAGTGATTGAGGCTGAGGGAAAATATGGATCAGCCATGATGAAATGGTGGAGCAGACTCGATGGGCCAAATGGCCAAATTTTGCTCCTGTAACTTATGGTCTAATGGTCTAAAAACAGTTACTTTCCCTAAGCAGTAAGGCTGATCAATGCCTCCCAACTCCACCGCTCCTTTATTATTTCCTATTAGAAACCTTATGTACAGCCTAGCATCACTTTATGGATATGCAATCAATCTACGTATAGAAGCTCTTGTGTATTTATACTCATTGTGTTTATTATTATTATTATTACTGTTGCTGCTGATTTCTTTAACTTTTGTTTTTCTTTGTGCTGCATCATTTCCAGAATAACAATTATTTTGTCCTCCTTACATTTGTGTTCAAGAAATGACATTATGCAATCTTGAATCATTAGCTATTGAAGAAAACAAAGGAATTTCCACCAATGTTTGTCAATAATCCAACAAAAAAAGTGGATTAGCAGATCATTCACTTCAGTATGGGATGTCTAATAAATATTCATAAAGATGAAACCGACTTATTTATTTATTTATTCAAGTAGCCCAACAGGTCTGTGCATTGTGCTTCACACACTCAACCTTATGGTTTACACTTTGTTTTTCTTCCTCATTTGGTTTGTTAACATAAAAAGCTAGACTTTTCTTTAAAAGTGTATGTAGGAACTTCTTGAAAGATGTGATAATGGACTGTAAAATGAATATTTGCTTCATTAAATCAGTTAAGTTGAGCTCTAATTGATTAAAAAGTGAACCCAGACAATTAAATTGAGTGTGAAGTTTAAATGACAAATAGTATTTTCCATTACCTAAACCATTCATTCTTTCTCTGTATTTATGTGATGCTTTATTAATTCATGAATTAAAATATAACTTTTTGTCCCAGGAAATGAATAACATAACAAGTAACATTAAGCTGACACTCTTTGACAGTAGGATAGAGAAAAAAAAAATGCGCCTTTGAGGAAACCAATTTATCCCTCACATTCAGCTAAATAAAATAAATCCATTAGACAGGTTTGGAATTTCCCTCTAACAATTATTTTCTAAAATAACAACCTGTCACAGAAAGAGTAGAGGCATTGTCTTGAAGTGTATTTTTGTCAACAGTTATTAAGAAATAAGAAGACTGACTTGCCTTAAGAAGAAATTTACCAGCCTCACTATCACCTGCCTAGGGTGACCTGAATTTGGTTTCGTGTTCACCTTCTCCAGAGCACATGGCCTTCGCCTGAAGGTTTCATATTAACATCAGTAGAGAATATTATTGAATAGAGTGCAAAATCACCATTCCATCTGATCCCCTGGGCTTGCTGTCTAATTGAGTTAGATTAAAATTACCTTCATTAATGCATTAAACTTGGTGAATAAACAGAAGAGACTCCAGAGAGAGATGATGAAAGCAGTTAATTTATTTATTTATTATTTATTCAGCGATCCAGCGCAGAGTAGGCCTCTACAGCTCTTCAAATCACGCTGCCCCAGCATCCCCACCAAACCCATTTAACCATAACCTAATCACAGGACAGTTTACAATGACCAATGAACCTACCCAATATGTCTTTGGATTGTGGGAGGCAACTGGAGGAGGACCCGGAGACAATGCACGCATTCCACAGGGAGGACATAACAGAGGTTCGTAAAGAATGGCACCAGAACTGAACTCTGAACCCTGAAACCAGGAATGTCTCGAGCTGTAATAGCGTTGCACTAACCACTATGCTACCATCGTACCCAACCACCAAATGCCCAATAAGATAGAACTATTTCAGTATGAATTTTCACTATGAGTAAAATGAAACATGTCAAAATGTATGCGTAGTCTGCTTGAGAGAAACAGTTGAATTTTAGGTTAATGACTTGTGAAGATATTTATTATTGGCTGCTAGCAAAGCCAAATATAAGCAAACCTAGTCAACAAGGTTTTATGAATGAATGGTAAATTATGTTTGACAAGCTTGCTCAAGTTCTTCAAGGATACATCAGGGAGAGCTTGTCGAGAGAAACCTGTAAATATGGTAACTTAGATTTCCAAAGGGCATTTAACAACGTGTCTTACAAAAGGCTGGTGCTTAAATTAAGAACCAAAGGTGTCTGTATAATAGAAAACAATGATTTGGAATCAATTGATCTCTTTTAGACTTGAGGTTTATAACTAGTGATGTTCCTGGTTTGCAGTTGTTTACATTAATGACCTGCAGGAGGGAACAAAATGTAATGTTTTTAAGTTTGCCAATAATACTGAATAGATCAAAGGAAAAGTTGTGATGAGGACATTATGATTCTGCAATGGGACATAAATAGACTGTGTCTGTGAAAATCTGGGATATGGATTTAACATGGGAAGGTGTAAGATCTGGCAAATTCTGTAAGAGAAACTGAAAGGTGGATTCAGAACTAAATAGAGAGAGATTGCAAAATGAGGGATTTTGCCAAGAATCCTAACAGGACTTTACAGAGCAAATGTGGAAATGTTTTCATTAGTGGGAGAGTCATGAACAGATGACATAGACACAATATCAGGGTCAGTCACTTAAACTGAGGTGTGCAGAAATGACCTTTCTCTGAGTTTAAGTTCAAGTTTAATTGTCATTCAACCATACGCATTTATACAGTCAAACAAAACATCTTCCACTGGGACCAAGGTGCAAAATGTAGTACAGTCACACACAGCACATATTGTTATCATAGAACATGGAGTCACAAAATAATATTAGCACAAGTCCCTGAGTAGTATAGCCTGAAGATTGGTGGTGCATGGGACGTTGCCCTAAAGCCATGTTTCTGCAAGATCAAGCACGCAGCAGTTCTCCGTTTCATGCTGGGTCAGCTGCAATCCAGTTTGCCTTCCAGGCAGTGATGTGGAAACTTATGATCTCTAGTTGCAAAGTGTTCCCCTATCATAAACTTCTGTCACTTGCCCTGTTTCATTCCCTAGTATTCTACACTGTCACTAGCTGGGTTTTCTATATACTGATTAAGGAAACTTTCCTGAACTCATTTGACTTGCTCTTCCCCATCCAGCCATTTTGCGGTATGGAGGTCCTAGTCAATATGTGGAAAGTTAAAATCTCCGACAATCACGATCTTATGTTTCTTGCAAGAGTCTAAATTTGCTCCTCTAAATACTGGTTAATCTATAACATATTCTCATTTACGCAGTCATACCTTTCTTACTCTTCAGTTCTACTAATAAATCCCCACTAGACAAGCTCTTCAGTCTGTCCTGATGAAACACTGCTATGACATTTCCCATGATTAGTAACATCACCCCTCTCCCTTTAATCCTTCCCACTCTATCATATCTAAAACAATGAAACTTCTATCCCACCTGCAACCAAGTCTCACTAATGGCTACAACTTCATAATTCCATGTGCTGATCCATGCCCTAAGCTCATCCACTTTTCCTACAAAACTCCTTGTATTGAAATAGCTCAGAACATTAATCCCAGTATGCTCAGCATTTCAATTCCTGTCTTTGTATGTAGGCTTATCAACACCTTTCTTCACAAACTCTCCACTATCTGTTCTGGCGCTCCGGTTCCCATGCCCCTGCAACACTAGTTTAAACATGCCATGCAGAATTAGCAAACCTTCCCACTAAGATATTAGTTTCACTCCAGTTCATACGAAAAATATCCCTCTGTAAAGGACCCACCTTCCCAGAAAGAGAACCCAAGGATCCAAAAATCTGAAGCCCTCCCTCCTGCACCAACTCCTTAGCCATGTGTTAAACCATATGGTCTTCCTATTTCTGGCCCCATTAGCATGTGGCATGGGTAGCAGTCCTAAGTTAAGAGCCCTGGAGGTCCAGTCCTTTAACTGAGAACCTAACTTCCTGAACTCACTTTGCAGGATTTCGTCATCCATCCCCAGGAGGCAACAAACCCTCCAGAAATCTCCTTCTCATCCACAGAACTTCCTTTCTGTTCCCCTCACTAACTAATCTATCATTACAGCTCGACAATACTCACCTCTTCCCTTCTGAACACAGAGGCAGTCTCAGTGCCAGAGACTTGACCACTGCAACATTCCTCTGCTAGGTCATTCCCCCCAACAGTATCCAAAGTTGTTGTTGAGAGAAACAGACATGAGGCTACTCTGCGTTGGCTGTCTATCCTCTTTCACCCACCTGACGATCACTCAGTTACACATGTACTGCACCTTGGGTGTAACTACATCCCTGCGTGCCCTATCAATCAACCAGTCAGCCTCCTGAATGATCCAGAGATCATCTAGTTCCAGCTCCAACTCCTTAATGCAGTCTGTTAGAAGCTGCGGCAGGTGGCACTTCTTGCAGGTGTAGTCATCAAGCGGGAGGTCACACTACCTTCCCACATCTCACAGGAGAAGTATTTCAGTATCCTGTCTGGCATTCTCCCTGCTCTAAATGTGCAATAAGAAATAAAGGAAGTATAAATAATGAAAAGAATCTACCAATGGCCTTGTCTCTCCTTGCCAAATCCTCAACTCCCCTGTCCAACACAGGCCCACTGAAACAATTGCCACTCCACTTAAACCTAACTTTTTTAATTGGTCCTTGCCAAGTGGCCAATTATGCACAATCCAAAGTCTCCTCAGGACTGTGCTGACTGATCCAATCATTTCTGCGATACCGTCCTCCCTCCAAACAATCTGGTATCTCCTCAGGAATAGGCTGCCATAAAAACGGAAGAAGCATTGTATTTCACAAACTACCCAACTGCCTACTGTGCCAAGAAACTCTTCACCCATGTTTGTTAGAGTATGTTGGTCTCTAAGAATACACAGGACCTAAGTGGAAGCAAGACACTGTCCATCCCAAAGGACTGCCTAAGAAAGAAAATACAATTGTTTCCAAAGATCTTCTGGTATGAGACTACTACAATTTTTGTCACACTCTCCCATTTTAAATATTCAGAGAACTGCAAACACTCACATCCTGCAGGTCTCTTGACCTAAATTGTGAAAGATAGTGACAGTTATGAAAAACAGAGTGATGCTGTCCTTTCTATAAGTGCAATGAATAATAATGATAGTCAAAAGCTCCTTTCATGAATTCAGCAATCCTATGTTAGCTACAGCATGCTAAGTATTTTTGGTGCAATTCGTGTTTTGCAATTTGGGAAAAAATGGTAAATAATTTTGACACTGAAAGGTCGAAAAATAATCTATTATATCAATGGAATGCATAAGGATGTTTTATCTCCACGGTCAACTGCTTTGATGAAATCTTTAATTCATAACTGGCATTAGGTTATAGCTGAGTGGATAGTATGTGTTTCTTAGTCAAATTTTGTATATTAGGTGTGTAGCATCAGGAAATAATTTGATCCAATTGCAAAAGTGTATTCTGATTTTGAAGTTTTTCAATATATTTACAATTGGGAATTTTCATGGTTTAATAGTTATTATTTAGCTTTGTGTGTATATTTCAATGCAAGGTAAGTTGAAGAAAGAACCTACTATATATTCTCAGAGATTGATCCATCAGAATCAATATTGGCATGTAGAGGGTTGTATCTGGTGATAGAGGATACATTGCTGCTGTTCTGAAAAAAATAAAAAGTGCAAATGATTGCTGAGCTAATCATTTATAATGAGGATATGCCGTCTAAGGCAGAATTCAGTTATATGGCACAAAAACAGGCCCTTGAGACCCAAATTGCCCATGTCAACCAAATTGCCTACCTGAACTATTCCCATTTGCCTGCATTTGCCCCATATCCCTCTAAACTTTTCCTATTCATGCACCTGTCTAAATATATTTTCAACATTGTAATTATATCCACCTTTACGGCTTCCTATGGCACCCACCATTCTCTGTGTGATAAAGTTGCCCCTCAGATCCCTTTTAAATCTTTCTCACCTTAAACCTATATCCTCCAAGGACTTTGACCATTCACCTCATTTATGCTGCTCATGATTTCATATATTTCCATAAGGTCAGCCCTCAGCCTCTGACCCTCCATGAAAAGAAGAGCCAAACTATTCAGGCTTTCCTTATACCCCAAGTCCTTCAGACATGACAACAACCCTGAGATTATTTTCTGCATCCTTTCTAGTTTCCTTTAGCTGGGTGACCAGAACTGCTTGCAATAGTCCAAGTGTGGTCTCACCAATGACTTATATAGTTATAACATGAAGACTAAATTCCTGTATTAAACATGCTGAACAGCAAAGGCAAGTCTGCTGAACATAATCTTCTCAGCCCTTTCTACTTACATTTCCACTGTCAGGGAACTAGGCATCTGTACTCGTAGGTCTTTCTGTTCCACAACACACTCCAGGGCCTTACTACTTAGTAAGTCCTGCCATCGTTTAGTGCCACACCTCAGACTTGGCTGGCTGGTGGAGCTGTGGCAGACCTTCGAGCGAAGGCTCCCAAGTTCGAATCCAGCCGGTGCCAAAAACCTGCAGAGGGATGGGCTCCGCCAGGTTTCAGATGCCTGAGGCATGATGAGCAATCACCAAAAAGATCGGTGCAAAAAGCTTGTCATGACTGCAACCCGGCGACTCCAGGACCACCACCCCCACAACCACCACCACCCCCCCCCACACAACCACCACCACCACCACCCCCCCCCCACAACCACCACCACCACCACCCCTCCTCCCACACACACACACACACACACACATTCATCTGCCATTCTTTCGCCCACTTCTCCAGTTGGGCTGGATCCTGTTGTAATCTTAGATCACTCTCTTCATAGATTATCATAAGATTATCTCTTCATAAAATCACCAATATTGTTGTCATTCTTAAATTTAGTAACCATGTACAATCTACAACAAATTACTATATAGATTACAAACAGCAGAGGCCCCAGCATTGATCCCTGAGGAGCACTACTGGACATAGGCTTCCAGTCTGAAATACAGTCCTCTATTGCCAGCTTCTGACTCATTCCACCAAGCTAATTTTGTAACCAATTGGCCTATTAACACTGGATCCTATATGATCTAATCTTCTAGGCTAGCCTGCATTGTGTAACCTTGCAAATGTTCTTTGTGTAGCCAAGGTCTGCTGTCCTACCTCATCAACTCTCTTCATCACCTCTTCAAAAAACTCAATCAAATTCACAAGAGGTGATTTCCAATGCAGAAAGCCGTGCTGCCTATCACTAATCAGGCCTTGGCTTTCCAAATGTTAGCAGACAAATCTGAAGTCAAACTTGTTGCAAGAGTGAAGGATGAATGCAGAGAACAAAGAGATTGTATGTCTTAGGGTAGATGAGAGAAAATGAATGACACAAGTGGTGAACGTGCTGTGTGAGAGAGGGTGGTGAAAGCTTGTTACTCACATCTGATCTGTCTGGATGAGATGCAAAAAGGAAACAAATAAGAGCAAGAGACAGAGAAAAACACATGAAGTGTGAAATACAAACCACTACAATGGAATATGAAACAAGACAAAGAATGCTTGAAAAACTTACCAACTTACTTTCTGCAACTTAAACTGTGCTAGATTTTTGCTGTTTTTTAGCTCTCATTGTTTCTCTCCACAGGTGCACCTTACCTGCCGAGTATTTACACCAGTTTTTGTTTGTTTTTCATATATCCAGCATTTTTATTATTTTCAATAACAGCAAGTAAGCTTCCAATAATATGGCAGATTATTTCCTCCAAAATTTCTGGACACATAGTTTCTTAACTTTGCACAGCCCACAAATGCTGTGCCCGGGTAAACCCGTCATCTCAACTAATTGTTGTCCCATAGAGATTATTACTTCCTACCTTGTCCTTACTATTTTCCCCTTTTTCTGCCTTACTCTCTCTGATCTCTGCTCTAATGAGATCTTGAATGCCTTCTGGCATCTTGTTAGTTGTAGGTTCCTGGGCTGCTGAGTTCCTCCAGCATCTTGTGTGCATTGTTTTGGATGTCCAGCAACTGCAGGTTTCCTTGTCTATGCAGTCTTGGTGGAATTCATAGAGCAGACCTTGTTTCAGGCCAACTAGGCCCCACCTCCACCTGTTTTTCTAGTGCGTTGCTAGCATATCAATGTTGCTTCCTGAAATCAAAAGTATGAAGCTAATTTCCACATTGTTCTCTCTTTCATATGGTCCAACTCTGACTCTTCACCCTGCATTGTCTTCACTACCCCCTTGGCAGGGGATGGGTTAGTTCCCTTTACAAATCAGATCTCTTCCTTGGCTATTATCCTCTCAGCTGCACTGCTGTAAGGGCTCTATTTGTTCTCCCAGTTATCTGTAACATGATGATCACACCTTCCACAACAGTTCTTCTAAAGTTCCTTACCCCTCCAATGACCTATCCTCCTTTTACTCCACAGAACTGCCAACTTGTCCGCTTCATTGCCTGTACATCTGCATCACTCTACTCCTCTTTTCCAACCTGATGGTCTCCACATTTTACAGATCATCCTCCCTAAGTTTCTGCCACCTCCTGTGGGATGTCATCATCAAACACGACTTCCCTTCTCCTTCTCTCAGCACACTGATTGGACCATCCGCTCTGCAAGTGCCCGGAAACACTCCGCTAAAATACACTCATCATGTCACAGCATCTTCCCACTCAACAAGCGGTTCAGCATCTGCGCTTTTCCAACCGTCCCTTCTCACCAAAGCTCCTTCTAGCTGATCCAGCATACACTCGTATCTCCTTGATTTCAGTGCACTGCATTTGACAGTCATGATCTTCGCACTGGAGACGCCAAATATAGATTGGTTACCCATTTTCCAGTATGCTCTGTTCAGTCTGAAAGAGTTTCCAGTTGCCTGTCGCTTCAATTTCCCGTGCCACTTCCGATCTGACCCAACTCTCTCCGCATTCCAGAGAGGTCCAGCGTAACATCAAGGAACAGCGCTTCACCTTTTGTCCAGGCATATCGCAGTCTTCATATTTCAATATCAAATTCAACAACTACGGATGACTCACGTTTCCCGCTTGTAACAGAAATGGCCCTCTCTGCTGTAACAATAACTTAACTGGGTTTTCTCCTACTGCCTGATACGCTGACTATTTTGTTTCAACTTTCAGTAAGTCATGATTGTTCCCGAATACAAAATCATGAGTGGTACAGATAGGGTAAATAAATGCAGGTTTTTTTCCCCACTAAGGTTGGGGAGAGAGACTGGAACTAGAGGCCATAGGGTAAGGATAAAATGCGAAGTGTTTACGGGTAACATCAGGGGGAACTTCACTCAGAGGCTGGTGAGAGCGTAGAAGGCACTGCCAGCGGAAGTGATTTCAACATTCAGAGGACATTTAGGGAAGTATGTGGATGGGGGTGGTGTGGAGCGCTAAGGTTCAGATCGATAGGATTAGGCAGAATAATAGTTCGCCGCGGACTAGACGGGCCGAAGGGCCCATTTCTGTGCTGTAGTGCTTTATACTCGTGACTTGCATTTCATAGGTTTCATCGACCCTTTAAAAAATGCCTCCAACTCCCGCATTAATCTATTAACCCTTATTCCCGCACATATTGAGATCTTCTGACCATTACCGGCCTCACCCTCTCGGAGAGATTCCCTTTGTCCCAAACCTCTCGCCCAACCACCTCCGCAACTTGAAACCAAATTGTCTTCTCGTTTCGCAATTCCGACGAAGAGTCTGCCACCCGAACGATTAGCTCTGTTTCAGTCATGTTGCCCGACCTGCGGAGAGTCTGAAACATTTCCTGTTTTCACTTTAGTTTCCGAACTTTCCCGTGTTAGTCTGAATGGAGATGGCTGAGTTTCGGCCAATTTACCACAGCCGATCACTGTTTTCTTTGACAAATACTTCCTCGCCAGCCATGATGTTTAATGCAGCCTTCACACCCCAAAGTGTTTCACCTCACACTCTCATCTGCTCAGCCCCTTGAATTTCCCAAGCATCCCCGGCCTCCGCCCACAGACCCGCTCAACATTAACCCCAACTGCCCTGTTTCCAACTCTGCCCCTCCACTTTTCGAATTAATCATTTTGGGGGGTGGAGGATGGCCGCCCCGCCCAGAGCGTCCTGACGAGTTACGTTTCGGAAAATCCCACCAACTCAATTAAACTTTCTCCGACCCTGGCCACTTCATACTTGGCTTCCCCAGCAAGTGACTGTATAAGAAGCGTTTCGAATCCTCTCCGCTGCAACAATCCCAGAGCAGCTGGATTGTACTAGCCGCCTTCCTGCCTCCTCTCCATTCTCCGCACCGCGTACATGGAGTGACATCCTACACCAGACTGCCAACTAGACTTCGCTGATTGCGATTCAAAAGGTGTAGAGAGACCTAATCAGATTCTTCCGGCAAGACTTTCCCTCCGGTTGGAATGGGTTGCTGCACGGGTCGGTGTACTTTAATATTCCTCTGTACTTTACAGTTGGTGAGTATTCCACGCCGACCCATTGTGCTTGGGCAGTGTGTAAGCATTGCTTACAAAAATGATCTGGGACTTTTGAAGGGATCTGCGTACTTTCATTAGTCGCGAAAGAAAAACTGAGCGGTTATTTGCTGAAATCTCTGTGTTTACTAAGTGTACACTACAGTTAGTATGTCACGGTTAATATGTGTGTTGGAGCACGTCAACTTTAAGATAGAACGGCAGTACACCTGGTTCCAAACATGGATCGCTGGCAATCTATTGCCAAATAAGATTCAGCGGCTGCGCTCGGTTTCGTCTCTCTATCCTACCATCTCTTTGTGTTTAATCGCGCTCTGCTGGGTTGCTGCCTGTGCGGTGCGGAGATGGAATTAAAAAATCATGCTTGTTGGTTATCCCTTTTGTATTTGCTATCGGCACTTTGAGTCGTGCTGACACTTCAGTTCGTGCTTGTGTTGCTGCAGTTCAAGTGTATTTTTTTTAAATCGGTATCACCGGGATCTCTTTCGCGAGTCCATCCAAATGCACCCGGATACTGTCAATGACTGGCTGTCTGTTTGCTCCCAACCCAGGAGCAACATCGCGAAGCCAGATACCCATTCACCGGCCCGAGCCCGAAACAGCCGGGAGCCCCGGGATTGGCGGGGGATGGGGGGCGGGATGCTGTGTTGGGCTCGCGGTACATTGATTGTTCTTTGAGAACCCAGTCACCAAATAAAGGCAGGCAGAGCCGGGAGTGAAATTTCTTTTCCTGGTCCATATTTTGTTGTAGAAATCAGTCTGGTGCTGCGGTATGTGGATTGAAATTGGATGCTGTAGCTGTTTAGTGGATGCTTGCTCATTTTGACGGTGCACATTGCTGAAGTCCGAGGTGCAACAGAACAAACGTCTGTTCTCAGCGGAAAGAACGCCTTTTAGGAAACCACGAAATAAAATGGAAAGATCGTTGGGCAAATAATGTGTTAGAGGCAGGGCTGCTTGCATTGTATTGATTTTTCTTAAGAGGGCAAGCATGGAAGCATCTGGCTGTTGGTGAATAAAATGAAGCCGGACCGGATGGATAAGGCAGCTGACAAAGGCTGGGACTGCCACCGGACGCCTGCTGCTGTGAGCACCCGGAGCAGGTGCGGTGTGGTCCTGCCAATGCATTGTCCACCTGCGATATTCAGACGAAAGTACATATTGCGCCTTCTGGATTTTGTTCCGGAGTTGACCGGACGCTCATATTATATATAGCTATTTGTAAATAAATATTTAAGGAAGGGGTGATATCGTTGGCATAAAAAACCGCATATCTTGACTATTTTGATCGCATTGTTCGGTTATCTGGGCAATTCGGGCTTCTAGTGAATGAAGGAGCAGAGGAATGAACTATTTCCAGACCAAACTACCTTCAGACCTGATTATTAATTGATCCCAATAGGTTCCCGGCACAATAGTGCAGTTCTACAGGCAGAAATCCAGCAACGTTACTCCTGTCACAAATTATAGGACCGGCTGGTATTATTGGGATGACGTCCAGGACTCGAGGGACCCGAGCTTCGTGTCAAATTATTAACTATATCATTCCTGCCCATCGTCCTTTTTCAGCAGATCCAACTCGAAAGATTTTGTTTTCAATTTACCAGCCGTGCCATTTAATTTCCTCATCCCGTGCGTTCACCCAAACTGAGGGAAGAGACTGAAGATACCAAGAGCCAACCTACCCTACCACTCGGTAGGGCAGATTAATCTGCCTGGGTGGGGTGTCAGAATGGGGGAGGGTGGACTTGTAATTGAGATTTTTATATTGTGTACGTCTGTGATCATGGGTGGAGAGCTAGTATCTCGCTCTTCCTTTTGCAGAAATACTGTGTAACTAATTGGTCTCTTATCATCGTGGCTGCCAGATTAACGCCCGATCAATCACATATATTTCTTTATCATTTAGGAAATTCATTGCACTTTCTAAAATGGATTATTTTCTGTGTTCACACTTTATCAGGCCCCTGACTTCTAGTATGCTTTGTGACGGCACATTTACTAAGTTGTCCATTTACCATTACCGCCCCGAGCAGCTGCGCTGCCAGCTCCTTGTGTGACAGGAGGTCTTCATGTGAAAGCTTCAGATCTACTTGCAGGTGTGACTACTTCCACCATCAGAGCAAACTCTTTGCAAGAGCGAGCCATGAAATAGTAAGTAATGAAGAGGTGATCTGAAATCAAGAACTTATTAGTAATACTAATCACCACTAAAACGCAATGCTTTCTAGAGCACTGTATTTAATCACAAATGCGTGTAATTTACTTTAAGGAGATTTCACCATCAAAATAAATTTTTTTCTAAGTTAACCTTGGTTTCTCTGCTATGTGTGTAAATGCCATCATTTGCAAGAAAATATTTTAACAAAAAGCTGTATCTAAGGTAATTTATGTGTAAACACAGCATCAAAATGTAAAAGCAAACATATTTTTCATTTTTGGACTCCGTGGCAAAAGTTCTGCCTTTGAGTCCTTTTGCCTCCTCGTCTGCTTTTATGGATTCTCAACTCAATGTTTTTCTTGGTTCTGGAACTTCACAGCACACTTTATAACAAATTGGGTCCAACATTTTGGACTTAAACATACTTGGTTAGGGTTAATTTTAGGTTGAATTGATTGATGCTTTCCTTTACTAGTCACAGTCCCTCAGTGCATAAGTAGTCAAATATATCAATATCTTATCTCAGTGAATTAAAAAAATGCCATTTATTTCAAAACTATTAAAAATGTACTGTATTTTAAAGAAAACAATTTGCTTTAGCTGTGCTTTCAAGGTGATATTTCATTCATGTAGTTTAATTTCCCTCACTATAGTATACTGCCATTTCAGATCATTAATATTATTGTTAAACATTTCCCTTAAAATCTGTAGCAATTATTGTGTCTAGTCTAACTTATTGATCTTTCATAAAGAATTATCAGAAAGCTTTTGTTGATGGTGTACTCCAGATGTTATAGTTTTCTGTTGATTGAATATTATATTGGTCCTGAATACTACAACCAGGCTGGATTCTTCACCATAAAGCAGACCCAAGTGCAGCATTTCAGTTTGTTTGTATGTATATAGGAGCACTATGTTCCTGAATGTATGCATATGCACAAACTCCAAGCCATTGCAACAAGCTGATTTTAGTTATTTAATTGAATCAAATTACCACGATTTATTTTGTCAGTACTCTTTCTAATAACAATGAAATTAATCACATTTTTGCAGGAGATGTAGCCAAGTGTTCATTGTTAATGCAAGGTTAAGCAGTGAAATAATTTACTTAGCTTATCTTTTTCTTCACTTTTTGAATGCTGAAAGGCTGGATAGATGACAATTATGCATATGAATATTACTGTAGTTCAGATGGATTATTATGTTCGAGTTTTTAAAACTTTGGGGACAATCAATGCCTATGAGGAAGTTCAAGGGGGAATAACTGAAGCAATTTTTGGTCTCCCAGCTCAAAATCCCAACTTTCCAGTTTTTCCTGATACTATTTTTTTACTCCTGTTACCATTGGAAGGAGTCAGTTTTGGTACTGTTTTAGTAAATCTTTTCTTTTGCATTTATTCCAGTGCTCCGATAATTTATTTAGTTGCTTACTTTCTAAAGTTTAGATTGTGTTATTATTTTCTGAAAGTGTATCACTTGGCATTTACAATAAAGTTAGCCATTTAGTCTGTAAATATTCTAATATGTTATTGTAGTATGTTGCATCCTTCTTCAGCATGAGCTAAATCATCTTCAAATTTTGATATTGTCTAAATTGTTAATATATAATAAATATCAATAGTCCCGGGTCTATTTCATGTAGACCACTACTTTTTGTCTTTCCTCAGTCTGAATATTTACCCCTTTTCCCTCTTCTCTGTACTTGGGGACCAGGAAGGTGTTTTTGTAATTGCCGAAGCAATGGTACATTTCCTCTAGGGAAATAAAAGTTAAAGGTATCACTGAGCAACTGCATGGAATTCCATAGGGGAGAGTGAATGACTAGAAGTCTTGGTCAATGCATAAATAACCTGCACAGGGAAAAAAAATGGATGAAGTCCTCCAGGGAAATTTTTAAGGAGTTAGGAAAGAGATTAAGAAGCAAAGGTATTAATCTCCAGATTACTCTTGGTGTCAAGCATGAATGAATACAGAGAGAAAAAAAACAATAGTGTGGCTTGTGAGAGGGTTCAAGAGACAGGACTTTGATTCTTGGGGCACTGAAAGTAGATCTGGGGAGGCAGAACCTATACCAGCCAGATAAATTCAGTTTCCTGATGTACGGCAAATGTTCTCATAAAAATTTCATGGTGCTGTTGGTGAGAGGTTTCAAACTAATTTGGCAGTGGCTTGGACACAGAAATTGAACACTGGAAATGTGAACACAAAGCTGAAAAAAAAAGGTTTGGAAAAAAATAGTGTCAGATAATAAATATTGTTTTTGACTAGACCATAAGTGTCCAAGTGTTAATAGTGCACATGTTTATAGGAAGAAGCACATTAAATAGGATTTGTAAGCTCCCAGGGTTATTAACCAAGTGGGCTAATGATATCACAGCAATAAAAGTGACCTGACTTAAGAACTAGTTGTGAGTATACAGGAGAGCATATTTGCAGGGATATTTCAGTGTCATGTGAAAGCAATGGGCAGTGATAGTGGAAACTTTAGCTACCCCAATATATGCAGGAGTAGCAATGTAACGAGGAGCAAGATAGGGAGGTATTTCCAGTGTGTGTTCAGGATAAATTTCTTTACCACTGTTTTTTCTCTGGCCCAATGAGGAATGCTGCACTGCTGGACTTGGTTACAAAAAGCAAACTGGGTCAAGTGCAGCAAACATTAGCAGTGTAACATCTTTTAAAATTGATTATATCATAAATCACTACAGTACAGAAAAGGGCCCCTTGGCCCATCTAGTCCATGCTGAACTTTTAATCTGCCTGTGTAGGTCCCATCGACCTACACTTAGACATTAGCCCTCCATACCCCTCCTATCCATGTACCAATCCAAATTTCACTTAAATGTTGAAATCAAACCTACATTCACCAATTCTGCTGGCAGCTCGTTTCATGTGCTTACAACCCTTTGAGTGAGGAAGTTCCCTTAAATATTTCGCCTTTCACCCTTAACTCATGACCTCTATATCTAGTATTTCCCAACCTCAGTGGAAAAGGCCTTCTTGTATTTGCCCTATCTGTACCCTTCATAATTTTGTATACCTTTATCAACTCTCCTGTTATTCTCCTATGTTCGAGTAAATCTATTTAATCTTTCCCTGTTGCTTGAGTCTACAAATCCCAGCATTATTGTTGTAAATTTTCTCTGCACTCTTTCAATTTTATTGATAACTTTCCTGTAGGTAGGTGACCAGAACTGTACACAATGCTCCAAGTTGGGTCCCACCAACATCTCATACAACTTGAATATAACATCACAACGCCTGTACTCAATACTTTGAAAGCTAATGAGCCAAGAACTCGTTCTTTGTTCTGATGCCATTTTAAAGGAGTCAAAGCCAATGTCTAATCTAATTTACTACCTCAACCTGAATGCCAAGAAACCAAATTTTCCTGACCAACCTCCCATGCGAGGCCTTGTCAAAGGCTTTGCTGAAATCCATGTAGACACCATCCACTGCCTGTCCTTCATTAACTTCCCTGGTTACTTCTTTGAAAAGCTCTAAAAGATTGGTAAGGCTCAGCCTACCACACACAAAGCAGTGTAGACTATCATTAATCAATCCCTGTCTATTGAAATATATACACATATTCAGTCCCTTAGAATACCTTCCAATATCTTCTCGCTGCTGTCTGTAAGGAGTTTGTGCACTTGCCCCTTGACCACAAGGGTCTACCGATTTCCTCTCACAATTCAAAGATGTACCAGTTGGGAAGTTAATTGGTCATTGTAAATTGTCCTGTGATTAAGCTATGGTTAAATGGGGGTTGTTGTGTAGCATGTCTTGAAGGGCTGGCAGGGTTTATTTCACGCTGCATCTCAATAAATAAATATATTTAGCCACTGCTGACGTCAGGCTCACTGGCCTATAATTTACTGCCTTATTTTTAAAGCCTTTCTTAAACAATGGAACAACATTAGCTATTCTCCAGCATCTCCCCAGTTGCAAAGGACCTTTTAAATATCTCTGCTAGCACCCCTGCAATTTCTGCACTACCCTCCCACAAGATCCAAGGGAACATCTTATCAGGCCCTGGAGATTATATCACCCTAATCTGCCTCAAGACAGCAAACAGAGCCTCCTCTGTATTGTGTATCAGTCCATGACCTCACTGCTGTTTTGCCTCACTTCTGTAGTCTCTGTCTCTTGAATAACTACAGATGCAAAATATACAGAATCCCCTGCGACTCTCCTTTACCTTGTTGGCTAGAATAACCTCATGTCTTCTTTTAGCTCTCCTGATTCTCATTTTGTGTTCTCTTCCATTTCTTATACTCAAGTATCTATTTTTTTCCTTCCTGTCTATATTTGTTATGTAATTTCTCTTCCTTCTTAACCTGGGTGTCAATATCTCTTGAAAATGAAGGTTCCCTCAATCTGTTATCCTTGTCTTTTATTATTGTAGGAACATACAAACTCTGTACTCTCAAAATTTCACTTTTGAGGTCCTCCCACTTACCAACCGTGTCTTTGACTGAAAACGACCTATCCCAATCTACACTTGCCAGATCCTTTCTGAACTGGTTTTTCTTCAATTTAGATTGTCAACCTAAGGAACAGCCCTATCCTTCTCCATAATTATATTAAAACTAATTGCACTATGAACACTAGATGCGAAGTGTTCCTCTACACAAACTGCTGTCACTTGCCCTGTCTCATTCCCTAATCGGACATCTAGTATCACATTCCCTCTAGCTGAGAGCTCAACGTATTGAATAAGGAAACTTAAGAAACTCCATCCCATCTAGCCTCTTTACGGTATGGTAGTCCCATTCAAAATGTGGAAAGTTAAAATCACCTACTATACAACCTTGTGTTTCTTGCAAGGGGCAAACCTTCCCACAAGGATATTAATCACCCCGCAATTAGGGTGCAAACTGTTCCATCTGTACAGGTTCCAACTTTCCTGGAAGAGAGCCCAACAATCCAAAAATCTGAAATCCTCCCTCCTGCACCATCTCCTTAACTATGTGTTGAACTGTACTTTTGTCCTGTATCTCACCTCACTAGCTCATGATACAGGTAGCAATCCTAAGATTACAAGCCTGGAGGTCCTGTCCTCTAACTTGACACCCAACTCCCTGAACTGACTGTGCAGGACCTCCTCTCCCGCCGTACCCTTGTCATTGATACCAACGGGGACCATGATCTCTGGCTGGTCATCTTCCCACTTAACAATGCTGTGGACTTGATCTGAAATGTCCCTGACCCTGGCATCCGGGAATTGTGTTTTTGTCCACAGAAATTTATTGATTCCCCTATGACCACAGCTCACCCCTTCTTCCCTATTCCATTTTGAGCCACAGAGCCGGTCTCAGTACCAGAGACCTGACTGCTGTGGCTTTCCCCATAACCACCACCACCCCCCAACAATATCCAAAGCATTATTCCTGTTATTGAAGGGAATAGTCACAGCTGTACGTTGCAATAGCTGCCTTCCCCTTTCCCACTTCTGATGATTACTCAATTGCCTGTGTCCTGCACCTTGGGAGTAATTATCACCTGTAATCCCCCAGCCTCCCTAATGATCCAAAGTTCATCCATTTCCAGCTCCAATTCCTTATCCTGGTTGGTAAGAAGCTGCAGCTGGATAGACTCTGTTCAGGTGTAGTTGTCAGGGGCAGATGTTCTCCCTGCCTTCCTGCAAGGGGAGCATTCACTATCCTGGAATCCCCGCTGCTCTAACTGTGCATTAAGAATGAAAGTAAGAAAAATTAAATGAAAGTATCTACCTACAGCCTTTCCTCGCCAAAGCCTCTATGAGCCCAAGCCTGAAATCCCCACTCAAACACTGGTCCACTCACACAATGGCCGAACCACTTAAAGCTGACTTCTCCTTACTGGACCTTGCCAAGTGCCTAATTACACACACTACAGTGTGTCCGAGTGATATGTGGCTTGCAGAATGTCCTGACTGTCTCTGAACGCTTCTTTTGAAATCTCTCTCATGCTACACACAATCCAATGTCACTTAGAGACATAATTATGGAAAAGTACATAGAGCACTCCAGGATAAAAGAAAAGTCAATCAATGAAGGGGCAAGTTCAATGGGATGAGAGAACAGACTAGCCTGGATGTTCTGGAATCAGAGCTTGGCAGGCAAAACCATTTTGAAGCTTTGAAGTTGGAGATGTTTCAGCTACAGTTCTATGTACATTTCCATAGGGAACAAGGGTAGAGAAGTTAAAGCCAGAGCTCCTTGGATGACAAAAAAGACAGCAGAAAAGATGAGCAGAATAGATGCAAGATTGCAAGTATAAGTGAGAACCAGACTGATTACAGGGAGGAGTTCAGGGGGAAAGTAATAAAGGAAATGAGTCGACAAAAGAAACCATGAGTAAAGGCTGTCAGTAGCATTAAAAGGAATCCAGCAGTGTATTTTCTAGGCAATTTACTGTGTTTTTTAATAATAATAATGACTTTATATAGCACCTTTCATACATTAAGATGCAGGCTCAAAATGCTTTACATAGATTGTAAAGATAAATCAATATGATCATAAAATATGAAACATAATTAAAAATCATAAGTAAAGAATAAGAATCAGCTTTAATATCACCGGCAAATGCCATGAAATTTGTTGTCATTGTGCAGCAGTACAATGCAATATGTAAAAAAAAAACTTAATTACAGTAAGAATATATATATTAAAAGGTTAAATTAAATAAGTAGTGCAAAAATAGAAATTAAGAAAGGAGTGAGGTAGTGTCCATTCAGAAATCAGATGGCAGAGGGGAAGAAGCTGTTCCTGAATCATTGAGTGTGTGCCTTTGGGCTTCTGTACCTCCTGCCTGACAGTAGCAAGATGAGACCAGGACATGTTCTGGGTGATGGGGGTCCTTAATGATGGATGCTTTTTGAAACACCGTTCACTGAAGATATGCTGGATACTACGGAGCCTAGTGCCTATGACGGAGCTAAGTTACAACTCTCTGCAGCTTATTTCGATCCTGTGCAGTAGTATCCTCCCCCCACCACCCTTATCAGTTGGTGGTAAAGCCAGTTAGACTGCTCTCCATGGTACATCTGTAGAAATTTTTAAGTGTCTTTGATGACATACCAAATCTCCTGAAACTCCTGATGAAGTATAGTCACTGTCGTGACTTCTTTGTAATTGTGTTGATATGTTGAGCCCACGACAGATCCTCAGGTGTTGACACCCAGCAACTTCAAGTCAAGTGAAGTCACTTTTTATTGTCATTTCGTAACTGCTGGTACAGTACACAGTAAAAACCAGACAGTGTTTATCAGAACCATGGTACTACATGAAACAATACAAAAACTACACTGAACTACATAAAAACAACACAGAAAAAAACTGCACTAGAGTACAGACCTACCCAGGACTGCATAAAGTGCACAAAACAGTGCAGGCATTGCAATAAATAATAAACAGGAAAATAGGCACAGCAGAGGGCAGTAAGCTGGTGTCAGTCCAGGCTCTGGGCATTGAGGAGTCTGATGGCTTGGGGGAAGAAACTGTTACATAGTCTGGTTGTGAGAGCCCAAATGCTTTGGTGCCTTTTCCCAGATGGCAGGAGGGAGAAGAGTTTGTATGAGGGGTGCGTGGGGTCCTTCATAATGCTGTTTGCTTTGCGGATGCAGCGTGTAGTGTAAATGTCCGTAATGGAGGGAAGAGAGACCCCGATGATCTTCTCAGCTGACCTCACTATCCGCTGCAGGCTCTTACGATCCGAGATGGTGCAATTTCCAAACCAGGCAGTGATGCAGCTGCTCAGGATGCTCTCAATACAACCCCTGTAGAATGTGATGAGGATGGGGGGGGTGGGAGATGGACTTTCCTCAGCCTTTGCAGAAAGTAGAGATGCTGCTGGGCTTTCTTTGCTATGGAGCTGGTGTTGAGGGACTAGGTGAGATTCTCCGTCAGGTGAACACCAAGAAACTTGGTGCTCTTTACGATCTCTACCGAGGAGCCGTTGATGTTCAGCGGGGAGTGGTTGCTCCATGCCCTCCTGAAGTCAACAACCATCTCTTTTGTTTTGTTCACATTCAGAGACAGGTTGTTAGCTCTGCACCAGTCCATTAGCTGCGGCACTTTCTCTCTGTAAGCTGACTCATTGTTCTTGCTCATGAGACCCACCATGGTTGTGTCATCGGTGAATTTGATGATGTGGTTTGAGCTGTGTATTGCAGCACAGTTGTGGGTCAGCAGAGTGAACAGCAGTGGACTGAGCACACAGCCCTGGGGTCCTTGTGCTCAGTGAGATGGTGTTGGAGATGCTGCTCCCAATCCGGACTGACTGAGGTCTCCCAGTCAGGAAGTCTAGGATCCAGTTGCAGAGGGAGATGTTCAGGCCCAATAGGCTCAGCTTTTCAATCAGTTTCTGAGGGATGATTATGTTGAATGCTGAACTGAAGTCTATTAACAGCATTCGAATGAATGTATGTGTCTCTTTTGTCTAGGTGGGTTAGTGCCAGATGGAGGGTGATGGCAATGGTGTCGTCTGTTGAACAGTTGGTGCAGTACGCAAACTGCGGGGGGGGGGGGGGGCGGCGACAGGATCTTGATGTACTTCATGACGAGCCTCCCGAAACACTTCATGATGATGGATGCGAGTACAACGGGACAGTAGTCATTGAGGCAGGACACCGAACTTGAAATTGCTTACTCTTTCCACTTTTGATCCATTACATAGAATAAAATATAATTGAACATACCAAATTATATAAATGTAATCAACGTCAGCAGTCAATAAATACTCCTATAAGTAGGCCAAACTTTTTAAACATGTAGGTTTGCAAATATGTTTTGAAATGTTCCACAGTACTAGCCTGGCATATCTCCATCACTGGAGTACAGCAGATTTTTGGTGCATAAGAACAAAAGCCCACATCACCAGCTCTTGTATACTTTGCTCCAGGAACGCAAAGCGAACCAGTATTTGTGGAACTAAGATGATGGTTAGGGATATAAGGGGTTAGATACTCCAAAATATCGACTCTTTTCAGGCTTCCAGCCGAGTACAGGTATCGATTATAACTGATGTTTCGATGATGAACTCTGCCATCTTCTTCAGGGATGACGCCTGGGCATGTCGAGTCTGGTGATACTGTAGTCCGTCCCTCCTGATTGGTTAGTCCTCATCCAATCAGGTTTCCACTCTTGCTTCCAATCAAATTCCTGTTCTTACTTGGAGTGAGGCCTTCTTCTTTGTTAAAATTCTTTGCCTCTTGTTCTATTTCAATGGTTTCCATCACCAGGCGGTCCCAAAAACCTTTGGCACAGCACAGCAGTTTTGTGCTATCGAATGCAGTGTTCTGCAGCCACTGATTTCTCTGGGTAACCCAAACTGATACACCTCCTGTGCTCCTTGATGTGGGTTTCCACTGTGAGTCCCATCTGGCCGATATACACTGCTGTACATTCACAGGAAATCCTGTAAACGCCTGCCAAGCTGACTTCCAGGTTATCTTTGACCTTCTTAAGCTATGATGAAGTTCCTTATGGGTTTGCTGATGGTATTAATCCGGTATTTCTTCAGGATCCTGGCGATCTTCCAGTCAACATGGAAATGTAGGGAAGACTGGCGGTGGCTCCTCGTTGTTAGATTTTCTGGGTTTTCTATTGGCCCTTTTAAGGGCCAATTGATTTCCTTCACCTTGAAGCCATTCTGTAGGAACGTCATGCATAATCATCTTACTTCCTCGGGGAGACTCTATGGTTTCGAAATAGTTTTCACATGGTTAATCAAAGTAGAAAGAACCGTCTACATTGAGAGGCATGATGGTGGCTTTTATTGTTGAGGTAGAAGTCCACGTGGCTGGGTTTCCAGTAGACACCATGTCAGATTTCCATTGTATTAGAATGTCCAGGAAAGAGGAGCAATGATTCTTCCCCATCTCCTTTGTAAATTGAATGTTTAGATCTGTACTGTTCAGATGGTCATGGAACTGTTAGAGTGCATGGAGACCATGAGGCCACACTTTGAAGGTGTCATTGATGTATCTGAAGAAGCGTTTGGGGTCCTTAATGTAGGAATTAGCATTAGCTGGCAACAAGGACAATCCCATGGCCACTCCATCCGTTTATACATAGCGGTTCCCCTTATCAGGTCAAGATGGCACCAGTGTGCAATGCTCCCTCGGTCAACATCTTCCAGATAACTGATGGAAATAGCTATTTTTACTTAGGTTTTTCACCTTAAATGTGTTTCTAGGACTGTTGGAGCCTGTGGTTTACAGCTTGGAGTTTGTTAGAGTGGCCCAGCGCTTTGCTGGCTCCGAGAAGATTTTGGGAAACGTGTGCATACTTGGACGGTTTTGATGTGGAAAAACTTCAAAATGGAGCCGATGTTTGACTGCCTTCCTTTTTGATTGCTGCCGGAAAAGGAGTCAGTGAGCGGCCTATCGCTGTGCGGCTCACTGTGGCAGGCAGGTAGGGCTCTCTAGCTCATGTGGTGTCCCTCTCTTTCAATGAATATCAGTAAGATTGTAGGATGGTATCGTGGTTCTGTGTTTATGAATTGGACTACTTGAGTTTATGGACTGTGGACTTTTTCCAGACTTGTGGTTTTCATATTCTGTGTTCTTTTATCGCCCACTCCTTTTCAGCTTTGTTGTGCGAGGGGAGGGTGCTTGGGAGTTGATATTCTGTTAGTGTTCTGTTATCACATTCTACAGGGGTTGTATTGAGAGCATCCTGAGCAGCTGCATCACTGCCTGGTTCAGAAATTGCACCATCTCGGATCGCAAGACCCTGCAGCGGATAGTGAGGTCAGCTGAGAAGATCATCGTGGTCTCTCTTCCCGCCATTACAGACATTTACACTACACGCTGCATCCGCAAAGAAAACAGCATTATGAAGGACCCCACGCACCCCTCATACAAACTGTTCTCCCTCCTGCCGTCTGGGAAAAGGCACCGAAGCATTTGGGCTCTCACGACCAGACTATGTAACAGTTTCTTCCCCCAAGCTATCAGACTCCTCAGTACCCAGAGCCTGGACTGACACTTTACTGCCCTATTGTCCTGTTTATTATTTATTGTAATGCCTATACTGTTTTGTGCACTTTATGCAGTCCTTGATAGGTCTTTAGTCTCGTGTAGTTGTTTTTTTTCTCTTGTATTGTTTTTACATAGTTCAGTCTAGTTTTTGTACTGTGTCATGTAACACCATGGTCCTGAAAAACGTTGTCTCATTTTTACTGTGTACTGTACCAGCAGTTATGGTCGAAATGACAATAAAAGTGACTTGACTTGACTTAGTTTCTTTGTGGGGAGGGGCTGCTTTTTGGGGTCCATCTTCCTGTGTTGTGTGAGGAGGTTGATAAATTGGGATGCTGTTCTTTGTATGGAAGGGAGGTGGGTTTGATTTTTCTCTCTGAATGACTCTTATGTTCTTTCTTTGTTTCATGGCTATCTGGAGAAATACAAAACTCTGAGGATACGTGCTGTCACACTTTGATAATAAATGAAGCTTTGAACCTTTACAGGGGAAGTGCAAAGATGTAAGGAGGTGTTCAACAAGATCAGTGATACCCTTATCTAACCTTTACCATTGGAAGGCCAAGCTGTCCTTAATGGGATCTCTTGTGAACACCATGTCGAAACTGACCATTATGTCCTCTGGGTTCAGCTGCATGTCGGTTATCATTTTAATGAAGTTGGTCGAACTTGTGATGTGGTGCTCACAGTCCCCAACAAAGAAAGGCAGCGTGGTCGTTAAATGCTTAGTGAGGCAGTAAGTCGGAGAATCTGTCCCACTGACAATAGGCCTTGAGGGCGATCCCTCTTTGTGTATCTTAGGAGCCCGGAAAGTCTTGGTGGTACTGGCAGCTGAAGCAGAATTGTCTTGCATATGTGTGTTGGCAGTCCAGATTTCTTCAGTTTAATCAAAGGTCATCTTGACCATTGAATCAGTGGGGTCCCACTGTAGAATTCTGTAGGCAGGTTCATCCAGAATCTGTTGGACGTTCCTGTGGTATTCCTCCGAGGTCATCGGGACAGTTGCATTTCCTTTGTCCGCTGATAAAATCATGATGGCTGGGTTTCGCCACGGTGCCTGGAGGGCTAGTAGCTCTCCTTTTGGAATGCTCGGCTTTGGCAAAATGGCTCTTTTGGGGGCCGTGCAGATCTCTGTCCTTACTTCCTCTGTGGTACCCAGTGGTAGTTTTCGGTTGGCTTTGCTGTACTCTGCTAATGTTGTCCTGATGGGGTACCGATCTGGGGACTGGAGTGAAGCTTTGCCCCTTGGCGAGGACCAGTTTTGTCGCCTCATCCATGCTTTGCCAAGTTTGATTGATGACAATCCTTATCGTGGGATGGCTACCCTTTTCTCTTTTTTGGATAGTTTGTTGTACTTCCTGACCTGCCTTGTAGAGCTCCTTCATTAAACTAGCTCCCCTTAGGCAGTGGTGGACCTGACAATGTACTCCCAATCACTGGGAGACAAGGTTTTCTGTTCGCATTGATGTCCAGAGCAGATATAATGTAATGGTAACACTCCCTAATCAACGCTTGGCCAGCTCATCGTAGAATGTGCTTAGCCACCAGAGAAACCACTGTGGAATGCATCCTCACCAACTTCGGAATGATGTCCTTGTCCCGGCATCTCTGAAGGAAGCCTAAAGAACAAAGAAACGCCACCTTCTCTTTACGCAATGTTTCAAAGCAACAAACATTGCGATGAACTTCCTCCCTGCAGAGGTAAGTGAAAAAGGATCTGGTGCTTTCCCGGCATATACGACAAGTACTGTATATGACAGACTTCCAGCCGGATACGGGTATGGATTATATTGATATCTATACCTGGCTAGAAGCCCGAGAAGAGTTTATTCATCACATATGCTGGGAAAACACTAGATCCTCTTTCACTCCAAAACATATGGAGGAGGTAGATTATTCAGAGCCTTATGTACAATTAGAGTATTTTTAAATTAATCCTAAAGGACACAGGCAGCCAGTGCAATGATGCCAAAACTGGTGAAATTGCTCGGATTCTGGTTTCTGGTTTCGTAGGCACGTTATCAGGGGAGGGGTTGTAAGCAGAAGGTTGGAGCTGACGAGAAAGCGGTCAGGACCTTTACTCATGGAGGAGAGGATATGGCTGAGGTGCTGAGTGTGTACTCGAGCAATCTCCCCTGGAGAGGTGCTGCTGGAGCCTCGGCAAATGAATGTGTAATATTGATTCTGAAAGGGCAATAGAGGAAGTACAAGGAGGGCTGTACCTACCAAATATTGAAAGTACTATATAGGGCGGATATGGAGAGGACATTTCTTATGGTGGGAGTATCCAGGACCAGAGGGCACAGCCTCAAGATTGAGGAATTCTTGTTTTAGCCAAGGAGTAGTAAATCTGTGGAATGCTCTGCCACAGGCTGCAGTGGAGTTGATAGTTTCCTGATCGGTCAGGAAAGGCAGGTTGTATGGGATTGAGTGGGTTCAGGGATCAGCCATGATGGAATGCTGGAGCAGACTCGGTGGGCTGAATGGCCTAATTCTGCTTCTATGTCTTACAGTCTTATGGACTGTAAATCACTAGTTCCAAAGGGATTAACTTGTGATTGCTGAGAGAGCTAAAGCAGGAAATTGCAGAGGCCTTAGAATCTGTAGATTCAGAGGTGGCACCCGAGGACTGGAAAACAGAAGTGTAGGGATAAGTTCCGTCACTAGGGACAAATCAGTGTTATCTTTGATAATAGGTAACCAGGACAGGATTAGTGATTACTTCGTTAGCAGTTCAATTGGTATGATGATTAACTAACAGAGAGGAGGCAGTGTTGATGTGCAATCTGTGAGTTTTCGTTATATATTTGACAAAATGCCAATTAATTGATTTGTTATCAGAACTTAGAACTTGAAATAAAAGGAACTACTGCTGTTCCATCATTGACAAATTCGTAGGAAAAGAGACTTTTCAGCCTGGAATTTCCTAGGGATTGGAATTACTATCCCTGCTTTTCTTGATCAATGCCTCTGACTTGGGTTTGTAGGAAACAAACTGCAGATCTGCAGATGACATAAAATTTGGAGGCATGGAGAAATGTGAGGAGAGGAGCAATAGATTTAACAGGGATATAGACTGACAGGTAGAACAGTGGCAAGTGACATTCAATGCTGAGAAATTAGAAGCATTACATTTTATAGAAAAAATAAAAAAAAGGAAGACACAGCTCAAAAAGACGCATAAGAACCGAGAGAACTGGGTCATATATGCATATCTCATTGAAAGTGGCAGGCCAGTTTGAGAAATGAGTTAAAAAGCACAAGGGACCTTGGGTTTTGTTATTACAGTAAAAGAGAAACGTCATGATAAATTGTCATATCAGACTGGCTTATCCACAGCTCTTGGGGGGATGGCTGAAGTGGAGGGCTGAAGTGAAGAGCTGGGAAGTTGACTGGTGAAAGAGATACCAGGCTGGAGAAGGGGGAACCTGATAGGAGAGGACAGAAGACCATGGGAGGAAGAAAATGGGGAGGAGCACCAGAGGTAGCTTCCAACCTGATGGCATAAGCATCAATTTCTTGAACTACCAGTAGTGCACCCCTCCCCCTCCCCTTCACCATTCCCCATTCCCATTTCCCTCTCTCACCTTGTCACCTCCCTCTGGTGCTCCTCCCCCTTTTCTGTCTTCCGTGGCCTATGCCCTCTCCTATCAGACACCCCCTTCTCCAGCCCTGTATCTCTCTCACCAATCAACTTCACCACTCCTCCTTGGTTTCACCAACCACCTTGGTCCGCCCTGCCCTCTCCCCACTTTCTTATTCTGAGTCTTCATGTATTTTATCCCAGTCGTGATGAAGGGTCTCAGCCCAAAATGTCGACCATTCTCTTTTCCATAGATGCTCCCGGGTCTACTGAGTTCCTCCAGCATTTTGTGTGTGATCCAGTCATATACCGTTTATTATTCCTGTTTAACCTCACCATGTGCAGAACTTCTCAGTCTTTTCAGGGTTCTGATAATGGATTCAACAAATTGATCATCTGGATGTAATGCAGAGCAACTAACAAGCTGTCCACTGTTAAAACATCTTTCCTGTGTTTAATTTTATAGGCACCTTAAAACAATGAAAGAAAGTGGAGGTATTTCACTGAATATAAAATGTGATATTTTCATCATAATTTCTCAAACACAGAAATGAAAACTGAACTAGTGACTGAATCTGTGTGCGAATGTGTAGAATTAGTAGGTTTATGACATACAGTGATTCTTAATCATAATAAGGATTTCCCACATTTTTGAATACAACCAGAAAGCAAATGTTTTTCTGCACTATAATTGAATGATAAATATATTTTTCCATTTTCTTGGCATTACTTAATGATTAATGCTAACAATCCTACACAGTTAGCCTAGTAATCAATTATTAGAATTTATCCATTGAAATATCTTCCATTATGACAGGTGTGATAATGAAACAGTATTTCATGATAAAGAGGCAGTGAACAGAAGTCCTTGACGTGGTGAGTTTAAAAAGAACTATCAATGAATAAGGCACTGCTTTCTGCTTCTTGAACAATGAATCTTTGCCAGGAAATGTTATTATGGATGGTTAATATGTGCTATAACTCAAGCACAAAATATACACCTGTTTAGAGACAGAGAGTCTTTAATATCTTCCAATGCTAGGGTCAATACCGTGATGATTGAATTTTAATATACAGCAATGCGCACAAGTTCTAGTAATCAAATGGCATTGACTCTATATTCTCCCTTTGACTTGCTTCCTCTAATGAAGGCAGCAATTCCTCGTACAGTACGATTCCACATGTGTTGTCTTGCTCATCAATTCACTTGTTAAATTAATCAGTGAGAACTTGCTGTCCAGCTGCTCATGGGATCCCATTGCCAAAACCAGGTCCATCTTCTTTTAAATGTTAAGCTTTCTGCCAGGAATTTCTGGATAATAATAATCAAGAGCAGGATCTCTGGCAGAATTCCTCCTCTCTGAGGTTATGTGAATATCATATCTACTGCCTCTGATGGACTTAAAAGATACTGTGCCTGGAATTTCAAAGAGAAGTGGTGATCTTAGAGAAGATTTATTCTTCACTCACTTAAATTCCTAAAACAGATTAACTGAACATTATCACTGACCTTTTTTATGTAGAATCCTGCTTTGTGTACTTTACCCATCATATTTCATTATAATAACCATTGTTGTAAAAGCACTGAATTAAGTAATTTGGTCAAAGTGTGGAATTGAATTGAATTGACTTTATTTCTTACATCCTTCATATACACGAGAAGTTATAATCTTTACACTACATCTCTGTCTAAATGTACAATGTGCAATTTATAGTAATTTATAATAAATAGTATATACAACAGAATAGTCAATATAACATAGAAATACAATTGTATCAGCGTGAATTAATCAGTCTGATGGCCTGGTGGAAGAAGCTGTCCTGGAGCCTGTTTGTCCTGGCTTTTATGCTGCGGTACCATTTCCTGGATGGTAGCAGTCGGAACAGTTCATGGTTGGGGTGACTCAGATCCCCAATGATCCTTCAGGCCCTTTTCACCCAGCTGTCTTTCTAAATATTCTGAATAGTGGGGTTCACATCTACAGGTGCACGGGCTGTCTGCACCTCTCTCTGCAGAGTTCTGCGATTGTGGGAAGTACAGTTCCCATACCAGGCAGTGATGCAGCCAGGCAGGATGCTCTGTGGCCACAATTTCTTATTGGCTTTTCTCTTCCTGTAATGAAATGAGTGCATTCATTCATTTTGGACCAGGGCTATGTGTATGGATGGTCCAATTCTACATTGGCGCAACAAGCTTCATGTTATTCTGCTTAAAGAGCATCCTGATATGAGCCCAATCTTCTAGATTGTGAAGAACAAATAAACTTGCAAATTAGGTAAAATTAAAAAAAAAATCTCCCCATGGATTTTGGATTGAGAAAGAGACTGGCAAGAAGCCAGTTTATTCTTTTAACCAGTCAGCACTGCTTCACATCGAATTTCTAAATCAATCTAACAATGGGGCTATCCCCACAATACAGGGGCTGGACAAAACAACAGTAGTATGATGACCAGTTAATGATGCCTACTGCTTAATTACCAATGTGGACTGACTATATTGTTGGCTTATGGCTTTAATGTTTCTCTGTTCAATGTGCTGATGTCTGTCTGGCAGACACTGTGTATAGAATTTTTATGTATGAATTGACAGGTCAGATTAAGAAATGATTACTTTGCTGCCCATTGTCATTCTATTATATATTACGAGGAAAAAAGTTCATATATCAGTGACATGATAATTTTGGAACTAATTGCATATTGTAAATTAAGATATTGATTAAACACTCCTTGTACATTATGTAATTCTTGTTTTCTGATATTTATTCATCACCTATTAAAATGGGGTTACATACTACAGAGCAAATGAAATGCATTACTAACAAAGGTTAAGAACTCGTTCTCATTGCTGAACAAAGGCTGGAGTATTGTGCTTCTTACTATGAGCTAATCATGCCTTGTTCTCATTGTTAAAATAACGATGTGTGGTAGCGGTGGGTGAGATGTAAACAAACGTTATTTCTCCTCCCTAACAGCTGGTGAATTTGAATGAAGTCCATGGTTACAGAAAGTAATTATTTCTATGTGATGAACATTTTAGTGTAAGTGGTGCCCTCTTTTGGCCCTTTTTCTTTTGGAGTCGGTAAAGGCTGAAAATCTGCTTCTGGACCCATTCAAACCTTTCAAAGCAAGCATAATCAAAGGGAGTTAATATTTAGAAAGAATTAAACAAGGGAGTCTCCCAAGCTGGTGTCCCTTAGCCTGGAATCATTGTGGTTCATATTGTCCAGATGGGTATTTTCCCAAGGGGAGACTCTTTCTTTCACATAATACATCAAGTGCAGGCTTTAAGCGCTAGTCTCTTATAAGGCTCAAGTCGTATTGTAGTCATGTGAGAGACCATTTATAATATCATAAGAAGGACTCTACACTTATGAAAAACAGAATCTACTTTGCATCTTTATTAATGGCGTTATGAAAGCCTGCCTTATTTCCTTTGTCACTGCACTAAACGCCTTCTTGCACCCCAGGCAGCCAGGTGCAGGTTGGGATAATCTGAATGCAGCTGACTCTCCAATCCTCTCTGCACTAGATGTTTTAATGATTTAGTATCCATGCGTGAGGCAAGTATCGTTAAAATTATTAACCAAAAGCATGAAATCTATCAGTTTTACAGTTCATGAAATATTTTCTTGACATATGAGCATTTAAAAATTATCCCCTTGTAAAACATTTGTCAATCCTAGTATTTTCAACCCAGTAAATAACTGTCTATATAGTTTACAGGAATGATGTATTACATAAATGGAAATGAACTGGATCTATGTAGATCAGTCATGGTCATATTGAATGACAAGTCATGCTCCTATTTTCCTGTGTAAGAGTTCAGGATATATAAGAACTTAAGCATGAAAGAATGTGGAGCAAAGACAAGAGATTGAGTCTGAGAGGGAAAACGGATCAGCCATGATGAGATGGTGGAGCAGACTCAATGGGTCAAATGGGCTAATTCTGGTCCTGTATCTTATGGTATTAAAAGCAGGATTAAGCCATCTAGGCCTTTGAGCCTGCACCTCCATTCATCACCTCAGGGCTGATCTTATACCTCAGTGACATTTTTCTTACACTATATCCATATTATACACGACCCCATGGTAGTGTAGAAGCAATAGGATCATCCTAACAGCTTGGGGTTAGGATGATCAATTAGGAGTTCAATTCTGGCGCCATTCGTAAAGAACTTGTCTGTTCTCCCCATGAACTGAGTGGGTTTCCTCCGGTTGCTCCCACAGTCTAAAGGCCTAACGGTTTGTAGGTTAATTGGTCATTACAAATTGTCCTGTGAGTAGGCTAGGATTAGTATGTGGGCTGCTGGATGGTGCGCCTCGTTGGGCTGGAAGGGCCTGTTGCATGCTATATCGATAAAGAAAATATAAATTTAAAAAAATCCCTTAATATTGACTGCTGAATGAACACATCAATGACATATTTCTGTTCTCTCCAGCATCCCAAATAAAAGATCTAAGCATCATTGTGCAGACATTAATAAATGCTGAGCCTATATGCTAAAGTATTATTTTATCTATCTGAGTACAATCTGAAATTACAATTTATTGATCTTTATTGATACAAATTAAATTCTGTCAAACCTATATGTATATCTTCAGACTAAGCTAAATGTAGAGATTGCATTTCCTTTTGCATTATGAAAAAGCAATGAGGACCAGCTGATTGTGCACATTTTGAAGTATTCCATCCTCTGACATATCCATTTGTGCTTTTTGTATGGAATCACTCTCTAGCATAAGAGTTCCAAGATGGGATGTACACTGTATAAGTCAATTTTCTGAGAGAGGAAACTCTAGTATCTTTAAAAATGTCTGTAAAATTTAAACATTATTTCTTGTTGAAGAATTGATAATTTTATTCATGCCGACCATGTGGGAGCCACAGTTGTGGATGATACCAGCAGGCTAGACCGAACAATTTTCACAGCCAGGCATCAATTTAATTTGATCGAGTATTACACTGGTTCTGATGAGCATTCAGTTAAGGGCTGAAGGAGTAAATGGAAAGAAGGTGGATGGGCAAATCAGACATAGTGTCTGTTTGTGGGCTAAGCACTTCCATCAAAAGCTGTTTAGAAGGATTGGAGTCAATTGAGGAGCAGGGACAGAAAGATATATTGTACGTAGTGTAGGTTCATCCTGGCTCAGAACTATCAACAGGTTTAGACACAATTTCTTCTAAGTACTATTCTAATTTCTGTAATTGTCATGAATGCCTCAGGATCTTGATTAAAATATCTTAATAAGCCTCTTTGCTTCTTTGGCCAAGGACAATGATATCCCTCATGAGGGCAATGTAGAATAAAGTGAATTGTGCCTTGAGCAACCAGTGGGCAGAACACTCTTTTTATATTATCTTCAGCCCAATGTTCTTGTTTTCCGTTCAAGGTGAAGCAAACGGATGGAATCACACCATTGAAACGTATAAGACGTGGGGCTGGATTTCAAACTACAAATATCTTTAAAGACCATTGTCCTAAGGAAATGTTTGTCATGTTTGGAGTTCTGTTTTCTTTGTGTCAGCACATTACAAAAATATTTGTGCACAACACTTCTGTATTATGTTGTAGTCCTTTTTTAAATACACCTCTGACAAGAAAAATTCCAGAAAATTAAGCAGTCTTTAAGTAGAGTATTCCAAAGTTAAATTTAAAAAGGGGGAAAAATTCTGGTAATTTTGTTTGCATTGACTAAAGAACAAATGTAAAAGTTAAACTTTGGAATTCTTGTATGGCCATGTAGGAGTCCATTGACCTAATTCACATAAGTACACTCTGCACTCTACACACTAGTCAAGTCAAGTCAAGTCAAGTCACTTTTATTGTCATTTCGACCATAACTGCTATGTACAGTACATAGTAAAAATGAGACGTTTTTTCAGGACCATGGTGTTACATAACACAGTACAAAAACTAGACTGAAGTATGTAAAAAAAAAAGAACACAGAGAGAAAAAAAACAACTACACTGGACTACACACACACACATGACACAAACACAGGCAAGCAAAGCACACACCCATACCCCACACATCCACCCAAATTCTGACATCCCAATACGAACGCTATCACAGACACCCAGTCTCTCAAATAAACTCACACACACAAAATAAATATATCATACACAGTACTCAACAGTATTTGTTGGAATAGTGCTCTTCAATTGTTATATGAATTGCAAAATGGCATTGAAGAAATATAATTAGGAAAATAAATATTACTGATGTCCAGAGGTGTACATTAATGTGCAGTCAAGCTAAAGGCTACATAATCTATTGTTTGCTGCAGTGCTATGAATTAAGGTCTCTACAGGGCAGTCAAAAGTATAAATCTAAGTATTTAATCAGGTACATGATTTCATTTTTTGTCTTACATAGCACATAGACAAAAATTTAAACTTGTGGTTTGATAAAAGCAAACACTGTTTTAATTGTGTAAAGGTGTGGGCTGGGGACATAGTCATTAGCAAAATATTTAAAGTCTGTATGATTTTTGACTTGGAATTGTAGAAAAACATAAATGTAGACATCTTTTTCTCCAAACCCTTATTTATCCAGTTGCATCTTTTTAAAAATTGTATGTTTATCTAAATGAATAATTGATTTTGAACAAATTATGCACAAATAAAGAAACTAACACACCAAAGTCTAGCTTGAATTCAAACATTAGCTTAATTTATTCTTTATTCAAATGCATTTCGGTCCAGATTTTCCTTTCATAAAACCATAAAACACTGGACTTAATGCAATATTTATCATGTTTCATTTCCTTTAATCAAGTGCATTCTCACTCATTTTGTGTCCATCCAATAATTGTACTTCAGCAGGGGCTTTTTAGATATTTGTTTGAAATTTTCAAGAGTATGTTTTTAACAAAAATAAGTTTTTCCAGTGATGAAAATGTCACAATTTTTAAAGTCATTGTTAGTGCAGTGTGACAGGCTCCAGGGTTAATCATATGTAAGAGAAAATATAATTATATTAGGACATTCAGTCTTACAGAAAAAGAATGAATCATTTTATCCCCAGAGTTTATCCTCCACTCAGTTAGATCATGACTGATCAACATCTCAACTCTCGGACTTCCAGCCGGGTACAGATATTGATTATAATTGATACCTGTACCTGGCTGGAAGCTCAAGTAGAGTTTATTTTTCATATATACTGGAAAAGCACAAGATCCTTTGTCATCTCAACTCTTTTTCTATTAACTTATCAGAGACGTTCTTTGTTCTAACCATCCATTCTGCTGTTCAAAACTAACTTGTTTTCTCTTTGTCCTGTTTTAATAAAGGATCTCAGATCTGAAGTTTAACTTTGCTTTTCCTTCCATAGATAGAAACATGGAAAAACTACAGCACAATACAGGCCCTTTGACCCACAAAGCTGTGCCAAACATGTCCTTACCTTAAAAATTACCATAGCCTTCTATTTTTCTAAGCTCCATGTACCTATCTAGGAGTCTCTTAAAAGAACTTATCATTTCTGCCTCCACCACCATCGCCGGCAGCTCATTCCACGCACTCACCACTCTCTGCCTTTATTTAAAAATAAACTTACCCCTGACATCTCTTCTGTACCTACTTCCAAGTAGCTGCAACATTACCTCTCGGCTCCTAAACTCAATCCTATGATTGATGAAGGCCAATGCACCATATGCCTTCTTAACCACAGAGTCAAACTGCACAGCAGCTTTGAGTGTCCTATGGACTCGGACCCCAAAATCACTCTGATCCTCCACACTGCCAAGAGACTTACCATTAATACTATATACTGCCATCATATTTGACCTACCAAAATGCTTAACCTGCATAATGTTTGCATTTACTTACTGTAACTCTATATTCCTTGAAAACCTCAGCTCACAAAATCTACCAGTCTCCTTCCAGAACACAAGAGATTCTGTGGATGCTGGAAATCCAGAATAACACATACAAAATGCTGGAGGAACTCAGAAGGTCAGGTAGTCTGAGGAAGGTCGTCGGGGAGACTCTTATCTCCTGACCTGCTGAATTCCTCCAGCATTTTGTGTGTGTTAATCTCGTTCCTAGCATTTACTGTCATTTTTGAGGACAGCTTTCAGATTTTTATGAACTTTTGAGTGACAAAATTCTCCCTATTTTGTTTCTTAGATTTAAGTTTGTGTCCATGCCTACTGTAATGAATCATTTTCTCAGACCAAAAACCACTAAATTTAAGAGAATAGAACAACATTATTACAACCTGTCCTCAACATTTAACTTTTTAAAACTGTTCATCATTCTGCTGAATCATAGTCATGATCCGGCAGAGAAAGGCCTTTGTTTGCCTTGTCATGCGTGAGGTCTGTCATTCACATCTGCAAGCTATTGTTCCCAGTGGGAGCATGCAATAAACCAACCCCGTTCTCTGATACTGTGCCCCTTTAATGAGGGGTATTATGCATAGGAGAATTCTGAGTCAGTCTTAACATTTTAGATTTACTCTATAACGTGATGTAGTAAGCATTAGTTTATTTTAAAATATTTCCAAGGGTTGCTTAGGGAGAAAAGTTGTAGATTATTCCAGGTCCCAAAATACTTTAAAAGTATTTTTGATGTGTACTGTATACCCTGCTATTACAGCCTCCAGACTTCTAAGCTTCAGTGCGATAATGACGAAATAAGTTTTTTTAATACTTGGTGGGTTGAATATGTGACTGAAGTTCTGGAACAATTCATCCATTATACATCACCATGTTGTCCAGGGATCCTTTAACATCAAATAGATCCTCTGCTGAATGTCTCGACTGAAGTACTCGGCCCCTGGTAGTGCAGTAACCTTTTACTTCTGCTCTGGAGTATCAGCCTAGAAGTTTCTGACCTTATTTTGAATCCTTAAAACTTTCTTGCTGACAGTTGAGAGTGTTGTTTACTGACCAGATCTGTAAATATGAAAACCAAAAGCTAATAGAAACCTGAAATAAAAACAGAAAATGCTGGAAATAGTCAGTAGGTCAGGCAACACCTGTGGTAAGAGATGCAACGTAATATTGCTGTTTTATAGTGTAATTGTACACAATCTCGATAAAGAGACTAACTCCTTTCTTTCTAGCACCCGAATATCAGAATCAGCTTTAACATCCTGATCTTTGTTGTGAAATGTGTTTTTTTGCAGCTGCAGTCAATGCAATACATAAAAACCCTGACGAATTACAATAAGAAACTTATATAAATAAAATGAAATTAAATGAGTAATGCAAATAGACGGCAAAATAGAAACACTGAAGTAATGTTCATGAGTTAGCTTATTGTCCGTTCAGAAATCTGATGGCAAAGGGGAAGAAGCTGTTCCTAGAATGTTGAGTGTGTGTCTTCAGGCTCCTGTATCTCCTCCCTGTTGTTAGCAATGAGAAGAGGATGTGTCCTAGATGATGGGGGTCCTTAATGATGGATGCTGCCTTTTTGAAGCATTGGATTTTGAAAATGCTGGGGAGCACCATGGATATTCTCAGGATATTAGAGTGTATTTCATTGCATCACACACAAATTGCAGGGGGAACTCTGCAGATCAGGCAGCATCTTTGAAAATGAATAAACAGTCGACATATCAGGCTGCGATCCTTCATCAGGACTAGAAAAGAAGGACGAAGACACTAGAATAAAAGGTGGGGGAAGGGGATGAAGGACAAACTAGAAAGTGATAGGTGAAGTCAGGTGGGAGGGAAAGGTAAAAAGGTTGGAGAAGAAGGAATCTGATAGGAGAGGAGAGTAGTCCATGGGAGAAAGGGAAGAAGGATGGGTACCAGGGAGTGAACAGTGATTTCTCCTTCTAAACACCCCTTTTGCTCACCTGCCTTTACCTCCCCCTGGTGCCCCTTGTTCTTCCCTTTAACCCATGTCCACTCTCCTCTCCTATCAGAATCCTTCTTCAGCCTTTTACCTTTCCCAACCACCTGGCTTCACCTATCACCTTCTAGTTCCCCTCCTTTTCCACCCCCACCTTTTTATTCTGACATCTTTCCCCCTTCCTTTCCAGTCCTGAAGAATTATCTTGACCTGAGATATTGGCCCTTTAGTCCCTTTCATTGATGCTGCCTGAGTTCTTCCAGCATTTTGTACGTGTGGCTCTGGATTTCAAGCGCCAGCAGAATCTCTTGTGTTTACTAGTGCATTTCATTGATATTTCAGGATAGAACCATAGAACATTACAGCACAGAAACAGGCCTTTTGGCCCTTCTTGGATGTGCAGAAGCATTTTTCTGCCTAGTCCCACTGACCTGCACCTGGACCATATCCCTCCATACACCTCTCATCCATGTACCTGTCCAAATTTTTCTTAAATGTTATAAGTAGGCCCGCATTCACCACTTCATCTGGCAGCTCATTCCACACTCCCACCACTCTCTGTGTGAAGAAGCCCCCCCCCCCATGTTCCCTTTAAACATTTCCCCCTTCACCCTTAACCCATGTCCTCTGTTTTTTTTTTCTCCCCTAGACTCAGTGGAAAAAGCTTGCTTGCATTCACTCTATCTATACTCATCATAATTTTATATACCTCTAACAAATCTCCCCTCATTCTTCTACACTCCAGGGAATAAAGTCCTAACCTATTCAACCTTTCTCTGTAAGTCAGTTTCTCAAGTCCTAGCAACGTCCTGGTAAACCTTCTCTGCACTCTCTCAATCTTATTAATATCCTTCCTGTAATATCTGAATTAAAATGAAACACTCAAATACCCTGCACACCCATGTACTTGCCTCTACTGAGGTGGGTAAATGGATAATTGTTACGTATCAATGAATAGCAAAGTAAATATACATGCCTTCTCATGTGACTTTTAAGCTATGGGCTTAATCATATTGCGTGAGATCTCTTGGAAATCAGTGCAGTGAAGGCAATAGTAAAGCAGGCTTTGTGTGGGGCAATGGGAATATTAGGCCGACACACCATTTGAGGAGTTACTTCATGGGCACAGGTGGACCTGGATAGGCATGGCTGATTTTAATTGTGCCTTTGAGATGTTAAAAAATTAGTGCTAACCAACCCTTTATTCATTACAGATAAACAGGCATCCCAGCTGCTCTGCCGCCCACCGGAATTTGTAATTAGAGCCCTGGTCATGTCACTGGCTGTATGCTTTGTTTTGCAGCTGTGCTTTTCACAGATCAGGGCCTCCCTACATCTTAAAACTCAACTAGCTGTTTAAAAGTAATGCTGAATTTTCCCTTTATAACGATAATCTGTGCAATCATGAAACAGCTTGCCAAACTGAATCACATTTTCTCTCCTTTACAGGATCCTGAAAGAAAGCCCTCGAAATTTTAATGGAAAATGATTACGATGGTGTGGGGAGGGTGTAGGGGGTAGGAGAGGGGCTGTGAGTGGTGTGATGGGGGTAGAGTGGATGAGTTGATGTCCAATCATTATTACAACCAATTTGGAAATGTGAAGGTAAAGATACAAATATTAAGACAAGATTGTACTTTATGACAAGAAAGAGACTGGAATTACCTCTGGTCTTCTTATTCTTGATGGAAAACTAGATAATCTGAGACTAAGGTGATTTTTACAGTGCACACTGGTTGGAGGGGCGGTTTCCATTTATCGCAAATGGAGTTTAATGCAGATTCCACTCATTTACCCACAGATGTGTTTGACTCACTGAGTTCCTCAATCACTTTGCTTTTCACCAGGGTAATTACTGGAATGAGAGAATTGTCTATTCTGGTTCTGTATTCTTTGGAGTTCAGAAGACAGAGGGGTTACCTCATACTAACACAAGATCTTGAAGTGGCTTGACAGAATGGGCGTTGGGATGCTTTTCTCCTGGGAATGTCTTTAATAAAGATATCTAGCTACAAGTTAAGAGGCTGGTCATTTATAACTGAGGTATATAGAAAGCTCTCCTCCTAGGTGGTGGTGAGTCTGTAGAATGCCTTGCACTGGTGGGTTCTGAAAGCTGGATCAGTGGAAGTATTTAAAGTGGACATGGATCAATACTTACAAAAAAGAGAAAATCTGCAGATGCTGGAAATCTGAGTAACACACACAAAATGCTGGAGGAACTCAGCAGGCCAGGCATCATCCATGGAAAAGAGTACAGTTGACGTTTTTGGGCTGAAACCCTTCATCAGGACTTCCAAAGATGCTGCCTGATTTGCTGAGTTCCTCCAGAATCTTTATAGATTGAGGAATACAAGGGGCATGGGGAATTGGCAGTGAAGAAGAGTTGAGGTCAACAAAGATTAGCATGACCATATTAAATAGTGGGCAGTCTGATATCTATCCCTGCTCCATTATTTCTTGTGTCTTTGTGCTATAAACCAGGAAATGCAGGGAATACATTTCCTGCAGGTCAGACCGCATTGATGGAGAAAGAATGGGGGGATAAACAAAGTTCACCTTCCAGGTCATTGACCTGAAAGACATCAATTTCTCGAACTTCTGTAAATGCCCCTGCCCCCCCGCCCTTTCCTTCACCTGCCCCCTTCCCCTTTTCTCTCTCTCACCTTACTCCTTGGCTGCCCATTGTCTCTCTCTGGTGCTCCTCCCCCCTTTTCTTTCTTTCATGGCCTTCAGTCCTCCCTTCTCCAGCCCTATATCTCTTTCACCAATCAACTTCCCAGCTGTTTGCTTCATCCCTCCCCCTCCCAGTTTCACCTATCACCTTGTGTTTCTCTCTCCCCTCCCTCCACCTTCAAGATCTACTCCTCACCTTTTTTCTCTCCAGTCCTGCTGAAGGGTCTCAGCCCGAAATGTCAACTGTACTTTTTTTCATAGATGCTGCCTGGCTTGCTGAGTTCATCCAGCTTTTTGTGGTTATTTGGATTTCCAGTATCTGCAGATTTTCTCTTGTTTGTGACGTGAAGGATTAACTGCTTCTGCTCGAGTAATGTTGGCTGACCTGCTGAGTATTTCTAACTTTTACTAATTTCTCTCACAAGGTACCTGTATCATGGGAGGTGGGGGCAAGGTTCATATTTCCAGCATCCAATGTACGATGCATTTGGAGAAATTTTTACTATTACTAATGGAGCATTTTTCTGATATTGGGATGTTCCACCTAATTACCTTTATGCATAAATTAACTTTTGACCAGCTGGAGGGTAGTGGATGGAGCTCACCTACTCCAATCTAATAAGTTGTCGTTGCTCTACAACAGCATTGACCAGGTGTCTATCTGTGATCCATCAAGAACTGAACCTCTATTAATGTTAGAATATCTGAAAGGAACCAGCCATTCAATTAGATCATATTTAGATCTTGGTCTCTTATTCTTAACATCTGTCTAAGATTTTGTAATTCCAGTGGCTTACTCTCAACTGCAGGAGACCTTCCCAATACTTTCAGCCACTTTTACAATGCTGCTAACATTGTAAATTTTGAATTGAATTGATTTTATTACTTACATCCTTCATATACATGAGGAGTAAAAATCTTTACGCTATATCTCCATCTAAATGTGCAAAGTGCAATTTATAGTAATTTGTAATAAATAGTATGTACAACAGAACAGTCAATATGGCATAGAAATACAATTGTATCAGCGTGAATTAATCAGTCTGATGGCCTGGTGGAAGAAGTTGTCCTGGATGGTAGCAGCTGGAACAGTTCATGGTTGGGGTGACTCGAGTCTCCAATGATCCTTCAGGCCCTTTTCACGCAACTGTCTTTCTAAATATCCTGAACAGTGGGAAGTTCACATCTACAGATGCGCTGGGCTGTCCACACCACTCTCTACAGAGTCCTGCAATTGAGGGAAGTTCAGTTCCCATACCAGGCAGTGATGCAGCCAGTCAGGATGCTCTCAGTTGAGCCCCAGTGGTATTTATGTATTTTTGTTCTTTATATATTGTTCTTTATTACATGTCGCGCCAACCCACGACTGCAAACTCCTGGTACATGTAAATGTATTTGGTGAATGAAATTGATTTTTGATGCCCTAGAGCCAATCAGTCTACTAGTTACCACTGACCAACTTAAAAACTGGTGTTGGAACAAAACATGCCCTACTATGGGAAAGGCTGGTTGGGCCTTTGGTCTTGGGCAATCTGCAACAGTTCCCTGAAGTAAAGAGTTCTAAATGTCCTTGGCTTTTAAAGTAGATGAGCTTTCTAATGTCGGCCTTCAATATCTGTGCTCTAGTTTTGTCATGCCTCTTGTATTCATCCAGCTGAAGATCAGTTTGTCCTTCCGGAGTTGTGGAACCAAATGCTGTGCTCGAGAAGGGTTTCAGACAGCTCTTGCCTCACCTGGAATCGTACCCCCACACCATTTTATTCCAACTCTTGGAGATGAAGGCCGAAGTTCTGTCACACTGTGATCTGTTTGAGGGTTAAATATTCTTGGAAAAATATTAGCACATGAACAATGCATGTTAGAAACACTTAGCAGGTCAGGCAGCACCTATGGAAAGAAATGGGCAAAGCTAATTGTTTAGAGCCAATGATCCTTGGTCAGGACTGCTTTCTTTAATAATTAATGTGTAAGTTGACCAACAAGTTTAATAGATTGTGTAATATATCATATCTTGTGAATCAAGAACATGGTTGGACCTGGTTTGTTATGCTCTTTGTGCAAAATGTATTTCACCCTAAGGTTTGCTGCCATTTGTAAGAACATACTGGATTTCTGGAGTTATTGAGCTGGGAACAGGGCCAATAGTATACAAATCAATACAGTGCAGTGCAGACTGGAGGAGGACAGGCAAATTTTAGGGCAAAATTGTTTTCAGTGGATGAGTTGAAGTGTAACATGGGGCAAAATCGATAAGGGTGATGAATGCAGGACTGAAGCTGTTACATTTGAATGCAAGTGGCATACAGAATAAAGCAGATAATCTTGTAGTGTAGTTAGAGGTTGTCAGGTATGACATTGAGAGCATCACTGAGCCATGGCTGAAATGAGATCATAGTTGGGAGCTTAACATCCAAGGGTACACATTTTATCGGAAGGGCAGGCAGGTAGGCTGAGGAGGTGGTGTTGCTCTGTTGATAAAAAATGAAATCAAATCCTTAGAAAGAGGTGACATAAGATTGGAAGGTGTAGATTTCTTGTGGGCAGAGTTAAGAAACTGAAAGGGTAAAGAGACCCTGATGGGAGTCATATACAGGCCCCTGCACATTAGCCTGGGTGTGGGCTATAATTACAACAGGAGGTAGAAAATGCATATAAAAAGGGCAATGCTATAGCCATGAGGGTTTTTAATATACAGCTTCACCAGCTTGAGCTAATCAGGCTTGAGCTAATTTGCAACAGAGTTAGTAGAATCCCTACAAGATGGCATTTAGAGCAGCTTGTGTTTGAGCCGGCTTGGAGAAAGGCAATTCTGGACTGGGTATTGTGGAATGAACCAAGTTTGTTTAGGAGTTTAAAATTAAATAATAGAACTCACCCTGCAGTGTGAGAGAGAGAAGATAAAGTCAAGATGGATCAGTATTACAGTAGAGTAAAGGGAATTATGTTGGCTTCAGGGAGGAGCTAGCCAAAGTTGATTTGAAGGGGACACTATCAGGTATGACACAGAACAGCAATGGCTGGAATTTCTATGGACAATTCGGAAGGCACACGATAGATACACCCCAAAGAAAAAATAAGTATTCTTAATGGACAATGAGGCAACCATAGCTGACGAAGGTAGTTAAAGACAAAAGAAAGGGTATATAAAATGGCAAAAATTAGTGCAATATCAGATGACTAGGAAACTAATAGTTTATATATTAAAAACTAACAGAAGGCAACTAAAAGGCCCTGAAGACAGAAATGATGAAGTATGAAGGTAAGCTAGCCAATAATATAAAAGAGTCTATTTAAAGAGTAGAGAGAGGGGAGAATGGATGTCAGACTGCTGGAAAATGATGCTGGAGAGGTAGTATTGGGGGACAAATGAATAGTGGACAAACCTAATAAGCATTTTGCATCAGTCTTCACTGTGGAAGACACAAGCAGTGTACCAGAAATTCAAGGGTGTCAGGGGGCAGAAGTGAGTGTAATCGCTATTACTAAAGAGAAGGTGCTTGGGAAGCTGAAAGGTCTGAAGGTAGATAAATCACCTGGACCAAATGGACTCTATCCCAGGGTTCTGAAAGAAGTGGCTGAAGATTTTGTGGGGGTATTATTAATGATCTTACATGAATCGCTAGAGGACTGGAAAATTGCAAATGTCACTCTACTCTGTAAGAAAGGAACGAGGCAGCAGAAAGGAAATTATAGACCAGTTAGCCTGACCTCAGTAGTTGGGAAAGTGTTGGAGTCCACTGTTAAGGATGAGGTTTTGGGTTAATTTGTGGCAGTTGATGAAATAGGCCATATTCAGCATGGTTTCCTTCAGGGGAAACCTTGCCTGACAATTCTGTTGAAATTATTTGAAGAAGTTTCAGGCGAGACAGATAAAGAAGAGTTCGTGGATGTTATTTACCTGGATTTTCAGAAAGCCTTTGACAAGGTGCCACACATAAGACTGTATAACAAGAGAAGAGCCCATGGTATTACAGAAAAGATATCAGCATGGTTAGAAGATTGGCTGACTGGCCTGAGACAGAGTGGGAAGATAGAGCTGCCTTTTCCGGTTGGCTGCTGGTGACTAGTGGTGAGCTGGTAGTGTTGTGACCACTTATTTGCATGTTATATGTCAATGATTTGGGTACTGTAATTGATAGCTTTGTGACCAAGTTTGTAAGTGATATGAAGATATGTGGAGGGGTAAGTGGTGTTGTGGAAGCAGAAAAGGAATTAGGGAGATTGGGGGAATGGGCAATTAAGTGGCAGATGTAATATAGATTTGGGAAATGTATAGTCATGCATTTTGGTAGCAGGAATAAAAGCATATACTATTTTCTAAATGTGGAGAGAATTCAAATATCCGAGGTACCCAGGAACTTGGGAGTCCCTAAAGATTAACTTGCAGTTTGAGTTTGTGGTAAGGAAGAGAACTGCAATGTTAGCATTCATTTTGAGAGGAATAGTATATAAGAGCAAGGATGAAATGTTGAGGCTTTATAGGCATTGGTGAGACCGCACGAGAATCGTGGGCAGTTTTGGGATTTTTATCTAAGAAAGGATGTGCTGGCATTGGAGAGAATCCAGAGGAGTTTTCACAAGAACGATTCTGGAAATGAAAGGGTTAACATAGGAGTGTTTGTCTCTGGGCCTACATTTGCTACAGTTTAAAAGGATGAAGGAGGAACTCACTGAAACCTATTGAATATTGAAAGGCCTAGATATATGTGGATGGGTGTTTTCTACAGTGGGTGAGTCTAGGACCAGAGGGCACCATCTCAGTATAGAGGGACATCCATTTAGAACAGAGATGAGGAGGAATTTCTTTAGCCAGAGGGCACTGAATTTGTGAAATTCATTGCCACAGATGGGCTGTGGAGACCAAGTCATTTTGTATACTTAAAGTGGAGTTTGCTAGGTTCTTGATATGTCAGGGTGTCAAAGATGAGGGGGAAGGGGGCAGGATAATAGGATTGAGATGGATAATAAATCATCCATGATGGAATGGTGAAGCAGACTCGATGGGCCAAATGGTCTAATTCTTCTCCTATGTCTTAAGTCTCCTATCAATTGTCTACTGTGGGTTCCATGTAATGTTAGGATCAATAATTATAATGTAGCCTTAAATGTCTTTTTAATAAAATAGTAATCAAACTAGAAAACAGAAATTTAAATAATCCTGTTTCATTGCTTCAATTGATTTTCCTTTTCTATTCTTTCTCTTTCTAAACCCAATATATCTCTGCATTCTTAATCTATGTAGAATAGAGAGTCTTAGGGGTACAAGTACAGAGTTCCTTGAAGAAGGCAGCACAAGTAGACTGAGTGGTGAAAAGGGTTTATGGAAGGGGCACTGAAGACAAGATATACTCTGTGTGTCTGTATACTCTGGTCACCATGCTATAGGAAGTATAGAACATAGAACAATACAGCACAGTACAGGCCATTCGGCCCACAATGTTGTGCCAACCCTTAAGCCTTGCCTCTCAAATAACCCTCCACCTTAAATTCCTCCATATACCTGTCGAGTAGTCTCTTAAATTTCACTAGTGTATCTGCCTCCATCACTGACTCAGGCAGTGCATTCCACGCACCAGCCACTCTCTGAGTAAAAAACCTTCCTCTAATATCCTCCTTGAACTTCCCACCCCTTACCTTAAAGCCATGTCCTCTTGTACTGAGCAGTGGTGCCCTGGGGAAGAGGCGCTGGCTGTCCACTCTACCTATTCCTCTTAATATCTTGTATACCTCTATCATGTCTCCTCTCATCCTCCTTCTCTCCAGAGATTAAAGCCCTAGCTCCCTTAATCTCTGATCATAATCCATACTCTCTAAACCAGGCAGCATCCTGGTAAATCTCCTCTGTACCCTTTACAATGCTTCTACATCCTTCCTATAGTGAGGCGACCAGAACTGGACACAGTACTCCAAGTGTGGCCTAACCAGAGTTCTATAGAGCTGCATCATTACCCCATGACTCTTAAACTCTATCCCTTGACTTATGAAAGCTAACACTCCATAAGCTTTCTTAACTACCCTATCTACCCGTGAGGCAACTTTCAGGGATCCCTCTGCTCCTCCACACTACCAAGTATCCTGTCATTTACTTTGTACTCTGCCTTGGAGTTTGTCCTTCCAAAGTGTACCACCTCACACTTCTCCGGGTTGAACTCCATCTGCCACTTCTCAGCCCACTTCTGCATCCTATCAATGTCTCTCTGCAATCTTCGACAATCCTCAACACCATCCACAACACCACCAACCTTTGTGCCATCTGCAAACTTGCCAACCCACCCTTCTACCCCCATATCCAGGTCGTTAATAAAAATCACGAAAAGTAGAGGTCCCAGAAACGATCCTTGTGGGACACCACTAGTCACAAGCCTCCAATCCGAATGTATGTGCTCCACCACGACCCTCTGCTTTCTGCAGGCAAGTCAATTCTGAATCCACCTGTCCCAAACTTCCCTAGATCCCAAGCCTTCTGACTTTCTGAAAGTGTGATTAGGATTGAGAGGAAGCATACAAGATTTGCAAGGATGTTGTTGGGACTGAAGTGGTTTGAATTATGAGAAGCTACATATGCTGGGACTGTTTTCCCGATAGTGAAGGGGATTGAGTGGTGATCGTATGGAGGTTTATAAATTCCTGAGGGGCATTGATAAGCTGTATGGTATGTCCTTTTCCTGGGGTAGGGGAATCTAAAACTAGAGGACAAAGGCTTACAGTGGTGAGTATATAGAATGAGCTGCCACGAGAAGTGGTAGAGGTAGGTTCATGTACAACATTTAAAAGACATTTGAACAGGTTAATGGATAGGAAGGATTTAGAGGGACAAGGATCAAATGCAGGTAAATGGGACTAGCTTTGGTAGGCACCTTGATGAGTTGGGCTGAAGGCCTGTTTCTAAACTGTACAACTTCAACTCGAATTCATTATTCCTTTGCCTCCCTCCAAACTGTAGCTGTTAGTTTGGGAAATATATTGTTTTTACAGCCATCATTCACTGAGACTGAAGGACATGTGGCAGCTGAAACTTCAAGTAACTTATCAAGTGTAGGTTTAAAGCATATTTTAGAATGTTGGAAGAAGTCTTTTCTAAAAATAAAACTTTCCACTCAAGAAGAATTTGGTCTTACCTTTTTATTGAGTGGTGATGAGGGTAAGGCTGAGACTGGGATTCAGGGCCCAAGTTTAATGTGAAATTAACCAATGGAGTACTCAACCCTGATTCAATTTTCAGTTTTTGGCTCTTCATTTTTCACAGTACAGAGTATAATTTTAAAAAAATGCTTGAAATATGGAGCAGCTTAGGTAGCATCTGTGGGGGAAAAGCTCTTTGACCTTAAGAATTATCCCCATTATTCTCTCCACAGATGCTACCTAACTGCTAAGCATTTCCAGCATTTTCTGTTTTTATTTGTTTTCTAGCTCTGCAATATTTTACTTCTACAGTGTAAAATATGACGTGCGTTTATGGAGAGAGCACCAAATTGACTGGTAATAAATTTTGGTAAAAGATGTAGGATCATGATCAGGAAATGACTAAGATTTTATAAGTCAGAAATTCTATCTCTGAATCAATATGCTATCATCACACTGTTTTCCATGTTGCAAGTGTTTAAGCAATTTTAAAGTGAGACATCAATAAATGCAAAAGAGTAAGCAATGAGAAGCCTGAATAATGCTTGAAGGCTGTATTTGATAACCAGATAATTGGAATTTAATTCAGGTGTATATTTTTATTTTTCCTAAGGAATAAGTGATACAGTGCTTTGCTTACTTAAACGGTACATAACTTCCTAGGCTATAAAATCCCTTGTTTTCTTCCAGAACCAGTCTAATAGCTTGGAGAATAGCATGTAGTAACAAGCTGACTTGTGAAGGTGACAGGAGGAGTGCTATGCTTTTAACTGGTCCCACAAAAAATCCAGATAACATTTTGGTGGTCAGGAAATGAAAGGGCTCAGAGCACAATTAGCCTTTAGTTAGTATTGAGCAAACTGCTTGTAGAAATTAAGTTGATATGCAGTCACAGTGCATGGAAAAGGTAGCAGAATGCTTAGAGCAAAAGACATGGCATTGTGCTCTGTCGCCATCATTGATAAGCACTTGAAAAGGAGCTGCAGACGGGTGCACTTTCCACTATATTTCTGGTATTTGGAAGGAAAATGCATGGAAGACAATTCTGAAGTAAGATTTTGCAGAAAATTAAGAAAATATAACTCGAATAGTTAGTGAAATTTGAAGGTTAAATTATCTATTGCTCAGAAAACTTGATGAAATAGTTGTGGTAATGACTTCAGCAATGCTTCCAAACATAGAAATGAAGTTGATGTAGGAATAGAAAAGTTAATAGAGGAAATTTCAGAATGTTGCCTTAGGCTGTTTTAAAACACTAGAAAACAGCTGGGGAAAATATGGGCAAAAGGAATGGGCTGCAGTGATGTCTTCTTGGATGGAAAGTACATGGGAGTAATTGCGTCGTTCATAGATTCATCTAATTTCTGAGTGATTTATTTTAACTCTGTCTCAGACCGTGTATTTGAAGTTGAGAGCACACCATGAAAATTTTACACTCTTGTATGACATGTGTATTGTTATGCCACCCATGTAAACTTCATCCTAAGTAAAAAATGATCAACCAGATTACTATGAAATTTTAAACAAAAACTAAACTAGCAGATCCCTTGAAGAAAGTGTAAGTTAATTCAATGAAATAGCAACTGATATTCAAGTGTATGCAAGAGATCAACAAATAATTCGCAATGGTTATAAGTTTAGCATGTTAATCTTTGGTTGTCTGATTTGGACTTCTTATTATTGCTAGACAATGAAGGTATCTACCTCCTTTGCAAAGTGAGCTAGTTTCTAGTTTTCAACAGTTATATCAAAGCTTCAGGTATGCATGTAATAACCTTAGACTGATCTCTATACCTTTAAGTTAATGTAACGATGACTATATCTTTCATTTCACATTTATTTAATTGGTTACTTTTCCTCCCCTCTCCAACCCTCGGTATGGAGAATTGAGGAGAGAAAAATGGCACTTTCTACTCCTCTCGTATCCAGTTCCTGTCCTCTTCTGACATCCACACAGTCCTATTGCAGAATGAATAGTGTCACCCTTACTGAGAAGAGCCAACAGCATAGACTGAGGACTGAGCTGGCTCGTACAGCCAGTTGGTCAGCTTGTAGGCCCAACAATGTATAAAATATATACACACAGATATTTAAAATTTATCATATCAGATATAATTAAATCCTATTGACCCGGTTCTCAGATGCTGCAGAGGAAGTTATTGCAGTCAAAGACTGACATACTATATACAAATGTTCTGAACCATAACAGGTTAGTCAGCTAAACCAGGCAGTGTTGGTTTAGTGCCCTTGTCAGAAATTATCTCTATCTTATTTACACTCATCTATCACTGATTAGATATACTTATCTTTCATTGATTCTGTTGTGTTTCCCTGTATTTACTGTTAATGCCAGCAAGTAAATGATTCTCAGAGTTGTATATGGTGGCATATATGTACTTCGAGAATAAACTTATTTTGGACTCTGATCTTTTTTTGTTCTTTCACCTATCCAAGCATATTCTTGGATTTGGAATAATAGATTGAGGTGCAGCATATTGTGAGAGGGGATATGGTGTCTTAGAGAGTGCATTTGTTCTTTTATGCTCCAAGTACACAGTTAAACTCAGAAATCCTGAAGCTTGCTGCAAGCAGATTCATGGCTTTTGCATAGGGAGCACCATTGAAGCTATCTCTGGTATAATCAGTAAGCAGATGAGAGCAGTATTTATAATACAGTCACGCTCTAAAAAACACAAAAGAAGTTGTGCTTTGATTCATGAGATACAGCTGAATTTTTAATGGTAGTCTAGGCTGTAATTACCATCTAACAACCTTTCTGATTCTAGCAAATAATTTATGTGAGTATCATCGGTCTCTCATATAAATATTTGAAAAATTCATGATGTATTTAAAACATTTTTTATTTTGATTTTATTATGTTCACCATATTTTAACTTTTGCTTTAATTCGGTTTATGGTCCAAGCTTTATGTCTGTGAATTATTTGAAACATTAATCAAAAATCGTAAGATTTTCTTGCTGGATTTCAGTATTTGCTACATCTTCAATGCGATAGACTTTCCAGCCAGCTTAATATACTTAATAATATCACTGTTATTGGATAGAACATTTCTTCATTGACAACTGCCGACACCTGGCAAAGTGAAATCCACACCACTAAGATTGATGGAACTTTGTGGGGAGCTTCTTTGAAGGTCAGCTGTGAGCCCAGCCACCTCACTGCAGAGCAAAGCTCCGTAACGTAGCTTTTATTTATCTCACTTACCCTTGAAATGCATTTCACTGTCTCCCAGCTCTGTGTGAAGAATTTTCTCCTACCCTCTGTTTATAAATCTCTTCACCCATGGACAATAGAATTGCAGAACTCTTATCTAAGTGTAAGGCACAGCTTCAAAGGCTAGCTTCTCCACTGAGTAAATGGTCCATTTCACATTATCCAGCCTTAAATTATGGAATTATCACTGTTGCACATGCTATCTGACAAATGGTGAATTTGGTATTTGCAACAATCACAGAGCACTCTAAAGGGTAAATTGTTGCATTCATACAGGACAGTTAATAAATAGGCATGGTGCGGAATAGATCCAGCAAGCTAATTAAGTGCAGAGAAAAATAGGTTAGCCCAGAAACTTGGAAAAATGGTGAATATTATTTGGGGACTAATTGACCCAATTTAGAGGACAGGAAGTGCTTGCACGTTTCCAGTCATGAGTGTAATGCTCATCAGATGGAATAAGAGGGTACAGTTAATGAGACTGTCTTTTGTGATTATTTAAAGAGCGGGATATTTTGTCTCAGAGTGGACACTGCACTCTGCAGTATGCGTTTTATAGTGTTTGAAAACATCAGGGCTTCATTTACTACATGCTTCCCTCTCATGGCACAACGTGGCAAGAGCTGGTAGGAAGGTGTAATGTGATAATTGCAGATTATTGCTTTTTTCTCATTATAGGCTACTAATTAACTCAGTACTTTTTTGACATTTTAGCACCTTAGAAGTATTTAGCTGTTGCTGTAGGTAAACTGCTGGAGCCAAAAATGAGACAGCTGTCCTACCTGAATCTCACAGATACACAAATCCTCAAACACCTACCCCCCACCTCTCTCCCCCTCTACATCTTCAGTACATCCAATATGAAGCAGACAAATTGCCAAGAAGTGACTTTCCCAAACGCCTGCATGTGGTGAATCTTTAATCAAGGCAAGAAAAATACCAAAAGAAGCTTTTAGTAGTCCAGGATATGTAAATCTAAGTCTCAGTTAGAGTCAAAGTAAATTTATTATCAAAGTATGTATTTGTCACCATATGCTGCCCTGAGGTACATTTTCTTGCAGGTATCTACAGGAAAATAAATAAATACAACAGAATTCATGGAAAATTATTTATGGGGTCTGACAAACATCCAATGTGAACAGAGAACAAATTGTGTAAATAAAAGAATATTATTTTGTGGACATGAGTTGTAGAATCGTTTTTTAAAATTATTTATTGAGATACAGCATGGAATAAGCACTTTGAGCCACACCACCCTGCAGTCCCTGACGTAATCATGGAACAATTTATAATGTCCAATTAACCTACCAACCAACACATCTTTGGACCATGGGAAGAATCTGGTAGGAGCAGAGGATGTTGAGAATGGCAAGGGTGGAGGAAACCGCAGAAACCCACCTGGTCACAGGGAGAATGTCCAAACTCCTTACAGGTAGCATTGGGACGCTCTGAGCTGAGGTGAGTGAAGCTATACTTGCCAGTTCAGGAGCCTGATGTTTAAAGGGTAATAACTGTTTCTGAACCTGGTGGTGTGGGACCTGAGGCTCCTGTACCTCCCGCCTGATGGTAGCAGTGAGAAGAGTACATGGCCTGGATTGTGGGGTCCATAACACCGTAAGTTATAGCAGCAGAAGTAGGCCATCTGGCCTATTGAGCCTGCTCTGCCATTCAATCATGGGCTGATCCAATTCTTCCAGTCATCCCCACTCCCCTGCCTTCTCCCCATACCCTTTGATGCCCTGGGAAATCAAGAACCTATCTATCGCTGTCTTAAATACACCAATGACTCGGCCTCCACAGCCGCTCATGGCAACAAATTCCACAGATTTACCACCCTCTGACTAAAGTAATTGCTCTGCTTTTCAGTTCTGAAAGGACGTCCTTAATCCTGAAGTCGTGCCCTCTTGTCCTAGAATCCCCTACCATGGGAAATAAACTTGCGACATCTAATCTGTTCAGGTCTTTTAACATTCGGAATGTTTATATGGGAATACAGCCCAAGAGCTGCCAGACGTCTCTCATACAGTAACCCTTTCTTTCCTGGAGTCATTCTCATGAATCTTCTCTGAACCCTCTCCAATGTCAGTATATACTTTCTAAAATAAGGAGTCCAAAACTGCACACAATACTCCAAGTATGGTCTCACAAGTGCCTTATAGAGGCTCAACATCACATCCCTGCTCTTATATTCTATACCTCTTGAAATGAATGACAAAATTTCATTAGCCTTCTTCACCACAGACTCAACCTGGGGGTTAACATTTAGGGTATCTTGCACAAGGACTCCCCAGTCCCTTTGCATCTCTGCAATTTGAATTCTCTCCCCATCTAAATAATAGTCTGTACATTTATTTCTTCCACCAAAGTGCATGACCATACACTTTCCAACATTGTATTTCATTTGCCACTTCTTTGCCCATTCCCCTAAGCTATCGAAGTCTTTCTGCAGGCTCCCTGTTTCCTCAACACTACCCGCTCCTCCACCTATCTTTGTATCATTGGCAAATTTAGACAGAAATCCATTAATATCATAGTCCAACTCATTGACATGCATCGTTAAAAGCAGAGGTCCTAACACCGACCACTGTGGAACTCCACTGGCAGCCAAAATAGGATCCCTTTATTCCCACTCTCTGTTTTCTGCTGACCAGCCAATGCTCCACCCATGCTAGTAACTTCCCTGTAATTCCATGGGCTGTTAGCTTGCTAAGCAGACTCATGTGCGGCACCTTGTCGAAGGCCTTCTGAAAATCCAAGTGCACCACGTCTACTGCATCTACTTTTTCTACCCTGCTTGTAATTTCCTCAAAGAATTGCAGTAGGTTAGTCAGGCAGGGTTTTCCTTTCAGAAAACCATGCTGGCTTTGGCCTGTCTTGTCACGTGCCTCCGGGTACTCCATAATCTCACCCCTAACGATCGATTCCAACAATTTCCCAACCACTGATATCAGGCTAACAGATTTATAAATTCCTTTCTGCTGCCTCCCACCCTTCTTAAATAACGGAGTAACATTTGCAATTTTCCAATCATCCAGTACAATGTTAGAATCAATCAATTATTGAAAGATCATCGTTAATGCCTCCATAATCTCTCCAGCTACCTCCTTCAGAACTTGAGGGTGCATTCCATCAGGTCCAGGAGATTTATCCACCCTCAGACCATTAAGCTTCCTGAGCATCTTCACAGTTATAATTTTCACTGCACAAACTTCACTTCCCTGACACTCTTGAATGTGGTTCTTGATCATGGTTGCTACTTTCTTGTATTGCCAGTGATAGCTCCTGAGTCAGCAGAGCTGCTGTTCACCTAAAGCAGGAAATTGTGCATGTTGCTTATTGAATTGAGGGATAAATTAACCATACTATTACAATGGTAGAGAGTTTAAGTGTGCGCAGCTTTCAAGGGAATGTTACACATTCACGTTAAGGGTGCCGGGAATACAGCGTTGACGTTCACTCTTCATGCATCCCATCTTTGCTGTTGCTGGTGATGCCCACTCCACTCATTTCCTGTTTGGAGAATGTGGACTACAAGGAGTAAAGCAGGCTCTGAGAGAGGAAAACAAATATGCTCAGGAATTAGCAAAAAGGTGTAACTTTACCAGCATCTTCGCAGTATTTGCAACAGAAGGCATCAAATGAGCTCCAGTTGATCATTATACATTTATGGAGAGAAAAGCATGTGTAACTGAGCTATTAGAGTTTATTGAGAATTTGATTAGTAAAATACAGTACTGTGTAAAAGACTTGGACACATACAATAGCTGGGGTGCCTAAGACTGTAGTAATTTTATGTCCTGCTGCCACAAAAGAAAAACAAATTTCATGACATATGTGAATGATGATAAACCTGATTCTGATGTGGGGCTGTATTGTGGACTCAGAGTGGGAAGGGGGGCAGGAAGAGGGGAATCATGGTTGGAGGAAGGAAGAGGAGGGGGAAGCACCAAACAGATTTTCTGTAATGATCAATAAACCAATTCTCTGGGATCAAATGAGCTTGCCTGGTGTTTCAGAACTGGCTGTGTCTTCACCCATGCCACCCGCCCCAGCTCCGGCACTCCTTCTCTGCCACCCTTCCCACGGCACTCCACCCTCGGTGTTCTCAACATCCTTTGTTCCTACCAGATTTACAAACTTGCTCTCTGCACCATGTTGACAAATACAATACTGTACAAAAGTCTTAGGCACTCGAGCTATATATATGTGCCTTGGGCTTTTGCACAATACTGCATGTAAAGAGAAGTGAGGGGATGTGGTACATTTAGAGTTTCAGAAGGCTTTTGTAAAGGACTCGTGCACAAGGTTCAAACACATGGAATTGGGCTTAATACACTAACACTGATTTGACAAAAAGGCAGAGTGGGAATAAACTGGTGGCTGCAGGGATCAATTCCTGGATCCCAGTTATTCACGATTTGTTAGTGATCTGCAGATTGCTGTATTTCTGAGTTAGTGAGATTGTGAGTCATGAGCAGGATGAACAAGTTAAGTGAATGGGTGAAATGCATATCCCTCATTCAATATGCACACTGGCGTGCAAAACAGGAAAAAACAGTATTTTGAAAATGGTGACCAATAGGGAAATGTTGATGTTCACAAGAACCTGGATGTCCTTGTACAGACATTCTTGCAAGCAAATATTTTGGAGGGGAAATAATAAGCTGTTTTTACTGCAAGTGATATTTGAGCACAGGATTCAGGATTTCCAGCTGCACTAATAAAGGATTGTTGTGGGGATACACTTGGATATAATGTACAGTTTTGGTTTCTTTATTAAATAAGAAAAAAGATATACAGAGTGCATGTGGAATATGGCTAAGGTTAAACAGACTAGTTCCTTGGATGGCAGTTTGCTGTATAGGGAGAAATTAGTTCAGCCGGGCCTGTATTCTCTGGAGTTTAGAAAAAACCCAGCCATTGTGCGGAATTGTTCCTACTTTGTGCACAAATCCTGAAATTATTCATGATTAATCATACAACAGTGGAAAATTCATCACATTTGCCTCTCACTTGTGCATAGCCTTGTATAACATGTGCAGATAAAAATTTTCTCAGCAACTAGAGGAAGCTGGCATGAGTCTGCATGCAGTGCCATTGATCTCCAGGTGGCACGATAGACTAACAGTTAACGTAATGTTTTACAGTTCCAGCAATTTCGACTGGAATTCAGTTCCTGCTTTTGTGTATAAGGAGTTTGTGTATTCTCCTGGTTTCCCCAGATGCTCTGATTTCCTCCCACATTCCAAAGACATACAGGTCAGGGCTAGTAAATTGTGGGCATGCTATGTTGGCACCGGAAGCATGTCGACACTTGTGGGCTGTGCTCAGCACAATCCTCGGACTGTGCTGGTCATCAACATAAACGACATATTTCACATATTTTGATGTATATGTGATAAATAAAACTAATCTCTTTATTTCTATCTTCATTTTTAGCATTTTGCTTCAAAACAACTAAAAGCTTCTGGACTTTTTGCCCCAGAGCAATCCACAGGGATGCACTGGGAACTCAAACTCTCCCACCATCATTCCACCCAACCCACATGAGTATTGCTGGCCCTGATAAGGTTCAGTCTGCTTTACATTTGAGAAAACCCAAGCTGTAAGTATAGAACTCGACCTGTTGCCATACAAAGTCCTGGTTTGACCAGTAAATTTTCTCTGAAGTTATAGTGGGTGTGTGTCAGAAAGTGTCAGTAGCTTTATGGCCTCCCAATATCTGGAGAAGTGTGATTTTGGAAAGCTAATTTAAAACATGCCAGATGCTTGAAGGACATTTTTGTGGTTTCATTACTTTGAATGATTGCAGGGGAAATAAATCAGAATTTTAAATCAGATGTTCTTAGACTCATTATCCTGAAGATTACAATCCAAACGGGAAAAGAGTTTCCTAGCAACATGCTAAGTTTTGTATTCAATTTAAGGATATCAAAGTAATATATAAGTGATCAATTCAATGAATTGCTTTTTGATCTTCTAAAGCATGTCCCTTTTCCCCAGTGATTGCTGGAGTCCAGGGAACCAAACAAGCAGATATTTCCACATGGGAATTGGAGAGCTAAGTGAAAAATTTCATTTGTCACCTGAAGTATTATACTGAGACTCCATCTACTCTGCCATGTGGACTGCTCAGTAGTGTAGTCATCAGCACAATGCTTTAAGGTACAGTGACCCAGGTTCAATTCCTACCTTTGCCTGTAAGGGGTTTGTATGTTTTCCTCCGGATGCTCCAGTTTCCTCCCACAGTCCAAAGATGTACTGGTTAGTAAGATACTTGGTCTTTGTAAATTGTCCAGTGATTAGACTAGAATTAAATCGTGGGATTGCTGGGCGGCACTGCTTGAAGGTTTGGAAGGGCCTTTTCCACTCTGTATCTTAATAAATAAATAAACAATAAATAAAATAACATATGCCATAGTGTTGTCCAAAGATGAGCAGAGGAGATCTGCAAGGTGTATAAGTTCATTATTATCCCCTGTATTTCTGTGTAAGAAGGCTTATGAGTATTTTATTGTTGTAAATGGAATTAAATACACAGTAGCCACATTATTAGGTACCTCCTGTACTCGATAAGGTGGCCACAGAGTGTATATCTGTGTCTTCTGCTGCTGTAGCCCATTCACTTCAAATACATGTTGTGTATTTAGAAATGCTCTTCTGCACATCATTATTGTAACACGTGGTTATTTGAGTTACTATCACCCTCCTGTCAGCTTGAACCAGTCTGGCCATTCTCGTCTAAACTCACTCATTAACAAGACAGTTTTTGCTCACAGAACTGCTGCTCACTGTTTTTCTTCCCCACACCATTTTCTCTAAACTTTAGAGACTTCTGAATGTGAAAATTCCTGGAGATCAGCAGTACCTGAGATATTCAAACCACCCCATCTGACACCAACAACTATTCCACAGTCAAAGTCAGATAGATCACATTTCTTCACTGTTCTGATGTTTGGTTTTATGCTGTTATGCATTGAGTTCCTACCAAACATTATTGGCTAATTTATTACATTAATGAGCAGGTGTACTTTAAAAAGTGGCCACAGAGGGTTAATGCAAACTCTTTGTTTTGAAGCTCTTCAATATTGTAGTACCTTTTGTAATTGGTTTCAGTTCAACTTCACCATGGTTAGTAACTGGAATATTTTTAAGTAATACCAGTTTAATTAATAACATGCTTATGATAATCTCAGAGAAAATTATGTGGCAGTCTTGGAGTCTGCTTCAGTACAGAATTCACTGTCCTTTACTTTAGGGAATAAAATGTGCACTTATTTGAGAGTCACACATGACCATGTGATTTTGCCATTCATTTGAGAATTGCAACTCTTCCATATTTTTCTGATATTTTCTTTGTTATTCCTTGCCACAAATGAACGATTCTCTTTCTAATTAAAAAAGCTAAACTGTAAATATTTACCTGCAAACCTACCGATACATCTTTTTCTCCAATGTAGCACTTCCTTCCGGTAACTTGTATCAGAATAACCTCGCTTTGAAAAATGCTTTGGCAAACCCCAATAAGAATAATTTCAATTTATAAAGCAGGAAATTGCTGAATATCTGATGTTTGCCAAACAAGTGCAGCATTCAAGTTTTAATTCTCATTTTGCCTCATTGCTTTCTGAATCAATACTGCATTCTTCCTATTTCTATCTTGTGTTTGCATGCCTATATAGTTGGTTAATTTTTGCTATTCCATTTGAAAGGTTAATTGATCTGCTCAGTCAGAATCGCTATATTTTTTGTTCCTTTTCCTGTTATTATTAATATCTGAACAAAAGCTTTGTGTTAGTTTCCTTCGTGCCCTTCTCAGAAACTGAAAGTCATGAAGATGTGCAAGGCCAAATGCACTTTGTTGAAGCAGCATATATCGCTAAGCATTGGCTCAAATTATGCTTTTTTTATCTGCACAATGTACTGTTCTGTGACATAACACCAAGAGACTATAGAATTGACAGATTGCTGGTCAATTTGAGCTCAAATTGTAATGACCTACTCCTTCCTACAAGGTCAGGGTCTCAGAGCCCTTGGAGTGTCTATGTTTTGTTAGTTCTCTGTTGTTACACTAATGACTGTAAACATAGAGAGTGCGTGATCTGACAGCACTATGTCATAATACAGGCCCCTAACCTAGGTTGCCTTCTTCTTTCTTTGAACAAACCTTAAGAATGTTAACGAGAGGATGTGGGTCATGCTTTTGCTACTTCTGGCAAGTTTGCACCCACTTGTTTTCTGTGGCATTGTTATTACCTAACTTTGAGAGCGGGAGCCACAGTTAGAGGTCGAGAGGAGCAAGATACATGTCTGCAGCCCCCCGCAGAAGCTTGGATATGTAGTTGTCCAGTCTCTCACTTCCTACAGAGATTCAAGTAGTCTTCAAGTAGCCTTGAAAAACTGCTTAATTATTATTGTGTATGAACTGGAGACTATTGAAATGTAATGAAGTTGAATTGCAAGTTGCCTTGTTTAATGATCCACCTAATGTAACTTCTATGTAAAATAATTCAAATGCAATTGGACGCGAGAAGACAGAGGGATTGAGATTGTTAAGAATGATAGGAACACAAGCTGGAGGTAGCCAATTGTCCCCTCATGCCTGATCTGATACTTAATAAGATCATTGTCACTTTCTTGCATATTCTTGTTCCTCGTAATGCCCTTGGTAAAAGGAGGGAAAGCTGGTTTCTCTGGACTGATGACCAATAACTATTCTTTAAATATTTTGTAGTAGAGAACTTGACAGCAAAATTGGCTGAGGATTGGCCATCTGTGGTTTATGTTGCCGAAGTTTCCTTTCTGTTGTCATGTATGAAAGGGAAACAGGTTTTCACATGTGATTTAAAAAAGATGTAGACAAGCTGGGTGGGTAACTAATGCACGAGAAGCGCAATGGGCAGGATACAGAACGGGAAGGAAAAAGCAGTGCATTGGACATAGAACAGGCAGGAGCAACTGCTGGAGCTGAACAGCTCTTGAATTGAATGCTCTTTCAGATCGTTCTCCCTTTCTACTTTCCTATGACTCCTCCAAGTTCTAGCCCTGGCCTTTTTATCACTATCCCTCCTTATTGTCCCTTTTGTGATTCCGTATAATCAGTCCTCAGAAGAACTATCAGCTTCATTACCTCAAGTATCCACCTTAATGAATTTAGAGCCTGACAGTATGTTGAATTTTTGGTGAATTTGGAACTCTGCTTTGTTGTGCTCTAGTAATTAGTCTTCACAGATATTTAGTACTCACATAGTTGTACTGCTTGGACCAGATATGTTTTGTGCATCCACCCTCTTGAAGGATGCCTGGGTGTCAACTTCAGTGACTGAAATTACAGAGTCTTCTCGAGATTTGGAGGCTTGTGTGGCTATGTCATAGTTCTCTTTATCAAGGTATATGTGAAAGGCATTGATGGGCCATTGCCACTTATGCCTCCTAATCTTATGTTATAGGGAGTTGTCACAGCTGTCGAGAGTGTCCATCTGTGGTTCCATTTAGTCCAAAACTGCCTCTTTGTGCTGTCAAACCCCGTCCAGATGTTGTACCTGCACTTATTATAATGTCAGCTAGAAATGCCACAAATCTAATCCTCAGAAGATTTCTAATTCCATGGTTCATCCAGTGCTTCTAGTTGGGGAATGCCTAGAATGTTTCCATAGGTACACACTCGTCCATACCAGGTCTTTATGAAGTCAGTGTAGACTTTGATATTTTTATTTAGGTCAAAAGATGAATTGTAGAATGTAGTCCAGTCTACCAACTTGAAGCAATCCTGCATTCACTTCTGCACTTCTGCTGACCATTGTGTGCAGTTTTGGGCTCCTTATTTTAGAAAGGATATACTGACATTGGAGAGGGTTCAGAGAAAATTCACAAGAATGATTCCAGGAATGAAAGGGTTACCGTGTGAGGAACTTCTGGCATCTCTCAGGCTGTATTCCCTGGAGTTCAGGAGAATGAGGGGGGATCTCATAGAAACATTCTGAATGTTAAAAGGCCTCAACAGATTATATCTGACAAGGTTATTTCCCATGGTAGGGGAGTCCAGGACAAGAGGGCATGACTTCAGGATTGAAGGACATCCATTTGGAACAGAGATGAGGAGAAATTAGTTTGGTCAGAGGTGGTAAGTCTGTGGAATTTGTTGCCACAAGTGGCTGTGGAGGCCAAGTCATTGGGCGCATTTAAGAAAGAGATAGATAGGTTCTTGATTAACCAGGGCATCAAATATGAGGAGAAGGCAGGGGAGTGGGGATGACTGGAAGAATTGGATCAGCCCATTATTGAATGGCAGAGCAGACTTGATGGGCCGAATGGCCTACTTCTCTTATATCTTATGGCCCTATGGACTTTGTAGCCTTCACTGATGAATCACTCTTCAGTGTCTGAGGCTGAAGAAGCATAGCCAAGTGGTTGGAGCTAACAAAGTGCAGGCAAGGATGGGGCGAGAGGCTGGTCTGATGATCTTGTGGCAGTGGATGAGTGTGTCAGGCGGTCTAGTGTTGCAGGTGAGGTGTTGATAGTAGTTAGGCAGAGCCTAGCCTGCGTACAGTCTCCCACCATGATATGCCAGGCGTCAGGGCATGTGGCTTCATTTTATTAATCACAAAACATGGTGCCAGCTTGTTGTCTGCCTCGGGTGAGATGTAGACTGCAGTCAGGATGTTAGCAGAGAACCACTGGAGGTTCAAGGTTGAAGTGCCATTGAACCATACATGAATACAGCCAAACGAAACAGTGTTACTCTGGGGCCAAGGTACAAAACAAAATACCAACAGTCACACACAGCACAAGGCACATGTAGCACACGTAAGGTAGCAAGCACATACAAGATATCAGTAAAATACAGTAACATGTAAAAATATAGTCCAAGACGCTGAGTCCGTGAAAATTGCGGCATTCTGCAGTCAAGCACAATACAGCTGGTCCTCTGTTGAATGAACACTGGGGGGCAGCATCAACTCTAGCGTGGACACTACGCCACACCGCCTCTGGTGGAGTGCACCAATCCTGATGCATCTCTCCTGGGCAACTGTTAACAGGTGACTCTGTGGCTCGACCCCCATTTCTTGCTGTGACGCATCTCCCACACCATCTGCCCCTGCTGCCCACCTGTAAATCAAGTGAAGTGGAAGGTAGAATGTTTGGCACTTCACTGCCTGGAGTTCCAGGTTAGGAAAGCAGGAATAGAACGAGGTAGTGTTGTTCATGCACTATGATGAGCTCTTCATAAAACAGAGGTGGCCACCTTTCCCTTTCCCCAATGCTGGCATCTGGTCCATGTAGTGGATTGAGGAAACCCTGGGCTTGAGCACTGTGTTGGGAGAATTGGGATAAGCCCTGTCTCTGAAACAAAATACAGAGCAGTTCTTCAAAGTTCAAAAGTACAAAGTACACTTATTATTAAAGTACATATACCATATACAACCTCCAGATTTGTCTTCTTGCAGGCAGCCACAAAACAAAGAAACATGAAAGAACCCACTAAAAACAACATATGCACCAAAGATAGTCAAATACCCAGTGTACAAAAAAAAAGAACAAATCATGCAAACAATTAAAGAAGTGAACAAGTAACACACAGAACATGAATCAGGGTCCCTGAAAGTGAGTCCATAGCCATGGACCCAGTTCAGCATTGCAGCTGGTCCAGGAGCCCAACTCCAGCAGGCCGCAGCCACTGATTCAGTTCAGTGCTGCAACCGGTTCAGGAGCCTAATGGCTGCAGGCCTGTATAAAGTAATCTGCGTCAGTCTCACTTGAATTCAGGCATCTTGTCACTTTTGCAATTCTGACGAAGGATCCTTGACATCCACATCACTGAGGTCCCTGATCTGCAGCATTTTCAAGGCCATATCTTTCTAAGGTGTGGTGACCAGAAATGTGCACAATTATGGCCAAAAATGTTTTATAAAGGTCCATGCTGACTTCCTTACCCTTGTACAGTTTACATCAATCTGCCTGGATCCTCTATGCTTTCCTAACCACTTTCTCATCCTGCCCTTCTAGTTCTAATGAATTTAACACATGCACATCCCCACCCCAACCGCAATCTCCTTTCAGAATAGGTTACTGGGACATCACAGTAGCATAGCGGTCACTGCAACACTATTATATCTTGGGTTATTCTGGAGCTTAGAGTTCAGTTACAGTCCCTGTGGGTTAAGTGGATCTCCTCTGGGTGCTCTGGTTTCCTCCCACATTCCAAAGACTTACTGGTTAGTAGGTTAGTCAGTCATTGTAAATTGTCCCATAGTTTGGCTACTGTTAAGTAGGTGGGTTGCTGAGTGGTGTGCATTGTTGTGCCGGAAGGAACAGTTCAATGCTGTATTTCTACATAAATAAATACTGTGCTCTCTAATCTTTTTGAACACAATATAACATTTAGCATCCCTGTGTTTGTTTCACCTACCAATGTTCTAACCTACCTTGAATCATATTGCAGGAGAAAATGATTTATATGAACAGTTTCAAGCAAATTGCAGAACAATAATATGTAGATATATCTACTGCAGGGTCCTGGCTAATATCGAAGACTTATTTTCTCCTCCATGTGTCTGTTCTGAAGTTGTGTCGTGGTCTGCAGATAAATTCTCTTGTCTACATTCCAGCTGCCAGCACCTGTGATAATTGAATTCGGGTGGCCTTGGAACAGTTTTACATTCTGGAGTCTTCAGGGTCACTCTTTTAAGAGTTTTTACGTGAGACTTTCAGAATTAAAGACCATCAGATTTGATTACTCTCCTTTCCCCTGTGTCTGTAGTCCCATTGATTCAGCCAAGCTTTCCAATATAAATTGGTGCTGAGGCATAACTGCTCTGACCTGTGTAAATAGCAATGGATTAAAGTAAATCTGTTGGATACTTTGTCCTCAGTGTGCAGTAGAAACAAATGGAAGGGAGAAGCCTCTTACGTTTAGTGACTGCAATTTTACTGATAAATCCACTATCACAAATGCACGAATTTCTTTGGTCTGTGTGTATAATTGCAGAGTAATCTCTGCATGATGTAGTTAATGCATTATTCATTTTAGCTTAATACTCTCTATTGACCCATCTTTTAGACTTTTCCTTTCTCTTATTCTGCCAAGAGGCATACTAATTAACTGCATCCATAATCAGGACATAAAGAAACACATTGATGAAATTTATTGCATGGAATTCTGTCAACACCACTTGAATATAAATGAATAAACTGTTTTCATTTCCTTCCATTCACTTTCTGAGCAATCTACCTGCTGTATCTCTTGCCAGATTTAGTGAAATGCAGCTCCTTCTAATAGAAGTGAGGTCACTGGCATCGCCCTGGGCTCAGAGATTATTAATTACAGGAGCCCATACAGAATCTATATGTATGGAGGAGCAAACACTAATGGTAAAATGTTCCTTTGAGGACAACCCAAGGGGCAACGTGGCAGAAAGAAGCTGTTCTCTTGGGCAGGACAGTGATATAGACATCTGGGATTCAAGTGGAAGTTGTTTGAGGCACCTGAGTGTTATTTAAGTTCCCTTTTCTAATTGCACTCAAAACAACCATGTGCATTGCACATCATGAGCCAGTCTTTCATTCTGCAATTCTAAGTGCTGTACTTTCAGAATATTGTTGAGGACCTGGTGACAAGAGTGTTAGAGTGGTGGCGGCTGACATGGTGAAGGCAGGAAGTTCACCTACGTTTCTGACTTGGAGATATTGTTGAATTACTTGCAGCACTGTGCCCAGCTCCTTGTTGCCGCTGCCTCTCTCTATCATCTCCAATCAGACTACTTGGCTTTCTCATAGTTCCCTCTCAGAATCTGGATCAGCTTTTTCCTCTTTCCATTACCATAGTGGGCATACCACGCAGATCTGCACTTGGCAACATGTAACTGGGACAATATCTGGACCTGAAATATTGACTTTGCTTCTTTTCCCACAGATGTCACTTGAGCTTCTGAGTGGCTCCAGCACTTTCTGTTTTTATTTCTCTTAGAACCTTTTGAAATGGCATTTTCCTCTGACTCTCACTGCAGTGAGCATTGGCTCAAGTGTCAACTTTACCCTTCAGCCAGTGTGTACAGTGAAGGCACAAAATAGAATATAGAAGTCAATGCAGAGTTCACCTTCAGTGAATCTTAACTTCCTATAAGAAATGCATTCATCCTTCATATTGTAGAATGGGTCCCGTTGGAAACTACATGTTATAGGTGGGCTGGTATCACATGTAGAGTAAGTGCGAATGAAACCTGGCTTGCTGAGTCAACCAGCCATTACAGGCTTTCACGTTTCTCACCGCAAATTAAAATTGATAATGGTGACTGTCTTTCCTTCATAGAAGTAATGAGTCATTTCATTGTTCATGGGTAAGTATTCCATTTTTCATTAAGCTGTCATTTGAATTTAACCACCAATTAATGTTTATAACTCCCAGTTTTGTAGGTTTAACTGATAATTCCAAATGCAGAATGTTGGGATTACTGTTGATTTTGAAAACATTGAGGAGAATTAATGTTCTTTCTTTGAGCTCTTTATATAACCATCAGCCCTGTCTGTACATTCAAGCAGCAAGGTCAAAGCTTTATTCTCATATTTCCTTTCAACCATTGACAGCCTGATACCATATCTGGGAAATCAAAAGTTTAGTATCAAATTGTTTTACACATTGAAGCAATGACCAGATTCAAGAACCTACTCTCCAGTAAAGGAGGGAGAGGTGCCAGGGAGAGATCCCTATTGGAAAACCATTGGAGCAAAATGGAACAAGGAGAGTGGCTAGGAAATTGCTGAAAGTATCAAACCAATAGTCCTTTTTTAAAAAAATATAGGCTTTCTGTATTTAAATATTTAATACTACATCTGGATTTGAACAGGTGATAAATATTTCTGATTTATTTAGCATCAACTTTCTGTGGTAAAAGAAGATCAGTGGAACTTCTGAGTTCTGCCAGTGTCGTGCATGAAGATTCAGCAATTGATGTCCTCTACATTTATAGAGTACCAGAGGGAATATTGAGAATGCCAGAATTGTGAAATTCCTAAAACACAGCATGTGAGCCTCAGTGACATACTGCAGGATAAGCTCAGATCAACAATAGTAATCATTTAAAAATGCAATAAAAAATTATTAAAAAAAAAACAATAGGAAGATGTGTCAGTGTATAACAACACTGTGAAGAAATAGTCTAATGATTGCAAAACTTCAAACACGCATTTAAAGTTTTTCCTATTTATGTAGAATCAACATTGTATTTATTTAGCTCTAATTGTTTTGTTTTCTAATTTCTTTGAAAATAATGTACTTCCCGAAATGGGGAATCCAGAGCAAGAAGACATGACCATAAATTTGGGGCAAATGATACTTCCAAACAATTATCATGAGCCATAACTGTTGGAACTCCTCACTATCACAGCTGTTTGGCAGTTTAGTCATTCAGTACTCTTAACTATTCCTTAATATTACGTGGAGTGAATTGAATTTGTCTGGATCTCAAGAGGATCATCACTCGGCAGTCCTCAATGAACATGATTGTGAATTCTCCCACTTAGTCTACAGGACACACATAGGCTGAGTTGTGCCATCAGTGTGGTGAGAATATTGCTGCAACTTCATCCTTAACTGTTAAAGTGCTTCAACATTTAAAGTTGAGCATTGATAGACTGAAAAGCTTTGATCTGATCCATTAGTTCTGAAACCAGGTCTATCTTTGAACAAAATTGATTTATAGGCTTGATTGTGATTTTGCAATAAGTAAATGCCAGAGTATGGGAATACATTATTGATCCTTCAAATAGCCCAAAGTTTCTCATTGATATTCAATTTGGAGACACCAGATCTACTCAGAATTTACTCTATTGAATGTGCTGTTCTGACGTAATGGAGAAGACAGGACTCTCTCGACAAAGCCTAAATGTTGCTCACTCCTGTATTGAACAGACACATCTGTAGCAGTCAGACTGATGAGGATGAAGTCAATTAAGTTTTAATTCACTCACCACCTCCTGTAGACCCAGTCTGGCAGTTCTCTTATTGAGAGCTTGGTTAATCGTGGTGCTACTGTATCTTTTTTTTTGGTGATGGTCGCTGCAATTCTCCATGGAAATTACATTGTGCCCTTTGCACCATCAGTGCTTCTTGGTAATTATTCTTTGTTATGTTTCCTCATTTGAGGGAGGATAGTGAGTGTTCATCAGCAGAAGATTTCTTTGCCCATGTTTAGCCTGATGCTGTGAAACTTTAAGGGAACAGATTCCGTTTCAAGGATTCTCAAGACCACTTCTCAACTGTTGTCTTGTGCTGTTGTTGAGATAGGATTAAACCAGTGGTTGTGAAGAAGAAACCCAGATCTTGGTTGCAACAACTGTGATTCTGTGACAACTATGTTGGTTGACTAGACCCTGAGGTAGCTCTCAAATCAGTCCCAACATTTGAGGTGTACAAATAAGCTGGGGGTAACTTTACTATGTCCAGATTCAGTTGATCCAAGTTGTCTGTCTGAGTTAACATTTTTCATTTACTGTAAATAGGGACTAGCTCACTCAGGCAACCTGGTTGGCATGCATGAGCTGGGCTGAAGGGCCAATAAAGCTCTGGCTCTATTTTTGTTATAGCTGTCCAGCTGACATCTCAGGTTCCAGTCATTGTGTTGCAGTCAGCCTGGAGTCATTCAGTGATCAGACTGGGCGAGGGTAGCAAGTTTTCTTTTGTAAAGAATCGTAATGAACAGAATAACTTTATGACAACCCAGTGCTTTATGAAAACCATTACTGAAACCAATATTTTAAAGATAAAATTACTTTATTTAATTAATGGAATTTAAATTCTTCAGCTTCTGTGAAATCATGTCTCCGGATAGTGCAAGCCTCAGGGCCAATAACCCTCTCTTCCTTCCTAGCAAGTTAGGGAGTGAATAGATGACCTTTCCTTTTGAAAAGCCACAGTGCAAGCAAGGGGTTACACATAAAAATATTTTAAAAAGGAACATTATTGATACTTTGCAACTTTCCCACCACTTGTCAGTGAAGCTAATTAACTATGAAGATAAATCCTGTTAAAATCAAATTCTGTCACAAATAATCAATGAAATAGACTTTACTGTAGCCTTTAGTGAATTCTTTATAAAGTTACCAATTTAGCTGACATTTAAATCTCTAAATCTCATAAATCTCTTATGTTGAAACATAATTGCACCCTTGATCTCATTTATACTGTATGATTTTTAGGTTTTAAAATGCACCAGTTTATAGAAATTAAAACAATTTTCGTATTTGCGCTCCAGCTTGGTGATGACTCTGCTTCAGTGACAGAATCTGGAAATAAAAATGTTGATGGTTTGCATGCAAGAGAGTAAATTGAAAGAGGCTTAACCTTTCATAGAAAATGAAACATTCAAAAAACAAATGGGATTTTGCATTGTGATATCTGCCCAAGTTTTCAGATATGCTATTGTTCAGGGATTCTTTTAACATATATTCCTGTTTAGATTTATTGTTTAATGTCATTTCCTGTATACAAATGTAAGGACACAAAATAATTGTTACTGTGGATCTGATGCAGCACAAAAATAACACAAATGTAAATAACACAATAAATACAAATACATAAGATAATTTATATACATACAGTAGATTGATTGTATGTCCATAAAGTGACTAAGGGGAAATAATAAACTAGTGGTGGAGTTAATGGGTGGAGGTGATGATCAGTCTTGTTGCTTGTGTTTGAGTCTGATGGTCCTGGCGTGGATGCTATGTAGCCTCTTCTCTAATGGGAGTGGGATAAACAGTCCATGAGCAGGGTATGTGAGAGCGTTCCTGATTTTACTGGCTTTTTTCCTGTATAAATGTCCTTTATGGTGGGTAGGCTGGTGCCAGTGATATGATGGGCAGTTTTGTTTACCAATTGTAAAGCCTTCCTGTCTACCGTGGTGCAGTGACCATACCAAGCAATGATGCAGTTTGTCAGGGTGCTGTCCACTGCACACCTGTAGGATGATGTGAGTATGGATGTGCAAAGTCCAGCTTTTTTCAGCCTCCTTGGAAGGTAAAGGCATCGGTGAGCTTTCTTGACTGTGTCAGATGTGTTTTGGGATCATGAGTTTTGTGTGATGTGCACTCCCAGCAGTTTCCACTGTTGTGTCTGTGACGTAAAGGGTGTGTGAGTGGTGTGAGGTCCCCTTAAGCTGATAACCATCTCCTTTGTCGTGTTGACACTAAGGAAGAGCTTATTTGCCCGGCACCAGACCTCAAGCTCTTCCACCTCCTCTCTGTAGGCTATCTCATCGTTGTTGGTGATGAGCCCCACCACTGTTGTGTCATTGGTAAACTTGACGATGTGATTACTCGGGTGTTTGGCTGTGTAGTCATGTGTAAGCAATGGGCTCAGTGCCAGCCCTGGCGGGGCTGGGGTGGGGGGTGGGGGGAGACGTATATTGAGGATGATGGGAAGGGTGGAACAGTTCTGCTTCCAGACTATCTGAGGTCTGTTCGTTAGCAAGTCCAACACCCAGTTGCATATTTTGAATGAGCAGTAGGAACTTGTTCAGCCAAGTCTGTTGGCAGCAGTGTTTGATGCCGAACTGAAATCCAGAAGCAGCATTTTGACGTGTCCTTGTTTTTACGTGTATCAGGGCCAGATGTATGGCAGATACTATGACATCTGCTGTACAGCAGTTCTGTCAGTACGTACATTGGTGAGTGCCCTGTGTGGCAGGAATGGAGTTTTTGATTTATGATGTTTGAAGCACTTCGTGATGACTGGTGTCAGTGTCACTGGGCGGCAGCTGTGTAGCTCTGAAGCTGCAGGTTTCTTTGGTGCAGGGATGGTGGTGGCTGATTTGAAGTATATGGGGACAGAAGCCTCAGTGAGTGAAGTGCTGAAGATGTCAGTGAGTTGCTTACACACTCCTTGAGTAGTTGGCCTAGGGTGTTTTCTGGTCCAGCCCCTTGCAGGTGACACTCTGCAGAGTCCTCACATTCGCTGCTGTCACAGACAGTGGCTGCTCACCTGTGAGGGGGTAGTTTTTGTGGCTGGCGTTGCGTTGCATGCTTTGAGGCGTGTGTAAAAGTTTATTTGACACTGTTTTTCCTTGTGCAGTCTGTCGTCCCCTTGATAGGCAGCTACGCACGCCGGGGATCGCTATCAGACAGATGTTCCTGACTTTTCTTGTGCAAGGGCAGTCTTTACCCCCTTGATGCCTAACGTGAGGGTTCTCCTGCCTGCTCTGAGAGCCTTTCTGGCGGTGTCCCGGGCTTTTAGTAGGGAGTGCAACTCTGCATTCAGCCAGGGTTTCTGGTTGAGCCATGAGATGACTGCAAAGAAAAAATTATCATCAGAGTACATACCTGTCACCACATACAATCCCAAGATTCTCTTCCGTGTGGGCATACTCAGCAAATCTATAGAATGGTAACTGTAAAGGGATCAATGAAAGAGCAAGAGCATAGAAGTCAAGAAACTGCGCAAGTGCAATTATAAATACATAGCAATAAATAATGAGAGCATGAAATAACAAGATAAAAAGCCTTAGAGATCAACAGTGTCATCTACGCAATTACTTGTATAGCCAGTGACAGATGAGGCATATTCCTCAGTCTGTGCCTACTCTCTTTGTGGCAGCCTCCTTGAACGTCTGTCCGTTGGTCCACTCAAAACAGTCTTGAAGTGCAGAGATTGCCTCATTAGGCCATACCATGACAATCCTCTTGCCTGGTCTCTCCAATTTCAGCAGTAGTTGTTATGCTGAGATTACCATCATGGAGATGTGGTCAGAGGGGCCAAGACAAGGATGAGGGAATATTGAATATTGTAATAGACCTTTCTCACTTGATACCTAGGTATTTATTGCCCTAGTCACTCTATTTGTTCCTCTGCCATCAATCCTGTCAGCTTGTGGATGAAGATAAATTTCCATCTGCTCATTTCAAGTGAGAAATTGAAAATGGAACTGGGAAGGCACAAAACATTTGGCAACCGTTCTGAATGCTCATCTTAGTTAACAACCGCAAGTTCCGTTTCAGCACTGAAGGAAATCCATCCATCACACCATTGCATTTATTTATAACAACAGAAGAAAATATTATGGGAATCAAAATCTGCGTAATTGTGGAAACTGTGCTGGGGAGAAAAGCGAGCGAATGATTAGAATTAAGATTACTGAGGCAGATAGTTGTTCATCCAGGGCGTTATGTTAGTAAATACCTATGAATAATAGAGGGCCTATTCCATTCTTTCCTCTTTGCTCGAGCTAAAATGCTTTGTATGTTAAGCTGCACTGATCCACATCAGACCATGCTCCACCCTCCTTTGGCAGGTGCTTGTCAGCTGCTTTCCTCCCTGGAAACACTGTGTGCTAAAGAGTGCACAATGCCCAGAATAAGGGCAATAAGCTAATTATTTTTTTCCCCAAGGGGAGGTTTGTTTGTGGGCCTGGAGAATTAGTTGTTTTACTTCAGGATCCACCAAGAAATTCAGAGCCTACCCCTTCAACCAGCTTGTATCTCAACTGTGAGAACAAGCCACACATTCCCGACATAACGGTAGCTTGCCTCTGCTCCTGATGCATTGGTGCTGAAGTCTGCGTGAATCTAAAATTACAGCCACTTCTGTAGTTTCATTCTTAACAAATTGTCCATCAAAATATTAACATTCCATGAAATAAGGCGATAGATGTATCATTTGTTATATAATAATAAAACTTACTGTCCTTACTGAATGCAGAATTTAGTATTAGTTGCTGTTTAGGCTTGGTTTCAGTAGTTGTCTGGTTTTAACAATTGAAAACCAGAAGAACATTGAGTTAGAAATGTATTGTGATTGATGGCGATGCGTTGAATTGCACTGTTTGTAATGAACGAGTGAGTGATGCACACAGATGAGGTACAATGATTAATGGTAAATGCAAAGTCTTCTCACCATTCTGGTGGGTTTAGAATTTTATCACTTCTGTGTTTTTTTTAATTCAATGTCATTGTCACCCAGAAAAATTAATGTGGGACCATTAATACAGGGAGAAAGCTCAGGCAGGGAGCACAGATATAATAGATTTGCCCTGTACTATTCAGGGACGCATATTGTAAGCTGAGCATATTCTGCCCGCAGCATCTGAAGTCACAGACCTCCAGGGCTAGCTTGCCATTACTGTATGAGCTGTATGCTACAGCCCTCTCAATGAAGTTAAAATGTCACAGTGTGTGTGTGTTGTGGACCTTTGAGAACAGTAACAGAGCTGTGTGTAGCTCACAGGTTTTGGTTTGTCAGTTCCTGTGCTGGTCTGTGAAGCTGCAGCTCTGCGCACACAGAACCCAGCACATGCCTCACTCTTTTCAAATCGATGCGGATAGCCATCGCCATCACCTTTCGAAATTTCCCCACTTTTTATTGAATAGTTGTACTATTCGAGACATGGAACATTACAGCACAATAAAGGCCCTTTGGCCTATGAAGTTTAACCGACTTTTTAACCTACTCTAAGATCAATCTAACCCTTTCTTCCTACATGTGCCTCTATTTTCCTATCATCCATGTGCCAAGCTGAATTTCTTAAATGTTCCTGATGTGTTTGCCAGCTACCAGCACTCCTGGCTGGGTGTTCCACACAATCAAACCTCTTCTTAAAATAAACTTAACTTTGATGTTCACCCCCCCCCACATATTTTCAGCTCCAAATGAGCATAAAGTTTCTTGGACTAAATATTGTGAGCTAACTTCATTTCTGCCACAGGGTCCATTTTTGTTTCTACTGTGTGGTGAACCAGACTACTTACAACCAGGGTTAGATCTGTGTATCTATTTTCTGTCTGTCTGTATTGTATTGTGTTGTGCATTTATTATGGCTAATTTGTCACCCATGTTGCAATGTGGTGGAAGTGAAGAGCGTAGTTACATATTCATGCTTTGTCTTTAGTGAAATATAGTCTGGTTAGACTGGTGGGTCGAAGGAATGAGTTTTTTGTTGACCATTTAATGCTATCAATTAAATAAACTACATTTATCACTAACATTTAAATATGCTTAAGAGTGCTTAGACTGCTTATTCTGTTAAATCATTAGCTTTCGTTTAATTTGCTTTCTGTTATTACACAATTGTTTGTTTTTGTCGGTTTCTTAATAAAGGATCAAGCGTACTTCAAGTTAGAACTTCGTTATTTTTGGAGCACAGTGTCAACCCCGCGTGCTTAGTCTCAGAGCAGTTTTGGTTTGTTTTCAAATAACCGCTACAATCTGAATTCACACTAAGTCACAGCCTCATGAAAACCTTCTCTGCCCTGTAACATTGTTTATTCAGGTTCAAGGGCTCTTGAAATCCTATGTGTGTGTCTTCAATCCAGATTTATAATTATAAAGGATCCAGCTGCAATCGTGTAACTTCAGATCATTTTCCTTGCGGAGGCATACCAAATTCCAGTTCTTTGCATTTAGTATCCGAACACATACCGGGTTTCAGTGGTCTAATGTGCATTTAGCAATTCACATTGATTCCCAGTTAAGCCACTCTACTGTTTTAAAATTCTCCTCTTGCTTTCATTCAGCTCTTTCTTAAAGCCTGTTCCTCCCTACTCTACAATACACTCCAGTTCAACGCTCAATCAAGACATCTGTATTTCTCCAGTTGGCACTGTGAACATCCCCGATTTAATCGTTCAATCAATCTTTTCATGCCTGCAGTTGCCAAGACCTCTAGCTCAGGAAGTACCTAAATAATCTTGACTCTTATTAGCTCTTTCTCATTTAAGATATTCCTTGAAACCTTATTTGATATCTGTCATATTTTTAATGGAGTGGTAATATCCTTATAGGGTTTGGCCATAAATTTTGCTGTATAGGTTCCTGTGAAGTACCATAAAGCATTTACTGTGTTAACGTTGCTACTTAATTTGTTGCTGGTATTTATGAAGGCAGGTTAGGAATGCTTCATCTTGCTTTCTATATATTTCACCACAAGACCCACACTGAAGTATCTCAGATGGAAACTGCTTCATTCACTGAGAGAAAAAATAATGGTTAGCAGGAAGCATTGAACAGGTCTTTAAGGTGCAATTGTGGTATCTAAAAGAAGCTGAGGAAGTAAATGCATCAAGTCAAAAAGCTTACTTCATCAAAAATTTTATAGGTCCCTAACATTGATTTTTTTTTCGGTGGTCAATTTACTTCTCATCCATTCTATCAATATCATTTACCAGAATCAATTTATATTAAATAAGAATTCTCAGCTATTCCTGATTTTCATGTTTCAATGAAGAAATTCAGTAAATCAATTTGCTATTCACTTTTATTGGGGGATGTTTGGGGCCCTAAATCCTATGTCAGGCATTGTGCAATAAACCACTTAAGATTTGTGCAGTAATTTTCCCCACCTGGTAAACATCCAATATGCCCAGTTTAATATGGTTAACGTTGTGAAGTCCAGGGCAAAGGAAGCCAGGTAACCCCACTGCTCGGCGCAGGGGTCGATTTAGAGGCTGTTTACTGAAGAAAGTACTTCAGAATGCAGAAAGGATCAAGAATGGAAATAGTGAGAGGGAAAAGAACAAAGGGAATGAAAGAAAAGCAAGGAGATCAGGGAGAGGGAGAGCTTCCTTTACTCAAGATTCAAGACTGGTTAATGCCATTTCCAGTACGCTAGTATAAAGGAAAACTAAATCATTGTTACTCCGGCTGCAATGCGGCATGAAAAAATACACAATAATAAAAAAACTACATGTAAATATGTGATAGCTTATGTACTTAGATTATCTGTCTATAAAGTGATGCTGGGCACCAGAGTGTCTGTACCAGGTGACTGACAGGAAATGATAATGTATTGGTATTTGGGAATGTGGAGGGGTGGTTAGTGGCTGGAGGTGTTGATCAGCCTTACTGCTTGGGGAAAGTAACTCTTTTTGATGCTGATGGTCCTGACGTGGATGCTATGTAGCCTCCCACCCCCCCCCCCCCCCCCACGGCCCCCAGAGAAACAGACAGTCCATGAGCAATGTGGGTGATCCTTCATGATGTTACTGGCCCTTTTCCGGCACCTTTCTGTGTTTATGTCCTTGGTTCTCAAGCTCTAATCCGGCTTTTTTCTTCATTAAATCTCTACTTAGATCCATGCAGTGAAGTATTGATTTTGTTACCTCTGATTAAATCTAAATTGAAACCTAACTCTACTTGGAGATTAATTCATTCCAATCTACAGTTTTTTTTTAAAGCCTGTCTGCTTTGGTAGATTTTATTTGGATTTAATCTGAACTAAACTACTGATCAAAATTAAAGATTTTGAAACAAAACTGCAGAATAAAATCAAAAGAAATTCCTTGCTTCATCTGACCGACTTTGACTGAGGGGTTAGATTCAGTTTATTCACATTATCCATGGGATGACAAGCTGTTCTGAAGAAACTACCTAGGGCTGTTCATGTCATAACTTGCAAATGAAAATGGATATTATTCTCAAAGGTGTTATGCAAATGAGAATATTTCAAACCAAAATCACTTGGCTCATAAACAAAAATTAATAAACATTCAGAGATAATGTACACTCTACGACTTGCGCCTGATGTGCTCTCTGTTCATGTTTTCATGCTGGCTTAAGATACACTTCATGAATTCATTCTACGAGCAACATACAAAATTTGACTTTTAATCAGTTCACTCTGACATATTTTCTATGTATTTGTACAGCAAACTGTTAAAGCTTTGTGACAGGTAATGGGATCTTGCAGACAGGAGCAACGGCGAAACGAATGTTGGATAACCAATAGAACTTGGTGATTTAACTCCTATTAAAATTACCAGCAGGCTTAAATTTAGGAATAATTCTTATTTTTAATGATTATTTTGTATAATTCAGCTTAATTTTTGTTCCACATGTATTGTGAATGTTGTACTTTACAGTTTTACATTGTATTTTAAATATCATAAAATCAATAGCCTAGAGATCAGTTGCATTTTCTTCAGACTTTATGCTGCCATACAGGCAAAATTCCACGTCACCCAGAATATCAGAATCAGGGTTAATATTACTGGCATATGTCGTGAAATGTGTTGCTTTGCAACAGCAATACATAATTGCAATACATAATCCAAACCGTAAATTACAATAATATAAATACACAACATATAAATGATTATTGTAAATATTACAATAACATAATATACAAATTAAATAAGGAGAACAAAAAAAAGAGTAAAAAAAATAGAGGTAGTGTATTGGGCTTATTTCCCATTCAGAAATCTGATGGCGGTGGAGAAGAAGCTGTTCTTAAGAAGTTGAGTATGTGTCCTCAGGCTCTTGTACCACCACCTTGATGTTAGGAATGGCACACCCTGGTTAATGGGGGTCTTTGGTGATGACGTTGCCCTTTGTAGATGTCCTCGATGCCAAGGAGTCTGGGGCTGATGATGGAGCTGTCTGAGTGTTCAACTTTCTTCAGCTTTTTCTGATCCTTAGCGGTTGCCCCTCCATACTGAATGATGATGCAACCAGTTAGAATGCTCTCCATAGTACATCTGAATAAATTTGCAAGAGTCTTTGGTGACATACTTCCACAAAGATCGAATGAAATACAGCCACTGTTGTGCCTTCTTTGCAATTGCATTGTTATGTTGGGCCCAGGATAGATCTTCAGTGATGTCGACACCAGGAACTTGAAACTGGTCACCCATCCCACTGCTGATCTCTCGATGAGGAATGGTGTGTGTTCCCTCGACTTCCCCTTCCTGAAATCCATCATCAGTTCCTTGGTCTTCCTGACATTGAATTCAAGGTTGTTGTTTCAACACCACTCAACCAGCTGATCTATCTCACTCCTGTACGCCTCCTCATCACCATCTGAAATTCTGCCAACAATAGCTGTCATTGGAAAATTTATAGATGGCATTTGAGCTGTGCCTAGCAACACAGTTGTGTGTGTAGAGAAAGCAGAGCAGTGGGCTAAGCATGTATCCTTGAGGTGAGCCAGTGTTGATTGACAGTGAGGAGGAGACGTTATTTGTGATCTGCATTGACTGTGGTCTCCCAATGAGGAAGTTAAGGATCCAATTGCAGAGGGAGGTACAGAGGCCCAGGTTTTGGAACTTGTTGATTAGTACTGAGAATATAATGATGTTGACCACCAAGCTGTAGTCAATAAACTGCAGCCTGTTCACCTATTGTCCGGGTGATCTAAGACCGAGTGGAGAGCCAGAGAGATTGCATTTGCTCTAGAGCTACTGTGGTGAAAGGTAAATTACAGGGAGTTCAGGTCCTTGTTTAGGCAGGAGTTGATTCATCACAGTAGATGGACATGTGAAAGACAATCAGAGGTTGAGACACAGGGAAATAAATAGAGGGCAAATGAAGCCTTTGGGAATGCTCTACTGGGAATGAGCAGGGACCCAATTAAATGAATCACTTTCTACTGTGTTGTTAAAGGAAGAAAGTAACAGTATGATAAGGTTCAGAAAATACGTGAATTATATTAAATGAATCACAACTTACTCAAGTCAGGATTTACATAAATGAAAATATCAGAAATGTAAAGACCCTTAAGTTCATACAGCTTGTTTCATGAACTCAAATAAATTCTGTTTCTCATAAATATTTCTGTGTATTCAGTATTCCTGATCTCCATAAGGCTGGTATTTCTGCATTGAGAGTCATTCACATGAACAATATAAATTTGTGACTATTACCTGAATATATTTGACAGTCAAGGACATGTGGAAACCTATTATCTTAATTACAGTGTGACATCTACTGTGAAACAGTAATTACCTAGCCTGCCTTGAAGGATCAGTTCTGAAGTTCTTCCATAACTAAGCAAGTCATCCACTGTAGCCAAAGCTTTATTGATTGGCAACATTTTCCATTCAGCGTTGCCCTAACTTTGGGAATGCCCAATGGGACTGAATGCAGACATGATTTTCTTCAGTTTCGTTTTTTTGGGGAATTTGATGGGTTCAGATGTTTCATTATTTTAATGATATTAAAGTGATAATAAATATCTTTGCATATTCATTCATGTTAAAGCACAAAGTCTCTCCAATGAAGAAATTGGAGATGCTTTTGTACAGGGGTAAAGGCTTTTTATTACTGGGCTGAAGTTAGCTCTGGAATGTTAAATCCATTTTAATATAGTGTTCTTGGTTGGAAAAGAGAAGGAAGCTTACCCAGTACCCTGTGCTGATATGCAAAGCTCTGCTCTAACTGTACCCCTGTGTATTGATGGGGATCATACCAGCCTACACCAAACCTTGCTGTACCTAAAGAAGCAGTAAGGTCCTCATGGGAAGAAAAAGTGAATGAGGAAGTGGGTAAATGAAGGACAAGTGGGCATATTTCTCAGCACTAATTTTGGAGATTCTGAACCATTAGGCAGTTGTCAGAAACATAATTTTGATCGGATCTAAATTCTCTATATCCTGATAGCTTGTTCATAGCCTGCATTACCGTGAGTTTGATCCACTCAAGCTTTTTGTTTGTTTGGAACCGTATGTACTAAAACTTTCAAGAGCATGTGTGCAAACAATATCCTTACAGAGATCTTTGGCTTTTGTTCTCATTTCTGACACAACACAAGGAACTAAAAGTTAAATTGTAATAACTTTCTCACAATCGAAATATTCCCTATTTATGACTGATACAAATAAATTACACTTTGTATTCTTACAGTTATATACATACTGCTTATTCTAACATTGAAACAGAAGCATAGAAAACCTACAGCACAATACAGGCCATTTCAGCCCTGGGAAAAAAAGCCTCTGACTATCCACACAATCAATGCCTCTCATCATTTTATACACCTCCATCAGTTCACCCCGCATCCTCTGCCAGTCCAAGGAGAAAAGGCTGAGTTCACTCAACCTATTCTCATAAGGCATGCTCCCCAATCCAGGCAACATCCTTGTAAATCTCCTCTGCACCCTTTCTATAGTTTCCTCATCCTTCCTGTAGTGCGGTGATTAGAACTGAGCACAATACCCAACTGGGGTCTGACCAGGGTCCTATATAGCTGCAACATTACCCCTTGGTTCTTAAACTCAGTCCAATGGTTGATGAGGGCCAATGCACAATATGCCTTCTTAACCACAGAGTCGACCTGCGCAGCAGCTTTGGTGTCCAAGGACACGGACTCCAAGATCCCTCTGATCCTCCACACTGTCAAGAGTCTTACCATTAATATTATATTCTGCCATCATATTTGACCTACCAAAATGAACCACCTCACACTTATCTGGGTTGAACACCATCTGCCACTTCTCAGCCCAATTTTGCATCCTATTGATGTCCTGCTGTAACCTCTGACAGCCCTCCATACTATCCACAAACACCCAACCTTTGTGTCATCAGCAAATTTACTAACCCATCCCTCCACTCCCTCATTCAGGTCATTTAAAAAAATCACAAAGAGCAGGGGTCCCAGAATCGATCCCTGAAGCACACCACTGGTCACCAACCTCCATGCAGAATATGACCCATCTACAACCAGTCTTTGCCTTCTGTGGGCAAGCCAGTTCTGGATCCACAAAGCACGATACCCTTGGATCCCATGCCTCCTTACTTTCTCAATAAGCCTTGCATGAGGTACCTTATAAAATGCCTTGCTGAAATCCATATACACTACATCTACTGCTCTTCCTTCATCAATGTGTTGGCTCACATCCTCAAAAAATTCTATCAGGCTCATAAGACATGACCTGCCTTTAACAAAACCATGCTGACTATTCCTAATCATATTATGCCTCTCCAAATGCACATAAATCCTGCTTCTCAGTAACTTTTCCATCTTTGCCTTGGGGTTTTCCTTAATCTTGTCCATCAAAGCCTTCTCAATGCCCCTTCTGTCTCTTCTAATTTCATTCTTAAGCTCATTCCTATTAGCTTTATAATCTTCTAGATCCCTATCATTACATAGTTTTTTTTTGAACCTTTCATAAGCTTTTCTTTTCTTGACTAGATTTTCAACAGCCTTTGTACACCACGGTTCCTGTAGACTACCATTCTCTCCCTGTCTCATTGGAACATACCTATGCAGAATGGCATGCAAATATCTGCTGAACATTTGCCACAATTCTGCTAAACATCACTGAGAGACCTGACACCTGACCAGGCTCATTTCCCAATACCAGATCAAGTACAGCCTCTCCTCTTGTAGGCTTATCTACATATTGTGTCAGGAAACCTTCTTGAACACACCTAACAAAGTCAGCCTCAACTAAACCCCTAGCTCTAGGGAGATGCCAATCAATATTTAGGAAATTAATATCTCCCACCATGACAACCCTGTTATTATTACACTTTTCCAGAATCTGTCTCCCTATCTGCTTTTTGATGCCCATGTTACTATTGGATGGTTTATAAAAAACACCCAGTAGAGTTATTGACCTCATCCTGTTTCTAACTTCCACCAATAGAGACAACCCCTCCATGACTTGCTCCTTTTCTGCAGCTGTGACTCTATCTCTGATCAACAGTGCCACACCCCCACCTCTTTTGCCTCCCTCCCTGTCCTTTCTGTAACATCTAAAACCCGGCACTTGAAGTAACCATTCCTGCCCCTGCCCCATCCAAGTCTCTGTAATGGCCACAACATCATAGCTCCAAGTACTGATCCACACTCTAAGCTCATCCGCTTTGTTCATGATGCTTCTTGCATTAAAATAGACACATCTCAAACCATCAGTCTGAGTGCGTCCCTTCTCTATCACCTGCCTCTCCTCCCTCTTGCACTTTCTCCAAGCTTGCTCTATTTGTGTCAACTTCCCCCTCTTCCATCTCTTCAGTTTTGTTCCCACTCCCCCCCCACCACCCCAGCAATTCTAGTTTAAATTTTCCTGAAAAGCCTTAGCAAACCTCCCTGCCAGGATATTGATCCCCCTGGGATTCAAGGCAACCTGTCACTATTGTACAGGTCACGCCTGCCCCAAAAGGGGTCCCTATGATCCAGCAATCTGAATCCCTGCCCCCTGCTCCAATCCCTCAGCCACGCAATTATCCTCCACCTCACTCTGTTCCTATATTCACTGTCACATGGCACAGGCAGTAATCCTGAGATTACTACCTTTGAGGTCCTGCTTCTCAACTTCCTTCCTAACTCCCTGTAGTCTGCTTTCAGGACCTCCTCCCTTTTCCTACCTAGATTTGGTACCAATATGTACCACAACCCCTGGCTATTCTCCCTCCCACCACAGGATATCTTGGACGTGATCAGAAACATCCCGGACCCTGGCACCTGGGAGGCAAACTACCATCCGTGCTTCTTTCCTGCATCCACAGAATTGTCTGTCTGACCCCCTGACTATAGAGTCCCCTATCGCTGCTGCCTTCCTCTTCCTTTCCCTACCCTTCTGAGCCACAGGGCCAGACTCTGTGCCAGAGGCATGGCCACTGCTGCTTCCCCCAGGCAGGCTGTCTCCCCCAACATTACTCAAACAGGAGTACTTGTTGTTAAGGCGGACAACCACAGAGGTACTCTCTAGTATCTGACTCTTGCCCTTCCCTCTCCTCACTATTACCCACTTATCTGTCTCCCGAGGCCCTGGTATGATTCTTGTCTAAAACTCCTCTCTATCACCTCCTTACTCTCCCTGACCAGATGAAGATCATTGAGCTGCATCCCCAGTTCTCTAACGCAGTCCCTAAGCAGCTGCAGCTCGACACACCAGGCATAGATATGGCCGTCCGGGAGGCCAGGAGTCTCCCAGCCATCCCACATCTGACATCCAGTAAAGAACACCGGCCTCACAGACATACTTCCTGTTTCTACTCCTCACAGGTAACTTACCTCGCCTTGACCCGATATCACCAAAGCCCTACCACCCTGCCTCCGATCACTCCTTTGATGACTGCTCCAGTAGGCAGTGTCTCCCTTTTATGCCTGAACCTTCCCTGTTATCTAACTCACAACTGGTGCTCTGGTTATAGCCGCTGATAGGCTGCGTACAATGGACAAATGCTCTCAAAGCTCCCTTTTTAAATAACCGCCACCGACCTGCGAGAAACCCCTCTTGGTAAAGCTCTGTTGACGCCGCTGACCATTTAGTCCTAACGATACATTATTTAGTCCGTCACCTTACTGATAATTTTAGAACTAAATCTGTGTATTCGTTTTTAGATTGTCTTTCACTGTGATGCCCACACTCTGGTTCAGAAAGGTCATGTCCAGACCAAACTGCTGATAGAACACTGCCAACCTCAGAGTGGCTGCACTCCACATTGTGGCTTGTGCTTAAAATAAAATCGCAATTAAGCATGAATTCTTAAAATAGGCACCCATTTGTGGGCAGATTATACGTAGAAGAAAAACTGATGACATTGAAGCAGCGGCCCAGAAAGGGCAATCAACAGATCAAAAACAAATAAAAATACAACAGCCCAAGCTCTTTGTTTGTGATGCAAGTTCTAGTGAGATACAAATACCAAGGTTGACGAGAGCAGTGGTCTGGCAATGTGCGTGCCGGCATGAACTGCCACCTGGAGACAGCATACAGATATGTTCCCCACCATCAAATCTTTTCTCTATGCCGGGTGGATATTCTGCCAATACATTTTCTTTCGGTTGCATTTCCTATTTTCCCAACTTAATCGTTGACAAGCTGCAGTTGTTATTTTATTGAAGGTCATTGAAGCAGGCCATGAGTTAGTCATCCTTCCTCTAGGGCGAGGAATCACAAAAGAATACACTCGTCTCTCAACTCCTCCCTGAACAGACCCACTTTGAGCAGCATGCACTGGGTATGACAGTAATTCACTGTCTGGAAAATGAGTTTGCAAGGAACATGGGCGTTTTGTCCAGCATATTTCCAGTGTCATTATAATTGAAACCTGCTTGAAGTAGCCGATGCCTCAGACTACCAAAGTGAGAGATTAAAGCTATCAGTGAACACTACAGCCAGTTGCACAGCATGGGTAATCAGGACTCAATACTGTCTGTGGGCTCAACCTCCTGAAGGATACCCCCCACTCCTGCCTCAGAGACTGAAATCACAGGTCGTTGGGGACTGTGGGAGTTCGTGAAGGTTCCTCCATGTTCTGCTGGATTGAAGTCATCTGGGAGTGAAACATTATTGTCACATTGGTCTCTTGGTTTTACTTTGTAGGTGGTCATAGAGTTGCACAGCACAGAAACAGGCTCTTCAGCCCATCCAGTCAATGCTGAACCATTTAACAGCCCACTGCCATTGACCTGTACCGGAGCTGTCCATACCCCTACCATCAATGTACCTTTGATTGCACCACTTGAGCTGGCAGCTCATTCCACACTCTCCCGACCCTCTGAGTGAAGGTGTTCTCCCTCATGTTCCCCTTAAATCACCACTTTTCATAGAACATAGAAATCTACAGCACATTACAGGCCCTTCAGCCCACAATGTTGTGCCAACCCTGTAACCCATTCTAGAAACTTCCAAGAATTACTCTACTGCATAGCCCTCTATTTCTCTAAGCTCCATGTGCCTTTCTAAGAATCACTTGAAAGACCCTATTGTATCCGCCTCCACCACTGTCACTGGCAGCCCATTTCATGTATTCACCACTCTCTGTGTAAAACAAAACTTGCCCATTTTTCTGGCTGAGGCAGATCCCTCTGGAGGCCATGATAGCCTTCCTCACAGTGCACTACACCCCCATCTCGGTGAGATCCGTGAAATAGCTGATCCAATTAACCACATTATCGTCCAGGTCATTGATATAGATTACAAACAACAGAAGTCTCAGCACCAATCCCTGCGGCTCACTATTCGTCACAGGCCTCCAGCCAGAGAGGCAACTCTCTACTACCACTCTCTGGCTTCTGCCACAAAGCCATGTCCAATCAAATTTATTACCTCACCCTGAGTGCCGGGTGACTGAAGCTACTTGACTATTCTCCCCTACAGGACCTTGTCAAATGCCTTGCCAACGTCCATGTAGACAACATCCACTACTTTGCCTTCATCAACTTTCCTGGTAACTTCCTTGAAAATCTCTATAAGATTGTCTAGACATGACCGATCATGTACAAAGTCATGTTAACTATCCCTAATTAGACCCTGTCTACCCAAAGACTTATATATTTGGTCCTTAAAATACCTTCCAATAACTTTCCCACAACTGATGTCAGACTCAACGGCCTATAATTTCATGGTTTATGTTCAGAGCCTTTTTTCAAACAGCAGAACAACATTGGCTATCCTCCAGTCCTCTGGTACCTCCCTTGTCACTAAGGATGATTTAAATATCTCTGCTCGGGCCCCGGCAATTTCTGCACTTGCCCCCCACAGGGTCTGAGGGAGCATGTTATCAGGCCCTGGTGATTTATCCACTCTGATTTGCCTCAGGGTAGCAAACACCACCTTCTCTGTAATCTGTGTGGGTCTGTGAGGTTTGCTTTACTTGCTACCTTGCTTTACTTCCGTAGACTCTGTGTCCATTTGCTGAGTAAATACAGATGTAAATAACTTATTTTTGATCACCCCCATCTGTTTTGGCTCTACACATGGATTACCATTCTGGTCTTCCAGAGGACCCAATTTTGTCCCTTGTAATCCTTTTGTTCTTAACATATCTGTAGAATCCCTTAAGATTCTTCTTCCCCTTGTCTGCTCATGCCTTCTTTTAGCCCTCTCGATTTCTTTAAGTGTTCTCTTGCATTTCTTACACTCCATAAGCACCTCATTTGTTCCTACTTACCTATACCTGCTATGAACCTCCTTTTTTCCTTTTAACCAGGGCCTCAATATCTCTTGACCTTTTACCTTTTATCCTGACAGACACATACAAGCATTGTACTCTGAAAATTTTGTTTTTGAATGTCTCCCACTCACCTTTGCCAGAAAACAGTCTGTCCCAATTCACACTTCCCAGATTATTTCTAATATCATCAAAATTGGCCTTTCTCCAATTTAGAACCTCAACCCGTGGACCAGACCTACCTTTTTTCATATTTACTTTGAAGAAAATAGCATTGTGGTTAGTAGATGCAAAGTGTTCCCCTACACAAACTTCAGTTACCTGCACTGTCTCATTCCCTAATAGCAGGTCCAGTATCACACACTCTCTCACTGGGACTTCCATGTACTGATTAAGGAAACTTTGCTGAACACATTTGACAAACTCCATCCTATCTCCTACAGAAACTCCTAAGCCACATATGAAATTGTATCATCCTCCTATTTCTGGGCTCACTAGCACATGGCACGGGTAGCAATCCTGAGATCACAACCCTAGAGGCCCTGCCCTTTAACTTAGCACCTAACTCCCTATGCAGAACTTTATCATTTGCCCTACCCATGTCATTGGTACCTTCATGGACCACGACATCTGACTGTTCACTCTCCCACCTAAGAATACTGAGAACTTGATCTGAGATGTTCTGGACCCTGGCACCTGGGAGGCAGCGTATCATCCAGGCATCTCAATCTTGCCCACAGAACCTCCTGTCCATTGTCCCTATTAATGAATCCCCTGTCACCACAACGTACCTCTTCTTCCCCCACCCCCTTGCCTTCTGAGTCACAAAGGCAGACACTGTGCCAAAGAACCAACCACTGTAACTTAGTTAGGTAATTTCCCCACTGACAGTATCCAAAGTGGCATACCTGTCGTTGAAGGGATGGTCACAGGGATAGTCTGCACTGCCTTTTTAACCCCTTTCCCCTTCCTGACTGTCACCCAGTTTCCTGTGTCATGCACCTTGAGTGGAGCTACCTCTCTGTATGTCCTGCCTGTCTCCCGAATGATCCGGAGTTCATCCAGTTCCAGCTCCAACTCCTTAACGTGGATGTTAGAAGCTGCAGCTGGATGCACTGCTTGCAATTGTAGTCGTCAGGAATGCTGGAGGTCTCTCTGCCTTCAGCTATCCTGCTTGGCATCTCTATTGCGCTAACTGAGCAGATGTACAGCAGGAAAGGGAAAAAAAAACTTTACCCAGAGCTTTTCTTTTTGCCTTTTCTGATTGAAGCTGCTCTTTACTGAAGCCTTGAAGAGCTAAAGCCTCACCACTCCCGCTCCAACGATGGCCACTGCGCTTGCCCCTGCCCTCCTTTCATTTGCTCTTGCTAATCAATCCCAACTGGCCGCTGATGAGAGCTCCAGATAAGGTGCCGTGATCCATCGCTGCCTTTTTCTACTCTTGTCAGTGGACCCGAGTGAAATCCACAGGTGACAGCATTCAAGACCTGACACAGCTGCCTAGCATTCAAGGATTTCTCACTTCACATGCGAGACTGCTTTTTTGAGATTATGCCTGGATCTCTTGTACTTGGTTTCCATACCCAAACCCCACTGATCTGGCCATCAGCTGATTATGGATCTCTTGGTTCATCCAGGGCTTCTGTTTGGGGAAGATTCTGAAAGAACTTGTGGAACACACTCGTCCACGGCTAACAACTGTGTCATACTCATTCAAATCTTCTCATGAGCCTTTGAACATGGCACAGTCCATCAACTCAAATAGCAATCCCATAGCCGCTCAGATTTCTGGAAATGTGGTCTTGGTATGGAATGGTAGACATTTCTGGGTAGAGTAGCAGTGATCGAGTGTGCCAGAGAAGAATATAATAACCTACTTCAATGATTATCATCCAGTAGTATCTGCTTTGACTGTGATGAAGTGCTTTGAGAGGCTGGTGATTAAGCATATCAACTCCTGCCTGAGGAGTGTCTTGAATCCACTCCAATTTGCTTACTGGTGCAACAGGTCCACGGCACATGCCATGTCATTGACTTTCAGCTCAACTCTGGAACATCTAGACAGTGAAGGTGCATGTATCAGGATGCTGTTCATTGACTAAGGCTCTGCATTCAATACTATTATCCTCTCAAAACTAATCCACAATTTCCAAGACCTAGGAATTTATACCTCCTTGTGCAACTGGATCCTCGATTTCATCACGTGCCGATCCCAGTCAGTTTGGATTGGCAGCAACATCTCCTTCCCAATTTCCATCATCTCTGCAGCATCACAAGGCCCTGTGCTTAGCCCTCTGCTCTACTTATTGTATGCTTATGACTGTGAGATTAAATACAGCTCCAACGCCGTATTTATGTTTGATGGTGTTAGGCAAATCAAACGTCATAAGGAATCAGCATGAAGGAGGGATGTTGAAAACCTGGCTGAGTGGTGCCACGACATCAACCTCTCACTCAGTGTCAGTAAAATCAACCAGCTGATCATTGACTATGGGAGGAGGAAGCCAGGGGTCTATGATTCAGTCCACGTCAGGAGGTCAGAGAACCTACGGACTCACTTTGAAGGACTCAAAATCTCACGTTCTTGATATTTATTGCTTACTTATTATTATTTTGTTTGTTAGTCCATCTCTGTTGTGTACAGATTTTCATTGATTCTGTTGTGTTTCTTTAGATTTACTGTGAATGCCCGCAAGAAAATGAATCTCAGGGTTGTATGTGGTGACACATGTGTACTTTGATAATAAATCTGCTTTGAATTTTGAACATTGAGTGCCATCTGATAATAACACTGCATTCATTTCAGCCAGCTTCCACGTTTTCCAACTGGTAGCGCATGACCTCCAGCTTGCCTAGTTCTGTCTCGCTCCATTTCCGAATGGAACCAGAAAGCTATCTGTTCCATAACCAGGCCCAGAATCACCAAGTAAGTGTAATAAACTCAGTGTGAATGACTTGGCAAGCTGAGTGCCCTCCTTCTATGCTGTAAACATTCTGTGGATTTATGAAAGGGGTTCTACAAAACATTCTTGAGACATAAACCCATTTTTCATAATCTTCCCTGGCATTAAAATCATTAGTACATCTACATTGGAGCTACCAGCAATAAAAATTACATAATATTTGAGACAGAATGGAAGTAATAGCAGTAAATCAGAAAGTTGCCTGTGTTTTATGATGTTTAGTGTAAGCCAAATTAAAAATAAAAGGATACCATTGTTTTCATTCCTATTACACAGAGAAAAATGGAGAGGTGTGACCTCAATAAAACTTGATGATGGCTGTTATTTTTAGTGCCTTGCCATAGGTCTCTGGACAATAAGCTTTTAAAATGAACCATGTTATCAACTATCTTCGACTGCAATTGCCTGAGGGAGATTGCCTTTCATATTGCTCTGCTGGGAGCCTGATTTGGAAAGCACTGATAGTCCAGTCAAAAATTAAGCAGAATATATACTTCGTATTATTCAAAGCACAGATCAAATGTTTATCAATTGTTTTAAAACCTTTATAATTATTCTTCAAAAAGTAATTGTCCATCTGAGTAACCAAGTCCAGTAATTTTACACTCACTTGCTAAATGTGCTACACTGCACATTTTTGCAGAAATGCTTCCACATTCAACTGTATTTATGAATAATTGAGCTCTCTAATGCATACAATTATCAGAATGCACACCTCTCTAATCTGACAATGAATGTTATCCTTGATCCCTTTATTTACTATTCGTAGTTCCAGTAGAACGATCAGCCCTTTTCTTTAACTCAGCTTAATAGGATTAATTATTGTGCTTTTTCTACAGAAGTCATTGTGCTCTATGCTAACTCCTTTCCAAGTTCCCCCAAAGGTTTGATACCCAGGACCATCTGCAGCAACATTTAAATTCTGAGTTCAGAGTAGGAGGTGATGTCTGAACATGGGAGTTCCCATGCTATTTAGTACACATTTGTTTGGTTTAGTACTTCTGCAATTTTGTATAAACTTCTTATTATTTACTTTTTAACATTTTGTCTGATTTAACTAGCTTCAGTATTTTTATTTCTTTCCATTGGGGTCATGGGAATTTAAAGGTCTGACCAGTCATTAAGATGTTATGGATCCCATTACAGATTTCAGACTGGTCAACTAAACACTTAGGCCAGGAGATTTGTGCAAGTCATACCAGTGTATTTAAAGAAAGGAGACCAACATTATACCAGCCCCAGAGCTGGTGGAACTGAATAAAAAGATGTAAGCTGTTTCTTTGAGTAGAAGCAGTTTCTTGAGGACAGATTATGTTTGCCCTGGGCTGCCTGAAGGCCTAAAGAAGATAAAAGGAATTCTGTTTATTACTTGCCTTTCAACCTTCATGCAAGCAGAAAGTGGTTAAAAGTGAGTGAAATCCATACTTTTTGAAGCACAGTCTCTATTGCACAGCAGAAGTGTAGCAGAGGAAGGCCTTACACACAACCGTGTAATAATGACCGATTGATTTGTTTCAGTAAATCTACTTAAAACATAAATATTTAGTCAAGTCAGAAGTGTGATCAGCAGGTTAAAAATCATTCATGGATAGGGAAGTATAATTAATATTTCACCTAGGTGACTTTCATCAGAACATTTTGGTCATCAGGGAGATTATACTTGCTCCCATCCGAATGAAGGGTCTCATCCTAAAATGTCAATTGCCTGTTTCCCTCTAAAGATTCTGCTTGAACCATCGAGTGATTCTGGAGTTGGATTGTTTGTCCAGATTCCAACACCCACAGTCAAGTTTTTACACTTAGCAATAGTTTCATAGTATCATTTACATTCAACTGAGAGGGCACATATAAAATAAAGTGCTGGAAAGACTCGGCAGATCAGGCAGCATTTGTGGAAGGATAAAGAGCTATTGTTTCAGATCATTCACACTTATTGAAAAAGAGAAGACTCACAACACAAAAGGAGTGGTAGTAAATAGTGAGATGGGGATTAAGACCAGATGGATGAAGAGTCATGCTAATTATTTGAAATTCAATGTTATGCCCAAAAGATTTTAACATGTCTGTTTGGAACATGAGGTAATGTTTCTGAAGCTTGCTTTGAGCTATTTTTGGAACCATGTAAACTGATGAAGACAGAAGTCAGTATGCATTTTGGATGGAGAATTAAAGGGGCAAACAACTGGAAGGGACTAATGTTAGATGTACTGCAAAATGGTCATTCAATCTGGACTTGGATTCCCCCTTACGCAGAGAGCAGGAAGAAGTGCGGCTGAGCTGTTGTACCTGGCAGAGTATTTGGTGCCCTATGGGAAGAGAAAAAAGGAGGAGTTGTATCTCCTAGGGTTTCACAGGAAGGTGTCATGGAAGGGGAGTGAACAGTACTGGAACTTGATTGTCCCAGAGGAAATGGTTTCTTCAGAATGATGAAGGGGGAATGAAAGCTGCGTCTTATTGCGGCATTGTGCAAGTGTGGAAGTTGGAACAAGAGCTCTCTTACTCTTCTTCTGGGTCGGAGTGAAATGGATGCATGTGGAAGGGCAGTTTATAGAACAAATATAGTTAAAGCCCCTGTCAACCGTGGTGTTGCTCTCGCATGGCACGAGATGAGGTATTGGATATTGTTAAGGGACTACAGAACCTGAATTCAATCTGCTCAGATTAGTAGTTTATTACTCCACCTGCAAGAGAGTGCTGTTATACACACTTTTCCCAACCTAGTGAAAGGCTACAAATAATAATTATGCTAGCAATTGTATATACATATATAACTCCCTACAGTTATAATGCAGTGTCTGGGCATAAAAATGATACGTCACTAAATATAGTGTACTAGTTCTATAATGTTTGGGGAAAAGAGCCCCAAATTTAGCACAAATACACCTCATATTCTGCCTGAATAGTCTACAAAACATTGGTATGAATACTGAATTCCATATAACCTCCACCTTCCCAACTTCCTCACCTCCTCCTCTCACCTCTCTCTCCATCACCTCCTCTCCCTCACTTTCCCCAAACCCCGCCTCCCTTACCTCCTGTCTCCCTCCTCCTCTCTCTTGCCTTCCCCACCTCCCCTCACTTCCCCTACCTCTCCCCTCACCTCCCCCCATTCTGATCCACCCCCAATCCATTCATTTTTGTTACCTTTCCCATATCCGTGCCCCTATCCCTATTTTTTCGCCCACTCCCCCACCTCTGAGATGAATATTGACCCTCCCTTTGCTCTGTTTCTGCTACAGGCAATGTTGGATTAACTCACATTGAGCCAGACTTTCAGACTCATCAGGACAGTTTGTTTCATTGCTACCTGTATCTCCTTTGATTTTGAAAGGGGATGATACAGTCAATATGCTGAATGCTAACCTTGCCACTAGCAAACATCTTGACCACACGTGTGAAAATCATTTATATAAACAATGTTTATAGTGACGTTTTTCAAATCAACCTTTATTTCAGTTTCAGAATTATTTCCGAGCTCTGCTGGAATTCTGACTATCTTAATTGTCTTCTGTTTTCATTCAATTTGCCTTTAGCAATGAGAATCATGTTCATGGCTGTGGTCCAAGAAACAGCTCAGCTGGTGCTCTGCCAGAGGTAGTGTGACCACTTTTCCAGTGCCTTATTAGAGAGAGTATGTGGTGTTGAGATAATTGATGTCTCTTTGATCCAGTACTTGCTTAATAAGGATCCAGCTGCAGCTTCAAACACTCACATTAAGGTGTTGGATCTGGAAGAGGATGAACTCTAAATCATTTGGGAGGCTGACAGGGTGATAGATAGGACATCCAGAGAGGTAGTTACACCCAAGGTACAGGACACAGGAAACTGAGTGACATTAAGGAAGGGGAAAGGGATTAAGGAGCCACTGTGGCCACCCCCCCCTCAACAACAGGTATATCACTTAGGATACTGTTGGGGGTGATAACCTAGCAGAGACACAGACTCTGGCTCTTTGACCCAGAAGGGATGGGGTGAAGAGGCAAGCTGTGGTGGTAGGGGATTCATCAATTAGGAGAACAGAAAAAAGGTTCCATGGACGAGAATGAGATTCACAGATGACACGTTGCCTCATGGGTGCCAGGGTCCCGGTCAACTTGGACTGAGTCACCAGCATTCTTAGGTGAGGGGTGAACAGGCAGAGGTTGTGCTCCATGTAGGTACAATGACATAGGTAGGAAGAGTTATGAGGTTCTGCAAAGGGAGTTCAGTGAGTTAGGTGCTGAGTTAAAAGGCAGGGTTGTGATCTCAGGATTTCTACCTGTGCCACATGTTAGTGAGGCCAGAAATAGGAAGATTATACAGTTTAACACACGGCCAAGGAGTTGGTTTAGGATGGAAACATAACATTTTTGGATCATTCAGCTCTCTTCCAGGGAAGGTGGGGTCTGTACGGAAGAGAATTTTTGTACCTGAACTCGAGGGAGTCTAATATCCTCACAGGAATGTTTGCTCGTGCTGCACGGTGGGGTTTGAACTAGAGTTGCAGGAGGATGGGAACCAGAGTGACAGATCAGTGAGTGGAAAGGTTGTGGAGGCAGATGTTGTTAATACCTCGGACAACTGTAGGTATCAGAAGGTTGAGCAGCGTCCTGAACTGTATATATTTCAATTCAAGAAGTATCATAGGCAGGGCATGGATCAACACCTGGAATTAAGATATTGTAGCCATGATTGAAACTTGGTTGCAGGAGAGGACTGGCAGCTCAATAGTCTGGGGTTCTGTTGTTTTAGATGAAACAGGGCAAGAGGGATTAACGGAGGGCCAGTGAGGTGTTCTGGGTGGAACTGAGAAATAACAAAGGTATGACCATGTTAATGCGGCTATATTACAGACCTCCCAACAGTCCAATGGACTATTTACAGGAACAAGTTTGTAGAGAGATTGCAGACTGTTGCAAGAAACATAAGGTTGTTACAGTAGGTGATTTTAATTTTCCACATATTGAGTGGGACTCCCACGATCTGGATGATAATGTGGTTAACTCAATCTGCAGATTTGTGGGTGACCTAGAGTGGTGGTGTAAAGGACAGCAAGGAAGGCTATCATGGCCTCCAGAGGGATCTGCACCAACTGGAAAAATGGGCTGAAAAACGGCAGATGGAAATTAATGCAGACAAGTGCATATCAAAGTGTTGCATTTCAGTCAGATCAAGCAGGGTAGGTCTTGCACAGGGCACCGAGGAGTGTGGTCAAACAAAGGGATCTAGCAAGACCTACAAACAGGCTGGATGAACTCAGAATTTCGGGCAGCATCCGTTGAAATGAGCAGTCAACGTTTCGGTCTGAGACCCTTTGTCAGGATCTGGCAATATAGGTCCAAAATTCATTGAAAGTGGTGACACATAAGGTCATAAAGAAACCTTTTGTCATGTTTGTCTTCATAAATCAAAGTACTGAGCACAGGAAAAGGGATCTTATGTTGAAGTTGTACAAGATGTTGGTGAGGCCTAATTTGGAGTATTGTGTGCAGTTCTGGTCACCTTCCTACAGGAAAGATGTAAACAAGGTTGAAAGAGTACAGAGATAATTTACAAGGATGTAGCTAGATCTGGAGGACCTGAGTTATAAGAAAAAATACATAAGTTAGGATTTTATTCTTTAGAACATAGAAGATTGAGAGGAGATTTGATAGAGATATACAAAATTATGAGGACTATAGATAGGGTAGATGCAAGAAGACCTTTTCCACCAGCTTGGGTGGGACTAAAATTAGAAGTCATGGGTTAAGGGTGAAAGGTGAGAATTTTAAGGGAACATGAGGGGAAACTTCTTCACCCAGAGGGAAGAGAAGTTTGGATAGGTCCATGGATGGCAGGGATATGGAGGGCTTTGGTCCTGGAGCAGGTCAATTGGAGTAGACAGTGTTAAATGGGATGGCACAGACTAAATGGGTGGTAGGGCTTGTTTCCGTGTGTGCTGTACTTTTCTGTAACTCCATGATTCCCTTAGGTAGGGTGTGTTCAGATATCAGCTGAGGGACTAAATGGAATAAGTAGGAAGGACCTATTCCTATGGATTGAACGGTCAAAGAGCAGAGGGTATAACTATTCTGCAGAAAGATTAGAGGGGATATGAGGGAAAAGAATCACCCAGAGGATGGTAGATTCTGGAACTCACTGCCTGAAAAGATATTAGGTGCAGAAGTCCTCATCACCTTTAAGGAGTGCTTGGATATGAACCATGGCCCAGAGGGGTATGGCTCTAGTGTTGGGATTATGTTAGTTACCTGCTTTTAAACTAGCAGAGATATGATGGACTGAATTGTCTCCTGTCTGAAGTTTTTTATTATTTGTTTTTTATTTATACTAGTTACCCACAGCTCCTGGTCCATTAGGATAGCAAAACCTATGACTGCACAGACCTTCTGTGCGGCATTCTGCCCCTCAAAATCATGTTCAGGGCATCTTTTTCAACTTTTGCATAGTTTGACTCATTTGCACTGAAGATGCCAGAGACCACCTGTAACAAAAGAGAGTTAGTCTGATCTATTTTGACATATGATGTACAAATATAGTATGCTCAAAAATTAACTTTTATCTTTGAATTTTTGTCACAATCATCAGTAGAACAAATTCCCAACTTCCAGCAGTTCTCGTCACCCCATTTTAGAAAGGGTGTCAGGACTTTCGAGAAGGTGCTGCCTGGATTAGAGGTCACGTGCTAAAACAAGAAGCTGGAAAAATGTGGACAAGAGGTTGGACAAACTCTGGAGCGGCTGAGGGGAGATCTGAAATAGGTTTATGAGATTATGAGAGGTATTGATAAAAGAGGGTATACATTTAAGGTGAGAGGGGTTACTTTCAAAGGAGATGTGGGCAGGTTTTTTACACACAGAGTGGTGGAAATGTTTAGGAAGGAAATGGAAGGATATGGACATTGTGTAGGCAGAAAGAGATTAGCTTAGTTAGCATTTGATTATGAATTTAATTGGGTTGGCACAACATTGTGGGCCAATAGGCCTGTTGCTGTGTTGTATTTCTCTATGTTCATTCAAATAGCATTAGATTGTCGTTGTAATTTACAAAGCTCAATAGATGTGCTTTGGGAGTGTGACCATTCTTGATTGCATTCAGCTTTTCCTTGATAAGGCAGAAACTATCCTTGCCCTCGCTATGATCCAAAGACTTCTGAAACACCTCACATTTGCGTCCTTTTGTAGCTACTCCATGCTTTTCCAAAAGTTGGAACACTTCTTCCAGCCTGTCATTATCGATCTGCTTGTTTGGAGATGAATTGTGAATATTTCTTCCCTTTGACTCTCTTTGGGCAAAGAAAGCACTAAACAACATCCTCCCGAGCTGCAAAAGACACTGTACATAGAGTATAAAGTATGATGTGGAACCTTCATCCAACTTGAATTCAAGATAAATATTTGGTAGATGAAATGTTGAAAAGATCTCCCATCAAGACTGTGTGTAAATCTTCCAATTTGACAAAGTATCAGGTGAATTATATCCAAGACTTGATAACTTGTGGAGGTGTTGATGGATGAGAGAGAGAATAAGTTGCAGGGCTACTTGGTCGGAGAGGGGGAATGGGATGCTCTACTGGTTGCCAGTATAGACTGAACAGGCTGCGTAGTTTCTTTCAGTGTATTTAAAAAGAAAATGAGTAGCAATTACTTTATAATCACCACTTACTTTGATTTTTGGCTTCATAACTATGAATATAGCCCAATGAATTTGTTCAGTCTTGGCAAGATGTTCTCGGATTCAAATCTTCTCCGTTCAGGCTTTGCACTTCCTCTGAGAGAAGAGGGTAAGTGGGTGTGAGTTGGAGCAAACAGTTATTGCAATCCTCTCAAACCTCCTCCTAAACATAAATCATTGAAATGCTCTGTCATTTAGTTAAAACACTTTGGATACAATTTTAACTTGTGATGTGGATTTCAATTTTAAAACAAAATATCCAATCTAGTTTCAATGAGCCGAATCAATTTTTTCCTATCAAGGCCAGTTTGTGTCCTCTCAGTGTACTAATAAGCAATTTGACACATTGCTTCTTGTACATGACTGGAATAGAAACACTTTCAACTTCAAGAACTTCCAGCCTCCTGGATAACGGCATCTGCACCGGGTGCACCGAGCTGCAGATCCTGAGAGAACGTGCTGAGGAAATGGAGCTGCAGCACGGTGATCTTTGGCTCATCCAGGAAACTGAGCAGATGGAAGGAGCTACAGGGATGGAGTCACCTGTAAGTTGCAGGAAGCAGGAAAATGAGTGACTGTCAGGAGAGGGAAGGGAAATGGGCAACTAGCACAGAGTCCCCCCTCCCCTCAAAAATATCATTTTGGGTACTGTTGAGGGGGATGACGTACTGGGGGGAGGGGGAAATGACCAACTGGGTCTCTGGCGTTGAGTCTGGGACTGTAGCTCTGAAAGAAAGGGGACAGAAGAGGATTACAGTTGTGATAGGGGATTCCATGAGGTTCTGTAGGTGCAGTAGAGACACCAGGTGCCAGGGTCATGGACATCTTGGATTAGATTCACTGCATCCTAAAGGAGCAGCCAGAAGTCAGTACATACTGGCATCAGTGACATAGGTAGGAAAAGCAAAGGAGGTCCTGAAGAGAGAATTTGGGGAGCTGGTTAGAAAGCTGAAAAGCAGGACGTACTGGGTAGCAATCTGTGGACAGTGAGGGTAAGAATAGTGTGATTTGGTAGATGAATACATGGCTGAGGAACTGATGTTGGAGGCAGGGCTTCAGATTTCTGGATCTTTGGGATCTATTCTGGGCAGGGTATGACCCATGACCTGCACAAAAAGGGCAGCTTACAACTGAACCTAAGGGGAATCATTATCTTTGTGGGCTGGTTTGCGAAAGCTGTTGGGGTATATAGGAACTGGAGTGATAGGGCTGAGGATGGGGCAGTTGGTATACAAGCAGATGAATGCAAGGCTAAGAAACTGGTGTTAGGTGCCAATGTCTTAGACTTCTGGATCATTAGGATTTCTTCTGGGGAAGGTATGACCTGAACAAAAGGGATGGGTTACACTGAACCCGAGGGGGACCGATATCCTTGTGGACAGGTTAGCAAGAGTTGTTCAGGAGGGTTTAAAATAATTTGGCAGGAGGATTTTCAGAAGGCCTTTGACAAGGTGCCACACATGAAGATGCTTCACAAGATAGGAGCCCATGCTTTTACAGGAAAGATGGAAGAATATAGAGCATTGCTTGGTTGACAGAAGGCAAAGTGTGGGAATAAATGAAGGCTTTTATGGCTGCCAGTGAGTAGTGGTGTATCGCTTCTATATGCCAAAGATTTGAATGATTAAATTTATGGTTTTGTGGCCAAATTTGCAGATAATAGGAAGATTGGTGGAAGGGCAGGTAGTGTTGAGGAAGCAGGGAGGCTGTAGAAGAACTTGGATAGATTAGGAGAATGGGAAAAGAAATGGCAGATGGAATGCCATGTCAGGAAGTGCACAGTCATGCACTTTGGTAAAAGGAATAAATGCATGGACTATTTTCTAAATTGAGAGAAAATTTTAAAAAATCTGACGTCTGAAGGGGTTTGGGAGTCCGCGTGCAGGATTCCTTAATGGTTGATTTGGAGGTTGAGATTGTGGTGAGGAGGGGAAATGCAATGTTAGCGTCTGTTTTGAGAGGACGAGAATATAACAGCAAGGATGCAGAGGTTACTGGTGAGGCCTCACTTGGAGTATTGTGAGCAGCTTAGGACCCCTTGTTTAAGAAAGGATGTGTTGACTTTGGAGATGTTTCAGAGGAAGTTCATGAGAATGATTGTGGGAATGAAAGTCTTATCGTGTGGGGAGCAATTGATGGCTTGGGCCTTCACTCGCTGGAATTTAGAAGAATGAGAGTGGAAACCTATTTTGATCGAGTGGGCGTGGAAAGGATGTTTCTTCTGGTGAAGGAGTCCGGAGCCAGAGGGCACAACTCCAGAACAGAGGGACATCCATTTAGAACGGAGGCATTTCCTTACCCAGAGCGTGGTGAACCTGGCGGCCATGGTGGCCTCGTCATTGGGTGCATTTAAGGCGAAGATTGATAGGTTCTTCATTGATGAGGATATGAAATGTTACAAGGAGAATGCAGGAAAATGGAGTTGAGAGGGAAATGGATCCTCCATGATGAAATGGCTGAGCAGATACAATGGGCTGAATGGCCTAATTCTGCTCCATGTCTCATGGTGTTATGGTCTAACCAGCATCAGATCCTTAAGTGTTCCAAGGAAGAAACAACCTTTGGTTGGAGAACTTGATTCTTCTTTGCTTTTGGAACTTATAGACATTTAATTATTCTGTGTATAATAGCTAGAGGTATGGGGGATTTCAGTATGACCACAGCCCAAGAATGGGATGAAATGCTGGATGGTGAGTATCCATTCCATAAATGTATTAAAATTTAATTTGAATCTCACATTAAATAATAGCAATAAATTGGCTTTGCGCTGTGGGCTTCTCTCCTACTCATTTTCTGAGAAATGTGAGGAAGCTAATTGTGAAAAAGAGATTGAAAATGGACAATAAACAGCTGTTTCAAATAACTTCCTCTGTTTATACTAAAAACAGTCATTAGCAATTTAAATCAACATCCTAATTCATTACACATCAATCTAACTTTCTGCTCATTCAGTCATGGAAACTAACTCATCTGAATCTACAAAGCTAATGGCAATTTTAATGAATTTTCTTTTTTTATATACACTCAGTACACCTGTATACATGCTCATTAATGCAAATTTCTGATCAGCCAATCATGTGGCAGCAGCTCAGTACATAAAATACTGTGGATATGGTCAAGAGTTTCATTTGTTGTTCAGACCAAACATCAGAATGGGGAAGAAATTATATCAACGTGACTTCGACTGTGGAGTGATTGTTGGTTCCAGCTGGGGGGGATTTGAGTATCTCAGAATCTCTGGGATTTTCATGTCTCTAGAGTTTATAGAGAATGGTACAAAAAAAACCCAAAAAGGATCCGTTGAGTGGCAGTTCTGAGTTCTGTGGACACAAATGCCTTATTAATGAGAGGGGTCAGAGGAGAATGTCTAGACTGGTACAAGCCGACAGGAAAGCAACAATAACTTAAATAACCACACATTACAACAGTGGTGCACAGGAGAGCTTTTCAGAATGCAAAACACATCGAAGCTTGAAGTGTATGGGCTACAGCAGCAGAAGACCAGACAGGGCTCCATTCCTGTACAAAATAAAGTGGCCACTGAGTGTATGAGGAACCTGCAAACTCTGAAAGAGCCTCTAGTTTCAGAACCTGAATCTTTGGCATTGTAGATTATGTAAACCAAACAGTTGTGTTGCTTATTTAATGCCGGAGCAGCAGGCACCATCACATTCACCTCATCACATTTGTTTCCATTGACCCAGGTGGAAGTAGGTGCTGAGGGATGAGGTCAAATGGAGGCTGTTAACCTAGTGCATGTTTAACTTTGGAAACTAAAGATGAATTTCTTCCACTGAAGTTTTTTAAAATTATATTTGCTGGGCTATTAACTTTAGAAGAGATCTTGTTTATTTATAATTGCACACCCACACGCGTTACTACATTAACGGCACAGAAATACTCCCTAATGAACTGCAGAAACATCAGCATCAGGTTTAATTCTATTTAACTTTCTGTCACTTGCAAAGTTATGTGTGAGGACGTGGGGAGGGGCACGTGGGTTAGTGGGGAGGGACGAATGGACAGGGAATCGCAGAGGCGGTAATCCCGGCAGAAAGTGGAGGGGGGGTGGAGGTCAGGTAAAGATGTGTTTGTTGATAGGATCCTGTTGAGGATGGAGGAGGCTGCAGCGGAAGTGAAATAGTTCATGAGTAGGTTCATTGTCCATTCAAACATCTGATGGTGGAGGGGAAGATGCTGTTCCTGAAACATTGAATGTGTCTCTTCAGGCTCCTGTACTTCCTCTCTGATTGTAGTAATAAGAAGAGAGCACATCCTGGGTGATTGGGGGGTGGGGTCCTTAATAATGGATGTCACCTTTCTGAGTCATCTCCTTCTTCAGTGCTGGGTAAGCTGGTGCCCACGACGGTGCTGGCTGAGTTTTCAACCTTGGGTTATCTTGATGGAGTGATGTAGATACAATTGCTACATTTAACTGTGAAATTGAATACAAAAGCTGAATTGCCTACAGACTGAGGCTGCAGATTGTACTAGAATTGCTGCGGTCATTGCAGAGGTATATTAAATGATCATTGTTGTGTGCCTGGGCCCTGGGCTTGGAATTCCACAGCGCACATCCCGTTGTTGAAAAGCAGACCGGGTGGGTGGGGGAAAGGATAGCAACACAATGTTTCACACAGGAATTAGACTACGGTGTTTGAAATGGAAGCTCTGGGACCAGCTCTGACTGCACACTAATGAATTGGTATTCCACGAAGAAAGGCCTTTTCTTCTGTGCTACAGTGCAAAAGAGATAAACAAGATCTTGGGCTACGGCCAGGTCTGGAGTTTTGAAGGGAAGACCATCCTTGTTGGCGGTGCATTGTGGGGTAATTAAAGTTGCTGGTGACTCAAAAGAGAAAGCCTGCAAGTATTGGTAAAGAGGTAAAGGTCCATGATTAGTTGGGGAATGGTTAAGTTAACCAAAGGTTTTTGTATAGCTTCTCATAAATTCTATTGTATTCCTTTTATTTTCTTGCAAGCATTTATAGGAAAATAATCTCTAGTTAGTATATGATAACATATGCATACCTTGATAATGAATTATTTTGACTTTGAAGGGTCGTGAAGTTGGGTGGCAGAAAAATAGTTAAGATGTGGGTAGAGTGTTAGAGCAATATGTTGGGGTCTGAAGCAGAACTGATAAACTTGAACAAAGTTTCCAGTACTGCTTTGACTAATCTTATTATCTTCTTTATCTTTTTGAAATATTGAAGTTCCTTCTCAACTGAACCTCCACCTTGTATTCTTGTCTTGGACACAAATTGTGCTGAATTTCAGTGACAGCTTTGATAATGATCTTACGCTTTTCCTTGTTAGCTCTGGACCAGTTGTGTCCTTGTCTGGACCAGACATTTCTTTCTGTACAAAGGCACAATTGTTGTGATGTTGTCAGTCTCCTCAGGACCTTTATCAAATATTCAGAGATTTTCCTGATTTGCAGTTGCAATCAAAATGTTGTCTTGTTTGTGTAGACAGTATTTATCTAACTTCAATACCTTGTTCATGGTGGCTTCTAATATTTTGTGTGATGACTTCATGACACCGGCTAATAAAATAATAATAATAATAATAATAATATATCAATTCAGGAATGTTGGTATAACTACTTCCCTGAACCATTTAGTTCCTGGACCATGTAGCGCAGCCTTAATTTCTAGAGTTTAGGAACACAAGAATGACTTTGCATTAAAATGGACTTTGCCTTATTTTTGTTCGAATTGCATTCCTTGTAAAATATCTGTTTAATTTATGTTTTTCTTGTGAATTCTAATTATATGATGCTATGAGCTGAAGATGCTGCTGCAAGTAAGTTTTTAATTGCAACTGTGTATACATGTACTTGTGCATGTGACAATAAACTTGAGTTTGAATTTGAAACCCCTTGTGAGTGTAATTGTAATGTAGTGTTGGTTTACTTCATTTACATTTAATTCTGACTAGGTAGGTGAAACTTGGTGAAGACTTCAGCGCCTGCCAATTGAACGTATAAATCCCTTACCACTACCTATTCCCTTGCCCACAAATACAACTCTTCAACTGCTATGTTCTTCTCTCCTGGCAATTGCATAAAACAAAATCAAACTTGGTGTCATATATGACCCTGAGATGTGCTTTGGGTCATATATCTAAAGCATGTCTAAGGTGCCTCTTTCCTCCATGGTGACATCAACAACTTCCAGTCACTGGCCACACACTCAAGTCAAAGGAAATTTATTATCAAGTTCGTCCATGTCACCTTATACTGCCTTGAGATACATTCTCTTGCAGGTCTTTACCAGGAAAATAATGATATAATATAGATTAATTTAAAATATACATAACAAAGACTGACAAACAACCAAAGCGCAAAAGAACTATGCAAATAATCAAATAAATAAATAAATAGATAGATAGATAGATAAATAAATAATGCCGAGGATGTGAATTGTAGAATTCTTGAAAATGAGTCTGTAGGTTATGGAATCAGTTCAGAGTTGAGGTGAGTGAAGTTAAGTTTCGTCCAAACCCCCTCCCCAACTCCTTCAGCTCACATTGTGTTGAAATCCACATTCACCTCTTCTGTTGTTTTAAACTTGGTCATTCCAAAGCACACTTTACTAGCTTTCATCATTTTACTCTCTGCAAACATGAGGACATCAAAACCCTGCTGCCTCAGTCCCAATTTACTGTGAAAACTTGGAAGAAAATGAATCTCAGGGCAGTATATGGTGATATATATGTACTTTGATAGTAAGTTTTCTTTAAACTTTCAAAGGCAACATAAAACAAACTGGAAGAATTCAGTGAGTCAAGCAGAGGGCAAAGAAATGACATCAATAAATCTGTGAGGGAAAGGAAATAACATCAATTAGTCGGTTGCACCTACATTAGGTCTTAATTATGAAACAACCTGATTTTTTCATTCTGAACTTTGTTCAAATACTTTTTTCTGATGTTGCTCCCACTATGCAAATGGGGGGCTAGAGCCAAAATGTAATTTCTTGTCCCTTACAGATGCTGCTTGACTAACTGAATTTCTCCAGTTTGTTTTATGTTGCCTTTCAAAGTTTACAGTAAATTTATTGTCAAAGTACGTATATGTCACCACATTCTGACCTGAGATTCATTTTCTTGCAAGTATTCACAGTAAATACAAAGCACAATATAATCAATGAAAAATGCACACAACAAAAAGAGGCAAACAACCAGTGTGCAAAAGACTATAAACTGATACAGAATAAATCAAAATGATAATAATAAATACATAAACAATAAATATCGAAAACATGAGATGAAGATAGCATGGAAGTGAGTCCATAGGGATCAGTTCACTGCTGGGATGAGTGAAGTTGAGTGAAATTACCTCCTTTAGTTCAAGAACCCGATAATTGAGGGGTAATAATTATTTCTCAACCTGTTGGTGGGGGTCCTTGATGGATGTTGCTTTCCTGTGACAGCGCTCCTTGTAGATGTGCTCAAAGGTGGGGAGGGCTTCACCTTGATGGACTGGGCCGCAACCACTATAGTTTATGGGCTTTTCCATTCATGGGCATTGGTATTTCCATACCAGGCTCCAATGCAACCAGTCATTGTACTCTCTGCCACACATCTATAGAAGTTTGTGACTGTTTTAAATGACATGCAGAATCTCAGAAGACAGAGAAGCTGCCAGCCCTTTTTCTTGGAATGGTACTTGCATGCTGGATCCAGGACAGCTCCTCTGAAATGACAATGCAGAGGAAATTAATTGTTGATCTTCACCAGGTCCATTGGGGTAAAGTCCTCCCCACCCTTGATGAGGATGGCGCTTTCACCTTAGACATTTGAAGAAGTTTGCTATAGGCTCCCAAATCCTAAGAACTTCCTTCAGGGGCACAATTGAGAGCATCCTGATTGGCTGCATCACTGCCTGGTATGGGAACTGTATTTCCCTCAATTGCAGGACTCTGCAGAGAGTGGTGCAGACAGCCCAGCGCATCTGTAGATATGAATTTCCCACTATTCAGGATATTTACAAAGTGTAAAAAGGGCCTGAAGAATCATGGGGTAGCATGAAATAATAGGTTTATTAGTCTATGTTAGTAAAAGAAAATACACCGCTGTTAATAGTGTAAGATTCAATGTAGAATACAGTTTAAGAAGTTAAGATTTTTTTTAGTTTATGTCATGGCTGTTGCAATGTAAGAAAAGCATACCTAGAGGCATTGTTTTGGTAAATCACAGTGTTGTAAAAAAAATCTTGAGAAGGGGGATGTAATGTATTGTGTGAGTGTTCATAGGTCAGAGTGCGTATGATGTCAGGACTGGTGAAAGGAAAATGGAAGACTGTTGAATAAACGTGGTTATTCAATCTACAGCGGTGTCCGAGTCACATCAATACTACAGGCTCCACGACAGCTTCTTCCACCAGACCATTGGGCTGATTAATTCATGCTGACACAACTGTATTTCTATGTTATATTAACTGTCCTGTTGTACATACTATTTATTATTAATTACTTTAAATTGCACATTGCACATTTAGATGGAGATGGAACGTAAAAGATTTTTACTCCTCATATATGAAGGATGTAAGCAATAAAGTCAATTCAATTCATGGATCTTCAGTTTTCTCGTCCTGTGTCTGTAGTCTCTGTTGATGACCTTTATTAGTCCAATTTGTATTGTCCCATTTACAAGCTCTTTTATTGCCCTGGAATGTAATCATTTCACAAATGGCATCTGTTCCTCTAGCCAAGACTCTCATCACCCTGCAATACATACACGTTATTAGAACTGCAGTTGAGGAATTGTTTAGGCTGCAGTAGTGTTACATTTAGTAGGGCTCTGACATCACACTTACATAGTTGTGTGTTTAAATTCAACTTCAACATATGAAGAACAATGGTCTCAACTTAGGTGCTGTCCATGGTCCTGTCAGCTTTCTAAACTTTCTGTAATATATCACTTTGCATCATTACAAAGGAGTGGAAGGGATTTTTAAAAAAATAATGTTCAGGTCTTTTATTTCCAAATAATACTGGAACAGATTGGCTGGGTATTGTCAGTTTTTTTGTGTGAGGTTTATGTTTGCAAATTATTGGCTGTGTTTAATGCAATTCAGAAGTGACTCAACTAGCCTTAGTTCATTATTGGCAAAATGCTTTGAAACAAAGTGAAGCTGAGAAAGATATTATCCAAATGCCTATTTTCATTTTTTGCTTCTTGGTCTTTAAAGTCTACCTTATTTACCAAATTTTTGCCTTATTATCTTATGTGGCTCAGTATCAATATTATCTCTGGAACTCATTTGAGGCTCCTCGATGTTATTTTCTACAGATAAGGTTAAGGCTGAAAGTAATTCCCAAGGCACCACATCACCTCAGCTGCTTTAGCTTGATTTGTGTCACAGGTGAAACAACAGGCAGGACACTAAATAGTGCCTATTCTTTCTCCAATTAGCTGCTCCAAGTGTTCTTGTTGTCAAACATCCAAGTGCTAATCAACCTGAATATACATTACTACTAAAATTAGGTACTTTCAGCCTTGTCCCAATATGCACTGTAATAAAACTATTCTACAGATACACGTTGCTATTGAACCTATTGTTAGCCATCATTGTCAAGACATTACATTGGTATAATTACAATTTGATAATTACCATATGATTCCATAAATCTGGAATAAGTAAGCATCAAGCATTCTGCAAATTTTCCTGATCTCATATTTAATCTGATTGACCAGGACTCAGTTATTTAGAAAAGTTGATATTAGTTAAGTGCAAAGCATAGTGTCATATGTAACCTTGTAAATTAACCTGCTTATTATGAGCAATAACTGAAAGGGTGGCTGAAGCAGAGGTACTCATTTGAAAAGTACCTGAATGAGCACTTAGAATGAAATCACTTACAAACCAAGTATAGGAAAGTGGGTATAGTCTCCATAGGTTAATAATGTGATATCCTGGGCCACATTGCTTCCTCCTGCATTATAAATTTTCATTAATCTGTAATTCTATGAATACTATAATAATACAAAATTCAACACACATGATAATTTAGCTCTTTATATTAATATACTGTAAGTTACTTGGTATCACACGTATTTTTCTAACGCTATTGTGGTGGGTTCCAAGTCTTTATTATACTCTAAAGGAAGACCAAAGCAGAGGGCTTCCTAATGAGAACAGGCAAAAGAACAAAGATTGAGCTACATTTATCTGCTCAGCTTGACATCTACAGCATTGAGCTTAATGAGTTAGTGACGAGGAGTGGAATTTTTAATCAGTTCCCTCCATATAAGAAAGATACGCATTTATGTGTGGTTTTAATTATCCTGAGCCATCTTGTAATAAGTGAGATAATTAAGCAGTTAATTTGTAGTAATTATTGAATAAGAGTAAATAAGAATAAGAATAAATATTGGCCAAAATATCAGAATAGACTCTCTTGCTCTTCTTCAAACTCTCATCTTCCTGAGATGCAAGACAGACCTTGGATTATATCATCTTCAAAAGATGGTAACAGCACAGTGTTCTGTAAGGCTTTACTACAAGTGCCATTCTAATATTTATGCTCAAGGATTTTGGAATAATGCAAGAGGCAGAGAGTTAAAGTGGGAAGATGAAAAGCATTTTTGGTATCTAGATTTTTAAATATTGTGTTTCATGGAGATAAAATAATGTTAGTCCTGGTGTATTCCTTTGTTATGTTACAGAGGAAAAATGAAAAGGGGAGAAAAGATCAGTAATACAGATTCATTGAACAAATCAGGAAATAGTTGGCCTTCTGTTCACCAATGCAAGTGACCTTTGTTATCAGTGGGAGGAATCATTGGGAGGTGATTGCACTTGAGGGCATCAACTATGAACTCCTGTGACAACCTCGAAGCAGCATTGACAGTGCAAAATAGATAAAAACTCTTTCAGCAATAGATTTACGCAGCTGCATGCAAAAGAAGGACAGGAGTTCATGAATAATGTAACTTAGCAGTGTTTAATCAAGTGTACTGTTACTAAGGCAGTCACAGGAATCTAAAATGTCAACAGAACAAATTGCAAACCTAACATTGGAAAGTGGTTTTGATTTCTATCAGCCAATGTTTGTCTCAGTTTTCCTCTGATTTTCTTGAAAATTATAGAAGTGAAACTCTATTTATTCTGGGTATCAATGTGTATGTCCATCATTTCCTTCATTGTGCTCATTTTGTCAATCACACCTTGAATGAAGTTGATGATTTATCCATGGTCATCACTTGCAAAGCTTGCAAACCACTAACAAAAAAATGAAAAGGATTTAAAAAGTTATCTGGAATATAAATTGAGCCTTTTCTTGACCAATGTTTTGATTTTAAAAACTACTATCTTAAGGAAAAATATCATGCATTCTGTTCTTCATATCCTTTCTTTCTCCCAGATTGTATATTATAAGTCAATGTAAATTTATTATCAAAGGTCACATATGTCACTGAATACCGCACTGAGATACATTTACCTGAAGGTATTCACAGCAGAATAAAGAAATACAAAAGAATCAATGACAAGCTGCACACAAAGTTTGACAACTACCGGCCCAATCAGTGGTGGAAGCAGCGCACAGCAAAGACGTTACTTGCAGGTTGACAGCACTTGTTTAAGAGGAGAGCAGCATGGGCATTCAGTGTAATTCTGGTGACGGATGGTTGCAGTTGGGAATAGAATGTCCAAGGTGATGCATTGTTATTGGAGGGATAGGAAAGTAGGCAAGGAGAATGACTTCAAGTCATTAGAACGATGTGACATAGGATCAGAAAATGTTGAATCCTTGTAGGTTGATTTAAGAAACCACAGGGGTGAAAGGACCCTGAAGCCAGTTATATACAGGCCTCCAAACAGCAGCTGGGATGTGGACTACAGATTACAACAGGAAATAGAAAAAGCGTGTCATAAGGGGAATGTTATGGTAGTCATGGGAGATTGTAATATGCAGGTAGATTGGGAAAATCAGGTTGGGAATGGATCTCAAGAGAGTGAATTTGTTGAATTGCCTACGAGATAGCTTTTTAGAGCAGTTTGTCGTTGAGGCTAATACGGGATCAGCTATTCTGGATTGGGTGTTATGTTATGAACCAGAAGCAATTAGGGAGCTTAAGGTAAAGGAATTCTTAAGAGACAGTGATCACAGTATGACTGAGCTTAACTGAAAATTTGATAGGAAGAAAGTAAAGTCTGATGTAGCAGTATTTCAGTGGAGTAAGGGAAATTACAGTGGTATGAGAGGAGGTTTGGCCAAAGTAAATTGGAAGGAGACGCTGGCAAGGAAGACAGCAGAGCAGCAGTGGCTTGACCTTCTGGGTAAAATGTGGGAAGTGCAGGATAGATGTATTCCAAAAACAAAGAGATACTCAAATGGCAAAATAGTATAACTGTGGTTGACAAGGGAAGTAAAAGCTAATGTAAAAACAGAAGAGAGGACATACAAGAAAGCAACAATTAGCTAGAAGATGGAGGATTAGGAGTCTTTTAAAAACCTACATAAACCAACTAAAACAATCATTAGGAGGGAAAAGATGAAATACAAAAGCAAGCTAACAAATAATTCCAAGGTGGATAGAAAGAACATTTTCAAGTTTAGAAAAAATAAAAGAGAGATGAGAGTGGATATAAGATCACTAGAAAATTAAGCCACAGAAATAATAACAAGGGAAAAGCAGATGGCAGATGAACTAAATGAGTATTTTGGATCAGTCTTCACTGTGGAAGACACTAGCAGTATGCCAGGTGTTGAAAGATGTGAAGGAAGAAGAGCAAATGCAGTTAATATTACAAGGGAGAAGGTGCTCAAAATACTGAAAGACTTAAGGGTACATAAGTCACCTGGGCCATATGAACTGCACCCTAGGGTTCTGAAAGAGGTAACAGTAGAGATTGTGGAGGCATTAGTAATGATCTTTCGAGAATCACTGAATTCTGGCATTGTTCTGGAAGACTGGAAAATTTCAAATGTTGGCTCCGTTTTTTAAGAAAGGAGGGAGGCAGCAAAAAGGAAATTACAGACTAGTTAACCTGACCTCAGTGGTTGGGAAGATGTTGGAGTCAATTGTTAAGTATGAGGTTATGGAGTATTTGGTGACACAGGACAAGATAGGACAAAATCAGCATGGTTTCGTCAAGGGAAAATCTTGCCTAACATACCTGTTGGAATTCTTTGAGGATATTACAAGTAGAATAGATTAAGGGAATGCAGTGGAAGTTGTATATTTGGATTTTCAGAGGACCTTTGACAAGGTGCCACACATGAGGCTGCTTACCAAGTTAAGAGCCCATGGTATTACAGGAATGTTACTAACATGGTTAGAGCATTGGCTGATTGGTAGGAGGCAGTAAGTGGGAATAAAAGGATCCTTTTCTGGTTGGCTGCCAGTGACCAGTGGTGTTCCTCAGGGGTCAGTGTTGGAACCGTTTCTTTTATGCTGTAGCTCAATGATTTAGTTGATGGAATAGATAGCTTTGTTGCCAAGATTGCAGATGATACAACAACGATTTGTGGAGGCGCAGGGTGTGTTAAGGAAACATGATGGCTGCAGGAGGACTTAGACAGATTAGGAGAATGGGCAAGAAAGCAGCAAATGAAATACAATGGTCATGCACTTTGGTAGAAGAAATAAATGAGCAGACTATTTTCTAAATGGGGAGAAAATCCAAAAATCTGAGCTGCAAATGGGGTTGGGAGTCCTTGTGCAGAACACCCTAAAGGTTAACTTGCAGGTTGCGTCAGTGGTGAGGAAGGCAAATACAATGTTAGCATTCATTTCAAGATGTCTGGAATATAAGAGCAGGGATGTGATGCTGAGGCTTTATAAGGCACAGGTAAAGCCACACCTTGAGCATTGTGAACAGTTTTGGGCTCTTTATCTAAAAAATATATGTGCTGGCATTGGAGAGGGTTCAAAGGAAGTTCACAAGGATGATTCCGGGACTGAAAGGGTTATTATATGAGGAATATTTGATGGCTCTCGGCTGGTACTCACTGGAATTTAGAAGGATGGGGTGGGGGGGGGGGGTTCTCATTGAAACCTTTAGAATGTTGAAAGGCCTAGACAGAGTAGATGTGGATAGGATGTTTCATATGTCACAAGAATCTAGGATAAGAGTGTACAGCCTCAGGAGATAGGGGTGTCCATTCAGAAACGAGTTGCAGAGAAACTTCTTTAGCCAGAGTGTGGTAAATTTGTGGCATTTGTTATCACAGATGGCTGTGGAGGCCAGGTTGTTGGGTCTATTTAAGGTGGAGATTGATAGGTTCTTGATTGGACATGGCATCAAAGGTAATGCAGAGAAGGCTGGGGAGTGGGGTTGAGGAGGAGAAAAAAGGATCTGCCGTGATTGAATGGCGGAGCAGTCTCAATGGGCCAAGTGGGCACATTCTGCTCCTATGTCCTGTGGTCAACCAGTGTGCAAAAGAAGTCAAACTGTGCAAATACAAAGAAAGTAAAATAAAAGTAAAGAATATGGAGAACATAACTTGTAGAGTCCTTGAATGTGAGTCAACAGGTTGTTTTCAGTGATCAGTTCAGTGTGAAGTGAGTGAAATTACCCATGCTGGTTCAGACCTGATGGTTGAAGCATCATACTTGATCCTGAACCTGGTGGTCTGGGACCTAAGGCTCCTGTGCCTCCTTCCTGATGGAGCAGCGAGAAGAGAGCATGGGCTGGATGGTGGGGGTACTTGTTGATGGACTATCTTGAGATTCATTTTCTTGCCGTCATTTACAGGAAAGTAAAGAAGTAGAGTATAATTTATGCAAAAGAAAAAAAAGTGCAAATATAAACAAGTAAATAACTAATAGTGAGAACATGAATTATATAGTCATTGAAAGCAAATCCATACTGGTTGTGGTTTAGTTCAGTGTTGTGGTGTGTTAAGTTATCCACTCTGGTCGCAGGGTAATAACTGTTCCTGCAGCTGGTGCTGTAGGCCTGGATGATGGGAGCCCTTAATGATGGATGCCGCTTTTTGAGGCAGCGCACCTCGTAAATGTGAGCACATTCAAGGACTGTACTCCATTTATTTAGTACTCTGAAACTATGTTGATTTCTCCTGGATTATACAATCTGCAGTGAAATATCTATAACTTAGATCAAAATCTCTGTCTTCCAGTACTGACCTGTTGCTATATGCCGCATAATATGTAAACACTATTGCCATTGGATGAGGTTTAGGCAGGCTGTGTGGTAATTTGAAACTGATTGTCAGACCCATTGCACAATTAAGGTGTCTTCCAGCAACTGGGTTGCCTAATGCTTGCATTTCTCACAGTAGAATCAGTCACTGCCTAAATGATAGGTTTACCATGGACCCAACAGACAATGCAGGAAGTGGGGAGGTCAATCTGCAAAGAAGTATAGAATATGTGAAAGTAGTTTGGAGTCAGAGCTGCAATGTACAATGCTTGACTGCTCCATGATTTAGTGCATGAGAGAAACTGTGGGATATGATGCTCAACTTAATCTAGTTCATAAAAGGTGAAGCATATACTGGAAATAGAATGGGGTCAGTAACCACTGAAAGAAAATTCTTAATGTGTTCTTGCGTGGATGACTAGAGGGCAGGGAAAAGCCTTGTCTTTCTCGTACCTTGTGATCTCCTCAAAAGTTTTGGGAATTGTGATCCTTACAGCACAATGCATTCTTCCACAATTTGGAAATTGTTAAGATAGTAAAACTTCTTGTAAATTGCACTCAACTGAACAGTTTCTTTACATTTTCACAGCCATTTTTTGGAGGTTTTATATTTAGTTATAAATTTTTGTAAGAGTTTTTTATACTTTAAATTGCCTAATCGTGCCATCTGTAAAATCTGTTTTACTGCCGAGGAAGCAAAGTAATTTTTATGGATAAAAAACATGCAATGGTGTTTGCCGACAGCAATAACAAAACTGATGAAATATTTCCTTAAATTGAATGTATTTTTCAGTCTTCCGCTTCCTCTGAGGAAGTGGTATTTAGATGATCATATATACTGTATACTCTTTTTATCCTATTCTGGTTTTTCATTCCTGTTCTACTTATTACATTTGCATTAAAATCAGTCTCAAATATGTTGACCAATAGCACTTTTCCTTTGACATTCTAACCATGTTAAGAAGCTGGTCTGCTTAAATTGACCAATTATAACAGTGGCATTTGGTTCTGACAACTTTTTTGTCTTTGGTCCTCAAGTTGGAAGTGTGAACACAGATGACTGATGATAGCAATCAAAACTCACATTTTAAATTCAATTGACTCAAATCCTAGGCAAGTCTTGTGAATTGAATGTTGTATTCACAGATCCCCAGTTATTTAGGTGGCAGAGTAAGTGATCTCTGCAGATAAATTCAGACAAATGTCTGTTGTAACTAAATGCAGCATTCACTTCCAAAGTGGGTTGAAATCATTCCAGGCCAACATATAACAAGTGGCAGGTTTAAAGCAGTTTTGCTTTAATCATGCTGCACAACTAAATAGGAGAAATCAAGCTCTAAGCTCATGATGTTTCCCAGCACACACTGTGTATTTTGTTCTGTGACTTGCACAAAGGAAATCGATAATTTCATTTTTGCTTCTAGGTTTGCAAGGACAATTTGTAAATTTGATTTGGAAACATTCTTTATTGTGCCAAAGTGCTCAGATATAATTTGACACAAATTGAAAAACAGAGTGAAAATGGAAATTAGAATAATTTGATTTGTACATAAAAAACTGCCTGGAAATTAAATTTCCCCTTATTTTTCAGCACAGAAAGGTATTTACCTTGCTTTTTCACAAACAGCTCTATGGGCTCCCAACATTTTTCTTGACTGTCGCCTGCTCTTCACTGTAGTCTTTTGCTGATAAACCCCTCCCTCTTCAGCCCAGGGCTGCAAACAGCCTTGGGTGAGCACCAAGCACAGGTCTACAAGTCAGCCACATGCTCAAAGCTTGTTCATTATACAATGGAGCAGGCCTGCTGAATGAACGGGTACATTTTTGAGTACGATGGCTTCCAGTCAAATGGCGGCTGGTCCTCTGAGTAAACTGGAGTAGCAGAGTTTCCCTACTTCGTAGCACTTTTAGTTTTCCTCTTGCCTGTGATGTTGGAGGGAGCTGTGTATACAGAAGTCTGTTTGACTGCCAGAGCTGAGAGAGCACATCTGTTACTTTGGGTCATACAAGACCTGGAGCAAATTTCTTTGTTTCCAACTCAATATCATCAAACAAGAATTGATTTATTTTAACCTAACTGCAATGTTTTCATTCTGCTTCCTCACCATCCTCTCACCAGACTTTCTTCACACCCACCCAAAACTGGTTCTTTGTCTTTCCTATCATCTGCATTTGCACGATTCCCTCCTACGCCTCCAATTTTGCTTCTTCCTTTCTACTTGTCTTTTGCACTCCACTCTGCATCCCTGCGCAATTATAAATAAAACTGTACATCTGAAAATGTTGGGGTTTGAGCAGGACACAGTTTTCTACAGATGCTCCCTGACGTTGATTTTTTTCCAGTGTTTTCTGTTTCTGCCTCTCCACGAGGCTGGACTGATGAGTTCTGAATTAATAAAGGCTCACGACCAGTCTGTCTGCCTTTCCCCCACTACCCTCCCCAAAGCTCAGTTAACACAGTTGTCTTCCCGATGGCCTGCTCACCTCGGCCCCATTCCCCACCCCCTGAGGGAGTCTTACCAATGGCTGGAGAAGACAGCTTGTGCCAACTCCAGATGGCACAAGCCGGATATCGCTGGAGGTGGTACAGCAGAGAAGTCTGTTTCTGTACAATACCTGGAGCCTGGACCCAAAGCATTAAGTATTTCCCTCCACTCCTGCTGCCAAACCTGCTGAGTTCCTCCAGCATCTTGCTTGCTCCAGGTAGCAGCATCTGCAAACTCCCATGTTTTATGGAAGAAGCCCTAATCAGTAGTACAGGGACAGCTGAAACTAAATTGCCAGTTACTGCTGGACTCATTCAGCTCCTCCAGCAGATTGTTTGTCAGATCAGGAGAAAATCCTCTCGGGCATAGCACCTCACCGTGCACCGTGTTGAGGAGAAATTCCTTCCATCCCTGCAGCTTCAATTAACTGGATTCTTTAGTAATTAAGTTCTCCAAAAAACTGTACTTTGCTGACTTGAGTGGAGTCTGAGGAGTGCTCGGACAGAGATTTAAGCACTGGGCCTGATTGAAAAGGTCAGGGTGTCGAGGAGCGAGCCGGTTTGGATTGCTGCTTGAAGCGGCAGAACCTGAAGTTCGGATGGAGGGTTGAGCTCTGGGTCAGATTGAAAAGGTCAAGGCATCAGGGCCCAAGGTGAGGTATGGGCTAATTAAGAGTGCGGCTCTGTGATGCTAGTTGGCTCTGCACTGAACTGTGGGTCTTAAACTCTCTTTGTGGACTTCAGAAATGCTACTTGCTTACAGTTACTGTTTACATGATGTTTTTTTTCATTGCACATTGGGTGTTCAGTCCTTTTAATGGGTCATTTTGCTCTTTAAATTTCTTATGGGCACAATGTGGTTTTTATTTTCTACACATTGGGTGTTAGACAGTCTTTTTAATATATATGGGATTTGCATTTGGGTTTCTTTATTTTGTAGCTGCCTGTTAAGAGACGAATCTCAAGGTTGTATAATGCATACTTACTTTGATAGTAAATGTACTTTAAACTTTGAGCTACTCCGTGAGCTTTGATGCCTTTTATGCTCACTTCGACCGTCAAAACATTGAGGGAACCTTCACAAACTCCCACAGCCCCTGATGACCCTGTGATATCAGTCTCTGAGACTGACGTGAACAGAGGGGTGAACTCACAGAAAGCAAGCAGCCCAGGCCGGGTACCTGGCTGCGTACTAGAGACTTGTGCTGACCAACTACTTAGAGTGTTCACTGATATTTTTAACATCTCACTTCGGCAGTCTGAGGTACCCAGCTGCTTCAATCAGTGATTAAGGGAGCTAGAGCTTTACTCTTTGGAGAGAAGGAGGATGAGAGGAGACAGGATACAAGATATTAAGAGGAATAGACAGAGTGGACAGCCAGCGCCTCTTCCCCAGGGCACCACTGCTCATGCAAGAGGACATGGCTTTAAGGTAAGGGGAGGGAAGTTCAAGGGGGATATTAGAGGAAGGTTTTTTACTCAGAGAGTAAGTGCGTGGAATGCACTGCCTGAGTCAGTAGTGGAGGCAGATACACTAGTGAAGTTTAAGAGACTACTAGACAGGTATATGGAGGAATTTAAGGTGGGGGGATATATGGGAGGCAGGGTTTAAGGGTCAGCACAACATTGTGGGCTGAATGGCCTGTACTGTGCTGTACTATTCTATGTTCTATGTTCATACCGGTGCCTATGAACAGTGTGATAACCTGCCTCAATGACTATTGTCCAGTAGTGTTTACATTCACTATGATGAAGTGCTTTGAGAGGTTGGTGGTAAAACTCCTTCCTGAGAAGTGACTTGAATCCACTCCAATTTGCTTGCTGTCACAACAGGTCAACAGCTGATGCCATTTCATTGGCTCTTCATTCAACCCTGGATCACCTGGACAGTGAAGGTGCACACATCAGAGATGCTCTTCATTGACTACAGCTTGGCTTTAATACTATCATCCCCTCAAATCTAGTCAGTAAGCTTCAAGACCTTGACCTTAATACCTCCTTGTGCAACTGGATCCTCAATTTCCTCTCTAGCAGACCCCAATCAGTTTGGATTGGCAACAGCATCACCTCCTCGATCTCCATCAGCACAGGTGCATCACGAGGCTGTGTGTTTTGACCCCTGCTCTACTCGCTGTATAGTTATTACTGAGATGTTAAGCACAACTCCAATGCCATATTTAAGTTTGCTGACAACACCCTGGCATAGGCCAAATGAAAGGTGGTGATGAATCACTATGTAGGAAGGAGATTGAAAATCCAGCTGAGTGGTGCCTCAAAAACTTCTCACTCAGTGTCAGCAAGACCAAGGAGCTGATTATTGACTTCAGGGGGAGGAAGTCACTTGCCAGTCCTTATCGGGGAATCAGAGGGGAGAGGCTCAACAACTTTAAATTGCTCAGTGTTATCATTTCAGAGGGTCGGTCCTGGGCCCAGCACGTAAGGGCCATTATGAAGAAAGCACGGTAGTGTTACGAACCCCGTAACTGGGTGTCTTACCAGCAAAGATGGGAGTAGCCGTTGAAGTCTGATGATACTATTTTCAACAGTATTCATTAGTAAAAATACACAAAAATAATATCAATGCAAATATACAGATAATATACGTCATCAATACTAAAACTAAAAGTGCGAGTATAATAATAATCAATAAGAAATAAGCTCTATCGTTGTCTAGGGGATAATGAATTGTCCAATGGAAATATAAAGTTCAGTTCAGTTCATATAGGCTGCAGTCGTTGTTGATCGCTGTGTTGCAATTGTTGGAGAGAGAGAGAGAGAGAAAGAAAGAGAGAAAAACTTGCTGACTTTCCTTTTTCGATCTTGATCCGTATCCGTCCTTTAGCGAGACCGTTCCATGGAGGACTCGTCACCCAGGCAAGGGTGGACACACACACAAGCCCCCACCGGTCCCGTAGCGTCTCTCCTAGTGCGTCTGAGGGGTGTTCCCCAGACCCTACTTTTATCCCCTCTCACGTGGTCTCAGCTGTCAATCAGGTTGGGATGATTCAATCCCTCAACCAGACCACTCTGGCTGCCCCCTGAGGGGTTTCAATGAATAGTACCGTACTCAATACACAGTTCCTCCTTCAAGAGACAATAGCAGTAATCTCTCTCTTTGTCAATAGGAGACATTTCACCTTGTTGTGTATTCTGGCGTTGTCTCTCTCTCATTTCCTGACATGCTGTGTATCTCTCTCGTTTCCTGGGTATCAGACCCGAAATAATAGCAATCTTGCGATTCTCAAAAGAGGGCGGGGGGGGGGGCAGGCATTGGCGATTCTGAACCCTTCTGCCCATCAGAGTTGCTCCTCATTTGTAACAGCAGCGCCTCAACTTCTTTAGAAATGTGCGAAGATTTGGCATGTCGTCCAAAGCTTTAATCAACTTCTATAGATGTGTGGTGGAGAATAGATTGACTACAAAATGTAATGGATACAGCCCAGGCCATCACAGGTTAAGCTCTCCCTCCACTGACCAGATCTCCACGGAGTACTGAAAGCAGCATCCATCTCTTTTCTCATTGTGGCCATCAGGAAGAAGATACACGTTCAAACAGGCTGGATGAACTCAGCAGGTCGGGCAGCATCCGTTGAAATGAGCAGTCAATGTTTCAGGCAGACAAGAGCCTCAGGACACACACTACCAAGTTCAGGAGCAGTCAACCATTAAGCTCTTGAACCAGAGAGTTCAGTTCACTCAACGTCATTTGCAGAACTGTTCCCACAACCTATGGACTCATTTTCAAGGACTCTTCACTTCAAGTTCTCAATATCTATTGCTTGCTTGCTTATTTATTTATTGTTTTTCTTCTTTTGTATTTACACAGTTCGTTGTCTTCGCTCGTTGGTTGTTTGTCCATCCTGCTGAGTGTGTTCTTCCATTGATTCTATTGTGGTTCTTGTGTTTGCTAAGAATGGCCGCCAAGTAATGAATCTCAGGGTTGTATATGATGACATATATGTACTTTGATAATAAATTTACTTTGAACTTTGAAGCTGCCTTCAGAAATTTCCCCTTTGTCAGGTAAACGTACTGTTGATCTCAGAGCATTTTACACCGCGTTTATGTGACTGCTAACAGATTATCTCTGTACAGTACTGGATAGATTCAAGAAGTCTTCAAATAAGTGCACACAGCAGTTGTCATCATTAGCTGTACATATAATGCCAGGAGAGAGTCAGACGTGCTAGCATGGCTGCGAATAGGACATATCCAGGGGTGGAATTGAGTGTACATATAATGTACATATAATACCAGGAGAGTGTCAGACATGCTAGCATGGCTGCGAATAGGAGTGGAATTGAGTGCTTGTGCGATCCACTGCAGAATGTATCAATTTTTGATTGCGTAGTGCTGAAAACAATAAATGTTCTGTAATCCAGTGTCTAGGGCATTAATTAATAACAATTCACATGCATTGGATAAATACTACCAGGCAGTTATGACAACAGTAGGAAAATACCCAATAGCTTGTATTTATAATCTGTGTCCTTCACAGTCTCAGGATTTTCGCAATCAAAGTTACAGCGTTTCTGTCACTGCAATGTAGGAAAAGTCAACAGCCAATTTAAAGGCAACACACACAGTCATGGGATGCATGACCAGATAATCCCTTTTTACTTTGATGGTATAAATTGAAGGATGACTCTTGTCTGGGACACCTTTGCATCCAGATGAGAATTTAACATGGCTGCAAGAAAGGTTTTCTGACATTGTAGCACGGTCCCTGGGCTGGACTATGTTATCATGTCAACTTATAATGTATGTCTAAGACCTGAAGTGAGGCTTCAATGTATCTATGGGTATAAATGCTAGCACTGAGGTTGTTGTCTTCAGTCGCCTTTAAGCATATATATTAGGTCTCAGAGGTGATTTGGGTGTGTCTGGCTTCTGCACCATCCATAATTTGATTCTTTAGCTATTGTCCACAGACGTGCATTTTGCAGCAGTTACCAGTCAGCAGACAGGAGTAGGAATCTTGGCTGACCTTTCCCCTCACTACTGCATGAGAATTGAAGTCAATTATAACTTTCCAACTGTTGCCCACTTGAGATTAGCTAATGCATGATGGATCCGACGATTTCCAGTTTGTCTGGTTCAATGCCACTTTGGGAATGCCAATTACCCAGCAAGGAGACCATTGGGGAGTTGTAAATGCTACACTTAACATTCCCTAGATATTCACAGTTTGTTCTTTGGTTTCACACATCTTTTCCCCACTTTTATCTCTGGTCCTGTCATCCGAATTCATTAATAACCCAGTGCCAATATCATTAAAGCACTTGATGCACTGTGTCAGTCACAGCCATCAGTTATTTTTACGGTTTGGTACCTGCTCTGTGCAGCTGCAGCTAAAAGCATTTTTAGCATTAGCACTAGTTTAGGTATCAATTACCATTAATGCATTCATGGACTCCTGATAACCAGTGGTGATTAATTTTCAACAAGCTATTGTGGCTGAAAAACTTCTGACCTGAAAATAAATTGTGTGTAGGCTATTTGATGGGTTAATAGGATGAAATTTCTAATTAAGAAAGTGCTTGCTGCAAAAAAAAAATGACAATAACAGGTTGAAGATAAATTTGAGAGAAATGCCTTTGAAATTCTCTTGGAATGTCTATCCCTTCTTTATTAACAAATTACAGCTACAACTTCCAGATTTTGAAAAGAAATGACTGGCCCTCTTGAATTCTGATTTCATATCTGATTTTAATATAATTATTTAAAATTTGTTATGAGGGTAAATGTTAAATATTGATAGTATTCACATAAACAGTTGAGTATCTATTGTGTTATGAGATCTCCCCAGTGAATTTTGTTGAATTTGTGCAGCTGGTAGCTATCTAGTGCCACTTTAATTCTTTTTACTTAGCATCATTCTGGTTTGCACTTGGCATTATGGGGAGAATTACTGGGGTACTTGCCCAGAAGATCCGTTTTCCTTGTGTACAATGATTGTAACAAACCTAATTGTGGACCAGCAGCTGAACACTTGATTAACTTGTGTTTAACTGATTGTGGTAAATCAGACAAGATAGTTATATTTCTAAACCTTGGTTTCCAAAACTCATTGTAACAAGCAGACCTCGAAATCCTGTCTGTGGTTTGTTGTAACATTTTGTAGCTTTTCCAACTTGATATGGGTGGTCAAAATAAATACTGCACAAAAAGCAAATGATAAAAAGTTTGGTCTCAGCCCAAAACATCAACTGTCTATTCCCAATAGCATGAATGCAGCAATGTTTCACTACCAGATGACGTCTACATCTTGTATACCCGCTTTGAAAGGGAGAATATATCTACAGCTGTGAAGATCCCTGCTGTGCCCCGTGACCCTGTGATCTCTGTCTTGGATGTCAGACTGTCTTTCGGGAGGGTGAACTCATAAAAGGCAGCAGCCCCGATGTACTCCCGGGTAATGCTCTGAAAACTTGCGTCAACCAACTGGTGGGAGTATTCAAGGACATTTTCAACCTCTAATTGCAATGGTTGGAAGTTACCACCTGCTTCAAAGGGTCAACAATTATACTAGTGCCTAAGAAGAGTACTGTGAGCAGACTTAATGACTATGGTCCAGTAGCACTCACATCTATAGTGATGAAATGCTTTGAGAGGTTGGTCATGACTAGACTGAACTCCTGCCTCAGCAAAGATCTGGACCTGCTGCAATTTGCTTATCACCACAATAGGTCTACAGCAGACACAATCTTAATGATTCTTCACCTGGCCTTAGATCACCTGGACAATACAAACACCTATCTCAGGATGCTGTTTGTTGACTATAGCTTGGTGTTTAAGAGCATCATTCCCACAGTCCTGATTGATAAGTTACAGAACTGGACCTCTGTATCACCTTCTGTAATTGGATCCTTGACTTCCTTACTGGAAGACCACAATCTGTGTGGACTGGTATTAATAATTCCTCCTTGTTGACAGTTATTGGCACACCTCAGGGATGTGTGCTTAGCCCACTGCTGTACTCTCTCTATACCCATGACTGTGTGGCTAGGCATAGCTCAATTGTCATCTATAAATTTGCTGATGATACAACCATTGTTGGCAGAATCTCAGATGGAGATGAGAAGACATATAGGAGCACGATATACCAGCTAGTTAAGTGGTGTTGCAGCAACAATTTTGCACAATGTCAGGAAGACCAATGACCTGATGTGGACTTCAGAAAGGGTAAGACAAGGGAACATGAACCAGTCCTCATACAGGAATCAGAAGTAGAGAATTTCAAGCTCCTGGGTGTCAAGATCTCTGAAGATCTAACACGGTCTCAACATATCAATGTAGCTATATTTCATTTGGAGTTTGAGGAGATTTGGTTTGTCACCTAAGACACTCAAAAACTTCTACAGATGTACCGCAGAGAGCATTCTGACAGGCTGAGTCACTGTCCGGTATGGGGTGGGGGAAGCTCTTGCACAGAATCAAAACAAGCTACAGAAAGCTTTAAAATCAGTCGGCTCCATCATGAGTACCAGCCTCTGTTGTATCCAAGACATCTTCAAGGAGCGGTGCCTCAGAAAGACTGCATTGATCATTAAGGACCTCCATCACTCAGGGCATACACTCTTCCCATTGTTACCATCAGCAAGGAGGTCCAGAAGCCTAGAGGACTCACTCTGTGACTCTGTGATTCAGGAACAGCTTCTTCCCCTCTGCCATCCAATTCCTAATTGGACATTGAACCCATGAACACTATCTCACTTTTTTATATTATTTTGGTACTATTTTACATTTAACTATTTTTTATATATATATATATATGTATATATGTTTGTTTGTTTATTTTGTTTTTCCTGTATTATCATGCATTGCCTTATACTGCTGCCACAAAGACAACATATTTCACAACATATGCCGGTGATATTAAACCTGATTCTGATTCCCCTCCACAGATGCTGCCTGACTTACTGAGTTTCTTGAGTATTTTGTATCTGCTGCTCCAGATCTCCAGAATTTGCAGTACCTCTTGTGTGAATCTAAAGTAAATCATATAATTTCACCATATTACCTCTTTCACCAATCAGCTTCTGGGCTCTTTACTTCCCCCTCCCCCTCCCAGTTTCACCAATCACCTTGTGTTTCTTCCTCCCTCCCATCGCCTTCCAACTCTGATTCCTCTTTTTTTTTCTCTCCAGTCCTGATGAAAGGTCTTGGCCTGAAATGTTGACTCTGCTCTTTTCCATAGATGCTGCCTGGCCTGCTGAGTTCCTCCAGTATTTTGTGTGTGTTGCTTGGATTTCCAACAGCTGTGGATTTTCTCTTGTTTATATTATTTCCCTTGTGTTAGGTTTCTCTTTGGAGTAGATAAAACTTATTATCTTGCTATAAAATTATTTCCTTCACAGGCATGCATACTCACATATTTCAATTTTTTTAAAAATACTTCTGTGGCTCAAAGTGAGAGAGTAGGTGAGTAATGCTACAGTTTTCAGTCCAGGTACTGAATGTTTCAATGAGGAAACAGCCTCCTCTGTACTGTTGTAGCTCAATTTCAGCCAATGTAAGTCTATTCCTCATAGCACTTCGGACAGGCATGATATTTATCCACCACAAAGCCATGTTGTTTAAAATCTCCACTGCTGTTCCTTTTTATCTGACATAGCCAATGCCTAATTGGCAGGGATTTGGTAAATCTATTTGCAACTGACAAGGAATGATCCCTGCTGGCGAGTGCATTGCATTCCTTCATTAACTACTATCCGCCAGCTTGATATGGGTTAGAATCAGAATCAAAATCTGATGTAATATCACCAACACATTTCATGAAATTTGTTGCCTCTGCAGTTGCAGTTCAATACAATACATAATAATAGAGAAAGAAAACATTACAGTAAGTGTGTGTGCATATATGTACAGAACACAACAAGCAACAAAACTAGTCCTATTTCTCTCTCACATCCACCCTCTCACGTGCACACACAAGCACCCACACACAGTCCTCCAACTGTAAGATCGGCCATCCATCACTGGCCTCCGGCTCCCAGTAGATTAGAGGATTTGCAGACATTGGGTTTTGACTTCCCTAGGGGACTTGCAGACTTAAGGCTCTGGACACTTGGCCTCCAAATTCAGACTTCCAATCAACCTTCAATCTTCAGTATGACCCGAGGTCTCCCTGATGATGATGACTCTGAGCTCCAGGCCTCGAACACCAGGCCTTGAACTTCAGTCTCGCCGACTCACGTACCCAGGGTTCAGCGGTCTTCATGGCTCCTGTCCTCACGGAACTCTGATCCCAGGACACACCGATGACCTTTAAGCATGGGGTGGACATCAGCCCTTGCTGGTCTGTTGGCCCAACACCCAACCACAGATGTCTTTTGTCGTGTGTCCCTGTCGCTGGACTTCAAACGTGGAGTGCGGAGCAGAAGCCTAGACTTCAGTCTGACCTCTAAAACCTCCACATTCCTGTCCCTTAACCCTAACTTGACTTGATTCCTAGCTCCTCTCTCTCTCCTCTAAACCATCTCTACAAATCTAAAGAAAGGGCTGAAAAAATAACTCTCTGAGCCATGATCTGGACAGAGACCATCGCCATGGTGCCATCTTAACAGGAAGTAGAGGGACTGATGAGGGTTTTTGGCCATGGCATCAATATAGTTGGACCAGGACAACTTCACTTCTCGGAACGTGAAGATCTCAAAACCTCTTCACCTCTGCACTGTTGATGTGCAGTGCTCCCCTGCCTGATGTCAGTTACCAGCCGCTTTGTGTTGCTGATTCTGAGGGAATGCTTGTTTTCATGACATCCTGTCACTAAGCTTTCTCTCTCTCTCCTGCACTCCAGCTTATTGTTATTTGAGGTATGACCTACTCTAGTGGTCCGCTGCATACTTGAGGTTGCAGTTGGTGTTCAGATGCTCCAGGGGTGAGTGTAGGGCCAGGGTGATGACATTTGCCAAAGACCTGTTTCTGCAGTAGGCGAATTGCAGTGTGTCGAGGTTGTTGGGGGTGGGGGGATTGAATAAATAATATGATGCGTGCAAAAATCATTTCCTTCTGACACCAATCGAAGAGGCATGGTGCAGTTCCTTTTTAATGTTTTAAACAATGCTGAATTTCAAGGCTATAGTCTTTCAGATCTGTGCTTTGTAGATGTCCTTCATTAATGATACATTAGAATCATTAATGAGAAAATGTTATATTACAGGGTGCCAAGTAAAATCACACTGTTCTTTGAATACTCCTTGCATGGTAATATTGTACCTTTCCAAAACTAGCACTTCTTCAAATACATAGCTTTTCAAAGGCACAGTAAACAATCTAATAGTACTTTATAAAATTCCCAATTTACATGTATATAATTGCACAAGAACATCAGGCTTGCGTTTTCCAAATGAAGCTGCTGTGCTGTTTTCCTTTCTGCTTCTGGAAGGATAACTTTGCCAGAATTGCAATGGCAGACCCTTTGCAGCAAACTTAAAGAGACAGAGCAGGAGTGCATTTGGGAAAATGTTCTTTTTTATATCTTTTTATTAATTTTAAACAAACATAAGAGAAACATAGATATAGAGAGTTTGAGAATACATAATTAATAGGTTAAAGTATAAATACAAATAGATGATATTCCATATATAATAACCTCCCAAACTCATAGTGATGACGAAAAAAGGAGTAAATAAGAAAAAAAAACTAACCAACATGGGCCATTGCATTATGTCGAATATACACAGCAGCGTCAATAACTCCGTACCTCCATCCAAATAGTTAAGGATAATACGAGTAAGGTTTAGGAAAAGTCAGTTTAGCTCATATGAAAATGTTGAATAAATGGTCTCCAAGTTTCTTCAAATTTAATTGAAGGGTCAAAAACAACACTTCTAATTTTTTCTAAACTCAAATAAGAAATAGTTTGAAAAAACCACTGAAACATGGTTGGAGGATTAATTTTCTTCCAATTCTATAGGATAGATCTTCTAGCCATTAACGTAACAAATGCAATCATCCGCCGAGCTGAGGGGGATAAACAACTATTATCCACCACTGGTAAACCAAAAATTGCAGTAATAGGATGCAGTTGCAATTTAATATTCAGAACTTTTGAAATAATACCGAAAATATCTTTCCAATAACTTTGCAAGCAGGGGTAAGACCAAAACATGTGGGTCAATGAAGCAACTTCAGAATGACATCTGTCACAGGTTGAAAAAGAGGTATGAAAGGGATCTGTTTGCACCTCTTCATGTGAGTCCATCTGGAAGAGGTTGAGCGTTACTGTTTCAACAAGACAACTAAATAGGGAATTCACATCAACTGCTTTAAAACATATGGCTCTTTTATTCCAGTGCATGAAAATCTGAAATAAAATGTTATTATGTAATTGCATTCCCAAGGCAATGAATAAAGTGTGTGCCAGAGGAAAGATTAGCATTCACGACCTTCTGTTCAAGTATCTTTATTAATTCAGTAAAAACAATTACTTTCTGTCTCCATTTCAAATGAATAAATGTTTTTTTAAATATATAATTTGATCAAGTTTTCCTGTATATATTTTTTGCAACTACAATGTGACTCAGAGGATGTGAATTTGGTTTGTTTGTTGGGTCACCCATTTCTCAGCCTCAAGCCTACTTTACTTGGAATAACAAGGGATCATTGCACCTACGAACCGGCCAGTCCTGATTCTGCTTTAATTTACAAAGATGAGCACACAAAGCTGTTGATTCCAAGAACTATGCTAGATGTTTTCTATACATTCTGCCCCAATGTTAAAAGATAACTTGGCCTTTTCACCATCTCACTTGCTTCGGCAAATAGCTGATAGAGCTGAATTCCCATCATTAGCAGGCTAAAATTTAGCTGGCTAAGGCTCTTTAAAAGGTTGGGAATAAGGAGAACTTCTCTGTAGAGTAATCTTGACCAAGCAATGTGAGAGAGGCTGGGAATATTCACCACTGAGTGCCTCCTACACAGACCTCACATATAAATGGTTTCTGAAACTCATGAAGTAGTTTATTTTCCATTATTTCTTATTTCTTGCCAACTGTGCCTCTTAGTTTAAAGCAAGCTTTTAAAAATGGCATATCCAAATTTAACGTGAGAGGGCCCTTATTTTCTCCAGGTTCTGACTGATCATGTTAAGGTTAACTGGGATGGGAGGGGGTACTGTGCATGGGTAGGGTACTGGTAGGGTGATGGCAGAAAATGTAAGGGGGGGAGAGAGTAGGAGCAAGAACGGTTGTATCTTCTACCAATGCAACATTAAGATGACCTTATATTGAGGTAGCTGTGCTCTGAACATGGACTGTGGCGCCAAATGAACGAAAGCCCATGGGAAGGGTTTCTCCTGTTCTGGTTATCACCTACACTTTTCATATAAAGTGGTCACAGGTATATCTGAGGCCAGAAAGAAAATGAGAGTGCACTTGGAAGAAGTAATCTCTGTGTAAAAGGAGCCAATGAGTAATTGTTTTTTTAAGCATGTTTGGAGCAATTGCCCAGTTCTACTCTCCTTCTGTCTTTCCAACATCAGGTGCCCAGATTGCTCTGATATGGTATGGGCATTTGTGTCTTCCTATATCTACAACTAACTTCCCATCCCCGAATGTTGTCAAGGCTTATTTCTGTTAAAATACCTCAGATGAGCATCTCAACCACCTAAACTCACGCTGTGTATTAACAAACATAGTCATCCCATTATCTCAGGTTCTCATGGAAGCATTTTAAATGTGCCAATCCACGGAATTGCTGACTTAAATGAGTTCTAGTAGTAGTGTGATCACTTGAGTTGGTATGATGTTTGATCGCTTGAGTCAGTGATTCCCTTAATGGAGAATGCCTGAAGGTGACTTTGTTTAACGTGGGGAAGTTGCCCATGCATCAGCCTCCCCACGTTGAACGGAGCCACGCAAAGGGTTTCACCATTAAGAGAATCCATCCTATCCTCCCAGAGAACCACCACATGGTCCTTGACAGATCAGATTCTGGGTCCAGTGGCAGGAATGCACGGATACTGGGGTCCATTCACTATAGCCTTCCTCTGCCTTCACTGTTGTTCTGATATGTCTTCACCTTGTGCCTGTTCCACCGTTGAGGTCTTGGTTGGATTGTTCCTTGCCCAGAACCTCCCCCTTGACCTTACTAGCAGGAGCTAAGCACCAGATGGCTCAATTCCAGACTCTCGGAATCTCAGCAACTCACAAACCCCTCTACCACAATGAGGTGACGACCTTTGGAGAAGGCTAATTAAATTACAATACACAAAATACTACTGATGCTGGAAAGCCAAAGTGAAAGAATAAAAATATCCCAGAGTTGGCAGTTCGGGTAGAATGTGCGGAGATTGGAGGCTAGATGAAATTTTAAAATGTATGTGCAGTCATCAGACTAAAGCTGAGGGATGAATGGCTTCTTGACAAGAATAGATAGAGGGGAAAGTGAATGGGAATTTTCTAACCCAGTAATATTTTTCTGATGGAAATATGCCATTCCTTACACTAATTATCAGTGTTCTTGAAAGTTAAATTCAACTTCACAAAACATAAATTATTACCATAAACTTCTGAGCCACCAAGAGTTTCCTGTATTTCTGATTCCAAATGGGGTATCCACATCGCTTTCCTCTCTGAGATAAGCCAATTCAGCTGTATGGAGATTGAACAGGGTCCTTCTGATCTGTCTGATTTATTACTTCCAAGACATTAATATATTATGTGGTCGAAATGACATTATATATCACTCAAGCATTGCTCTTTCTGCTCTTGCAGTGTATTACTAACCCAGTAACCCTTTCAGTGCCTTGCTCTCTTTTCATTGACTGCAGAATGTATATATAATCTGAGCATTTTTCGCTTTAAAGTGACGCATTGAAACGAGATAATTCAACAATCCTGTCTGCTTGAGGAACTAATGACCACATTAGGGATTAAACTATTCCTTCTGTGTTTTGGAAAGCTGGCCAAGTCATATTGATTGGTATTAGTGATATAATTGATACAGTGTGGAGAGAAGACACTATGATGAATACTAGAGGATTCCCTTTTGCAGAATCCTAACACTGCTAGAATTTCTTGGTTGTACAGATTAGATTTGTATTGAGTAATTTGATTGATCTTTCTAACAGCCCTGTGCAAAATGCAGATACTGTTTCAACAGTCCGTTTCCCCCAGTTAAATCTAAACACAAGCAGCTATTAGGGATTTGGAGATGGCAGCTTGTCAAGATTGATTTAGCAAAAAAAAAGCATTATTCATTATAAAGTCTTTAGAGAAAAGGGAAATGGTTGTGAGTTTGTGGTTTTAATTTCACTTTGATGGATGCTGAAGAACAAATAAGTTGTTGCTTCCTTTCTTTATGTAGTTAGTCACAGATAAGTATGAAAAAGTAATGAGGCAGATTTCCCGACCAGAATTTAGTAATAGTCCCTCTTTGAATTTTTTGTACTCTGTTGTGGCTCAAGGATAGCTTCAACCCTGCAGTTATAAAACTATTGAATACTCCCCTAGTTTGATCAAATGGAAGCTTGACCTCAAAGTCAACCTCATTATGATCTTGCACCTTATTGTCTACATGCACTGCACTTGCACTTCACGTTACGCTTTATTCCACATTCTATCATTACTGTCTTTGGCAAGGTAGAGCGAGCTAGTGCTTTTATCTTTGGAGTGAAAGAGGATAAGAGGAGAATTGATAAAAGTACAAAAGGTGATAAGAGGCATAATTAGAGTGGCTCAAGTACTAATGGTTAATATGAGAGGATATTCTTTTAAGGTGATTGAAGGTAAGTATAAGACAATAAGATCATGAGACATGGAAACAGAACCAGGCCACTCGGCCAATGCATCTGCTCTGCCATTCCATTACATCTGATTTATTAACCCTCTCAACGCCATTCTCCTGCCTTCTCCATGTAAACCTTTGACGCCCTGAGTTACTGAGAAGCCATCAACCTGTGCTTTAAATATGCCCAATGACTTGGTCTCCACAGTCATTTGTGACAAGGAATTCCACAGATTCATCACCCTCTGGCTAAATAAATCCCTTCCTACCTCTGTTCAAATGGGCGTCCCTCTATTCTGAGGCTGTGTCCTTTGGTCCTGGACACACATTATAGCAAACATTCTCTCCACATCTCCTCTATCTAGATATTTCAATATCCAATAGATCTCAGTGAGGTCCCCTCTCATTTTTCTAAACTCCAGCAGATCCAGAGCCATCAAATGCTATTTATGCATTAACTCTTTCATTCGTGGAATCATTCTTGTGAACCTCCTGTGGTGCCTCTCCAATGCCAGCTCATCTTTCCTTAGATAAAAGGCCCAAACTGCTCACAATACACTGTGCAGACTGACCAATGCTTCAGCATCGCATTCTTGCTCTTGTATTTTAGTCCTTTTGAAATGAATGCTAACATTGCATATGACTCAACCTGCAAATTAATCATTAGGGAATCCTGTAAAAAGACTCCCAAGTCCTTTTGCACCTCTGATTTTTGAATTTTCTCCCTGCTTAGAAATTAGTCTACATCAGGCCTCCTTTATTCAAACTCTTTTCCTCCTGCCAGACAGCCAAACGTCCATCCACGCTAGTACCTTTCCTCTATTGGCATGGGCTCATATCTTGTAAAGCAGCCTCACGTGCAGCACCTTGTCAGAGGCCTTCTGAAAATCCAAGTAAGCAACATCCACTGACCCATCTTTGCCTATCCTGCCTGTTATTTCTTCAGATAATTACAACACATTTAACCATACTGACTTTGGCCAACTTTACCATATGTTTCCAAGTAGCCCGAAACCTCACACCTTCCACCCATTGAGGTCAGCCTACCTAGCCTATAATTTCTTTTCTTCTGGCTCACTCCCTTCTTAAAGAGTGGAGTGACATTTGCAATTTTCCGGTCCATTGAACCATAGAACACTACAGCACAGTACAGACCCTTCAGCCCTCCATGTTGTGACGACCTATATAATCCTTAAAAAAAAGTACTAAACCCACACTACCCCATAAACCTCTAATTTCTTTCATCCATGTGTCTGTCGAAGAGGCTCTTAAATATTCCTATTGTTTTAGCCTCCACCACCATCCCTGGCAAGTCATTCTAGGCACTCACAACTCTCTGTGTAAAAAACTTACCCCTGATGTCTCCCCTAAACTTTCCTCCCTTAATTTTGTACATATGCTCTCTGGTGTTTGCTAATGGTGCCCTGGGAAACAGGTACTGACTATCCCCCCTATCTATGCCTCTCATAATCTTGTAGACCTCTATCAAGTCCTCTCTCATCTTTCTACACTCCAAAGAGAAAAGTCCCAGCTCTGCTAACCTTGCTTCATTTCCCCTTGGGGATGAATAAAGCATCTATCTAATCTAATCATATGACTTGTTCTCCAAACCAGGTAACATCCTGGTAAATCTCCTCTGCACCCTCTCCATAGCTTCCACATCCTTCCTATAATGAGGTGACCAGAATTGAACACAATACTCTGTGCGGTCTCACCAGAGACTTGTAGAGTTGCAACATGACCTCTCTACTCTTGAACTCAATCCCCTGTTAATGAAGCCTAGCCGGGGGTCGGGGGCCGGGGGTCGGCAACCCGCGGCTCCGGAGCCACATGTGGCTCTTTTACGTCTGTGCTGCGGCTCCCTGTTGCTTTGGGAAATAATTGGTTGTGGCGACCCTTTTCCTGGCACATCCGAACCGACTCACAATAAGATAGCCTACGGGGGTTTGCGAGCACAGAGCTTTGGAGCCTCTGCGCCATGGGGGGCAGGTTGAGGGAGGCTTAAAAGTGAGGCTGAAGATTTCGAATAAAGTTTTTTTCCTTCGACTGCAGTTACCGACTCCGTGTCGTAATTTTAGCGCTGCGTGTAGCACACCGCTACATGGTCAGTATTTAATTAATATGTATTTTATGTTAGTTTGTTAGTTTTTGAAATGTAAATCTAAATTTGAAGATTATGGTGATCTTGTACAATCTAAATAAGACGTTGTGGCGACCCATTTCCTGACACATCCGAACCGGCTCACAATTAGCCAGCGTTCAGGCTAAGGGAGATAGCCTACGGGGGTTTGTGAGTACGTGTCTTTTGCAGCATCCGCGCCCATGGGGGGCAGGTTGAGGGAGGCTTAAAAGCAAGGCTGTTTAGTTCGAATAAAGCTATCTTTGACTGCAGTTTACTGACTGCGTGTAGCAACCGCTACAACGTGTTTTTATCCCTGGCTGTCCAGAGGGGAGGTGCTGAAACGCTTTGTCGCGCGTCTGGAAGGAGTGAAAACTTTCCTGGGCAGCAAAGGGCTCAACTTTCCTGAGCTGGAACAGCCAGAGTGGCTGGAAAAGCTACACTTCATGGTAGACATGACAGCGCACCTGAACACGCTGAACACAGCTCTTCAACGGGGTAAGGACGTACAGCCCTGCACATGTTGGAGGATGTTTTGCATTCGAGCGCAAGTTGACGTTGCTTGCCAGAGATTTACAGAAAGGCACATTGTCTCACTTCCCCAATTTGAGAGAGTTCAAACAATGTCACGACATGATAAATTCGGAGTATTTACATTCTGCAATCATCGCAATGCAAACATCGTTTGGGAAACGCTTCTGTGAGTTCAGAGAGGAAAAAAACACATTATCCTTCCCGGTCACTCCCCTAAGCATCGATCCATCCCTACTGAATACGACTGCATTGTCAGGTGTGAGTCAACCTGAAGAAGTATGATAAATATTTTAATTGCGTATTATTTTACGTATATTCATATGTTTTCATTGTTCAGTGAAATAGTCCTTTCATTTTTCAGGTTGACAGCTGGCTGACATTATTTTTGGTTTGCTGCTGGCGGCAAATTTAAGTTTGGCATTTTTCATAAATACAAGAAGGACTCAAATAGACGTTGAGTATTTTACTTAAAAGTAACCTTCAACCCAACGTCTTTTTTTCGGAGTTCAAAATGTTTTTGTTGCATGCAGAAATGTAATTTCGTTTTCTCTGCAGGAGTTCATCAATTTCATAAATGCAACACATTATAGTTTGTTTATACATAGCATAAAGGCAAAACAAAACGTTGTATGCAGTGTTATTTCATTTTAAATGTCAAACGGGTTTTGCGGCTCCCAGTGTTTTCTTTTCTGTGGGAAACGGGTCCAAGTGGCTCTTTCAGTGGTAAAGGTTGCTGACCCCTGCCATAGGCCTTCTTAACTACCCTATCAACCTGTGCAGTGACTTTGAGGGATGTATGGATTTGAACCCCAAGGTCCCTTTGTTCATCCACACTCTTAAGTAACTGACCATTAATCTTGTATTCAGTCTTCTGGTTTGTCCTTCCAAAATGCATCACCTCACACTTGTCCAAATTGAACTCCATCTGCCATTTTTCTGCCCAACTCTGCAGCCTGTCTGGATCCTCTTGTAAGTTTTGACAACCTACAGCTCCATCCACAACTCCTCCAATCTTCGTTTCATCAGCAAACTTACTCACCCATCCTTCCGCCTCTACATCCAGGTCATTTATAAAAATCACAAATAGCAGGGGTCCCAGGACAGATCCCTGCGGCACTCCACTAGTCACCGACCTCCAGGCAGAATACTTCCCTTCCACAACTACCCTCTGCTTTCTTCCTTCAAGCCAATTCTTTTATCCAAACAGCCAAAGTTCCACTGATCCCATGCCTCATGACTTTCCAGATGAGTCTCTCATGAGGGATCTTATGAAATGTTTTGTTAAAGTCCATGTAGACCACATCCACTGCCCTACCCTTAGCAATTTCTTTTGTTACCTCTTCAAAAAACTCAATCAGGCTCGTGAGGCACAATCTTCCCTTCACAAAGCCATGTTGACTATCCGTGAGTAGACTGTACTTCTCCAAATGCTCATAGATCCTATCCTTAAGAATCCTTTCCAGTAGTTTGCAGACCACTGACGTAAGCTTTACCAGTCTATAGTTCCCAGGTTTCTCCCTATTACCATTTTTAAACAAGGGAACTACATTTGCCATTCTCCAGTCCTCTGGCACTTCCCCTGTAGCCAAAGAGGAATGAAAGATCATGACTAATGCTCCAGCAATCTCTTCTCTCAATTCCCACAACAACCTGGGGTGTATCATATCTGGCCCTGGGGATTTATCAATCTCGATGTTTTTAAGAAGATTCAGCACTTCTTCTGCCCTAATCTCCACATTGTCCAGCACACAGGCCCACTCTACTTCGACCTCACCCTGATCAAGATCCTTTTCACTTGTGAATACTGAAACAAAGTATTCATTTAGGACCTCCCCAACCTCCTCCGCTTCCAGGCAAATGTTGCCCTCTTTATCCTTTAGCGGTCCCACCTTCGTTCTCATCATCCTCCTGTTCTTCACATACGTGTAGAACGCCTTGGGGTTCTCCTTAATCCTACATACCTTCTCATGCCCCCTTCGAGCTCTCCTAAATCCTTTCTTTAGCTCCTTCCTGGCTACCCTATATTTCTCATGAGCCCCTCCTACTTCCTGCTTCTTATATCTAACATATACTTCCTTTTTCCTCGACAAGTTGCCTCACATGTTTCGTCAGCCACGGTTCCCTTTTCCTACCATTTTTTCCTTGCCTCAGTGGGACAAACCTATCCTCAACCCAGCTCAAGTGGTCCCTAACCTTCTCCCACATTATTTCTGTGCTTTCCCCTTTGAACATCTATTTCCAATCCTACAGAACCATTCCAGAAACTAGCTATTCTTGAAAGAACGTTACTAATTCCTCCACAAACTTTCCAGCTACCTCCTTCAGAACTCTGAGGTGTAGCCCATCTTGTTCAGGTGACTTCAAACATTCAGCTTTCTAAGCACCTTCTCCTTAGTGATAGCAACGACACTCACTTTGGCTCCTGACATTCTGAAATGTCTGGCATACTGATTGTGTCTTCCACAGTGCAGATTGACACAAAATAGTTTGTCTACCGTTTCCTTGTCCCATGACTACATCTCCAGTATCATTTTCAAGTGGTTCAATATTCACTCTTGCTCTGATTTTTGCTTAATACTGTATATCTGAGAAAACTTTTGATAAACTCTTTTATATTATTGGCCAGCTTACATATCTCATCTTTTCTTTCCTTATTTTTTTTTAGTTGCCCATTGTTACTTTTTAAAAGCTTCTCAATCCTCAAATTTCCCACCAACTTTTACTCTTTTATATGTCCTCTGTTTTGCTTTTATGTTGTCTTTTATTTCCCTCGTCAGCCACGGTTGCCTCATTTTCCCTTTAGAATACTTAGGTATCTTTGAGATTTATCTATCCTGCACCTTGTGAATTGCCCCCCAAAAATCCAGCCATTGCTGTTCTGTCATCATCCCAGCTTTGGCCAGCTGCTCTCTCATGCCTCTGTAATTTCCTTTACTTCACTCTAATACTAATACATTTGACTTTATCTTCTCCCTCTCAAACCACAGGTGAATTCTATGGTATTATGCTTATGGTCTCCTAAGGGTTCTTTTGTCTTAAGCTCCCTAATCAAATCTGTGTCATTACTTAACACCCAATCCAGAATTCTCATTCTCCTAGTGGGCTCAACCACAAGCTGCTCTAAAAAAGCAATCTTGTAGGCATTCTACAAATTCTCTGTCCAGCACCAATCTAATTTTCCCAATTTGCCCAATCTTCCCAATCTTCCCGCTTATTGAAATTCCCCATGACTATCTTAACATTGTCCTTAACATGGGGGTCTAATAGACATTGCCTTGTATATTTCCCATTGAAATTCTATATCCCACATGCTAGCTATTGTTTGGGTGCCTGCATGCCTTTTTACCCTTGTAGTTTCTTAACACTACCAGCAAGAATTCTATATTTTCTGATCCTCTGGAAGATGGAGAGAGAAGATGCCAGAATGGAGAGGTTGTAGACTGCAGGACTGAGTGGATGTGGAATGGGGTCGGGACTTGACGATGCCAGGGAAAAATGGAGGGTTATGGGGTAGTGTGGGTTTAGTACTTTTTTAAGGATTACATGGGTCGGCACAACATGGAGGGCTGAAGGGCCTGTACCATGCTGTAGTGTTCTGTGGGGAAGTCAATGGAGAATGAACAGACGGGAAACCCTGAGCTCCAACGTGGACATTAGACTGTTTCATTAAAATGGGCCCTTCTCTTTTTGTTTTCTTTACTAACCCTCTAGTCAAATTAAGAATTATAAAGCTAAATCATTTAATTGCATATAGGGTACTGTTTGTTATTTCATGGTACTGATTTGTAATGGGAAAGCATCATGCAGCATTCACACAAGCAAGATTTCACAAGTTTGGCAGGCTGGAGAGTGTCTTCCCCGAGACTAATGCTGCCAACCGAACCTATGGTTACCCTAGCAAAGGCAGATTTATAAAAGACATTTAAGCGGCTCTTAAATGATTGAAAGAAAAACGGAAAATGGTGTGGGAGGGAGGGTTAGATTGACCTCGAAGTAGGTTAAAAGTTCAGCAGAACATTGTTGAGCCAAGGGCCTATTCTGTTCCATGTACTATCTTCTATGACCTACCTTGTACTACCTCAGTGAATTGTGTATTGATTTGATCTGTGTGAGCACTAGGCACGACCAAACTTTTCAGTGTATCTTGGTACATGTGACAATAATACACCAGTTCCAGTTCCCACTAACACACCAGTTACAGGACATGCCAGTAAACTGGCACAGATGGTGAATTTCTTATTAAAAGGAGTGATTGTTGAAACACCGCCCGCCCTGTTGCTGTATTGTTCTTTAAGTGGCATGCTCCTGATTTCACCTGGGATGTTTTGAAGGTATTCTGGAGTCAGGCAGAAGGAAAGTACATTTACCCTGGAAGGAAGGAAAACTGAAGGCCTGTTTTGATGGAGTAGTCAGGCAAACCACAAAAATATTGAGTTAGATGGTTGGAAGTGGCTGCAATGGATGCTGGAGGCAGAGAGCTTATGGACAGCTTGCTGGGGAAATGCTTGAGCTGTGAATGACTGTCTTGAGTTAAAAGCAGTGTCCGAAATGCACTTACCTTACGTAATCAGCCCTCCTTTCAAACATCCAAATGCCAGGTTTCCTGGATATTGGAAACCTCGAGGCCATAAGACAAACAGTAGGAGCAGAATAAGGCCATTCAGCCCATTGAGTCTATTTCACCATTCATTCATGGCTGATTTATTATCCCCCCCCCAACTCCATTATCCTTCACCTTTGACACCCTCACTAATCAAGAACCTATCAACCTCTGCTTTGAATATATTCAATGACTTGGCCTCCATAGCCATCAGTTTTTGCAATCTTGATAACAGGGTTTTGTTTTTTTTAATTTACTGTTGTGTTTCTTACATTAAAAAATATCAATAGAAACAGAAAGTATCAAAAGAAAGAGAAATGATCAGAGAAAAGATTATCTTTGAAACTCGCTTCTCAAAAAGGAGGTATAATCAGAATCTTGGAGCATTTTTCAGGCCAAGGCAGACAGACGCTTGGTAAGCAAAAGGATGAATGTATGTAGCAGCACAGGTTTAAGGGGCTGAATGGCCTATTTCTGCCCTTGGCTGATATATTTGATGATCTGGCCCTCCTATTGTTTTTACAAAATGGTAACCTATCCCAAAAGGTTCCTTTGTCAAATTAAAATTTTAGTACATTAGAAAAATATTTTTCAAATCTGTAAACAGTAAATCAGAATCTACAGCTTGTGTTTAAGCCTCACTGTCTCAGGCTTGTGCACGATCAGCAATGGGGGAATTGACTGGCTGTGGTGGTTTGTGATCCCATCCTGCATCCAATCATGCTACCTCTTCAAATTCGGCAACTGTTTGGTGCAGTTAAAATCCAATATATTGATTCTGATTTCCGACAAGCAGGTTAATTGGTGGAGGAATGTCTTATAATGGAAGTGTGCATTTGCTGCTGAGTTGTTTGGTCGGTAAGAATGATGTACGATCCCAGAGTAAAATTTTAGTTTTTTTTTAGTGTTGCTACAATGTTGCATTTCAATCCATATGCCAACTTTCAGCTTAGAATTTCGCATTGCTGTGCCAAGTATGGAATGAGGTTAAAAATGGCAGATAGATAGTACCAAGTGTTCTCAGGACGAGTGGGATGCCAGTAGTATACATTTGATTGTGACTTCACTATATGGATGCATCCTGACAGAGATTGGAAGAATTTGTTGTTTCATATCAGTACCACAGAAATGCAGCGTAACAACGTGCCGGTATGTGAATGCTTCATGCCTCCAAAGTGAAGTTATTGCATTCCCCTCCGGACCCACCAAAAGCAAACCAGTTGATAGATGTTGATACCTCTCCCAATGAAGAACTATCAACAAAATCACATCAGGTACAATTGCTATCATTGACCTGTGGTGTTGTTGCATGGGAACCATGCTGACTGTGTTACCGTGAGTTAGATACACCTGCCTGTGTCTGGCCCACAGCTCTCTGAGCCTCTCCTATCCATGTACATATCTAGAGGGCTTTTAAATATTGCTAACGTGCCTGATTCAACCACTTTTTCTGGCAGCTCATCCCAAACATGGACCACCCTTTGAGTGATAAAGCTGCCCCTGATGCCCCTTTTAAATCTCTCACCTCTGATCTTAAACCTATGTACTTGTTTTTAGCACCTGCATCCTGAACCGTTGACAACTCCTTTACCTCCACAGATGCTGCTAGACTCAATTACATCTTCCAAGAGTTGTTTCCTTGCGTATCATGGTTGTTAAACCGATTGATAAAATGAAGTTGCACAGTAGAAGGGCCGATAGGCCTGTTTCTGTGAAGTACATGAACTGAACTGAATTCCTAGCAGAATACCTCAAACCAAGATCAGACTTTTCAGTGAATTTATAAATGCTCAAAGTGCAGTACAAGTCTGACATGAAACTGATAAACAAAAAGCATGTACTCTGAGAATTGCTCAAAGAGATCGACTCGCATCCTGTAAAAGGAGTAATAGCATGAAAAGAGTATGTCTTATCAATATCAAAACAAATCATCACAGCAAATGTCACGATCAGTGGAGTCTGGATATCGATGGCTTTGATATTATAGTTAGCAATATAAATAGTTTCCTGCCCCAAGGCAGAGCCTAAAGAATTACAACAGGAGATGACTAGTTCGACCTAGATAGACTAGATTTTGCTTCCATTTCTTAGTGTGAAACCAAAATTTTGTTCCTGCATTTTTATAAACAGACTAATAGATCATAGCATCTATTGCAGTACTTGTCTGGAGCACAGATTCTGAGTGGCACTAGCCCAGTATGCACTTACATCAAATAGTTTATTGACAAAGGATGTGAGGCACAAGCTTTTCAAATAATTTAAAGGAGGTTTTTTATGCATGCATTGTAAAAATATTAAAAGATAATATGGAACTATTATAAATAAAACAGTAAAGGCTTACATTAATTTAAGGACTTTTATATAATTGCAAACCAAAGACAGTTCACAGGTGAACGTGAGGACCCAGAATGAAAAAAAATATAGGATGGCTTGACTGAATGTTTTTAAATGGATGAAAGACATAAAAAAGGCAGACAACTGGGATGCCTACCAAGGGAGTTCTGAAGTCAGGTCAGCTGGCTTAAAATCTTTAGTGTTAGTGGTGGAGTAAGTCCGCAGCATAAATCTTAAGAGGCCCTAGATGGAAGAATAGATTTAGTGTCTGGTTGGGATGGGTGGGGATGTTAGGAGAATATAGGACTTGAAGATTTTTTCAAAGAAATGGTGAAGTGTTTTTCATCAAACTGCCCACAATTGCTGGGTGGTACGTAGATCAGGTATTCCACCAACCACAAAATATCAGGAGCTCAGGGACTGAATCATTTTCAAATTTGCATCTCATTTGAATTGGGTCACTGAGATGCCAAGCACTTAATAAATACTGACCGCAAAACTGGAAGAAATCTATGAAAAGATAATTAGCAAAGACTGTAATATGTCCTATATTAAAATATGAAACTATGGCATTTGACTTACTCTTGCAATTATTGAAAGTTATTGTGGTTTTACTTCTCTAGTTCTGTAACATTCATGTTATAGAAGTATCAACTCTGATATCTCACTGGCAAACTGAAAAGACCACATTTTTTCCAGTCCTTCCTATAAAGTTCTTCCAGCCTTCAAAGAACAAGAATCAATTTTATGATTCTTAGTATCTTTGGATAGAATACTTCCTTTGCTTTCAGAACTTTAATGAGTCCCTTGTTGACTAGGATTGGATATGTTCTCAGAAGGTAAAGCAGAGTTTTCAGGTTTATTACCACTGACAATTGTGAAATTTAATTTGTTGCAGTACCACAGTGCAAGACATAAATGACTAAAAGAATAAAATAAATAAGTATTAAAAAACCCAATAAAAATAAATAAGTAATGCAAAAGAGGAGTAGCAAGGTAGTGTTCAAGGGTTAATGGAACATTCATAAATCTGATGGCAGAAAGAAAGAAGCTGTTGCTGAAAGACTGACTTTGGGTCTTCAGGCTCCTTTTTCTCCCTTCTGGTGATAGCAATGAGAAAGAGTATGTACTGGGTTGGTGGCCCTCTCTCGGTTGAGATAAACCAATGATGTTGTGTCCTATCTACCTGCATTGTTGGTGCAGTGCCATCTGTGACCAATATGAGAATGGCAGTCTCTTTTGCAAAGGTCATATCTGTAAGTGGTGAATGCAGCGTTCATCTCTATGGGCCTGTTTGTCTTCTGCCACTTTCAGGAATTTTTCCTCGCCTGACTTAAGGTGTTTCTGAGGGTATTTTTTGATCTGCTGTGGTCGGCTGCAAGTTCCTCCCAGGCCACGATGTCCAGCACCTTCATGTCCCGCTTGCAGACATCCTTGTAGCACAGTTGCTGGCAGTCAGCAGTTCTCTTGCATGAAGCCAGCTCACCATAGAGAATGTCTTTTGGGATACGGCTACCCTGCACGCGGCAGACATGGCTCAGCCAGCACAGCCTACGCTGCCTGAGCACGGTGTACATGTTGGGAAGGCCAGCACGAGAGAGAGCCTCAGCATTGGGTATTCTGTCTCTCCAGGAGATGCCCAGGATGTGACAAAAGTACCTTAAATGAGCCTTCTCCTGCGTGTCCAGCTCCCACTGTTGTACATAGTGTGCTGGTGACACAAGCGTTGTACGCTGCCGTCATTGTTTTGACCGAGAGTTTGGAGTTCTGTCATGCTCATGTAGTGAGGCAGGGGAGAGTTGTTGCAGCCTTCCCGATGCACTTGTCGATTTCTACGTCTCTGATCATAGCTTCGCGAACTTTAGTTTTGGCTCTTAGGCGGGTAAAGTTAAAAAGCCTACCATCTGACTTGGAGTGGCAGTGGACCCCCTCAGTTGCAGTGCCAAACGCATGCCTCAGGAGAAGGGCTAAGAAGATCCCAAAGAGAATTGGGGCGAGAACACAGCCTTGCCAGGCCTTGCTGCTTATGTCCTGGGTGGTAAGGGTCCTTAATGATGGATGGCACCTTCTTGAGGCACTACCTTTTTGAAGATGTCCTTAATAGTGGCAGGCTTGTGCCTATGATGGAGCTCACTGGGTTTACAGCTCTCTGCAGCTTTTATAAATCCTGTGCATTGGAGCCTCCATACCAGTCAGGATGCATTCAGTTACAACTTGCTAGTGTCCTTGGTGACAAACCAAATCTCCTGAAACTACTAATGAAGCCGAGTCACTGGTGTGCCTTCTTTGTGATTGTGTTGGGCCCAGATCGCTCCTTTGAGATTTTGATACCCAGGAACTTGAAGTTGCTTGTCCTTCCACTGGCTGGCATGTCCATGAGGATTGGTGTGTGTTCTCTTGACTTCCCCTTCCTGAAGCTCATAATCAATTCCTTGGACTTGTTGACGTTGAGTGCAAGTTTGTTGTTGTGGCACCAACCAGCTGATCTACACTATCTTACTGCTGTCACCTTCTGAGATTCTGCTGACAACTGTGGTGTCATCAGCAAATTTGTAGATGGCATTTGAGCTGTGCCTAGCCACACAGTCATGAGAGTAGAGAGCAGAGCAGTGAGCAAGCATACTTGAGGTATGCCTGTGTTGATTCTCAGTGCAAGGGAGATGTTATTAATGATCTGCCCTGACTGTGATCTCCTGATGAGGAAATCAAGAACCCAGCTGTGGAGGGATGTACAGAAGCCCAGGTTTGAAAGCTTATTTTTACTACTGTATTTCCATGTATAAGTTCTGTGGTTTAAACTTACAACTTATTTTTGTTTAATTGCAGCCCTGTGTTGATTAGGACATGCTGGAATTTATTGAAGTTCTTGGTGTTTTGCAAATTTATCTTCCACATTTAACATTCCACGGTTGCAGCCTGACCTGCTGAGTTCCTCCGGCAGTTTCCGTATGAAGCTTTGGATTTCCAGCATCTGCAGAATTTCTTGTGTTTGCAACTTTACCTGTAGTTTATTAGACTCATTCATGTCATCTACCTTGAGAGCTGTAGACGTTTTGATATGGATGATATTTATTCTATTCAATTGTTTTCCCCATCATTCTTTATGCTGTACATTCTTGAAGAAATATGGCAACATTTCTTTTTAACATTGCTACCTATGAGATACTGTTCACCTAATTTTTCTTCCAAAGGAATAAAAATTGGCAAAGCAATCCACTACTTGTTGCTGCCTTGTGTTGTTACATTCTGTAGTGATGATGTAATATATTCATTTGCAACCAGATTAATTATAATCAAAGACAGTTGTGTCTCCAACATACTACAGGTTGAGTTTCCCTTATTGTAAATTCTTGGGGCCAGAAGCGTTTTGGATTTTGAGCTTGTTATTTAGATTTTGGAATAGATAATGAGATAGCTTGGGATCGCCATAATTTCCGACTCTGAATTATGTATGTGATACAGGTAAGAAGTCTTTGTCTTACGCTTGTTCATCATACATATGCATTTAGCAGTAAAAATAATTGTTGTTGTATGCTGTTAAGTTGCATTGACTCGTGGCCACCATATGGATAGTGAAGTCTTCGTAAGAAGATACAGAAGTAGATTGCCTGGCCTTTCTTCCATGCAGATACTGCTGCTGCTGGAACCTGGCCGGATTCAAACATAGGGCCATCCACCTCGAAGTCCAGTGCTGGTGCCACTACACTACCAGCCAGCCTCAAAAGAAACTATTACATACCATTAATATAATGTGTGCCCGGAATCAGCTGTTGAACAATATCAACTCCACCAATGATGTCGTGTTTTAATTAAAAGGTTACAGTATGTTGTATTTGTATTTTACTTTTATTTAGGTTTATGTAAGGTACAGAAGCATTCAGCGTCGTAGACTTCTTCTAGTGTTAGATTTTCAGTGGTGATTATCTTGGCAAACACATCAATGAATTTCTCTGCTGCTCTGTGACCTGCAGACACCTTATCTTTAAATTTTTTAAAGTCTTTAAAAATTTAATGCTGTGCCTTAATTTTCTGCAACCATCCTGCTGTATATTCACAATTACCTTGAATTTTCAGCTTGTTGTGATAGATCGTTTCTTGTTTCATGATCAGCATACTGTTAAGCCACAAATGTTCACTCCAACACTGATGAATCCAGTCTTTCAATACACTTTCAAGATCTTTGTTTTTCACTTTATGCAGTGTTTTTCTATTTTTCATTGAATTCTGTTTAATACATATGTGAGGTCACTTCTCCGAACTGTCTGTGGTGTGCAGAGGCCTGCACCTTACTCAATGCCTTATGAAATTTTCCATTTATGATGTCATGTCAGCACTGAAAAAAGATTGGATTTCAGAGGTTTGTGGATTTTAGGATAAAATGTACTCAAACTGTAGCTGTGTTTATGAATTTCAGGATTTTTAGTCTGGGAGCTGCATTTCTTTCACCTTCCTCATTGCAGCTGACTATGGCTCCCACTTCTCACCATTTTGTCCATCAGAATTTAGAGTGCAATAGGTGAAAATTGCAGAGAATCCAATTTAATATGTTAGTTAATAGAAGTTTTATGATTTCCATGCTATTTTACTCTTCTACTTCATTGACTAACTCTTGCAGTCCTATAGTTTCCCAAAAGTACAAAATAATAATTTAGTGAATATTGATATTCAGCTCTGACTTTGCCCTGACATCTACAGATTTCGCTGCAATTAAGCAACAACGCAAACAGGAGTTGTAGATGTTGATATGTATGTGTAAAGTGCTCTCCTCACAGCAGTGTCATCACAATGTTATTGGATGCACATTGCTGCATCTGCACTCCATAGAAATTGCAAAATCAATTAAGGTCAGCAAAAAGCAGTGATAACTCACTGGCAAAGAATTGGTAACTGGATCATGTTAATTACGCAGTGCTAAGTATAAAAGTCCGAAATGATATCCTTTACTGTATAGCTTTTCCCTTCAAAGGCCCACACACTTCAGTACCTTAAAATTACAGTAATTACGGTTTGTAATAAACCCAGTGGCCCATAATTTGTTGCCAAATTAACATGCACCATATAACAACCACCATTATTAATGTTCAGATTCTGTATTAACATCAGGAAGTGCAGCTGAGGTTAAGCATTGAAACTCAAAAGGTATTGCTATCTAGCCTTGAGCACGAAACTTGCTACTGACTGCTGTCCATTTTATTTTGCATAATTGTTGTGATAAATGCTAATTACTGCTAATTACCTTTCTGCCATTGAAAGTTAATTTTTGCAAATATAATATCAAATGATTTCCTATTTTTCTTATTCTGTAACTTTCATTATTTAAAATTAAAATGAAAACTTGTTTTATTTGTCCTTTTGGTCTACTTCCTTTCAAGTTTAACTTGACTTCCTTTACTTTTACTTTTAATTCTGTACTTGATTTGCAATGAAGTCAATTAGACCTTTTCAGTACCTGCAAACCCCTCAATATAATTCGTGAAGGAGAGCAGAGATGCTTGATCTTTTCATTCAGGTCCTAGATTATCTGAATTCATTATTCTCTGTTCAAACTTCCAGAAACTTTTGCAATGAAAATGGAATTTAAAGCTTAAGGTGCAAAAAATTCTTCCTAACTGGAGATACAGTTAGATTCTCTCTTTGAGCATATTATGGCCTTTTGTAATATTCACTAAACGTATACATTTGGAAGTGGTTTGAAAAGCCGGATATGTTAGAGGAGAAAAAGCTAACTGATGTCAGAAATCTTTATTCCAATAACTGCTCATGGAGTGGTAAGAGCACAGGACATGATTTGTTCCTTCAAAGCCATGCAGAAGCATTGGAGTTTGTTGCACCCACATATTTTTATTTTAGTTTTGCAATTTTTTTTCCAAGCCCTCATTTAATTCAATGTTTAAAGACACAATTGAATACACCTTCAGCACCCTCCCCAACGATATTTTCTGGATGCTAACCACAAGCTGAATGACATAGTGATGGCATTGAACATTGATTACTCTAATTTCCATTAATGCCCCCTCCCCTTCTTACCCCATCCCTTATCTATCTTTTTATTTATTTATCATTTCCCCTTTTTTTCTTCTTTTCTCTCTCTCTCTTTCTCTCTCTGGTCCTCTCACAATCACTCCTTGACTGTTCTCCATCAAACTCTGGTGCTCCTCTCCCCCTTTCTTTCTCCCTTGGCCTCCCATCCCATGATCCTTTCCCTTCTCCAGCTGTGTATCCCTTTTGCCAATCAACTTTCCAGCTCTTAGCTTCATCCCTCCCCCTCATGTCTTATTATATCATTGTGGATCTCCCCCTCCCCCTCCCACTTTGAAATCTCTTACTATCTTTTCTTTCAGTTAGTCCTGACGAAGGGTCTCGGCCCGAAACGTCGACTGTACTTCTTCCTATAGATGCTGCCTGGCCTGCTGCGTTCCACCAGCATTTTGTGTATGTTGGTTAAATTTCCAGCATCTGCAGATTTCCTCTTGTTGTAGTTTTCCCTCTTGCACTTATGTTATTTTTGTCAAAAATATATGCACTCAGATTCTTGACTCTTTCACACGCCACTCTCTTTCTCCTTGCTCCTTCTATTCCTTCATTATTTTGAGTCCTCAAGCTTCTCCATAAGATGCAAAACCATGGACCAGTCCTGTTGATCTTTACCAAATCCTCTCTAACAATCTTGTGGTGACCAGAATTAGTTGCAGTGAGCTATTGTTCGATAGCCACTATTCCATCACAATTTTGCATCAGATGCTTCCATTTATAAAGTTCAGGATCCCTTATAGTATATTTATTTTCTTTATTAAGTGATACAACATGGTAACAGGTACTTCCAGCCTAATGAGCCTGTGATACCCAAATACGCCTGAGTGACCAATTAACCCATGAATCTGTACATCTTTGGGACGAGGGAGGAAATTGGAGTCCCCAAATCCCCCTCTCCACCCACAAAAAAAGCCTGAGAAAGACTGGCCAAAAAAACACAGGATACAGAAACCCTGAAGACTGAAAAAAGTCCACAGTCCAAGTCTACATCCAAAATGCAGAAAACCTGGGCAACATTCTCCCTCTTCTTACAGAGCGAACTCACCAATGATAAAAAGGTGGTCTCCCTTCTCCATGCAGACCAATCTCACCAAAGGCAGTCCCTTCTCTCCATGCAGACCAACCTCACCAAAGGCAGTCCCTCCTCTCCATGCAGACCAACCTCACCAAAGGCAGTCCCTCCTCTCCATGCAGACCAATCTCACCAAAGGCAGTCCCTCCTCTCCATGCAGCCAGATTTCGCCCTGCGATGAAAAGGCAGACAGCTGGTGTTTCAGTCTCCCTCGTCACTCTAATCGGTGTCAAATGCAATTGAACATTGGCTCGCAGCCTTTTCACCTCGAAGTTCCTTCATGCTGCCTCAGAGTCCCCTCGGAGACTGTAGAGTGTTGAAACAACCACATGATCTCCAAACTGCAAATCACAGGCTCCAACAGTTCCAGAGTCACATTCAAGATACAAAATACAAATGTAAAAGACATAAAAAAGTGAAATATATGATTTCATGGACTATTCAGACTGAAGGAGAGTTTTTTTTTGTGTGGAGAGGAGGGATTTGTGGTTTGATGATTGTGCTGCCTTTCTTTTCTTTTTTGGTTTCATGGCTACCAGTCCTAATCCATGATAGTAACAATGTGCACATTTTGGACAGGAAGGACAGGTGTTTTGAAAGAGGGGTTAAAGAAGCCATCTTTGTTAAACTGGAAAACCCATCCCTGAACAGAGGGCGTGGGGTACGACACCACCTATCAGCTACTTACAATACAGTCCTAACATCTCCTACCCCAGCATCTCCATAACAGTTCACACCTCCATTCATGCAAAGATAAAACTAATGACCCTCTCATTACCTCTACAACTCTTAACAACCCTCACGTAATTGCTATACCTTTAAACAACTCACAGAGTTTATAAGCTGGAAAACTGCCCACCAAGGATCAGAACTGAAGAAGTCTCTCGGATGAGTGACGAAACATCTTCTAGACAACACGGCAAGTCCAGTTGCCTTGATTTACTACTGCTTGATGTACTGTGATGTGGATGGCTGAGAACTTTCATAGACACAATAAACAGGGAGGTGAACTAGTTTTGAAGATCGGAGAGTTACAGTGAGGGTACCTGTAGTATCTATATTGGATAGGGCTTAAAATATTCTATTGAGTTTAGTGAATCAAACCCAATACCATCACACTGCCTGTTTGTGGGGTAAGAGTTAGGATTATGCCCTGGGACCATTTGCAATTTTTCGGGTAATGAAGCAAATCCTGGATAACATTTGGTGATGGGGCTTTGAGTGAAAAATAACTTCATGCCATGCAAGTGCCAAGTATTGACCATATCCAAAAAGAGGAAGGTCCCCTTGATATTTAATAGCATAGCTAACAATTGACTCCGCAGTCATTGACAGACTTGGCAGGATCAGAATCAGAATCAGGTTTATCATTAATATGTGTCTTGCAATTTGTTCTTTTGAAGCAGCAATACAGTGCAAGACATAAAAATCATTATAAGTTGTGAAATATATAAATAGTGCACAAGAGAAGTAGTGATGCCAAGAGGCATGGTGAGGGTCTTCAGTGATGGATGCCACCTTCTTGAGGTTGAGCCTTTTGAAGATGCCCTCACTGGTGGGGAGATTTGTGTCGATGATGGAGCTAGCTGAAGCTTGCGATCTAGTGCATTGGAAACTCCATAGGAGTCAGTGATTCAGCCAGTCAGGATGTTCTCCACTGTACATCTGCTAGGGTCCTTCGTGATGTACCAAGCTTTCTCAAAATCCTAATGAAGTAGACCAACTGGCATTTGTCTTTTTTGTTGTCATTAATGTGTTGTATATTAATGTTAGCACCTAGGAACTTGAGGCTGCTCACACTTTCTACCACTGACCCTTCAATGAAGGCTAGTCTGTATTCTCCTAGCTTCCCCTTCCTGAAATCCATGATCAATTCCTTAGTTTGCTAATGATGTTACAAGTTTGCTATTACAACACCACTCAAAAAGCTGTTCTATCTCATTTCTGTCCACCATCTTGTCACTAACAGGGATTTTGCCAACAACCGTGCTGTCCTCAGTGAATTTATAAATGGCATTTGAGCTGTGCCTAACCACACAGTTATGAGTTTACAGAGAATAGAGCTTTGGGCTGAGGACACATCTTGAGATGCCAATGTATCAGAAACTCTGTGGGACAAGTGAAATCAGTAAGAGAGCTATTTCATGAAACATTAAAACTGAAGCAAAGAAAAGTAGGGTTCCATCCTTTTTCTTCCTCCTTTTCAACACACTTCACCATTGTCACTGGCTTGCTGATGCATGCACTCAAATTGTTTTTTTGTAAATCTACTGGATGCTGTTGTCAGCATGTGATAATCCCCTGTCATTCTGGATTTCCTGCCCTTTCGAGTAATGAGTAGTTACTTTTCAGGGTGACCAACCCGAGCAGGTTTCCACTGCATTTAAACCATCAAAATCAATTAAGCATTCAGCCAAAGCTCATTCACCTTCCAGACTCCAAAGTATAAGTGACTTGGATGTGTAGGTGGGGTAATGAAGGAAGACTTAAATTTTTATCACATCTTTCATGCTTTGATGCCGTATCAAAATTCAATGAAATACTTTGAAATCTAGTCAACATGGCAATGTAGGATGCATTGAAGCTAACTGATGCACAGCAAGGTCCCATAGACAGCAATATGATTATGATGAGATAATGTGTTTTATTAATGTTTAATTCTTTCATCATTGTACAGAAGCATTCTTCCACATATCACCTCCCAGCTTCTTATTTCACACCTCAGGTTGTCCTCAGTCCCTCCTCCCTCATCCCACTTTCTTATTCCGGCCTCTTCCCTCTTCCATTCCAATCCTAAGGAAGGGACTTGGTCCAAAACGTCAACTGTTTATTCTCCTCTGTTGATCCTGTCTGAATTGTTGAGTTGCAGCAGCAGTTTGTGTGTGTTGTTAATGTGTTTAATGATTTTGCTTGAAATAAGTATGGGGGGGTGGAGGAAGGGCAGGGCGAACTGCACACTTCTCTTTTCTTGTGTGAAGGGAGTTGAAAAGTTGAGTTTTTATTCCTTTTCATAACCTGCAGAGTTCTTCCAGCATTTTGTGTGTGTTACTCTGACTATTTAGTGATATTTTAACTGAGTACCTTGTTCCTGGACTGGCTTGAATATCCACAGTTTACTTGGAGCTGCCAAAATGCTGCAAAAAGTGCAGCCTGTGGCCTCCACCCAGATGTGTCATACACTTTTTTCCACTAAATGTGATTTGACTGTCTTGCTGTACATTTGTCCTGGTCTTTGAACGCAATCTGCAGTGCACTGATCTCTACACACTGAAATCTGCTGAACAGCTCTTTGAAGCCTGGTACCATTGTCTCTTTTTACTGTCATTGCATCTTGTGATGCTCCCCTCATTTGAAAGTGCTAGTGTTTATCCCAGGGCACCTGAAGCTATTTGTGGCTTTTGTATTCTCATCCCAGCAGAGATCTTCAAAAGAGCTCACTGGATTGAATCCATCACTCTTCTAATCTGTGTGCACAATATATTACTGAATGAACTCCCTGAGCTAATGTGGAAGTTGGAGTTTTATTGGCTGCTGGTTTCATTTCCACTCTTGAATCATAGGCAGATAAGAGATATTAAGGCAGCTAAATTGCAGCAGTTAACTTATGCCTACTTCTACTTTGAGAAACCATTTCAAGTAATTTCCCTGTAAATCTAAAATACAACGTAAACAGACACATTAATATGCCAATATAAATCCTCATAGCCAGAGGCAGATTTCCCATGTGATGCACCTTCATGGCTCCGTTTACCTTGGTTAAACTATCATTATTTAGAAATTTCCCATGAGTGTCAAAATAATCATCTCTGTTGTACTTAATAATGGAATATTAATCCTAAAAGCCCTCAGGCAATCTATATTTTTCAGGGGAACTGTGGGGCAGTGGTTGCAATCTCCAGCCAGACAGTTTATATTCGGAGCAACACCTGATAACATCAGATAACCATGGGTGCACAAACAACAGTGGATCTTTGCTGGGTTACCAAACAGTTCAAATGTCATTGATTGAAGCTGCAAAGATCTCTCAATGCCAATAGCTGACTGTACTTCTGAAGAGGTGCGTAGAACATTAACAGAGCAGCACTGGACTGGCCATTCAGCACAGGATCTGGCAATTTGTACTAAATGTCTGCTTTCTGTGTCTCATCCATATCCCTTCATTCCCTTCATGTCCAAGTGCCTGTCTAAAAGCCTCTTTAAACACCACCGGGCTGCTTCTTCCCCAACTACACCTCGTAATGTTGAAGAATGAATTTGGTGAAATTGTTATTGGAAACAGAGAAATGGCAGAAGAATTTAATAAGTACTTTAGACCTGTCTTCACTAGGGAAGACACAAGCAATCTGGATGGGCCAAGGACATAGGGTAACAGAGGAAATGAAACAGATTGACATTAGGAAGCAGAGGTGGTGAGTAGACTGATGGGACTGAAGGCTGACAAATCCCCAGGTCCAGATGGTCTGCATCCTAGGGTACTAAAAGAAGTGGCTCTGGAAATCGCAGATGCATTGGTAATCATTTTCCAATGTTCCTTAGATTCAGGATCGGTTCCTGAGGATTGGAGAATGGCTAATGTTATCCCACTTTTTAAGAAAGGAGGGAGAGAGAAACAGAGAACTATCGTCCTGTCAGCCTAACATAAGTAGTGGGGAAGATGCTAGAGTCTATTATTAAAGATGAAATAGTGGCATATCTAGATAGCAGTGATAGGATTGGGCTGAGCCAGCATGGATTTACCAAGGGCAAATCATGCTTGACTAATCTATTGGAGTTTTTCAAGGATGTAACCAGGAAGTTAGACAAGGGAGATCCAGTGGATGTAGTGTACCTCGATTTTCAGAAGGCATTTGATAAGGTCCCACATAGGAGATTGGTGGGTAAAATCAGAGCTCATGGCGTTGGGGGGTAAGATATTGACATGGATAGAAAACTGGTTGGCAGATAGAAAGCAAAGGGTAGCGGTGAATGGGTGTTTCTCGGAATGGCAGGTGGTGACTAGTGGGGTGCCACAGGGCTTGGTATTGGGACCACAGCTGTTTACGATTTACATCAATAATTTAGATGAAGGCATTGAGAATAACATCAGCAAGTTTGCTGATGATACTAAGCTGGGAGGCAGAGTGACATGTGATGAGGATGTTAGGAGAATTCAGGGTGACTTGGATAGGCTGGGTGAGTGGGCAGATACTTGGCAGATGACGTTTAATGTGAATAAGTGTGAGGTTATCCACTTTGGGAGAGAACAGGAAGGCAGATTATTATCTGAATGGTGTAGAGTTAGGTAAGAGAGAACTACAAAGAGATCTAGGAGTCCTTGTTCATCAGTCAGTGAAGGTGAATGAGCAAATGCAGCAGGCAGTGAAGAAGGCTACTGGAATGTTGGCCTTGATTACAAAGGGAATTGAGTACAAGAGCAAGGAAATCCTCTTGCATTTGTACAGGGCCCTGGTGAGATCATACCTGGAGTATTGTGTACAGTTTTGGTCTCCAAGGTTAAGGAAGGACATCCTGGCTGTAGAGAAAGTGCAGCGTAGATTCACGAGGTTAATCCCTGGGTTGTCCGGACCGTCTTACGCAGAGGGGTTAAAGAGACTGGGCTTGTACACACTGGAATTAAGGAGATTGAGAGGGGATCTGATGGCAACATATAAGATTATTAAGGGATTGGACAAGATAGAGGCAGGAAATATGTTCCAGATGCTGGGAGAGTCCAGTACCAGAGGGCATGGTTTGAGAATTAATGGTAGGTCATTTAGGACAGAGTTAAAGAAAAACTTCTTCTCCCAGAGAGTTGTGGAGGTGTGGAATGCACTGCCTCAGAAGGCAGTGGAGGCCACTTCTCTGGATGCTTTCAAGAAGGAGCTAGAAAGGTATCTTATGGATAGGGGAATCAAGGGGTATGGGGACAAGGCAGGAACCGGGTATTGATAGTAGATGATCAGCCATGATCTCAGAATGGCGGTGCAGGCTCGAAGGGCCGAATGGTCTACTTCTGCACCTATTGTCTATTGTAATTCATCCCAGTTGCCCACCACTCTCCGTGTAAAATTAATTATGTAAAAAAATCCTTTAAACATTTCCCTTCTGATTGTAGAAGCATATCTGCTAGTGTTTGACATTTTTACCATGGGGAAATGATTCTGACTGTTTATCTATCTATGACTCTCATAGTTTAAACTCCATCAGCTCTCCCCTCAACCTCTGACGTAAGAACAACCCAAGATGGTGCGAACTTTCCTTATATCTACTACCCTCTAATCCAGGCAACATTCTTGCAAACCTCTTCTGCACTATCTCCACATCCTTTGGATAATGGGGTGACCAGAAATACATACAGTACTTTGTGGGGTCTGAATAAAGATTTATATAATTAGGTAATCCTTAGGTTTGGTCAGTTCAATGAATCCTTTTATTATAGAGGACACATAGGAAGATTATAAAGCCTCCTACTTTAAATGGAAGAGTAGCATAATCAACCTATTAGGAAATAATATGTGATCTGTCTTTGAATGTGTAGGTTGTGATTCTATGCTGCAGGGCACTAGGAGAATGATTGAGCACCCCACCTGCTCTGCTCTATATCAGCTGATAGATCATTAGGCAACTACAAGGAGTTTTATTTTACTGTTATGTTGCTAGAAAAAGCAAAACTGCCATACCCAAAGCCAGCCTTGGCAGCTTCCACTCTGGGAAAGCAACTCGGCTGAGACGGAAGCCCTCAATGAATAAATATGTCTCTTGGCCGGAGTCCAATAGGTGTCTTAATATTGCAAAAGGCACTTGCTCATCAGTGACCTACTAAGTAGTAATGAAGCTTATCCCCCAAAATAGCCAGGTCTCAAGTTAACACTAACTGTGCTTTACCAGCTGGCTGGCTAAAGATAGGGCAGGGAAAGCCACCTGGAAGAACAGGTCATCTTTCAGACTTAATAACAAAGTATTAGATGTTTGTATTATAATTGTTTGTTCATTATTAAAATTGAGTTTTTCCATATTTTTGCTCTCACATGCCCTTGCTGCTGCAATCACTGGCTACTGTCACTCACTGGACAACTTCATTCACTGCCCCTCCCTCCCGCACGTCACTCACTGTCCTTCCCACAGTTCCACTGACTGCCCTGTACATGCTCTACCCACTGCCTACTCACTGCTGTACTCACTGTGCCTTGCCCTTGCTGCCTTTAGTCACTGAGTCAGCTACTGCCCCCTTTCCTTCTTCACTCATTCTCCCTCTCATCTCTAGTCCCAGACATTTCCCACCTACTCTATGCTTCACTACACCTGCAGTGCATTTACCTATCTCGCTACACCTGTCCCCACCCGAAATACACCCAGTCTTATTTAGTAACAGACCTGTACCTACAATAATGTGTAATATTTTAATAGCAGGCTGCCGTCCACCAGCACAGAATATCTTGAATATTGATCTGGATCTGGACGAAGGACTAGAAAATCAGTCTAATTCTAATATAATCCCATAGTCTTTGGAGTCAGACCGAGTGATGATCCTGGTTCTCATCCTGATATTTGAGATCTGGAGGCCTGGTGTTTGCAGGGTCCATGTTGTACATCCTGATTTAAAGAAATAACTTACCCGGTGTTCTTCTAATACTCTGGTCAAACCAAACGACTCGTGACTGCTGAAATATAGACAGAATTTTCATCAGCTTGGACTGCAAAGAGCCACTGTGAAGCTGCTGCAGAGTTACTTAACCTGGGCTTACTTCGGCAAGCAGTGGAGCCCAGTTTGTGCAGAACACATTTTAGATTGGTTCTCACCAACTTCCCTTAGCACATCCCAATCATCACTGCAGCTGCAAATCTCAGAGTTGGATTCTGCATACATACTTTGATAATAAAAGTAACCATTGATGACATTCACAGTTTGCTGAGGGCTAGATCTGTGGTGTTCAATAATGGTGAACTAGAACTATACAAGAATTCCAGGTATGACCTAAGGAATGCTATTTTAAGTGCAAAGCATCAATTCCAATTGAGGCTAAAGATGGGTTTGCTGGCCATTACTTCCTACAAGGCAAAATCTAACATTGTGAATGGCTGTGATGTTTTACTCCCAGATGGGCTTTTATGTATCCTTTCAAAGGGAGAATAAAACTGCACATGTGTGATCTCTGTCTGTGAGGCTGATGTGACAATATCTTTCAAAAAGGGTGAACCCTTGTAAGGCGTGAGGCCCCAATGGTGTATGTACCTGGATGGACACTGTAAGCCTGTGCCAACCAATTTGTTGGAGAGTTCAAAGACATTTTTGACCTCTTACCGGCACAATCAGAGGTTCATACCTGCTTCAAAAGGGCGTTGATCATACCAGTGCCCAAAAAGAGCAGAGTTACTGTCTGAATGACTATTGCCCATTTGCACTCACATCTTCTGTGATGAAGTGCTTTGAAAGGTTGGTCATGGCTGGAATCAGCTCCTGCCTGAGCAAGGACATTGTCCAACTGCAACTTGCCTACTGTTACAATAGGTCTGCAGCAGATACAATGTCGTTGGCTTTCCACTTGACTTTGGCCTACCTGGAAGACAGCAATACCTATGTCCAGCTGCTCTTTACTGTGTACGTCTCAGCATTCCACACCATCGTACCCTCAGTACTAATCAACAAGCTTCAAAATCTGAGCCCCTGCAGCAAGGACAAACTGTATATGCAGAAAGGTGCTGGAAAAGGCCCAGTAACATCATGAAGGACCTACGCACCCTGCTCTTGGACTGTTTGTCCTAGTCCCATCAGGGAGGGGGCTACATAGCATCCACACTGAGACCACCAGACTCAAAAATGGTTATTTTCCCCAAGGCTGATTAACACCTCCACCCACAAACTCCACCACAACTTTATTATTTCCCATCAGTCATCTTATGTACAGCCTAGTGTCACTTTTTGAACATACAATCAACATATGCATATAAGTTATCTTATGTATTTATTTTTATTATGTACTTTTAAAATTGTGTTCTTTACCTCTTGACGTGGTTTGGATTCGAAGTAACAATTATTTCATTCTCCTTACACTTGTGTTCAAGAGGCATTAAACAATCTCGGATCTTGAACTGGGTCCTTTACTTCCTCATCATCAGACCGGTCAGTGTGAATTGGAAATAATACCCCCTCCTCCTTGACAATCAACACGGACACACCGCAAGGATGCGTGCTTAGCGCACTGCTCTACTCTCTCTACAACCTCGACTGTGTGCCTAGATACAGCTCAACCACCATCTATAAAATTTGCTGATGACAAAACCGCTGTTGGGAGAATCTCAGATGGTGACGAGGTGGCGTATATGACTGACATATGTCAGCTGATTGATGTCACAGCAACAACTTTGCACTCAGCATCAGTATGATGAAGGAAGCAGTTGATTGTGGAATTCAGGAAGGGGAAATTGAAGGAACACACACCAGTCCTTGTTGAAGGATCAGCCGTGGAAAGTGTGAGCAGTTTCAAGTTCCAGGGTGGCAACATCTCAGTCACAATGGAGGGCTGTCAGAGGTTACAGAGGGGCATTGACAGGATGCAAAACTGGGCTGAGAAGTGGCAGATGGAGTTCAACCCAGATACGTGTGAAGTAGTTCAAATGTGGTTAAAAGTGTGAAGTGGTAGGTCAAATATGATGGCAGAATATACCATTAATGGTAAGACTCTTGGCAGTGTGGAGGAGCAGAGGGTTCTTGGGGTCCAAGTCCATAAGACACTCAAAGCAGCTGTGCAGGATGACTCAGTGGTTAAGAAGGCGTATGGTGTATTGGCCTTCATCAATCGTGGAACTGAATTTAGGAGCTGAGGGGTAATGTTGCAGCTATATAGGACCCTAGTCAGACCCCACTTGGAGTACTGTGCTCAGTTTTGGTCACCTCACTACAGGAAGGATGTGAAAACTATTGAAAGGGTGCAGAGGAGATTTACAAGGACGTTGCTTGGATTGGGGAACATGTCTTATGAGGATAGGTTGAGTGAACTCGGCCTTTTCTCCTTGGAGTGACGGAGAATGAGAGGTGACCTGACATAGGTGTATGAGAGGCGTTGATTGTGTGGATAGTCAGAGGCTTTTTCCCAGAGCTGAAATGGTTGCCACAAGAGGACACAAGTTTAAGGTGCTGGGAAGTAGGTACAGAGGAGATGTCAGGGGTAAGTTTTTTACTCAGAGAGTGGTGTGCGCTTGGAATGGGCTGCCGGCAATGGTGGTAGAGGAGGATACGATAGGGTCTTTTAAGAGAATTTTGGATAGGTACAAGGAGTTTAGAAAAATAGAGGGCTGTGGGTTAGCCTAGTAATTTCTAGGTTAGGGACATGTTCGGCAGAACTTTGTGGGCCAAAGGGCCTGTTTTGTGCTGTAGGTTTTCTACATTTCTATGGCTGAAGATCTATCCTGGGCCCGACTTATTGATGAAATTACAAAGAAGCATGACAGTGGCTATATTTCATAGGAGTTTGAGCAGATTTGGTATGTTACCCAAGATTCTAGCAAATTTGCACTGATGTACTATGGAGAGCATTGTAATTGGTTGCATTGTCTGGTATGGAAGGGCCACTGCACAGGATCAAAAAAAGCTGTCGAAGGTTGCAAACTCAGCCAGCTCCACCATGGGCACGAGCCTTCCCAATGTCAAGGACATCTTCAAAAGCTGATGCTTAAAAAAGGTAGCATCCATCATTGAGGGGTCCCATTAACCAGGGTGCACCCTCTTATCATTGCTAACATCAGGGAGGAGGTACAGGAGCCAGAAGACACACCCTTGATATTTTAGAAACAGTTTCTTCCCCTACGCCAGCAGATTTCTGAAAGGACAATGAACCAACGATGAGCACGACTTCACTATTATTCTTTTCTTCTCTTTTTGCCGACTTATTGAATTTAGTTTATATACTGCCGCAAAGCAAAAATTTCACGACTTATGTCTGATATTAAACCTGATTCTGATTCTGATTCTAGTTTGGCCTCATTAGAGCAGACATTACTTATGTGAGACCTAAAGTGGATTCTGGAAGTGGCCTTTCATGCTGAGTTTGTGATAAATATCTCTTATAGCCAAAGATGATCATTTATTAACATAGAATTCTAATGCTCACTTTAAAACCTGTTACTAGGATATTGAACAGATTTGGCAGCCTTAGTTGAAAATACTTGCATGTTGAGTCTTATTCTCTCTGCCCACATTACTGAATACGAAATAAGACTCCCTGTGGCCTGTCTAAGGCAGATCTGATGGATGAATAAATGAAAATGTGTACTTTTTAAATGCCAGCTGGATATCTGCACACTTCCAGCATCATTTGCATTTTAGTGGGATTTTGAGAAAAAGCCTTCTCTTGTGCTGTGGCTCCTTAAAAAAAATCCTAGTCTGTAAGGAAAACTTATAAAATGATCAAATGTCAACTGTTTATTATTTATTTCTGGACTCGTCAGGTTGTGCTGTGATGGAAGCCCAAGCTTTGACCTTGTAGTAATTGTGTTTCAAATGGTGCATCGTATTTTGTTTTGCTGTGATCACTTGTTTTGGTTATTTGTTAAAGACCGTAGGAAGATTGAGCAATCACTACTCATGGATTCACCATCAATAATTGGTGGATCTTCTGATTTTGTGTTTAGCAAGAGGTGCCTGGTGTGGGTTTAGCCAACAAGTTAACTGCCTGTGGATTTTCCATGTTTCAAAATGACCTTATAGTGTAAGATTCAAGGGTGTTAAATAAAGTTCTGATACCTGAAGTAATTTCAGGAGAGTAATCCAAATGTGCAGAATATATTGCTGATTGTAAATTATCCAGTCTATAAAGTTTATATATTTATTAGGCAAAAGAATCAATACTAGGTCTCACCCACGATTTGTTAATAGCACTGATCTGAACTTTTGATATTGTTACTAGTAAATACTCTGTGATATTCATTATTGGCTGCCTGTCTTTTTGACACTGACGGCAGCAAATCTTTATAGCAAACTGAATGGCATTAGGCATTGAAGGCACTGTGCAACAGATACACTTCAGTGATTTAAATAAACAGCTTGGCCAATGGAAAACCTACCTAATGAATGAGATGGTAAACATTGTCCGCTCAGATATAGTTATAGAAATAATAGGGAGAGTCTATAATCAGACTTTGCCATTTGGTTAATTTTTATGGGAGTTTATTATACGTGTTACTATTATAGCTGTGGTTATTACCATTTGCCCTTTGTCTAATTTTTTCAAAGTTACGGAATCATTAGAACACTATGTGGGAACAGATCTGTATATAATAATATGCAAAACAAATTGAAGAGGCAACTTCGGAGCATAAAAAGAATTGTGAAAATTCACAATGTTATGATTATGAAGAATATTAATATTTCATTATTTAAATAGAGGAATGTTAACAGTGCTTTAGAATAGGAAGTGACTTCCTCTAAACATATTTAAGATGGTTTGGAAAAGTACTGTTAATCCTGAATCTCTTTTGGGGTTCTCTAACGTAGGGTGGAGATCTGATGTGTTGGGAAAGTGGCATACCATACCTCTGACAACGCCCCACTGTTATGAGTGATGAACAGACCTGATGGACAATGCGGTACAGAGTTAACTATTCCCCTCCCGAGAAACACGAACTATTACTGTTGCTATGCTGATCGTGAGAAAGAGAGACGGAAAAACAAATAAGAACATTGGCGACAGATAAGAGAGAGAGGAGGAAATTGCTGATTAACCGTATTGTGACTCCTTTTTGAATTATTTACTGTTTCGCTGCAAGGACAATAGTTTGCTCATAAACATTCCTCAGTGGACTGAAGGATTGGCCTGATTTGATGGACACAGTCATTCAGGAGTGATGGATAGCTGAGTCCCCGTGAGTAGGGATAAAAGACACACCAGTGGACACTGATTGAGTGTTGGAACCCACAAGAAAGTTGGGAGCTTCGAAGACCGTACCAGGAGGTCGGTCAGTAAGACTATCAGTGTAAAAGCAGGGCCGGTGGAGACGTGTGTGTGTGTCCACTCATGCCAGAGTGACGAGTCCACCATAGAAGAACAGTCTAGCAGAAGGACGGAGAGGACATAACTGAATAGCCACAACAAAGAAACGACTGATTAAGAAAGCAAAGAAAGGTTTGCCTGACTGTAGCTGTTACATCTCGCTCGCTCTCTCTCTCCAATGATTACAATACAACAACTATATCTGCATCAGCACTCATGAACTGAATTGAACTTTATACTCTTCTATGACAATTTATTTACCCCTAGACATCGATGGAGCTTGTTTATTATTGATTATTATTATTCCTACACTTTTAGGTTTATTACTGCTAACTGGTTTTATATGTATATTTGCATTATTGATATGGTTTTGCTTATTTTTATTAATAAACACCTTTAGTATAGTACCACCAGACTCCAACAAATTCTTCTTTCTCTGCTGGTTAGACACCCAGTTACGGGGTACGTAACACCACCCTTATGGTATTTATGGGGGGTGGTGTTTGAAGATAATTTCTTTACAAAGAGGGTGGCGGCTATGTGGAATGCCCTGCCTCTCAAACCCATTCTCCTGCCTTCTCCCCATTACCTTTCCCGCCCTGACTAATCAAGAACCTATCAACCTCCGCTTTAAATGCATTCAATGATGTGGCCTCTACAGCCACCTGTGGCAATGAATTCCATAGATTCACCACCTTCAAGCTAGAGAAATTTGTCCTCATCTCTGTTTAAAATGGACATTCCTCTACTTTAAGACTGTGCCCTCTGGTCCTAGACTCTCCCACCACAGGAAAGATGTTTTTCATGTTCTTTTAGTATCTTTTAGTATTCAATAGGTTTCAATGAGACTCTCCCCATATTCTTCTAAACAAGCCCAGATCCTTCAATTACTGTTCATATGATAACCCATTTATTCCTGGAATCATTTTTGTGAACGTCCTCTGAACCCTTCCAATGTTGCCACATCCTTTCTTAAATAAGGGGCCCAAAACTGCTCACAATACTCCATGTGAGATGTTGCCATTGCTTTATAAAGCCTCAACATCACATCCTTGCTTTCATGTTTGCGTCCTCTTGAAATGAGTGCTGTCGTTGCATTTTCCTTCCTCACCACTAACTCAACTTGCACATTAGCCTTTAGGGAATCCTACATGAGAACTGCCAAATCCTTTTGCACCTCACGTTTTTGAAATTTCTCCCCATTTAGAAAGTAATCTTTGCTTTTGTTTCATTTACCAAAGGGCATGACCAAACACTTCCCAACACTGTATTCCATCTGCCACCTCTTTGCCCATTCTCTCAATCTGTGTAAATCCTACTGCAGCCTCTCTGCTTCCTCAGAACTACCTGTCCTCCACATATCTTCGCGTCATCTGCAAATTTGGCACAAAACCAACATTTCATCAGCCAAATTGTTGACATACGATGTAAAAAGCACTGGTCCCAACGTAGACCCCTGTAGAACCTCATTAGTCATCAGCAGTAAATCTGAAAAGGCTCCCTTTATTCCAAATCTTTGCATTCTGCCAATCAACCAATGCTATATCCATGGTCTTATCTTTCCTTAGGCTCTTATCTCGTTTAACAGCCTCATGTGCATCACCTTATCAAAGCCATCTGAAAATCCAAGCACCCAGCATTCACCAGTTTAACTTTGTCTATCCTGCTTGTTATTTCTTCAATGAATTCCAACAGATTTGTAAGGCAAAATTTTTCCTTATGAAAAACATTATGACTCTGGCTTATTTTGTCATGTGCCTCCAAATACCCCGAAACCACATTCTTAACAATCAGCTCCAAAATCTTCCCAACCACTGAGATCAGGCTAACTGCCTATAATTTCCTGTCTTCCTTCTTTATATTGTAACTTGCTGTAATGTTTATATATTGCGTTGTACTGCTGACACAAAAACAACAATTTTCGCAATACGTATTAGTGATAAACTATGATTCTGCTTCTGAGTCTGATGACTTTATTTACGAATGTTTGTAGGGCTCTTGTCTGTATACCTACTTACTGCCAAAAGGAGATCCAAGGTCAGCCCTGAAGAAGATAGAACTGCTACTGTTGATCTCCAAGTGTTAGGAACAGATTTTAAGAATATGAGTTGAATGCAATGCGCGCTTGCAGCTCTCACCAGAGAGTGGGACATGCAGAAGAACCTATGTCCATTGACCTCCAGTGGGTGGGAGAAGCAGATAGCAAAGATCTCAGCTGGACAAGCAACGATACGAAATAATCTTTAATTCAGAATGATTGGTGAAGAAAAGAGAAGTGGTATTGGCAATTGAGTTACTCAATACCATGAAGTTAATTATTGTGCCAAAGATTCTGTAAAACAGATAGTTTCAAGCTTTAGGGCTCAAATGAGTAAGAATTAATTAATTACCTGGCAGTGAAGAGCATTTTCCAGTTTGAAACAATACTATAGCATCTGTTTTAGATGGGGACAAGTTATAAGCCAGGATTTAAGCTAACTTAGGACTGACTTCACAGAAAGGCAACTTTAACTGAGTGAATCAAATTAAACTGAGGTGCTGTGGCAGGTTAATGTAGTCTATACAAATGGTTGTCCAGCTGGTTGGGATAAATACAGGTTGTGTGGACAGACAGCGGAGAGATTTGAAAATCTAAGTACAAAGCTGATGCAAAGCTGATGGAAATGTACAAAAAGCCATCAGAAAGACTGTGGAAATATTGAGCTTAATTTCACAGGGCCAGGAATGAAAAGCAGAGCAAATAGTGAACCTTGGTCAAATGCCTTTTGGAATATCACTTCTGGACAGTACACCCTGAAATTTATTGGCCTTTGAAGGGATAAAAAGAAAAATTGTCAGATCAGAAAATTAAACTATTAGGACATATGCATAAATTAACTAGAAATGTAAATGAGATGTTTTAACATATTCTGATGACAGGTCTCGGTTTGAAACGTTGACTGTTTATTCCTCTCCATTGATGGTGCCTTAATTGCTGGGTTTCTTCAGCATTTGTTTGTGTTGTTTAATATGTTAGAAGGCTTTTAAAATAAAGATGGACCAACTACTTGTTCTGGTGGGACAGACCAAGGTCAACTCATTTGCAACACTTAAGAGAAGTCTGGATAGGTGCATGCATGAGAGGGGTATGGAGGGTTATGGTCCAGGTGCAGATAGATGAGATTAGGCAGAGAAACAGATAAGCACAGACTAGATATCTGTGTTGTTTTACTCCATGATTCTAAAATACAATCCTAAATTTACAGACTATTCAGTCAGAGGCAAAATCAGGTCATTTTTTAATGAAGCGCAGTAGAATGCATCTTTCAGGACTGATCTGTGTATATTTGTGGCTAAGGATGTTGAGAGATGTGGAGCAAAGACAGGCAATTGTAGTTTGGTGTTTGGTGGACTTGGTAATCAGATAAAGGTTTATTGTGTAATTAAATTGTAGAGGAGGTTGAATATTCTTAATGGTCCAGAATAATAGTTTCATATATGCAATTTAAGCCCAAATCTTATATGTGTCTGGTGTTTATGATTCTGCGTTGATCAATGACATTGAGAAAAATGGAGTTATTGCATTGGTTCCATAGCATTATAATAATTTGGACTCAGTTCTCCTGCCTTGATCCTTTTGTTAACATTGTGTGCTGCCTTTTCCTGTGGAAAGGAGAGCTTAACTGGTTGAAATGTAAGTGAATGGAGCAGGGAAATAAAAGATTGTTTAGGGTTTGATAATAAATATAAAAGTGAGTGCAAAATGTAGTACTTCCCTATTGGTGTCGCCCAGTTTGGTTGTACATGAATTAAAAATCAGGTGTACTGCTCAGTATTTCTGCATCTAACACATTTCCATGTCTTTGGTTTAATTGTAAAAATTGCAATGCCAGATGGCTGACAAGAAGTCTGTACAATTTTTCAAAAATAATTATAATGAGCATTCAGGCTGTTGTCTCGGCATGATTTATTCAAACAAAATAATTGCAGGCACTGAATAGAACAGCATTGTCTGGGGCAGTTTGTAGTGATTACTGATTCATTGTTATCCATTACAGGATAATGAGCACCCAGGGCCAACAATGTCTGCTGGGTTCTTCAAAATGATGAAATGCACAATGCTGTTGTTTCAAGCAAAAAAATTCAACTTAATAATGCTTAGAACTATTCTTGGATGAAAATTGTTGCATCTCAGTTTTATTAATTGCATAAAGGCCAGAAATTATCTCAAAATCTGCTGTAAATTGTGCCTAATAATCACATACTAAATTTTATTTAAAATATTTTAACTAAGTTAAAGATTTTATTTGTATGGTAATTGTAAAAAGATGAAGTTTTCTTAGGCAAGAAGCTGCTGGAAATCTAAATTAGAAGCAGAAAATGCTAATTCTATTTCTTCCTCCATGGATATTACTTGCTCTGCAGGCTAGTTCCAGTGTTTTATGCTTTTCCCTTCAAGATTGTTTTCGTGGTTGTGTATGGCAGAAATTTCTTGGCTTGTTTTGCATGAGTGATTGAAAATGCTCTTTTTTCATTATTTCATTATTCAACACATAATGGAATGGAGGTTGGATTTGCACGGTCCTGACCACTCTCTTTTCACCTAGACACTAATATACTTTAGATGGAGGTGGGAACTAGTATTTTGTGTTGTGAATAAAAAGACAGAAATTAATTAGAATTTTGACAATGGAGAAATAAACAGGATTGAATGATAATGATATGATCCAAGTTCTATCAATGACGGGCATGATCATTAGAAGAAAGTAGCTTTTGTTTAACTTTGTAAGGAATAAAAGTGATCAAAGCATAACATTAACAAACCTCAATCAGGAAGAAACACTTTTCCCATTCATATGCAAGTACCAGCTAATGCAGTTAAAGTTCACTAATTAGGAAGGAGTTGTATATCTAAGAACAGAGTGATATTTTGGTGGAGATCATTGACAGTCATATGAAGTATGTTTATGAACTGCTACAATATCAGAGATGTGAAGGTTAGTTGGATATATAACGTACAATATAATGTTAGTTTACGTGGAATAGAAGGTTAGATGAATTGTCTGGAGCTTTGATTAATTTATTTTGAAGAACAAATGGAAATCACACACAACTTTTCCCAATGTGTGTTATTAAGAAATATCGTATCTACTTAAAAATATAGTAAACAAATTCAGAAGTGCTACAGTACAAATAAATCCAGTCATCTAAATCACAATTTAAATAGTTGGATTTACTCTTGCCAGGTGTGCATCAATACATGAGTTTACGCAGAAGGAGGAACTTAATTTCAATGCAACGGCAATTGAATTTAAATTTACATGACACAAGCAGGGTGGGCAAAGGAGAGTCAGTGGATGTCATTTACTTGAATTTTCAGAAGGGATTTGTTAAAGTGCCTGCCGCACATGAGGCTGCTTAACAAGATGAAATCTTGTGGGGTTACAGGAAGGATACTGGCATGGATAGAGGAATGACAGGCAGGCAGGAGGCAGTGAATGGGAATAAAAGGGGCCTTTTCTGGCTGGCTGCCAGTGACTAGCGGTGTTCCTCGGGTCAGTATTGAAACTGCTACAATTCACATTGTTTATCAATGATTTAGATAGTGGAATTGATGACTTTGTGGCAAAACTTACAAATGATACAAAGATAGGTGGAGGGGTAGGTAGTGCTGAGGAAGCAATGTGATTGCAGCAAGACTTAGACAAATTAGAAGAATGGGCAAAAAAGTGGCAGCTGGAATACATTATTGGGCAAAGTCTGATAGTGCATTTTGGTAAAAAGAACAATAGTGCAGACTATTATTTAAATGGCGAGAAGATTCAAACATCAGAGGTGCAGAGGGACTTGGGAGTCCTTGTGCAAGACTCCCAGACGGTTAACTTATAGGTTGAGTCTGTGGTATAGAAGGCAAATGCAATGTTGGCATTTATTTCAAGGGTAATAGAATATAAAAGCAAGGGGATAATTCTGAGCCATTATAAGACACTAGTCAGGCCACACTTGGAGTATTGTCAACAGTTTTGGGCCCCCTATCTCACAAAGGATGTGTTGTCGTTGGAGAGAGTCCAGAGGAATTTCATGAGGATGATTCTGGGAATGACAGGGTCAACGTATGAGGAGCATTTGTCAGCCTTGAGCCTGTACTCACTGGAATTTAGAACCTATTGAATGTTGAAAGGACTAGATAGGATGGATGTGGAAAGGATATTTCCTATAATGGGGGTATCCAGAACTAGAGGGCATTGCCTCGAAATTAAGAGGCAACCTTTTAGAACAGAGGTAAGGAGGATTCCTCCTTTAATCAGAGTGTAGTAAATGGGTGGAATGCTCTTCCATGGACTGTGATGAAGGTCAAGTCAGTGGGTATATTTAAGGCAGAAGTTGATAGTTTCCTGATCAGTCAGGGCATCAAAGGATATGACGAGATGGCAGGTGTATATGGTTGAGTGGGATCTGGGATCAGCTATAATGGAATGCTGGAGCAGGCTTGATGGACTGAATGGCCTAATTCTGCTCCTATGTCTTTTGGACTCGTATAGAAATTCAAATGGAGAAGTTAAAGCATCGATTCCTGGATTCATAATGCATTCACACAGACACCCAAATATAAATGTAATAAGGATATTTTTACATGTTAATACTGCTCCAGAGAAGTGTTTGTATAATGCATTACAGGATCATAGGTTAAGCTGTTTAAGATTATCCAGGGTACATGAATGCTGTTGGTACTATGCAAGAGGGCGGTGAAAGCTAATTAATCACAGCAGATAGTTCTGGAGTAATGTAAATAGAGGTAAGTGACTGAGGGTAGTAGGAAAAGAAAACAACAATGGCAGGACTCTGAGATGCAGAACTCAGCAGTAAAATAACTGAAATAAAGGAGAAGGCTGGAAATACTCAGCAGAGCGGTCAGCATCTGCAGAAAGAGAAATGATGTTGATTTTATAGTTGGATGCCCTTGTGTTGGAACTGGCCACTTTTGATATAGATGGGAAAAGTTGATATCTGAAATTGTTGCATTTAGTGTTCAAGTGCTGCAGCATTAACACTTGGACATTCTTGGTCCTCATTCTAAAGTGGGCATTCCCTCTGCTCCCTCTGTCACCCTTTCTCTCTCTACAATTTTAAAACATTCTTGCTTTCTTAGTTTTCAAATTCTGATGAATTTGTTAAGCAGAACAATTAATTCTCTCCACAGATGCCACTTGACCTATTGATTATCCCAGCATTTAATGGTTTTATTTAGACCTTCAGCAGCTGTAGTTTTGCTTTTCTATTGGCACCGTCCATTGTTTTAGTTAATATATGTTTATAAATAATTTAAATTATTATTTTTTATTTCCTTTAAGGAGATGTTAAATTGCCTGTAATATCTGTCAAGGTGTTTGTGACCAGGTTACTCAATTCAAGTTAACATGTTTTTAAACATATTAGTTGATTCTTTAAAAAATGTGTTTCCACAAGTTAGATATCTTGTTAAATAACACTGAAGTATTCCTTGTATGATCGTGATCTTAGTAAACTGCCTCAGGATTCCTTAGCATATGCTGCTTGCTTCAAGATTAACAAATTGGCTTGATAACAGTGTGAAAATCAGCTGCAATAGACATGTTGGTAAAATATAAAACCCGCTTCGACCATCGCCGTATATATCGCCTTTGTAAGTAAATGAGGGAAATTACTTTTAATAAAACAATAGCTAGGTGCTTCTGTTACAGTAAAAATAATAAGCTGAAGACTGGGCATCCCACCACTCAACACAGTACTGTTGACCTACTGTACTTTGTATGGGATTGGAAGCTGAGAAGGAGAGATAGTAGGACAGAGGCTGAAATGATGAGAGTGTTGGCGAGTGTTTGCAAGTTTTCTTCAATCAATCTCTGCATCATCTTTCAGCACTACTTTCACCCTGGGCGATCAGAGTGATCAAATGCATTTTGCTTTAAATGTTGATACAGGAGATAGTAGCGTTGTGTAAAGGACACAATTAAGCAGGATGAATATAGGTGAACAGGCAGTACTGAAAAAATGTAAACATAAAATTTAAAAAAAGAAGTGCACTGACCAGTGCCAGAGGGAATCCGACCACAGTTCCTTAAATGTAATTGAATATGAAAATGATATCAATGGACTGATAAATGCCTATGTTGCAAAGGATAAGCTTGTAACCTCCAGACTGGTCTGTGCAACATTGGTCACGGGTATCTGTCCAGAGGCCACAATGTGGTATAAAGCTAATATCTGGAAAAAAAACATGGATTAATCAAGGACAGCCAGGTGTGACAAATTTAATAGGGTTCTTTGAGATAATGCTAGAGGTTATTGATGCAGAAAATGAATTAGGTGTGTGTACATATATTCAAAAGGCTCTGATAAGTAACACATGGAAGGTTTGTTGATAAAAATTGCATGTATTTAAAGGAGTGCTGCAGTAAGGCTTGGTTACAGAAAAGCTGACGAATAAGTGTACTAAATAATTTTTTGAGCTGTGTTAATTTGAACAGTACTGTCTATTAACTGGAGTCATTTGAGGACAAATGCTTTACCTAGTATAAACATGAGCTGGGCTTGATACGAGGAACCTGACATACTTCTAGATTTTTGATTTTATTTTTGCTTTTTTTTAAAAAAACACAGAGTTGTGTTTAAGTGTTGTATTTTAAGATTGAAATATTTGCTGGGGTTTGCCTGTTCTCCATCTCCCTCTGGAGCTTCCCCCCACCCCCCCCCCCCACCTTTCTTTCCCCCGAGGCCTCCCGTCCCACGATCCTTTCCCTTCTCCAGCTCTGTAGCACTTTCGCTAATCACCTTTCCAGCTCTTAGCTTCATCCCACCCCCTCCGGTCTTCTCCTATCATTCCCCTCCCCCCCCACTACTTTCAAATCTCTTACTATCTTTACTTTCAGTTAGTCCTGACGAAGGGTCTCGGCCCAAAACGTTGACAGCACTTCTCTTACAGATGCTGCCTGGCCTGCTGTGTTCTGCCAGTATTTTGTGAGTGTTGTTTGAATTTCTAGCATCTGCCGATTTCCTTGTATTTGCTGGGGTCCTTTTATTCAAAGAAGGCTGCAGTTTGCAAACATATTTATCTAAACCAAACTGACCTCTATGCAGAATGCTGCTGTACACTTTAAGAGATAAAATTAATGGTCTTTCTGACCCTGAAGGTCTAAATTTAAACGAAGATGTTATGTCCTATTGATATAGATAGCTACAGCTACCCTCACTGAAGGGGGGTTATACTATATAACCTACTCTTAAAGACAAGTTCACTGCTCTGTTTACCCTCCATGTTAAGTTTAGCTGCTAACATTCAAAGTGCATTTATTATCAATATGCAGCATACAACTTTGAAATTTGTCTTCTTGCAGGCAGCCACAAAACAAAGAAGCACTTTTGAACCCATTTAAAGAAAAGGCCCAAACAACAAGACGTGAAAAAGAGCAAATCACTTAAACAGCTATAAGTGAACAAATAACACACAGGGCATTAAACATCAAATCGCAGAACCCCCAGGAGTGAGTTTACAGCTGCTGAGGTGAGTGAAGCCAGTGCAGCAGTCGATGGCCACAGCCACAGTCACTGAGTCTGCACTATGTCGATGGCTGCAGGCTACAGCTGCAGATCCAGTTTTGCGCTTTGATTGAATTGCAGAAAGAGTAAAGTGAGTTCAGCACTGAGGATGTTAAACATCAAGCTGCAGCTGGAAGTGAGTACATGTCTATGAGCCGCTGAACGTGGGACTGAAGACACCTGCATTTTCCGCCAACAGCAGCGAGAGGGAGACTGGTCAAACACAGGCAGACAGTGCCGGACACTCATTCATTTCCTGTTCTCGTCCTCGTTGATTTCAACCCTGCTCGACTTCTCAATTGGAGCAGAGTAATGGAGCCAACCAGAGGCTGGCGTTTGGCCATTAGGTTTCGACTCAGCCACACCCCAGAGATGGCCATAGTTGCACTCCATGCTAAATCACCCAGGAGATTGCAGAAGCACCAGATTGTTCACTCAGCCAAAAAATATATTCTTAAAAAAGGGAAATTTCAGGCTGCAATCAATTACAGTTCAGAAGAAGAAGAAGAAAAAGTGTATCTAGAAGAAGCGTATGCAGTCGTTTTGTAAGCTGCCTGCAAGATCTCACCATTGGTCACTAGTGCCATCTTGCCGGAACACCTACTATTTGAGTGGTGGGTCACCAGAGCTTACCAAGGATGCTAACAAAGTGGCTTAAACACAGTTCATTTATTTTTAATGATATACGTTTAAATCCAAACAACCACCTTAAAACATATTTAAAACTCAGAGGATTCCTATATTATAAAATACTTCCAAATTACAAGGCATTTCTAAAACACAAAGGATTTCCAAAACATAGGTACAGTTCCGATAAGCTAAAAAGACATACCCACGAGCTGCAGATGATTGAATCGTCCACCACAGAATTCGAAGGCAGAGGAATGGATTTGTGACAGAAGTTTGTGTCGGGGAACACCTTGTAACTAGTGATCATAAAGTTATTAGACTCAGGGTAGTTATGGAAAAGGATAAATCTTGTCCTTGGGTTGAGATTCTAAATTGGACAAAAGCCAATCTTGATGACCTCAGAAAGGAAAAGGCAAATGTGAATTGGGATGACTGTTTTCCGGCAACCATGTGCTTCATAAGCCGGAGGCCTTCATAAATGACATTTTGAGAGTACAGTTTGTATGCTCCTGCCAGAATAAAAGACTAGCATAATGGGTTTAGTGAAACTTTGTTTTTGAGAGATTCTGAGAGATAGTTAAGAGAAAAAGGTGCATAGCAGGTATATGCTGGCAAGAATAAATGAGGTACTTGAAAAGTATAATAAATACAAGAGGACTCTTAAGAAGGAAGTCAAGGGGGCTCAAATAAGGCATGAGGTTGCTCCAGCAGACAAGGTGAAGGAGAATCCTAAGAACTTCTACAAATATATCAATAGCAGAAGGATACGAAGGGACAAATTTGGGCAGAGTAATAATCTATCCGTGGAGCCAAAATAGATGGGGAAAATCTTGTGGATTTTTGCATTTGTCTTTACTCAGATGGACACAAAGTCTATATAAATGAGGCAAAGTAGCATGGGTCATGGGCCCTCTCCAGATTACAGAGGAGGAGGATGTGTTTGTTGTCTTGAGGCAAATTAGTGTGGATAGATCCTTAGTGCCTGACAAGATGTTCCCTCAGTCCCTGTGAAAGGCTAGTACAGAAACTGCAGCGGCCCTAGCAGAGATATTTAGAACTCTTTATCTATGAGTAAGATGTAGGAGGATTGCAGGATAGCTAATGTTGTCCCATTGTTTAAAAAAGGCTTTAAGAATAAGCCAGGAATTTATAGACTTGTGAGGCTGACACCAGTAGTGGGAAAGTTATTAGAAGGTATTCTAAGGATGAGATATATGGGGATTTGGATAGACAGGGATTGATTAGGGATAGTGAACATAGCTTTGCGCGTGGTAAGTCATGTTTAACGAATCTTATAGAAATTTTCAAAGAAGTTACCAGGAAAGTTGATTAGGCAAGGCAGTGGATGTTGTCTAACATCCTTGTAAGTTAGATATGGCCCTTGTGGCTAAAGGGATCAGGGGGTATGGAGAGAAAGCAGGTACATGGTTCTGAGTTGGATGAATGGCCATGATTATACTGAATAGCGGTGCAGGCTCGAAGGGCCAAATGGCCTACTCCTGCACCTATTTTCTATGTTTCTATGTCTACATGGCCTTTAGCAAGGCCTTTGACAAGGTCTCACATGGGAGATTGGTTAAGGTTTAGTTGCTTAGTCAAGATGGGGTAGTAACTTGGATTAGACATTGGCTTCATGGGAGAAGCCAGAGAGTGGTGGTATGTGGTTGCCTCTCTGACTGGAGGTGTGCTGCAGGCATCAGTGCTGGGCCCATTGTTGTTTGACATCTACATCAATGATCTAGATGATAATGTGGTAAATTTAATCAGTAAATTGGGGGTGTAGTGGACAGCATGGAAGACTATCAAAGCTTGCAGCAGGATCTGGACCAGCTGGATAAATGGGCTGAACAGTGGCAGGTGGAACTTAATGCAGGCAAGTGTGAGGTGTTATACTTTGGGAGGACCTACCAGGGTAGGTTTTACATGGTGAGTGATAGGGCATTGAGGAGTGTGGTAGAAAAGAATGATCTGGGAATATAGATGCATAATTCCTTGAAAGTGACATAACAATAGATAGGATCATAAGGATTTTTTGGGGCACATTACCCTTCATAAATCAATGTATTGAGTACAGATGTTGTTGTGACATTATGTTGCAATTGTATGAGACAATATTGAGGCCTAATTTGGGGTAGCATGCCCAGTTTTGGCCACCTACCTACAGGAAAGATGCAAACAAGATGGAAAGAGTGTAGGGAAATTTTTACAATTATGTTGCTGGGACTTAAAGACCTAAGTTACAGGGAAAAGTTGAATAGGTTGGGACTTTATTTTGTAGAATGCAGAAGATAGAGAGGAGATTTGTTAGAGGTATTCAAAATTTTGAGGGATATAGATTGGGTAAATATAAGCAGGCTTTTTTATCTGAGGTTGGGTGAGGCTGCCACTGGAGGTCATGGGTTAAGGGTGAAAGGTGAAATGTTTAAGGGGAACATAATGGGGGAACTTCATTCTGAGGGTGGTGAACAAGCTGCCAGTGCAAGTGATGGATGTGGGGTTGATTTCAACATTTATGAGAAAATTGGATAGGTACATGGATAGTAGTACCTATATGGGGAGCTATGGTTCAGTTGCAGATTGATGGTACTGGTTTGGTTAATGGTTTTGCACAGACTAGACATGCTGAAGGGCTTGTTCCTATGCTCTGTGTTTGATTACTCTATGACTGTGGTCAAGTCAAGTCACTTTTTATTGTCATTTTGACCATAGACTGCTGGTACAGTACACAGTAAAAATGGAACAACGTTTCTCCAGGACCATGGTGCTACATGAAACAACACAAAACTACACTAGACTATGTGAAACAGCACAAAAACTACACTAGACTACAGACTTACACAGGACTACATAAAGTGCACAAAACAGTACAGGGCAGTGCAATAATAAATAAATAAATAAACAAACAAACAAGACAATAGGCACAGTAGAGGACAAATTTCAATTATAATAATAAATGATGTAGATGTCAGTCTAGTATTGAGGCGTCTGATGGCTTGGGGGAAGAAACTTTGCACAGTCTGGTCGTGAGAGCCTGAATGCTTCGGTACGTTTTGCCAGATGGCAGGAGGGAGAAGAGTTTGTATGAAGGGTGCATGGGGTCCTTCATAATGCTGTTTGTTTTGTGGATGCAGCGTATAATGTAAATGTCCGTGATGGCGGGAAGAGGGACCCCGATGATCTTCTCAGCTGACCTCACTATCCGCTGCAGGGTCTTGCGATCCGAGACGGTGCAATTCCTGAACCAGGCAGTGATGCAGCTGCTCAGGATGCTCTCGATACATCCTCCGTAGAATGTGGTGAGGATGGGGGGAGGGTGGGGGTGTATAAGGGATATTGGTTGGAAGTCTAACCTACTCTTAAAAACAACCCTTTGGTCTCTGGAAATTTCAGCTGCTGCACTTAGAAAGCTGACAAAAAAAGGAAGAAAAGACACCCTGGCCATGTACAGTGAATATCACAATCTGCTCATGCAGAATGAACTCTACTGTGCACACAACATTTATATTTTCTATGTAAAGAACTGATGCAGGATTTAGACCTGGAAATGCTGACAAGTTCTTTCATTCCACAGTTGCAGTCAAACCTGCTGAATTCTTTCAGAAGCACACTTGTTCCTCCCGATTCCAGAATGTGTAGTCTCCTGTGTCGCAGTTTTCATATGGATTTTCCCCTTCTTACCTTATATAACCTGCTGTACTTTCTTGAAGCTTTAACATCAGGTAAAAATAAAACACGAGTTAAAGTCTGATTGTTCCGCACAGGTACAGTAGACCTCCAGCAATTTTCCACCAGATCCAGCCACATCCCAAGTATAAGTTGGTCATTCATGTTAAGTTTTATAACTTGAAAACATTGAACCAATTCAAAAAAGAGGACATGGGAATCTGAAGTGTGAGTCTCACTTTGAGTTTAGGTGCAGAGGGACTGGGAGTCCTCGTGCAAGACTCCCAGAAGGTCAATTAACAGGCTGAGTCTGAGGGAGAGAGGGCAAATGGCATTTATTTCGAGGGGAATAGAATATAAAAACAAAGAGATAATGCTGAAGCTTTATAAGACACTAGTCAGGGTGTGCTTGGAGTATTGTTAACAGTATTGGGCCCCATATCACAGAAAAGATGCATTGTCATTGGCAAGAGTCCAGAGGAGGTTCACAAGGATGAATCTGGGAATGAAGCGGTTAACATATGAGCAGCATCTGGCAGCTTTGGGCCTGTACTCACTGGAAGGTAGGAGAATGTGTGAGGATCTCATTGAAACCTACCGTAAGTTGAAAGATCTAGATAGGGTGATGTGGGGTGGATGCTTCCTCTGGTGGGGGTATCCAGAATTAGAAGGCATAACCTCAGAATTGAGGGGTGATCTTTTATAACAGAGGTAAGGAGGAATTTTTTTAGTCAAAGAGTGATGAATCTGTGGAATGCTCTTTCATAGACTGCAGTGGAGGCCAAGTCCATGAGTGTATTCAAAACTGAAGTTGATAGATTCCTGATTGGACAGGGTATCAAAGGTTATAGTGAGAGGACAGGTGCATGGTGTTGAATGGATCAGGATCAGCCATGTTGGAATGATGAAGCGGACTCAATGGGCCAAATGGCCTAATTCTGTTCCCTTGTCTTATGGCCTTTACTTTAGGCAAGGCACACACCTATCACACCATAGCATCATGACATATGCAATTCACTTATTTTTACATATAATCCATAATGGATCATTGAAACGAACAAGAATGCTTAATTAAACAATACATTTACAATATTACTTAATACTGCAGAAATTTTAAATACAAAATTCACACATCCCAACCAACCATCTGGCACCTCTGCTCTGTCCTGTCTCCATTCATCTGAAATGAGTTAGGTGGGTATAGAGGAGGAGTTTGAAATGTTTAAGAAATTACTTTTGATTATTATAGAGAGAATGTGGGGTTCACACTCTGAGCCAGTATTTTAAATGCCCACTCCTAATTGTCCTTTGAGAAGGTAGTAGTGATCTACTTTCATTATAACAATACTGGTAGGGAGGAAGCTCCAGAATTTCTGCCACTGATGGGGAAGGGACAGTGACATGTTTACAAGTCAGGGTGGTAAATGCCCTGGAGAGCACCTTCCAGCTAGTGGATTCCCATGCTTTCATTACCCTTGTCCTCCTAACTGCTGGAAGCCGCGATAAGACTTGGTGAGCTGCTTCAGTGCATCCTGTAGATGGTGAATCTGTGTCTGTGTTGGAATAAGTGAGTGGCTGTGGATAGAGTACCTATCGTGTGGGTTGTTGTGTCTTGTATGATGTCAACCTTCTTGAGTGTTATGGAAGCAGCACCAGCCTGGTTGAATGAGGAGTGTGCCATCACATGCCTGATTTGAGCCTTGTGGATGGTGGAGAGAGTTTGTGGAGTTCTTCGCCACAGGATTCTCAGCCTTTGACTTGCCCTTGCAGCCACATTGTGTTAAGGTGAGATGGGGAAAATTTAATGGAGATTTGTGGGGCGGGTTAGTTACACAGAGAGTGGCAGGTGCCCAGAATAGGCTGCCAGGGTCAGTGGTGGAAGCAGATGCAACAATGGCATTTGAGAGGCTGTTCAATAGACCCATGAACGCACAGGGACTGCAGCTAGATGGAGCATGTACAGGCAGAGATGTCTGGCACAGACAGAATGTGCCTGAGAAGTTGTTCCTGTGCTATAGTGCTCTCTGTTTTTTATGACTACTGCAGTGTGGTTTCTGCTCAATAATAGGGCTTAATGCATGTAGTGCTCGGAAGGTTAGAACTTAAATAGGATGGAGCAAGAAACAACAGTGAGAAAGTATTGTGAATGATGAGATTAGAGGTCATAAAATGTATGTCAGAGTTTTGATACCTTTAACTTAAGTAAGAAATGAGGTGAATGCTTCAAGAGAGGGTGATTTTTTCAGAGCCACACACAATTTGCTGGAGGAACTCAGCAGGTCAGGTATTGTCTATGGGGGAGGAATAAAGAGTAGATGTTTCAGGGCTGAGACCCTTCTTCGGTAATTTTTTGGTAGCCTTGCTTCTTAATCAGAAGATTTTTGTTTCAATTCCATCAAGTTTCTAAGGAGAAACGTTTTGTTGCTCTTCAATTATCATGGCCTGAGAAAAATGGGAGTCATTAGATCTGAAACTGAGAAAGTAAGAATTCCTTTCTTTTCAACCAGTATGAGATTCAAAGCCACTCTAAGGAGATGAATTTTATACTTTACACAAATGTTGAATGTATACTGTGTTGAAATGACTTGGGAGATTTTTTATGTCTAGGAAAAGATGTATGGAGAATGAAAATCCTGCCAAAAATTTGGGGAAAGAAATGGACACCATGTTGCTCTCAGGGGCAATACCAGTTTGCTTTGGCATTCAGAAGAATGACTTTATTGAAACATATACCATCCTGAGGGTTTATAACAGGGTAGATGTCGTGATGTTTCCATTAGTGAGACAATCTCAAATGAGGGGATGGAATTACAAGAGGGTGGTGAATCTTAGAAACCTTCTGTCCTCAAGGATTGATATGGGGATGATCACTGGTGGTGTTTAAAGGAGAAAGGAAATCTGAAAGATCAAGCTTTGCAAAACTGGCATAGAAGAGGAGTGGAGGCCTGGGACGGATCAGACATGTTTTTATTGAATGGCAGGGCAGACCTGAGAGGCCAGGTGGCCTAGTCCACATCCTACTTTCTTACTTTCAAGGAAATGAATCTTACCTAGCATATTATTAGAAGCTCTGCTACAGAAGACAACAAAACATTTACAGATCTTCATGAAAAATGTCATTGTTGTGTAAAGCGATGAAAATGTCAGGGTATAGCAGGGAAGATACTAGTTAGGGATTTTGAACAGAGAAATGTCAGATGAAGTTTAATCTAGACGTGCATAAGGTGCTACATTTTGGAAAGGTAAATATAAGAGGAACGCTTACAGGACATCACTTGACCTTTAGGTGCACTGAATTACAGAGGGATCCTCACATGTGGGTTTGTAGCTCCCTGAAAGTGGTAATGTACCATTACAGGAATCTTATATAGGACTTCAACTAGTAACCACGATGTGGAACTGAGATTGCAAAGGGAGCTGGAAAAGGCATGTGATAAGGATAATACCACATTTGTAATGCGGGATTTCAATATGCAAGGGGTTTGGGAAAATCTAGTTGGTGCCAGATCACAAGGGAGGGAATTGTTGAATGCCTTCAAAATGGCTTTTTAGAGCTTGAGGCTACTCATAGAAACATAGAAAACCTACAGCACATTACAGGCCCTTCGGCCCACAACGTTGTGCCAAACATGTCCCTACTTTAGAAATTCCCTAGGGTTACCCATAGTCCTCTATTTTTCTAAGCTCCATGTGCCTATCCAGGAGTCTCTTAAAAGACCCTATCGTATCTGCCTCCACCACAGTTGCTGGCAGCCCATTCCACGCCCTCACCACTCTCTGCATAAAAAACTTACCCTGACATCTCCTCTGTACCTACTTCAATTCAGGTCAAGTCAAGTCACTTTTATTGTCATTTCAGCCATAACTGCTGGTACAGTACATAGTAAAAATGAGACAACGTTTTTTCAGGACCATGGTGTTACAAAACACATTACAAAAACTAGACTGAACTATGTAAAACAACACAGAGAAAGCTACAATAGACTACAGACCTACCCAGGACTGCATAAAGTGCACAAAACAGTACAGGCATTACAATAAATAATAAACAGGACAATAGGGCAGTAAGGTGTCAGTCCAAGCTCTGGGTATTGAGGAGTCTGATAGCTTGGGGGAAGAAACTGTTACGCAGTCTGGTCGTGAGAGCCCGAATGCTTTGGTGCCTTTTCCCAGATGGCAGGAGGGAGAAGAGTTTGTTTGAGGAGTGCGTGGGGTCCTTCATAATGCTGTTTGCTTTGTGGATGCAGCGTGTAGTGCAAATGTCCGTGATGGCGGGAAGAGAGACCCCGATGATCTTCTCAGCTGACCTCACTATCCACTGCAGGGTTTTGCGATCCGCGATGGTGCAATTTGCGTACCAGGCAGTGATGCAGCTGCTCAGGATGCTGTCAATACAACCCCTGTAGAATGGGATGAGGATGGGTGGTGGGAGATAGACTTTCCTCAGCCTTCGCAGAAAGTAAAGACACTGCTTGGCTTTCTTTGCTATGGAGCTATGGAGCTATGGAGCACGTTATTCCAAGCACCTTAAAACTGTGCCCTCTCATGATAGTCATTTCAGCCCTGGGAAAAAGTCTCTGACTACATGATCTATGTCTCTCATCATCTTATACACCTCTGTTGGGTCACCCCTCATCCTCTGTTACTCCAAGGAGAAAAGGCCAAGATCACTTAACCTGTTTTCATAAGGCATGCTCCCCAATCCAGGCAACATCCTTGTAGATCTCCTCTGCACCCTTTCTATATTCTTCCTGTAGTGAGGTGACCAGAACTGAGCACAGTACTCCCAAGTGGGGCTTGACCAAAGTCCTATATAACTGTAACATTACCTCTTGACTCTTAAACTCAATCCCACGGTTGATGAAGGCCATGCACCATATGCCTTCTTAACCACAGAGTCAACCTGTGCAGCAGCTTTGTGTGTCCTATGGACTCGGACCCCAAGATCTCTCTGATCTTCCACACTGCCAAGAGTCTTACCATTAATACTATATTCTGCCATCATATTTGACCAACCAAAATGAACCACCTCACACTTATCTGGGTTGAACTCCAACTGGCACTTCTCAGCCCAGTTTTGCATCCTATTGATGTCCAGCTATAACCTCTGACACCCCTAATCTTTGTGTCATCAGCAAATTTACTAACCCGTCCCTCTACTTTTGCATCCAGGTCATTTATAAAATCACAACGAGAAGGGGTCCCAGAACAGATCCCTGAGGTACACCACTGGTCATCGACCTCTGTGAAGGATATGACCTGTCTACAACCACTCTTTGCCTTCCGTGGGCAAGCCAATTCTGGATCCACAAAGCAATGTCCCCTTGGATCCCATGCCTCCTTACTTTCTCAATAAGCCTTGCATGGTGTACCTTATCAAATACCTCTGAGAAAGGCTATTTTAAATTGGGTGTTGTTGAATAACTCAGGTCTTATTAGGGAGCTTAATGTAAAGGGACCCTTAGGAGACAGTGATCATAATATGATTGAATTCATACTTCAGTTTGAGAGGGAGAAGAACAAGTCACGTGTATCAGTATTACAAAAGGAATTACAGAGGCATGAGAGAGGAGCTTACCCGGTGGTTTGGAGGAGGATACTGGCGGGAATGTTGGCAGAGCAGAGATGGCTGAAGTTTCTGGGAGTATTTCACAAGGCACAGGATAGGTATGTCCAACAGAAGAAGAAGTTCTCAAATGGCAGGGGTAAGCAACCGTTGCTGAAAAGGGACATGAACGATTGCATGAAAGCCAAGGAAAGGCAGTAAAAGTGAATGGGAAGTTGGATGATTGGGATGCTTTTAAAATCCAACGAAAGGCGATGGAAAAGGCTATAAGAAGGGAAAAGGTGAAATATGAGGGCAGACTAGCCAATAATATAAAGCTATTTTTTCAATTATATAAAAGTTTTTTCAATTATATAAAGAGTAAAAGGGAGGTGAGAGTTGATATGGGACCACTGGAAAATGATGCTGGTGAGGTAGTAAATGGGAGACAAAAAAATGGCAGATGAACTTAATGGGTACTTTGCATCTGTCTTCACTGTGGAAGACACTAGCACTGTGCCAGAGGTCTGTGAGTGTCAGGGAGTGCCATTGCTATTACAATGGAAAAAGTGCTAGACAAACTCAAAGGTCTTAAGGTGGATTAAGTCACCCGGGCCAGATGGGCTACATCCTAGAGTCCTGAGAGAGGTTGTTGAAGAAATAACAGATGAATTGTGCATGATCTTTGAAGAATTACTTGATTCTGGCATGGAATGTTGCAGATGTCAATCCACTCTTTCAGAAGGGAGGAAGGCAAAAGAGAGGAAATTATAGGCCAGTTAGCCTAATAGTGGTTGGAAAAGTGCTGGAGTCTATTATTAAAGATGAGGTTTTGGGGTACTTGGAGACTAATGATAAAATATGTCAAAGTCAGCATGGTTTCTGAAAGGGAAATCTTGCTTGACAAATCTGTTAGAATTCTTCGAGGAAGTAACAAGCAGGGTAGACAAACGAGAGGCAGTGGATTTCATTTACTTGGATTTTCAGAATCCATTTGATCAGGTGCCATACAAGAGGCTGCTTAAAAGGTAATAATCCTTTAGTGCTGCAGGAAAGATACGGCATGGAGAGGGGAATGTCTGACAGGCAGGAGGCAGCTGGTGGGAATAAAAGGGGCCTTTCTGAATGGCTGCCAGTGACTAATGGTTTTCCTCAGGGGTCAGTATTGGGACCAGGGCTTTTCACATTGTTTGTCAGTGATTTGGATAATGAGGTTGATGGCTTTGTGGCAAAGTTTGCAGATGATACAAAGATAGATGGATAGATAAGTAGTGCTGAGGAAGCAATGCGATTGCAGCAGGGCTTAGACAAATTGTAAGAATGGGCAGAAAAGTGGCAGGTGAAATACAGTGCTGGGAAACATATGACAATGCATTTTGGTAAAAGGAATAATAATGCAGGCAATTATCTAAAAGAGGGGAAGGTTCAAACATCAAAGGTGCAGAAGGACTTGGGTGTCTTTGTGCAAGACTTCCAGAAGGTCAATTTACAGGTAAAGAAAGCAAATGCAATGTTGGAATTTATTTCAAGGGAAATAGAATATAAGAGCAAGGAGATTATGCTGAGGCTTTATAAGGCACTAGTCAAGCTGCGCTAGGAGTATTGTCAACAGCTTTGGGCCATATATCTCAGAAAGGATGTGTTGTCATTGGAGAGAGACCAGAGGAGGTTCACTGGGATGATTCTGTGAATGAAAAAGATAACATATGAGGAGCGTTTGGCAGCTTTGGGCCTGTACTCAGTGGAATTTAAAAGACTGCTGGGGGGACCTCATTGAAACCTACTGAATGTTGAAAGGATTAGATGGTGGAGAGGATGCCTCCTATGGTAGGGTATCCAGAACAAGGGGGCAGAGCCTCAAAATTGAGGGGTGACCTTTTAGAACAGAGGTAAGGAGGACTTTTTTATAGCCAGAGAGTAGTGAATCTGTGGAACACTCTGCTACCGACTGCCGTGGAGGCCAAGTCCATGGGTATATTTAAGATGGAATTTGATCATTTCTTGATCAGTCGAGGCTTCAAAGGATATGGCAAGAAGGCAGGTGTATGGGGTTGAGTGGGATCTGGGATTGGCTATAATAAAACGGTAGAGCAGAGTTGATGGTCTGAATGACCTAATTCTGCTCCAATGTCTTATGGATAGGATAGTAAAGGAAGCATGCTGCATTCTTGCCTTCATAGGCCAAAGCTTTGAAAATTAAGGTTGGCAATTCAGATTGCATCGATATAAAACTTTGATTGGGCTACATTTGCAGTATTATGTGCTTTTCTGGTCACCATACTATAGGAAAAATTTGTAGAGAGGATGCAGAAGAGATTTGTCAGTATTTGCAAGATTGGAATTGTTAGCTATAGGGAGATGATAAATAAACTTGGATTGTTTGTTTTAAAGTGGGAGGCCAAAGGGTGACCTATGGGTATACTGTATATAAAACTGAATGGCACAGTTTGGAGAAGATGGTCAGTGTATTTTTCCAGAGGTGCAAATGTCAAATACGAGGGGGCATTGTTTTTTGAGATGCAAGGGAAAAAAAGTTTAAAGGAGATTTGTGAGCTAGGTTTCTGCACAGAGAATGGTAGGAACCTGGAATGCACTGCCAGATGTACTGATAATAGTGATATTTTAGGAAGCATTTAAACAGACCTCTCAACAAATGGGGAATAGAGAGACAACATGTAGCAGGTAGAATTAGTTTAGCTGCCTTCATGGTGACTCAAAGGGTTTGATCTTGTGCTAAACTTCTTCAGTGTTTGTATGTTTCAATTAAATATAATGATGGACTGCAGTTTGCAGGCAACACTTGTCCTTTGGTGTGGTCCATGAGTATTCATCCCTCCAACCAAAGAATGTGCATTTGATTAACCGAGAACTGGGATACTCGCTCTTCTGCCGGTCCTATTAATCCTGACTTCAGATCACACCAAATAATACACTGTGCCTATAAAAAGTACTCACCCCCTTGCAAGTTTTCATGTTTTATTGTTTTATAAGATTGAACCACAGGGGATTTAATTTGGCTTTTTTGACACTGATCAACAAAAAAAGACTTTTCGTGTCAAAGTGAAAACAAATTTCTACAAATTGGTCTGAATTTATTACAATTATTCAACACAAAATAATTGATTGCTCAATTACTCACCCTCTTCAAGACAGTATTTAGTAGATGCACCTTTGGCAGCAATTACAGCCTTGAGTCTGTGTGGATAGGTCTCTATCAGCTTTGCATATCTGGACACTGCAATTTTTCCCCATTCTTTACAAAACTGCTCAAGCTCTGTCAGATTGCAGAGGGATCATCAGTGAACAGCCCTTTTCAAGTCCAGCCACAAATTCTCAATTGGATTGAGGTCTGGACTCTGACTTAGCCATTCCAGGACATTAATTTTGTTGTTTGCAAGTCATCCCTCTGTAGTTTTGGCTTTGTTCTCGGGGTCATTGTCTTGTTGAAATATAAATTTCCCAAGTCGCAGTTCTCTTGCAGACTGCATCAGGTTTTCCTCCAGCATTTCCCTATATTTTGTTGCATTCATTTTACCCTCTACTTTCACAAGCTTTCCAGGGCCTGCTGCACTGAAGCATCCCTACAGCAAGATGCAGCCACCACCATGCTTCATGGTAGGGGTGGTGTGTTTTTGATGTGCAGTGATTGGCTTACACTTGGCATAACGTTTAGTCTGCTGGCCAAAAAGCTCAATTTTGCTTTCATCAGACTATAGAACCTTCTTCCAGCTGACTTCAGAGTCTCCCACCTGCCTACTGGCAATTTCTAGCTGAGACTTCATGTGAGTTTCTTTCAACAGTGGCTTTGGCTCTGTCTCATAAAGCTGCAACTGGTGAAGCATCCAGGCATAACTGTTGTATGCGCAGTCTCTCCTATCTCAGGCACTGAAGCTGCATGGTCACTAAGTTTTTGAGGACAGCCTGTTCTAGGCAGATTTACAGCTGTGCCATATTCTTTCCATTTCTTGTTGACTGACTTAACTGTACTCCAAGCAATTTTCAGTGATTTGGAAATATTCTTGTATCCACCTTCTGACTTGTGCTTTTCAATAAGCTTTTTGCGGAGTTTCTTGGAGTGTTCCTTTGTTTTCATGGTGTAGTTTTTGCCAAGATACTGACTCACCAGCATTTGGACTTCCCAGATACAGGTGTATTTTTATTACATTCAATTGAAACAATGTGACCGCACACGGTGATCTCTATTTAATTAATTATGTGACTTCTAAAACCAATTGGCAGCACCAGAGATGATTTGGTGCGTTGTATAAAAGGGGGTGGGGTGAATACCTATGCAATCAATTATTTTGTGTTTTATAATGGTAATTCATTTAGAGATTGTTAGAGATCTGTTTGACATAAGTCTTTTTCTGTTGATCAGTGTCAAAAAAGCTGAATTAAATCCACTGTGATTCAATGTTGTAGAACAACAAAACATGAAAACTTCTAGGTGGGGGCAGGGGGGGAGAAGGTGAATACTTCTGGTATGTACTGCATTTCTTTCAGCAAGTCCAACTGTGGGAAATATTGACAATAGGAACCAAGATGGAATAGAGCTAGGAGGAAGAGAGGAATGGGAGGAGTAGGAGTTGAAGTTGCAGGAGGGAGAGATGGACCATGACTATTGACTGTTAGTCATGACTCCCAAGTAGGTAATAAAATTGCTCAATTTTGTCTTCCTTGCTGCAGGATTCCACAGAATTGAGAGACAGAAAACAATTGTGAATAGCAAACAATTTGAAATTATAAATAACAGTTCTTATTTTTGAGTGATATTTCACTTCCTAAACAATTTCATACACATTTTTAACAGCGGCAATTGTTCCAGACATTCCTTTGGGCAGAGTTGCAAATGTAACTCCTCCTGGTCTCTTTAGTTCAAAACCAATCTACTGGAAAGATGGAGTGTGACTTCAGTACATTAATGAGCTGCTTAGCGCTGCAGTATAAACTTTGTTGGTAGATTAGAAGGCAAATAGGTTTGCAAGGATCTGTGGATTTTGTCCATAAATCTCGCTGGTCAATTGTGCATCCACTCACTAAGATTCAAACAAATAACATCAGGTTTCAAAAGGAAATGAATACAGCAGATAGAAAGGGAATAGAAAGTGCAGGTGTTTAAAATAGCATGTTTTACAGCAATAACACTGATCAATGTGGATCTGTAGATTGTAATAACAGCCTGATTCTTTGTATCATTTCATCATTGCAATTATTTTTTTTCTCACTCAGGCAATTCTGAGTATTGGAAAATGAATCATCTGTGAAATGTGAAGCAGTCATGCTACTTGTTCAGCATTATAAATCCTCTGCAATACTTGAGATAAAATACCATAACTCAAAATGAAGATTGGGTCGGGTAATGAGAGCTGATAAATGTTATGCCTTTTCAACTAATATAAAGTAGTTTCTCTGGCAAAAAGGTTACATGTTTTAAAGGAGCAAGTGGTTGTATAGATTAACGTACAGGCAGGATTTTGGTGATGTTGGATGGAACTCATTGACTGACAGTACACCATCAAGGGGGTTCTTTAAAGCTGTAGAACAGAGTGCCAATGATCTGTTCTGGAGAAGAGCTTGAAGAACAGAACTTAGGTCCAGTGAGGTGTTGGAATGGACTGCTGATCAGAAGCAGTGCCATTTAGGTAATGATGGGTTAATGTGTGTTAGGGAGCAGAGCTTCACAGTCAAGATGTCACTAGAATTGAAGTTGATGGAGATGATCAGGATTAGAGTTAGAGGGGGAAAGAGGGCTAATGATGAGCTTTGGGACCTGGGTAGTGAGGGAATGTGAGGAATCAGGATCAGTCAAAGTCAAGATCAAGGTGCAGCGTTAGTTGAGTGAGGGAGGAATGGCTGTTTTTGGCTTGCTTGGAGGAGGGAGTTGATCCGATCTAGTGGCCAGGGAAGAATTGTTGAGATAACTGGGTAGTGGGTGTGGTTGGGATCATGGGGAGGGAGACCTTGAGGGATTGGAGGTGAATAGGGAACTTAAATTTATGGTGCATTAGTCTGTTACTATGATGTAAACATAGTTATCTCTGAAATAACTAACTGTGATTACACTTGGGACCTGATTGGGATATGACACCAATTAATGTGACTGAAATCACACTTGATGTGCAACTTGAACTCTCTTTGAAATGTGGTTGAAAATCTTTCTAAAGTAATTTGAAAAAGCTGGGAATCATCATGATTATGTTTCATTATTTTCAGCCAGGTGATTTAGTCACTGGGTGTCAGCTTTAAGCACATTCAGGTCTATGAAAAGCAGAGTGAGGCATGCTTTTAGCCCTGCATTTAACTATTTGGCATTTCTAACTTCCATCAACATAAATCAATTTATGATCTTTATGAAATAGTTTCCAAAGGTGCTAATTAGGACTGAATTAGACGAGATTTTACACTGTTGCAATAAGACATCATGAATATCACCAATTACCAGTGGTTCATAAGGCTGCAAAGAGGAACTGATAACATGCCTATTTTAGTAAGATGGAACTGAGAAGTAGAGAAATTATGCTCAGCTTGTATTGAAAGGCAGTAAGACGAGACTTGAATATCTCTGGTTGTTATAAATTGGAGATTGTGCACAAACTATTTGCAAGAATGATATCAGAACTGCAAGGCTAAACTGAGAAAGGATAAATAGACTGGACCTCTTTCCTCTAGAAGAGGTGTGACCTGATATAAATCTTTAAAATAGTGAAAGGTTTTGACTGAGTGAATGATATAAGGGATTTTTTCATGAGGATAAGCTAATGGGGTTTAAATCGGTGTTGTCGTGAGTTGCTGGGGTGGTGCGGTTTGAAGGGCTCGAAGAACCTAATCCATGCTGTGTCACTAAGTTATTAAATAATAGTTAATAATAATACCTGCTGTACCTAATAAAGCGGCCATCAAGTGTATGTCCGTGGTCTTCTGGGGTAGCCCATCCATTACAAGGTTTGACATGTTGCGCAATCAGAGGTGATCTTCTGCACGTTACTGACCATACAAGGAAAACCAGCATTGACTGCTCCAGTGAAGACTCCCTCCCTGACCTTTTAAACAACTTTTCTGCCGGCTTCGAGGCATGGAACTCAATGGCAGCCACCAAACACCAGCCCTCATCCAGGTGAGCAGCCACTGTCTGTAAAACAGCACAAGTGAGAAGGAGCCTGCAGGGTGTTAAGTGAGTCGGGCCAGTTAAGATCCCAGGCCAAGTACTCAGGGAGTGTGCACCCCAGCTCACTGATGCCTTCACCAACATCTTCAACACTTCACTCATCCAGGCTGCTATCCCACAAGCTTCAATTCAGCCACCATTAATCACGTACCAAAGAACGCTACACCTTCAGACCTAAGTGACTACTTTCCAGTGGCACTAATGCCAATCCATATGAAGTGCTTTTAACAGCTGGTAATGGCCTTAGCATCTGTCATGCACCTGGCTCTGACACACCTGGAAAACAGAATCATTTACGTCAGAACAACAACACACACAAAATGCTGGTGGAACACAGCAGGCCAGGCAGCATCTATAGGGAGAAGCGCTGTTGACGTTTTGGGCCGCGACCCTTCATCATTTACGTCAGAATGTTGTTTCTGGATTTCAGTTCGGCATTCAACACTATTGCCCCACAAATCTTGGTGAAAATCTCCTGCTCCTCAGTCTAAGTACACCACTGTGCAACTGGGTGTTGGAGTTCCTAATAGGATGCACAACCACTTCTCCTTCCTCTTCAGGCTCAGCAGACATGCCCCCCCACCCCCAGGCTGTGTGCTGAGTCTGTGTACACTCTCCTCATACGTGACTGCACCACCGAGCACCCATTGTCAAGTTCGCCAATGAACCAACAATGATGAGACACCCTATAGAGAGGAGGTGGGAAATAACTTTCTCAGTGTCAGTAGGACAATGAAGATGGTTATCGACTTCAGGAGAACTTGCACCCCTCTTTAAATCAGCACCACTGAGAGCGTTTTCAATGTCCTGAGATTGCACATGCTACAAACCTCTTATGGGCTCAGAACACATCCCACATAATCAGGAAAGCTCACCAATGCCTCTGCTTTCTAAGGAGGCGGAAGAGAGCTGGGGTTTGCATGTCTAGACTCTCGTCCTTCCACGTAAGTGCATCATTGTGCAGCACGGAAACTGCACTGCAGCAAACAGATAGTCAAAACTGCCCAGTGCATCACCGGCAGCAGCCTACCCACCATCAAGGACATTTATACAGAAAGGTGGGGGGAAAGACCAGTACTATCATGAAGGATCCTACCCACCCTGCTCATGAGCTGTTTGCCCAACTGCCATCAGGGGAAGGTCTAGTAGCATCCATGCCAGGACTACCAGACTCAAAAATAGTTACTTGCCCCAAGCAGTAAAACTGATTAACTTCCACAACCGCCAGCACTATGACTTTATCATTTCCTGTCAGAGTTCAGAGTCACCTGATTGTACAGAAACTCCTGTGCTTAGCGCCACCTTATGGATGTGAAATCAATCTATGTGTGGTACATAAGCTACCTTATGTGTTTATGTTTATTGTTTTTAATTGTATTATTTATTGTGTTTTTTCTATTGCATCAGATCTGTAGTAACCTTGTACTCCACGCTTGTAATGGAAATGACGTTAAGTGTTAAATAATCTAAACACTCAACACCTCTGTTGGATCACATGGTTATTTAAGTTACCGTCACCTTCCTGTCAGCTTGAACTAGTCTGACCTCTCTCATTAACAAGGTGTTTTCACTGGGAGAACTGCCACTCACTAGATGTTCTTTCTTTTTCTCTGTAAACTCCAGAGACTTCTGTGCACAAAAAATCCCAAAAGATCAGCAGTACCTGAGCAGAGATACTCAAATTACCCTGTCTGGCACAAGCAATCATTCCATAATCTAAGTCACTTAGAGCACATTACTTCTCCATTCTGATGTTTGGTCTGAGCAGCAATGAAACCACACCTGCATGCTTTTATGCATTGAGTTGCTGCTTTGATATTTGCACTAATGAGCAGATGTACAGGTGTACCTAATAAAGAGACCACTGAGTCATTTCTCTGAATGAAGGAGAAAACCCTTTTGTTCAGAGAATGTGGAACTCACCATGATAAGGAGCATAGAGTCATAGAAAAGTACAGCACATAAACAGGCCCTTAGGCCCATCTAGTCCAGCCAGAACTATTAATCTGCCCACTCCCATCAACCAGACATTAGATCTCCATACCCCCCCCCCCCCATCCATGTACCTATCCAATTTCTCTTAAGTGTTGAAATCAAACCTGATGGCTTCTTGGTCCACTCGTTTACAACCCTTTCAGTGAGGAAGTTCCCCTCCCTGTTTCCCTTAATTTTTTCACCTTTCACCCTTAACCCATAACCTCTGGTTGTAGTTTCCACTGTAGTCTCAGTGGAAAAAGCCTGCTTGCATTTATCCGATCTATATCCCTCATAATTCTGTATACCTCTAACAAATCTCCCTCAATCTTTGCCATACCAATGAATAAAGTCCTAAACTATTCAATCTTTCCTTCTAACCCAGGTCCTCCAGGCCTGGTAACATACTTGTAAAAATTTTTTGTACTCTTTCAACCTTATTTTTAATCAATTGATGCAAGTTGTATAGATGTATTTAAAGGGCATCCTTGTGAGGGCAAACTTACATGAGGAAGAAAAAGAGAAGATCAAATTGAGTATCAGTGCTGGCTTGGATGGATTGGGCAGAATAGCCTACTTACGCAATATATTCTGTGTAATTAAAGTGCGATGTGGCTTCCAACAAAACTTGAACGTCTAGTAAACCATAAGGGAGATGTAATAGATTTCAAGGAAATGTAGTCTAATTGATGAAATAGGTGCCAAATGAAATTTAATGTTGAGAAATGTGAAGTGTTATATCTTGGTAGCAAGGATGAGAACATTGTGGTCACAGCTCTGAAAGAGGTGTATAAGTACAGCCTTAAAAGTATACTCTATGTGTACATTTAGCTGAAAATGACTGAGTGGATTGAAAATATGCTAAGCAAACTTAGGGAATTTTGAATGTTTCAACTGACTCAAATTATGAGTACAAGGAAGTTGTGATGAATGTTTTCAGGCATTGGTTTGGACAGGGTTGAAGTCTTGTTCTAAGACTCATTCTTCAGAAAAAATGGCAAAGCTTTAGAGAATATGCAGAAAAAAATCATGAAAATGATTGTAGGAAGAAAAGACTTCAATTATGAATAGATTACAAAAGCTAGAACATTTTTCTTTAAACAAAGTAATTTCTAAAGGGATTTAACAAAGGTTTAACATGAGGAATTTATTTTTTGACAAATTCGAGTCTGGAGAGCACAGTGAGAAATGGTAATAAAAGCAGATTCACAAGTGTTGTTCAAAGAGGAAGTTAGTTCAGTACTAGCCAGGTTTGTGGGGAGAGGGTAACTGGCTGTGTTGTTCTTGCATTGAAATGAGAGACTTAATGCTCCAAATGACCTCCTTCTATACTGTGCCACACAAAAAACGCTGGAGGAACTCAGCAGGTCAGGCGGCATCCACGGAAAAGAATAGTCAACGTTTCAGGCCGAGACCCTTCTTCAGGATTTGGCCCGGAAAGGGTCTTCGCCCGAAATGACGGTGGTTTACTCTTTTCCATAGATGCTGCCTGGCCTGCTGAGTTCCTCCAGCACTTTATGTGTGTTGCCTTGGATTTCCAGCATCTGCAGATTTTCTCGTGTTTGTTTCCTTCTACACTGTAATCATTCTGTGACTGTGTGATTCTGTAAAGCAAACTTGCTGCAGACAACACAGTTTAAATAAGCATCTTGTTAGATTTGATATGACATTGTAAAACTCCTCTTCACCAAAGCCTCTGCAGGGGTTCCACATCTGCTCCGTCACAAGGACTGTTGTCACCGGCAGGCTTGCTAAGGGATATTTAAAATGGATGTAGCATATCTAAATTTTTTTAAAAAACTATCTTATAAGATCCCACACAAAAGATTGCTTTTTACAATGAGTGCTCATTGGGTTAGGGGATATGTAAGCATGAACAGAGGCTGGTTAGTGGATTAGCATGAAGTTATAAGAGGTAGTGAGGTTGAGCTGGCACGACAATCACTGCTGGGCCTCATCCTGTTATTTTATGTGGATGTATGAGATGAAAGGAGAAAGACGGCTGATGGCACAAGGCTAGATGCACAACTTAGCTGTCGGGAGTAGAGAAAACAACCTGCTAAGGGATTTTCTGGAATATTCAATAACTAACTGAACTTGAAAGGAGGAGAGAAATGAAGAATAACATGGGGGAATGTGAGGTAATTCACTTTGGTCCAGAGAATGGAAGAACTGTCAAATGTCTGACCTAGTAAATCTTGAGAAATAAGACGTTCTTGTACTTGAAACATAGAAAATTGACACGTGGGTATAGCATGTAGATGGTAAATCAAAAAAAATATTGTAGTTTATTGCAAAGTAGATGGAACAAAAGAGTAAAGATATATTGCAATTCTATGGAGCTCATTCGGCATAATTTTAGTCTCTGTTCACAGAAAGGATATTATTACAACTACTAATCCTGGTTTATCTTGTGTAAAGTGAAGGTTAAACTAAAACCATTGAACTGCATTAAGAAGATAAACTACCAAATCCTATCAGGTATATGCCATGTCACATACTGTTGACTGTATCCTGATGGATCTGTGAAACTCAGCTGAAGCTGTGCAAAGAAGGGAGGTGGTGAGTTTCCAGTGTTGGAGCCTGAGCCAGAAGATGCTTGATGGCCAGACTCTCAAAACAAAAACAAGTCTAGGGTACATAATCAGATTCTCTTTCCCAGATTGGAAATGCCAAATACAAGAGGGCACAGGTTTAAGGTGGTACAGGGAAAACTTAAAGGAGCTTTGTGGGGCAAGTTTTTTTTAAAGAGAGTGATAGATGCCTGAAATGTGTTGCCTGGGAAGTGGCAGAAGCCAATGTAATAGCAACACTTAAGAGGCATTTAGACAGACATGTGAGCAGATAGGGGTTAGAGGGATACATACCATGTACAGTTTGATTGGTGGGATGAAGAGCCTGCTTCTGTTCTGTACTCTATTGAGTTAAGTACTGGAGCATTCTGTGGTTACCACAGAGGTTACTGCATCTGCTAAGTGAAAATGAAATAATTATTTGATGCAGAAGAAAGGACTATAGATTCTGAGATTTACCTTTTCTGAACTAATACAAGATTAAAAGTTAGTGTGTCACTCAAGCCTTTTCTTCTATTCACTTAGATCATGGGTGATCTGTCCCACCACTCCATCTTTGCTCATTACTGATAACCCATGAAATTAAAATCTATTCACCCGTCTTGAACATTTCGGTCGAACCAGTCTTCTGGTAAAATTAGTTCTGCATTTGCATTACTCTGTTTAAAATGTACTCTGCTACTTTGTTCTATATACCAACACCAAAGGGCATTTCTGTGGTTTTAACCCCTCAATCAATTTAAGAACTTTGATCACCCACAAACTTTTGAAGTCACAGGACAAGACAAATTTCTGCAAGCTGTCCTCAGAGGTTCAGATTTTAAGTCTAAGTATCACTTTAATATGTCAGTACAGTTCCTTATCCATGGTTAGGATGCACCAAAGCTGTCCTTTATAATAGATCTGAGCAAGGGTCTGTATAATTGATGTATTGCCTCCTCACCTCGAAGATTAAATTCCCTTGAACATTTGCCCTGTATGTTCAATATGCCCTAATGCCTGAAGGACACACAGAATAATGGAGGACAACAGAAAGCCATTTAACCCATTAATCTCTTCAGAATAACCTAATTAGTCACATTTCCAAGCTCATTTTCATCTTCTGCAATTTATTCCATTTCCTCATAAGACCTATTGCTGCATTTGTAAGCAATACCCTTTCAGGAAGAGAATTTCTAAATCCTATCAATTGCATTAAAAAAGTTTTTTTTGTTCATGTGACCTCTGCTGCTTCAGGTAATTTCCATAAACCCATTTTGTTCCATTCATAGAAATAATTTTCCTTATTTATTTTATTAGATTTTTTTGTAAGTTCCATCAAACCAGTCTCTTCCCAGCTATTTCTGCTTTAAAAATATAGCCTGTCCAAACTGTTTAACTTTGAGCTTTTATCTTTGAAACCATTCTAGTAAATTACAAACAAGAGAACCTCTGCAGATGTTGGGAATCCAAAGCAAAATACTGGGGGGAGTTCAGCAGGTCAGGCAGCATCCGCGGAAAAGTAAACAGTTGTTGTTTCAGGCCCAGAGCCTCCTTCAGGACTGAGAAGGAAAGGAGAAGATACCAGAATAAAAAGGTGGGGGGAGGAGAGGAAGGCTAGCTGGAAGGTGATGGGTGGGTTACAAAGGTGGCTGGAGAAGAAGGAATCTGAGAAGAGTGGACAATAGGAAAAAGAGAAGCAAGGGGAAGGGGAAGCAATTGGGAGGTGAAAGGAAGTGAAAAGTCAGACTGGGGAATAGAGGGAGGGAAGGAGATTTATTTGCCAGAAGAAAATTGATACTGATGTCATCAGGTTGGAGGCTACCCAGACAGAATATAAGGTGTTGCTCCTCCACCCTGAGGCTAGCCTCATTTTGGCACAGTAAGTCTTTACTATCTCTACTACTTCCTCAAAAGCTTCAGTTCCTTCTTAAATCATGCCTAAATGCCTCAGAGCTGAAAATGGCATTCAGTGTGGAGTTAAACCAAACCGATGCATTTCATTTTACTTACCTGGATTTTGTTGTCAGTTCCAAAATAATCACATGTGCTTTTCTTTAATAACCCTTTTCAAATCGTCTGACCTATGACCTTGTACTTGTATCCACAGGGTTTACTTTCTAGAGCCCTTTGAAATAGCACCTCTTAGTTCACTTTGCATATCCTCCCTCCTCCAACCTAGCTGCTCTCCGCATCCCTCTAACTCCTCCTGTTATCCTCAGATCTGGTCTGATTTCTGGGAAACACACTTCACTTCAGTATGAGAACTAGTTATTGACTGAACAACAGATTTTGACATTTCTTCTTGCCTTTCCTCTCTCATTCCATTGCTGTCAAGCTGGCATCAACCACTTTGATTGTACTTAAGACCATAAGATCATAAGATATAGGAGCAGAAGTAGGCCATTCGGTCCATTGAGTCCGCTCTGCCATTCAATCATAGGCTGATCCAACTCTTCCAGTCATTCCCACTCCCCTGCCTTCCCCTATGTCCTTTGATGCCCTGGCTAATCAAGAACCTATCTATCTCTGCCTTAAATACACCCAATGACTTGGCCTTCACAGCTGCTCATGGCAACAAATTCCACAGATTTACCACCTTCGGACTAAAGAAATTTCTCCGAATCTCTGTTCTAAATGGACGTCCTTCAATCCTGGAGTCATGCCCTCTTGTCCCAGGCTCCCCTACCATGGGAAATAACTTTGTCATATCTAATCTGTTCAGGCCTTTTAACATTCGGAATGTTTCTATGAGATCCCCCCTTATTCTCCCAAACTCCAGGGAATACAGCCCAAGAGCTGCCAGATGTTCTTCATATTGTAACCCTTTCAACCTTTTAATGCATACTTTAGATCTGTCTTCACCAGGGAGGACACAAGCAATCTCCCAGATGTATGGATGGGCCAGGGTCATAAGATATCAGAGGAATTGAGACAGATTGACATTAGGAAAGAAACTGTGATGAGTAGACTGGTAGGACTGAAGGCTAATAAATCCCCGGGTCCAGATGGTCTGCATCCGAGGGTTCTAAAAGAGGTGGCTCAGGAAATTGCGGATGCATTGGTAATCATTTTCCAATGTTCCTTAGATTCTGGATCAGTTCCTGAAGATTGGAGAGTGGCTAATGTTGTCCCACTTTTCAAGAAGGGAGGGAAGGAGAAAACGGAGAACTAACGTCAGTCGTGGGGAAGATGCTTGAGTCCATTATTAAGGACGAAATAGTGGCACATCTAGATGGCAGAAATAGGATTAGGCCGAGCCAGCATGGATTTACCAAGGGCAAATCATGCTTGACTAATCTGTTGGAGTTTTTTGAGGGTGTAACAAGGATGTTAGATGAGGGTAAGCCAGTGGATGTTGTGTACCTAGATTTTCAGAAGGCATTCGATAAGGTGCCACATAGGAGATTGGTGAGTAAAATCAGAGCTCATGGCATTGGGGGCAGGGTTTCAACATGGATAGAAAACTGGTTGGCAGATAGAAAGCAAAGGGTAGCAGTGAATGGGTGTTTCTCAGACTGGCTGGAGGTGACTAGTGGGGTACCACAAGGCTCTGTATTGGGACCACAGCTCTTTACGATTTATGTCAATGATTTAGATGAGGGCATTGAAAACTGTATCAGCAAGTTTGCTGACGATACTAAACTGGGTGGCAGTGTGACATGCGAAGAGGACGTTAGGAGAATACAGGGAGACTTGGATAGGCTGAGTGAGTGGGCAGATACTTGGCAGATGTCATTCAATGTGAATAAATGTGAAGTTATCCACTTTGGAAGCAGGAACAAGAGGGCAGAGTATTGTCTGAACGGTGTCGAGTTAGGTAAGGGAGAAATGCAAAGAGACCTAGGAGTCCTAGTTCACCAGTCAATGAAGGTGAATGAGCAAGTGCAACAGACAGTGAAGAGGGCAAATGGAATGTTGGCCTTTGTTACAAGGGGAATTGAATACAAGAGCAAGGATGTTCTTTTGCATTTGTACAGGGCCCTGGTGAGACCACACCTGGAATATTGTGTACAGTTTTGGTCTCCAGGTTTAAGGAAGGACATTCTGGCAATTGAGGAAGGGAGCGTAGATTCACTAGGTTGATTCCTGGGATGGCAGGGCTGTCTTACGCAGAGAGATTGGAGAGATTGGGCTTGTACACGCTGGAATTGAGGAGATTGAGAGGGGATCTGATTGAAACGTTTAAGATAATTAAAGGATTTGATAGGATTGAGGCAGGAAATATGTTCCAGATGTTGGGAGAGTCCAGTACCAGAGGGCATGGATTGAGAATAAGAGGTCAGTTATTTAAAACAGAGTTGAGGAAGAGCTTCTTCTCCCAGAGAGTTGTGGAGATGTGGAATACACTGCCTCGGAAGACGGTGGAGGCCAATTCTCTGGATGCTTTCAAGAAGGAGCTGGATAGATATCTGATGGATAGGGGAATCAAGGGATATGGGGACAAGGCAGGGACTGGGTATTGATAGTGAATGATCAGCCATGATCTCAGAATGGCGGTGCAGACTCGAGGGGCCGAATGGTCTACTTCTGCACCTATTGTCTATTGTCTATTTTCACTTGTGTTCATGGCTCTTAACTGCCCGCTCTATCATCTCATCAAGAACTTTAATAATGAACATGAGAAACCAGATCCCTTCATACTTATTTGCTTTGCCATACCATAAGATTATATCTGACACTGAGGTAAAAATAAATCAGCACTATAACCCTTGATTGTCATAATATCCAATAATCAAATAATCTTGTTCTTGAATGTACATCATGACTGAGCTGCTAAAGGGTCGAGAATTAAATATTCACTATCAGCTCAGTGAGGAAACCTAATCTCAGTTCTGAATGGAAAGACCCGTTATTTTGAGAACACAAGAGATTCTGCAAATACTTTAAATCTGGAGCAACACACACAAAATGCTGGAGAAACTCAGCAGATCTGGTGGCATTCTTGGAGTGGAATAAACAGTTGACATTTTGGGATAAGAGCCTTCATCAGGTCTCAAAGGAAGGGGGAAAGAAGCTACATAAGTCTGGGTTGTGGAAGGAGTCAGTACAGGCTGGTCGGTGATAAATGAAACCAGGTGAGAGTGAAGCAGGGTTAGTGGAGGCGGGGAATGAATTGAGAAGTTGGGAGGTGAGATTTTCTTTGGAGTTTGTGATTGCTGGTTAAAGGGCACATCATTCCTCCATATCCCTCTGTTAAACCTCGTAAGAATGTTTGTTTGCTTCAATGAGATCACCTCTCATTCAGCTGAACTCTGAAATGTATAGACCCAGTCAGCTCAATCACTTCTCCCGAGAAAAAAGCGCATGCTTCAGGAGTGACTTAGTCAGATGCAGTCCTTGCCCTAACAAATCTGTGCTAGCTCCCCTTTCTTAACGGTAGTCTATATTATTCTGCATGAGCCCAACTGGATTTCTCAGTTTCTATAAGCTTTCCCACCTTTAACGGTGAAATGAATCAACTATGATTGCCATACTTATCCTCCCCACTACAAGGGATCTAACATCCTACATCATCTTGTTCTTTGCTGGCATGGAGACACGGAGTCACAAAACACCACGACACAGAAACAGGCCCCTCGATCCATCTAGTCCATGCTGAACTAATTTGGCAGGGGATAGGAAATGGAGTAATAGGGCTAAGGATGGGACAGTTGGTATGCAAGTAAATCAGTGTATAGTGACACTGTGATGAAGGGTGGGCAGAAGACAGGGCAAAGTACCAGTCAGTGGGATGAATTGAAGTGTAACATTGGGACGATGGATTGAGAGGTTTACATTTGTATGCAGTAGACAGAATTAGTTAGGTGACCTTAGAGCTCAATGAAAGAATAGTAGCTATAATATGGGTATCACTGAGTCGTGGCTGAAAGCAGATCATTTTTGGGAGCTTAACATCTAAGGATGTACATTGTATAGAAAGGACAGGCAAGAAGGCAGAGGGGGTTGGGATGGCTCTATTGGCAAAAATTGTAATCAAATCTTTAGAAAGAAACATAGAAACCTGCAGCATAATAGAGGCCCTTCAGCCACAATGCTGTACTGAACTTGTACTTGCTTTAGAAATTACCTAGGGTTACCCATAGCTCTGTATTTTTCTAAGTTCCATGTCCCTATCCAAGAGTCTCTTAGAAGACCCTATCATATCTGCCTCCACCACCGTCGCTGGTAGCCCATTTCATGCACTCACCACTCCCTGCGTAAAAAAACTTACCCCTGACATCCCCTCTGTACCTACTTCCAAGCACCTTAAAACTGTGCCCTCTTGTGTTAGCCATTTCAGTCCTGGGAAAAAGCCTTTGACTATCCAGATAATCAATGCCTCTCATTATCTTATACACTCCTGTCAGGTCATCTCTCATCCTCCGTCACTCCAAGGAAAAAAGGCTGAGTTTACTCAACCATTTCTCATAAGACATGCCCCCCAGTCCAGGCAATATCCTTGTAAATCTCTTCTGCACCCTTTCTATGGTTTTCACATCCTTCCTGTAGTGAGTTGACCAGAACTGAGCACAGTACTCCAAGTGGGGTCTGACGAGTGTTCTATATAGCTGTAATATTACCTCTTGGCTCTTGAACTCAAACCCATGCTTGATGAAGGCCAATACACTGCATGCCTTCTTAACAACACAGTCAACCTGCACAGCAATGTTGTGAGTCCTATGGACTTGGACCCCAAGATCCCTCTGATCTATGCTGCCAAGAGTCTTACCATTAATACTATAGTCTGCCATCATATTTGACCTACCAAAATGAACCACTTCACACTTATCTGGGTTGAACTCCATCTGCCACTTCTCAGCACAGTTTTGCATTCTATCGATGTCCCTCTGTAAACTCTGACAGCCCTCCACACTTTCCACAACACCCCCAACCTTTGTGTCATCAGCAAATTTTTTAACCCTTCCCTCCACTTCCCCATCCAGGTCACTTATAAAAATCACGAAGAGTAAGGGTCCCAGAACAGATCCCTGAGGTATACTGGTCACTGACCTCCATGCACAATAAGACCCGTCTACAACCACTCTTTGCCTTCTGTGAACAAGCCAGTTCTGGATCCACAAAGCAGTGTCCCCTTCCATGCCTCCTTACTTTCTCAAAAAGCCTTGCATGGAATACCTTATCACGTGCCTTGCTGAAATCCATATACACTACATTTACTGCTCTACCTTTATCAATGTGTTTAGTCACATCCTCAAAAAATTCAATCAGGCTCATAAGGCACGACATGCCTTTGACAAAAACATGCTGACTATTCCTAATCATATTATGCCTCTACAATTGTTCATAATTCCTGCATCTCAGGATCTTCTCCATCAACTTACCAACCACTGAAGTAAGACTCACTGGTCCAGAAAGGCTGAGCTGGCCTGTTTCTGTGCTGTAATTGTTATATGGTTATATATGGTTATATGGTCTATAATTTCCTGGGCTATCTCTACTCCCTTTGTTGAATAAGGGAACAACATCTGCAACCCTCCAATCTTCCAGAACCTCTCCTGTGCCCATTGATGATGCAAAGATCATCGTCAGAGGCTCAGCAATCTCCTCCCTCGCCTCCCACAGTAGCCTGGAGTATATCTCATCCAGTCCCGGTGACTTATCCAATTTGATGCTTTCCAAAAGCTCCAGCACATCCTTTTTCCTAATGTCTATATGCTCAAGCTTTTCGGTCCACTGCAAGTCAGCCCTACAATCGCCAGAGTCCTTTTCTATAGTGAATACTGAAGTATTCATTAAGTACCTCTGCGATCTCCTCCAGTTCCATACACACTTTTCCACTGTCACACTTGATTGGTCCTATTCTCTCACATCTTATCCCCTTGCTTTTCACGTACTTGTAGAATGCCTTGGGGTTTTCCTTAATCCTGTCCGCCAAGGCCTTCTCATTGCCTTTGTTGGCTTTCCTAATTTCATTCTTAAGCTCCGTCCTACTAGCCTTATAATTTTCTGAATCTCTATCATTACCTAGATTTCTGAACCTTTCATAAGCTTCTCCTTTCTTCTTGACTAGATTTTCAACAGCCTTTATATACCATGGTTCCTGTACCCTACCTTCCTTTCCCTGTCTCCTTTCACAGTAATTTTTGCTTTATTATATGTCCTCTCTTTCACTGTTATGCTGTCCTTGACTTCCCTTGTTTGATACCGTAGCCTCTTCCTCCCTTTTGAATACTTCTTCATTTTTTGATGTATCTGTCTTGCACCTTCCAAACATCTCCCAGAAAGTCCAGATGTTGCTGTTCTGCTATCATCCCTGGCTAGTTTTCCACTGTGAAAAGAGGTGACGTTGAATCCTATGATGCAGACTCTTTGTGGGTAGTGTTAAGAAAATTGCAAGGGTAAAAAGACCTTGATGGAATTTTTCTTCAGCCTTCCAAACAGTAGCCAGGATGTTCGGTACAAGTTACAACGGGAGTTCAAAAAGGCATATAAAAAGGGCAGTGTTACGTTAGTCCTGGGGGATTTCAATACTCAGGTAAATTGGGAAAATCAGGATGGTGCTTGATCACAGAGAAGGAATTTGTAGAATGCCTACAGGATGACTTTTTAGAGCAACTTGATGTTGAGCCCACTAGGAGAAAGGGACTGGGTGTTGTGTAATGAACTGGATTTGATTAGGGAGCTTAAAGTAAAATAACAATTTGGTGACAGTTATCATAATATGATAGAATTCACCCTGGAAGAAACTAAAGTCAGATGTTTTGGTATTACAGTGAATTAAAGGGAGTTACAGAGGCAAGAAAAGGAGCTGGCCAAAGTTGATTGGAAGTGGAAACTAGCCGGAGAACTTTGGTTGGACTTTCTGGGAGAAATTCGGAAGGCGCAAAATAGATACATCACAAAAATGAAGAAGTATTCTAAAGGGAGGATGAGGCAACAATGACAAACAAGGGAAGTCGAGGACAGGATAAAAGTGAAAGGGGACATATAATAGAGCAAAAATTACTGTGAAGGTAAAGGTTTTGAAAGCTTTTAAAAACTAACAGAAGCAACTCAAACAGCCATAAGGATAGAAAAGATGAAATATGAAGGGATGCTTGGCAATAATATATAAGTGGATACCAGAAGTTTCTTCAGACTTATTAACAGTAAAAGAGAAGTGATAATGGATATCAGACAGCTGGGGAGGTAGTAATGGGGCAGAAGTGACTGTAGTTGCTATTCCTATTGAGATGATGCTTTGGAAGGTAAAAGGTCTGAAGGTAGATCAGTCACCTAGACCAGATGGACTACACCCCAGGGTTCCCAAAGTAGCAGCTGAACAGTCTGTGGAGGCATTACTAATGACCTTTAAAGAATCACTAGATTCTCGAATGGTTCCAGAGGACTGAAAAATTCCAAATGTCACTCTGCTCTTGAGGAAGGAAGGGAGGCAGAAGAAAGGAAATTATAGGTTAGTTAGCCTGACATCAGTGGTTGCGAAGGTTTTGGAGTCTATTATTAAGGATGAGGTTTCAGAGTACTTTTGAAGGCACATGATAAAATAGACCAAAGTCAGCACAGTTGCCTTAAAGGGAAATCTTGCCTGGCAAATCCATTGGAAATCAAACCAACAAGTAGGATCAGAATCAGGTTTAATATCACCATCATATGTCATGAAATTTGTTTTCTTTGTGGCAGCAGTACAATACAATACATAATAGAGAAAAGCTGTGAATTATACTAAATATATACGTAAATATGAAATAGTTAAATAAGTAGTGCAAAAATAAAAATAAAAAAAGTAGTGAGGTAGTGTTCATGGGTTCAATGTCCATTCAGAAATCAGTTGGCAGTGGGGACGAAGCTGCTGCTGAGTTGTTGAGTGTGTGCTTTCAGGCTCCTGCACCTCCTTCCTGATGGAGTGAGAACAGGGTATGTCCTGGGTGATGGAGATCCTTAATGATGGATGTCGCCTTTCTGAGGCATCACTCCTTGAAAATATCCTGGATACTACGAAGGGTAGTGCCCATGATGAAGCTGACTAAGTTTACCACTTTCTGCAGCTTATTTCAACCATGTACGGTAGCCATACCAGATGGTGATGCAACCAGTTAACATGGGGATAAGGCAGGAGAACATGGTTGAGAGAGATAATAAATCAGCCATGATGGAATGTGCAGTGACTCAATGGGCCATCTGGCCTAATTCTGCTCCTGTGTCTTATGCTTTTATAAGCTGTTAGTTGCCTAGTCCCATTGACCTGTACCCAGATCAAGGCCTTCCATACCCCTCCCATCCGTGTACTTATCCAAATGTCTTTTAAATGTTGAAATCAAAACTGCATCCACCACTTCTGCTGGCAGCTCATTCCACACCCTCAGCACCCTCTGAGTGAAGAAGTTTCCCTCATGCTCCCCTTAAATACTTCACCTTTCATCCTTAACATATGACCTCTAGTTATGTTCTCACCCAACTTCAGTGAAAAAAGCCTATTTGCATTTACCCTATCTATACCCCTAATAATGTTTTATACCTTCATCAAATCCCCCATCGTTCTCCAATGCTCGAGGAAATAAACCCTAACCTATTAACTCTTTCCTTATAACTCAGGTCCTCAAGCCCTGGCAACATGGTTGTGAATTTTCTCTGTGCACAGTACTCCAAATTAAGCCTCATAAAGTCTTATACAATTTCAGCAAAACATTCCATCTCCTGAACTCAATACATTGATTTGTGAAGGCCAATGTGCCAAATGCTTTCCTTAAAACCTTATCAACCTGTGATGCCACTTTCAAGGAATAAAGGGTATAAATAACTAGATGCCTCTGTTTTACCACACTCCTCAGTGCTCTATCACTCACTGTCCAAATCTTACCCTGGTTTGTCTTCCAAAAGTGCAATAGCTCACACTTCCCTACATTAAATTTTATCTGCCATTTTTCAGCCGATTTTTCCAGCTGGTCCAGATACCACCGCAAACTCTGATAGTCTTCCTTGCTGTCCTCTACACACTCAATCTTGGTGTCATCCACAAATTTGCTGATCTATTTTATAATATTATCATCTAGAAGATCATTGATGTTGATGATAAACAATGGGCCCAGCACTGATTCCTGTATCACACCACCATTCACAGGCCACCTTGTTAGAGGGTAACCATTTGCAACGACTCTTTGTCTTTTCCCATGATGCCAATGTCCTATTTACTACCGCATCCCAGATGCCAAGTGATTAAACCTTCTTGACCAGCATTCTATGCGGACCTTGTCAGTGGCCTTATTAAAGTCCATGTACACACAATTCTCTGCCTTGCATTCATCAACATTCCTGGTAGCTTCTTTGAAAAACTCTTTAAGATTGGTTAACTACCTCCTACCACACCAAAAGCGATGTTGACTGTTCCTAATCAGACCCTGACTATCCAAATCCTTGTTTATCAGGTCCTTTAGGAATCCTTTCAAAGCACTACTGATATCATGCTCACTGGTTTATAATTTTCATGGATTATTCTTAAAGCCTTCCTTAACAATAGAACATCATTAGCTATCCTCCAATCCTCTGGCACATCACCTACGGCTAAGGTAATTTTAAATATCCCTGCTAGGGCCCCTGTAATTTCTGCAATAACCTCCCACAGGGTCAAAGGAACACCTTGGCAGGCCCTGGGAATTTATCCATCCTAACTTTCCTCAAGGTAGCAAATACCTCTTCCTCTGTAAACTATATGATCCATGACCTCAGTGCGGAATTGCCTCAATTCTACTGACCTTGTGTCCATCTCCCAAGGAAATACAGGTACATAAAACAATTTAAAATCACTCCTATTTCTTTTGGTTTCATGCATAATGACCACGTTGATCATCAATGCTGTCTGTTGCTGAGCATGGTGCACTTCAGGGGTGTGTGCTTAGCCCACTGCTCTAATCTCTCTATACCCATGACTGTGTGGCTAGGCATTGCTGAAATGTCATCTATAAATTTGCTGATGATACAACCATTGTTGGTAGAATCTCAGATGGAAACGAGAGGTTGTATAGGAGTGAGATATACCAACTAGTGGAGTGGTGCCGCAGCAACAACCTGGAACTCAATGCCAGTAAGACTGATCGTGGACTTCAGGAAGGGTAACTCAAAGGAATTCATACCAATCCTCATAAAGGGATCAGAAGTGGAGAGAGTGAGCAGTTTCAAGTTCCTGGGTGTCAAGATCTCTGAGGACTTAACCTGGTCCCAACATGTTGATGCAGTTATAAAGAAGGCAAAACGGTGACTATACTTCATTAGGAATTTGAGGAGATTTGGGATGTCATCAAATACACTCAAACACTTCTATAGATGTACCGTGGAGAGCATTCTGACAGGCTGCATCACTGTCTGGTATGGGGGGTGGGGCTACTTCATTGGACTGAAAGAAGCTGCAAAGGGTTGTAAATGTAGACAGCTCCATCTTGGCTACTAGCCTACAAAGTACCCAGGACATCTCCGAGGAGTGGTGTCTCAGAAAGGCAGCGTCCATGATTAAGGACCTCCAGCACCCAAGGTGTGCCCTCTTCTCACTGTTACCAACAGGTAGGAGGTACAGAAGCCTGAAGGCACACATTCAGCAATTCAGGAACAACTTCTTCCCCTCTGCCATCTGATTCCTAAATGGATATTGAACCTGTGAACATTACTTCACTTTTTTAATATATATTATTTCTGTTTTTTTGCACGATCTTTAATCTATTCAGTACATATACATTGTTATTTGTTTATTTATTTCTTTCTTCTTCTACATTATGTATCACATTGAACTGCTGTGTCAGTGATAATAAACCTGATTCTGATTCTGCTATCCTTTTGCTCTTAATACTGAATGCAGTATCTCTAGAAGCCATTTAGATTCTCTTTCTCAAGCATCTCATATTCTCCTTCCCGCCTATACTGGAGTAAACTTGAACTAACGAAAGATGCTTGGCAGTTGTGTCAGGGCTTGAGTACTGTCACCTCTTATAAAGTGAAATCAAGCAACATGGGCAACAACAGGGCTTTGCGTCCAGGTGAGCTCAATGCCTTCTATGTGTGCTTTGACTTCAGAACATGGAGGAAGCATCATGAGCTCCCACAGCCCCCCGATGATCTTGTGATGTCAGTTTCTGTGGCCGACGTGTGAACAGCCTTCTTTAGGGTGATCCAACAAAAGGCAACTGGGCCAGATGGCATACCTGGTTAAATACTAAAAACTTGTTCTGATTAAGAGACTGGAGCGTTCACTGAATTCTTTAACCTCTTGTTTTGACAGTCTGAGGTATCCACTTGCTTCAAGCAGGCTTCAATTATACTGGTGCCTAAGAATAATGTGGTAACCTGTCTCTATGACTATCATCCAGTAGGACTTACATCTACAGTGATGGAGTGTTTTGAGTGGTTGGTGATGAAACATATGAACTCCTGCTTGAGAAGCGACTTGGATCCACTCTAATTTGCATACTGGAGCAGCAGGTCCAGAGCAGATGCCATCTCATTTGCTCTTCACTCAACCCTGGAACATCTGGACACAAAGGTGCATGCATCAGACTGCTCTTCATCGACTGCAGCTCAGAATTCAATACCATCGTCACTCAAAACTGATCATTAAGCTTCAAAACTTTGGCCTAAATACCTCCTTGTGCAATTGGATCCTCGATTTCCTCACTTGCAGACCCCGGTCAGTTTGGATTGGCACAATCGCCATCAGCCCAGGGGCACCTCAAGGCTGTGTGTAATAGATCCCTGCTCTACTCGCTTTCTACTTATGACCATGAGGCTAAGCACAACTCCAATGCCGTATCCAAATTTGCTAATGGCACCACTGGTGTCGGCCAAATCAAGGTGGTGATGAATCAGCATATAGGAGGGAGATTGAACATCTGGCTGGGTGGTGCCATAACAACAACCTCTTACTCAACGTCAGAAAAATCAAGGAGCAGATTATTGACTTCAAGAGGAAGAAACCAGAGGTCCGTTGGAGGATCAGAAGTGGAGAAGCCTTTAAATTCCTCAGTGTTATTATTTCAGAGGACCTGTCTTGGGCCCAGCACAGAAGTGCAATTATGAAGAAAGCACTGCAGCACCTCTACTGTCCTTCCTTTGGAGTTTGCAGATTGGACATGTCACCTAAATCCTAAATCTATCGATGTGTGGTGGGCAGTATATTGACTGGCTCCATCACAGACTTAAATGGAAAACACTACAAAAAGTAGTGGATAAAAACACAAACTGCTGGCCAGACAGCATCTATGGGAGGAGGTAGTGATGACGTTTTGGGCCGAAACCCTTCATCAGGAGACAAAAAGTAGTGGATACAGTCCAGTCTTTCACAGGTAAAGTCTTCCCCATCATTGAGCACATCTACAGAAAATGCTGTTGAAGGAAGGCAGCATCCATCATCAGGACCCCTACCACCCAGAACATGCTCTCTTCTCAGTGCTGCCATCAGGAAGAAGTATAGGAGCCTCAGGGCTCACAACACAAAATCCCGGAAGAGTTACTACCCCTCAACTATCAGGTTCTTGAACCAAAGTGGGAAAACTCAACTTCACTTGCCCTATCATTGAATTGTTCTCACAAACAATGGCTCCAAATGTCGCCTGTATGTTCATTTCCAAAGGTGCTGCCTGACCTGCTGAGTTCTGCCAGCATTATTTCTGTGTTGCACGCAAAATCCAATGTCTCCAAGGGAACTGTGGCCCGCAGAATGTCCCGACTGCCCTGCTCTCTTCTTTTGAAATACATGCCCCATTGTACAAAATCCAATGTCTCCAAGGGAACTGTGGCACACAGAATCATCTGTTAGCTGTGGGAGATTGAAAAATTGTTGTCGATTCATTTGCAGTTTCTACCCATATTTCAATTATGTCAGAGAAGCAATGAGACACAAATATATCTAAAGAGAGGTAAAGATTTACTTATGAGAATGTTTCTGTGTCCAATCTTTAAGACCGAGGTTAAACTGAATGCCTATCAGACTGTTACATACTTTGATGTGCAGGCACAGCACTTAAGGCTGCTGCTGATCACAGTGTTAACACACACACACACACACACTCACTCAGAGTTAATACTTTAGAGTGTCTTTGCCAATTAGATAGACATGCTGTCATGGATTTGTGAAGCCAGAGCAGTGGAGTAGTGCGATACTAGTTTCACGTGTGGTTATGAGTAGCTGCTGCAATGTGTATAAGTAAAGCAAGATTACAGAAGATATTTTGGGAAACAGCCAGCGGAAAAAAAAGTGTAAAATATGAACAATTAGAATGAAAAATAAAATGAAGGAAACAGCAAAAATGCAAAAAAAAATTGAAGTAAGTGGAAAAATGATGAAGATTGGAAGACAAAGGCAGCATCTGACTTGCTGAGTTCCCCCACACTTTGTGTGTCGCTCTGGATTTCCAGCATCTGCAAAATCTCTCGAGTTCATGAAAAACAAACACTTTGCTTTATTTTATACAATTGAACTGAAGTGTAAAATTAATTGTTAAGATGATCAAAACATTTCCAGAGCACATAGAACATAGAAATCTACAGCACATTACAGGCCCTTCAGCCCACAATGTTGTGCTGACCATGTAGCCTACTCTAGAAACTGCCTAGAATTTCCCTAGTGCATAGCCCTCTATTTTTCTAGGCTCCATTTACCATGCCATATAATGGAAAATTGAATCACATGTTTTGTGGTCGTAACATGCATGTGCAAGGAGGCGTCGGGGCACATGACCATGATGTCAATCATTGTGCTTGAGTTTGAAAATACCTATAATAAAACAGCTTGGGCTTCAACAATGAATACATTGTTCTAATGGAAGGATGCTGCTGACTTAGCAATCCTAAAATGGACAGTCTGTAATTGAGACAGTGCTGTGAAACTTGCTGTGGAAGATGAGGATAGAATCTTCTTCCGTGCACTGATAAATTCAATCTCACAGACTTCTCCCTCCTACTCTTTATGTGCAGTTATTTAGACATTTTCATTACATTTACATACTTAAAAATACATAAATTACTTTTAAAATCTGAAAAACACATTAAAACACTTCCAATATATTCCCATTTTTTTAAGATTACACTGTAGTAAATTCCACCTACATCTTTTACCAGTCTGCAAATAGTCTCGTGTACACATCTGTGCCCTGCGGTGCATTACCCAGCTTACAATCTGAAAGTAATGCATATGCTGTTATGTGTAGTGGCACTGCTGGCTGTTGCCGACAAGTTTGCTGTCTAACCATCAGCACGGTGTCGGTGAGGAAATAGAGAAAAAAAAAATTAAGGAAAATGTCAAGGAGGTATTGAGTGAATAGTAAAACCAAAAATAATTTTAGTGAAGTAGAAAGATGTATGAAAAAGGAATTGGAGCAATAATTGCATAGTGAAAATAAATTAGAGTAAATGGGATCTGAAGAAAAAGGCTTGGCAACATTGTTTCAATGTGTTAACGTTTTATTCCTTCCTCCTTGAGTTAGTATTGAACTATAGGTGATTAAATAACAATGTACTGCCTGAGATCACTGACAGCAGAGCAATGTTATTTATGACACAAGTTATGGGATCGGCTTTATCTCCACATGTCCTCACTGCAGCTTGACACAGCAGCATATGGATCTTTATTCATTCATTTCTTAATATAGCACAAAACATGAGGTCTCAATACCATTGTACTTGCTGCATCAATACACACAGAATATTCCATAAACATAATACAATTTATGGTGTTATGAATCCCGTAACTGGAGAACTTACCAGCAAAGATAGAGAGGTCCGTTGAAGTCTGATGTCACTATTTTCAAACGTTTTATTCATAAAGGGACACAAAAGTAGGGTTAATACATACATTCAGATAGTGCACCTTGTCAACACTCAATCTAAAGCGCGGATATATTAATAATCATCATTAAGAAGTGAGCTCTGCTGGTGTCTAGGGGTTAATAGATTGTCCGTTGGAAATATAAAAGTCACTCTGAAAGTCTGCAGGCCTCAGCCCTTTGAAAAATCGTTGGGTTTCACGTGGGGCGACCGAGAGAGAGAGATTGGGGGAGAAGAGAAAGAACTTGCCGAGTCTTGATGAATCTTCCGTGAAATCGGGGGAGCGTTGGTTCCCTCTCCCCGATGTTAATTAAAAGCGGTTTTCTGTGATTCCAGCCACAAATTCCAATCCCGGAATCTAGCACACATGGCTTCCTTCAGAATGGCTTCCCACTGCTGCGGGATCACTCTCTCGTATCTTCTGGGTGCGTCTGAGGGGCTGTCCCCCTGAGACTCTCCTTCATACTTCCTCACGGAGTCGCAGGTGTCAATCAGGTTGTGATGATGCAATCTCTCTCTCAACCAGCCCACCTTGCCCGAGGGCTTTTCACGTGGTCTCCATGAGACAATAGTCACTGGCATCTTATTCTGTATCCCAGGTGGGACGTGCAATTTAGCGCGTTTCTTTCTCTCACTTCCTGGGTCTACTGACCCCCCCCCCCTCAGTTGCGATTCTCACAAGGGAGGGGGCTGGGATCATAACAATGGCTAATAGTGATCATTCTAAAGCTCAAAGTATATTTATTATCAAAGTATGTATAATATAAACAAGCTTGTGATTCATCTTCTTGCAGGCAGCCATAACACAAAAAAACCCCACAACAGAATTCACAAAATATCCCACACCCTGTGCACAACTTTAAACTGTATCAAAGAATGTTTAGAACATATAGAGGATGAATTAACTAATTGAAGAATTTTATCCCAATTCTCAATAGGGGTAGTAAAGTTAAGTTCTCTTTCCCAATCATTCTTATTCTTATAAAAGGCCTCTGAACGTATTTTCATAACTGTATTGTAAACATTTGATATAACACCTTTCTGAAAAGGATTTAGTTCTAACAATTTCTCCAAACTACCCATAGAATCTAGATTTGGAAAGGTAGGAAGTACAGTGTTTAAAAAGTTCCTAATCTGTAAATATCTAAAAAAATTAGATCTGAGCAAATTATATTTATTAGCTAATTGTTCAAAAGACATGAGACAATTATCCAAAAATAAATCAGAGAACCGTAGTATATCTTTAGTCTTCCAAGCTAAATAAGCTTGGTCTATAATAGAGGGATGAAAAAAGAAATTGGATACGATAGCAATTGCTAAAACAAATTGATTAAAAATTTCCAAAATTGAAACTATATACGTACGGTGTGTTTGACTATCGGATTGTCAGTTCGTTTATGTAATTTAGAAAGAGCAAAAGGAAGAGAAGTCCCTAAGATAAAACCCAATGAAAATCCTTGCACAGATTTAATTTCCAAATTTACCCAGTGAGGGCTAGGAGATAAATTCAAATCCCTTAACCAACATTTCAAGTATCGAATATTAATTGCCCAGTAATAAAATCTAAAATTTGGTAATGCCAATCCACCTTCCTTTTCTGACTTCTGTAAATATCTTTTATCTAACCTAGGATTTTTATTCTGCCATATAGATGAAGAAGTTTTGGAATCAACATTGTCAAAAAAGGATAAACATTGTCCAAGGATAAATTAGGCACATGAGTGAATCTGCAGATGCTGGAAATAAATAAAAACACGAAATGCTGGCAGAACTCAGCAGGCCAGACAGCATCTATGGGAGGAGGTAGTGACGACGTTTCAGGCCAAAACCCTTCATCAGGAATGAAGTAACATGGGATGGTGGAGAAGGGATAAGAAGTGGGGGGAGGGATGAAGTAGAGAGCTGGGAAGTGATAGGATGGAGGGAAATGGGCTAGGGGGAAGGTGGAGAATTATGGGAAATAAAAGAGAAAGAAAGGTAGGGCTGGGGGGAGATTATAATGAGGGGGGAGAAAGAGAACCAGACTAAAATAATAGATAGGGATGGGGTTAAGGGGGGGCAGGGGTATCAACGGAGGTCTGTGAGTTGAATGTTCATGCCAGCAGGCAGGAGGTTACCTAGGCGGGAGAAGGTATTGCTCCATCGACCTGCGTGTGGCCTCATCTTGACGGGAGGGGAAGCCATGGACAGACATATCGGAGTGGGAGTGGTCTGTGGATAAATTAGCTCATTTTTATTCCCACATAAATCCTATATGTGATAGATGTCATTCTGAGATAGCTTCTCTAACTCATATGTTTTGGTCATGTCCGTCCTTGGAAAAATATTGGCAAGACATTTTTGATATTATTTCCACGGTATTGAATATTGTCTTACAACCTCATCCTATTACTGTAATCTTTAGTTTACCAATGATGGAGTCAATTCATTTATCTCCTTCTGCTTGATTCTTCTGGATGATTGCATTCCTTACATTAATGGGCAAAAGGTCAATTTTGTTGAATTGGAAAGAAATTAATCCCCCTACCACATTCCATTGGTTTTCTCAAACTACGTCATGTTTAAACTTGGAAAAAATTAGAAGTGTCATATATGACCCTTCTATTAAATTTGAAAGACCTGGAGGCCATTCATTCAATATTTTCACATGATGTATATCCGGTTCCAATCCTATTTTTTTTTTTTGGTCCTGATTTTATATAGGATTGGAGTTGGTGACACCGTTGTTTTTTTGTCTTTTCTTAGATATGTTTTTTTTTTCTCTTTTTTTCTATTAGTTAGTGGTTATTTAGTAGATTATTTCTTTTTTGTGGTTATAATTTTTTTCTTTCTTTTTCTTTTTTTCTTTTTTTTATGTTTTTTTTATATTGATATGCCCAGTTTTTTTGTCTTGTTTATATTATATTTGTATCATGTATGATTTGGGAAGATTTAATTATAGTATTCTTATTGCTTATGTATCCGTTTATACTTATTTTAATTTTGTAATTTTGTAATCCCAATAATGATGTATCAATTTTATCATGTTGATATAAATAAAAAGATTGAAAAAGAAAAATATCCCACACCACAAAGGCAGTCACATATATCCAATGTGTGAAATAGACAGAACAAATCATGCAAAGAAATAATCCACAGAACATAGAGTCCCTGAAAGTAAGTCCTCAGGCCCGTAGCCAGTTCAGTGCCGCAGCTGGTCCAGGAGCCCAACAGCTTCTGGCCACGGCCCTGGAGCCAGGTTCAGTGCTGAGGTGGGTGTTCATGGCTGCAGGCCGCTGCTGCAGAGTCAGTTCAGAGCTGAGGCAGTTCAAAGCCTTCTAGAGTAGCGAGCTAAAGCCCGGTTCATCCTCCATCCTTGGCCTCGGTGGCTTACTCTTCTTAATCTGGTTTAGTGCTTAAATTGGCCAAACATCAGTTTGTTATCCACTCTCGGGCCTGGGCCCCACCATTTCAATCCAGCCCAGAGTTTCAGTTCAGATCCAAGTTCACTCCAGCAGTAACCGCTGCGGACATTCCTGCATTCTTGAGAGTCCAGTTGGACAAACATTTCAGGCGACCACAGAAACCCCAGGTCGAAGACTGTCCAAAAGCTCATCTCCCGGTGGGAAATTACAGGCTGTGGATTGCATAGATTGTTGTCCTGAAAAAGTATACTTTATAGAATTGTTAGTATTTTTGTTTGCAGTTTTCAAAGTGTTGCCATGTCTCCCCAGCACTATCTTCAATTTACTTCATGGATTTCCTTTCATCATTCTCCAGTTGACAGCTGACTCAGCTCCTTTTGTAGTAGATGTGTGCCACATTCCTGTTCACACATCAGTTACTCCACAATATTGACAGCTCTCTCACAGTACATACTGTGAGAACTATGCAGAATACAGAAGGCTTAGATGAGAAGTGCAAAAGAAAATTGGCAGGACAAAGAAGGAAAGTGAGAACATACTAGCGACTAACACAAAAAAAGGGAAACTAAAAGAATTTCTATAGACTTGTAGATGCTGAACGGTTAGTTAAAGGAGAAGTGAGGTCAATAAGAAACCAGATGGAGACAGGACGAAAGATAATGCTGAGACACTACATGTGCTTGCATTTGTCTTTACTTGGGAAGAAGATACTACCAAGGTCAGAACAAATAAGAGGGTGTATAAGAAGTGTTCTAGGTTGCTGATGGAAATGAGAGTGAATATTGTACTGGCCATTATTTTTCAATTATCCTCAGATACAAGCAGGCCTGAAGAATTGTGGAAATTACTGCTTTGTTCAAAAAAAGGGAATGGGGATAAGCCTAGCAACTACAGCTCAGTCTGCTGTGGAAATGTTTATTAACAATAATCCAGTTTGTAACTTGCAGGTGATGCAAAGCATGCAACAGATTGCAAAGTCTTGTTCGTGTGACTATACCATTCATGTGGCTGGTTCAGATAAGGTTGTGACCAACAGTTAGTAATCTGACCCCTAACTCATCTCTACACCCAGCATTTAGGTGCTGACAGACTCAACAGTGGCAGGCCATTTGAAGTAAAAACACCAACGCAGAACCGTAGATGTAGTGTATATGGATTTTAGCGAGGCATTTGATAAGGAACCCCATGCAAGGCTTATTGAGAAAGTAAGGAGGCATGGGATCCAAGGGGACCTTGCTTTGTGGATCCAGAACTGGCTAGCCCACAGAAGGCAAAGAGTGGTTGTAGATGGGTCATGTTCTGCATGGAGGTCAGTGACCAGTGGAGTGCCTCAGGGATCTGTTCTGGAACCCCACTCTTAGTGATTTTTATAAATGACCTGGATGAGGAAGTGGAGGGATGAGTTAGTAAATTTGCTGATGACACAAAGGTTGGGGGTGTTGTGGATAATGTGGAAGGCTGTCAGAGGTTACAGCGGGACATTGATAGGATGGAAAACTGGGCTGAGAAGTGGCAGATGGAGTTCAACCCAGATAAGTGTCAGGTGGTTCATTTTGGTAGGTCAAGTATGATGTCAGAATATAGTATTAATGGTAAGACTCTTGGCAGTGTGGAGCATCAGAATGATCTTGGGGTTCGAGTCCATAGGACACTCAAAGTTCCTGCTCAGGTTGAATCTGTGGTTAAGAAGGCATATGGTGCATTGGCCTTCATCAATCGTGGGTTTGAGTTCAAGAGCCAAGCGGTAATGTCACAACTGTAAAGGACCCTGGTCAGACCCCACTTGGAGTACTGTGCTCAGTTCTGGTCACCTCACTACAGGAACGATGTGGAAACTATAGAAAGGGTGCAGAGGAGATTTACAAGGATATTTCCTGGATTGGGGAGCATGCCTTATGAGAATAGGTTGAGTGAATTTGGCCTTTTCTTCTTGCAGTGACAAAGGATGGGAGGTGACCTGATAGAGGTGCATAAGATGATGAGAGGCATTGATCGTGTGGATTTTCCCCAGAGCTGAAATGGCTAACATGAGAGGGCACAGTTCTAAGGTGTTTGGAAATAGGTACAGAGGGTAAGTTTTTTTACACAGAGAGTGGTGAGTGCATGGAATGGGCTACCAGTGGCGGTGATGGAGGTGGATACAATAGAGTCTTTTAAGAGACCCCTGGACAGGTACATGGAGCTTAGAAAAATAGAAGGCTATGGGAGACCCCAGGTAAATTCTATGGTAAGGACATTTTCGGCACAGCATTGTGGGCCGAAGGACCTGCATTGTGCTGTACGTTTTCTGTGTTTCTATGTTTCTCTTGTTCAAAATTGCCTAATATTTAAGTGTCATCAACAATTATCACCCTAAATTCCTATGTTTTTGGGTCAACGGGTGGGCTGTTTGATTATCACAGAAGCTGTGTATGAAAATAAATTGTAGAAGCATAACTATACATTCTTTTTTATGATCTTGTGAGGAAGGGATGCTCTTTCGTTAAGTACCTAAAGATCACTTATCCTTTCTTTCTTTTTTTTTAGCCCGTATCTTTTGTAATATTAATCCTATTTGCGACAGATTTAATATTGAGTTGGCTACTTTAACACATATTTTTTGGTCTTGTATTAAGATAAATAATTTTTGGAAAGATGTCTTTAAAACTTTATCAAAAGTCTTGAATTTGGATCTACAACCAAATTTACTTACAGCAATTTTTTGGATCATTCAATCGGAAGCAGGATATATTCCTGTTTCTGCTCAGCTTTTACAACTTTATTGGCTAGGAGAGCCATTTTGCTTAAACGGAAGGACTCTAATCCACCTACTGCTCTTTATTGGCTTATCTCCATCATGTCCTGTTTAAGTTTAGAGAAAATAAGAAGTCGGACATTTGATACATCCTTTAAGTTTGAGGAAACTTGGCGACCTTTTATTCAATATTTTCATATGGTTTGATTTATACATCCTCGAAATGTTGGATTTGATCAGAAAAGATCATTTATCCATTGGTATTTCACTGACATATTCCTTTGATGTCTTGGCATTGTGAGAAGAATCTCTAGCAACTGACTTCCAGTGTGTCTGATGAGATTCTAGTATCTGTAGATTCACCTTCTTGTTCTCAAGTAACTGTGTTTGTTTTGATCACTTCCTGGTGCTATGCTCATAAGAATGTGATTTGATGCTGGGAGCTTTAAGTGCTTTATATATGTAAGACAATTTTCCTTTGAAAATCAAAAAATAAGCTGCAGATGCTGAATATTCAAATTAAATGTTGGAAAATGAATTAACTGTTGGACACCTAAAGTGCTGTCTGATCTGTATATTTACTTTCCATTCAATTCATTATTGTATTTTAAAAAAACTGACTGAGGCTGGATTCCCAAAGTTGAATTTGGAAGGTCTTCAACCTTTCCTACTTCGCCCATCGCAAACACCACCATCTTCCCAACTGATGAAAGAATTTGTAGATTATATTCAAATTCTGAAACGTCAGCTAACTTTGGAAGTAATTTCTCACTGATGCATTTAACTTAGCAAAAGAAGGTACTCCAAATGAGCTGAATGCGTTGTATTCCTGGCTTGATCTATATTCTTGTTATTTTGATAGCAGATATAATGATCATTTTTGTAGTTATTCTATGCAACAACTCCTGTCATTTACTTCAGTAATTAAGAAGTAAGTAACTTCTCACATATTTCAAAGTGTTCCAGTGATGAAAAGTTCTTTGTGATTCTAAGCACATTCTGTCTTCTTGGAAGTGAACAAAAGCCATTGGGGAAAGAAGCATTAATTAAAATTTAACAGCAACTAAAATTAGTGATGTGTACAATTAAGATAAGATTATCTTAATTGAGTGTTAATCAGGCACTAACCGAATGCCTTTTACTGAGGAGAATTTCCTTTGCAGTTCATTCTGGTCACTGTGGAACCAAAGTATCACAGACATTGTTGACAGCGTGCTATTGAAATTAACAGTAATGAACCATCATTTTAGTATTTCTTTTGTTTGGTTAGGTGATAGTATTTGAAAGAAAATTCTATTGCAATTCATAATGAAAACGGTTCCAGTCCATTCATATGCAGCTGGTTTTGTGATGTTGAGCATCACACAGATCATGAAGTCATACAAGCCTTGTGGCACCATGGTTCCTTGCCAACCATCAAACATCCACTTACACTAATCCTATATTAACACCATTTCTATTTCACCCACATACTCGTCAACTCCCCCCAGGTTCTAACACTTCAGCTTAGAAAATTGTACAGACAGGAACAGGCCCTTCACCCCACAATGTAGGCACCAAACGTAATGCTGAATTCTCTTCTGCATGTACACGATCCATATCCCTCCATTCTATGCATATTTATGTGTCCATCAACTGCCTCTTAAACTCCATTGTATCTGCTTCTACCACTACCTATGGGCCTTCAGCCCATGATTGAATGGCGCAGCAGACTCGATGGGCTGAATGGCCTACCTCTGCTCCTATATCTTATGGATTTAAGGCCTGCCCACAACAACCATTCCAGGTGCATAGCACTCTCATTGTGAAAAACATACTTGCTCTGGGCATCTTTAAAATTTCCTCCTCTCACCTACTGTAAATGGATAATTTCCAGTACTTGCCATTTCTACCCTGGGAAAGAGATTCATAATCTAATAACTGTAACCTGGTTTCCCCTTGGCCTCTGATGCTGCAGAGAAAACAATCCAAGTTTGTCCATTTTTGTCTTATAGCTCATACTCTCTAAAACAGGCAGCATCTTCCAAAGACTCCACACCCAATAATGCGGCAACCAGAATTGTGCAAAGTACTCCAAAAGCAGTCGAACCAAATGTTATAGAGCAGTTACATGACTTATATTTAAATCCCTGACCAAAGAAGGCAAGTATGCCATATGCCTTATTTACCCATCCTTGTGTGGTCATTTTCATTGAGCTATGGAATTAAACCTCAAGACCATTCTGTACATCAATACTGTTAATGGTGCTGCTGTTAACTGTATGCTTTGCTCTTATGTTAGACCTCCCAAAGTGTAACACCTCACACTTGCTGGGTTTAAACTCCACTTGTATTTCTTTGCCTATAAATATAACTGATTATTACTCCTTTGACAGTCCCCTAAACTGTCTAAAATTCCACCAATCTTTATGTCATTTGCAAACGTAGCCAACCATCCATATTTCTGTTCAAGAAATATATATATATTTCATAAATAGCAGAGGTCCCAGCACCAACACCTGTGGAACACCAATGGCCATTGGCCTCCAGCCAGAATAGCACCCTGAAACACATCACTATCCTAACACCTACCCAAAGTCTCTTGTAGGGAAGCCAATTCTGAACCTAAACTCCAAGTCACCTTTGAACTCAGGCATCTTAACCTTCTGAATCCAAAGGGGCATATCAGGGACAAATCAGGCTAAGTTTTGGATGTGAGAATTAAAAAGAGAATCCCGAAGAGACCCACTAGGACATGGGGAGAATGTGTAAAGTCCATTGAGACGGCACCCAAAGTCAGGATTGCACCTGATTGTTCTGTACCGTGAGTCAATAGCTGGACTAAGAGTACCATTGTGTTGTCCATCCTCGGTCTTTGCTATCTGTTCTACTGACTGCCATATTTTTCTCTTGCTTCAATATTCAATCCCCTGCTTTATAATATTGAACTGTTGGTCAAAGACTGCTTGGTGGGAACTGGAGGCCAAAAGATTCCCTCTATAATTAACTCATAGTTTCTTTCAAGAGTCCCCCTCACCCAGGGGCACCATGCCATAATCAGATCTAAGGCTCCGCCCATGGAGCTCACTTGCATTCTGAAGTGAGCTCCACTCTCATTATCTCACAAGCCTGGTTATGGCTTGTGCAAGTCAGCCTGCAAAAATTATCCCATATAATGCTGCAGACTGTACAACTTTGAAACATCATATCAAAGTACCAACAGAATGGGAATTTCATCATAATGAGAGGGCTGATGAAGGTGACTGTGTGGAGGAAGAGGGGGCAGGATGGTTGCAACAGTAGCTGTCTGCCAGAACTCTTCAGCAGAAATGTAATGAGCAGCCCTTTAAATGAATGATCAATGTTTGCTTGCACTACTATTGTCAAATTTCTGGCCCAGTGCTTGTCTTTATATCCTCCTATAACTGGATTCCACTCAAAGACCAAGAGAGACATTAAAGACCAACATTGATAATAATGTCAATCCAGACTATGGATAAACTCTTCTCGGTTTTCCAGCCAGGTCCAGGTATCGATTTTAACCTTATTTCGATGACAAACTCTGCTTTCTTCATCAAGGATGATGCCTGGGCAGATCTAGTCCAGTCATCTGTCCCTCCTGATTGGCTAGTACTCATCCAGTCAGGTGTCCCACCTTGTTTACAATCCAATTCCAATTCTTACTTAAAGCAAGACATTGGTCTTTGTTGAAATTCTTTTCCTCTAGTTTTATTTCAATAGCTTCCCAAAAAGGCAGTCCCAAAAACTATTGCAATGGTTTACATCTCTCTAAAGTACTAATTGTCACTATCGTACAGAGGATAAATTGTTTCTTGGAAATGTCTCCCATTTAGTGTCTGCGCTGTACTTGCATTTCAAACCTTGGATAGTTACACCTCAACAAGTTTGTAGATAATGCCAATGTAGTGGGCTGTATTATCCAAAGGATAATGCAGAAACATCCTTTGGATGCAATTAGTAGTGAAATGAGACCACTGGAGCCACCTCTACTTATTACAGGTGAGATTGGCTGCGTTGATTGCTGCAGTGGGTACTCAAGCCAGACAAGCAAGGCCTCTGACAGCGAGACTTTTCCAGAAGGATCTTCTTAAAACATAGTGACCTTTAACACAATAGTGAGTGCCGAAGACAGATGCGATAGCAGGAGGATGGGAAACATACCCCACAATTAAGGCTGTATTGTCTTAGTCCAAAATATCATCAGCTCTCCATTCAAAGTTTTGATTGAGTTTTAACACCTCTATTGTCCCTACTAAATGCAAAATATCATCAGCTGTCTGCTTTGAAGTTTTGACGGATTTTAAAACCTCTGTTGTGAATGGTGATTGATCTTGTGAGTAAGGAATTCAAACATACCATACACAATTTAATATAATCAATATCCTTAGCTGATAAGCCAATTCTGTATGAAAATGTTAGTTTTCTGTTCCGACTTCAGAACAATTTGGGTGACGGGCCCATGCTGTTCTCCTTGTGCACAAGTAAAATAAAAATCATTTTTATTATCAGCACTGACTGTTACTACAAGAGGTTCATAGTAACAACCTTTCCTCATGTTAACAAAAACTGGTCATTGACTTCACAAAGAGGGTTTCGGAGGTGGGCCAATGCACATGCTCCTGTCTTCATCAGCGGTTTTGGAGTTGAGAGGGTTGAGACGTTTAGAGTTAAGATTACCAATAGCCTGCCCTAGTCCATCTACACAGATGCCATGGCCAAGCAAGCGCAACAACCCCCTTACTTCCTCAGGAGCTAAAGACATTTTAAATCTTCCTGTTGACCTTTATCATTCCTTATCTAGATGCTCCAGACTTTGTTTGGAAACTGTTTTGAAAGTGACCCAAGGAACTGCAGAGAATTGTAAAACATAATCAGCACATTACAGAAACCAGCCTCCTCTCTACAGATCTGTCTGTACTTCTCATTGCTGTAGTAAAGCAGCCAGCACAATCAAAGACCCTGCACACCCTGGACATTCTCTCTTCTCCCCTCTTCCATACAAAAGTCTGAAAACACATACCATCAGACTCAAGGACAGCTTCTCCCTGCTGTTAGAAAACTATTGAATGGCTTCCTGGTACGATAAGGTGGACTCTTGGCCTCACAATCTACCTAGTTATGATCTTGCACCTTATTGTTTACCAGCACTGCACTTTCTCCATAGCTTTATTCTGCTTTCTGCTATTGTTTACCTTTTTTTCTTCTTCAATACCCCTTCCTAGATACCCATACCTTGATGTGCACGGGATGTATGAGGTGTCTGGGGACTGATAACACCTCTAGTGAAAGGGCTTGTCATGTCCAAGTTGGGGCAACTCAATCAACTTTGGTCCCCACTTCTGGCTCCAAGTAGCTGTTTGCATGCATTTGATAATATGCCACATCAAAGACATCCATAAGGAAGCATGGAGCTGAGGTTTATGCATTAGTGTGGATAAAGGATTTGTTATCAAATAGAAGGCATTAAGTTGGGATAAATGGTTGACTGTGAACATGGAGCAAAATGCAACAGTGGTCGGTGCTTGGCCTGCAACTGGTAATGATTTGGAAGACGGGACCAAGAGTAGTACATCTAAGTTTGCTGATGATAGTAAACTGAGTGGAAAAGCAAATTGTACCGAGGATGTAGGGAGTCTGGAGAGAGATTTAGATGGGCTAAGTGAGAGGGTAAGGGTTTGGTAGATGGAGTGCAACACTGGTAAATGCTAGGTCATCCACTTTGGAATGAAGACCAGGTTATTATTTAAATGCTGAAAGATTGCAACATGGTGTTGCACAGAGGGATTTGTGCATCAGTTGTAAAACGTTGGTTTGCAGATGCAAAAAGGTAAATAAAATGGTGGGGCTTCATTGCTAGAAGGAATTAAGAGCAGGAAGGTTATGCTGCAACTTTACAGAGTACAGGCGAGGCTACACCTAGAGTACTGTGTTCGCTTCTAGTCCCCTTACTTGAGGAAAAACGTACTAGCTTTGGAGGTGCCACAGAGGAGGTCCACTAGGATGATTGTGTAGATGAAAGGTTCTTCCTATGAGGAGAGATTGACTTGCTCTTGACTGTACTCATTTCAGAAGAAGGAGAGGGGATCTTATAGAAGCATAGAAAATTATGAAAATCACCAATTATGATAGAGGCAAGAAAGTTCTTTCCACTGGTCCACAAGACTGGAACGGGGGACATGATTCAAGATTTGGGGGAATAGGTTTAGGATGGAGATGAAGATGAACTTCTTTTCCCAGAGACTAGTAAATCTGTGGAATTCTCTGCCGGGGAAGTGGCAGAGGCTTATCATTGCATACACCTAAAGCACAGTTAATCGATTTTGGAATAGCAGGGGAAATAAGAGTTATGGGGAAAAGGCAGGTAGGTGGAACTAAATTCAGAGTCAGATTTGCATGATCTTATTGATTTGTGTAGTAGGCTCAGCAGCTCAGGTGACTGACTCCTGTTCTGTCTCTCGTGTTCTTATAAAAGATTATGACAGACCTTGACAGGGTGAGTGTGGAGGAGATGTTTCCTCTTGTAGGGAAATTCACAAATTCAGAACTAGAAGCTTTTAAATATAAAAGCTTGCTCATTTAAGGCAAAAATTACATGATCTTTTTTCCCTCAGAGCGTAGTGAATCTTTGGAGCTCTCTTGCTCAAAGGACAAAAGTCTATGAATACACGAGGTAGAAAAATTCTTGATAAGCAAACGGGTGAAAGATTATCTATGATGGACAGGAATTTCAATTGAAGTTACAGTTAGATTAGCCTCAACTTTATTAAATAGTGGATCAGGCTCAATATTAAATTTGGATGAGCAGAAAATTCCTCTAATTAAATTTTGAAAAGACTGAAACTATTGAATTTAATTCTTGTATCAAACTCTATTTCCTGACTGCCATTCTTCACCATCGGAGTCTCTGTGTGAGAATGAAAAATCCTGATGTCACATTTCATTCCATATGAAACTTTGAATCTAAAATCACCATTATTTCTAAGAGACTTGGTTCCCAGCTCAGAAATATCACTTGATTCCAACCCAGCTTCAGCTCATCTTCCAACTTGTGCTTTTCTTACCTCTTGACAGTAATTAACATTTTACATTCAGGAAATCAAGTGTCTTGGAATCTTTTCCATTTGTTGATCAATCTGGGATATCTGGAATGGCTTAAAAATTAGAGCTATCTCCTTCAGACCTGAAACTATAGAACCCTACTAAATCCAAAGGATTACAGAGATTTGAATTGCTCAGTCAATTATCAATTGTATACCTGAGATCTTTTTTTTTTACCAAAATTCTGATGGATATGGGGCAAAGATGCAACATGAAGTTCGATCACAGTTAGGCTTCTTGTTGATTTGAGACCCAGAAAAGAGTGACTAAATGCCTTATTCATCTGTTTTAATATTCTTCATATTGTTTAGTTATTATTAACCATGTGAAATCTATTTTGTATTCAAAAATGAATGGATATGTGGCAAGAAGGGAAGATTCTTGACAGTTACAATGAAGCCCATTTTATAGCATGCATGCTCAATGTAACATAACAAATAGGCAACAATTGTTGTTTGTACGCTGTTATCCTTTTAAGGAATGTACAATGTGATTTTCCTGGAGACTCATTTTCCAACAATTTTGGGCAGCAGATTCAGAATAAGATGCTGTTTTATAGAAAGCACCCCATCTGTAAGCTTGCTTACTGGCTCCATACACTCTTTCATGAATAAAATGGAAGGCTGCCTCCAGTACCTAAGAGAGTTAATAAAAGAGATACTAAGATCATTTTACCTCTGTAAGTCATTCAGTAGAAGTAAAATTTTCTTTTGTGTGCAAGTATTATCATGAAATGAATTTTTATTGATGCCTGAAATTTATTTTTACGTTTTTGAATCCATGTGGAGCTATTTTGCATAGTTGCGAATTACAATTTAGATGATAATTTGAACCATCATTAACTGTATAATCATCATGAAATGCTTCAGGTTGCATTACCCTGCTTCCTAAAACCTACTGTGTGTAGACACAGTAACGAGAAACTACCATCGTAAACGCTCATTTATCAAGTATTTATTCACTCAGAATTTTCATGCAATAGCCATTTTAAGAAGCAATGAAAGCAATTTCATAAGTCTACTTTAAAAAAATAGCAAATTTAAATTTACCCTTGCTAGGTTCCAAATTAATATTATTCATACATTGTCTACCATCACCCCACAGCACATTGGCTCACCCTCATTCCTCCATGTGTGATTACTAGTGTTGGTTGGTTCCAGTTGTTTTTCTTCAACTGCATTGTAATTTTCAATTTATCCACAGTGTTGAATAGAAACACTCCCTGCAAAGCTAGAAAGAGAAGCCTGTTGCTGTAACATTGAAACAGAAGCTGGAAGCAAGTTAAAGTTTGGAAAAAGAGTAATACTCTTATGAAATAATTCAAGATTGGTTCCTCAAGGATTTATTATGTTAGATCACAAAGTGAAAAGCTTACGAGGTCTTCTTGAACCAAGTAATAAAGGAGTTGAAAAGCATCATATGATGCACACAGCAAAACTTGATAACAGAACATAGAACAGGACAGCCCTTTGGCCCAAGATGTTATGCCAAACTAATTAAACTAGTTGTTAAATATCTAACTAATCTAATCCCTCAGACTATACAATGCCTATACCAATCAAATCTCTGTATATTTATGCACTTATCTAAGAGCTTCTTAAATGCCTCTATTGTGTTAGCTTCCACTTCTACCCTTGCTGTGCATTCCATGCACCACCACTCTGTGTAAAACCAAAACTTGCCTTGCACATCTTCTATGAACTTGCCCCTTCTCATCTAATATGCATGCCCTCTAGTATTAGACATTTTGACCACTGTGAAGATTAGAGTGCCTTTTCTCAGGGATGGCTCGCACTATTCAATGTTCCACATGGAATTCAAGGATAAGATGTTTCCAGCTGATTATTTTTGTAAAACTTACAATAATTCTGTTTTTGAACGTGATCTGACTATTGTGTAAACGAAGACTAGAGCATGCACAAATTGCTTACATAGCCTCCATGAGGGTTTGTTTTCATGAAAATAAGTGCAAACAATGAATTTTATTTCAAGTGTTATGCAAAAATATTTATTTACATTTATACACAAAAGCTGATTAACAGCCACATCCTCTTTGAAGATGGGACACTTCATGTGATGGTGAGTACCTTTTGAGGCAATTTAATTTAGTTTTGCTCTATTTCACATCAACACTGATTATCCTTAAAATGTAGTATTGCTTTGCATAATGTTATTTCAGAGGTAAGGAGATGACATATAGTTAGTCAATTTATTTAAGTGTTTATGCCCTGAATACATCTGTGATGCAAAGTAATTAATTTTCTGAATAATTCTCATGCAACTGGCATTTACCAACCCACATTTCCCATGGTTGCTGGACAGTCGTGAGTTTACTGTTACAAAGTCAAGTGGAATAGCAACAGTTCTCATCTTCTAACTTCCCAGTTTTCTTCATGAGTCAAACCAGGCACTTTGTCCTAATTGTTAATTTAATGAAATGTTTTTTTTTTATGAATGTATCTATGGAGGCCAACATTAAATACATATTCTGTCAACTAAAGATTCTTTAGGCAAGAGTTAGATTTAATGATTGAAAACAGCAATACTACTTGAATTTCTTGTATGTAGCAGGACAGTATTCCATTTCTACTGTCCCTGAGTCAAGGTGGTCTAACTTAGAACAGTTAATGCTGAGGACTTTTTCTCATTTTTGGGATCTGGGCAACTCAAGTAATGTCAGCATTAATTTCCTATTTCTCGTTGCCTTTGAGAAGTTGTTGGAGACTATCTTCTTGTACGATGAGAGTTCTATGTGAAAGTAGTCTCAAGGTATCATTGGATAGGGAATTCCATTTGTCTGACTTGGCTGCGATGACATACCATTGAAATGGGGAGAAACCTGCAGGTGATGGTGCAAGAAAGACCTACTGTTCTTGTCCGTCTTGTAGAATAGAGGTTATGCGTTTCAAATGTTCTGCTGGGACAGCCAGGGTGACTAGCTATAGTGAATTTTGTCAATGGCATTCACTGTGGATACTGTGAAATATTGGTAGAGGAAATTACGCTTCATAGTTGTTGATGGGGTACCAGTCAAGTGGGTTGGTTTTGCTTTAGATGGCATTGAGTTTCATCAATTCATCTGGCAAGTGGGAGTATTCCAGTTTCTGTCTTAGGCCTTGGAGGTGACAGAAAGATGTTTTGTCAGAAGTGTGTGTTACACACCGCAGGATACCAGCTTCTGACATGTAGTTATAGCCACAGTGTTTATGTGGTTCACGAGTGAATCTGCAGATGCTGGAAATAAATAAAAACACAAAATGCTGGCAGAACTCAGCAGGCCAGACAACATCTATGGGAGGAGGTAGTGACAACATTTTGGGCTGAAACCCTTCATCAGGAGTGAAGTTACATGGGATGGTTGAGGGGGGGATGAGAAGTGGGGGGAAGGATGAAGTAGAGGGCTGGGAAGTGATAGGCTGGAGGGAAATGGGCTCGGGGGAAGGTGGAGAATTATGGGAAATAAAAGAGAAAGAAAGGTAGGGCTGGGGGGAGATTATAGTGAGGGGGGAAAAGAGAGAGAAAGAGAACCAGACTAAAATAATAGATAGGGATGGGGGTAAGGGGGGGGGCATGGGTACCAACGGAGGTCTGTGAGTTGAATGTTCATGCCGGCAGGTAGGAGGCTACCCAGGCGGGAGATAAGGTATTGCTCCATCGACCCGCGTGCGGCCTCATCTTGACGGTAGAGGAGGCCATGGACAGACATGTTGGAGTGGGAGTGGTCTGTGGAATTGAAGTGTGTGGCCACAGGGAGATCCCGCCACTGCTGGAGGACTGAGCGCCGGTGTTCGGCGAAACGGTCTCCCAGTCTGCGGCGGGTCTCCCCAATGTATAAATGGCCACATCGGGAGCACCGGATACAGTATATCACCCCAGTTGACTCGCAGGTGAAGTGGTGCCTCACCTGCAAGGACTGTCTGGGGCCTGGGATAGTGGTGAGGGAAGAAGTGTGGGGGCAGGTGTAGCACTTCTTCCATTTGCAGGGATGAGTGCCCGGAGGGAGGTCGGTGGGGAGGGATGGGGGGGATGAATGGACAAGGGAGTCGTGTAGGGAGCGATCCCTGTGGAAAGCCGAGAGTGGGGGGAGGGGAAGATGTGGCTGGTGGTGGGATCACGTAGGAGGTGGCGGAAGTTACGGAGGATTATATGTTGGATCTGTAGGATGCTAAGGTGATAGGTGAGGACCAGGGGGACTCCATCCCTGGTGGGCTGGCAGGGGGATGGGGTGAGGGCAGAGGTGCGTGAAATACGGGAGACGCGATGGAGGGCAGAGTTGATAGTGGACGAAGAGAAGCCCCTTTCTTTAAAAAAGGAAGACATCTCCTTTGTCCTAGAATGAAAGGCCTCATCCTGAGAGCAGATGCGGCGGAGGCAGAGGAATTGAGAGAAAGGGATAGCATTTTTGCAGGAGACAGGGTGGGAGGAGGAATAGTCTAGGTAGCTGTGGGAATTAGTAGGGTTGTAGTAGACGTCGGTAGATAGGCTGTCTCCAGAGATAGAAACAGAAAGATCTAGAAAGGGGAGGGAGGTGTCGGAAATAGACCCAGGTGAATTTGAGGGTGGGGTGAAAGTTGGAGGCAAAGTGAAGTTTCCCTTGTCCATTCATCCCCCCCATCCCTCCCTCCGGGCACTCATCCCTGCAAACTGAAGAAGTGCTACACCTGCCCCCACACTTCTTCCCTTACCACCATCCCAGGCCCCAGACAGTCCTTTCAGGTGAGGCACCACTTCACCTGCGAGTCAACTGGGGTGATATACTGTATCCAGTGGTCCCGATGTGGCCATTTATACATTGGGGAGACCCGCCGCAGACTGGGAGACCGTTTCGCCGAACACTGGCGCTCAGTCCTCCAGCAGTGGCGGGATCTCCCTGTGGCCACACACTTCCATTCCACAGACCACTCCCACTCCAACATGTCTGTCCATGGCCTCCTCTACCGTCAAGATGAGGCCGCACGCGGGTTAATGGAGCAATACCTTATCTCCCGCCTAGGTAGCCTCCTACCTGCCGGCATGAACATCTAACTCAAAGACCTCTGTTGATACCCCTGCCCCCCCCCTTACCCCCATCCCTATCTATTATTTTAGTCTGGTTCTCTTTCTCTCTCTTTTCCCCCCTCACTATAATCTCTCCCCAGCCCTAACTTTCTTTCTCTTTTATTTCCCATAATTCTCCACCTTCCCCTAGCCAATTTCCCTCCAGCCTATCACTTCCCAGCTCTCTACATCCCTCCCCCCACTTCTCATCCCCTCTCCACCATCCCATGTTACTTCACTCCTGATGAAGGGTTTTGGCCCGAAACGTCATAACTACCTCCTCCCATAGATGCTGTCTGGCCTGCTGAGTTCTGCCAGCATTTTGTGTTTTTATTTGTGTTTATGTGGTTACTCAGTAGAGTTTCTGGTCCCTGGCAACCCTCTGGAACTTAATAGCTGTGAATATTTCAGCCCATGTCTGAATATTGTCCAGGTCTTGCTGCATGTAAGCATGGGCTGCTTCATTTGTTGAGCATTTCTAAATGGAAGTGAACATTTTACAATAATTAACAACATTTTTAAAATTTCTGATCTTATGATGGATGGAAGATACACTGATGAAAAAAAAAACTGAAGTTGGTTGGGTCAGTAAACTTCCTTGAGGATCCTTGGCAATGGTGTCCTCACTGATTGAGCTGCAACTGTTATATTCATCTTGGTTTGTACAAGATATGACTCCAGTCACTGGAGTGTTTTTCCTTTGCAGACCATTAATTCTGGTTCTACACAGTCTCCTTTATGTGACATTGATGTCAAGGGAAGTATGACACACTGCTAGCGTGTTCCACACTGAAGAAGGAGGCGATGTACTCATCTGCTATTCAGATAGCAGTTCATCTGCTATTTCTTTGCCCCCCATTACTACCTCACCAGCATAATTTTCCAGTGGTCTAATTTCAACTCTCACCTCCATTTTACACTTTATTTAACTGAAAAAACTTTTACTATCCTGCCCCTGGCTAGTTTGCCCTCATATTTAATTTTTTTTCCCTTCTTATAACTTTTATTAGTTGCCTTTTGTTGGATTTTAAAAAGTTCCCAATCATCCAACTTCCCACTCACTTTTGCTACATTATATATCCTTTCTTTGGTTTTTATGCAGTCCTTCATGTTGCTTGTCAGCCATGGTTGCCTACACCCGCCATTTGAAAACTTCTGTGGGACATATCTATCCAGAACCTTCAGCCACCTCTGTTCTGCCATCAATCCTGCCAGGATCCTCCTCCAATCCACCTGGGCAAGCTCCTCTCTCATGCCTCTGTAATTCCCTTTATTCCAATGCGATACTGATACATGTGAGTTATGCTTCTCCCTCTCAAATTGCAGTATGAATTCAATCATATTATGATCATTGCCTCCCAAAGATTCCTTTACATTAAGCTCCCTAATAAGATCTGGGTTATTGCACAACACCCAATCTAAGATAGCTTTTGCCCAAGTATGCTCAAGCACAAACTGCTGTAAAACGTCATCTCATAGGCATTCAACAAATGCTCTCTCTTGCAATCCGACATCAACCTAATATTCTCAATCCTCTTGCACATTGAAGTCCTCCATTACAATTGTGACATTACCCTTATTACATGCCTTTTCCAGCTTCCTTTGCAATCTCAACCCTGCATTTCATCTACTATTTGGAGGCCTATGCATGATTCCCATAATGGTCTTTTTCACCCTTGCGGTTTCTTAACTCAACCCACAATGATTCACTATTCTCTGACTCTGTCACCTCTTTCTAAAGAAGTAATTCCATCTCTTACCAACAGAGCCACACCACCATCCATGCCTTCTTGCCTGTCCTTTTGATACAAAATATATCCTTTGATATTAAGCTTCCAACTACGGCCTTCTTTCAGCCATGACTCTCTGATGCCCCCAACCACATACCAAATAATCTCTAATTGCACCACAAGTTTGTCCACCTTATTCTGAATGTTATGCACCTTCAAATACAGGACCTTCATTCCTGCATTCTTTGCCCTTTTGAATTTTGCCTCTGTGGTACAATTTAACTCTTTGGTCTGTCTGCATTTGTACCCAGTCACTGGCTTGCCCTTCCTTACATTCATGTTACACCCATCACCTGGCTGGCTCATCCTCCGCTCAGCCCATGAGAATATTGGTCTCCCTTGGGTTCCAGTGCAACCTATCCCTTTTTATACAGGTCCCAGCTGCCCCAGAAGAGGACCCATTGATCCAGAGATCTGAATCCCTGCCCCTTGCTCTAATTATTCAGTCAGGTTATCTGTCACCTGATTCTATTCCTATCCTCACCGTTGCATGGTGCAGGCAGCAATCCCGAGATTACTACCCCTGAGGTCCTGTGTGTTCTTTTCCTTTTCTGAACTTTGTCTTTTTCTTTATTCTGGAGACTTCAGGAATCTCTCCTGCATGCTGCTTTCCTTTTACTTTGTCCTCACTTTTCCCAGCTGTTGAACCCAGCTCCCTGATATTTAGTTTAAAACCTTATCCACAATCTTAGTTGAATGATTTGCCAGGACCCTGGTCCCAGTGTGGTTCAGATGGAGCCCCTCCCATTGGAACAGTTTCCTCCTTCCATAATTCTCTTATCACTGTCCTATAAATTCAAACCCATTTCTCCCACACCAATCTTTGAAACACACTTTTAACTCTCCAATCTTATTAACCTTGTGTCAAATCACCTGTGGCTTATTTGAACAATCCAAAGTTTATTAACAGCTCAAATGGCATCAGCAGAGCCTTTTTCCTTGTTCTGCTTACATTGTTGGCCGTTGGCCCTTGGCCCTCCCCACCCAATTCCCACACAGTCCAACAACCTGCTTATTTAATATTAGCCTAATCACAGGATTACTTACAATGACCAATTAGCCTGCTAATTGGTGCATTTTGGAATGATCTTGTGTGAGTGGGTTGGTGTAAGAGGGGGGAACTTGATGTTTTGGCTTGAGAAGCATCAGTGAAAAGGTGCAGCTGAGTAGCTGGTAAGAACAAATAAGTTTTCTTTATAATCATCAAACAAAAAGACACAAAATTACAACAAAATAAATATAATAGTGGTAAAAATACAAAATGCTGGCAGAACTCAGCAGGCCAGACAGTATCTATGGGAGAAGGTAGTGACGATGTTTCAGGCCAAAACCCTTCAGTCTCAGGAGACTGATGAAAGGTTTCAGCCCGAAATGTCATCACTACCTCCTCCAGAGATGCTGTCTGGCCTGCTGAGTTCTGCCAGCGTTTTGTGTTTTTATTTATTTCCAGCATCTGCAGGTTCACTTGTGTGCAATATAATAGTGGTGTAGGATCTGTTGATATGCTATAGCTGCATGATGTGGGAGCTGGTGGACTCCATTGTGGTTCCTGGTGACCACATCTACAGTGAGTGTTGGTTGCTTGAGAAATTCAGACTCAAAGTTGTCGACCTGAAATCTGAGCCTCAAACGGTGTGATGCCTCCGGGAGGGGAGGGCTACCTGGATATAATGCTTCAGGAGGCAGACACACCCATTAGATTAATCATTGAATTAGATTTGGTCTGTGGTTAGGGACAAGAGGGTGGCTGTAAGTGAAGCAGATATGTGAATTGCAGAGATGGTGCTGAAGAAGTCTTGGAACTTGAGCCTTGCCCAACAGGTCTGAGATTGCTGTTCCCTGCCCGGAAAGGAGTGGGGGCTGTAGGAAAGATGAGCACCGTGGTTCAGGAAGCCATTCAATAGGAGGAACTAAATAAAAAATGTAGTTTTCCATGATTCTTTTGTATTTCCTTGTTCTACTGTGAATGCCTGCAAGAAAATGAATCTCAGAGTAGTTCCTACTTGGTGAGATATGATAAATATACTTTGAAATATTTGACTGGAAGGAATTTGCACAGCGGTGAGGCGAGGGCAAAGGAATGGGACTAAAAGCATTTTTCACATAGTGTGGACTTGGGCTGAGCTGCAAGTAATTTGCACTTCTGTGAATCATTAACACTGGGACAATGTGGGAAAAAATGAGAAGTTGGTGTAGTTAAGAAGGCCTATAGGTTCATAAAATGAGATAGAATATTTGCAAATAGAACACAGTATAGTTTAAAATTAAACAAATCAACAATTATAGTTTCTGTCACTCATTTTGAATCTGAAACCAAATAACTTTAATTGCATCTAAATTTAGAATTTACCACAAATGTGTAAAATTCAGATTACTGATTTTGTGGAATGATTTTTATGTAACACAAGTATATTTTCATCTGGGAATCATTATAGAAAACAATATCACCAATAATCTCGAATTCTAATGCTTTGATAAGCATGATATATCTTATAACCTTTGAAAATGTGTTTTAAATCAATTGTCAAGCATATATTTCCATTTTTCTTTGACATATCTTGCTGCAAGCAGTAAATCTCGGTGGCATAAATCTCATATTCTAAATGCCTTTAGATCCTACAGTACAATGGTAATTCTTTCCATCATGTAGTAACTCTTAAAACATTGTGTCTTATCCCTTCAGGCTATCTAAACAATTTTAATTACTGAGCAAGTGAGAAGTGACAGGAAAGAATAAGTATCGCACAATGACAGGACGGGCAATTGTTTTAAATTTCATTGTAATGGCTGCAATGGCCATATGACATCAATTTAGCCTTAAGTTATATTTTAAGTGCTTTAATAAAACTATTTTAATTCATTATTAGCATACTCCATTTTCTTTTCAAGTCATTATGTGAATGATAGATCAGCTCACTCCCAGCAAGAGGAATTATACAGACTGCAGAATTCATGGTTAAACTTCAACGGTAGATATTGTGCAAATGGAATAACAGTTACAATTGTCTGCTATTCTGGAACTGCTGTTCCAAGTGTATAGGGTGTTAGTAATTATTATAATTAGTAGTCATTATTCTGAATGGACAATGAACCATGAATACTACTACAGTATTTTCCTTCTCTTTTTGCACTACCTATTTTAAGTATTTTTATATACGTTGTAATTTATAATTTTATAAAGTATTGCAATGTACTGCCACAACACAAAAAATTTCATGATGTATGTTAGTGATATTGGACCTGATTCAGATTTTTAATGTTGCAAATTTCAAGTATGTTGAAGAGGAATTGATTACTATTTAAAACTAGATAGTTGTAAAAGTGCAATGTTCTAGCTTTGTAATGAGAAAATAAGCATAACTCCATGTGTTTTTATCTGAATCCTAAGTTGCATAACAATAAATGACCATACCTTTTCTTAAAAAAAAAGAGCTACCCTTGACCTCACTTGATATTTTTCTTCTTGATTGAGTTAAGTTCCTTGTTCACCGTAATAAACTAGTGATTAGGAAGAAACTGGTTGGGTATGTACTTTGTGCTGTTGGCTGTTGCCAGTGAGCACCAGCAGTCTTTAATTGAAGCACTAAGTTGTGAATGTAACTGCTCAGGTTGTGTCCAACTTGAGAAATTGAACTACCAGTGCAGCCATTCCCTTCTCTGAAAGGCATGCACATATTTAAGGTACTTTAGATGAATTGTGTGTCAATGGATAGCATGCATATCAACACATTATTGGTGAAAAATAGGACTTATAAAACTAAAATATCAATAGTAGATAAGCTATTTGGAAAGCACAACAATCCATTCCACATAGTTTAATGTAACAAGAATAACACAAAAATGAACAGCTTTCAATTAATAATAATTGGTATTTGAATGGTTTTGATTGACTTATCAGTGCTTAAAATAGTGCTCCAGGTGCTCATTTTTCAGTAGTCCAGAGGTTAATATGGTTTACACTAAAGTTGTGGTTGACATTGACTTCAGGTTTTCTAGTTGTAAAATAAAATGTAATTACTCTTTTTAAGCAAATTTTTACTACTGTTCAGCGAGGCATGGATGGTTTTCTGATTAGGTAACCATAGAATCAGAGCTATCTACAGCACATTACCACATAACAATTACAGCATGGAAACAGGCCATCTTGGCCCTTCTAGTCCATGCTGAATGCTTACTCTCACCTAGTCCCACATATCTGCACTCAGCCCATAACCCTCCATTCCTTTCCTGTCCATATACCTATCCAATTCTTTTTTAAATGACAATATTGAACCTGCCTCTACCACTTTTCTGTTGGAAGCTCATTCCACACAGCTACCACTCTCTGAGTAAAGTTCCCCCTCGTGTTACCCCTAAAGTTTTGCCCCTTAACTCTCAACTCATGTCCTCTTGTTTGAATCTCTCCTACTCTCAATGGAAAAAGCCTATCCATGTCAACTCTATCTATCCCCCTCATAATTTTAAATACCTCTATCAAGTCCTCCCTCAACCTTCTACACTCCAAAGAATAAAGACCTAACTTGTTCAACCTTTCTCTGTGATTTAGGTGCTGAAACTTGGGTAACATTCTCGTAAATCTCCTCTGTACTCTCTCTATTTTGTTGACATCTTTCCTATAATTTGGTGACCAGAACTGTACTCAAAACTCCAAATATGCCCTCACCAATGCCTTGTACAATTTTAACATTACATCCCAACTCCTATACTCAATGCTCTGATTTATCAAGGCCAGTATAGCAAAAGCTTCCTTCACCACCCTATCCACATGAGATTCCACCTTCAGGGAACTATGCACCATTATTCCTAGATCACTCTGTTCTACTGCATTCCTCAATGCCCGACCATTTACTATGTACGTCCTATTTTGATTATGTAGCACCTCACACTCATCAGCATTAAACTCCATCTGCCATCTTTCAGCCCACTCTTCTAACTGGCCTAAACCTCTCTGCAAGCTTTGAAAACCTACTTCATTATCCACAACACCACCTACCTTAGTATCATCTGCATACTTACTAATCCAATTTACCACCCCATCATCCAGATCATTAATGTATATGACAAACAACACTGGACCCAGTACAGATCCCTGAGGCACCCTGCTAGTCACCGGCCTCCAACCTGACAAACAGTTATCCACCCCTACTCTCTGGCATCTCCCATCCAGCCACTGTTGAATCCATTTTACTACTTCAATATTAATACCTAATGATTACAAGCCCTTTACTCACAATTTTGTGGTGGCAATGTAACCTACTCTAGAAACTGCCTAAAACTGCTCTACCACGTAGCTCTCTCTTTTTCTAAGCTCCATGTACCTGTCTAACAGTTTGTTAAAAGATCCTATTGTATCCGCCTCTACTACTGTTGCTGGTAGTGCATTCCATGCACCCACCACTCCCTGTGTAAAATAAAAACAAACTTGCCTCTGACATCCACCATGAACCTACTTCCAAGCACCGTAAAACTATTCCCCCTCGTGCTAGCCATTTCAGCTCTGGGGGAAAAACCTCTGACTATCCACACGATCAATGCCTCTCATCATCTTGTACATCTCTATCAGGTCACCTCTCATTCTTCGTCGCTCCAAGGAGAAAAGGCCAAGTTCATTCAACCTGTTCTCTTAAGTATGCTCTCCAATCCAGGCAACATCCTTGTAAATCTCCTCTGCACTCTTTCTATAGTATCCACATCCTCGTAGTGAGGTGACCAGAAATGAACACAGTACTGCAAGTGGGGTCTAACTAAGATCTTATAGCTTTAATGTTACCTCACGGCTCTTGAACTCAATCCCATGGTTAATGAAGGCCATCATACCACACACCTTAACAACACTGTCAACCCACCCAGCATCTTAGAATGTCCTATGAACACAGCCTCCAAGATCTCACTGACCCTCCACACTACCAAGAGTCTTACCATAAATATAAAATTTTGTCCTTAAATTTGACTTACTGATATGAACCACTTCACACTTAGCTGGTTTGAACTCCATCTGCCACTTCTCAGCCTAGTTCTGCATCCAATTGATGCTCCAGTATAACCTCTGATGCTGGCGTGTGGCCAAGTGGTTAAGGCATTCGTCTCGTTATCTGAAGGTTGCTATTTCGAGCCTTGGCTGAGGCTTGCGTGCGTGTCCTTGAGCAAGGCCACACACTGCTCTGCAATGACACTGGTGCCAAGCTGTATGGGTCCTAACGTCCTTCCCTTGGGCAACATTGGTGGTGTGGAGAGGGGAGACTTGCAGCTTGGGCAACTGCCGGTCTTCTAGTTTAAAAAAAAACACAAAAAAAAACAACTTTCCCCAGGCCTGCACCCTGGGAACTTTCCAAGGTGCAAATCCATGGTCTATCGAGACTAACGGAGGCCTACATATCCTCTGACAATTCTCCACACTATCCACAACACACCCAACTTTTGTGTTATCAGCAAAAGTGTTACCCACACTTCTACTTCCTCATCCAGGTCATTTATAAAATTCACGAAGAGGAGGGGTCCCAGACCAGATCCTTTTGGAACACCACTAGTAACGGGTGTAACAACTGATCATATAGATACCTGTTACCTCTAAATTGTCCATTAATATTTTCCTTTATATAGCAGAGTATTGCTCAGCAAAATAATAGGCAGTGTACTTATTGACAGGAAAATCTCTGCACTGGCAATTGAATAAAAAAAACAATCATTCATATGTTGAGAAAAGAATAACGATAAAGTTTAGATAGTTATAGCAAGGTATAAAACTAATTTTATATTCAATCAGAAGAGAGATGGTGGTTAATATATTCCCTTTCTTATCCATTGTGAAGTAATACTTTATGATAAGCTCATTTTTGGGCAATCAGGATGCTAAGCCTATGACAGAACCATGACTTTACTGGTGTGTTGCCATGCCTCCAATGGCAAAGGGTCCTGAGGGAAAAGGATGTCTGCCTAGCGCCTTTTCAGAATGTTGATGAGACACTATAAAACTCTTCAAATTTGCTGGTTGAGAACTTGCCATATTATTCTAAAGAGGGTTTTAGATGATCCTGTCACAAACAAGAGAAGATTTGCAGATTTGTGATCCTGCCCTTACAAACCAGAGATGCTGTTATCCCAGCATGCCAGAGCAAGAGAATAGAGCAGCTGGATCCTTTCCCTACCTTTGACACTGAACTTGTGTGTTCACCGCAACCTCATTGTCCATCCTGAGATTAACTAACTCAAATACACCACAATGTATAAAAATTGTTAACTCATTTTCAGTCACTGCTCTCGTGTGCAAAATATAAATCTTCCCCACTATTTTAGATACTCGTTTGGTGTATACTTAAAACTAACTTCAATGTTGATGCACATAAATATTTTGGCATGATCAGAAAAAAACACTTAGTGAAAGTACTGAGAAGCAGCACCTATTCAAAGTCTAAAGGAGCTTTCTTTCTATTTATCTTAGATTGAAAGAACTTGTGGGTAATTTCAAAGCTGCAGTTACATCAGCTAAAGACAGCGCATTGAGATAGAATAAATTGCAGGCTAACAGGGAAATGAGGGGAATTGGGACCAATGAGATTATGCTGCATGAGGCTGGCATGGACTTGATGGGCCAAAATGCCACTTACTGTATCATTATAAATAAGTAAGATTATTTAAATGCTTTATATTCTTTTCTCTCTATTATCTTTTTCCCAGTTTCAGGCTGGAATAAATCCTGCTGCTTTGCATTTCCTAATGCCGCTTTAATGCTCAAAGATGTGCTAAGTGATTCATCTTTTCCCCCAAACATCCTACGTCTTCCAGAGGTTGTGTCCAAGAGTCAAAATAGTTCCATGAACTGATTATTAACACCCAGTACCAAAAATATTATGGGGTTATTAATTATGCAGTGATACCTTCTGTACCATGAGTTAATAATAAAATCATCTTAGCACAGAATAAAATGAAACATAATAAAAATAGCATTTTTAGTTTGCCTGGTGCAATCAAAGCAGCCTTTATGTGGGTATATTAATAATAATTACAAGATCATTATGCTAATCTGTACTTCATTTGGCATTGAGAAACAACTCCAAGTAATGCTGGCAGAAAAATCTTATTCCAGAAGTAAGGACACAAATGTTTTGTGAAATAAAGCCAAGATGGTAGAAAAACTCAGCAGGTCAGTATCTGCGGATAGAAATAAAGTTAATATTTCAGATCAATGACATGCTGAGTATCTACTGTATTTCCTGATTTTAGATTGATGACATCTGCAGTTTCATTAGTTTTCAACTACCATTTTTAATTTTCAATTTTAATGTTTGGAGCATTATGATTTGGGCAAATATACAAGAGAAAATGGAATCAGGAAATCATGACTGGGTTTATATTGGGGTATGTGTTCTGCATGGTTCACTATCCAGAGTTGTTGTCATATGTTGACACCAAAGCAGAGTTTCATGTTGCAGTCTGGTAAATAAAATTCCTGAGGTTGAAGAGATATGTTGCTACATGTGACTTTTACAGAAAGAAGCAGAATATTTTCTTGCTACTGGCTTGTGATGACTTGCTTTCAGCACATATAATGCCAATGCATTTAATATCATTATAAAACCAATGTATAAACATGAGATTCTGCAGATGCAGGACTGAAGCCTCAGCCTAAAACGTTGACTGCTTATCCCCTTCGATAGATGCTGCCTGATTTGCTGAGTTCCTCCAACAGTTTGTGTGTGTTGGATTTTGTTCAGAAAGGTTCAACAGTTGATATTGATTTTGGATGGGATGACATACATTTCAGCAACCTGTGCCCATTGGCAAGGCTTTCCTGGCACTGAATAATTGGCATGATCTGAAGCAATATGAAGTGTCAATACAGGAAGACATCTGCAACACACACTAAACGCTGGAGGAACTCAAGCACTGAAGAAGGGTCCTGGACTGATACATTGACTGTTTACTCTTTTCCATAGATTCTGCCTGACCTGTTGAGTTCCTTAAGCATCTTGTGTGTGTTGCTTTGGATTTCCAGCATCTGCAGATTTTCTTCTGTTTCTGCAGATTATCAGTTGTTTAATGGTTAAGTTACTGGACAAGACTGAATACAGTAATAAAATCCAGAGAGATGAGCTTAACTCCTATCCTGACAGTGAGCACAGTTTTATAAAGTCCTGAGAAATAAATCTGATACCATTTTCTAATACCAAAATTCAAAAAAACTGAACCAGCTTGACTACACCCTTTAATGTTGTTCTTACTTGGACTGCCTAATATGACTCCAGGGTACTAAACTTGGATTATTCGTCAATTACCCATGAAGAGGCTTAGCAGCTCCTCAAATGTATCATATGAATAACTAGAATGGTCTATAATGAATTGTAGACCATTTTATAAAGATCTATTCTAGTAGTTTCTGCAGCTCAACAGTAAAGGAAAATTAATCTTGACAGCTTTTCACCCAGGAACTATTGCAAGAGAGGGTTTCACTATCACACTGTACCTTACCAGAACTATCTTTCTTATGTATCTATATGAATATATTTTAATAATTTCAATGCTTCAAATAAGGCAGCCAGGGAGATGAAGCACTGCCTCTCCTTCCTCTTCAAATCAGGATAATGTGTGCCTGATTGGAGCAGGCTCCTTGCTGCATTAGTATAATGGTTGATTATCTTGTAGGAGTACATAGCTGCACGGTTTGAGGAATAAAATGAAATAAACCAGACATCTGAATGTAGTTTTGTTTCTTGTCTCTCCCTCTCCGTCAAATATAATGTTACGCTTTGCCAATCCAAGCTTTTGTATAATCTGACGTTTTTCTCTTCCTTGAGACGCCTGTTAGAAGGTTTTTTTTTAGTATGTTCTTTGTTAGAACACTTTTGGTGAATTTCTGGGAATAAACACTTCTATCTCCCAGAAGACAAAAATGTCTTCTGAGTTTGTTCTTCATATTTGGAAAGACTATACCATAGAAACTAAGTAACAAAGTAATGTTATGCAACAAACACAAAATGCTGGAGGAACTCAGCAATTCAGGCAACATCTATGGAGGAGAATAAACATACAATATTGCAGGCTGAGTCCTTTCATTAGGAAGCCCGACAAAGGGTTGCGGTCTGAAACACTGATGGTTTATTCCCTTCTGTAGATGCTGCCTCACTTGCTGAGTTCCTCCAGCACTGTGTCTGTTGCTTTAGATTACCAGCATCTGCAAATGCTCTATGCTGATTACTCTGTTTATGAGAGTAATGTTATGACAGTTATCTATCTTGTGGATCTCTTCTAAAAATTCAATTTCACCAAAAAATTTTTACAGTGTAAATTATTGAGAAATGAGGATAGATAGTCTTTAATATTCAGTTGGTACAAATCAAACTACAAGAATGCACTAATCTGGAAAAAACAGTTGCAAAGGTTAGTGATACCTTATAAACACTTTTGTACTGATGTCCAGTTGATGAGGAAGAAAGATGGAATTCTTTTTAAAATATCATATATAATGCAAGTTTACTGTTCCTCCAAAAGTATGTAATGGTATTTTCTGGCAACACGTAAGGATAATGTTTTACAACATTTCTTCATTAACAGTGTAGGAGCTAAGCATCCATTTGCTATCTGTATTATAATTTATTCTGAGCCTTTGTTTATTTTGGGTAGTCACATGGGTTGAGGCATAGTAGAAGCAAAGAATTTGGTTATGTATTCATGCTTTGTCTTTGGGTCAGTCTAGTCTGGATAGAGCTAATGAGTGGGCTGGGGGTGATATCTATGTTGAATATTTAAGCCAAGTGTTCTTATATATATTTGAGTATTTAAGTACACGTAATATGCTAAGACTGTTTATTTCATTATATTGTTGGTTTTAGTATTTAATGTTTCAAGATTGTTTGTTTTGCTGGTTTCTTCATAAAGGATCGACGGTACTCTTCGACGTTTCAAGTTCGTTATTAGATGCATAAGCGTGTCATACAGTATCAACCCCTGTGCTTGGCTTTAAGCAGGTTTGGTTTGTTTCAAGTAACTGCTGCAAACAGTGAATTGCAACTGTTGAACAAGTGTACCATGAAACAGAACAATCCACTAGCTTTTATCCTACTGCTTTTCACAGGGACTGATTCAGATCTTTCGTACTGATAGAAAATGGATAATAGTGAACTGACAGCTTGTTTAACACTATTGTACAATGATAAGACCTACTTTCCAACCTCAATTCAACCTAATGTTTTAAATGCTCCTCTTTTGGCAAGCTCATTTTAATAAAATGAAACCTATACCCGGCTAGTAGCCCGCAAACAGTTTATTCATCATATATGCCACAAAAACACTAGGTCTTTTTTCATTTTAATATGCCCTCTTTCAGATCATTACATCTGATGTTTTCATGAAAATTTTGAATGCAAAGCATTATAATCAATGTTTATTCTTTTAAGGCATGTTAATTAATTAGTTCAATGCTTAATTGGGGTTGTATGAGGAGAGGAAATTAGCCATGACAAACTAGCAGCTGTGGTGTCAAGGTTAATAATGGACTCTTGTGCTTTGCTTGGTATGATGTAGAAATGGCCTTTCAGTTGTGGCAGGTTATTGGAGTAGCCATTTGAGCATGTTGATTGGAACTAGAAACAAACATGAAATCCAAATTAAATCAATTATTGGGCCAGAATATGCTGGCAAAATAATGATATGTTTAGGACACATGGCATAAATGATGTAACAATTTATGCAGAGGAGAAGATGCCACAGGGTTTGCAAATTATCTGGCAATAATTGCCAGATGATTTGCATCATAACAGAGTCAGCTTCATGGAAATGACAGTTTGCATTCAATCTGTGAATTTTATGCATTTAATGTTACCCAGAGGGATGATGGCAAGAACCTGAGGTTTCGCTGCAGAGATAGTCTCCAGCTTGAGGTGCAATGATTGAAGAAACTATCCATTAAACATGGCATGAGGATTGGATCCACAGGTGTTGTATAAGAGTTGGCCACTTTATGGGCTCTAGTAAAGAACAGTTATGTGCAGACCAATGTTGGAAGACTCCATAAAATTGAATGCTGTGTTTATGCTTTCAGACAGGCCTGTCAGTCCATTGGCTATTTCATTATGCGCATGTATATCAGTCTTTTTCTGTCAGCTGTCCTTATCTGAGTCTTCTGTGACTGAACAGATGGGTTCCAACTCTTGGATGTACTGATATCAAAGTTACTTTGCACCTTGCCCTTCACTTGACAACAATACTGCTGAAGTAACCTTGATATTATCTGAACTGTCAGAATCTGAGCTGGCGTCTGTGAGTCTCTGGTTAGGTTGATGGTTGGTGATGAACTGAATGGATTGAATTTGGGATACATTTTTGTAATACTGCTACTTGCATCCTCTTGATAATGAGTTAATTACTACTGCATTAGCTGTATAATCAAAATCAATTCTTGTTATGTTTAAATCTACAGGATTTATATTCATTTTTATTTTACTCTTTGTCTTTTCATTTCTCCTGGTTATTTTTCTTGCCATTATTTTTTTTTCTTGGTTTTCCCAATTTATTTTTTACATGCCTCCCCAAACTTTCTTTATCCTCTTAGTATCTGGCAGAAACTTTTTTTTGTCTACTAGCATCCTTGACAGTTTTAGAACTGTATTCTCACACTTTTCCCTTGTAGAAGCACATCTGCCTTAAACTCCCACTGTCATAAGACCATAAGACATAGGAGCAGAATTGGGCCATTCAGCCCATCATATTGTCTATCTCCCATTGCTCTGCCAATTATTTGTCTTCAAGAAACTGGTTCCAGTTCACTTTTTCTTAGTCACTGCTCAATCTTTTATTTTGAAACATATCCTTCCCCATTTAATATTTTAACTCCAGTACATTGTAGTCATTACCCATAACTATGCTCAATCTAATGAAGTGGTCAAAACATCTAATTATGCAGATGTTGGAAATCTGAAATGAAAGCTGAAAAAGCCAGTAGGTTAGTTAGCATCTGTACAGGAAGAATTAGATTAATATTTCAGGTCGGTGAGTTAGGAATGAATTCAAAGGTTTTAAAATATAGCCTCCTTCCTCTTCATTAGTCAGCATTTGAGTATACAGAGAGTGCTTTTACAAGAATACCTGTATTTCTGAATGTGAAAATTTGCCATATTATGTGTTTGCTGAGAGAGGTCAATACAAGATTCTGCAGATGCTAGAAATCCAGAGTAACACACAATGTTTGAGGAACTCAGAAGGTCAGGCAGCATCTATGGAAAGGAAGAAAGAGTCAATGTTTCATCAGTACTGGAAAGGAAGGAGGAAAAGCCAGAATGAGAAGGTGGGGGAGGGGAAGGAGTACAAGCTAGAAGGTGATAGGTGAAGCCAGGTAAGGGAGAAGGTAAGTGGGACAAAATGAGAAGCTGGCAGTACATGTGGAAAAGGTAAAGGGCTGAAGAAGAAGGAATCTAATTGCCATCTCCAATGTACCATGGGAGAAAGGGAAGGAGAGACACCAGAGAGAGGTGAGAGGCAGGTGTAAGGAGCAGGGAAGAAGGTAAAAGGGGAGCGAGAATGGAAGAAAAGGAAAGGAGGAGAAATTACTGGAAGTTAGAGAAATAAATACTCATGCTGTCAAGTTAGACAGGTTTTGAGTTGTTGCTCTTCCAGTTTGAGTGTTGCCTCATGGCAGTAGAGGAGGCCATGGAACGACATGTTGAAATAAGAATGGGGTTTGGAATTAAAGTGGTTAGCTACTGGAAAATCCTGCTTGTTGCGGTGTTGCTAAGGTGCTCGATGCCTGAGTGAGGTGTGTGTTGCATCAGTGGGATTTTTCTTATTCATAGTACAACTGTGATTTTGCAGGATGCCCATTTCATTTCTCTGGCCATTCTATAATGTGAATAAAGTCAGATTAATAATTCAAGCTATTTTACTAGTGGACTAGTTAAGTGCCACCAACTCAGTGCAAGATTCTACTTGTACAATACTTAGCACATAAAGTATTCCAAAATAATAAATATTAAATCTCCAAAACTCTGTTTGAAAGCTTTGAATCTTAGACTTTGATAAACTGTTATGTGTAATTAGCATTGCTTCATTGTGATACATAATCCAAATAGGATGGCTGAAAATATCAAGAAATGCATGCAATTCTAATGGGCTGCTGAAGTATTTTTAATCAAGTAATCAGAATATTAACAATATCAATAATTTCCAGACAAAGGTGTGAACAGCTGTTCAGTTGAGTGCTTGGGTTATTTGATTGCAATTTACATTATTTTTAATGTTTGTCATATACATAATTTAGCTAATATAGGCATGGGTTAGCTATCGCAAACTTGATTCAAATAGTTTCTGTCTGGAAAGAATGCCATGATCTCGATTTATATATAAAAAAATTCTCCATTATTCTCAAGTCTCTCAATAGATCATTATATCTTCATCCTTTTCCCTCCTGTTGTTCAATAAGGACAGCAGGCACAGTGGAGCCTGGGGAATTGCAATCAAGCTATGCACCTGGCCCTGCTATAATCTTTGCTACTTCTATTATGGATGGAGCAGCTGCACCTTGAGGGTGAGGCTAGCATGGTTAACAGTTCATGGTCTCAGCTGGACCTGTTTGTGGAATCTTCATTTATCACTGCTTTTGCCCGATTGAAAGTAGATTCAGCAGTACAAACTTTTTTGATTGGTTGCAAAGTGATTTGCTCCAAAGCATGTATACTAAAATACTATATAAATGCAAGTTTGGTTTTCTTTCTCAACTGCCTTTCTTGTTCTCTATGAACTAATTCCATCTCCGTTTTCATAGTTTGCACTGCGTGACACCTATGTAACACTAAAAATCAGAGTGGATGTACGTACACTGACATACAATTTGCAAGCACTAGCATAGAAAGCTCTTGTTTAATGGAGTGAGGCTTTTCAGTATGCTAATTTTAAAGAGCTGAAGAGCTATTGGGCTTACTTTATGGCTTATAATTTGCAAAGCAGAACTCAACTTTTATTCTGGGCAGTAGTGTTTCAATGGAACTAAAAGCACTATTTTAGCACTGTGTATAAACATTAACCCATCGCTTGCTGTTCAAATGCACACATTAAAAATACAATACTATCATTCCAATTTTCTATACATTTTATTGTTTTTCACCCCTAAAACATTTGCACAAAAGTTAACACTGTATATGTTATCATTCACTTGCTTGGTGTTGGAATGATGTGTTTTTTGTTTTTTTTTAAGCATTGACTTTTGAAGCTGCTCCCGATGTTGGGGACGCCAATGCCCATGATGGAGCTGGCTGAGCTTACAACCCTTTCCAGCACTGATCCTGTGCAGTGACCCCTCCATACCAAATGGCTTTGCATCCAGTCAGAATGCCTTCCTCAGTACATCTGTAGGAATTTCCTAGAGTCTTTGTTGACACACCAAATCTTCTCAAGCTCTGAATGAAATGTAGCCACTGGCGTGCATTACTTGTATGAATATGTTGAGCCTAGGATAGATCTTCTGAGATGTTGACATCCAGTAAGTTAAAACTGCTTATCTTTTGAACAGCTGACCTCTCACTAAGGACTGGCATGTGTTCCTAACCTTTGTCCTCGTGTTGGCTGGGGAGAGTTCCTGCTGGTCTCCATAGGCTGCAGCTTGCCATTTTTCATATTCCCATCCCATCTGTAGAATTTGTGATGTTGGTGCCAGGTTGGGTGTGATTTATGGTCAGCATAATTAAGTGAAGTCCTAGAGATAAAACACTCATACAGGTGGGCAGTCATCTCTGCTCACTGCTTTCTACTCAAGATGACTTTACGTTCACATTTGATTTTATACCAATTAGTTATAGTTTCTGCTATGTATTGTACTACATATTACAGAAACGAACAACAAAGTAATGTCAGTGAATAATAGTTCCAACATTTACTGTTTACCATGTGAAGAAAAGTTGCATTCATTTTATACCCTTAAAGTGTATTCTGAGCTCCTCCTCTAAATAGTAGTACTTATCTCGATATTTTACCTCCCTTTTCTTCCCTCCGTCCACCACCTGCTGATGGGCACGGGTTGGTTGGATCCCTCAGGGTGTGTTTTCCTTCCTGTGTTCGGAAAGGTTCAGATTTGTTTGATCATTCCAGAGAAATGGGTTTCTTTTACCTACTTCACCAGCTAGACAAGCCTGGAATTGTACTTCATAAATAGTAAATAATTTTTTTCATCATTATATTAAAATTTAAGTTCTAAATCGACTTTGTAGATGATGCTTCAAAATAGAATGAGTTGGACTGTACCTTTAATTTCTTGTGCATGGTTGACTCTTTTTTGTTGAAATTGGCTGTGATATTGCAGTGTGGATCCAAGTGACAATACTCATTGTTTATTTCAAAGAAACCCACCCACAAAACTTCAGAAATATGTCAGTTAGATATCCTTTTAACTGTCATCAGTTGGTGCCAGGTACATCTTATAGAGGATATGTTCACAGAGTAACATTTCACATTGAAGAATTTTGGAAAACAGCAATCCATAAGTTAGAAAAGCTCGAGCTTTTAAAGATAATAAAACCATAAGGCATAGGAGCAGAATTAGGCCACTTGCCCATTGAGTCTGCTCTGCTGTTTCATCATGTTTGATCCATTTTCTTCTCAGCTCCAATCTCCTGCCTTCACCACCACCCCCGCCCCCCACCCCCGGTATCCTTTCATACTCTGACCAATCAACAATCTACCAACCTCGGCTTTAAATACACCCATGACTTGGCCTACTCAGCTGCCTGTGGCAACGAATTGCACAAATTCACCACTCCGGCTGAAGAATTTCCTCCTCATCTCCATTCTAAATGTATGTCTCTTTGAGGCTATATCCTCTGGTCTTAGACTCCCCACCACAGGAAACAGCCCCTCCACCTCCACTCTATAGAGTCTTTTCAACATTGGATAGGTTTCAATGAGAACATAGAACATAGAAATCTATGACACTTTACAGGCCCTTCAGCCCACAATATTTTACCGACCATATAACCTGCTCCAGAAACTACCTAGAATTTCCCTAGTGTATAGCCCTCTATTTATCTAGGCTTCATGTACCTATCTAAGAGGCCTTTAAAAGACCCTATTGTGCATTCCACGCACCCACCACTCTGTGTGTGGAAAAACTTCCCCCTAACACCCTCTCGGTACTCAAGCACTTTAAAACTATGCCCCCTCATGTTAGCCATTTAATCCCTGGGAAAAAGCCTCTGACTATCCACACAATCAATGCCTCTCAACATCTTATACACCTCTATCAGGTCACCTCTCATCCTCCGTCACTCCAGGGAGATGTTCATTGAAATGTTTTAAGACGTTAGTTCAACTTTAAAAAGCTATATATTTTTGGCATACTCATTAAAATTTAAAATTAAATACTCTGTAAGAATGACAAAACCACACCACAAATCTAGTTGTCTTGGACTAGAGAATGCACTAAAGAGTATTTATACTTACTATGTCAGTTAAAGCTCAAATACGTGTCAACGAACAAAGGATTGCTGCTTAAATCCATCCTCCGCATCGCTGATGCACGTTGAAGGTAATGGAATGAATTTCAGAAATCAAATGCAACTCATTGATGCCATTAGAGAGCACATTTAATACTCTTTACCAAGCATGGATTTCCAGTTTTAAGTGGTACTGGGGAAGCACAGCAATGACCTTTGGGTAGCAAACAAAAAAATTACTGTATTAATCATATGGTTTTTCGGATACGGTCACTGCAATCGATAGCCTGTTACTGTGTGTGGAAGAACCACCAGCTGTGTCTTTTTCTACAAAAATCCAGATGTACAGGGCTGCCATCGTCACAACACAGCTGTACAGCTTCAAAGCCTGGTTCTTGCACCACAATCAAATCCAGTCGCTCGAGCACTTTCGTTGGCGCTGACTCCACTCCATGGGTATCAGCTGGCAGGATTGTGTCTCCAACAACGAGGTCCTGCAGAAGGCTCAACTTCCAAGCAGAGGGGCCAGTTCGCTGCTCAGGCAGCTCTGCTGGCTAGGCCACGTGTCTCACATGGACAACCCTAGGCTACTGAAAGCAGTACTTTATGGAGAACTCTCTCAGGGCAAGAGAGATTGTGGTGCCCCACGAAAGAGGTACAAAGACCAACCAGCTCTCTCGGGCAAATATCAAGGTCAATGAGTAGCAGCAGCTGGCTTGTGACAGAGACCACTGGAGAAAACTGATCCATGGAGCAACCAAGAATTTTGTGGAATCCAGAAGAGCGACTACTGAAGAGAAGCAGAGAAGCAGCTTGGCCTGTGCAGGGCAGTGTGGAATGAGCTAATGTTTGGCGGTTGCTGGAGCGGACTAAAAGGTGATTCGATGTGGCAGAACTGAGACAAGGTGAGTGGAGGCAATGCAGAGTCGAGGTGGTGGGGCCTGGGACCGAGCAAGGAAAGGCCTGAGGTGTGATGGATTTAAGTGCCGTGCGGAATTGGCAAGTTTGGCTATGGGCCAGATCAAGGCAGCTGGGCCTGGGCCCAAGAGCGTATCCAAGCAGCGGGGCCCGGGTCCGAGAGCAAGCAACAACCCGGATTGAGGAGGTCAGGGTGTCGGGCTGGAGGCGAGGAACGGGCCGGTTCAGCTCCCTGTTCTGTGAGGTTCACTTATCTCTGCGCTGAATTGAGGCTGTGGCCTGCAACTGAGGGGCTTCTGAGTCGGCTGCAGTGATGCCTGACTTCATCTGTCGGCTCACTGTCGTGAACTTCAATTCTGAATATTATTTGCTTACTTCTATTGTTTCCACAATTTATTTTTTCCCTGCACATTGGGTATTTGACAGTCTTTTTAAAATTGGTTCTATTGCTTTCTTTTAGTGGCTGCCTCTAAGGAGATGAATCTTAAGGTTGTATATAATATACATATTTTTGATAATAAATGTACTTAGAATTTTGATATGTAGGCAAACATCTTCAAATCTTACAGCTGAGGAAAAAAATCAAGGTGCTGAGATTTTTCCTTTGAAATAAGATCGCAGCAGTGTGTTTGTGGAACAGGAGAGGATTTGGTAGCATCTTCAGAGCCAGTAACTGCATTGTATGTACAGTTGCTTTCTGATAACTTCCATTATTCTGCCTGAGGCGAGGCGGGAGCCGGTTCAGATCGCTGCTCTGTGGCATTTACTTGGCTCTGCACTGAACTATGCGACTCTTGTGGATTTCATTTCAGAAACACTATTTGCTTGTTTGCATGATGTCTTTTTTTTATTGCACATTGGGTGTTTGATGGTCTTTATGGGTTCTTTCATTCTTATGGGTTCTTTTTTATGGGCAAAATGTGTTTTTTTTAATTCTCTGCACATTGAGAGTTAGACAGTCTTTTTATATATAGATAAATGTATATATTTTTTGGGCTGTCTGTTTTGTGGCTGCCTGTTAGATGAATCTCAAGATTGTGTAACGTATACAATCCTGCATGATAAATGAACTTTGACTTTTGAACTTTATCTGAAAGACTGGAGTTGGTTATTTCAAACCATTACTTATCTATTCTGTTGAAGGACTGCTAGAAATTCCTGCAGGTAAAGCTACTTTAAATAAATTGACAATGCTAAAGGATACTGTCCAAGTTGCATGCCATCTTGGACAATGTCTCCCATCCACTCCATAATGTACTGGTTAGGCACAGGAGTACATTCAGCCAGAGACTCATTCCACCGAGATGCAACACTGAGCATCATAGGAAGTCATTCCTGCCTGTGTCCATCAAACTTTACAACTCCTCCCTCGGAGTGTCAGACACCCTGAGCCAATAGGCTGGTCCTGGACTTAGTTCCACTTGGCATGATTAACTTATTATTTAATTATTTATGGATTTTATATTGCTATATTTCTTCACTATTCTTGGTTGGTGCGGCTGTAATGAAACACAATTTCCCTCAGGATCAATGAAGTATGTCTGTCTGTCTGTGGTGTATATTTGGAATGAGCTGCCAGAAACAGTTGTTGAGACAGGCTCGCCAGCAACATTTAGAGACCATCCAGACGGATACACAGATATGACTAACCCGCTGGGCAACACGGTCAGTATAGATGAGTTGGCCTGTTTGACACTATAACCAAACTAATGACAAACTAAGGAACACTTGAATTGACTTAACAATACAAACTGATGTGTGAATGCACTGTTTAGACTTAAGATTGTTCTTTGTTATTCTTCAGAACGCCAGTGTAAATGAGAACCAAATGATTGTTACTCTGGATTCAATGCAGCATAAAAACACTAAGCATAAAGAGCACAATAAATACACAAGATTAGCTTATATACACGTTGATTGTACATTAAGTGACGCTAGACTCAATGAATCAGGAACAGCTTCTTCCCCTCCACCATCTGATTTCTAAATGGATATTGAACCCGTGAACACCACCTCACTACCTTTTTATTTCCCATTTTTTGCACTACTTACAGTATTTAACTATTTTATATATACTCTATGTACGCTTACTAAGGGAACAAACAACCTTCTGATTTAACACCTAATCCCAAAGACAGCATCTGTGATAATTGTTATTGAAATAAGAACTTCTAAGTTCAAAGTCCAAAATACATTTGAATTCAAAGTATAAATTGTACAACCCTGAGATTTATTTGCTTACAGGTAGCCACAAAACAAGAAACTTACAAGAACCCAATTGAAAAGAAGACAAACACAGTGTGCAGAGGGGAAAAAAAACAAATCAATACAAATCGCGTGAACAATAAAGCAAGCATCAGCATTCAGATCAAAATTGAGTCTGTGAACCCAAAGCCAGGAACAGGCAAAGTAGGTCCCTGGTCTCCTCATTCCTCACACTGAGGCAAATCGCCACAAAGCTGACAGACACTGAGCCGCCGGGACACAACACAGCCTCAGTCCTGAAGAGAGTGGAATAAAACGTTGCAGAGCAGTACCTGCTCGACACTCGCCTCCAGTCCTGACACCCTGCCTTTTCAGTCCATTTAGCCCTCCGTTTAAATTGTCCAAGCACCAGTTCATCCTCCAAATTCAGGCCTGGGCCCCACCACTGCAATACGCTCTGGGCCACTTCCGGCCTGTCCTCGACCATTGCGAATCTGCACGGCGTTTAGATGTAGCAAACCTCGCTCCCGGTTTAGGGGGACAGGCTCTGAAACAGCTCCTCTTCAGCTTTTCTGCTCTTTGTTCGCTCCAGCCACATCTCCGATTCCATCTGCGACTCCAACTCTATCTTCTCCTGGAACATGCCTCGACCTCGCTCTGGCTCTGTCTTGCAAACGCACACCTCCACCCTCAGATCAGCCTCGCCTTTGCTTCCCTCTTGCAGTGATTGTTTACCACAATTTTCCATATAAAGACTTAATAATAGAGTAATTAGTCAAATAACTTGCCTTGAGAACCACCAGCAAGCTGTCACCCACGTTAGTTAGTGTCATCTTAAACCAGTAGTTGATTTTCTGTTGCAGTCACCTGACTGGGAATAACACACAACCTTTAGACTCAGTGGCAAGTGAAACAAAAATGAATGTGGGGTGACGTGACAGAAGAGATTGTAATCACCAAGTGCAAAGAAGGCACATAGAGCCCAGGGATATCCATTCTTCAACACTGCAAATAATGGCTCCTTTTCCATTTGTTTAGGAATGAGCATTTACTAACCATCCAGCAATATAACCATTGTGAAGAGCCAAAATACTGAAACTACTGTATGAGGAGTTAGAAATTGGGAAAAAATGAACAGGAACTGAATATTTTGAAGCAGCCTGACAGATGAAAGCACTAATTATAGCTGGACATTTGCATTATACTTGTCACTGAAAACAGATTTTGACAAAATGCTTTTCACCACATGGTAAGTGAAGACCAGCTGGATAAAATTCAGGGATCTTGCTTGTCACCTAGGATAGTGATCTACTGCAAGAGACGCCTTCAATGATGGGCAATTTTAATTTCAGGGTCTAAAATACTTTGCTGGAGGATCCAGATGATACTCATATTTACATGGATATAAAATTAAGAACTCAGCAAATGACAAGCCTTATCTATCTCATATTGAAGGCTTAGAAGAAAGCAAATTTATTGCAGCACAACCACAGAACTAATTGAGAAGCAGAGAAAAATGAGTTACCATCAATTTAATCTTCTTAAAAAGTGATTATAATTATATACCACACTCATTTGGAAAACATCAGACATCAGTGAACAAGGTTTCAAAAACATGAATTTTAAAACAGAGCAGTTTAAGGTACGATTGTAACTCTCTATCCATATCATGGGCACCAGCCTCTCTGCTGTCAAGGACACATACAGAAAGGTGCCGGAAAAAGGCAAGCAATATTATGAAGGATCCCACCCACCCTGCTGATAGACTGTTTGTCCCACTCACATCAGGGAAGAGGCCACACAGTGTCCACACCAAGACCATGAGACTCAAAATTAGTTATTTTCACCAAGCCTGATTAAAACGTCCACCAATTAACCCACACCATCACACTCCCCACCACCAACACTTTATCATTCCCTGTCAGAATCGCTTTATGTACAGATACTCTCAGAATCAGGTTTAATATTCCGGCATATGTTGTGAAATTTGTTGATTTTGCAGCAGCAGTACAGTACAATGCATGATAATAGAGGAAAAACTGAATTATAGTGTACATACAGTAAATATAAAAGTTAAATACTATAAATTAATGCAAAGGAAAATAATACTGCAAAGAGAAAAAACGACCCACAATATTATTAAAACTCACTCTTGTTACTCTTTGTGGATCATTGTGAATTGGCAACAATACCTACACCTCGGCTATCGTTTATTGCTGGGAATACACTTTGGTCTATCGTTAAAGGATACATGCAAATGCTGCTTTTAATGCTTTGATCAGCTGAGAACTGACAAAATGGAACCCAGCTGTTCTGCATAGATTTGAGTGGCAGGCAGCCAGCCAACCTTGGCAAGTGAATAATATCATTTGTGTTAATGCCACAAGCTGTTTCAAGGAATCAAGATCTTCTCAGATATTAGATTATGATGAATAATTCATCATAATGAATAAGATCTTGCAGGGGAATGCTCGGAGCCTCAAGATTTCCTAATATACACGAAAAATGCTGGGAGCCTCAAGATTCCCGAATATAAATATATACACACACACACACAAATGTAGATATCCTAATGATTCTCCTGCGTCTTCTTTGCTGCATGGAAGCCACCATCAGGAATGTAGTTAGAGCAGTTTTCGATTGGGGATCTAGGATTCCTATAAAAATCTGCTGCAAGCTAGATCAGGTGCAGGACTAATGTTAATATTTACTTGATTGGAGAAGTGCTAAAAGGGACTCAGATAAGCACGAGGAAACATTTTATTTTGTAATTATGTTTAGATAAGGTCAAAGTTTTTTTTCTCATCTTAGAACTATTTCAGTTTTTCAGGGAAATTGCATGAATCCCTACCATTTCCAGGTGAACATAATTGCATTTTCACTCAGAACCTTCTCCAGCAGCCTCCTTACTTCTGATCTAAGGCTCAACAACCTGTCAGTCCAGGCTTGTCCCTACTCTCCATTTTGAACAAGGGTACAATATTAGCCAACCTACAGTCTTCTGATATTCACCCATGGGTAAATGAAGATGTAGAAATTTCTGTCAGAGTCCCAGCAATCTCCTCCCCTGTTTCTTTAGCATCCTGGGATAGAGCCCTCTGGCTGGAATAAGCTCCAATATTTCTAGCACTACCTTCTTTCTGATACAGATATGCTCCAGAATATCAATGTGCATCTCCCTTAACTCTCTAGCCTCCTTTCCCTTCTGCACCACTGACCCAGGCTCAGTGCCAGTAACCTGGGCTCTGTGGCATTCCCCTGGGATGTCATCCCTCATAACGGCATCCAAAACGGTATACTTGTTACTGAAGGGAATGGCCACAGGGGTGCTCTGTGCTAACTACCATTCCTTCTCCTGACATTCCCCCAACTATCTGCCCCCTGCAACTGAGGGGTGACTACTTCCCTGTAACTCAGTTCGATGATCTCCTCACTCTCCCATGCAATCTGAAGCCCGTCCAGCTGCTGCTCCAGATCCCTAACATGGTCTTTAAGGAGCAGCAACTCTATACACTTCATGCAAATGTCATTCCCTGGGACACTCTGGGTCTCCCAGGACTCCAACATCTGGCATGAAGAACACATAATGACCATTTAAACTACACTGTACCCCTGACACTGTAAGAAAAAAGGGAAACTTAACAGAAACTTACCTGGACAACTCACCCAGAGTCAATGCCTCCTCTGAGCTGAAGCCTTCTTTGAGCCAAACCCTGACACTCCCACTCTGACCACTGGCCAACTCCCAGTTATGGCTGTTCCAACAATGGCCGCTCTGCTGTCCCTTCTGTACTTTTATTTACTTCTCTCTACACGGCTCCCGCCATTGATTGAGCTGGTGAAATGATACCGAACACCTGTATTCTCTTTTTAAACGAGTGCTGCCAACCTGTGAGTGAGGGTAGAAACAGGATGAATGTAAATGCATGGCTGAGAATCTGGCACAGTGGGGCAGGGCTTCAGGTTCTTGGGTCTTTGGGATCTCTTCTTGGTGGGGGTAATACCGGTAGAAAAGGGACGGGTTGCACCAGAACCCAAGGGGGGCCAATATTCATGAGGGCAGGTTTGTCAGAGCTGTTGGGAAGGACTTAAACTAATTTGGCAGGGGTATGGGAACTGAAATGAAGGGACTCAGTATAGAACAGATTGTAAAAAAGCAAAGATAGCGTGCAGTCAGACTGTCGAGAGGGGCAGGCAGATGATAGGACAAAATTGCAGCCAGCAAGGTGAGTATCAGTGCTTTGGGGATGCAGAATCAAAAAGAGTAGCAAATACAGTATTCAAAGTGTTATATTTCAATGCATGGAGTTATAAGAAATAAGGTGGATGATCTTATGGCTGTCATGGTCCTGTCTGGCAATTCCCCATTATCTCTTTAATTGGGCCCTAACCCCCTTGCCTGATTTCCAACAGTTCCCAATTCAGCAAATTACACACAACCTGCTTTACATCAGTAACTGCAGGATGAAAGCTCTGGAAACACAACAAGGAACCGGCAAGGTTGAGATGGGTTTTTTGATGTTTGATCAGTGGTGGGTTCTCTTGCTTTTGGTTGGCCAGTTTGTTTAACTTTATGTATTAATTTGATTTCTTCCCCTTTATTCAGCCTAGTAGGTTGAAAGGGTTAGTTTGTAGCAAAGGGGGGGGGGGGGTGGGAGACTGTGGAATACTCTAGAAGTAAGGGGAGCCAAAAAAGAGGTGCATCAAGTGAAAGACCCGAAGTAATAGGGGACAACAAATTAAGGAAAATGGGTGACTCAGAGGAATTTGTAGTTCTGTATAAAATTAAAGGTCAGAAGGAAGGGAAGGAGGATTTAGAGCCCTTAATCCTTTGAAAGTGGTAGCAGCATTATAGAACCAAATAAGTAAAGGATTCCAGGCTAAGATTTTGTATAATGGATTGCTGAAAATTTGTTGCACAGATGTTGACCAATATAACAGTGCTAAAATGGTGGGAAAATTGGTTGTGAAAGTGGAGTGTATTACTCTGAAAGAAAGGAAGGAAGAGAGTTAGGGGGTAGTGTATGGTATTTGGTCTGGCACAACTGAGAAGGAAATTTTGGACAATATTAAAGGTGGTCAAGTGATTGAATTCAAGCGATTAAAATCAAGAAAAGGTGGTGACTGGGATTCTCCTGTCCTACTGGTTTTTGCAGGTGATGTTCTTCCAACTAGAGTCTATCTTGGGAGCATGACTTATCAAGTTAGAGAATATATTAGACCTCCCTTTTGCTGTTATAATTACCAGAGATTTGGACACGTTGCTGGTTCGTGTCGAGGTAAAAGATGTGTGAAATGTGGAGAGGATCATGATATTAAAGTGTGTAAGGCAGCGGCACCAAAATGCAGCAACTGTGGAGGGGACCATGTAGCAGCGTTCAGAGGATGTGAGTGTTTTATTGAAGCTAAGCAAATTTGGGTTGTTAGTGACCAACAAAAAAGTATCAAATGCTGAGGCAGTAAAGAAAGTTGATAGAGAGCAAAAAATAAGTAAAGAAAAGATTGGCATGCTGGGGAGTCAGCACATTCCGCGTTCTCCAACTATGGTTCCTTCAGACATGTTGATGACTAAAGAGTCTTTTTTGATGTTTGTTGTTGATGTACTGATCGGGGCTAAAACTGCAACCAAGAGGTCAGACATAAAAGTAATTGTGGAGCTGCAGAGAGATTCCTTGATGTGAAACAGGTTTTACTGCAAAAATCACGTGAGTATATGACAATTGATCACTGAATACTTCCTGGTTGTTGGGGTCAGAGAGTATGGGGGAGATTTATGTGGATGAAGAGGCTGATAATTAGTATTTGGATGTTTTTAATATTACAATGGAATGCAAGAAGTTTAATTGCAAATGGTCAAGAATTTAAAAGGTTTATTGGAACTTTTAAAGATGAGACTAATTTGGTCTGTATACAGGAGACATGGTTAAAGCCTCATTTAGATTTTGTGATCCCTGAGTATGATAGTTTGAGAGCTGACAGAATGGGTAAACCTGGCGGAGAGTGCAACTTTCATAAAAACAGTTCAGTTTAGAAAACTTGATTTTAAATCTAACCTTGAAATTGCGGCTGTGGAGGTTTGGAGCTCTCGTGGTCAAACAACTTTGATTAGCTTCTATAATTCATGTAATATGATATCAGATTTTGATGAAATTATGAATAAGGTAAGATCCCCAGTAATCTGTGTTGGAGATTTCAATGCCCATGATTCTATGTGGGGTAGTGAAAATAAACATAGAAATGGAGCGGTGGTAGAGGAGTTTCTAGATAAATACAACATGGTACTTCTAAATGATGGAAGGCCTACAAGATTTAATATTGTAAAGAATACTTGTAGTTACTTAGACTTATCAATCACTTCCTCAAACTTAGCCAGGATTGGGGAATGGGATGTTATGGACAGGTACACACTAGGAAGTGATCAGTATCCTATATCATGTAGATTTGGTAGAAATTTGATAGTGGAAGTTGAGGAGAGGGCTGCTAGGTATAATTTTTCATTGGCCCGGTGGGATGAGTACCAGGAGAAAGTTGTGGATGTAATAGAAGAGAGTGATAGCAAGGGCTCCATAGATGAGTGGAATGAATCTCTCTGTTCTATAATTCATAAAGTTGCTCAGTTGACTATTCCACTATGGAATGTTCCTAAGGCTCGAGCATTTATTCCATGGTGGAATAAAAATTGTGATATAGCAGTTAGAAACAGAAATAGAGCTTACAGGAAATTAAGAAAGTACCCAGTGTTGGATAATGTTATGGAGTATAAAAAGGAAAGAGCAGTAGCAAGGAGAGTAATTAAAAATGCAAAGAAGGATAGTTGGAGAACCCTGGTCCCTGAGGCACCTATAAAGCAGCTATGGATGATCATTCACAGAATGTCAGGGATATATAGAAAACCATCCATCCCAGCTTTGCTGGAAGGAGATATTGAAGCTGTAACCACCAAGGAAAAGGGCTGATATGTTTGTAGAGGGGTTCCAAGTGTTACACAGTTCTGGAGAGTCAGGTGATTTGAGAAAGGAAATTATGTTAAAGGAAAGTTGGAAATTGGACAGGAGCTTGGAGGATAACAGCTCCATGAATTTGTTTTTCTCCCTTCAGGAATTGCAGGAAGCTGTCCAATCAGGTACAAACACTTCTGATAGGGATGGACTGTGTTATGAATTGCTTAAGCATTTAGATGACTCTGTATTAATGGAAATGCTAGCTTTGTTTAACTCAGTGTGGAAAGAAGGAAAATTACCAGTAGAATGGAAGCATGTGGTGGTAGTTCCAGTTTTAAAGCCAGGTAAAGACGTGTCTAGTCCTAGTATGTATCGGCCTATAGCTTTAACATCAGTGCTTTGTAAAACTATGGAATGAATGGTCACCTACAGGCATTTATTTTTTTAGAAAATAAGGGGCATTTTGCTGCCTATCAAAATGGTTTTAGAACTGGAAGATCTAAAACTGGACTGGAAGAATCTGTTGCCCTTTTAGATCATGACATTAAAAAAAATTTTCAGAGAAGTAATGGTAACTGTATTTCTAGATATTGAAAGAGCATGACTCGCTATGGAAGGATGGTTTATTAATTAAACTCTGTGATGCCGAAATTAGAGGTAGAATATTTAATTGGATCAAAGATTTTCTTAAGGAAAGGACAATTCAAGTAAGAATAGGCAGGACAAGGTCCAAGTCTGTTAAAATAGGTAATGGTACCCCTCAAGGAAGCGTCATTAGTCCAGTTCTTTTTAATGTCATGGTAAACAGTATCTTTGGGCAGGTAGGGACAGGATTTGGCAAATTGTTATTTGTAGACAATGTGCAATCTGGAAAAGAGGAAGAAACCTCAAGTATATATTAAAGTAGCTACAAAAGGCTTTAAGATCAGTTGAAAACTGGGCAAACAAATGGTGTTTCAGGATTTCTGCTTCTCAGTCCTAAAATAGATTTTTGGCTTTAGTAGAAAGATTCCTGATTGAGAATTGTCTATATGATTCTCCATTAGAAAGAGTCAAGGTATTCAAGTTTTTAGGTGTCTGGTTTGATGAAAGACTTACTTGGAGGGCTCGTATAGATAAAACAATTGGAAAGTGTGAGAAAGTTTTAAAGGTTATGAAAAGTATCGCTGGATGTGGCTGGGAAGCAGAACAAGAAACTAAATATATCTAGCTATGATTAGATCAGTAATTCATTATGGTTGTATTGCTTATGGTTCTGCTGCTATGGCAGTGCTTCAAAGATTAGACACTGTGCAGTTCAAAGCACTTAAACTCGAAGGGTCTCGGCCCGAAACGTCGACAGCGCTTCTCCCTATAGATGCTGCCTAGCATGCTGTGTTCTACCAGCACTTTGTGTGTGTTGTTTGAATTTCCAGCATCTGCAGATTTCCTCGTGTAAACTCTGTTGTGGAGCTTTTAGAATAACATCAGTCACTAAATTGTGTGGAGATGGGAGAAGTGCCTCTACATTTAAGATGAGCTAAGTTGGGCCTGCAGAATTGGGTAAAACTAAATGGTTTCATTCACAGCTGTCCATCAAAATGTCTTTTGCAGGAGACATCGGGCCGACAAAGTAAAATTAAAAGATAACCAAATCTAAAAATGGATAATATCTGGGCTGTGAAATTGAAACTGATTGAGGAAGACATAGCTGACCGAATTTGCTTGCCACCCCATTCCTTTTTGGCTTTTGCCAGAACCAGAAGTAGACCTATTCCTCCTTTTTCAGCCTAAAGCAAAGGGTCAGCAACCTTTACCACTGAAAGAGCCACTTGGACCCGTTTCCCACAGAAAAGAAAACACTGGGAGCCGCAAAACCCGTTTGACATTTAAAATGAAATAACACTGCATACAACGTTTTGTTTTGCCTTTATGCTATGTATAAATAAACTATAATGTGTTGCATTTATGAAATTGATGAACTCCTGCAGAGAAAACGAAATTACATTTCTGCATGCAACAAAAACATTTTGAACTCCGAAAAAAAGACGTTGGGTTGAAGGTTACTTTTAAGTAAAATACTCAACGTCTATTTGAGTCCTTCTTGTATTTATGAAAAACGCCAAACTTAAACTTGCTGCCAGCAGCAAACCAAAAATAACGTCAGCCAGCTGTCAACCTGAAAAATAAAAGGACTATTTCACTGAACAATGAAAACATATGAATATACGTAAAATAATATGCAATTAAAATATTTATCATACTTCTTCAGGTTGACTCACACCTGACAATGCAGTCGTATTCAGTAGGGATGGATCGATGCTTAGGGGAGTGACCGGGAAGGATAATGTGTTTTTTTTCCTCTCTGAACTCACAGAAGCGTTTCCCAAACGATGTTTGCATTGCGATGATTGCAGAATGTAAATACTCCGAATTTATCATGTCGTGACATTGTTTGAACTCTCTCAAATTGGGGAAGTGAGACAATGTGCCTTTCTGTAAATCTCTGGCAAGCAACGTCAACTTGCGCTCGAATGCAAAACATCCTCCAACATGTGCAGGGCTGTACGTCCTTACCCCGTTGAAGAGCTGTGTTCAGCGTGTTCAGGTGCGCTGTCATGTCTACCATGAAGTGTAGCTTTTCCAGCCACTCTGGCTGTTCCAGCTCAGGAAAGTTGAGCCCTTTGCTGCCCAGGAAAGTTTTCACTTCTTCCAGACGCGCGACAAAGCGTTTCAGCACCTCCCCTCTGGACAGCCAGGGATAAAAACACGTTGTAGCGGTTGCTACACGCAGTCAGTAAACTGCAGTCAAAGATAGCTTTATTCGAACTAAACAGCCTTGCTTTTAAGCCTCCCTCAACCCGCCCCCCATGGGCGCGGATGCTGCAAAAGACACGTACTCACAAACCCCCGTAGGCTATCTCCCTTAGCCTGAACGCTGGCTAATTGTGAGCCGGTTCGGATGTGTCAGGAAATGGGTCGCCACAACGTCTTATTTAGATTGTACAAGATCACCATAATCTTCAAATTTAGATTTACATTTCAAAAACTAACAAACTAACATAAAATACATATTAATTAAATACTGACCATGTAGCGGAGTGCTACACGCAGCGCTAAAATTACTACACGGAGTCGGTAACTGCAGTCGAAGGAAAAAAACTTTATTCGAAATCTTCAGCCTCACTTTTAAGCCTCCCTCAACCTGCCCCCCCCCCCCCATGGCGCAGAGGCTCCAAAGCTCTGTGCTCGCAAACCCCCGTAGGCTATCTTATTGTGAGTCGGTTCGGATGTGCCAGGAAAAGGGTCGCCACAACCAATTATTTCCCAAAGCAACAGGGAGCCGCAGCACAGACGTAAAAGAGCCATATGTGGCTCCGGAGCCGCGGGTTGCCGACCCCCGGCCTAAAGGAAGCAGAGCAATTTCAACAGTGTCGATCGTAAATGAATATTTAAATAATAAATGGGAATCTTCTCTGAAGATTTTTACTGATGGACCCTGAGAGCAGTAAGGCAGGATTTGGGATGTACGTGTCTCAACTTGGAGTTGAGATGGATCACTGGGTTTCAGATGGTGTTTCTGTCTTTGCAACAGAATTATTAGCAATCCTCTGTGCCTTGTGGTGGATAGACGACTCTCGACCATGCAGGGTTGTCATCTGTTCGGATTCTGCTGCTGTCTTAGAGGCTATAAAAGAGAATAAATCAAAAGCTCAACCTGACATAGTTATTGAGATTCTCTTAGTTTTGTTTAGAGTAGGGAAGATAGGTTGTGAAGTTAGATTTCCATGGATACCTGGGCATGCTGGGGTGGAGGGAAATGAAATTACAGAAACATGGAAAACCTACAGCACAATACAGGCCCTTTGGCCCACAAAGCTGTGCCAAACAGGTCCCTAACTTAGAACTACCTGGGCTTGTCCCATTGCCCTACGATTTTCTTAGCTCCATGTAGACATCCAGGAGTCTCTTAAAAGACCCTATCATTTCAGCCTCCACCAATTTCTCCAGCAGCACGTTCCACGAGCTCACCAATCTCTGATTTAAAAAAAAACTTACCCTGGACATCTCCTCTGTGTGTATTTCCAAGCACATTAAAACTGTGCCCTCTCGTGCTAGACATTTCAGCCATGGGTAAAAGCCTCTGACCATCCACACGATGAATGCCTCTCATTATCATGTACACCTCTGTCAGGTCACCTCTCATCCTCCGTCGCTCAAAAGAGAAAAGGTTGAGCTCACGCGACCTATTCTCATAAGGCAGTGGTTCCCAACTTTTTCTATGCCCCACACCCCTAGGAAATGTTTGATTAATGTTCGCACCCCCTGCAAAAGTAATATCACATTTGAAGACGAAGTCTAATTTCTAATTTTTGAACCACATACAATACTGCGGGTGAACAAATTGAACTTTAAAAAAATATTTTAACGGTGCACAAAATGCAAATATAAATTGAGCAATCAGATTCTAAATTGTGGATGGCATTGCAAAGTCTTCCTTACAGAGTGGGTAAGTAGAAATTAGAATACCCCTAGGCAGAGCAGAATTGCATAGAGAAGAAATGGCAAGAGGATTGGGAAAAATGAATTAAAGGGAAGGTGTTTCTTTTCTAGTCACCCTCTAGTTAAAAAGGTCTCAGACTGTTACTCTTCAAATCATAGAGATATGGCGAAATTAACAAGACATAGGTTGGGGCATTGTGGGCTAAACTATTACTTAAAGATAATAAGAAGACATCTTACTGGATTATGTGACTGTGGTAGTCCAGAGACCGTTCAGCATGTTTTGCTGAGTTGTAATTGATATAAAATTGAAAGAAGAATATTGTTTGAGATCGCCTGACTTAAATATATTTTGTTTTTCTATTAATTCTTTGGCCACCAAGAGAACCACCATCTGATTGAAAAGATATTACTTTGTTTCTACGTGCAACTAGTTTATATTTGAGAATTCGAGTTTCTTGAAATTCTGTAATTGTACATCCTGCAGAGGGCAGTAATATGTCTAGATGTGTCTAAACTGCCAGAAATAGAAGGAGGAGGAGGAACTGCCAGTTTGTTGGTCAACTCTTGTATGAGTAAACTTGTTTCTTGGTTATTTAGGACTGTTAGTTCTAAGTTCTGCGTTGTCTCCTGGATTCTCCACATGAACCTTGTCTCTGCATAAAGACTCTCTGAGATACTGGCCCTCCATTTGCAGTGGCGCTAATGCCTAACATCTCTGCCTCAGCGCATGTGTCCGGCACTTGGGTTCGTCCCCAGCCACATCCCTGCGACAATTGCACTTTTACAGATCGCTGTGTATGATGTTGTGGTTGAAGGATGGTTGTAGTTGGGAACTGAATGTCTGGGGTTAAACATTGTAATACTCTTTCAAAAATTATTGGACACTAGCATGGTTCCAGAGAGTTGGAAAATTGCAAATGTCAATTTAAGAAATTAGGGAGGCAGCAGAAAGGAAATTATAGAGCAGTTAGCCTGGCCTCGGTGGTTGGGAAGATGTTGGAGTCAATTGTTAAGGATGAGGTGATGGAGTATCTAGTGACACAAGACAAGATGGGGCAAATTCAGCATGGGAAAATCTTGCCTGATGAACCTGTTGGAATTCTTTGAGGCGATTGTGTGTCGTATAGATAAAGAGGATGCAGAGGATGTTGTACATTTGGATTTTTAGAAGGCCTTTGACAAGGTGCCACAATGTACCACACATGAGGCTGCTTAACAAGATAAGAGACAATGATATTAGGAAAGTTACTGGCATGGTTTGAGGATTGTCTGATTGGAAGGAGGCAGTGAGTGGGAATAGAAGGATCCTTTTCTGGTTGGCTGGCAGTGACTAGTGGCATTCCTTGGGTCAGTATTGGGACTGCTTTTGATGATGTATATCAATGATTTAGATGATGGATTAGATGGCTTTGTTGCCAAGTTTGCAGATCATAGAAAGATTGGTGGAGTGTTGAGGAAACAGGAAGGCTGCACAGGACGTAGACTGATCAGGAGAATGAGCAAAAAACTGGTGCATGAGGGTGTTTTCATTAGTGGGACAGTTTAGGATCCAAGTATGGTGCCCATTTAAAACAGATGTGGAGAAATTTCCCTGGCCAGAGGGTGGTGAACTTGTGGAATTTGAGGCCAGGTCACTCGGTGTATTTAAGGCAGAGATTGATAAGATCTAGATTGGCCATAGCATCATAGGTTGTGGGGAGAATGTCAGGGAGTGGGGCTGAGGAAGGGTAAAAATACGATCAGCCATGATTGAATGGATAGCTGACTTGTTGGGCCAGATGGCCTAATTCTACTCTTATGGTCTAAATACAGTGGATTCCAGTTTTGAAAATTAAGCTGCAGCTCTAATTGACTGAAATTTCATGGAAGCAGTTAAAAAGTATAAACTACCATTTAACTGAGTTACAAATTGTGTATTTAAATGAAATACAGAACAAGTTGAAGCACTGGCAAACTGTGGTAGTGGTTGTCCATCGTATCTACCAATGACAAGGAAGCTGTATGATTGAGTTGCACTGAGGCAGTTCCATTCCCTCAGCCTCGGAAGTCTGGGTCCAGTAGTATGAGTAGTCATCACATCGGGTTGCAGTGGATAGCGTCATTTTACTATCCACCCTCTCTGCAAGAGCTGACTTCACAATACAGTACTATAACACTGTATTAGTCCCTAATAGTTATTGACCAAGGAATTCATCTGGTGTACATTGCTGTGTTCCTTTGACTGTAAATGAACAAATTCAGTGCAGGTAGTCAGTACAAAAAATGGACTGCTTTCACACAATGATCCTCCAAGTCTTCATTTTCAATGTAGCATTCAAGATGGTTCTCAATGCTTCCAAATTCTAACTTGAAGTACTGAAATCATTTCATTTTCACTCCTGACTGTTTCTGGCATCTCTCAGCCTGAATGCTTGAAACTGCAGTGAGAAAAGCAGTTCTGATTTGTCTTATTACTTATTTCTCAAATATCACTGCTTTTTGAATCCAAACACCTGCAAACTTTTCTATTTAAAAACTGCTTGCTGTCTCAGTACGGTGTAGTATCTAATAGCCACATAAGTGCACATGACTGACTATAGTTTAAAAAAACTTTTTGGCAACAGTCTCCTGTCCCAATTAAGTGGCATAGTATCCTAAATAAATGAAGGGATTCCTGCTATTTCCTCTGTAAGTTTTAGTTCTTTAAGAATTGACCCAAATATAGTGCCTGCCCAATAATCCAATGGGCCAATTAACCAGATTCTATTGTACATCACACAATAGAGTAAAGTCGGTACTCTTTTGTTAACGGGGCATCTTTCCTGACAAATATGTTAGAATTCTTTGAGGAGGTAATGAAGTTAGGCAAATGAGAGTTAACGAACTTTATTTGCTTTGATTTTCAAAAGGCTTTTTTGACAAGTCTGATAAACAGGATAGAACCTATGGTGTTCAAGGCATAGTAGCAGCTGAGACTGAAGATTGGCTGACTGGCAGAAGTCAGAGGGTGGGAATAAATGGGTCATTTTCAGGATGGCTGTTGGTGACTAGTGGAGATCCTCAGGGATCGGTATTGGGACTGCAACTTTTTACTTTATGGAAAAATTACCTGGTTGAAAGAATTGTTGCATTATGGCCAAGTTGACAGTTGATACCAAGATAGGTAAGAGGACAGCTGTTGTCATAGAGACAGGGAGTCTGCAGAAGAACTTGAACAGGTTGGGAGAATGGGCAAAGAAGTGGCAGATGGAATGAAGTGATTGTGCACTTTGGTAGAAAGAGTACAGCTGCAAACTATTTTATAAATAGGGAGAAAATTCAGAAAGAAGTACAAAGGGACTTTTACATCCTAGGTTAGGATTCCCTTAAGACTAACTTGTAGATTGAGTTGGTAATAAAGAAGGCAAATGCAATGTTAGCATTCATTTCAAGAGAACTGGAATGTAAATGCAAGCGTGAATTGCTGATGCTTTAGAAGGGTGTTCGTACAACTATATCTGGAATATTGTGAGCAATTCTGGGTCCTATATCTAATGAAAGATATGCTGGCCATGGAGAGGTGATTTACTGGAAATGAAAGACTTTGATGTCTCTGGGCTTGCACGTGATGGAATTCAGAAAGGTGAGGGGGTTCTCATTGAAACCTACAGAATGCTGTAAGGATTGGACCGGGGGTGTGGGTGCATTGAGACAGTGTTTTCATTAGTGGGACAGTCTAGGATCCAAGTATATTTAATGCAGAGATTAATAGGATTTTGATGGGCAAGAGGATTAAGTGTTACAGATGAAGGTGGGAAAATGGAGTTGAAAAAATTAATAATGATTCAATGGTGCAGCAGACATGAAGGACTGAATGGCCTAATTCTACTCCTATATGTTATGGTAATTTCAAGCCCCCTTTTTGCCCTCCAAATTTCTTCCTTAAATTTTCCCTTGTATTCCTCATTTATTTCAAATGGTAATGATTTCCTATATATAACACATACTACATCCTCCTTTTCCCTAATAAAACCTTTCACGCTCTTCACTGGTGCATATCTCAGGGGTCTCCAGTCTGCCTCACTTGGCAGTCATCCATCTACTCTTTGGCTGAACCTGCAGTGTGACGACTGCAGGGAGTGTCCTACCTCTGTCTGACACCTTCTGATCTTCTGTATGCTTCAGAGTGATTGCAACTGCTGCTCCAGCATGAGATTTTCCTTTCGGAGTTAAGCTTTTGAATTTGCCTGTTTGAAGTATTTTTGGGACATGAACTGAACTCCCAAGGGTACAGGATGGTTGTCATGTGGTGATGAGGCTCAAGCCTGAGAGCAAGGGACAAGCCAATGTTTGACCATTGCTGGAGTGAACTTTGAGCTGATTCAAAGCGGCAGATCCAAGGCAAGTTGGTGCCTGGGCCTGAGAGTGAGGAATCAGCTGATACCTGACCGATTTAAGCTCCGGGTCAGATTGGAAAGGTTGGAAATGGGCTGAATTGAGGTGGGGGCTTCAGGCCTGAGAATGCATCAAAGCAGCAGGGCCTGGGTCTGAGAGCGAGGAACAACCCGATGTTTGGCCAATTTAAATGCCGTGCCAGGTTGAAAAGGTCAGGGTTAGAGGCAAGGGATAGGTTGGAGTTTGGCTCACTGGTCTGTGAGGTTTACTTGTCTCTGCACTGAACTGAGGCTGTGGCCTGCAATGAACAGGCTCCTGAGCTGGATGCAGGGATGACTGATCGTTAGTTCTGAATGTTATTTGCTTGCTTTTTATTGTTTGCATGATTTTTTTCCACATTGGCTGTTTGATGGTCTTTTTTAAATAGGTTCAATTATGTTTCTTCTTTCTGTGGCTGCCTGTACAGAGACGAATCTCAAAGTCGTATATAGTACAGTATACATACTTTGATAATAAATGCACTTTGAACTTTGACTGACCCATGCGGCCTGTGAGGAGCTGTACCTGGAAACACTTGTCAAAGTTTAAAGTAAATTTATTATCAAACTACGTATATGTGTCATCTTATACACCTCTGAGATTCATTTTCTTGTGATAATGATTCACAGTAAAAACAAGAAACTCAATAAAATTAATGAAAAAACACACCCAACAGGACAGACACACAACTGATGTGCAAAAGACATGAAACTTTGCAAATACAAAAAAAAGAGCAATAATAATAAATAAATAATAAGTATCAAGAACATAAGATGTAGTAGAGTCCTTGAAAGTCAGTTCATAGGTTGTGGGAACAGTTCAGTGGAGGGGTGAGCGAAGTTGTCGCTTCTGGTTCGAGAGCTTGGTTGGACATGCTGCTGAACATGGTGGTGTAACTGAGACTTCTGTTCGTTCTTCCTGATGGCAGCAGCGAGAAGAGAGTGTGGGCTGGATGGTGGGGCCCTGGATGATGGATGCTGCTTTCATGTGACTGTGCTCCAACATTCAACGGTGGGAGGGTGTTTCCCGTAATGAACTAAGCAGTATCCACTACTTTTTGCAGGCTATTCTGTTCAAGGACATTGGTGTTTCCACACCATGCCAAGATATAACCAGTCAATATACTCTCCACTGCACATCTATAAAAGTTCATCAAAGCTCCAGATAACATGCTGGATCTTTGCGAACTTCTAAGAAAGTAGATGAGCCGCTGTGCTTTCTTCATAATGGCACTTACATGCTGGACCCAGGACAGATGACCTGAAATGGTAACAGCAAGGAATTTAAAATTTCTGATCCTCTCCACCTCTTATTCCTCTGAAGTCCAGTTTCCTCCTGACGTCACTAATCTGCTCCTTGTTCTTGCTGACATTGACTGAGTGGTAGTCATTGATGCACTACTCAGCCAGAATTCTGATCCATCCCTTTAAGCTAATTTCTCACACTGCCATCAGCAATTTAAATATGGCATAGCTGACCTCTGTCTCCACACTCTCCCATGTTTCACAAGGGAAACGCACCACTTTGCTGCCTGCCAAATTGAGTTTATTGTTTATTTAGGTGCTGGTGCAATGTAAAACTCTTATATGCTGATTTGTCACCACCACTGATTCAGCTAACGATAGTTGTCAGCAAACTTAAATATGGCATTAGAGCTGTACCTGGTCTCTCAGCCCTGTGGTGCACCTCTGCTGATGGTGACTGTGGAGGGGAAGTTGTTGCCAATCCAAAATGACTAGAGCCTGCAAGTGAGGATAGGGTGGATCCAGTTCCACAAGGAGGCATTATCCCCTATTATCAGTTTCCTGGGAATCACCATTTACTGGAAACCCTCTGGAGCAATGGCACAGATATGGTGGCTACAAAATTTTGGGCAGAGGCTGCTCTTCCGAATCAATTTACTCATCTCCTGGCACTCCAAAATCTTATCACTGTTCACAGGGAATAAATGTAGAGAGTTATGGAATATTGTCGTCTTGCCTGAATGTGTAACTCTAACAATCCTCAGTAGATTTATATCATTCAGGACAAAGTAGTTGACTTTATTGATACCTGATTCAGTACACTAAATATTTGTTTCCTTCACTAGCTGCGGTATGTACAATGTACAAAACAGACTCTGGTGACTCTCCTTGGCTCCTATTTCAGCAACATTTCCCAAACGGTTAGTCTCTGCCACCAAGGATAAGAGTAGCAGTTGCATCTCTAAGTTTGCTACTTGTGTGCTCTCCACTACATGACTTGTAAATGTATTGCAATTCTTTTATTGTCACTGGCTCTAAATCCTCAAGCCAAATCTTGTCAGCACAAATTAGGAACCAGCTGAATACTGGCTTTTCAAAGACCAGTTCAGTAGGTTACACTGTGTAATGCTTTCAACGGTGCATTACGGCTAGTCTTACAATCCTGGAAATGGCTGTTTTGTTTATTGTATGGGTCTTGAGGGATATAGTATTATGTAATACCCATAAAATTGAAATGTATATAAAAATGTACAAAGCAAAAACAGTGATATTGAGTTCTAAGGAGATTTTTGCATTACAAAGGATTCTTCAACTTTGAAAGTAGGCTTACACATTGTGTTTTATATTGGGGGGGGGGGGAATTAAGTCAGGCTTAATCTTCTAAATTCCATTTTCAGAATTCTTGAATGGAATAATTGGGAATTTAGGATGTAGGTGGAAACTATTTGGCCTATTGTGATGGTGCTGATATTTAAAAAAGAAAAGAACTTCCCAGTCTCAACTAACCTTTCAATCAAGTACTTTAAAATTTATGTCCTAATATCTATGTTTTGACCTCTGCTAAGAGAATAAATTCCTTCCATGTTTCCCTTGTCTGGGTCCCTCATATCTTATACCTTTTTTATTTAAATCTTCCACTTGCTTCCCATGTTCTTAGAAAACAGCCTAAGTTTTCCCAATCTTCCCTCAGAACATAAGTTTGAGAGTCCTGCCAATATCCTGGTAAATCTCCTTTGTACCATCTCCAGTGCAATTGCATCTCGTCTGTAATGTAGTGTGAAGAGCATTATGCAGTACCAAAGTAGTAAGTTGGAATAAATACAAGAAAAAATGAACGGCTGGATATATCTCTTTTTTTAATAAATCTTTCGCAACATTAACTTTCCTGATCTGTCAACAAGATGAATCTGATCAAGACATTCAGAACAAGCTCTCTCCAAATATGAAGCCTCCTGTAACACACTATTAAAAAGATTAAGCAGTAACCATTGAATTGGCCTTTAAAAGCAGGCTTTCAGATAGCTACTAGTTTGTTTTCCTGTGCTGCCAAGATACATTTCACAAAAATTGGCAATTGGTGACCTCTTGACAGGAATTTGTCTTTGTCCTCACCTAGAAAGTTAAACCATTTTAATATTGTCCCGCTGATGGTTGCCAGCCAGTGTGGTTGAGACTCCTGGGTCTCTGCAGATATTTATTTTAAGTGTTTATATTTGGAACAGTGGCTATAAAAATCTGGAACTGATGCAGCATTCAGTACTGAACATAAAGCACGGTCATATATTGTAAATCAATCTTTGTAGTGACATCGTTTTCAAAGCACATGGCTTTATTTGCAAGTGAGAGTAGAGGAACACAGGACAATTCCATTAGAGTTAACCCTGGGCACCATAAAATATCTGTTTTATCATCACTATGCCAAATTTGACTGCTGCTCTGCGGATGTGCATATAACCACCAGCATGCACAATTTAAAAGCATTATATTTTTATTCGCTTTCAATTTATCTCAAAAAGGTAGTTTACTTGCTTGGATCCCAGTTAATTTATTTATAGTTTCTTGGTGTGCAGGGACTGGTAAGATATTTGTCATGCTTGGTCAATTCGTCTCTTTGTAGGCAGTCTCTCAGGGCTGTGGGCGACTTACTTCCATTCCAGTTCTTCGGCTCTGGGGTTGTGATGAGTCAGTTTGGAACCCCAGATCCTGCTAGAGGTGGGGTAGGATGTGCAAGATAGGGCTGCTTCAGTCCTCATACAGTTTGCAAATAGTTTGGTGTTCTCCTGAAAGCTCCTTTCCTTTTGCATCTTGCTTCTTGAGGTATCATGGGCCATGCTGAAGAGCATGCTGTATTTTTCAAGGAGACTTTGAGAATGTCCTTGACTGTTTTCTGTGCCCAGCTGGAAGTTTCTTGCAGTCGTGCAGCTTACAGCTGAGTGTTCATTTTAGGAGCTGGTTAAGCATGAACAGATCTCGATCCTGGAGTAGTTAGCCTGGGAGAGAAAATTTGTTTGTTCTGCCAAACTGGAGAATTCTGCAGAGACAGATTTGACATTATTTTTCCATTGCTTTACATTGCTTTGTGCAGATTGTTTGAGTTTCAAAGCTCACTGGATGTCTTTGGCTGAAGGCCGTGCTTGCTCATTGGAACTGCTGGTGAATATTATCCTTAGGCTTGGCAATATTATCCTGGAGATTGGCAATCACTGAAAGGTGTTCTTCACAAGTGAAAATTTATTCACTTATCAAGGCTTGCAAGATAAATTTTAATCAGTGATGTTGTGTGGGGGAGAAGCCAGAAGAAATTTATAGAGGCATAGAGCCACACAGAACAGAAACTGGCCCTTGGTCCAAATGGCCCATGCCAACCAACATTCCCATCTCAGCTACACTTGCCCAAAACCCTCAAAATCCTTTCTATCCAAATATCTTCTAAATAATGTCAGCGTACCTGCCTCAAACACTTCCTCTGGCAGCTGTCTGGGTGAGAAGATTACTGTTCAGGTTCCTAGTAAACCTCCATGTCCTTTCCTTAAACATGTACTCAGTGGGCACTTTATTAGGTACAAGAGCGAAACCTGATGTTGTCCCCTGTCGTAGCCTGTCCACTTCAACCTTTGACATGTCGTGCATTCAGAGATGCTCATCTTCACACCACTGGTATACTGCATTGTTACTTGTGTTTCTTCCCCTTTCTTGGCTGCTTGTACCAGCCTGGCCGCTCGCCTCTGACCTCTCTTGTTAACGAGGTGTCTTCGCTCAAAGAACTCCAGCTCACTGGATGCCTTTTTTTTGTTAATCACACCATTCTCGGAGCTCTGGAGACTATTGTGTGTAGATGTCCCAGGAGAACAGTTTGTTTCTGAGATAAACAACCCTCTCTGGCATTAACAATCATGCCGCAGTCAGTCACTTTGATCACATTTCTTTCCCATTCTGAAGTTCGGTCTGAACAGCAAATGAAACTCTTGGGGGATCACCATGTCAAACATCTCTGCTTCATCCACCAAAAGCAGAATTTCCTGGTGGCCAACTATTTTAGTTCCTATCCCGATTCTGCCATGTCAGTCCATGGCCTCTACTTTTGCTGTGAAGAAGCAACTCTCAGGATGTAGGAGTAACAGCACATATTCTCTCTCGGTTGCATCAGTTTCACTTTTTGTTATTCTTCCATCTACTTTCCCTCTTTCTATTCCCCACTCTGGCCTCTTACAAATTCTCCTCATCTGGTACCTCTCCTTCTGCTCTTTCTCCCATGGTCCACTCTCTTCTATCAAATTCTTTCTTCTCCAGCCCTTTATCTTTTCTACCCAATTGACTTCACCTATTCTAGCTAGTCCACCTTCCTCTCCCCACCCACCTTTTTATTCTGGCATCTTCCCCCTTCCTTTCCAGTCCTGAAGAATGATCTTGGCCCAAAACTTCAGTTGGTTATTCCTCTCCATAGGTGCTGCCTCACCTGCTAATTTCCTCCAGCATTTTGTTTGCATTGGTCTGAATTTCAAGCATCTAGAGAATCACTTGAGTAACTGAACCTCTGGGCTATAAGACCATAAGACATAGGAACAGAATTAGGCCTTTTGGCTCATAGAGTCTGCTCTGCCATTCCATCATGGCTAATTTTCTTTTCCCCCTCCTCTGCCCTACTTCCCGGCCTTCTCCCCATAACCTTTGACGTCATCGCCAATCAAGAACCTATCAATCTTAGCCTTAAATGCACCCAGCAACTAGTCTCCACAGCTGCCTGTGATAACAGATTTACAAATTCACCATCCTCTGGCTAAAGAAATTTCTCTGTATCTCTGTTTTAAATGGACTGCCCTCTATCCTGAGTCTGTGCCCTCTTGTCCTAGACTCTCTCACCATGGGAAACATCTTTCCATGTCTAGGTTTTTCAACGTTCAAAAAGTTTCAATGAGATTTCCCCTCATCCTTCTAAATTCAGTGAGTACAGACCCAGAGCCATCAAACGTTCCTTGTATAACCCTTTCATTCCTGGAATCATCCTTGTAATCTTCCTCTGGACCCTCTCCAATGCCAGCACATCTTTTCTAAAATGAGGGGCCCAAACCTGTTCACAATACTCAAGGTGAGGCCTCACCAGTGCCTTATAAAGCCTCAGCATAACATCCCTGCTCTTGTATTGTAGATCTCTTGAAATGAATGCTAACATGGCATTTGCCTTCCTCACTGCTGACTCAACATGCAAGTTAACCTTCAGGGTGTTCTGCACAAGGACTCCCAAGACCTTCTGCATCTTGGATTCCTGGATTTTCTCTCCATTTAGAAAATAGTCCACACATTTATTTCTACTACCAAAGTGAATGACCATAGATTTTCCAACATTGCATTTCATGTGCCACTTTCTTACCTGTTCTCTTAATCTGTCTAAATCCTTCTGCAGCCTTCCTGTTTCCTCAGCACTACCTGCCCCTAAACCCATCTTCATAACATCTGAAAATTTGGCAAAAAAGCCATCTATTCCTTCATCTAAATCATTGAAATACAGCAAAAAAAGAAGCGGTCACTGTGGAATGCCACTAGTCACTGGCAGCCAACCAGAAAAGAATCCTTTTATTCCCACTCACTGCCTCCTACCAATCAGCCAATGCTCTAATCATGCTGGTAACTTTCCTGTAATGCCATAGGCTCTTAACTTGGTAAGTAGCCTCGTGTGTGGCACCTTGTCAAATGCATTCTGAAGTCCAAATATACAACATCCACTGCATCCCCTTTACCTATCATGCGTGTAATCACCTCAAAGTACTCCAACAGGTTTGTCGGGCAAGATTTTCCCTCAAGGAAACCATGCTGCCTTCTCTATCTCTACCTCCTTCAGAACCCTGGGGTGCAGAAACTTACCCGGACAACTTTACCAGAACCAATACCTCTTCCAAGGCCAAAGCTTGACACTCCCACCCTCGCCCTTGGCCCACTCCCAACAATCACTGCTCCACTTGTTCCTGTTGTACTTTTATTTAATCACCTTTGCACTGTTCTCACTGCTGATTGGGTCACCGCAATGACACCGAACGCCCGCGAAGCTCTCCTTTTAACCGAGCGCCGTTGACCTGTGAATAACCACCTCGCTGTGCGCTGCTCCCACCGCTGACTGGGCCACCGCAAGGACCATGTCTGGATGATGATTTTATGCATTGAGCTGGTGCCACGTAGCTGATTAGGTACTTGCATCAATGAGTAGGTGTACCTAATACAGTGACCACTGAGTGTTGGTCCTCTCGTTCTTGATTCTCCATCTCTGGAAAAAAGACTGCATTCACCTTATCCGTACCCTCATGGTTTCAGACACCTCTATCAGATCACCCATCATCTCCCTTGCTCCAATGAATAAAATGCCAACTAGCTTAAAGTCTCTCCATATCTCAGTTCCTCGGGTTCTGGGAATATCCTTGTGTTCCTGCACAGTTTTGAGCTTATTGCATCCCTCCTTTAGCAGGTTGGCAAAATCTGACCTCAATATTGCAAATGCTGCCTCGCTAAATCTTGAATGATTGCAATAGAAAATTCCAAGTTCTGTACTCAATGAAATGAGCAATGTGTCAACGGCCTTTTCCACCATCTTATCTACCAGAGACACCACTTTCAGTGAACTATGTATTTGTATTCTCAGATCCCTTTGTTTTATACCACTCTCCAGGGCCTCACCTTCCACTGTGAAATTAGTACTCTGATTTGCTTCCTCAAAATGCAAATACTACCCATTTATTCAAATTAAACTTCATCTGCCAGTCTTCAGTCCACTTGCCCAGCTGATCACGATCCCTCTGTAAATCCTGATTACTATCTCCACTGTCTTCTAGATGTTTGGTGTAGAGCTTATCCTCTCATACATTTCAGTGAAGGAATCAGCAATGACAGATCAAAGTTCAAAGTACATTTGTCGCTGAAAACCAACTTGAAATTCATTGTCTTGCTGGTATTCACAGTAGAACAGAGAAATACAGTAGAATCAATGAAAAATTGCACACAAGCAACGATTTACAAATAACCAAAAGAAGACAAACTGTAAATAAAACAAAATAATAAAAATGAGAACATGTGCTGTGGACACAGCTTGTGGGATCCACTTAGCATTGAGGTGATGAAGTTATCCACTCTGGTTCAGGAGCCTGATGGTTAAAGGGTAATAACTGTTCCTGACCCAGTTGGTGTAGGATCTAAGAGTACTGTACCTCTTTCCCAGTGGCAGTGAGAAGAGAGCATGTCTTAGATGATGGGAGGCGGACGCGGGGGGGGGGGGGGCTCATTGATGATGGATATTATTTTCTTGTAGCAGTGCTCTTTGCAGACTTAATCAGTAGTGCGGAGGGCTTTGGCTGTGGTTTTCTGGGCTGTGTCCACTGATTATTGTAGGCTTTTTCATTCCTGGAGATTGCTGTTCCCTGTCAGGATACTATCCACTGTGCCCAGATAAAGCTCTATGCGCAGTGTAGACTCACTGTTCATGCCCATAAACGTGTACACATGTATGAACTATGTGTTCTGACTGAGACTGGGATACTTATGGTTCTGGAGGCTGAATTATGAAGGCTGAAGGGTTCCTTGTTCATCCGTTTCATTCCATCTGGGATATTGTTGGACACGAGTGTGTTTTTTTTCTGAGTAATATTGAGGATGATACATTCTTGCTTGATTCCTGTTTATACACCAGGTCAATTGTGGGACTGTTCGCTAGGATCATGGCATCATGTAGCAAGCGCAGAACAGTAAAAATTATTTCAAAAGCCGGGCAAAGTTGAAAAAAGACTTTTCATATTCGATGTCAGCCAAAGGAGTCTGATTTAGTTTCAGGTTGAAGAAGCTCATGCTTTTGCTGCTCATGAAGCATTAGTCCATTTTACCAATTGATGGCATGTGTGCTTTTCTAGAAGGAACTCTTCTGTAAATGGGGTGAGCTGCCTTGCAAAGATTCCTATAATGACCGTCCCTGTGTTGGACAAAGGGTAAATCCCTGCTATTACTACATTTGGATTCTTCCCCTTGTTTGAAAATATTGCAATCATGGGTCTATTGAACCCTGGTTACACCACACTTGGAATATTGTGTTCAGATTTTTTTGGTGCAGCAAGAGGGATTTTGGGATCGATGAACCTGATTTGTTTTGTTTCATAGGCATATGGATGTTAGAAAAATAGATTGATTTCAGAGTAGGTTAAAAGGTATGTAGAAGGGCCTTTACTGGGCTATAATGCTCTATTTTCTATGTTCCACGGCATCTCTGAAATTCCCTGCCCTGCCCTTCTCATCTTTGGTGACTCAAAAGGAGATCCTGAATTCACTGTGTGTATATCATGATTTAATACTTCAGCAGAGGCATTGTTTTCAATTGTTGGATACCTTTTCCAACACTTTCTGGGTTAGCAGTGAGATTGTGAATTCATTAGCAACACACACAAAATGCTGGAGGAACTCAGCCAGTCAAGCAGCATCTATGGAAAGGAGTTCAGTTACTGTTTCAGGCCGAGGCCCTTCAGTAAGACTGGAGAAGAAAGATGAGGAGTAGAGTTAAAAGGTGTGGGGAGCAGAGGGAGACATGCAAGGTGATAGGTGAAATCAGGAGGGGGAGAGATGAAGTAAAGAGCAGGGAAGTTGATTGGTGAAAAAGATACAGGGCTGGAGAAGGGTTTAATAGGAGAGGGCAGAAGGTCATGGAAGAAAGAAAAGGGGGTGGAACACCAAAGGGAGGCGATGGACAGGCAAGGAGATGAAAGTGAGAGGGGAAAAAGGGGATGGTGAAGGGGGAGGATCATTACAGAAGTTTGGAATTCGTTAAGGATGTTTCCCACTTTACGTAGGCCTGGACTGATGATGCAGAGATATGTGTTACGACAGCTAATTCATTAAAAATTTGGTCAGTTAAGTATTCCTGAAATTGAAAAAACAAGTAGCTATAAATGGCCAGCTTATTGTAAAAACTGACCTTATTTATTACCAGACTTTGGCGGGGGGGGGGAGAAGAAAGTCACCTCCACTCACCCGGAGAGGGAAGTCAGCTGGCCCGGCCCAAGCCCATATGATACTCTAAACCTGCAACAATGTAGTTTATTCCGGCCAAGCCTTTGAAATGTCCTGGCAAGCCATTCAGTTGTTTCAGCTAATAGCTCCTGACTATATGCTGGAGTTCAGTTCGAAATGGGCAGCAAATATCCTGTGAATCAATATTAAAAATATTGATTGCTAGATATAATCAGAAGTAGATCATTGTCTATTCTCCTATTGCCTTTTCTACTCACGTGACCAAACGCTGTGTAGGACAGGGACGAATAGCTCCCTTATGCCGAGCAGCTCACTCCAGAAAGCACTTATCTGTAGATAAAATCTGGCTAAGAGAATTATTGAAACATGTTAACATCAGGTTCTGGACAACGTCCATAAATGTTCACTGTTCAGCAGAAGTCTTGGAGAGAGATAGCATGGAAACAGACCGTGCAGCTCACCAGCCATCAAGCACCCATTTTCATGCTAATCCCACCTTAACCATTCTATTCTGTCCATATTCCCATGTGCCTTCTCCGGACTCTCTCATTCAGAGCAGTTTACTGTGGCTGATTAATCTTTGTAACCACCCACCCGTTTTGGGGGTGTGAGGAAACGGGCAGCACCCAAAGTCGGGATTGAACCTGGATTGCCGGAGTTATGAGACACCAGCTCTAGCACTGTGCCATCTGCTGCTGTTTGATAATGATCAGTATTAAGGGCTCTGGCTACTTTTATCGTACTACTTTTTCTCCCTGGAGAAATTGTGGTCAATTTTTTTCCACACAGTGTAACAAGTAAATATTTAATGAAACCTTCACATGCGTTCTACTGACAGTTTTTAATCAATAATGGATTTTCATGAATTTGCATTAGGAAAAATGCAATTAAATGTTGGAATCTTCTCTTATTATGGTTGCATATATTAATAGTTAAATTAAGGTTCCTGTAACTGTCAAAGCAGATAGTTTATTTCATTCTTCTCTGGATTAACACTGAATATTTTATATTGATTTGGTGTTTAATGACATGGGTATAGCAAGGCATGGAGGAATGAAAAGCTTGAGAGATCATTGTGTATGTGTGACTGAGCGGAGTAACCCTATTCTTCAATCTCCTATTTCCATTGTGGATGTTTATTGTGTGATGCTATTTTAAACGGTGGTCATTGTAAACTTAACTGAGTTTCTGCTTAGGGTGCAATCATTCAAAATTAAGTCCAAATTAATCCAGTTTTGAATAGTCTTTTTCCTACCCCCACCAAGTTTCCACTCTCATTCATTTGCATATGCCCAATGTACAAGCTGGAAAATTCTTCACATGCTTAAGATTGTTAATTTGGCAACAGTGTCAAAAGAGCTTCCATTAAAGTAAGCTGGTATCTTACACACTTTAGATTTTGAGATCTGACCTTGAAGCATATATTACTCACTTTTTAGAGTACAGTGGCTTAATCTTTGAGTAAACAAAATATTTTCAGAAATAATTAAAGATAATACCTAATGCTAGCTATGTGACCAAAAAGTTCTAGCTGTACTATTAAAGCTTACCTGAAGTGTGTAATTAGTGGTGACTCTTAATAAAAGACATTTGTGATGGTTTGGAAAACTGGCATGGATGATTGTGAAGGTTTATGGAAACGTTGATGTGATAAGTGTTTCTAATTAATTTATGAGATTCTAAAGGGCATTTTCATAGCTATTTATATTTTATACCTTGTGAGCTTTTAACTTAAAATGCCTCTGGTATTTTAAGCTTGGTGAACTGCATTTACAGATGTCAATCATAATATGTACTATGTCTATGTTATGCCTTAAGTCTATAAGGTGAATGTGTATCACACAACTTCTAAAAAGTATTTTCTTGTCTTCTCTCTTAGTTGGCAGCATTGGAGAGACAGATCTTTGATTTTCTGGGTTACCAGTGGGCTCCTATACTGGCCAACTTCCTTCATATAATTGTTGTCATTCTGGGACTGTTTGGGACAATTCAATACAGGCCTCGCTACATTGTGGTGGTAAGTTGTGAAATTAGATACTTGCATTAAAATTTTAAAAAATCATCTTGTGACAAATAAAATTACCATGAAAAGAGTCATATCTTGGAGGGCAGCTAGTGATGCAAAAACTGCCTTGCATTCAATCTCAAAAAAAAAGACATTAAGAATTCCTTATTGTAAACACAGCTAGGTTGGGACTAGTACCATCACACTGTGACTGTGTGTGCTCTTGTTCCTTTTTCATGATTGCACAGAAAGAAATCCTACTTCACATCTGCATTAAAAAGGAAATACAAGATGGCGTCAATAATTTCAGCAATAATAATCAATTTATATTTTGTATTTCATGTAGTAAAACTACTTGTTGAAAACTGAATCCACAGCCTTTAGTTTGCATCACAATGTGTTGCTCACCATCAATAACCAAAATGAGTTTTGAACCATAAATTCATGCCGTCATCATGATTTCACCCACGTAATATTGCATAACTTTACCGCAGCAGCTAACCTCAGTTTACATGTCCCTGAAATCATCACCCATGTCTGTTCTATCTCTAGGCATCACAGTTCCAACATCTTCCTCACTCCACCTCTGTATAGCTGAGGTCATTTGATGTTCTGTTACCAACATTTCAATTGGTTACAAGACCTGTTAATCCATCTCCTCTGATATGGATTAAGCTCCAAGTTAAGCACTGATTCAAAATGTTGCCAATATTTTCAAACCACTTTTGTCAATCCCAACCTGTGAACACTTACCAGTTCAATTATCCTCTTAGGGTATTCCCTCTGGGGTGAACTTGCCATTCCTGATGGTACTTATTCCATGTGTTCAACTGCAAAGCACTAAAATTCCCTCCGCCAGTCTCTCTACCTCTCTACATTCCTACCATTAAAGCTCTTCTTGAAATCCACCTCTTTGATCACAAGTGAACATCTCCCCTTTTATCTTCTTTTTGGACTTGGTATCATTTTTAGTTGTACAATACTCCTACGAAATTTCATAGTGTGTTTTACTGTATTAAAGGCTTTATATAAAAGAAACATTGTCTTTTTGCAGTGTACTGTGTAGATGGAATGTAACTGATTCCTGCAATTCTAGATCAAATGGTGATATTTTTTCTGGATCTGATGAGGTCTCCATTCAAGGGAGATATTGTTCCAGTGGAGGTGAATTAATGGTGAAAATGCAGTAGTTAGAACGAGGAAATGAGAAAGAAGAGGAACGGGAAGTGTCATGAGCCCCACATTACCTTCTCTGAAAGACTGATCTTTTGTGTTTTAAAGATTAAAATGTATGACTCGGAAATTGTGTCAAATAGACTGTTTATGCAAATTGATCTTCTCGTGTCCCCTGCAAAAAAAATTCAATAAGTGTAGAAACTTGCTTGCTGGGTGCTCTAATCATAAAGTAATAATGACAAAAGGAAGATGGAGTGATAGGTGGTGACTCTGTGTGCAGCTCCAATGGGATTCAAAAAATATTCCTGTTTAAGACTACTACAGCTGAAATCCAGTCACGACCACGGGTACTTCAGTAAGCAACATTGTTTTAAGACTATTAAAAAGAATCTACTGCATCTCAAAATCAGCGGACCCTGGACAGCAGACTTAGGACAGGAGTCCCGAATAAGGGTCGCGGCTCAAAATGTTGACAGTTTACTCTTTTCCATAGATGCTGCCTGACCTGCTGAGTTCCTCCAGCATTTTGTGTGTTACATGAGTGCAGTTCCCCTTTAGGAAAATAGAAGCAAGTTTCCAGGTACAATTCCAGGTACGGGTACAGAGGTCTTATTCCACTCCTGACTATCAAGTTGGTGAGCATACAATCTCTGGAAAATAAAATTGAAGACCTCAGAGCAAGATTGCAGTACCAGAGAGACATCAGGGTCTGCTGTGTACTTTGCTTCACAGAAATATGGCTCACCTCCACCATTTTGGATGGAGCGCTACAGCACAATGGCATCACCATCCACCAGAAAGGCAGGACACCTGAGCCTTTTAAAGGTAGAGGAGGTGGAGTATGCTTTCTGATTAACTCATCATGTGCACAGACATGGCAGCTCTGTCTCAGTCCTGGTCACTTGACCTCAAAACATCTAGCAGTTGTGTCATCCATTTTATCTGCTGAGGGAGTTTTCTGCCATCATCCTGGTTGCTGTGCACCATGATCAGCAGTCACAAAACACCACATCCTTGCAGGGGATTTCAACCACACCAGCTTGAAGAAGTCTCTGACCAATTACCACTGGCATGTCACCTGTTGAACTGGAGGAGCTAACGCACTTGACTACTGTTATACCACCAACAAGAATGATTATCATGCCATATCAAGTTCACACTTTGGAAAGTCCGATTACCTGGCTATACTACTCCTGGCATACAGACAGAGACTGAAGAATGCAGCACCAGCAGTGTGGACCAAGAAGGTATGGTCAAGGTAAGGTGGACTTACAGGACTACTTTGAGTCAATGGACTGAATAATATTCGGGATCCGTCTTTGAATATGAATGAATACTCCACAGTTGACACCATCTACATCAAGACCTGTGTGGATGAGTGTGTGCCTTCAAGAACATGCCAGACATACCCAAACCAAAAGCTATTGATGAACCAGGAGATTCATAGTTCCTGAGTGCTAGATCTATAGAACTTAAGACCAATGATCCAGAGCTATACAAGAAGTCCAGGTATGACCTTATGAAGGCTATTTTCAGAGTGAAGGAAATATTCTGATTCAAGTTAGAGACAGAATCGGATGCACATCAGCTGTAGCAGGGTTTGCAGGCCATTACTTTCTACAAGACGAAATTTAACATCATGAATAGCCATGATCTTCATTCCAAGCTGAGCTCAACACTTTTTATACATATTTTGAAAGGGAAAATAAAACTACACCTGTATAAATCTGTTCAGCATCTGGTGACCCTGTGATCTTTGTCTCAGAGGACAATTTCAGAACATCTTTCAAGATGGTGAACCCTCACATGGCATCAGGCCCTGATTATGTACCTGGTGGGGCACTGGAAACCTGTACCCAACCAACTGGTGGGAGTGCTTAAGGACATCTTCAATCTCTCATTCCTGCAGTCACCTATTTCAAAAGGGTGACAAGTCATACCTGTATCTAGGAAGAGTAGGGTGAACTGTCTCAACAATTAATACTCAGTTGCACTCACACCTACTGCGATGAACTGCTTTTAAAAGGTTGGTCATGGCCAGAATCAACTTCAGCTGGGCCCCCTGCAATTGGCCTTTTGCTAACAGTAGTTCCATAGTGAATGCAATCTCACTGGCTCTCCAGTCAGCCTTGGATCACATGTACAATATCAATATGGTACCGACATCAGCCTGCTGTTTATTGATTACAGCTCAATGTTCAACATAGTCATACCCTCTCTTCTAATCAACAAGTTCCAAAACCTGGGCCTTTGCACTTTCCTCTGCAACCGTTTATACAGATTGAAAATAGTATCTGCCCCTCACTTTCAATCAACACTGATGCATCTCAAGGATGTGTACCCAGCCCACTGCTTTACTGTATTTATACACCCATCTGGGTGGCTAGGAACAGCTCAAACGCTATCTATAAATTTGCAGATGATGCAACTATTTTTGGCAGAATCTCTGATGGTGATGAGCAGGCATACAGGAGTGAAATAGATCATCTGGCTGAGTTGTGTTGCAACAGCAACCTTGCATTCAACATCAGTAGAACCGGGGAATTGATTGCTCTCCTCAGGAAGAGGAAGGATCCACACACTAATCTTTATCGAGGGATCAGCAGTGGAAAGATTGAAGGTCTATCTTGGGTCCAGAATGTTGGTGCAATTATAAGAAGGCTCAATAGTGGCTATATTTCATTGGGAATTTGAAGAGAATTGGTATGTCAACAAAGACACTCACAAATTTCTACAGATATACTGTGGACAGCAATCTGACTGGTTGCATCACCATCTGGTATGGAGGGGCCACTGCACACTATTAGAAAAAGCTGCAGAAGGTTGTAAATTCAGCCAGCTCTTTCATGGGCACTAGTCTCTCCAGCATCATTTGAAGAAGGACACCTTCAAAAAGTGATGCCTCAAAAAGGGACATCCATCAGTAAGGACCCCCATCACCCAGGATGTGCACTCTTCTCATTGCTACTATCAAGGAGGAGGTACAGGAGCCTGAGGACACATACTCAACATTTAGGAACAGTCTCTTCCCTTCCACCATTAAATTTCTGAATGTACAATGTACACTACCTCACTGTTATTATTCTTTGGTCTCTTTTTGCACTATTTAGTGTGTATGTGTGTACACACACACGCTATTGTAATTTATATTTTTAACAAGTTTATGTTTTGCAATATAGTGCTGCCACAAAATAATGGATTTTAGAAAATATGCCAGTGATATAAATCTGATTCTGATTTGGAAGAAGCACATTTCCTCATACCTGCAGTATGTACTCATAAATAAGCTTGCACTGATGTAGAGAAGTACAGCACAGAAACGGGCCCTTCAGCCCATCTAGTCCATGCTGAAACCATTTAAACTGACCAATCCCATCAATCTGAACGAGGACCAAAGCCCTCCATACCCCCACCATCTATGTACCTATCCAAACCACTTAAATGTGGAAATCGAGCTCGCATGCACCACTTGTGCTGGTAGCACATTCCACACTCTCTCAAACCTCTGAATGAAGAAGTTTCCCCTCATGATCTCTTTAAACTTTTCACTCTTAATTCGTGACCTCTAGTTGCAGTCCCAGCCAATCTCCGTGGAAAAGCCTCCTTGCATTTATCTTATCTATACCCCTCATAATTTTGTATACCTCCATCAAATCTCTTCGCAATCTTCTACGTCCTAAAGAATAAAGTCTTAACCTATTCAATCTTTCCATATAACTCAGATCCTCCAGACCTGGCAACATCCTTGCTAATTATTTCTGTACTTTTTCAATCTTGTTTACATCTTTCCTGTAGGTAGGTGTGCAACACTGCATGGAAAACTCCAAATTAGGCTTCATCAATATCTTATACAACTTCAACATAACATCCCATCTCCTGTATTCAGTACATTGATTTATGAAGACCAATGTTCCAAAGAGCTTTCTTTACAATCCTATCTACCTGTGACGCCACTTTAAGTGAATCATGGACCTGTGTTCCCAGATACCATTGTTCTACCACATCCCTCAGTGCCCTACCCTTCACTGTGTAAGACCTACTCTGGTTGGTTCTGCTGAAGTATAACACTTTGATATGCATTTGTCTGTGTTAAATTCCATTTGCTATTTTTCAGCCCATATTTCCGCTCATATTTCCAGCTGATGCTGGAAACTCTGATGGCCTTCCTTGCTGTCCACTACATCCCAAAGCTTGGTGTCACCCGAAAATGTACTGATCCACTTAACCACGTTATCATCCAGATCATTGATATTGATGACAAACAGCAATGGACCCAGCACTGATCCCTGCAGCACACCAGTAGTCACAGGACTCAAGTCAGAGAGGCAGGCATCTACTGCCACTCACTGGCTTCTCCACAAAGCCAGTGTCTAATCCAGTTTATTATCTCATCTTGAATGCCAAACAACTGAACCTTCTTGACCAATCTCCCATGTGGGACGTTGTCAAATATCTTCCTAAAGTCAGTGTAGACAATATCCACTGCCTCGCCTTCGTCCACTTTCCTAGTAACTTCCTTGAAAAACTATGATTGGTTAGATGTGACCTACCATGCATGAAGCAAGGCTAACTATCCTTAATCAATCCAAGTCTATCCAAATACTTGCATATCTAGACCCTTCAAATACCTTCCAATAACTTTCCCACAAGTAATGTCAGACTCACCGGCCTATGACTTCATGGTTGTTTAGAACCTTTCTTAACCAGCAGTACAGCCCTGGATAGCTTCCGATCCTCTGTTTCTTTTCCAGTCACTAAGGATGATATAAATTTCTCTGCTATGGCCCCCACAATTTCTGCACTTGCCTCCCATAGGATCTGAGACAACACTATGTCAGGCCCTGGGGAATTATCCACCTTGATTTTGCCTCAGGATAGCAAACAGCTCCTCATAATCTGTATTGGGTTAATGACCTTGCTGCTGTTTTGCCTCACTTCTATAGACTCTGTGTCCAACTCCTGCAAAAATACAGTTGCAAAAAATCCGTTTAATGTCTCCCCTCTCTCTCTCTTGGCTCCACACATTCATTACCATGCTGATCTTTCAGGGGACCAATTTTGTCTCTTGTAATCCTTTTGCACTTAACATATTTATGGAATTCCTTGGGATTCTTCTTCACCCTGAGCAAGTTCATGCCTTCTTTTAGCCCTGCTGATTTTTTTTCTTGAGCATTCTCTTGCATATCTTGTATTCCACAAACACCCCATTTATTCCTACTTGCCTATACTTGCTATGCACCTCCAGTTTTCAGTTAATCACAGTCTCGATATCTCTTGAACATCAAGGTGCCCTACACTTTATCTTTTCCTTTTATTCTGACTGGTGCATTCAAGCTTTGTACTCTCAAAATTTCACTTTTGAAGGCCTCCCACTTTACAAGCACACCTTTGCCAGAAAACAGCCTGTCTCAACCCACACTTGCCAGATCATTTCTGATGCCATTAGAATTGTCCTTTCTCCAATTTAGAATCTCAACCCGTGGGTCGAACTTTTTTTTTGTATATTTACTTTAAAACTAATGGCATTGTGATCACTGGATGGAAAGTGTTCCCCTACACAAACTTCTGTCATCTGCCCTGTCTCAATCCCTAATACCAGTATTGTACATTTCTTATAGGGACTTCTACATACTAATTAAGGAAACTTTCCTGAACACATTTGATAAATCCTATCCCATCTCGTCCTCTGACAGTATGGGAGTACCAGTCAATATGTGGAAAGTTAAAATCACCTACTATAACAACCTTGTGTTTCTTACAACAGTCTGCAATCTCTCTACAAATGTGTTCCTCCAAATCCCTCAGTCTGTTGGGTGGTCTGTGATATGGCTGCATTAATGTGGTCATACCTGTCTTCTTTCTCAGTTCTACCCATAACATCTTGCTAGATGAGCTTTCCAGTCTACCCTCACAGAGCACTACCATGACATTTTCCCTGACTAGTAACACCACCCCTCATTTAATCGATCCTGCTCTGTCACATCTAAAACAACAAAACTCTGTTATTGAGCTGCCAGTCCTGTCCCTCCTGCAACCAAGTCTCATTAAGACACAAGGTGCACATTTCTGATTTTCTTTGCACTGTACTGTTCAAGACCATCCAGAATCACACTGTGGAAGTCAGGTATTTAAAGATTAATTTCCTGCTTTCAATCCCCCATTCTCTATCTCCACTGAACACAACTGCCTTGCATTTCCCAGAAGCAATATTCCAAAATTCAGTGCCTTTGCAGCATCAGTAAATTGGTTTTGTTTTGCTGTATAGTAAAGCAAGTAAAAGAGAGTGGAGACAGGCTTTAAAATCACTGGACCAACACCAGAGTTCGAACCACTGATCTTGATTGATGAAGCTGATTCCCACCATGGTAATGGAGAATTTAAATTCAGTAGTTAAATAAATGTAGAATTAAAAACAAAAGTAAGCATAACAGAATTGAACTATTATAAGAAGTTCAATTTTTGTGTGTGTGTTTCACTAATCCGTCAGGGGAGTAAATCTGCTGTCTTTGCTCAGTCACGCCTCTGGCGTGTCAAATGTCATTGACTCAAACTGCCTCCTTTGTTCAGGGTAAATAAGAATGGAAAATGTTGCTGGCAATACCTGCAACCTCTGAACCAAAAAAAAGAATAATTGATGAAAACAACATTCAACTAACAGCAGTGGCTGATACAGCAATGAATCAAAAGTCACCTTTTGGCTCACATGTCTCAGAATCAGATTCATATTGTTGTGAACTTTGTTGTTTAGCAGCAGCAGTCGAGTGAAATATTTTTTTAAAAAAACTATTAGTTATAATCAGAAATATATATGAAAATGAATTGTGCAAAAAGCAAGAAGTATGAGGTAATGTGAGAAGTGCGATGTCAACAAGATAGAGAGAGTACAGAGGAGGTTTACTAGAATGTTACCTGGGTTTCAGCACCTAAGTTACAGAGAAAGGTTGAACAAGTTAGGTCTTTATTCTTTGGAGCGTAGAAGGTTGAGGGGGGACTTGATAGAGGTATTTAAAATTATGAGGGGGATAGATAGAGTTGACGTGGATAGACTTTTTCCATTGAAAGTAGGGGAGATTCAAACAAGAGGACATAAAAACATAGAAAATAGGTGCAGGAGTAGGCCATTCGGCCCTTCGATCCTGCACCGCCATTCAGTATGATCATGGCTGATCATCCAACTCAGAACCCTGTACCTGCTTTCTCTCCATACCCCCGATCCCTTTAGCCACAAGGGCCATATCTAACTTTCTCTTAAATATAGCCAATGAACCGGCCATCATCGGAAACAATCCCCAACATCAGAAACAATCTTTCTGCACCTAGCCTGTCCAATAGCATTTTATACATTTCAATAAGATCTACCCTCAGTCTTCTAAATTCCAGTGAGTATAAGCCTAGTCTATCCAGTCTTTCTTCATATGAAAGTCCTGCCATCCCAGGAATCAGTCTGGTGAACCTTCTTTGTACTCCCTCTATGGCAAGAATGTCTTTCCTCAGATTAGGGGACCAAAACTGCACACAATATTCTAGGTGCGGTCTCATCAAGGCCTTGTACAACTGCAGTAGAACCTCCCTGCTCCTGTACTCAAATCCTTTTGCTATGAATGCCAACATACCATTTGCCTTTTTCACTGCCTGCTGTACCTGCATGCCCACCTTCAATGACTGGTGTACAATGATACCCAGGTCTTGTTGTATCTCCCCTTTTCCTAATCAGCCACCATTCAGATAATCTGCTTTCCTGTTCTTGCATCCAAAGTGGATAACCTCACATTTATCCACATTAAATTGCATCTGCCATGAATTTGCCCACTCACCTAACCTATCCAAGTCACCCTGCATCCTCTTAGCATCCTCCTCACAGCTAACACCGCTGCCCAGCTTTGTATCATCCGCAAACTTGGAGCTGCATTTAATTCCCTCGTCTAAATCATTAATATATATTGTAAACAACTGGGGTCCCAGCACTGAGCCTTGCAGTACCCCACTAGTCACTGCCTGCCATTCTGAAAAGGTCCCGTTTGCTCCCACTCTTTGCTTCCTGTCTGCCAACCAATTCTCTATCCACATCAATACCATACCCCCAAGACCGTGTGCTTTAAGCTTGCACACTAATCTCCTGTGTGGGACCTCGTCAAAAGCCTTTTGAAAATCTAAATATACCACATCCACTGGATCTCCCCTATCCGCTCTACTAGTTACATCTTCAAAAAATTCTATAAGATTTGTCAGACATGATTTTCCTTTCACAAATCCATGCTGACTTGGTCCGATGATTTCACCTCTTTCCAAATGTGCTGTTATCACATCTTTGATAACTGACTCTAGCATTTTCCCCACCATCAATGTCAGACTCACCGGTCTATAATTCCCCGGTTTTTCTCTGTCTTCTTTTTTTTAAAAAAGTGGGGTTACATTAGCCACCCTCCAATCCTCAGGAACTAATCCAGAATCTAAGGAGTTTTGAAAAATTATCACTAATGCATCCACTATTTTTAGGGCTACTTCCTTAAGCACTCTGGGATGCAGACCATCTGGCCCTGGGGATTTATCTGCCTTTAATCCCTTCAATTTACCTAACACCACTTCCCTACTAACATGTATTTCCCTCAGTTCCTTCATCTCACTAGACCCTCAGTCCCTTACTATTTCCGGAAGATTATTTATGTCCTCCTTAGTGAAGACAGAACCAAAGTAGTTATTCAATTGGTCTACATGTCTTTGTTCCCTATGATCAATACACCTGTTTCTGACTGTAAGGGACCTACATTTGTCTTGACCAATCCTTTTCTTTTCACATATCTATAAAAGCTTTTACAGTCAGTTTTTATGTTCCCTGCCAGCTTTCTCTCATAATCTTTTTTCCCTTTCCTAATTAAGCCCTTTGTCCTCCTCTGCCGATCTCTGAATTTCTCCCAGTCCTCAGGTGTGCCGCTTTTTCTGGCTAATCTGTATGATTCTTCTTTGGACTTGTTACTATCCCTAATTTCCCTTGTCAGCCATAGGTGCTCTACCTTCCCTGGTTTATTCTTTTGCCAAACTGGGATGAACAATTGTTGTAGTTCATCCATGCGATCTTTAAATGCTTGCCATTGCATATCCACCGTCAATGCTTTAAGTATCATTTGCCAGTCTATCTTAGATAATTCACGTCTCATACCTTCAACGTTACCCTTCTTTAAGTTCAGAACCTTTGTTTCTGAATTAACTATGTCACTCTCCATCTTAAAGAAGAATTCCACCATATTATGGCCACTCTTACCCAAGGGGCCTCGCATAACAAGATTGCTAACTAACCCCTCCTCATTGCTCAATACCCAATCTAGAATGGCCTGCTCTCTAGTTGGTTCCTCCACATGTTGGTTCAGAAAACCATCCCGCATACATTCCAAGAAATCCTTTTCCTCAGCACCCTTACCAATTTGGTTCACCCAATCTATATGTAGATTGAAGTCAACCATTATAACTACTGTTCCTTTATTGCACACATTTCTAATTTCCTGTTTAATGCCATTCCCAACCTCACTACTACTGTTAGGTGGCCTGTACACAACTCCCACCAGCGTTTTCTGCCCTAGTGTTATGCAGCTCTACCTATATCGATTCCACATCCTCCAGGCTAATATCCTTCCCTTCTATTGTGTTAATCTCCTCTCTGACCAGCAATGCTACCCCACCTCCTTTTCTTTCCTGTCTATCCCTCCTGAATATTGAATATCCCTAGATGTTGAGCTCCCATCCTTGGTCACCCTGGAGCCATGTCTCTGTGATCCCAACTATATCATATTCATTAATAATTATCTGCACATTCAATTCATCCACCTTGTTACGAATGCTCCTCACATTGACACACAAAGCCTTCAGGCTTGTTTTTACAACACTCTTAGCCCTTATACAATTATGTTGAAAAGTGGCTCTTTTTGCTTTTTGCCCTGGATTTGCCTGCCTGCCACTTTTACTTTTCACCTTACTACTTTTTGCTTCTACCCTCATTTTACACCCCCCTGTCTCTCTGCACTTGTTCCCATCCCCCTGCCACATTAGTTTAAAGCCTTCTGAACAGCAGTAGCAAACGCTCCCCCTAGGACATTGGTTCCAGTCCAGCCCAGGTGCAGACCGTCCTGTTTATACCGGTCCCACCTCCCCCAGAACTGGTTCCAATGCCCCAGAAATTTGAATCCCTCCCCCTTGCACCATTTTCAAGCCACGTATTTATCTGAAACATCCTCCTATTTCTACTCTGACTAGCACGTGGCACTGGTGGTAATCCAGAGATTATTGCCATTGTGGTCCTACTTTTTAGTTCATCTCCTAAGCTCACCTTGTAGGACCTCATCCCATTTTTTACCTATATCGTTGGTACCTATGTGCACCACGACCACTGACTGTTCACCCTCCCATTCCAGAATGTCCTTCAGCTGCTCAGAGACATCCTTGACCCTTGCACCAGTGAGGCAACATACCATCCTGGAGTCTCGTTTGTGGCCGCAGAAATGCCGATCTATTCCCCTTACAGCCGAATCCCCTATCACTATAGCTCTCCCACTCCTTTTCCTTCCCTCCTGTGCTGCAGAGCCACCCGTGGTGCAATGAACTCGGCTGCTGCTGTCTTCCCCTGATGAGGCATCTCCCCCGACAGTATCCAAAACAGTATATCTGTTTAGGAGGGAGATGACCCCAGGGGACTCCTGCACTACCTGCCTACTGCTACATTGTCTAGTGGCCACCTCTTCCCTTTCTGCCTGTGTAGCCTTTGCCTGCGGTGTGGCCAACTCACTGAACGTGCTATTCATGACTTCCTCAGCATCGCGGATGCTCCAGTATGAATCCAATCGCAGCTCCAGACGCTCAATGTGGTCTGCCAGAAGCTGCAGTTGGACACACTTCCTGCACACGTAGTCGTCAGGGACACTGGAAGTATTCGATTTCCCACATGCTGCAGGATGAACAAACCACGGGGCCAATCTCAGCTGCCATGACCTACCCAATACTTGCCTCAGCTTTTGAAACTTTCTCCTTTGAAAGGAACTTACCCAGCCTTACCTCACTTGGAGTGAAGCTCGACCGCCACCTCTTCTTGTTGAAGCCTCTTGAGTCAAAGCCTCAAATCTCCACTCCTTCACTGGCCACTTTCCACATGAGTTGAGAGTTGGGGGGGAAAGCTTAGGGTTAACATGGGGAGAACTTCTTTACTCAGTGTGGTAACTGTGTGCAACGAGCTTCCAATAGAAGTGGTAGAGGTAGGTTCGATATTGTCAATTAAAGTAAAGTTGGATAGGTATACGGACAGGAAAGGAATGGAGGGTTATGGGCTGAGTGCAGGTTGGTGGGACTAGGTGAGAGTAAGCATTCGGCATGGACTAGAAGGGCTGAGATGGCCTGTTTCCATGCTGTAATTGTTATATGTTGTATGCTAATGTTTATGCTTCATGAATCTAATAGAGGGGAGAATCTGTTCCTAAAATACTGAGTATATGTCCTCAGGATCCTGCACCTCCTCTCTGATGGTAGTAATGAGAAGAGGGCATGTCCTTGATGGTGAGTGTCTTTAACATTGGATGCTGCTGTCTTGAGGTGTCTCCTTCTGAAGATGTCCTTGATGATCTGGAGGCTGGTATCCATGATTGAGCGGACTGAGTCTTCAACCCTCTGCAGCTTTTATTGATCGGAGCCTCTATGTCAGATGGTGATTTGACCAATTAGAATACTCTCCGTTGTACATCTGCAGAGATTTGCTAGAGTCTTTGGTGACAAACCAGATCTCAAACTTATAGTGAAGTATAATCAATGGCACTCTGTCTTCATGGTTGCATCAATATGTTGGCCATACAGTGGCCACTTTATTAGGCACTCTTGCACACCTGCTCATTAACTCAAATATCTAATCTGCTAATCATGTGGCAGCAACTCAATGCATAAAAGCATGCAGACATAGTCAAGAGATTCAGTTGTTGTTCAGAGCAAACATCAGAATGGGGAGGAAATATGATTTATGTGACCGACCGTGGAATGATTGTTGGTGCCAAATAGGGTGGTTTGAGTATCTCAGACACTGTTGATTTTCCGGGATTTTCACGCACAATCAGTCTCTTTAGTTTACAGAGAATGGTGTGATTAACAAAAATCATTCAGTGAGCTGCAGTTCTGTTGGCGAAAGTACCTTGTTAATGAGAGAGAATGGCCAGTCTGACTCAAGCTGACAGGAAGGCAACAGTAATGCAAGTAACCAGATGTTTCGGAAGTGGTGTGCATGGGAGCATTGTTGAATGCACAAGATGCAGAACCTTGAAGTGGATGGGTGACTGCAGCAGAAGACCATGAACATGCACTCAGTGGCCAATATATTAGATACAGGAGGGACCTAATAGAGTGGTCATTGAGTGTCTTATGATCTTAGGTTTTTCACTGTGCCTCACTACATGTAATAATAATGAACCAATTTATCAATTCAATTTCCCATTGTCCCCTGTATGTATACAACTCTGGGTTCCCAGTTTTGAGTGCAGAGGTGTTCCAATGTGCAGTTAATCATGGAAAACAGGAAGAGTTTTAACAAAAATGGTTTGCTTGCTTGAGGTTTATCTCAGACTACGTTCACGATGCCAAGTGAGTATTCAGTGCAATGAGAGCCAAGTGAACTGCTTAGTAATACAATGAGCAGGACAACTGACTCCTGAGATATCCCTATGGGTGCCCTCATCAGGTTTACTGGTTGAAGTGTTGAGAGCAACTGTGACCTTAACTGCCACAAGCAGTGCACAACATTTGGTTGTCTGTCACTAGGTTTGTGGACCAGATGGTAAGGAGAGTTAGCAGCCTCCCTTGTGATCATGAGCACCATCATTATGTCCCGTCTCTCTGCTCTCTGGCAGTCCATCTGCTTTGGGTAGCTTGTTCAGTGGGTCATTCAGCACCCACTCCCACGTCAACTCTCGACATCCCCCTCCCCCCCCCGTTTATTTTCAGTGACTAATAACATACCAGATCAACTGTGCTGTGGAACAAATACTTCAGCTATTATGGCCAATCCTCTCAGCAAGCTGCAGGTGACACCAGGGTGCCAGAAGGAAATTCTCTCAACAAGTTTTTCAAAGTGAACAATTGAGTGAAGTAGAAGAAAGTCATACTCACCACAAATTCAACTGAGGTAAAAGATTGATCCTTCTAGCTTTTCCAACAAAGATCACTTCCATAAATCTGGTTAATGCTTCTTTTCCAAATCACTGAAGAATGCTGCGAAAGGGAATTATTTTATAGTAATTCAAAGATAACTGGTATAATGCACACTGACTGATTTTAAAGTTAGCAGTTACTCTTTGCACAATATGTAAATGTGTCAATTGATGAGGCTGTTAAGGTTACAAATAAGAGTAATATAACCCTCTTCTTCTGGTGAAATGCACTTGGATTTTCTGTTATGGCCACAGTGCACAATATCTATATCTTGTACCAATGAGATGTTCTTCGGTAATATTGAAAGGGGAATCCTTAACTTCCCTAGCTACACCAGAGAAATCCTGAGCACCTGTAAGTGAACTAAGTATTATGCCTTGAGGAAGATTAATCCAAAAGCAAACAGCAGGGGCAACAGAAACCTGTATCAGAAATATGAGATTGTCCAGGGGCAGAAGTGAGTGTATTTGCTATTATTAAGGATAATGTTCAAAGTAAATTTATCATCAAAATACATGTCACCATATACAAGCCTGAGATTCATTTTCTTGTGTGCATTCACAGTAAAAGAAAAGAAACTTAATAGAATCAATGATTAATCAGGGCATGAAAGGATATGGAGAAAAGGCAGGAGATTGGGTCTGAGAGAGAGAATGGATCAGCCATGATGAAATGGCAGAGCAGACTCGATGGGCCAAATGGCCTAATTCTGTGCCTGTGTCTTACGGGCTAAAGACTGCATCCAATAAGACAGATAAACACCATAGTGTAAAAGACAATAAATTGTACAAATTTTAAAAAAGAGGGGAAACAAAGCAATAAATATTGAGAACATGAGGTGAAGAGTCCTTGAAAGTGAGTCCATAGATGGTGGGATTGGCTCAGTAATGGGGTGAGTGATGTTATCCCTTCTGGTTCAAGAGCCCGATGTCTGAGGAGTAATAACTATTCCTGAAACTGGTGGTGTAGCTTCTAAGGCTCCTGTACTTTGTTCTTAATGGCACCAGTGATCATTTTCTTGTTCATTGGCACATTGCAGTTGCAATGTGTACCATCTCAAAAATGCACAGTTGCGATGACTCCCAAATTTAAATAGATTATCCAGCTTCATACATGTTGAATGTTGACATGGACAAGTTAACTGGAGATATGAAGGATTTATGGAATTTCAAGGGTTTATCACTAAGTACTTAAGAGCTGAAGAAGGTTAAATCTCAAGAAGAGAATATTTAATCAGGTCATGTTGAACACTCCAAAATCTGCTTTACCAATAATTTCTGAGGATCTGCTGTACGACAGCTATAAAAAGAGACAATCTAAAAGTTCTGCTTTCAAGCATGTTTTTCTCCCCGCTCTCTAACTATGAGCAATGGCAATAATGTTTTGCCAGCATCTCAAAAAATGGAACTACTTTAAGCATATTTTTGACAAAGCATGCATTTCTATTTAAGGTTTACTTTTAGAGTCTCCATATTATTGAAATTAATTCCTTAAGGTTTGTTGGACAGTTGATGGGAGAAGGGCAAAAGAAACAAAATTCCATGTGCATTCACTTGGGTACTTTATTAATGATTTAACTGTTTTTCTTTCTCTCTTTCTGGGACTAGTACACTATTTGGACAGCCTTGTGGGTTGCCTGGAATGTATTCATCTTCTGCTTCTATTTGGAGGTTGGAGGACTCTCAAAGGTAAGGATCATCTTTGACAACCAGCATTATATCCAAAGTAACTGGAGTTCTTGGCTTGTAATGGTTGTAATGAATGCCACAGAATGTATAGTTATGTACACAATGCCACAGTATGTTTGTGTCTTGCTACAGGAAGTTCTCCCTTTAGTTCAACAAGCATGTCATTTGCTTTCTCCTTACCTTCCACCCTTTCAATGCGCGCTCAGTTTAACTAACAAAAGTCTGCTGCAGCAAATCTTTTTCTTCCAATACCTTTACTCTCATGCTAGTTTTTATTTTGTTAGTCAATTTGAGTCTTTACAATAAAAAGTGTCTCTATATTCTGGGTTTTATTTCTCTAAACAAAAAACAGTGGAACAAAATATGCCTCGGAATCCTTGAAGTTAGGTAAAGAGCATCCTCTGGGTAAATTATTTGCTGGATAATTAACCAGCTTTTATTAATTGCTGCAATTTCTCTCTTGACTATATGAAGCATCTTGCACTCAGTAGTTCAAGGTGAAATATTTTTAGAGATAATAATTAATCTTGTTATTTTTTTTACAACAAACTGAGTGCCTTATAACAAATCTGATCAGAATACTTGGATAAGTTTGCTGCTTTTGCCTGTGGAGAGTAAGGACATAATTATTATCAGGTACGATTCAAAATGAATTATATTTTATTTGAAACTATTTCAGTGGATATGTTCCAGTTTCAGCTGACATCAAATTAAGTCAAGAAGAAAATGAATAAAAACCACACATGAGTAGGTAACGTTACTGAGTGAAAGACTAGTAGCACTCGGTAGTTGGGTCAAGTTGGCATATGAAATCTGATCATCCTCAATGAACATTATAATTTGTCACATTCCTTGAACTTCCCACTAATGACACAGTGGGAATGTCATTTATCAAGTCAGCTATTGCTCTTCCTCTAAGCTCACTTGCATTTTTCAAACTATGATTAGGTTAACAGTGTCAGTTTAGACCCTATTCTCAATGTTTAAAATCTCCTACATTGTTATCGAGTGAATAGTGACCCACTTCCAGTAGCTATGTATGCAAATTGCAGTTAGATACTGAATATCATACATAGTTTTCATATTTGGGCCTGCCTAGTAAATTTTGATCATGTGGAAATAATTAGAATAACCTGTGTAATTAATTTCTTCTGTGAAAGAAATTAATATTAGTGCAAAAATAGTATTGGAGAAATTAATGGTACTGAAAACAGATAAATCCCAAGCGTAAGATGACACTTTCCACAAGGTTTGAGAAAGGTAGCTGTGGAGATGACGAATGTAGTAAATGTTGTCTTTCAAAAGTCCCTCTTGGATTATGAGACCTAGGAGCAGAATCAGTCCATTTGGCACATTGTCTGCTCTCCCATTTGGTCATGGCTGATTTAATTTACCCCCCTTGACCATTTTCTTCCCTTCACCCCATAATCTTTGACATCCTTAATAGTTAAGAATCTTTCAGCGTCACCTTCAGTCAGCTTTACTGTCTCAAGCTGCAAGTTAACCTTTAGGAACTCTGCACTAGGACTCCCAGCTCTTTTTAAAACATAGAATATAGAAAACCTACAGCACAATATAGGCTCTTTGACCCACAATGTTGTGCCGACCATGTAACCTACTCTAGAAATTTCCCGACCACACAACCCTCCATGTACCTATCTAACAGTCCTATTGTATCTGCTTCCACCACCGTAGCTGGCAGTGTATTCCACATGCCCACCACTCTCTGTGTGAAGAAGTTTCCTCTGACATCACTCCTGTACTTGCTCCCAAGCAACTTAAAAATATGCCCCTCATGTTAGCCATTTCATTCTTGGGGGTAAAGCCTCTGGCTATCCAGGAAATCAATGTCTCATCATCTTATACACTTCTATCATGTCAGCTCTCATTCTCCATCACTCCAAGGAGAATTGGCCAGGTTCACTTATCCTACTCTCAGAAGGCACGTTCCCCAATCCAGGCAACGTCCTTGTAAATCTCCTCTGCACTCTCTCTATAGCATCCACATCCTTCCTGCAATGAGGTGACCAGAACTGAAGACAGTACTCCAAGTGAGGTCTAACTAAGGTTTTTTTTATAGCTGTAACATTGAACTCAATCTCTCTGTTGAAGGCCATCACACCATACATCTTCTGAACAACACTGTCAGCTTGTGCAACAGCTTTGCGTGTCCTATGGACATGGATTCCAAGATCTCGCTGATCCTCCACACGGCCCAGAGTTTTACCATTAATATTATATTCCATCTTCAAAATTGACGTACTGAAATGAACACTTCACACTTACCTGTCTTAATCTCCATCTGCGACTTCTCAGCCCAGTTCTGCATGCCATCCATGTCCCGTTATAATGTCTGACAACCCTCCAGACTATCCACAACACCACCTATGTCATCAGCAAACTTATTAACCCATCCTTCTACTTCCTCATCCAAGTAATTTATAATAATCATAAAGAGGAGAGGTCCCGGAACTGATCCCTGTGGAACACCACAGGTCACGGTTCTCCATGCAGAATATGAACCATCCACAACCACCCTTTGCCTTCTCTGGGCAAGCCAATTCTGGATCCACAAGGGTAGGCCTCCTTGAATCCTATGCCTCATTACTTTCCAAATGAGCCTCACATGTGGAACCTTATCAAATGCCTTACTGAAATCCATATGCACTATATCCACTGCTGTACCTTCACCAGTGTGTTTTACATCCTTAAAGAATTCAATCAGGTTCATAAGGCATGACCTGCCCTTGACAAAGCCATGATGACTTTCCCTAATCAGATTGTCTCTCCAAATGCTCATAAATCCTGCCTCTCAGGATCTTCTCCCACAACTTGCCCACCACTGAAGTAAGACTCCCTGGTCTATAATTCCCTGGGTTATCTGTACTCCCTTTCTTGAACAAGGGAACGTTTGCAACCTTCCAATCCTCTGGTACTTCTACTGTCCCTATTGATGATGCAAAGATCATTGCAAGAGGCCCAGCAATTTCCTTCCTCACTTCTCACAACAGCCTGGAGTATATCTCATCTGGTCCCGATGACTGATCAAACTTTAATACCTTTCAAAAACTCCAGCACATCCTCTTTCTTAATTTTCATACACTCAAGAGTTTTAGTTTGCTTTAAGTCATCCTCACAATTGCTAAGATCCTCTTCATTGGTGACCTTCCTTTATTTAATTTTTTTCCTGATTTCTCACTTTGCTATCCTGTGTCCTTTCTGACCTAATCCAAAGCTCAAACTGAATATTTGGCATATATATAGTTTGGGCAGCATTTTCATAGGGATCATTTTTGACTGAGCAGGGCCAATTTTGATTTCCATTTTCTCTGGTCATAAAACCAGCAATGATAATTTGCCCCTTATATAGATACTTATACTATTTTTCACTGATTCCAATTAAAAGTAAATTTGTACTGAGATGCAAAGCAGAACACTAGTCTGCTGTCCTGCTTCAAGCATAGTGAGAATGGTTAATTTGAATAATCGTGCCCACTTACAAATTGGCCCGAACCACTTTGATGGACGTGCCGTGCAATTGCATGCTGATGAATTGCCTTGTTATGGAGATTTCTCCTCACTCTACTGTGACTCTGATTGTCATAGGAAATGAGCAATAAAACTAGCCAGTGTTTAATGTTAATACACAAATAGTCCCGTCTATTTAAAAAAAGACAAACAATGATGCAAAATTAATTTAAAGACAGAGCTCTGGTAATGGACCTTTTTTCCCCATAAGAGACCATAAGGCATATGAGCAGAATTAGGCCATTCAGCCTTGATGTCCTTACTAATCAAGAGCTAATCAGCTTCCACCTTGAAGGGACCTCCACAATGAATTCCACAGATTCATCACTCTCTGGCTAAAGATATTCCCCTCGATTTCTCTTGTAAAGGAATATCCTTCTATTCTGAGGCTGTGCCCTCTGGTCCGAGACTCTTACACTAATGGAAACATCCTCTCCGCATCCACTGTCTAGGCCTTTCATTATTTGATAGGTTTCAATGAGATGTCCCCTCATTCTTCTAAGCTCCAGTGAGTACAGGCACAGAGACAGCAAACACTCTTCATACATAAACCCTTTCATCCTCAGGATTATTCTTGTGAATCTCTTCTGGACCCTGTCCAACACCAGTACATCCTTTCTTAGATCAACAGCCCAGAACTGCTCGCAATAGTCCAAGTGCAGTCTGACCAATGTCTTATAAAGCTTCAGCATTATATGCTTGCTTTTATATTCTAGCCTTCTCAAAATGAATGCTGACATTGAATTGGCCTTCCTTACCACCTGTCTGACTCGACCTGCAGATTAAGGTTTAGAGAATTCTGCACAAGGACTCCCAAATCCCTTTGCACCTCTGATTTCTGAATTTGCTTCCTGTTTAGAAAATAATCTACACCTTAATTCCTTCTGCCAAGTGCATGACCATGCATCGCCTGGCATTGTATTCCATCTGCCACTTCTTACTCCATTCTCCAAATTTATTTAAGTCCTTCTGCGGACTTCCGAAACACTATCTGCCCCTATCTTCCACCTACTGTATCTTCATATCATCCATAAACTTGGTCACAAAGTCATCAATTCTGTTCTCAAGAGAAGGATGTTTGGTTAACATTTTAATTTTACTTTATTGTCACCAAACAATTGACACTAGAGTGTACAATCATCACAGTGATATTTGATTCTGCTCTTCGCGCTCCCTGAAGTACAAATCGAAGTAAATATAATAAAAATTTAAATTATAAATCATAATTAGAAAAAGGAAAGTAAGGTAGTGCAAGTCAGGTCCGGATATTTGGAAGGTATGACCCAGATCTGGGTCAGGATCCATTCAGCGGTCTAGTCACAGTTGAAAAGAAGCTGTTCCCAAATCTGGCCGGACAAATCTTCATGCTCCTGAATCTTCTCCCGGAGGGAAGAGGGACGAAAAGTGTGTTGGCTGGATGGGTCGTGTCCTTGATTATCCTGGCAGCACTGCTCCAACAGCGTGCGGTGTAAAGTGAGTCCGAGGATGGAAGATTGGTTTGTGTGATGTGCTGAGCTATGTTCACGATCTTCTGCAGATTCTTCCGGACTTGGACAGGACAACTTCCATACCAGGTTGTGATGCACCCTAGAAGAATGCTTTCTACAGCACACCTATAAAAATTAGTGAGGGTTTTAGGGGACAGGTCAAATTTCTTCAGCTTTCTCAGGAAATAAAGGCGCTGGTGGGCCTTCTTGGCAGTGGACTCTGCTTGGTTAGACCAAGTCAGGTCATTTGTGATATTCACCACGAGGAACTTAAAACTTTTGACCTGGTCCACCTGTGCACCGCCGATGTAGATGGTGTTGTGCGGTCCGCTACTCCTTCTGAAGTCAACAACCAATTCCTTCGTCTTGCTGACGTTGAGGGATAGGTTATTGTCTTTGCACCATGCCACCAGGTTCTTAATTTCCTCTCTGTACACAGACTCATCATTATCCAAGATACGGCCTACAATTGTGGTGTCATCAGCACAAAAGAGTTCGACGGAAACATGGCTACACAATCATGGATGTACAGTGAGTACAGCAGGGGCTGAGTATACATCCTTGTGGGGCACCGGTGCTCAGTGATTTTTAGCATTAACCATGACTCTTGGCACCATGGTATGGCTTTAGATGGTGGGATGCAGATTTTTCCTGTTGCCCATGATGTATATGTTAACATTAAATACAAGCACAATTTCACACTGGATCAGGTACTGTAAAACTTTTGAGCTGGCATGATTCAGATCAATTTCTGTTCATCAAACTTCCCAAGTATTTATTGTGTCATTCAGTAGCAAGGGAAGCGAATGGATATAAACACAAAAGGAAAGGATTTCAGTGTGGAAGATTTTTAAAGTAAATGTAAAACAAATTCCTTAAACCCCAGATGTACAAAAAAGTTGGATGAACTCAGCAGGTCAGGCAACATCCGTTGAAAGAAGCAGTCAGTGTTTCGGGTCGAGACCCTTCATCAGGATTAAAGAAGGAGGGTGCAGGGGACCTATAAAGAAGGTGGGGGGAGGGTGGAAAACCAATCAGAGGAAAGATCAAGGGGTGGGGGGAGGGAAAGAGGGAGGGGATAGGCAGGAGAGGTGAAGAAGGAAACTAAGGGGAAAGCACTATGGGTAATAGAAGTAGGTAGAGTCATGAGAGGTGATAGGCAGCTAGAAGAGGAGACAGGGTGAAAGTGGGATGGGGGAAGGGAGAGGGAGGGAATTACCAGAAGTTGGAGAATTGGATGTTCATACCAAGGGGCTGGAGACTACCCAGATGGTATATGAGATGTTGATCCTCCAACCTGAGTTTGGCCTCATCACGGCAGTAGAGGAGGCCATGTATGGACATATCCGAATGGGAATGTGAAGCAGAGTTGAAGTGAATGGCAACCGGGAGATCCTGTCTGTTGTTGCGGACGGAGTGGAGGTGCTCGACGAAGTCGTCCCCCAATCTGTGTCGGGTCTCGCCGATGTAGTGGAGGCCGCACCGGGAGCAACGGATGCAATAGATGACCCCAATAGACTCACAAGTGAAGTGTTGCCTCACTTGTTTGGGGCCCTGAATGGTGGTAAGAGAGGAGGTGTAGGGACAGTTGTAGCACTTACGCTTGCAGGGATAAATGCCAGGTGGGAGATCTGTGGGGAGGGATGTGTGGACACTTGAACTGCAGTGTGTGCTTCTTGCTAACACTCAGCATATAGTATACATGTTGCTTTATTGTACATCTTTCTCATCATGGTAATTCACAGTTGTAACAGCACAGCCACTATTTTTCAGACTGCAGCATAAGAGAAATACGAGGGGTGATTGATAAGTTTGTGGCCTAAGGTAGAAGAAGTCAATTTTAGAAAACCTAGTACATTTATTTTTCCCCTCCTATATTTACACACTTAGTCCAGCAGTCGTGGAGCATACAGATCTTGGACCTCCAGAAAGTGTCCACAGCAGGGGTGATTGATAAGTTTGTGGCCGAAGGTAGAAGGAGATGAGTTATACAGCTCTTATTACATGCACATGCAGTTCAACTCCTTGAGTGATTATGCAGAAAGTTTGAAGTTAATAACTCAAGATCTAAGATCCGTATGCTCCACGACCGCTTGACTAAGTGTGTAAATGTAGAAGGGTACTATGTTGAAAAATAAATGTGCTAGGTTTTCTAAAATTGACTCCTCCTACCTTAGGCCAAAAACCTATCAATCACCCCTCGTATAACACTATTATCACTCACCAGAAACGAGCCAATTAGCAGGACTTTCATCACATTGTAGGAAATCACATATGGTGGCTAAGCGAAGTCAGACAAATGATCTAGAGATGAAAGTTCAATGCAGCTTTAGCTAATGAACAATTGAACTGAACCAGAAAATCTAAAATTCAGTTCCTGGTGAGTTTCAGTAATAGTGACCATAAAACTTTTGGGCGGCCCATTTGGTTCAATGACGTTGTTTTGAAATGGAACTCATTATAGCTCAAAGAAACATAGAAAACCTACAGCACAATACAGGCCCTTTGGCCCACAACGCTGTGCTGAACATGTACTTTATAAATTGCCTAGCCCTCTATTTTCCTAAGCTCCATGTACCTATCCAGGAGATTCTTAAAAGACCCTATTGTGTCCACCTCCACCACCATTGCTGGCAGCCCATTCCACGCACGCAACATTCTGTGTGTTTTTTTTTAAAAAACAACACTCACCCCGACATCTCTTCTGTACCTACTTCTAAACACCTTAAAGCTGTGTCCCCTCGAGTTAGCCATTTCAGCCCTGGGAAAAAGCCTCTGACTATCCACACGATCATATATTATATTCCATTTGGCTCCATACACGCAGCAATGTGCAATAAAGATGCCGGGGGAACTCAATGAGTCGAGCAGTATCTGTGTAAAAACAAAATGAGCAGTCAACATTTCGGGTGAGGACCCTTCATTTGCAGCAATGCAGTTGATCCTTAGCTGCCCTCTGAAGCAGGCATTCAGTCGTCTGGTGGTTGGCTTGCCATATTTCTCGAGCAATAAGAATGGTCCATAAATTCTGCCTTTTTTTTGCAACATCCACCTCTCTGAATGAAGAAGTATGGAAGTAGCTTAGTTGTAGAAAAAAAAGAAACTGGAAAAAAAAACTGATATGAGTTCAATGAAAATATTGTATGAAATATCATAAAGGTATCAGATATCTAGAAGCCTTCTCATTAATTGTGATGAAGTTGTTTGAGAGATTGGTGATGAAACATATCAATTCATACCTGAGGAGCAAGGTAGATCCACTCCAATTTGTCTATCATCACAACAGGTCAAAAGCAGATGCCATTCCTTTGGCTCTTCACTCAGCCCTGGGACATCTGGATAGTGAAAATGCATTCATCGGGATACTCTTCATTGACTGCAACTTTGCATTCAACATTACCATCACTTCAAAACTAATCAGTGAGCTCCAAGACCTAGGCCTCGATACCTCCTTGTGCAAATGGATCCTTGACTCCCTCACTTGCAAATTCCAGTCAGTTCGTATTGGCAACAACATCTCCATTACTGCCATCAGCACAGGTGCACCACAAGGCTGTGTGCATATCCCCCCTGCTCTACTTGCTTTACACTAATGACCATGAGGCTAAGCACAGCTCCAATGGCATATTTAAGTTTATTGATTACACCACTATCTTTGACCGAATCAAAGGTGGTGATGAATCAGTGTACAGGAGAGAGATTGAAAATCTGGCTGAATGGTGAAACATTAATAACTCAATGTCAGTAAAAGCAAAGAGCTGATTTATTGACTACAAGAAGAGAAAACCAGAGTTCTGATTAGGGGTTCAGAGGTGAAGAGGGCCTGTAACTAAATTCCTCAGCATTATCGTTTCAAAGGATTTGTCCTGAGTCCAGCATGTAAATGTCGTTACAAAGAACGCATGGCAGTGCCTCTACTTTATTTGAAGTTTGTGATGATTCAGTATGCCATCTAAAATTTTGACAATGTGTATAGATGCATGGTGGAGTGTATATTGGCTGATTGCATCATGGAATATGCAGTATGGAAATGCTAATATAATTGAATGGAAAAGCCTACAAAACGTACATCACAGGAAAGACCCTCCCCACCACTGAGCACATCTACAAGGAGTGCTATTGCAGGAGAACAGTATCCATCATTAAAGAGTCCTATTTTCTCTTCTCATTGTTGCCATCTGGACAGAGGTACAAAAGGTTTCGGACCCTCACCACCAGGTTTAGGAACAGTTGCTAGGCCTCAAGTGTCAGGCTGTTAAACCAGAGTTGATAACTTCACTCACCCTGACTGACGGACTCACTTTCAAGGACTCTACATGTTATGTTCTCAATATTATTTATTACTTAATTATTTATTAGTATTATTTCATTTTTCTTTTTGTATTTGCACAAATTTTTGCCTTTTGTATCTAATTTGTCCATCTTTATTTGTGGATAGTTTTTCATTGAACCTATTGAGTTTCTTTGTACTTACTGTGAACATACGCAAAAAAAGTCTCAGGGTAATATATGGTGACACATATAGTGTGTACTTTGACAATAAATTTACTTTGAACTTTGAATTTCACCAGTGATCTGTAGAGACTTGCTCAATGCTGTTACAATGTGAAGACCCCGCAAGGAAGATGTTGAACAATCTCATCAGTTTTAAAACTATTGACAAACTGTCGGTGGAATTTATCATAGCCTGCCTAAAATTTGAAGCTGGAAAAGTTTTAGACTGCTTTTTAATCTTTTGTCTACTTCACTACGTTTTACAGAGGAGCAATTAAAAGTGAAATTTGGCATGGTATATCAAATTACTAATGGCCAAAATTCATTTAGTATAAAGTAATAAGAGCATCCAACTTAGTTTATACAGCACAAAAAAGGCTGCAACTTTTTCTCACATTGAATAACAACTGCTTACTTTAAATTTGTTGGAATTCTTTTGGCATTTTTGACTGCATGTTTGCAGTGTGTTGAGTTAATATTGAAATGCGGCTAAGGCATAAAGATGAAATTAAAGTACATCAGCTCATTCAGATGTTCCATTATTGTCTGTGCTCCCGCTTGAGAGATGGTGTGACTGGTAATGCTGCCAAAGCTTCTGAATCACTGAAGATGAAAAATTAGACAGTTGATGCGGAGCAGCACTGTGAAAATATCTGTCAGCAATTTTGTCATTTTCTTGTTTATCCATACATCAATCTTGGATCATATAACTTCATTAAACTAAAGCAGGGTGAGGAGGGCAGGTAAATTCGTGAAGAGAAATTGAGACTTTGGTTTCTAATGTGGGTTTAAATTCTGGAAGCGTTTAGTCAAAAAAACTTAAGACATAGGAGCAAAATTAGGCCATTCAGCCCATTGAGCCTTCTCCACTATTTGATCATAGCTGATCCATTCCCATCTCAACCCCATTCTCCTGCCTTTCTATAACCTTTCACACCCCTGACTTATCAAGAATCTATCAACCTCTGCCTTAAATGTTCCCAAAGACGGTCTCCACAGCTGTCCATGGCAGCGAATTACAGTACACACAAACACCACCCTCTGGCTGAAGATATTCCTTGGCATCTCTGTTCTACATGGACAGTCCTCTGGTTCTAGACTCCCAGCTATAGGAAACATTCTCTCCACATCCACTCACATCACTTTGGCCTATTCTATAATGTGCCTCCAAGTACCCTGAAAACTCAATTTTAACAATCAACTGAAACATCTTCCTAACCACTGAGGTCAGGCTAATTGGCCTATAGTTTCCTTTCTTCGGCGTCCCTCCCTTCTTGAAGAGTGGAGTGACATTTTCAATTTTCCAGTCATTCGGAACTATTCATGAATCTAGTAATTCTTAAAAAATCATTACTAACCTTCCACAATCCCTTCAGCTACCTCCTCCTGAAATCTGGCGTGTGGTCCACCTGGTTCAGGTGACTTATCTACTTTCACACCTTTCAGCTTCCCAACTACTTTCTCCCTCGTAATAGCAACTGCCCTCACTTCTGACCCCTGACACTTTCAAACTTCCGGCTTAATGCTAGTGTCTTCCACAGTCAAGGTTGATGCAAAATACTTATTCAGTTCATGTGCCATTTCCTTCCCCCCCCACCCCCACCTCTGCAGTGTCATTTACCAGCAGTCCAAAATCTACTTTCAACTTTCTTCTACTTATATATCGGAAAAAACTTTTGGTATCTTTCATATTGGCTAGCTTACCTTCATATTTCATGTTTTCCCTCCTTATTGCATTTTAATCACCTTCTGTTGGTTTTCAAAAACTTCCCAATCCTCAAATTCCCCAGTAATTTGCTATATTACATACCCTCTCTTGTGCTTGTATGGTGGTTTGACTTCCTTTTTCAGCCACAGTTGTATCAAATGGCCTTTAGGATACCACTTATCTTTGGCATGTACCTATCCTACACATTCCAAGCTGCTCCCAGAAACTCCAGCTATTGGTGCTCTGACATCATTGTGGCTAGTGTCCCCTTCAAATCAACTTTGGCAAGGTCCTCTCTCATTTCTCTGTAATTCCCTTTACTCCACTGTAATCCTGATACTCGTGTCCTCAGCTTCTCCCTCTCAAATTGAAGGGTGAATTTGATCATATTATGATCCCTGTTTTCTGGGGGGTTCTTTTACATTAAGCTCCCTAATCAAATCTGGCTCAACACTCAATCTAGAATATCTGATTTCCCAGTGAGCTCAACCACAAGCTGCTCTCAAAAGCCATCTCATAGGCATTCTACAGATTCCCTCTCTTGGGATCCAGCATCAGCACCAACCTGACGTTGGCAATCTACCTGCATATTGAAATAAGTATTGTAACATTACCCTATTGACATGCATTTTCTATCTCCCATTGTAATTTGTATCCCTTGTCCTGGTTACTGTTTGGAGGCCTGTATACAACTCCCATCAGGGTAGGTGTTGAGACTTGGGTAACTGCCAATAAGTCTGTTAATAATCTCAGAATCAAATAACCCCTTGTTTGCAGGGTAAAGCTGAACACAATCCATTTAATACTTGTTCTTCCTTTCGATGTGAATGTAGACAGGAGATTCATTCAGCCTGACAGAGATACCCGCATGGCGTGTTGCCTCCCAGGTGCCAGGGCAGGTGATGTTTCAGATTGGGTGCAGAGTATTCTGAAGGGAGAAGGTGAACAGTTAGAAGTCTTGATATACGTTGGTACCAATGACATAGGTTGACAAAGGGAGGAGGTCCTGAAGAGAGAATTCAGGGAGTTGGGTAGGAAGCTGAAAAGCAGGACCTCCAGTGTGGTAATCTCAGGATTGCTGCCTGTGACATGTGCTAACAAGTGCAAGAATAGCATGATCAGGCATATTAATACATGGCTGAAAGACTGGTGTAGGGGACAGGGCTTCAGGTTTTTGGATCACTGGGGCATCTTCTGGGGGAGATGCAACCTGTATACAAAGGGCCTGTTACACCTGAATCCAAAGGGATCCAGTATCCCAGCTGGCAGGTTTAATTGAGCTGTGAGGGAGGAATTAAGCTAATTTGGCAGGTGGATGAGATCTGGAGTGATAGGACTGAGGAAGGAGAAAACAAATAAATCCAAGGTAGCGTGCAACAGAGATGATAGAAAGAACAGACGGCAGAGGAGGATTTACAGAGTATTGGAAAGATAGGTTAATAGGCAGAGGGGTGGTGTGGCCCTCCATAAGAAATAATATTAAATCATTAGAAAGGAATGACATGGGATCAGAAGGTGTAAAGTCTCTATGGGTTGAGTTAAGAAATGGCATGTGTAAAAGGAGCCTAATGGCAGTTGTATACAGGCCTCCAAACAGCAGCCAGGATGTGAATTTCAAATTATAGCAGGAGATAGAAAAGGTGTGTCAGGAAGGAAATGTCATGGTAATTATTGGGGATTTTAATATGAAAGTGAATAGGGAAAACCGGGCTAGTACTGGATCTCAAGAGAGAATTTGTAGGATGTCTAAGGGAATGCTCTTTAGAACAGCTTGTTGTTGAGCCCACTAGGGGATCGGCTGTGCTGGATTAGGTGTTGTGCAATGATCCGGAGGAGATAAGAGAGCTTAAGGTTAAGGAACCCTTAGGGAACAGTGATCACAGTATGATCGAGTTCACTTTGAAATTTGAGAAGAAGAAACTAAATTCCAATGTGTCGGTATTTCAATGGAATAAAGGAAATTACAATAGCATGAGCAGGGACTTGACTAAAGTTGACTAGAAAGGGACACTAGCAGGAAGGACAGCAGAGCAGCGATGGTTGGAGTTTCTGCAAAAAAATGAGGGAAGTGCAAGACAGATATATTCCAAATAAGAAATTTTTTTGAATGGAAGAAGGACACTACTGTGGCTGATAAGTGAAGTCAGAGCCAAAGTAAAAACAAAAGAGAGGGCATACAAGGAAGCCAAAGCTAGTGGGAAGATAGAGGATTGGGAAGCTTTTAAAAACTTGCAGAAAAAAACTGTCATAAGGAAGAAAAAGATGAATTATGAAAGGAAGCTGGTGACTAATATCAAAGAAGGTACCAAAAGCTTTTTAATTATATGAAGGGTAAAGAGAGTCAAGGGTGGATATAGAACCAATAGCAAATTACACTGGAGATACTGTAATGAGAAATGCAGAGATGGCAGAGGAATTGAATGCGTATTTTGCATTAATCTTCACAGTGGAAGACATTTGCAATATACTGAACATTCAACAGTGTCAGGGAAGTGAAGTATGTACAATGAAAATTACAACTGTGAAGGTGCTCAGGAACCTTAATGGTCTGAGGGTGGAGAAATCTCCTGGACCTGATGGAATGCACCTTTGGGTTCTGAAGGAAGTAGCTGGGGAGATTGCAGAAGAATTAACAATGATCTTTCAAGAATTGATAGATTCTGGCATTGTACCAGATGACTGGAAAATTGCAAATGTTACTTTGCTATTTAAGAAGGGTGGGAGGCAGCAGAAAGGAAACTATAAACCTGTCAGCCTGACATCAGTGGTTGGGAAGTTGTTGGAATCAATTTGTTAGGCATGAGATTACAGAGTACCTGGAGGCACATGACAAGATAGGCCAAAGCCAGCATGGCTTCCTGAAAGGAAAATCCTGCCTGACAAACCTATTGCAATTTTTTTGAGAAAATTACAAGCAGAGTGGACAAAGAAGTTGCAGTAGATGTGCTGTACTTGGATTTTCAGAAGGCATTTGACAAGGTGCCGCACATGAGACAGCACAAGATAAGAGCCCATGGAATTACAGGGAAGTTACTAGCATGGGTGGAGCATTGGCTGGTCATCAGAAAACAGAGAATGGGAATAAAGGGATTCTATTCTGGCTGGCTGCTGGTTATTAGTGGAGTTCCCCAGAGGTCAGTGTTGGGACCACTGCTTTTTACAATATATGTCAATGATTTGGACTATGGGATTCATGGCTAAATTTGCTAATGATACAAAGCTAGGTGGAGGAGTGAATAGTGTGAGTAAACAGAGCCTGCAGAGAGACTTAGGTAGTTTAGAGGAATGGGCAAAGAAGTGGCAAATGAAAGTGTTGGAAAGTGTATGGTCATGCACTTTGGTGGAAGAAATAAACAGGCAGATTATTATTCAGATGGGGAGAGAATTCAAAATGCCGAAATGCAAAGGAACTTGGGAGTCCTTGTGCAGGATAACCCTAAAGGTTAACCTCCAGGTTGAGTCAGTTGTGAAGAAGGCGAATGCATTGTTAGCATTCATTTCTAGAGGTATAGAATATAAGAACAAGGATGTGAGGTTGAGGATCTACAAGGCATTCGTGAGACCACACTTGGAGTATTGTGTGCATTTTTGGGCTCCTTATTTTAGAAAGGATGTATTGACATTGGAGAGGGTTTAGAGCAGATTCACGAGAATGATTCTAGGAATGAAAGGGTTACTGTATGAAGAATGTCTGGCAGCTCTTGGGCGGTATTTCCTGGAGTTCAGGAGAATGGCGGGGGGGGGGGGGTGGATCTCATAGAAACATTCAGAATGTCAAAAGGCCTGAACAGATTAGATATGGCAAAGTTATTTCCCATGGTAGGGGAGTCTTGGACAAGAGGGCATGACTTCAGGATTGAAGGATATCCATTTAGAACAGATGCAAAGTAATTACTTTAGAGGGTGGTAAATCTGTGGAATTTGTTGCCATGAATGGCTGTGGAGGCCAAGTCATTGGGTGCATTTAAGGCAGAGATGGATAGGTTCTTGATTAACTAGGGTATCAAAGGGTCTGGGGAGAAGGCAGGGGAGTGGGGATGACTGGAAGAATTGGATTAGCCCAATGGCAGAGCAGACTTGATGGACCAAATGGCCTACTCTTTTCCTGTATGTTATGGTCTTTCCGTTTGCAGGCCTGAAGCTTTTTTTAAACCGTATGGACTACTTGTTATTTCTTCTTCCATGTGTTTCTTCTGCGAGGACGGAGTATAGTCTTCTCCAAATGAAGCAGTCCATGGAAGCCAATGACAATCAATTTTATTATCACTGACATATGTCATGAAATGTTTTGCTTTGTGGCAGCAGTACAGTGCAAGACAAAGGAATTATTATGTTACTAATAAATAAGTAGTGCATTAATAGATTATAAAATTATGAACATTTGCAATATTTTAATTATTTTATCCATGGTTCTCTGGATGTAATATGTACAATTTATCGAGGCAGCATCTTTTGTGGATTCCCTACCTGTCCTTTTGAAATGCACACCTGATGGCAGCAATTCTTAGCATTGTCTTAATGCTGCCAGTTACAATTGGATCAGAACACCTCGGCAGAAGCAATTTGTTTTTGGCGTGAGTGTTAAATGAATGTGAGAACATTTTCTGCTTGTGGAAGCTCACCTCAACTCATTTGATTTGATTGACTTCAATGGAGCCAGAAATGCAAAAAGTGACTATAATTGCCAATAATCACACACAAGCTAGAGTGAACAATTAAGGGCAAATTGCTTACTCTCAGTCCCCCAATTATGAATCTACCAGTTCGGAGCTAAGAATTTGTGCTTTGTTTCATGGACAGGCAGCCTGGTTTCGGTCAATGCATTTTTTGTCTATTTTTGGTCTCGGGAACCTTTTTTTTCTCTGAAAGCTCTGACATTAATGTGAGTGCCGTAGGCAATGTCTGCATTTTGACCTTCTCCCAAATTTATTTTCTGAATTACCCCAAGCTACATCAATTCAGTTTCATGCACCATTTCCCTTTATTGCTGAGGTGCTACATTGGTGTTCTTTTCTACATTATCACTCACTTTTGCATTGGAAAGTCTCACTTTCCTCAGGATAAGTATCTCTGGAACCCAACTCATACCTGATGGACCTTCCAGCATTCCACTATCTCAAAATGTTTGCCATCTTGGTCATATACATCTATTATCCAGTGCAGCCAATTTGAAGCACTTACATGGCACTTTCTGGTCTGTCAGACTGCATGCAGACTTCTGGCATTCCTGCTGACCGATGTAAAAAGCATTGTGTATCAAACAACGCTAATTATCATAGCGCAGAGTGAAAACAAGTAGGCATTATGGAAATAAAATCCTTATATTCTCTGACAGCATTTAAAATATGTCAACGTATCACCATTGTTTCATCCCTAAGCAGCCTGTCATTGAAAATAACTATCTAAGAAGTTACAGCGCCCAGTTTCATGCAGATCAAAAAGTGAATTGCAGCAACTTGATTACTGTCTCGGCTTACCTTCCTGGGAACAGCTCGTAGAGCACAAAAGCTTGTGTTACGTGGTTACTTTGCAAGAACATTGATGAAGACTATTGCATTATGCCTCTATCTTGGAAAATGCAAAGACCACAAGGAGGTGAACTGCTACATCACTTGCACTGCAGCCCCCTTAAGAGGAGCATAGGGTGGAATTGAGACTCAGACTGCACATGAATTAGTTGATGGGGAGGTCACCTATCAACACCAATCATGAGATCCTGGTGCTTGTTTGAGAGTTCTGGTGTTGAGGCATTCTCCCAAATGACTTTTGCAGTGTAATCTGGAGACCACCCTGCTGTATACTGTACACACAGAGCCTCTTGGACATGCCAAGCAGACCTCTGCTCTATTGACATGGTCTATGGTGTTTCTGCAGAAAGTATTCCATAAGGGCTAGCTGTTATGATACAGTCTAACTGAATGGATAGTTCTGCAACAACAAGGCCAAGACTACCTGGCGCAAATCTGAAGATAATTTAAGTTAGTCGATTTCATTGTTTCAGGATCGTGTTTCCTCCTATTTCAACATATTAGTTAAACTTATTACTGAGAAATGGAGTAATACCAGATATGTTTTGCTGTGGTTGTAGACCATTCTCTATACATCACTAAATATAGTGTGAACCCTCTGGGTCGCCTCAGGCTCGCTCAGCTTATTCTCGTCTAGGGGGAGCAGCCTTCAGCCCCGCCAAACTGGGTAATCAGCTGGTGTGGATGCTGTGTGATGTCCCCGCCTCGCCCCAAAACAGACAGTACACCATATGCGATTAAGTGAGTACAATTTATAAAGCTTACTATAACTAAGTGATTAATAACGATAGCTCCTCGACTCACAGCTCAGGACCCTCCGAGTGGTCAACCAAGCACATCTAGCTTCATCCCCCCTCCTCAGAGTACCTCCCGGCCTCGGACCCCCGCTTGGGGTCCGATCCTCGCCCAGCTTACAGCATTGCATCCTCTCTCTCGACCACCTCGTGCCGATCTCCCCAAAAGCCCGTCAACAAAAGCTTACATACTCAGAAGAAAGAACATTAATCCCTATTTGGTTTACAAAGCAATACAATTCTCCCAGCACTCTCTCGCAACAAAGAAACATTCCGCTTTTAACAAAACAAAAGAAGCCCTTTTAATTACATACACAGTAACAAAGAGAAAAAGAAACCCCCTTTACACTCTCCCCCCACCAAATAAAAGTCATGTCCTCATGACTATTAAATAACTTGCCACCTTTCCTGCCAACACACCGTAACCCAAGCACAAACAGTGACATCTCCTCCCCACACAGTAAACCTCACGCCCTGTTCCTCAGGCACTATTTAGGCCAACTATCTGGGAGTTCCCTAACCCTTCTGAGACCTCCGTACCCCCTCACCTAAACCCTTCAGGCTCAGACAGAACTGGGGATACCTTGGGCCCACTACCAACTCCTCTCTCAACCTCTCACTCATGCCCCACACTGCACACAGCTACACCGCTACACCTGACTCAATGGGAGAAGGGCCAAGGGTCTCTTCCTCAATCGAGGGAAGTCAGCAAAAGGCAGCATGTACCACACATCCAGCACATCATCCATCAAATCTGTATTCTTCCTCATCTCTGTGATCGGTAGCTGCTGTTTGATCTTCTCCAAACGGAAACACGTGGCCTGCACTGCTCCCGCAGTCTCTTCAGCCTCCTGTTCAGTATTCACTGCACTTCTCTCTAGCTTTTTCTTCCTCATGACTTCTTCCAGATCAACTTTCAGGTTTTGCACTTCATTTGAACTGTCGATGGTCATCTTCAGGTTCCCTTCAAGCTTCCGCTTCTCTCTTCTGAGATTTGTTTGTAATTTCTTCACCTCCGCAAACTCCCCTCTCCGGGTTCTCAGTTTGCTATTGCCCTCAGCCAAGCACTGCCACTCACCCAACAACAGAGGGGTCCACTCCGCTCACGCCTCCGCCCCTTTAGGGCTGGACATTATTCCAACAACTGGGCGGAGCTCACCACTGCTGAAACATCCCAACCTGTCACTCTTCACTCTCCAAACAGCACGGACAACCCATGGTCCCACCACCATTTTGTCAGCACTAGTCGGAACTCGAACAACGACCTCCAGGCTACCAACAGCAGCCACCCCACCCAACACACACGCAGTGATAACCAGCAATCGCACACCCACAAAGGCACACTAGCTCTTCGCCGCAGGCACAATTTAAAGAGGGTGATCACACAGCCTCCACAGAAATCAACCCCGGATGAGCACCCTACAATGTAACCCCCTGGGTCGCCTCAGGCTTGCTCAGCTTATTCTCGTCTAGGGGGAGCAGCCTTTGGCCCCGCCAAACTGGGTAATCAGCTGGTGTGGATGCTGTGTGATGTCCCCGCCTCGCCCAAAAACAGACAGTACACCATATGCGATTAAATGAGTACAATTTATAAAGGTTACTATAACTAAGTGATTAATAACGATGCGGTATATATGAAGAGAAAAAATAAAGAAAAGGCGCCAAACTTATCAAAGTCCAAACCACTTCGTGCACAACCGTTGGAGCTCAATTTCTGAAGTCTTCTGGCCACCATTTGATCCCCTCCGAACTCCTCGACTCGCAGCTCAGGGCCCTCCAAGTGGTCGACCAAGCACATCTAGCTTCATGCCCCCCTCCTCAGAGTACCTCCTGGCCTCGGACCCCCGCTTGGGGTCCGATCCTCGCCCAGCTTACAGCATTGCGTCCTCTCTCTTGACCCCCTCGCGCCGATCTCCCCAAAAGCCCGTCAACAAAAGCTTACATACTCAGAAGAAAGAACATTAATCCCCATTTGGTTTACAAAGGAATACAATTTTCCCAGCACTCTCTCGCAACAAAGAAACATTCCTGCTTTTAACAAAACAAAAGAAGCCCTTTTGGTTACATACATAGTAATAAAGAAAAAAGAAGAAACCCCCTTTACAAGTGCATTCCCCAGCAACACCCTAACCCTAATGTGTGGGTGCAGCCATACAAAAAGCTGGTCATCAGTATGAACTCTATGTTGGGACATTTTTCCCAACTTTCTCTGGAGACTCCAACATAAGATCCTTATGGAACTAGTCCATTTTGCATCTCCATATGAAATGGAATGTAACTTGGATGACTGCAATGGTGTGGGGTACAGGTGTCGCACAGCCGGACTGAGGGCACCTTACACTAATGATGAGTTTCTTTCTGGTGATCAAGAGAGTTGTGAACACACATTCCCACTTTCTGTTTCACTTTGAGTATTCCTTCCATCCAATTTTTGCTACATGGCCAAACATGTTCAAACCAAATTCCCAGCACCTTCACATATTCAGACCTGATGATGAAGGATGGGTAGGGCCATCTGTCAAAGGACACATTCTCTAATTCATTGTAATTGGCTCTGGTTTCCAAGCCATTTCAAATTTGTTCTGGATGTTCATTGGTCTGTGAGTGGACTGTGGATCTGAGCAGAATGGTGACATTTTCTATCCATAGAGAGGCTTTGACCAGACTGCCCCCTCTGCTTGGGATCATCACCGGTCTTCATAATTTGAATTTGAATGAGCACTTAATTCAAGGGTGTTCTGTGTTCAAAGCTAGTTTCATTTTTGGATTAAAAGTTTGTAGCTTATAGTATTGGAGATTCTGTGTACAGGTAGGCACCTCCCAGTCTCCACCCAGCTAAAAGTCCCCTGTGACCTGTTTCCAACTCATCACCTGCAGCCTATTTAAACCTAGCTCTCCTCTACAGTCCTTGTTCACTCATAGAACCAGCCAGCCTCAACCAGTTGCTCCTAGCCTTCCGTTACCTTGTTGCCTGTCATGTTTAGTGTCTGTTCTGTCTTGTTTAGTGGCCCCCTGTGGCTTGCTATTTTGCAGTTTATTAGTGAAGTTATTGCTCACTGCTACATCGTCTGTGCTACTCTGCTTTTGGTTCAAGCCCCTCTACATTCCCTGACATTCTGAAGTTATGGCATGTGTTTTATTGTAATGATATTGTGTTCAGATGGATGAAAGCACAATTTAAAATATGTCGATTATGATTCATTGATTGTAAAATGATGGACTGAATTGCCTGTTACCTCATATAGTGTTCTTTCATACAAGTACTGATGTGTAATAAATACTAAAAGTCAAGCAGCAGTATAACAAAACTTTTGGGGAGAACAGCATTCCCAATGACAACCTTATTGGGAGAAGTTCTCTTTGAGATTGACACAAAGAAACCCTTCAAGCTCTGATGACTTACAAAAATAACACTGCTTCTTGTATAGGAGGCAAAAGTAACCAAAGCAATTAACTTGCATTTGAAGTAATTTTAAAGTGAATCAGTTGAAGCTGGTGATGTTTCGCAACGTTTTGACTCCAAACTCACCCACCTAGAAATGGGTTTGAACAGAGCAACATTTTTTTGGCACGTTGTACAAAGTAATTTGCTTCCAATTAGAAACCTTACAGACTGCTCACTCATACCATCCAAACACCCCCTCAGTGCCCACATTGCAAGGCTGTGAAATGGAAAAAGCACCTGGGTATGTCATTTTATTGACAGATGTTATGATTTCCATCAATGGATCAATTTTACTTGGCATTGTTGAAATGCATTCCCATCTTATGTCAAAAACCATATGCTGTGACAAATGCTGCATATTCTGCAATGCTTCACCTGGAAAGGTTGTTCATGTCATGTGTATGTGTCTGATCTAAATCTTGATTGTAGTTAGACACTGAGAGATAGTTTCACCTTACCAGCTACAGATCCACTGCAGCAGAACGCACGATTGTGATATATTTAGATTCACGCTAGAGCTGCTATGTTGTTCTGGCAATGAATGTGTATGACCCTCCAATGTGACATCGATGACTGTCTTGCAATTCTCATCCGCTGCTTGTTCTAATCTTAAAATAGCTCTCATAGCCATTTCTAAAGAAAGGATTCCTAAGAGATGCTGGGAAATATGAAGGAATTTGCACACTGAGATGAAGTATTTGCTGTACACAGTCCCTTTTCATGAAGTACTCCTTTATGCAGAGAATTGAAAGCATATAATTAAATGAGAAAATACTATGGTGAACTGATGGTTTATGCAGACAAGTATGAAGCTATATTGATCAGATCCAACTGTGAGGTAAATCAATTGTGGTGTTTATATTGCTGCTGGCTGTTTTTTTTAAAAAAAGACCTCGGTTGGAATCTTCTGAGTAATCTTACTTTGTTAAATGATTTTGGATTTCCCTGGTTTTAGAATTGGCTCTTCAATGTCTATCCCTGCACTTATCAGTGAGATCAATGGTATATTTGTCTGAACATCATCAGCCACTGAGTGTCCAGCAAATATGGACTCCATTAGAATGATGGTCCTATCAAATATAGAGCTGATGATGCATGGCAGCATTTGGCTGACATCATTCAAAACTTCTAGAAGTACTTCTTCTAAACTCTTGTCACTGTAATTTACAGCCTATAATTTCCCTGTGAGTAGGATACTTTATAACCATCTAAATGAAGAAGCAATTTTACGATATCCTGAAGGACTCGACAGACTCAACTCTCAGGAATGCAGGTACAACACCATTAAGCAGAAGAATTGTCATTGTCTTGTCCTGAAGAGAGGTCAGCAAGAATGATTCCAAGCCAGACTAAACCGATGGGCTATTAAACTTCCTCTATCTGGTAGCTCGTTAGCAAATGTATAGTTTCTGGGGTACAAAATAGAGGACCTATGGGATTGTTGGATGACGGAGAAATAAGGGATTGCTGTGGTCCCTACTTCACGGAGAAGTGACTCACTCCGGGCAAGCTGGATATGATGGTTAGACTCGAGGGCTTCTTGATCTACCAGATGGACTGAACTGCTGAATTGAGGGCAAAAGTTGGTGTCTGTGTTTCATGATAAACTTTTTGTGGTGCTTGATCATAGCAGTTTCATTCCACTCTTGTTCTCCTGACATGGAACGTCTAATGATTAAGTGCAGTCCAATCTACTTCAAGGGAGACCTCCACTGTGACCCTAAATGCAGTTTACGTAACACCGAAGGTTGATGTTAAGCAAGTACTTGATGTATTGAGTACTGTGATTAGCAAACAAGGAACAACCTACCCCTATGCCTTTCAAGTTATTGACAGGGACTTCAGTTAGGCTTGTTTGAAAAGATTTCTGTTCAATTATCATCAACTCCTGCAGCACCAGGGCTGCCAACACACTTGACCACTGTCCCCACCCACTTGACTACCTAGTAAACAATAACGTATGCAACACAGAATACAAGGCAGATAGAAAATGGTACATGGCTCCTACAAAGACCTTGAGCACCATGGAGAGGTCAGTCCAGGAAGGAGAGGATTATCGGTGGCCTTCCACAGAATACTGCGTATCCCAGTGTCAAAATATCTGACCCTGCAGCTGCATTATTGTTCGTGAGACAGTTGCAGGTAGGACTGAGTGTCTCTGAAGTTGGTGGGGGATGAGGCTCCTCAACAGTGGGCACATCTTTGTTTAGTGCCTGAGGTCCCAAACCGCTCTGCACTGAGAACACTTCCAATGATGTTCTGCTTAAAATAGTAGGAAAAGCATCTCGTATAATGAGCTGTTGCATTTACTTGGACTGTTCCACGACAGTGGCTGTGTGAAGCCTTCTGCTCCCAGTTATATCGTTACAGAAGGAAATAGGTGGCATGCGACTAGCTTGTCAATTGGTGCACAGAAACATTGAGAGGAACTTGGGTGCAATGACTTGGATCACAGTTCAGTTTTGAAACTGATGCAATTTCACTTGGAAATGATTCCCAGCATAAACAACTCTCAGTACAATTGAATGTAGATTGGATTTTGCCTAAGAAATGGGTGCTACATGTCTGACGTTCTTCAGTTCATGTCTCTGAGCCTCACAGTCCAGTTCCCAGGTGATCAAATGCCTGATACTTGTCCACATCTCCACCATCCAAACACATATCTGACACTGACTCCTCTTCTCTTGGTGTCATCCCTTTCCATGATGATGGTCACCTTTCCCTTCCATTTTCTCGGGGCACCTTTACCTGCATTAGAATAGAAACATAGAAAACCTACAGCATAATACAGGCCCTTTGACCCACAATGCTGTGCCGAACATGTACTTACTTTGTAAATTACCTCGGGTTGCCCATAGCCCTCTACTTTTCTAAGCTCCATGTCCCTATCCAAGAGTGTCTTAAAAGACCCTATTGTATCCACCTACACCACCGTCGCTGGCAGCCCATTCCATGCACTCACCACTTCCTGCGTAAATAAACTTACCCCTGACATCCCCTCCGTACCTACTTGCAAGCACCTTAAAACTGTGCCCTAAATTAGCACGATAATTTATTGCTAATGACTTTATAGGGATTAAGGAGTCACATGGCCAAGAAGCAGGCTCTTCAGCCCATCAAGACCATGCCGACCCTCAAGCACTATTTATGCTGATCTGACACCAATTTCATTTTATTCTTCTCTCAGTTCCCGCCCCCACCCAAATTCTAGTAATCACCTACATGTTATGTGCCTCTGATGCTGCTACAAGATTTTCATTGCACATGTGCATGTATGTACTTGTGCATGTGACAATAAACTTGACCTTGTCTTCTAGGCATAATTCACAATGGATAAATAATCTCACAACCCATACATCCTTAGGGATGATAAAACAAAAATGAAACTTTGTCTTGTGCAGATCGACGTTCTGTGGTCATAGCACAACTAGGCATGACTGGTAGTGAAAAGTTAATGACTAACTAGAGTACGATATTCACAGAACATTTCTGTAAACAATCATGTGCTCAGTTTGATTTTAACTTTGAACAAAGTCCATTGCAAAATGCAAAGACGTGTATATACTGTATATGTGACACGAGGTGTTCAAAGCATTTAGTCAAAGGCTCTTCACACATCATTTCTCTGGAATTTCTTTCTACATCACAAACATTTTGTCACACAAAACGATGACCTTAAAATTATAATCATCGTGCACAATCAAAATAACATGCACTACACTACTTTCCTATCAAATAAATGAAAAACTTATTTAGTATATATGTAAACATTTGACAAATTTACTGAATCATTGAATTCTTTGTAAGCTTCAGAGAGTGGTGATGCTGTTTCGGTTGAAATTACAAATTCACTAGATGTTATTGGTGTATCAATCACCTCTGGACAGAAGGATGTTGTCCTGACTCCTCATTAGAAATATCATATGTAGACTCCCCTTGGCTAGCAGCTGCCTTCATTGTAGATGCTTCTTGCACCCTTCCTTGCTATTTTTGTTGGTATTGTTTGCTAGGATTAAGTAGTCCATATAGATGTTTATTGTAACTTCTCACCAGTTTTCATTATATAATGTGTAGCACTATATGTGCCTCCTTTTTCCCCAGATCACATCGTCTCATTTCTGCCCTACAGAGATGTCTCAGTATGTGGCTTACTGCCTCAAAGCATAAATCTATTGTCTGGCAGCCAGCCTGTAACACCATTCTTGTTTGGAATAAAGACAGAATTGGGCACTTGCAGAGGATCCGTGCATCATGAATGTCTTACGACTATCCATGACTTCAGTTGCTCCTTTGAATACATCTAACAATAGCAGCTAAATCTGGTTAATGATGTGAAGCTAAAATAAAGAGACCAAATGCTGCTGTGGTCATTTTAAAACTAATGTTTATAGAACGAGCTTATGAGTACATGTTTTGAGGGCCTTCAAATTTTGTGAGCAAATATGAGCAGAACACAGTCCTCTTGAGTCAGTTTTTGAATCTGCTAAAAAAAACTATCAAAGTTCATTGAATACAAAATGAGGAGGAATGTAAACTGCAGTGCAAACTGATTAATCCTGTTCTCAAATATATTGCACGCTTACAGCAAGTTGTATTTTTCTTGTACTTTGAGCACTGATTTAACTTCATTGTGTTATTACGCATCCTCTGTGAAGATGCCCATGAATTTGCCTTGTGGATAAATAAATATCCCTTTTCATGTGTTTTAGAATCATCAGGGAAGTTCTGGGCTCATTTGGCATTAGCTAAATGATCTCATTTCAGCACTTGAGTAAACAGAACGGCAGACGAAAACAGCTGAGATCTGGAATTAAATCCAGTACTGGCACAGAAACCTGTTCTTCAGTTATTAAAATTCATGAAATAATTTTGCCATAATTTCCAGACTGAAAAAGATACTGACTGATGTTTACTGATTCGTGGTGGGAGAAAGAATCAGAAGTTCCTTTGCTTACGTTAAGCCTCCATCTCCAGTGGCTGTGGCTCCTTACTGGAATGTTGAATTCAGAATATTCCTCTTGCTTTCCTTACGAACTACAATTTAAGTGCTATCTGGATGCAAATTATTGATGCAGCTATAAAGAAGCGTTCTGACTGGCTGCATCACTGTCTGGTATGGCGGGGGAGGGGGTGCAACTGCTCTAGATGGAAGTAAACTGCAGAAACTTGTGAGATTAGTCAGTTCCGTCATGGGTATCAGCCTCCATAGGATCCAATACATTCTCGAGGATCAGTGCCTTAGGAACCCAGTATCCATTATCAAGGACCCCCACCACCCAGGACATGCCCTCATCTTATTGTTATCATCTGGAAGAAGGTACAGAAGCCTGAAGGCACACACAAAGTGATTCAGGAACAGCTTCTTCCTCTCTGCCATCTGATTTCTAAGTGGGCATTGAACCCATGAACATTTGCTCCCTACATTTTTATTTGTGCTACTTATTTTAATTTAACTATTTAGAAGACATATATATACTTAATGAAATTCAGCTTTTCTTCCTCTATTTATTGTGTACAGTCAGCCCTCCTTATCCGCGAGGGATTGGTTCCGGGACCCCTCGCGGATACCAAAATTTGCGGATGCTCAAGTCCCTTATTCAACCTGTCTTAGTGCAGTGGACATTAGGACCCAGCAGAACCCCAGACCTGTCTTAGTGCAGTGGACATTAGGACCCAGCAGAACCCCAGACCTGTCTTAGTGCAGTGGACATTAGGACCCGGTGCCAGAGCTGGGTGACACATGCCAGTGACATTAAAACTAATTCTTTTTTAATATACAGTATTTCTGTTTTTTGCATGTTTTAATCTATTCATATATGCTTACTGTAATTGATTTACTTATTATTATTTTTATTCTATTTAATTTTTTTTCTATGTTATGTACAGTATTGCATTGAACTGATGCTGCTAAGTTAACAAATCTCACGTCACGTGCTGGTGATAATAAACCTGATTCTGAACTTTACCAATTTGTCAAGCACTTGCTATTGGAAATGTACAAATGTATTTAGCAATTGAAAGTAGCTGTTGATTCTTGCAGGCTCTTCCCAGTACTGTCATTGGGCAAGAGGTACAGATGCCTTAGGTCCTACATGACCAGGTTCAGGAGCAGTAATTGCTCTACAACCATCAGGCTTCTAAACCAGCATGGATAATTACTCCCCTCAACTCTGAACTGATCACCTTCAATGACTCTGCAATTCATGTTCTCAGTAATATTGATTTAATTTTTATTTGCACAATTGATCTTTTAAAATTTGCACTTTGGCTGTTTGTTAATCTTTGTTTATATATTTAGTAGTTATCATTAATTGTATTTCATTATTTTCCTGTAAATGCCTGCAAGAAAATTAATCTCAGGTTACTATATGGTAGCATAAGTGTACTATAGTCATCAATTTAGTTTGACTTTAGTGGCCCTGAAAAATTGACTCCAGTCTCTGAGTACCTTATGTGCAAGAGAACTGTGCAAGTGACCCAGTTAATAATTGATGACTTCAGATCAGCCACCTCTTTTGAGTGACTAGTAGATCTTCCAATCAAGTTCTTCTGAAGCTGATCTGCAGTCACATGACAGCTCTGAAAGGAAAAGGAGCTGCAGAAAGAATCCTCTTCTTTGATCCTGACACTAATGATTAGATCCAGCAAATTTGCATGATGCAGCCCATTGTGAGCAAAGATTTGTTTTAATGTTAGCAAATGGCAGAGACTGGTGAGTTTGTCAAAAGGTGATAAATTGCGGAGGGGAATTGCAGCTATACCCTATTACAGTGTAGTGATGCATGTGCTGCTGAGCCTCCTTATAGCCTGCAGGCTTATACGATGGCTGGCTGGAGATGCGGTTAATGGGCTGATTCATTCCTTCCACTTTCCCCTGAAGTTGAATGTTCTAATATTAATATGTAGCTTTCTCAATGTCTATCTTGATATTTCCCCTTATTCATACCCCCAAGTACTGTATTCCACCAACTATTAGCGACAGACCTTGTCCCTTGACGCATCATTTAGATGGCCACATTCTAAGTATGAGCTGTATTACCTGACATTTTCCCTGATAATTGCACATAATGAATGTCTGATATGTCCAAGAACAACAATGTCATCCATTGACTGAGGTTATGAAAACCGGAGGCTTAAGAAGTTTTAATGCACTGTAGATAACATAATAAGTCTTCACCAGTTTAATATTATTTGCATACACGTTCTGAAATTGCATTTCTGAGATCTACATCAGATTAAGCTTCCAATATTTTTCTCTGCTTTATTGAAAGCTCTGACTAAAATACAAATTCCCCACTGTTGGCATTTTCAGGTCCAAGCTTTCTTACGGAAGTAACGACTTTCTGAAGTGCTTACATGGTAAGTACATTGATAATAAGAGTTGTCAATTAGGTGTTAACATTAACTCAGTAGATGATTTCTAATATCATGACTACCTCGAGCACATCCAAGAACACAAGCAAAGAAGAGCTGGAGTTCGGCCGCCAGTCTCTTAGACCTTTCAGCCATTCGGTGTGATCAGGGCTGACCTACGCTGACCTCACGATCAACTATGATCACAGAATCCGAATCAGGTTTATTATCACTGGCATGTGACGTGAGATTTGTTAACTTAGCAGCAGCAGTTCAAATAATCCAGCAAAGACAGAGAAAAAAGCCTAATAATAAATAAAATAAAACATAATAAATAAACAAGTAAGTCAATTACATGTATTAAATAGATTTTTTTTAAATGTGCGAAAACAGAAATACTGTATATTTAATAAAAAAGTGAGGTAGTGTCCAAAGCTTCAATGTCTATTTAGGAATCGGATGGCAGAGGGGAAGAAGCTGTTCCTGAATCGCTGAGTGTGAGCCTTCAGGCTTCTGTACCTCCTACCTGATGATAACAGTGAGTAAAGGACGTGCCCTGGGTGCTGGAGGTCCTTAATAATGGACGCTACCTTTCTGAGACACCGCTCCCTAAACATGTCCTGGGTACACTGTAGGCTAGTACCCAAGATGGAGCTGAATAATTTTACAACCTTCTGGCAGTTTCTTTCGGTCCTGCCACTGTCTTACTTTCTTTATGACTGCATCAAAACGTTGGGACCAAGTTAGATCCTCTGAGATCTTGACACCCAGGAACTTGAAGCTGCTCACTCTCTCCACTTCTGATACCTCTAAGAGGATTGGTATGTGTTCCTGTGTCTCACCCTTCCTGAAGTCCACAATCAGCTCTTTCGTCTTACTGACATTGAGTGCCAGGTTGTTGCTGCAGCACCACTCCACTAGTTGGCAAATTTCACTCCTGAATCCCCTCTTGTCATCACCTGAGCTTCTACCAACAATGGTTGTATCATCAGCAAATTTGTAGATGGTATTTGAGCTATGCCTAGCCACACAGTCATGTGTATACAGACAGTAGAGCAGTGGGCTAAGCACACACCCCTGAAGTGTTCATGGAGGAGGATATGTTATCACCAATCCTCACAGACTATGGTCTTCCGGTTAGGAAGTCAAGGATCCAATTGCAGCGGGAGGTACAGAGGCCTAGATTCTGCAACTTCTCAGTCAGAATTTTGGGAATGATGGTATTAAATGCTGAGCTATAGTCGATGAACAGCATCCTGATGTAGGTGTTTGTGTTGTCCATGGTCTAAAGCCATGTGGAGAGCCATTGATATTGCATTTGCCATTGACCTATTGTGGTGATAAGCAAATTGCAATGGGTCCAGGTCCTTGCTGAGGCAGGAGTTCAGTCCAACCTCTCAAAGCATTTCATCACTGTTGATGTGAGTGTTACTGGGCAATAGTCATTAAGGCAGCCCATTTTTTTGAGCTGAAAGAGGGATTTGGATGTCGATGTGTCTATTCCATTTTTTTGCAGGGAGGTGGGATTTAGGATTTGATGTTTGTGTTGCCTTTCTTGGTTTCATGGCTACCCAGAGAATTTAAGAACTTCAGAGTTGTATACTCTGATAATAACTGAAAGTTTGAACCTTTGCTTAACGTTGGCCTTTGGTGTTAAGCAAACTGTGTTCAGGGTCACAGAGGAGAACTCTTAGTAAATAGAATGGATGGCACTTAATCATTTGATGTTTCAGGCCATGGGAACAAGAGTGTGTCAAGACCGTTACATCTGTACTCTATGAGGAGTTTATCATGAAATCCCACCACTTGCCCTCCCTGAGTGTTCTGCAGATCAATTCATCCAGTAGATCAAGACCATAACATCATATCCAATGTGTCTTGAGTAAGCCATGTCTCCGTTAAACATAGAATGCAGCAATCACTCATTTCTCTCCAATACAGTTATCTTGCCCTTAGCTAGCTCCTTAGTGTTCTCCAGTGACTACATTTGCTAACAAGGCACTGGGTAGAGGAATTTTACACCTCCTCATCATCTAGCCTAGTTTGGAATCCTCTCCCTGCTCCTGCTCCTCCTCCTGTCTGTAGCAATGTACCGTCAACCTCTTAAAGATGCTGTACCTTCATCCTCTTCAAGGAGCTATATCTGCATGCCTGAAAGTTAAGACCACTGAGTCCTTCAGAAGATCATGAAATCGCAATTTCATTTAGCCAGTTCAAAAGTACATCACTTGAAGGGAAATTGTAGGCTGCAGATTGCAGTGATTGTAGTTCAAAGGCATACATTTAGAAGTTTAATAAGCTGCCTGCAAAATGCCACCATGTATCACCAGCACCATCTTCAAAAAAAGAACTTATTTGGTGTCTCTTCCACTAAAGAAAATATATCCACTTTACACTGCTAAGCAGTCTTACATAAAGAATAGAAGAAATGTGAGCAGGACTGGGACATCTGTACTGCCAAGCCTGCTCAACCATTAAGTAAGAACATGATTGAACATACCTACCTTTTGCCAATAACCCTTAATTTTCCTGCCATGCAAAAATCTATCTAACTCTGTCTTAAACAGATTTAATGAGATAACTCTAAAGCTTTCCTGGGTAGAGAATTCCACAGACTCACAATTCTGAGGGAAGTAGTTCCTCTTCATCTCTGTACTAAATCTATTCCCCCAAAATCTAGTCTCATTTACCAGTGGAAACAATTTTCCTGCCTCTGTTGTATCTATCTCTTTCACAACTTAACATGCTTGTACAAGATTCACTCTCATTCTTCTGAATTCCAGTGACTATAGATCAAGATGACTCATTTGACCTCATGGGTTAACATTCTCATCTCCGGACTCAACCTAATGAATCTTCTCTGCACCTCTTCCAAAGCCAGTTTCTCTATCTCCACAAACGAGAAAATCTGCAGTTGCTGAGAACTCAAGCAACAGGCGGCATCTATGGCAAAGAGTACAGTCCATGTCTCAGGCTGAGACCCTTTAGCAGGATTCCTGCTGTTGAAGGGTCTCAGCCTGAAATGTCGACCATACTCATTTCCATATCTATCTTCAGTAATGAGACTGGAACTGAATGCAGTAGTCCAGGCGCAGCCTCATCTGTAGCCTGTACATTTGCAGCATTAACTCACTGCTCTTAATTTTAGTCATTTCAGCAATGAAGGCTAACATTCCATTCACCTTCTTGGTAACCTGTTGTACCAGCAAACCAACCTTTTGTAATTCCTTTGTGCAACAACATCCTAAAAATCTTTCACCATTTAAATAACAGATTTTCTATTTTTCATTCCAAAGTGTATGACTAAAATTTATCCCAACTTTTGTCTTTTATAAGTTAAGCAAACCTCTGTTCATGCTGATGCATTACCCCCAATTCCATGCATCCTTAACTTATGGACAAGTCTTTTATGTGGCACCATATTTGGATTTCCAAAAGATGTTCAATAAACAACATCCACTTCCTTATCTCTATCAACTGTGCTCATTATATCCTCAAAGGACTCCAGTACATTCATCAAACTAGACCTGTCCTGCATGGAAGGTCATTAATTTTACCTGTTCAATTTTTCAGGACCAGATTATGATAGCATTTTTGTAGTTTCACTAACATGCTGTTCAAGAAAGCTATCATGGTTGCATTCTATGAAGTCATCCTCAAAATTGCCTTGACCAACTTGACTCGTCCAATTAATGTGCAAGTTGAAGTCCTCCATGAAAACTGCCTTCTCCTTAGATCTTTCATTGTCTATCACCATCACCTTGATCTCAACCTTAATTAAGAGCACTACCTGAACTCCCTTACCCTCCTGCCTGTTCTTCCCTATTATCTGATACCCTTGGATACTTAATTCCCAATTATTTCCACCCTGCAATCACACTTCTGTGATGCCCACTGAATCATACCACTTTCTACTGATATGTACCACAGGTTCAATGACCTCTTTCAAATACTGTGGCTCAGATAATTACCCTTGCACTCATTGTCCTTTTCAAATCTATTAACCTTTGTGTCCTTTGCCTTTAACTTTTCTGTACTCTACTCTGATATTTCTCTTTGCTCTGGTTTCTGCAATGTTTCCCTCTGCCTTTCTGCATGGATTCCCATCCCCCCGGCCAGATTAGTTTAAACCCTCCCAACAGCACTACCAAGTAATCCCCCGAAGACATTAATCTCAGTCCTGCCCAAGTGTTAGGATCTTACATGTTTGAATAAGGTAGCACTGCATGCTTCTAAACTTCAAGGAATACAAACTCTCCAGTCGCTTTTGAAATAACAACCCATTCAACCCTTTAACCTTGTGAATCTCCTGTGGACTGCCTATAATTCTACTATTTCCTTTACTTTTAGTAAGGCGACCAAAATTGTGCACAATATTTCAGGTGTAGCTTCACCAATGCCCTGTACAACTGTAACAAAACCTCCCTATACTTGTATCCCAACCCTTTGCAATAAAAGCCAAAATGCTGTTTGCCCTCTAATGACCAATTGAACCTGTATGCTCTTTCTGATTCATACACTAGAACACTTGATTCATCTTGGCTTCACTCATTTGTAGTCTCTCTCCATTTGGATAATAATACACCTTTTGATTACTCTTACCATGTATCAATATTTTTGCACAATCTCTCTAGTTTTCAATCTGTGTCAGCATCCTTCCTCCTGTTCATTGGTTCTTAATTTGATCATGAGCCTCTTATGTGACACCTTGTCAAATTCCTTTTGGATATAGATACACTATTTCTTCTAAGTTCTCTTCTATTATCTCCCCCTTCACATCCTCAAGTAACTCAATCAAACTTGTTGAACATGATTTAACTTTTGCAAAACCAAGCTGACCAGGTTCGGTTATATTCAGCAACAACACGCTGGAGGAACTTGGCAGGTCAGGCAGTATCTATGGAAGCGAGCAGTCAACGTTTTGGGCCCAGACCCCGACGGTCCCGGCCTGGAACATTGACTGCCTGTTTCCACGGATGCTACCCGACCTGCTGAGTTCCTCCAGTGTGTTGTTGCTTTGACCCCAGCATTTGCCATGTACTTTGTGCTTTTGGTTATACTCAGATTTCCTAAATGATTAAATATTTTCTCTTCAATTATTGACTCTAGCATCTTGCAAACTATAGTTGTTAAACTAACTAGCCTGCAGTTGAACAAGAGAGTCACACTGGCTGTTTTCCAATTTTCTGATACCTTCCCAGAATTTAGAGTTTTGAAAGTCTTGGGTCCTCTATCTCTGCAGCCACTTCCTTTAAACCCTAGGGTGCAGGCTGTCAGGTCCCAGCTATTGGTTCACTTTTAGCCCTAAGAACTTCTCTAATACTTTATCCCTTTCAACTGGGATTTTCACAAATTCCTCCATGACATTTAAAATTAGCCCATTCTTTTATCAGGGATATGTTAAATAGCAATCAAATCTTTACTAGTTTTGCAGTCTGCAATAATCAGCTAGTTAGATAATTTTTAAAATTTCAAAACTTTCAAGTGGTGCCCAATAGCATCCTTAAAATAGATTAATTTTGAGATCTTGAAAGCTTGCAAATGGATACAATTATCAGATTAATTTGATGTGGGAGTTCTGCCAGTACTGTGAACGGGTGACAAACTTGTGGAAATTTGATTGGTGAAGCACGTGATTTATTCTTAAAGTATTTTAGCTTTCCAATGCAGTTCTGACTGGTTGTGGGTGAATATAGAAACATAGAAAACCTACAGCACAATACAGGCCCTTCGGCCCACAAAGTTGTGCTGAACGTGTCCCTACCTTAGAAATTACTAGGCTTACCTATAGCCCTCTATTTTACTAAGCTCCATATACGTATCCAAAAATCTCTTAAAAGACCCTATCGTATCTGACTCCATCAAGTTGCCAGCAGTCCATTCCACGTACTCACCACTCTTTGAGTAAAAAGCTTATCCCTGACATCTCCTCTGTACCTACTCCCCAGCGCCTTAAACCTGTGTCCTCTTGTGGCAACCATTTCAGCCCTGGGAAAAAGCCTCTGACTACCCACATGATCAATGCCTCTCATCATTTAGAAGATTGAGGGGGGATCTTATTGAAATGTATAAAATTCTGAAGGGATTGGACAGGCTAGATGCAGGAAGATTGTTTCCGATGTTGGGGAAGTCCAGAACGAGGGGTCACAGTTTAAGGATAAAGGGGAAGACTTTTAGGACCGAGATGAGGAAAAACTTCACACAGAGAGTGGTGAATCTGTGGAATTCTCTGCCACAGGAAACAGTTGAGGCCAGTTCATTGGCTATATTTAAGAGGAAGTTAGATATAGCCCTTGTGGCTAAAGGGATCGGGGTTATGGAGAGAAGGCAGGTACAGGGTTCTGAGTTGGATGATCAGCCATGATCATACTGAATGGCGGTACAGGCTCGAAGGGCTGAATGGCCTATTCCTGCACCTATTTTCTATGTTTCTATCATCTTATACACCTCTATCAGGTTGCTTCTCATCTTCTGCCGCTCCAAGGACAAAAGGCTGAGTTCACTCAACCTGTTTTCATAAGGCATGCTCCCCAGTCCAAGCAACATCCTTGTAAATCTCCTCTGCACCCTTTCTATGGCTTCCACATCCTTCCTATAGTGAGGCGACCAGAACTGAGAACAGTATTCCAAGCAGGGTCTGACCAAGGTCCTATATAGCTGCAACATTACCTCTTGGCTCCTAAATTCAATTCCACGATTGATGAAGGCATATACACCATGCGCTTTCTTATCCAGAGTCAACCTGCGCAGCTGCTTTGAACTTCCTTTAGACTTGGACCCCAAGATCCCTCTGATCCTCCACACTGCCAAGAGTTTTACCATTAATACTATATTCTGCCAACATATTTGACCTACCAAAATGAACCACTTCACACTTATCTGGGTTGAACTCCATCTGCCACTTCTCAGCCCATCATCCTATCAATTTCCCGCTGTAACCTCTGACAGCCCTCCACACTATCCGCAAAACCTCCAACATATGTGTCATCAGCAAACTTACTAACCCATCCCTCCACTTCCTCATCCAGATCATTTATAAAAATCACGAAGAGTAAGGGTCCCAGAACAGATCCCTGAGGCACACCACTGGTGACCGACCTCCATGCAGAATATGACCTGTCTACAGCCGCTCTTTGCCTTCTGTGGGCGAGCCAGTTCTGGATCAACATATCTCTCTAACTTTGGAAAACTCTACATCTTACTTCCTCATGAGAATTACACTGAGGTGATAAGTTTTGTGGCCTTTTGTTTCCTTTCAGGGCTAAGGAATTTGTAACTTAAAATACCTTGATTCAACATAACCAAACATTGAATGTTTCGTCTGTGTGTGTGGAATATTTAATGACCTGTGCATTACAATTTTAAGTCAGAATGCATTTCTTGTCTTCACATCTTTGCCTTTCTGTTATTCTGCTTTCACTAGATATTTTCTGTCAACCTTTTCTATTCTAAGTAGTCAGTCTTTTAGCCAGAGTGGAAATGTCAAACTTGAGAGAGCATAGGTTTAAGGTGAGGGGTTGATCTTGACAGGAGAGTTGCAAGCAAGTTATTTTCTACATAGACAGTTGAAGACAGTTGGGTAAGACTAGAACAAGAGGTCATGGGTTAAGGGTGAAAGGTAAAATATTTAAGGGGAACAGGAGGGGGAGCTTCTTCACTCAGTAGTGAGAATGTGGAATGAGCAAAGTGATGGGTGAGGATTTGATTTCAACATTTATGAGAAGTTTGAATAAGTACATGGCTGGGAGAGGTATGGAGGGCTATGGTCCTGGTGCAGGTTGTTGGGAGTAGACAGATTAATAGTTTGGCATAGCCTAAGTGGGCTGAAGGGCCTGTTTCAATGGTGTGGTGGTCTATGATTCTTATGGACAGGGAATAGAGATATGCGGGTAGATAAGATGTTAGATTAGCAGATATCCTAGCAAATTAGCAGATATATTAGCAGATTTTCTTTAGAAACTTGGCTAAATGATGGCTGCCATTGGGAGCTTAATGTCCAGGGATAGATAATGTATCGGAAAGATAAGTTAGTAGGCAGAGGGGATGGTGTAGACCTGTGTATAAGAAATAATATTAAATCATTAGAAAGGGATAACTTGGGACCAGGTGATCTATGGGTTCAGTTAAGAAATATCATGGGTAAAAGGACCCTAATGGCAGTTGTATACAGGCCTCCTGCCAACAGAAGCCAGAATGTGGATTACAAATTACAGAGAAGTTAGAAAAGGTGTGTCAGAAGGGCAATGTCATGATAATCGTTAGGGATTTTAACCTGAAAGTACATTGGGAAAACTAGGCCAATACTGGACCTCGAGAGAGAATTTGTAGGATGTCTAAGGGAAGGCATTTTAGAATAATTTGTTGTTGAGCCCACCAGGGGATTGATTGTGCTGGACTGGGTGTTGTGCAATGATCTGGAGGTGATAAAAGAGCTTAAGGTTAAGGAACCCTTAGGGAACAGTGATCACAGTATGATCGAGTTCACTGAAATTTGAGAAGAAGAAACTAAATTCCAATGTGTTGGTATTTCAGTGGAATAAAGGAAACTACAATGGCTTGAGAGGGGACTGGCCAAGGTTGACTGGAAAGGGACATTAGCAGGAAGGACAGCAGAGCAGCAGTGGCTGGTGTTTCAACGAAAAATGAGGAAAGAGCAAGTCAGATATGTTCCAAGTAAGAAGAAGTTTTTGAATGGAAGAAGGACACTACTGTGGCTGACAAGTGAAATCAGAGCCAGAGTAAAAACAAAAGAGAGGGCATACAAGGAAGCCAAAGCTGGTGGGAAGATCAAGGATTAGGAAACTTATAAAAACTTGAAGAAGAAAACTAGGAAGGTCATTAAGAAGGAAAAGATGAATTATGAATGGAAGCTGGTGACTATTATCAAAGAAGATACTAAAAGCTTTTCTAAGTATATGAAGGGTAAAAGAGAGTTGGGAGGGTAGATATAGGACCAATAGAAAATGACACTGGAGATATTGTAATGAGAAACGCAAAGATGGCAGAGGAATTGAATGCATATTTTGCATCAGACTTCACAGTGGAAGACACTTGCAGTGTACCGGAATTCAAGAGTGTCAGGGAAGCAAAGTATGTGCAGTGAAAATTACGACTGAGAAGGTGCTCAGGAAGCTTAATAGTCTGAAGGTAGATAAATCTCTTGGACCTGATGGAATGCAGCCTCGGGTTCTGAAGGAAGTAGCTGGAGAGATTGCGGAGGCATTAACAATGATTTTTCAAGAATCGGTATTGTACCAGATGACTGGAAAATTGCAAATGTTACTCTGCTATTTAAGAAGGGTGGGAGGCAGCAGAAAGAAAACTATAGACCTGTTTGCGTGACATCAGTGGTTGGGAAGTTGATGGAATCAATTGTTAGAGATGAGGCTACAGAATACCTGGAGGCACATGACAAGATAGGCCACAGCCAACATGGTTTCCTGAAAGGAAAATCCTGCCTGACTAACCTACTGCAATTTTTTGAGGAAATTACAAGCAGGATAGGCAAAGGAGATACAGTAGATGTGGTATATTTGGATTTTCAGAACGCCTTCTGCACATGAGGCAAGATAAGATTACATGGGAGTTACTAGGATGGGTGGAGCATTAAGAGTGGGGATAAAGGGATCCTATTCTGGCTGGCTGGCTGCCAGTTACCAGTGGAGTTCCATAGGAGTCGGTGTCGGGACCGCTGCTTTTTACCATGTATGTCAATGATTTCGACTACAGTATTACTGGGTTTTAGCTAGATTTACCAATGATACAAAGATAGGTGGAGGAGCGGGTAGTGTTGAGGAAACAGAGAGCCTGCAGAGAGACTTGGATAGTTTAGGGAAATGGTCAAAGAAGTGGCAAATGAAATACAATACTGGAAAATGTATGGTCATGCACTTTGGTGGAAGAAATAAACGGGCAGACTATTATTTAGATGGGGAGAGAATTAAAAATGCAGAGATGCAAAGGTATTTGGGAGTGCTTGTGCAGGATACCCTAAATGTTAACCCCCAGGTTGAGTCGGTGGTGAAGGCGGCGAATGCAATGTTGTCACTCATTTCTAGAGGTGTAGAAACTAAGAGCAGGGATGTGATGTTAAGGCTCTGTAAGGCACTCGTTAGACCACACAGAGTATTGTGTGAAATTTTGGGCTCCTTATTTTAGAAAGAACATACAAACATACATTCATGAGAATGATTCCAGGAATGAAAGGGTTACTGTATAAGGAATGTCTGGCAGCTCTTGGGCTGTATTCCCTGGAGTTCAGGAGAATGAGGGAGGATCTAATGAAAACATTCTGAATATTAAAAGGCCTGAACAGATTAGATATGGCAAAGTTATTTCACAAGGTAGGGATGTCCAGGACAAGAGAGCATGACTTCAGGATTGAAGGATGTTCATTTAGAACAGAGACTACTTTAGTCAGAGGGTGGTAAATCTGTGGAATTTGTTGCCACAAGTGGCTGTGGAGGCCGAGTCATTCAGTGTATTTAAGGCAGAGATAGGTAGGTTCTTGATTAGCCAGGGCATCAAAGGGTGTGGGGTGAAGGCAGGGGAGTGGGGATGACTGGTAGAACTGGATCAGCCCATGATTGAATGGCAGAGCAGACTTGATGGACCGAATGGCCTACTTCTGCTCCTATATCTTTTGGTCTTATATGGTGGGCTGACAGGCCTATTCCCTTCCTGACCTGTTCCAAGTTCTGTTTTATGTATTTGTATTTTAGATTTACATTTAAATATTCTATATTATATTTATCACTTTGTGCAATTTGGGCAGCCACAATTTTCAAACTGTTCTCTGTATTTTAATTGTTTCTATTATTCTTAAAGATTCAATTAGAGTGAGAGCAGTTGTATATTTCACAATAATTCCAGTTTTTGTATTAAATTGTCTTTTCATGCCTATGTTAACATGCTTGGATGAAAGCTTCTACCTCTCCCAATAATCCAGTATTTTTAATCTCAGGACTGGCACCCACCACGTTACTTTTCAAGTATTAGAACCTGTGGCAGTCTTTCGTCTGTGGATCATGGACATCACCCGTGATATCATATATGCTAGTGAAGCTCAGGCCACCAAAAAAGTAGGCAAGAAAAACCCCTGGAAGCTCGCTGATTTATTTTTTAGAGAGCTTCATTGTTTGTTCATGCGTTGCTACTGAACCATGAGGAAACCTTGGGTATCCTCTGTCTGACCCTAACCATGAACCTTAGCTGATCAAGCCAAACTCTTTACATACATAGCACTGGGGACTGTTACCTCAAATGTGGACAGCTGACCCGGATTGAAATCTTTCCGAATTTCATATAATAATATTGCCGTTCTTTATAAGCATCCTAGGTCCCATTATATAGCTATGCCAGTTTTAAAACCTGGCTCTGGTAGTATTAATAAAGTAAATAGATTTTTGCTGTACAATTCCTTTTACACAATAATATTAAATAGAAGGAACAGCACCTTTTTAAATTGATATTTGGGAAGAACCATTGATTCTATCTGTTTTCACATAGACAGAATCAATTACAACTATCTCTTAAATTTCTCTTAAACTGTGAATAAAAAAAATATCAAAATCTTCATGCCAATGAGTCATGAGTATTTGCTCAAGGCTGCCTTGATGTTGGGAGTGGCGCTGGGTTGACCAGCAGGGGATTTCAAGTGGGCACCCTCCTTCCTCAAATATTCATGGATTAATCCACTGCATCTCTGGACAATGATCTTCAGTGTCCCAGATTCACCCCCCCCCCCACCCCCCGTTGTGTCCTCCCTCTCATTTGATTTTAATTTGGCACCAGGAGGTATCTTTCCGCTTGATCCAAAGTCAGTGACTATTTCTTTCTGCCGCCTCTGATAAGGCTCTGATCATTTGCTGCAGAATCTGACCATGAATCCCCAGCTCTTTCAGCAATTTGATGGTGGATGTGGCTACAAATCCCCTACAACCCATTTTCAAAGGACAAACTTGGGGTTTCCAGCCCTGTCGCTGAGCTTCAGCTGCTAGAACTGCGTAGCATAACCTCTTGCACTCGGATACTTCAGCCAATGAATCTTCCACGGGACTGTGAGTTCACGATGTAGACAATCTCTAATGAATTGGACCAATGAACGAAGTCTCTCCTGAGGTTGGTGATAGCAATTTCTAGTGGAAAGATGAATTGTTTATTAACATCCGCCAGCATTTTCCAGTCACAGGCCATGTTTATCTGTCCTGTTTCTGGCTTAGGAGGGAGATCAGTTGGTCTTTTCACTCCATCCTGGACCAATGCTGCCGGTGTCAGAGCATTCTAGGCAGGGGTGAGGAGCAAGTTGCTATCCTCTTGGTCTTTATTGCTGCTGCCAAACTCTTAAAGATCTGGTTGTGATGCAATGAGTGAGGGGGATTTTGCTGCTTGCTAGGATATGCTTGAGCATTGCTGGAATCAGGCACAGGGAACAAGTTGGGTCTTCACTGGAGGTTTCTTCGTGAGGGAAGCACATCACATGTCACTCTGATGAGAAAGCTAAGTCTGTTTGCTTCCATCTCCCATATGTCCTTTCAGCTGATTTTCCTCCTCTTAATGCTTTCCACCACATCCATTGCCCCTGCTTATCCAGGGGGACAGCTTTTGCACTTCTGTCTGACTCTGCTTGCCGCCGTACTTCCTTGACAACCATCTTCCTTCGCTCTGGAATTGTGGCCTTGTGCCAGGTGGGTCCACTTGCAGCCAGACCAAAGCCTCCCCCACCCTGTGGGCTGCAGTTCCTTGCTGCACCACATCAGCTGGGGTCCATTTCTGCCCAGTTGGTAAGGTCCATGCAGCGTTACCAATGGTCTTGTCACGAGAGTCTTTGAGTATCGCCTGTAGACGCACCTTAAAACCCTTGAATTCCTCTATAAGGCCTGTGATAGGTACTTCAATGATTCCTTTACCATAGAGACTGATGTTGCTGATGCGCCTTAGTGGCACTGTGCCACTTCTTTACTAATGATGTGATGGTTCTGTTGAGTTTCTTCATGGTTGTTAGTGGGACCTCATAGACGGTGAATGGCCACATCACCCAGGGTAGGAGTCCAAACTGTAAGCACCAGACCTGGCACTCAATGTCAGTAAGACGAAAGAGCTGATTGTAGACTTCAGCAAGGGTAAGACGAAGGAACACATACCAATCCTCATAGAGGGATCAGAAGTGGAGAGAGTGAGCAGCTTCAAGTTCCTGGGTGTCAAGATCTCTGAAGGTCTAACCTGGTCCCAACATATCGATGCAGCTACAAAGTAGGTAAGGCAGTAACTGTACTTTTATTAGGAGTTTGAAGAGATTTGGCATGTCAACAAATACACTCAAAAACTTCAATAGTTGTACCATGGACAACATTCTGACAGGCTGCATCACTGTCTGGTATGGAGGGGCTACTGCACAAGACTGAAAGAAGCTGCAGAAGGTTGTAAATCTAGTCAGCTCCATCTTGGGTACTAGCCTACAAAGTGCCCAGGACAACTTTAGGGAGCGGTGTCTCAGAAAGGCAGTGGCCATAATTAAGGACCTCCAGCACCCAGGGCATGCCCTTTTCTCACTGTTACCATCAGGTAGGAGATACAGAAGCCTCCTAAGCTCTCCTTTCTTGAACCAAACACTCAATCTCCTGCTGCTTCCTGGACTTTAATGGTGGTGATGATGTCTTTCCACTCTTCTTTGTGCTGACTCCAAACCTCTCTTCCCTGCAGCAAAAGACAATGTCTCCCATTGCATCCAACTTCTTTTCTGCCTTTCCTTTTAATTGCTCCAGAATTTTCATCAAGTCGTTGTTGATGGTTTCCCACTCTTTCTTATCAGCAGTTGTGGGCCACTTCAGGAGCAGTCTGTGCCCTTTGATTTTTCTCTCCTTAGGAGATGTTGGTGTTTGGGTGGGTTGGGTCCCTCTGCTGGGATTTCTCGGCTGACCTCAGTGACAGGGGTGCTGACGCTCTGCCAACTTTGGTTTATGTCCAGTTTCTGCATTTCTCTCAACCCTCCAGTCCTGCTCTAGGGTCTCAGCCCAAAAAGTTGACTGTTTACTCTTTTCCATAGATGCTGCCTGGCCTGCTGAGTTCCTCCAGCATTTGGTGTGTGTTGCTTGGATATCCAGGGTCTGCAGCTTTTCTCTTGTTTGTGACTCGACTTAATTGATTGACTCCCCTTCCCAGTCTTGGTGGATCTTCAACCCCTTTTCTGATGTTACGTTCTCCCACTGACAGAAGCACACACCACAATTGTGTCCTGCTACTGCTGCTGTTGCTTTGGTGGTCTCTTGTGCAGTGCTCTCTTTATTCATGCTAGATGTCATTCCTTGGTCTGTATTTGTGTTATCAGCCTTTGAATCATCTTGCATTCTGCTCCTGCAGGCTCCTGGGGTATCTTCCTTTGTTGCCTTTTCATAGCCGTTAACGGGTGTCTGTAACATGCTGAAACAGCATTGAGGACTACCACCATGGGTAGCTATCCCATGCCAGCCCCACTGGGGTCTATTCCCTCCTGTCAACTGTCTTTCTATGCTGCCACAAGGCCTTTCCCTCATCGCCAACTGCCCTGGACAAGTTCAGTTAATCAAAATTTTTAAAAAAAACACAGGATAAGATATTATCCCTCATGCCAATGGGTCATGAGCACTTGCTTGAGACTGCCTTGATGTTGGGAGAGCCACAGGGTTGACACGCAGGGGTTTTCAAGTGGGCACCCTCCTTCCTTAGTGTTTAATCGATTAGCCCACTACACCTCCAGCCGATGACTTCCGCCGTCTCAGTCATCCCACTCCCCATTGTAGCTCTAGTAGCTGCAGTAAAGGAAATAGATTTTTGTTGTACAGTTCCTTTTACACAATAATATTAAATTGAGGGAACAGCACCTTTTTAGAAGTATTTATTTTTTAAATTGACATTTGGAAAGAACCATTAATTCTATCTAATTTTTCAAGTTTTTCAAAGACAGAATCAATTATAACTATCCCTTAAATTTAAGAATTAATTTATCCACAGTACCGTCACATCTCTGATAATGTGTGCTTCTTTTGTTTTACAAATTTTCATCTTTTTTTTAGGATTCAATAGATATATGTCAGTAGTTAACTATGACAGAGGTAAGTAAACCAAAGTGAGCTACACGAGAAGTTATTTCCTATCAAGAAAGAAAGGAGACTTCTTTCAGTTGACAGTCTGACAGCAGGTCTTATTTTCAGTGATACAAGAAAAGAGTTGCATACAGGAATATTATTTGGTGGAGAATTTGCTGAAATTGCAACAGTATAATAAATCAAACAATGGTACAATATTGTGCATGGTAATCTGGGTGATTTCTTTAGTTTAGTTTTTATTCAAATTGAGGGGTTATCACAGTAAGAATTGCCTTAAAAGGGGCAGGCAACTGAATGAAAAGTAATCAAATTAAAGTATTTACAATTAACTAAATTATTGGAAATACTTGGCAAAGAGATGCTGATAGAACATAGAACAGTACACCACAGGAACAGACCATACAGCCCATAATGCTGTGCCGCGCTAGCTAAAAAGCAAATCAAAAATATCCAAATACTAGTCCCTCCTAACTATATCATGTCCATAACCCTCTGTTTTCATTCTACCCATCCAAACATCTCTTAAAGCCTCTAATGTATTTGCCTCTACCACCGTACCAGGCAGTGCATTCCAGGCACTCGTTGAGTGAAAAACTTACCCCTCACATTCCCTTTGAACCTACTCTCTCTCATCTACAATGCCTGCCTCTGATATTAGACATTTCAACCCTGGGAAACAGATGCTCTCCATCCACTCTATCTATGTATCTCATAATCTTGCAAACCTTTATCAAATCTCCCCTCAGCCTCTGGTGCTCCAGAGAAAGCAACCTAAATTTACCCAGCCTCTGATGATAGCACGTGCCCTCTAAATAAGGCAGCATCATGGTAACCTCTTCTGCACCCTCTCCAAAGCCTCAACATCCTTCCTATAGTGATGCAACCAGAACCGGACACTAACTAGAGTTTCATAAAGCTGCAACATAACTTCCTGACTTTTGAGCTCAGTGCCTTGACTAATAGAAACAAGCATTCCATAAGGCTTCTTAATCACCTTATTGACCAGTGTAGCCACTTTCAAGGAGTATGAACTTGGATCCCAAGATCTCTCTGCTGAGCACCAAGCTCTCTCTGCTCATCAACATTGTTAAGAATGTTGCCCTTAACATTGTATTCTCTCCTTGCATTTGCTCTCCAAGGGGGCAACACCTCTCATTTATCTGGGTTAAACTCTACCTGCCATTTCTCTGCCCATATCTGCAACTGATCTAAATTGTGCTGCATTTTTTTTTGCCGTCTTCTGCATGATCCAAAACACTGCTGATCTTGGTATCATCTGGAAACTTACTAAGCAACCCATCTACATTTTCATCCAGGTCATTTATATATATATATATATCACAAACAGCAGACATCCCAGCACGTATCCCTGCGGAACTCCACTAATTACAGACCTCCAGCTTGAATAAGTCCCTTCAACCAGTATCCTATTTGTAGGCCAGTTCTGAATCCAAATAGCCAATTCACCGCGGATCCCATGCAGCTTAATCTTCTAAATTAGCCTCCCATCAGAGACTTTTTCAAGCAGCTTACTAAAATTCATGTAGACAACATTCACTGCCCTACCCTCAGCAATCTCTCTCATCACCTTGTCTAAAAATCAGTCAAGTTGGTAAGGCATACCCTGCCATGCACAAAACCATGCTGGCTCTCTCGAGTTAGGCCATGGGGTTCCACAAGCTCATATATCCTATCCCTAAGAATTTTCTCCAGCAATTTCCCTACAATTGACATGAGACTCACAAGTCTATAGCTCTCAGGATTTTTCCTAGTTTCCCTCTTAAAGAGAGGTACAACATTAGCTACTCGTCCATTCTCTGGGACCTCGCCTGTGGCTAGAGCGGACATGAAGATACCGGTCAAGGTCCCAGCAATCTTGTCTATTGCCTCCTTCAATAATCTGATGTGAATCCCATCAAGCCCTGGGGACCTTTCCACATTAATACTCATTAGGAGACCCATCATTTCATCTCTCTTGACTTCTAAAGGCCTTGAAGTATTTATACACTCAGCAGTGATCTTGTGTTCCTCTATATTGTGTTCCTTGGTAAATACTGAAACATTCTCTGCATTCAGACGAATGTTCCCCCCTTTACCCTTGAGTGGTCCCACCCTCTCCCTGTTGTCCTCTTTCTCTTGATGTATGTATGGAATGCCTTGGGATTTAACTTAATCCTACTTGCCAAAGACGTTTTAGGGCCCCTCCTGGCTTTCCTAATTCTCTTCTATAGTTCTTTTGTGTCTTCTTCATACTCCTTGTTTGCTTTGAATGACCTTAACTTCTGAAGCTTTACGTACTTTTCCTTTATCTTCTTGACTAATATCATCGCATCTCTGGATATCCAAGGTTCTCTCATCTTTCCATCCCCGTACTTCCTTCCAACAAGAATGTACCTTTCCAGTACTTTGTGCAATTGGTCTTTCAACTCCCTCCACACGTCTTATGTGGACTTGCCAGAGAAAAGGTGACCCCGGTTAAGCTTCTTCATTCTTGCCTAATGCCCTCATAATTTGCCTTGCTCTGGTGTGAAACTCTCCCACAAGGACCAAACCTATCCTTATCCATAGCTATCCCGAAGGTTATGGAGTTGTGATCACTGTTCCCTAACTGCTCACCCACTGAAAGGTCTGTCACCTGGCCAGGCTCATTACCCAGCATTATTTCTCTCATTAGATTGTGCACATATTGATTGAAGAAACCTTCCTGGATACACTGAACAAACTCTGCTCCATCTAAACCCCTTGCACTAAGAAAGTCCCAGTTTGTATTAGGGAAGTAGAAATCCCAAATGACAACAACCCTATTTTACAAATTTCCTTAATCTGGTTGCATACCTGTTCCTCAGTGTCCCAGTGGTCATTAGGGTGTCTGTAGCACAATCCCACCACTATAATTGCACTCTTCCTATTCCTGAGTTCTCCCCAAGTGGACTCAGTGTCTGACCTTCTACTATGTCTCCTCTGAGTGCAGCACTGATGTTGTCCCTTATTAGTAGTGCAATTCCCTCCTACCTCGTCTACCTCCTCCTCTGTCTTATCTAAAACTTTGAAAACCTGGTACATTAGTCACTCATTCCTGTCTCTCTTTCATCCAAATTTCAGTAACAGCTACAACATCATAGTTCCATGTACTGATCCATGCTCTAAGTTCATCACCCTTATCCATGATACTCCTAGCTTTAAAATATACACACTTCAAACTATCCAACTGATCATACTGGTTTTTTCGATTTTGCCTTTCAATGCTTTCCCTGGCATCTACTTCCAGCCTAGTCCTTCCTTTACCAATCTGGGTTACTAGTCCCCTGCAAAATTAGTTTAAGCTCTCCCAAGGAGCATCAGCAAACCTCACGGCCAGGATATTGGTTCCCCTCCAGCTGAGGTGCAAACTGTCCCTCTTGTACGGGGCACCCCTTCCCCAGAAAAGGTTCCAATCATTCAAGAACTTGAAACCCTGTCCTCTATACCATCTCCTCAGGCACTCATTCATCCATGCTATTGCCTGCATTAGCCTGTGGCATGTGGAATAATTTAGAAAACTAACATAAAAGTATTTTACATACAGTACATGTCTGAAATACTGAGAAAAAATTGTCAGTCTGCAAACATTAAGAATGCCTGTCACAGCATCCTAATCAATCTATGGCAAAAAGGCCTTATTTAAAATATTAACATCTTGTTGGGCCAAATTCTGCTCCTTTGTCTTGGGCTGCATAGTCTCTCTTCACCTTAAATAAACTATTTTTGCTTTTGTGTTAATAATGTGAGCAGTGTGAGGATGTTAAACTGGTGTAATGGAGCACATTTGAGTTTCAATACAAAGCATTCAGAGTTTGGTTATGTGCTAGGTTGTGAAGTGTTAACATGCCTCAGACCAATCTCAGAGGGCCTCAGCTGTGTTATCAGAATAGCAGATTTTAAAAAAAATTTCCCTTTGTAAGCGAATTGAAAATTCTGTAAATCTCAAAACAAAACAAGCCCGAGTGACAAGTATTTTTTTAATGGAACAAAAAAGCGAGTTTTGGAAATAAAAATACTAAGATTGTGGATGGATGCAGAGCTGAAATGTTGAGAAACAAACAAGAGATTTATCTATAATGCAGGAAGATTAAAAGTCAACTATTACAATAGGAAATTAAACTTACCAATTTTTGGAGATGAAATTCATGGGTATTTGCAATGTTAAAGAGACAACGTCACTTTTTTATTAAAACTTGTTGTGGAGAGCTGTTTTCCCCACTTTGCACACAGCTCTGCACAAATCTGCTTGATGAAAGAGGCTTTACTCAGGCCTGCAATTTTCTCCCACAGCTCTCTCCCAAGCCCATTTTCACTGATGGTTGATAGAGCCATTATGGGCACTTGCTGAGGAAAAGACTGTACTAATTACTCAGACAGCAGGCTTTATAATATGATTGCAACAATATACACTCCAAATCTGACCTGATGTGCAGCTGTCAGATCTGAACCCAACACTTCCAAGGTGAGAAATAAAGGTGACGGCTTAAGTGTGTTGATGTTTATTTTTTAATGAAGAGCTAAGTAGAAGACCACTGATACTGAATAAATGTCGTAATGTATAATAGTCGCAAACAGCGGGATTATTTTCAGGAGCCTTTAGAATTAAAAGAAGAAAATGTTTGAAGTACTCAGTAAGCCACACAGAGAGAAACTGAATTAATAACTTCATGCTGTTGACCTTCAATCTGAGTTGGAGGAAAGACAGAGAAGGAACATGTACAAGCCTAGCATTTTCCAGTTCTGAAATATTGTCCCTGACAGTTTTGCACAGAAATGTCAGCAAGTACAAATGTCCCAGGTTTCTGGCACATCACAGGGAATCAGGTCAAGCATCCTTCTCTAAATCAGACTTGGATCAAGTCAGAAACATTCATAGTATTTGGATAGCTTTGATAGTTGACTAATTTGAGATGTGGTTTAACCATCCATCAGAATTTTTCTCCAGAAATGCTCTGGCTTTTTTTAATCTCTCACATTTTAACTACATAAGCATGGGACCTTGTTGTCCAGGAGAAAATCTGCACAGGAAAAGAAAATAGTAGGGAGCTACTGACCACAAATACAGAACCACAAATTACCTCTACATATGTTGCTTGGTCTTCTAAACAGTTTTTTAATTTAGTAATTTTTGACTGTCTAGATATGTTCCCTACAGATTCTACATTTATTTCAGATTTCGAGTCTCCATAACATTTGAGAAATGCACACAAAATGCGGCAGGAGCTCAGTGTCAGGCAGATTGTATGGAGGGGAAGGGGGTCAGAAACCAGAATAAGGAGAAGAAAGGAGAGGATGCAGTACAGGCTTGCTGGAGATAGGTGAGACCAGGTGATGTAGGGAGGATGAAGTAGGAAGCTGGGAGGAGATGGGTGAAAGATAAAGGGATGAAGAAGCAATTTGATAGGAGAGGACAGTGAATGATGAAAGAAAGGAAAGGAGGACGGAAACTAAAGGGAGGTAGTATGGTAGATGAGGAGAAGAGTAAGGGTGAGAGAGGAACTAGAAAGAGAAATAGAAAAAGAGAGAAGGATGGGGGGGGGAGAAATTACCATAAGTTGGAGATAACAATGGTTCATACCATTAAATTAGAAGCTATCCAAATGAAATGTGAGGTGTTGCTCTTTCATCCTGAGTTTGGCCTCATCATGACAGTAAAGAAGGAAATGTCAGAATGGGAAGTCGAATTGAAATAGGTAGCCACCTGCCTTTTGCAGAGGGCAGAGTAAGCATTCTTGACTAAGCTGTCCCCCAAACTGCATTGGGTCTCATTCATGTAAAGAAGGCCTTACTGGGAAAATCAGGGAACAATATATGACCCCATCAGCCTCACAGGTGAACGACCCTTATCTGGAAGTACTGACTGGGGTCCTGAAGTCTTGAACGGTTGTGAGGGAGGAAGTTTAGGGGCAGGTGTTACCCTTGTCTCACTTGCAGATATAAGTACCAGGAAAGAGATTAGTGGGGAGGGATAAATGGTCATGGGAGTCATGTAATCTGTGAGGATAAACCCTTCAGACAGCAGAGGAGGATGTAGTGGGGGCGGGAAAGATGTGCTTAGCAGTAGGATTCTGATGGAGATAGTGGAAGATATGGATGATGTGCTGGATGCAAAGGTTCATGGGGTTGTAGGCAAGGACAAGGGGAGCCCTATGCCAGTTATGACAGCAGAAGGTTGGAGTAAGTGTGGATGTATGGGAAATAGGGGAGGTATGGGTGAGTGCAGTATCAAAGGTGATTTTATTTTATGACTTGCTTTAAGACAATCCTTCAGAGTGGGTATTCCCAATCTGGGGTCAATGGCCCCTTGGTTTATGGTCATGCTCAAAGGCATACAAAAGTTTGGGAACCCCTTCTTTACAGGCACCTTGCCCTGCAGCTTATAGGAAAGTGAAGAGATGGAGATGACACATCATCGATGTAATGTGATATTTGCTCTGACTAATGTGACATTGAGTAATTTGTTGTCTGGCCTAGCTTCAAAACTATGTTCTGTAACTGGCCTATTTCTGCAACTAGTCATCAGAATAAAGAAAATGTATTTAATACAGCAATATTCAAATAAATACTCTTCTTAGAACAACTTTATAACTGATGAAGCAATGCTAACAAATGAGATTTAAGGATACTTTAGCCAAGAGCACTCACTGTTGTGTATTTAATATTTCAGTAATATTGTGTGTGTGAATAATTCATTACTGGCTATATGTAAAAGTACATGCATCACTTAAAAGAAGAATTTAAACTCTCATTCTAAACTCCCTTGTTTTTCTTCCAACTAGTTTTATGTTTTGGAGTTTAAAAACATAACAGTGATGATGAAGAAGTTTTAAATGAACCCAATACAACTACATACCTGTTGAAATGCAGCAAGACACTCAAGTTTAAAAAAAATTGCAGTGTGAAATGGTCCAGTTAAAAAAAACAGCACAGCAGTGTCCCTTTGAAAGGGGAGGGGGAGAAAGAGAGAGAGAGAAGATGGTCGAGTTTAAAACAAGGCAGAAAACAACAAATTCTTGGCTGTATAGATAATGAATACCAGGATAATAATCATAAATAAAAAGACAGAAATGGCTGGCTACATTGCAAAAATAGATGTATTCAATTGAACAAGAGATGACTGGAATATCTATACTGAACAAACTGAGCAATATTTTAAAGCCACTGGAATAGTCAATCAGAAACAAATACTAGTTTCGCTAAGTGTAATAGGTGGGAAATCATACTAGCCAAAATGAGCTTTGCTGATGTCATGAAAGTAATGCGGGAACATATAGAACTGAAACCGTTGTTGATTGCAGAATGCTTTAGTTCATAAGTGGAATCAAAAGGAAGGGGAGTCACTATCAGCGTACGTGGCTGAACTGAAGAATTGTCTGAGAATTGTCAGTTCAGTAATAGGCTTAATGATGCACTGAGAGATTGTTTAGTTTGTGATATCTTACAAGAAAGCATTCAAAAATGGCTCCTAACAGAAGCACAACTTGCATTTAATAGAGCAGTTGACATAGTTGTATCAATGGAAACAACACACAGAGACGTAATTGAGTTGCAGTCAGGAATCTAAGCAGAAACCAGCCTGGCCAAACAAATTGGGTTACCATTGTGGCAGAGACATGCATTGACTAGTCCAATGCAGGCTTAACATTGAAACATGCGGAAAATGCAACAAAGTAGGACCCATACAAAAAGCAGAAATAATTGTCGGGCAGACAAAAATAACTGGACTGCACAGGGTAGAGAAAAAGATTAAAATGTCATGTTGCAGTTTCAAAAAGAGCTCTAATTTGCATGCTGTTGATGAAAAACCTGATGAGAGTGACACAGGACTGGATAACCTTGAGATTTATAATGTGAAAGCTAGTAACAGACAAGCAATACAGCTTACACTAGAAGTGAATGGCAAATTAATTAAAATGGAATTGGACACTGGTTCATCTCCTTCAGTCATTCCACAAGATAAGCTTGAATTTTATTTCAAAGATATTGAAGATGTGAATTAGTCTGCAGATATGTATCTAAGAGCTGCTCCCAGAGAAAAGAAAACTCCTGTATGAATGACATTTGTAATAGTGAGATAAAACAACGCACAGGCCGTACTGTGCTGAAAACAGAAGTGAGGTTATAAATGGCTGAGACAACTCCTACTTGGTTGGAGATCCACCCGACATTTGCACCCGGCCTCTCCTGCAATAGAGTCAACTGAAAGTGAATTAAGAAAGGTGCTGGATGATGCCACAGCAGTGTTCGAGGATGACATTGGAAAACTCAAACATCTCAAGGACAAAATGGTGTTAAATGAAAATGCCACACCCAAGTTCTACAAAGCCCATCCAGTCTCTTATATCCATGATCCCTGAGATGGCAGGACTTTCATATGAAGAAAGACTGGATTGACTAGGCTTATACTCGCTGGAATTTAGAAGATTGAGGGGGGATCTTAATGAAACATATAAAATTCTAAGGGGATTGGACAGGCAAGATGCAGGAAGATTGTTCCCGATGTTGGGGTAGTCCAGAACGAGGGGTCACAGTTTAAGGATAAAGGGGAAGCCGTTTAGGACTGAGATGAGGAGAAACCTCTTCACACAGAGAGTGGTGAATCTGTGGAATTCTCTGCCACAGGAAACAGTTGAGGCCGGGTCATTGGCTATATTTAAGAGGAAGTTAGATATGGCCCTTGTGGCTAAAGGGATCGGGGGTATGGAGAGAAAGCAGGTACAGGGTTCTGAGTTGGATGATCAGCCATGATCATACTGAATGGTGGTGCAGGCTCGAAGGGCCGAATGGCCTACTCCTGCACCTATTTTCTATGTTTCTATACCATTCATGATAGAGTAGGCAGTGAGCTAGATCACATGGAGGCTAAAGGAATTTGTTCCAAGGTTCTGTAGAGCCCACGGGCAACAACAGTGATGTCAGAATGGGTCAATCAGTATCTGTGGTGACTTTAGGGTCTCCATCAACCCAGTACTGAAAGTAGATCTATATTCTCTGCCCAGGATAGAGAATATATTTGCAAAGCTTTCTGGAGGTAAAAATTTCAGCAAAGTGGGCTTAGCTGAGGACAACCTACAGATGGAAATGGAAGAAAAGTCGAAGGCATTTCTCATCATAAACACTTATAAAGGGAATTATCAATATAATAGAATTACTTTTGGGGTAGCATCTTTACCTGCACTCTGGCAGAAAGCTATGGACCAGGTGCTGCAAGGCTGCCCAGGCACTCAGTGTTACCTGGATGACATCATTGTTACTGGTGAGGATAACGAGGAACATTTCCAAAATCTCAAGATGCTGTTAAAATGATTAGAAGATTATGTGCTCACAGCCGGACACAAGAAGTATGAATTCTTTAAACCAAACATCACTTTGGTGGTCACACCTTTGACACAAAAGTATTACACAAGTGTGCTGAGAAAATTCAAGTATTAGTGGATGCCTTAAGGCCAAAGGATGTGTCACAGTTGCAGTCCTTTTTTAGGATTTGTCAATTATTATAACAGATTTCTGCCAAACCTGGCTACTGTGCTCCACCCCTTGAATTCATTACAACAGATTGAGAGGAAGTGGCAATGGACAAGGCATTGTGAGGTGGTTTTCCAATAGACAAAGGAAATAGTGACATCAGACACTGTGCTCACACTTTCTGATCCACATTGTCCAGTGAAGCTTGCCTATGACTCCTTATGCCTTATAGCATAGGTGCAGTCATGTCATCTGTTACGAGTGATGGAAGTGAATGCTCCATAGCCTTTGCATCACGTTCCCTTGCTGCTGCAGAGAAAAAATATGCACAGTTTGACAGTGAGGCCTTGAGTCTGGTTTGGGGTGTGAAAAACATTTCAAACAGATCTTGTATGGGAGGGTTTATCCTCATTACTGATCTTCAACCTCTAGTATCCATTTTCAGTCCGCAGAAGGGTGACCACTAACAGCAGCAGCACAAGTGCAGAGGTGGGCTTTGTTTCCTGGAGGGCGAGGTTACAAGATCGAATTCTAAAGGACAGCTAGTCATGGAAATGCCAATTAATCATCTTGGAGAAAGGAGAATAAAGGTGTCCATTGCTGTCAGAACTATTTCCAGCACTCCCAAAGTCAATTCCTACAACACCACAGAACCTGAGATTATTTCATAGCCACAAATCTCACTTGCCAGTCGGAGTGATTTCTGCCTTGTCAAGAAAGTCATTATCTCATAAGGATAAGGAAGTCTCCACAGTAAATAGATCTTTTGTCCTGAATGAAACAACTTAAAAATTACTATGATGTTTACGTCTTTAGAGTGGGTGTATTATATAGTATATTGCATGTATGTATATGATTTGAGATGCATTCTATATTGAGTGCATGGCTATGGTTAAGCAGGGAGGAGTGTTGTGCGTTTAATATTTCAATAATATGTGAGCAATATTGTATATATATTTAGGATTGAGCATTCTTTGTTGCTTAAATAATTCAATATGTGTTATATGTGTAATGCCCTGATTAAGATGTCTACTGCTGTGCCATGAGGTAGTTTCTATCAGCAGTTTTCTGTAAAAGCATTGTGCCATGCTGGAAAATGTGCTTTGGCTTTGGCTAAGGTAAGAGCACATGTTGTCCAACTGAGTCAGCCAATCAGGACTGTGGAATGTGAGAGAAGGTTTCAGAGAACTTTGGGGAAGAGTTTTCTGAAGAACAGTAGTCTGATTTGGGGTCTTTTGGCGTGAGCTGCTGAGTGGGACACAAGGCAAGATGCAACAGAATGCCATGGAGAGGGAGAGTCTCTGTTGCAGGAAGTGCTTTGTGCAGATGAATGGCCCCAAGGAGGAAGGCCAATATCCTGGAGAAAGAGCCATTTGTTCGAGATGGACTTCGAGGGAAGTTCAGACTGTGATGGGAGCTTTCAGGGAGACCGTGGGTTCGGCGCCATAATTAACAGTTATAGCCAGCTTTTGGAAGAGATGAGCTCCAACGGTCATGTGCATGTTGAGACCGATTTAACTGTAATAGGCCCTTTAATTTTAATTTCTCATTAACTGTGATAAAGCTGAAATTGACAATATACCTCCTTTATAATTTTATGCAAAGTACGATCTGTTATTTCTTGCTGACAGCAAATCGTGCATGGACAGTATTTACACAGCATTTGCTCAAATCGAGGTTTCATTAATCAGAATATCCCGACTTTCCTGTTTGGTTGAACACCAAATCATACCTACCCTAAACATATATTGTTTATAAGGGTGACCTTCTCACCACTGAGTCACGTGGCTGTTAGCCGAGTTAGCTGTCGAGCCAAGTTGGTATATGAACCTGGTGAAAGGGTTACATATATAAAAGTACATGTACGGTGTACATCATCACACCACTGCGTCATACGTATGTGCTTCACTTCAAGTAAAAATGAACTTAGACACGTTATTCCTGGCTCTGTTCTTTTGCCTTCAATTATTTTTATGTTTTGGAGTTACAAAACATAACACTAACTATGTTAGAGGCCTCAACATGTTGTACCCTCATATTCATTTGGTCACTTGTTCCATTGCAGACAAAGAACAACGGGTTGTTGGCGTTTTAAGTATGTTTAGTCCTATTGACTGAAAATAGTTTTCTCGGCATAAAGAATTGCTGAAAGAACAGAAGTGGGGAGTGTGTCTACTCTGCAGCAACACTGGTCCTGCTGTGCCTGCTTTTCCACTCATTCAACAAGGAGATTGCCTGCAGTTTCCCAAAATCCATTCCTAATGTTTGTGACCAGCATGCCAGGCAACCAACCAGTTCATAAATGAAAGTTCAATTACATTTTAATTTCGAAGTGCATTTATTATTGATTTCATGCAGTTACATATTATGCAATGACCTTTCAATGTTAAAATTGCTTTTACAGCTAGAATTGTATCAGATATATAACATAGACTATTAGTTTATAATTCTACACTTCAAGTTTTCTCAACCTTGATAAGCACAAAATAAAGAGGATTTAAATTTCAACACATAGTTTCTTTTCTGAAAGCTAGTGCCTTAAATGGAGAAACACTCTTCAGATCTTGCAGAGCCCACTAGCAATATTTGTGATGTATGAGAATAATTTATACTGGAGATGAAAAGCCTGTTTCACAGCTCAATTATAACATTTCTCCAGTCAGGAAGTCCTTGTATCCAAATTCGTCCAAATTGAAAGTATCCTTAACTGTCAGAAATTGGCTGGAAATGTTAATGCCCCTCTGAAAGATTTGTGCTTGGAAATCCACAAGAATGGACCGCTATTTGCAAATGGTACAGTCATTAGCCGGATTGTTTGCTCGGTGTCTCCCCACATTAGAGAAGTGTCAGTGTTGATGAATGATATCTCTCCATTTGGGGGAGGGGTTGACACAAAAGTCAGATTAGGTGATCTGGTCAGAGTCAGAGTAGGGAAAGGAAAACGACTGTTTCGGATTTCCCCGGGGACCTATCATAAACCTATTTTTCTCAGCTTTACTTTCGGGAATTTGAAACTGATGCTGGAAGATTAAATCTAACAATCTTGTATGTGAAATATATGAAAAATAGTTTTTTTAAAATATTGTAAACAGTTTGAGACTTCTACTGAATATACTAATGAAGGTTTGAAATTTCACCAGAAAAAATGCAGAGGAAGTCTGACAATGAGAGGTTAGTTTCCAATTTCACCCATTGTAGCACAGGTATAATTTTTACTCTTATGATTTCAGTTGAAAATTATCAACCTGTCTTCCTCTTCTGAGCCTTCAGAGCTGTTGGAGTTTCTAGGTTATCTCATTATCAACAAGCATATCTTTTGAAATAGCCAGAAATATGAGGTAAGAAATGAATCGATGTGGCTTAACTTGCCCAATAACACACCAGTCTCTTGCAGAGCATTTCCTTTGTGGAGCTACACACAAGGAGGTGATCCTATAAAGTGTTTCTATGAATTTTATAGTAACTCAGCAGTATCCAATTGACTTCTAAAACCTGCTGGAGCTGGAATGACATCAAGGCCTTTAAGAACAGCATTACACAGACCCAGCTTTCCACCCTCCTAAAGAAAATGGTGTCCAAGGATTTTTTTTTTGTCATGCCTTCAAATCAAGCTACTTATGTTGGCTAAGTGCAGTGGTATTGAAGAAATAAGTCATCTAATATTCAGTGAATATCTGAGAAGAGGATAAATCAATTAAATTAATAATTTGTTTTTATGTGTAGAGTTGTCCCAGATTTACTGCTCTGTTTAAAAACTTCTGTTGATATAGTTAAAATATTAGCTAACTGAGGAAATGATTTGGTTGGAACAGGCTTGGTGACCCTGCTACAAAATCGGAAAATACAGGATGTACTCAGAAGGTCAGCTTGCATCTGTGGATGCAGGAACCATTTTTCCACCCAATTTTATATTTCCACCATTTGCATCTGTTTTGTTTTAAATTTTTCATTTACATGCTGGCCTTGACATGCTTGTACTTCATAAAAGACCACTGTCTTCTATTTGGACATGGTTAAATACCTGAAGAATTTATACATCATATTAGAGATTATATTGAATAATTTGTGAGACTTACTCTTCATCTCACAAATGGTACAGAGTGCAGTAAGGCATCACAGTCTCTTTAATCATAGAACAGTACAGCTCTATGTATCTACTAAGTGAGATGCCTCAATATTTCACTTCAGTTCATCAAATCATTTCAAAAAGTTGCCGAGACAGGAAAAAGCCCAATTGACCACATTCTGCCCAGTTCCTATCACCCATTTGCACTCACCCCTGCTGTGGGGATGAAGTGTTTTCAGAGGTCACTCATGGCAACATCTACTCCTGCATAAGCAAGGACTTGAACCCATTGCAATTTGCCTGTCACCACTGGCTCTCCATTCAGCCTTGAATCACCTGGACAACAGCAATACCTACATTAGGCTGCTGCTTATTGATTACAGATCAGCGTACAACACAATTGTACCCTCAGTTCTAACCAACAAGCTTGAAAACCTGGGCCTCTGCAACCAGATCATTGACTTCCTCATTTGGTGACCACCATCAGTGAGGATCAGAAATAACTTCTCCTCCACACTCATAATCAATACTCAAGGATGATTATACTCAAACTCAAACCCTCAAGGATGTGTGCTTAGCCCACTGCTCTACGGTCTCTAAACCCACAACTGTGTGGCTAGGCACAGCTCAAACACGTCTATAAATAGTGAGATAGATCAGCCGATTGAGGGGTGTCGCAACAACAACCTTGCACTCAACATCAGTAAGACCAAGGAATTGATTGTAGACTTCAGGAAGGGGAAGTCGAGGAAACACACACCAGTACTCATCAAGAGATCAGCTGTAGAAAATGTGAGCAGTTTTAAGTTCCTGGGTGTCAACAACTCTGAAAGCCTATCCTGGGCCCAACGTAATCATGCAACAAAAAAGAAGGCACAGCAGTGGCTATATTTAATTAGGAGTTTGAGGAGATTTGGTATGGCAGCAAAGGTTCTAACAAATTTATGCAGAAGTACTGAGGAGAGCATTCTAACTGGTTGCATTGTTGTCTGATATAGAGGGGCTTTTGCACAAGATCAGAAAAAGCTGCAGAAGACTACCAACTCACTCAGCTCCGTCTTGGACACTAGCCCCTCTCCCACCACCCCACCCCCGGCATTGAAGACATCTTCAAAAGGCTTTGCCTTAGAAAAAATGGCATCCGTCATTAAGGACCACATCATCCAGGATATACCTTCTTTTCATTGCTACGATCAAGGAGGTGGTACAGGAACCTAAAGATACACACTCAACATTTCAGGACAGCTTCTTCCCTATTGCCATCAGATTTCTAAATGGACAATGAAGCCATGAACAATATCTCACTTTTTTTTGCTCTATTTTGCATTACTTATGAATATAAATTAAAGTACCTTTTATTACTATGTATTGCAATGTATGCTGTCACAAAACAACAAACCTCACACCCTGCACTTACAAAATGCAGCGGATATGGGCCAGTCCATCGTGGTAAGGCCCTCCCCACCTTGAGCACATCTACATTTGGCGCACTGTCGCAGGAGAACAGCATCCATCGTCAGTGACCCTCATCATCCAGGCCATGTTTTGTTCTCACTGCTGCCATCAGGAAGAAGGTACAGGATCCTCAGGACCTACACCACCAAGTTCTGGAACAGTTATTATCCCTCAACCATCAAACTCTTGAACCAGAGGAGATAACTTTACTCAACTTCACTTGCCCCATTACTAAACTGTTCCTCAAAACCTATGGACACTTTCAAGGACTTTTCATCTCACGTTCTCTATATTTACTTATTGTTATTATTGTGTTGTTTAATGCTATTGTGTAGTGTCTTTGGGACGATACTAGTTGTATATATTACTATCGGGACAATGTATACCGTGTTCTTGTTCCACTGTCTTTCAATTTCCTGTTTTAATTCAGCATATTTCTGGTGTTTTTCACTTACTGATTTCAGTATGTTATGTGTGTTTGGAATGGCTATAAGTTGTTCTTGCTTGTTTGCATGGTTATTATGGATTGTCCTGTGTATAACAACAAATTTTTTCGAAAGCATTGCTTCTTCAGAATCTTATTTTGTTTATGATAGACTGCTTGAAGCTGAACACAAATATAATTTTAGACTGTTTGTAAAACATAGGAGACTGAAGAAACAAGTAATTAACTTTTATTGAATATAATGAGTTTAATTGCATAATGGTGTTGACGCTTTGCAATAGTTCAACTAAGCTAAAACTCTTCTGTTGATGATTTTCATTTGTACTCAGTGTCAGAGGCTTCTTAATTAAATGTCAGCCAGCATTGATGGATTATATTTGCCCTGATTCCATTTCTCCATGACCACTATGTCCTGTTAAAACCTTTCACCATGCTCATATCTGACAGCGCCAAAATTTGCAGGGAAGAAGTCTAAATAGGCATGCATTTAGTGACATGTTGCACTTCATGATTTTGTATACTTGAAGCATGTTGTCAAACAGGTGCATGTAGTTTGGTGCTCTGTAGTTGCCAAGCAAATTTTCAACAACATCCTTGAATGCTGTTCATGAAATTTTCTCTGGTCCCACTGGAAGTTCTTTGAATTGCCTGTCATTGATGATCTGTTTGATTTGTGGACCAACAAAAATGCCTTCCTTCATCTTGGTATCAGTTACTCTGGGGAACATCTGTCAATATCAAAGTCCTTCACGGAAGTGTATAGCTTTTCTAAGCCCTGTCCTGCCAAGCAGCATCTGCCCTGCCTAAGCATGTCCAGGCATGGACAAGATAGAAAACTTCCCAGCTTGCATTGTGGGCAACATTTTAATTGACTTGAATTATGAATTGAAATAACAAATATAGGCAAGTTCAAAAATGATGTGTGATAAGAAAATTTCATCGTGATTTTCATGATCAGCAGCCCAAAGTTCATGAGATACACCCAAAAGTGTTCAGGAAGCAGAATCTCGGCCCAAAGCGTTGACTGTTTGCTCTTTTCCATAGATACTGCCTGACCTCCAGCATTTTTTGTGTGTTGGTCAGGAAGTAAAATCTTTATTTCGATCGGTCATAATATAACTTGTAGGACTCTGACTCCAGAACTGAATCAGGCTTGTATTTATAGTAAGGTATGATGTATTTTATAATTTTGCATTTTAAAGCAAGATTTTGGAGAATGATGTTTGTCGTCTGATTGTGCCTGTTTAACTTATCGGATTGAATTCAACTGCTGCAGGATCCTGTCATGTATTGGATTGTTTCTGGTTTCACTTGGAATTTTCTATATTTACCGTCTTGAATTTATGTGTCTTTTATAATATATTTTTGATAATATTTTTTGTATTAATAACCTGGTCCTGTATTACCACAAAGAACCCCTCTGTTTCTGGCAAGAGGTCTCCAACTCTGAACCAAGCCTTTGACACTTATTTTATAAATAAATTCTCAGCTCAAGTTAGTAAAACCTGAGGTACTGGCATAGTCAAGCACACTCATTTCTCATTTCAGACTATTCTAGTGTTGTATAGTATTGTGGCTTTCTGAAGATTTACATAAATATTTGCTGTATAGGCCTCATTGTTTAACTCTGTCGTGTAGTGACTGGGGTGATACCTGCTTATTCGCTATGCATTTGTTTACATGAAGGGATATCGTGCTATAAGCTGTTGATCAAGTTTGTCCCTGTGTGCTATCATAATAGTCTCAAGTTCTGTTACTCAATAATATGCACGTATTATGAATGTGTTTACTTCTAATGACCATTTCATGCATACCTTTCTTCTCTGAGCTGCCTGAGTGGTCTCAGTTGTAAGTGGACAGCTCCCCTGAGGAAGACCTGCAGCAGTCACAGCCTGTGGTGTCGGTGAGCTACTTTTTTCAGTTTTCCTGCTGACCCGCCCACCGACTCAGCAGTGCACCACTGGCAGTTCACTTACAGGCATGTCCTGGTATTCCTGGGCAGTGGCTGTATCACTCCGTTCCATAGACATCCCTCCATTTCTAAAACAAAAGGATATTGCTTTTTGTACCTGGAGCCAGGCTTCAGGTTCAGCTGTCCCTATCATGGAGAATGGATGCTGACCAGAGCACTGCCCAATCTGGGTAGAGACATGCCTGGATTTGTTTCTGTTCTGGTCCCAAGTGCCCTGCATATTTGCAGAGGTTTCTCCAATCTGGCGCATGGGGTCATGACCGACAGGGGACAGAAAACACCTCATGGATTACTATTATTATTATTTCATTTTTATTTTTTCTCATCTCAAGCTGGAGAAACCCTCAGGTACAGGTATAGCCAAGCACGGTCATTTCCCAGTCACGAGGAACTTTTGGACTACTCTGGTGATGTTTAGTACTGTGGCTTTCTGGAGTTTTACATAAATATTGCTGTGTAGGCCTAACTGTTTTATGTTATTGTGTATTGACTTTGGGATGACAGCAGTTGTAGATGTTACTATTGGGACAATGTATACCCTGTTCATGTTCCATAGTATTTTTATTTCCCCTTTCAATTCAGTATATTTCTGGTAATTTTACTTGCTGATTTCTTTATGTTATGTGTTTTTGGAATGGCTATATCTGCTAAGGTAAGTTGTTCTTACTTGTTTACCCTGTATTATTATATCTGGCTAGTTATGCTGGATCATCCTATCTGTAATAATGGATTGGTCGTAATATAATTTGTAGGACCCTGACTAAAACTGGATCAGGCTTGTCAATAATAATAAGGTGTGATGTATTTTATGGGTTTGTATTTTAAAGCAAGGTTTTGTGGAATGAAGTTTGCCACTTGATTGTGCCGGTGTGAGTAATCTGATTGAGTTAAACTGCTGTTGGATTGTTAATCTTATTTATTTTTGCATTTGCACAGCTTGTTGTCTTCGGCACATTGGTTGTTTGTTTGTCCTCCTGGAGGTGGTCTTTCATTGATTCGATTGTGTTTCTTGTTTTTTCTGTGAATGCCTGCAAGGAAATGAGTCTCAGGGTTGTATATGGGGACAAATAATAAGTTTAATTTGAACTTTGATATGCCAATGATATTAAACCTGATTCTGAGCTTTGTCCCACCATTCACCCGTCCAATTTTTTTTAAACAAAACTGTTTTACCCACTTCACGCATTTTCTTTCAGAGCTCATTCTATACATCTGTCAATTTCTAATGGATTTTACAGATTTCTGAAGAAATGAAAAAAAAATTAAGAGATGAATTCTGGTTATATTTTAACTAATAGTGATGTCCAGAATAATCAGCTTCATAGAGTTATGGAGTCATATAGCACAGAGGGAGATTTTTTAGCTCAGAATGTCCATGTTGATCATCATGACTCATTTGTGTATCTAGATATGGAGTTAAAGTCCCTGCTTCTATCATTATATACCAAATTCACCAGTACACCTAGCCCTCAACTATTCTCTCTGTTTTTAATGACATCTTCTATTTCACTGGGATTACCCGGTTGGGATGGGACAGCCAGTCAAGATGCCGCCTGTGTACAGCGCTCCTTCAGTGGACATCTTCTCGGTTGAACATAGAACCATATATTTCACTTTTTAAAATGATTTTTATGTTTGTTTTTCGGCTTAATTGTGATTCTAGAACTGTTAGAGCCTGTGATTTGCTGTTTGGAGATCGTTTGGGTGTTCCAGCGCTCTGCACTCTTGTAACAGGATTCTGGGAGGCCAATGCAGAGTGCGTGACCTTTATGGTGGGCAGGTTGTGGGATGGTGTTCCACAAAACTGATACCTAATAAGAATAACCGTGACCGGTGGATGCTGCAACTATTTGGCTTCGCTTGAACAAATGGACCCAGACTTGATAGTTCTTCCGAGACTCACTTTATTGTTAATACAGAGAAGAAAATAGAGAGTTGAGAGAAACGCTTTATATTATACACTAGCTGCACCACCAATATTATACACTAGCTGCACCATCAATAGGTAACTTGAGAGAAACGCTTTATATTATACACTAGCTGCACCACCAATAGGTAACTTAGTAGTCTACACCGCCGAGTATCCTTAGCAACATCTGAGTGATCCCTGAAGCAGGCGATCGACCGTGGATTGGCTAGGGTGGAGGACCTTGGCACCGGTTCAGCTGCTCAGCCCGAAGGTGGGACCCAGGCGACTGGTCGGCCCAAGAAAGAACTTGCCCACCTTTATAGCCCTATCACCACCTCCCAGTCCAGCTGGTAGGGCCTCGGCATCCAATAGATAGATAGGTAAATACTTTATTCATCCCCAAGGGGAAATTCAACATTTTTCCAGTGTCCCATACACTTATTGTAGCAAAACTAATTACATACAGTATTTAACTCAGTATAAATATGATATGCATCTAAAATCACCCTCCCAAAAAGCATTAATAAATAGCTTTTAAAAAGTTCTTAAATAGTTTACTAAAGTGCATTGTGTGGTAACTTAAGCTCAGTCCTAACCCCGGCACTTTAACATGTCTTGCCCCTGGTGGTTGAATTGTAGAGCCGAATGGCGTTGGGGAGTAATGATCTCTTCATCCTGTCTGAGGAGCATTGCATTTACAGCAACCTGCCGCTGAAGCTGCTTCTCCGTCTCTGGATGGTGCTGTGCAGAGGATGTTCAGGGTTTTCCATGATTGACCGTAGCCTACTCAGCGCCCTCCGCTCTGCCACCGATGTCATACTCTCCAGTTCTGTGCCCACGACAGAGCCCGCCTTCCTTATCAGCTTATTAAGATGTGAGGCGTCCCTCTTCTTAATGCTGCCTCCTCAGCACGCCACCACAAAGAAGGGGGCGCTCTCCACAACTGACCGATAGAACATCTTCAGCATCTCACTACAAACATTGAATGACGCCAGCCTTCTGAGGAAGTACAGTCGGCTCTGTGCTTTCCTGCACAGGGCATCTGTGTTGGCAGTCCAGTCTAGCTTCTTGTCTAACTGCACTCCCAGATTCTTGTATGTCTTAACCTGCTCCACACATTCTCCATTAATGATCACTGGCTCCATATGAGGCCTAGGTCTCCTAACGTGCACCACCATCTCCTTGGTCTTGGTGATATTGAGACGCAGGTAGTTTGAGACACTTACACGGCCCTAACTTGGGCTAATTCAAGTCCTGGCCACGTATTAAGGCAACATATATCCTTCATTCCTGCAAGTACCACGGTCGAGTGACCTGTAACAACCAGCCTTTGCCCCCTCAGGGATAATGCATCCTATTAATCTTACAACCAAACAATGTAAAAAAAAACATTCTTTAGAGACCAGGTGATGGATTACTTTTACACAAATCAGAACTTTTACCCTGCTCTCAGGCATGTTATCCGGTAGACCAGAGTCACATATTGTTCTCCCCTAATCTAGTATGAAGGGTCAATCTCCCCAACAACATAACAGGCCCACAAATTCTGAACTGTTAACCATTTCCCTGCTGTGCTAATTTTCATACCCACACACTTGCTCATACACTATACACTTACCTATAGAGATGGGCTGCAAGCTGATGTTCTCTGAACAAAGTGAAGAGAGAGATTGAACCATCGAGGCGAGTGAGGAGGGGTGAGTGCTGGCTGCCTGTCTTTTGATCACTCTGCTATGGAAAGGGGGAGCCTGTCGCTGTGCCCGGAGTGTGTTGCCCAGGTTTTCTGTGTTTTGGATGTGGACTTGGACTATACACTTTTTTCATTCTTATGAACTTTATATTCTATGTTTTTTGCCTGATCTTTCTCGTTTTTTGACAGATTGGAGGGTCGACATACCCGTTCTGTTTTGTTTATTTGGGGTATTTGGGATTTGATGATTTTGCTGCCTTTCTTTTTTTCTTGGTTTCATGGCTACCCAGAGAAGTGGAATTTCAGAGTTGTAGACTTTGATAGTAAGTAAACACTTGAACCTTATTCCATCAGTGCTCCCCATAGTTTTCGTAGCTCAATCCAATCCACAGGCTCCTCCGATAACAACATATCTTGAAGACGAATTTATTTCTATTTTATGAGGAATTTCTTTGATGAGTGTTAATTTCCTTTGGATTTCCCTTTTTTTATGTGACATTACTGGAAGTTTGCTGTTAACCTCATGTCCTCACATCAATGGGTATATAGCAGAGAGAAAAGAAACCTAAAGATTTTGATTGAAGAAGATGGTGCCAGCGAACAATGAAACCAAGGGTGACATCCTCCAGCTGGTTGACACTTCTCCATCTTCTCTTTCTTTCAAATGCGGCTCTGCCTGTGATCTACAGTTCGGTGGTCTTGTTTTTGGGCTGCTTGAGCAAGCTAGTGCATTGCCTTCTCTGAGAGGGCTCCACGGGGCTTTGAACGAAGAGTGCAGCCTGGAGGCCAAGAAGCCTGGAAATGGAGCACAAGCCCATGATCGAATCCACTTCTCACTGATCTTGCCATTTACACCATTGAGGAATATTGAAATCATCGAGGCAGGTGCGAAAGGTGAGCAGCTGTTCAATGCCGTCTATCAGCCTCTCGTTTGTTGCTGCTGGAGGAAGGTGCCTGCATGTGACGGTCTGTCTCTCCCTCTCGCTCACTGCTCCCAAAGGAAGGTTGCCGTGTTCAAATGGTCTCTCCCCCCTTTCCCCCCTCCCCTCTCCCCCTCCTCTCTCTCTCTCTCTCTCCTGTTGGTGTTTTGGGTCCTGGGCTAGATTTAGTTGACATGGTTTGTGGATTGGATTCTGTAGTTGACATTATGGTGTGCTTCTGGTTGCTAGTCATTCTGTTTTTTGTTGCTATTTTGTGCGATTTTTGATTGAGGCAACCGGCAGATAGCAAAATGAATTGAATTGAACTGAATATGCCTGGACTCCTTTGATTTTGTGTTTTATATTCTGTGTTTTTCACTCTTGTAGTTGCCATATACACATGGGGGGGGGGGGTGATTGATGTTTTTCTTTGAATGGTTTCCTTGTTTTTTTTTGTTCTGTGGCTGGCTGTGGTGAAAACAAATCTCCTGCTTGTACAAGGGGTAATTGATAATTTCGTGGCCTAAGGTAGAAGGAGTCAATTTTAGAAAACCTAGCACATTTATTTTTCAACATAGTCCCCTCCCACATCTACACACTTAGTCCAGCGGTCGTGAAGCATACGGATCCGTTCTTTGTAGAAGTTGGGATCTTGGACCTCCAGAAAGTGGTCCACAGCAGGGGTGATTGATAAGTTCGTGGCCTAAGGTAGAAGGAGATGAGTTATACAGCTCTCGTTACATGCACATGCAGTTCAACTCCTTGAGTGATTATGCAGCAAGTTTGAAGTTAATAACTGGAGGGCCTGTTTCTGCAAAACTCTGTCACTCTACATAAGGAGAACCTAAAATTTTATCGGGAAAAGAATTTAATGGAGTTAGGATAAGTTTAAGAGAAAAGTGGTAATGAACAGAGCAATGGGACCTGATATAAGCTTTCAGGACTTAAACAAAACAACTTCACGACATATATCAGTGATAATAAACTTAATTCTGATTCTGATGTTCCAACTCAGTGAACTTTGATCTGTTTGGCAAAAAATTAGGCTGCTCCACACTAGAGGCAGAAGCAATAAAAAGTAATCAAACCTGAAGGGAGGTTTCATCTCGCTTTGGTAAGTGGGCAATAGGGAATAGAGGAATGAAACAATGTTGCTGGGTGACGTGAGATAGTGGGAGGGGCAACTGCTTTACAATAAATGTATTATTGGTATATTATTGTTACAGCTTGTTCTTCCTTTTAATAAACACCCCTTGACACAGTTTGTCGGTTCTTGGGGTATCTATGAACTTCTGATAGATTGGTAGCGTCTTTTATCTTGGAAACACACTCAGATTTCTCACCTAACTGCTGGATAATAGCATTACTTGGGTTATTGTAATCCAGTTTGATGGAGCCATCTCTTACATATGTTGTTGACTTGGATAAAGGGACAGAGTTTTGGAAGATACTACATTAGGAATCACAGTAAACAGCATAGCAGATGAAAGTGGAAATTTAGAAATGTGATACAGCTTATGTGTGTTGGCATACCACGATAGCAGTTAGAACTGTATGAATCCAAAGAAAATGAAGGTTTTAAGTGGTATGCGATGAGGGGCTGGAACTTCCTCTCCATACTGCAGTGTTCTTAGGTGCTGTATGAAAGGATATATTTTAAAAAAACACAACTGTTGAACAAAATCAGATTATTTTTGCTTGAGTCGGATCGGTTACTAAATTTATTCTGGACCGAACATGCATGTGATGTGCCAATGGACAGAGCCACTAGGCATAGGCAATAACATTGCCTTGTAAGTTGATGCTGCATGCTTCAGGCCTGTATGCCTATCCTGCAAATGATCTGTGTGACTTAGTCAGAGGCAGGCCTTCCCTGGACAACTCAGCCCTGCTTCTCTGCAAAACATCATCAATGGAAAAGAATAAACGCTCAATGTTTCAGCTGAGACCCTGCTGGAGGAAATCTGCAGACCAGGCAGCATCTATGGAAAACAGTATAGTCAACGTTTTGGAGCAGGACCTTTCACCTCCAGACTTGCTGAAGGGTCTCGGCCCAGAACATTGACTGAACTCTTTTCCATAGATGCTGTCTGGCCTGCTGAGCTCCTCCAGCATTTTGTGTGAGTTGCTCGGATTTCCAGCACTTGCAGATTTTTTAGTTCTGTCTCTATTATTAATTTCTTTGCTCTGAGTGTTTCAATGGTAGACTGAAGCTAAGCACACACTGTGCACAGCAAGATGCTGCTTCTTGTTGATAGAGACAGACTTTTTAAATGTTATTGAGCATCTCTAATGCCCTCACTTCTAGTTTTACCCATTAGCAACCATTCTCCTTAGGCTTTGGCAAAATGATAAATTGATTTTTCTAAACTGCTTATCGTTTAATTCTTTCTCCCAGGAGACCAGCCATTTTAAGCTTACAATACCTCAAAGCTTCAAAGATTCATCTATTATCAAAGTATACAGCTCTGAGATTCTTCTTCTCCAGCTAGCCATGAAACCAAGAAAAAAAAGAAATGATAGCACAATCATCAACCCTCAAATCCCAACTCCCCACACAAAAAAAGTGAACAAGAACCGAACAGCTACATCGACCACCAAATCCCCCTCCGCCACATACAAAAAAAAAGAAAGATTAGAGAAAAACACAGAATACAAAAAACCCATAAGACTGAATAAAAGTCCACAGTCCAAGTCCACATCCAAACCGCAGAAAACCTGGGCAACTTTTTCTCTCTCTCCATAGCTGAGCGATCTCTCCAGTGATAAAATGGCAGTCTCCATCTCCATTGCAGTACCTGTGGATTACCTTTGGAAATCCTATTGTTTAAGGTGGGTGGGGCAGTGAGGACAGTTTTGGAGAAAAGGTGTTCACCCATACAAGCTTGCAAGAAGAAATAATGAGGGGGCCTTGCACCCAAAGACTCCCTGATATCAGAAACACCACTCAACTACAGCCCCCACAAGCCTTGCTTTACATCCACATAACACTGCAATTGGAGGTCTACCTATTACCAATCCCCAATTCACTTGATAGGAATCATATCATTCTTAATGAGGTTGGGTATCAAAAATCCTAAAGAGGTATAAACCCACTGGTGGAGTTTGCTTCTCCCTCTTTTTCACCAGCTACTGTACACTTCATGACAGCTCACTCCTACCAAACAATTGAAGATAAGATGACCTAAGATCAGGTCTTGAGACTACAAACATTCCTCCCCTCCACCTGCTATACTAAACCCACCAAACTCTGGCTCACCATTGGAAGCCAATTCTCAAGCAAAGGCTGTGAAAACTATGGGGTTTCCTGACATAACAGCACATAATCTGTCTTCACCTCAGCTGCTGTGCGGTGTAGTTGAGTATCTCTTTCCAAATTTCATCCTCAATCCTAACCAGCTTTATGTGCAAACCTTCACAAACATTGTTATTAACTGAAGTATCTGAGTAAAGGTTTACACTGTTCCTGCTTCAGTGTTAGCAGAATAAAGTAGAAATATTGATCAAATGTAATCAGTGCTTTAAGATGTTATTGCATCCTGCAGAATAGTCTGGTCTAACTAGTTATAAAAATATTTTCCATCTCTCTGCGGTGATGTGTCCTGCATCACGGCTGAAGTACACAGAGTGCAACACAATGAAGATGAATCCGAAAGGACACCACACTGTTGAAGGGATGAACAATACCACAACTATTTCTTTCATCCCAAATCAATAGAAGTGCCACAGTGGTGTGTGCTGCATAGCGAATGCTTTCATATTACACATCATCTCACTGAAGTCACCCTATTTATTGTAACTGAGGAGAAACATCAGTTAAAATGAAAAGCATTTTCCACTATCTTTACCTTACCAGTAACAGAATAACACAACGGGTTTTTGTCCTATAACAGTCCTCAGTTAAAAACAAAGATCAATATTATTTATTTCTTAATGTTTTATCAATGGGATGCATCCTGGGCATTTGTATGTGGAGATTCTGATTTTCTTTTGAGGGGGCAACTACCTCTCAGAGGCTGCAGTATGAGTCAGAATTCAAAAGTAACTGTGAAGAGGTGTTTTTACACAAAAGTGGATTGTCGCCAAAGCACAGCTTTTGGGGAAAAGAACTTGAAAAATTCTGAGCTGTCAGTTCCTGGTGTGTGCTGGGCTGTGTCCAGATGACGCCTCCACAGATGGCCAAATCGAAATCCCATTAATTCACACCTATAATCAAAGGAATTAGTTGGTTTCAGTGCGAGAGCCAGGGTCCCCTTTTAGCGAGGAGCCTGAAATACTTCCATGGAGTATTTCTGCAAAAAAAAGAGTCCAGACCAGGATCACAGCCTGGGTAGAAAATACATTGGCATTGGGCTTTGGTGATAGTAGTTGAGGAGATAACACCTGAACAATGTGATCGCAAAGTCGTCTTCTCTTTGGAATGGTGCCATGGAATCTGTCACATTATCTGAGGGATAAAATATGACATTTATTTCATATCCTGACAGAAAAGTGGTGCATTGTTTTTCTGGGCCCAAAGGTGCTTCACGGATTAGCCTTGGCTTTATCTCTGGTGAAGGGGTACACTCAAATAAAATTACTGAGGATTACAGGACGATTTAGTGAGTAAAACTCCAACATATTGTTCCTCATGTTGTTCTCAGAGGGAGCTCCCCCAGCTCGGTCAGAGGGCTGAAGGGACTGATAGGATTGGTAGTGTCAGAGCCTTACCTTGACTCAGTGTCTCAGTTATTTTTCCTCTGTATTTACTTGCGTTACTGTTCCATATAGTTGGGATTGATTTATAACTCAGTGCCCTGCTGCAGAGGGAGAGTAAATCAACTAAATACTCTCGGTCAAGCTAATTAGGAGTTATGGGTCCCCTTCCCTGAAAATCATGAATAAATCAGATGGAATTTTACAATTATCTAATCGTTACAGAAATATAGAAAATAGAAAACCTACAGCACAATGCAGGCCCTTTGGTTCACAAAGCTGTGCCGAACATGTCCCTACCTTAGAACTACCTAGGCTTACCTATAGCCCTCTATTTTTCTAAGCTCCATGTATCCATCTAAGAGTCTCTTAAAAGACATTTCATTTCTGCCTCCACCACCGCCGCCGGCAGCCCATTCCACGCACTCACCACTCTCTGCATAAAAAACTTACACCTGACATCTCCTCTGTACCTACTTCCAAGCACAGCCATCTGCGGCAAAGAATTTCCACAAATTCACCAACTGCTGGCTAAAGAAATTTTTCCTCATCTCTGATCTAAATGAATGTCCCTCAGTTCTGAGGCTGTGCCCTCTGGTCCTAGGAAACATCCTCTCCACATCCACTTTATCTAAACCATTCAATATTCAATAGGTTTCAATGAGATTCCCCCTCATTCTTCTAAACTCCAGTGAGTACAGGCCCAGAGCCATCAAATGCTCCTCATATGTTATCCTTTTCATTCCTGGAATCATCCTTGTGAATCTCCTCTGGACTCTCTCCAATATCAGTACATCTTTTTTTAGATAAGTCCAAAACTGCTCACGATACTCCAAGTGCAGTTGAACCAGTGCTTTATAAAGCCTCAGCATTACATCATTTCTTTTTTATTCTAGTCCTCTTGTAATGAATGCTAACACTGCAATTGCCTTCCGTACCACCAACACAACCTGAAAATTAACCTATAGGGAATCTGCACCTCTGCTTTTTGAATTTTTCCCCATTTACAAAATAGTCCATGCCTTTATTCTTTCTGCCAAAGTGCATGACCTACATTATATTCCATCTGCCAGTTTTTTTGCCCATTCCTTCTGCAGATCCTTTGCTTTCTCAACACTACCTACCTCTTCACCTGTCTTCATATTGTCCACAAACTTGCCCACAAAGCCATCAACTCCGCCATCCAAGTCATTGACACACAATATAAAAAGAAGTAGTCCCAATAGCAACCCCTGCGGAACACCACTGGTCACCAGCAGCCAACCAGAAGAGGCCCCCTTCATTTCTACTCTTTGCCTTCTGCCAGTCATCCAATCTTCAGTCCATTCCCATTCCTTTCTGCTAATAACATGGGCTCTTATTTTGTTAAGCAGCCTCATGTGCGGCACCTTGTCAAGGGCCTTCTAAAAATCCAAGTAAGTGACATCCACTGACTTTGTCCATCTTGCTTATTATTTCCTTAAAAAAATCCAAACGATTTGTCAGACAAGATTTTCCCTGAAGGAAGCCTTGCTAATTTGGCCTCTAAGTACCCAGAAGCCCCCTCCTTAATAAATCTTCCCAACTACTGAAAACAGGCTGACTAGTGTATAATTTCCTTTCTTTGGCCTCCTCTCTCCTTGAAGTATGGAGTGATGTTTGCAATTTTCTAGTCCTCAGTAACCATTCCAGAATCTAGTGATTTTTGAAAGATCATTACTTATGCCTCCAAAATCTCTTCAGCTACATCTTTCAGAACCCTGGGGTGTAGTCCATCTAATCCAGGTGACTCGTCTACCTTCAGATTTCTCAGCTTCCCAAGCACCTTCTCCTTAGAATGACTTTCACTTCTGACCACTTGATACTGCCTCTTTTCTGACACTCTGCTAGCATCTGCCACAGTGAAGACCGTTGCAAAGTACTTAATAAGTTCCTCCAACATTTCTCTGTCCCCCATTGCTAACTCTCCAGCATCATTTTCCAGAAGTTTGATACCCACTTGTGTTCCTCCTTTGCTTCTTATTACTCCTTGTAATACTCCTTGTATTGCTTGTATTACTCCTTTATAAGCTTTATTAGATGATAATTTAATGAGGGTTGGTGTGAACTCTGGAGTTCTCGCAGCTAATCCAAGGAAGGAACTGCTGATTGTACAGCATGGAGTTCCTCTGAGTAGGAACCGCTGTGTTTACTCCAGAACTGTTTAGGAAGCCGTGATTCTCACATGCCTCCCCTTCATTCACCATTTGTTCTATAGTCCTCGCACATTGTTGGGCTTCATTTGGATTCTCACTTAGCTGTTATCAGTCCCATTCTCACCATTAGCCCCTCAGAGAAGCACACATTCCAAATATCTCACCCCTAGCTCCCCTCACTGTGCAGGATACCATCCCCAAAATCTCCTTGAATCTCCCGGAACAAAGATTCCTTCCAGGTGGCTCAGGGAAGATGAATTTTAAATATGAGGGCTGCTATTAAAATCAGCAAGGTGTGCATCCCCTGTCGTACAATGATCTCCCAGAGCCTCGGACCTCTCCCACACCTTTCCAGTTAATATCATGATCATATAATGACAGTAAGCTGTTTTTGAACATTGAGATCTGAACAGGAGCTGTACATGAGCTTTGTGGCTGAAAATAAGTAGTGTAGAAAAGAAGCCTTTGAAAATGCTGGAATGCGAAAGGAAAGTTCTGTTGTGTTAAGTGTGATTTCTAAGGCTCTTAAAATTTGGTATGATAAAATCAGAATCAGGTCTACTATTCAAATTCAAGTTTAATTTTCATTCAATTATACACACATATATAACTAAATGAAGCAGCATTCCTCCAGGGCCAAGGTGGTAAACACAGTACATACAATCACACCAGCTCAAAGAGTAACAATAGCACAATACGGTCAGAAAAATAACATCAGCACAAGACCCTGAGAGGCATTGCATGAAGATTGATGGTGCGTGGGATATTGTCCTGGAGCCATGTTTCTGCAAGAGCAAGTATGCAGCAGTTCCTCATCTCACATCAGCCACGGACGAAGGCAAATCAGCTTGCCTCGCACTGGGTCAGCTACGGGCAATCCAGCTCCTCTTCCAGGAGAGCGGTACTGACAGGAGGAGTTGGCCCCCAACCCAGCAGAGAGTCCAAAACGCCCACTGTGCCTCTGTTCTTTCACACACACCCTTCAGCATCTCCGGCCCTGGGTGACAGAAACAGACAATGCTGTGGAATGAGACCCTCGGTCACTTCAAGCCTCTGAACCATTTATTAGACGGCATGCTGCTTCTGACGACTTCTTCCCTGCTCAACTGTAGCAGCGACAACAGACAACGCCATAAGCCTATGTTGTGCAGCTCCTCTGCTGTCCAGCAACTCGCTAGTGAGATAGAATTGCAGCACTTAGTGTTCTTTATATCCAGCATCATCTTATTTCAGAACAAAGACATAAAGGATGAACAATTGTATCATTGAGAGGCCACTGTGATCAAGCCTGACACCATCTTAAATTACTACGATATCACTGACAATATCTTTGAAATTTTATTCTGGCCTCTGCCCCCTTCATTTCCAGTCCTGATGAAGGGTCTCAGTCCACAACCTTGACTGTTTATTCCCTTCTATAGATGCCACTTGACCTGCTGAGTTCCTCCAGCATTTTGCGTGTGTTACTCAAGATTTATGGAATCTGCAGAACTTCTTGTGTTTGTGTCATGAAATTTGTTCTGTACAAGACATAAATAATTATACTTTATAAATGATAAATTTTGCAAAAAAGGATAAATGAGGTAGTATTCATAGACTGCTCAAGTTAATTCTAAACATTAATTGTGGATCTTCAGGCTGCTGTAACTTCCCCGCTGGTAGTAATAAGAAGCGGGCATGTCCCTCATGTTGAGCGTCCTTAATGTTGGCTGCCACATTTTTGAGACCCGGCCTCGTGAAGATGTCTTCGGCAATAAGGAGGGCTTATCCCATGCTATATAGTAGCTGGCTGAGTCTACAACCCTCTGCAACTTCATGTCGTCCTGCACTTTGGAGCCTCCATACCAGATGGAGATGCAACTGGTCAGAACGCTCTCCATGGTGCGTCTGAGGAAATTTGCTAGAGTCTTTGGTGACATACCAAATCTCCTCAAAGTCCTTCTGAAATTGAGCCTCTGGCTCTATGTACAAATACACATACACAAATACATGTACAAACATCCACAAAAAACATACAAGTAGAGACAAACATATGCAGATACACAAATACACATAGACATTCAATACAAGTCTACAAACAAGTATGCCCATATTCAATCAAACACAAAAGCATAGTTACAAAATCTCTTAGCACATTAACAGACTGACTGCTAAAGGAATGCATGTTTCAGTTCTTGGCACTACAATTAAATTAAATTGAACAGGAATACCGTGTCAAAAGCAGATTATTGATGAGTGCTGACTGGAGCTTAGGGAATTTGCAGTAGGAAGTTATCAGCAGAGCTTTGAGCTTTGCTTGTGTTTTCTCCTGCTCTCTCAGTTTTATTGGCCTTTAATCTCCTGACTCTCTGTACACTCGACTGGCAAGAATCTCACACTAATGGAAGAGGGATGCGTAATTATTGCAACCTGCCCAGGCACCAGGTCGATCTTTTTACATTAATCAAATTAAAATACCAAAGATATTTTTTGCTAGCTTGCACTGTATGTGGGTTTAAAGTCAGTATTTGTAGATTTCAATGACAATGACCTTTCTGACCTGCAGTTCTGAATATTCAGTTCAGTCTAAATTGTAAAACCTGTATGTTCATGAAATATAAAAGCTTAATTTGTGAATTTATGCAAGCAACTGTGTTTAAATATTCTATTCATGAAAGAAAAAAGCTCCCACTGCTTAATTATCAATGAGTTTTTAATATTTTTTTTGAAAATTCTTTAAAAACAGTGGATATTATTCATAGATAATTGCTTCTATTTTGGTGCATCTTGGGAGTTTGACTCTTTTTCTGCTTCATTTAAGCTCCAGCTTTGTTCAGCTCTAAGGAACTGCAATGTAGCATTCCTCAAATGAGCAGGCTATAGATTAAATTTTCTGGTGGACATAGCCAAATTCCCAGGATGACTGGATGGCTTGTAGGATATATACAGTCTTCTGCCAGTGATGTTATGGAACAGTCTTTTGATCTCTACATGCAGCTAACATTATTTTTACAGTGCAGTACTTTCAGATTTCAAGTCAGCTTAACTAATTACTTCACTGGATATGTTGTCACTGTGAATATGCTTGGTATTGAATGTTAACTGGCTCAATAGATTTGTACCTATGCAAAATAACATTGAGTTGATTCGTGTCAAATTCAGAACATTCTGTAGCTACCAGCACAGTGCTGGTATGTGACTTCATTGAAAATAGAAGCAAAACCGCACCAAAAATGTGGCTGGGGAGTACAGCTGCCACAAAATGCACCATGCATGCTGTACTGCGCATACTTTCTCAATTCTCCAATATCACCTTAATGAAATGTAGCAGAAGTAAAGCTTCGAAAATCGGCGAGCAAAAAGTTGAAAGGAATCAGCCCATGCTTTATAAACATATAAAAATGAAATGCTATTCTAGATTTAGGTAATATGAATATTTAATGCTGGAGCACATGGAATATTTTCCTGAGCTGTGAACCATCACAACAGCAAGAAAGTACAAGAGTCTGTAACATCATGATCTGGCCGTATTCCTCACTCCAGTGTGTTCATTTATTCAAACATGCAGAAAAATAAGGTGCTAATCTGGCGAAAGCTGCAAAGTAAACAAAACTAGGCTGAGTAAACTTACAACTAATATTAGATCAGAGATTGCTTGTTATCTCGTCTAGAATAGTGATAAACCATTCAATAGCTTAGAGGTGATGAAGACTTCAAGCACATGTGACTGTGAAAGACAGGGCAGAAGTATTTATAATCATTGCCAGTCAGAAGTTCTGACAGTTGGACCTGCGTTGGCATGGTAATGATCACACCAAAGTCGCAGGTGGGTGCAACATGGTAGAGTAGTGGTTTGCGCATTGCTTTATAGTGTCAATAATCACAGATTCCTGTAAGAAGTTTGTACGTTCTCCCCATAACTATGTGAGTTTCCTTCAGGTGTTTCATTTCATAGAACATAGAAATCGACAGCACCTTACAGGCCCTTCGGCCCACAATGTTGTGCCGACCACGTAACCTACTCCAGAAACTGCCTAGAATTTTTCTACCGCATAGGCCTCTATTTTTCTAAGCTCCATGTACCTATCTAAGGAATGTTTCCCCTCTCATTCCAGTTCAGGTTGGCGTTAGTAAGTTGTGGGCATGCTGTATTGGCACTGGAAGCATGGCAACACTTGCAGGTATCCCCAGCGAATCCTCACTGCTTTGATTTGATACAAACATTGCTTTTCACTGTGTGTTTCACCATTTCAATGTACATGTGACAAATGAAGCTAATTTAATCTTGGCTTCCAACTGAGATCACCAATCAGAATCATGTTCAATATCACCGGCATATGTTGTGCAATTTGTTGTTTTTCGGCAGCAATACAATCCAATATATAATAATAAAAAACTGTGAATTACAGTTAGAAGTGTATATATATTTTTTTAAGTTAAATTAAATAAGTAGTGAAAACAAAAAGTAGTGAGGTGGTGTTCATGGGTTCAATGTTAGGCCAGTTTTCAGGCATCTTGGCTCACTCCCATGTGAGTACAATGTCTCTGGCTCTAAACTACATTCCTGCTGTGCTACGCTCCTATCTACCCGAGCAGCTCCAGTACAGTTTGTGCATTGGCATCTTTTGCTAAGGTATATTCTGTCCTCCAAGAGTCAGACGACAACACAGCTAATTGCACAGTGCAGTCTCAACACAAAATATCAAAGGTACACCTTTTGTATCCACAGATCTGGCTTCACCTGCTAGTTCTTCCAGTGGTCTGTTCCAATATCTGCAGTCTCCTTTCTCATCACAGCCATCAGCCTCCTTTCAATCAACAAAAATGTAATAAAAGGTGTTCTCAACAAAGATGTTCTATCCAGAGACACCTACCGATAACTGCATAACCCAGATGCCCATTTTGGGTTTTCACCAGGACCACTTGGCTCTAGACCTCATCACAGCCCTGGTCCAAGCATGGACAAAAGAGGTGAATTCATGTACCAAGCTAGCTTGAAAAGATATAGTCATTCCTTCATTATGAGGATAGGTTGAGCGAGCTAGGGCTTTTCTCTTTGGAGAGGAAGAGGATGAAAGGTGATTTGATAAGTGGTGTACAAGATGATCAGAGGCACTTTGTGTGATTTTGATTGTAGCTCCGCAGCCTGTAGTTAACGAATGACACAGAGCTAGATTGGATTGAATTGAGCTGAATATGCCTGCACTAGTTCGATGTTTTATATTCTGTGTTTTTTTTTACTTTTTTTTGCACATTGAGGGTTTGATGTTTTTCTTTGAATGAGTTCCGTGGTGTTTCTTTGTTCCGTGGCTGCCTATGGGAAGACAAATCTCAGGCTCCTATACTGCTTACATACTTTGATAATAGATGTACTGCGCTTTTAATCCTTGAGATCAAATGTACAATCATACTTTTTTCGCACAGCGGAAATGGCTAATATAAGAGGGCATAACGTTGAAGTGTTGAGAGGGATGTCAGACGTAGGTTTTTCACACCGTGGTTGGAACGTGGAACATGCTGCCCCGGTTGTAGAACAGGCAGGTACATTAGGGACATTTAAGAGACTCTTAGACAGGCACACGGATGAAAGAAAAACTGAGCGCTATGTGGGAGTGAACAATCAGACTGGTCTTAGAGAAGGTTAAAGGGCCAGCACAGCATCAGGGGCCAAAGAGCCTACATTCCATCACTGGGTCTAAATCCTACACAAATGCTGTGAAAGTACCTTCACTGGAAGGATTCCTGCTGTTCAAAATGATGCCCATCATTGTCTGCTGGAGAGCAGCTGGGGGTAATTCATGTCCACAGGTAGAGTATAACCAAAGCAGCTGCAGACCAGACCACCTAAAGGTGGTTGTGACCTTTGACATATGCTGAATGACATAATGCAGAATGAAATTCTTACCATCTCGAATCACACAGGCTGGACACTGATTTGCGGAAAAGAAGCTGCATTAGATCATTGAAGAGTGCCTGAATGTTTAGAAGATCTCAGTAAGAACCTTCACAAGAGACTCGTTTGAAAAAACTCAAGTGGTTGGAGTAGGGGAAGATGCATCCTTTGGGGCTGAAAGCTGGCTGATGGGTACAAATATGAGTGTTACAGCAAATGGGCACATATTGTAATGGACCTGGAATGAAGTGATGTATCTCAAGAGTCATTGATGTTGTCAGTATATATAGATGATTTTGACTTGAAGAGCACATTCTTCAGCCAGACGCACTAAGTGGATGATTCTTCTTGGCCACCTCCTTGGGAGCCTAATGGCATGTTTTTCAGCTAATTTGCTTAATTCGTTGTGACATTAAGAAATAGCAGCATGCATTGGAAAGAGCAAAGGGTCTGGTTTCTGGCAGCATCTTAGCTCCATTGCTGACAACTTGTGCTGCAGAACTAACTGGGCCTCTGACAAAGTAATTGCAGTCCAGCAACAACATAGTTATCAGAAAATTGTATATAATTGTCTAGGTGAACAGACAATTCGAACTCTTGTCCAAGTATCTTATTAGCCTGCTTTCATTCAATAGAAAAACAATGGAAGATGTGTTAACATGGGCATGAAGTGCCACTTAGTTACTAATAACTTGTTCACTGATACGGAGGTTATTCTGGCAGCACACTCAAGAACTGAATAAAATGAAAACAATTATCTTTGACATTAAGGCAGAATCTGAATCAGGCAGAAGAAAAGAGCCTTAACAAAATAGCTCAGTGAAAGACAATGGAGAACCTTATCTGTGCTTAGACTTACTCCCAGTAAAAGGAAATAATGTTCTGGTTGTTGAAGCATAGATTGAGGACATTGTCATAGGTTTTCTTCATGGTAATTCTCACTTAGCATAATGCTGAAATGGCAAGTGTTAAATTCTACTCACATTTCCTCAGGTAAAGAGATGGACAATAACCAGAACTGGACTTTGTAAATGAATGTTCATGCATCAGGTGCTCAGCTTTACTTTAGCAAAAGGCATGAGTATTAAAGATAAAAACAGAAAAACACTCAGTGGAGCAGCCCACATCTGTAAGAAGAGAAAACAGAGCCTAAGTTTAAAGTCAAAAGCCCTTCATCAGAATGAGCAGGGAACAAAATAGGTCTAAGCAGTTGAGAGGGTGAGGTGGGTGGGGGCTGTCTCTGATCATGTAAAATCAAGGTATGTGGTCTGTGAGTGAACGGCAGTATTTATTCACTGAGAATATAGATATTGGAATGGCAAATGACAGAGGAGGGTAAGAGAACAGGTCAGGCTGCACAGATCCTCCTCTCCCACAGGACAGGAAAAAGGAACAAAAAGGAAAGACAAAAACTAGCGGAGTCAATATTAAAAAATGGACATCTGATGCTGACAGAGATATTAAGTTACCTGAAATTGTAGAATTCAATATTAAGCCCAAATGCTGCAACATGAGCAGGCAGAAAATGATGAGTTTGGGTTGACAGTGCAGGAAGTCACAGACCTATAGATCAGGTCTGAGTGCTACTGGTCCCGTGGAAGCCAGTGCTACCTGTCGCGTGGTCAGTGACTAAACCGGCTCCCTCACCGTGCTTGCCTGGTGAGGAAGGTGGCTAGACACTCTGCAGGATGAAAAACAAGACCTGTCGAAGGTGAATGAACCCTCTCGTAGGGTCAATGGCCATCTAGCAAACACGTTCCGCGAAGCGTGGAAAGGGCATCCCTTGCATCGAAGTCTGGTCCGGCCGTTCGCTGCAACTGAACTTCCCCCGGCCGTTTTGGACCCCACCGTGCCAATGGATCCGGGAGGGAATGTTGAGAGAGTGGGTCTGGACCTGTGCAACCCCCTGCTCACCTAAAATCCATTCACGCTCACGCTGTTCCTTTCTGAGGGGTGGGGTATCCTCACACACCCCAGTCCTGTAGTGACAGACAGGAGACAAGATGGTAGGCTTAACCAGCTGGGAGCCATAGTCACAAGTCTGCATGCAGGCGGCAGGGGGAGAGTGGTCGCACATGGATGGCAGAGCGGAGATCTGGTGAGGCATCGCACATGGATGGCAGAGCAGAGATCCGGTGAGGCATCGCACGTGGATCGCAGAGCGGAGATCCGGTGAGGCAGCACCCTCTGTGTCTGAGCAGCCCTGATACGGAGGCACTGCTTACCCCAGAATTAGGGAAGGGCCTAGAAAATGTGGCTCAAACAAAGCCCACTCACACCAATCTGGCCAGTTTGCCGCGACTGGCGGGTCGTCCAACTCTTAGCGGTAAGAATCGCAAGCAGAATCTGATCATCGCCTCATGGAACAGACGAACTCTGTTGGACAATGGTAACTCTGATCGCCCAGACAGACGCACTGCACTTGTTGCTTGTGTGCTCGAGAACTACAACGTGGACACTGCGGCTCACCAGGAGTCCCGACTTGCTGGAGAGGGCGTGCTTTGTGAAGCGAAAGGAGGGTACACATTCTTCTGGTCTGGCAGGCCCAAAGAAGAACAAAGAGAATCTGTTGTGTGCTTGGCTATCAAGAACTGCCTCGCAGCAAAGCTATCAACCCTGCCTGTTGCTGTAAATGACCGAATCCAGACCTTGTGTACACCTCTGCAAGGAAAGTGCCACCTCACCATAGTCAACGTTTACGCCCCAACTCTGACTAATCCCAGTGAAGTCCAGGAGGCATTCTACAGTGAACTGAAAATCACCATCGTGCGTGGCAACTTCTGATAAGCTGCTGTTGCTGGGAGACTTTAATACTCGGGTTGGCAAGGAGTCCACTGTGTGGCCTGGTGTGATTGGATGCCAGGGGGTTGGCAACGGCAACGGTAATGGTCTACTGCTCCTCGCGATGTGCACAGAATTCAAACTGTGCATCACTAACACACTGTTCAGATTGCCAGACAAGCTCAAATGCACATGGATGCATCCATGATCTAAAAGCTGGCATTTCATTGACTATGTCATCACCCGATAACAGGACATCTCTGACATCCGTATCACCAGAGTTAAGCGTGGAGCTGAGTGCTCAACTGATCAGCAAATGGTGTGGTTGGATCTATCGATCAAACCTCCACGCAGACTGAATGCTACCAAACCACCCAGAAAGCTGAACACCACCAAACTGAAACATCGTGAGTGTGCTGATGCCCTGAAATCCTCTGTGGAAACTGCTCTAAGCAGACTGGTTGTGAATCCACCAGACAATATCACTGAGCACTGGAATGCCTTCAAAGAAACGGTCTACAGCGCTGCCCAGGACTCCTTGGGGAAAGTCAAGCGCAAGCATCAGGACTGGTTTGATGAGAGCAACCAATCTGTGCAAGACCTTCTAAGAGCTAAGGCAGCTGCACACCAGACTCTTCTTCCAAACCCAAACTCAAGTTCCAATAAACGTGCCTTTTTGAGTGCAAAATCAACTTTGCAGAGGCAGCTCAGAGCTATGAAAGACCAGTGGTGGGCGAACAAGGCCAAGGACTTACAAGCCTTCGCTGACTGTAATGACTCAAGAAGCTTCTATGAAGCAATCAAGGTTTTGTATGGTCCATCACAACTCCTGAGCAAGGACAGTACATCCATCTTCACTGAGAAGTCAGAGCACATGAAAAGATGGCAAGAATACTTCCACGAGCTGCTGAACAGACCAGGAACCATCACTGATGAAGCACTGGGCAGAGTACACCCTCAATCCATACTGTTCAAGCTAGATGCTCCCCCTACTCTTCATGAGGTCATCAAAGCCATCAAACAGCTAAAACCCAACAAAGCGTGACGGTATCGCAGCCAAGATCTACCAGTATGGTGGTAACACACTGACATCATGCCTGCACCAGCTGTTCACAAAGTTGTGGGGAGCTGCAGAACTACTACAAGACTTCAAAGACACATCAGTCGTGACCATCTACAAGAACAAGGGAGACAAGAGAGAATGCTACAATTATCATGGCATCTCTCTTCTGTGAGTTGCAGGAAAATGCCTCACGAAGATCATCCTTAGATGCTTGGTGTCCAACATCAGTGACACAATCCTTCCAGAAAGCCAGTGTGGTTTTCGAACAGGCCGTAGTACAGTGGACATGATCTTCTCACTGAGGCAGCTCCAAGAGAAATGTGTTGAGCAGCAGAAAAGTCTCTATGTCACATTTGTTGATCTAACCAAAGTGTTTGACACTGTTGGGAGAGCCCCCCCCCCACCCCCACTCTTAACCAACATCATCCATCAGTTCCACGAAGACATGGAAGACCACATCAACATGTGTGATGAGCTGTCAGACCATTTCCCATCAGCAACAGCGCAAAACAGGGTTGTATTTTGGCTCCTACTGTGTTTGGACTCTTCTTCGCTGCTGTTCTTCAGGATGCCACATCAGGCCTGAAGTCAGGGGTCTTCCTACAAACGAGGGCTGATGGCAGCTCCTCAACCTCGCAAGACTGAGAGCAAAAACAAAAGTCAGGGGCATTGTGGCACATGAGCTACGGTCTGCTGATGACTGTGCACTGGTTGCCCACTCTCTCAAAGACTTACAGGAGATCACCAGTCGCTTTGCCAGTATAGCCAAAAGTTTCGGACTGACAATCAGCCTGAAAAAGACAGAGGTTTTGTACCAACCAACTCCTGGCTCAAGCTACGAAGAACCAACTGTCCTCATTGATGACACTCGTCTCAATGCTGTCAACAAGTTTTGTTACCTGGGCAGCATAATAACATCCTCAGCTTCTCTGGATGTAGAGATTGAGTCAAGAACCAGAAAAGCCTGCTTTGCCTTTGGTCAGCTGAAAAATCAAGTTTAGTCACAGAATATCAGGTTGGCCACCAAGTTCAAGGTATACAGGGCCATTGTCATATCAGCCTTGCTATACGGTGAGATATGGTGCCCATATCAGAGTTACTTAAGCCAGCTTGACCAACTGCAGCAGCGTCACCTACGTTATCTGATGAAGATCACCTGGCGAGACAAGATCTCCAATACCGAGATCCTCTCTCAAGCCAGAGTGCCAGCAGTTTCAACTTTGATTGAAAGGTTGTCAGAACTGCGCTGGGCAGGACATGTTGTCAGAATGCCTGACGGAAGACTGCCCAAGGACATCCCAACTGTCCAGTGGTACCCAAAAACAAGGAGGCCAGCGACTACAGTACAAGGATGTTCTGCACAGGAGCCTCAAGAAAGCTGACATTGCCCCATCAACATGGGAGGATCTGGCTCAAGATCGCTCACAGCGGAGGGATGCCATCAGAAAAGGTGTGGACACTGCTGAGAACAAGCTCATAGAGGCAACAGGGGAAAGGCACAGGAAGTGCCACAACAGAGCTTCTGCCCCTGCTGCACCTCCAGGCCTCACCTGCCAAGTATGTGGCAAGTAGTGCCTGTCAAGGATCGGCCTGTACGGCCACTCCAGGATGCACATATCAAACCCCACTAACTGACTGAAAGGAACCATCATCACCCTATGGGATGGATGGATGGATGGAGGGAGAGAGATGTATATATCAGGATGGGATTGGGAGAGCAAATCAAATTGGCAGGCAATGGAGATACTGGGGTTACCTCATAAATGCAGGTTCTCCTCCAAGCAATCACCCATTCTGTATTTGGTTTCTCCATTGTGAAGGAGACCACATTGTGAATATCAGACTCAATGCAACAGATTGGATAAAATGCAACTAAATTACTGCTTCACCTGGAAAGATAGTTTGAGTCCGTGGATGGTGATTTTCACTTTTCACTTGAGAATTTAAGGTGTTTGTAACAAGGATGCTTGCCTTGATAATTGGAACAATGGTTAAGTAGCTTAGCACTATCGAGAAAGGAATCAGTTATTTGATCAAAATTGCACTTATCAACATATATCAGCAGCCTCTTTACAACTAATCTACTGCGGCTTCAGTACAGATAATCCACAGGACATCTCTAAATGTCCCTGATTTCCAATACCTAGAGGGAGAAGGGCATCAGCTAAATGGAAACGTGATTACCTTCAGGTTCACTTCAAGTTTCACACTATCCTGATGTGGATATATAGAAACATAGAAAAACTACAGCACAATACAGGCCCTTTGGCCCATAAAGCGCCAAACACGTACTTACTTTAGAAATTACCTAAGGTTACCCATAGCCCTCTATTTTTCTAAGCTCCATGTACCTATACAGGAGCCTCTTAGAAGACCCTACTGTATCCACCTCCAACTGTGCCCTCTCGTGTTAGCCATTTCAGCCCTGGGAAAAAGCCTCTGACTATCCACACGATCAATGCATCTCATTTGATACACCTCTATCAGGTCACCTCTCATCCTCTGTCACTCCAAAGAGAAAAGGCCACGTTCACTCAACCTATTCTCATAAGCCATGCTCCCCAATCCAGGAAACATCCATGTAAATCTCCTCTGCACCCTTTCTATAGTTTTCGCATCCCTCCTGTAGTGCGGTGACCAGATCTGAGTACAGTACTCCAACTGGGGTCTGACCAAGGTCCTATATACCTGTAACATTACCTCTCGGCTCCTAAACTCAGTCCCACGATTGATGAAGGCCAATGCACCGTATGCTTTCTTAACCCTCAGAGTCAACCTGCGCAGCAGCTTTGCGTGAACTATGGAATCAGACACCAAGATCCCGCTGATCTTCCATGCTGCCAAGAGTCTTACTGTTATCCTTTGGTCAAGATCTTGGAGCTCTCCGCCTCACAATATTACAGGAATATCTTTATCACAAGTACTTAAGTGTTTGATGTAGAAAGCTGACAGCCATTTTCTCAAGGGCAACCAAGGATAAGATATACATGCCCACCATGCTTGGATTACTTCAACCGATGAAATTGAGAGGAGAATTCTGTGAAGTATTTTTATAATTACCAAAATATTTGCTGCAATTCACATTGATTAAATAATTTATCTGGTTTTTGGTCTTTAATTCCAAATTGTTATGAAGATAGAGGGATAAAAAAATTAGACCCTTTCTGCGGAAGTTTCTCAGTTGCACTGGAGAAACTGTTGAGGCAAAGATCTTCTAACCTCATAAGAAAATATTTGATGTGGAGGAGATGCAAATTCACTGGAAAAAAAGAGCATTGTAATTAGATTTCTGTTGCTCCAGCAAAGAGCTGGAACAGAAAATGTGACCCAAGTGGTCTCTATTTGGTCAACAAACTTTTACTTTTCTACAGCACATGACTACATCACACAAGACTGGAGACTGAATAACTGTGACAACTACCGTTGTAATTGATGGGCAAGGAAGTCGATGAAAAGTCAAGTTATTGTGCAGAAATCACCCCCAGTCATTAAAGGAACCATACCAGAAATTTCTTTTTAAAATATTAAAACAAATGTCTGCTTATCTTGAAAACCTTATTGAAAGAATCAGCTTTGACCACAGACCCAATGAATTCTTAATTCTTTAAAGTAATATGCTGAATGATTGATTTCCTATTCCAGTACTCAAATGGTTACAGGTAAAATACTCATGCCATATATCAACATGAAAAATGGATCTGTCAACTTATTACAGGAAATGGAAACATTTTCTCTTGAAAACATCTGTTCAGTTTTGAGACCCATTGGGATTACATGCTTTGTCAGGTATGTCTTCAGATTTCTATCTCTTTACTGAGAGGTTATCCGTTAAGAAATGGGCGGAGGGAAAAAAGGGATGAAGTTATCCTGATAAAACAGAAGTGTATTATATCATGAGACTTGTTTTCAGAGAAATGGATAAGTTTTAATTCCTTCTTCACTGAGCAGACACATCAAAGTGAGGAGAAACTATGAGGAGAGATTTAACTGGACTGTACTAGCCGGAGTTCAGAAGAATGAGAGGAGATCTATTAGAAATATATAAAATTATGGAAGTGATAGATAAGGTAGAGGCAGAAAAGTTGTTTCCATTGGTAGGTGAGACTAGAACTAGGGAACATAGACTCAACATTCAGGGAGTAGATTTGGGACAGAGATGAGGAGAAACTGCTTTTCCCAGAGAATGGTGAATCTGTGGAATTCTCTGCTGAATGAAACAGTGGAGGCTACCTCAGTAATTATATTAAGGTTGGATAGACCTTTGCATAGTAAGAGAATTAAGGGTTATGGGGAAAAGGCAGTTAGGTGGAGATGAGTCAATGGCCAGATCAGCCATGATTTTATTGAAAGGCGGTGCAGGCTCGATGAGCCAGATGCCCTGGTCCTGCTCCTATTTCCTATCTTTTTATGTTGAAAGCTATTTTGTCTTCTGAATACTTTCATTCCTGTTCTAACTTAACAATAACATCTTTTCCCCCAGTGATTGGGATTGCGGTGAGTATTTCAGCTTTAATCCTAGCTTAGACTGCTCAGTGAAGACTATTTCTCTTTCTCGACACTCTTCAAGGAATCAAAAAGAAAATGGCTGGAATACTTAGTAAGTTAGGCAACATCTGTAGAGAGTGAAACTCTATCAAAACTTCTGAAGGGTCATCAGTCATTTCCATCTTTGAAAAAGTGCCTGATCTGCTGCGCATCTCGAACATTTTCTTTTTATATTTCAGATTTTCAGCATTTTAATTTTTTTTTTGTTGCTCTTCAATTTTGAAGTAGAGATTTGTCTGTGACTCATAGCTTTCACTAAGTTAACAACCTCACTCTTTAGAAGCAACAGGTTACCTGTCATCTGAAATTCAGCCATGCTGGGTGTGATATGATAGCCATTACTACTGAGCATATGGCATGAATTCTGTTGGTACAAGACAACAAATTTTATGTTTTATGTGAATGACAATAAACCTGATTCTGATTCAGATTCCGAGGATTGGGAACTTTTCTTTTATTAATTTTGGGGGGAAAAAAGGAAAATAGAAAGCAAAATAAATTTACGAAGCAAGTTTCTTCAAGTACAAGAAATCTAACATAAAAACAAAAAAAAGCGCTTTCTTGGCTTTGCCCCTATATGAGCTATGTGTTCTGGGATTACAGGACCTTAGAAATGCAGCTTCCCTGATAATTTCTAGTTCTTCTCTCTCCTGTCCAGCAACCAAAATCTTTAGCTGCCTGGCAGGTCCGTAAGGACCCAACGAGTAAAACTCTGGTGGTGGGGTTGCAGAGAGACTGTGGTTGGAGTAATCCGATATGAGCCAGAATAAGAAAGATGGGCTGATCATGGCTGGAGGTGAAGTAAGGTAATGAGCAAATTAGTATTAAGCAATTCTTTATCAAGTATGTAATCGAACATAGAGCATAAAACAGCAAGATCTTCAGCCTACGAGTTTGTGACAAACATGATGTCAGATTAAACTAATCCTATCCGCCTGCACATGGTCTATATCCCTTCATCGCTCTGCCTTTTATATTCAAGAAAATGCATCCAATTGAACTTCAATCTACTATCCTCCTGTAGCATGTGATAATTCTTGTATCTAATCTTCTGACCTCTCCCAGTGCAGCTATTAACTCAATACCAATATGGGATGAAATGAAGATTAAATTTATCCTTTACAGTCAGAAATAATTGTATTAAATCAGTCTGTGTTGGATTTAAAACACAATACCACAACAATATTTGTCACACTGCATCACACATTCCTCTGCTAATAGTTTTTTATAATAAATGCCCTGGGTTATAGCTTGGGGCAAAGCAATGCAAATTAACTATAAACAGAACATTCAGTGATATGACTGAACAAGAGAAATCTGTTAATTTTCAGACTTGTGTTGCAGTATTGATTGGCTGCTGGAAGCAATTCTATCAGAGCAATCTCTAGTACTTAAGCAAAACCAAACTGATTGATAACTTCTGTCAATGACAAATGCATTGATGTCCACCTACTTAAGAAAAGTACAATCCTAATGCAGCAAAGAGTTCTGTAATCTGACACCCTCAAAGAAACCAATTCCATCAAGCTTCTCAGTGGCTCAAGTGAATTTATCTAGTACAAAGATGAATGTGGCAAAACAGAAAGATTTTAGCTTTACACTATGTTATTTCTTCAAAATCCTCCATGTTTTGTCAGTCAAAGCAAACATAAAAGACAATGAGCTCATCTGGGAGTGAAACTTTGTTGTCAACTATGCTACTTGGTTTTACTTTATAGGAGGTGATAGCATTCAAGCTTTGACACAACTGACAAACATACATGCTTCTGTGATTCAAATTTTGCCTGGAATTGCTGCTTTGCATGTGAAATGGCTTTCTGGAGGTCACACCCAGTCTCTTTTATTTTACTTTGTCACAAGACCTGAATGCCATTGACCTGAGCCTTAGCAAATTGCAGATCTCTTTGGTTCATCCAGGGTTTCTGGGTGGGGAAGACTGGATTATTTTAAGGGACAAACACATCTACACCTGACTTTATAAAGTCTGTGATGACCTTGGTGAGTTCTTGAACATGGCCCAGTCCACTGACTTGAAGCGATCCCACCACAGTTCCTCCTCTGCCGCCTGCGATCACCTCTTTGTTGTCCTTACCTCTGGAGTCTTGCTCTTTAGCCTCTGCTTGTGTGCAAGTAGGAGGAGGAGAGTCAGATGATCAGATCTGATTTCCCAAAATGCATTCTAGGGATGGAATGGTAGGCATTCTTATTGTCGTGTAACTGTGGTCGAGTGTGTTGACACCCCTGGTAATGCAGGTGAGAGGTTTTTCAAGCAAGCTTGACTGAAGTTCCCGGCAATAATTTGAAAGGCTGCAGGGTAGACTCTTTCTTCTTTGCTAATCGTGGGTCTCAATACATCAAATGACAATAGACAATAAGTGCAGAAGTAGACCATTCGGCCCCTCGAGTCTGCACCGCTTGCCTAACATCAGCCTTTGGCAGCATGGAAACTGCGGTCAGTATCATGGAGGAGAATTCTCTTGGTAAGTAGGATGGACAGTACTTATCATCAGATGTTCCAGGTTAGGAGAACAAGAATGCAACAAGAGCACTATGTCTGAGCACCACAAAGAGCTTATTGTGAAACGCAGACCACACCTGTTGCCTTTTCTGAATCAGCAGTTTTGTCCAACTCGTGCATAGGTGTTAAACTCAAGGCCCATGGGCCATATCCGGCCCGGCGTACAATTATATCCGGCCTGCGAGATCATTTTAGATGGATCTATTATTTTAATTATTAATGGCCCGGCGATATGGAGCCTATGATTGTAAGTTAATACCAATCATAAAAATAATGCTTGCTCAGCAGTCTTCCTCATAAGAAATGGAATTTGTGAAGTGAAACACTTTGTAGTTATAGCAGAGACTGAGACACATGAGAACAGGCTGAAAAAACGGAGGCAATGAAAGCCGCGTTCGCACGCGCCCGACTGATCCGGCCCACATGAAGCTGCATTTTGCCCAATCCGGCCCGTGACTTAAAATGAGTTTGACACCCCTGAACTAGTGGATCAAGAACCCTTCTACCTCGAGTGCTGTATTCAGCATGTCCAGAGGGAGCCATGTCTCTGTGAAACAGAAACTGCAGCAATCACTCACTTCCCTCTTATACAGCAATCTTGCCCTTAGCTCCTTAATCTTCTTCTCCAGTGACTGTGTGATGGTTGGAGGAAGTTTAATACCCCATTGTTTTAGTCTTCCCTCCTTCTGGCCAGGGTGATGGATCTGTGTTCGCTTTAAAGTGTCGTACAGTACTTGCATTCCTGAGTCATGTCTGCTGAGTTCTTCAGGAGTTGCTAGGTTGTTTAGATGTTACTTAGAGGGAACTTACAGGCTGCAGACTGCAGAGATAGTAGTTCAGAGAAGTAAATCAAGAAGTTTTGTGAGCTCTACACAAAATGTCACCATGTATCGCCAGCATCATCTTGAACAGGAGCCACCTTCACGAAGTCCCACAACCCCTTATGACCCTGTGATTTCAGCCGGCGTGAAAGCCCCCTTCAGCAAGATGAACCCACGGACCAGGTACCTTGCTGAGTACAGACGACCTGTGCTGATCCACTGGCTGGAACGTTCACTGATATTTTTATGATCTCTCGCCTCACCAAACTGAGGTACCCACCTGCTTTAAGCAGGCTTCATTATATCGGTGCTGAAGAGGATAATGGTAACCTGCCTCAAGGTACTATCATCGAATAGTACTTGCATCCACTGTGATTTGAGAAATTGGTAGTTTAACATTTCAGCTCCTGCCTGGGGAGTAACTTGGATCTGTTTCAATTTGCCTCCCATCGCAATAAGTCAACAGCAGATGCCCTTTCATTGACTCTCCACTCCATGCTGGAACTTCTGGATAATAAAGGTGCATTCATCAGGATGCTCTTCATGAACTACAGCTGTGCATTCAACACCATCACCCCCTCAAAACTAAACAATAAGCTCCAAGGCGTTAGCTTCATTACCTCCTTGTGCAACTGGATCCTTGATTCCCTCACTGTAGACTCTAGTCAGTTTGGATTGGCAACATTTCCTCCACAATCACCATCAACACAGGTGCACCACAAGGCTTTGTGCTTGGCCCCTGGTCTACTTGATTATCCTTATGACTGTGAAGATGAGCACAGCTTCAATGCCATACTTAAGCTGCTGATGACACCACTGTCATTAGCAGCATCAAAGGTATATGAATCTGCATATAGGAGGGAGATTGTGAGGAGAGATTGTTAGCCTTGTGAAATGTGGGAGGACAGGGAGACTTCAAATGTCTGACAGCTATGCCATGTTTAAGTTGCTGACAACGGTGGTGATGAATCAGCTTAGAGGAGGGAGATGAAAAATCCAACTGAGTGATGTCAATGTCAGCAAGAACAAGGAGCTGATTATTGATTTCAGGAGGAGGAAACTGCAGGTCCATGAGCCAGTCCTCATCAGGAGATCAGAGGTGGAGAGCATCAGAAACTTCAAATTCCTCAGCTTTATCTTTTCAGAGGATTTGTCCTGCACCTCAGACGTAAGTGCCATTACATAGAAGGCATGGCTCTACTTTCTAAGAAGTTTGTGATGATTTAGCATGTCATCTAATACTTTGATAAACTTCTATAGATGTTTGGTAGAGAGAATGCTGACTTGTTCCATCATGCCCTTGGACAGAAAAGCCTACAAAATGTAGTTGATACAGCACAGTCCATCACAGGTAAAGCCCACCCCCCACCATTGAGCACATTTACAAGGAGTCACAGGAAAGCTGCATCTATCATCAAGGACCCCCACCATCCAGACCATTCTCTCTTCTCACTGCTGCCATCAGGAAGAAGGTACAGGAGCCTCAGGTCCTACACGTAAGGTTCAGGACCAATTGTTTCCCCTCAATATTCAGGGATAATTTCACTCGCCCCAATATTGAAGTGATTTCACAACCTATGGACTCAAATTCAAGGACTCTAATACTCATGTCCTCAATATTCATTATTTATTTATGTATTTATTATTCTTTTTTTAATATTTGAACAATTTGTTGTATTTTGCAAATTGGTTGTTTGTCTTTGTTGTGTACACTTTTTCATCGATTCTATTGCGTTTCTTTGTATTTACTGTGAATGCCCACAAGAAAATGAATCTCAAGATAGTATATGGTGACATTGATAAGAACTTTACTTTCAACTTTGAATGTTGTTTTCATGCAATATTCTGTAATAATTCCAGTAACTTAGATTAGTGTGAGTGAGGGCATTAGCTTTACTCTGTATTTTGTGTGAAATTAGCTGATCTGAATGTGTTGAGGAGGATGGAAGTTACGTCAGTGTTCTGGAAAAACACAGATACCTTTCCCACTCCTGAACATCTTCAGTGGGGGATTTCATTGTGCAAGGTCTCCAATGGAAAGGGTGAGCAGCTTCTCATTCCTGGGCTTCAGCATCTCAGAAGATCTATCCTGAGCCCAACATATGAAGAAGCCATGCCAGCAACTCTACTTCATTAGGAGTTTGAGGAGATTAGATATGTCACCAAAGACTTTTACAAATTTATAAATTGCACTGAGGGTTGGTCTTTTATTTTTATTCTTTTTCTTCCTTAATTGGGTTCTTTCAGGTTTCTTACATGGTGGCTACCTGTGAGCAAATAACTCTCAAGGTTGTATAATTTATACATTCATTGATAATAAATGAATTCTGAATCTGGAACGTACAGTAGAGAGCATTCTGTCCTGTTGTATCTCAGCCTCAATGTTGCAGCTCCATCAAAGGTACAATCCTCCCATCCAGGACATCACAACCATTGAGACAGTGCCTCAAGAAGTCAATATCTGTCAATAAGGACCATCACAATGTGAGATGTGCCCTCCTCTCATTAGTATCATTGGGAGGGAGGTACAGGAGTCTGAAGACCCACAGCATCTTCCTCTCATCCAGCAGACTTCTGAATGGTTCATAAACCTATGAACACTACCTCATTAATCCTTTTTCTTGAACTGAAGTGGGACCAATGTCCTAGCTGGGAAATCTGCTTTTTTCAATGGGGGGATTTAAACAAGATTGGGGTTATTGGGGAAATGGGTGAAGAGACTTGAGACCCTAAGTGCAGGTGGAAGACTCTTAAGAAAAAAAGGTCATATTAAGAGTCCAAGGAGAGCATGTTTCTGTGAGGGTGACATCAGGTTCAGGGAATCCTGACTGATGAGAGATATTGAGGCTCTGTCTGGTCAGAAAAAAAAAGAGGCATCGTATTTTAGGCAGCAGGGTACAAATAAATCCATTGACAAATTTAAAAAAGAGGTTGAATAGGCTTAAGAGGGAATTCAGGTGGGTAAAAACAGGATCTGAGATGTATTTGGCATGCAGGGTTAGTTCTCCATTTAAATTCACAGTGAAACAATGACTAGGGAGAAGTAAGGTACCCCCGAAGACCATCAGAGCTGCCAGTGAGTGGCAGCAGATGACTGAGATTTTTAAAGTCTATTTCTCTTCAACTTTAGTAAGGATCATGGAAACCTGAGAAAAGGGGTAAATAAGTAACATATGCATATTACAAGAAAAGAGGTATTTGCAGCCTTGTAGTGCCTTAAACTGGGCATATCCCCACAGCCTGGCCAAATAATCCCTGGTCAGGGAAGAAATTAGAGAGGCCCTTGTAGAATAATTCGCTTTATCATAAGTTCCTGAAAAGTTTCAGTAGATTGGAGGGTGGTGAACGTTGTTCCATTGTTCAAAAAGGATAGCAAAGACAGGCCAGGGAACTACAAGCCTGAAAACTTGATTTCAGTTGCAAGGTAACTACTGGAGGGAATTCTAGAGGATAGGATGTCCCGTCACTTGGATAGTTAACGCTTCATGAAGAATAATTGACATGGCTTTGTGAGTGGGGAGCGATTCTGACAAATCTTTTGGAGCTTTGCAAAGAAGTAACTAAGGGGATTAGTGAAGGTAGAGCAGAGCACAGCATATGGGTTTTAATAAGGTCTTTGACAACGAACCACATGGCAGGCTAATCTGGAAGGTTTGATCACATGGGATTCAGGGGAATCTAACAAGGTGAATTTAGGATTGGTTTGATAGGAAGCAGAGAGTGATGGTTGAAGGTTTATTCTCTAACTTGGAGTCCTGTGGGTAGTAGAGTGTTGCAGAGATCAGTGCTGGGTCATTATTACTGTAAATAATTTAGATATGAAGGTACATGGCATGATTAGTAAGTTTGTTGATGATACTAATTTAGGGTGTCTTGTTGGTGAAACGGGTTAGAATGAATTGCAGATAAATCAGTTCGGGAGATGGTCTGATGATTTGCAAGTAGATGGTCAAACCAGGATTGGACTTATACAGTAAATGGCAGAGCACCGATATGTGCTGTGGAGCAGAGGGACCTGAATACAAATGCACAATTTAGACCATAAGATATAGGAGGGGAACTATCAAGTCTGCTCTGCCATTTCAACATGGCTGATCCAGTTTTCCTCTCTGGCCCAATCTCCTGCCTTCTCCCCGTATCCCTTCATGCCCTGACTAATCAAGAATCTATCAACCTCTGCCTTAAGTATGCATTAAGACTTGGCCCCCACAGTTGCCTGTGGCAAAGATATCCACAGATTAACACTCTTTGGCTAAAGAAATTCCTCCTCATCTCCATTCTAAAAGGATGCCCCTCTATTCTGAGCTTGTGTCCTCGGATCATAGACTCTACCACCACAGGAAATAAGCTCACCACATCCACTCTATCAAGGCCTTTTACCATTCGATAGATTTGAATGAGGTCACCCTTCATTATTCTGAATTCGAGTGAATACAGACCCAGTGCCATCAGACACTCTTCATATGACAAGTCATACAATCCTGGAAACATTTTCAGGAGCCTCTTTTGAATATTCTCCAGTTTCGGCACATCCTTTCTAAGATAAGGGGCCTCACCAGTGCTTTATAAACTTTCAACATTACATCCTTGCTTTTGTATTCTAGTCCTTTTGAAATGAATGCTAAAATTGTATTTGCCTTCCTCACAACAGACTCAACCTGCAAATTAATCTTTAGGGAATTGTGCATAAGGACTCCTAAATCCCTTTGCACGTCAGTTTTTTGTGTTTTCTCTCCACTTAGAAAACAGTTAACCCTTTCATTTCTTCCACCAAGGTACATAACCATACACTTCCTGACACTGTATTCCAGCTGCCACCTTTTCCCCCATTCTAATCTAAGTCCTTCTGTAGTCTCACTACTTTCTCAAAACTACCTGCCCCTCCACCTATCTTCATGTCATCTGCAAATTTTGCAATAAAGCCATCAATTCCATCATCCCATGACCTTTAAGGTAAAAAGAAGTGGTCCCAACACAGACCCCTATGGAACACCACTAGTCATCGGCAGCCAGTCAGAACAGGCTCCCTTTATTCCCACTCTTTACCTTCTGCTAATCAGCCACTTCCTTATCCATGCTAGAATCTTTCCTGAAATACCATGGACTCATAGCTTGTTAAACAGGCTCACGTGTATCACCTTGTCAATGCTTTCTGAAAATCCAAGCACACAACATCAACCAATTCTCCTTTGTCTATCTTGCTTGTTACTTCTTCAAAGATTTCCAATGGATTTGTCAAGCAAGATTATCCTTTGAGGAAACCTTGCTGACCTTTTTATCATGTGCCTACAAGTACCCTGAGACCTCATCCTTAATAATCGACTCCAACGTCCTCCTAACCACTGACATCAGACTAACTGGCCTATAGTTTCCTTTCTTCTGCCTCTCTCCCTTCTTGAAAAGTTGAATGTCATTTGCAATTTTCCAGTCTTCCAGAACCATTGCAGAATCTAGTGATTCTTTAAAGATCATCACTAATAGCTGCACAATCTCTTCAGCCACCTCTTTCACCCTGGAGTGTACAACATCTGGTCCAGGAGACTTGTCTAACTTAAGACATTTCCCCAAGAACCTCCTCTCTAGTTATGGTAACTTCACACACTTCATTCCCCCCGGCAGCTGGAACTTCCACTATCCTCCTGGTGTCTCCCACAGTGAAGACTGATGCAAAATGCTTATTCAGTTCATCCGCTATTTTGTTGGCCCCCATTTCTACCACTCCAGCATCATTTTTCAGTGTTCCGATATCCACTCTCGCCTCTCTTCTACACTTTATGTATTTAAAGAAACTTTTGGTATCCTCATTAATATTATTAGCTTACTTTCGAATTCCATCCTTACCCTCTTTTTGACTTTTTTAGTTGCCTTCTGTTGTTTTTTTTTAATAAGATTCCCAATCCTCTAACTTTGCACTAATTTTTGCTCTATTATATGCCCTCTTTGGCTTTTATGTTGACCTTGACTTCGCTTGTTAGCCACGGTTGTGTTATCTTCCCTTTAGAATACTGTGGAAGGCCACATTCATAATAAATTGATGCGCCATCTATAACTCTCAAACGATAGGCTTTTATTAGCTGCAAGAAACCACCACACAACATCCTGGAGACTGAGGGGGGAGCAGTGCCTCCAACTGCCTTTATACAGGGGTCTGTGGGAGGAGCCACAGGAGCAGTCAGCAGAGGGGCGTGTCCAGACAGGTGTATGTAGTTCACCACAAATACTTCTTCCTCTTTAAGATGTATTGGGAAGTCCATAACAAGAGGACACAGATGCAGTATAAGAGGGGAGAGATTGATAAGAAACCTGAGAGGTAACTGCTCTGCACACATTAGGTAGTGAGTACCTGCAATGTATTGCCAGAGAAAGTGGTCAATCCGAGTACAATTGCAACCTTTAAGCGGCATTTGGATAAATATATGGAGGGGAGAGGCTTGGAGCACTATGGGCCAAATGCGAGCGGCTGGATGTAGCAGGGAGAATTCTGTAGTTGCACAGAAGATTTGGACCAAAGGGCCTTTTTCCATGCTGTATTACCCTGACTCTGTTAGACTATTTATTTGTTTTGTAAATTATAGTAATTTTTACATTGAAAAGCTGTAAAACAACAACTTTCATGTCATATGAGTCAGTGATAATGAACCTGATTCTGATTCAGGAAACTCTTGTGAAAGTGACCATGTCTGGACAGAAAGGTGAAGGTGGGGAAAGGATTATTGTAACATCCTTAAGGCGAAGTAGTCACTAATGCTTTAGCAAGAATTCAGAAATAAATAATTGTACTTTCACAAGATACTTGAGAACAGTAGTGATTTGTCACTAGCAGTCTTGTGGGCTCTTTGAGTAAGACTGTTAATACAATATCAGAGGGTGCAGAAAATGGAAAGAAAAACTGCTGTTATGTATTTTGCCTTTGAAGAACACTTTCTAGCAGAAACTATATATTTAAGAGCTAAAAGTCCTCCCTCGCGTAATATCAACATAAACAGAATTTGTGGCCATTTTTTTCTCACAAATACTGAACATGAAAGTTTTAGTCCAGTGGTTAGTTCATATCTTTTAACCTCAGGAGTAATTTTAACATTTGAGAGAAAGTAAAAATATAGTAGAGGCCATCAGAATGTGAAGCCCCAAGCTCAAGAACATTTTTCTTAAATAATATAGAGCAATAAGAAATATATCTACAATCAATGGCTTACATTTACTACTCATGGAACATAGGACCACCTGGCTGTAACCTGAGCCTATTCTGTATTTCATCAAAATCTATGATCTACCTCCATCTACAAGGAGAAGAATTACAAAGCTGAAAGGTTAGTTTACCGACAGTAACCTCTAACCATGTGTCTGATAACAAGGCCACTTAAAAATTTTGAGATACAAGATTTTATGATGTTCTGAGTCAACTTTCACTCTCATAATGACTTGAATTTATTAAACTAATGAACTCCTTAAGGAAGAATAGATCACTAACCTGCCAGAATACTAATAGATATATGCAAAATTATGCCCTACCAAGTAGTATATCCTGTGTGAGAAATTCTCTACAGTGCATCAAACATTCATTATTCACTGCAAACCTATATAATGCTAAACCTCTTTGGCAAGGCTCTATGTGTTGTCTGGATCAATGTCTTTTTTAATAACATTATTACCTAAGTGCCTGGTTTAGAAACTGCAGTAGACCAGAGGAATCGGCCTATTAGCCAATTTTCCAGTAGGAACATTTGCAACTCCATCATTCTTCATGGTTTATTTAATATTTCAGTGATATTTGAATAATATTGTAAATATATTGTTAGATTAAGCATTCATTGTTCATTTAAATAATTAATGCAGATTATTTGTCAAAGTATGTCAATGGCATACGTTATCACACCACCATTTTATCAGTGCATGCCTCACTAAAGTAAGAACGAAAATAGATTTCATATGTTATTCCCAGCTCAGTGGGTTTTTTTCAATTAGTTTTATGTTTTGGAGTTAAAAAACATTACAGTCGCAATGAGCAAGATTTAAGACAAACCCTGGACAACTAAAGGAGACATTCAAGATAAACCAAATTGCAGAAAGGTGTTCTAGTTTTTTTAAAAAGTGCAGGACATGGTTTCCTTGGAAGAGGAAAGTTGATCAAGTTTAAAAAGCAGCAGAGAAATCTCTTTGCACTTGTGTGGTGTTTGCTTCAACAGTGCATAAAGGTGCTAATTTGTTGAGACTGGTTCTACAAACTCACCTGAGGTTGTTTTCTTTTAAGTAATCTATTTAACAGTTCTCCCTTTGGTCCTTCCTCCACTCTCCTCGACTTCTCGAAGTCCAGTGCACTGGTGAGGTTAGCAACCAATATCCACCTCAAGCTCTTGTACCTCCACAACTATCTTTATTGCATGCTGTTTCGTGGTAAGAAAGCCAAACCACTATCCCAGTTTCACCATTCACACCACAGCTGCACTATTGATGCCACTTTTCATTCCAGTGCTTCTAATGTGCCATTCTTTTCCCTCAACTGCAGTTTCTGTCACTGTAAGCAACCGGGTTCTCAGTAATGCCTGTTGCTACACTTATACCCTCACTCTGCCTTTCATTCAGAACTGGGATGAGCTTCCCTCTGTCAGAAAATTCCACTCAGAGATTTCCACATTCAACAAATTTTCCAGCACAGTCTCTGTTTCATCCACTTTCAGCAGTTTAAGAAAAATCTTCCCTTTAGGAACTCGTTCTCATTTCCATCTCCAGCAATCTTCACCTCTTTTCCCATGAAATACAAAGAAGTGCATTTCTTCCTGTGCAGTTGCTGGAGTTATGCTGCCCTTTTGCATCCTCCTGTCACACTCTCCATGAATCCCTTCATAAAGAAGCAAATTGCTTGAGCTTCTTTCCATTTATCAACTATTCATTGCGATCGATATGACCTTCTGTCTGCTGGAGATGCTGGACATTGATTGTGAGTGGATTGTGGATCATCAACATTTAGAGAGCAAGCATGAAATTGAACCTCGATTCACCCATCATTATAACTCTCCAGTTCATTCTGTTCCAATGAGGTTCAAAATAAGCTCAAGGAACAACACAGTTTCACTAAGAACATTATAACCATCCAGACTCAGCAAAGCACTGAAATATTCAGCATTTCCAATACCTTAATTTCAAATTTCCATCATTCATAGTGATTTTAGGTAATTAGATTGTGAGACAGCTTCACGAAGCACCTTTGTTCCACCCGCCACCAAAAGCAGGATCTCCAGTGACCACCCATTTCAATTTCACTTCCCATTCCCGTTCCAACATTTCAGTCCATGGCCTCCTCTACTGCCGAGATGAGGCCACACTCGGGTTGGAGGAATAACACCTTATATTCCGTCTGGATAGCCTCCAACCTGATAACAGGAACATCGATATCTTGACCTTCCAGTAATTTCCCAGCCCCCCTTCACCATTCCCCATTCCTGTATCCCTCTTTCACCTTATCTGCTTACCAGCCCTCTGGTATCCTCTCCTTCCCTTCCTTCCATGGTCTATCAGATTCCCCCTTCCCCAGCCCTTTATCTCTTTCACAAATTAACTTTCCATCTCTTTACTTCACCCCTCCCTCCTTCCTGGATTCACCTATCACCTCCCCTTGTACTTGTCCCTCCCCTCCTCCCACCTTCTTAATCTGACTTCTCCCTTTTATCTCCACTCCTAATGAAGGATAGCAGTCCAAAGCATCAACTGTTTTCTCTGCCATAGGTGCTGCCTGACCTGCTGAGTTTCTCTAGTGCTTTGTTTATTTTCTGTCCTCTTGGCACCTTCCTGCATCTGGTACCATCATCACTTTTGTCAAAATATTTCTCCTGTCTTCCTCTCCTTCACAAAGTCCCTCCCTTCTCTTCTCCTTTCTTTACCTTTTAAAACACATTTACCTCTAACTTTTGCCAATGCTGATGAAAAGATATCACCATGAAATATTAGTGGTGTAGCTGTCTAAGGTTCTGAAAGTAAGAGAGGTAAACTTGTTTTAGACCAATAGAATGTTTGCCACAAAAAACCTTTAGTTGAGTGTAATGGACTGTATCACTATCCTGGACCACCCTTGCACATAGTCCTCCCTCTAGGACTGAGAAGGCAGCTCACCACCTCCTTCTTGAGGGTTACTAGCGATGGCAACTAATTGCTTGCTCAGCCTGCAAAGACCACATCCCTTGAATGAATGTAAAAAACAAGCTAGACTGGAAGATACTTCATGAAAGCCAGAGAAAAAAAGCAGATTTAAGAAGTTCCTAAATACAAAAAAGGTATCAAATAAATACATATTTGAATAGATCCCACAAGATTTTTGTATCTGAACTGAAAGGTAGGAGAAAAACAAATATAAGAATAAATTATAGCATGTTTTCTTTGAGTGGAAATAGACTTTTGCTGTCAGTAGTATGAAGGAATTACAATTTTACAGTACCCATAATAAAATTTATGCATAAGAAATTTTTTCGTAGACATTTTTCATAATCTATAAACAAATGACTTTGATGTAGATTTTAGTAACTTTGGTAACCATGCCAACATGGAAACATTCAGCAAATAATGATAAATCGCTTTGAGACTCTATTTCTTCATTGTTAATATCTGTTCTAACAGATCATTGCTGTTTACTTTTCTAACATGATTTATTTTATATTTGTTTATATTAAAATTAATTTTCATTCTTTAATAATTTTTAAAAATGGTTCAGTATATCCATATGTTATTTATTTTCTTTATATTTGCCATCTGCTTGCAGAGTGTGGTATTGTTAGCAAGTGTTCCAGTGCTTGTAGTGTTCATTCCAATTCCTAATTGACTTGCAGAACAGTAGAAAATAGAACAGACCACACAAAATTACACTGGTGACTAAGAACAAAGATTCTGGAGTGGTCCTTTCAAAGACGGAATTATATTCTACTTTGTTAACTTTATTTTTTAACTAAGCAACCATAGCTTGCATACGTCATTAGCAAATCCAGCATATGTGGTTCATATTGAATTGCTTCTGAACTGAAGAGGCAGTTCAGTTGTGACCACATTGGTAAGTCTGGTGTCACATGTAGGCACATAATCAGGTTTTCATTTAAGAAGGACTGTGATAGATCAGTTGGATTTTTATGACAGCAGTAGTTTTATGCCCTTCAATCAAGATTTTATTTAATTAATTATAAAATGAGTTTTCAATCTATGGAGAAATATGAACCCTGTGGACATTTGGCTGTAGACTAAAGGTTTTCCCACTCTAGCTCTTACTTTAGTATTGTATTTAACCATTTGGTTTACACATTAAAATCATGCTTGTTTCTTTGCTTCTGTCCTGAATGGGCAGTTGATTTAATGGGTACGGTGAACTAGGATGGTACTAGATGTCAAAGAAGCAGTGGATTTGAATGCTGCATACGGAACAAGAAAGGTCTGATTCTGCAATGCAAACTAATGTTGATGTTATGATGTAAAGTTCAATCTTGTGTGCTGCTCATTGCAAGAAAACTCAAAGTTGGGTTCAAAAAGAACTTGTGTACCATCTTGTTCCAACTATTGCTGATTGAAATTCCATCGATTGCATCTTCAGCACTGTTGTCCACTGTTGTTAGTGGTGTACATGGATATGTACACCTGTATGTTAATGCAAGTATCTAATCAGCCAATCATGTGGCAGAACTTCAATACATAAAAGCACGTACACATGTCAAGAGGTTCAGTTGTTGTTCAGACCAAACAGCACAAGAGGGTAGAAATATGATCTAAGTGACTTTGACCATGGAATGATTGTTGATGCCAGATGGGGTGGTTTGAATATCTCAGCAACTGCTAATATCCTGGAATTGTCACACACACAACAGTCTCTATAGTTAACACAAAGTACACTGCAGTTGCTGTGGTCAAATCAAGACGTATAAAAAAGCTGGGTGAACTCAGCAGGTCAGGCAGCATCCGTTGAAAGAAGCAGTCAGTGTTTCGGGTTGAGACCCTAAAGAAGGAGGGGGAAGGGGCGCTATAAAGAAGGTGGGGGAAGGGGGGAAAACCAATCAGAGGAAAGATCAAGGGGTGGGGGAGGGGATAGGCAGGAGAGGTGAAGAAGGAATCTAAGGGGAAAGCACTGCCTCGGAAGACGGTGGAGGCCAATTCTCTGGATGCTTTCAAGAAGGAGCTAGATAGATATCTGATGGATAGGGGAATCAAGGGATATGGGGACAAGGGATAGTGAATGATCAGCCATGATCTCAGAATGGTGGTGCAGACTCAAGGGGCCGAATGGTCTACTTCTGCACCTATTGTCTATTGTCTAAGGGTAGTAGAAGAAGGCAGAATCATGAGAGGTGATAGGCAGCTAGAAGAGGAGACAGTGAAGGTGGGATGGGGGAAGGGAGAGGGAGGGAATTACCAGAAGTTGGAGAATTCGATAGTCATACCAAGGGGGGCTGGAGACTACCAGACGGTATATGAGATGTTGTTCCTCCAACTGAAGTTTGGCCTCATTATGGCAGTAGAGGAGGCCATGTATGGACATATCAGAATGGGAATGTGAAGCAGAGTTGAAGTGGGTCGCAACCGGGAGATCCTGTCTGTTGTGGCAGATGGAGCGTATGGGCTCGACAAAACAGTCCCCCAATCTGCGTCGGGTCTCGCCGATGTAGAGGAGGCCGCACCGGATGCAATAAGTCTCGGTAGTTTACAGAGAATAGTGTGAAAAACAAAACAACACCCAGTGAGTTGGAGATCTGTGGGCAAAAATACCCTGTTAATTAGAGAGAGGTTAGAGGAGAATGACCAGACTGGTTGAAGCTGACAGGAAGGTGACGGTACTGAAAAAACAACATATTCCAACAATGGTGTGCGGAACAGTGTCTCAAAGTGAAAAACACATCAAACCTTGAAGTGGATTGCCCGTAGCAGCAGAAGACCACAAATATTCACTCAATGGCCACTTTATTAAGTAGCCATAAAGTGGCCCCTACGTGCAGATTGGGATAGGCTTTGATGGAATTTACTGATCAATATTTTAGAAGGAAAATTAGGCAAATGCACAGCAAAATCCCTTGGTGACAATGGAGAGTGTCTGCCTTTCAATATTTCATGCAGTTTTTGAAATTTCTGCAGTTCTTGGACTCAAAGACACCTGAAGCCAGAGAGGCTTCTGGATGCATAAGCTCCAACACTTTTTTCAAGCATTGATGTCACAACTATAATAAATTTTTAATGTAGTTTTCATTATTCACTACTTCTACAAAATCTGTTTCATACTGTATTCAACTGAGAAAAACCTTTTGAAGTGAAACTCTTCTTTTATGATAAACATTTAGAAAAGCTTCTTTCTTTGTTTAGCAGTCATCAACTCAGTGACGAAAATCACAAGGAAAGCACTCTATTTGCAGTGACGTAGGTGCATTCAAAATGATGCTTCTGGCTCAAAACTAAATAACCCTTCCGGGCCTAAACTCAGACAGATGAGTAGTTGGAAATGAGCAGCTTTAGTATGAGCTTGTGCAAGTGAAACACTCGCATCATACAAGTAACAGATCCTGGCACTTCAGTAGAACCCCAAGGGTATTGTTAGTTGGATTTGGGAGTAAAATCTGCTGCAACTGTTTTTGATAAATGAAGCCAGTTGACAGCTGGCAGAAAGCACAAAGAATCTGGATGTTGGAAGGTGTAAGAGTGTCCCACAAGTTCTCACCAAAGAAAGTAAGATTCTTTAGAAACTTACAAGTTATCCATGAGATAAACTTGGAGCTCGATATCTGACTCCTAGTCAATCCAGCAATAAAAATGGATGCAGACTTCAGCTGCATTTAGCACGCAAGCATGGATTTCCAAACTTCCTGGAAACTGCTGTGAGTTAAAAACCCAGCTACACTTCCTCTCCTAAAGGTGCTGAGGAAGGTTATAATTATAGCAGGTGTTCCAACCTTCCTTTTTTTTAACTTAAGGAACTCTGTGTAGCATTGTGAACTTTGAATATCTGCAGGCTGTGTGAGCACTGTGAGTTTAGATTGGGGGGCGGGGGGGAAGGTTGCTTTGTTACAATTCTGGTCTGATCTCACAGAAATAACTCTCCAGCAGAGTTCTTTGGACAGCTACTAAGAACAATAGTTATTTTTCCCATTCTAAATCTGTCGTATGGAGGTAAGTGTACAATGTCACCAGAAGCCTGATAAGGTGAGATAACACGGCACAGAGCAGGACTCTAGCATGGAAGGTTCCCACTCTGTGTGGTTCAAAATACACGTGTATATGTTTACCCACCATCAGATTTTGATAATGTGGTAATGTGGACTTAATGTCAATCATAGCCTCAACCTGGTGTTGTGGTTGAAATTTGTGCCACTGCATTTTTCCACATGTTCACAGGTTGCTTTTAACTCCTCAAAAACAAATTCTCAGTCTGAATCTTGTTTAATTTCCAGAGTGAGGCCGTGTCATCATCTCATATTAAAACAGATTAATCAGAACACAAAAGAAGCCAGATAAGTATGGGAGGTAAGAAGCGAAAGGAAGATGTTCTGAATGGTGAAATGCAAAGTTTGGTGTTGGGAAGATAGGTGAAGATGAAGCTCAGACATGCCAAGGCTAAATGCTCCCACGGGCCTATTGGCCAGGTAGGCCAGTTTCTGTGCTGTAGATTCTACCTAAATCTTTCTGAACCTGCATCATAGGCACCCTTTGACAAAATATTTAAGTAGATTGCATGGATTAATAATTACAAGTCTTGGCCCCTTCCTTTCTTTCTTTATACTATAGTCAGTACATTATGCAAGAACACCTATAAAGTTGAAGCTTTTTAAGATGAATATCCCAACATTTGGAAATGCCTGTTAACTGATTACTATTGCTGTCTTTAATATCCTTCAACTTAATAGATACAGTTATTTGTAATCCCTTCTGCCCCTTCCCTGTGTCTGATTACTTAGAAAGTCCTACAATTTTCAATAAGACAATGGACATCATTCAGTCATGTAGGTCTTAATAAGCTTCAAACATAATGTAATTTAATACTGCAGTTCAGTAGATAAAGTTTTGGTAGTTGGGTAAACTTTTAGTATCAATACAAGGAAAAGCAAACACTCCGCCATTAAAAAAAACAGTCAATTCAGTTAGTTACTTTCATCATCCTAAATATTGTTCTCCAGAAACTTGTAGAAGATGTCCCAAATTTCCAGAAATTTGCCAAGTTTGTTTTTTGTGATGTAGCTTATCTTTTCTAGAACAAGATAAGAAGTCATTCCTTTCAGCCATTGTGAGAATCCACTGGTTGTTGGTTCCTTCCATGAATAGGCTATGCAGTGTTTGGCTTCCAAAAAACAAATATGAAGCAGAGACCTTACATTTTTGGAAGTTACAAACCCTTTGGATAAATGTTCAGAATACATCATTTAAGATCAAGGGGCACCTTTTTTCCAATAATCTGACTAATCAAATCCAGCACCTTCTTCCAGAAGCAGATTATCCGGGGGCACTCCCACATACGATGGAACAGAGACCCCTTTCGGTGATTACATTTAATGCATGTGTCTGGAATGTTGGGGTTAAAGTGATGCAACATGACTGGAGTAATGTACTGTCTGGTTATCCATTTGTATTGTAGATCACTCCCCTACTTGGGTCTCAATGGAATCCCAGTGGATCAATATCCCTCTGGAACTATATATGTATTAGCAGATAAGAAAAAAACTGGTCAAACAAACTAAAAACCCCTTCTTAAAAAATACAGTAATGGTTTGGCACGATGCTTTTGCGAATTTGGGAGAGGCATGATGGTTATCCCAGTTTACTCCTGCCTTTGGTGATGACAGCTTCCAGCCCGGCAGAGCAGACCCTGCTTTTAAAACTTAGTCGACCCGAGGCATTGCTGAAGTGCCTGATCTTTATAATGGCAATACATTTACATCATTTTTAAAAATACCTTCAGTCGTGAAGTTTTATTATGTCCAGGCAAGGTTATAGTTTGAAGCTTCCTCCTTTATCTATCCTAGAAGACATCACTCTGAAATTATCTGAAACTCGGGGGCATGTGTCTGTATTATGATTTGTTTGCAAGTAAATTCTAAGAGTCATAAAATAACATACTACAAGCGTGGGGAACTAACTTGCATGAGAATCTGTCAGAAGCTTGTTCCCTAGTTCAAACCCAACCAGCGAACACTCATTATAAATTACTACAATACAAAGAGTGGTGAATTTAGTGTTGCACTGTGCTTTCCAGCCTGAGAATGAGAGAAGACAGCCTAACATGCCAGCATTAGAACTTCACAACAGTGCACACACATACACTTACAAATGCACATTTCTAAATTGTGTGCCAAATATTTGTGAGCATCTAATGCACGGTAAAATATTACAGTAAATCCAGAGCAAGTACTTTGAATAAAAGCTCAAAATAAAGTCAGTGGTAAAATTTCATATCATTTGTGACATATAGAAACCATTCATGGTTGTTTTGAAGTGCTGACTCTGGCTTTTGTAATATGGTTAAAAAATGCTTTGTTCAGCTACCGAATTTCCCAAAATATACAGCTTCATTTTATATTGTAGGTTTCATTATATGAATTAATATTACAGTACTGTGCAAAAGTCTTCGGTACATATTCAGTGCCTATAAAAATATTCACCCCGCCCTCTCCCCCCTTGGAACTTTTCCTGTTTTATTGTTTTACCACATTGAATCACAGTGGACTTAATCTGGCTTTTTTGACACTGATTAATCGAAAATGCTTTCGTGCCTGAGTGAAACCAGATCTCTACAAAGTGATCTAAATTAATTACAAATATAAAACACAAAAATAATTCGCTTAGAGAATCAGAGTGGACAGCTATGTGTGGAGCCGAAAGAGATGGGGGAGATTTTGAACAATTTCTTTTCTTCGGTATTCACTAAGGAAAAGGTATATTGAATTGTGTAAGGTAAGGGAAATGAGTAGAGAGGTTATGGAAACTATGACGATTAAAGAGGAATAAGTACTGGTGATTTTAAGGAATCTAAAAGTGGATAAATCTCTGGGTCCTGACAGGATATTCCCTAGGACCTTGAGGGAGGTTAGTGTAGAAATAGCAGGGGCTCTGACAGTGCTTCTCCTTATAGATGCTACCTGGCCTGCTGTGTTCCACCAGCATTTTGTGTGTTGTATCAAAAACACACCATTCCTACTGTGAAGCATGATGATGGCTGCATCATGCTGTGGGGATGCTTCACTGCAGCAGGCCCTGGAAGGCTTGTGAAAGTAGAGGGTAAAACGAGTGCAGCAAAATATAGGGAAATCTTGGAGGAAAACTTGATGCATTCTGCAAGAGAACTGTGACTTGGAAAATTAGTTTTCCAGCAAGAGAGTGAGCCCAAGATAAAGCCAAAGCTATACAGGAATGGCTTAAAAACAACAAAGTTAATGTCCTGGAGTGGCCAAGACAGAGTCAATCCAATTGGGAATTTGTGGCTGGACTTGAAAAGGGTTGCTTACTCAAGATCTCCATGCAATCTGACAGAGCTTGAGCACTTTTATAAAGAAGAATGGGGAAAAATTGCAGTGTCCAGGTGTGCAAAGCTAATAGAGATCTATCCACACTGAAGGCTGTAATTACTGCCAAAGGTGCATCTACTAAATTCTGACTGAGCGTGAGTAATTATGCAATGAATTATTTTGTGTTCAATAATTTTATTACATTTAGACCAAATTTAGAAATTTATTTTCTCTTTGACGCAAAAGAGTCTTTTCTGTTGATTAGTGTCAAAGAAGCCAAATTAAATCCACTATGATTCGATGTTGTAAAACAATAAAACATGACAACCAAAGAGGGATAAATTTTGTTTTGGCACTGTGTATATAGTTAGGGCGCCAAAGACTTTTGCACAGTACTGTCGTAATTTTATGTATTACACCGTACTACGACAAAAAAAATTCATGACATCCGTGAGTGATGGCAAACTTGATCCTGATATGGGTCTCTATTGTGAACTGAGAGTGGGAAGGGAGCAGAGAGAGGGGAATCTGGTAGGGAAAAGGAGAAGTGAGAGGGGAGGGACCAGGAAGTACCAGAGAGGCATTCTGTAGTAATCAATAAACCAATTGTTTGGAATCAAATGACTTTGCTTGGAGTCTTAGGGCTGGGTGTGTCTGCATCCATGCCACCTCCCTTCCCTGTACTCCTTCTCAGCCACCTGTTCCTCACCCCTCCAGCAGCACTCCACCCTCGTCGTTACCAACATCCTTTGCTCCTGCCGGACTTAGAAACTGACTCTCTGCTCCACGTTGACAATTTCAGTACTGTGCGAAAGTCTACGAGACACCCTAGCTATATGTACATGCTTAAGACTTCTGCACAGTACTGTATTTATTCATTACTGACGGATATAATCAGTTACTTGTTACAGTGTATCTTTTCACTTTCTTCCACAAAGATTAATTAGGTTGTCTAAAATGCTTCTATTTTACCGACATTTAATTGTTACAGAACTAAATCAGCTGTAAGAGCAGCTGGACGTCATGTAGATGCCACTGCTGAGCTGTTCCTGTGAACAGCTTCAGTCCCAGCAGCAGGAATTGTGAATCAGGTAATGGTTCCCACAGCAAGAACTGTCAGGAGGTAATAGTTTAAAGTGAAGAGGTTACTGATGTAAACTATTTCTGCTGTCAATAATATTAACCTGCAGACAGGTCTGGAGCTCGAGTTTTAAACTTTATTAATCCTTAGGACCTTAAAGATGTTGGAATCAGGACCTGAGCATTAAACCTGCCACTGATATCTCGCCAATTATAAAGCAAATGGGTTGTGTAAAGCACACAAGTCACACAACTTGCTTTTGTTCCTCTGAAATAACGGATAGTTCTGCTGTCTCCAGGAATAAACTTGCAGCCTGCTGACACCATCACTTTCTATTGATTACACAAGACCTTCCCCGCCATTTACCTGGATGTCAGCATTTGGCACCTTCCAAACTCAAGTGGTGGTATTTTGAGGAAGTCACCAGGAAAATTGAGGAAAGGAAAAGGCAGTGGATGTTATCTATATGGACTTTAGGAAGGCCTTTGACAAGGTCCCATATGGGAGATTGGACAAAAAGGTTCAAGATGATGTCATAAATTGAATCAGACATTGATTTCATGGAAGAAGCCAGAGAGTGGTGTAGAGGGTTGCCTCTCTGACTGGAGGCCTGTGATTAGTAGTGTGTCACAAGATCGGTGCTGGGTCCATTGTTGTTTTTAATCTATGTCAATGATCTGGATGATAATTTGGTTAACTGGATCGAGAAATTTATTGATGACACCAAGATTGGTGGTGTGGCGGACAGTCAGGAAGGCCGGCATTTCATGAAGAAAGACTTTGAAGCTTTTCTTTCCTATTTTGGTAACTGGATGCCTTTCATTTCAAATAATTTTCCAAAATTAAGTTTGTCTTTTAAGTCAACATGTTTGCAGCAGAAGTTTTTGATCACAATATAAATTGATAAATTGGTTATTTGAGTCATCCAACAGAGAACCAGACTGAAATGTTTAAGGGGAACATGAGAGGGAACTTCTTCACTCAGAGGGTGGTGAGAATGTAGAACGTGTTGCCATCACAAATGGTGGATGTGCATTTGATTTCAATATTTATCAGAAATTTGGGTAAGTACATGGATGGGAAGGGTATGGAGGACTATGGTGCAGGTGCAGATTAATGGTTCAGCATTAACTAGATGGGCCAAAAGGTCTGGTTCTGTGTTGTATGACTCAAATAACCAATTTATATTGTGATCAAAAACTTCTGCTGCAAACACATTGAATTAAAAGACAAACTTAAGTTTGGAAAATTATTTGAAATGAAAGGCATCCATTTACTAAAGTAAGAAAGAAAAACTTCAAAGGCTTTCTTCATGAAATCAGCAAATGAAAAACAACTTTTGAATGAGTTAATCAACCAGAGATGGACCTACTCTCTCCCATCAGTAACCTCGTTAGTGACATGCAGGAACTGGTGTTAGCAAGGCCGCCTACTGAGCCATTGCCCCAAGCAATCATACCAGTTCAATTTCCTTCCCTCCAATTTGAGAGCTGGGCACAGTCTGGTGGGCAGTGTGAATTTGACTTGGGAAAGATGTGGTACCAAAAGTTAGGTGTTATGTGAAAGCGGTATTGCTGCCCTGGGGCTTAGGGCTCAGTATCCACAATAACATTGAGGTCCATCGGTGGGGGCCGTAACACATGCACAAGGAATACTGGGCTGCGGAATGTACATGAATGCCTTAAAGAGTTGCTGCCTGCAGGAATTAATGCAGTGAGCTCAATAGCGAAGGATCGGGTGAGGCTGGACCTCTTTAAGAAATGGTGCGGCAGCTCATGTGTCTGATAAAAGATTAATGCAATTCAAGAGACTGGCATGAGTGCACAAGTGAGTTTACAATGGTGAGGAAAGATTGTGTTGCTTCTGGCTATGAGGAGTTTGTACATTCTCCCCATGACCCCATGGGTTTTCTCTGGGTGTTCCCATTTCGTCCCACTTTCCAAACGACACACTCATCAGGGTTAGTAAGTTGTGGGCGTGCTGCTTTGGTGCTGGAGCCATGGCAACACTTTCAGGCTGCCCTCAGCACACCTTCAGGCTGTGTTGGTTGTTGACTCAAATGGTGCTTTTCACTGTAAGTTTCGATGTACATGTGACAAATAAAGCTAATCTTTAAACCTCTTTAATCTTTATAGTTGTATGTTGCTTGACATTACTGAGCAAGTCCTGAGCTCACATGCACAGAAGGACCAAAGCTGTCTTATGCAACATGCACAATCATATTTTGCAATCAGGCTTTTAATTAAATTCTTTTCCACAATGTGTAAACCTGATGAAAAATTTCTAGGTTTGATAACTTGTCATAGTGAAAGATTCCGTTCTAACCCTTTTGTACTATTGCACTAAAGGTACAAAAACAAAAGCTGTGATTTGCTTTGTAAAGGTCACACAAAATTTATTTGCAACAATAATTCAGGATTGAAGAATATATTCCTAACTCAGCTTGGAAATGAATGCACTAAATTTTCCACGCTGACAGGTATTTGGCAACAGGAAGACAAATGAATGTGCACAAATATTTATCACACAGACTGCTGCGGCACTGAATGTATTCTTCAGCTGGGAAGTAAATTTCAACTGCAATTGAAAGCTACATCTTGTTTTGCCTGACAGGTTTTATATTCCAGTTATTCCTAGTGTCTTACTGTGCTGGTAAAGGAACCGAGTCCACATTAATTTGCCCTAGTGACATTTACACTGCTGTCCCATTAAAGGGAGAGCCTGTAGGAGTTGTCAGTGTATAGCAAGTGTGTTTGGAGGCTGAATGCTAAACAAAAGTTATTATCTCTTCTCCAAGCCTGCTTAGGTCTGTCTATTCAAGCAATAGCCAGAATAAATTAAATTCATTAGCCTTCTATTTGGCAAATCTAAGACAAGATTCCAAAACAAGCCTGAAACAGATTCTGTATCTCTTTGCCTGCTGATGGTGGGTTTCAAGTCAACTCCCCAAATTATACAGCAAGACCTCTGCTGTGATAAATGGCAGCTGTCTAAATAGTGATAACCATCAACCCCTTTACTAATTTATATCCTCTCAGTTTTCCAGTTTTTACCTAATAGCCCTGAATCTTACTGGGGTGTTATTCCCTGGGCAAGGACTTGCATCTGGTATTTCACTCAAGCATTCAAGATAATTGATAACCCTCTTTTTATGCATCGAATTCGGGTGGGTACATTGGCTTTCATTGAAATATTTCAACACAGTGCTTCCAGAAACCAGCGAGGGTCCCTGCAACATTTACTGATACTAACCTGGAGTTGTGATGAGGCCAAGTTTGTTTTCTGTAAAGTTAATGATTAATCAAATGTTATAAATGATATGCGGTTAAATTACACAGTCCATAAGACCATAGACATAGCAGCAGAATTAGGCCATTCAGCCCATCATGTCTGCTCCGTCATTCTATCATGGCTGAATTATTATCGCCTTCAACCCCAGTCTCCTGCCTTCTCCCCCTCATCTTTGACACCCTTACCATCAAGAATCTATCAATCTCTGCTTTAAGTATATCCAATGACTTTGCCTCCACAGCTAGCTGTTGGTGGACTAACCAGTGGTGCTCAAAATAATAACCATTTCTAAGATTTTCAAAAATTTTTTGCCTGTACCTTCTCCAGACTGTTGATCTAAGTGAAAATTGTAGGGTACACTTGACAACCTTGTCACCCCTGCCCACTGCCACCTCAGTGCCTCTTTTGAAGCTGCAACACAATGTACCGTCTATCTGAGTTCTGATCACCTCTGTCTTGACTCCTATTCTGATCATCCAGCTGTCTCTGTTCTCCCTTCATCCCCATCCACTACTCTCTTGACCTGATTACATCTCCTTCCCTTTCAACCAGCCATTCAGGGATTGCCTCAAATGATGCATCAAGCCAAAATTCAAATTCAGTCATGTGCAGGGGTTGTTCATGGTGCCTGAAATAGTTTTTTTTTCTGGTCTAGCAAATTTGATAGGTGCTCAGACCTCTCTTCATTAATAAAAGTGTTGTAAACATTTTCACAGTCTTCCTTCAAGTTGTTCAGAGGTACGTGGTAAGATGGTGAGGTGTCTGGTGAAAGAACAGAAAATTGTGGGAGCATTTGGAAACAGATATGCGTGATATTCCAATAGGATCCCGGCTGAGAGCAACAGGAGATTCTTCGGCAAAGCATTTAAAATAGTGATGACGAAACAAATTGGTGTTACAGCATTAATTGCCGTTCCTGTGGTAGAGAGCATTGCCAGTTGCTGCCTTACCTTGCCCCCACTTGTGAAGTTAGTCCACTTTACCGGTACGGCAGGCAACACGTGGCCGGTTGATGGTGCAGTGACATCCCCACCGGACTTCAAGGTGAGCAGTCCCGGATTCCTTGCATGCTGGGTTGAGTGTCAAGCTAACAGTTCATCCTTTAAAAAAAACAGACAAATGTGAAAGAAGTGGCTGCCCGATGTGCCTCAAGGGTGTGGAGAGGAGTAACAAGGTAACATCAAGCAGAAGGTTTCTATGTGTCTTCAAATGTTCAGTAGCCTTTTGGCCCATATTCTGTCCGGCTGCTCTGGAGTTGTAGTTCCTTCTGGTAACAGGTTAGAGCTCAACTCAAATCCTTCTGAGAACATGCTCTTCACCCAATTTTCTGGCTTTAAATCCCAAGTTGTCTGGTTTCACCATCAGCAAGTGAATTGACCAACTGTATGCCTTGAGGGTGCACAGTAGCAGGAAACTGGAGCATCCGATGGAAATCGAATTGGTCACTTGGGGAGTGGTGCTGTTTATGTAGAACTGTGCAAAGTTCAGGACCGGACCCATATCACTGGAACTACGGGACTGCACTGTGCCATCCTAGTATTTTACTTTGTGGCATGAAATAATTTTTCTTTGATAATGTTCTCATGTTTCATGACATTGAATGCACCATAGACATTTAACTTGGTCATTCTGCCTCTCGTTATCCCCCTGCACAATGTTTCACTTTTGACAACTAATCGACACGATCATGCACTAGCCATGTGATCTGTCCTGCTCCACATCATCAAAACCCACTCCCTTTGATGATATAATAACAGAAAGGATCCTTTTGGAAAATATTTCTTTTGATTCATTTCTATATCATTCCTTTATCATAAATTTGATGACCTGGTTTCATTTTCCTTTTAATCTCCCTTCAGCAAGGGGTGTACATGGGAGGAAGGGAAGGAGGAAAAATGAAAAGCTTATTAGATGCTGAAGGTGAGGCTTTTACTTTAAAAACCTGTTCTGCCATTTTCCTCAAGTGAGCCAATTCACCAAAAAGTTTATAAAGTTTATTTTAAAAAGTTCTCCCAGATTCTGCTAAAAATACATGCCAGTATTATGAATATGACATGATATTGTGAAAAACTGTGCGAAAATATACATTTAGCTCATTTTTTGAACTGGTGCAAATGATCATGTATCCCTTGTGAAGTAATAGTAGTAATACAGCGTAGATAACATCTACTGTATGCAGCACTACACTGCAATGATACTCGATGGATTCTGGTTAATTGGGCCTTCAGTTAATTGGCAGCCACTTATTTGGAACAACTCTTAAAGAACAAAACCTCATCAAGAAAATAGCCAGGATTTCTTTCATTTATTTGGCACACTGTGCCACTTAATTGGGACAGGAGACTATTGCCTAGCAGTTTCTCACTAGTGTGCTTTTATATGGCCTTTAGATACTACAATGAACTTAGGCTCCTCCCTAGGCCTAATATGCCATAGCAAGAATGCCATAATCTTAATCAATAGATCTACTGCAACCCCAATTTTAGTGCAGTCATGCATCAAGCAATGTTTTCTCATTCGTTCTCATTGCATTGCTGTCCCTGAAATCGAACAGGCTTTCCACTAGAACATAGTTAATGTACAGTCAAATATTGACTTCCTCACCAGCAGACCATTGTCAGTGTGGATCCGATGTGACACCTCCTCCTCGCTGACAATCAACACCAGCACACCTCAAAGACACGTGCTTAGCCCATTGCTTTACTCTCTCTACACCCATGACTGTGTGGTTAGGAGCCGCTCAAACACCATCTGTAAGTTTGCCAATGATACAACTGTTGACAGAAGTTCTGGTGACGAGGTGGTGTACAGGAGTGAGATAGCTCAGCTAGTTAAGTGGTGTCAGCCTTGCACTCAACGTCAGTAAGACCAAGAAATTGACTGTGGACTTCAGGAAGGGGAAGTCGTCATCGAGGGCTCAGCCGTGGAAAGGGTGAACAGTTTCAAGTTCATGGGTGTCAACATCTCTGGGCCCAACATATTGATGCAATTACAAAGTAAGCAGGACAGCAACTACATTTGATTGGGAGTTGGAGGAGACCTGGTATGTCACTGAAGACTCTCGCAGATGAACCGTGGAGAACATTCTAATTGTTTGCATCACTGTCTGCTGTGGAGGGGCCGTGCACAATATCGGAAAAAGCCACAGAAGATTGAAAAATCAGCCAGCTCCATTATGGGCATTAACCTCCCCAGCATCAAGGACATTGAAACTTCAAAAAGGCTAATAGTATCCTGACAGTAAAGGTTGAATGACCCCAGAAGGTGTGAAGCAATTCCAGGATCTTTGAAGCCAGCTCTTTCACACATGATGAAGTTCAAAATTAGGTAAATCCATCAAATTTCTGCTTTTGTTATTGAACCAACATCAGTGTCCTCGTCCTGGCTAATATTTTCAGTATCAAGGATTTAATTGCAATTTTTCAAACCTCATCTTTCCGAAGCAGGAACTTTTGTATGAGCTTCATTACAGCAATAAATTACCAGTTGAACAAATAAAATAGAGGATAGAAGATATTTCTTTGCATCGTTTCTGAAACTGTAAGTTCATTGAATGTGGAGTGAGAGGGCTTAGGTGGTAGCGAGGTGAGCTGAGGTAGGTTTACCTGTGTTAGTTGTGGACAGGAAGAATGTGTGTGAGGCCGATCTTCTGTGCTCAGTGTCAGGTGTGGGAAGCCCTGGAGTCTCCCAGCCTCCCAGACGGCCATATCTGCACCCAGTGTGTCGAGCTGCAGCTCCTGAGGGACCGTGTTAGGAAACTGGAGATGCAGCTCGATGACCTTCATCAGGTCAGGGAGAGCGAGGAGGTGATAGAAAGGAGTTATAGGCAGGTGGTCACACCGGGGCCATGGGAGACAGATAGGTGGGTCACAGTCAGGAGGGGGAAGGGGAAGAGTCAGGTACTAGAGAGTACCCCTGTGGCTGTACCCTGAACAATAAGTACACCTGTTTAGGTACTGTTGGGAGGGACAGCCTACCTACTGTTGGGGGGGAAGCAACAGTGGCTGTGCCTTTGACACAGAGTCCGGCCCTGTGGCTCAGAAGGGTAGGGAAAGGAAGAGGAAGGCAGTAGTGATAGGGGACTCTATAGTCAGGGATTCAGACAGGCAATTCTGTGTATGCAGGAAAGAAACTCGGATGGTAGTTTGCCTCCCAGGTGCCAGGGTCTGGGATGTTTTAGATCACGTCTAAGATATCCTGCAGTGGGGGGGAGAACAGCAGGAGATCATGGTACATATTGGTACCAATGACATAGGTAGGAAAAGAGAAGAGGTCCTGAAAACAGAGTACAGGGAGTTAAGAAAGAAGTTGAGAAGCAGGATCTCAAAGGGAGTCATCTTGGGATTACTTCCTATAACATCCGACAGAGAGAATAGGAATAGAGTGAGGTGGAGGATAAATGCATAGCTGAGGGATTGGAGCAGGGGGCAGGAAGTCAGATTTCTGGATCATTGGGACCTCTTTTGGGGCAGGTGCGATCTGTACAAAAAGGACGGGTTGCACTTGAATCCCAAGGGGACCAATATCCTGGTGGGGTGGTTTGCTAAGGGTATTGCAGAGAGTTTATACTAGAATTGTTGGAGGGTGGGATCTGAACTGAAGAGACAGGGGGAGAAGCTGTTGGCTCACAAATAGAGAAAGCTTGTAGACAGTGTGAGAGGGAGGATAGGCAGGTGATAGAGAAGGGACACACTCAGACTGACGGTTTAGGATGTGTCTATTTTAACGCAAGGAGTATTGTGAACAAAGTGGATGAGCTTAGAGCTGGGTACTGGGAGATGTGATGTGATGGTCATTACAGAGACTTGGATGGCTCAGGGACAAGAATGGTTACTTCAAGTGTCGGATTTTGGATGTTTCAGAAACGAAAGGAAGGGAGACAAAAGAAGTGGCGGCATGACACTTGATCAGAGATAGTGTCATGGCTGTAGAAAAGGTGGACGTCATTGAAAGTGTCTACAGAGTTTCTGTGGGTGGAGATTAGGAACAGGAAGGGGTCAATAACTCTACTGGGTGTTTTTTATAGGCTGCCCAACAGTAACAGGGATACAGATGAGCAGATAGGGAAACAGATCCTGGAAAGGTGTAATAATAACAGGGTTGTCATGGTGAGAGATTTCTAATTTCCCTAATATCGATTGGCATCTCCCTAGAGCAAGGGGTTTAGATGGGGTGGAGTTTGTTAGGTGTGTTCAGGAAGGTTTCTTGACACAGTATGTAGATAAGCCTACAAGAGGAGATGCTGTACTTCATTTGGGATCTGTTCTGGGACCCCTTCTCTTCATTATTTTTATAAATGATCTGAATGAGGAAGTAGAGGGATGAGTTAATAAATTTGCTAATGATACATATGTTGGAGGTGTTGTGGATAGTGTGGAGGGCTGTCAGAGGTTACAGCGGGACATTGATAGGATGCAAAACTGGGCTGAGATGTGGTAGATGGAGTTCAACCCAGATGAGTGTGAGGTGGTTCATTTTGGTAGGTCAAATATGATGGTAGAATATAGTAATGGCAAGACTCTTGGCAGTGTGGAGGAGCTTGGGGTCTGAGTCCATAGGACACTCAAAGCTGCTGCACAGGTGGACTCCGTGCTTAAGAAGGTATATGCTGCATTGGCCATCATCAATCGTGGAATTGAGTTTCGGAGCCGAGAGGTAATGTTGCAGCTATATAGGACCCTGGTCAGACAGACAGACAGACAGACATACTTTATTGATCCCGAGGGAAACTGGGTTTCATTACAGCCTCACCAAGAATAGTGTAGAAATATAGCAATATAAAACCATAAATAATTAAATAATAATGTTAATCATGCCAAGTGGAAATAAGTCCAGGACCAGCCTATTGGCTCAGGGTGTCTGACGCTCCGAGGGAGGAGTTGTAAAGTTTGATGGCCACAGGTAGGAATGAGTTCCAATGCTGCTCAGTGTCACATCTCGGTGGAATGAGTCTCTGTCTGAATGTACTCCTGTGCCTAACCAGTACATTATGGAGTGGATGGGCATCATTGTCCAAGATGGCATACAACTTGGACAGCATCATCTTTTCAGACACCACCATCAGAGAGTCCAGTTCCGCCCCCACAACATCACTGGCCTTACGAATGAGTTTGTTGTTTCTGTTGGTGTCTGCTACCCTCAGCCTGCCGCCCCAGCACACAACAGCAAACATGATAACACTGGCCACCACAGACTCGTAGAACATCCTCAGCATCATCTGGCAGATGTTAAAGGACCTCAGTCTCCTCAGGAAATAGAGACGACTCTGCCCCTTCTTGTAGACAGCCTCAGTGTTCTTTGACCAGTCCAGTTTATTGTCCATTCGTATCCCCAGGTATTTGTAATCCTCCACTATGTCCACACTGACCCCTCGGATGGAAACAGGGGTCACCGGTGCCTTAACCCTCCTCAGGTCCACCACCAACTCCTTAGTCTTTTTCACATTAAGCTGCAGATGATTCTGCTCACACCATGTGACAAAGTTTCCCACCATAGCCCTGTACTCAGCCTCATCTCCCTTGCTGATGCATCCAACTATGGCAGAGTCATCAGAAAACTTCTGAAGATGGCAAGACTCTGTGTTGTAGTTGAAGTCCCCACTTGGAATACCGTACTGTGATCAGTTCTGGTTGCCTCACTAGAGGAAGGCTGTGGAAACCATAGAAAGGGCGCACAGGAGATTTACGAGGATGTTGCCTGGATTGGGGAGCATGCCTTATGAGAATAGGTTGAGTGAACTCGGTCTTTTCTCCTTGGATTGAAGGAGGATTAGAGGTGACCTGATAGAGGTGTATAAGATGATGTGGCATTGATCGTGTGGATAGCCAGAGGCTTTTTCCCCAGGGCTGAAATGGCTGCCACAAGAGGGCACAGGTTTAAGGTGCTTGGGAGGAGGTACAGAGAAGATGTGAGTGTGTTAGAGGAGAGAATGGTGAGTGCGTGGAATGGGCTGCCAGCAATGGTGATGGAAGCGGATATGATTGGGACTTTTAAGAGACTTTTTGATAGGTACATGGACCTTCAAAAAATAGAGGGCTATGGGGAAGTCTAGTAATTTCTAAGGTAGGGACATGTTCGGCACAACTTTGTGGACTGAAGGGCCTGTATCGTGCTGTAGGTTTTCTATGTTACTATGTTTCTAATTAGTCAGCAACTTAATTACAATTGTATCCTAGATGATTCTGGGAATGAAAGCGTTATCATACGAGGAATGTTAGATAGCTCCAGGTGTCTGTGCTCACTGGAATTCAGAAGGATGAGGGGGAAACTCATTGAAACCTTTTAAATGTTGAAAAGCCTAGACAGAGTAGATGTGGAAAGGTTGTTTCCCGAGGTGAGAGAGTCTAGGACAAGGGGGAACAGCCTCCAGATAGAGGGGCATCCATTTAAAATTGAGATGTGGAGAAGTTTCTTTAGCCAGGTGGTGAAAAATTTATGGAATTTGTCAGCACAGGCAGCTGTGGAGGCCAGGTCGTTGGGTGTATTTAAGGCAGAGCTTGATAGGTTCTTGTTTGGACATGACATCAAAGGTTACTGGGGAGAAGGCTGGGGAATGGGGCTGAGGAAGGGAAGAATGATTGAATGGTGGAGCAGATACAATGAGCCAAATGGGCTAGTTCTGCTCCTACGTCTTATGGTATCATACATACACCAGAAAATGAACCAGAATAAAAAGAACTTGGTCTTTTTATTTTATCTGGCATTTTCCATATTCCTATAAAGCAGTGCAAGTGGGCAACCCCTAGTTTACTGCATTGATCCTGATCATGAAGGATGGGGCTGCCTGGTCTGATACGTTATGGTCAAAAATGTTTGTACATTCCTCACACATAACTTGCCATTCACACATTTACTTCCAAGACTGCTATAACAGTTTTGAAATTCAAGTGAAGTATTATGTTGTCCTCTCCTGATTGTTCTCATTAACACTTTCTTTGGCTTTATTTCCCTTTACATTTCTCACTAGATTAACTCTTTTTAACCTTCTGTCCTAAGTTTGACTTTCATTCACTTATTTCCTTTGCTGTCTTTCGCTTCCTTTTTCGATCCATTCATTTCACGGTCCGGTGAGCTAACTCACTGTATGTGACACGTGTGAGATCCCAGACATTGATAGTGCTCAGATGATGTCAGATCAATATCAGCAATTTGAGTTGTGCGTACAGTGTGATAAATCAGAAAAAGTCTAATTAATGTTGTTTGGCTTAAGATGTAGCAGTACAGGAATCCCTTGCTCTGTCGCTCTTACAAAATTATTGAAAAGCATGCCATGAAGCTTTAGAAATGTATATGTTTATGTAATTGATGCAATTGAAAAACTGTAAAATCTTACAGTTTTTATAATAGGGTAAATTGCTCCTGCGCCATATTTAACCCAATACATCACCCAACCATTCAATAAATGACTGAAGCACAGCTAAAAGACATAGTAATTCATCCATCAATACATTTATATTTTTAATAATGCACTACATGGAACCATCATGAACTGAGAAGGTTTGATTTCTTTTCTACAGCCTGATGATTATGTTTGCACCGATCTATAAATAAGCCAATTTCTGGAAATATAGTAAGGGTTATTCAAAAGCTGCAATTGCATCCAACCCTGACACCTGAGAGCTAATGCCCAGCTGAACATCGCAGAGTGGATATGCAAACTTTCCTGTGAGCTTGTTTAATGGTTCCACTGTGAACGATAACTGGCAACCACTCCATAACAAGAGAATAAAGAAAATATTGTCTCAGCACAGTGGGGCAACTGGTAGAATTGCTCTCTCGTAGTGTCAGCAACTCGGGTTTGTTTCTGACCTCTTGGTGTTGCCTGTGGGGAGTTTGCAGTTTCTCTCTGTGACCATGTTGCGTGGCACCGTAGCGTAGTAGTTAGCACAACGCTTTTCAGTACAGGCACCCGAGTTCAATTCCAGTCACAGCCTGGAGGGAGTTTGTATATTCTCCCCATGACAGCGTGACTTTTCTCTGGGTGCTCTGTTTTTCTCACATAGTCAAAAGATGTACCAGTTGATAGAACCATAAAACATTACAGCACAGAAACAGGCCTTTTGGCCCTCCTTGGCTGTGCCGAACCATTTTTCTGCCTAGTCCCACTGACCTGCACCTGGCCCATATCCCTCCGTACACCTCTCATCCATGTACCTGTCCAAGTTTTTCTTAAATGTTAAAAGTGAGCCCGCATTTATCACTTCATCTGGCAGCTCATTCCACACTCCCACCACTTTCTGTGTGAAGAACCCCCCCCCCCCCAATGTTCCCTTTAAACTTTTCCCCCTTCACCCTTAACCCATGTCCTCTGGGATTTTTTTCTCCCCTGGCCTCAGTGGAAAAAGCCTGCTTACATTCACTCCATCTATACCCATCATAATTTTATATACCTCTATCAAGTCTCCCCTCATTCTTCTACACTCCAGGGAATAAAGTCCTAACCTATTCAACCTTTCTCAGTAACTCAGTTTCTCAAGTCCCAGCAACATCCTTGTAAACCTTCTCTGCGCTCTTTCAACCTTATTAATATCCTTCCTGTAATTCGGTGACCAAAGCTCCACACAATACTCCAAATTTGGCCTCACCAATGTCTTATACAGCCTCATAGCTGGTCATTGTAATTTGTCCCATGGTTGGTCTAGAATTAGAATTAGAATTAGAATGGCTTCATTCACGCAGTAACTCAATAAATAAATAAATGTATGTTTTTGTCGGGGTTCCACTCTCATCCCAAAGACATTCAGGTCGTAGACCAGTTGGCTGGTGTAAATTGGTCCTAGATTGAATCTGGGTAGAGTCTGGGGTTAATGAGAATGCAGGAGAATAAAAAGTGAGATTAATGTAGTAGGTCAGCATGGACTTGGCTTGTTTACTGCTCTAAAATATTTTTGTGTTACATTCTAACAGCAAGAAAGCAATGTTATTTGCAACCACTTATTGTTGAATGAATTTGCTAAAACTGGAACCAGTACCTGCAATGTCATTGATGTTTAGTATTCCAACTGAAAAATATTTGCTGATAACAGAGCTCGAGGCAACAGCTTCATCTGAGGAAAATGTTAGTCGTCCAGTGTCAGTGTCTCCAGATACTGTGAGAAATAGTGAATCTCAATAAAAGATTTAAATCCTGTGCATTGGTTCTAGATATTTTACCGTTTTATCCCCCCACCTCAGAAAATAATCGTAATTGTTAAGCAATCTTGTTTCCAGCTTTTTTCTGAATTAAGCAATATCCTGAAAGGTCAATAGCAGTACCCCATTATCGATTTTTCAATTAAAAGTAATTAAGGTTTTGACGTTGTTGGAAACTTGCATTAACAGTATATCTCGTTAAGAGGTTTTTTTTTGCTTCACTCTTGTACACATAGAAACAACTATAGGGATCAGAAGCCACAGTTTCAAGTTTTCCCTTTCTGAGCCAGAGAGTTGATTGATGTTGCAGGAACAGAATTCACAGTGAAAAGGTGCTAATAGCAGCTCTAACTTTCTGCATCTAGCTGGCAATTAGGATGCAAATACAACAACTAACGGAGAAGCTCAGAGCAAACTGCCGCTTTCACCAGGCTGATGGCAGAGTGGTGCAGATCATCCAGCAATGTGGCAATTCGCAAATCACTGCCTGCCTTTTCCTCAGCAGATGTTTGATGATTTACACAACAATTAACGTCAGGCACATTTAAACTTGCCACAGCCATTATCTTGATAGTAAATTTATGTCCAGTGACAGGAAGCTTCAGGCAGAGGATAGGTCCATTTACTTGCTTGAGTGTCACTGTGAACTTGGCTCACTTTGACCTCACTTCATGAACTCTTCAAACTCCAACGTGCGAGTTACTCTGTTCACTTGAGTAGATTTTGGCCTTATCTAATAGAGATATTAATCAGCTCAGTTTTTGAACGACTGAGTAAATATCACCATTTACTACCTTGAGATTCATTTTCTTACAGTCACTTACAGGAAAAAAGGAAAGAAAATAGAATTTTATTTAAAAAAAACTATGCATAAATAGACTGGCAAACAACCAGTGTGCAGAAGAAGCCGAACTGTCCAGATAAAAATAATGCCAAGAACGTGAGTGTAAAGGATGTTTGAAATTGAGTCTATGTCGTTGAATCAGTTCAGAGTAGTAGTGGATGAAGTTATCCATGCCATTTCAAGGGGCTGATGATTGTAAAGAAATGACTGTTCATGTCATGGTGGTGTGGGACCATACCTCCTGCCTAATGGTAGTAGCAAGAGGAGGGCATGGCCTGGATAGTGGTGGGGTGGGTTCTTTAATGATAGATGCTGCTTTTTTGTGGCAGCACTCCACGTAAAGGTACTCCTGTGGATGGACTGGGCTGTGGCCAGCACTTTTTGTAGACTCTTCCATTCCTGGGCAGTGGTGTTTCGATACAAAGTTTGATGCAAGCAGTTAGGACACTTTCCACTGAGTATTTATGGAAATTTATTGAAGAATTTTGTGACATTGAATCTCTCACAGTCTATTGAAGTAGAGGTGCTGTTGTGCCTTCTTCGTGATGACACTTATGTGCTGGTCCTAGGTCCTCTCACGTGTTGATGCCAAGGAATTTGAAGCTTCTAACCCTCTCCATCTCCATTCCCCTAATCAGGATTGGCTCACGGAACTCCATCTTCTTCCTCCCGTAGTCAATGATTAGCTCTTTGATTTTGCTGACGTTGAGCGAGAGGATGTTGTTGAGATACCACTCAACCAGATTTTCATTCTCCCTCCTATATGCCAGTCCATCGCCATCTTTGATTTGGCGAACAACAGTACCGTCACCAGCAAACTTAAATATGGCACTGGAGCTATACTGAGCCCGACAATCGTAAGTATTAAGTGAGTAGAGCAGAGAGCTAAACGCACAGCCCTGTGGAGGAAATGTAGTTGCCAATCCATACTGACTGGAGTCTTCTAGTGAGGAAATTGAGGATGCATTTACACAGAGAGCTGCCGAGGCCATAGTCTCAGAGCTTAGTGATGAGTTTCAAGGGGTTCATTATATTGAGTATAATCTGTAGTCAGTGAAGAGCATCCTGATGTAAGCATCTTCATTGTCCATGAAATCGCATCTGCTGTTGACCTGTTTTGACTGCAGGCAAATTGGGGTATATTCTGGTCACTCCTGAGGCAAGAGTTGTTACGCCTCATGGCCAACCTCCCAAAGTGCATCATCATGGTGGATGGAAGTGTTGCAGTATGATAGTCAGTGTGGCAGGTTACCATGTTCTTCTTAGGAATTGATATGATGGCCACATTGAAGCCCTCCGTTGGTTGGGGTCAACCATGGATATTTGTCCCAGGTGTCTACGTGATTAGGAGGCAGTATGATAAGGAGGGCGAGCTGTTGCCAATGCAGCAGGCTCCCCCTCTCCGTAAAGCTGTCGAATCCAAAGAGATGGCAGAGACCCATACAGATTGGCATCAGTGGCGTCGGAAGAGTTACCAGTCAGCGTTGAACTCAGCATAGGACTGTGTTAGGGAATCCAGCTCTGGATCTTTTCTGGGGGTTTAACTCATGAAGCCCTCCCCAATGAGTGGGTATAGCTTCAAGGCAGCGGAGGTTTGAGATCAGAGTTTTCCTTCTCGATGAGCTGCCAACCACAGCTGAAGCAAATAGTTTTATGGCACCATATACAATCATGCATAGTAGTTTTAATGGGAATATTAACTTACATGAAAACTGAATCAAGTAGAACAGCTCATGAAGAAGTTCTTCAAATTCCATAGTGCATTAGTAACTTATTTTCTGCATCCAAGTCAACAACGAGGCAGACCAAAATAGATTCAATAATGAATGCTAATCCTGATCTATTTAGCAGGCAAGCAATGAATGAGTTGTACTGACTAGTGATTACAAAATCAGAGTTCAGTGGAGTGTTTGAAAAGAAGAAATACAAAACCACAACTCAGTTTCTTGCTTGGGTAAGTCGAACTTCCAGATATCAAATGTGGTAAAGTAAATATATTTTTAAAAGGAAAACAATAGATCAGTGGGGAGTGTTCAGAAATGAATTTAGCATGGTACAAGCGATAGGTTTTTAGCCTCTTCATAGAGAAGTAGAGCACAGAAGCAGACCCTTCAACCCATCTAGTCCCTGCTGAAACCAATTAAACTGCCCAATCCCATTGACCAAAGCCCTCCATACTTCTACCATCCAAATACCTCTCCAAACTTCACTTTCACATTGAAATCAAGCTCGCATGCATCACTTGTGCTGCCAGCTCATTCCACACTCCCACAACCCACTGAGTGAAGAAGATTCCCCTCATTTTCCCTGTGCTGTCTTTACGACAGTTATTTAGTTTATAATATTTTTGCTTAGTAATTCATTCGATAGTATTTTCTAGTTAGAATTAGAAGTGTTTAAAGTATATTCATTGCATGTAAAATATATCGGCATGCAATGACGTCACATCCGGTTTCGCCGCGTCTTGTGGGAAAGTACCGGTTTGAAATTAGTGCGAGGGTGGGGGCTCACCACGAGGCACACCTGAGCAGAAGTTGTTTTGCAGGCATGAGAAATCACAGTGAGAGCAACGCTGTAAGTTAATAGATAATCGATATATTGAACTAAGATGTTAATGCCGATCCTGTTAGAAGTAACGACGGTCGATAATGTTTATGCTTTCGTTAGTTAAAGAGTTGCGGATAGTTTGCATTGAAGTGTATTTAAAGTAGTCAATGGAGCAGGTAAACTCTGCCTGTATACTGCACCTTAGTGTAATGTAGTTATAGTCACCTTTGCAAGTATTTACATTTGAAATGTGATATTAAGGAAGGAACAAATACTGAATCAATCTTGTATTGTTTTATCAACAGTTTTCACCATATGTTAATGTGAAGAGTGAACAGTAAATGGTTAATCTTACTGCAATCTGGTTCTTATTGACTGTGGTTTATCTCAACGTTTAATTCGGCGTTTCGTTACACGCGAAGGAGAACGTTACATTCCCCTTAAACTTCTCACCTTTCACCCGTAACCCATGACCTCTGATTGTAGTCCCACTGAAACTCAATGGAAAAAGCCTCTTGCATTTACTCATCTATACCCCTCATAATTTTGTTTACCACTATCAAATCTCCTCTCAGTCTTCTATGTTCTAAAGAATACAGTCCTAACCTATTCAATCTTTCGTTATAACTTGGGTCCTCCAGACTCGGCAACATCCTTGTAAATTTTCTCTGCACTCTTTCAATCTTGTTTACGTCTTTCCTGTAGGTAGGTGAACAAAACTGCATCCAGTACTCCAAACCAATGTCTTATACAACTTTAAGCTCCCATCTCCTGTACTCAATACATTGATTTATGAAGGCCAACGTGTCAAAAGCTTTCTTTACGATCATACCTACCTGTGAAATCACTTTCAGTGAATTACAGTGTGGACCTTTACTCACAGATTCCTTTGTTCTACCACCTCCTCGGTGCCCTTCTGGTCACTGTGTAAAACCTACCTTGGTTTGTCCTACCAAAATACAAAAGCTGGCTCTTGCCTGCATTAAATGCCAGCTTCCATTTTTCAGCCCACTTTTCCAACCGATGCAGATCCCTCTGCAAGCCATGATAGCCTTTCTTACGGTCCACTACACCTCCAGTCATCCAGATCATTGATGTAGATGACAAACAATAAAGGACCCAGAATTGTTCCCGGTGTACACCACAAGTCACCGGCCTCCAGCCAGAGAGGCAACCCTCTACTACCACTCTCTGGCTTCTCCCACAAAATCATTGTCTAATCCAATTTACTACCTCATCTTGAATGCCAAATGACTGAACCTCCCCAGCCAGCCTCCCACGAAGGGACCTTGTCAAATGCCTTACTAAAGTCCATGTAGACAACATCCACTGCCTTGCCTTCAACTACTTTCCTGGTAACTTCCTCGAAAAACTCTGGTTAGACATGACTTACCATTCTAACTATTTTTAATCAGTCCATGTCTATCCAAATACTTAGATATATCCAAGCCCTTAGAATATCTTCCAATAACTTTCCCACAACTGATGTCAGACTCACCGGCCTGTAATTTTCTGCTGTCTGTTTAGAGCCTTTTTTAAACAGCAGAACAACATTGACAACCCTCCAATCCTCTGGCATCTCTCCTGTCGCTAAGGATGATTACACATCTCTGTTAGTGCCCTGGCAATTTTGCACTTGTCTCTCGTGGGGTCTGAGAGAACACCTTGTCAGGCCTTTGGGAATTATCCACCCTGTTTTGCCTCAGGATAGCAAACATCTCCTCCTTTATAATCTGTATAGGGTCCATGAAGTTGATGCAGCTTTGCCTCCCTTTTATAGACTCTCTATCCATCTCCCGAGTAAATACAGACACAGAGAATGCATTTAAGATCTCCGCCATTTGTTTTGGTTCCACACATTCTGGTCTTCCAGAGAACCAATTTTGTCCCTTGCAATCCTTTTCTTCTTAACATATCTGTAGAATCTCTTAGGTTTCTCCTTCAGCCTGTCTGCTTGAGCAACTTCATGCCTTCTTTTTAAGCCTTCCTGAGTTCTCCCTGAAGTTTTTTCCTGTATTTCTTGTACTCCATAAGCATCTCAATTGTTCTTACTTGCCTATACCTGCTATGCATCTCCTTTTTCACTTAACCAGAGCCTCAATATCTCTTGAAGACCGAAGTTCCTTACACTCTTTACCATTTCTTTTTATTCTGACAAGCATTGTACCCTTTAAATTTCATTTTTAAAGTCCTCCCACTTTCCAATCGCATCTTTGCCAGAAAATGCACTTGCCAGAGCAATTCTGATACCATCAAAATTGGCCTTTCTCAATTTAGAATCTCAACCCGCAGACCAACCTATCTTTTTGCATATTTTACTTTGAAACTAATGGCAATGTTGTCACCAGATGCAAAGTACTCCCCTGCACAAACTTCCGTCACCTGCCCTGTCTCATTCCCTAACAGCAGATCCAGTATCGCCCGCTCTCTCATTGGGATTTCTATTTACTGATAAAGGAAACCTTCCTGAACACATTTGATAAACTCTTTTCTATCTACTCCTTTTATGTCATGTGTTTCCCAGTCAATACGTGAAAAGTTAAAATCACCCACTATAATAACCTTATGTTTTTTTCAACAGTCTGTGATTTCTTTACAAATATGTTCCACTAGATCTCTAGGACTGTTGGGTGGTCTGTAATATAGCCCCATTAACGTGGTCATAACTTTCTTCTTTCTCAGTTCTACCCATAACACCTCCCTAGTCAAGTTCTCTGTCCTGACAGAACATAGCCATGACATTTTCCATACTAGTACTAGAGGAAGTACTAGAGTTTTTGAAGAATATAAAAGTGGATAAATCTCCGGGTCCTGACAGGATATCCCTGGGATCTTGAGGGAAGTTAGAGTAGAAATAGCAGGGGCTCTGACTGAAATATTTCAAATGTCATTAGAAACGGGGATGGTGCCGGAGGATTGGCGTATTACTCATGTGGTTCCATTGTTTAAAAAGGGTTCTAAGAGTAAACCTAGCAATTATTGACCTGTAAGTTTGACGTCAGTGGTGGGTAAATTAATGGAAAGTATCCTTAGATATAGTATATATAATTATCTGGATAGACAGGGTCTGATTAAGAGCAGTCAACATGGATTTATGCATGGAAGGTCATGTTTGACAAATCTTATTGACTTTTTAAAGAGGTTTCTAGGAAAGTTGATGAGGGTAAAGCAGTGGATGTTGTCTTTATAGACTTTAGTAAGGCCTTTGACAAGGTTCCACATGGAAGACTAGTTAGGAAGGTTCAATCATTAGGTATTAATATTGAAGTAGTAAAATGGATTCAACAGTGGCTGAATGGGAGATGCCAGAGAGTAGTGGTGGATAACTGTTTGTCAGGTTGGAGGCTGGTGACCAGTGGTGTGCCTCAGGGATCTGTACTGGGTCCAATGTTGTTTGTCATATACATTAATGATCTGGATGATGGGATGGTAAATTGGATTAGTAAATATGCAGATGGTACTAAGGTAGGTGGCGTTGTGGATAATGAAGTCAGTTTTCAAAGCTTGCAGAGAGATTTAGGCCAGTTAGAAGAGTGGGCTGAAAGATGGCAGATGGTGTTTAATGCTGATAAGTGTGAGGTGCTACATTGTGGTAGGAATAATCAAAATAGGACATACATGGTATGTCATAGGACTGTCTTCGGTATTCCAGCTCTGGATTTTTTTTCTGGGGCTTACTCCTGAATGCTTCCCAGGGGTGGGTTCTGCAAGGCAGCAGAAGTTTGCAGGACATTAAGGAATGCAGTAGAACAGAGTGACCTAGGAATAATGGTGCAAGTTCCCTGAAGGTGGAATCTCATGTGGATAGGGTGGTGAAGAAATCTTTTGGTATGTTGGCCTTTATAAATCAGAGCATTAAGCATAGGAGTTGGGATGTAATGTTAAAATTGTACAAGGCATTGGTGAGGGCAAATTTGGAGTATTGTGTACAGTTCTGGTCACCAAATTATAGGAAAGATGTCAACAAAATAGAGAGTACAGAGAAAATTTACTGGAATGTTACCTGGGTTTCAGCACTGAAGTTACAGGGAAAAGTTGAACAAGTTAGGTCTTTATTCTTTGGAATGTACAAGGTTGAGGGGGGACGATAGAGGTATTTAAAATTATGAGGGGGATAGATAGCGTTGACGTGGATAGGCTTTTTCCATTGAGAGCAGGCGAGATTCAAAAAAGAGGACATGAGTTGAGAGTTAAGGGGCAAAAGCTTAGGGGTAACACGAGGGGGAACTTCTTTGCTCAGAGTGGTAGCTGTGTGGAACGAGCTTCCAATAGAATTGGTAGAGGCAGGTTCGATCTTGTCATTTAAAAAAAAATTGGATAGGTATTTGGACAGGGTTGTGGGCTGAGTGCAGGTAGGTGGGACTAGGTGAGAGTAGGCGTTCAGCATGGACTAGAAGGGCCAAGGTGGCCTGTTTCTGTGCTATAATTGTTATATGGTTATATGTTATATATAGTAATACCATCCCTTTTCCTTTAATCCCTCCCATTCTGTCAAATCTAAAACAATGGAACTCTTGAATACTGAGCTGCTCCTCTGGCAACCGCCTCACTAATGGCAGCATTAGCAAACCCTCCTGCGAGGATATTAGTCCCCCGCCAGTTCAGGTGCAAACTGTCCCTTCCCAACTTCCCTGGACGAGAGCCCAATGATCCAAAAATCAGATATCCTCTGTCCTACACCAACTACTTAGCTATGTGTTAAACTGCATAATCTTCCTCGTTCTGGCCTCACTAGCACGTGACATGGGAAGCAATCCTGGGATCACAACCCTGGAGATCCTGTCCTTTAACTTAGCACCTTATTCCCTGTGCAGAACCTCTTCACTCATCATTGATATCCACTTGGACCACAAACTCTTGCTGTTCTCCATCCTGCTTAAGAATGCTGAGGACTTGATCTGAGATTTCCCTGGCACCTGGGAGGCAACATACCATCCAGGAATCTTGTTATTGCCCATAGAACCTCCTATCTGTTCCCTTAATCAATGAATCCCATATCACCACAGCATGCCTATTCTCCCCCTTCCCTTCCGAGTCACAGAGTCAAACTCTGTGCCAGAGACCGCTGTGATTTTCCTCTCTTAGGTCATATCCACCTCCCTCCCCCAACAGTATCCAAAATGATCCAAATTATATATACCTGTCGTTGAGGGGGATGGCCACTGAGGTACCCTGCTCTGGCTCCTTAACCCCTTTTCCCTTCCTGACTGTCACCCTTTTTGCTGTGTCCTGCACCTTGGGTGTAACCACCTCTCCATATGTCCTATCAATCACCCCTTCCGCCTCCTGAATGATCCCAAGTTCATCCACTTCCAGTTCCAACTCCTAACATGGGTTGTTAGGAGCTGCAGCTGGATGCACTTCTTGCAGCTGTAGTCATCAGGGACACTGGCAGTCTCCCTGCCTTTCTATATCCTGCAAGAGGAGTATTCAGCAATACTTCCTGGCATCTTTGCTGTCCTTACTGAGCAGATATAAAAAAGGGAAGGAAAAAAAACTGAACCTCGAGCTTTTCTTTCCTTTGCTTTCTTTGACAGAAATCTCTAAGAGCAAAAGCCTCAAGATCACCACTGTAACTCTGTCCACTCAGACAACAGCCACTGCACTTGCCTTTGCCTTCCTTAAATTTGCTATTGCTTGTGAACTCCAGATGCGGAGTGGTCACTGGTCAAAGCTCAATTACACTGCCATGATCCGCTGCTACCTTTTTCTACTTGGGCAGTGGACCTGGGTGAACTCCTCTCCTCTCAAATTTCCGATGTCTAGATTGGTCGCTGGTGAAAGCTCAAATCTGCAACAAAATACTGAAAGAGGAAACAAACAAATATTAAGAACTATCATTGACCCTGGTGACTGGAAGTTAAAGTCAGCGTTAGGAAGACATGCAACATTATATTAAATTCAAGAGGGCAAGAATAGCAAAGCAAGGATGTAATACCCAGGCTTCACAAGGTATTGGTCAGACTGCACTTGCAGTACTGAGAGAAATTTTGGGCCCCTTATCTATGGAAGAATGTGTTGTCATTGATCGTTGACGAGAATGACTCTGGGAATGAAAGGGTTAACATATTAGGAGCATTTGATGTTTCTGGGCCTGTACTGGCTGATGTTTAGAAACTGAGGGGGGGGGGGGGTGGGATCTCTTTGCAACTTTTTGAATATTTAAAGACCTAGATAGAGTGGCTGTGGAGAAGATGTTTACTATAGTAGGGGAGTCTTGAACCAGAGGGCACAGGCTCAGAATAGAGAGAAGTCGATTTAGAACGGAGATGAGAAGGAACTTCTTTAGCCGGAGGATGGTAAATCTGTGGAATTCATTGCCACAGACATCTGTGGAGGCCAATTCATTGGTTATATCTAAAGGGGAGGTTGATAGTTTCTTGATTAGTACGGGTATCAAAGGTTACGGGGAGAAGGCAGAAGAGTGGGGTTGAGAGGGATAATCTATCAGCCATGATGTAATAGTGGAGTAGACTTGATGGGCCGAATGGTCTATGTCTTCAATGTAATTGCAAACATGTGTAAACATTACCCGACATTAGTGCTCACTGAGGAGGATTTCCTGATTGTCTGCCATCAGAATGGACGTTCCTTTGAAATCTCAGTATCTAAGACTACCTCTTACATCTCAGACCGATACCCAATCAATGAAATTATATTGTTTTCCACAAACCATAGTATAATGAGCTGCTGACACCTCTTCGGGTAGAGCTATGGAAGGGTTGTTGTCCGAGGGAGAAGGGAAGTTCTTGGTTTTGTGCAACATTTGAAAGGAAGCACAGCCATCAGTATAATCTTCAACACAATTGCACCAAATTCAGTGGTAAAATCTTTCATCTAAAGATTCAATCCATAACCTTACAACTCCCAAGTCAAGAGATACAAGACTGAAACCAAAATCAAGATTTAACCACAATTAATAAACATGTTTTATAAATTGCAAAGCCTAATTCAGACTCGAGCATTCTTTACCCTAGATTCTGTGTATACCTGACATTATTTGATTTTCATGTCTCTCCATGTCCTGATAATGTTCAGTTGTGTGTAAAAGTAGATGTTTATTTGGCTCTCTTGAAGATGCCGATAAGTGCTTTTTATTGTAAGGATTTTTTATATATCCATTCTTCTTCATAGGAAAGAAATGTGTTTTTTTAAATTTATTGTCTTGCTTGAGGATTGTAACTTTAATCCCATGTCTTCTAGTTCTATGCTCCAAAGACAAATAGGCAGTTTATAATTGGTACTACCTAATAAATAGAGAAAAATATTACATTTATACTGTGTTTTATCACATCTCTTCGTACAGCGCAAAACATTTAACATCCAAAGAGCTTGTTTTTGCAGTTATTATTCTATTTTGGACCAATGCACTTTTCACACAATAGTGAACTGTTATTTTACAACTTTTGCATCTATCATTGCTACATGCAAAGTTTCTGTGTCCATATTCATGATGAGGATTTATCATAACGTTGTTTTTATCTGAACTACAACTTCCCATTACTGATGATATTGAACCTGGTTTGCATCTCCATGAACAGAAAGTTCAATGATTCAACTAATCACTTTGTAAATAGGAAGGTAGTGGTGTCAAGTGCATAATCATACCTTACACAACTATATATGGTGTATGGAGCAAACTTGGATGATACTATCAAGCTAGCTGGTTATATTTAAATTTGACACTGATAGATGTTGAGAAGACCATCACAGAAGGAGGAGGCTGCAGAATAATTAAACAGCTAGGGATTTCCAAGTGTTATTAGGACTCGGTGATCTTTCAGTTGGCACCATAGAATGTGGATTAATGATTGAGTAAACTTGAATTAAAACTTAAATGGGAACCAAACTGAAAGCAAGACAATCATAGAGGTGGTTGTGAAGTTACTGCTTGAAGATTGTTAGAATTCACCCTCTGTCTTGTCAAAATTTGCTTGTGCAAAGAGCTGTCCACAACCCGGAGTTGCATATCCATGCGTGTCAAGGAATGCGCTAATAGTTAATGTTGTGCTGCAAAGACCAAATGCGGAAAGGTCACAGTGCAATGCCCAACCCTTCGTCATTACATATTGAGGATCTGGAATCATCATGAAAATCCTTCATGGTATTTATTCAAAGAATATACATAAATGAAAAGTGCTGTCTCATTAACATAAAATGAATGATACAATTGTACTAGAAGTGGTGACCCATGATAATACTTTTTAATATTTTGTTCATATATTACAAATAATTTACTGTTCTTGAAATTTAAAAAAATGTGGAGATGTTTGTGAAGCAAAGCTTATTAGATTTTCAAGATATTAGCTTTACTCATTATAACCACTTCAGGTGAGTGAAGCTACTACTATCTTGAAAATCTAATAAGCTCTCTGATGTTGGCAGTAGTATTGCTTGCAGAAGCTAGTGAAGAAATCAAAACAGCTGAGGCAAAAGGTACAATAGCAGCATCAGAATTAGGACCAGGTTTAATATCACTGGCGTATGTCATGAATATAGTTGTTATGTAGCACAGTACATTAAATAAGTAGTGTAAAAAGAGAAAAAAAAAGTAGTGTTTATAGGTTCAATGTCCATTCAGAAATCTGATGGCAGAGGGGGAGAAGATACAGGTGTCCCCTGTTTTTAAAACGTTTGCTTTATGACACCTCACTGTTACGAAAGACCTACATTAGTTCACTGTTTTTGCTAACAGAAGGTGTTTTCACTGTTACAAAAAAAGGCAGCGCGCGCCGACCAGCCAAGTTCCTCCCTCAGAACTGCATTCTAGCCAGCATAGCTTAAACATGTGCCTGTGAGCATCTGTGATTTATGTCAATTTTTTTTGTACATCCATTAGCAAGATGAGTTTTAAGGAATAGAAAAAGCCTAAAAGAGCTTGTAAGGGTGTTAGACTTAGCGTAAAACTAGACATAATTAAGCATCTCGATCATGGTGAACGAAGTAAGGACATAGTGAGTTTGGCTTATGGAAGTTGACAAAGGTGATGTTGAAGAGGTTTTGGTATCCCATGACCAAGAACTGACAGATGAAGAGTTGATGCAATTGCACGAGGAAAGGGTAATAATCGAACTGAACACAGCAGCAAACGACCCGAAAGTGAATTCGTCCAGGAACTGAACATGAACCAATTGCGCGAGATTTTCGCTGCGATTGACAATGCTGCAATGATTGCAGAGAAGTATAACTTTAATTTTGAAAGGGTACGTAGGGTTAGGCTATATTTGCAGTATGGTTTGAGTGCTTACAAAGAACTGTATGATAGAAAAATGCACAAGGCTAAGCAGTCAAGCATACTGTCATTTTTCAAGCCTTCCACGTCAGCCACAGCAGGCGACGAACCTCGATCTTCGACATCGTGGCAGGCAGACATAGACGAAGGTGACCTGCCTGCCCTGATGGAAACACACGACAATGAGATAACACCCCGGTCTCCCAACACCTCAACCTCTGATGATTTAGCCTAACACACCATCATCAGTGCACTCGCTGTCTTCCCGATTCTGTTAAGTGAAACTACACTGTACATACGTTACTTCTACTCCGTATAGGTTGTGTATTTTTATATGTTATTTGGTATGATTTGGCAGCTTCATAGCTTAAAGATTACTGGAAAGAGTGCTATGCCGAGAGAGCTTACGCCGACTCTTTCTGCCGAGAGTGCTTGCGTGAGATTTTTGTTACGGTGGACAGTGCTGCAATAATTGCAGAAAAGTATTTCTACTTTATATAGGCTGTGTATTTATCATATCATTCCTGCTTTTACTGTATGTTACTGTTATTTTAGGTTTTAATGGTATATATGGCATGATTTGGTAGGCTATTTTTTTGGGTGCGCAAACGCTCACTAATTTTTCCCATATAAATAAATGGTAACTACTTCTTCACTTTACGACATTCCGGCTTACGAATTGTTTCATAGGAAAGCTCTACCTTCGGATACCGGGGGAAACCTGTATTCCTGAATTGTTGAGTTTGTGCCTCCTCATTGATGGAAGCAATGAGAAGAGGACAATTCCTGGGTAATGGGAGTCCTTAATGATGGATGCCACCTTTTTGAGGCATTGCTTCTTGAAGAAGTCCTGGATACTGGGGAGGCTAGTGCCCATGATGGAGTTGACAGAGCTCATAACTTTCAGCAGCTTCTTTCGATCCTATGCAGTGCCGCCTCTCCATGGTATATCTGCAGAAATTTACAAGTGTCTTTGGTGACATACCTCAAACTCCTAATGAAATATAGCCACAGTTGGGCCATTTTTGTAACTGCGTTGATATGTTGGGCCCGAGATAGATCCTCGGAGTTGTTAACTCCCTGGAACTTGAAATTGCTCTAGCCTTTCCTCTTCAATTATAAGAAAATATGAAAAGAAGAACTTGATTCTCAAATCACCTGATTCAAATAAACTGACTGAAATGTGCTTTTTAATTGTTTTAAAGCAACTTACTGTGTCAGGGAAGTGACGTATGTGCAGGGAAAATTACGACTGTGAAGATGCTCAGGAAGCTTAATGGTCTGAGGGTAGATAAATCTCCTGGACCTGATGGAATCCACCCTTGGGTTCTGAAGGAAGTAGCTGGAGAGATTGCGGAGGCATTAACAATGATCTTTCAAGAGTCAATAGATTCTGGTATTGTACCGGATGACTGGAAAATTGCAAATGTTACTCCACTATTTAAGAAGGGTGGGAGGCAGCAGAAAGTAAACTATAGACCTGTTAGCTTGGTATCAGTGGTTGGGAAGTTGTTGGAATCGATTGTTAGGCATGAGATTACAGAGTACCCAGAGGTACATGACAAGATAGACCAAAGCCAGCATGGTTTCCCGAAAGGAAAATCCTGCCTGACTAACCTACCGCTTTTTTTTTGAGGAAATGACAAGCAGGGTAGACAAAGGAGATGCAATAGATGTGGTGCACTTGGATTTTCAGAAGGCCTTTGACAAGGTGCCACTCATGAGGCTGCTTGGCAAGATAAGAGCCCATGGAATTACAGGGATGTTACTAGCATGTGTGGAACATTGGTTGATTGGTAGAAAACAGAGAGTGGGAATAAAGGGATCCTATTCTGGCTGGCTGCTGGTTACCAGTGGAGTTCCACAGGGGTTGGTGTTGGCACTGCTGCCTTTTACCATGTATGTCAATGATTTGGACTAAGGGATTAATGGATTTGTGGCTAAATTTGCTATTGATACAAAGATAGATGGAGAAGCGGACAGTATTGAGGAAACAGAGAGCCTGCAGAGAGACTTAGATAGTTTAGGGGAATGGGCAAAGAAGTGGCAAATGAAATACAATGTGGGAAAGTGTATGGTCGTGTACTTTGGTGGAAGAAATAAATGGGAAGGCTCTTACGTGGATGGGGAGAGAATTCAAATGCAGAGATGCAAAGAGACTTGGTCCTTGTGCAGGATACCCTAAAGGTTAACCTCCAGGTTGAGTCGGTGTTGAAGAAAGCGAATGAAATGTTGGCATTCATTTCTGGAGGTATAGAACATAAGAGTAGGGATGTGATGTTAAGGCTCTATAAGGCACTCGTGAGACCACACTTGGAGTATTGTGTGCAGTTTTGGGCTCCTTATTTTAGAAGGGATATACTGAGATTGGAGAGGGATCAGAGAAGATTCACAAGAATGATTCCGGGAATGAAAGTGTTACCATATGAGGAATATTTGGCAGCTCTTGGGCTGTATTCCCTGAAGTTCAGGAGAATAGAGGGAATCTCGTAGAAACATTCTGACTGTTAAAAGAACTGAACAGATTAGATATGGCAAAGTTATTTCCCATGGTAGGGGAGTCTAGGACAAGAGGGCATGACTTCAGGATTGAAGGACATCCATTTAAAACAGAGATGCAGAGAAATTACTTTAGTCAGAGGGTGGTAAATTTGTAGAATTTGTTGTCATGAGCAGCTGTGGAGGCCAAGTCACTGGGTGTATTTAAGGCAGAGATAGATAGGTTCTTGATTAGCCAGGGCATCAAAGGGTATGGGGAGAAGGCAGAGGTGTGGGAACAACCGGAAGAACTGGATCAGCCATGACTGAATGGCAGAACAGACTCGATGGGCTGAATGGTCTCTGAATGCTTCCATATCTTATGGTCTTAAAATAAAAAGCTATGGGAATGCTGATGCACAGAAATAAACATAATTAGACTATGGATTTCTTGGGATACCGCAGAAAAAAAATTGCTTTGCATTTAACTTAATGATCAAATCTCAGTGGAACAGATCAAGATAGCACTGCAGGCACTAATACCTGCCAGGAGCTCTGATCAGGATCAAGCTTCTGCAAGCTTTTCATTTTTATATATAAAAAAATCATGATGGCAAATATTGCAGAATGGAATATTTTATCATCTGCCTTCTGTTACTTTGGTTTGCAGGTAATTATGATAGATTGTGTCAATGCCCTCAGCACTATTTGATGCACAGTTTGAATGTTGTGGAAATAGGGTTTCTGAAGAGGTCTTACCACTAACAGCGTACATTAGCAGCTCTCAGTAGAAATGTTATTAAGTCTTTTGATATGCCATGATATGACCTGGTACAACCTTTTCCCACTTTGAAAAAGAATAATCATTGGGCCAGAAATAGAGTAGCAGTGCATTTAACCTTGCCTTTTCTTGACTGGACCTTCCCCAGCACCATAAAATTTTCCAACCAAGCAGTTGAACATGTAAGCAAATAATAGAACTGCAGGAGAAATACAATGTTTTTAACTGTGCAAAGAGAGAAGCTAGCCTTGACAAAAAGTACGGAAGGCTAGGGAAAGAAAATTCAGGAGGGTAAAATAAGGGAAGGAATGCAGTGTCAAAGTTAATGCAGGAGGAAAAATAAAAAGAGATAAAGAAAGGTTGGATTTAAAGGGATAGAAAAAGAGCTAAAATAATGAAATCTATACTTGATCATTTAAAAATCTTCCTGATCCTCATTCTGAACATTTCTTCCCAGATTCTACCACTCACTTACACATTATGGACAATTTACAGTGGTTACTTAACTTACCAGCGTGCTTCTCTTTGGGATGTGCGAGGAAACTGGAGCACCGAGATAAGCCCATGCAGTCACAAAGAGAACAAAGTGCTAACTCCTTATAAGTAGCTGCCAAGGTCAGAACAAAGTGCTAACTCCTTATAAGTAGCTCCTTATAAGTAGCTCCTTATAAGTAGCTGCCAAGGTCAGAACTGCCAAGGTCAGAACTGAGTCCAGGTCTTTGGCCTTCTGAGCCAGCAGCTCCACTAGCTGCACCACCAATGGGCCAATAAGCTTGCTTAACAGTGACCTACACTTACAGTATCATCAAAAGAGCTAATTTAACTACAGAACTACTGAAATAAAAAATGGAAATCACAGCCATTGTGGAGAGGAGTTCTGCTGCAGGTGAATTATCTTTAATAAGAACTGGTGATGAAGGTCATAATGAAAGGTCATTGACATGAAACATTAATTCTGTTCTTCTCTCCAACAGAGGCTATCTGATCTGATATTTCCAGCCTTTTAAATAACCCTTGCTTCTCATTGCCAGCACCTGTAATGCTTTCTCACTTTCTTCATCTGAAGTTGTTGTCAATGTAGTTTGCGTACAACTGATGGAAGGAGCCATCAACATTTCAGCTTAACAGCAAAATCTGTCCTAACCTGTCTCTGATGAAGAAATAATATTGCCCAGCTGCCAAAAAAATTAGACTGGAAAGAGGCTGGGTAAAAGTTAATATACAGCAAATTATGACAAACTCATAGTTGATTTTAAGGAAACATTTTGAATAGATGGTATCAAATAATAGATTTGCAATGCGCCTAATAATTGATATGCAGAACAACGCTGTATGGTAGCTGGGGAGTTCATAACTTCAGTGGAATAAATATTGAAGATAGAATGCCACGATACAATGCAATTTATACACCTAATCAGAGTTAAATTTCCTGGCCAAAACGCATTACCTAGAGCAGTGGTTTCCAAACTGTTTTTAATCTACTGTCCCCTTGGTTCCCAGACCCCAACCCCAGCAACCCCCCACCTTTCCCTTTCCGGCCATTACATAAAAATTATAAAGAATTTTGATTTATGAAGCACTGTGAAAGAAAGTAGGAATTGCAAATTCAGAGCAGTGACAAGTAATTGCCAAAATAATTCATATCTATTTAAAGCTACAAATAAATTATTTCTTCATTTAATTACAGCAAAAACAATTTTCATGAACAATTTTAGAGGGTATATTAGTAGTCCAACTATTCACCTCTTCATTGCTTTTTCACCTTTCGATGAGCTGGACGTGCTTCGTGCAGGGACATCAGCTTCTCAACATCAGGCTGAATGTCACTCAGGAGTCTCAGATTCCCCATGTTTAGTAATTTGCAGTCTGCTTCATTGCTTCAAAAGAAGTTTGGTGACTGCAGTGAAAACACGGTCCACTAAATATGATGTCAGAAGGGCAATAAAGAACATCTCATCCTTTTCCCATAGTGCATGATTGTGTTCAGAGACTTCTTTCTGCAACTAAAAGTCTTGATATGAGTTTTTAAGCCTCAGCTTCAACACAAAGTTATTTTGTAATGAGATCAGTTCTTCCTACATCCTACCTGTTAATTCTTCATTATAAGTGTTAAGGAATGGATTTATTACCAGAACTGTAATTTGCATCAAGAGAAGGTCCTGAAATCTCTCTGATCTGTCGTTATGCAGCTGAACCCATTGGGCACAGTATGCTTGAAAATCTGGTGTTCTTTCCAAGAGGTTCGGAAATTGGAAAAGATTGCAGTGGCCAATGGTGCACTTAGATAGGATTAACTCCGATAGAACAATGGAGGCTGATTAAACCGATAAAATTCACATCATTTCCTGGCAATTGAAGATTAATTTCATTAAACTTTGTGAATCATTCTGACAAATAAGCAATGTTGTTACTAATATTTTTGAGTTGATTACTGAATGAAGCATTTCAGTCTTTAAAGAATTTTATTACAGTTTCAAAAAGCACATTGAGCACGCCCCCACCACCCCCCGCCTGGGGCTGTGTGCTCAGTCCACTGCTGTTCACTCTGCTGAGCCATGAATGTGCAGCAACACACAGTCTTGCTTCCAAGCATCTCACTGCATCCCAGCCAGTCTCCTTTTGAGAGCTATCTGCCTTCAATGTGCAACAGCAAGTGTTCAAACTGTTTATTATTCTCAGTACAAAGCTCTCCAATTGAGAGTATTGAGAGCATGGTACTTGATTTTATTTACCGCTGTGATAACAGGATATAATCATTTGTGCAGCTAATCTTTCAGGGTTTTTTTGTGATAAGATGTTGTCTCTGAATTACACAGTGAATGATATATACGTTAGGTACAGCTTTTATCAAGAAAGTAATAAATGGCATCCTATCATTGAATGTTGGTGAACAGAACGTCCTTCTGTTTGAAAAATTTCTCAAAATCTGAAATATTGACTCCCCCTTTGCATCTGTTTCTAGTCCCATTGCAAATAACAACACTTGAACCATCTGTTTTGCAACAAACATAACCAAGAAGCAACAATCCATTGCCTGGCAAAGTTGACACATCCAGCTGCAGAGCAAATTCTGTTGTCCCAAGTATGTTGCACAATAAGTCTTCCACATTCCAGACATTTCATCTGTGCGACTTTGAATAGAGTTGTTGCTGAACGGAATTGCTTTAATTATTTGGTCTGGTGACTGATGCAAAACCATAATTACAACCTCCCTTACTGCTGGCAGAATCAAGTTAAGTCAAGTCACTTTTATTGTCATTTCAACCATAACTGCTGGTACAGTACATAGTAAAAATGAGACAACGTTTCTTCAGGACCATGGTGTTACATAACACAGTACAAAAACTAGACTGAACTACATAAAAAAAAAACACAGAGAAAGCTACGCTAGACTACAGACCTACACAGGATTACATAAAGTGCACAAAAACAGTGCAGGCATTACAATAAATAATAAACAGGACAATAGGGCAGTAAGGTGTCAGTCCAGGCTTCGGGTATTGAGGAGTCTGATAGCTTGGGGGAAGAAACTGTTACATAGTCTGGCCATGAGAGTCCGAATGCTTCGGATCCTTTTCCCAGATGGCAGGAGGGAGAAGAGTTTGTATGAGGGGTGCGTGGGGTCCTTCATAATGCTGTTTCCTTTGCGAATGCAGCGTGTAGTATAAGCATCCGTGATGGCTGGAAGAGAGACCCCGATGATCTTCTCAGCTGACCTCACTATCCGCTGCAGGGTCTTGCGATCCGAGATGGTGCAATTTTCGAACCAGGCAGTGATGCAGCTGCTCAGGATGCTCTCAATACAACCCCTGTAGAATGTGATGAGGATGGGGGGTGGGAGATGGACTTTCCTCAGACTTTGCAGAAAGTAGAGACGCTGCTGGGCTTTCTTTGCTATGGAGCTGGTGTTGAGGGACCAGGTGAGTTTCTCCGTCAGGTGAACACCAAGAAATTTGGTGCTCTTTACGATCTCTACTGAGGAATCATCGATGTTCAGTGGGGAGTGGTCGCTCTGTGCCCTCTTGAAGTCAACAACCATCGCTTTTGTTCACATTCAGAGACAGGTTGTTGGCTCTGCACCAGTTCATTAGCCGCTGCACCTCCTCTCTGTAAGCTGACTCGTCGTTCTTGCTAATGAGACCCACCACGGTCGTGTCATCGGCGAACTTGATAATATGTTTCAAGCTGTGTGTTGCAGCACAGTCGTGGGTCAGCAGAGTGAACAGCAGTGGACTGAGCACACAGCCCTGGGGGCCCCCCATGCTCAGTGTGATGGTGTTGGAGATGCTGCTCCTGATCTGGACTGACTGAGGTCTCCCAGTCAGGAAATCTAGGATCCATTTGCCGAGGGAGGTGTTCAGGCCCAGTAGGCTCAGGTTTCCAATCAGTTTCTGAGGGATGATTGTGTTGAATGCTGAACTGAAGTCGATGAACAGCATTCGAACGTATGTGTCTTTTTTGTCCAGGTGGGTGAGGGCCAGGTGGAGGGCGGATCAGTTGCTCTCCAGTGGTATGGAGCTTTCCAGATTTAGCAATAAGCAATGAAACATTATACAAAGCACACAAACCATCATTGTTTGGTTGTGAAGAGCTGGCAAATGTGTTTTGAAGTATTTTCTGTTTCTGAAAGTTTTCATGAAGTGACTGAAAATAAGCCAAGTTTATTGTTTGCTTTGTCAGAGTGTGTTTTCTTCAAATGCTCAAGGAATCTGGACAGTTTCATTGCCTCATTTGAAAAATATACTTCACAGGATAGACACAGTGGCAGCTGTTGGTTGCTTGTTGTTGGTATAAATATACTATACACTATACTGCCTTTTTCATGGTCTGCTTCTGCCATTTTTGTTATAGATTAATGACTATCGTCAATCTCCATTTGTTTAAGTGCTGCGATCAATAAAGGGAAGCGTTTGACATAACTCAGGCAAAACCTGACCCTCGCCTGAAGGTACATAAAGTAGGGCAGTGATATCTTTTCAAGTCAAGAGTCTATGCAGCTTTGAGAGTAACATACAGCTACCACCACCACCATGTACCTTCTGCCTGTGTCTATATAGCTGAGGGTGTGGATTTACTGCAGGCACTCTTGTTTCTCCCCAAAGCCCAAAGAGGTGCAGGTTGATAGGTTAACGGATAACTGTGAATTACCGCTGGTAGGTAAGTGCGTGGGAAAATGTTGGGATTAGGTGGAAATTAAAAGGAATGTAAGAAGAATGGGTTACTGGGAAAATTGAGGAATGTGATTGCTTTCATGGGCCAGCATAAAATTAATGAGATGGAACAAACAATGGAAAATATAGTAGAGAGCTAAGGTTCAGGAGCTGCTGGTGACATATACTTGTGCTGGAAAACCTCACTCAGCTGACAGTGTTTCATTGGCAGTCTAGGGTGTGACTTAAGACAGTTTAGCACCTTGCCAAGCTGATAACACTACAGTTAATCATAAGATCATAAAACATAGGAGCAGAAATAGGCCATTGTGCCCATTGAGTCTGCTCAGCTGTTCCATAAAGGCTGATTTATTATCCCTCTCAACCACCTTCTCCACATATCCTTTGATGCCCTGGCTAATCTACACTACCGTAGCATAGCAGTTTGCACAACGCTCTTACAGCTCAGTGCGTTGGAATTCAGCATTTAGTTTTGGTGTCCTCTGTAAGTAAGTTTGTATGTTCCTTCCTATGTGCACATGGGTCTCCTCTGGGTGCTCCAGTTTCCTCCCACAGTCCAAAGAAGTACTGGTTAGTAGGTTAATTGGTCATTGTATCTGTCCTGTGATTAGGCTAGGATTGAAAAATAAGCATAATAATCAAAAGCCTATCAATCTCTGCTTCAAATATATACTCAATGACTTGGCATCCACAACCATCTGTGTCAGTGAATTCTAGAGATTCACTACCCTCTGACGAAAAAAAAATTCCTCCTCATCTCTGTTCTAAATGGAGGACCCTCTATTCTGAGGCTGTGCCCTCTGGTCCAAGACTTACACACGATGTTTCCTATATCTCCACATCCAATCTACCTAGGCCTTTCAATATTCAATAGGTTTCAATGAAATCCCACCCCATTCTTCTCATTTCCAGCAAGTACAGGCCCAGAGCCATCAAACCTTCTTCATGTGTTAACCTGGAATCATTCTTGTGAACCTCCTCTGGACCCTCCCCAATGCCAGCTCATCTTTTCGTAGATAAAGGACCCAAAACAGCAAGTGCTGTCTGTCCAACGACTTGTAAAGCCTCAGCACTACATCCTTGCTCTTATATTCTAGTCTTCTCAAAATGAATGCCAACATTGCATTTGCCTTACCCAACCTGCAAGTTAACCTTAAGGGAATCCTGCACAAGGACTCCCAAGTCCCAGATTTTTAATTTTTTTCCCCGTTTAGAAAACAGTCTACACCTTTATTCCTGACCATTCACTTCCCTACACTATACTGCAACTGCCACTTCTTTGCCCACTCTCCCAATCTGTTTAAACCCTGCAAAGTCCCTTCTTTCTCAACACTAACAGCCCCTCCACCTGCCTTTGTATCATCCCCAAACTTGGCCACAAAGCCATCAATTCAGTCATCCAAATCGCTAGTATATAATGTGAAAAGACATGGTTCCAACACCAACCCCTACAGAACACCAATAGTCACCGGGCACCAACCAGAAAAGTTTGTATCTTCCCTATAATACCAATGTCTCTTATCTTGTTGAGCAGCCTTATGTGTGGCACCTTGTCAAAAGCCTTTTGAAAATCCAAGTACACCACATCCGCTACCTCTTCTTTGTCTATCCTGTCTGTTATTTCCTCAAAGAACTGCAATAGATTTGTCAGGCAAGATTTTCCCTTTAAGGAAACCATGCTGGGTTGGCCAATTTTACCATATGCCTCCAAGTACTCAGATACCTCATCCCTAATAATGAACACCTTTTTTCCAACCACTGAAGTCAAGTTAACTGGCCTATAATTTCCTTTCTTCTGTCTCTCTCCCTTTTTAAAGAGTGGACTGACATTTGCAATTTTCCAATCCCCTAGAACCATTCGAGAATCTAGTGATTCTTGAAAGATCACTACACCTCCCTTGTCCTACCCATGTTGTTGGTACCAATATGTACTACAACTTCTGCCTGCTTACCCTCCTCCTTTAGAATGCCGTAGACCCATTTGGAGATATCCCTGACCCTGCAACTTGGAGGCAACATACCATCCAGGTGTCTCTTTCAAGTCCACAGAATCTCCTGTCTGCTCCTCTAACTATGGAATCTGCTATCACCACTGCATTCCTCTTCTTCCCCCCTTTCCCTTCTGAGCCCCAGAGCTAGACTCAGTGCCAGAGACCAGAATGATGTCACCTCCCCGGTAGGTCATTTCTCTCCAACTGTATCATGGACGAGTCCTTTATATTCAGAGCTGAGGGAGAATGTACAAATTCCTTCCATACAGCGGCAGGAATTGAACATCAATTAGTGATCGCTGGTGCAGGAAAATGATGCACCAACTTCTATGCTGCCCACTTCCTCTCTGCTGACTCAGGTGCCCTATAATTGTAGTATCTATGCAGATGACTGGATGAAATTGTCAGCTTCAGCTCGAACTAGGAAACTGTGTACTCTACTTAATGACTTAATTTTGGTTCATGGCACAGCTTTGCATTTTGGCAATACATGAAGGATCTAGCACACAATCAAGAGTTTCACTATGTCTAATACTGTGGTTTTGGTGATATGGTTAAAGTAAAAAGCATTTAAATTGCCTCTTATGATATTTGCAGGATAGTGATCTGATGACCTTTAATATCTCGATGCACCGCTCGTGGTGGAGGGAACATGGGCCTGGGTGTGTGCGGAAGGAGTTGACTGCTTCAGCCAGCAAAAGCTTGGATGATCGCACCTATATCTCAGTGACAGGCTGCATTGTCGACTTCCAGTACCTGGAGGTTATTCACAGCTCCTTCCAAATACTACTGTCGGTAAGTATGGCCCTTGGAAAAAGTGGTTTAAGTGTTAGCGATTACAGTCAAAGATGCAAAGTACATTTATTATCAAAGGATGTACGCAATATACAACCCAGGGATACTTCTTCCCACAGACAACCGCAAAACACAGAAAAACATCGAACCCATTCAAAGAAAAACATCAAACCCCCAACAGGCAAAAAAACAAACCCAAATCATACAAGTGGCAAAAACCCCCAAAAAAAACCACAATATAAAACTTCAAAGCACAAAGTCAGCAAGAGAGTCAGGAATATTCAGTTCAGTCGAGTGCTGTGTTGTTCATTGACTGCAGGCCGCAGAGCCAGTTCACTCTGATCCAAATTGCAAAAAAAAGCGACCGAGAAAACAGAGCAACCAGGATCATATCATAACATGAATTACAGAGCCCCATCCACAAACGGAGTCGATTAAACCTTGCTGAGGACCCAAGTCTCCAGCACCATCCTCTGGCAGCAACAAGTGAGAGGAAGAGAGAGACCAATCGAATGCAGGCACCTTCCCGCATGAGCAACGAGCAAGAGGTAGGGAGGGAGAGAGAGAGAGAGAGAGAGACCAATCGAATGCAGGCACCTTCCCGCATGAGCAACGAGCAAGAGGGAGGGAGAGAGAGAGAGTGAGAGCAATCGAATGCAGGCACCTTCCCGCATGAGCAACGAGCAGGAGGGAGAGGGAGAGAGAGAGACCAATCGAATGCAGGCACCTTCCCGCATGAGCAACGAGCAAGAGGGAGGGAGAGGGAGAGAGAGAGACCAATCGAATGCAGGCACCTTCCTCTGGGAGCAGTGAGCGAGAATGAGAGAGAGCGCGGTCACTTGCAGGCAGATGGCGCTGAACACTTGCTGTCCTTCTGCTCTCATCCTTGTTAATTTAAATTTTCCTCAATGCTTTAATCGGCAGGATTAGCGAGAAATGGAGTTGATCATGGGCTGGTACCCGTCTCCAGGCTTCTTGGCCTCAAGGCCACAGACGGCTCTACCTCAACGAACTCCCTCGGACACAACAAAGTGCCAGTTCACTCAATCTCACACCATCAATCTATAGAGTACAGACTCCAATAGTAGCTGAATCATATGTGAAAGAAATAGTAATAGTAAAGAAAGTAGAAAAGATCATTTTGCAAACTGTCTGAAGGATGTCACCTTTGGTCGCATTGTTTGCTGGTGCCATCTTCTTCACCGGTCCCAGCAAATGTAATAATTCTACCCCTGCAGAAATTATTGACTGGTCATTGTTATCGTTGTCTGTTACTGTTGGAACATTTTAATGCATTGAAGCTGGAATATATATCGAAATTCTTGTTCTATTATAGATGTTGGGCCTGTCTTAATTATAAAAAACTAAAAGTGATTATGTTTTCCCATACACACTCTTCTATCCTAACCTAGCTCATTACCAGAAGAATTAAACACATACTTTCCTGAACCATTTAGCATTCTCCTTCGAAAATAGTTTAAACTTTACCTGCCATTTTCAGAGTTTGTGTACCAATGCATCCTCTGTGGTAACTTCAGATACATAAACAAAGGCAAAGTGAAGTATGTTAATGTGAGGTGACCAAACGTTTTGTCCCAGATTCCTAAATCTTATTTGATAAAGGTTTCTGTTTGTTACTCAATCATTTCACCAAACATACAGGAAAAATACTTAAACTTTAAACCACACAAGAGCAGCACTACATAAACAAATCTGCTTCCCAGCTTTTTGACTCTTTGAGTGGCTCATTACCGTGGAAACGCTAATGGACACTTCTAACATAATTGTTATCATTACAGTGTCATAGAGGCTTACGGCATGGGAAAAGGTTCTCAGCCCAACTCACCCATGCTGCTCAGTAAGCTAGTCAGTCCCATCCGCCCACATCTGTCCCATAGCCCTCTAAACCACTCCTACCCATGTACTTATCTAGATGGCTTTTAAACATTGTCAATGTGCCTGCTGTTTCTGACAGCTGATTTCAAATATGCAACATCCTTTGCATGAAGAAGCTGTCCTTGATGTTCCTTTTAAATCTCTCACCTCTGATCTTAAGCTGACATTTCTCTCTTGCTTTTAGCACCACCTCCTTGAGAAGCACATTTTGTGCTTCTTGTGCTTCCACCCTATGCCCCTCTTGATTTTGCATACAGTATTTGCATTAGGATTTAATCAGCTCGGCATTTGTAGGACACAATGGCTGCGTGGTGCATCCCGCAGTCATAATAAGCAGCCAGGATATAACTCTTTTAAGTGCTGATGTGACCATAAGTATGGAGCAGGTTCAAGCTTTGATAAACTACTTACAGATAAAGTGTTTTGAAATTTAGGGTCAGTTCAACACTTGAGACATTGCCCATTATTTATACAATACAGTCAGTATCTCTGTACTGGCACTGCAGCTCACAGAGTAGATAATTTCTGTTTGCCCCTGTATTTCTGCTGGCCAAAAGAAATCGAAACTTTGATTCTGATATTAGAATAAGAGATGCTTACTTTATGATGAAAAGTTATGTACAGAGAAGCTAAACAAGTAATGATGTTAAATTTCCTGTTCTTGACTTGCTTCTGAGGCAGTTTGCTGCAACTAATCAACAATTCCTGTTAACTGATATCAGTAATGAACATTGCCACAATTCATATGCTGTATAGTTAAGCAACTTGGACCAGCAGAAAAACTAAGCAGGAATTTCAAAAACGTAAACATTCTTACATTAACAAATGTAGAAATAGAGTTTTTTTGACCTTTTACACAATCGCAGCATTTTTACTAGAACCATAGAACAGTACAGCACAGAAGCAGGCCTTTTGGCCCTTCTTGACTGTGCCGAACCATTTTTCTGCCTCGTCCCACTGACCTGCACCTGGGCTATATCCCTCCAAACCCCTCTCATCCATATACCTGTCCACCATCCATATACTACTTTATTTCTGTGATTGTTATTCAGAGATGCTCGACAGATTCCACTGTCTTCGGCTAGTTTTTCAAATTGTTCCTGGGTGTAGCCTCATCTCCCAGCAGCTTCTGTTAGTGTTTCTGTGGCTCTGGGTTTTTACATGGATGGGTTTGCTATTGCCATGCACAACCCGTCTCCTTTCACAGCTGGGTTTGGGACAGTCCACGGCAGAGTTACTGCAGAAACTATTGGACCTGAAATTGTCAGGGAGACAGCATTGCTAAGCTTCAAAGTTAAACTACTTGTGAGATTTCATCCGCAGAATCATGTTTCATAGCCAGGTTTGTCATTCCATGATGTCACAGATTCATTTGGTGTAGAGAGCCTTGCCCAAAATAACGCTTTTGTAAATTTTGTAACTTACTATGTCACACCACTGGCTTACTATCGGTTTTCAAATTTCAACATTATAAAAGCACTTTAAATCTAAAACCCTGAAACACTTAAGAACAGGTAATTCAAATCAACCAATTTTTAAATATCCAAATTAAGAAAATCTAACCTTAGTCATTCATAGTATTTCCTCTCCATTAGCCTCAATGGAGAACCAGTTCTCACAGAAGGTCCAATTTACCACAGAATGTCTCTGTGGGTCGCCACACTTTAGTAATATGGATAAACACGAGATGCTGCGGATGTGGGAAATCCAGAGCAACACACACAAAATGCTGGAGGAACTCAGCAGGCCAGGATCATCTATGGAAATGAATAAGCAGATGAAATTTTGGGCTAAGACCTTTATTCCCCTTTCCTTTCCAATCCTGATGAAGGGTCTTGGCCGAAAATGTTGACTGTTTATTTACTTCCGCAGATGCTGCATAAGGTTCTTTAGTAGTATGGAATTGGAATTGTTTTGTGCTCCTTTGCTACTGCCCATCATGGGAGTGCAGTTGGGAAAAACACAGAGAGAGCTATCACAATTTCAAGCCTTCTGCATTTCATGCAGGAACCCTGAAGTTGCTGAAAGTTTCACAGGTAAATGCTGTCATGTCAGGGTTTATACTGTACTCACTTTGTTTCACCTACTGCAAAAGTTACCTCTTCTACTTTTGCATGTAGGCTGATGTGGTACATTTATTATCAAAGTACGTGTATTCCTGAGATTCATTTTCCTGCAGGCATACTCAATAAATCCATAATATGATAATAACTGTAATATCAATGAAAGATTGCACCAGCTTGGGTGTTCAACCAATGTGTAAAAGACAACAAAGTGTGCAAATACAAAGAGCAATAAATAAATAAACAAACAAACAAACAAACAAGCAAGCAAGCAATGGCTATCAAGAACATAAGATGAAGAGGCCTTGAATTTGAGTCCATGGTTTATGGTGCAAATGAAGTCAACTGAAGTTAGCCATTTTGGTTCAAGACCATGATGTTTGAGGGGTAATAGCTGTTTCTGAACCTTGTTGTGAGAGTCCTGAGGCTCTTGTACCTTCTTCCTGATAGTAGCAGTGAGAATAGAGCACAACCTGGATGGTGGGGTCCCTGATGATGGATGCTGCTTTCCTATGACAATGCTCCATGTAGATGTGCTCAGTGGTGGAGAGGGCTTTACCCATGATGGTCTGGGCCACTACTTTTTGTAGGGTTTTCCATTCAAGGGCGTTAGTGTTTCCATACCAGGCTATGATGTAGCCAATCAATAGTCTCTCCAATACACATATATGGAAGTCTGTCAAAGTTTCAGAATTTGTGCTGAATGTTTGCAAACTCCTAAGTCAGGCACTGCCGTGCATTCTTCATAACTACACATACGTGCTGGGCCCAGGACAGGGCCGCTGAAATGATAACATAAGGAATTTATAATTGCTGATCCTCTCCACCTCCAATCCCCTGATGAGGACTGGCATATGGACCCCTGATTTCCTCCTCCTGAAGTCAATAATCAGCTCCCTGGTGTTGCTGAGTAAGAGGCTGTTGTTGTGGCACCACTCTGCGAGACTTTCAATCTCCCTCCCATATGCTGATTCAGCCTCCAACAGCAGTGTCGTCAGCAAGCTTGACCATGTCATTGGAGCTGTGCTTAGCCATACAGCCATAGGTATAAAGCGAGTAGAGCAGGGGACTTAATAGCAAAGGATAGCATAAAAAGCACATGATTGGGGATTGCAAAGTGTAATCATGTTTAACAATTTAAGCAGAATTTGAATTACAGATGATTGCTAATACAAGGAACCAATGGCTTACCAGCCCAGATGAATGTCAGAGGAAAGCAGGGAGTAATAGTTAGATTTTAGCAGAGATTTAGAACATAGAACAGTTCAGCACTGGAAAGGACATTTGGCCCATAATGTTGTGTTGATATTGATTCCTATTTGTACTAAGCATCGTACTAAGCATCCTGTGTATCATCCAAATCCGCCCATTTTCTTCATATTCATGTATTTATCTAAAAGCTTCTTGCACCCAACCAGTCTGTTTCCTCTACTATCCCTCGTACCTATTCCAGGCACCTATAAGAAATTTAACCCTAACAGCACCTTTAAAATTCCACTTGCATCACAGTCCGGTACGGAAACACAATGCCCAGGAATGGAAAAGGCCACAGAAAGTGGTGGATATAGCCTGGTCCATCACGTGTCAAGCTCTCCCCACCACTGAGAATGTTTACACAGAGTGCTGCCATCATTTGCATCCATCATTAAAGGCTTCCGTCAAGCAGGCCATGCTCTCTTCTTGCTAGTACCTTTGAACAGGAGGTGGTAGAGACAGAAACTCTCCCCACATTGAAACAGTATTTGGATTGTACTTGACTAGTCATCACAGACAGGGCTAAGGATCATGTGGTGGGTTTAGGCAAAGGGCTCTTTATTATCCAGTGCCCTCATAAAAGGCCAAATGTCATTTTTCTGTGATTCTATCGTCGCCACTTTACCAACAATCTACACAGGTGTAAAAAAGTAAAGCCAGAGTAGAAAATTGGCCAGCTCATTCATAAAGCATTAGCTCAGATGATCTTAATGCATTTAGATTGATAGCAGATGAGCTTTATGTATAAGATTAGATTACAGTCATTGAAAAATACAGCACAGAAACAGGCTTTTTGGCCCATCTAATTCATGCCAAAACTATTTAAACTTCCTGCTCCCATCGACCTGCACCAGGACCATAGCCCTCCATACCCTACCATCCATGTACCTATCCAAACTTCTCTTTCACATTGAAATCAAACTCCTATGCACCACTTGTGCCGGCAGCTCATTCCACACTCTCATTGCCCTCTGAGTGAAGAAGTTTCCCCTCATGTTCCCCTTAAACTTTTTACCTTTCACCCTTAAACCTTGAACGCTGGTTGTAGTCCCACCCATCACAGTGGAAAAAGCCTGCTTGCATTTATCCAATCTAGTCCCTCATAATTTTGTATACCTCTATCAAATCTCCTCTCAATCTTCTATGTTCTAAGGAACAAAGCTTTAGACTATTCAATCTTTCCTTATAACTCAGGTCCCACAGACCTGGCAACATCCTTGTAGATTTTCTCTGTGCTCTTTCAAACTTTTTTCACATTTTTCCTGAAGGTAGATGACCAAAACTGTATACAGTACTCCAAATTAGGCCTCACAAAGATATAACTTCAACATAACATCCCATCTCATGTACTCAATACTTTGATTTATGAAGGTCGATGTGTCAAAAACCTCCTTTATGACACTATCTACCTGTGACACCACATTCAATGAATTATGGAACTGTATTCCCAGATCCCTTTGTTCTAGCACACTCCTCAGTGCCCCACTATTCACTGTGTAACACTGAGGCAAGTTGATCCAAGCACTCAGATCTACAGTGATAAAATAGTTTGAGAGGTTGGTCATGGCAGAATCTCAGGTGGTGACAAGAGGGCATACAGGAGTGAGATATATCAGTTAGTTGAGTGATGTGGCAGCAATGATCTTTCACTCAACGTCGGCAAGACCAAAGAGCTGATTGTGAACTTCAGGAAGGGTAAGATGAGGGAACACAAACCAATCCCAATTGGAAGGGTCAGAAGTGCAGAGAATGAGCAACTTCAAGTTCTCGGGTGTCAGCATCTCTGGGGACGTAAACTGGTCCCAACAAATTGATGCAGTTATAAAGAAGACAAGACAGCAGCTAAATTTTATCAGGACTTTGATGAGATTTGGTTTGTCACCAAAAATAATTTTTTCACTATGCTATATTCCACTCTTATACAGCTCAGGAAAGAAAACTGTTTTGCCCTCTCTCAAATCATTTCAGTTGTTGCAGCAGTTTACAGCTGCTGTTCACAGCCCATTATCCGTATTATTAATATTGTTTCAGTTGATGCTCTGTTGGTCAATTCCAGGAACCCAGAAACATGCAATTATCCCTGTAGTTTCACACCTACTCTATAGTAATTGCCAGATAATAGCTTTAATAGTATTCATTGACCATTAAATCTTCCTAGGTCTTGCTCAGATTATTTTTATTTTCTGATGAAGGTGGCGGTTTGCAACAGCCTTCAATATTTAAGTGATGCTGACATCACAGAAATGTGAGCAGGACTTTAACTCCAAAGATGTTAGATTAGGGTTAGTGGGTTGTGGGCATGGTATGTTGGCGCCATCACAATCCTTGCTGATTTGATTTGACTTTTTGATGCACCCGTGACAAATAAAGCTAATATTAAATCTCTAATTCAATTCAGAATTGCCCAATAATGAAAATGCTCCACACTCTGTGAGCAGTGACTCCTGTACTGGATGTTAGGGTGGTTAAGAATGCACATAGCATGTACGCCTTTGTTAGTCTGGGCATTGAATTTAAAAGCCAGGAAATTTTGTTGCATCTTTATAAAACTTTAGTTAGGCCGCATCTGGAGTATTGCATACAGTTCTGGTCATTAGGAAGGATGGTGAGGCTTCAGAGAGGGTGCAGAAGAGTTTTTCCAGGATGCTGCCTGAATTACAGGGCACGTGTGCTGTAATGAGAGGCTGGACAAACTTGGGTCGTTTTCTCTGGAGCGGCAGATGCTGAAGGAAGAGCTGATAGTGGTTTAATACACTATGAGAGGCACAGAAAGAGTAGACAGACAGCTTCTTTTTTCCCAGGGTTGAAATGCCAAATATCAGAGGCTGTACATTTAAGGTGACAGGTGTTCAGCGGAGATTTGAGTGGAAAAATTTTTATGCAGAAAGTTGTGGGTGCCCAGAGTGTGCTGACTGGGGTAGTGGTAGAGCCAGATACTTCAAAGACCTTTCAGCGGCCTTTAGGTAAGCACGTAAATGTGAGGAAAATGGAAGGATGTGAACATTCTGTCGGCAGAAGGGATTAATTTAGTTAGCCTTTTGACTATGAGTTTAATTGGTTCAGCACATTTTAGGCCAATTCCTGTGCTGTACTGTTCTATGTACTCCTGACACATTGTAAATGTTACATCTTAATATAAATTACAGAAACATAGAAAACCTTCAGCACAATACAGGCCCTTCGGCCCACAAAGTTGTGCTGAACATGGCCCTACCTTAGAAATGATACATGAATTTTCATCTGGAGTTGTCCCTAGTTTAAACAAAATCAGCTTTGACATTAATAATAAAATATTAAAATGGGTACAATGCAATTGAATAGAGTTGCTTCAAAAAGAATTGGACTGAAGTGAATGTAATAAGGAATCAGACTATTTTCACTGATACAGTGTGTTAAATTAGATGTTTTGCAACAGCAGTATATAGTCAGACATAAAAATGACTAAAATACAATAACAGCATAAATAAATAAATAGTATAAAAGAGGAATGGCGAAGTAGTGTTCATGGGCTCGAGGACCATTCATTAGTTTTCTTCCCTCAGCTTTTGAAGATAAGAATTAGAAAAATCATGATAAATAATTAAGTGGTGCTTAATGTATTACAGACAGTACTTACTTGGGAGATTCCTTCATTTTTACTATTCTGTATACATATCCATAAGACATAGGAGCAGAATTAGGCCATTCAGCCCATCAAGTCTGCTCCAGCATTCCATCACAGTTGATCCCAGATCCCAATTAACCTGATACACCTGCCTTCTCACCATAACCTTTGATGCCCTGACAACATTGTGGGCTGAAGGGCTTGTAATGTGCTGTAGATTTCTATGCTTCTACGTTTAAAACTGTTGACAATACTCCAAGTGTGGCCTGACTAGTGTCTTATAAAGCCTCAGCATTATCTCCTTGCTTTTATATTCTATTCCCCTTGAAATAAATGCCAACATTGCATTTGCCTTCTTTACCACAGACTCAACCTGTGAATTAACCTTCTGGGAGCCTTGCACAAGGACCCCCAAGTTCCTCTGCACCTCTGATGTTTGAACCTTCTCCCCATTTAAATAAGAGTCCACACTATTGTTCCTTTTACCAAAATGCATTATCATACATTTCCCAACACTGTATTCCATCTGCCACTTTTTCGCCCGTTTTTCTAATTTGTACAAGTCCTGCTGCAATCACATTGCTTCCTCAGCACTACCTACCCCTCCACTTATCTTCATATCAACCACAAACTTTGCCACAAAGCCATCAATTCTATTATCCAAAAAGTAGCAGTCCCAGTACTGACCCCTGAGGAACACCACTAGTCACGGGTAACCGACCAGAAAAGGCCCCTTTTATTCCCTATCACTGCCTTCTGCCTGTCAGCCATTCCTGTATCCATGCCAGTATTTTTCCTGTAACGCCATAGGATTTTATCTTGTTAAGCACCCTCATGTGTGGCACCTTATCAAATGGCTAATGTATGCATGTTAGCCTCTGGCCATCTGCTGTGATGTATATAGCGCTCTGCTGTATGGGAACATCGAAGAATCAGCCCAACGACAAACCTGAAGGCCTAAAGAGCTATGGTACTCACTACGCTCCTGTACGCCTGTGCGGACCGTCTATCCAAGGCGTGAAAGACAGCTCAACCATTTCCACATGACTTGTCTTTGCAGAATATTAGGCATCAGATGGCAAGACAAAGTACCAGACACTGAAGTTCTCTCTAGAGCAAGTCTGCCATCAGTCCACACACTGCTGATGAGAGCACAGACCCGGCAGGCAGGTCATGCCATCCACATGCCGGACGAGCGCATACCCAAGCTCCTCTGCTGGGAGACGCTCACATGGAGGGCAGGAGAAACGTTACAAAGACACACTAAGGGCCTCCCTGAAGTCGCTTGACGTAGACACGACCTCCTGAACCGCCCTTCCTGGCGTGGCCTCATTCACAAGGGCTGTCAAGATTACAAAGTGAGGCGCACTGCTGACTTTGCACAACTTAAGTGTGAGCTGCGCAAGTCCAGGGCCACCAGTGCAACAACTGCAGTGCCTACACACGTCTGCCTAATGTGTGCCAGGACATTCCGTGCCCGAATTGGCCTGACACACCGCATCCAGTCTCAAAGTGACTAATGGTGTCAAGGTCTTCATCGATGACAATGGACAAACCACTGCCTGTGGCAATGAATTCCACAGATTTACACCTCTCTGGCTAAAAAAATTCCGCCTCATCTCTGTTCTAAAGGGATATCCTTCTATTCTGAGGTTGTGTTCCCTGGCCCTCGCTACAGGAAACAGCCTCTCCACGTCTGCTCTCGCAAGGCTTTTCAATATTTGATAGATTTCAATGCATCTTCTAAACTCCAATAACTACAGGTCCAGAGCCATCAAACTCTCCTCTTACATTAACTGTTTCATTCCCAGGATAATTTTTGTAAATCTCCTCTGGACCCTCTCCAATGCCAGTACAGCCTTCCTTAGATATGGGGCCAGAACTGTTTACAATACTCCAAATGGGGTTTCACCAATGCCTTATAAAGCCTAGGTGATGATTGTATTGGCATTTTCCAACTGAAACATCCTTTTGATTGATATTGACAAGGACCCTTACTGGCACTACAAGAGCATGTTGGATGATCTGAATGCTGTATCAAAGGCTCGATCTGTCTTGAGTTGTTTCAGCATCTGAAAGTCTCAAGTCTGTCTGTAAAAGAAGTTGTCTACTATTCCAAAGAGATTGTAATGTGCTCTTCATTTAGCTCCATGAGTTCATTTACAAAGATAAAAATCAAAGGTAAAGATTTGCTCCGTTTGTTGCATGTACATCAAGACATTGAAACAGAGTGAAATGTGTCATTTGCATAAACAAGCAACTCAGCTTGAGGATGTGCTGGGGGCCATCCACAAACGCTGCCCTACTTCCGGCATGCCCACAACTTACTGACCCTTGCTTGTACGTCTTTAGAATAAAGGTGGAAACCCACATGGTGACGGGGAGCACGTACAAACTGCTTACAGATAGTGGTTGGAATTGAACCTCGATTGCTGGTGCAGTAAAGCATTATGCTAACCGCTATGGAAATAAGTAAGCAGTCGACATCTCAGACCGAAACCCTTCGTCAGGTCTTAGCCGAAGACATCAATTGTTTTCACTTCCATAGTTGTTGCCTACCCTGCTGAGTTCCTTCATCAATTTGTGTGTGTGTAGGTGTGTGTGTGCATGTGTGTTGCTCTAGATTTCCAGCACCTGTAGAATCTCTTGGGTTTAAGGTAGTGCTATACCACGATACTGGCATGATTCAGCTGGGAAGCCGTAACTTTTGCAAATTTTGTCCTTATCACAATGCAAAGCTCCTAGAAAGGCAAGGCAGCTAGATATACAGGACAACATACACCAGTGCCACTGGCAAATGTTTCTCTTTGCTGAGTGTTCGCTCATTCACAATGCTGGAGCTGCCACTGAGGCTGACAATCTCTGAGTCCCTTACGAACCCTTTCGCAAGGTAAGCTTCAAACTAACTGCTATATACGAGGACCTCAGCCAGGACTCCAAATTTATGATATTTTGTTATTGGCTCTGGGATCAAGTCCTCAGGTTAGTGTGTGCAATGTTCTCTTGCCAAGGCTTCCAGTGGTGCTTCATTTCTGTTATAAAGGGCTTTTTGCATCACCCCCACTATCCAGGGCCTCCCTGAACATATCCGCAACTTCCAATAAAATGTCTTGGGGCTATGTGTGACTACTCCCCAAGCTCCACAGTAATTTCTTACAGTGGATGTATCTAATTGTATGATTCTGGTGTGATGCCATTCAGCACTGGAACATTTCACAGGGTTTCTGGGACTCCTAAAATTACTTGGGCAAAAAAGAAAATCCTGATTAATGCTTCCAAAATTCCAGAAATGTGGATACAAAAAAAACACACAAATGACAAAGGAACACATTGTTATTAGTTGAAAACAACACACACAAAATGCTGGAGGAACTCAGCAGGCCAGGCAGCATCCATGAGAAAGAGTATACAGTGATGCTTCGGGCCGAGACCTTTCATCAGGACTGGAAAGGAAGGGGGAAGGAGTCAGAACAAGAAGGTGGGGGGAGGGGAGGAGAAGTGCAAGGTGGTAAATGATTGGTGAAACCAGGAGATGGGGAGGGTGTGAAGTAAAGAATTGGAAAATTGATTGGTGAAGGAGATAAAGGGTTGGAGAAGGGGGAATCTGATAGGAAGAAAGGGAAGAGGGAGGAGCATTAGTGGGAGGTGATGGGCAGCTAAGGAGATGAGGTGAGAGAGGAAAACAGGAATGAGGAACAGTGAAAGAGGTGGGGGGCAATTACTGGAAGTTTTGAGAAATTAATGTTCATGCTATCAGGTTGGAGGCTACGCAGATGGAATATAAGTTGTTGCTTCTCTAACCTGAACATGGCCTCATTATGCCAGTGGAGGAGGCCGTGGACTGACATATAGGAATGGGAAGTAGAATTGAAATGGGTGACCAGCTGGAGATCCCACTTTTTGTGGGGGATGGTGCAAAGGTGCTCGGTGAAGGCGTCTTCCAATCTATTTTGGGTCTCACTTATACACAGGAGGCCACACCAGGAGCACCAAATACAGTAGATGACTCCAACTGATGCCAAGGTGAGGTGTCGCCTTACCTGGTAGGACTGTTTGGTAGTGATGAGGGAGATGGTGCAGGGGAATGTGTAGAACTGGTCCTCACCCTCAATAATTCTCCTTCAGTTCCTCTTACTTTCATAAACCAAAGTGTAGCCATGAGCAGTTGCATGGGTCCGAGCCCTGCCTACTTTTTTGTCAGCTATGTGGAATGGTCCATTTTCCAAACCTACTCTGGTATCACTCCCCATCTTTTCCTATGCTACGTCGACAACTGCATTGGTGTTGCTTCCTGCACCCATGCTGAGCTCATCGATTTCATCAACTTTGCCTCCAACTTCCACCCTGCCCTTAAATTTACTTGATCCATTTCTGACACCTCCCTCCCCTTGATAGACAGACTATCTACTGACATCTTTTATAAACCCACTGATTCTCACAGCTATCTGGACAATACCTCTTCCTCCCTGTCACTTGTGAAAAGGTCATTCCTTCTTTTCAGTTCCTCCGACTCTGCCGTTCCTGCTCTCAGGATGAGGCTTTTCATTCCAGAACAATTGAGTTGTCCTTCTCCTTCAAAGGAAGGGGCTTCCCTTTCTCCACCATCAGTATTGCCCACACCTAAATCTCTTCCATTTCTTTCACATCTGCCCTTATCCCATCCTCCTGCCACATCACCAGGAATAAGACTCTTTCTGTCTTCACCTACCACCCCACTAGCCTCCACATCCAGCACATTATTCTCCATATTCTCCACCATCTCCAATGGGATCCTACCACCAAGCACATCTTCAGCCCCCCTCCCCACCACAGACTGCTCCCTGTGTGTTTCATTTGTCCTTTTGTCTCCCTCCTGGCACTTCTCTGTGCAAGTGGAACAAGTGCCACACCTGCCCCTATACCTCCTCCTTCACTGCCATTCGGGGCTCCAAACAGTCCTTGCAGGTGAGGCAACACTCGTATCTACTCGTATCCAGTGCTCCTGATGTTGCCTCCTGTATATCAGTGAGAACTGATGTGGATTGGGAGAACCACTTCGCTGAGCAGCTCTGCTCCATCTGCCAGAAAGCAGGTTCTCCTGATGGTCCATGGCCTCCACTTCTGCCACGATGAGGCCAAACTCAGGTTGGAGAAGCAACACCTTATATTCCATCTGAGTAGCCTCCAACCTGATGGCATGAATATCAATTTCTCAAACTTCTGGAAATGCTGCCCCCCCCCCCCACCATTAGCATTCCCTATTCCCATTTCCCTCTCTCACCTTATCTCCTTACCTGTCAATCACCTTCCTCCGGTGCTCCTCCCCTTTCTTCCATGGTCTTCTGTCCTCTCCTATCAGATTCCCCCTTCTTCCAGCCCTTTATCTATTTCACCAATCAACTTCCCAGCTCTTTACTTCACCCTCTCTCCCTCTCCTGGCTTCACCCATCACCTGCCACCTTGTATTTCTTCCTCCCCTCCCCCCCCCCCCCCCCCCACATTCTTAATCTGACTTCCTCCTTTTATTTTCATTCCCATTTAAGGGTCTTGGCCGGAAACGTCGACTGTTTACTATTTTCCATAGGTGCTGCCTGGCCTCCGGGGGTGGGCTGGTGTGTGTGTGTGTGTGTGTGTGTGTGTGTGTGTGTGTGTTGCTTTGGATTTGCAGCATCTGCAGATTTTTTCATGTTTGTGGTACAAGTGTCATGTCTAGCACTATTTCAGTGCATTTTTTAATGGGCTGAGGAACTTCAAACCACAGTTCATTTTTTGGGGCTTCAGCACGCAGTGCTACTGTTCTCTGGATTCTTCAGCAAGACAAAGCTATCGGCTTTATTGCAGACTTTAACCAGGCATTAAATACAAGGAGCGAGGTGCTGACACTGGAACAGAACATACATGCAGGGCAAATGATGTTTAAATTGATAGTTTGCAGAAAATTAGAGAGTGTAATGGAGTTCATCGAATTGAGTGTTTAGCAGATAAATTGATGGAGTGATTGGAGACCACTTTGTTTGTAAAAGGTGGGTATATATATGGCTATGCTAAGATGTATAAAAGTTTCCTGGATTTAGTTTTACAAAGGAACAATAGTAATGATGGTTGATTCATATTGTTTCAACTGTCAGTTAAAGCAACAAAAGCACATTATTTATTTGTTACTGTAAAATTATTTCCCAATTTAACAAAGCCAATAAGCTAAAAACTGGGTTACAGGGAGCGTATTTTTATGTACTACTCTAGCTCCCAAGTCACTAGTGTGGAAGATTCAATGTTCAATGTTCATCACAAAGAGCAGCTTAATAGATATCTTCTGGCCGGGTCCTGAAGGATTCAGCTGCCAGACTGGGTCTGTGACAGGTTATGAGTGAACTAGTAAACATTTGGCCCTCCTCAATCCATCTGTCACAGATGCATCCATCCATGGCCATACTAATAGGAGTAATCAACACAATCCTCATGGAGGAATCCATTCATCACACAGTGTAGCATTATCTTCACTTAGAGCTAAGTGATGCCACAACCAATGAATCAGGCAGCAGTTCTGCAGTCTTGCCACATCCAGTTATGAATTGCAGCAGACAGTGACGCATCTAGCAGAAAAGAAGCTTCAAGAAATTTCCGAAGCTAAACAATAGTGGCATCTGGCATCTGAATGCTCAAGGCAAACACTTGCCACCACATTCGGGCAGAACTAACCTGGCTTCCACCTGATACTGCAGCCATCACCAAAGCCAGCATTACACCAATTCAATTATTTTATTTGAATTATCAAGCAACAGCTGAAAGAACTAGACCAAAGAACATTACAGCTGTAGAATAGCAGAGTTGCATTCCAGAACAACCTGTTGCAGATAGTGGAAGACATCTCCAATAAAGCCGCTCAGTCTGTTCTCAATTATTAGTGAAATGATAGGGATGTCTCTGAAAGTGCCAATATCCACTAACAAATGTCTAATATGGATCTCACCAAGATCACTCAACTCCAGACCTCATCATAGCCTTGGGTCAACGTGGATCAAAGAACTAAATCCCAGGGGTGAGTTGAGGGTTACCATGCTTGATGTCGAGGTACTTCTGACCCAATGGTAAAGAGGCATCAAGGAGTTCTAATAAAACTGATGTCAATGGGTGCGTAGTGAAAAACATCCAGTAATCGGAGTTGAACCTTGTATAAAGGAACATAGTTGTGTGTTTGGAAATTAATTATTACAGCCCGGGGATACATAATTCTGGAGTTCTTTGGGGCACTAACCTTGGCCAAACCACCTTCATTTTCTTTATCAATTTACTTGCTTCTGTCATTGGATGAGACACATGCTTGTACTCCAACAAAGTGGACCCAAGGACCTCCTTTAGACAGGGAAGACATTATAAGGTGCAACCTAAAGGATTTCTTAAATGAGTATGCCCGTAGACCAACAAAAAGTGAGGCCATACTAGACCTGGTGTTGGGAAATTAGGCTGGCAAAATGACTGCTCCTTCGCTGGGAGAACATTTAGGAAACAGTGATCACAACTCTGCAAGAGTTTGGGTAGTTCTAAATAAGGGCAAGTGTGGACCTTGTAGGAGAGTACTAAATTGAGTAGGGCAAATTACAAGACCTTTAGGCAGGAACTAGGGAGAGTTAACTGGGAACAGCTATTTTTGGAAAATAGTCATAAAGTTTGCTTGACTAGATTAGTCAAAACACTGAGTTCAAGAGTTGGGAAATCATGTTTCAATAGGTTTCAAAAGGTACATTTAATGAAAAGAGAAATGTATACAATATACATCCTGAAATTCTTTTTCTTCACAAACATACACAAATAGAGGAGTGCCCCAAAGAATGAAAGGCAATTGCAGATATGTGAAGCTCTGATCTGGCAGCATCTGGAATATAGCATTCAGTTCTGGTTGCTTCATTATCGGGAGGATGTGGAGGCCTTGGAGAGGGTGCAGAAGACGTTCAGTAGGACGTTGCCTAGATTACAGGACATGAGCCATAAGAAGAATTTGGACACACTTTAGCTGAAGCAGTAGAGGGAGGCTGAGGGAAGATCTGATTGAGGTTTGTAAGATTATGAGAAACAGATGGAGAGGACAGATTTTTTTACTCAGGATTGAAATGTCTAGCACTAGAGGTATGCATATAAGGTGAGAAGTACTAAGTTCAAAGGAGAACTGTGGGGCTTTTTTTATATAGAGAATGGTGGGTGACTGGAATGTGCTGTCAAGGGTAAAAGTGGAAGCAATTACAAGAGAGACATTCAAGAGGCTGTTGTGCAAGCACATGGTTGTGCAGAGAATGGAGGGATGTGATTGTGTGAGCAGGGGGGGATTGGTTTAGACAGGTATCTACTTTCTAGTTTAATTAGTTTGGCACAACAGCATGGACCAAAAGGCTTGCTCCTGTGCTGTACTGTTCTGTGTTCTATTTTCGAAGGTCCATTTCATTGTCATAATATGCATGCACAGTACAACTCTGATATTTGTCTTCTCCAGATAGTCATAACATACACACAAAAAGAAACAAAACTTGCAGGACCCCAGAAAACCCCACACCTCCCTGCTGAAAAAAACAGTGACAATAGCAATAAATCTCCACCCCCTCCCCACAGAAAAAAAAACAGTGACAATAACAATCCCTGACCTTCTCACCTGCATAAAAAACCGACAATAACAATCCCCGACCCCCTTATTCTAAATGTACAGTTTTAAATTGCCTTGGCATCTCAGCTGAAAATGGACCAGTCTATGTTTCTATTCAACAAGATCTGAAAAAGATTTCCTTAGAGCCTCAAAAGCTGCAGTTAACATTGTGTGGCACAGGAGTCGAGCAGTGACCTTTTCCATCAATAGAGAGATATATTACCCATCCTTGACATTCAGTGACATTATCTCGGCCGCCATCTTCAATGTCCTGAGGCTCATCACTAACCAGAATGCAATTGGACCAGCCACATAAACATTGCAATGGTTAGAGCAGGTCAGTCTCGCAACCTGAGATGAGTGACTCCACTCCTGACTCATCGAAGCCATCCACCATGTAAAAGACCAGGATTAAGAATGCAATAAAATACTTTCTGCTCTCCTGGGTTTAGTTACTCATAGACATAGCATGGAGTAGGCTCTTCGAGCCAGCTCATCAGCAATGCCCCAGTTTAATACTTGCCTAATCACAGGACAATTTACAATGACCAATTAACCCACTAACCGGTACGTGTTTGAACAGTGGGAGGAACGGAAGCACCCAGAGATAACCCACATGCTTACAGGGAGAATGTATCAACTCCTTACAGGCAGCAGTGGGAATTGAACCTGGGTCACTGTACTGTTGAGCATTGTAGCTAACCACTACGCCCCTGATCTGCCCAACAATTGTCAAGAAGCAGCCTGTTAATCTCAGGTTCCAAATTCAGGTCTCATGCCAGAGATCTTTATCTATTTCCCAGATTTTCATTCAGGAGTTTCGTTCCATTAAAATTCCAAACTCTGCCTTCTCCCAGTGCTTTGTCCCATTGTGCACATCTGCCCACTCCTGGTAGCAAAGGTATTATTTACTACTGGTGTTACATTGGAACCCCATCTACACCATTGTGTGCTGCCTCCCAAGCTGTGTAATATTTAACTATTTTTCCAAGACACTCCCCACCCCCGCCCACCCCCGTTGCTTGTCTTATCCTCTTAGTACAAAGCTTGATATGCGCTCTGGAAGATGGCTGCTCTAAGGCCATGAGACAATTGAGCTGGTTCCACAACTTACAGCATTTTCTGGGAGGTTCATCAAGCGTATATCAAAATGTAATGTTGGAAATCTCTAAGTCCCAGAATGATCTTTAAAGTAAAATCAAACAAAAACATATTACTACAAAGCAGTGCAGTGAATCACTCTCATTTCAAATTAAATGTTGGCTTCAGACAAGTTACAAAGATAGCAAGCAATTTTCATGCAGTCAGTTATGCACAGTTTTTTTCAATCATAAACTAAGAGTAAGAAATTCCTTGTATTTGAGAAAGATTTTAATAAACAGGCTCAAAGGTCACTCTTTTAGAGAGCAAGTATCTGATAGACTCCTCAGAGTGTAGTAATATTAAGTAGTCCTATAAATTTGAAAATGGGCATAAGTGCCAGATGCTAAATTTTGGCCATCAGTATATTCTTGTCATTAAGTGGAACTTCACTAAACACACTGGGAACGTTCTATATAGTATTAATACATACACTGTGCTCGAGGTTGCTCACCAAGTTATTTAATAAGTGAACATATTCATTAGATCGTTATATTTCTAATTAAAATCATTTTACCACATTAAAATAATAGCACTTGAAGCTAATTTGTTTTATTAAATACTTCATTGCTCAAGTGTTAAGATCTGAAACTATTATATTACAATTCTTCTCACAAGCTCAAAACAGATCGCAATCATTGTTCAGAAGTTTAAAGATATTTAATATCACTGTTAGTAATCAGATATTAATATAACCAGATTTACAAGAAGGATTCTGTATCTCGGCTGCTTCATTAAGAAAATATTGCTAATCATCTTAAAGCAGAACAAATATTAAATGGGTCTTAATTGTGTCATATCCATAATCACTGTTTCCTCTGATATGTAATGACCAATGGGTGCAAAAATATTGTGCTGTACAATTTACACTGTACATCACTGTACAGTGATGACATGTGCAGACTGAATTTTATATATAGAGGTACTCATTTTAACAGCTAGCAAAACACTGATCTAAAGAACTTGGATCTCCTCTGAGTTTGATCGTTTTCGCTGTCAATCTCCACTCTCAGAAAACACATGTATCAGGCCTGTCATGCGTGTTTCTCACTGGAAGTTTTGCACAATGTCCATATGTGAGTTGCTTGCTAAATGGCACTTTAAAAAGTCAAATTTCCAAAATATAATTTCCAAATATCACTCCATTTCTTCCCAATCGTAAACTGGTGTTGTCACATTGCACAACTCTCTAGCAACTTGTGCAATGTGACAACACATGCAGGTAACACCAGTTTCTGCATTGTACATAAATATTGCTCGTAACTGCACATCCCTGACCTCATGAGCTTTTGGGTGTAGCAGTTTCTACTGTCCCATTAAGCTATTCCACTTCAGATGAACTAGCAGTTCTTTTGTGCTTCACGCCCTTTGCTTCTTTGGAATTCAACTTAGTGAATCAATTTTTTTTCAACAAAAATAGTATAAAAAAGCCAGTTCTAAATTCTGCAGACAAATCATTGCAAACTCCTCATTGTCAACACCATCTGCATCAGAAACTGGAAAAAGAAATGTAATTGTGTATGAATATGAAATATACTTAACATGCCAACGAGGTAGAAGGTGACAACCTTTTGTGAAAAGTTTATATTCCTTTGTGCGCTAGTAGCAAAAGAGGTGTGTATGAGCACATGAGCACATCTTACAGGGAACATTGTCTATAATTTGCAATTATAAATGTGGGCTGCCTGTAAACTTGAGTTTGAATAAAAGTGTAATTTAATTAATCCATGATATAAATACAAGACTGCAATATTTTACTGCATTAAGACCACACTTAGACAGTGCTTACAGTTTCAGTTTCCTAAACTAAGAATTGAAATATTTGTTATGGAGGAAGTGCAACAGAGACTTACTGGCCTGGTTTCTGGGATGGTGGGTTTACAACGTGAGGAGTGAACAACTAGACCAGCCCTGTATGGTCCAGAGTTTAGCAGATTGAGAGCTGAGTTCAATAAGATCACTGAAGTTGGAAAGCGCTTGAAAATAGATACAGGGAGGACGTTACCTCCACTAAGAAACGTCAAACCACGTGTGTCAGTCTCAAAATAAGGGATAGGCCATGTGGGACTGAGATGAGAAGTTTGAGCAAGACTAATAAACAGGCTGAGAAGTTGTTAGACGGCAAGTTATACTCCTCAAGTACTGCTGTTAAAGTAGTCCAATAAAATGGGTAGACTGGACTGATGTGGCCTCATTTAGAAGAACAAGAGGTGAAAAGCGTGAAATGTTAAATACCTAAGGGGAGTTTTTGGTCAATGATCAGTGAGTATTTCCCTTAGCTTGAACTGAAAATACCAGTCTTAAAATAGGAACTTAGCTACAAAGGGAAGGCGTGATAAGAAATTTCTTTTCTCAAAATGTCACATATCTTCAGAAACTTGAGTATATTAAAGACACGGTTAAGACGTTTTTTTTGGTATTTGGGAAATTGAGGTAAATATTAAGTGGTTCCGAATAGTACGACAAATTTACAGGGATAAACGTCCTACTCTGCTTCTACTTCTGCAAGCTTCACGTTCTTAGAAGTGTCCATGATTAAGATGTATGACTTTGCTGCACGGGGTAAAATTGGTCTAGCACTTCAGGGCTTTTCCATGCAGAATAGCAATCAACATTTAATCAGTACTGGAAATGTTTTCCCAAATCCTGAGGCATTAACTTTGTACTTGCCTCTACTTCCATCCTTTTCTGTAAAGTTCCTAAGTAGAGAAAGTAAATGTGAGAGGAATGAAACACGGGGGCACTAAAATGTGATTATGAGTTGGGATTAGTGTTGGTGTGGGTGTTCTGCTGACTGCTTGTCATAATTTTAGTGGAAAATCCAACAAGGAATTGTCTGTTGGTATTTTCTCCGAAGTTTTGCCTGGAGAAATACACTATGGAATAATGATGGGAAATTGAATGCTTCCTTTACCTCCATGAAAATTCAATCTCATGGAATACTCTTTAAATCTGGCAAGGATGTAAACTTATTGTGAAATAAAAAGGACCATAGGAGGTTCTTGATATATGTTACAGTGAGGAACAATGGAAATCAATTTAAATAAATGTTTGTAGAATGCTAAATCAACACATGGAAAAAATAATCCACTTTTAGAAATAATGCTTTATTAGATTTTACAAATAGTAGACCCCCATGACAGATAGCAAAGACAAAGCAGTATCTTGCTGTAACCAGTACTAAAGAGGAGCTGCTGGACTGACAGATAACATCAAGTGACAGTATGACAATTGGTCAGTTCACTACCATACCAAATTTTTCATTAAGCATTAACATTGCCAGCCCTCAAATTGACCAGTGGTTTCCTGCTGAATGCATGTTTTCTGATAATATTGAAGTCAAGTTTATTAATGGACTGTTGACAGCTCTACAGGTTAGAAATTCTGTAGAGTCTTGGAAACAATTGTGTATTATTTACGAGGAATTATTTGCATTCACTATCTTGACTGCTTTAGGCATATAAATGAGAGCTCTTATCTGGGTGTCATCTAATCACTGACAAGATAGAAGAGACTGAAAGCAAAACCACAAAGAAAATATTTATGGACAATTAATTGTTTGAATTTAGGACCAATCCTTCTCTTTGCTAAAGAGAACCTCAAATCCCCAACGTATCTTTCTACGTGGGTTTGAATTAATTGACTATAAAATAAATGTCATAATCCTTTTTGAAATGTTACAAATTCAACATGGTGTCAATGATAAAATAATGAAGGTGATCATCAGTTAATGTAAAATAGCTGTAATATGATTAACATTGATTTAATTCCCTTTAAATCCCAAAAGCTAATTGCCCTCAATTACCTGTCATATCCCCAATAATATAATTGCTTGCAACTTCCTGCAAATTTAGCACAGTTCAGCAGCAATACAGTATGGATTTAAAACAACAGAGTCAAATAATGAAGGAATCTCCAAGATGAGCTGTGGTGATAGGGGATTCGTTAGTTAGGGAACAGAAATGAGGTTCTGTGGACAAGATTGTGACTCTTGGATGGTACATTGCTGTTCGGTTGCCAGTGTCCTGGACATCTCAGATCAAGTCCTCTGCACTCTTGAGTGGGAGGGTGAACAGCCAGAGGTCCACGTAGGTACCAATGACACAGGTAGGAAGATTGACAAGTTCTGCAAAGAGTCTTCAGGGGGTTAGGTACTAAGTTAAGGGGAATCAGAATCAGGTTTATTATCACCAGCCTGTATTGTGAAATTTGTTAACTTAGCAGCAGCATTTTAATGCAATACATAATATAAAAGAAAATAAATAAATTACAGTATATGTATATTGGATGGATTAAAGACTGTGCAAAAAACAGAAATAATATATGTTAAAAAAGTGAGGTAGTGTTCACAGGTTCAATCTCCATTTAGGAATCCAATGGCAGAGGGGAAGAATCTGTTCCTGAATCATTGAGTGTGTGCCTTCAGGCTTCTGTACCTCCTACCTGATTTTAATAATGAGAAAAGGGCATACCCTGGGTGCTGGGGGTCCTTAAAATGGACGCTGCCTTTCTGAGCTCCACTCCTTGAAGATGTCGTGGGCACTTTGTAGGCTAGTAGCCAAGATGGAGCTGTCTACGTTTATGAACCCTGCAGCCTTTGCAGTAGCAGACAGTGATACAGACTGTCAGAAATTTCTGCAACACACACAAAATGCTCGTGGAACACAGCAAGCCAGGCAGCATCTATAAGGAGAAACACTGTCGATGTTTTGGGCCAAGACCCTTCATCAGGACTAACTGAAAGAAAAGATAGAGATTTGAAAGTGGGGGGGGGGGGAAGTCCAAGGATTATTGATTATCCAATGATTATTTTATCATTGACACCATGTTGAATTTGTAACATTTCAACAAGGATTATGACATTTATTTTATATTCAAGTAATTCAAACCCACTTAGAAAGATACGTTGGGGATTTGAAGTTCTTTTTAGCAAAGAGAAGGATTGGACTAAGTTCAAACACTTAGTTGTCCATAAATAGCAACACACACCAAATGCTGGTGGAACACAGCAGGCCAGGCAGCATCTATAGGAAAAAGCACAGTCAACGTTTTGGGCCGAGACCCTTCGTCAGGACTACGTTTGAATTTGCTTGAATTTCCAGCATCTGCAGATTTCCTCGTGTCAGAAATTTCTGAATGTTTTTGTTAACACACCAAATCTCCTCAAACTCCTAATGAAGTATAGTCACTGTCTTACCTTCTTGGTAACTGCATCGATATGTTGGGATCAGGTCAGGTCCTCAGAGATCTTGACACCCAGGAACTTGAAACTGCTCACTCACTCCACTTCTGATCCCTCTATGAGGATTGGTATGTGTTCCTTCATCTTACCCTTCCTCAAGACCACAATCAGGTCTTTTGTCTTACTGACGTTGAGTGCAAAGTTGTTGCTCCGGCACCACTCCACTAGTTGGCACATCTCGCTCTGTACACCCTCTCGTCACCACCTGAGATTGTACCAACAATGGTTGTATCATCAGCAAATCTATAGATGGTGTTTGAGCTGTAGCTAGCCACACAGTCATGAGTATACACAGAGTAGAGCAGTGGGCTAAGTACTCACCCAAGGTGCACCAGTGTTGATCGTCAGTGAGGAGGAGATATTATCTCAAATACACACTGATTGTGGTCTTCCGGTTAAGAGGTTGAAGATCCAATTGCAGAGGGAGGTGCAGTGTCCAGCTTCGGTAACTTCTCGAACAGGATTGTGGGAATGATGGTGTTAACTGCTGATCTATAGTCAATGAACAGAATCTTGACTTAGTTGTTTGTATTCTCCAAGTGGTCTACGGCCATGTGAAGAGCCATTGAGATTGCATCTGCTGTTGACCTATTGTAGTGATAGGCAAATTGCAATGGGTCCAGGTCCTTGCTGAGGCAGAAGTTCATTCTAGTCATGACCAACCTCTCAAGGCATTTCATCACTGTAGATGTGAGTGCTACTGGGCAATTGTCATGAAGGCAGCTCACATTATTCTTCTTGGGCACTGACATAATTGTTACCTTTCTGAAGTAAGTGGGAACTTCCGCCCATAGCAGTGAGAGGTTGAAAATGTCCTTGTATACTCCCGCCAGTTGGTTGGCATAGGTTTTCAGAGCCTTACCAGGTACTCCATCGGGACCTGCCACCTTGTGAGGAAGGACCTTTAGAGTTGTGATCTCAGTATCACACGCTAGTGAGGTCAGAAATAGGAAAGTTATACAGTTTAACACATGGCAAAGGAGTTGGTGTAGGAGAGAGGGCATCAGACTTTTGGATCATTTAGCTCTCTTCCTAGGCAGGTGGGACCTTTACTTTTACAGAAGGGATGGTTTGTACCTGAACTGGAAGGGGACAAATGTGCAGTGCAGAGGAGATATACGAGGATGTTGCCTCGATTGGAGGGTGTACCTTATGAGAATAGGTTAAGTGAACTTGGCCTTTTCTTCTTGGAGTGACGGAGGATGAGAGGTGACCTGATAAATGTATATAAGATGATGAGAGGCATTGACTGTATGGATAGCCAGATGCTCTTTCCCAGTACTGAAATGGCTAATATGAAGGGGTATCATTTTAAAGTGCTTGCAAATAGGTACTGGGGGGATGTTTTTCACAGAGAAAGTGCTGGGTGTGTGGAATGCACTGCCAGCAGTGGTGATGGAAGTGAATACAATAGATAGGTACATGGAGCTTAAACAAATAGAGGGCTGTACACTAGGGAAATTCTAGGCAGTCTCTAGAATAGGTTACATGCTCAGCACAACATTGTGGGCTGAAGGGCCTGTAACGTGCTGTAAATTTCTATGTTCTATAAATGTTCCAGCAGGAAGTTTTGCTAGAGCGGCATGGGAAGAGGGGCAGGGGGGTGATGTTTACTGGAGTTGCAGGGGGTGTGGGAACCAGAATGCCGGAACAGATAGTGGAGAGGTTGAGGAAACAGATGTTGTTAAGACCTCAGAGAAGTCAGGAATCAAAAGCTGACTGGTGCGACTAATGTCCTGAGGTGTGTATGTTTCAAATACTGTAGTAAAGACAGATGAGCTCAGGGCATGGATCAACACATGGAATTATGATATTGTCGCCATTAGTGAGACTTGGTTGCAGGAGGGGCAGGACTGGCAGCTCAATATTCTGGGTGTTGTGTCTGTGCACAGCTACATATTGATTAAATAAAAGCACACACGTGTGAGATGGCTTTACACCAGGGCACCGTTGTTTCAGATGCAACAGAACAGGAGGCATTAAAGGAGGAGGTGTGGTACTACTAGCCCGGAAAGATATCTTGGCAGTGCTCGGTCAGGACTGGAGAACTTATTGACTGAGGCATTATGGGTGGAACTGAGGACTAAGGAATATATGACCACATTAATAAGGCTATAATCCCAACAGTTAATGGGATTTAGAGGAACAAATTTGTAGAGAAATCACGGACTGTTATGGAAAGAAACACAGGGTTGTTATATTATATGATTTTAACTTTCCACATATAGACTGGGATACCCATACTATAAAAGGACTAGACGGGATAGAGTTTGTGAAATTTATTTAGGGAGATTTCCTTAATCAGTTCGTGCAAGCCACACAAAAAGGGTAAGCAGTCACAAACAAGAGAAAATCTGCAGATGCTGGAAATCCAAGCAACACACACAAAATGTTGGAGGATGTGATAAGTATGAGGTTTTCATTTCAGAATGAAGATGTCCTCCTCCTTCAAAGAAAGGGGTTTCCCATTCTCCATCATCAACATTGCCCCCAACCACATCTCTTCCATTTCATGCATGTCTGCTCTCACCCTAAACTCCCATCACCCCACCAGGGATAGGGTTCCTCTTGTCCTCACCCACCACCCCACCAGGGATAGGGTTCCTCATCCTCACCTACCACCCCACCAGGGATAGGGTTCCTCTTGTCCTCACCTACCACTCCACCAGGGATAGGGTTCCTCTTGTCCTCACCCACCACCCCACCAGGGATAGGGTTCCTCTTGTCCTCACCTACCACCCCACCAGGGATAGGGTTCCTCTTGTCCTCACCTACCACCCCACCAGGGATAGGGTTCCTCTTGTCCTCACCCACCACCCCACCAGGGATAGGGTTCCTCTTGTCCTCACCTACCACCCCACCAGGGATAGGGTTCCTCTTGTCCTCACCTACCACCCCACCAGGGATAGGGTTCCTCTTGTCCTCACCCACCACCCCACCAGGGATAGGGTTCCTCTTGTCCTCACCCACCACCCCACCAGGGATAGGGTTCCTCTTGTCCTCACCCACCACCCCACCAGGGATAGGGTTCCTCTTGTCCTCACCCACCACCCCACCAGGGATAGGGTTCCTCTTGTCCTCACCCACCACCCCACCAGGGATAGGGTTCCTCTTGTCCTCACCCACCACCCCACCAGGGATAGGGTTCCTCTTGTCCTCACCCACCACCCCACCAGGGATAGGGTTCCTCTTGTCCTCACCTACCACCCCACCAGGGATAGGGTTCCTCTTGTCCTCACCCACCACCCCACCAGGGATAGGGTTCCTCTTGTCCTCACCCACCACCCCACCAGGGATAGGGTTCCTCTTGTCCTCACCCACCACCCCACCAGGGATAGGGTTCCTCTTGTCCTCACCTACCACCCCACCAGGGATAGGGTTCCTCTTGTCCTCACCCACCACCCCACCAGGGATAGGGTTCCTCTTGTCCTCACCCACCACCCCACCAGGCATAGGATTCCTCTTGTCCTCACCCACCACCCCACCAGGGATAGGATTCCTCTTGTCCTCACCTACCACCCCACCAGGGATAGGGTTCCTCTTGTCCTCACCTACCACCCCACCAGGGATAGGGTTCCTCTTGTCCTCACCCACCACCCCACCAGGGATAGGGTTCCTCTTGTCCTCACCCACCACCCCACCAGGGATAGGGTTCCTCTTGTCCTCACCTACCACCCCACCAGGGATAGGGTTCCTCTTGTCCTCACCCACCACCCCACCAGGGATAGGGTTCCTCTTGTCCTCACCCACCACCCCACCAGGCATAGGATTCCTCTTGTCCTCACCCACCACCCCACCAGGGATAGGATTCCTCTTGTCCTCACCTACCACCCCACCAGGGATAGGGTTCCTCTTGTCCTCACCTACCACCCCACCAGGGATAGGGTTCCTCTTGTCCTCACCCACCACCCCACCAGGGATAGGGTTCCTCTTGTCCTCACCCACCACCCCACCAGGGATAGGGTTCCTCTTGTCCTCACCTACCACCCCACCAGGGATAGGGTTCCTCTTGTCCTCACCCACCACCCCACCAGGGATAGGGTTCCTCTTGTCCTCACCTACCACCCCACCAGGGATAGGGTTCCTCTTGTCCTCACCCACCACCCCACCAGGGATAGGGTTCCTCTTGTCCTCACCCACCACCCCACCAGGGATAGGGTTCCTCTTGTCCTCACCCACCACCCCACCAGGGATAGGGTTCCTCTTGTCCTCACCCACCACCCCACCAGGGATAGGGTTCCTCTTGTCCTCACCCACCACCCCACCAGGGATAGGGTTCCTCTTGTCCTCACCCACCACCCCACCAGGGATAGGGTTCCTCTTGTCCTCACCCACCACCCCACCAGGGATAGGGTTCCTCTTGTCCTCACCTACCACCCCACCAGGGATAGGGTTCCTCTTGTCCTCACCCACCACCCCACCAGGGATAGGGTTCCTCTTGTCCTCACCCACCACCCCACCAGGGATAGGGTTCCTCTTGTCCTCTCCTACCACCCCACCAGGGATAGGGTTCCTCTTGTCCTCACCTACCACCCCACCAGGGATAGGGTTCCTCTTGTCCTCACCTACCACCCCACCAGCCTCCACATGCAGCACATGATTCTTCGTAACTTCCGCCATCTCCAGTTAGATCCTATCACCAAGCACATATTTCCCCTCTCCCCCCCCCCCACTTTCTGCTTTCCACAGGGAAAACTCCTTATGTGACTCCCTTGTCCATTCATCCCCCATCCCACTGTCCTCCCTCCTGGGACTTATCCGTGCAAATGGAACAAGTGCAACACCTGCAGCCACACCTCCTCCTTCACAACCATTCGGAGCACCAAACAGTCCTTCCAGGTGAGGCGACTCATCACCTGTGAGTCTGTTGGGGTCATCTACTGTATCCTACCTGGCCTCCTGTATATCGGGGAGAATGGACGCAGATTGGGAGACAGTTTTCCGAGTACCTACACTCCATCCGCCAGAAAAGATGGGATCTCCCAGTGGTCACCCATTTTAATTCCACTTCCCATTGGACATTATGTCTTACGTTCTCCTCGCCTCACCCACTTTCTCACCCTGAATTACCTGGCCTGCTGAGTTCCTCCAGCACTCTGAGTGCGTTGAAGAGAGTCTGCAATACTTGATCTGTTATTAGGGAATGAGACAGGGCAGGTGACACAAGTTTGTGTGGGGGAACACTTTGTTTCTAGTGATCAAAATGCCATTACTTTCAAATTAAATATGCAAAAAGACATGTTTGGTCTATGGGTTAAGATACTAAATTGGAAGAAAGACAAACTTTGATGGCATCAAAAAGGATCTGGCAAGAGTGGATTGGGACAGGCTGTTTCCTAGCAAAGGTGTACATGGTATGTTGAAGGCCTTCAAAAGTGAAATTTTGAGAGTACAAATCTTGTAGGTATTTGTCAAGATAAAAGGTAAAGATAGCAGGTTTAGGGAACCAAGGTTTTCAAGAGATAATGAGGCTGTGGTTAAGTAAAAAAAAATTCATAGCAGGTATTGGCAGATAGGAACAAATGGAACACTTATGGAGTATAAGAAATGCGAAAGAACACAAGAAAGAAATCTGGAGGGCTAAATGAAGGCATGAGGTTGCCCTGGCAAACAAGGTGAAGGAGAATCCCAGGGGATTGTACAGTTATATTAAGAGCAAAAGAATTGCAAGGGACAAAATTGGTCCTCTGGAAGACTAGAAAGGCAATACATGTGTGGAACCAAAACAGAATGGGGAGATGTTAAGTGCATTTTTTGCATCTGTATTTACTCAGGAGATAGACACAGTGTCCATAGAAGTGAGGCAAAGCTGCATCAATGTCATTAACAGAAAACAGAGGAGGATGATTTTACCCTCTTGTGCCAATTTAGAGTGAATGTGTCCCCAGGTCCTGACAAGGAGTTTCCTTGGACCCTATAGGAATCAAGTGCAGAAATTGCAGGAGACCTAGCAGAGATACTTAAATCATCCTTAGGAACAGGTGAAGTACCAGAGGAAGGGAGAATAGCTAATGTTATTATGCTGTTTAAGAAAGGCTCTAAAAATAAACCAGGAAATAATAGGCTGGGATGCCTGACGTTAGTAGTGGGAAAGTTATTGGAAGGTATTCTAATGGACTGGATATATAAGTATTTAGATAGACACGGACAGATTAGGGATATTCAGTGTGGTTTTGTGTGTGGTAAGTAGTGTCTAACCAACTTTACAGAGATTTTCGAGGAAGTTACCAGGAAAGTTGATAAAGGCAAGGCAGTAGGTGTTCTCTACATGGACTTTAGCAAGGCATTTGACAAGGTTTTGACCACGAGGGGTTGGTCAACAAGGTTCAGTCGCTCAGCATTCAAGATGAAGTTGTAAATTGGATTAGACATCGGCATTGTGGGAAAAGATAGAGAGTGGTAGTAGATGATTGCCTCTCTGACTGGAGGCCTGTGACTAGTGGAGTACAGCAGGAATTAGTGCTGGGTCCATTGTTGTTTGTCATCTATACTAATGATCTGAATGATAATGTTAATTGAATCAGCAAACTTGCAGAATACACCAAAATTGGGGGTGTAGTGGACAGTGAAGAAATCTATCAGAGCTTGCAGTGGGATCAGGAGCAGCTTAAAAATGGTAGGTAAAATTCAACGCAGACAAGTGTGAGGTGTTGCACTTTGGTAGGATCAATCAGGGGAGGTCTTATATAGTGAGTGGTAAGGTATCGAGGGGTATGGATAGGGTAAATGCAAACAAGCTTTTTCCACTGAGGTTGGGTGGGACTATAACTAGAGGTCATGAGTTAAGTGTGAAAGATGAAAAGTTTAAGGTGAACATGAGGGAAAACTTCTTCACTCAGAGGGTTACGAAAGTGTGGAATGAGCTGCCACCACGAGTGGTGTATGCAAGCTTGATTTCAGTGTTTAAGAGATGTTTGGATCGTACATGGATGGTAGGGGTATGGAGGGCTATGGTCCCTGTTCAGGTCAATGGGAGTAGGCATTTTAAATGGTTCACCACAGACTAGATGAGCATGTTTCTGTGCTGTAGTTTTCTATGGCAAATGTTACTTGGCTATTTCAGAAGGGTGGGATGCAGCAGAAAGGAAACTATAAGCTTGTTAGCCTGACTTCAGTGGTTGTGAATTTGTTGGAATCGATGGTTAGGGATGAGATTACGGAGTACCCAGAGGCACATGACAAGACAGGCCAAAGTCAGCATGGTTTTATGATAGGAAACTCCTGCTTGACAAGTCTACTGCAATCCTTTGAGGAAATTACAAGCAGGATAGACAAAGGAGAAGCAGTAGATGTGGTGTACTTGGATTTTCAGAAGGCCTTTGACAAGGTGCCGCACGTGAGGCTGCTTAGCAAGATAACCCATGGAATTACAGGGAAGTTACTAGTGTGGGTGGGGTATTGACTGGTCGGCAGAAAACAGTGGGAATAAAGGGATCCTACTCTGGCTGGCTGCTGGTTACCAGTGGAATTCCACAGGGGTCGGTGTTGGGACTGCTGCCTTTTACAATGTATGTCAATGATTTGGACTATGGTATTAATGTATTTGTGGCTGAACTTGGCAATGATACAAAGATAGGTGGAGGAGTGGGTAGTGTTGAGAAAACAGGGAGCCTGCAAAGTGACTTAGATAGTTTAGGGCAGAGGTCGGCAACCTGTGGCTCCAGAGCCACATGCGGCTCTTTGATCTCTGTGATGCGGCTCCCCGTGGTTTGTTAGCTTTTGAAATGTAATTCGAAATTTGAAGATTATGGTGATCTTGTACTTTGCGGAGACACCGTTTCCTGGCACATCCGAACAATTAGCCACCGTTCCGACTAAGGGAGATAGCCTACGGGGGGTTGTGAGTACGTGTCTTTTGGAGCATCCGCGCCCATGGGGACGGGTTGAGGGAGGCTTTAAAGCAAGGCTGTTCGAATAAAGTTACCTTTGACTGCAGTCTTTATTTTAGCGCTGAGTGTAGCGCTACATCGCTACAACGTGTTTTTTATCGCTATTAATATACATCACAACTGCCAATGCCTGACACCCGCCAGTGCGCGCTTTCTTTTAATTCTTCGATCCAAGGTAGGCTACCTATGTAGTAACCTTCAACCCAACGTCTTTTTTTCAGAGTTCAAAATGTTTTTGTTGCATGCAGAAATGTAATTTCGTTTTCTCTGCAGGAGTTCATCAATTTCAAAAATGCAACACATTATAGTTTGTTTATACATAGCATAAAGGCAAAAAAAACCCGTTGTATGCAGTGTTATTTCGTTTTGTGGCTCCCAGTGTTTTCTTTTCTGTGGGAAATGGGTCCATATTGGCTCTTTTAGTGGTAAACGTTGCCGACCCCTGGTTTAGGGGAATGGGCAAAGAAGTGGCAAGTGACACACAATGTTGGAAAGTGTATGGTCCTGCACTTTGGTGGAAGAAATAAATGGACAGACTATTTTTGGATGGGGAGAGAATTCAAAATGCAGAGGTGCAGAAGGACTTGGGAGTCCTTGTGCAAGATACCCTAAAGATTAACCTCCAGGTTGGGTCGGTTGTGAAGAAGGCGAATGCAATGTTGGCATTTATTTCTAGAGGTATAGAATATAAAAGCAGGGATGTGATATTGAGGCTCTATAAGTCACTCATGAGACCACACTTGGAGTATTGTGTGCAGCTTTTGGGCTGTATTCCTTGGAGTTCAGGAGAATGGGTGGGGGGGGGGGGATCTCATAGAGAAATTCCTAATATTAAAAGACCTGTACAGATTAGATATGGCAAAGTTATTTCCCATGGTAGGGGAGTCTAGAATAAGAGGGCATGACTTCAGGATTGAAGGATGTTCATTTAGAACAGATGCGGAGAAACTACTTTAGTCAGAGGGTGGTAAATCTGTGGAATTTGTTGCCACGAGTGGCTGTGGAGGCCAAGTCATTGAGTGTATTTAAGGTAGAGATAGATAGGTTCTTGATTAGCCAGGGCATCAAAGGGTATGGGGTGAACGCAGGGGAGTGGGGAGGACTGGTAGAATTAGATCAGCCCATGATTGAATGGCAGACTCAATGAACTGAATGGCCTACTTCTGCTCCTATATTTTACAGTCTTATGGTCTTTCCATATCTTATGGTCTTATGATGACTCAATGGCAAAATTGAACTTTAAAAGCTATTAGAAAACTTCAGAGTGCAAATTTCTCAAGGCTGAAGGATTTATGATGCAGGGAAAGATAAAGATGTGGGAGTGAGTCATACAGTCCAATACCTGGCCTCCTGCCTGAAGGAATTGTTGTGAGTGGTGCTTGAGAGAATTATCATTCCACTTGACACTCCATATGGCTCTCTGAAGGTACAAGAGTCAATTAATCTGCTTTATAAAGTGTATGACAGAAGATGATATTAGCTGGTAGCTTCCAACATTACCACAACTATTTCTACTTCAATTTATCAAGATTCAAGACTGTTTATTATCATTTCCTGTACACAAGTGCAAAGGAATATGTAATAGTTGTTACAGCAGATCTGATGCAGCACAGAAAAACACAATAAGGTAAAGAACACAAAAATAATAACAAAAATATAATAAATACAAATGCATAAGATAGCTTATATACATAGATTGTACTGTATGTCTGTAGACACGGGTGTCTATACATAAGGCGACTGACAGGAAATAAAACAGTAGTGACTAGATGTGTGAAGGGGTAGGTTAGTGGGTGGAGGTGTTGATCAGCCTTACTGCTTGGGGAAAGTAACTGAGTCTGGTGGTCCTGGCATGTTTGCTGCATAGCCTCCTCCCTTAATGAACTGGGACAAACAGACCATGAGCAAGGTAGGTGGAGTCCTTCATGATGTTACTGGCCATTTTCTGGCACCTTCCTGCATGTATGTCCTTGATGACAGTTAGGCTGTTGCTGGTGATGTGTTGGGCAGTACGTCTACCCACACCGAGCCTTCCCGTCCGGTGAAGTGTCGTTTCCGTAGTATGTAGTGGGGCAGCTTGATGGGATGCTGCGCAGCTGTAGAATGAGGCGTGTAGATGTGCAATGTCCAGCTCTCTTCAGCCTCCTCAGGAAGTCGAGGTGTTGATGAGCTTTCCCGATGGTGCAGAATACGTTCTGCGACAATGACAGGTTGTGCGTGATGTGCACACCCAGAAGATTGGAACTGCTCGCTGTTTCCATGGGTGTGAGTAGTACGAGCTGAGGCTGATAATCATCTCCGTTGTCTTGTTGACTTTCAGGAAGAGGTTACTTGCCTGGCCATTCCACCTCCTATCTGTTGGCTCATCATCATTGGTGAGGAGCCCCATCGCTGCCATGTTATCGACAACATGGTTACCTGGATATTTCGCTGAGCAGTCATGTGTGAGGAGAGTGTACAGCAATAGGCTCAGCAACTGCCCGGGAGAGCAGCCATGTTGTCGGTGATGTGGAGGGAGGAGTTTTTGTGCATCCTGACTATCTGAAGTCTGTTGATTAGGAAGCCCAACACTCAGTTGCACAGTTGTGTATTTAGGCTGAGCAGCAGGGATTTGTTCACCAAGGTCTGTGGGACAATAGTATTGTGGGACCCTGAGGACTTGTGGAAACTGTATGGTAGTTTCTTTTGAACTTACAGTCTTTTAACATCTTTGGACTATTTTTACTGTGCCCATGATCTGTTTTTTTTTTATCAATTATGGTATTGTCTGCACTGTTGTAACTATATGTTAACTACAACTATATGTAACTATGTGGTTTTGTGTAGGTTTTGTAGCTTTAGTTTTTGGTTTGTTGGGCAGTAGAGTTGGTCTCCTGACGTGGTGTGTCTGGGTAGTCTTGTTTTGTCTGGTGGCTTTGAAGCTCCTTTCTGGGGAACGCGCTAAGATGGTAGCACGATATTAATATGCAGCAGCCTCTCCGGACTCTGGATTTGGGGATTACCAAATGTTATGTAGATTTTCTGATGTAGTCTGTTTTGTTGTGTGCTTTTGTGATATCGTTCTGGAGAATGTTGTCTCAATTTTAACTGCATTACATTTGTGGTTTCTAAATGACAATAAACTAAAACTGAACTGAATTGAATGACAGACTGCACTTAGATCAGTTTTCTGACATAAGAGTCTTTGTTTTCTGGGTGTGTCAGGGCCAGGGTCATGACAGATGCTATGGCATCTGTTGGTAAGTGGTTCTGTCGTTGACTTTGTGGCTGCAATGGAGTTTTTGATATGTGCCATTACCATCTTCATGATGATTGGCAATAGACAATTTAGTTCTGAAGATGTAAAGTTCTTTGATGATGCTGTCTGATTTGAAGCATGTGGGGACAGCAGCTTGGATGAGTGATGTGTTGAAGATGTCCGTGAAGAGGTCAGTGAGCTGGTGTATACGCTCCCTGAGTACGCAGCCTGGGATGTTATCTGGCCTGGGGTTTGCCTCTCTGCGGTGGGCTTCTCATGTCTGCTGCTGTCACCTGGGAGCAGTGTAGCTTTCGTGACAGATATTGTGTTTCTGAGCTCAAATCACACATAAATATTGTTTCTACAGCGTCAGGGAGGGAAGTAACAGTTGACACTCTTTTTCCTGGCATCATCGCCCTCAGGGCTCATACTGCGGAGATTGTTATTGGACAGGTGCACCTGTATTTTTTGAGCATAGGTGGTCTCAGCCCTCTTGGTATTCTGTCACCAGACTTGAAGGCAGTATCCTGGGCTTTTAGTAGGGAGTGCAACTCTGCATTCAGCCAGGGTTCTGGTTGGGCCTTGAGATGATAGTTCTTGAGGTACCTTCATTATCTACACACTTACTGATGTAGCCAATGACAGATGAGGCATATCCTCAAGGTCTGAGTCTCCTTGGTCTTGGTGACTTCCTTGTTCCAGCCAGTTTGTTCAAAACAGTCCTTAAGCATAGAGAGTGGTGAGTCTGTGGAATTCTTTGCCCCAGGCGGCTGTGGAGGCCAAGTCTGTATGTATATTTAGGGCAGAGGTTGATAGATTCTTGATCGGTCTGGGCGTGAAGGGATACGGGGATTGGGGCTAAGAGGAAAATTGGATGAGCCATGATGAGATGGCGGAACAGACTCAATGGGCCAAATGGCCTAATTCTGCTCCTATATCTTATGGTCTTACAGATTGCCTCATTGGGCCATACAGTGATAGTCCTTTTTACTGGTTTCTCCATTTTCAGCAGCGGTCAGTGTGCTAGGACTAACATTGTGGATATGTGGTCAGAGGGGCCAAGATGTGGTGTGGGATGGCTTTGTAAGTACTGGGTCTGCTGATATAAACATGGTTGAGTCTGTTTGTTCCCCTAATGTCCATGGTGATGTTTTGGTGGAATTTGGGTAAAATGTCCTGCAGGTTGCCATGTTTGAAGTCTCCTGCATTTATGAAGAGATTGTCCTGGATACTTGTTTTGTAAAGCGCTGATGATGCTGTAAAGCTCTCGCAGTGCACCCATGGTATTTGCACTTGGGGAACTGTGACAGTGGTGATGAATATAACAGCAAACTCCCTTAATAGTTAATGTGGCCAGCGTTCAATTGTACGATGTGTATTTGCCCCAGAACAGTGACTACCAGCTACAGATGAGTTTCCACACCAACCTTTGTTAGCGTACACACAGAGTGCACCTCCTTTGGTTTTGACAAATGGAGCTTATCTCTGCTTGGAGCAGAGTTATTGCATCGTGCTGAGATGCCAAGTTGGGCATATTGTTGCTTAGCCGCGTTTTAGTGAAAACCAGAATGCAACAGTTTCTCATCTCTTTCTGTGCATTCATTCTCAGTCCCAGTGAGTCCATTTTATTTTCTAGTGAGTGGGTGTTGGCCAGGAAAAGTGATGATTCTGCTGGTCTGGTCAGGTTAGCTGTCAGCTAGTCTGGTACTCTGGCTCACTTGCCACATTTCTGCTCCCTCTCACACTGCCTGCATCTGCCACTTTGGCCAGGTCACTGCCACCAAATCTGGTGGCCATGGAATTGCTAGTCTATTGAACTCTGCAGTCAGTGGCTTAGAAGTAATTTTGTCTAAGAGTATGGCTGTGTTGTACTTGTGGAGCTTTGGTTGGCTAAACTTACTGACTAGAAACGTTGAAACATGATCTAAGAATTTAAAACTAGCACCGTTATTTGGAACTGGAGTATCCACTGTGCCTTTGCTTGTTGCTAATTTTGTCTAAATATCAGGCAGTTTATGGCATCTTAAATACTGAAATCACTAGTATATTCTATGATGCAATGCCAGTAAGTCATGGGAAATCATGACTGAACTGCTACTGGAAAGTATTCCAACATAAATCTTAGGCAGTTATTCAGCTCTCGTTGTCACCTCCTTCGTGCCTGCCTTTGCCAATACCATTTTGGGGACATTATTGGTCAAAATATATTGGGATTCAGGTCTGGACTAGAACACTTCATCTCAGCATCAATTATATCTGTTGTCATTTCCATGTAGACACATCAGCTCAAAGCTTCTGATATCACTTACTGTGATATGTACAGAGGAAGATCGGAGCAAAATACCAGTGCAAGGGCAATTGGAAGAAATGTCATAATATCCAATACCAGTTGGGGGAATAGCCCTTACTGGCCTATCAAAGGGATATTACCATTAAAGTCTTTGGTCTTAACACGTGCTCAGATGAAATCTTGATCTTGTCAGGTTTTATATGTTGGAGACATTGTCCTGTATGTCCATTGGGCAGAAATGATAGCTCCGTTCCAGGCCCTGTAATTTATGTGAAGCTTCCTCCTGCCAGAGAAGTTGTGCAGCATATTGCTGGTCCAACAGAACTGGTCTTGACCATCTCCCAGTCAGGAAGGTGGAAGTGAAATGCAGCAGTTCGAGAAAGAATATGTCTTATGACATTTTTTTCACCACTTAATAGATACCAAGCTGATTTCTAGATACTGAATTATTGTTTCTGAAATACCTTGGTTGCTCATTTGATTTCATTTTTAAAAAAACATTTCAGAATAGTAGATGAGATAGTTTATCAAATTTGACTTTTCCATGGCATGTATATAGCTCTGAATTTCTACATGCATTTTGGTGAACTGACGTTAAAACATCCTGATATGATAACTATGCTATCAAGAAAAAAATCTTGTTTGACAGAACTGGTCCATGGAAATAGGTAAGGTATAGATAGTTCTAGTTTGATCAGTCTTGGATGGATATGTTGAAAACTACCTATAAACATTCGATAACCTTGGCTTTTCCCTGTTACATCTCCCAACAGCTCATCGGCTTTGTCTATGCCTGCTATGTGATCAGCGTTTTCACTGAAGAAGAGGACAGCTGTAAGTACTGAAAAAACGCCCGTCTCTGGATCACTCCAGGGTGAGACATGACCTTTGTAATAAATTATTTGACATACGTTTAGACTGCATTTCAGCAATTTCTAATTAAAGTAATTAGAACTTTCTTTTAGCAGCTCTTTTTGGCTTTGCCGAGCAAATAATAAATCTCATAATATAAAGTTTAAATTTTTCAACACAAAGTAAGGGAGTAAAGGTAATAATTACCACTTATCTCTCAGATTAATGTTCTATGGGATACACTGGTTTTAGAACCTATGGAAAGCAATGTTCAAGATTACTTATTCTGAGTTACTTATTATAATTGGACAGGATTTGCATTCCTGGCTGGTACTTATTTCTTTCAGAAGATTAATTGCTTGGGTTACAAATTAAGATCAATTCTACTTTATTATTGAAAGTGCATTCAAAAATACCTACATGTTATTCCATTCTTGGTGGTGAGTTGGGTATGATGCAGGAGAAGGTGTGGGAAAAATTTTTTTTGGAATTATAGGACAGAATTTCCAGCACTGGTGGGTTATAATGCAGACTAGCTGCTCTTTAAACAGATTTTCCATTAGTAGATATGTATAAATTGACTGATCACCATTGCCCTTTCTCTCCCCCTCAGCAACAAAGGTCATGCATTTGATAAGATATTTACACACAATAAAAAAAACCTGCTCAGTTTTTTGTGAGGGGAATTGCAACTGGGCTGCGATCCAAATCTCCGTCACTGAACAGTTCTTAGTTCATTAATTCATTATTTCATTAATTCATTAATTTTCCAAAGCAGATAAACACCCTCTAAAATAACCCAGCTGAATTTAGAAAAATGCAATAGTTTTCCACATAGTGAGCAGCTAAAATGAAATAGTTCAATGAATAAAGTTCACAGATATGTTACCTATCTGTTTATTAATTATTCCAGGAGGTTCGTTAATGATGACTGCAGTGCTTTCAATGTTGCATGTCATCTGCATGGAAGTGTGATCAAAAAATATCAGGATTTGGGAGATGGCCAAATCTTTGAACTTAATAGTTAAGTGGGAAAGAAATATGCTACTGGAAATGGCTACTTCCAATAACTGATTTTTACTATTTTGGACAAGATGAATAACATAGTAAGACACAAAATGCTGGAGGAACTCAGCAGGCCAGGCAGTATCTATGGAAAAGAGTACATTCGACGTTTCAGGGTGAAACCTATTCTGTGGAAGGGTTTTGGTCCAAAACGTCAACTGCACTCTTTTCCATGGATACTGCCTGGCACTGAGGTCCTCCAGCATTTTGTGTGCATTGCCTGGATTTCCAGCATCTGCAGATTTTCTTTTGCTTGCGATGGGGACAAAGGTATGCTGCTGGAAATAGCTGCTTCCAATGACCGATTTTTAAAATTTTGGACAAGATGAAAAACATAGTAAATAGGATGAGCTTTGCAGATGTTACTTACATGGCCTTCCAGAAGGCACCCGATAAAGAAGCAATTAAAGCTGGTGCTTAGTCTCTATTGCGCCCAGAGAATCTCATCTCTATTCTGCTGACTATGGAATATGAACTTGAAGGCTAATATTTATTTTAAAAACAGGAAAAGGGCTTAGAATTAAGTTCAGTTCAGTTTCAGTTTATTGTCATTTAGAAACCACAAATGCAATGCAGTTAAAAAATGAGACAACCTTCTCCAGAATAATATCACAAAAGCACACGACAAAACAGACTACACCAGAAAATCCACATAAATCCAGTGAAAAATTGTAGATGTGGGCTTGGCACTCACTTTGGGAAGGAGCTGACTGGTGGGGCCTCTGAAGCCTCTGTTTCTGGGGCTGTAACTATTTCTGAGCTGCTTTAAATGGTTAGATAACAAGCCACAATTCTGGGCTGCTCAGTGGCAGAAATAACAGCATTAGTAGATTAAGTCAATAAGCAACATTGTAGTAACTTGGAACAATGTGACTTCAGACCAAAGGAGGATGAAGTATGTTCCAAAGGACGAAATGCTAGAAACTGCGTTAGTTCAAAGAGGCTTGGGGATGCAGGTAGACTGAACATTGAGCTGCAATGGGCAAGTACAGAAAATAATCAGTAAGCGATAACGTGGTATTTTTATTGGCCCTCATGTCTAGAAATCTATAGAACAAGAGGGTAAAAAAGTTATGCTGCAAACTTTTAACCATACCTGGGGCTATGAGCTGTCTGGCGTTACAGGGAGTGCAGCACAGATTTTCTGGAACGATAGCCTGGATTAGAAATATTCCAACAAATGTTTCTGCAAGACCCCACTGGTAGAGAATTGCACGCTGTGAAAGGCCTACGATTCCATGCGACTGTCTTTCCATCACTGTGGTGTTAAAAGGCATACACTCTGCACTCACCTTACAAGTAGGGGGAAAAGAGGTAGATTAATGGGGAGGTGTTTTGGGGATAGGTGTTAATTTGTAGGGGCATGCCGGAGAACTCAGGACTAGGAGGACAGTCAAGACACCGTGAGGATACAAGTGCAGGGCAAGAGATTTACAGCATCTGCTGCAAGGAGGCACGAGATCAAGATTGGAGGTCAGACTGGTAAAGGGAGAGTTGAACATTTGACAGATCAGAGTAGCAGAACCTTTTTACATGATTTAGAGTTCTATCCAGATTATCCTTTGGCCATAATAGTCACATTCTTATAGATACTGATTGCAAAATTTCAACAGTAAACCCAACCACCTTCCTCAGGCACAGCTTAGTCAAATGGCAAGTCCCACTGGAGACAACTCCTTATATACTCTCTTGAGTGAGCAGGGCATGGGTGGGACTTAATGATCAGTCCTGATTGGCTGGATCTGAATTGCTTATTCTTGATGGGTTAGTTTGAATTGTCCTTGTGTAAAAGGACTTAGGAGTCCTTATGCAGCGTTCCCCCAAAGGTTGGTGGTGAGGAAGGCAAATGTATTGTTAGCATTTATTTTGAGAGGACTAGAATATAAACGTAAGGGTGTAACGTTAAGGCCTTGGTTAGAATATTGTGAGCAATCTTGGACCCCTTATCTGAGAAAGGATGTGCTGGCATTGGAGAGGGGTCAGAGAATGATTCCAGGAATGAAAGGGTTAATGTATGAGGAGCTCTGGGCCTGTACCTGCTGGTGTTTAGAAGAATGAGAGAAGATCCCCTTGAAACCTATTGAATATTTAAGGGTCTAGATAGAGTGGATGTGGAGAGGATGATTCCTGTTATGGGTGAGTCTAAGATCAAAGGGCACAGCTTCAGAATAGAGGGACATCCATTTAGAACAGAAATGAAAAGGAATTTCTTTAGTCAGGTGGTGTTGAATCTGTGGAACTCATTGCCACAGATAACTATGGTGGCCAAGATGTTGAGTATATTTAAAGTAGAGGCTAGTAGTTTATTGGTTAGTCAAGACATCAAAGGTTAGGGGAGAAGGCAAGAGAATGTGGTTGAGAGGGATAATAAACCAGCCCTGATAGAATGGCCTAATATTGCTCCTATGTTTTATGGCCTTAAGGGAGCAAAATGGGGAATGGATAAAGAAATGGGGGGGGGGGTGGTCAAAGGAACCGATGTCCACACTGTCAGACTGGAGGCAATCCAGATGGAATCTGAGGTGCTGCCCCTCCAACCTGACAATGGCACACCTAGCCTCCCCCCTCCTCCTCACCTGGTTTCACATATCATCTGTCACCTTGTTCTACTTCCCCTCACCCACAACCCCCAACATTTTTATTCTGCTTCTACCCCTTTCCTTTCCCATCCTGATGAGTGATCTTAGCCCAAAACGTCAACTGTTTATTCCCCTCCTTAGACCCAGCATTTTGTGTAATTCACTGATTAGCATTGGTTTTGATATCAGTTCCTTGACTGCTGGAACAAGCAAAAGGATCAAATGTTTTATTGCTTTTCCAATGAAACTGTTGATGTACCCATGTTCTGACTGTATCTCATCAAATCCATTTTAATTTCCCATAATATCTAAAGTAATGTGTGTCTTGATTCTCTTCATTGCTTGGCATAAGTGAGTGAACTGGGTATTCATAAATCCAAGCTACTGGTCTTCCAAGGTCTTAGCTGAGTGTCAATGAAACATAAATTCAGGACTGGTTCTCATCTAGCTGCAGGTTGTACCTTCGACTTGCTGCATGGGTGAGTGGCCACTGGAAACAGGCAGCAAAAGAGCTGTTCTTGCTATCCCTTAACAGCATCATTATCCATGTCTTGCTTCTGTTGTGACATGAGGATCAGATGCTCACCCTGCACCACTGCTTACCTGTGAAATGGCCATCCTAATTGTACCAATTTGCCGCATAGTCAAATGCAATTGGTTGCAAAGAATGCTGAACTTTGAAGAGAAGGCTCTCTACACTGTGCTCATTCTAAGTCTTGATGCCCAAAATCTGTTCCAACTTCCAGAATGTTTTTTAGATACCTTAGTTTGTCCTGCATGACTTGGGTGCTTCCCAATGTCCTTTATCCTACAGCTGTTTATCACAATGCTGTGCTATTTCCTTTGAACTGGCCCCCAGGTATTCCAGTCAATCTGGTCAATTGTACAAGTTACAGTGGTGACCACACTTTACGTGAGTCCAGTCTCTCTCTCTCTCTCTCAGTCACCAAGATCCATCAGTGCTGGATCCTCAAGGAAACTCCCAAAAGTTTTCACTTAGTGTTATATTGTTTTTATTTCCCCATTTCCAGTGCAGACACCCATTTAAAATAAATGAAGTTCATTAAGATAATGGATAAGGGAAATGCTATTAGAACCTATTAAGTGTTACTCCGCTAAAATTGTTGTTACTGATGTCACGCCTACTGAAATTTATTTTAATGGCTAATGAAAGGAAATTTTATTCTATCTAATGGTTCATGGTTAGTCAAAAATCAATAAGGTTCTTTATCTGTTGAAAATCAAAGTCAATAGCTTTGAAGTTTTAAAGCATACATATGGAGAGAATGTACTTTAGCAGAAAGATGTAATCTCCTCTATTTATTCCAGGAGGACATGATAAAATTTGTAGAACATAGAACAGTACAGCACAACATTAAATCCTCTGGCCCATGTTGTTGTGTTGAACTAGCTAAATTAGTAATCAAATGTCCAAATAAATCAACCCCCTCTACCTGCACAATGTTCGTAGCATTTGTTCCTGCATATCATGTGTGAATCTATAAGCCTCTTGAATGACTCTATTATATATACCTCCACTACCACCCTTGGTATCATATTCCAGACATCCACCACTCTCTATGTAAAAGAAGAAACATACCCCACACATCCCCTTTCAACTTAACCCCCTCCCTGTGACAGATCTAATAAGCACCTTTGCATGAAAAGTGCTAAGTGACCATAGTTTTTCCTTGGTCATAATCTATGTATTAGAACATTCCCTCTCCTTAAATGCATGTCCTTTGGTATCAGAAACTTAAGCACCAAAGAAAAGGATACTGTCTGTCCATTTAATCTGTGCCTCTCATAATCTTATCAACCTTTATCAGTTCTTTCCACAGTATACACTACTCCAGAGAAAACAATACAAATTTGTCCCGCCTCTCTTTGTAGCACATGCCCTCTAATCCAGGCAGCATTCTGGTAAATGTCTGCTGCACCCACTCCAAAGACTCAACAATCTTCCTAAAATGGGCCATCCAGAACTGAACACTAGATGCTCCTAACAACACACACAAAATGCTGAAGGAACTCAGCAGGCCAGGCAGTGTCAATGGAAAACAGTACAGTTGATGTTTCGGCCTGAAACGTCAACTGTGCTCTTTTCCACAGATGCTGCCTGACCTGCTGAGTTCCTCGGCATTTTGTGTGTGTTGCTTGGATTTCCAGCGTCTGCAGAGTTTCTCTTGTTTATGTCTAGATGCTTCTACCACAGGAACACTGAAGTCAATGAACTAATGAACACTACTTTGCTATCCCTCTTTTTATATTAATTTATTTTGTAGTGGTTTGTTATGCATGCATAGTCTTCTATGGGGGAGCTTTCCTGCCAGGCCATCATTTAGTGCTTCAAAAGGTGCCCCTACCCCTGAGGAACAGGCACTCTGTCTGGCCACAGTTCATTTGAGAAAGCCCCTAGCCGGGGTCAACCCATGTAAAGCTCCAGGGCCTAACAATATATGTGCCCATGTAATCTAAGATTGTGCAGCCCAGCTGGCAGACATTCTCACTACATCATCAACATCTCCCTGGATCAGACCACCACCCCCACAGGCTGTAAGGCCACCACCATCATCCCAGTGCCCAAGAAGCTGGCCGTGTCCTACCTCAATGACGCATCACATGCTAGTGACATCAGTAATATTAGTTGTTTTGTATGAACACTTATAATTGAAATGTGGCCTGGGAGGGACAGACGCAGGTTTGTCCATTCGGGAGCCTGGGTTGGATCAATCTCTGTCTGGCATCTCATCCACAGCTAGTCCAACATGGGTAGCTTTGAGTTGGCATTGCCTGATGGAGCCCTTGAAGCCTGGAAGCCTCCACAAGACATCAATGTGTTGATCCAGGTTGTGGAGTAATAGTGAAGTGCTTTGATTGGCTACGCATGAACTACATTAAATCCAGCTTTCCCACAACATTGGACCCCTGTCAGTTTGCATAGCTTCTAAGTCAGTCCACAAACGATGCATGGCCTCCATCCTTTACACAGTCCTGTTCCTGACGGACAGTGGTGACACCTATGTCAGAATGTTGTTTATTGACTTTAGCTCTGCAATCAATACAATACAATCATTCCCCAAAGGCTGGTGGAAAGACAGTCCATGTTCAGTCTCAACACTTCCCACTGGAACTGGATCTTAGACTTCCTGACGAAGAGACCACAGACAGCCCATGTTAGCAGTAACATCTCTAGCTCCATCACACGGAGCACCAGAACCCCCAGGGCGGCACACTCAGCCCACTGCTGTTCATACCGCTAACGCATGACTGTACTGCTAAATCCAGTTCTAACCACATCATTCATTTTGCTGACAACAGTGATTGGCCTCATTAGCAACAATGAAGAAATAACATACAGGGAGGAGGTAGACCAACTCGTGGACTGGTGTAAACCCAATAAACTGAGTCTCAACATGGGCAAGACTAAAGAGATGATTGTGGACTTCAGGAAGATGCAGGCATACCATTCCCTACCGCATGTTAATAGCTTCTCTGTGGAGAAAGTCAGGAACACGAGGTTTCTTGGCATGCACATTACTGACGATCTCACCTGGTCCCACAACTCCATCTCTTTGGCTAAGATCAGCACCTCTACTTCCTGAGATAAGTGAGACCAGCGAATCTACCACCCCCCCCCCCCCCCCACACTTCTCAGCACATTCTACTGGCTTATCAACAAGATCCTGACCAGCTGCATTTCCATCTGCTTTGGGATGGGGAATTGCTATGCATCAGATCGCAGGACACCGCAACAGATAGTGAGGACCACTGAAAACATCAGGATCTCTCTCCTGCCCCCATTCAGGACATGTGCATATCAGAAGCGATGCCTACAAAGTTGTCAAAGACCACTCCCATCCTTCCCATGACCTCTTTGACCGCTTGCTGTCAGGCAGAAGGTACTGTTGCAGCTGGACGGGAACCAGAATGCCAGAGCAGTCAACGGAGAGATTGTGGAGACAGATGTTGGTAAGGCCTCTGACAAAGTCAGGAATCAAAAGGTTGAGCATGGTGTGACGAGTATCCTGAGCTGCCTATGTTTCAATGCAAGAAGTATCTTAGGAAAGGCAGATGAGCTTAGGGCATGGATCAACACCTGGAATTTTGAAGTTGTAGTCATTATTGAGATTTGGATGTAGGAGGGGCAGGACTGGCAGCTCAATGTTCTGATGTTTTAGACATGACAAAGCAGGAAGGATTAAAGGAGGAGGGAGGGGTGGCATTACTAGTCAGGGAAAATATCACGGCAGTGCTCCGTCAGGACAGACTGGAGAACAAAAGCAGCGAAGCATTATGGGTGGAACTGAGAAATAAGAAACTATGGCCACGTTAATGGGGCTATCGTACAGACCACCCAACATTCCTAGACATTTTGTAAAGAGATCGCAGGCTGTTGCAAGAAACAGAATATTGTTATTGTAATGAGTTCAATTTTCCACATATTGACTGTGAATCTTGTACTGGGAAGCAGTGGATGGGATAGAGTTTGTCAAATGTGTTCAGGAAGGTGTCCTTCACCAACACATAGATGTCCCAATGAGAGAGCATATGACACTTGATCTGCTATTAGGGAATGAGACAGGGCAGGTGACAGAAGTCTGTGTATAACTTTGCATCCAGTGACCACAATGCTATTAGTTTCAAAGTAAATATGCAAAGAGATAGGTCTGGTCTGCAGGTTGGGATTCTAACTTGGAGAAGGGCCAACTTTGATAGTAGCGGAAATGATCTAGCAAATGTGGATTGAGACAGGATGTTTTCTGGTAAAGGTAACAAGTGCAGGGGACCTTGGCTTTCAAGAGATATTGAGGCCTTCGTTAAAAAAAAAGATGCATTGCAGGTTTAAGCAGGTCGGAACAAGTGGGGTGCTTATGGAGTATAAGAAATACAAGAGAACTCTTAAAGAAATCAGGAAGGCTAAAAGAAGGTCTGAAGTTGCTCTAGCAGAAAGGGTGATGGAGAACTCTAAAGGATTCTACAGGTACGTTAAGAGCAAAAAGATTGCTAGGGACAAAGAATGGTAACCCTTCTGTGGAGCCAAAACAGAATGGAGGAGATCTTAATGCATACTTTGCATCTGTATTTACTCCAGGGATATATACAGAGTCTATAGAAGGGAGGCAAAGTGTCGTCAACTTCATGGACCCTGTACAGATTACAGAGGAGGAGCTGTTTGTTACCTTGAAGCAAAACGGGGTGGATAATTCACCAGGGTCTGATGAGATGCTCCCTAGGACCCTATAGAAGGCAAGTGCAAAAATTGCCAGGGCCCTAGCAGAAATATTTTTAAAATCACTGGTGACAGGAGAGGTACCAGAGGATTGGAAGATAGCCAATGTTGTTCCACTGTTTAAAAAAGGCTCTAAACAGAAAGTGGGAAATTATAAGCCAATGAGTCTGACATCAGTTGTGAGGGAGTTATTGGAAGGTATTTTGAAGGACCAGATTTTTAAGTATTTCGATAGATATGGACTAATTAAGGATAGTCAGAATGGCTTTGTGCATGGTAGGTGATGTCTAACCAATCTTATAGAGTTTTTTTGCATAAGTTACCATAAAGTGGATGAAGGCAAGGCAGTGGATGTTGTCTACATGGACTTTTATAAGGCATTTGATAAGGTCCCACTTGGGAGGCTGGTCAAGAAGGTTCAGCTACTCGGCATTCAGAATGAGGTAGACATTGGCTCTGTGGGCGATGAATGCCTCTCTGTCTGGAGGCCTGTGACTCGTGCTGTGCAGCAGAGATTGTTGCTGGGCCTGTTGTTGTATGTCATCTATATCAACAATCTGGATGATAATATGGTTAATTGGATCAGCATATTTGTAGGTGTCACCACGATTGGGGATGTAGTGGACAGTGAAGAAGGCATCATGGCTTGCAGAGGGATCTGCATCAGCTGGAAAAATAGGCTGAAAAATGCCAGATGGAAGAAAGTGCAAGGTTTTGCACTTTGGTAGGGCCAACCAGGGTAGGTGTTACACAGTGAACAGTAGGGCTCTGAGGAGAGTGGTAGAACAAAGGGATCTAGGAATGCTTCCCAACTCATCAGCACTTTACACTGGTCATTTTTCATCTTTTATTGCTGTTGTTTTACAAATTTGTTATAATAGTGCCAGTAACATTATACTGCATTAAACATTAAACATGCATCTCCCAGTTTATGTCAACATGCCACTCAAGGATTTGTACTAATATTACTTTGTGACTCTGTGCTAGATTGTAACTATATATATCTTATTGTGTGTGATTATATGTACCGTGCTTTGCATCCAGAGGAATGATGTTTCGTATGGCTGTATATGTGTATAGTTGAATGCCAATAATTTGAACTGGTACTACTGCCACCAAAAAGAATTTCATAACTTATGTCAGTGAAAATCAACCTAATTTTGAAATGTGATTCTGACTTAACTTCCTGACCCTGAACTCACCCTCTGTAGCCACTTTTCAGGGAATTAAAAAACTTGGACTCCTTGCACATTAACACTGTTAAGGGTTTTGCCATTAGGAGTATACTGTCTATTTACACTTGATCTTCCAAAATTGCATAGCTTTATATTCAGCTGTGTCATATTCCCCACCCATATCTGCAAGTGATCAGTACTCCACTGTATTCTTAGGCAGAATATATCACAAACAACAGAGGTCCCTATATGGATCCCTATGCAACACCACTAGTCTCAGACTTCCAGCCAGAATAAGTTTCCACAGACAAGCCTATTTTGAATCCAAATGGTAGAATTGGACCGAATTCTTACTGGTCATGAATTGGCCACCTATTTTCCAGCCTATTCAGCTTTCCAGTTAATATTAAACATAATGTAATAATACGCAGAGCTTGCATAGAACCTGTGTGAAATCATAGTTATTTAATCCATAATTTAGATAAAGCACTGGAGCACAGTGAAAACTCCTCTAATGCAGTGACGTTACCTCTTGATGTTTGGCTGTGGAAGGGCATTAACTTCTTCCACGTTCTTTCTAGGGCGTGAATTTTCAGGAATATTGACCAAAAAGTCCTCTTTAAATTCTGGTCCCTGGCATTAGGTGGTAAATCTAATGTTCAAAGTAGTTTCATGTTCAGATTTTTCATCAGAGCCTGACTTGTGTTACAATGCAATCAATGCCAGTGTTTTGTTTAAAGCAGGAAACGTGCTCTATGCATATATTCATGTATATATGCCAGTTTAATTTATAATGCAATGTAGAACTTTTAAAATCTAATTGTTGGTTTAGTGTGATTATCCAGTAAGATACGTAACCAGAGGCAATTGGCAGTTCATCTAAAAATATGCCAAGAGCGATTGACGGGCAAATTCCAAGACTTGAATCACATTCTGTGCTGAAGCTACGCCACAGTTTCATGCAGTCTTTCCTGACTTGATAGATCCCACAATAAAATTTGTGGCTGTTAGCTGAAGGTCAACCACAGGTTAGAATTTCTTAAAGATTTATTTTCTCTTTGAACACTGTATTTTAAGCTCTGATATAAAATTAAATGTAATCAGTTGATTTTGATTCAAAGTGTGAAATTTGAAAATGAACATCTTCATTTAAAAAACAAGGATCATGTCGAGCTATTGTAAAGCCTGCACTTACTCAATAATAACATTCACCAATTAGAATTCACTTGCTCCCGCATGACCCAATATAGTTATTATTAAATTATATAGCTACAGGATTTGAATAATTATTTTCATAACCTGCATTTAAAGGGTTTTCTCTCTCCTCTTCAGTCTTTATCTTAACTCAGTTCTCAATGGGAAAGGCAGAAATAACATGTTCCATAACACAAATAGCAATGCAGCTGGGAGGCTATGAAATCTTCTGACAAGTTTGCTGCTGACTAGAAGGAAAATGAACATTATTAACTGCTTTGTTGTGCCTTCCAGAACTGACAATAAACCTTGCTCTAATTCAAATGGCATGTGCTGGTAAAAGTGTGAAAACCACAGAAGAGTACCCTGTTGTTAAACAGCAGCTTCTGGTGGTTAATTGCCTTCACTACATTGGCAAATGAGCAGTCTGCTACTTTATGCTTTTCTTCTTTAAAGGAATGCAGGTGACATCAACCCAAGAGGCAGATTCTTGTCAAATGACTAATGTAGTTAATTGACTAATTCCGAGCCTCAGTTACACTTTAACACACCAAACTCCATTAGTGACTGGGTTTTAATTGAAAGCTTAGTTGAGGGCACTCAAGTTGTTACTGGGCACCAATGAACATTAATTATCACATACTTAGTTGTGTAATGTAATGTAACTCTAACCCACGCTAGGTGCTTTAATCTATCATATGAATTGATTTAGTCTTATAGGTATATATCCTGGAATTTTTCACACTGCAGTACCATGATGCCATTTAAAAGCGCAAAGGAAGGAGAATAGTCAGACTGAGTTGCTGTTAAATCATTGTTGATAATAAGCTGGTTGATCTGCTCTCCAGTACAAATTCAGGAAAACAAAGGAAACTTTTTAAAAAAAAATCTTTTGTAATGCCTATAATGAAATAGCTCAAACTATTTCTTCAAGGTAAAAATGCGTGAAAAGTAATGAAAGGAAAGCAAAGGGAGATAAGTGAAACTGCTATGCAGGTTGAGACACTCAAAGCTGCTACACAGGTTGACTCTGTTGTTAGGAAGGCATATGATACATTGGCCTTCATCAATTGTGGGATTGAGTTTAGGAGCCAAGAGGTAACGTTACAGCTATATAGGATGCTGGTCAGACCCCACTTGGAGTACCGCGCTCAGTTCTGGTCGCCTCACTACAGGAAGGACGTGGAAACCATAGAAAGGGTGCAGAGGAGATTTACAAGGATGTTGCCTGGATTGGGGGGGCATGCCTTATGAGAATAGGTTGAGTGAACTTGGCCTTTTCTCTTTGGAGCGATGGAGGTTGAGAGGTGACCTGATAGAGATGTACAAGATAATGAGAGGCATTGATCATGTGGTTAGTCAGAGGCTTTTTCCCAGGGCTGAAATGGCTAGCACAAGAGGACATAGTTTTAAGGTGATTGGAAGTGGGTGCAGAGGAGATATCAGGGCTAAGTTTTTTATGCAGAGAGTGGTGAGTGTGGGGAATGGACTGCCAGTGGCAGTGGTGGAGGTGGAAACGATAGGGTCTTTTAAGAGATTCCTGGATGGCTACATGGAGCTTAGAAAAATAGAGGGTTATGGGTAAAGCTTAGGTAGTTCTAAGGTAGGGACATGTTCGGCACAGCTTTGTGGGCCGAAGGGTCTGTAGAAAGGTTTCAGGGATTGGACTACAATTGTGGGAACTATGGCTGATTTGAAGATAAACCAAAGAAAATGGGAAACTGTCTGAGGAGTATGACTACAGGTGGGAATAGCATTAATAAATTACCAGAAACATTCAGGCATATGGTAAGACAATATCTGAGAGGAAACTATGGATATCATGGAATTCTGGTGTTTGACAAAAGTGTCATCAGGAAAAGGATTTAATATAGGCCATTCATTTCATTTATTTCTAATTTATCAGAAATAACTAGCCTAGACTTTATTTTCAAATGCTGCTTATGATCCAAGATGAAATGTGTTTGAGAAGTGGAAACCATAGAAAGGGTGCCAAGGAGATTTACAAGGATGTTGCCTGGATTGGGGAGCTCAGAAAAATAGAGGGCTATGGGTAACCCTAGGTAATTGCTAAAGTAAGGACATGTTCGTCACAGCTTTGTGAGCCCAAGGGCCTGTATTGTGCTGTAGGCTTTCTATGTTTCTATGCAAGTCTGAAATCATTTCCCTGGAGAGTCAGTTCCCCAGCAGAATCAGAACCGGGTTTAATATTAATGGCACATGTCATGAAATTTGTTGTTTTCTGGCAGTAGTACATTGCAATACGTAATAATAAAAACTGTAAATTACAGTAAGGTATATATAATGTTAAATGAAATAAATGGTGAAAAAAGAGGGAAAAAGGGAAAAGTAGTGAGGTAGTATACAGAGGTTAATTGTCCATTCAGAAATCAGATGCCACCTTTTAGAGGAAACACTACTTGAAGGAGTCCTGGATGCTGGGTGGCTGGTGCCCATGATGGAGCTGACAGAGTTTTCAATTTTCTGCAGCTTATTTTGATCCTGTGTGGTGACCCCCCCCCCCCCCACCATACCGGGCATTGATGCAGCCAGTTAGAATGCTGTCCCACAGTATACCTGCAGATATTGTCGTGTTTTGGTGACATGCCAACTCTCCTCAAACTTATAATGAAATTAAACCGCCATCATGGCTTCTTTGTAACTGAATCAATATTTTGGGCCCAGGTTAGATCCTCAGAGATGTTGGTACCTGGGATCTTGAGATTGCTCACCCTTTATACTTCTGATCCCTCTATGAGGACTGATATATGTTGCTTTCTTTTACCCTTTCTGATGTCCACAATCAATTCTTTGTTCTTACTGATGTTGAGCGTGAGGCTGTTGCTGCAACGCCACTCAGCCAGCTGATCTATCTCGGTCCTGTATGCCTTCTCATCATCATCTGAGGTTCTGCCAACAATAGTTGAGTTGTCAGCAAAATTACAGATGGCATTTGAGCTGTGCCTAGCCACACTATCATGGGTGTAGAGAGACTAGAGTGGTGGGCTAAGCACATATCCTTGAGATGTGCCAATGTTGATTATCAGTCAGGAGGAGATGTGATTTCCAATCCGCACAGACTGTGGTCTGCTGGTGAAGAAGTTGAGGATCCAGATGCAGAGGGAGGTACAGAGGCCCAGGTTTTAGAGCTTTTTGATAGAACTGCCAGAATGATTTTGTTAAACGCTGAGCTGTAGTCAATAAACAGCATCCTAACATAGGTATTTGTATTGTCCAAGTGATCCAAGGCCGTGAGAAGAGCTAATGAGATCGCATTCACTGTAGACCTATTGTGGCGATAGGCAAATGCAGTGGGTCCGGATTGATGCTGAGACAGGAATTGATCCCAGCCATAACCAACCTCTCAAAGCATTTCATCACTGTGGCTATGAGTGCTACTGGATTTTAAGGCTACTGCTCTTTAAGGCAGCTCACCCTACTCTTCTTGGGCACTGGTAAGATTGTTGCCCTTTTGAAGCAGGTGGGAACTTCTGACCATAGCAGTGAGAGATTAGAAATATCTTTGAACCCACCCACTAGTTAGTTAGCACAGGCTTTCAGAGCCCTACCAGATACACCATCGGGGCCTGTGGCCTTGTGAGGGTTCACCCTCTTGACCATAAGAAATAGGAGCAGAAGCAGGCCATTTGGCCCATCGAGTCTGCTTGCCATTCAGTCATCAGCTGATCCAATTCTTCCAGTCATCCCCACTCCCCTGCCTTCACCCTATACCCTTTGATACCCTGGTTAATCAAAAACCCATCTCTTGAAGTAAGTTCTGCAGCCATCTTCCAAGACAGAGGTCAGAAGGTCATTGGATGCTACAGATATCTTCATAACTGTAGTTTTATTCTCCTTCTCGTGCATAAAAGGTGTTAAGGACATCTGGGAGTGAAGCATCACAGCCCACAAAATGTTATTAATTGGTATTAAAGTTGAATATTCACTTGAGGTATTACTTACTTTGAAAGCAGGAATGTAAAGTATTGGTTAGCCGGCACCGAAGATAGCACAGCCAGGCTCACTGGAAAATTGTGGCTGTATCTAACAGTAGGGTTTGAGTAAATGGTGCCACCCCAGAAAAGAGCATTGTCCTCCACACCTTACCCTCTGGCAGATCATCCAGACTGGAAACAGAACTCTGTGGTCCTGAATGGGAGTTTGAGAACTTGCAATAGTATAGTGAAACTGGGGTTCCCACTGTAGCTATACCGCTAACTATATAATTTAAGGAAGGTGGCTTAAATAGTATTCATAATTTAGGTGCACATTGGTCAATTTACAATATTGCAGTGTTTGGTGAAAAGCTTAACGACTCAACGTTTGGGTGTGCGCATTGGAAAATTAAATTTCTGATATTCTTCAACTTCAGCAGCATGTGGATGGTGTAAAGAAAAGCACTTATCTCCAGGTACATTCCAAGCAATTCTTCTGTAAATGATCTAGAGCAAGGAGGGGTAAAGGGCCAGGTCACGCTGATGACAAACCCACGGTCCCATAAGGAAACAAGTTCGGAACATATTGGGGTATCTCAGGTCAAATATTGGGACATCTCAGCTGAGTGACTGGACACAACTTACATCACAAAGCCAGTGATATCTGGTTGCATCTAGTGCAGCCCCATTCAGTTGAACAAGCTCACAGCACTGTGTGAGTTTCTTCTCAATGGCATTTGTTGTGAAACTTACTATTTTGTGCAGCAGTACTGTGCAAATCCTCCATAAAATATTACTATAAGTTACAATAAGAATATAAGAAAAATAAATAAATAATGCTAAATGAGAGCAAATAGAGGGTTAGTGTTCATGGACTGTTTAGAAATTTGATGGTACAGTGGAAGAAGCTGTTCCTAAAAAAACATTCATTGTGCATCTTCAGGCTCCTGCACATCCTCGCCGATAGTAGTCATTTAATTAGATTAGTTTCTCCTTTTTGTCATATGCAGTACAAAACATACCGTGAAGTGTGTTATTTGCATCATATCAAATTAGCGATTTTGCAAATTTGCCACAGTTCTGGGAACAACATAGAAGGCCCACAACTCACTTACCCCAACCATTCTACTCTGGACTGTGTGAGGAAGGCAGCGTACCCAGAAGAAACCCATGTGGCAATGGGGAGAGCATACAAACTCCTTACAGACAACAATGGGAATTGAACCACTATCTTACAGCTGGTTATTGTAAAGCATTGCACAAACAGTTACATACACTGCTCTGATGCCCTAGCATGAAGACAGCATGAACTGGATTCCATTGCTTCAATATTAATAACTATAATTAACCAGCATAAGTTGAATATATTTTAGTTCATTCATTCTATGAATTTAGGTTAAGATAATATTTTCAACTGTTTCTTAATGTCTCTGTTCATTTTGGCATTTAGAAACTATGAAAAAAAACTTCTGAACTGTCGGAGAGTAACATAGTTGCTTCATGGGCAGAGACGTGGTTTCCTCCGCCTGACCTAGTTGCCACTCCCTGTTGCACAGTACATCGGCAGCAGGGAGGCCAACTATAGGGAGTAAGTGTGACTACAGGCACCCTGCTGGCAGACAGATGTGAAGTCTGGAGAAATCAGTTCCACTGTCGTTTCATCAGATTCACTGACCCATTCAAAATACACAAGGAATTAACTTGCCAGGATAAATATTCGAAATCGACCTCACAAGTTTCTGAATCGCACAGTAAATACTGATAAATGGATTGGAGCGATTTTTAAGGTAGTGAAAGAAAACCTTGGAATCAATTATAGAACCTTGTTACCATTGAAAAGTGACTTAAATCCTCCGTATTGCCATGAAAAGGTTAAAGGCACATTGAAGAATGTTGGAATAAAAAAGTAAATTAATTTTTAATGCATTTTTCACTTACACTTATTATTCAGCCCTCATTTTTTCTGAACTGCAGTGAGTAGAGGCCCAGAGCCATCTGACGCTCTTCATATCCGATCGCAGAATCGTTTTTGTGAACCTCCTTTGAATGCTCTCCAATGTCAGCACATCCTTTCTTAGATAAGGGGCCCAAAACTGCTCAGAATACTCCAAGTGAGGCCTCATCCGTGCTTTATAAAGCCTCAATATTATATCCTTGCTTTTATATACTAGTCATCTTGAAATGAATATTAACATTGTGTCTTCATCACCACCAACTCAAATGAAAATTAACCTTTAGGGAATCTTGTGCAAGGATACCAAAGATTTTTGAATTTTCTCTCCATTTAGAAAATAGTCTATCCTTTTATTTCCTCAACCAAAGTGTATGACTTTGTATTCCTGACACTGTATTCCATCTGCCACTTCTTTGCTCATTTTCCTGATTTGTCTAAGTCCTTCTAAAACCCTTCTCAAAACTACATGTCCTCCACCTATCTTCATATTGTTTGCAAACTTTGCAAAAAAGCCATCAATTCAGTCATCCAAGTCATGACATATAACGTAAAAAGAAGCGGTCCCAAGACAGACCCCAGTGGACCACCACTATTCACTGGTATCTAGCCAGCAAAGGCTCCCTTTATTCCCACTCTTTGCCTCCTGCCAATCAACCACTGCTTCATCCATGCTAGAATCTTTCCGATAATACCACAGGCTCTTAACTTGTTAAGCAGCCTTGTGTGTGGCACCTTCTCAAAGACCTTCTGAAAATCCAAGTACATAACATCCACCGATTCTCCTTTGTCTATCCTGCTTGTTATTTTTTCAGAATTCCAACAGGCAAGATTTTCCCTTGAGGAAACCAAGCTGTCTACGACCTATTTTATCATGAATCTCCAAGAATCCCAAAACCATATCCTTAACAATCGACTCCAACATTTTTCCAACCACTGAGGTTAGACTGACTGGCCTATGATTTCCCTTCTTCTGCTTCTCTCAATTTTTGAAGAGTAAAGTGATATTTGCAATTTTCCAGTCTTCCAGAGCAATTCCAGAATCTAGTGATTCTTGAAAGATCATTACTAATTCCTCTACAATATCTGCAGCCAGCTCTTTCTGAAAGAAGTGGTGTACACCATCTATTCCAGGTAACTGATCTACTTTCAGTCCTTTAAGTTTCCCAAGAACCTTCTCCCTAGTAATGGCAACTTCACGCCCCCTTGCTCTCTCAAATTTCCATCCTACTGCTCGTGTCTTCCACAGAGAAGACTGATACAAAATACTTACTCAGTTCATCTGTTATTTCCTTGCTTCCCCCAGTACTACAACTCCAGCATTGTTTTCTAGTGGTCTGATAGCCACTCTTTTCTCTCTTTTACACTTTATGCATCTGAAGAAACTTTTGGTATCCTCTTTAATATCATTGGCTAGCTTACAATATTCCATCATTTAATACTAGTATTCCATCATTTCCTTAGATATTAGATATAAGCCTGTGAACTGGGGACTATGAAAAATATTAAACTTTGAGTATATTCAAGTCATTTGTTTGTTCTTGTTAGAAATACATCACAAAACATCGTCTTGGTTTATAACCCATGGCAGTTGAATGCTATGCATTATGTTCGAGTTTCTGATTGGCTTACCTGTATGTCAGGACACACACACACTAACTTGTCACTGAAGATTTGTTTGATGGAATTGCACTAAGAATGGTGCTTATGGTTAGAGAAAATCTTCAGGTGATATTCCTTTCATAGGATGTCTGTCTCTTTAACTAATTCCAGAGATGTTAGCGCCATAAGGTGACAGTATAAATTGTAAGAAATACACAGAACAAAAGACAGAAAATTTAAAATAGCTTTACATGAAGTGATCTAAGCAGATAATATTTGAAACTGGTTTTTTGAAGTTGGGATTTATTTTGTTAATTTAAATCTCCATCCAAAATCACTTTAATAAGGAGAAAGAATGTATCCCCAGGGAAGTTAAATAGCATTCTTTTACTTTTATTTATAGACATCAGGTAAAGGGTTTCTCAAAGCTTTGTCTATGTCAACGGTTTGTTCTGAATTTCCCCAGAGATAAGTAAAAGTTAAGCAGTTGAAACAATTTTATTTTAAAGGCTAAAAACAACAACTTAATCTCCTTACAGGTTATGCAAGGAGATTAGGGTTGGATTATTTGTGTAGGCCAGGAATTGTTGAGTTCTTTTGGTTGGGAGTTTTCCTCTTGTTCTGCAGAATTAATTAATATCAACTGTTAATGCTGATTTTTCAAAGACCAAATTACTAATGATTAAAAGGAACATAGGAAAACTCAGGTTATATTTTACAACAGAGCCTACTTCAGCATTCAATCGTCATCTTTTTTAAAAAGACTTGCAACATTATAGTGGAATTATGGCCAATAATATAACATATTCAGGACACATTTTAATGTCGTGTTCAAGTTTTCTTTGTGATATCTAACCTAAATTAAAATTATTGGAGTTATTCAAATAGCTTTATTTAAAAATATCATCCCTTGTGTTCATCCAGTGTTCATCCTTTTCAACCTTAATGGTACTCTGGCCATCATAAATAAATATCCGACAGGTTTTTGCGATCTATGTCAGGAGACTGAAACAGTGGAGCATATCCTTATTTCATGCAGGAAATTTGCACAGGAAAGACAACAAATGCTACAACAATTATGCAAAATAGGACTGGTAGAGAACAGTGTTAAAGGTTTATTGGAATGTGGGGAGAGTGATCGGGGAGGAAATGGTTGTTTAGTTTTTTAAGGGCGACGGGACAGGAAAGACGACTTTAGGCAGTCAAGTGAATGGACAGTGAGGGACAGTAAATCCTGAAGATGGCAGTGTGGATGCCAACTGCCGTAAAAACTCAATGAAGAAAAAGAAGATCCTTTTCAAATGGCTTAATTGAACAATGTTAAGAATACAGTTGAAAAGCAAAACCAACTTCTTGAAAGTAATCAGAAAAGAAAATCAACAGCTTAAACACAAAATTATTATTATTTCAATTGACAGAACTAGCAAATAATATAGCTACAGTTTCCTTACTAGACTCCAGATCAAGAAATTCATCCCAGGCTACACGGCAAATTCAAACTTTAGTTCAAAGTCACAACAATTCAGAAACTACTACTTTGTGCAGTTAGAATGTGTGATAGAGAATACAATTCTCTCGCAAAGTAAATTAAGCAATTCTATGGAACAGCCAGCTTTACAAAATGTTTCATTCTAATTCAACATTGAGCGAAGCGGTTGCTAATCTTAAACCTTGTTCAAAGGATCTGGCAAATAACTCTTCAGACAGATATCCTTCAGGAAGGTGAACCCACGGAAAGCCTGTGGCCCAGATGGCAACCTGACCGAGTACTAAACAACTGTGCTGATCAACTGGCTGGACTGTTCCCTGATATCTGTAACCTCTTGCCTCAGCAGAGTGAGGCTTCAATTATACTGGTACCTAAGGAGAACATGGTAACCTACCACAATGACTGTCATCCAGCAGCACTTACGTCCACAGTGATGAAGTGCTTTGAGATTGTGCCTGAGGAGTGCCTTGGATCCACTCTAATTTGTCTACTGGCACAACAGGTCCACAGTAGATGCCATTTTATCAGCTCTTCCTTCACTCCACCCTGGAACATCTAGACAGCAAAGGTGCATAGATCAGGGTGCACTTAATTGACTACAACTCAGCATTCTATATTATCATCCCTTCAAAACTAAACACTAAGGTCCTAGACCTTAGCCTCCTACCCCCTTATTCAATTGGATCCTTGATATCCTCAACTGCAGACCCCAGCTTGTTTGGATTGACATTTCCATTTCATTTCATTTTCCAATCTTTTTTATTGATTTTCAAATAAAGAATATACAAATACAAATCGAAAGCGGAGTTTAACAAGTAGATAGTATAAAAGACATATAAACAACAATATTAAAAACAAAAAGCATATAATATCAAACTCAAATAGGTAATATATTATGCTGTTATATATACAATGGTCAGAGAGAAATTACAACTCATGGCAATCGTAAAAAAAAGATTGGAAATTTTATTGATAGAGAAAGAAAAACCCCACTAACTAAACTAAAACAAAAAAAAGAGAGAAAGAAAAAAAAGAGGATAAACTTAAAAAAGAAAGAGAGAGAGAAAAAAACGCATCCTTCCAGTCATCTCCAAACCTTCACGGACAAGGATATTCTCCAAAGAGAATAAAGAAAAATAAATTAATAAAGATAAATTAACTCATGTAAAAATATTGAATAAAGGGTCACCAGACTTGTTCAAAATCAAAAGATGTATCAAATGTCCGGCTTCTAATTTTCTCCAAGCTTAAACATGACATGATGGAGGAGAGCCAATAGAAAACAGTGGGCGAGTTAGATTCTTTCCAGTGTAGCAAAATAGCTCTCCTCGCCAGTACAGTTGAAAAGCTATCACACGTTGGGCGGAAGCAAACACTTTGCTTGCTTCCTCTGGGAAAACCCCAAAAATTGCTGTAAGTGGATTAGATTGAACATCCATATCTATAACTTTAGATAATATTCCAAACACATCCTTTCAAAAATTATTTAAACTTACACATGACCAAAACATATGGGTTAGAGTAGCCACTTCTGCATTACATCTATCACAAATAGAGCATATATTAGTAAAAATATGCACCAATTTATCTTTGGACTTATGGGCCCTATGTACTATCTTAAACTGAATTAAAATATGGCGTGTGCAGATAGATGAATTATTAACTAAATAATAAATTTTACTCCATTGGTTATCTGAGAGTCAATGTTGAAGTTCTACTTCCCAGGAGTGTTGAACCCTATCATTAGATGATGTGCGAGTATTCATTAACTGTTTATAAATGATAGCTATTAATCGTTTTTGAAAAGGTTTAAACTGATAAATAACATAAGCCAAATTTGAAGAGCAGATCAAGGGGTAATTTGGTAAAAAATCACGTAAGAAATTCCTAACCTGTAAATACCTGAAAAAATGTGTATTGGAGATATCATATTTATACATTAACTGTGAAAAAGACATTAAAAACAAATCTAAAAAATATTGTAAAATCTTGTAAAAACAAATCTAAAAAAGTTTTTATTCCCTTAATTTTCCAAGTTAGAAAAGCCTTATCCAAAGTTGATGGTTTAAAAAAGAAATTAGAATAAATATTACTAGAAAGTAAAAAATCATTTAATTCAAAAAATCTACGAAATCTAAACCAAATTTTTAAAGTATGTTTAACAATAGGGTTAAGAGCTTGTCTACCTATTCTGGAGAATGAAAAAGGAAGAGGAGCTCCTAATAAAGAAGCTAACAAAAACCCCACTACTGAATTTCCTCCAGCTGTAACCATGAAGGGCGATCTTGATCGTCTATATCATAAATCCAAAAAGTAATATAGTGAATATTAATTGCCCAATAATAAAATCTAAAGTTTGGTGAAGCCGGTCCTCCATCTTTTTTTGATTTTTGCAATAAATTGTATTCACTCTAGAGCTTTTATTATTCCAAACATAAGACAGAATCAGAGAGTCTATTTTATCAAAAAATGTTTTTGGAACAAAAGAGGGAACTGCTTGAAATATATATAAAAATTTCAGTAGAATAACCATTTTTATAGCATTTATTCGACCTATCAATGACATTGACATAGGTGATTATTTAGAAGGCACCTGTTGAGTATATTCAACTAAAGGGAAGAAATTATACCTATATAGGTCTTTAAAATTTTTTTGTAATTTTGATACCACGGTAAGTAAAATGGTTTTTGGCAATATTAAAAGGTATTTGATCATAATAATCAAAAGAATTATTAATAGAAAATAATTCACTTTTATGTAAATTAAGTTTATATCCAGAAAAAGTACCAAATTCCATAAATATAGATAACATAGAAGGAATAGATTTCTTAGGATTTTAAATGTAAACTAATAAATCATCTGTGTATAATGAAACTTTATGTAATTTATACCCTCTCCTAATACCCTGCACAGAATTAGAATCCCTAAGAGCAATAGCAAGTGGTTCTAAAGCCAAATTAAATAATAAAGGGCTAAGGGGACAGCCCTAACGGGTACCTCTATATAATCTAAAGTAAGGAGACTTTTGGGTATTAATGAGAACCACAGCTACCGGGGCATGATAAATCAATTTAATCCAGGAGATAAATCCTGGACCAAAATTGAACCTCTTCAAAATCTGAAATAGATAAGGCCACTCCACCCTATCAAAGGCTTTCTCTGCATCCAAAGATACAATACATTCAGAATCTTTGGTTGATGGGGAATAAATGATATTTAATATTCTTCAAATATTAAAATGTGAGTACCTATTTTTAATAAATCCTGTTTGATCGTTTGAGATAACATTAGGCAAGATACTCTCAAGCCTATTTGCTAGAATCTTAGAGAGGATTTAAAAATCTACATTCAGTAAAGAAATAGGTCTATAGGATACACATTCCAGTGGGTCTTTCCTTTTTTTTTGGAATCAATGAAATTAGTGCTTCATAAAAAGTTTTAGGAAGGTTCCCAGAAGATGTAGAATCAGTGAACGTTTGATGAAGATGTGGTATAAGCGTTTCGTGAAAGGTCTTATAAAATTCTACCGTATAACCATCAGGTCTCGGAGCTTTACCTAATTGCATCGAGGATATTGCCTTGGCTATCTCCTCTTGTTTAATAGGTGCATCTAACATATCAACATCTTGAATCGAAATTTGAGGTATGTTTAACCTTTGCAAAAATCTATTCATAGTGATATTACTATCAGAGAATTCAGATTTATAAAGATTAGCATAAAAGTCCATAAATATCGTATTCATTTCGTAAGGATCTAAAGTTTCTGTTCTATCTGGTCGGCGAATTTTTAAAATCTGCCTTCTGACCATCCCAGCCTTTAACTGACCCGCTAAAAGTTTAGCAGATTTTTCCCCATATATATAAACTTCTAGATTTAAAAATGTGCTGTTCAATGTGAAAAAATTTGCTGTTTACTATCCGACACTGAGTGAAAAAGAGGTCCTTTTCGAAAACGAAAAAATCTATCCCCATCCTGTTTTCGTATATGATTTTCTTGCGCAAAAATATCAGCATTCAGTGTTTTTAGTTTCTTAATCTTTTTACGCCTAATGGGATAATTTACACCGTTCCAATTCCAAGATATTATATTAATTTTATTGACATCCATGTTTAAAATTGAGTTTAATATTATATAAAAGAAATGTTACGCAAGTACAGATTAAACCAAAAGGCGCGGGTACAACCAGGAGTGACGCATTTACGAAAGAGAAATCCATCAAAAGAACTGCCAATCAAGAAAAAACCCTATTCCAATAGACCCCTCCCCCTCCCAATAGATAGAAAGGAACCAATAGCTGGAACCAATAGCTGGTCCCATGCTAACTAATCACCTTTGACCCTGTTCTCCAACTTGCTTCTCCATATATAAGAAAAAGCAAAAATCCCACGGAAAATAGCCATAATAAAAGGCACAAACAGAATTCAACTACTATAATGTTGTGTCTAAAATTAATAAAAACATAATCAACAACGGCCATCCTAGAATCAGCTAAAGTAGCTCAAACACATATTCAAAAGAAAGAATAAATCCGAGCAAATAATGTTACAAAGAATATTCTTTCTCTCGAAAAATAAAAATAAATGAATATATGTATATAACAGACCTAAAGCTATAAGTATTGAAACAAATAAAGAAAATAAGAAGATTAATACACAACAGGTCCTACACGGACCACTAAAGTACAATACTATAAAGGTTCCCTACAAAACAGTTATATATGTATTAATTATTAATAAGGCAAAAAAATTAAATCGACCACGTCCCATACTAGAGAGTGAAAAGGTATAACTCAAAAGCTCCATAACCAACTCATACAGCAGATACTTCAAAATTGGCTATTGAATAATCGATGTAACTTTAATATTTTATTCAGTAGGCTTAACTTTAAAGTTTTTAATATACTCCCATCCCTCCTGAGGAGAGTAGATTCTCAATGGTTGAAATTTTTCAGGAAAAATTATCAGCTTTGCTGGAAAGCGAAGGGAGGGATTTAAATCTAATTTATACATTTCACTCATAACTTCTCGATATTTCTTTCTTTCGGCAAAGATTTCGAGGGGATAATCTTCAACTATACGAATGTGTGTTGAATTAAAGAGTAACTTCCGTTTCTTTCTGGCTTCTCAAAGAATAGCTTCTTTAGTCGTGTAATAATGCAAAGAAAGTACAACGTAATTCGGCTGAACGCCGAGAGCATCGAATGCTGTGAGCTCTGTCGATTAAGGGGCTAGCTTCGAGGGTTTCATTGAAAAGTGAATACAGCATATCTGAAAAGTATTTTAACAGATCGCCAGCTTCAGTATTTTCAGGCAGAATAGGCAGATTCCTCCGACGCCCTCTGCCATCTAAATCAACCATTCTTTTCTTCGTTTTAGATAGTTCCGAGGTAATTTCATTGATTTTCTTTTCCATTGAAGATATCTTCATTCCTTGATCTTTAATAGTTTGCTTGAATAAATCATGCTCGCTCTCAATTCGGGTTGTAGTCTGCTGAAGTGTTTGAAGTTGAGAATCCAAGTTTTTTCAGCGAGTCTTGAATCCTAGAAATAGGTTTTTCGAGCTTCCCGTTTGAACCGGTCAGCTTATCAACTTTAATATTAAGCGATCCAAATTCCGACTTCATGCCTTGTATTGAAGAAAATATTCCCGCTAGTGTAACAGGTTCCTCCGTTTTCTTGGTTTGTCCCGTTCGCTCCGTTTCAGGGTAAGTCTTGCCGCTTCTCAGTTCAATACCAGAACGACTTTTTTTTGGCCATTGTAATTAAGTCGTAAAATCCTTCAGTAGAAGCAGTAAGTCATCAGAACTAAAAGGGATCGGTTAGTGGGGTATAAGAGAGAGAGAGCCGCTAGAAACGCGACCTACTCCATGTGCTGCGAAGATGGAGAATCCAACGTTTCCACGTTCTCCATCTGCATAGGTGCAGCGGTAGGCTGTGTGCTCAGCCCCTGCTCTACTTGCTTACAATTATGACGGTGAGGCTCAGCACAGCTCCAACGCCATACTTAAATTGGCTGATGACACCACTGTTACTGCTGAAAGAAAGCTGACGCTGAAACATAAAGGAGGGAGACTGAAAGTCTGGCTGAGTGATGCCACAACAAATTCTCACCCAATATCAACAAGACCAAGGAGCTGACTATTGTCCACGAGCCAGTTCTCATTGGGGAATCAGAGGTGCAGAGGGGCAGCAATTTTAAATTCCTCAGTGTAATCATTTCAGAGGATCTGTCCTGGGTCCAGCATGTAAGCGAATTATGGAGAAAGCATGGCAGTGCCTCTACTTCCTTAAAAGTTAGCAAAGATTTGGGATGGCTTCTAACAAACTTCGATAGATGTGTGGTGGAGAGTACATTGACCGGTTGCACCATGGCCTGGTATGGAAGCAACAAAGCCCTTAAGTGGAAAATCCTACAAAACTACAGCCCAGTCTGTCACAGGTAGAGCCGTTCCCATCACTGAGCGCATCTGTACAGACTGCTTTTGTAGGAAAGTATCATCATGGACTCCCACCACCCAGGCCATGCTCTTCTCACTGCTACCATCAGGAAAAAGGTACAGGAACCTCAGGACCAACACCACCAGGTTCTGGAATAGTTACTTCCCCTGAACCATCAGGCTCTTGAATCTTCACCCACCCCATTGTTGAACTATTCCCACAACCTACGGACTCACGTTCAAGGAATCTTCATCTGGCTCTCAATATTTATTGCTTATTTATTTGTTTATTTATTGATTTCTGTTGTACTTTTACTACTTCTTGTCTGCTGTACTTCGGATATCTACCCAGCCTGTTCAATGCGGTTTTTCATTTTTCTTTGAGTTACTGTGTATGCCCATAAGGAAATGAATCTCACGGCTGTATATGATAACATGCATGTACTTTGATAAAAAATTAACATTGAACTTTGAATTTTGATAAAATACCACATTAAAGTAGTAGAAGATGCTCTTTTGCTGAGGTATATGATCGAGGGCTTTACTCTTATAAATATTTTTTTTCAATCTTTTTTATTGATTAATATACAAATCAAAGGCTTCTAAATTGTAATTCTAAATATTACACTTGGCATGGGAGGGTTTAACTGCAAGCCTATGTTCCTGAAAATGGGAGCACAATGGATTCTGATTAATTGGGCCATTGGTTAATTAGGGCGACCACCTATTTGGGACAAATCTTATAGAACAAAAACAAATGGAGAAAATAGCTGGGATTCCCTTTATTTATTTGGAACACTGTCACTTAATTGGAACAACAGACTACTGCTGAACAGTTTCCAACTAGCATCAGTAACGTGCATGTCTTCATTAGAGTGAACAGTTTTTACATAGCCTCACGTGTGTGCTTGTGTTCAAAAAACAGAGATTTTGTCTCTGATGGTTCGCATATAATTAACAGTAAGACAATTCATAGCTGTTTTGCCCCCTGTGGTTTCAAGCATTCAGGCTTGGAGATGCCAGAAACAGTTGGGAGTGAAAGTGAAATGATTTCACTACTTCAAGTTAGGAACTATGAAGAATTTAAAGGTAACGTCAATCATCTTGAATGTTACAATGAAAATGAAGATTTAGGGATGCAATCCTCCAAAGCACTGGATGAAAGCAGTCCACTATCTGCACGAGGTGTGCACTGATTTTGTTCATTTAAAGTCAACCAAAAGAACACAGCAGCATACACTGAATAAATTTCTCCATTGATCACTATCAGGAACAAATAGCAAGTTTTAATAGTACTTAGTTTTGTTAGTGTTCTAATATGTTCTGTATTTCTTTCAAATACATAATTTGTTACTCAGTTAAATGGTCATTTGTCTTTTTTATACCTTTTTAACTTTTTCCATGAAACTTTGGCTAATTAGGGCAGCCACTTAATTGGGCCAAAATATACTGGTCCCGATGTTTCGTAATTAATCAGAATCTTCTGAATTTTATTTGTAAGTACTAATTCTTCCTGAGTTTTTATCAGGGAAATAGAAAAGACAGGACGTTCTACTGAACTTTGTATTGCACATATTTGCTCTTTGTGTAATATTTGCTCTTAGTGATCCATCCCCTGTTCACTAGGGCTGACTGGCTTACATGTCCATTCACCTGAATTGAAATGAAGATCAGGTCTATTGTATAACTGGCAGGTATTCTGTTCTCAAATGGTGAGAGTGAAAGGGCTACTAAAATTCATGCTGGTGTTGCACTGGAGTAAAGGTTAAAGCCCACAGTCGCAATTCAATAGTTAGAAACTAATAATGAAGCTTTTGCATTTTAGTCGTTAGAAAATATTTAAATAGCAATTTTTTGACAGTTAAGGTTATTTACATAAACAAGAAATATGTCAACAAAAGAATGAAGGAAATCATATTGATTAAAGTGTAATAAAGAATAGATACAGCATTAGAAATAAAAGAAATTAGCATGTAACATAAATAAAAATAAAAAATATCTGGGTAAAAGTTAGTATTTTCCTTTCTTCCTGTGGAATTGGAGAAAACAAAATTACAAAGACCATCATATTTTTTACTAAAACCCACAGGAAAATGGGTAATTTGACACTTCTCTTTTCATTCAATAACTTATTGCTTCAGAAAATTAGTACTATAGCTTTGTTGACAAACAGACACATTAAATAAGGAAATGATTAATGCAACTAAAGTCACTTCTTTAAAATATGTTTTTTGGGAAATGCTCTCTTCCACAAATGTATACTGTAAGCTTACAATTATACCATGGCACTGAATCTTTTCTTCTGTTGACATGGTTATAAACAGTCATATGATTAAATTTGTATAAAGGGGAGTTGTCACCAGATTTGGGGAGTGATATTCATCTTTAGCAGGTGAGAGAAAATAAGCAGCTTTGAATCTCTTGCTTTTTATATGACCCACACATTTTTCTTTAATTTATACAGACATGGATAAAGATGATCAACTCCCTCCTGTCAGTTTCACTCCTTGCATTTCTCTACAGTATAATGAAAGGGAAAGATTGTAATGTCACACTACATGTTTGCGGTATCAGTGACAGGGCCTGTAAAAGCTTGCTTATCTTTACCTCACTGCCTATCTTAAAAGTTTGATTTACAGGTATGAATATTCTGCTCATAAAACGTAATTCCTTTCGAACTTTGTTCAAGAAATCTACTGCTAGCAGGAATAAATAAATTTGTTCTGTTTGATTTTTTGAAGAATTCACCGAACAGGAAGCAAGACAGGACCCAGCCCCTAAAATGAATTTTGGCGATAGCGGAGGCATTACCAATGGCATTCCTTATCTCTTACAGGAATATTTTTAGCAGATTCCTCCCTCTTCAATCTGCAGAGAACAATATAAATGACCAGATGATATATAGACATACATCTTTGATATTCATAAATTATCAGGAAAATTATTTCACACATGACAGTCCAAAACCACTATTGACAGGTTTTGCTGTGACCAACTCTTGATCATGAGTATAATTTTAGCAGTTAGTTCGAAAGAACTAGAGTGTAGCCAGGATGCAATTTTGAGGCTTTATAAACCACTAGTGAGGTCTCACTTAGAGTATTGTGTGCAGCTTTGGGCCCCTTATCTAAGAAAGGATGTGCTGATATTTTAGAGAGTTCAAAAGAGATTCAAGTAAATGACTCTGGGATTGTGCTTATTACATGAGGAGTGTTTGATGGCTCTGGGCCAGTACTCACTGGAATTCAGATGAGTGGGGATCTTATTGAAACTTAATGTTGAAAAACCTTGACAGAATGGTTGTGGAGAGAATGTGTCTTATGGTAGGGGAGTCTAGGACCAGAGGGCACAGCCTCTGAACAGAGATTAGGAGGAATTTCTTTAGGAAGAGAGTGGTGAATCTGTGGAATTCATTGCCACAGGCAGCTATGGAGACCAATTCATTTGGTATAGTTAAGTTAGAGGTTGATAGGTTTTTGATTAGTCAGGGGATGAAGGTTACAAGGAGAAGCCTGGAGATTGGGGCTAAGAGGGATATGGCGCAGCCATGATAAAATGGCAGATCAGACGGTGGGCCAAATAGTCTAATTTTGCTCCTATATCTTACTGTTTTATATTACTCAGTATTATGCATGAACTGTGTCTGCAGTTAAAGCTTATGGAATGTTAACAGAAGGACAGGCTATTAGAGAGTGATGGCTTCTGACCATATTGTCACCCTGATCTCATGGGTTGTTCAAAGTCTATTCACTTGCAAATACAATTAAGATTGAACGCTTCATAGCTAAACTACATATAAATGAGGCACTCGTTATAAAATTCATAGATAAAAATCACAATGTTGGAAATAGTCATCCATGCAGAAGCAAGTAATATGCTGTCTGATTGATGTATTTTTCACTTGCTGCTAAAAATGCAGCAATTGTTACTTCTAATCGTGCACTTTGATGCAGCTATGCCATCCAGTGGTTCAGCACAACAATTCACAATGGATCTGACAGCAGTTTGGCAACATCTCAGCCTCAGTGCCTGTAATCTTTCATCTATTGCCTTGTGATATAATAATGACACACATCATTGGCAGTAATGCCATCAATTTTCTGTACAACCGTGTGAACTGTGTAGAAGTTGGTATTCTCATGGAATCCCACAGCAGAACACAATTCCACAGATTTCTCAGAGGAAATCTAAGGAATGCCATGTGGTTCTCTGTTTAGGCAGGGTGTGGATATTTAGGACATTCCAGATGTTCAGATGTGGTGCAAGTTAAACAAGCCCATCTGTTGGAATTGGACAGAACATCTGTAAGAGTGAAAGTTATGAATAACGTAATTTACAATTTAGGTAAGCTTTTTTTCTTGTCTGATAATTAAAGTGTTTTAGAATCATAGAGTCATACTGCAGGGAAATGGGCCATTCAGCCCAACTGGTCCAGTCCAATCCACATTTCCAACTAAGCTAGTTCCATCTGCCTGTACCTCTCTAAACATCTCCTATTCGTGTAACTATCCGAAGTACCTTTTAAATGTATCTGCACCAACTATTCCCTCCAGCAGCTTATCCAAATATGGCTTTTCACTCTCACTTTGAACCCATATCCTCTGGTTCTTTATTCCCCAACACTGTGGGAAAAAGACAGTGTGCATTTACCCTCGTGATTTTATACAGCTTTGTAAGATCACCTTTCATTCTCCTAAGCGCCAATGAAGAAGTTCTGGTCTGCTCAAGCTGTCTCTATAGCTCACTCACTCTAGTGCCTGCAACATCTGTGTGAATCTCGTTTCAACCTTAATGACATCTTTCCAACAACAGAGTGACCAAAGCCATACATGTATTCCAAATATAGACGCAGCAACATCTTGTACAGCTGCAATGTAACATCCCAACTTCTATACCCATAGCCCAGACAAATGAAAGCTGACGTGCAAAAAGCATTCTTCACCATCCAATCTACAGTACCTGTGATGCCACTTTTAGGGAACCGTGTACATGCCCTTCTAGATCCCTCTGTTCTGCAACACTCCTCAGGATCCTATTGTGCACTGGGAAAAAAAAATCTTACTTTGATTTGACTTCTGAAAATGCAGTAGCTCACAGTGGTCCTATTTAAACTGGATTTGCCATTCCTTGGCCCACTTATTTAGTTGATCAAGAACCTATTGTATATCCTGATAACCATCTTCACTGTCAACAACATTTATTTTAGTGTTAACTGAAAAACTTACTAACCATGCCTTGTGCATTCTCATCCAAATCATTAATGTAGGTAGCACCTAGATCTAGAGAACACCATGAGTCATAAGCCTCCAGTCCATATATATATAAAAGAAACAAACCCACCCCCAAAATGTAATAACGTATAACGTACAAAGTATATGGCGAATTTAACAGTCTGGGTGAATTCTGCCTAATGAAATTAAGGAGTCCCTACATGGTAGTCTATATCTACCATCTTGCCCTCATTGACTTTGCAGCTCACAACTTGAGACCTATTTCAGTTTTAGGCACTGAAAATTGCCTGGTGATTGTGTGGTCTGCATGTTCCTTACTATTTTTCAGCTCATCCCTAAATGTTACCCAGGTACTGTATTAAAGAATTCTTAATGATGAATAACATTTTGTAAACAATTTCAGAACGTGATAAAAGAATGGTTGCTGATTAAGTAGGAAAAGGTGGTTTGGCTCCATGACATTTCCTTGAAAACTCTTGTTGTGCTGTACTGAAATGACTATCCTCCAAGAAGTGCTAATACCTTTGTTTGTGCATTACTCAAAGCAATAAATACATTTCAACTATTTTTTTAAAATTTCAGCTGCAAAATTCAGTCAAAGTGTTAACAGACATTGTTAATCTCTCCCTGTCCCAGTGTAGAGTGCCTTCCTGCTTCAAAACATCTACCATTGTCCCTCTACCTAAAAGACCAAGGTAACATGTCTAAACGGCTGGCATCCTGTCCTGCTCACCTCGATAATAAGCAAATGCTTTGAGAGGCTGGGCAAGGACTACATCTGCAGCATGTTACCACCCACACTGGACCCCCTACAATTCACCTGCCAAAACAACCAATCAATAGCCACTGCTCTACATACTGTCCTTGCACATCTGGAGAAGAAGGATGCTTATGTGAGAATGCTGTTCTTGGACTACAGTTCAGCATTCAACACCATAATTCCCTCCGGGCTCAACTGGAAGCTCAGAGACCTCGACCTTCACCCTGCCTTGTGTAGCTGGATCCTGGACTTCCTGTCAGATTGCCGGCGGGTGATAAGAGGGGGCCCCCTCACCTCTGCCTTCTGACCCTCTACACAGGTGCCCCTCAGAGCAGTGTCCTAAGCCCCCTCCTTTACTCTCTGTATACCCAAAACTGTGTCGCCACCCTCAGCTCCAATCTGCTAATTAAATTTAAAGATGGTACTACATTGATTGGTCAGATCTCAAATAATAGTGAGGCAACCTACAGAGAAGAAGTCATCACCCTGACACAGTGATGTCAAGAAAGCAACCTCTCCCTCAATGTTGCAAAAACAAAGGAGTTGGTTGTGGACTACAGGAGGAATGGAGACAGGCTAGCCCCTATTGACGTTAATGGATCTCATTTTGAGAGGGTGAACAGTTTTAAGTTCCTAGGCCAAGGGTCGGCAACCCGCGGCTCCGGAGCCGCATGCGGCTCTTTGATCTCTGTGCTGCGGCTCCCCGTAGTTTGTTAGTTCTTGAAATGTAATTCAAAATTTGAAGATTATGGTGATCTTGTACAATCTAAAAACGTTGTGGAGACCCCATTTCCTGGCACATCCGAACCGGCTCACAATTAGCCACCGTTCCAGCTAAGGGAGATAGCCTACTGGGGTTTGTGAGTACGTGTCTTTTGGAGCATCCGCGCCCACGGGGACGGGTTGAGGGAGGCTTTAAATCAAGGCTGTTTAGTTCGAATAAAGTTACCTTTGACTGCAGTGTCTTTATTTTAGCGCTGCATGTAGCGCTACACCGCTACAACGTGTTTTTTTATCGCTATTAATATACATCACCACTGCCAATGCCTGACACCTGCCAGTGCGCGCTTTCTTTTAATTCTTCGATCCAAGGTAGGCTACCTATGGAGTAACCTTCAACCCAACGTCTTTTTTTCGGAGTTCAAAATGTTTTTGTTGCATGCAGAAATGTAATTTCATTTTCTCTGCAGGAGTTCATCAATTTCATAAATGCAACACATTATAGTTTGTTTATACATAGCATAAAGGCAAAAAAAAAACCGTTGTATGCAGTGTTATTTCATTTTAAATGTCAAACGGGTTTTGTGGCTCCCAGTGTTTTCTTTTCTGTGGGAAATGGGTCCATATTGGCTCTTTCAGTGGTAAACGCTGCCAACCCCTGTCCTAGGCATACACATCACTGAGGATCTCACATAGTCTGTACATACCAGCTGTGTGGTGAAAAAGCACAACAATGCCTCTTTCACCTCAGACGTTGAATAAATTTGGTATGGGTCCCCATTTGCCATTTTCAAATTGTCTAATTGCTTCTCAGATCGGAGTTCTGAGAGGCGGGACTGCGCAGGCGCGTGAAGGAGGCCCAGGAAGGAGGGAAGATATATAAAGGAGATACTGAGTGAGGTAGTTCTCTTTTGGAAGAGGACAGCGAGGCTTGAGAGGAAGTGCGGCGGCGGCCATTTTCAAATTGTCCAATTGCTTCTCAGATCAGAGTTCTGAGAGGCGGGACTGCGCAGGCGCGTGAAGGAAGCCCGGGAAGGAGGGAAGATATATAAAGAACGCCGCCTTAAGAAGCGGGCAGCTTCGTTTGCGGGCAGCGGAGTGAGCCGGGCGCAGAGTGTAGGGCTTGGGCTCAGAGGGCTTAGGCGGAAGAGGGCACAGTAGGCTTACCTTTTAGTTCTTGTATTTTCAGTTATTTGGGAGGTATGAGTGTGAGGGCAGCTTGTTGTTCTCAGTGTCGGATGTGGGAGATCCTGGAGTCTCCGAGCCTCCCGGACGTCCACATCTGCGCCAGGTGCGCCGAACTGCAGCTCCTGAGGGACCGAGTTAGGGAACTGGAGCTGCAGCTCGATGACCTTTGCCTGGTCAGGGAGAGTGAGGAGGTGATAGAGAGGAGTTACAGGCAGGTGGTCACTCCGGGACCACAGGAGGCAGATAGGTGGGTTACAGTCAGGAAGGAGAAGAGGCAGGTACTAGAGAGTACCCCAGTGGCTGTACCCCTTGACAATAAGTACTCATGTTTGAGTACTGTTGGGAGGGACAGCCTACCTGGTGGGAGTGACAGTGGCCGAGCCTCCGGCACAGAGGACGGCCCTGTAGCTCAGAAGGGTAGGGTTAGAAGAAAGAGGTCCATAGTAATAGGGGACTCAATAGTCAGGGGCTCAGACAGGCGTTTCTGTGGAGGTGACCGGGAGTCCCGGATGGTAATTTGCCTCCCTGGTGCCAGGGTTTGGGACGTTTCTGATCGCGTCCAAGATATCCTGAAGTGGGAGGGTGAAGAGCCAGAGGTCGTGGTACATGTAGGTACCAATGACATAGGAAGGAAAGGGGAAGAGGTCCTGAAACGAGAGTATAGGGAGTTAAGAAGGCAGTTAAGAAGAAGGACCGCAAAGGTAGTAATCTCGGGATTACTGCCTCTGCCATGCGACAGTGAGAGTAGGAATAGAATTAGGTGGAGGATGAATGCGTGGCTGTGGGATTGGAGCAGGGGGCAGTGATTCAAGTTTCTGGATCATTGGGACCTCTTCTGGGGCAGGAGTGACCTGTTCAAGAAGGACGGGTTACACTTGAATCGTGGGGGGACCAATATCCTAGCGGGGAGGTTTGCTAGGGCTACAGGGCGGACTTTAAACTAGTAAGATGGGGGGGGTGGACGGGAGACTATTTGAGGAGACTATGGGAGAGGAGGTTAGTTCACCAGTGGAGCAAGTAAATAGACAGTGTGTGAGGGAGGAAAGGCAGGTGATGGAGAAGGGATGCGCTCAGCCCGAAGATGTAGGGGAGAAGAAAGAAAAGGATAATAAATTTGAATGCATTGTTAGAGATGGAAAGAGAGGAGGAGATGGAGAGTATCTTAAATGTATCTATTTTAATGCTAGGAGCATTGTAAGAAAGGTGGATGAGCTAAAAGCGAGGATTGATACCTGGAATTATGATGTTGTAGCTATTAGTGAAACATGGTTGCAGGAAGGGTGTGATTGGCAACTAAATATTCCTGGATTTAGTTGCTTCAGGTGTGATAGAGTAGGAGGGGCCAGAGGAGGAGGTGTTGCATTGCTTGTCCGAGAAAATCTTATGGCGGTGCTTTGGAAGGATAGATTAGAGAGCTCCTCTAGGGAGGCCATTTGGGTGGAATTGAAGAATGGGAAAGGTGCAGTAACACTGATAGGAGTGTATTATAGGCCACCTAATGGGGCGCGTGAGTTGGAAGAGCAAATGTGTAAGGAGATAGCAGATATTTGTAGTAATCACAAGGTGGTGATTGTGGGAGATTTTAATTTTCCACACGTAGACTGGGAAGCTCATTCTGTAAAAGGGCTGGATGGTTTAGAGTTTGTGAAATGTGTGCAGGATAGTTTTTTGCAACAATACACAGAAGTACCGACTAGAGTTGGGGCAGTGTTGGATCTCCTGTTAGGGAATGCGATAGGTCAGCCAACAGATGTATGTGTTGGGGAGCACTTCGGGTCCAGTGATCACAATAGCATTAGCTTCAATATGATTATGGAGAAGGACAGGACTGGACCTAGAGTTGAAATTTTTGATTGGAGAAAGGCTAACTTTGAGGGGATGCGAAGGGATTTAGAGAGGGTGGATTGGGTCAAGTTGTTTTATGGGAAGGATGTAATAGAGAAATGGAGGTCATTTAAGGGTGAAATTATGAGGGTACAGAATCTTTATTTTCCTGTTAGGGTGAAAGGAAAGGTTAAAGGTTTGAGAGCACCATGGTTTTCAAGGGATATTAGAAATTTGGTTCAGAAAAAGAGGGATGTCTACAATAGATATAGGCAGCATGGAGTAAAGGAATTGCTCGAGGAATATAAAGAATGTAAAAGGAATCTTAAGAAAGAGATTAGAAAAGCTAGAAGAAGATACGAGGTTGGTTTGGCAAATAAGGTGAAAGTAAATCCGAAAGGTTTCTACAGTTATATTAAAAGCAAGAGGATAGTGAGGGATAAAATTAGCCCCTTAGAGAATCAGAGTGGTCAGCTATGTGTGGAACCGAAGGAGATGGGAGAGATTTTGAATGATTTCTTCTCTTCGGTATTCACTAAGGAGAAGGATATTGAATTGTCTAAGGTGTGGGAAACAAGTAAGGAAGTTATGGAACCTATGACAATTAAAGAGGTGGAGGTACTGGCGCTTTTAAGAAATTTAAAAGTGGATAAATCTCCGGGTCCTGAGGATATTCCCCAGGACCTTGAGGGAAGTTTGTGTAGAAATAGCAGGAGATCTGACGGAGATCTTTAAGATGTCATTAGAAACAGGGATTGTGCCGGAGGATTGGCGTATTGCTCATGTGGTTCCATTGTTTAAAAAGGGTTCTAGAAGGAAGCCTAGCAATTATAGACCGGTCAGTTTGACATCACTGGTGGGTAAATTAATGGAAAGTATTCTTAGAGATAGTATTTATAATTATCTAGATAGACGGGATCTGATTAGAAGTAGCCAGCATGGATTTGTGCATGGAAGGTCATGTTTGACAAACCTTATTGAATTTTTTGAGGAAGTTACGAGGAATGTTGATGAGGGTAAGGCAGTGGATGTAGTCTATATGGACTTCAGCAAGGCCTTTGACAAAGTTCCACATGGAAGGTTAGTTAAGAAGGTTCAGTCGTTAGGTATTAATGCTGGAGTAATAAAATGGATTCAACAGTGGCTAGATGGGAGATCCCAGAGAGTAGTGGTGGATAATTGTTTATCGGGATGGAGGCCGGTGACTAGCGGGGTGCCTCAGGGATCTGTTTTGGGCCCAATGTTGTTTGTAATATACATAAATGATCTGGATGATGGGGTGGTAAATTGGATTAGTAAGTATGCCGATGATACTAAGGTAGGAGGTGTTGTGGATAATGAGGTGGATTTTCAAAGCTTGCAGGGAGATTTATGCCAGTTAGAAGAATGGGCTGAATGTTGGCAGATGGAGTTTAATGCTGAGAAGTGTGAGGTTCTACATTTTGGCAGGAATAATCCAAATAGAACATACAGAGTAAATGGTAGGGCATTGAGGAATGCAGAGGAACAGAGAGATCTAGGAATAACTGTGCAGTTCCCTGAAAGTGGAGTCTCATGTAGATAGGGTGGTGAAGAGGGCTTTTGGAACGCTGGCCTTTATAAATCAAAGCATTGAGTACAGAAGTTGGGATGTAATGCTAAAGTTGTACAAGGCATTGGTAAGGCCAAATTTGGAATATTGTGTGCAGTTCTGGTCAGCGAATTATAGGAAAGATATCAATAAATTAGAGAGAGTGCAGAGACGATTTACTAGGATGTTACCTGGGTTTCAGCAATTAAGTTACAGAGAAAGGTTGAACAAGTTAGGTCTCTATTCATTGGAGCGTAGAAGGTTGAGGGGGGATTTGATCGAGGTATTTAAAATTTTGAGAGGGATAGATAGAGTTGACGTGAACAGGCTGTTTCCATTGAGAGTAGGGGAGATTCAAACTAGGGGACATGATTTGAGAGTTAGGGGGCAGAAGTTTAAGGGAAACACGAGGGGGTATTTCTTTACTCAAAGAGTGATAGCTGTGTGGAATGAGCTTCCTGTAGAAGTAGTAGAGGCCAGTTCAGTTGTGTCATTTAAGGTAAAATTGGATAGGTATACGGACAGGAAAGGAGTGGAGGGTTATGGGCTGAGTGCGGGTAGGTGGGACTAGGTGAGATTAAGGGTTCGGCACAGACTAGGAAGGCCAAGATGGCCTGTTTCCGTGCTGTGATTGTTATATGGTTATATGGTTATCCTAAGGACTTTCTACAGGGGCACAACTGAGAGCATCCTGACTGGCTGCGTCACTGCCTGGTATGGGAACTGTACTTCCCTCAATCGCAGGACTCTGCAGAGAGTGGTGTGGACAGCCCAGTACATCTGTAAATGTGAACTTCCCACTATTTAGGACATTTACAGAGACAGGTGTGTAAAAAGGGCCCAAAGGATCACTGGGGACTCAAGTCACCCCAACCACAAACTGTTCCGGCTGCTACCATCTGGGAAACAATATTGTAGCATAAAAGTCAGGCCCAACAGGCTCCGGGACAGCTTCTTTCACCAGGCCACTTGACTGCTTAATTCACACTGATACAATTGTATTTCTATGTTATATTGACTGTCCTGTTGTACATACTATTTATTACAAATTACTATAAATTGCACATTGCAGATTCAGATGGAGATGTAATGGAACGATTTTTACTCCTAATGTATATGGAGGATGTAAGTAATAAAGTCAATTTAATTCAATTCAAAATCATCCCTGACATCTGGAGTTCAGATTTTTGTCCTGATTTTGCCCAAGTTACTGATGAGGACTGGTCTAGGCAAAAGCTAAACTGAGCAACTGTGGGCATGTTATTGATGAGAAAATGCTGCTTATTAGCACTGTTTGGATCATTCTGCAAATGTTTGCGAGGAGGTTGATTGAACATACTTTGCTTTGGATTCGTCATACTTTTTGGGATGGGTGATGCTTGGACAATTTGCCTCATTGCTGGTTAGATGCCAGTATATAACTGCACTGCAACAGCTAGCTATAGTATCAGCTGGTTCTGGAGCACAAGGCTTCAGCATTCCAGGTAAGAGTGTTGTCTGCTTGTACTAGTTTTAGCCAAATTTAGCAACTTTTGATGCCATATAAAACAAAAACAGAAAATGCTGGAAACACTCAGGAAACATTTGGAGATCAGTTAGCATCTACCCTTTGTCAGAATTCATTCCGTTATTGATACACTTTGAATGACCGCTATGGGGGTTTCAGACAGAAGCCAAATTGAATCTTGCTTAAGATAATTAGACGTGCTTGACTCAGGTATAATTGAGGATGGGGTTGCATTAGAGGCTGAGTCTTGCTTAATTGCTCATTATCATTCAAGGCTTGATATGATCTGTGTGGTGATTAATATTGTTTGGCCTTCTTCCATGCGTCCTTTGTTTCTATCAAAGCTGCTCTCTAGTGTTGCTGCCTTACCATATTGTGATCTCAATGGATCCCACCTCTACCAGATATAAAGGATTTTCTTTATGTCACTCATAAACTCTCCCTTTTTTCTACCTGTGATGTCTAGTCCTCAGTCCTTCCAGCAGAGCTGGTATGTCATTTGAGAAGGCAATTAGGAGCCAACTACTTTACTGTGTGGAGACAAAAGCATAGCACTTCCCACCCTCAAAGAGCAACAGAGAATTAAATGGTTATTTAATGACAAACCAACTTCATGGGCACCATTATCCAGGCAAGTTTTTATTGTTATTTAATATTTGTTTATTATCTAATGAACTGCCATAGGGGTTGTATAATCAGTCTCCACGTCATTATTTCAGGTCTCTAAATTATAACACCAGTAATTTAACCACTAAAACACCATCTTCTGCAGAAGCAATACATGTCTTAGCAGTCAATCACATATTTCTTCAATTTGATATTACAGCATCTGCCTTAGGCACAATTGCACCAAAATTGCCTCCAAGTTTCCTCTAAAATTAAGATGAGTAATTACTATTATAAAGTTTCCATAAATCAGTGCATATCAGGCTTAGTTATTAACTCTTTAACTATTCTTATTAAAAGTATTACTGCACGAACATAATATAGTAAGAATAGAGCATTTTAATTAGGGTGCTCAATCCTCCACAGCATCTTATTTAAAATCACTGAAGGTACTTCTAAAAGAAAACATACTTTATTAACTACTTGCTACTTAGTATTTTAATAAATGAAACCTATAAGCTAAGTCCATGTAAGAAAAGTTTGTAAGGTTTCTTACACCATAGAAAATGAGCAGAATTTGAAGATTCCAGGACCTCACTGCATCTGGCAGAGTCTAGTCAGGTTAGCTGTGACAAACTTCTGGATGGGGGGTTGGTTTGGATTTTGAATATTCGCTCCTGTTTGTAGTTCTGCAGCACTGGTTTGTGTGTTTCTGGCCTCGATTTCAAGAATAGCAACAAAAGCTCCACACAGTGACATATAAATTGAGAGATTAACTCCCATTCTGAAATTCTAATTCAAATCTCAAACTCAGACACAATTCACGGTAATTGTTAGAATCTTTTTACCTGATCCCAAGAAGGCAAAGTGTTCAAACATGAGGGAGTTACTTTAGCAGAACATTAGCCCGCTCTAACCAACATGCCTTTAAAATTACCTACAGCGGAAGAATTACTGAAGCGTAGGCATTATCCTTTCATGAGTAAAAAATGAGAAATCTGTATGGGTAAAATTCCCTCTCCATCTGCTGAAACATTTGACCTCCCAGGAACATTTTTCTATCCAGCAGCACTTTCCTCAGTAGCCATGATTAGCATTTTATTATAGACACAGAAAATTGGCAGAGAATTGAACTATTACAGCCAAATCTACGTTCCCTTCCTGACCTGATATTAATATATGTGCATGTTCAAGCAAGGGGTTATTGGATTATGATCAGGGATTTGCATCCAATATTCCTTTTCTCATCCAGCTTTTTAAAGTCAGGTTTAAAGATGTGTAATAGAGGTTCAAACCCCATCAGACCACATTCTGCCAAGGAATTCCAACTCAGTTAATTAAATAAAGTGGATTAACAAGACAGCATATTTAATGATAATTGCTTATTAACTGAACATATTAAAAAATATCTCTGCTTCAATGTCTTTTTAGGGAAGGAAATCTGCCTTTGTTGTCCTATCTGATTATAATGTACCTCTAACCCCATTGCATTGTGTTCGATTCTAAACTGCCCCTTAAAGTTGGTTCAATTCAAGGGAAATCATTCAGTTCAAGGGAAAACTATGGATGGACTTGGGCCAGAATCAGATTTATTATTACTGACGCACAGTATGATATAAAATTAGTTGTTCTCTGGCAGCAGTGCAGTGCAAACACATGAAAATCTCTAAATTACAAGTAAATAGTGTAAGAGAAGGAAAAATGAGCTGATGTTCATGAGTTCAGGTACCATTCAGACATCCATTGGCAGAGGGTAAGAAACTGTTCCTAAATCATTGAGTTCAGGTCTTCAGGCTCCTGTAACTTCTACTTTTTGATGGTAGTAATGAGAAAGGGGCAAGTCTTGGATGGTGATGGTCCGTAATGATAGATGCTGCCTCGAAGGCATCCTCTGTGGTAGGAAATGATGGAGCTGGCTGAATTTAGAACGCACTCTTGCAAACTTGTGCATTGGAGGCTCCATTGAAGGCTGAGATGCAACCTGTCAGGATATACGAGTCTTTGATAACCTACCAAATCTCTTCAAGCTCATTATGAAGCAGGGGTGCTGGCGTGCCTTCTTTGTGATTGTTTTGCATTGAGCACTGGATAGATCCTTGGAGATGCTGAAGCCCAGGGGCCTGTGGCTGCTTACCTTACCACTTTCGTTTATGTTCTCCCAACTTCCCCTTCCTAAGCCTGTCCCTTAGTTTTGCTGAAGTTGTGTGCAAGATTGATGTTGCAGCACCACTTAGCCAGCTGACCTACCTCGATCCTGTATGCGTCCTTATCATCATCTGAGATTCTAGCAACAACTGTGGTGGCATCAGCAAATTCATAGATAGCATTTCAGCTGCGCCAAGCCACACAGTCATTAATGGGGAGAGAGAGAGAGAGAGAGAGTAGAACTGTGGACTAAGCATGCATCCTTGATGTGCAACTGTGTTGACAGCAAGGAGGAAATACTATTGCTGATCAGCACCGACTGTGGTTTCCCGATAAGAAAATTAAGGATCCAGTTGCAGAGGGAGATAGAATCACAGATTTTGAAGCTTGGTTATCAGATCTGAGGGAATGATGAATGCAGAGATGTAATCAATAAATAGTAGCCTTGCGTATGTCTTGCAGTCTTCCAGGTGATGCAAAAGTGGAGTGGAGAGCCAGTGAGATTATGCCCGCTGTAGACCTGTTGTGGTGATAGTCGAATCACAGTAGTTCCAGGTGCTTGCTCAGACTGGAGTCAATTCTAGTCATTTATAACCTCTGAAAGCACTTCATTGCTGTAGATGTGTGTGTTACAGGGTAATAGTCATTGACACTGCTCACCCTGCTTTTCCTGGGTACTGGAATGATTGCTGCCCTTTTGAAGCAAGTGTGAACCTCAATCCACAGCAGTGAGAGATTGAAGATGACCAAGAATACACCAGTCTCTTGGTTGGAGCAGGTTTTCAATACTCAGCCAGGTATACTGTAAGGTCTCAGAGACAGAGATCACAGGGTCGCCAGATGCTGTGGGGATTTGCACAGGTATAGCATTATTCTTGCTTTCAAAGCATGCATGAATACCCTCACTCATGACTGTACAAAAATATTTTTATTTACATTGTCCCTTCAGTCGTATTAATGAGTTACTTCTGAAACATACCCATTGTTTCAACAATGGGTTTGGGTTGGGTCTATACTTAATAGATCACAGAAAAACATGAGGTGACCTGACTGAAACGAGAGTTGGACTAGGTGGATCCTGATTGGTTATTTCTACCTATGGACATATACAGAACTAAGAAGTATACTTTTAGAATGAAGGAGTATTACCCAATTCAAATGGAGATGGGAAGGAATTTCTTTTTTCAAGGTTATGAATATTTAAAAGTCTCCAACACAGGGAGTTGTGGGTGCTAGGTGGTCGAACTGTTGGTCTTTATCGTTTTGAGGTACAAGATATGCTCACTCATACCCATTTTTGCAATAACTTGTTGCTGATTTCTGAGATGACATTAGTTCATTCAGGATCATTTAATATTTGCGGGGGTGTGTGTGTGTGTGCATCATTGCACCATTGCACTTATCAATTAAAGCATTTGACAATCCAGTCAGGAATTTGTAATAAGATGTGTAAGTTGATGTACCATCAGACTTATTATTAATGCAGTCAGATAACTTTTCAGATAGTTTATGCTGGAAAAGTTAATGTTTTCAAGGTTTATATATTAATATAGTTTAAAATATCCAAAGGTTCAACTATTATCTTTGATCTGGTATCAAAGTACAGATGTTGGCTATTAACACAAATCACTATCTGATAAGGTCTTTTTTGTCTTTCTTTTCTTTAGCAAACAGCTTTGAGCTTGGTAGTGGGTTTAGATTATTTTTTTACAATAAAACTATTAGAATAAAACTATTACAATTCAATTTAATTCATTTGTTTGATTATGACTATGGAGTACTGTGCTTGCAATAGCATGATCTAAATACAGTGCATTTTGCACTATTCTATCTTTTTTTTTCGATTCATAATATGTATCCTCATGAACTCTGTATTTTCCTATGTGAAATTTAATAAAAATATTGGATGGAAGAAATGTCCAAAAGTGATATTACTGAAACTTTTGCTTCTATTGCAGGTCGAAGTAAATGACTGATAACAGATGACCATCAATGAAGAGGCCGCTGGCAATGATATATTTCAAACTACAGGTCAGAGGAAAAGAAAAGGTTATATGTACTATCAAATGTGGGCAGGTACTCCCACATAATTAATTTCTGACCAAAACTCAAGTCAAGGACTAATTTTAGACAAATCCAAGTGGAGAATGAAATACTTGGTTCTAGTTATGACTGTTTTTTGTCCTTTGCTGTACGATAATGGTATCTTGTATGGAGCGTCTAGTTAAAGTATGTACACTGTAGCAGACAGTGAATTTGGTAAAGTGATTTCTTTCAGGTAAAACCACTGTGCAAAAGGAAAGCATTGCTGGATTTGTGCTGAGAATGAATCAGTCCTTTGACAGTAGCAACAGTTTCTCTGTAGAATATTTAAATGATTCTGTTTTCAACTTGTATAAAACTTTTTTATGAATTTATGAATTATTAATTCTTAACATATTTGTAAGATAATGTTAGCACCCCAGTATTTTGTAGTCTTGTGAATGTTGCATTTTATGTGAAAGATATCTTTTAGGCTATTTATGCATTATAGAGTAGGCGATTAAAGGAACCTTTCATCTCATTATTGCTGCATTTCTCTCTCTGATGTAGTTGAGGATCTTGTAAGTCGTCTGCTGAGTGGAGCATGTGACATGGTTGTAGTATCCTAACTGCCAGATCCAATTTACCATTTGACAGTTTTAAAAATCCTGGTCTCAGAGCCTACTGAAAACCACTCTCAAAGCCTTTATCTGGAACACATAATAATTAAATTAAAATACCCACAGACTTCAAAATGTGAGAGGCTAGGAATTCCATCATGCTTAAAGTGGAGCAAGTGGGTGGTTGGGGGTGGGTTCCTATGCACATCTGTTTATTCAGGATTGTATTCGACTGTCTTTGACCAGAGTGGTCAAAAGCCCAAAGAAGAGGCTGGAAGAACCACACTGCTTTCTATGCTACCCATCAACATTCCCTCACAAACATTTCCCACCACATTTGGGGCCGAACTTGCAGATCTCACATTCATCCATCATAGATGTGGAGAAAAATCAAATCATCCTTCAGCACAAGAAATTGCCTTAGAAGAAACATGGGTGTTGATCTATAGGTATTCACCCATCTCTCTTCCAAATAATGTGTCTACTAAATGTACGAAAGTAAAAGAACTGTGTGTTATCAGTGCCACTATAAAGGTACTCAAACATTGTCTTAACAACCAATATCTGAGGGTGGTAAATGCAGCTAATGAACTGTAGATAATTCAGGTGCAATGCTCTTGTATCACTCCAAACAAAGGTCAATAGTGCTCCTCCAGCTTCTCCTCTTCTTCCACTTTTGATGCAAAGGGCAGCATAGATCAGTTAATGCATATGAGGAAGACACAAGGTACACAAAAGGATGGTTAGGTGAAATGAGTGGGCCAGAAATCACAAAATGGAGTTGAATATGAAAAATGCAAGACTCAAGAACATTGTAAAGAAAAATTAAGTGACATCAGAAGGTTTTTAAGCACAAAAATTACCATGTAGGTCACAAAACAATTAAGAATGATAGTAGAATATTGTCCTTTACAGAGTTTTAATGCTGTATAATAGTTGAGAAGGTTTGATTTAACTTCTGGTAGCAACTGGTGACCACTTCCATCTATATTTAAGGAATGACATGCTCAGGATGAATAAGTCAACAGTGGGTTTGGGTTGTGTCTATACTTACTAGATCACAGAAGAACATGGGGTGACCTGGGTGAAACAAGAGTTGGACTAGGTGGATGCTGATTGGTTATTTCTACCTGTGGACATATACAGAACTAAGAAGTATACTGTTAGAATGAAGGAGTATCTCCCAATTCAAATGGAGATGTGAAGGAATTTCTTTTCACAAGGTCATGAATATTTAAAAGTCTCCAATACAGGGAGTTGTGGGTGCTAGGTGTTTGAATAATTTGACAGACATTTAAACTATTCGGGAGTATGAGGACTGAGTGGGAAAGGCAGCCCGAGGTCAGAATTGGATTCACTATGATCTTATCGAATGGGAGTGGTGGTTCAGTGAACTGAACGGCTTACAATTTCCAATGTTTGCATTTAGCTTGTGGCCAAACAATAAGAAGCTAGGTAAGAGATGTACTGCAAATTTCTCAAATAATCAAGGCTGCATATTCATCAATAACATAATTTTTGGAACCACTGCAATTTGCATTGTTTGCCAACATTAAGCCTTTGACAAGTTCAGTGATCATGAATGACATTTGGAAGAGGTAACCATTGACACTGAGGCAAAATAAAAGGAGCAGTAGGTGCAGACTTGCATGCTGTGCTGTGGGTGGTTACAAACAAACTTTGCATTCAGGAAGATGATCTCAAACTTCTGAAAAAATATATACTCAGATGATCCTGGGTTGTAGTCTATGGGTAGCTTGCAATGTCAGCTAAGTCATAACTCTGCTCTTCCTCTGAGAATATGCAGCATGTAGTGCCATCCCGCTACCACGAAGGTGCACACAATGCAATGTCAGCTATCCAAGCAGTAAGAGCACCACGACATGAAATACAAAGATAACAATGATTGATTGTGGTTTCCACTGGTAATGTATTTGATTAGGTTGTCTTTACTGAACAAAGTCATCTGAACTGTTGGCCTTTATTGTTTTGAGGTACAAGATATGCTCATTCAATACATTGTTGACATAGCTGTCTACTCACTGTGCTATTTTTGCCTTCTCCTCTGTCCATCTTTTGGATTGCTCCTACCCTCCAACAGCTCTGCAACAATATTAACCATACTCAGAATAGATTGCAAAATGGAGACCTCAGCCACCATTATAAAATTTGTTGCCAGAAGTCAAAAGCACCTAGAGAATAAAAAATATACACAAAGTACGAAAGCTGACTAAAAACCTTAGCAAAACAATTAACGGAGATATTCAAATCAGAGGTGCTTTGCTTTCAGCAATATCAAGGGTACATTTTTAACAAAATATCTAAACAGAGGAGGCCTCAAAATTCTGATCAAGCACATCCGTTGCCAAGTCCTTCCCAAATATCTTGTAAACACAACAATTTCTGTTCCTCTGTCAGGATTGGAACAACCCAGGCAAAATTCAACTCTCAATTTCATATTGTTCTTCCTGTTTGATGCTGTTGAACTATTCTTACTCGACAGGGTTCCTGGGCAACACTCCTCACTGTGCACCAAGCTCAACTAAATTCATTGCATTTTCTCTATAGCCATCTGCAGCAACGGCATTTGGAGGAGGAACTAAAAAATATATTTAATAATTGACTCCAATTATTTTGGGTTCAAAGGAGACTGCAAAGATCCTATTTGTTTCAAATGTTGCTAACACATGTATGTTATTGGTGTTCTTTGAATACTGGATCTACTGCTTAGTACTGATGAACAAAGCACATTGTGCATAACATTTTTTTTGGAAAAAAAAAGAACTTGTACATATATGCACAGTAAGTGTATTGAGGGTGTTTGTTGATAGTATTTTATGTAAACAATTTTTACTTATGTAGAAAGCCCATCACTTGGGTACCTTGTAAAAACTCATATGGATGGCAAATACTCCACGTCAGCTGAAAATGATTAAATTGTACATTGGATTACAACCAACTTGTAAGTATTCCTTCTTTATTGTATCTTGATTACTAAATCAATCTTTAGGGAATCCTGTGCTCTTCGGCCAGATAGGTCCCTTTGGATTGGTGCTCACACAAACCAAATGTATTCAAGCTTAATTTGTTGAGTACCGACTACAAAGATCAATTAAGGTGCTTAATTAAGGTTTTCTTTCCAAATGCACTCCAAGATGCAGTTCACCGATGCTGCTGGCACAGCTAAATTTCAAGTCATTGTGGAGACACAAGACACGTGATGATAGAATCTGGATGAGAAGACACGAGATGCTATGCGAGCTCAGCAGGTCAGGCAGCATCTCTCAATGCAAGTATAGGCTTTTAACCCAAAACATCAACCGTCCATTTTCCTCCGTAGGTGCTGCGTGACTCGCTGAGATCCACCAGCACCTCGAGGGTTGCTAATTCATCCACTGATGCACTGGGAGGTATGGGCCGTTTATCGGCTGCCCTGCAAACACAGCACCAATCCCCTACAATAGCAAGTGCAAGCTGGAAAATGTGGACTCATTTTCATACACTAGGAGCCACCTCTCAGCTAACTGAGACAGCAGTGCCCCCAGTGGCCTTCTTAGGAAATTAAAGTTTGAAAATTAGGTCCTCAATCCAGCATAAAGCTTGTGGTGCACTGGATAGCATTGATCCCCTGGTTCCTGTTTGTTTCTCTAACACACATAACTACAACGACAATTGCAAAGCACCGGAGAGGAGTCAACATGCAGCAAACACAAAATCCACCAAATACATTCCTGGGACATGCAAACCAGTACATGCCAAAATCCCCCTATCAATGCTCTAAATACCTTTTAGTCAACTATTAATCGACACATCATGTTATGTTATACCTGACACCAGATATCAGAAACAAGCACCACAGCTCGGCTGCTGAAGGTCAGAGGAAATGATTCTGGAAGCCATCTTGGTAAGTGTAGTGTCTCAGTGACTTGCCGGAATATGTAGCTCATATTTCTCAGGATAGGAGAACAGCATCTAAGCGTGTGTTAAAAGCATTAAGATCAACAGAATTCTTTTTTGAAGTTATGCACACTGCATTACCAGCCTGTAGCCTGCACAGTTCCACCCCGACAGTATTTTTAAAAAATTGTTCTGACTCACCTTGAACAGTGCTAAGGAATTAAGCACATTGTGGTGCTAAGTTTCTTCATGAGGAATCTGAGTGGAGCACAGATCTATAATAAAATGCTGCAAGCTTATTACAGGTGGGTTGGTCCATAATAAATTCCCAACAAATATCAGATAACTAAAGCAGACTTGAAAATTGACTTCAGTAATGACCTACTACTTTTTATATTTGAGTATTTTATGTAAGGTTAAATTCACTACATGGGAAATAAGAACAAAATACAATGTTTAATTTTATTGAGCTTTATCACAGATCAAAAACACAAACTCAATTTCCAAATGCCTTATTACACCTTGCATTACTGGAAAACAGATTTGCAGTATTGTGCAGTGCATAAAGAGTGCTTTGATAGTCAGCAAATCATTATACTGATGCACAATACAATTAGCAAAGACATTTACTCACTTACTTTCCACAAAGACCAAAAACTTACATCAAATACTGGAATACAAGTTTATTTGTATCCTTTTAACTGTTTAAGCTTATGATAATAAGACCATAAGATATAGGAGAAGTAGCTCATTTGGCCCATCGAGTCTGCTCCGCCATTCAATCATGGGCTGATCCTATTCTTCCAGTCAATATATTAAAAAATTCTGCACATCACCTTACCTGGTTTCGCAACAAAACAAAACAATGCAGTACTTCCTGAACAAAAGCTTTGGAGATTGGGCTGATAGGGTTAAGTGTATGACAGGTGACCAGGGAGGCAATTGTAGAAGCTGTATGATTTTGTTTCTCCTTTCCACACTTCCTTTGCAAAACAATCTCACACCCTTCGATTACAATAAAAACAGAAATTCAAATTTACAAATGTAATTCAGTTAATTTTAGCCTTCATAGAAGCCTGGAAAATGTAATGATAGATTTAGCCATTTTGCACGTGCAACCCACTAAGAATGTGGAAGGTCATAGCATTTTGCATTGAAATGGGATTTGTGGTAAAGGTATGTTTAGCTTATAATTAAGTAAATGAATTTTAGTGAATTGGCATACATATAATTCACCTGCAAACCTCTATAAAAGATGACTAAGTAGTGCATACAGCCCAGTCCATCACGGGTAAAGCCCTCCCCATCACAGAGCATATCTACTTGGAGCACTGTCGCAGGAAAGCAGCATCCATCATCAAGGACTCCCACCACCCAGGCCATGCTCTCTTCTCGTTGCTATCAGGAAAAAGGTACAGGAGGCTCAACACCCACACCACCAGGTTCAGGAACAGTTATTACCCCTGAACCATCAGGCTCTTGAACCAGAGGGGGTAATTTCACACTCCATCACAGAGCTGTCCCCACAATCGAGGTACTCACTTATGGACTCTTCATCTCATGCTCTCACTATTCATTGCTTATTTTATTATTATCTTTTTGTATTTGCATCATTTGATGTCTTTTACAAACTGGTGTTTTTTTTCCTCCTGCTGGGTGCTGTCTTTCAATGATTCCTTGTATTTACTGTGAATGCCCGCAATAAATTAGTCCTTTAACATCTTGGACTATTTTTACTGTGCCCATAGTCTGTTTTTTTTTTATCAATTATGCTAGTGTTTGCACTGTTGTAACTATATGTTGTAATTATGTGGTTTTGTGCAGGTCTTGTAGCTTTAGTTTTTGGTCTTGTTTGTCTGGTGGATTTGGAGCTCCTTTCCGGGGAACGCGCTAGACGGTAGCGCGATATTAATACGCAGCAGCATCTCCAGACTCTGGATTGGGGATTGCCAAACGTTACGTGGATTTTCTGGTGTAGTCTGTTTTGTCATATACTTTTGTGATATCATTCTGGGGGAACGTTGTCTCATTTTTTAACTGCATTGCATTTGTGGTTTCTAAATGACAATAAACTGTATCTGAATCTGAATCTGAAGAAAATGAACCTCAGGATTGTATATGGTGTCATATAAGTACAGGTACTTCGATATTAAATTTACTTAGAACTTTAAAATTTATCCTTTGCCCAAAGACGACACAGGATAAATTGTTTTCTTTAGCATTTCAGAATTCAACAGGAGAGATTCACATCAAAATGCCGTCATGTAGGTATTAAATGTGATTCTCTAATCAACTGTGGGCTGAACTTGCGAGATTTTCTGATGTTCATTGTCTAGGGAACACTAAGGATATCAATTTATTTTTTTGTCAAAACATTCTGGATGGGAAAGCCATAATGTGAGTGGTGGATATGTGGAATGCTCTGCCCCAGAAGGCAGTGGAGGCCAAGTCTCTGGATGCATTCAAGAGAGAGTTAGATAGAGCTCTTATAGATAGCGGGGTCAAAGGATATGGGGAGAGGGCAGGAACGGGGTACTGACTGTGTAAGATCAGCCATGATCACAGTGAATGGGGGTGCTGGCTAGAAGGGCCGAATGGCCTACTCCTGCACCTACTGTCTATTGTATTCAGATATGCTATTCAGTTCAAATTCTTTTAGAATCTATACAAGTACAAAATTGAGAATCTGGTTTTAAATTTAGTGTGATTTGCTAAAAGTAGGAATTGGAGGAACTTCACCCTCAAGATAGTAAATGTACTCCTCGTGGATTTTGTTATTTCAGAAACACAGAAACCAGCACCGATAGTACAATGAAGCAGCGATGACGTGCTTTTGCCAATATTAACTTCTATAGCCAAACCTGTAGCTTTACCCACCGGATGATCCAGGTTAGTCAGGAAAAGTGAGCAAAAAGCAAAAAAATCTCAAAGTATCCATTAACTTTATCCTGACAGTATCAGCGTCCACAGAATTATACATTATTTTCTATAGGCCACAAAGTTAACATAACCATTTTTATATTAGAACTATTAGAATCAAGTGATTACATACATTTAAAAGACATTTTCTGAGTTCCTCATGGTTGGGAAGCCGTACAATTTCAAATGGTTCTTCACATCTTGGCACAAAGATGATTTCTTTCCAAAGCCCACTTCTTAAGTGAAGTGGGGTTTATCAATTACATAAATCTGTTCAAAGTGGGAGACGTTGCCAGCATAAATTGGTGCATAGTTATAGATCAAAGCCTTCTCCTCTTCTTTTTCATTAGGAAAATGATGCCAATTCTTCCGAGCTGGAAAAGAAGACAGTAACAATCAGATCTTAAAGCTTATGTACTGACTTACAACATTAGCATTTCTGAAGTGAATAAGGGAAACAAAACATGTATGAAATGCATTGCCAGTGCAAGGGAATTGCATCATGTATGTGATGAAGAGCTGAATTACCAGTGAGAGCAGAAGCAAGTAAAGCTTGGCTTTCTGCTAGTCTATGAGAAATAAATGTAAAGGTGAGCTCCATATTGAAATTGCCAGGGGCTATAGCAAGGTAATCCAAATTATCTAAATAGGGAACATAAAACAAAAGTATCAATTATAAGGGCACGCTTACAAATAATAAATGATATACAGGTAGATATACTTTGAAAGAGTTAATGGAAAATGGGGGATGTCTCAGAATTGGCCTGAGGAAGGGAGACAGCTAATGAGTCAGTTCAAAGAGGAAATTTCTGTTTCTAATAAATGTCCAGGGAAGGTGGGATCTGTTCCGGTTTACACCTGAACTGGAGCAGTACTAACATTCTTGCAGGGATGTTTGGTAGTGCTTCTTGGGGGGGGGGGGGGGGTTTAAACTAAATTTGCAGGGGGCAGGGATCCAGAATGTGAGAGAGGATAGCGAGAGGAAGAATAAAGGACAGGTGAGGACTGCACGGTTCCGGAATATTAAGTGTGTAGTGGAGAAAGGTGAGGCGGAACAAGTGGAGGACACATGTACAGAGGGATGGTCTGACGGAACATGGAGTTAATTGTGCAGAAAGAATAAGTAAATTTAAGAAGGACAACAAAATTCTAGGGGCGTATAGCCCGATGGGAGTTCGGGGAGCTGGGTTAAGCACAATAGGCAGCGATTCAATGAGAGAGAGGAGAAATGGGCTAAAAATTCTATATCTGAATGCACGAAGTGTCAGAAATAAGGCAGATGAACTTGAAGCCCAGGTGCGAATGGATAACTATGATGTTGTTGGGATAACGGAGACATGGCTGCAGGGAGATCAGACCTGGGAAATGAAGGTACAAGGGTATACGTGCTATCATAGGGACAGAAATGTGGCAGAGGGGGTGGGGTGGCCCTGTTGGTGAGGAATGAGATTCAGTCCTTTGCAAGAGGGGACATAGGGTCAGGAGAAGCAGAGTCTGTGTGGATAGAACTGAGGAACAGTACGGGCAAAAGGACCCAAATGGGTGTTGTCACCAAACAGTAGCATAGATATTGGGTGCAAGTTGAATAGGGAGTTAATATTGGCATGTGGCAAAGGTAATGTCGCAGTAGTTATGGGGGATTTCAACATGCAGGTGAACTGGGAGAATCAGGTTGGTGCTGGACCCCAGGATAGGGAGTTTGTAGAGTGCCTACGGGATGCATTCTTGGAACAGCTTGTACGAGAGCCGACCAGGGACAAGGCTATTCTGGATTTAGTGTTATGTAATGAACAGGATTTGATAAGCGATCTTGCAGTAAAGGAGCCATTAGGTGGTAGTGATCATAATATGATAAGTTTTTATCTCCAATTTGAAAAGGATAAGGGCAGCTCGGAGGTGTCAGTGTTGCAGTTGAACAGGGGAAACTATGGAGCCATGAGGGAGGAACTGGCCAAAGTTGATTGGACGGATAGCCTAGCAGAAAAGACAGTGGAACAGCAATAGCAGGTATACTTGGGAATAATGCACAAGGTGGAAAATCAGTTCATCCCTTAGAGAAGGAAGGATTCAAAGGGGGGAAAGGGGCCACAGTGGTTGACAAAGGAAGTCAGAGATTTCATAGCATTAAAAAAAAGGAAGTATGACAGAGTTAAGGTGAGTGGGAGGACAGATGATTGGGAAGTTTTTAAGGAACAACAGAACTTAACTAAAAAGACAATACGGGGAGAAAAAATGAGGTACGAACGCAAGCTAGCCAGGAATATAAAGGAAGATAGCAAAAGCTCTTTTAGGTCTGTGAAGAGAAAGAAGATAGTTAAGAACAATGTTGGGCCCTTGAAGAATGAATTGGGTGAAATTGTTATGGGAAACAGAGAAATGGCAGAAGAATTTAATGAGTACTTTCGATCTGTTTTCACTAAGGAAGACAAGCAATCTCCCAGATGTATGGATGGGCCAAGGACATAGGGTAACAGAGGAAATGAAACAGATTGACATTGGGAAGGAAACGGTGATGAGAAGACTGATGGGACTGAAGGCTAACAAATCCCCAGGTCCAGATGGTCTGCATCCTAGGGTACTAAAGGAGGTGGCCCTGGAAATTGCAGATGCATTGGTAATCATTTGCCAATGTTCCTTAGATTCAGGATCAGTTCCTGGGGATTGGAGAATGGCTAATGTTATCCCACTTTTTAAGAAAGGAGGGAGGGAGAAAACAGAGAACTATCAACCTGTCAGTCTGACATCGGTGGTGGGGAAGATGCTAGAGTCCATTATTAAGGATGAAATAGTGGCATATCTAGATAGCAGTGATAGGATTGGGCCGAGCCAGCATGGATTTACCAAGGGTAAATCATGCTTGACTAATCTGTTGGAGTTTTTTGAGGATGTAACCAGGAAGTTAGACGGGGGAGATCTAGTGGATGTAGTGTACCTCGATTTTCAGAAGGCATTTGATAAGATCCCGCATAGGAGATTGGGGGGTAAAATCAAAGCTCAGGGCATCGGGGGTGGGGGAAGACATTGACATGGATAGAAAACTGGTTGGCAGATAGAAAGCAAAGGGTAGTGGTGAATGGGTGTTTCTTGGAATGGCAGGTGGTGACTAGTGGGGTGCCACAGGGCTCGGTATTGGGAACACAGCTGTTTACAATTTATGTCAACGATTCGGGTGAAGGCATTGAAAATAACATCAGCAAATTTGCTAAGCTGGGTGGCAGGGTGACATGTGATGAAGATGTTAGGAGAATTCAGGGTGACTTGGATAGGCTGGGTGAGTGGGCAGATACTTGGCAGATGACATTTAATGTGAATAAGTGTGAGGTTATCTACTCTGGGAGTAAGAACAGGAAGGCAGATTATTATCTGAACAGTGTAGAGTTAGGTAAGGAGAAATACAAAGAGATCTAGGAGTCCTTGTTCATCAGTCACTGAAGGTGAATGAGCAAGTGCAGCAGACAGTTTTGGTCTCCAGGGATAAGGAAGGACATCCTGGCTGTAGAGGAAGTGCAGCGTAGATTCACAAGGTTAATTCCTGGGATGTCTGGACTGTCTTATGCAGAGAGGTTAGAGAGACTGGGTTTGTACACTCTAGAATTAAGGAAATTGAGAGGGGATCTGATTGAAACATGAAGATTATTAAGGGATTGGACAAGATAGAGGCAGGAAATATGTTCCAGATGCTGGGAGAGTCCAGTACCAGAGGGCATGGTTTGAGAATAAGGGGTAGGTCATTTAGGACAGAGTTAAGGAAAAACTTCTTCTCCAAGAGAGTTGTGGAGGTCTGGAATGCACTGCCTTGGAAGGTAGTGGAGGCCAATTCTCTGGATGCTTTCAAGAAGGAGCTAGATAGGTATCTTATGGATAGGGATATGGGGTCAAGGCAGGAACCGGGTATTGATAGTAGTTGATCAGCCATGATCTCAAAATGGCGGTGCAGGCTCGAAGGGCTGAATGGTCTACTTCTGCACCTATTGTCTATTGTCATGAACTTGTGCAAGTAGGGTAGATTGGGTGCAGAGGATGTTGTTGTGAGGGGATCACAACTGGATTTTAACCTGTGAATTTTGCCCAATATTTACTAATCTTTACAATGATCACCTTTGATGGTGGCAAACTTGATGAATCTGTTTTTAATTCCAGTCTCAGTTTTGATGTGTAACTTGAACAACCTGGGAACGCCTGTGCCTTGGACAGCAGTAAGACGCTAATACTACTTTTCTACTCATAACCTTTCTCAGGTCATGTTCAACTTCCCAAATTCACCAAAGTAGATCATCAATTTGGTTAGTTGCTATAAATCATTTTGCTAATCACAAACTATTAAAATAAAACTAGTATCATAGATTAATTACGTTAAGCGGTCATACCTTCACTAACAAAAAAGTCAGCCATGTACCATGTTAGTTTCACAGCATTGCTGGAATGTGGGATGCTGATTTTTGGATTCCACTCATAAGGGTTTTTCTCTGGATGCCACTGAACTCCATAAATAGGATAGTTGTGTGCTGCAATAACACAAACCATTCATCATTCCCTTTATACCATCAATGAGCATAATTGTTCTATGAAATTTATCCACAGTAACTCACTGAAATCCTTACTGGAAATGTATGCTTCAACTACATACACTACATCTAAAAAGTGTTTAGACAAGTTTGCACAAGTTCTTAAAATGCATGATTCAGATCAATGAATAAGTACAGTTGTTTCTCTGTGGAATGTAATTATCCTTCAGAGAAAGAAAAATGAATTTAGGAATTATAAATTTCATTGTAAAAGTTACTCCTAATTAGTTTTTGCAGAGTAGGATTGGAAGAGTATTGCAATGCAAACGCAAAGTTGTTAATCAGGTTTAGTTCTTTCATTCTTCTCTCCTCATTAATACACCGTGCACCTGAATAATTACTTTTCCATTCCAAAACTTGCTCTGTGGAAATTACATACAATCCATAGTTTAATCATTCTGCACATGTGGCTCCATGCTAAATTTGTCAGGAGGTAGGAGTTGGTGACATTGAAGAATTGTAAAAATATTTTAAAAACAGAAATAAAGACTTTATTAAACTAGGAGAGTGGGCAGAATGAATTAAAAACTATAGAATTAGATTAACTTCCATTAATGAAATCTAAATCAAGTGGTTTTCTTGTGGACTTTGGGATAAGAGACATAACTGATTAAAATCCGGGGAAGGGGTGTAGGTCTCTTGGTCCAGACTTGTTCTATTTCATTTGTTCATTCATTATGTGCCTTGTCGTATGACATGAGTGATCACAGTCTTTCCATGACCATGATCGGTCTTGGCAATTTTTTTCTAAAGAAGTGGTTTGTCATTGCCATCTTCAGGGCAGTGTCTTTACAAGACGGGTGACCCCAGCCATTATCAATCCTCTTCAGAGATTGTCTGGCATCAGTGGCCACATAACCAGGACTTGTCGCATGTATTAGCCTGACCATCAACCACCTGCTTCCATGTCTTCGTGTGACCCTGATTGGTGGGGCTAAAGAGGTGCTGCACCTTGCCCAAGGTTGACCTGCAAACTAGCAGAGGGAAGGAGCGCTTTGTATCTCATTTGAAAGAGACTTAGCTCCACCCCAGCAGCCAGTGTTGTATTTAGACCAGTCAAATGTATTTACAGTAAATGTTTTGATATGTTAACCAGAACTGTGGCAATTAAACTATATTTTTGGCTGTAAAAATAAATTAATAGAAATAACTGAGGCTGTCAATTAAGAATTTATTTATATAAACAAATGTATATCAAAAACGCACATAAAAACATAAGCAGTGTTTCACTAATCTAATTGTACGAGAGTGGCGTTTTAATCATCAGCAAAATAATGCATGCCTAATTATTTGTATTAGAATTGAACCATGTCCATTAGCACCCTTGCATTCTTGTTAGGGTATGCTGGAACACTGCTGCCAAAAATGAAAACAGCATTTAAATATGTAACAAAAAAACCTTACTGGCAGAACAGGCCAAAGACATTCTGGATACATCCAAATGTACAGTCTGTGTACAGCTGGAGAATGCTCGTCTCTATCACTCCCTACCTGACTCCTTGTTTCTCCAGTCACCTATACCATCTGGTGGTGTCATACAAACAGAAACCTTTAGCAATACTAATAATGGAAAGAAGAAATCACAGCAGTAGCTTATTTTCTGAAGAATGAGGAAAATTATAATAGAATGGATTTAAATCAATCCAAGGAAATTCGTGTGTTTATTAATTAGAACTGTTAATTAGAAAGTACCTTCCATTGTAGATATAAATTCAATCTGTTGGCTGTCTCTATTAGTGGTCAAGATCTTGTAGAAGTTTTTCAAATCTTTATTCATTTGAAATTTCTAAAATTAAATCATAAAAAATTAATATACACCATCAACAAGATTTTCAATGATGCTCTGCTGATCTGGGCAAAGCAACAAATTTCAAGATGTTGCAATTTCCTTCAGTTCATAGTGATTGATACAGAAACCTTTGTTCACTATTCTCTGCAGCAAATCTTATTGCATGGTGTGTAGCATCAAACTACAAAAACAGGGACACTTGTGAGAAACTTCACTGGAATCACTGGCCTGAACAGATTAGATATGGCAAAGTTATCTCCCATGGTAGGGAGTCTAGGACGAGAGGGCACGACTTCAGGATTGAAGGACATCCTTTTAGAACTGAGGTGCAGAGAAATTACTTTAGTCAGAGGGTGGTAAATCTGTGGAATTTGTTGCCACGAGTGGCTGTGGAGGCCAAGTCATTAGGTGTATTTAAGGCAGATAGGTTCTTGATTAGCCAGGGCATCAAAGGGTATGGGGAGAAGGCAGGGGAGTGGGGATGACTAGAAGAATTGGATCAGCCCTTGATTGAATGCTGGAGCAGATTCGAAGGGCCAAATGGCCTACTTCTGTTCCTATATCTTACGGTATTGCATAGTCAGTTACCTGAACGGAAATACTAACATGAAAAACATAAATAAAAACAAAATTCCATGCTTGTTTAGATACTTGCCCCAAAGAATTTTCATTGTTTGCTGCTATTTTCTGCAAACAATTATATGGGCATAAACTGTTCATAAAATTAACTTCCTCATAATTGTCCCCATTTCTTACACATTATCTCAGTGATCCAGGCCATCCCAGCAATGGCCAGGATTTTCTCCAATGAGTAGCATATGCTGTGGTCCAGCAAAAAACGATCAGAAAAATAGCGTTGTGCCAAAAAAAGTCCGAGTGGCACTGAACAAAGGAATGATTGGCCGGAGGGGGGAGGGTTCATTGCCATCTCTGGGGGTGCCAGTAAATGCCAAGTGAATCTAGTGTCACAGATTGCAGTGAGGGATGGATCTCAGTGATGGCTGGCCAGTGATCTATGAGCCACTCTGCTGATCCAAACACCTAATAACTAAAAAAGCAAGGCAGGTCACGTGATCCAGTCCAACAACCGAGCTTATACATCCCGATTCTTTGTGCGGCTTTTGGCAAAGCACTGCAGATATCTAAACAAAGGCAGAAAATGATATCAAAGCTCAGATGAGCATTTATGAAGAGAGAAACAGGGCTAATATTTAAGGTTGATAAATCTGCATCAGAACAAGGAACAGTTAAAAGAATTAAAAAGGTGGAAGTCAAGTAAGATCAAAGAACAGCTTGATGAAAGAGGATAGAAATGGTTAGTAAATAGTACAATATCTCTGGAGCAGGTGAAAACAGGAGAAGGTGAAAAAAATAGGAGTACTAGATATGTGAGACACAAGGCTGGCAATCATAGATTTCTTTTGTCGCCACCAATTCTTTTAAATATTTGTAAAGACGGGGCTTTAGTATATTACTTAGATATTATTCTTTACAGGTTTAGCATCTAATTTCTTATCTTCGACATTAGAAATATCAGTTACTGAAAAAAGAACAATAGATATTCTTGTGCGCAGGTTTACTAGAGCTGTTGGGAGTGGCTTAAACTAATATGGCAGGGGAATGGAAACCAGTATGGGGTAGAGCTGAGGATGAGCCAGCAGGTTTACAGGTAGATGATGGGAGTAACATGAATGTAAGGAAGGACAAGCCAATGATTGGGTACAAATGCAGACAGCACAAAGAGTTAACTTGTACTACAGATGCAAAATTCAAAAGGGCAAAGAATGCAGGACAGAGGTGCTGTATTTAAATATGCGTAGCATTCAGAATGAGGTGGACAAACGTGTCACAATTAGAGACTGGTTGGTATGATGTTGTGGGCATCACCGAGTCATGGCTGAAAGAAGGCCATAGTTGACACCTCCAGCCACCTCTACTCTGCTGTCATACCTGCCAGTATCCTTCTCCAATCCACCTGGGCAAGAATCGAAAGGACAGGCAGAAAGGCAGAGGCAATAGTGTGGCTCTGTTGATAAGAGATGAAATTACATCTTTAGAAAATGGGGACAGAGGGTCAGAGAATGTTCAGTCTTCGTGGGTGAAGTAAGAAACTGCAAGGGTACAAAAACATTCTGGGAATCATATATAGGCTTCCAAATAGTAGCCAAGATGTGGAGCTGAGATTGCAAAGTGAACTGGAAAAGGCATGTAAAAGGGTTAATGACACAATTGTAATGGGGGACTTCAATATGCAAGGGGTTTAGGAAAATAAATTTGGTGTCAGATTGCAACAGAGGGAATTTGTTGAATATTTACGAGATGGCTTTTTAGAACAGCTTGTGCTGGAGCTTACTTGGGGAAAGGTTATCTTAGATTGGGTGTTGTGTAATAACTCAGATCTTACTAGGGAGCTTAATGTTAAGGAATCCTTAGGAGGCAGTGATCATAATATGATTGAATTCACACTGCAAATTGAGAGGGAGATGCACAAGTCACATGTATCAGTATCGCAATGGAATAAAGGGAATTACAGAGGCACAAAAGAGGAGCTTGCCCAAGTGGATTGGAGGATACTGACAGGGATGACAGCAGAGCAGAGGTGGCTGAAGTTTCTGGGAATAGTTCACAAGGCGCAGAATAGATCTGTCCCACAGAAGAAGTAGTTTTTAAATGGTAAGGGTAGGCAACCATGGCTGAAGTTACGGATTGCATAAAGCCAGGAAAAGGCATACAAGGTAGCAAAAGTGAGTGGGAAGTTGAATGATTGGGGAGTTGGATAATTGGGAAGCTTTTAAAATCCAACAAAAGGCAACTAAAAAAGCTATAAGGGAAAAGACAAAATATGAGGGCAAACTAGCCAATAATATAAAGCAGGATAAGAATAGTGTTTTTCAGTTATATGAAGAGCAAAAGGGAGGTGAGAGATGATATTGGACCATAGGAAAATGATGTTGGTGAGGTATAATGGGGGATAAAGAAATGGCAGATGAACTTAATGAGTACTTCGCAACAGTCTTCACTGTGGAAGATACTAGCAGTGTGCCAGAAGTCCATGAGTGTCAGGGAGCAGGAGTGAGTGTCATTGCTATTACAAAGGAAAAAATGCTAGGCAAACACAAAAGTCTTAAGGTGGCTAAGTCACCTGGACCAGATGGACTTCATCCCAGAGTCCTGAGAGAGGTTGCTGAAGAGATAATGGATGCATTGGTCATGATCTTTAAAGAATCACTTGATTCTGGCATGGCCCCAGAGTAATGGAAAATTGAAAATGTTACTCCACTCTTTAAGAAGGGAGGAAGGCAAAAGAAATGAAATTATATGCCAGTTAGCTTAACCTCAGTGGCTGGGAGACTAATGATAAAATAAGTCAAAGTCAGCATAGTTTCTGGGAAGGGAAATCTTGCTTGACAAATCTGTTAAGAGTTCTTTGAGGAAGTAACAAGCAGGGTGGACAAAGGAGAGGCCGTGGTTGTCATTTATTTGGATTTTCAGAAGGCATTTGATAAGGTGCCACAAATGAGGCTGTTTAACAAGATAAAATCCTATGGCATTATAGGAAAGGTACTGGCACAGATAGGGGAATGGCCGACAGACAGGAGGCAGCAAGTGGGAATGAAAGGGGGCCTTTTCTGATTGGCTGCCAATGACTAGTGGTGTTCCTTGGAAGTCAGTATCGGGTCCATTACTTTTCACATTGTTGTCAGTGATTTAGAGAAAAGAATTGATGGCCTTGTGGCAAAGTTTGCAGATGATACGAAGATAGGTGGAGGGGTAGGTAATGTTGAGAAAGCAATGCAATTACAGCAGGACTTAGTCAAATTAGAAGAATGGGCAAAAAAGTGGCAGATGGAATACAGTGTTCAGAAAAGTATAATATTGGTAAAAGGAACAACAGTGCAGATTCTTATCTAAATGGGTAGAAAAGTCAAACATCAGAGGTGTATGAGCTTAGGAGTTCTCTTGCAAGACTCCCTGAAGGTTAATTTACAGGTTGAGTCTGTGGTAAAGCCGGCAAATGCAATGTTGGCATTTATTTCAAGGGGAATAGAACATAAAAACAAGGAGATAATGCTGAGGCTTTATAAGACACTAGTCAGGCCACTCTTAGAGTATTGTCAACATTTTTGGGCCCCATATCTCAGAAAGGATATGTTGTTATTGGAGAGTTAGTGGAGGTTCATGATGGTTATTCTGGGAATAAAGGGGTTAACATATGGGGAATGCTTGTCAGCTTTGGGCCTGTTCTCAATAGAATTTAGAGGAATGTGGGGGAATCTCATTGAAGGCCACCGAATGTTGAAAGGACTAGACAGGGCAGATAATTAGAGGCTGTTTCCTATGGCAGGGTTATCAAGAACTAGAGGTCACGGCCTCAAAATTGAGGAGTGATCTTTCAGAACAGAGGTAAGAAGGATTTTTTTTAGCCAGAGAATAGTGGATCTGTGGAATGCTCTGCCACAGACAGCAGTGGAGGCTAAGCCCATGGGTATATTTAAAGTGGAGGTTGATAGTTTCCTGATTGGTCAGGGCATAAAAGGGTATGGTGAGAAGGCAGGTTCAGTGGGATCCAGGATCAGCCACGATGGAATGGTGGAGCAGACTTGGTGGGTTGAATGGACTAATTCTGCTCCTATGTTTTTATAGTCTTATGAGGAATCTCCGCAGACGCAGTCAAATCCCTTTAGGTGTTTTTTAGCAGATCATTGTGGACAGCGTGTTTACAGATTAACTGAATTCTTTGAACATTACTTTTGCAGTTTCAATTAAAACTTTGGCAAAGTTTCAACAACTTGAAACAAGTAATGTCTATAAGCCGCACAAAACGGACCAAACAAAGTAGTTTTAATGTGTGGAGAGAATCAATTGGTTATTTATATTGTGCATTAACTTTTATTTTATATGTCCAAGAGCTTTATGGCTGGAAAGTGCTAGTTACCAGACCTTTACAGAAAGACTCCACATGTGGAAATTTGCAGTTAAAGGTTCTACAGCCAATGCTTTCATCAAATCTTCAGGAACGTTCTTAAACATCCGACTGGTTGCTGCATCTGGACAAAATGAAATAAGTGATTTAGAGTAACAATTTCTTTTTTTAAAAAGAGAGATATAGTGTAGAACAGGCCCTTCTGTCCCAAGGAACTGCTCCACTCAACAATCCACACAGATTTTCTTATAGAGAACACCAGAATTGCACTCTGAACTTTGATGCCTGGAGCTGTAATAGTGTTCCCCCAACCACTACTGCTTCTGTAATTTCAATAAATTAGAGCTTTTTTTTTTCTTTTACACGAGTTCCTTATAAATCAGGGATATCCCTGAATGTGCACTCCAAACAGTTTAATGCTCTGGCTTTTCTATGTCTGTTCAAGGGCAGCTTTCTGATGTGTGCATTAATTCTTTATTTTCTGTGGATAAGTTAGTCATTTCCTTTCTAGCTCATTAACATTTTAATTCTATTATATAGCCTATGTTCTAAATAAAACTTTCTTTAATCTAAGTATATTCCAATTTGCTGCATTTTCAACAGTGCACTTAAATCCCCGCTGACAACAAGCTATCTTATCTAGCACCTGAAGCTTATTGTGCAGAACACTGGCTTGAAATCTGCACCAGCTGCAATGTTTTGCTAAGATCTAGACATAATCAACACTATGACATATAGTGCTCATAGTAATGGTCACGCAAAGATATATTGGTAGGTGTGCAATCCGTACGAGACATATAGATATAGTAATATGAATCTGGGCACTTTCTTAATGAAAATACGAGTTTGAATGGGTCAGCCGAGACTGGTTTAAATATATCAATCCTTATTCTCCAAAAGGAAAAAAAAAGAGGGGAAAAAAACCCCACAGAAAACATTTATTGAATATAATTAGACCCCTTCAAGCCACAAACAGTAATACGATAATTAGAAGCCTTGAGGAGCCAAGGTTTGTAACTGGGATCAAGAATCACCAGAGGTAACAACACAGGCGGACAGGTGATTAGGAAGGCTCGTGCAATACTTGCATTCATTAGACGGGGCATGGAATACAGATCAGAGAAGGCATGATAAAGCAGCAGGCCACATGCGGAATACTGTGTTGTTATCTGATCTTCACATCAGTGGAAGGATATGACTATATTGGAGACAGCACAATGAACATTAACCAGAATGTTGTCCAAGATGGAACATATCAGCTATGAGGAGATACCGGATAGGCTTAATTTGTTTCTTTAGAACAGAGAAGGCTGAAAGATGACCTGATTGTGGTACGTATTGGGGGAAAGATCAAGGATCAACTCCACTGTCATAGGAATTTGCTGTAGACAGACAGTGAGGAAGTTTTCCCCATAGCCTGAGTGGCTACAGCCAGCAAGCATAGGTTGAAAGTTCTGGGCAGGAGATTTAAAGGGAATTTGAGCAAGCCTTTTGCTTGAACCCTCTGCAGGAAGAGGTAGTGAGGGTGATGAAGGAAGGTACTCCCATGAGATTTTAGCAGCATTTGGACGAGTGCTTGGAACGGCATGACTCAGAAGGCTCTGGGAAGTGTCAGGAATTGGGGTGCAGCAGTACTTGATGGCTGGTGCAGTCTCAGTGAGCCAGGGGGCCTGTTTTCATTAGTCTACAAACTTAGCAAATTCAAACAAGGGAAATTTCAAAACAAGCTTACTAGTTGCACTGGAGTTATAAGAAATCAAATCCCTGCACTGGCACAGATAACACTGGATGGCTTTGAAACCTGCCCAGGACAAACGGGGAGAGATTGCACCTTGCCTCACCTTCACGTATATCAGGCCAGCTACAGTAGATTGTGCCACGTTGAGAAAAATCTCATAGTTGGATACGAATTTGTAACAGAATCAGTGGATTAACTCTTGATCTCATCACTGTAGCAGCTAACACCACCATTAGTTTATCATCTATTTATTGCTGAATCACAGATGGAACACAGTTCCTTTCAGCTTGTGGACTTGGGATACCCTGAAGCTGAACAGAAATATGTGCAGCAACAGAACACAGCTCAATCAGACATGCATAGCTTCCTGAATCGCAATTTATCAAAATATAATTCAGCAAGCCTCTGTCAATTCCTGCCTGAAGGATCTGCCCTTTAAAGAAAATGAGGCAGGAGTTGGTAACCAGGCTTTACTCTATGCACCATCAATAACTCACACTGAGACGTAAGGCGAGATATCGGCTTTTATTGACTGGAAGAAGGAACCAGGAGTGAGTGTCCATCATACTATGTCCTGGAGACTGAGGCCGAGCGTCAGGCCTCAGATCGCCTTTATACAGGGGCCTGTGGGAGGAGCCACAGGAGCAGTCAGCAGGGGGCGTGTCCAGACAGGCACATAGTTCACCACATACTCCAAGGAGAAAAGTGTACACATGTTGTTACAAGGCAACTGCCATTTGAAAGGGTAAGAAACTCTATAAGACAGAGATATTATTCCAGATCAGTGACTCTTGTCTCGAAGTTATAACCTGTAGGTTTAATATAATTGTTTTATTTAAAGCCAGTTGCAAACTGCAAGATCAAATGTCTGCAATCAAACTACAATATACCAAAGTTGGTGAGATTAATGAGTTCATAGAAATTGATTACCACCAAGTCATGGATTCAATTAAAGGAGCCCCACAATATATTGACAAGTCTCTCAGATGTCCAAATTCGTCAGAATCTTAAGTGTTGTAACAGAAAACATTAGAACACAAACAGAAAATGACAAAGACAATGATAACACAATTTTCCCTGTAAAACATTATTAGAAATAAATAGGCTGTCAGCCATAAAAAAATCTGTAAACATAACTAATCTAAGCTTACAGTTACGTTGAGCAAACCACACAAAAGGTGCTAGTTTTGAACTTCGATTGGACTTGTACTCCTTTACACACATAGTAGCTGGATTATTAAGTAAGACCTTGTATGTTAATAAAAGTTTCGATAAATGAAATTACTGCCAAGATACTTGTGAGGTTTCACTTGTATGCTTGCCACTGGATCCAAAGTAAGATCACAAACGAGGACTGTATTTTGAAGATCTGCTCTTGTAAATGTTAACAAAAGCTTAACACACACAACGGATAGACAGAAAGAGGAAAATTTTACTTTTATACAGAATCTTAGCCCATTGTCCTGCATGCAATTGTGCAGCTCATGCAAAGATTTTTGTTACAAAGATGTAAAAAATAACTGTCTTGCTTATAGTTTAATGGATAGTGGGGGAAATGCTGAAAAAGGCTAATTTTTTGTCTCATGCCAAATTCAGCTGAACAAGCAAATGGATTTGCAACTGGCAAAAATTGGATAATGAAGTACTGCATTAGACTACTAGCTTCAAACGCACACCAAGTCCCTGGAGTTTATTCTTTGTCGTATAGAGCTCTGGTGCAGTGTTTCTTTCAAGCCATTTAATTAGATTTCATCCCTTGCTAGAAGTAGACTGGGTGGAATGAAACATGTTAAAAAGAAATATATAAATAACAAGGGTGATAATAAATTGTCATTACAGACACATGTATAAGAAATGGAGCTAGATGAAAGTTAAAAATACACAAGACAAAGAGGTGAGAGGAGTAAAGAGAATCACAATGTTAACGGAGCCAATTTCTTACACTTACAGGTCCCACAATTTTCATTTCCATAACCAAAATGATCTCACCCTCCCAATCAAAGTTTACCTTTGCTGAATTTCAAAGGAAGAGACACATTCTTGGTGTTTGTAGCAACCAGAAGATTTTGTCCACTGGTAAGGACAGTCAGCTCTTCAAATCCAAGGCAAACCCCCAAGATTGGGAAATAGGTCCCATGATTATTGGCCTGTTTTAAAAAAGGATCAGAAAAGTTGCATTTACTGCCAGCCTTTGACAAGTAGTGCTTTGTATTTATAATTGATATTACATATGTCTTAAATTGACGGGTCTAAATCTGCTTAAGTTACTCCACCACATTTACAGTACACTAACAAGCAAATAGTGTAACAACATTTAGGTAGGCTATTACTATTTCCATCTTTTTACTTACAGCCTTTCTAATTACTGCATTCATAAGTTTGAATAATATCACAGCCATATTCACAATGATATCCCTTTAGAAATAACATTGTGCAAGAGAGTGATACATATAGCATCTTGCACAATAAATGTTTTTTTTAACTTAAAAAGGGACCAAATGTCCTCCTAATAGCAAAAGATAATTTGATAAATTAAAAGAATATACCTGAAGAATGTCATTATTTTAGAGGTTCAAAGTAGAAAGTAAATTTATTATCTAGGTGATAATATAGCAACTTACACACCCTGTCACCATATGCAACCCTGAGGTTGATTTTTTTGCAGGCATGCACAATAAATCTAAGAAATACAATAGAATAAATGACAGACAGAACCTAACAAGACAAAAAAAGTGTGCAACGATAACAAACTGTGCAAATATGAAAGAGAAGAAAATATTAATAAATAAATAAATAAGTAAGCAATAAATATCAAGAACCTGAGATGAAGAGTCCTTGAAAGTGAGTCCATAGGCTGTGGACACAGTCCAGTGATGGGGAAGTGAAGCTATTCCCACCGGTCAGGAGTCTGATGGTTGAGGGGTAATAGCTGTTCCTCAACCTGGTAGGCCCCCTGAGCATCAGCAAGAAGAGAGCATGGCCTCGATGGTAATGGTCTTTGATGATGGATGCTGCTTTCCTGTGACAATGCTCTGCGTATATGTGCTCAGTGGTGGTTAGGGCTCTACCTGTGATGGACTGGGTCATATCCACTACTGTTTGCAGGATTTTCTATACCACGTCATGATGCAACCAGTCAATAAACTCTCCACCACACACGTACAGAAGTTTGCCCAAGCTTCAGATGTCATGCTGAATCTTCACAAACTTCGAAGCAAATAGAGGTGCTGCCTTGCTTTCTTCATAACTACACTTACTTGCTGGAGCCAAGGCAGATCCTCTAAAATAAAGTTTGCAGACTCTCTCCACCTTTGATCCCCTAACGAGCATTGGCTCAAAGTGACTAGAGCTGGGCGATAAGCACACAGCTCTGTGGCTCACTTCAGTACGTTGACGGAAATTATGAAAGAGATGTTGCTGCCAATCCAAACTGACTGTGGTCTGCAAGTGAGCAAATCCAAGATCTAATTGCACAAGGAGGTAATGAGGCGAAGGTCTTGAAGATTTCTGACCGGTTTTGAGGGAATGATACTGTTGAATACTGAGCTGTAGTCAATAAAGAGCATCCTGAAGTCTACACCTTTGCTCTCCAAATGTTCCACGGTTCCGTGAAGAGCCAATGAAATGGCACCTGCTGTGGTCCTGTTGTGCTGGTAAACAAATTGAAATGGATCCAAGTCTCTTCTCAGGCAGGAGCTGATATGTTTTATAATGAACTTCTTAAAGCACTTCAACACTGTCGATATAAGGCTACTGGACGATAGTTATTGAGGCAGGTTACTATGTTGTTCATAGGCACCAGTAAAATTGTAGTTTGCTGGAAGCAGGTGGGTAGTTCAGACTACCAAAGCAAGAGGTTAAAGATATCCGTGAACACGCCAGCCGTTGGTCAGCACAGGTCTTTACTACTTGGCCAGGAACCCCATTTGAGCTGCTTGCTTTCCATGGGTTCACCCTCCTGAAGGATGCTCTCATGTTGGCCTCAGAGACTGAAATCACAGGGTCATCGGGGCTGTGATAGTTCATGAAGGTTCCTCTAGATTTTCAGTTAAAATGAGTGCAAGAAGGCATTGCGTTCATCTGGGAGTGAAACCTTGTTGTCACCTGTGTCAAATTAACAATGGTGTCTGGCATACCAAACGGACAAGCTGCCTTTGCTTGGATGATGTCAATTGACCTGAGTATTTTTGGAACTGCGTGCATCCAGGCCACTGGATTTGGTGTATACTCCTGACACCAAATGACAGAAATGCTTTTCAAAGTTAGGAAGCAAAACATTGCAGGACACTCGACTTTTGTCCTACTCTTGGAGACCCAGTTTTACAAGGGCAATGATGACTGGGTGGGTGGATCTGAAGAAGGCCTGTGGTTTTCCTAGCTGCAGTTGGTCAACACCATCAGATGAAGATAACTTTACACTATCAGTCAATGTCTAAAGTTTGTTTAGGTTTCACTGCATACACGTACGTGTTACTTCATAGATTTGAATCATGCCCAATCATCAATAAGTAGTCCCACTTATGAAGCAAGAGCAGTCATCCACGAATAGTTGAAGAAGGCTGGGTCTGAATCCCTGAATGTAGACAGTCAGCTGAAATAATAAACCTTTAAAAACCACAATCGTCTTTGCACAAAGTATGCTACCAACTGAAGGAGAGTTCTGTCCTTAATGCCCATGGATATCAGGTTTACTTAGCCTCTTTGATATCACAATCAATAAAATGTGATCTTGATATCCAAGGTAGTCACTCCTACCTAACCACTGGAACTCTGCTCATTAGTCCAAGTTTGGTCCCTGGCTATGATAAGCCAAGTGGGATCGGTGAAACACAGGCTTAAGATCTTCTTTATAAAACCTGGGATCATTTTTAAGAAATACAACTTTGCCAAATGGTCTGCTCACAAAGCTTGCTATATTAGAAACTTAAATGTCTCTGATCCGTTGCTTGATATCAAACCAACCGCATAATAAACCATTCCTGGTATCGGCATTAATCAGCCAAGCATCAACTCAATCTTTTAGTTTCTTCTGAATTCACCTGGAGTCCTTTTAATGGTCAATCACACTCACAAATCTCCTTCTGTAATTCTGAATATTGTACAACAACTGGATACATGATAAACATATACCAAGAAAAATGAGAACTAGATTTAAGTTCAAAGAAAAAAATAGCTACCTTTCTCTCCTTCAAAGACTTCCTATACATAAGGGTACTTTTGCATTATCTTATCTCCTATGCAGAAACCCAAGTCCATTTTTGAAAATGCATAGACACAGTAATCACTCTAAATAAACCACGGGCTGAAAACAGCACTTATGCATATACAAGGTCATCCATACTCGACAATTTTTTCTACAAACAAATACAGTTACCTGTATTGCAAGATCATAAAACAAAGATGCAATCTTGGCATATTGTGATGTCCGAAGGTTTACACCACCACCTGGAAAAAGCACCCTGAAAATCATCAGCACATATTAATTTACAAGGATATTTTGAAGGACATATTGTAATAGCTGAAGAAAACTATGTTGAACTGACTTTAAATCTTGTAACAAAAAACCCTTTTGACTTTGTGCTCATCAATCTACTTGGCAAGATGTACCTACTCTTTAAAAGTATTAGGAAGAACGAACAAACTTTTCCAATTCAGACCCTTTTTCCTCACACAGTTACATCATGTGCCACAACTATCAGGTTAACTGAAGAGATTATCAGATTTAACTTCACTAACTTGGGCTCCCAAATGGTACAGTGGGGCAGCAGTAGACTTGTACACAAGCATAATCTGTTTTTTACTTTCAGATTAAGCAGGAGGTTCACCGTCTAAAAGACCAACAATCTGCGATATCCAGAATAATGCAGGAGATCCAGCAATTAGCCAATTACCATGACCTGCATGGGTTCCTCAGTGCTATCAAGACCTGTGTAGCAGCCAGTATCTTATCAAGCTCTGGGATGACACACTTGAGGCCAGTAAGAGATGCTGAGAACCAAGAACAAAGGGGTAGAGTGAAGGAAGGTGAAACGATCTACTCATGGCCATTATCAATATATGAGAACAGAGCTGAGGTAGCCTCACGTCCCTCTGCGAACCACCTGGAGATGAAGCAAGTGGGAATGTTGTGAAACGAAGAGCCTGATAAATTGCAAAAGCTCAAACAGGTACTCTGTTAATTAAGCAAACAATGGCTCAAGTTTTATGAAACAACATCTGCAGGAATTTGAAGCGTCTTCCACAATGGAGACTCATGCAAATTACTTGTTCAATTCATCCACCATTTCTTTGTCGCCCATTACTATATCTCCAGCTTCATTTTTGCTCTCACCTCTCTTTTACTCCTCATATATCTGAAAAATCTTTTCGCATCCTTTTTGATATTGTTGGTTAGCTTACCTTCATACTTCATCTTCCCTCCACCCCACTACTTCTTCAGTTGCCTTCTGTTGGTTTTATAAGCTTCACAATCCTTTAACTTCCCATTAATTTTTGCTCTATTATATGCCCACGCTTTGGCTTTGACTTCCCTTGTCATCCACGGTTGTGTCACCCTGCCTTTAGAATACTCCCTCTTCTTCAAGATGTATCTATCCTACACCTTCCAAGTAGCTCGCAGAAACCCCAGTCATTTCTGCCCCACGGCCATCCTTCCTAGTGTCCACTTCCAATCAATGTTAGCCAGCTGTATTTTCTTTTACTCCACTGTAATACTGATACATCTGACTTTAACTTCTCCCTCTCAAACTGCAGGGTGAATTTGATCATGTTATTAATTCTATTTATATATCCATGTATACTCCTATTCATTTAGAAGTGTTTTCTAAATACTGTGCTAGTCTTCTGTCAGCCTGTTCCATTTACCCATCAAACTCTGTCTGGAAAAACTTGCCCCTCAGTTCCCCTTTAAATATTTCCCCTCTCATGTTAAACTTATATCATTTAGTTTTAAGCTCCCCTATCCTCGGACAAAGAGTGCAACTATCTACCCTGTCTACGCCCTCATAGTTTTATAGATTTCTGTAAAGGTCACCTCTCATCTTTCTGTGCTCTAGTGAGAACTATCCCAGCCTACCTAATCTCCCCTTGTAACTAAGTCCCTTCACACTTGACAGCATCCTGCTGAACCCTTTCTGGATTTTTTTAAATTCCAGATTGTGGTGAGCAGACCTACACGCAGTTGTCCAAAAGCAGCTCAACTTAAATCTTGCACAACTGCATCATAATGATCCAAATCTTATATTTAATACCCCAGTCTGTGAAGCATTACCCAATTCACCCGTGCAGATATTTTCAGCAAACTACAATCTTGCACACAAAAGATCTGTTACATCGACAATTGTATGGTCCTTGTTGTTTACTTTATATGTTTAACCAGTTCTTTAGTTTCACCTGTCTGGATTAAATTCCAGCATCTGCCCAACTTTCAGTTGATCTATGCCCTACGTATCCATAGGTAAGCATCCTCACTATCAACAAAGAACGACAACCCAGATATTTCTCCATCCTATCTAGTCAAGTCCAAGCAAACTATTTTACCAAAATTTCAAAAATTAACTATTTTTAATGTAACACAGGACCTAAATGGGACGCATTCATTCACTGCCCATTCCCTGACAGTAAAACATCCGCTGAGCCTTACTCTATCCTTATTTATTCTTTCCAGAAAAAAAACATGCAGCAGATTTCAGACAAGGCATAAAAATGCAAGCTTTTAGTAATACATTGTTCACATAATCAAAATATGAAAACAAAACTCTTATGGCTTAATAAAAGTACTCACCCATTTAGAGAATAAAATAGTTTCTGGTATTCAGCTTCACTTAGTTTAGTGCTACAGGAGAACAGAAATATAAAGATTATATTAACTTCTTTATTTGGAAGCAGTGCCAGCTGATAAACAGCTTCACTGTAGTAAACTAAAACTTGAACTCTGATCTGAAGTTCGGCAAACTCAGGCTAAGTACACTAAATAAACACAACTGCCACTGAGAATATTAGGCATCTTGAAGAGTGCAGCACCACTGCAATTGAGTGCACAGAATCATTGTGTTCAAACAACCAAAATGTCACAAGTGTTAATTATAAACCAGTTTAAAAGCCAGACACTGAAATAAGTATAACGTTAACTTGAAGGATGAAAGGCCTTGGCCCTCCATTCGCAAGATTTGGAGACTTCATGTTCCCACTAAGTGTGATTCCAGCTATTTGCTCTTTTAGATCAATTTCTTTATTCCCTATAATTTAAGCTCACTGGCCCTGAAAATTTCAAGTTGATCCTTATTTCTTGTCTTGACTTCTTTACCAAAGGAGATTAACAAATGCAGTTAGAAAGGTACTCTCGTCTACTTGCTTTTTTGTGGTGTTGCTTAAGTGATACATGGACTTGCAAAGAAAGTGACAAACTTATTATTTGAAAGGGAACTCCCTGCTGGAGACTAAGAGAAAAGGAAATGTTGACACATTAACTTCTTGTATTTTAGTTGGATTTTCTTAGTGGTGTCATAAATGATGCATAAGATCATAAAGCTACTTTGAAATACATGACATTTCAGAGTCATAGAAAAGTACAGCACAGAAACAGGCACTTTGGCACATTTAGTCCATGCTGAACCATTTAAACCTCCTACTCACATCAACCTGCATCAGGACCATTACTCTCCAAACTCCTACCATTTACCTATCCAAACTTTGCTGAAACATTTAAATCGAGCTTACATGCACCACTTGAGCTGGCAGCTCATTTTACACTCTCATGACTCTCTGACTGAAGATGTTTCCCCTCATGGTCCTCTTAAACTTTTCACTCTTAATTCGTGACCTCTAGTTGCAGTCCCAGCCAACGTCAGTAAAATAACCTGCTTGCATTTACCCTATCTATACCCCTCATAATTTGTATACCACTATCAAATCTCCCCTCAATCTTCAGCATTCCAAGGAATAGACCTAACCTATTCAATATTTCGTTATAACTCAGGACCTCCAGTCCTGGCAACATCCTTATAAATTTTCTCTGTACCCTTTCATCCTTATTGGTGACCAAAACTGCACATAATATTCCAAATACCAATGTCAAATACACCATCAGTCTTGGTGTCTTCCACCAATTCGCTGATTCAGTTAACCACATTACCATCATTGACATAGATGACAAACAATGATAGATCAGAACTGTTCCATGAAGCACGCCACTACTCACAGGCTTCCAGAACCTCTCCCCTGTTTCTCCCACAAAACAAATGTCTAATCCTATTTACTACCTCATCTTGAATTCCAAATGAATGAACCTTCTTTACCAACCTCCCATGTGGGACCTTATCAAATGCCTTGCTAAAGTAGATGCAGACCACATCCACCGCCTTGTCTTCATCAACTTTCCTGGTAACTTTCTTGAAAATCTCTACAACATTGGTTAGACATAACTTGTCACAAACAAAGCCATGCTGATGATCCCTAAACAGTCCATTTCTATCCAAATACTCCCTTAGAAAATCTTCCAATAACTTTCCCACTACACTTCACAGGCCTATAATTTCCTGGTTTAATTTTAGAGCCTATTTTAAACAGCAGACCAACATTGGTTATCCTCCAATAGGGTCAACTGTGGGTAAGGATGATTTAAATATAAAATCATAAGACCACATAGCAGAATTAGGCCATTTGGCCCATCAGGTCTGCTGTCATTTCATCATGGTTTATCCAATTTCCTCTCAGCCCCAACCTCTTGTCTCCCCCCTCACCCCCACCATCTCCCATATCCCTTCATGCCCTGACCAATCAATAATCTAGCAACCTTTACCTTAATTATACATAAAGAATTGGCCTCCACAGCTGCCAGTGGCAAAGAATTCCACAGATTTCCCACTCTCTGGCTAAAGAAATTCCTCCTCATCTCTGTTCTAAAAGGTCTCCCCTCTATTCAGAGGCTGTGTATAAGCTTTGTATTCTCCAAATTTCACTTCTGAAAGCCGCCCACTTACTAAGTATATCTTTGTCAGAAAGCAGCCTGTTCCAATCCACACTTGCCATCAAAATTGACCTTGCTCCAATTTAGAATGTCAACCAGGGGACTAGACCTATGTTTTGCATATTGACTTTGAAACCAACGACATTATGATCATTAGATGCAAAGTTTTCCTCAACACAAACTTTGTCACCAGCCCTGTCTCATTCCCTAATAGGAGATCAAGTATCGCACACTCTCTCACCGGGACTTCGACATACAGACGAAGGGAATTTTCCTGAACACAGTTGACAAACTCAAACCCATCTAGTCCTTTTACAGTATGGGAGAGCCCGTCAATATGTGCAAAGTTAAAATCACCTTCTATAACAATCTTGTGTTTCTTCCAGCAGTCTGCAATTTCTCTACAAAATTGTTCTAAATCCCTCAGACTGTTGGGTGGCTTAGTAACATGGTCATATCTTTCTTTTTCTTCAATTCCATTCATAACGCCTCACTAGGTGAGTTTTTCCAGTCTGTTCTAACTGAACACTGCTGTGACATTTTCCCTGACTAATAACGCCACCCCTCGTCCTTTAATCCCTCCCATTCTGTCACATTAAAAACAATGGAACCTCAGAATACTGAGCTGTCAGTCCTGACCCTCCTGCAAACAAGTCTCATTAAAGGCTATAATTCCATGTGTTGATCTATATCCTGAGCTCATCTACCTTTAAGACCATAAGACATAGGAGCAGAATGAGGCCATTCAGCCCATTGGGTCTGCTCCACCATTCCATCAAGGCTGATTTCAGATCCCACTCAACCTCATACACCTGCCTTCTCTACATATACTTTGATGCCTTGACTGATCAGGAAACCTTAAGCATATCCACAGACTTGGCCTCCACCACAGTCTATGGCAGAGCATTACACAGATTCAGTACTCTCTGGCTAAAACAAATTCCTCCTTACCTCTGTTGTAAAGCATTCTTGTTCTAGTTCCCCACCTTAGGGAACATTCTCTCCACATCCACCCTATCTAGTCCTTTCAACATTCAGTAGGTTTCAATCAGATCCCCTCGCATTCTTCTAAATTCCAGTATAGGCACAAAGCTGCCAAAAGCTCCTCATATGTAAACCCCTTCACTCCTGGAATCATCCTCGTGAACCTCCTCAGGACTCTTTCCTAATCTTTCCTACATTACTTCTTGCATTGAAATTGTAAAGGGGACTTCTTTTTCTTTGTTACTGTGTATGCAATCAAAATGGCTTCTTTGTTTTGTTAAAAGTAGGAATGCTTCTTTGTTGCGAGAGAGTGCTGGAAGCTTGTTTGGGTTAAAATTTACTGATAACGAGAATTGTATTCCTTTGGAAACCAATTGGGATTAATGTTGTTCTTTCTTCTGAGTCTGTAAGCTATTGTTGGCGGGCTTTTGGGGAGATTGGCGCGAGGGGGTGAGAGAGAGAGAGGACACGATGCTGTAAACTAGGCGGGGAACGGACCCCAAGCAGGGGTCGAAGGCCAGGAGGTACCCCGAGGAGAGGAGATGAAGCTAGATGTGCTTGGCTGACCACTTCGGGTGGTCCTGAGCTGCGAATCGAGGAGTTCGGAGGGGATCGAATGGTGGCCAGAAGACTTCAGTAATTGAGCTCCAACAGTTGTGCACGAAGTGCTTTGGACTTTGATAAGTTTGGCATCTTTTCTTTATTTTTTTTTTCTTCATATATACCGTATCGTTATTAATCACTTAGTTATAGTAACCTTTATAAATTGTACTCATTTAATCACATATGGTGTACTGTCTGTTTTTGGGCGAGGCGGGGACATCACACAGCATCCACACCAGCTGATTACCCAGTTTGGCAGGGCCGAAGGCTGCTCCCCCAAGACGAAATGAGCTGAGCGAGCCTGAGGCGACCCAGGGGGTTACAAAATATATGGAGCTCAGGACATTACTCACACAATGCGCAACTTTTTCATTTGTGACTTTGTCTGAGGTCTTAACAACAACTCTATACACAATCTCTCCACTATCTATTTTGGAACTCTGGTTCCCATCCATACAACTCTAAGTTAACCCCTCTCCCCTCCGTGCAGCACTCGGAAACCTTCCCCCTCGGATATTAGTCCCCTTTCAGCTCTGGTACAATGCTTCTCTCCCATACAGGTCCCCCTCCCTTCCCCGGAAGACAGCCTAGTGATCCAAATTTATTTACTTGATTTGATTTACTTACAGAAATCTTTTACTTTTTAATAGTTTTGGAATACCAAAGCTATATTGAGCCTCTAGGTCAGGGGTTCCCATCCTTTTTTTTATGCCATGGATCAATACCATTAAGCAAGGGGTGCACTGAACCCAGACAGATGGTAACACTCTCTGGCATCAAAGTACTAACTACATTTCTTTGGCTCCAGTAATGCAATTTAGTTAGCAGATTCCACTGGTCTGCAAATGACTTTGCATGTTACATCAAGGAGTAAATCTTCAGTTTGTGCTTCAGTTTAAATGGAACATTATAAATTGGAAGACCATTAGAAATTAATTAGCTTGATTTTAATCACTTAAGGATTGATTAACTCCTGGATAAATACTGCAGGGTGGCACAGTAGTGCAACATTTTACAGCAGCCAGCTGTAATCAGGGTTCAATTGCCTCCGCTATCTGTAAGGAGCTTGTACGTTCTCCCTGTCATCGCCTGGATTTTGTCCAAGCGCTCTTGCTTTCTCCTACATTCCAAAGACATATGGTCAGGATTACCGGGCTGAGGGCATGCTATTTTGGCACCCAAGGCATACTGACATTTCCAGACAGCCCAGCACCATTTTCTCTGTATTTGATGCAAATTGATGAAGTTAATGTCAGAAAGATGCTTGAAACAAACGTGTTGAATGCAAACTGGATTTGGAGATGTTGGTTGGCAAAGCTAAACAAGGTGCAATGAGGGTGGTGTAGCTTTAGGAATCTGTCTTAAATATGTTTGTAAAACAACTTAAATGGTTGATTATCAATGTTTAAGCTTGAGGAATTTCATTTTAACAGATCTACAATACAGTCCTTTACAATAAATTAACCTCATACTGAGTAAAAAGAATAAATGGAAGCTTACTACACTGACCTAATGGGTACAACTCTTGCTCCAGCAGATTCCAAGTATTTCACATACGACGCTGCAATGTAGCTACCGCCATAGTCTGCAAATTTATTAGGCATTTGCTGAGCCAGAATACCTGACCAAACAAAAATATAAGCATCAGTAAAAAAATAAAATTATTAAATATGCATTGTGAAAGTCAATATCGTAACAGTGAACATGCTGGACATTTTTAAAGCAAATTAAGATGTTACAAATACATAACAGAATAGACAGCATTTGGAGAAAATTTACTATTTCAGGTCAATCAATGCCAGTTAAATATAAAGCTCTAAATCTGGAGTATTTCATACAAACTTTACCTAATACCACTTTCAACCCAAAATTTAAGTAATTCATTCCCACTCAATGAGCCATTCAGAGTCTTCAAAGATCATCACAGCTGAACACTGAGGGATAGTTGATCCATGAAACCCAGCAGGAATTTCTCTCAATTGGAAAGAGGGATTTCATGAGAAGGAGGCATAAACTGTGGTTAACAAAGGAAGTTAAATCAAAAAGCAGGGCACACAAATTTGCCAGGCCTAGTGGTTGATTGAACAACTGAGAAGCTCTTACGATCCAGCACCAATAAAAAGTCAGAGTAAAATTTCAGGTAACATCAAGACAAGTGGAAAGAGCTTGTATGGATATAAAAACAGAAAAGGACAACTAAGGTTAACAAAGATGGTGAATCAATAAATGAAACAAAGAAATGTCAAGTAAGTTAAAACAACCTTTTGCATGCCTTCTCCATGGATGATGCTGAAAATATTCCAGGTAATGGGTGGGTTAATTTTAAATAATACTAAAGGATTTGTAAAAATCTCAATTGAAAGAAATAAAAGACGCATTCAAGAATTTCATGCGGCTAAATCTGGACAAATCATCAGAAGCCAGCATCCTGCACCCAAGATTTTAGAGGAATTGGTTGCAGAGGCAGTGGACCTATTAATGGAAGTTTTGCAAAACTCACTATAATCCGCAGGATGCCGGAAGATTGGAAAATAGACAATATTTTCCCTTTGAAAAGGAAAGAAGATAGAAGGTAGGAAACTGTAGGTTAGTTAGTTCAATCCACACACACAAAATGCTGGGGGAACTCAGCGGGACAGGCAGCATTATAAAAAAAGAGTACAGTTGACATTTTGGTCTGAAACCCTTCAGCAGGCCTGAAATGTTGACTGTACTCTTTTCCATAGATGCTGCCTGGCCTGCTGAGTTCCTCCAGAATTTTGTGAGGGTCATTCGGATTTCCAGCATCTGCAGATTTTCTCTTGTTTGTGGTTAGTTAATTCAATGCCCAGCCTTTGGCAAGATAATTTGAGTCAGCAATCAACGAGGAAACAACTAATCATTTAGGATAACCAAATTTACTTAATGTGGTTTCATGAAAGTTAAGTCACGTTTCAGGAATTTGCTCAAATACTTTGAAGATGGGACAGGAGAGAATTGAAAGATGGGAACCGGTAAATGTATTACATTAGATTTGACAAGGTGTCACATGAGGAAGCTGTTTTATAAATTAAGAGCACAGGTTATTGGAAGAAGTGTGTTGGCATGGATTTAAAATGGGCTTCAAAAGAAGAGTTGGAATAAATGGGTCTTTTTCAGGCTGGAGAAATATATCTAATGGAATATCACAAGGATTTGATTCTGTACTCCCCATTGTTTATTACTTATATTAAAAATCTGGAGAAGGGAACAAAATGTAAAGTTTCCAAGTTCTCCTGATGTTACGGACTCAGCAACAATTAATATATGAGTGAGGCAGGGGTTTTTATAACAAATAACACGTTTATTAAACACTGAAAAAAAAAAACCCAAAAGTAAACAAGCCACTCACGTAACCGGAAATCAGCTGCTGTGCGGCTGCTTAAACAGGTCTTAAGGCAATGAAGCTTAAACAGTTCAAAGTAGTATTGCAAAAGTTCAAAATGCTTACAGTCCATTTAAGGGAGAGACTTTTTAAGACAATTTAAATTCTTTTTCACGTCGTGTTGTTGCAATTCCCAGTCAAACTACTTTTCCCATGAAGAATTTTACGAAGATGATATGTAACAGCTTAAAGGCACTGACCTTTCCTTTACAAAACTGTTCCTAATCCTTTCTGCTATTATTCTCAGGGATTAACAAGAGAACAGTCAACGAATTCCTTCTGAATGAGGATCAAACAAGGTCGAACATGTTTCACCGTCAAAATCGACTTCCCTCGATCTTTTAACTCCCGAACTCCGATCTTCACTCTCCACTGATTCTCAACTAGCAGTATTATACAGAAACTGCTGGCAATGACCTTTTAAACTTTAGGCATTAGATAAAACTTCATCTTTCAACTAAACTGCGTCATAACATTAAATCACGCAGTGGCTTGAAGTCAACTTGGCAAATCCAGCCACGAACTGCCCCTCCTCACAGGGAGGGGTCCTCCTTTTATACCCTGTAAAAAAACACCTGTCACATGACCTCTACTGGCGGGAAAATGACGTCACTCCACCATCACAAGACCATTACCTCAAGTCCAGTATAGCTCCAACACCAGTCACGTGACAAGTACACCACTGTCACGTGTCATGGGTACATAAAACTGATGATATGGAAAATAGCTGGGAGAGCATGCTGTGATGAGGAGGTCATTGTGATTCTGTAACAGGATATACCTAGATAGGCTGGGTTCTTGGGTCAGGACCACTGCGAGGCAGGAACACATACCAATCTTCAGGTCAAGTCGCTTTTATTGTCATTTCAACCATAACTGTTGCTACAGTACACAGTAAAAACAACATTCCTCCAGGACTATGGTGCTGCATAAAACAATACAGAACTACACCAGACTACCTGAAACAACATGAAACTACACCAGACTACCTGAAACAACACAAAACTACATTAGACTTCGGACCTACACGGGACTACATAAAGTGCACAAAACAGTCCAAGGCAGTACAATGATTAATAAACAAGACAATAGGCACAGTAAAGGGCAAACCACAATATAATAATAATGTAAATATAAACAAATGTTTTAGCAGGAAATTAGGGATAGTATCAAGTCCAAAGAAGAAACATACAGATTAGCCAGAAAAAGCAGCACACCTGAGGACTGGGAGAAATTCAGAGACCAGCAGAGGAGGACAAAGGACTTAATTAGGAAAGGGAAAAAAGATTATGAGAGAAAGCTGGCAGGGAACATAAAAACTGACTGTAAAAGCTTTTATAGATATGTGAAAAAAATATTGGTCAAGACAAATGTAGGTCCCTTACAGTCAGAAACAGGTGAATTGATCATAGAGAACAAAGACATGGCAGACCAATTGAATAACTACATTGGTTCTGTCTTCACTAAGCAGGACATAAATAATCTTCTGGAAATAGAAAGGGACCGAGGGTCTAATGAGATGGAGGAACTGAGGGAAATACATGTTAGTAGGGAAGTTGTGTTAGGTAAATTGAAGGGATTAAAGGCAGATAAATCCCCAGATGGTCTGCATCCCAGAGTGCTTAAGGAAGTAGCTCAAGAAATAGTGGATGCATTAGTGATAATTTTTCAAAACCCCTTAGATTCTGGATTAGTTCCTGAGGATTGGAGGGTGGCTAATGTAACCCCACTTTTTAAAAAAGAAGGGAGAGAAAAGCCGGGGAATTATAGACCGGTGAGTCTGGCATCGGTGGTGAGGAAAATGCTAGAGTCAGTTATCAAAGATGTGATAACAGCATATTTGGAAAGAGGCGAAATCATTGGACAAAGTCAGCATGGAGTTGTGAAAGGAAAATCATGACTGACGAATCTTATAGAATTTTTTGAAGATGTAACTGGTAGAGTGGATAGGGGAGATCCAGTGGATGTGGTATATTTAGATTTTCAAAAGGCTTTTGACAAGGTCCCACACAGGAGATTAGTGTGCAAACTTAAAGCACATGGTATTGGGGGTATGGTATTGATGTGGATAGAGAATTGGTTGGCAGACAGGAAGCAAAGAGTGGGAGTAAATGGGACCTTTTCAGAATGGCAGGCAGTGACCAGTGGGGTACCGCAAGCTCAGTGCTGAGACCCCAGTTGTTTACAATATATATTAATGATTTAGACGAGGGAATTAAATGTAGCATCTCCAAGTTTGCGGATGACACGAAGCTGGGCGGCAGTGTTAGCTGTGAAGAAAATGCTAAGAGGATGCAGGGTGACTTGGATAGGTTAGGTGAGTGGGCAAATTCATGGCAGATGCAATTTAATGTGGATAAGTGTGAGGTTATCCACTTTGGTTGCAAGAACAGGAAAACAGATTATTATCTGAATGGTGGCCGATTAGGAAAAGGGGAGGTGCAACAAGACCTGGGTGTCATTGTACACCTGTCATTGAAGGTGGGCATGCAGGCACAGCAGGCAGTGAAAAAGACAAATGGTATATTGGCATTCATAGCAAAAGGATTTGAGTATAGGAGCAGGGAGGTTCTACTGCAGTTGTACAAGGCCTTGGTGAGACCGCACCTAGAGTATTGTGTGTAATTTTGGTCCCCTTATCTGAGGAAAGACATTCTTGCCATAGAGGGAGTACAAAGAAGGTTCACCAGATTGATTCCTGGGATGACAGGACTTTCATATGAAGAAAGACTGGATCGACTAGGCTTATACTCACTGGAATTTAGAAGTTTGAGGGGGGATCTTATTGAAACGTATACAATTCTAAAGGGATTGGACAGGCTAGATGCAGGAAGCTTGTTTCCGATGTTGGGGAAGTCCAGAATGAGGGGTCACAGTTTAAGGATAAAGGGGTAGCCTTTTAGGACCGAGATGAGGAAAAACTTCTTCACACAGAGTGGTGAATCTGTGGAATTCTCTGCCACAGGAAACAGTTGAGGCCGGTTCATTGGCTATATTTAAGAGGAAATTAGATATGGCCCTTGTGGCTAAAGGGATCGGGGGTATGGAGAGAAAGCAGGTACAGGGCTCTGAGTTGGATGATCAGCCATGATCATACTGAATGGCGGTGCAGGCTCAAAGAGCTGAATGGCCTACTCCTGCACCTATTTTCTATCTTTTTATGTTTCTATGCATGAAGTGTAAAAGAGAGGTAAACATGGATATTGGACCACTAGAAAACAATGCTGGAGATGTTGGAATGGAGGACAAGGAAATGGTGGATGAAGTGAATAAGTATTTTAAATCAGTCTTCACTGTGGAAGGCATTAGCAGTATGGTAGAAGTTCTAGGTGTCAGGGATCATGAGGTATATGAGGTTACCATAACTAGAGAAAAGGTTCTTGGGAAACTGAAAGATCCAAAGGTAGATAAGTCACCTGGGTCAGATGGTGTACACCTCAGAGTTCTGAAAGGGGTGGCTGAAGAGATCGAGGAGGCATTCATGATGATCTTTCAAGAATCATTAGATTCTGGAATGGTTCCAGAAAACTGGAAAATTGCAAATGTCCCCATACTCTTCAAGAGGCAGAAGAAAGGAAACTATAGGCAAGTCAGTCAGACCTCAGTAGATAGGAAGATGCTGGAGTCGATTGTTAAGGATGAGGACTCAAGACTGTTTGAAGGCGCATGACAAAATTGACCGTAGTCAGCATGGTTTTCTCAAGGGAAAATCTTACCTAACAAATCTCTCGGAATTCTTTGAAAAAGTAACAAGTAGGACAGACAAAGGAGAATCAGAGAGTACTTGGATTTTCAGAAGGCCTTTGACAAGGTATCATACATGAGGCTGCTTAACAAGCTACTGCATTACAGAAAAGACTCTAACATGGATAAAGCAGTGGCTGATTGGTAGGTCACAAAGGGAGCCTTTATTGGTTGACTGTCGGTGACTAATATTGTTCCACAGTAGTCTGTGTTGGGACCAATCCTTTTTACACAATATGTCAATAATTCGGATTATGGAAATCATGGCTTTGTTGTAAAGTTTGCAGATGAAAGGCAGGTAGTTTTGAGGAAATAGTAAGTCTACAGAAGGGCTTATAGATTAGGAGAATGGGCAAAAAAAAAGCAGCTGGAACACAGCTGAAACAAAGTGCATACCAAAGTCATGCACTTTGGTAAAAGAAAGGGTTGACTGTTTTCTAAATGGAGAGAAATAAATAGACCCAAGGCACAAAGGGATTTGGGAGTCCTTGTGCAGGATTCCCTAAAGATTAATTTGCAGGTTGTGTCCCAGATGGCATCTCGGGACGGGTTCTCCGGGCCTGTGCAACCGAGCTAGCTGGAGTGTTTGCGGACATCTTCGACTCAGATTCAGTTTATTGTCATTTAGAAACCACAAATGCAATGCAGTTAAAAAATGAGATAATGTTCTCCGGAATGATATCACAAAAGGATATGACTAAACAGACTACACCAGAAAATCCACATAACGTTTGGCAATCCCCAATCCAGAGTCTGGAGAGGCTGCTGCGTATCGATATCGTGCTACCATCTTAGCACATTCCCCGGAAAGGAACCCCAAACCCATCAGACAAAACAAGACTACCCAGACACACTAAGTTAAGAGTCAGCACTACCACCCAACAAACCAAAAACCTACAGAAAACCACATAGTTAACGTTTAGTTGCAATAGTGCAGACAATACCATAATTGATAAAAGACTAACTGACAAAACCACATAATTACAACATATAGTTACAACAGTACAAAGCAATACTGTAATTTGATAAAGAGCAGACCATAGCACAATAAAAAAAAGTCTCAAAGTCCTCGATAGGCCATCATCATATGCAGACGGTAGGCGGAAGAAAAACTCTTCCTGCCACGAACCTCCAGCGCCGCAGCTTGCCGATGCAGCACTCTGGAAGCACCTGACACAGCCAACTCAGAGTCCGTCTGAAAACTTCGAGCCTCCGATACCAAGCACCATCTCTGCCGAGCGCTTCGACCCCAGCCCCGGCCGCCAAGCAACAGGCAAAGCCGAGGATTCGGGGCCTTCCTCCCGGAGATTTTTCCGATTGCACAGTAGAAGCGGCAGCGAAACAGGCATTTCAGATGTTCCTCCGTGCTTCACACGTCTGTCTCCATCAAATTAGGATTGTACACAGCATCCTACTCGACAGATTACAGATATTCATTCCAAAGTGGCTGCTGCACGCTGCTGCGTCACGCTGCCATCTTAGAAACTGCTCCCTGCTTCAGTCTAAGATCCCCTTATGTTTTAAGAAGGCAATGATAATCCCGGTCGAAGAAAAGCAAGGTGGCATGCCTAAATGACTACCGACCTGTGGCTCTAACATCAATTGCTATGAAGTGCTTTGAGCGATTGGTTATGACGCACATCAACCATAACCTATCAGTCAAACTCGACGCTTTGCAATTCACCTACCGGAGCAACAGGTCAATGGCAGATGCCATCTCTCTGGCACTACATTCCTCCTTAGAACACCTGGAGAATAAAGACGCATATGTAAGGCTCCTTTTCATTGACTACAGCTCTACCTTTAATATCATCATTCCAAATAAACTGATTCCTAAGCTCCGGAACCTGGGTCTTAGCACTCAGATCTGCAGCTGGATCTTCAACTTCCTCACAGACAGGACCCAGGCTGTAAAAATAGGGGACAAGCTCTCCTCTACAATCACTCTGACCACTGGTGCCCCACAAGGCTGTGTACTCAGCCCCTTGCTGTACTCACTGTACACCCATGATTGTGTAGCCAAGTTTCCATCGAACTCAGTATGTAAGTTTGCTGATGACACCACAATTGTAGGCCGCATCTTGGGTAATGATGAGTCTGAGTACAAAGAGGAAATTAAGACCCTGGTGGCATGGTGCGAAGACAATAACCTATCCCTCAACGTCAGCAAGACGAAGGAATTGGTTGTTGACTTCAGAAGGAGTAGCGGACCGCATGACCCCATCTGCATCGGTGGTGCGCAGGTGGAACAGGTCAAAAGCTTGAAGTTCCTCGTGGTGAATATCACAAATGACCTGACCTGGTCTAACCAAGCAGAGTCCACTGCCAAGAAGGCCCACCAGTGCCTTTACTTCCTGAGAAAGTTGAAGAAATTTGGCCTGTCCTCTAAAATTCTCATTAATTTTTTATCGGTGCACTGTAGAAAGCATTCTTCTAGGGTGCATCACAACCTGGTATGGAAGTTGTCCTGTCCAAGACCAGAAGAAGATGCAGAAGATCGCGAACCTAGCCCAGCACATCACACAAACCCATCTTCCACCCTTGGACTCACTTTACACCACATACTGTTGGAGCAGTGCTGCCAGGATAACCAAGGATAAGTCCTATCCAGCCAATACACTTTTTGTCCCACTTCCCTCCGGGAGAAGGTTCAGGAGCATGAAGATACATACGTACAGATTTGGGAACAGCTTCTTTCCAACTGCGATAAGAACAGATCCTGACCTGGATCTGGGCCGTACCTTCCAAATATCTGGACCTGACTTGCACCACCGTACTTTCCCTTTTCTATTTTCTAATTATGATTTATAATTTAAATTTTTAATATATTTACTTTGATTTGTACTTCAGGGAGCGCGACGCGCAGAAACAAATATCACTGTGATGATTGCATGCTCTAGTATCAATTGTTTGGTGACAATAAAGTATTTGTATTTGTAGTGCCCGGCACACAGCACAGATAAACAGTAAATAGCCTGCTGTCCTAGTGATGAGAGCGCGGAGGTGGCAGGTTATTCATTAGTGTCACAGCCTGAGGGAAGACCGTTATGCAGTCTGGCAGTCCTAGTCCTGATGCTCCTGTACCACCTTGTGGACAGTAGTGAGTCAAAGAGATAGTGGGATGGATGGCCTTTGGTATTCAATACTTCCAGTAAACGTCATAAATAGAGGGGAATAAAGAAAATGTGAACACACCTGAACTGATATACACTTTCTAAAACATTCTGATTTGCAATCCCTATAAAACACACAACGTGGCAGTGTTTAACATCAGGAAAATAACAAGGACCCATCAGTGTTAGTGTAACTGGGTGTGGTGAACTATGTGCCTGTCTGGACACGCCCCCTGCTGACTGCTCCTGTGGCTCCTCCCACAGGCCCCTGTATAAAGGAGACCTGCGGCCTGACGCTCGGCCTCAGTCTCCAAGACCTTGTATGATAGACACTCACTCCTGGTTCCTTCTTCCAGTCAATAAAAGCCGATATCTCGCCTACGTCTCAGTGTGAGTTATTGATGGTGCATCACTGGGCCAATGAGCAAATTGGCAAGCCAGCTCTTTCTTCTAATGCAGTGTGCTGCCTAACTGACTTTATATTTTACAGAAGAACAAAATTACCTGTCTGTATTACTGTTTAAGAAGCTCTTTTTCAATTAAATTCCTGCAAACCAGACTATTACAATTGGGTAGTATTCAGCTTTGATGAGAGGATCTTACTGAAAAATACTGAGCATTACAAAAATTGAATCATAACTCTGGAACAGACAGCTTTCAGAATCTCAGCTGCAGCAATTCACTACAGTTGGTTCAAGGTTCTTTGAACTTGGTGATAAGCTGGGAACGTCCTTGGCATTCATCTCAGGAGGGAGTTGTGAGCAGACTGGGCACTCCTCTTTGACAGCATCTCAAGCAAATGATATCACTTCAGGAAGAGAGGGTTAACACAGACAACAGTCGTTTATCCGGTTTAACTTTCACATGTACATTAGTAAGGAAAAGTGTATCCAGAAGGTCAAATCTGTCAGATTGTCAAGGACATTGCGTTCAGGGAATTTTGAGACATATTCCAGTTTTAAAGGCAGAATGCTTCGAGTTCCTGTCGATGACACAAACGAAACAGCCCATTCAGTTTAATACTTTTCCATTATACATTTCTATCGATGTCACGTACACTTCAGGTAATATTACATCTAACTGCATTGAAGCCATTGTAGCAGACGCCAGAAACCTGACAATTACCCGAGAAGTCAAAGAACCTCATTAAATTCCTCTTATAAATACAGATAATTAGGGACATTTTCAAAATAAGGAAGTCTGAATCAAGGCCAAAAAATATGGACCAACTGCAATATTGAGTGGAATGAGTCAGATGATAATGAATACATTCCGAATGAAATCTCTCATATTCAAGTGACTTGAGAGCTGCTATGTGTATTGTCTTTTTCATGAGGTATAACTCAGCTAAATGCCCATCCTGCACAGCACTGAGAAATATTCAGTGGGTTGTCAGAAATGCAGAGCTCAGGTTACAATAGAAATCAGTCAGGATTTGCTTATTTTCACATTTGGACATGCTGTCTGCAGCCTAATCAACCTTACAAAGTTTTCCTCACAAATGCCTGGGCGGTGATGTCCACTCCAGCAGAGGTCAGATTGCCTGATAAATTGTTACTTGCATAATCATGCAATGTGTGTGACTCCTTCACCATAACCCATCGGTTCATCATGTCCCACCTGTAGGACAGGCACACCTGAGGGGACAGGACAGTGGTGTTCAGGAGGAATGGAATAGCTCCAGAAGTCCTCGACGTTGCTGTCAGACTGCTGACTCCATATTAAACACAAACCACCGATCTTCCTCACTCAGCTGATAGAATATAGAACATTGAACACTATGGCACAGTACAGTCCCCTCTGCTCACGAGGTCGTGTTGATGGAGATCAGTCCAAGGGCGGGAATAAACAGTCTATTTATTTCCCCTCCTAGACTAATGGTAAAGCCTCTGGAGGGGAATAGATGTAGATGCAACCTGAACTGTCGAGTTCCTCCAGTACTTTGTATGTTGCTCCATATTTCCAACATCCGCTGAATCTCTTGTGCTCAGGATCTCTCCTACATCCATTATATATACAACCCAAAGAAACAACGCTCTTCCGGGCCTTAGTGCACCACAACACATATCACACACAGCACATAGACTAAAATATTATACTATCAATAAGTTAATAAAACACAATTCAAAATGCATGTGGTAAAGTATGCACATTTAAATAGTTAACAGTAAACTGCTCGCTGTCTGAGTGATGAGAGCCCATTGGTGGCAGGGTATTTATTCGTCTCACAGCCTGAAGGGAGAAGCTGTTGCCCAATTTGTCAGTCCTAGTCCTGATGCTAATGTACCTCTTGCCTGATAGTAGTGGGTCAAAAAGATTGTGGTGGGGATCCTGGGCAATGCATTGGGCCCTTTGTTTGCAACACTCCTGATAAGTGTTATAAATAGGGGGAGGAAGACCCTGGTGAACCTCTCAGCTATTTTTACAATCCTCCTGACGATCTTGCCTTGCAGCTTCCATACCGCACAATGATGCAGCTAGACAGGACACTCTCACTGGTACTGCTGTGCATTAATTTACGCTTTTCTTGTGAATGCTGTTTATCTTACGCTGTGTACCTGTGATGCTGCAGCAAGTTAAATTTTTCATTGCACTTATGCACACATGAACATGTGCTATGATCATAAACCTGACTTTTACTATGTTGTATGTTCTATGTCTGACTCACTGAGAGTTTCCACTATTTTCTGTTTTTATTTCAGAATTCCATCATCTGCAAAGTTTTAGTTTTCTTTTACTGCATCTTTAGAGATATCTGTGTGTTATTTTCCAAGGTCTTTTAAGAGACTCCTGGAAAGGTACATGGACCTTAGAAAATTAGAGGGCTATGGGTAACCCGAGGTAATTTCTAAGGTAAGTACATGTTCGGTACAGCTTTGTGGGCTGAAGGGCCTGTATCGTGCAGCAGGTTTTCTATGTTTCTATACGAAGTGTGAGTCACTCATAAAATTGTACTTAAAATTATTTGGGTGGGGAAGTTGTTTCATTCGTCATTGCAGTGATTACACACATATTCTGTGCTTACAAAAGGAAGGTGTGGTACATGGGCGTCAGGTACAGCTAGACATTTGAAACAAGAAGGGTTTAAAACACTCCTGATCATTTTGTCTTGAGACAGTGCAGATCTGATACCTACAACTTTCTGACTTCTGCTGTTAGGGACATGGATCATAAAAAGTTGACATTAAGGCTTCTTTTCTGACATGCAATTATATGCTGCATCAATCCTTCAGCTAAGAATTTATAGGAACAGAATGTCATGATTCTGGCAGTGTGCAGTGTAGTTATTACAGTTCTGTAAAAAAAAATTATTTTAAGAAAAAAACACTATATTGTAAATGAAAAAGAAAGAGTAACTATCTTAACTAAACTTTAGTCTTATTACATTTTACCCTTAAGCTTTATAATTGAAAAGAGGGTGATAGAGATTTTTTTGTTTAAGAAATGTGGGCAATATCTATTTATTTTCCTCACTACCTCACTTTTTTTACCATTTTTGTTTTTGCACTATTCTTAACTCAACTATTTAATATATGTACATATGCTTACTGTAATTACTATATTATTATGTATTGCAATGTACTGCTGCCACAAAGTTAACAGATTTCACCACATATGCTGGCAATGTTAAACCTGATTCTAATTCTGATTATTTGTCAGTGACATGGTTTTAGACCATCTGGCATTTTTAATGATAGCAGCAAAATTTATTGGAAAACTGACCATGCAATAGAATTATGTCAAAAACATTAGGAGCTCCAAATCAGATGAAACTCCTGAAAATTTAGATCAGTACCTTCATTTGAAGTCTGTACTCAAAAGTTCACTATTTCCATTTTGTATTAAAGAGATGTTTGGATAGGTACCTGGATGGCAATGAGAGGGCACCAGTTGATGGAAATAGGCAGTTTAAATACTTAGGCACGGACCAGGTGGACTGAAAGGCCTGTTTTAGTGCTGTGCTTTTCTATGGCTGTATAACAGAAAATATTGACTGAATATTATCAGCATTCAATTTAAACCATTAAACCAGAGGTTAATTTTTAAAAACAGAACCTTGTAACAAATTAAGATATAGAAACATAGAAACATAGAAAACCTACAGCACAATACAGGCCTTTTGGCCCACAAAGTTGTGCCGAACATGTCCCTACCTTAGAAATTACTAGGATTACCCATAGCCCTCTATTTTACTAAGCTCCACATCACTATCCAAAAGTCTCTTAAAAGACCCTATCGTATCCGCCTCCACCACCAGCGCCAGCAGCCCATTCCACACACTCATCACTCTCTCCGTAAAAAACTTACTCCTGACATCTCCTCTGCACCTACTCCCAAGCACCTTAAACCTGTGCCCTCTTGTGGCAGCCACTTCAGCCCTGGGAAAAAGCCTCTGACTATCCACACAGTAGAAAAGGCTGAGTTCACTCAACCTATTCTCATAAGGCATGTTCCCCAATCCAGGCAACATCCTTTTAAATTTCCTCTGCACCCTTTCTATGGTTTCTACATCCTTTCTGTAGTGAACCGAGCACAGTACTCCAAGAGAGGTCTGGCCAGGGTCCTATATAGCTGCAACATTACCTCTCAGCTCCTAAATTCAATTCCACGATTGATGAAGGCCAATACACCGTGCGCCTTCTTAACCACAGAGTCAACCTGCGCAGCTGCTTTGAGCATCCTATGGATTGGACCCCACAATCCCTCTGATCCTCCACACTGCCAAGAGTCATATGCGATAGAGAAATGAATAAGCTTGACAGTATGGAGGTGCAACCTGAAAGCATTTGATCTATTCCATAGGGATATTGAGTTTAAATGTTTAATTTGTCTTTCATTATTTACATCCATGTGATCAAAAGTACAAAAGCTTAATAAAATAAATTAATTTAGATTTATTGAGGTAAAGATTTCTTATTTAGTTGGACGAGTTTGGGGTTAGCTTGAAGGTCAAATTAGTAGCGAGGATAAAGTGAACATGGGAACCACAGATTATTGTGATATTTCCAGCTGATATGCACCATAATTAGAACTGGTACTTGAGCAATTTGTCAGACAGCTGGCAAACATCAGTAAATTAGGCTAGATCTTTCCTGTAGTTATGAATACTTATGTTAAACTAGTGGGGGAAGGGGTGTATATCAAAGGAGGTGTAAGGAGCTCCTTCCCTCCGCTGGCCTGCAGGTCACCCTTGCTGACGAAGGCAAAGCAGCAACGGTGACCCTTACATTGCTCTGCTTGAATACCGCAACACACCGATTGAGGGTGTGGGGTTCTCTCCCGCGCAGCTGTTGATGGGACGTCGTCTGAAGTCCAAACTGCTGACATCCACAACACTACTGACTCCTGAAGGTAAAGCTCAAGTACATGACAAGCAAATAAAGCAAAAGAGCTACTATGACAGACGTACAAGACAGTTGCCAGATCTGCATACAGGTGAAAATGTCAGAATACAGAGAGGAGACACTTGGCAGCCAGCTGTAGGTGTGAACAGGCATCAGCAACCAAGATCCTTCATAGTTCGCACGCCGGATAGAAGAGTCTACAGGAAGAACAGGAAGCATCTGCTGAAGACAGGCGAGAGGAAGTTCCCACGTACAGATACACAGGACATTTCCACGGATACACACATGGAAACAAACGACACCAAGAGTGAGGGGGACGATGAAACCCCACGACGCAATGAAGGTGAAGGTTCGGACCGAGGTGGGAATGCAGACCGCAAAGACACAAGAGGTCACTCGGGAGACGGACTCTGATGAAGGACAAGCTCAGTCACAGTTGTATCGCACACGGTCTGGGAGACAAGTCAAGCTTTCAGCTAGATACAGAGACTAGATCTACCTACAGTCTCACACAGTTTGAGGCAGACACACATGTTATAAGTTCCAAGGTGTGAAATAAAAGGTTTATTAGTCTATGTTAGTAAAAGAAAATACACTGCTGTTAGTGGTGTAAGATTCAATGTAGAATACAGTATAAGTGAAGATTTTTTTAGTTTATGTCATGGTTTTTGCAATGTAAGAAAGGCATTGTTTTGGTAATTCATAGTGTTGTAAAACAAATCTTGAGGAGGAGGATGTAATGTACTGTGTGAGTATTCGTAGGTCAGAGTGCGTATGACGTCAGGACGGGGGGTAAAGAAAATAGCAGTCTGTTAAATAAAGGTGGTGGTTCAATCTACAGCCGTGTCCGACTCACACCAATACTACATTAAGGATCTGCACGTCCTTCTCTATCACAGTGGTTCTGGGCGACAAGTTTGAGAGTCTGAGTCAGCCACCGACCGAGCATGCAAGAGGTCACAAATCCTATCCGTTCCCTTGAGACCAAAAAGTCGCAGAAATTATGGCTGACTGTCTGAAACATACTGGTTGGCTCCGTGGCGCTGGGTGGGCCTGGACATACGAAAAGGTTGTGGAGGGAAATGAAGTCAACCTGAGGAGGCTGCAATCCCTTCACTATCCATTCCCCACCCCCATGATATTGCCTGATGATCTGGGTTCCTCCAGCAATTTGCTTCATTTAAAAATAATAAATCAAACTGTGAGCATTCCCGGCGGTGTCAGAACACGTAACGGCATTAACAAGCCGTAACGTCGGCAGAAAGCCAAGTTGGCTTTCTGATTGGGAGAGACTTGAAAAAAAACGAACAAATATTTTTGCAAAATCCCCAGTTCTAGTCATTTTTACTGCCAGCAATGCCCGACTGTGAGTAACTCGCCTCTCTTACCGATTACGGGTCGCTGGTTGATGGGGGCAGCCGAAAGAGCCGCGGAGACGCACAGCAGCAGTACAAATGCGTGCGGCCGGAGAGTATCCATTATGAAAATATCGACACAAGTTCAGAGCTGTTCCGAGGAAGTTTTTAATTCATGACAGCTGAATTCCTGCAGCCTCATGCCCACACTGACTCCTTGCTCAGGGGAGTTCGAACAACCGTTCCGCACTTCCGGCCTCTGGCACCACCCCTCCAGAACTCGAGATCCAAAGTCAAAGTCAAAAGCGGAATTAAATCAATCACATGCTCAAAAAGTCAAAAGGTCACGATACGGAAGAGCCCATTCAATCCTCTCCCACCATCACCGCACAAGAAAGCGGCATCTATCATCACAGACCCCCACCATCCTGGTTCAGGAAAAGTTACCCTTCAACCAGCAGACTCCTGAACCAGCATGGAGAACTTCACTCACCTCAACACGGAACACAACGTTTGGACTTTGCGTCTCACGTTCTCAGTATTATTGTTGTGGTTTCTCAGGTCCAGTTGGTAAATCCCAGAGGAACGGGCATAGCCAGGTGCGCTCATTTGTGAATTGCTCAGAACTTTCGGACTATTCCAGTGGTTTTAGTATTGTAAGTTTCTGAAGATTTACACAGATATCACTGTGTGGCCCTAATTGTTTAATGCTGTTGTGTAATGCCCTTGGGATGATACCGGGACAATGCACACCCTGTTCATGTTCCAAATTCTTTCAAATTCCTCTTTTAATTTGGCATACTTATGGTGTTTTTCTCATTGATTTCTGTAAGCTTTGTGTGTTTGGAATGGCTTTATCTACAAACGTATTAAATAAGTTGTTCTCGCTTGCTCACCCTGTATTATTATATCTGGACGGCCATTGTTCTATCTTAAGTCAAGTCACTCTTATTGTCATTTCGACCATAACTGCTGGTATGGTACATAGTAAATAAGAGACAATGTTTTTCAGGACCATGGTATTACATGACACAGTACTAAAGCTAGACTGGACTACGTAAAAAAAAACAACACAGAGAAAGCTACACTAGACTACAGACCTACACAGGACTGCGTAAAGGGCACAAAAATAGTGCATGCATCACAATAAATAATAAACAGGACAATAGGGCAGTAAGGTGTCAGTCCAGGCTCTGGGTATTGAGGAGTCTGATAGCTTGGGGGAAGAAACTGTTAAATAGTCTGGTCGTGAGAGCCCGAATGCTTTGGAGCCTTTTCCCAGGCAGCAGGAGGGAGAAGAGATTGTATGAGGGGTGCATGGGGTCCTTCATAATGCTGTTTCCTTTGCAGATGCAGAGTGTAGTGTAAATGTCCATAATGGCGGGAAGAGTTGGTATGTAGATTTTCAGTGAATCCATTGTTTTTATTTGTAAATGCCTGCAAGAAAATGTTACGTAGGTTCCGGTAAGATGGCAGCTGTTCAATCGCAGCGGCTTGTACGAGTTCAACCAAAGGAGCTTTTTTACTTTTAAAAACTTTTTTTTTTAACAATCACAAGACCCTGCTGGATATTCAGAACTTAGAGGACTGCTGGTCTACTCCATCAACCAGTGGTTCGTTGGCGGAGAAACTTAAGGAGCTGGAATGAGTGTGGATCGCACCGCTGCCTCCAAAAAAAAATGGAGGAGTTGGTGCGCGAAGGTGGTGTGCAGTCTAACAGAGAGTCACTTTCCTTGTGATCACAAGACCCTGTTGAACATTGTTAATGTGGAACGCTTCAAGTCTGATTCACTGGGTTATTGGTGGACGGTGGGGAAGGTGCATGGCCTTGGGCGTAGCGATGACTAGGTTTCAAACCACGGTGTCGGCCAGGAGAGAGGGGTTGGAGTCGTTGCTTCACTGGAGGCAGTGTGGCAGCATCAACGTGGGAGTCGGTGCTGCCCCCCGTGTTCGCTCGGCAGATGACCAATGTTCAGCTGCAGATTTCATCAGCATTCATGGATCTACATGTTTTTGTGTGACTGTATTTTACTGACATATGTGGAAATCTGAACTTTGGATAAATGTCCACTTCCCATTGGACTCTGTATTTGAAGCTTGCTCCACTGTCATGAACAAAAGTAGAAATGCTGACAACAGAAGGTCAGGCAGCGTAGGTGGAAAGAAAAAAAAGTGTTCCATGATAAAACAAAATCGTCAGCATTCTCCATTTTTTTTCTATTCCTTATGTTATCAATTTTTAAATTCCATTTCCACCCTGAAACGTGGCTGTCTTTTTGCCAGTCACCATTGTTCTATGAAACCTAGTTCTTGAAGTCCTTCAACAGCATTCTCCTTTACTATAAATTGGTAATATTATGGAAGGTCACCTCATAGCTTTCTCTGCTCCAAGAGAACCACAAACTCACTAGTCTATCCAAATAATTATAGACTCATTGCAGTAATCTTTTTAGTAAGTATCTGCAGTGTCCTTTCTTTACATCCTTCCCAAAATACAGTCTCAGAACTGGACACAATACTACATTTGTTCCATTACTATGTTTTATGCACGTGCATCATAAGTTAGTTGTCGTTGTATTATTTATAAAGCCCCAGGCCCCGTATGTCTTTTTAGAAACACCGCCGCAATCTATCATGTCACCAGATCTGCTATAATAGCCCTTTTAGATTTGTGGCCACTTTTCTTTCTTTGTCCTAAACTGTAACATTCATTGTTCTCAGCATTAAATTTCATTTACCACCTATAATCCATTCCATTCAGCTGTCTAGATATGCAAGTCAGGGCAGTACAATATGGAGAGCAAGCTGTTGTTATGCAGTAAGCTTCCCTTCTCCGCGCTTCTGATGAACCCAAAGGAACGCCAAAGACCAAAGTTTGTCACCAGCAGCCTTGCAAGAGTTGCCATTCAGTATTGAACTCAATGTAAGACTGCCTTAGGGAGTCCAGCTCTGGATTTTTCCTTCACAGCTTACTCCCGAAGCCTTCTCTGAGTGGGTATAGCCCCAAGGCAACAGAGGTTTGAGATCAGAGTTTTCCTTCCCCTAGGTGAGCTGCCAATCATGGCCGACAAGCCCCATCTGCCCAAAGCGACTCGCTTTATGGTGCCAGAAACGTGTTTACTCTTTCTCCTGTCAGTAAAAATGGTTCCATTGGGCTTAGTATCAAAGCCACACATGAAGACCAGGAGATGCACTTGGTCGTCAGAGGCTATTTGAGGCTCATGACATTGGAAGCATTTAATATGTAGCGGGAGCTTGTCCCCATTACCACCCCCAGCTATAACAACCTTAAGGAATCCCTGCATATTGCACAGGTCTACTGTGCAATACATAAAATATATTCTAAGTTACAATGTGAAACGTATTTAAAAATAAGCAATTCATCCAAAAAGAGAGCAAAGTATTTGGGTAGTATGTGCTTGGATGCTATTAGTCTCTTCTTCACAGTAGGCTGCGACTTGATGCTTTGTGCCCTGTACATCCAGGTAGAGGTCGTGGATGTAAGACAAAATACTGTGGTTCTCAAACTGATGTTGGGGTATGCTGTAATACAACTCTTTACAATGAATACAATTCCCTACAATGACTGTGTGGCTAAACACAGCTCCAATACCATATTTAAGTTTGCTATGACACCACTGTTGTGGGCCGAATCAAAAGGTGGAGATGAATCGGCATAGAAGAGGGAGATTGAAAATCTGGCTCAGTGGTGTCATAACAACAACCTCTCACTCAATGTCAGCAAGGCCAAGGAACTGATTATAGACTTCCAGAAAGGGAAATTAGAGGTTTATGAGCCAGTCTTCATTGGAAGATCAGAGGCGGAGAGGGTTATCAACTTTAAATTGCAGGGTGTTACTATTTCAGAGGAGCTGTCCTGGACCTAGCATGTAAGTGCAATTGCGAAGAAAGCACAGCAGTGCCTCTACTTCCTTAGGAGTCTGTGGAGGTTTGGTATGACATTTAAAACTCTGGTAACTTCTATAGATGTGTAGAAAGTATGTTATGGGAGCACCAAGGCCTTTGAATGGAAAATCCTACAAAAGGTAGTGTATTCAGCCCAGTACACACGGGTAAAGCCCTCCCAACCATTCAACATATCTACATGAAACACTGTCAGAGGAAAGCAGCATCTATCATCAGAGATCCTCACCGCCCAGGTCTTGCTCTCATCTTGCAGCTACTATCAGGTAGAAGGTACAAGAGCCTTGCACCACCAGGTTCAGGAACAGTTACTACTCCTCAACCATCAGGCTCAAGAACAGTTACAACTCCTCAACCATCAGGCTCTTGACCAAAAGGGGATAACTGCACTCCATCATTGAAATCTTACAACCAATGATCTCACTTCTAAGGATTCTTTATTTCATTATCTAATGTTGTTGTTATTTATTGCTATTTATTAATATTTGCACTTGCAGTTTGTTGTCTTCTGCATTATTGCAACAATGCCCTTTTGCCATGCACTTTCTAACTCCCACTGTAATCTGTAGACCACATCTTTACTACTGCTTGGGGATCTGTACATAACTCCCATCAGTGTCTTTTTACCCTTGCAGTTCCTTAGCTCTATCCACAATGATTCAACACCTTCTGACCGTGTCATCTCTGATAATAATTTGTTTTAATTTTTTTATCAACAGAGCCATGCCACCCCCTCCGACTACGTGCCTGTCCTTTGATATAATGTGTATCTTTAGACATTAAGCTCCCAGCTAGAATCTTCCTTCAGCCAGTGGTGCTCATATCATACATGCCAATTTGTAACTGTGCCACAAGTTCATCAACCTCATTCTGTATGCTGCATACATTCAAATATAATACCTTATTCACCCTTTTCAATTTTTTTTCACCTTTTATGTTGCAACTCATCCTGTTGACTGCAGTTTTATCATCAGCCTCTCCTTGCTAGGAGCCTCACTACACACTGCCTCTGTTTGTAAACCAGCTACCTCACCTTCAGCACTCTCATTTCTGTTCCCATCTGGAGAGTAGTGGATATATTTAAAAGTTCCACTTTAAATATAATGAACTGACCTCCACACCTGTCCGTGGCACAAATTCCATTCTCTTATCAACCTTTGGCTAAAGAAGTTCATCCTCATTTTTGTTCTGAAGGACATCTTTCTATTCTGAGTCTGTCCTCTGGTCCCAGACTCCCTCACTATAGGAAACATCCTCTCCTTGTCCACTCTATCTGGACCTCCAGGTACTTGATAGATTTCCATGAGATCCCTCCACCCATTCTAAACTCCAGCGAGTACAAGCCCAGCGCCATCAAATACTCCTCATATGTATCATTACTGCCATTCTGCTTACTTAATATTCCCTTCCCTATTTCTTCTAAACACTTTGTATCACTATTGGTTCCAGCTCTGCTAAAGTGTGATCAGTCTGATCTGTGCAAGTCCCGCCTCTCCCTGAATTGGTCCAAATGCTCCAAGAATCTAAAGTTCTCTGTTCTACAACATTCCCTCTACAATACAGTAACTCATGCAATATTTCTGTGTTCATTAGCTTGGGAGCCAGGGAGTAATTGTGAAATTATTACCTTAGAGGTCCTGCTTTTTATTTGCCTACAGGGCCCCATTTATTTTCCTTCATAATCATTGATATTAATGTGGATGCCTGGCCTCTCCCTTCAGAACTTTCTGCTGTGATACCTTTGAGCTCATTTTGAGGGAGATAGCAAGTCTTACTGGCAACCACAGAAACGTTTGTCTGCTCTAACTATAGACTCCCCTGTGAATATTGCTTTGTTGGTTTTTCTTCTCTCTTCCTGTGCAGTTGAGCTGACCACAGTGCTATGATTTTGGTTCTGATTGCACCCCCGGGGAAAACTTTCCCATCAGTACATAAAATCTAATAATAATCTGAGAGCGTCCTCGTGCCTGACTCACTTTCTCTTCCTGACTGCACTCTCAGGTTCTGCCCCTCAATCACTTCCTGAAATGGGCAAACCAGTTACAAAGACAAACAGCCATAACCGATGCTGTTGCTCTAGTTCCAAAACTTAGCAACGTTTCTCACTACCAAAAACTTTCCAACTCCCCTACCTGATGGTAGTACTTGAAGCAATACTAAAGCAATCATTAAACACTGAAGGTTTTTTCCAAATCATTGTTGGCTACTTCATTCAGGCTTGTTTGAAGAAATCTCTCCCCATTTATCATCAGCATATCGCTTGCAGCACCAGGGGTCCCAACACACTTGACCACCGTTATATAGGTATTAGGAATACCTAACATTCTATCCTGGGCTACATTTCAGCAAATCTGACCATCTGGCTGTCCTCCTTACACCTGTATGCAGGCAGAGGCCAAGGAGCAAGACTCAAGAGATGAGGACAACAAAGAGGTGGTCATGGGAGGCTGAGGAGCAGCTGTGGGATTGCTTTGAGTCAGTAGACTCAGCCATGTTCAAGGACTCATCAGAGGATCTGAATGAACACTCCACAGTTGTCACGGGCTTTGAGTGTGAATCAGAGTTTTCCCCAACCAGATTCCTGGATAAAACAAGAGATATGCAATCTGCTGAAGGCCAGAACAGTGGTGTCCAGGTGTGGTGATCAAGTAAAATACAAAAGGTCCAGATATGACCTCCGGAAAACAATCTCACATGCAGAGTGGCAACTCTGGACCAAATCTGAATCACTGTGGGATGCTCGACAGCTGTGACAGCGTCTGAATGCTTTCACCTCCTACAAAGTAAAACCAAGTGACACATACAACAACAAGGTTTTATTCCCAATGCTTGTTATGCTCACTTTGACCATCAAAACAGGGAGGAACTATCCCAAACTCTTACAGCCTGCAATGACCCTTTGACTTCAGTCTCTGAGGCTGACATGAGAGGATTCTTCAGGAGAGTGAAATCATGGAAAGCACTTGGCCCAAACAGGGTACCAACTGTGCTGATCAACTGGCTGGAATGTTCACTGCAACCTTTAACCTTTTGCTTCAGCAGTCTGAGGTACCCACCTGCTTCATGCAGGCTTCAATTATTCCAGTGCCTAAGAAGAATGTGATAACCTGCCTCAATGACTTGTCCAGTAACACTTAGATCCACTGTGATGCAGTGCTTTGAGAGGTTGGTAATGAAATGTTCCTGCCTGAGACGGGACTGGCTCCACTCCAGTTACCCACCTTCACAACAGCAGATGCCACTCTTTGGTTCTTTATTCAACCCTGGAATACTTGGACACTGAAGATGCATACATCAGGATGTTCTTCACTGACTTTCTCTCTGCATTCATTTCTATCATCCCCTTAAAACTAGTCAATGAGCATTGAGATCAAGGCCTCAATACCTCCTTGTGCAATGGGATCCTTGGTTACCTCACTTGGTTATCTCACCCAGTCAGTTTGGATTGGCGACAACATTTCCACCACAACCTCCCATCAGCACAGGTACACCACAAGATTGTGTGCTTACACTCTCTTTCCATATTCTCAATCCCATATTCAAGTTCATTGATGACGCCACTGTCACTTGCCAAATCAAAGGTGGTGATGAATCAGCAAGTAGAAGGGAGATTGAAAATCCGGCTGAGTGGTGCCACAACAATCCTAACTCAATGTCAACAAGACCAGGGAGCTGAATATTGATTTCAGGAGGAGGAATCCAGAGGTCCATAAGCCAGTCCTCATCAGGAGATCAGAGGTGGAGAAGGTCGCCAACTTTAAATTCCTCGGTGTTATCATTTAAGAGAACCTGTCCTAGGTCCAGCACGTAGGTGCTATTAAAAAGAAAGCACGGCTGCCCTTCTACTTTCTTAGAAGTTTGCAAAGATTAGGCATGACATCCAATACTTTGACAAACTTCTATAGATGTGTGGTGGAGAGTACATTGACTGGTTGCTCAAGGCATGATATGGATACACCAATGCCCTTGGTTAGAAAATCCTACAAAAAGTAGTGGATACAGCCCAGACCATCATGGGTAAAGCCTCCCCATCATTGAGCACATCTATATGGAGCACTGTCACAGGAAAGAATCATCCATCATTACAGACCCCCGCCATCCAGGTCATGCTCTCTTCTTGCTGGAGTCATCAGAAAGGAGGTACAGGAGCCTCAAGACCCAAACCATCAGGTTCAGGAATAATTATTACCACTCAACCATTAGGCTCTTGAACCAGAGGGGATAACTTCACTCAACTTCATTCATCCCAACAAAGAACAGTGCCCAGAACCTTTGGACTCACTTTCAAGTAATCTTCATCTTATGTTGTCAATATTTATTGTTTATTTATTATTATTGTTATTATTGGGGTGTCCAGGGAGGGGTAGTGATGCACCATCAATAACTCTCGGAGACGTGAGGCGAGATATAGGCTTTTATTGGCTGGAAGAAAGAACAAGCAGCAATTGACCACCATGTTACATCCTGGAGACTGAGGCCGGGGCTGTGTCTCCAATCGCCTTTATACCGGGGTCCGTGGGAGGAGTCACAGGAGCAGTCAGTGGGGGTGGGGGGGGGGATTGTCCAGACAGGTATATGTAGTTCACCACAGGTAGTACCTCTGGTGTAGGGGCATATCATGGCCATTCTGGGGCAATTCACTTACTTTTGGTCCCCACCAGACACTCAAGCCTCACCTGCGTCTCCAAGTAGCTATTTGCATATTACAGCAGCCATACTCCAATACACAGCTTCGACAGGTGGGCTAAACCAGGTGAGGCTAGCCAGCGGCCTCATACCCCGGTGAGTTAGGGACATACCTGTCCCAGCATGCAAAGTCAACTCTGGTGGACTGGGTAGATGAGATCCACGGTGAGGCCCAGCAGGCAGGAAGGTAGTTCCGCAATGCTTCGTGGAGAGCGTAAGACATTACAAGGCATGGAAGAAGTCATGGTCATCCACCGCAAATGGGAAGACCCCAGTTTGTGATGCTTGTTTGTAAAACTGGACTTGGAGTTCTGAGCTCAAAAAGGTTCAACTTTAAAAACACACCTGCAATGGTTTTCTGTCATCGTCAGACACAATGGACAACAATCAGTATTATAATTATTTGTTTCGTAGTACTTACTGTGAATGCACACAAGAAACTGAATCTCAGGGTTGTATATGGTGACATATATGTACTTTGATAATAAATTTACTTTGAACCGGGATCTCCTCCAGTTGACAATGATTCCTTTCTCCAGTATGCCTCCTTCTTGAGGCATCATCTTTTGAAGATGTCCTCGATAGTGGGTAGGCTGGTGCCCAAAATGTAGCTGGCTGAGTTTAAAACCCACTGCCGTATTTTCCAAACCTGTGCATTAACCCCACCATGCCAGATGGTGATGCAGCCAGTCAGAATCCCCTCCGTGATACATCAATAGGAAGTTACTAGTCTTTCATCACCTGCCAAATCTCCTCAGACTTCCAATGAAGTATGGTTGCTGGTGTGCCTTCTTCATAATTGCATCAATATCTTGGACCTTCAGAGATGCTGACACCCAGGAACTAGAAACTGCTGATCCTTTAAACTCCTGACTCCTCGATGAAGACTAATGTGTGTTCTCCTTCCCTCTTGTGACTTGCAGTTCCATGATGGTTGACTTAGGTTTAATTTATGCCATTTCAATTTGGTTTGCAGTCTATAGAGGTTGACAGCTCTTCTCAAACCCATGATCACTGCCACTTAATAGGGTAAAGACTGATGCATGGGGATCCCACTACCTGCAATTCCTCACTATCGCACGATGTCCAGACTTCAAAATATATTGCTGATCCTTCATTACTTCATTATGACTGGGTATGTATATTGAACCATCTGCAGGAGTGTTTTCACCGAATGGAATGCAGCTCCGCTGGTGAACACTCCCTGTCAAATTCTCAAAGGCCAGAGCTTCCCACAATCTGTACAAAAATACACCTTTCTGTTTTTAGAGCTTAACCAATAAAATTGTGAACAGCTTTTAGTATCCCCAAAGGAAATAAATTGACACTTAAGTCTACAAATAGTCACAGCCACTGCACAGAATTTTGAATCTGAGCTACATAAGTCTAAGGGCAAATATGTACAATGGATTTAACTGGGTTACATCTCTAGCAGATTGAAATTATATACTCAATTCTGGCAGTCATACTTTATTTCTGTCTCCATAACTTGGCTCTGTGCACTGAAGCCTAAAGAAATCAAGCAATGGAAGCTGCCCCATCTTGCGAAGATTGGTACGATCTCACTATTCTTAGTGTTGATTTCTTATTTATGTGCCAATATGAATAATGTTATAACATTCCATGAAAACAAAACTTCAGAATTGTAGCAAAGTGTACTTAAAGCCATGTAAAACAAAAGAATTACTTACTGTCAAAATATTATTACTAAGTAAAAGTAAAAGTTGTTTGTAGATTCTGAGGGCATTGCCTGGAAGTCTTAAGGTTTAATTTCCTTTTCACACCATTGTCTTAACCAAAATTATTGCATCATTTACTTCACTTGACAAAGTTATAGGTTCTGACCCACACTTACTTCCTAATGAAAGGCATTTCCCCACACATTAGCAAGCATAACACAGCAGGTAATTAGTTTCTACTGCAACGCAAGCAAAATGCCAAAGAAACTTACAAGGATGTTGCCTGGATTGGGGAGCATGACTTACAAGAATCGGTTGAGTGAACTTGGCCGTTTCTCCTTGGAGCGACTGAGGATGAGAGGTGACCTGATAGAGATGTACAAGATGATGAGAGGCATTGATCGTGTGGATAGTCAGAGGATTTTTCCCAGGGCTGAAATGGTTGACACAAGAGGACACAGGTTTAAGGTGCTGGGGAGTACATACAGAGGAGATGTCAGGCGTAAGTTGTTTACTCAGAGAGTGGTGAGTGCGTGGAATGGGCTGCCAGCAACGGTGGTGGAGGCGGATACGATAGGGTCTTTTAAGAGACTTTTGGATAGGTACATGGACCTCAGAAAATAGAGGGCTGTGGGTAATCCTAGTAATTTCTAAGCTAGGGACATGTTTGGCACAACTTAGTGGGCCAAAGGGCCTGTATTGTGATGTCGGTTTTCTAAGTTTCTATGAACTCAGCAGGCCAGGTAGCATCTATGGAAAAGATTAAACAGTCATGTTTCTATTAATAGGTTAAGAATGAAAAAAATTGTAACAAGTAATTATTTAAATGTATTTGACTGAGACAAATATAGCTGAATTCAATCCAATCAATTATAAAAATTTGTTCAAAGTTAAACATGTTTTGCATGTAATCAGGTAAATAATTATCTATCAATACTTAGGCTTCTGTACGATTAGAAAAGTGGTGGAACTTCTTCCATGCTGAGAAACAAAATGCATTTTTCTTAGGAGAAATTTTCTTGACGATTTCTTAGATTTACATATATAAACTGAACAAGAATATTTCATTATTTAAAAATCCCATCAGCTATAAAAGGCTAAACACAGAAAACACTGTACTGTGTGTTGTGAACCATACCTTCATTCACAAAATAAATCAGCTAAATGCTAAGGGACTTTAACTGCTTCAGAGGAATGTGAGAGTTCCTCTGTTATTTCCATTGATAAGGACTTCTCCCTGGGTATTACTGCACTGCAAAAATCAGCAATCAGTAATCCATATTTACAGATAGAGTGATGAGACAAAACAGAACTATCACGTCCAAAAGTTTATCTGTTACATTACATTTAAAGCACATTCCTGACAGCAAGTGGTGTTAGGTAAATTGAAGGGATTAAAGGCAGATAAATCCCCAGGGCCAGATGGTCTGCATCCCAGAGTGCTTAAGGAAGTAGCCCAAGAAATAGTGGATGCATTAGTGATAACTTTTAAAAACTCCTGAGATTCTGGATTAGTTCCTGAGGATTGGAGGGTGGCTAATGTAACCCCACTTTTTAAAAAAGGAGGGAGAGGGAAACCGGGGAATTATAGACTGGTTAGTCTGACATTGATGGTGGGGAAAATGCTAGAGTCAGTTATCAAAGATGTGATAACAGCACATTTGGAAAGACGTGAAATCATCAGACAAAGTCAGCATGGATTTGTGAAAGGAAAATTATGTCTGACGAATCTTAAAGGATTTTTTTGAGGATGTAACTAGTAGAGTGGATAGGGGAGAACCAGTGGATGTGGTATATTTGGATTTTCAAAAGGCTTTTGACAAGGTCCCACATAGGAGATTAATGTGCAAACTTAAAGCACATGGTATTGGGGGTATGGTATTGATGTGGATAGAGAATTAGTTGGCAGACAGGAAGCAAAGAGTTGGAATAAACGGGACGTTTTCAGAATGGCAGGAAGTGACTAGTGGGGTACCGCAAGGCTCAGTGCTGGGACTCCAGTTGTTTACAATATATATTAATGATTTAGACGAGGGAATTAAATGCAGCATCTCCAAGTTTGCGGATGACACGAAGCTGGGTGGCAGTGTTTGCTGTGAGGAGGATGCAGAGTGACTTGGATAGGTTAGGTGAGTGGGCAAATTCATGGCAGATGCAATTTAATGTGGATAAATGTGAGGTTATCCACTTTGGTTGCAAGAACAGGAAAACAGATTATTATCTGAATGGTGGCCGATTAGGAAAAGGGGAGGTGCAACGAGACCTGGGTATCATTGTACACCAGTCCTTGAAAGTGGGCATGCAGGTACAGCAGGCGGTGAAAAAGGCGAATGGTATGTTGGCATTCATAGCAAGAGGATTCGAGTACAGGAGCAGGGAGGTTCTACTGCAGTTGTACAAGGCCTTGGTGAGACCGCACCTAGAATATTGTGTGCAGTTTTGGTCCCCTAATCTGAGGAAAGACATTCTTGCCATAGAGGGAGTACAAAGAAGGTTCACCAGATTGATTCCTGGGATGGCAGGACTTTCATATGAAGAAAGACTGGATCGACTAGGCTTATACTAGCTGGAATTTAGAAGATTGAGGGGGGATCTTATTGAAACATATAAAATTCTAAAGGGATTGGACAGGCTAGATGCAGGAAGATTGTTCCCAATGTTGGGGAAGTCCAGAACGAGGGGTCACAATTTAGGACCGAGATGAGGGGAAACTTCTTCACACAGAGAGTGGTGAATCTGTGGAATTCTCTGCCACAGGAAACAGTTGAGGCCGGTTCATTGGCTATATTTAAGAGGAAGTTAGATATGGCCCTTGTGGTTAAAGGGATCAGAGGGTATGGAGAGAAAGCAGGTACAGGGTTCTGAGTTGGATGATCAGCCATGATCATACTGAATGGTGGTGCAGGCTCGAAGGGCCTATGCCTGCACCTATTTTCTATGTTTCTATAATGAAAGTTTCCAAGCTGAAGCACTATCACAAAGTTTAATGTGAATGCACATAGAAATGTAATAGTAAAATTATTTTACAGAAAGATTCAGAGGAGCTGTGGGGTCTTGTACCATTTCATACTCACTTTTCCACTCACTGAAATAGGTTAAATCCATTTGTAATTTCAAAGCAGTACAAAAATATTTAAACCAAATGAGAAATGCTACAAACACATAACATAATGTACACAGATCAACATTCGCTTCATTACATGATGAGAATGTGCAAAATAAAATGATTAACAGATTACCATTCATAGAATAGTTCATTTTATCCAAGCAAACTGCAATTCACAAAATCATTTTTGATTAATTTCTTCAAGAAATAGCACATTTCCTGCAAAGTCTATTGGTGGTTTATAGACCTGCACAAATAAAATTTGTTTAATAGCTCATATATTTAGCCAGTAAATAAACCCCAGTTATCTGCCATCCAATTGTTACAGAAATCCCAATTGTTATGGCAAATGGCTCGTAAGACTTCACTTCCAGCACTACTTTTAGACTGCCAAGGGCCCCAGTTACCACACTCCTTTCACATTGCAACCCCATTTCCCACTTTTAATATACCCACATTGCATTTTCTGTGTCCCCTTTAAACTCACTACAGCACTGTTTCCTCCAGTTTTTAAAACCTCACCCGATTCATTGGTAAACTTATAATATTATGATGTGACGTATTTTAAAAATGAATTAAAAGTGTGTTGGAATATCATAGAAGTAATGTTTAATAGTCTGGAAATTCTGCATGTCCAGCATCTCCATACTGGAAGACCCAGATTTGGTCTGGTTTATGGGAAATTACTTCATCTCAGCCTGTGGCTACTGGAAGATTTTGGTAGACCTCAACAGGGCTTAGCAAATTAAATAGAGAAAAATGAAACAAGGGTCTCATTTCAGATCGACGTCTGGTGATCTCTGCCTAATGTGGAGATAAACAGTCGCAAGCTGAGAAAGATGATTTGGTTTCACTGCTCTGCTAGTAAGGTGACATTTATTGTTAGCATTCACTATAAAGGTTATGTTAGATTCAAATTCAAATGCTAGAGTGGTAAAATAATCTTCAAAATTTTTAAGTGCTTTACATTAAATAGAGTTATTTACCATGACAGTCAAGTTATATACAAGAAATTACCGTAATTTGCAAACAGCTATTTCCCAGCTACCCAAAGAAAGCCTAGGATTGTTAAAGTCCTTGGAAATGTGACAAGACAAGCAATCCTTTCCTCATGGAAAATTAATGAAACTATTATAGATGAAATATTCAAACTCGAAACCTTTTTACATTATAGTGTGCTGGTAATGCAATAACTAGCTTTAGATTACAGCCATGAAGTGTACTTGATACAATAAATGATCTTTGAAACTGAATGCGCAACTTCATAACTGTTGTAACTACATTGGAGAATATTGTCTTTTCTTTCAGCTTTCTCTAATCATTTACCAGCATCTCCTATGCTTAATTGTAATGGACGGGACCATTTGTCAACATCAATAACTCAGATATTTACAAGGTTAAAAAAAAATTAATGATGCAAATAGGAATATCAGATTCAGCTTTTCTAACCCAGATAAAACTAATATATTCTACATGTAGGGTGTATAATTAAAATCTTTTGTTCAAAGACTTAAAAACAGCTGCTGTTATTTGAATTTACCTTCCACGGTGGGCACAAGTTTTACTTGTTGGCTGCCCATATTTGTACACAGGGCTCTGTAGAAATCATTTTTTGTGAACTTCTGAAATACATAATAAAGAATTCTGAGAAAACTAAAATAAATTAACAAATCTGTAAGTATCTATGATATACTGTGTATATTGTGCAACCACACTATTGTGCCAGCAAACTATAAAATTTACCCTGCAGAAGAAATATGAATTGTATGCTCACACGAAGCAAAATATTGTCACAAGTGGCTAAAGAAGTTAGAACTATATTCCCTAGAGTTGAGAAAAATGAAGCGTGATTTATATGACATATGTTGAGATCTTACTGCTAGTGGGAGTACTTTGGTTAAGGAGACACGGCTACAAGATTAGGAGAAGGTCATTGAACTGAGCTGCGTTCAATCTTCATTTCACAAAGGATGATGAGTCTCTGGAATTCCCTGTCCTAAGAAGGTTGTGAAGGTTTTGCCCACGAAGTCAGCAAAACACAGTCATCTGAAACTTACAATTTAAATAATTATATGAAAGATAACATTGCTTGTCCAATCTACAGTTTTCCAGACTTTTATAATTTTGCTATTGATTCATGGTGACATTACTTTGTATTTCATGCTTAAACATAGCAAAGTATTGCATGGATGCGATGGAGTTACACATCTATTCAGTTCGTGGTTACGTTTATGTTGAAAATTGTAGCAGATTAAATAAAAGCACTGCAATTATACAGTATAAAAAAGGTTGTTATTCAAAGCTTATTATGTAAAGCAATAGTAACTAACAACCTTGCTAAATCCCCTCTTCTGAGAAATACTCCAACTGTGTAGTTTCCTGTCAAAAGTTGGTTTGCAATGATTGCAAGAGATGTCTAGGAAAGTTCTTGAACATTTGACTTTGAAAAACATCTGAACAAAATAACAAGCTGAAATATTTATTCAACTACTTCATCAGTTACCTGATTATGAAATTTTCATTTGCCACCTTCTGATCATACTTGCTCTCTATTTTGCCTCAACCAACATATATCTTAAAAGGATGGTGGCAGAAAACACTTGCTTTTAACTTTTAAAATCATGGGGACGAAAATAAAATAGAGCTAAGTCTAGATTCATAGGCTTGAAATTTATTCTTTTAATGAATTTATGGCTGCATCTGACAGAACAAAAGTTACAAAGTTAGTATGTGCATTATATGATCCCTGATACATTGATCCTTGTAAACATGGCAATAAAATTTATATGACACTAGGTACATTGAGCTTTGACCCATTTGTAAACAGGACAACAAAATACAGCTTTATATTAAATGAACAATGAAATTACTCACATAATCTAGAGCCTAGGAATGGAGATAGGAGTTCAATTCATGCCCTAGAATTTGGGAAAATAAACAATTAAACTAATCTAAAATTATAATAGCAAACATGAGACCGTAGGTTTTCGCAAATAAAACAAAGTGAGGCATTTTATGTTTAATGAAATGTTTTTATGTTTAACCAGTTACGCATTTTATTGACCTCCAAAACCTAAACACAAAACTGCACTAAAAATACTCACATAACAAAATCATCACGTAAGACTAGCCTCTAAAAAGTAAAACCCCAACTCAATGTCAGTGGTTGTAAATTACGTATCTTTCTCCCAATTATGTTACCCTTCACAGGACCTCCCAGAATTCACTAAAACCAGCATTGTGAGCCTGTCTGGAACTCGGATGAGCCTCCCAGCTCGGGTCATGTGTTCCATGGGCTGAGGAACAGCAGGTGCCTCTGGCTCGTCTAGAGGTGTGTTGGCATACTCCTGGTCATGATGTGATGCCAGGGGCATGGCAGTGGAATGCTCCAAATCCTGGTTGGCCAGTTTAAGGCGATCTACTGAAATATGTTCGGGTTTACCTTTCTTATCTATGGTGAATGTCTTTTCTCCCGGTTCCAAAATGCGGAATGGGCCATCATAAGGGGGCCTAAGTGGATGTTGGTGTGTCCCATGGTGGACGAAAACAAACGAGGTGGAATGCAGGTCAACAGAAACCCAAAGGTGCTCTACGCCATGATGGGAGGTAGGAACAGGTGAAAGGGAATTGAATTTACTGAGGAGAGTGGAGCGCTGTTGAGAGGCCGACCAGGCAGTTGTGGCATCAGGAATGAAATCATCTGGCCCTCATAATGGTTGCTGTATACCACCTGAGCCACGTACCACTGCAGGTCCTCTTTTGGAGCAGTTCCGAACCCCAGCAGGACTCATGGGAGATGAGCATGCCAACACTCATTGATCAGGGAAGCCTTTAAAGAGAGGTGAAACCGCTTGCAGAGGCCTTTGGACTGTGGGTGATATGTCATGGTGTGATGTAGCCTTCCACTGAGGCTCTGGCCGTCAAAGCCCAGACGTCTGATATGAATGGGGTTTCATCGCTCTTTGCCTTCTCATCGGTAGGTGATGCTGGCACCACGCTCACTCGAGCACCCGTGTCACACAGGAAGTGTCTCCCTGTAGGCGACCCTGGCAGCTGGAACCCACGGTGTTCACAGACCTCTGATGTCCCAAAGCAATGGCACTGTCGGAACTGCAAGGCGGCCGGCACTTTCTAGTACTCGAGCCTGTTACGTGGAACTGGCAATAATAGATGTGGAATGGAGTCAGAATATTATCGGAAAACAACAGAGTTTATTAAGACTCAAGCAGAAACATAGAAAATTAAACAAGTGACCAACTTAAAACAAAATTAACAGCGCTATGTGTCTATAGCTTCCAAATGGTTAAACTTAGAAACAATTCTTAACAGAGTCTTACTGGAGCACAGTCTCAGAATGTCAGTTAGGAAAGTTTCAGGGATTCACAGGGGGAATTGACAGGACAGACCTTTAGCTTTGAGGTGTAGCGAAGAGACAATCTTGAAGACGGAGATTCAAAATAGCGAAGAAGCGAGTCTTGCAGACATATGCCAGAAACGGCCACCGTACCTTTCTGAAGGCGATTTGGCAGACACACAGTACCCAAAAAGTGAGAATCTCACCATGTAACTGACAGGAGACGTCCCTTTTCCAGGACTGGTCACCACACACCCGAGACTTTGCAGGGGTTTACCAAAGTGGGTGCCAAAAATCCACGTTTGGATGATCCAGTTCCATGGCATATGAAATAACTCCAACAGTGATTTGCCACAGGGTTGCCTTCTTTAGTGAACTGCCACACCCAGACCAGGATAAACACACATGTGGTATTCACAAAGGCTTTCCCTCACCAGAGAACCCACTCCTGTGGATTAACTATGTGACAGCAAACTGGAATGGAATTAAACTCACCCTTCTGGGCTACTTGGCAGAGTCCAAATAATGATCTCTTTGTCACTGGGTTCCTTCTGTTTCAAATCTTTCCTCTCTCTCCTCTTCTCTGCAACTGGCTCCAGCTGCAGCAACCGTGAGAGCCATTTATCAATACTCTGGATCGATCTCAACTCACCCCTTTGGGCTACTTGGAGAGTTTAAACCAGCGGCCCCACTCACTGGTGTCTTTCCATGGTTGAAACCATACTCGACTCTCCAGAGCAATCGGCGCTGCTTCTATCCGTCGGGATAGGTCATCGCATGCCACTCACAGAAACAAAGTCACAGATTCCCAGCACATCAGGTACTGTCCCAGGTGTTGAAACCGGGGTTCATAACAGTGCCAAAGTGAGGGTGGTGAAAGCACAGGCCTGGCATCACCTGTTTGGCAGCCACAGGCATCCTTATGTTGGGGGCCTTGCTGACTGAGCTTACTGAGGCAGGGAAAGGAGGAGGAATTATACACTCCAGGGAAGGTGGGACCTGTTCCAGCGGGACAGTTTAAGTCTGAACTGGAGGGGGACAAATATTCTTGTAGGTAGGTTTGCTAGAGAGGCTCCAGTGGATTTAAACTAGATACGAAGGGGGAGGGGAACCAAAGTGTAGGAACAGATGTAAGGGAGAAGGAAGAAAAAGAAGACAGTAAAGTTTTTTGTACTGTCAGAGATAAACAGAGAGGAAGAGGTGGAGAATTTCTTAAATGCATTTATTTTAATGCTAGGAGCATTGTAAGAAAGGTGGATGAGCTTAGGGCGTGGATTGATACCTGGAAATATGATGTTGTAGCTATTAGTGAAACATGGTTGCAGGAGGGGTGTGATTGGCAACTAAATATTCCTGGATTTCGTTGCTTCAGGTGTGATAGAGTAGGAGGGGCCAGAGGGGGAGGTGTTGCCCTGCTTGTCAGAGAAAATATTACAGCAGGGCTCTGGCAGGATAGATTAGAGGGCTCGTCTAAGGAAGCTATTTGGGTGGAACTGAGGAATGGGAAAGGTGTAGTAACACTTATAGGGGTGTATTATAGACCAGCTAATGGGGAGCGAGAATAGCAGATATTTGTAGTAAGCACAGGGTTGCTTACCTGTGGTAAGATTGTGGAAGATTTTAATATTTGTAGTAAGCACAGGGTTGCTTACCTGTGGTAAGATTGTGGAAGATTTTAATTTTCCACACATAGACTGGGAAGCCCATACTGGAAAACGGCTGGATGGCTTGGAATTTGTAAAATGTGTGCAGGATAGTTTTTTGCAGCAATACATAGAGGTACCGACTAGAGAAAGGGCAGTGTTGGATCTTCTGTTAGGGAATGAAATGGGTCTCGTGATGGATGTATGTGTTGGGGAGCACTTCGGGTCCAGTGATCACAATACCATTAGTTTCAATATAATTATGGAGGATAGGTCTGGACCCAGGGTTGAGATTTTTGATTGGAGAAAGGCTAACTGAGGAGATGAGAAAGGATTTAGAAGGAGTGGATTGGGACAATTTGTTTTATGGGAAGGATGTAATAGAGAAATGGAGGTCATTTGAAGGTGAAATTTTGAGGGTACAGAATCTTTATGTTCCTGTTAGGTTGAAAGGAAAGGTTAAAAGTTTGAGAGAGCCATGGTTTTCAAGGGATACTGGGAAATTGGTTCAGAAAAAGAAAGAGATCTACAATAAATATAGGCAGCATGGAGTAAATGAGGTGCTTGAGGAATATAAAGAATGTAAGAAGAATCTTAAGAAAGAGATTAGAAAAGCTAAAAGAAGATACGAGGTTGCTTTGGCAAATAAGGTGAAAATAAATCCGAAGGGTTTCTACAGTTATATTAATAGCAAAAGGATAGTGAGGGATAAAATTGTTCCCTTAGAGAATCAGAGTGGACAGCTACGTGTGGAGCCGAAAGAGATGGGGGAGATTTTGAACAATTTCTTTTCTTTGGTGTTCACTAAGGAGAAGGATATTGAATTGTGTAAAGTAAGGGAAACAAGTAGAGAAGATATGGAAACTATGATGATTAAAGAGGAGGAAGTACTGGCGCTTTTAAGGAATATAAAAGTGGATAAAACTCTGGGTCCTGACAGGTTATTCCCTAGGACCTTGAGGGAGGTTAGTGTAGAAATAGCAGGGTCTCTGATGGAAATATTTCAAGTGTCATTAGAAATGAGGATGGTGCCAGAGGATTGGCTTTTTGCTCATGTGGTTCCATTGTTTAAAAAGGGTTCTAAGAGTAAACCTAGCAATTATAGGCCTGTCAGTTTGACGTCAGTGGTGGGTAAATTAATGGAAAATATTCTTAGAGATGGTATATATAATTATCTGGATAGACAGGGTCTGATTAGGAACAGTCAACATGGATTTGTGCGTGGAAGGTCATGTTTGACAAATCTTATTGACTTTTTAAAGAGGTTAAGAGGAAAGTTGATGAGGGTAAAGCAGTGGATGTTGTCTATATAGCCTTCAGTAAGGGCTTTGACAAGGTTCCACTCGGCAGGTTAGTTAGGAAGGTTCAGTCGTTAGGTATTAATATTGAAGCAGTAAAATGGATTCAACAGTGGCTGGATGGGAGATGCCAGAGAGTAGTGGTCAATAACTGTTTGTCAGGTTGGAGGCTGGTGACTAGTGGTATACCTCAGGGAGCTGTACTGGGTCCAATGTTGTTTGTTATATACATTAATGATCTGGATGATGGGGTGGTAAATTGGATGCAGATGATACTAAGGTAGGTGGTGTTGTGGATAATGAAGTAGGTTTTCAGAGCTTGCAGAGAGATTTAGGCCAGTTAGAAGAGTGGGCTGAACGATGGCAGATGGAGTTTAATGCTGATAAGCGTGAGGTGCTACATTTTGGTAGGAATAATCCAAATAGGACATACATGGTAAATGGTAGGGCATTGAAGAATGCAGTTGAACAGAGTGATCTAGGAATAATGGTGCATAGTCCCATGAAGGTGGAATCTCACGTGGATAGGGTGGTGAAGGAAGCTTTTGGTATGCTGGGCTTTATGAATCAGAGCATTGAGTATAGGAGTTGGGATGTAATGTTAAAATTGTACAAGGCATTGGTAAGGCCGAATTTGGAGTATTGTGTACAGTTCTGGTCATTGAATTATAAGAAAGATGTCAACAAAATAGAGAGAGTACAGAGGAGATTTACTAGAATGTTACCTGGGTTTCCGCACCTAAGTTACAGGGAAAGGTTGAACAAGTTAGGCCTTTATTCTTTGGAGTGTAGAAGGTTGACGGGGGACTGGATAGAGGTATTTAAAATTATGAGGGGTATAGATAGAGTTGATGTGGATAGGCTTTTTTCATTGAGGGTAGGTGAGATTCAAACAAGAGGACATGAGTTGAGAGTTAGGGGGCAAAACTTTAAGGGTAACACGAGGGGGAATTTCTTTACTCAGAGAGTGGTAGCTGTGTGGAATGAGCTTCCAGTAGAAGTGGTAGAGGCAGGTTCGGTATTGTCATTTAAAGTAAAATTGAATAGATATATGGACAGGAAAGGAATGGAGGGTTATGGGCTGAGTGCGGGTCAGTGGGACTAGCTGAGAGTAAGCGTTCGGCACGGACCAGAAGAGCTGAGATGGCCTGTTTCTGTGCTGTAATTGTTATATGATTATATGGTTACCACTGCCTGGCTGAGTGCAGACTATCAGCCATTTGAGCAAGCTCCCTATAGTCCTTCATGGGTGCATTAGCAAGGACTGTGCGAACTTGATCAGGTATTTGCTGCATGAAGAGTTCTTTAAAAATACAACAGGGGTGGTGATTTCCCAGGAGAGACAGCATGTGGTCCATTAGTTCTAAAGGCTTGCCATCACCGGGACTGGGCAAGAAGAGCAACTGTTTGGCACGCTCAGGCTCCAACAGCCCAAAAGTTTGTAGCAATTGGTCTTTATCATGTTCAGGCGAGTGTTCAAGTAGGCTCCTCATTCTCTCAGCCCTGGCATTGCTGAACGACGTTACCACATAGTAGAATTTGATGTTAATGGCGGAGATTTCTCACAGAGCAAACTGGGCCTCTGCTTGTACCAAGCAAGTGATGCCACTTTGCTCCCTTCTGGGTCACCAATGGAGGTTTTCGCAAATAAAACAAAGTGAGGCGTTTTATGTTTAATGAAACCAGTAACACCCGTTGTTGAACTCCGAAAACCTAAATGCAAAAACACGCTTAAAATCCTTACGGAACCACGTCATCCCATCAGACCAGCCTCTTAAAGCAAAACCCCAACTCAATGTCAGTGGTTGTGAATTATGTACATTTCTCCCAATTACGTTACCTTACAAAGCTACAGATTTGGAGTAAAACTCCATCAGGTTCATTTAGGTCGTTAATTGAAGAAAATCTCTATTTATCCATCATTGACTGTATATGATTCAAGGCCAGGGTTTAAAAGACATTTGAACAAATTTGTAGATAACAACAACAATAATTTCCATTTATAGGGACTCCATTGGCTTCACCCACTCACTCACTAGAGGAGGAAATGCACTGGCCTTGAACTTTCCTCTCCCCATCAGCCAGGGTCCAAAACTGTGCATCCAGGTGAAACAGTCATTCACCTGCACAACTCCCTATCTACTGTAATCCATTCAGTGGTCACAAAGTGCTCCCTTCTATGCCGGAGAAACCAAATGAAGACTAGGGACTTGCTTTGCAGAGCATTTCCATTCATTCTACAAAATCCTGTTGCTTTTAGTTTTCAGTTTAATTATCACTGCCACTCACACCCTGACCTCTCTACTGTTGGCCTCCGATATTGTTCCAATAAGGAACAGTTGCTCGTCTTCTGACCAGTCACATCATAACGTGGAACATAGAAGGGCACATTACAGTCCCGTCGGCCCGCAATGTTGTGCCAACCATGTAACCTACTCTAGAAACTGCCTGGAATTACCCTAGAAAACAGCCCTCTATTCTTTTAAGCTCCATGTACCTATCTAAGATGCTCTTAGAAGACCCTATTGTATCTACTTCCACCACCACCACTGATAGTGTACACCCACGACTCTGTGAAAAACCTACTCCTGACATCCCCTCAGTACCTATTTCCAAGCACTTTAAAACTATGCCCCCTCGTGTTAGCCATTTCAGCCCTGGGAAAAAGCCTCTGGCTATCCGCATGATCAATGCCTCTCATCATCTTGTACACCTCTATCAGGTCACCTCTCATCCTCCGTCGCTCCAAGGAGAAAAGGCCAAGTTCACTCAACCTATTCTCAATCTTCAGGACATATTTAAAGTCTAACATGAAAGAAATGCGCCCATATCCTTTTCCCATAGGCAGAGCTGTTGTTTCCTGTTTCAATTTATTATGTCAGTTTTTCCAAGCAATTGTACCCATGACATTTTTGGTGTGTACTTGTCACAGATATTCCCTCTGTTCTCTCCTCCTCTCTTTCTCTCTGCATCTGAACTAGCTTTTATTCTCTCACTTTTCGAGTTTTGATGAAGCATCCTTGTCCTGAAATATCACCTTGGTTGAGGTTGATAAGAGTCAGGAGATAAAAGAGTTCAGCATGCCGTGGTAATGGTCTCGAGGCTGTTGGAAGAAATAGAGTCAGGTGTTATTGTAGTTGCTGCTGACAGCTGGTGATAGGATTTACATGGCCAGCTGGAGAGGTTCTGAATCCATGATGTCGATGTGCTTCAGTTTTCTTTGATGTCATTTCCATCAGAGATTTAAGTATTCTTTACCTTAAAGTTTTTTAGTGACACAATAGATTTAAAGGCTTTGTCAGCAGTTCACTTGTCCCACTTGTTAATGTGAACATATGAAGTCATAACAGAAGCTTGTCCTACCACTGAATAGCATTATGGCTATTCATTCTATCTTATCACGACATTACAATCTATGCACCATAAATATTCTTCCTACATGATTATCAATAATTCATCTATATTTGCTTTAAAAATAATTTTAAAGATACAAGACTCTGTGTGAGTAAAAAATCATCTCATCTGTCATAAAAGGGCAACCCTTATATTAAAACAATGCCTCCTTGGTCGATTCCCTCACAAGATTAGACATCCTCTCCACACCCATCCTGTCAAGAATTCTCATAGCGTCAATCAATTTCTTTCTCTCTCTTCTAAACATCAGAATGTCAGATTGAAGCTGCCTTAAGCCTGCTGGTAGGCAACATAGCATTTTGTATTTTCTGCCCAATGGAAAGGGGGGAATAACTGGGGTAGGAGGGGCCTCTGATTATGTTGGCTTCTTTCTCATGGCAGTGGGAATTTTAGATAGGATGAGTGGAAGGGAGGTTTGTTCAAATGACTGATAGACCGCACTACACTGCAATTTCCTGGGGTCTTGGGCAGAGCAGCAAAGACTGAACTCTTGGTAAAATCCAGCAGTAAGTTGTATCACATTGCAATGTCATTCATGCTCAAATTCGTGCAAAGCATGATGCGGGGAATGTTTCATTTTACAGTCAAGGTCCAATAATCTGCTTTTTAAGTGCATTTAGGATTGTTTTCATAAGCCTAAATGCCTGATTTCATCACAACAATGAAATATTTGGTCTTTAAATGGCAAAGAGAACAGGAAGAGATTGGAACATTGAGGGATGTAGGATTGGTGATTGATGGGGGAGGGTGGAGTGATGGTGCCTGTGTCAGGCGTTCAGGCATACACTGCCAGTAAAGCTGCAAGGCAGAACAAGCACCAAGGAAAATTCCTTGAGAAGTATTTGCCTACAGACAAAAGAAAACACAGATAGTAGTTTGAAGTCAATTTGATTTGAACTGATAAAATACCTTAGGGCTGGGTGTCTGAAGTAAATCATCTGTGGAGAAAATGTTAATATTAGTGTTTCAAGTTAATAAACTTTCAACCTAAAATGTTATTTCTTACTCTATCTGCTACTATTGCCAGGCCATTTTCAGCATTTTCTATTTTCACTTCTCTTACAACTACTGCAGAGTAGGTGTGTGCATTGATTATGCAATTGCACAAACCTGAAAAAGGCAAATAACTATTTTGCTTATGTGACCTTGCAGTGCAGTGTGGCCTCCATGCACCTACTCACCACAGGTGATGCACAGTTCAATCAGATATTTCAGTCAGTTTCCAGATACAGTCAGTGGTTCATTAAAATGTTCAGCTCCAGCAAGAGATTTCAAATTTGATGGTTAAATAAAACCTCATAGTTCCTGTTGTCCAAAAATGGAGGTGCATTTGTGAATAATGGGCTAGAAAACCATAACAAATGTCTATGTTATTAATCTACAGTTTTTTTTTGATAAATTCTCAAGATTTCAGGTGACCCACCAAAATGAGCTTTAATAGCTGCACTGTACTGCCCTCTGGTGGTTGATGAATTATTGTGTCACTACTGGTAGGATTTAAATTAGATACAACAGAAATTGCAAACTGGGGACGCTTCAGACGTGTCAACCTGACACATTTGTCTCTTACAAAATCTGCTTCTCGGTTTTCTCAGCATTTCCAGTAATATTTTTTGTTTTGCATAACATTAGAAAATCCAAGGATAATATTCTGTGCTGCTATCTTGCTGCACTGAGGTCATTGTCAAAGAGGAGCACAGCACAGAAACAGGCCCTTTGTCCCATCTAGACCACGCCAAACCATTTAAACTGCCTATACCCATCGACCTGCATCGAGGCCACAGCCCTCCGTATCCCTACTATCCACGTACCTATCCAAACTTCTCCTAAACTTTAAAATCGGACTCACTTGAGCTGGCAGCTCATTTCACACTCTCGTGATCCTCTGAGTGAAGAAGTTTCCCCTCATGTTCCCCTTAAACTTCTCACCTTTCACTCTTAACCCATAACCTCTGGCTGTAGTCCCAGCCAGCCTCAGTGGAAAAGGCCTGCTTGCCTTGATATACCCTATCTACACCTCTCACACCTCTATCAGATCTTCTCTCAATCTTCTACATTCTAAAGAAAACAATCCTAACTTATTCCATCGTTCCTTACAACTCAGGTCCTCCAGACCCGGCAACAAGATTGTGAATTTTCTCTGTACTCTTTCAATCTTGTTTACATCTGTTTTGTAAGTAGCTGACCAAAACTGCACCCAATACTCCACATTAGGCCTCACCAACGTCCTATGCAACTTCAATATAACATCACATCTCCTGTACTCAATACTTCGATTTATGAAGGCCAATGTACCAAAAGCTTTCTTGACGATCGTCTCTACCTGTGACACCGCTTTCAAATAATTATAGACCAGTATTCCCAGATCCCTTTGCTCTACCACACTGCTTCGTGCCCTAATGTTCACTGTGTAAAACTACCCTGGTTGGTCCTACTGAAATGCAGAACCTTGCACTTGTCTGGATTAAATTCCATCTGCCATTTAAAATGGGCTAATTTGTTCAGCCCATTTTTCCGAATGATGCAGATCCCTTTGCAAGCCATGATAGCCATCGTCACTGTCCACTACACCCCTAATCTTGGTGTCATCCTGATGCACAATCAATAACTCTCGGAGACATGAGGGAAGATATAGGCTTTTATTGGCTGGAAGAAAGAACAAGCAGCAAGTGACCACCACACAACATCCTGGAGACTGAGGCCGGGGCTGTGCCTCCAATCGCCTTTATACCGGGGTCCGTGGGAGGAGCCACAGGAGCAGTCAGCAGGGGGCGTGTCCAGACAGGTGTATGTAGTTCACCACATTCACCCCCCCACCCCCGCCTTTGTTTTAAAAGAGAGTCCCCAAGGGGCGAAGTTTCTGACAAGTATATTTACAGGTTAAGTCTATCAGGTGGTCGAATCTGTCGCTGCGATTTATGTAGCACCGGCTGTGATTGCACAGATGCCGGTGGTGGTGATTGCACCGGAGACGGTGGTTGTGCTGGTTCCGGCTTAACTGGAGGTGTCAGCCCACTAGGCGTCAGTGATCCCTCACGCGTGTGCAAGACGCCCGGTATGGGAGTGTCGTGAAGAGTCTGTGTAGGGCTCGGTGTGCGCGGTGTCACCTCAGGTACAGGGTTCATAGTTACCGTGGAGTGTTCGGGGTAGTGGTCTGCTGCTCCTGCGGGCGCCAAGACGCGGACAGAGACCGTGTCCTCCCGCCCATCAGGTAAGACCACGTAGGCATACTGGGGGGGTCGCATGTAGAAGGTGAACCCTCTCGACCAGCGGGGAGTATTTATTACTCCTCACATGTTTCCGGAGCAGCACTGGCCATGGGGACATCAGCCAAACCGGTAGGGTGGTCCCAGTGGCAGACTTCCTGGGAAAAGAAAAGAGTCACTCGTAAGGGGTGGCATTGGTGGACGTGCATAACAGGGAGCGGATAGAGTGGAGTGCCTCAGGGAGGACCTCCTGCCATCGAGAGACCGGCAACCCTTTTGACTTAAGGGCTAAAAGTGTGGCCTTCCATACTGTGGCATTCTCCCTCTCCACCTGTCCATTTCCCCGGGGATTATAGCTCATGGTCCGACTAGTAGCAATGCCCCTAGCCAGCAGGTACTGGCGCAGCTCGTCACTCATAAAGGAGGACCCTCTATCACTGTGGATATAGCAGGGATATCTGAACAGAGTGAAGAGCTGGCGCAGGGCTTTTATGACGGACGTGGCAGTGGTGTCGGGGCAGGGGATGGCAAAGGGGAACCGCGAGTACTCGTCGATAATGTTGACAAAGTAGACACTGCGGTCGGTGGAGGGAAGGGGGCCCTTAAAGTCAACACTCAGTTGCTCAAAGGGGCGGGTGGCCTTGATAAGTTGCACCTTTTCAGGATGGTAGAAGTACGGTTTGCACTCAGCGCAGACTTGGCAGTCCCTGGTCATCGTCCTGATGTCCTCAAGGGAGTACGGCAGGTTCCAGGCTTTCACAAAATGGTAAAATCGGGTGACCCCTGGATGGCAAAGATCTGCATGGAGGGCGTATAGCTGGTCGAGCTGTGCGCTTGCACATGCTCCCCGGGATAGGGCATCAGGGGGCTCATTGAGCCTTCCAGGCTGGTACAGGATGTCATAGTTGTAGGTAGAGAGTTCTATTCTCCACCGCAAAATTTTATCATTTTTGATTTTGCCCCGCTGTTGGTTGCTGAACATGAACGCAACTGAGTGCTGGTCGGTCAGCAAGGTGAACCTTCTGCCGGCGAGATAGTGCCTCCAGTGCCTAATAGCTTCCACTATGGCCTGGGCTTCTTTCTCCACCGTGGAGTGCCGAATTTCAGGGCCTTGAAGGGTACGAGAAAAGAATGCTACTGGCCTGCCTGCCTGATTGAGGGTAGCAGCAAGCGTGAAATCGGAGGCTTCACTCTACTTGGAAGGGAATGGTCTCGTCCACCACATGCATCGTTGCTTTGGCAATGTCCCCTTTAATGCGGCTGAAGGCCGCGCGGGCCTCGGCAGAGAGGGGAAACGAGGTAGACTTGACCAGGGGGCGGGCCTTGTCTGCGTAATGGGGGACCCATTGGGCGTAATAGGAAAAGAAGCCCAGGCACCGTCTGAGGGCTTTGAGAGTGGTGGGAAGAGGGAGTTCTAACAGGGGGCGCGACAGTCGGGATCAGGGCCAATAACCCCGTTTTCCACGCCATACCCAAGGATAGTGAGTCGGGTGTCCCTGTTATAGGTAAGGTTAAGAGCTTTGGCCGCTTGGAAAAATCGTTGGAGGTTGGTGTTGTGATCCGGCCAGTCGTGACCACAGATGTTGATGTTATCCAGACAGGGAAATGTGGCCTTCAGTTGGCACTGGTCCACCATCCGGTCCGTTTCCCTCTGGAAGACAGAGACACCATTTGTGACACCCAAGGAGACGCGCAGGAAGTGATAGAGCCTGCCGCTGGCCTCGAAGGCGGTGTAGGGGTGGTCCTCTGGGCGGATGGGGAGCTGGTGATAAGCGGATTTCAGATCTATTGTCTAGTACACCTTGTACTGAGCTATCTGGTTGACCATATCCACGATGCGGGGTAGTGGGTACGCGTCAAGCTGCGTGAACCTATTGATGGTCTGGCTATAGTCCAAGACCATCCTATTTTCCTGCCTGGTCCGAACAACAACCACCTGGGCCCTCCAAGGACTCGTGCTTGGCTCAATGATCCCCTCCCTGAGCAGCTGCTGCACCTCTGACTGAATGAAGGCCCTGTCCCCCGCGCTGTACCTCCTGCTTTTAGTTGCCACAGGTTTACAGCCGGGGGTCAGGTTGGCGAACAGCGGTAGGGGAGGGATCTTGAGGGTGGAGAGGCTGCAAGTGGTGTCAGTAGCGCAGCTGTCGGCATGGTGCTGGGTGGGATGTGCGGGTCGGTGTGTGTGTGTGGTCAGTAGCTGGGTATATGACGAAGTCCCACAAAGCTGAGGATTCCTGACAGTGATTGGTGGGAGGGGCCCATCATATGCCATAGTCGCACTTTCGAGGTGGCTCTAGAAGTCCAGCCCCAATAGCACAGGCGCGCAAAGTTCCAATATTCTGTGCCCTGCACCACCAATGTCGCTACACAACCCCCCCGGATGTCTGTGGAATGTGACCCAGAAGCCATGGTGACCCTCTGGCTTACCGGCCGTGTCACGAGTCTGCAGCGTTGCACCATGTCCGGGTTAATAAAACTCTCAGTGCTGCCCATGTCAAACAGGCAGCTAGTCCTGTGCCCCTCCACCAGGATGTCCATCATTGACCTTGCAAGCTGGTGTGGGGTGCTTTGTCGAGGGTTACGGAGGCCAGAGTTGAATTGCCGTCTTGGTGCCTGGTAAGCACCCGTGGGTCGGGGGCGGGGCGAGGTGGCGCCGACAAAGATGGCGGCCCCCATGCCTCGCACGAGGCGCTGCCCGACCCTGCTCGTGGCTAAGACTTACAGACCTTGGAAAAATGGCCCTTCTTTCCGCAGCTGGAGCAGGTCGATTCTCGGGCCGGGCAGCGTTTTCCGGGGGGTGCTTTTTGAGTCTGCAGAAGTAACACTGCGCGGGCTTGCGACTGGCTGCAGCTGTGGTTGGTTTTGGGGAGTTCGTGGACTCACGACTGGCAGCAGCGGTGGTGGATTTGCTCGCTGGTGGCAGGATCTGCAGCGTCCACGGAACCGGCGGGGGATCGCACGGCCGGGCAGCATCAGCGTTGTGCAGAGCAGCCTCCAGCGTGTCGGCCGTCTCGATCGCCGAGCGTAAAGTAAGAGCAGCATTTTCCAGCAGCCGCTGGCGCACGTACACTGACCTGATCCCCGTAACGAAGGCGTCTTGTACCACATGCTGTTCCGCCGTCAGTCCCTTGCAGTCGCAGGCCCGCACAAGTGTCTGTAGGGCTCGGAGAAACTCCTCACTCGACTCGTCGGTCTGCTGCCGCCACGTAGACGGTGTTCACTGGCCGCAGGTACTGTCTTTTGAGGGCATCCAGTGCCCCTTGGTAGGTCGGCAGGTCTCTGATAAGGGAGATTACTTTCGGACTTACTCTGGAAAGGAGGATTTTGTACATTGTGGCAGGCTCAGTCACTGGAATCACTTCCAAGTATGATTGGAAGCATGCAAGCCAGAGTTCAAAGGCAAGAGCTGCTTCTGGAGTTTGAGGGTCCAAGTCTAATTTTTCCGGATGTAAAATACTCTCCATGTTTTAAAACTTCCAGCCAATAAAATTGATGCACAATCAATAACTCTCGGAGACATGAGGTGAGATATAGGCTTTTATTAGCTGAAAGAAAGAACAAGCAGCAATTGACCACCACACTACATCCTGGAGACTGAGGCCGGGGCTGTGTCTCCAATCGCCTTTATACAGGGGTCTGTGGGAGGAGTCAGAGGAGCAGTCAGCAGGGGGGGGGATGTCCGGACAGGTATATGTAGTTCACCGCACATCCACAATTTGCTCATCCAGTTAACCACATTATCATCCAGGTCATTGATATAGGTGACAAACAACAAAGAACCCAGCACTGATCCCTGCAGCATGCCACTAGTCACAGGCCTCCAGTCAGAGAGGCAACCCTTTACTTCCACTGTCTGTGTTCTCCCACAAAGCCGATGTCTAATCCAATTTACTACCTCATCTTGAATGCTGAGCGACTGAGCCTTCTTAACCAACCTTCCATATGGGACTATGTCAAAAGTCTTACTAAAATCCACGTAGATGACATCTGCTGCCTTGTCTTCATCCATTTTCCTGGTAACTTCCTTTAAAAAACTCTATATGATTGGTTAGACATGGTCTTCCATGCACAAAGCCATGTTGACTACCCTTAGTCAATCCCTGTCTATCCAAATACACCCTTAAAATACCTTCCAGTATCTTTCCTGCTTCAGCCTCACTAGCCTATAATTTCCTGGTGTTTGCCTAGAGCCTTTTTTAAACAGTGGAACAACATTGGTGATCCTGCAATCCTCTAGTCTCTCTCCTGTCGCTCAGGCTGTTTGTAATATTTCTGCCAGGGCATTTGCCTCCTGTAGAGTCTGAGGGATCTCCTTGTCAGGTCATGGGGATTTATCCACCCTGATTCATCTCATAGTAGCAATCACCTCCTCGACTGTAGTCTCTATAGGGTCCATGAAGTTGATGCCACTCTGCATTATTCCAAATACCCTTTATCTGTCTCCTGAGTAAGTACGGATGCAAGGAATTCATTTACCATCTCCCCCATCTGTTTTGGCTCCACGCATGGATTATCATTCTGGTCTTCCAGAGGACCAATTCTGTCTCTTACAATCCTTTTGCTCTTAACATATCTGTAGAATCCCCTAGGATTCTCCTTCACCTTGTCTGCTAGAGAAACTTCATTTAGCCCTCCTGATTTCTTAAGTGTTCTCTTGCATTTCTTATACTCCATAACCACCTTGTTTGTTCCTACTTGCCTATACCAGCTATGTACTTCCTTTTTCTATTAATTAGGGCCTCACTATTTCTTGAAAACCAAGCTTCCCAACACTATCTGTCTTTATATTTTTATTCTAACAGGCACATGCAAGCTTTGTACTCTGAACATTTAATTTTTGAAGGCCTCCCACTTTCCAAGTACTGTACGTCTTTGCCAGAAAACAGCCTGATCCACACTTACAGAACATCAAAACGGGACTTTTTCCAACATAGAATATCAACCCACATACCAGACCTATCTTTTTGCATATTTATTTGGAACCTAATGGCACTGTGGTCGCTGGATCCAAAGTGTTCCCTTACACAAACTTTTGTCACCTGCCCTGATTCCGTAATAGCAGATCCAGGCACACTGTCTCATTGGGAGTTCTACGTATTGATGAATGGAACTTTCCTGAACGTATTTGGCAAACTCTATCCCATCTAGTCCCTCTACAGTATGGTATTCTCAGTTAATATGTGGAAAGTTAAAATCACGTGCTATATCAACCTTATTTTTCTTGCAACAGTCTGCGATCTCTCTACAAATTTGTTCCTCTAAATCCCTGCTGTGTGGTCTGTAATGTAACCCCATTAATGTGGTCGTGCCTTTCTTATTTCTCAATTCCACCCATAACGCATCACTAGTTGAGTTCTCCAGTCAGTCCTGACGGGGTACTGCTGTGACAATTTCCCTAACTAGAAATGCAATCTCTCCTCCATTAATCCTTCCCACTCCCTCATGTCTAAAACAAAGGAACCCCAGAATATTAAGCTGCCAGTCTTTTCCCTGCTAGAATCAAGTCTTACTAATGACTACAACATCATAATTCCATGCTCTGAGGTCATCCACCTTTCCTAAGATACTTCTTGCATTGAAACATAGGCAGCTCAGGACACCAGTGGCACCATGCTCAACCCTTTGATTCCTAACTCTGTCTGAGGTCTTAGCGACATCTGCCTACACAACCACTCCACAAACTGTTCAGGCAACCTGGTTCCCATCCCCTTGCAACTCTACTTTAGACCACTGATAAATCCCCAGGGCCTGAAGGTCTGCATCACAGGATAAAGAGGTAGCTGGGAAATATTGGTCATCTCCTTCCAAGCTGCTTGCTTATTATGAATCAGTTCTTGTAGTTTGGTGTGTGACAACTGTCTACTTAAGCAAAGGAGAAAACTGAGCTATGGACCAGTTAGTTTATCCTCAGTAGTACATTTTGGAATCATTATGAATGAAATGATAACAGGAGACCTAGAGAATGTTAATAAAATTAGACAAACTCGACATAAAAGTCTGAAAATGGAAATCAAATTTGACAAAACTACTAGAGTTTTTGAAGATATACATGGCAAAATAGGTAACAGAGAAAGTACTTAGATTTGAAGTAAGATCTTAAAAAAAATGACATAAAAAATTAAAATGAATGCACTGGGGGGCCAGGGCAATATACTGGTATGGATAAAAAGCTGATGGATTGATAGGAAACAGAGAAAAGAAATAAATGGGCTTTTCAGGGTGGCAAGCTGTGTCTAGTGAATCATTGCAGACAACAGTGATGGGGCATCAACGATTCATAACACATGTTAATCATTTTGATGAAGGAACAGAATGTAATATTTCTAAGTTCGCCAACAATACAAAATTGGGTTTCGTGAGGAGAGCAGAAAAATGCTTTGAGGTGATTTATACAAATTGGAGGAGAGGCAAATACAGTAAAACTCTAAAAACACCCTCAGGATTTTGTGGTGCTGGAGTGGCAGTGGCATGATTTCCGGACTGCTGGATATTATTAATAATCTAACACTTCTTATATTCAATTTTGTTTTATATCTTACACAATAAGATTATAAATTTTACATTTAACCAGGTGAGCTTAAAAGAGAGTAAGGGAAGAGCTTCCTGGTTAGTTTAATTGTAGCATCACAAATGAGGCATCAGTAACCTTGAAGAGATCGTGGGAACAGGGGCCCTGTAAGTTCTAAGGGAGCCAGAGAAGAGGACCTGAGTGAGAGATTCAAAGGAGCATGGATACAGAGCCCAGTTGAGTTTGAAAGTAGATCAAGAGGGGGGCCCTGGTGAGTTTAAGAGATAGACTCCTAAACACAACCAGATACTGAACCACTCACTGTATGTTCTGAAGAATTTTATGCAAGGTTATGCATGGTTTTTGAAGAAGCAATTAGACTAGGTAAATTGCCACAATCTTTTTATAGAGCTTCCATTTCTTTAATATTGAAAAAAGATAAAGACCCTACTGACTGTGCATCCTATAGACCAATATCCTTATTGAATATAGATTCCAAGATCTTTTCCAAGTTACTGGTGACCAGGCTGGAGAAGGTATTACCTCAAATTATCTTGGAGGATCAAACTGGTTTTATTAAAAATCGCTATTCTTTTTTTCAATATTAGGAGATTATTGAATATTGTTTATACTCCTTCACGCAGCACCTCAGAATGTGGCATTTCATTAGATGCGGAGAAAGCATTTGATAGAGTTGAATGGCCATATTTATTTACTGTGCTTGAGAAGTTTAATTTTAGTCCGACATTTATATCCTGGATTAAATTGATATATCATACTCCAGTAGCCTCGGTTTTTACTAACAATCAAAGATCTCCCTTTTTTCGTTTATTTCAGGGTACCAGGCAAGGCTGTCCTCTTAGTCCATTACTATTTGATATTGCTCTGGAAACTTTGGCAATTGCTATTAGAGAATCACCTAACATTTTTGGCATTACTCGCGGGATGGATATACATAAGTTATCATTATATGGAGATGACTTGTTATTATATATCTCTGATCCTGAGAAATCCATTCCTGCAGTTATATCATTATTGGCTCAGTTTAGTAATTTTTCCGGGTATAAATTGAATCTTAATAAGAGTGAATTGTTCCCCTTAAATAGACAGGTTCCAATTTATGGAAATTTACCTTTTAAATTAGTTAATGACTTTTTTTATATACTTAGTGAATAAAATTACAAAAAATCATAAGGAGTTATTCAAGGTTAATTTTGTTACCCTTAATTGATCAGATTAAATGTTTGTTCACTAAATGGTCACCATTGTCTTTATCTCTGATAGGTCGGATTAATGCTATTAAGATGATTATTTTACCCAAGTTCTTATATATATTTCAAGCAGTACCAATTTTTATTCCGTAATTCTTTTTTGACAATGTCGATTCAAAAATTTCCTCATATATATGGCAGAACAAAAATCCTAGATTAGGTAAAAGATATTTACAGAAGTCAAGGAAGGAAGGTGGATTGGCATTGCCTAATTTTAGATTTTATTATTGGGCAGTTAATATCCGATATTTGATATGTTGGTTAAGGGATTGGGATTTATCTCCTAGCCCTCATTGGGTAAATCTGGAAACTAAGTCTGTACAAGGATTTTCACTGGGTTCTATTTTAGGGACTTCTCTTCCCTTTGCTCTTTCTAAATTGCATAAACAAATTGACAATCCGATAGTCAAACACACTTTATGTATATGGTTTCAATTTTGGAAATTTTTTGGATTGAATCAATTTGTTTTAACTATTCCTATTGTATCCAATTTCTTTTTTCATCCTTCTATTATGGACCAAGCTTATTCAGCTTGGAATACTAAAGGAATACTATGATTTTCTGATTTATTTTTGGATAATTGTTCTATGTCTTTTGAACAATTATCTAATAAATATAATTTGCCTAGATCTCATTTTTTTAGATACTTACAGATTAGGAATTTCTTAAACACTGTACTTCCTACCTTTCCAAATCTTGATTCTTCTGGTATTTTGGAGAAATTGTTAGAACTAAATCCTTTTCAGAAAGGTATAATATCAAATGTTTACAATATAATTATGAAAATACATTCAGAGGCCTTTTATAAGACTAAAAATGATTGGGAAAGTGAACTTAACTTTACTATCCCTATTGAGAATTGGGATAAAATTCAATTAGTTAATTTATCCTCTATATGTGCTAAACATTCATTGATACAGTTTAAAGTTGTTCACAGGGCTCATATGTCCAAGGATAAATTGGCTCGTTTTTATTCCCGTATAAATCCTATATGTGACAGATGTCATTCTGAGATAGCTTCTTTAACTCATACGTTTTGGTCATGTCCACTTTTGAAAAAATATTGGAAAGACATTTTCGATATTATTTCCACGGTATTGAACATTGATTTACAACCTCATCCTATTACTGCAATCTTTGGTTTACCAATGATGGGGGTCAATCTATTTATCTTCTTCTGCTTGTCGGATGATTGCATTTCTTACATTAATGGCTAGAAGATCTATTTTGTTGAATTGGAAAGAAATTAATCCACCTACTGTATTTCATTGTTTTTCTCAAACTATGTTATGTCTAAACTTGGAGGAAATTAGAAGTGGCGTATATGACCCTTCTATTAAATTTGAAAAGATTTGGAGGCCATTTATTCAATATTTTCATATGATGTAATTTGACCCTGTTCCAATCCTACTTGTTTTTCCGGTTTTGGTTATATATATATATATATATATATATGTTGAGAGGATCGGAGTTGGGGACACTGATGATTTTGTATTTTTTTATAGATACTATAAACAGCTCATTTTCTTCTTTTTTTTCTTTAATAGTTAGTGGTTAGTTTGTTAGATTAGTTTTTCTTAGGGTATTAATTTTTTTTCTTTTTCTCTTTTCTGTTTTTTTTACATGATTTACCTAGTTTTTTTTGTTTTGTTTATATGCCATTTGTATCATTCATGATTTGGGAAGACTTAACTATGTTGTACTTATTGCTGGTGTATCCTTTTATGTTCATTTTAATTTTGTAAGTTTGTAATCCCATTATCTATGTACTAATCTTATCATGTTGTTATTAATAAAAAGATTGAGAAAGAAAAGAACGAATTGAATAGTGGATTATTATTATTTTACTGTACAGTCTGATATAGGATAATACTGTAAAATTGAATGCTATCCACTTTGGTAGGAAAAGAAGAAGTGTAGAGTATAATATAAGGGTAATGGATTGGGAAATATTGATGTACAATAGGATATGGGTATTCTGGTACACAAATCACTGGAATCAACAATAGATGTAGCAAATAGTCAAGAAGGCAAATGTGACGTTGGCTTTAAATGCAATAGGTTCTGAGTACCAAAGCAAAGATGTCTTGGTGAGACCTTGGTGAGAGTACACCCAAAGTAATGTGTGCACTTCATTTCTCCTTACCTAAGGAATTATGTACTTGCCGTAGAGGGGGTACAACAGCAGTGCCCCAGGACTGCCAACAGAGGAGAGATTGATTGACTAGGCCTGTACTCACTGGAATATAGAAGGCAAAACACAAGATTCTGTCCACAATCAGGAGAAAATCTACAGACAGAGGAAATCAAAGCAACACACACAAATTGCTGGAGGAACTCAGCGGGCCAGGCAGCATCTATGAAAAGGAGAAAACAGTCTACGTTTTAGACTGAAACCCTTCATCAGGACATTTCTATAGATGCTGCCTGGCCTGCTGAGTTCCTCCAGCATTTTGAGTTTGTTGCTGAGAAAATTCTGGCAGTGTTTTACAGGTTAGATGCAGACAGGATGTTTATGTTCTCTATAGTTATCTAGAAGCATGGCTCACAGACCCAAGGATCTTTAAGGGGAACTTTAAGGACTCCAGGACCTTTAAGGATTGGGATGTGGTGAAGCTTCTCCCCAGTAGTGACCCTTTGGAATTCAACCAATGAAGGCTGTGGCGATCATGTAACTGAATATATTTAAAAATAACAGAGATAGGAGTTCAACAGGGTTTTATAGGGTTCTTGGTACAGGGAGAAAGTGCGAATTTGGTATTGAAGTAGCCATCAGCCATGATTGTATTGAATAATGAAGCAGACTCAAAGGGCTGTGTGTGCTGTGAACAAAGGTAGGTAAATGGAATGAAAATACTGATCAATCATAACTTCACTGAAAGATAGGGTCCCAGGATTTACGATACTCAGGGTATCACTTCTGAAGCATCGGGTGGGTTCCCCACTGAAAAATCACTCCCATTTATGGTCAGGACCAGGATAATTTGCCTTTATTTAAGCATATTGATTTATCAGTTGAATATTATTAACATACCTTCCAACATCATCTTGCTAGCAGAGTCCTGTTTACAAAACATGGACCTTAAAATTGGTCAAATTGGAAGCACACACCAAAGAATGAAACATATTTACCTTCAGCCCTGATCTGACCAACCAGGGCTTCTCCCGAGAAACCAGTTTACTGGTTTTGTTATCTCAAAATCCATGGACATCATCACTTTTTCTTAAAGCCCTTATGGTCAAATAATACCAATAGCATTTAAAATTAGAGTGAAAATCCTTGCTCAAGATATGTGGTTATGCATTCACTTTCATGAACCTTAGTTCTGAATATTATTTGCTTACTTCTTATTGATTGTCTGACTTGTTCTTTTTTTTTACCCATTGGATGTTCAACTTTCTTTTTAATGGGTTCTATTGGGTTTCTTTGTTTTGTGGCTGCCTGTAAGGAGACAAATGTCAAGATTGCATATAGCTTACATACTTTGAACTTGGATTAAAGCTCTGTACTCCAAAAAGGGTAGATAAGTTAACTTCAGGAACACATTTGTAGAAATCTAGCTAAAAAGGCTTCAGTTCCTAAAAGTTCTGAAATTTAAACAAACATTTTAGAACCAAAAAATATACGGTAAAAAAACTAAATACACAATCATCTGAAATCCCATATAAACTATCAATTTTATTCAATATTTAATATCTCTAAAAAGAATCATACTTATAGTGCATTACTAGATATAGACTTGTTCTGTAAAATTTCATCTTTTTTGGCACTTGGGTTACATTGATATAACACCATGAAAAACCACTGTTTTTCAGATTCTAGTCACTGGCATATGGCATCAAGTAACAAGTGAGAGCTCAAGGAGATCCTTCTCAGAATGCAGCACAAAATTCGTCCATTCCTGACAGAGCTCTTCGTAAAGAGGTCCTTGGCCACCATAGTCAGGTGGAAGAATCTGGACTGGAAAGTACCTTCTAAGGCTGGACTCATAATTATTTCCATGCATGTGAATCTGAAATAAGCACAATGGATTTAGTTGAAATCAGGGCATCCTTATTTACTTTTTTCACATTTAAAAAGAATTCATAAAGCATATTTTCTGTATGAACTAAACAAAAATATGAATAAATAATAAAGACAATGGATTTGATATTATTAGGATGGAAGGGTCTCTATTGGGACACTAGAAGAGCTCTACCTGAGAAATTACACTAAAATTTTGACAGTTGACAAAGTTTTGCCTCCAGCTTTGGCAAATGTTAAAATTGCAGGGGTTTTAAATATTTCTGAATGTTTGTGAAATACCTTTGAATGTCTCTGAAATTTCCCCCAGTAGACCATTTGGGTGGAACAGGATCCATAATACAGGAGATTGCACGAAGTTCTTATGAAAACTCTGATCTTTGAAGAGACATAAACTGTCCATTCATTCTGACTGAGCTAATATTTTCTGCAATTTGTATTAGATTTTTTAAGATAATTGACATTTTCTGTATTTTCATTTTGTCAGATTATACACAAATCATGTCAAGACTGTTGTAATCATTCTGTCTTGAATAGTAACACTGAAATCTGTGAAGCATCTATTCTTCAGTTTGAAACATAATAGTTAAAATACAGACATCTCATGTTTTAAAATATAAAAACAATTCATTTGCTGTTCATTTAAATGAGAAATATTCATGCTGATAAGTGAAATAATCATTCAATGCTTTGTTCCAATGACAACATTCCCAAGCAAAGTAAAGAATGGGCTTCTAAAGGATGCTTTTGATATGATTATATTTCAATTAAAATAAAGTTTTACTATTGCTGTTAGAATAACTAAACTGAGAATAATTATTCTCTCTGGGACTAAAAAGAAGTGTGCAAGATTACTCACACGTCTCATGATTTTTTCTGACAAGAATTTTGAAATTATAGCAAAGACTGGATGAAATAGCACTGGCTCATTGATCATGTGAATGCCTCGGACCTTCAGTGGAAAGGAGTCCTGGGAATAACAAAAAAAAGGCCTTCATTATACTTCATATTTTTGCATATCTACATTTCAATAAAATACAGCCTTCTTAAGATCCACCAGTTATCAAGATGCTTTAAGCAGACATACCCTTGCTTAAGAATGAATAAAGACCAGGCAAAAACTGACAAGTTCCAGTTTATTTTCCTCTAGACCAATATTCATGACTTTTTCTAGCTGCTGTTCCATATTCTTTCACACCCTGTCTGACCACATTTTATCCATGAGATCTGACACTTAGCAATTACAGGGACAATGTGTGAGTATGCCAGTTCTAGAATGGGGGTCCATATTTAGTGTAGTCTCTCAGAACCAAAGGCTCAGCTTCACCTGAACAGCAGGGTGGAATCAAAGTAAATTTATTTTCAAACTGTCACCATATACAGCCCTGAGACTCATTTTCTTGCGGGCATACTCAATAAATCCAATAACCATAATAGAATCAATGATAGACCACACCAACAAGGTGGCAACCAGTGTGCAAAAGACAACAAACTGCAAAAAGAAAGAAAGAAATAATAATAATCATAAAATATATATTCTCCTCTTGCATTGATCTCCCAAAGTGCAGTTCCTCACACGTGTCTAGATTATACTCCATCAGCCATTTCTCCAGCCATATTTCTATCAGTCCAATTCCTGCTGTGTTCTTTGACCATCTCCCTCAACCCCCATCAATTTTTGTGCCTTTTGCAAACTTAGTAATCGGCCCACCTACATTTTGTCCAAATTATTTAAATATATGACTGAAAGGTTCCCAGTAATGATCCTTACTTGAACACCAGTCACAGACACCTAGTCAGGGAAATACCTAAGTTTAAACTACCCTTTGCTGGATGTATTACAATTTGACACTTCAGACTAGGAAAGGCTACTGAATGACTGGTGGTTATACAGGTTTTGCAAAATTTGCTTCAGAAACACAATATTTACAATTATTAAGGAAGCAGTTCATTCAGAGAGCCTGAGGAAGAAATAAATATTACCACAAATAATCTCCATTGATTCATTGACATGTGATTCTACTCAGTGATAATGGATGTGTAACCCTCTCACCAGGTCTCGTAACAAACTCGGCTCGTTGGCTAACTGAACAGCCACGTGACTCAGTATCACATGGGTAAAAGCGAGAAGGCCACTTTCAATAAACAGCACACGTCCAGGGTCTGTATGGTTCGGATTCAACCAAACAAGAAAGTTGGAGTGTCCTGATGAGGGATTGAAAATTGTGGTGAATGTTGTGTAAATAATGCCCCATGCAAAATTATCATCCGACAGGAAATAACAGATCATTACAGTGGAAATCAATGAAATTACAGTGGAAATATATTTACCAATGTTTCAACTTTAACATTTAACAGAAAAAGAAAAGGGCCCATTATAGTTAATCTAGTCTAAAAGTGCACATTGGAGCTCGTTTCTGTCGAAGTTGGGTGTATTGTTTTACTCACGGCGCTCAACCTTCATCACCAGCCACAGGTCAAACTTCCCTCTTAGAACATCACGAACACACCAGCTAACTCAGAACTATTACCACTTCCTCCTGGAAACATTCAGCTGCCCAAAACACTCCTTGTGGTAGGGTCTCCCTTGGGTGGGGTCCTCCAGGCATTTTCCCTCGTGCTCTTCTCTGCACCTCCTAATGAAAGACCCCAAACCAAACTACTGTCCTTCAGAAATCTCATCTCGCCCAGCTCACTTTAATATTCCATGCCCTTTCCCACCCCCACCCCGACTGGCTAACACAACATTCCTAGGCTGAGCAAATTCTCCTTATCTCAGCTGAAGTCAAAACACTAGCCTATGAAGCTTAACTAGCAAAACACACTGTGTTTGCAGAAAACTGCTAAAATAAAATGCTCAAGGGCATAACAGTAGAAATATAACTTCAACCAGGACATTACAGATGCTTTCCATTTGAAAACATAGTTCCAAATTTTCTCAGGAGTAGAATTAGAATCAGAATCAGGTTTAATATCACCGCCATATGTTGTGAAATTTGTTCTTTTGCAGCAGAATTACATTGCAATACATAAAAATAAATAACATAAAATACAATAAGAAATATATTAAAATTAAATTAAATAATTAATGCAAAAAGAAAAAGAAAAAATGAAAAAAAAAGTGAGGTAGTGAGATTGCATCCACTATAGACCTATTGTGGTGATAGGTAGATTGCAGCAGGTCCAGGTCCTTGCTTAGGCAAGAGTTGATTCTGGCCATGACCAACCTCTCAAAGCACTTCATCACAGTAGATGTGAGTGCAAAGGTGTGACAGTCATTGAGGTATCTCACCCTCTGCTCTTCTCCGGTACTGGTATGATTGTTGCCCTTTTGAAACAATGGAACCTCCAACTGCAGCAGTCAGAGACCGAAGATGTCCTTGCCAGTTGGTTGGCTCCTACCAGGTAACAATCAGAGCCTGATGACTTGCAAGGGTTCACCATCTTTAAAGATGTTCGGATGTTGAATAACATCAGCAAGTTTGCTGATGATACAAAGCTGGGTGGCAGGGTGACATGAGGATGTCAGGAGAATTCAGGGTGACTTCGATAGGCTGAGTGAGTGGGCAGATACTTGGCAGATGACGTTTAATATGAATAAGTGTGAGGTTATCCACTTTGGGAGTAAGAACAGGAAGGCAGATTATTATCTGAATGGTGTAGAGTTAGGTAAGGGAGAAATACAAAGAGATCTAGGAGTCCTTGTTCATCAGTCACTGAAGGTGAATGAGCAAGTGCAGCAGGCAGTGAAGAAGGCTAATGGAATGTTGGCCTTTATTACAAAGGGAATTGAGTACAAGAGCAAGGAAATCCTCTTGCATTTGTACAGGGCCCTGGTGAGACCACACCTGGAGTATTGTGTACAGTTTTGGTCTCCAGGGTTAAGGAAGGACATCCTTACTGTAGAGGAAGTGCAGCATAGATTCACAAGGTTAATTCCTGGGATGTCAGGACTGCCTTACGCAGAGAGGTTAGAGAGACTGGGCTTGTACATACTGGAATTAAGGGGATTGAGAGGGGATCTGATTGAAACATATAAGTTTATTAAGGGATTGGACAAGATAGAGGCAGGAAATATGTTCCAGATGCTGGGAGAGTCCAGTACCAGAGGGCATGGTTTGAGAATAAGGGGTAGGTCATTTAGGACAGAATTAAGGAAAAACTTCTTCTCCCAGAGAGTTGTGGGGGTCTGGAATGCATTGCCTTGGAAGGCAGTGGAGGCCAATTCTCTGGATGCTTTCAAGAAGGAGGTATCTTATGGATAGGGAAATCAAGGGATATGGGGACAAGGCAGGAGCTGGGTATTGATAGTAGGTGATCAGCCATGATCTCAAAATGGCGGTGCAGGCTCGAAGGGCCGAATGGTCTACTTTTGCACCTATTGCCTATTATTGGCCTTCAACTCAGGGATCACAGGGTCACCAGATGCTGCAGGGATTTGCACCAGGTGTAGTTTTATTTTCCATTTCAAAGCATGCATGAAAAGGTATTTAGCTCATCTGGGAATGAATCATCACAGCCATTCATGATGTTAGGATTGTCCTTCGCGCTTGTAGGAAATAATGTCCTGCAAGCCCTGTTAGAGCTGAAGCACATCCGGTTCTGTCTCTAACCTCAGATGGAATGTTTTTCTCATAGTGACCTGTAGGTCATACAGTATATCGATATATAGTTCTAGAGCACCAGTCTTGAATGCCACCTCAACAGACTACTAATCTCTTGGTTCATCCATGCCTTTTGTTTTGGGTATATCCAGAATGTTCTCAAAGGCTCATATTCATCAACACAGGTCCTGATGAAGTCAACAACAACAGTGGTGTATTCATTTAGATTCAAAGATGAATTCCTGAATATCGTCCAGTCCACCAACTGAAAGCAGCCTAGTAGGTAGTCCTCAGCCTCGCTTGATCATACCCTCTTGGTCCTCACAATTGGTGCTGTAGTGTTTAGTCTCTACCTGTACATCAGGAGTAGGAGTACAGCCAGGTGATTGGACTTCCCAAAGTCTGGATGTGGAAAGGCATGGCGAGTGTTCTTGATGGTAGTGTAACAGTGGTCAAGTGTGTTGGCTCCTTTAGTTCCATAGGTGATATTTTGGTGAAAATTGTTCAGAAACCTTTTCGAGTTGGCCTGGTTGAAATGCCTCAGAATGATAGTGAAGGCACATTGTTTTGAGACTGCTGATCATGGTGCTCAGATTCTCCAGTGCCAGCCTGACGTTGGCAAGAGATGGAAGGTACACTATTATCAGGATGAGGGCAGAAAACTCCCTCAACTAAAAATAGATATTCAAGCCTGGAAGAGTGAGAGTGAGAAACATCTGTGCATCATGATGAGTAAATCATGAAGCATACTCCAGTTGCACTACCTTTAAACAGTCCTACTGTCCTGTCCTCGTGGTGTACGGTGAAGCCCTTGGGCTGCAGTGCGGCATCTGAAATGGTGGGCTTGAAGCAAAGTACACAGCAGTACCCAATATCCCTCCGGTACTACAATCTTGCTCTGAGGTCTTCAGTTCTACTTTGCATAGACTGCATTCACCAATAAGATAGTCAGCAGCAGGGGTCTAAGAACTCTGTGCTTCAATCACACCTGCAGACCTACTCACCTTTTTTCTGAAAAGGGAACTGCACTCAATATGAGTCTGCCATTCAGGGCCCACTGATTTTGAATATCAGTCGATTTTCTAAGCATCATAAAATGATATTGCTTACTGAAGTACCCATGGCTGTGACTGTGGATTTCAGCTGTAGTAGTCCTAAATGGGAATATTTGAAGAATCCAGTCAGAACTCCATTTATTGGCACCACCTTGATTGTAGTATCAATCATTAACATATTGAAATCAAATGGAAAATAGCATCATGAGATATGGAAAATGTACTGCTGATTATTTATCACCCCTCTTACAATATTGCAAGGGTTTTCAAACTGACTTCCACCTCATCCAGAGGAAAAAGAGAGAACATAAACATCCGGTGAGTGGCAGTTCTGTGGACAAAAATTGCGTTGTTAATGAGAGAGAGGTCGGAGGAGGATGGCCAGACTGGTTCAGCTGACAGTAACTCAAATAACCATGTGTGACAACAGTGATGTGCAGAAGAACCTCCCTGAACTCGGAACACAATGAACCAAGCAGTAGACTATTTCCTGTGTCTAATAAAGCGGCCACTGTTTATACAGTAACAAGATTAGGGCTCACCAATTGGAACTGAGGCATATGGGAATTTCTTCTTGCAGAAGTTGAAGAACAGCTGGAACTGACAATCCTGGAGCATCATGAAGACTGGAGTTGTGGAGGCATGTAAAGAGGAAGTAAACGTTTCTTTTAAACATCTAGGGATTGAGGATAATGTGGATTGACAGAGGACTTACGGCGTGATCTGGTGAGTGGTGAGGCTGGCAGGAGGTTGACTGCTGCTCCTATGTTCTGCCGCTCGTTTTTCAGCAAATTTATCTCACCACCTCAATCTGATGCTTTTACAGACTAACCCATTTGCACATAACGTTCTAGCATGTTTTGGATGATAAAAGGGTTCCATGCATTATTTAGATGCTTTATAATAATGATGAGCTCTTCTGGTGACAAAAGGAGTTGGAGTTAAAAATAAAAGATCAAGTCTGTAGTGTTTCCAACAAATGCCCTGCTTGTGCAGGAGATTAAATGTTGTTCACTTTCTACATGAGATAACTTGACATTGCCTCTCTGATGGTGTGTGGTCTACTCTGGCACTTCCAGAAAAATCAGGCTGCCATTTTAAATACGAAACATAGAAACATAGAAAACCTACAGCACAATACAGGCCCTTCAGCCCACAGCCCACAAAGGCCCTTCAGCCCACAAAGCTGTGCCGAACATGACCTGACTTTAGAGCTACCTAGGCATACCCATAGCCCTCTATTTTACAAAGATCCATGTATCCCTCCAGAGTTTCTTAAAAGACCCTATCATTTCCGACTCCCCCACCACCATCAGCAACACATTTCACACACTCACCACTCTCTGCATAAAAAACTTACCCCTGACATATCCTCTGTACCTACTTCCAAGCACCTTAAAACTTGTGCTAGCCATTTCAGCCTTGGAAAAAAGCCTCTGACTATCCACACAATCAATGCCTCTCATTATCTTGTACACCTCTATCAGGTCACCTCTAATCCTCTATCGCTTCAAGCAGAAAAGGCCAACTTCACTCAAGCTATTCTCACAAGGCATGCTCCCCAATCCAGGCAACATCCTTGTAAATCTCCTCTGGACCATTTCTATGGTTTCCACGTCCTTCCTGTAGTGAGGCAACCAGAATTGAGCACAGTCCTCCAAATGGGGTCTGACCAGGGTTTTATATAGCTGCAACATTACCTCTCGGTTCTTAAACTCAATCCCATGATTGATGAAGGCCAATGCACCGTATGCCTTCTTAATCACAGTGTCAACCTGTATAGCAGCTTTGAGTGTCTTATGGACTCAGACCCCAAGATCCCTCTGATCCTCCAAACTGCCAAGAGTCTTGCCATTAATGCTATATTCTGTTATCATATTTGACCTACCAAAATGAACCACTTCACACTGATATGGGTTGAATCCCAGTTTTGCAACCCATCAATGTCCCGCTGTAACCTCTGACAGCCCTCCACACTATCCACAACATCCCCAACCTTTATGTCATCAGCAAATTTACTAACCCATCCTTCCACTTCCTCATCCAGGTCACTTATAAAAATCATGAAGAGTAATGGTCCCAGAACAGATCCCTGAGGCACACTACTGGTCACCGGCCTACATGCAGTATATAACCGGTCTACAACCACTCTTTGCCTTCTGTGGGTAAGCCAGTTCTGTATCCACAAAGCAATGTCCCATTGGATCCCATTCCTCCTTACTTCCTCAATAGGCCTTGCATAAGTTACCTGATCAAATGCCTTGCTAAAATCCATATACACTACATCTATGGCTCTACCTTCATCAATGTGCTCAGTCACATCCTCAAAAAATTCAATCAGGCTCTTAAGGCATGACCTGCCTTTGACAAAGCCATGCTGGCTATTCCTAATCACATTATGCCTCTCCAAATGTTCTTAAACCTGCCTCTCAGGATCTTCTCCATCAACTTACCAACCACTGAAGTAAGACTCACTGGACTATAATTTTCTGGGCTATCCCTACTCCCTTTCTTGAATAAGGGAACAACATCCACAATCCTCCAATCCTCCGGAACCTCTCCCGTCCCCATTGATGATGCAAAGATCATTGCCAGAGACCCATCTCCTCCCTCACCTCCCACAGTAGCCTGGGTTATATCTCGTTTAGTCCCAGTGACTTATCCAACTTTCCAAAATCTCCAGCACATCCTCTTCCTTAATATCTACATGCTCAGGCTTTATAGTCCGCTGCAAGTCATCCCTACAATTGCCAAGATCCTTTTCCGTAGTGAATATTGAAGTAAAATATTCATTAAGTACCTCTGCCATCAGTTCCACACACACATTTTCCATTGTCACAATTGATTGGTCCTATTCTCTCATGTCTTATATACTGTTGCTTTTCACATACTTGTAGAATGCCTTGGGGTTTTTCTTAATCCTGTCCACCACGGCCTTCTCATGGCCCCTTCTGGCTCTCCTAATTTCATTCTTAAGCTCCTTCCTGCTAGCCTTATAATCTTCTAGATATCCATCATTACCTAGTTTTTTTGAACCTTTCATAAGCTCTTCTTTTCTTCTTGACTAGATTTACAACAGCCTTTGTACACCGTGGTTCCTGTACCCTACCATAACTTCCCTGTCTCATTGGAACGTATCTATGCAGAACTCCACGCAAATATCCCCTGAACATGTGCCACATATCTTCCGTACGTTTCCCTGAGAACATCTGTTTCCAATTTATATTTCCAAGTTTCTGTCTGATAGCCTCATATTTCCCCTTACTCCAAGTAAACGTTTCCCTAACGTGTCTGTTCCTATCCCTTTCCTAAGCTATTGTAAAGGAGATAGAATTATGATCACTATCTCCAAAATGCTCTCCCACTGACACCCGACCAGGTTCATTTCCCAATACCAGATCAAGAACAGTCTCTCCTCTTGTAGGCTTATCTACATGTTGTGTCAAGAAACCTTCCTGAACACAACTAACAAACTCCACATTCCTAGGATGGTAAGACTTTCATATGAAGAAAGACTGGATTGACTGGGCTTATACTCGCTGGAATTTAGAAGATTGAGGGGGAATCTTATTGAAACGTATAAAATTCTAAAGGGATTGGACAGGCTAGATGCAGGAAGATTGCTCCCGATGTTGGGGAAGTCCAGAATGAGGGGTCACAGTTTAAGGATAAAGGGGAAGCCTTTTAGGACCAAGATGAGGAGAAACTTCTTCACACAGAGAATGGTGAATCTGTGGAATTCTCGGCCACAGGAAACAGTTGAGGCCAGTTCATTGACTACATTTAAAAGGGAGTTAGATATGCCCTTGTGGCTAAAGGGATCAGGGGGTATGGAGAGAAGGCAGGTACAGGGTTCTGAGTTGGATGATCAGCCATGATCATACTGAATGGCGGTGCAGGCTCGAAGGGCCGAATGGCCTACTCCTGCACCTATTTTCTATGCTTCTATGTTTCTATGTTTCCACTCCATCTAAACCCCTCACTCTAGAGAGATGCCAATCAATATTTGGGAAATAAAAATCTCCCACCACAACAACTCTGTTATTATTACTCCTTTCCAGAACCTGTCTCCCTATCTGCTGCTCTGTTGAGATAAATGCATGCCTCCTACTAGATGATGCTTCTTCAACAGCATCCTTCCAATCATCCTCTGGACAAAGGATTTTCAAATGGTCACCCATTGTCCAAAAGCTAGCAGGTTTTCAAAACTTCTTTCACACTGAATATGAAAAACATGATTTGAAAATACGTACACATGAAATTCACGCAGATCCAAGCGTGAGTGCAAGGGACAACCCAGGAACAGCATAGCAGGTAAGTTCTTGTTCGTGGAGTGTGCTGCATTGCGACATGCAAGAAGGAAATTGGTGAGATTCTGATTCACTGTCAGTGCAGTGTGCTCTGTTGCATTGCTTGTAATGCATTCTTTAGACTCTGGACAAACATTTCCATGCATCCATTAGCAGCTGGGTGGTACAGTGCAGATGTAATATGTCTTATTCCATTCGCTTTCAGGACTGACTGTGGTCCATCGTCACTGACTAAGTGTTCTGGAACTCCAGTCCTTCCGAAGAGGCTTCTCAACACATCAACAATGTGTGAGGCTTTTGTGGAATCTACTGGGGACACTTCTGGCCACGTTGTAGCTTCGTCCACTACTACAAAAAAAATTTATGCCCATGAATGTTCTGGCAAAGTCCACCTGAACCCTCTGCCAGGGCAATGCAGGCTACTCCCAGGGACAGAGGGGCACTACTCTTGGAATCTTCAGGACGTATTGGCATCCCAAACAGTACATCATAAGCTGCTTGATCTGCTGATCCATCCCAGGCCACCAGACTATCCTTCAAGCCAATGCTTTCATTTTGACCATGCCTATATGACCAGCATGTAGCTCCTCCGATATTTCAGATCTTAGCTTGGATGGTACAGCAACTCTCAATCCACACATAAGGCAACCCCTGTTAATGGTAAGTTCATCCCGGTGCTGGTAGAGATAGGGGAACTGGAATTTCTGCTGCACATTGCAGCCATTTTGGTTTCCGTTTGGATAATCTCTGCTGTAGAGGGAGACTTCCAATTCACATTAGGAGGATACATCAAGAGAAGGGTCTATGTTGTAAATTTTTCAGGTAATTCCTTTTGCAAGGGTAAATGGGACAATCCGTCAACATTTCCATAACTAGTTGTTCTCTTGAATTCAATCTTGTAACTGTGTCCTCCAAAAAACAGATCCCATCTCTGTATTCATGCTGCTGGTGTTAGTGGAACAACTTCCTGTGGATTGATAATGGACACTGTGCTTCATGATCAATAATGAGGGTACACTCCCCCTCTTGGCTTTCCACAGCATGTCAGCCCGGGCCGCCACCTTCCGGGGGTCACTGAAATCTGCATCGGCCAGCAGCAGATGTATGTCCTCGGGCAGTTGCTCTAGGAACGCTTGCTCGAACATGAGGCATGGCTTGTGTCCGTCATCTCATTCATCAATGCTGACGGCAGTCTGTCTCCCAAACCGTCCAGGTGCAGCAGGCGGGCACCTCGCTCACGCTGTGAGAGGCCAAAGGTCTCAATGAGCAGCGCTTTGAATGCTTCATATTTGCCTTCTTCCGGGGGCGACCGTATGAAATCTGCAACCTGGGCGGCCGTCTCCTGGTCAAGGGTGCTCACCACGTGATAGTAACGCGTGGAATCAGAGGATATCTGCCGAATCTGGAACTGAGCTTCTGCTTAGCTAAACCACACGCGTGGTCACAGTGTCCAGAAAGTCGGCAGTTTTAGCAAAACTGCGTGAACAGATGAAGAGTTGGTCATCTTTGGTCCAAATCCCATTTGGACCGTCGGGGTCACCAACGTAGCGCTGTACTACATACAGAGCTAGAGACGATATGCAGTCGGCAAGTTGTTTTGAGACTAGTTTATTCAAACTTCGCGGCGCTGGCACTTAATCGCCCACGGAAATGACGTCAGAGGTGCATTACCAAAGTCTCTCCCCGCGCGCTGGCTATTTGTGAGCCGGTTCGTCTGCGCAGAAAGTGGGTCACCACAATCAGCAAAATTGCTGATGATACAAAGACTGGAGGTGTAGTGGACAGTGAGCAAGATTTTCAAAGCTTTCAGAGGGATCTGGACCAGCTGGAAAAATGGGCTGAAAAATGGCAGATGGAGGTTAATACAGACAAGTGTGAGGTATTGCACTTTGGAAGGACAAACCAAGGTAGAACGTACAAGGTAAATGGTAGGACACTGAGGATTGCAGTAGAACAGAGGGATCTAGGAATACAGATACAAAATTCCCTAAAAGTGGCATCACAGGTAGATAGGGTAGTAAAGAAAACTTTTGGTACATTGGCCTTTATAAATCAAAGTATTGAGTATAAGAGTTGGAATGTTATGGTGAGGTTGTATAAGGCATTGGTGAGGCCGAATTTGGAGTATTGTGTGCAGTTTTGGTCACCGAATTACAGTAAGGATATTAATAAGGTTGAAAGAGTGCAGAGAAGGTTTACAAGGATGTTGCTGGGACTTGAGAAACTGAGTTACAGAGAAAGGTTGAATAGGTTAGGACTTTATTCCCTGGAGCGTAGAAGAATGTGTTGAGACTTGATAGAGGTATATAAAATTATGACGGGTATAGATAGAGTGAATACAAGCAGACTTTTTCCACTGAGGCTAGGGGAGAAAAAAAACCAGAGGACATGGGTTAAGGATGAAGGGGGAAAAGTTTAAAGGGAACATTGGGGGGGGGGGGTTCTTCACCCAGAGAGTGGTGGGAGTGTGGAATGAGCTGCCAGATGAAGTGGTGAATACGGGCTCACTTTTGACATTTAAGCAAAGCTTGGACAGGTACATGGATGAGAGGTGTATGGAGGGATATGGTCCAGGTGCAGGTCAGTGGGACTAGGCAGAAAAATGGTTCAGCACAGCCAAGAAGGGCCAAAAGGCCTGCTTCTGTGCTGTAATGTTCTATGGTTCTATGGAAAAAAAAAGGAGCTGGGATGCATGTGTACTTTAACATAATGAATTATGTAAACAAAGAATGCCTAATCAAACAATTTATTTACATTTCACAAATATTACTAAAATACTAAATACAGTACATGGAGACTTGATAAATATGTTCGTATCCACTCTAGTCACAGGCAAGGTCCCAGAGGACGGGCAAGTTGCCAATGTTGTTCCATTGATCAAGAAGAAAATCAGAGTTAATCCTGGAACCTATAAACCAATGTGCTACTGGAGAGCATTCTTAGAGTTTGCATGAATGAGCATTTGGAGCACCACGGCCTAATTAGGGACAGCCAGCATGGTTTTGTGCAGGACAAGTCAAGCTTTCCTAATTTGATTGAGTTTTTTGATGAGGTGATGAAAATGATTGACAAAGGTCGATTTGCAGATATTGTCTACCTAGATTTTAGTAAGGCAGGGTTTGACAAAGTCCCTTATGGGAGGCTCATCCAGAAGATTAAGATGCTTGGAATCAATGGTTAATTGTCTGTTTGGGTTCAGAACTCACTTGCCCATTGAAAACAGAGTGTGGTAGTTGAAAAGACTTATTCTAGCTGGAGGTCTGTGATTACTGGTTTATCACAAGAATCTGTACTGGGACTTCTGCTGACTGTGATGTAAATAAATAAGCTGGATGAAAATGTTAGTGGGTGGGTTAGACAGTTTGCTATTGATATGAAGATTGGTGGTCTTGTGGATAGCATAGAAGACTGGCAAGAAATACAGTGGAATATGAATCAGTTGCAGATATGAATGGTGAAATGGCGGATAGAATTTAACCCAGCCAAATGTGAAGTGTTGCACTTTGATAGGTCAAATGTAAAGAGACAAAACCCTTAACAGTTTTGATGAGCAGAGATATCTTTGGGTCCAAGTTCATAGGTCTCTGAAGGTGGCTGCACAGCTTGATGGGGTAGTTACAAAGGCATATGTTATGCTCGCCTTTATTAGTTGAGACATTGGGTTCAAAAGTCAGGAAGTTATGTTGCAGCTTTATAAAACCCTACTTAGGCCACATCTGGAGTATTGCATACAGTTCTGGTCACCCCATTTTTGGAAAGATGTTGGGGCTTTGAGGAAGGTGCAGAAGAGGATTTCCAAGATGCTGCCTGGATTAGAGAGCACATGCTATAATGAGAGGTTGGATAAACCTAGGTTATTTTCTCTGGAGTGGCAGAGGCTGAGAGGAGATCTGATAGAGGTTGATAAGATCATGAGAGGCATAGATAGACAGACAGTATCTTTTTCCCAGAGTTGAGGTCTAATACATGAGAACATACATTTAAGGTGGGGGGGGGGGAATAATATTGAAGGAGATACAAGGGACATTTTTTTAAACAGAGAGAGCAGTGGGTGTCTGGAATGTGCTGCCTGGGGTGGTGGTAGAGGCAGATACATTAGAGACTTCTAAGAGATGTTTAGATAGGCACATGAAAGTAGCAAAATGGAAGGATATGAACATTGTGTTCTCATAAGGAATTAGTTTAGTTGGCCATTTGATTACTAAGTTGCTCGGTACAGCTTTGTGGATCGAAGGACCTATTCCTCTGCTGTTTTGTTCTATGTTCTATTTCCAGCACCTTTCTTCGCTAACTCCCTTTTAGAAGTTTATTATTGGATCCACTGCCATTACTGTTCAGTTTGTATCTTCCAGATCATATCAACTTAGTGCATTAAAATAGGTTTCTGCATTTTTCATAAATTTTATATCTGCATTCATCTGCCACTAGGTTTACCTCCTTTTTAGCCCCAGTAAAATTTTTGCAGATTTTGTTCACCTCATTAAATCATCCTATTCTTTACATGGTGTTCCTCACTTAGACAATCAAATACTCCCTGGCCTGTTAAGCTTGGGACGATGAATGTTGAATTGACCTTATTTCTTACATCCTTCACATACATGAGGAGTAAAGATCTTTATGTTACATCTCCATCTAAATGTGCAATGTGCAATCACAGTAATTTATAATAAATGTAATATAGAGTACACTCAAATCAGAGTGAGTTAATTGGTCTGATGGCCTGGTGGAAGAAGCTGTTCCGGAGCCTGTTGGTCCTGGCTTTTAAGCTCCGGTACCACTTCCTGGATGGTAACAGCTGGAATTGATTGTGGTTGGGAAGGTTTGGGTCCCCAAATGATCCTATGGGCCCATTTTGCACACTTGCCCTTGTAAATGTCCTGAATCGTGGGAAGTTCACATTTACAGATGCGCTGGGCTGACCGCACCACTCTCTGCAGAGTCCTGTGATTGAGGGAGGTACAGTTCCCATACCAGGCAGTGATGCAGCCAGTCAGGATGCTCTCAGTTGTGCCCCTGTAGAAAGTTCTTTGGATTTGGGGACCCATACCAAACTTCCTCAACCGTCTAAGGTGAAAGAGACGCTGTTGTGCCTTTTACTCCACACAGCTGGTATGTACAGACCAAGTGAGGTCCTCGGTGATGTGGATGCCGAGGAACTTGAAGTTGTTCACCCTCTCAACCACAGATCCATTGATGTCAATAGGGGTTAGCCCATCTACATTTCTCCTGTAATCTGCAACTAGCTCCTTTGTCTTTGTGACATTGACGTTGTTTTCTTGACACCTCTGTGTCAGAGAGATGACTTCTTCCCTGTAGGCCACCTCATTATTCAAAGAATACACTTAGCATGGGGTTGGCACAAAAGGGACTTGAATGCTTCATTCTAACTGAGGACACATCTTGATACACATGTTTTGTCATTCTAGCAAGCCTGATCTCTTTACTCACTACATTACTATTTGATTCTTCTTTCAAGTAGAACACACACCTCAATCATTTTCTCCATTGCATAACACCAAAAAACCTCAATGCGTTAGCAGTTTCTCATCTATGTTTAAGTAAAACATATACTATCAATGCTGCCTTTAATTTCACATTTGAAGAACTAATAATTTTATATTTAGTGATAAAAGTAGAATAGTTGTACCTGGTGTTCCTACAATATATATCTGTAAGGATTTACCGCTAATCTAATGGCTTCTCTGTAACGTTCATTGCTGAGGTAACGGTTTCTCTGTAGCAGCAATGTTTGCGTTATGGCTGGAGACAACAGGACTGTGGTATGCATGTTAGCCAATCAGAGGTTGTTGCTCTGTCTTGTGAATCTGGAGGGATGTTTTTCATGGTCTTTGCTGAGGAGAGACGAAGAGGGAAGATGCGTGTGGAGAGAGCTGGTAGACCCCCGGACGGAGTGGACTGGGATCTGAGGGTCCGAAGGTCGGTGACACTCGGAGTAGACCAATGGTGGAAGAATGACTACTGAGTGAGCTCCAACGTGAACTTTTGAACTTTTCCTTGAATTGGGCCTTTTTAAAATTTTCATTACTAACCCCATATTCAGATTAAGATTCATAAAGCTCAATCATTTAATTGCGTATGGTGTACTGTCTAATATGTTGCGTTGTGAGTTTGTAACTGAGTGGTACATTACACATCTACACAAACATGCTTTCCCAGTTTGGCGGGGCCAAAGGCTGTTTCCTCTAGACGACCACGAGCTGTGGGAGCCCGAGGGTTATGTACGTTACAGATTTACGTTTGTTCATTTTCAAAGAATTTCTTGTTTTCACCTTGCACTGTAAGTTCCACAGGGATAAAAATTGCCACTTTGAGTTGTAATCACTCTCATGCACAGGTAATAAAAATGTAGCACTTAATCATAACTTAAGTTTATCAAAGAGTTTTTAAAGTTTTCCAAAATACTTTTTAAGATTACTTAGAAGTGATAATTATAATGAGGAATTCTGCATCCTTCCTAGCTGAGTCAAGTACGGCAGCCAAAAATGGTAGATTGAATTTCCTTCTAGGTTACAGTGCATTAATTCTGGGGAAGAAGATCTAACGTAATTCAAGATCTAACAATAAACATTGTTAATTTCTTTTTAGCATAATATGTTAAGAGGTCCAACAATTGTTTAGGATTTAACAAATGTTTAGCTAAATGCATTCTAGCATACAAGAAACACTAATTTAGATCTATGGGAAAAGAAACAAATTCAGACCATATTTTTGAGTAATTTTATTCCTTCAGCTGGGTTTTTGATCAGTAAATCTATATTATACTTATTTCATTGAAGTAGGCTAGATTTACTAATGCTGGAATGATCTTCAAATATCTTTTAGATAGTGATTTTACTGGTTCTTTTTATTTGATATTTTGATCAATTTTGCTCACATTCACCGAATTCAGGTTTTAGAAAATGAAATTTAAGTTGGTGGGATAAAAGTGGCCCTTTTTGCTGAGAAATTTTCTACAATGATTGGATTTTAATACTTAGTTGCAAGCTTCAGAAAAAAATCTGGGTGCAATGTGAAACTGAACATAGTCTGCAAGTATTCAATGGTAGAAAATGTGACTATTGTCACTGTGGTTGGTTATAAAGCAAACCTTTAATTCAAAATTTAACCAAAGACAAAAAACTTACTACAATTACTGCAGCAATTCTTTTAGCAACTATTGGATTGATCTGCAAAACGTGAGCAAATTGCCATCCAGAGAGATCAAAGATAACCTTTACACCATTTTGTTGTGTCTTGACCTCCTTCACAATTAGTTCTGATGTGATTAGGCTGACACGAAATACTTCATAGACTGAAAACAGCTTGGGATCCCAATGTCCTAGAAAAAGAAATGGATAGTGATCAGATACCAGTCATTTTCCTTTATTTCAACCTCACTTAGAAAAGATAAATTCACTCAATATTATCTAATAGAACTGCTTCAGATTTCCCTTTCTATTTGATCTCCACTGTTTGGTAACCTGTGAGGAACATCAGACATGATTCTAATTCCATCCATTATTTATCTCCAGCTCCATTTTCACACAATCTCAAGACATCCTTACCTTACAACACCAACATGACTGCCAGGATCAAGTTGAGCTGCAACCAGGAGTTGTAATGCAGAAGTCAAGAATCTACTGGAAGTCAGGAGGAGGCTCAGTCAGGCTGAACCAAGTGGCCAGATAGACTTGCTTCCAGATCCTCAACTTTGGCACGGCCCCTTTCACTTAATTGGGTACACTGGGCTTGTCAAAGAGATTGAAGGCTAGAACAAGGGCTGCAACAACACGAATAGGAAGTTTGTTAAGTAGCAGGATAGAATAATAGAGAAGAAGTGTTCACACTGGAGGGAAGGGTACAGTCAGCTTCCTCAGGAGTTAGTAGTGCAGCCAATTTTATTAAAATATGGTATGTGTTAATGGCTATGATTTGGATGTACAAGCCAGAATTTCCAAATATACATATTTTACCATTTAGAGTTTTAATGAAATTTAGAAGACAGTAATGGCCTTCAACGAGATTCATACAGTTGGATAAGTGCAGAGAAATGTTGAGATACATGAAATGTTTATGTTGGTTAATAGAATGGAGAAGGCAATATAAACTCTCTTCATGTGACATCCTAATACATAAGCTGAGAAATCAGATATAATTATGTGTTTTATGTTTAAATACCCATTGTTTTTTAAGTGCTTTGAAAAATGCTGACCATTTCTGATAGGAGTCCCACCCACTGCAACCTCTGCCTGCAAACCCCTTTAAGGTAGCTAATGCTTTTCTTGTATTATTTCCCCATGAAATGTTGCAGCCAACATTTGCAATGTTCATTTCTGCCTCACCAGTGAAAAAACAAGGTGAACTAATAATGTGCAACCTATGACCACAACTTATAGCTCCCAGAAAAACAGAAAGACAAACCATGCAACAGTAGATATGCTCATAAAGAATCCAGAGCAACACTCACAAAGTACTGGAGAAGCCCAGCAGGTCAGGCAGCATTTAGTGGATGGAATAAAGAGCCTGCGTTTCAGGCTGAGACCCTTCATCAGGACTAGAAAGAAAAGGGGAAGGAGCCAGAATCAGAAGGTGGCAGGGTGGGGGTGGGGGGAGATGAAGAAGTACAAGCTAGAAGCTGATAAGTGATTTGAACAATAAAGCGATCACTAAATGTCCTTAGCAATATTCATGTTACATGCTTCATTCAAATAAAAAATAATAAATGTAATAATTCCAAAAACTACAGAGGTGCAGTGTATTGCTGGTTTAACCAGGAGATGGCATGGGGAAAAATACAATGCATGAAAATGATGTCTCCATGAACAGTACAACAAAACTGCTAGTGTACTCAAAATAACAGAATCTTGAAAGGGGAAAAAAAATCAACATTGGTTTTGTAATCATTCTAATGCTAAGTAGGATATTTCTTTGTACATTCCTCATATCAACGCTTCATTTATTTAGCAAAGTATTCCCCTGAAGACTAGGGAATACAGATTAATGGGACTCATGTGCAGTACAATGAGCTTCTTTAATTATAGAATCAAAGGGAAGATACAGTACTTACCAATTTTGTATATCAAAACTCTGCTTCCACTAGAATCACGAGACCTCAAAACAGCATGGTAACCAGCCTTAAGGAGACCTATGATGGATGATGGCCTCAGGTCTGCACTGATCTCAGGGCATTCCGCTCTCCATTTATGGTAGTTTGACAGTAACTGTGAAGTCAACGTGGAAAGGTTTTATTTGGGCAACAAAATTCCTCACTCCTTGAATAATTGAAAAGTAATGCCAAATATTTACGTTTATTTTTAAAAATTCACTGTTATTATGTCTCTCTGGAAGTTATCTTTCTTAATGCACAATTCCTCATGCAGATGAAGGTAGAGCAGTGATACAGTGTATATGGATTTCAGTAGAACGTTCCCCATGCAGGGCACATTCAGAAAGTAAGGAGGCATGGGATCCAAGGAGACCTTGCTTTGTGGATCCAGAATTGTCTTGCCCACAGAAGGCAAAGGGTGGTTGCAGATGGTTCATATTCTGCAGAGTCTCTCTGGGCTTCCAAATCTGGTGTTAAGTGGTACACAGGAGTGTAACAGACTTAGTGGATAAGGACGCTGCCCCGCAGTGACAACTAACTAGTCTAGTGATGCCATCCGTTGACCAGCACTCTGGTTCCTCCGCATGCCACCAAGGTGGCTGTACCATCGACCCTTTTGGATTCATCTGCACAGACACCATCAGATGCACTGCTGCCAGCGTCCTCACTGGGTGCAGCCTTTGTCTGAAGAGGCATAACCTACAAAGTAGCAAAGGCATGCTTACCTCCTTGACTTAGCTAACCAGGATTCTACTACTAGATCTAGTCTAGTAGGATACCGATTGAACATCACCTTCACGGCTAGTTTAGACCTGCCAGAGAACGAATCTCCACTGTACTTATCTTCAGAGTTGGAAGCCCAGAGAGACCGTACAGTGGGGGCACAACACCATCTGTCTTATTACTGTGCAAGGCATGTTGGAGCAGAGTTTCTGGATGGTGGAAAGCCCTGTGGCGGTGAAGGTCATGTGACGAAGCAGGAAGCTGCTAGCATGAACTCGGCACATAGGCGGCTCACATAAGATGGTCATTACCTTGTTGAGTTTTCTGAGCCACAACAGGGTTAGGCAGTTATGTGAGTGTCAGGGCAGCCCCTTTTAGGGATAGCACTGCCCGCCCTGGAAGGGGAAGCCCCTAGAAAAGGTGGGGTAAAGAAAGCTTGCTCAGATCTCACCTGGCTGGCTCACCGCAGCCGTGGGTCTTCACCACTGCGGTAAGAGGTTTAAGAAGATGAATCTGACTGTTGCCACATGGAATGTGCGAACAATGCTGGATAATGACTCAAGACCGGAAAGGAGAACTGCTTTGATAGCTAAGGAATTGGCAAGATACAACATTGATATTGCTGCGCTCCAAGAGACAAGGATTGAAAGACAAGGCCAGATCCAAGAAAATACTCATACTTTCTTTTGGATTGGGAAAACCAATGAAAGGAAAGATTCAGGTGTGGTCCTTGCTATTTCCAACAAGATTGCTAGCAAATCGCAAACACTTCCGATAGGGATATCTGAAAGTATCATGCGACTACGTGCTCCCATCAGAAAGGATCATTTCTTGAATTGATCAATGTGTATTCACCAACCATGGCATATTCTGACGAAGACAAGGAGTCCTTCTATCAGGAACTGGCTAAAGTAACTGATAATGTCCCTAGGGCAGACAAGTTGCTCATCTTGGGGGATTTCAATGCCAGGGTAGGCAAGGATCACAGTCCCTATGAAGATGTCATTGGCAAATTTGGTAAAGCCAAAAAGAACACCAATGGTGACCTTATGTTAAACTTTTGTGCTCAGAGGGAATTGTGTGTTACTTTATTTTGTCAACCTGAAAAGAACTACTTCACCTGGATGCACCCAAGGTTAAAGCATCTCCATTTGCTTGACTATGTTGTGACTCACAGAGCAGATATGCCAGAGGTTCTATCGACAAAAGAAATGCGTGGAGCAGAGTGCACATCTGATCATTACATGGTACGATCACAACTTAGACTTAAACTGCTGATGCCAAGTAGAAAAATCCCTAGTGAAGCACCCAAGAAATTGGAGGCCGACAAGTTGGCCAGTGAGGAACATCAGAGGAGACTTGTCACAGCATTGGCATTATCTCTCCACGAAGACAAAGACCCTCTCAGTGACCCAACCAATATTGAAGAATGCTGGAAGCAGCTCAGGAAAACCATCCATTCAACTGCAAGTGTAGTGCTTGGCCACCCTAAGAGCAAAACTCCTGACTGGTTTCAAGAACAAAATGATTCAATTCAAGTACTGTTGGAGATGAAACAAAGGCTTTATATGTGTCACTTGAAAGAGAACACTGAAAGAAGCAAAGCAGCGTTTAAGGCCATGAAAGCCAAAGTTCAAAGGGAGATCAGGGCTATGAAGAACAACTGGTGGAATAAGAAAGCAGAAGAACTGCAAGAAATGTCAGACAGGAATGACTACCACGGGCTCTTCTCAGGACTGAAAGCTATCTATGGTCCAAGAAGCAATACAGTGGCCCCAGTAAAAACTGCAGATGGGAGCAAGCTATGCACTGACAGGAAAGACATCATTGAGCGATGGAGGGAACACTTCTGTAACCTTTTAAACCAACAAGGTGCAGCTGACCACAATGCACGTGAAAGGCTCAGAGCTGGACCGGTAAGAGAAGAGCTGTATGGACTCATCACTATAACAGAACTTAATAAGGCTTTAAAAGGTACCAGGAGTGGTAAAGCACCCAGGCAAGATGGCACTCCATCAGATGTACTGAAGCATGATGGTCCTGCCCTGAAGACTGAACAGTTAAACTTATATAATGCTTGTTGGCAGAATCAATGTCTCCCTCAGGACTTCAAAGATGCGCTGATAGTCATCATCTACAAAAAGAAAGGCGACCGTAGTGTTTGTGGAAACCACCAAGGAATCTCCCTTCTGTCCACAGCTGGCAAGATTATGGGGAAGGTACTGCTCAACCAGCTCAAGATCATCTCGGAAGATGTGCTTCCTGAAAGCCAATGTGGCTTTAGGGCTAAAGAGCAACCACTGATGTGATTTTTACTTTGAGGCAACTCCAGGAGAAGGTGATAGAACAGCAGCAACCATTGTACATTGTCTTTGTTGATTTCTCACAAGCATTTGATACGGTGGACAGAGAAACGCTCTGGGGAGTGCTCAAAACTTATGGCTGTAAAGATAGGCTGGTTACGATGATCAAGTTGTTTCACGAAAACATGCCTGACAAAGTATCTATCAGAGGGGATGTCAGTGAAGCCTTCACCATCAACCATGGGGTAAAACATGGATGCATTCTTGCTCCAACTTTGTTCACACTATGTCTTGCTGCAGTTTTGGAAATAATATACCATAATTTGGACAAAGGTGTGTACATCAGGACTCATTCAGATGGAAAATTGTTCAACCTGTCAAGACTCAAAGCTTCAACCAAATCAAGAGAGATATGAGTCAGAGAGCTTTTGTACGCAGACAACTCAGCCCTGGTTGCTACTGATGTTAATGTGATTCAAGAAATTGTACACCACTTCTCATTTGCTGCCACTCTTTTTGGCCTAAGAATCAATGTCTCCAAAACTGAACTTCTGTACCAGCCTCCTCCTCTGTGTAGTCCCAGTGAGACCCAACCACCAGTCATATCGGTCAATGGGGTAGCACTGAAAAGTTCTGACTCTTTCACATACTTAGGAAGTGCTGTGACCAACAACAACTCATCAGATCTGGAAGTTGAGAGGAGAATTCAATCAGCTACAAAAGTCTTTGGTGCTTTGCAGAAGCGACTTTGATCTCGCCACAACATTAAAATGGCAACCAAGGTCAAAGTGTGTAACACAGCTGTTTTACCATCTCTGCTTTATTCAACTGAAACGATGATATTGTATTGGAAGCACATCAAGAAATTGACCAAAACACAACTCAGGCATTTACACCAAATATTACACATCAAGTGGCAAGGGAGGGTACCAGATGTGGAGATGCTCAAACATGCTGGGACAGTTGGGGCAGAATTGCTCATCACAGCTTCTCAGCTGCGTTGGACTGGTCATGTCACAAGAATGAGTGATGATCATTTACCCAAAGCTGTTTTCTGTGGCGAGCTACATGAAGGAAAGAGGAAACATGGTCGTCAAAAGCTGCGGTACAAAGATGTGCTCAAGCACCATATGAAGAACACTGACATTAATGTCAACACCTGGGAGAAAGATGCTTTGGACAGAAGAAGTTGGCACTGCATTGTCAGGAAGTCAATCCCAGCTATCGAGGAGAAAAGGCAGAAGAAATATGAAGCAGGTCATGAATGCAGAAATTCGGTGCTAGACCAGTCAAATCACAGATGCAACCGATGTGGGAAACAGTGCCGATCCATTGCTGGTCTTGTGGCCCATAAACATGCCTGCAGAGACTAAACTCAGCACAGTCAATATTGAAATAAATGGACAGCCGAAGAAGAAGTATTCTGCAGGGAGGTCGGTGACCAACGGTGTTCTGCAGGGATCTGTCCTGGGATCCCTCCTCTTTGTGATTTTTAGAAATGATCTGGATGAGGAAGTAGAATGGTGCTTTAGTAAGCTTGCTAATGGCAAAAGTTGGGGGTGTTGTGGATAGTCTGGAAGGTTGTCAAGGTTACAGCAGGACATCAATAGGATACAAAACTAGGTTGAGAAGTGGCAGATGGAGGTCAACCCAGATAAGTTTGAAGTAGTTCATTTTGGTAGGCCAAGTTTGAAGACAGAACACAATATTAATGGAAAAACTCTTGGCAAGTCGGAGGCTCAGCAAAATCTTGGGTTCCATGTCCATAGGACACTCCAGCTACTGCACAGGTTAACAGTGTTGTTAACAAGGCATATGGTATAATGGACTTCATCAACTGTAGGATTGAGTTCAAGAGCCATGAGGTAATGTTACAGCTGTAAAAGACCTTAGTCAGACCCCACTTGGAGTACTATGTTACAGGAAGGATGTGGATACTATAGAGAGAGTGCAGAGGAGATTTAAAGGGGTGTTGCCTGGATTGAAGAGCATGCCTTATGAGAATAGGTTGAGTGAACTTGGCCTTTTCTCCTTGGAGTGACAGAGGATGAGTGATGTATAAGATGATGAGAGGCATTGATCATGTGGATAGCCAGAGGCTTTTTCCCCAGGGCTGAAATGGCTAACACGAGGGGGCTTAGTTTTAAGGTGCTTGGAAATAGGTACAAGGGGGATGTCAGAGGTAAGTTTTTCCACAGAGATTGGTGGGTGCGTGGAATGCACTGCCAGTGTTAGTGGTAGAGGCGGATACAATAGGGTCGTTTAAGAAACTCTTAGGTAGGTACATGGAGCTTAGGAAAATAGAGGGCTATGCGCTAGAGTATTTCCAGGCAGTTTCTCGAGTAGGTTACATGGTTAGCACAACATTGTGGGCTGAAGGGCCTGTCACGTGCCACAGATTTCTATGTTATATATTCCATATACAAATGTTTAAATGGTACCATAAATTAATTTTACCCAAACTCAAATCAGTACTTGCCCACTCCAGGAAAAATTTCTCGCCCTCCATAAGCATTTTGCATGTGCTCATGAAGCCCAACATGTCAATCAGTGTCTATCACTTAGCCACAAATCTAGTTCTTAAACAATGTACATGCAACCCGCCAGCGCACAGAACACAAACATTACAGAAGGCCTGAGCTGAAGGGATGAGCCATGGTGTGGTGTTAAAGGACCTGACATTACCTGGATATCTGCCAGTTTTAGTCAATGCAGCCTTATTCTATGTCCTCATCCACAGTAGTTGCCCTGCTACAAGGAGACATGACATTTCCTACCCCTACAATTCATCTCTTCTTCTCAAAGTCTCAGAAGCCCTCTATAGACTCTATAATAAGTACCAATTTTCTGCCCAATTGACTTTATCCACAATATTCTCCACTGCCACCAAACTTTTCTTCAATTCCACATCTACTCTTTTGCTCCTCTTTTCATATCCTCACTTGGTCCCAGATCATCTCCCTAGCTCACTTTGATATTCTCCCCTCTCGATTATCCTCTGGCTTGACCATCACCAATTGAATACTTTTCCCAGCACAACTTGTCTCCCCACTCTCTACCACCACCATCTCCTCCATGTCCATGGGCTCCTAGCATTTCCATTGTGTTCATAAATTGAGGATGAAATGCCTTTGTGACTCTGCATACAATATATCATCACTGAATTTCAGGCTCCCTAGTACAGCTCTTCTTCACAGTGGAAAAAGTACACAGAGTTTCTTGCCCAGTAATGCACTGTCTCATGTGACAATTTTTAAGTCTCAATAATGCATGATGATGATGATGATGATGATGATGATGATGATTATTATTATTATGACTACGTTGACTGTCAGGTATTGGGCATTTTCATGCCTTACCAGGTACAGAATAAAAGACTGTGTGGTGTGCCACTCCTCACACAGACATTTCACAGTATTTTTTCTTTTTATTTTTATGAAGTCAAGTTGCGAGCTCAACATTCAACCCAGCATGGATGGAAAGTGTACTTAGGAATGGCCTGATTGGATTCGAACCCAGGAACCTCCATTCCAGAGTCTGGCGCTGTTGTCACTGAGCCACCAGCGGACCAGCCAATAATGGAGCATTACCTTTAATTGCAGAAAAGAGGCAGATTAGATGAGTGTCTGAACTACAAGAGAGGGAATTTGGTGAATGCCTATAAGATGTCTTTTTAGAGCAGCTTGTGCTTGAGCATACTCAGGGAAAGGCCATCTTAGATTGGGTGTTGGATAATCCAGATCTTATTACAGAGCTTAAGGTAAAGGAACCCTTAGAAGACAGTGATCAGAATGTAACTGAATTCATACTGCAATTTGAGAGGGAGAAGCATAAGTCACATGTATCAGTATCACAATGAAATAAAGGGAATTACAGAGGCATGAGAGAGGAGCTTGCCCAGGTGGATTGGAGGAGGATACTCGAAGGGTATGACAGAGCAGAGGTGGCTGAAGTTTCTGGGAATAGTTCACCAGATACAGGATAGATATGCCCCACAGATGAAGTAGTCCCTAAATGGCAGAGGTAGGTAACTGTGGCTGACTAGAGGACTGCATAAAAGCAAAGGAAAGGGCATATAATGTAGTAAAAGTGAGTGGGAAGTTGGATGATTGGGAAGAGTTTAAAATCCAACAAAAGGCAACTAAAAAAGCCCTAAGAAGGGAAACGATAAAATATGAGGGCGAACTAGCCGATAATATAAAGCAAGATACTAAAAGCTTTCTCATTTATATAAAGAGTAAAAGGGAGGTGAGAGTTGATACTGGATCACTGGAAAATGATGCTGGTGAGGTAGTACTGCGAGACATAGAAATGGCAGATGAACTGAATGAGTATTTAGCGTCAGTCTACTAGCAGTGTGCCAGAGCGCCGTGAGTATGTTATTAGAAAGGAAAAAAAATCTAGGCAGACTGGAAAGTTTTAAGGTGGATAAGTCACCTGGACCAGATGGACTACATCCCAGAGTCCTGAGAGAGGTTGCTGAAGAGATAATGGGTGCATTGCTCATGATCTTTCAAGAATCACTTGATTTGACCTGGTTCCAGAGAACTGGAAAATTGCAAATGACACTCCACTCTTTAAGAAGGGAGGAAGGCAAAAGAAAGGAAATTATTAGCCAGTTAGCTTAATCTCAGTGGTTGGGAAAATGTTGGAGCCTATTATTAAGGATGAAGTTTCAGGGTACAAAGACTTATTATAAAATAAGTCAAAGTCAGCATAGCTTCTGTAAAGGGAAATCTTGCCTGACAAAAGTTCTTTGAGGAAGTAACAAGCAGGATGGACAAAGATCCCACACACCCAGCTCATGGACTGTTTGTCCCACTCCCATCAGGGAGGATGTTAAGTAGCGTCCAAGCCAGGACCACCAGACTCAAAAACAGTTACTTTCCCAAGCAAAACAGCTGATCAAAACCTTCACCCACCAATTCAGACCCCCCATATACCCAAACTCACTACTTTATCATTTCCTGTTAGTCACAACTCTCCTGTGCCTCACATCACATTATGGACATAAAATCAATCTTATATATTTATTCTTTTTTTAAATTATAATTTTCTTTATCTTATTGTGTTTCTTTTTGTGCTGCATCAGAACCACAGTAACAATTACTTTGTAATCTTAAATCTTGAATGAATTGTCAAAGCCACAATGAACAAACTATTGAAGACAAGTAATATATGGTTCCTCAGTGGTTGAAGCATTTGGTAACTTCCACTGTTTATAACCATATAACAATTACAGCACGGAAACAGGCCATCTCGGCCCTTCTAGTCCATGCCGAGCGCTTACTCTCACAAACCTATGTTTGTTTAACCTTTGAATGATTATGACAATACAAATTCCACAATGATTAGATTCAAAGATAGAAACATACCTTTATCCGACTGATTCCACAATGACCATCAAAAATCTCCGTATATTAATCCTGGTTCACCTCGTCATATTCCTTCAACGCCCCACCAAATTCCCCATCATACCTACACACAAGGGGCAATTTACATTGTATAACTAATTCTGTCAACGGGCACATCTTTGGGAATGTGGGAGGACACTAGAGCAATGGAGGAAATCCAAGCTGCAAAAGGGAAAATGTGCATACTCCACATTCTGGCAGCACTGATGGCAGGGGAAACAACCTGGCATCAGGTCCTCCAAAAGATGGAAGAAATATACAATCAATGGAATCACCAATGACTGGTCATTAAAAAATACCATACAGTCAATCTTTCAGGGAGCCAGACTAATACTGATTTGCTGCTGAACTCAGTCTCATTAACACAATGAATTTGGATTGCCACCTGCAATTGTTATGGTCAATCTGTATCGACTGTGATGGAGTAATTGAGTTCCATACTGTTCTGTCATGCTTAATCATGTATCTTCCAACAAGCAAATCCGTTCAATAGACTTTAAGATGGTTGGTGATTCAAAATACCATGACTTCCCTTATTGTAACTTTGTCTGATCTCCGGTGGGTCAGCTCTGCAGTCCCATTGTCCACTGCCATGCCTAATGTGGGGTTCTTTCCCATGTGTCTTTAACAACCTTGTGGAATTCAGCACTTGAAGTGAATGGTTGTGCTTTTCATCCCTTCCAAATCATTCACTTCATTAACAACATTGAATTAACTAGTCTGGCAGCCTCCTTAATCCCCAAGGCAATTGACAGGAAAAGTGGAATGTCTCCACCATGCTCATCATCTCTGGATCTGTACCCTCTGCATCTAATGCTCCTCAGCTAGCTTCAGCTAAACATGAAGACTCTTTGTCTGGACAGAATCAAACGTTTGTGTTTTGTGTCCATTTTCTCACAGTTACTGACAGTAACCTCTTTAGTTCTTTATGGAGTAGTTAAGGATAGGCTAAGCCCATAAGACCATAAAATGCAGAGGCATTTAGCTCTTTAAATCTGATCCACCATTTCATCATGGCTGATCCAATTTGTCTCTCAGCCCTAATCTCCCATCTTTTCTTCATATCCTACCATGTCCTGACCAATCAAGAATCCATCAAACTCTGCCTTAAATATACATAAAGACTTGGTTTCCACAGATGCTTCTGGCAAAGAATTCCACAGATTCACCACTCTCAGGCTAAAGAAATTCCCCTTCATCTGCATTCTAAAAGTACGCCCCGCTACTCTGAGGCTGTGTCTTCTGGTCTTAGACTCTCCCACTATATGAAACATTTTCTCCACATCCACTCTATCAAGGCCTTTTGCCATTTGATAGGTTTCAATGTTGTCACCCCTCATTCTTCTGAACCTTAGCGAATACAGGCCCAGAGTCATCAAACGCTTTTCATATGACAAGCCATTCAATCCTGGAACTATTTTCGTGAACCTCCTTTGAATTCTCTCCAGTTTCAGCACATCCTTTCTAAGGTAAGAGCCCAAAACCACTCACATCACTCCTAGTGAGGCCAAACTGGTGCTTTACAAAGTCTCAACATTACATCCTTGTTTTTATATTCTAGACCTTTGGAAATGAATGCTAATATTACATCTGCCTTCCTCACCACAGGCTCATCCTGCAAATTAACCTTTAGGGAATACTGCACAAGGTCTTCCAAGTCCCATTGTGCATCAGTTTTCTGTATTTTCTCTCTATTTGGAAAATAGCCAACCCTTTCATTTCTTCTACCAAAGTGCATGGCCATACACTTTGCAACACTGTATTCCATCTGCCATTTCGTTACCCATTCTCTTAAACTGTCTAAGTCCTTCTGTAACCTCTCTACTTCATCAAAAGTACCTGCCCCTCCACCTATTGTCATATTAACTGCAACCTTTGCAACAAAACCATCAATTCTATCACCCAAATCACTGACTTATAGCGTAAAAAGAATAGGTCCCAATACAGACCCATGTGGAACAACACTAGTCACTGGCAGACAGCCAGAAAAGGCTCCCTTTGTTCCCACTCTTTGCCTCCTGCTTTATACATGGTAGAATCTTCCCTGTAATACCATGGACTCATAGCTTGTTAAACAGCCTCATGTGTGGCAACTTGTCAAAGGCCTTCTGAAAATCCAAGTACACAATATCAACCCATTCACCTTTGTCTATCCTATCATTATTTCTTCAAAAAATTCCAACAGATTTGTCAGGCACGATTTTCTCTTGAGGAAACCATGCTGACTATGGCCTAATTTATCATGTGCCTCCAAGTACCTTGCCTTAATAATCAATCCCAAGATAATCCCAACCACTGAGGCCAAACTAACTGGCATTTAGTTTCCTTTCATCTGCCTCTCTCCCTTCTTGAAGAGTGGACTGACACCTGCACTTTTCCCGAATCTAGTAATTCTTGAAAGATCATAACTAATGTCTCCACCATCTCTTCAGCCACCTCCTTCAGAACCCTGTGGTGTTGACCATCTGGTCCAGGTACCTTATTTACCTTCGAACCTCTCAATTTCCTTCCGGTAGATGGAGCTCTTTGTCTGGGAAGGCAGTCCATCTAAGAGAGGGAAGACTCTGATTTCAAACTTCCGTTGCTTTGTGGCCATACCCACTCATGGGAAAGGCTTTAGGAGTAAACCCTGAGGACAAATCCGGAGCTGGAGTCCCTAAGGCAGTCCAACGTTGCTTCAACCTTGTTCTGGCGACTCCTGCGACGACACCGGTGCCAAGCTGTATCGGCTCTTGCCCTTCCCTTGGACAACATTGGTGGTGTGGAGAGTGAAGACTCACTGCATGGGCAACTGTTGGTCTTCCATAAATCCTTGCCCAGGCCTGCATCCTGGAAACTATTCCAGGCACAGATCCATGGTCTTGCGAGACTAACGAATGCCACCAAATTTCAGTTTCCCAAGAACCTTCTCTCTAGTACTGCTAACTTCAAACACTTCATGGCCCCTAACACCTAGAGCTTCCACCAAACTGTTAATGTCTTTCACAGTGAAAATTAATACAAAATACTTAATCAGTTCATTTGCCATTTCATTGTCCCCCATTACTACAGCACCAGCATCATTTTCCATTGGTCCAATATCCACTCTCACCTCTTTTACACTTTATGTATCCGAAGAAACTTTTGATATCCTCTTTAATATTACAGGCTAGCTGGCTTTTGTATTCCATCTTTACCTTCTTAATGACTGCTTAGTTGTGTTCTGCTGGTTTTTAAAAGCTTCCCAATCCTCTAACTACATTCTCACTCATTTTTGCTCTATTATATGCCCTCTCTTTGGCATTTACATTAGCTTTGACTTCTTTTGTTAGCCACGGTTCTGTCATCTGCCTTTAGAATATTTCTTCCCCTTCGGGATATGTATATCCTGTGCCTTTCAAATCGCTTCCAGAAATCCCAGCCAATATTGCCATGCTGTCATCTCTGCCAATGTTCTTTTCCAATCTATTCTGGCCAACTCCTCTCTCACACCTCTGTAATTCCCTTTACTCCACTGTAATACTGATACAGCTGACTTTAGCTTCTCCTCAAGTTTCAGGGTGAATTTGATCATATTATATGATCACTTGCCACTTTTATTTTAAGCTCTCTAATCAATTCCAGTTCATTTTACAACACCCAATCCAGAATAGCTGATCCCCTAGTGGGCTCAACCACGAGTTGAACTAAAATGCTATTTCATAGGCTCTCTAGAAATTCCCCCTCCTGGAATCCAGCACCAACCTGATTTTCCCAGTCTACCTCTATATTGAAATTCCCCATGACTATTATAACATTGCCCTTTTGGCATGCAATTTCAATCTCCCATTTTAATTTGTAGATCATAGACTGTTTGGGGGTCTGTATACAGCTCCCATCAGGGTCTTTTTACCCTTGCAGTCCCTTAGCTCTATGCACAATGATTCGACACCTTTTGAGCCTAGGTCACCTCTTCCTAATGATTTGATCTAATTTTTTACCAACAGAGCAACACCACTCCCAATGCCTTCCCGACTGTCCTTTCGATACAATGTGTATCCTTCGATATTAAGCTCCCAGCTATAATCTTCTTTCTGCCATTTTTCAGTGAAGCCTACATCTTCATACATGCCAACCTGTAACTGTGCTACAAATTAATGTCTTAATCCGTATACCACACAATTCAAATATAACACCTTCAGTCCTGTATTTGCCCGTTTCGATTTTTGCCACGTTTTACATTGCAATTCATCCTGTTGACTGCAATTTTGCCCTTTCTTCGCCACACATTGCCTCTGTTTGTAAACCAGCTACCTCAGCTTCAGAATCAGATTTAATATCAGCAGTATGTGTCATGAAAGTTGTTAACTTTATGGCAGCACAATGAAATGCTTGATAAATAGATATAGAGAAAAAGCACAGTTACATTAAATATACGTATGTCTATTAAACAGTTAAAATAAGTAGTGCAAAATAACAGAAAATAAGTGGTGAGGTCGTGTTCACGGGTTCAATGTCCATTTAGAAATTGGATGGCAGAGGGGAAGAAGCTGTTCCTGATTCACTGAGTGTGTGCCTTCAGGCTCCCTGACAGTAACAATAGGAAGACATGTCCTGGCCACTGGGGGCCCTTAATGATGGAGAATGCCTTCCTAAGGCACTGCCCTTTGAAGATGTTGTGCATTCTATGGCAGGTGGTATCCATGAGAGAGCTTACTAATTTTACAAGTTCAGCACTTCTATCCGCCTTGCCTATGATACTTCTTACACTGAAATATTGCATCTCAAGACACTGATCATATCATGCTCAACCTTTTGATTTCTGACTTTGTCTAAGGTCTTACCAACATCTGCCTCCACAACTGCTCCACTAACTGTTCTGGCACTCTGGTTCCCATCCCCCTGCAACTCTGGTTTTAACCCAACTAGTTCAGAATCATAATCAGAATCAGGTTTATTATGACCAGCATGTGTTGCGAAATTTGTTAACTTAGCAGCAGTTCAATACAATACTTAATATAGAAGAAAAATAATAAATAAAACAATTACAGAATAGGTATATTGAATAGATTAAAAATTGTGTAAAAATAGAAATAATACATATTTAAAAGTGAGGTAGTGTTCATGGGTTTAATGTCCCTTTAGGAATCAGATGGCAGAGGGGAAGAAGCTGTTCCTGAATCGCTGAGTGTGTGTCTTCAGGCTTCTGTATCTCCTACCTGATGGTAACAGTGAGAAAAGGGCATGCCCTAGGAACTATCATTAAAGATGGATGCCGCTCCTTGAAGATGTCCTGGGTACTTTGTAGGCATGTGCCCAAGATGGGGCCAAATAAATTTACAATCCTCTGCAATTTCTTTTGATCCTCTGCAATAGCCACCACCCCCCATACCAGACAGTGATGCAGCCTGTCAGAATTCTCTTCACAGTACATCTATAGAAGTTTTTGAGTGCATTTGTTGACATACCAAATCTCTTCAAACTCCTAATGAAGTATAGCCACTGTCTTGCCTTCTTTATAGCTACATTGAAATATTGGGACCAGGTTAGAGATCTTGGCACCCAGAAACTGGAAACTGCTCACTCTCTCCACTTCTGATCCCTCTATGAGGATTAGTATGTGTTCCTTTGTCTTACCCTTCCTGAAGTCCACAATCAGCTCTTTTGTCTTATTGACATTGAGTGCCAGGTTGTTGCTCCGGCACCACTCCACTAGTTGGCATATCTCACTCCTGTATGCCCTCTCGTCACCACCTGAGATTCTACCAACAATGGTTATGTCATCAGCAAATTTATAGATGGTATTTGAGCTGTGCCCAGCCACACCATTGTGGGTATAAAGAGAGTAGAGCAGTGGGTTAAGCACTCACCCCTGAGGGGCACCAGTGTTAATCGTCAGTGAGGAGGAGATACTCTCACCAATCTGCACAGATTGTGGTCTTTCAGTTAGGAAGTTGAAGATCCAATTGCAGAGGGAGGTACAGAGGCCCAGGTTCTGTAACTTCTCTATCAGTACTGTGGGAATAATGGTGTTAAATGCTGAGCTATGGTTGACGAACAGCATCCTGACATAGGTGTATGTATTGTCCAGGTATCCTAAGGCCAGATGAAGAGCCATTGAGATTGCATCTGCTGTTGACCTATCGTGACAATAGGCAAATTGCAGTGGGTCCAGGTCTTTGCTGAGGCAGGAGTTCAGTCTAGTCATGACCAACCTCTCAAAGTATTTAATCTCTGTAGATGTGAGTGCTACATGACGATAGTCATTAAGGTAGCTTAGGCACTGGTATAAATGTTGCCTTTTTGAAGTAAATGGGAATTTTCACCTGTAGCAGTGAGAAGTTGAAAATATCCTTGAATACTCCCACCAATTGTTGGCACAAGTTTTCAGAGCCTTACCAAGTACTCCAGCGGGGCCTTTCACCTCATGAGGGTTCACTCTCTTTAGAGACAGCCTAACATTGGCATCTGAGGTAGAGTTCACAGGATGACTGGGTGCAGCAGGGATCTTCACAGCTGTAGTTGTGCGTTCCTATCAAAGTGGGCATAGAAGGTGTTGAGTTGATCTGGTAGTGAAGCATCACTGCTATTCACACTATTGGACTTTGCTTTGTAGGAAGTAATGTCTTGCAAACCCTGCCAGAGTTGTCATACATCCAATGTCACCTCCAACCTCATTTAAAATTGTCTCTTTGCCCTTGAAATAGCCCTCCACAAATTATACCTGGTTTTCTGGTACAGACTTGGGTCACCAGTCCTGAATGCCACAGATCTAACCTTCAGTTTCGTGTTTACCTCCTGGTTCATCCATGGCTTTTGGTTTGGGAATGTACAGCAAGTCTTTGTAGGCACACACTCATCCGCACAGGTTTTAATGAAGTCAGTAACAACAGCAGTATACTCATCCAGGTTCGAAGATGAATCCCCGAATACAGTCCAGTCCACTGATTCAAAGCAGTCCTGAAAGTGCTCCTGTGCTTCCCTTGTCCATGCCTTCTTGGTCCTCACGTCGGGTGCTGCAGTCTTCCGTCTCTGCCTATACTCAGGGAGTAGAAGTACAATCAGGTGATCAGACTTCCCGAAGTGAGGGCATGGGATAGTACAGTAGGCAGGACTGCCGAGGTTTTTCTCTTTTCCATAGATGCTGCCTGGCACGCTGAGTTCCTCCAGCATTTTCTCTGTGTGCTCTTCAGATTTCCAGCATCTGCATATTTTCTCTTGTTTGTGATTTGGTCTATTCAGTTGTGATTGAATTCCTCAACACACACCAAGCTGAATGTCTAGACTGAGTAAGAATTATCATCATTGCCTATAACAGCCTCTTCAACACCTTGACAGCCAGTGAAACACACCCTGGAGAGAGTATTTCTAACAACTAAATGAGTGAATTGTATTTGTTTTATTGCTTCCCCATTCTGTTCAAAGCATTTACACTTTCTTCCATCACAAATGACATTTTGGTCAAGGTACAGCGCAGTCTCCCTACACTTAATGATGGGAATGAAGCACATGCATATATTTGCCTAAAATACATTCTGCCCTTCACCCACATCTCAAGCAAACTCTAGATCCTTTACATACTCAGAAAATAATGGTATACTGGCAGCCTGGTACCATCTGAACAATTGGTTTGCCGGAAGCCTGGCTGTTTTTCAGCCTGCCGATCATCTTACTGAGAAGGTACTCATTACTGGTTCAACCAGTATTACTTCTGCCTCTCAGTAACCATTTTCTCTTCTGGCTGCGATATCTGAAACTTCCAGAGTCAGGTTGCAGTGCGAACTTCCCTTCTCGCAAGAAGGGTCACTTGCTCCTGGCTCCAGAGAAGCCCTAAGTTTCTGAGTCCCACTGATCACGTCACATCTTCCTGCATGACTATTAACACAGGAGCTAAACTTAGAGCTCTGGTGCCTCTCGATTACGATTGGGTAACATGAATGACTGGTTCGTATTTTTTATCAAAGTGCCCTGCATTTGTATCCCATAAGAGCGACGTTCAATGCTATCACCCCACTTTTTGATGAGTTGTATAAATTAGCTCATCTTGTAACAGTTGTCACAATTGTTTCAGCTGAGGAATTCCATCATGCCACATTTGCACTGTCATCATGAAAACATTTTCAGACTCCTCTGGTTTCTGTGGTAACAGAAAATAATCACCAACATGTCTGCATAATAATTGGATCCGTTCTCAAAACAAATATGAGAGCACAAAGAATGGAAATAAAGCTCGATGCAAACGAGGATCCCATTTCAGGTTTGGTTAACGGCACACAATGTTCTCACACCTTCTAAACCCCAGTGTACAATCCTTACCACATGTGCCTCACACTGTAACAATTTCCATACTGACAATAATATATCACAGCCCTGACCAGGATCTACGAGCTATTTATCAAGATCACTGTGTTTTTTGAAAACACAAACCAGATTTCATCTTGCTCTTCTACTGTTCAAATTCCTCTACTAAAATATCTCCATTTGGTGAAGAATTTAAAGTGCTGTTCTGACCACTGGCACAGCTTCCAAGATGGCGGCATGTTTAGATGCAGAAGCCGCTTGGGAGCCAAACAAAGTTGATTTTGGCCTTTTTAGACAATCACAGGACAATGTTGGACATTTAGAACTGCAGGGGTACCCCATCAGTGAGCTGCTCGTTGGTGGAGGAACTGGACTTGGTGTGGACTGTGTTACTGCCTGCTGCAGGAAGGCAATGTAGTCAGTGCACAAACGTGGTGTGAAGTCTACCAATGAACGATTGTCTTGGACTTTTCTCTTGCAATTGCAAGGCCCTGTTTGGGCATCGATAATGTAAAATACCACGAGTCCACTTCCCTTGTTTATTGGTGAGACAAGCAGCAGGGGAGCTGCTTGGCCTTGGTTGTAGCAACAAGCCGTGGAGTTGCCTTTTGCAGCAGTCCAGGAGAGGAGGTGGTGCACCATAAAGTCCATGCTCACTTGGGGGCTGGCCTCTCATGTTGGTGCTGCCATCTAGTGTTCGATCAGTGAAATGACCAGCTGGATTGCACCCATTCGTCTGCAGACTGCTGAGAAAAGTTTTCTGTTAATGACAGCACCGATTAACCATTAATTTACAGGACATATCACTCAGGGACTTGGGCTATTTGGTATATATATACTTTTTTGTATGACTGCTTATACTTATTATCTTGTATGTGTTATATGTGCCTTGTGCTGTGGTTTCAAAGGATCAGTGGTTCATTTGTTATCAAAGTATACAACTTAAAATTCTTCATCTCCAAGTAGCCATGGAAAAAAGGAAGAGCAGAAAAGCAGCACGATCATCACCCCACAAAAATGGAACAGGCACATCAACCCCCAAATCACTCCTGCATAAAAAAAAAATTAACACAATGGAACAGGCACATCAATCCCCAAATCCCTCCTCCTACACAAAAAAATGCAAGAAAGATTGAGCGAGAAACACAGAATATAAAAAAAAACAATAAGACTGAAGGTCTATACTCCAAGCCCACATCCAAAATGTAGAAAACCTGGACGATATTCTCCAGGCCCCCGTGACAGGCCGTTCCCTCTCACAAGAAAGGCAGCCACACTTGTTCTCCTCACTTCCCTCAACCCGAGGATCAGACCGATCCTTTTCCATAACTACCTTGAAACTAATGGCATTATGATCACCGGATGCGAAGTGTTCCCCTACACAACCTTCTGTCACCTGCCCTGCCTCATTCCTTAATATTGCACCTCTCTCATTGGAACTGCTGTAATGACTAAGGAAACTTCCTTGAATACATTGGAGAAACGTAGTCCCATCACATCCTTTTACAGTATGGGAGTCCCCGTCAATATGTGGAAAGTTAAAATCACCTACTATCACAACCTTGCGTTTCTTGCAACAGTCTGTGATCTCACTACAAATTTGTTCCTCTAAATCCTGCAGACTGTTGGGTGGTCTATAATATAGCCCCATTAATGTGGGCATACCTTTCTTATTCCTCAGTTCCATGCACAGAACCTCACTGGACAAGTTCTTCCATCTATCCTGACATTTTCCTTGCTGCCATCTGTTCCGCTATATCACATCTAAAACAACAGAACCCCAGAATATTGAGCTGCCAGTCCTGTTCATCCTGCAACCATATCTCACTAGTGGCTACAATCTCATAATTTGAGGTGGCGATCCATGCCTGAGTTCTTCTGCCTTTCCTACAATGCTTCTTGCATTGAAATAAACGCAACTCTGAACACTAGTCCCACCATGCTTACCCTTTTGCTTCTTGACTTTGTCTGAGATCTTTAACAATATCGTTGTCTCCACAAGCACTCTACTATCAGTTCTGGCACATTGGTTTCCATGTCCCATGTGAAGTGAAGAATGCTAATGTCTGGATCAAAACGACATTGAAGTCTGGTGGGTGAATTTCCCAACTGGAGGATAAGTGAGGGTACAGGAAAGAAAGTGATGCTTGCAAGCATAGCTTACTTATCTTGTAAACTTGGTAATGTTAACAAATTGGCCAATGGGGTTGCCTTGGACCAAGTTGAATTTAGTAAATGGACGACTTGAACACTTTTCCATACTATCATATAAATACCAATATTATAGCTAACATTATATTTAGTGCATTTAGTGCATAAACACTGCATTTAGTGTAGCTAAATGCAGTTCTGAGTCATAAGTTTCTGCAGTACTAATACATTTTAGGTGACCAGAGCTTATATGTAATACATGCTTCTTCGTATCATATCAAGTAGCTAGAAGACTGACAATGGAAAAAAGATGATCTCAGGGATTCAGACATCTCTTGTCTGATCTGCTGAGTATTTCTAGCAATATGTTTCTATTCAAGAAATATGTTGTGGGTGGAGCTAAGGAGCTTATGGTGCCTAACGGCGACTCCTTTGCTTGCATCGTCGGGAACAGCTCTATTTCCATCTTTAATATCTCTACTGCTCCCTTTCAGGGTTCTTTTGAAGACCCTGACCTGGAGTTACACGCTGACTTCGGTTCTTTGCAGGAATGGGACCCACTCTCGGGGTCTGACGAATGGCCGTTATTCGAGATACCATGGATTCGGCCGAGAAGATGAGCTCGTCTTCGAAGGTCCGCGATTTCGTGGCTCTGGAGTTGGATGAACTCGAGCTCAGTGCCTCTGCAGGAACTTGGTGTGTCGTGGGAGATGGAAGATCGAAAGCAGCGAGCTGGCTGCTGGCTGTGTACCAGAGACCCGAGTTCTTTGGGCCCGGAGCTTGGAAAAAGCAACGCAACGGACTTCTAACATCGTAAATCAGCGAGTTGTTTGTCATGTCTCCCCTCTTGCTGTGGAACAGGGACATCTCTTTTTCCCTTGTTAGGGAAAGAGAGAGAGCCTGTGGTGTGTCGAATACCGGGTGAACGAGTAGTCTTTGGGGTACTGCACGTCTGGTCTTTATTGATGCTTTGCTGCCCACTTGAGTGCTTGGTGGGGGGACACTAATGCTTTTTTTGCTGGTGGGGGAGGAGGGGTTGTTGCTTGCTGCTGCTTACGCATGGGAGTGGGGAGCTGGGGGTGCCTGAAGGTTCCAACATTTAAATGTCATTCATTCTTTGTGGCACTCCTCTGCTTTCGTGGATGTTTGGGAAGAAAAATCATTTCAGGATGTATATTGTATACATTTTTCTGACAGTAAATATACCTTTGAAACTTTGAAACCTAATGTTTTTCAGCTAAAGGTGAGATTTTGCTCTCAAATACAACGAGCCCATGTTATTACAGGAAAGATTCTAGCACGGATAAAGAAGTGGCTGATTGACAGGAGGCAAAGAGTGGGAATAAACAGAGCCTTTTCTGGCTGGCTGCTGGTAACTAGTGGCATTCCACAGCTGTCTGTGTTGGGATCAATTATCTTTACATTATATGTCAATGATTTGGATGATGGAATTGATGGCTTTGTTGCAAAGTTTGTGGATGATATGAAGATAGGTAGAGGGGCAGGTAATTTTGAGCAAATAGAGAAGCTACAGAAGGACTTAGACAGATTAGGAGAATGGACAAAGAGATGGCAGATGGAATACAGTGTCGGGAAGTGTAAGGCCATGCACTTTGGTAGAAGAGATGAAAGGGTTGATTGTTTTCTAAATGGAGAGAAAATACAAAAAAAAACTGAGGTGCAAATGGGCTTAGGAGTCCTTGTGAAAAATTCCCTAAAGGTTAATTTGCAGGTTGAGTCTGTGGTGAGGAAGGCAATCGCAATGTTAGTATTCATTTCAAGAGGACAATAATAAAATCTTGAGACTTTATAAAGGAGTACTGTGAACAGGTTTTTGGCCCCTTATCTTAGAAAGGATGTGCTGAAACTGGAGAGATTTCAAAGGAGATTCACAAAAATGATCCCAGAATTGAGTAGCTTGTCATATGAAGAGCATTTGATGGCTCTGGGCCTGTATTCACTAGAGCTCAGAAGTATGAGTCATGACCTCATTGAAATCTATCGAATAGTGAAAGGCCTTGATGGAGTGGATGTGGAGAGAGTGTCCCCTATGATGGGAGAGTCTAAGACCAGAGGACTCAGCCTCAGAATAGAGAGGTATCCTTTTAGAATGGAAATGAGGAGGAGTTTCTTTTGCCAGAGAGCAGTGAATCTGTGGAATTCTTTGCCACAGGCAGGTGTGGCAGCCAGGACTTTACGTATATTTAAGGCAGAGGTTCACAGATTCTTGAATGGTCAGTGCATTAAGGGATACAGGGAGAAGGCAGGAGATTGGGGCTGAGAGGAAAATTGGATCAGCCATGATGAAATGGTGGAGCAGGTTCGAAGGGCCAATTAGCCTAATTCTGCTCCTATATCTTATGGCCTTATGGTCTTGGGTGATCTTGCATCCATCTTGTCTTACTAATTACTTAATTGTTCCCCATCACTCATGAATGGATGCCGTGAGTAGATTTGAGGATGTATAGTGATTTCAGAGCTGTTCCATGATTTATTCTGATGTGCATGCAGTTTCCCCATTTGACACCCATACAGTTCTGCCTTACAGCCTTCATGAGTTGAGACCCACTTGTTGGTAGGTGAGAACTAGCTGCTGGGTGATTTCAATACTCATTCGCATACGCATTCATCGTTAAACAAGGTATGAGCATCTGTTTGACTGTAATGAGATAAGGAAAGGTCATGGTCATATCCAGTCCCCTAATGCAGGGTCTCTACCCAGATTAATGACGATCTCTTCATCTCCACAGATGTTGCCTGATCCCTTGGGTTCCTCTAGTAAGTTACTATTTGCTCAAGATTCTCTTGTGTGTCAATGGTAGTTTCCAGCTGTGACTACAACCTGACCCTCAAGGATGCTGAGGTTTGAGTTATTAGTGGGGTTAAATGAGAGTTGCAGGGGGTTGGGAACCAGAGTGTCAGAACAGATAGTGGAGAGGTTGTGGAGAGAGATGCTGTTAAGATCTCAGACAAAGTCAGGAATCAAGTGGTTGAGCAGGGTGGGACTAATGGTCTGAGTTGCGTATATTTCAATGCAAGTAATGTAGGAAAGGCAGATGAGGTCAGGGCATTAATCAACACCTAGAAATGTGAACTAGAATCTATAGAGGTGAGGCAAAGTGGAATCAAGTTCATGGATCCTGTACAGATAACAGAGGAGATGGTGTTTGCTGTCTAGAGACAACTTAAGGTGAAACTTGGTTGCAGGAGTGTCAGTTCTGGCAACTCAATATTCCAGGGTTCCGTTGTTTCAGGCAAAACACAGCGGGAGACATTAAAGGAGGAGGGGTGGTGTTACTAGACAGGGAAAATATCGGGGCAATGCTCAGTCAGGATGGACTGGAGAACACGTCTAGTGAGGTGCTATGGTTGGAAATGAGTCATAAGTAAGGTACGACCACGTTAATGGAGCTATATTATAGACCACACAAGAATCCAAGGGATTTAGAAGAACAAATTTGTCAAGAAATCACAGGTTGTTGCAAGAAACATAAGGTTGTTATCTTAGGTGATTTTAACTTTCCACATGTTGACTGGGACTCCCATACTGTAAAAGGACCAGATGGGACAGAGTTTGTCAGATGTGTACAGGAGCATTTTTCTTAATCAGTACATAGAAGTCCCCACAAGCAATACTTGATCTACAATTGGGGTGGAAATAGGGCAGGTGACAAAAATCTGTGAAGTAGAATGCTTGTGCATCGAGAGATCACAATGCCATTAGTTTCAAAGCTAATTATGCAAAAACAATGTCTGGTCCTCGGGTTGAGATTCTAAATTGGAGAAAGGCCATTTTGGAAATTGGATCTGACAAATTGGAAAAGGGATCTAACAAGTGTGGATTGGGACATTCAGTTTTCTGACAAAGGTGTACTTAGTAAGTGGGGAGCCTTCAAAAGTGAAATTTTGAGAGAACAAAGCTCGAATGCGGGTTTCAGAATAAAAGGTAAAGATAAGAGGTGTAGGAGCCTTGGTTTTCAAGAGATACTGAAGCACCATTTAAGATTTTAAAAAATGGAGATGCATCGTAAGTATATGAAAGTAGGAAGAAACAAGTTGCTCATGGAGTATAAGAAACGCAAGAGGATACGGGAAAGAAATCTGAAGGGCTTAAAAAATCATGGGGTTCACTTTGCAGACAAGGTGAAGGAGAATCCGAAGGGAACCCATAGGTATGTTAAGAGAAAGGGACAAAACTGGTCCTCTGGAAGACCAGAGTAGTAGCCCTAGCATGGAATCAAAAGAGATGGGGGAGATCTGAAATGTATTTTTTTACATCTGTTTTTACTGAGGAGTTGGACACTGAATCTATAGAGGAGAGGCAAAGTGGAATCAAGTTCATGGACACTGTACAGATTACAGAGGAGGTGGTGTTTGCTTTCTAGAGACAATTTAAGGCGGATTAAACCCCCAGGGCCTGACAAGGTGTTATCTCAGACCCTGCAGGAGGCAAGTGCAGAAATTTTCAGAACCCTAACAGAGATATTTAAATCATCCTTAGCGACCAGTGGGGTACCAGATGATTAGAGGATAGCTAATGTTGTTCTGCAGTTTAAGAAAGGCTCTAAAAATTATGCAGGGAATTATAGGCCAGTGAGCCTGACTTCAGTAGTGGAAAATTATTGTAAATATTTTAAGGGACCAGAAATATGAGTACTTGGATAGATTTGAACTGATTAAGGATAATCAGCACGGCTTTATGTGTGGTTGTCATGTCTAACCAATTTTATAGAGTTTTTTAAGGAAGTTAGCAGGAAAGTTGATGAAGCCAAGGCCACGGATGTTCTCTACATTGATGCTAGTGAGGCATTTGATAAGGGCCCACATGGGAGTTTGTTCAAGAAGGTTCAGTCACTTGGCATTCAAGATGAGGTAGTAAATTGGATTAGACATTGGCTTTGTGGGAGAAGCCAGAGAATGGAAATAGCTGGTTGCCTCTCTGACAGGAGGCCTGTGACTAGTGGAGTACTGCAGGGATCGGTGCTGGGTCCATTGTTGTTTGTCATCTGTATCAACAATGTGATTGATAATGGTGTTAACTAGATCAGCAAATTTGCAGATGAATCCAAGATTGTGGGTGTCGTGCGTAGCGAGGAAGACTATCACGGCTTGCAGAGGGATCTGCATCAGCTGGGAAAATGGGTGAAAAATGGCAGATAGAAATTAATGCAGACAAGTGCGAGGTATTACACTTCGGTAAGACCAACAAGGGTAGGTCTTACACAGTGAATATTAGGGCAGTGAGGAGTTTGGTAGAACAAAGGGATCTGGGAATACAGGTCCACAATTCATTGAAAGTGGCAGCACAGATTGATAGGGTCGTAAAGAAAACTTCTGGTGCAGTGTCCTTCATCAGTCAATGTACTCAGTACAATAGACAATAGACAGCAGGTGCAGGAGTAGGCCATTCGGCCCTTCTAGCCAGCACCGCCATTCACTGTGATCATGGCTGATCGTACACTATCAGTACCCCGGTCCTGCCCTCTCCCCATATCCCTTGACCCTCTATCTATAAGAGCTCTATAAGTACAGGAGATGGGATGTTATGTTGAAGTTGTATAAGTCATTGGTGAGGCCTAATTTGGAGTATTGTGTGCAGCATTTGTCACCTACCAATCAGAAAGATATAAATAAGGTTGAATGAGTACGGAGAAAATTTACAAGGACGTTGCTGGGTCAGGTGGACCTGAGTTACGTGGAAAGATTGAATAGGTTAGGACTTTATTCCTTGGAATATAGAAGATTGAGAGAAGATTTGATATTGATATACAAAATTATGAGGGGTATAGTTAGAGTAAATGCAAACAGTCTTTTTCCAAAGAGGTTGGATGGACTACAACTAGACCCATCTATGGGTTAAGGATGAATGATGAGAAACTTAAGGGGAACATGAGGGGAAACATCATGCCATGGGTCTTGAGCATGTGGAATGTTGCCATTGCATCTGGTGCATGTGAGCTCGATTTCAATGCTTCAGAGAAGTTTGGATAGGTACTTCAATGGTACGGGTATGGAGAGCAATAGGAGTAGGCAGTTTAAATGGGTCGGCACAGACTAGAAGGGCTGAAGGGCCTGTTTCTGTGCTGTACTTTTCTATGATTCTACCTATTATTAATCTACCTCATTTAGTACCAAAGGAATGCAAAGTGGTCAATCTTGAAATGGCATACCTGCCACACCTATATATACTGCTGACGTTGAGGGCAAACAAAACAATGTGTACGAAATGCCCTTCAAGATCACATCATTAGCGCAACTAATGAATCACTCTGACGGCGAGAGAGTGAGGTGCAGAGAATACATTTCAGGCTCTTACTTATCTTCCCCTTCCCACTACGTGCTTCCTAGAAGTAGGTTCACCTTAAAAATGGTCTCATTAGGTGCGTGACTTGTATCTGTGGGGGAGGGGAAGTCCATTGACGTTCAGCATAATAAACCTCCTAAACCACATTTCACCACAAACAAACTTTTGCAGAACTCCACACAACACGTAGATATGTGTTGGGATCTAAAATATTTAAGAATAATGAAGGAATTCGGCACACTTTGCAGATAAATGTGTCATTCTTTTAGGCTGTTGCTTCACTAGTTTGTGGTTCAATTCTCCTGATTTTGGCACCAATCCCCCAATGTCAATGAGGAGTATTTTTCAAGGCCAACTGGGCAGAATGAACCTTTTGTGTCCTGATTAAAGCCTGGGCTGCAGGGGAGTTGTTTTTCCAGTTTTGCTTGTTATTTCTCCCAGCTAGAAAGGCCATTTTAGAAGGCAGTTAAAAGCAACCTATCATGGGACGGATTTAGAAGCAAGTGTATCATGTTGGTAAAGAATGGCTCATTTCTTTAACAATATTATTTCACTCACTAGATTTTTAAAAATAATCTAACATGTTTAGGGAGCAGTGTCTCAAAAAAGCAGCATCCATTATTAAGGACGTCCAGCATCCAGGGCATACCCTTTTCTCACTGTTACCATCAGGTAGGAGGTACAGAAGCCTGAAGGCACACACTCAGTGATTCAGGCACAGCTTCTTCCCCTCTGCCATCTGATTCCTAAATGGACATTGAAGCTTTGGACACTACCTCAATGTTTTTAATATACAGTATTTCTACTTTTTGTACATTTTTAAAAATCTATTCAATACACATAATTGATTTACTTGTTTATTTATTATTATGTTTTACTTTATTTATTATAATCTCTGCTAGATTATGTATTGCCGTGAACTGCTACTGATAGGTTAACAAATTTCACGTCACATGCCAGTAATAATAAACCTGATTCTGATTCTGATTTTGACAATATTACCTTACTTCCAGACTTTGCAATTTTAAACTGCAATGGCAGTAATTGAACAGATGCTCTCTGATTTATTAATTCAGGTCTCAGAGACCAGTATCACTATCGTATAGAACATAGAACACAGACATTTACAGAGCATTACAGGCCCTTCGGCCCACAGTGTTGCGTCAACCACGTAACATACTCTAGAATCTGCCTAGGATTTCCCTGCTGCATAGCTCCCTATTTTTCTAAGCTCCATGTACCTATTTAAGAGTCTCTTAAAATACCCTATTGTATCTGCCTCTACTACTGCTGCTGGCAGTGCATTCCACGCACCCACCACTCTCTGTGTGAAGAATTTACCTCTGACATTCCCCCTGTACCTACTTCCAAGCACAAAACTATGCCCCCTCAAGTTAGGCATTTCAGGCCTGGGAAAAAGCCTCTGGCTATCCACGCGATCGATGCCCCTCATCATCTTATACACCTCTATCAGGTCACCTCTCATCGCTCCAAGGAGAAAAGGCCAAGTTCACTCAACCTATTCTCAAAGCTTCACATCAAAAACTTCTCCATTTTGGAGAACATGAACACACTCTAAAAAGGAGAACAACACTTTGCCCTCATGTTCAATACTGCAAGTTATGGCTGATTTATACTTGTGCGTACGGCCGACGCTGTAGCCTATGCCATAACCCTGATTTTCACTTCTGCATAGGCTGTACGCCGAAGAAAGCATGTGTTGGTGTGCGCCAAAATGCTAGTTGGCAATGGGGTTTCTATGCCACTGTGTTGAGTTTCTTCATGACAGACGTGGACGAGGAATTGCATTTCAAACATTTTTGCATGTCGGCAGGTAGATTTGACGAGTTGGTTCATCTATTTCGCATCGGTGTGCAGGCATGGCGGAGAAGAAGCAACCGGAAATGCGATGCTACCAAGAGGACCAATCACAGTTGTTGCGGCCTGCGTTGCTGTGACACATGAGTTACTTTTTTGGGGAGGTGCATGTCACCCAACGGCGTAGCTTACACGGTACCTATGGCGTACATGTGACGCAGAAGTATAAATCAGGCTTTACTCCAAGAACTGTGCCTATTTCTTTATTTGTAAATATTGTGCATGGTAGCATAGCGGCTAGGGTGCTGCTATTACAGACTGGTTTCCTCCCACAGTCCAAAGAATTATCGAGTAGGTCAATCAGTTATTGTAAATTGTCCCATGATTAGGTTAGGGTTGGTTAGGGTTAATGAGAGTTGAGGGGTTGCTAGGGTGATGTGACTCAAAAGACCGTAAGAGCCTGCTCCGCATTGCAATCAATAAATAAATAACTAGTGCACTATTTGTAAACAAGAACAGTAACATGAATGCCACTGTGAAAGGTCAGTTACCATGGTGCAGTTACCTTTTATAACTTTTCAGCTAGAAGTTCAAAGAACGAAATACTGTATCTGACAATGACTTTTGCGATGTTTTCAGGGGAATGGGTTCAGAGGAGGACTTATCTATATATTAACCAAGGTTCAACAAGAAAGCTGTGATAGGGAGTTGTACTGAATGCTGCAATCAGATGTAGCCAACTCAACCTTAGACACAAACTTGTCAAAGTCATCACAGCCTAACCCCTTATACTTTGACTAGTTTTACTGTAATCACTAAATATGCCGACAATGGGTAGATCCAATAGGAAATTGAGATCTAGCACTTTGATTTTGCTTCCTCCGGAAGCAGAAGAGGATCCTTGTGTAGCTGCGCAAGTTAACAGCACTATACACACTATAGAGTGCATGGGGTCATTAATGAAATCAATACATTCAACAGGCAGCAAGCTCCCTCTCCTGTTATCAATGCTTGCTCCTATTGATTTTTTGTCCATGATTCCCTAGCATTTTCTTTTTAATCGCATTAACTGATGCTGCCTTTGCTGAGAAACTGCTCTCAAAATAAGGATGATTCGCATTTCAAAGGATCTTATCATGGTCTTGGTCACCAGGGACAACACTGTGTAGCTGGGATAGATTATTCAAAGCCCTTTATCAACAGGATGTTTAGTTTAAGGCCTGTTCTCCTGCAAATTTCAGTGAAGTAATCAATGCTGATTACCAGTGAGATACAGACAAGCCTGCACCACTCCTCCGCATCCCTCTTTACACCGGCTATCTCTCCTCTAATATCAGTCCAGAGGAATGGTCTCAACTGGAAACTATCCATTTCCTCTACAGATGCTGCCTGACCTACTGGGTTCCGCCAACAGTTTGTGTTTTTCTCTAGACTCTTACATCTGTGAAACAGTGAAATGCTCCTCTTACAGGATGTGGGAAAACAGGAAGATGTCCTGTTGTCTTGACGGCTACAAGCAGGAGAAGTGCATCTAACTACAGCTTCTAACAATCTGCATTAAGGAATTGGAGCTCGAACTGGATGATCATTCGTGAGGCTGAGAGGTGATAGATTGGATATAGAGAGTTACTTACACCCAAGGACACAGGAAACAGGGTGACAGTCAGGAAGAAGAAAAGGGTGGAGCAAATGCCCCCATGGCCATTCCTCTTAACAACAGGTATTGTCATGGTCCAGTCCTTAAAATCCACATTCCGGTGCACGGTCTGGTCCATGCTCCTTATTCCAGGTTTTCTGGTTTTCCCCAGTTTCTGTTGAGGCACCTGACTCTTGTTTTGAGCTGGCTTCATAAATAGCTTCAGGATTCAGCCTCTGGCTGCTGGATTGTTTCTGTCCAAACCCGTCTGTATCCCTTCCTTTCACCTTCTGCCTGGAGCCTTGCCTGTAACCCTCGCCTTCACTGCTGTCAAGTTCAACCACTGGAGCAAGATAAGGAACTGTCTTTTGTTGTTTTGAACTGTCTCTGTGTCCATATCTTTGCTAGGTAGGTCTGGCTGTCTGCTGCTACCTTGTGTTGAGGACTGTCTTGTTGTATTCTGTGTTCTGTGTAATGAGTCCCAGCCCCATGTCTTGTACCCAAGGAGGAGTCCTGGATCTGTTCTGTGTATGAGTCCTGGCCCTATGTCCTGCTTCCAAAGAGGGGTCCTGGCTCTGCGTTCCTGTCTCTCCCTCGACCAAGGCTCTGCGTTCCTGTCTCTCGCTCGGCCAAGGCTCTGCGTTCCTGTCTCTCCCTCGACCAAGGCTCTGCGTTCCTGTCTCTCGCTCGGCCAAGGCTCTGCGTTCCTGTCTCTCCCTCGACCAAGGCTCTGCGTTCCTGTCTCTCCCTCGACCAAGGCTCTGCGTTCCTGTCTCTCCCTCGACCAAGGCTCTGCATTCCTGTCTCTCCCTCGACCAAGTCAAGGCTTTAGGGTCTCATCTAGTCCTAACCATGTCCAGGAACCTTGTCCTGTCCAAGCCATGGTTTTGTGTTCTTGTCTTGTCCATGTGCCTTGCCCAGTCAGGTGCTGGGATTCCCTTGTCCTGTACTTGGGTTCCCTTGTCCTAACCAGGAGTCTCATGTCCAGTCCCATTGCCTCTCCTCATCCTGTAGCCACGTCATGTCCTTGCCTAGTTCTGGGGTCTGAGCCTGAGTCAAGACCCAGATTCTGGGTCCTTGTCCAGTTTCTGGCTCAGAGCCCAAGCCCAGGCTCCAAGTTCCCAGTTCCATGTCCAGGTTCTGCTATCCCAGTCAAGTCCTAGCCCAGGCCCGGAATCCTTGTCTTGTCCAGGACCTGTGTCATGTCCTACATCCTGTCTTCCCCACCTTCCTTGCCTCCTTCTCATGCCTAGTCCTGTTCCTGGTAGTTCAGTGTCTGTGTCTTGCATTTAGGTCCGCTCCCAATGCCCACCCTATGACTGGTATATCACTTTGGAGGATGACCTAACAGGAAAGTCACAGTGGGAGGGTCTCAGCCTCTGTGAATCAGAAGGGAAGTGGGGGGGGGGGCGTGGGGGTAGAAGAAGCACGCTGTGGTGAGAGGGGATTTATTAGTTTGGAGAATGGACAGGAGGTTCTGTGGGTGAGAATGAGATTCCCAGATGGTATGTTGTCTCCTGGGTGCCACGGTCTGGGATATCTTGGATTGAGTCCTCAGCATTCTTAGGTGGAAGGGTGAAAGACAGAAGTTATGGTCCATGTAGGTATCAGTAACCTAGGGGTAGGACGAGTGTCGAGGTTCTGCACGGGGAATACAGGGCGTTAGGTGCTAAGTTAAAGGCCAGGACTTCCGGAGTTGTGATCTCAGGATTGCTACCCATGCCACGTGCTCGTGAGGCTAGAACTAGGAGGATTATACAGTTTAATACGTGGCTAAGGAGTTAGTGTAAGAGGGAGGGCATAAGATTTTTAGATCATGGAGTTTTCCTCCGGGGAAGGTAGGACCTAAGTAGAAAGGATGGTTTATACATGAACTGGAGAGGGATTAATATCCTGGCGTTTGTTAGTGCTGCATAGTGGGGTTTAAACTAGAGTTGCAGGGGGATGGGAACCAGAGTGCCAGAACAATTAGTGGAGAGGTTGTGGAGGTAGAAGTTGGTAAGACCTCTGACAAAGTTAGGAATCGAAAAGGTTCAGCATAGTGTGACTAGTGTCCTGTGGTGCCTCTACTCAAATGAAAGAGGTATCATTGGAAAGGCAGCTAATTGTGCTGAAGATGAGGCAGCTGGTTAACAAACAGAAGCAATGTGTAGTGAGGAGAGGAAATTGATAGGGCAAAATTGCAATCAACAGGATGAGGTGCACAGTAAAAGGTAGACAAAATCGAAAAGGTGAACACTAGACTGAATATGTTGTATTTGAACGTGCATAGTATATGGAATAAGGTAGATGAGCTTGCAGCACAATTGCAAATTGGCAGGTATGATGTTGTAGGCATCACTGAATCAAGGCTGAAAGAAGGTTATAGCGGGGAGCTTAATGTCCAAGGATACACATTGTATCGAAAGGACAGGCAGGAAGGCAAAGGCAGTAGGTGTTGCTCTGTTGGTAAAAAATGAAATGAAATCATTAAAAAGAGGTGACATAGGGTCAGAAGGTGCTGAATCATTGTGAATAGAGCCAAGGGACTGCAAAGATAAAAACATACCCTGATGGGAGTTGTGTACAGACCCCCAAACAGTAGTAAGGATGTGGCCTACAAGTTACAATGGGAGGTGAAACATGCATGCCAAAAGGGCAATGATACAATAGTCATGGGGTACTCCAATATGCAAGTAGAAATGATAAGATCCGGTTTGGCGCTGGATTACAGGAGGTGTCTTTTCTAGAGTGCCTATGAGATGTATTTTTAGAGCAGCTCGTGGTTGAGCCCATTAGGGGATCAGCTATTCTGGATTGGGTGTTGTGTAATGAACCAGAATTGATTAGAGAGCTTAAGGTAAAAGAACCCTTGGGGGAAAGTGATCATAATATGATCAAATTCACCCTGAAATTTGAGAAGAAGCTAAAGTCAGATGTACCAATATTATAGTGGAGTAAAGGAATTTATTAAGGCATGAGAGAGGAGTTGGCCAGAATTGATTGGAAAGGAACACTGGCAGGGATGACAACAGAGGAGCAATGGCTGGAATTACTGGAAGCAATTTCGAACGCACAGGATATATACATCCAAAAAAGGAAGAAGTATTCCAAAGGAAAGATGACACAACCGAGGCTAGCAAGAGAGGTCAGAGCCAACATAAAAGTATATAATAGACCAAAAATGAGTGGGAGGTTAGAGGATCAGGAAGCTTTTAAAAACCAACAGAATGCAGCTAAGAAGTCATTACGAAGGTGAATATGGAATACAAAAGTAAACTCGCCAATAAGTTTCTTCAGATACATAAAGTGTAAAAGAGGCAAGAGTGGATATCAGAACGCTGGAAAACGATGCTGGAGAGTAAGTAGTGCAGGATAATGAAATGGCAGATGAACTGAATCAACATTTTGCATCAGTCTTCAGGATGGAAGACACCAGCAGTATAATGGAAATTCCAAGTGACGAGGTTCATTAAGTGTGTGAAATTACCATAATTAGAGAGAAGGTTCTTGCGAAACTGAAAGATCTGAAGGTAGATAAGTTATCTGGACCAGATGGTGTACACTTCAGAGTTCTGAAAGAGGTGGTTGAAGAGATCGAGGAGGCATTAGTACTGATCGTTCAAGAATCACTAGATTAGGGAATGGTTCTGGAAGACTGGAAAATTGTAAATGTCACTCCATTCTTCAAAAAGGGAGAGAGGCAGAAAATAGTCTGACCTCAGTTGTTGGGAAGATGTTGGAGTCGATCATTAAAGATGAGGTCTCATGGTACTTGGAGGCACATGATAAAATAGGCCAAAGTCAGCATGGTTTCCTCAAGGGAAATCTGTTGAAATTCTTTGAAGAAATAACAAGCAGGATAGACAAATGAGAATCGGTTCATGTTGTATACTGGGATTTTCAGTAGTCTTTTGACAAGGTGCCACACATGAGGCTGCTTAACAAGCTATGAGCCCATGGTATCATAGGAAAGATTCTAGTATGGATAAAGCAGTAGCTGATAGGAAGGAGGCAAAGAGTGTGAATGAAGGGAGCCTTTTCTGGTTGGTTGCTGATGACTAGTAATGTTCCACCGGGATCTATGTTGGGACCAGTTCTTTTTATGTTATATGCCAATCATTTGTATGATTTAACTGATGGCTTTGTTGCAAAGTTTGCGGAAAAGAGAGGCGTCCTTTTAGAATGGAGATCAGAATGAACTTCTTTAGCCAAGGGATGGTAGATCTGTGGAATTGTTTGCCATGGGCAGCTGTGGAGGCCAAGTCTTCATGTATATTTAAGGCAGAGGATGATAGATTCTTGATTGGTCAAGGCATGAAGGGATATGGGGAGAAGGCAGGTGATTGGGGATAAGAGGAAAATTGGATCAGTCATGATGAAATGGCAGAGCAGACTCAATGGGCCAAATGGCCTAATTCTGCTCTTATATCTTATGGTCTATCTGCAATCTTCTGGGTCTCCTGTTTGCCTATTTAGTCAGGTCCCAGGTTCCTCTCGTAACACATTGAGGTCTCTTTCTCTGGAGCCATGAAGCAGCAGGTCTCACTGATAATTGTTAAATGTTACTAGATATGTTGCGGTGAACATGATTAGTTTGAAATTTTTCAGTAGTTCTTCTGAATCATCAGAGACTGCGTCAAAAGGATCGAACAATCTGAATCATCAGAGACTGCGTCAAAAGGATGGAACAATCTTACTTTGCTGCAGTTTGCTGTTCATCCTATTGTGATAGAAATTTGGAAGTGATGTTTTTGGATTCCAAAACACTTAAAGAGGATGCTCACTGTGAAAAAACTGGATTTTATGCCGACATTAGCTGAGCAAGCACAGGATTTGAAACATCACCAAGCAAAGGCCTGGACTGTTGAGATGTTGAGGCCTATCTTTGTTGGCATCTTTGGGAAAACTGAAGAAGTATCCAAATGGGAGTTGTTATCTCTGACTGCACATGACCCAGAGGTAATGAATGCTAAGTGTCTCTTCCCTGTAATCAACATTCTCAAGGGAAATTGACCAACAGTTTTATTGAGATCAAAGCTACATAAAAGAAGACCATGCTGATGTAAAGGAGGGGTTTCTTCTTTTTCTTTGTTACTGCATACGTTAATCAAAATGGCTTCTTTGTTTTGTTAAAAGTAGGAATGCTTCTTTGTTGCGAGAGAGTGCTGGAAGCTTGTTTGGGTTAAAATTTACTGATAACGAGAATTGTATTCCTTTGTTAACCAATTGGGATTAATGTTGTTCTTTCTTCTGAGTCCGTAAGCTATTGTTGGCAGGCTTTTGGGGAGATTGGCGCAAGGGGGTGAGAGAGAGAGATAATGCGATGCTGTAAACTGGGCGAGGAATGGATCCCACGCAGGGTCCAAGGCCAGGAGGTACTCCGAGGAGAGGAGACGAAGATAGATGTGCTTGGTTGACCACTTTGGATGGTCCTAAGCTGCGAGTCGAGGAGTTCGGAGGGGATTGAATGGTGGCCAGAAGACTTCAGTAATTGAGCTCCAATGGTTGTGCATGAAGTGGTTTGGATTTTGATAAGTTTGGTGCCTTTTCTTTATTTTCTTTTCCTTCATGTATACTGTATCATTATTAATTACTTAGTTATAGTAATCTTTATAAACTGTAATCATTTAATCGCATATGGTGTCCTGTTTGTTCTTTGGCGAGGCGGGGACATCACACAGCATCCACACAAGCTGATTACCCAGTTTGGTGGGGCCGAAGGCTGCTCCCCCGAGACGAGAACAAGCTGAGCAAGCCTGAGGAGATCCAGGGGGTTACACTGAAATCAAATAATACAAAACCCACTGGGAAGTAAAGTGAAGTGTATCATAAACAAACTAATTGAAGTAGGAGGAGACCTAAATGTAACCAAACTGTTCACACTGTCAGAACTACACCCAACCTTTCTGTACATCAGTAGAAGTTGACAAGACTGCAAGCAGGAATATTTCACAATGATGACCAGAAAATCAGTTATGACAAGATTAAAGGAACACTCAAAGATAAATGAACACCTTGGACTGTTCCAACAGTATAACTTCTATTTAGGATCCTATCAGCTTTGTGCATTTTCTGGAGACAATGGATTGTTTGATCCAAGTGGCATTGTCGTCTTTCTAACTGCTGCACTCGTGCCTGGAAGGACAGTAGACCATGAGAAGGAAACTGGAAGATACTTCAATGATTCTGAGATGTAGAAATGCAGCTGAAGGAAGGCATGCATCTTTACTACTTCAGATGTAGCTTATCTTGAAAACAGTGGAAACTGAAAAACTCCACCAATTTGAATACAAGATTAAAGCTACATTTCACCTTGACCAAAGATCTCAACAGTTGAAGACCTCTTTATGACTTCTCAAACACTACGATAATTCCTGCCAGCCTCATCCAAAACGTTAGGACATTTATAATAGTTACTGAACCACAACCAATATGAAAATAGAAATGAACAAGAAGCTCTGATCCAAGATTTGAGGCAAAGTTTAATTCTCATGTTCCTGTTCATTAAGATTGAGTCCTGTGATGCATGTCCTTGCAGGGTTGGTCGTAAGTAGTCACACCCCCAGAAGAATGGAGATGAGCAAGCTGTCAGGTTTACATCAAGCTCCCTTCCCAAGGTAAAAAAATGTTACTTGCATCTGAACAATGAAGATTTAACTTTTGTCAACGGAGTAATGAAGTTGTACAGATACTTGTAAGGTCAGAACTTTGTGGTTATCATGAACCATAAGCTGCTGCGAATTTTTAATAGCTCCAAGGGAATAAACGGACAGATTTGGTTAAAGTGAAGAGGTGATATTATCATTGGGTGCATCTGGTTACTCCAATGGTAGATGGATTTTAATTTGGACATGTGTCTGGTGTTGCACTTGGGAAGATCAAATGTAAAGGGCAGGACCCTTAAAAGCATTGATGTACAGGGAAATGTTGGGGTTCTGGTCTATAGTTGCCTGAAAGTGGCCACACCAGTAGATAATGTGGTAAAGAAGCCTTATGGCATGCTTGTCTTCATTAATCAGAAGAGTAATGAGGACATATTGTACCTATACAAAACTTTGCTTAAACTGCACAAAGCGTTGTGCATGATTTTGGTCACCCCATTGCAGGAAGGGTGTGGAGGCTTTAGAGAGCATATGGAAGAGGTTTAGCAGTGTAGTGAATCTGTGGAATTCAATGGCACAGACAGCTGTTGTGGCTAAGTCATTGGGTATATTTGAAGCAGAGGATAATAGGCTCTCCATTAGTGAGGGAACGGGGGGGGGGGGAGGAAGATGGGGGAGCGTGGTTGAAAGGGAAAACACATCAGCCATGATCAAATAACATTACAGACCTGATAGGTCGAATTGCCCAATTCTGCTCCTATGTCTTATGGTTAGGGTCATTAACAAGGAGTTGGAGGACACTGTGAAGGAACGCAAGCAATGTAAACTGCATTGCAGGAATCCAGCAGTGGATCCTCTCCACCACCATTCCCTCTAACTGTTGGGGTGCATGGCCGCGCAGGAACTGAAATGCTCCTATGCACATCACCTTTGTTGCCATGAAGCTGAAATTTTCTTTTATATAATGTTAAGAAATTATTATTTTGAAATTATGCTAATATAATTTTGAAATTTCTGTAAATATATTTGTAAATTACCCTGTAATTATTTATTAGTTAATAAATTAAGTCCATAAATTTTCTAAATAATAAACATACTACTTTGAAACTTTTTAGAGCTTGCACATTGTTACATTGTCAGTGTTTCAAGTTTCAATACTTTACAAATTGTAACAATAAACACAGAATGAAAGTTATTAGCTCATTGTTAATAAATAACCAGTCCACTGATCGCTGATGCAGTTTTCCGGCCATGTGAAAGTTTCCTGTTCAGAGCAATGGTTAGTCTGTGCAGCTGTTAAACAAAATAAAGGGAACATTGCTCTCAACCCATGGCTCTTACTGAATAAACAATAGGGATACATGTGGAGTTCTCAGGCTTATTTATGAAAGATTATCATGATAATACTAAATGCACAATCACATTACATCACAAATTATGATTTTGAAAATTGTAAATGATCATTTCTACATATATTATTTTGCAACTGACAATAGAAGCCATATCACAGAATTTATCAACTTCCTCTAAAGGACTCAAGTCAAACCAGATATTTGGAGCTCAGCATGGTGGAAAGAGCAACTCGGACTGAAACATGGACTGAAAAGCGGGACAATGAAATCAAGACAAAAAAATTCTATTCCTTACTGTATTACAGAATACCCTACATTATCATACAGAAATAACACGTACTGAACTACTGGTTGGTAGATGTGTCAGAACACATTTAGATTTTGTGAAGCCAAAGCTTTTGCACGTTATTTTCATCATGATCTTGCATCTTATTGTTTACTTCCACTGGTCTTTCTCTGTAGCTGTTGCACTTTATTTTGCTTTGTATTGTTTTACCTTGTTCTACCTCAGTGCACTTTACGTTATATGAACAGCGTGCAAGGCTGTATCTCACTGCATACTGTATAACAATAGTCAACAATTCCAATTCCATCGGTAAATTCTCAACAAGCAGGGTAGATGAAATAGCAGGTCAGTGTCTGCAGTTGCCAGTTCGAAGTGGATGATCCTGCATTTGCACAAGACAACACGGGAATCTTGTTATTGCAAAACATCATTGATTGTACTAGCTCATCTTCTGTGGTTTGCCTGGATGATGGTTGCATGAAGAATTATCATTAAACCCTTTGCACATTGCTCAACCAGATTCTTGAGACAGGGTCTTAATTTTCTTCACTGGAGCAGGTCGAACAGCATCGGCAGTCTCTGTATCAATGGGAGGTGTTCCAATGTGAATTCTGCTGCTTTGTTCCCAATGATGCCACCGGCTAAACTTAATTAACAAAAAAGGAAACTTCTGTTTTAACACTGTACTATGCTTAGCTTATCCGCCACGATGAAGTTTGATATCGCAATATTGTGAAAGCACTTTTAGATCGTGTTATAAAAGTTTTAAAAAAGGCTGCGCGCGTTTCGCCAATGTGAGCTCCATTTTCAATGAAAACAAGTATTCAGCAAGACAGACGGCATTTGTAGGAAGTCAAACATGGTTAATGCTTTAGGCTGATGATCTGGCTTCAAAACTAGAACTAAATTAAGGGCTCAGAGAAACGTGAGGTGGGGGCAGTGCGGGAGCGGAGAGATCAAACTGGGAAGTTTATCGTGTGTAAACAGGAAAGATTGATAAAAGTGGCGCTAGAGTAGGCTGGTGTGGCTGACAAATATCAAAAGCTATGTATAATGAAAAAAAGAATAAACATGTTTATACTACTGCTTGTTTTTATTAGAAAAGTGGCAGTAACATTACATATGTCAGTATGTCAATCTCCATGTCATGCCACTCGGAGTAGTGTTATTATTTTATGACTCTTTCCTGGATCGTAACTATATGTGCTGCGTATGACTATATGTCCTGTGTTTTGCACCTTGGCTCCAGAAGAAAGGTATTTAATTTAGTTGTAACGGCGTGCGTAGTTGGATGATGATAAACTTGAACATGAAAAGTGACATCAAGCATCCTGACACCCATCCGGACATTGATTCTCCATCTCATTCCCGTTCTTCAGGGGCCAAAGCTCAATGCACACACCTCACTTTACCGCTGGAGACATTACAGCTTTCCGGACTCAACCTGTGTCAGCTTCCTGTCTCTCTCTCTCTCTCTCTCTCTCTCCCCCCCCCCCCCCCCCCATTCCAACTTTCGTAATGATCTTTTCATTATGTAACACTTCAAATCTTTTCCTGTCCTATTTACATCACGCCATCTCCACCCGAGTCATTCGCCAGACTTTGCCACCCTCTTCCTCTCATTTCTTCCCCTGTTCCATCCTCTGGAGCATCTTGTTTCTTCTCTGCAATTTTAAACACGTTTCACTCTAACTCTATTAAACTTGTGAAAATCGTCTATCTAAAATGCTGATTCCTCCTCTGTCCAGAGATATTGCTTGTCCCCCGTGAGTGTTTCACGCACGAAATGCTGGAGGGTCTCAGCAAGTCAGGCAGCATCTAACGAGCAGTCGACGTTTTTGGCGGACATCTGCACGGAGAACACCCAGAACTCCCGACGTCTGCAGAATCTCGTGTCCGTGAGTGCTTCCAGCGTTTTTTAAAACATTTCAAATGTTGCTTTCACCTTCAGCTCACTGTCCTCTTCTGAAGACCCCTATGAACTTAGGGAAGATCGGATCTCTCCTCCACGACACGGCTCGCTTGTTGCGGTTTGTCCGTTTTCACACTTACCTTCAGCGCCAGGTCGATGTCGAAGTCGCGGGCTCTCAGAAACTTCAGCAGGAACCCGTCCTCCAAGCCCAGCGGCCAACTCGGGCTCTGGCTCAACGCTCTCCGCCTGAGCTGCGACACCGAGCGCAGGACCGAGTCCGGGTGAAGCTCAGAGCCGCCGTGCCGCGGCATCTCTCCCTCGCCCGTGCGCTCCGCCGACATGCTGCTGCCGTTGCAATAAACATCCTAATTTTAATTTTAAGTTACGCCTAATTTTATACTGTGGGTGGCGGCAGCCGTCATCCAATCACGACTTTCATTCCATCCCTTTATTTTTAGATGGATACACTTTTATGAATGTAACCGGGGATCGATTTTTTTCATGTTACCTCGTCTGCATAGAGATGAAAAGTAAAACCATAGTCAATTATGTTTATACTGATGTTCTCTTACTATATTAAGACAATAAAACCCGGATCCCCAGTGCCAGCAGAAAAGTCAATTAACGAGGAAAGTCCACACATTACGATCAAGTTGCATTCCCTCCCACCCCCATCTATACAACGTTATATGTTGTTGTGCGTCCTTCCGAGTCGAAGACGACCACGACTTCTGTCAGGTTTGTGACTGTGGCTCCCGAGGTGAGTGGTGAGGCCAGTCCGGGCCCTGAAAGCTCGCCCACATGTGGGACACATGAGGGTAGGTGCTGCAGTGGAAGTGGAGGTAGTTCGAGCCTCTGAGTTTCCTCTGAGCCTCTGCGGTGTGCTTGATTTCTGCTGCATACGCTCCTCTAAGTGGTCCTGCTCCACCAGGTTGGGCGGTCCAGAGCAAGCGATTCCCAGCTACTGGGATTGATGTTGAGGCCTTTGAGGGACACTTTGAGGCATTCTTTGAAACGTTTCTTCTGCCCTCCAACTGAGTGTTTGCCCTGGCTCAGCTCTCCATACAGCGGCTGTTTTGGTAGTCGACTGTCAGACATCCTGATGACATGGCCAGCCCATCTGGCTTGGGCTTTCTGTAGGAGGGGTAGCACGCTGTGGGTGCTAGCCCGCTCCAGGACATCCGTGTCTGGGACTTTGTCCTGCCATCCTACATGGAGAAGTCTGCGGAGGCAGCTCAAGTGGAAGTGGTTGAGCTGTTTAGCGTTTAGCTGGCATAGAGGAGGGTGGTGAGAACCACTGCTTGGTAGACCTTCAGCTTGGTGGTAAGGCTGAGTCCTCTCCGCTCCCATACATTCTCACGGAGTCTCCCAAAGGCAGCACTGGCTCATCAATACCATCAATAGCAAATCAATATGCCCTGTGACCTGCGTTGCTCAGTGAAATACAGCATGAAGCAATGAACGTCATTGTGATTTTATTTGCATACCTGACGAACAGGTTGTCCGCAGAAATCTGTCTCACTACTGCACAAGAACAGGCCCTCCAGTCCAATATCCGTTCTACATTTACTTTGCGAGGGTGTGTAAAGGAGTGTGAGCTTTGATCCTAACCAAAGGGTTCACAATAGATTCAATCTCAGTGCACTCTGGTATAAGCATATTCACCCCGACATTTTCACTCAGTGGAATGATGCGGCCCACCTTCGACCAGCGGACCACCAGAATGAAGCTAATCTGCTGGTCAAGTGACAAACTATTCAGCCAAAGATGCCTTTACATCCATATCTGCTTCTGTACACGCTTCCGATGTTGCGTGCAAGTACTTATAAACAAGGGGTACAGATGATGCAGATGTTGACCTGTAAATCACTTCCAATTCACAGAGAGGGATAACAAATACTGCCGCTGCAAAATTTTCCATATCAACTGGGAAATAAGAGAATATGGACTCCCAGACAACAACCCCCCGCACCCCCGAACAAATAATTACTCTCGGCTCAAACTCTCCTAAGGGAAAAGAAGCGACATCCCATCCAGCTCCCGGGAATCACTGGTTTATGAGGCGCTCAGCAAAGGAGTCCCAGCGTTAGGCTGGCACTGAAAATCTCATGTCTACTTGTTGGAAGCATGTAGCAACCCAGCAAGTCTGGTTATATAAATGTGATGGAGTAACACGTACAAGAGGCATAATATTTGAATGTGCTCGGTGTAGAGAATAAGCAGATGAACTTGTAGCACAGTTGCAGATTGGTAGCATCTATGGAAATGGAAAAATAGTCAACGCTTTGGGCTGAGATCCTTCATCAGAACTTGGAAAGGAAGGTGAAAGAAACCAGAATAGGAAGCTGGGTGGAGGGAAGAGTACAAGCTAGAAGGTGATAAGTGAAGCCAGGTGGGGGGTGGAGAGGGGATTGTCTTTTCCACCTATCACCTCCCAGCTTCTCACTTCATCCCCCTTACACTAGCCACCTGGTTTCACCAATGACCTTCAAGATGGTATTCCTTCCCCTCTACCCACCTTCTTAATCTAGTTTTCCCCCTTCCTTTCCAGTACTGATGAAAGATCTCAGCTCAAAACATTGACTGTCTACTGTTTCCCGCAGACCTGCTGAGTTCCTCCAGCATTTTGTATATGTTATTCTGAACTCCCAGCATCTGCAGAATCTCCTGTGTATACACTCTGAGGGAGTTTATTCAATCCAAACTGACATGCTGGACCCAGTCTACGTCCTCTGAAATAACAACTCAGAAGAATTTATGGTTGCTGACCCTCTCCGTCTCTGATGCTCTGATGAGGACTGGTTCTGGACCTCTACTTTTCTCCTGAAATCAATAATCAACTCCATGGTCTTGCTGACATTGAATAAAGGGTTGTTGCTATGGCACCATTTAGCCAGAGTTTCAGTCTCCTCACCACCACCTCCCCCCCCCCCCATATGCTTATTCGTCACCACCTTTGACTTGGCCTACAACAGTGGTGTCGTCAGCAAACTTGAATATGGCTTTTATAGACAATAGACAATAGGTGCAGAAGTAGACTATTCGGCCCTTCGAGCCTGCACCGCCATTCTGAGATCATGGCTGGTCAGTTTTTGAGCAGTAACTTAGCCACACAGTCACAAATGTAAAGCAAGTAGAACAGGGGGCTAAGTTCACATACTTATGATGCAACTGTGCTGAGATCATGGAGAATATGAGATCTTGTTGCCAACGCGAACTGATTGGTGCCTGCAAGTGAAGAAATCGAGGATCCAGTTGCACAAGCTGGTGTTCAGGAATGGGCGTGAAGCTGACTGATCAGTTTTGAGGAGATGATGATATTGAATGCTGAGCTGTAATCAATAAAGAGCATCCTGATGTATGCGCCTTTGCTGTTCAGATGTTCCAGGCTTGAGTGAAGAGCTAATGAGATGGTATCTGCTATGGACCTGTTGCTCTGGTAGGCAAATCGGAGCAGATCCAAGTCACTTCTCAGGTAGGAATTGATATGTTTCATCATCAACCTCTCAAAACACTTCATCACTGTGAATTTAAGTGCTACTGGACTGTAATCATTGAGGCAGGTTACCATGTTCTTCTTAGACACTGGTATGAGTGAAGTCTGATTGAAGCAAGTGGGTACCTCAGACAGCCAAAGTGAGAGGTTAAAGATCTCGGTGAACTCTCCAACCAGTTGATCTGCACAGGTTTTTAAAAGGTGGGCAGGTACCCCAACTGGGCCCGATGCTTTTTGTGGGTTCACCCTCCTGAAGGCTGATTGCACGTCAGCCTCAGATACTGAAACCACAGGATCATCAGGGGCTGTGGGAATTTGTGATGGTTCCTTCAAGTTTTGACAGTCAAAGCCAGCATAAAAGGTATTGAGATCATCTGAAAGTAAAGCCCCGTTCAAGCCCTGCCACAACTGTTCGGCATCCATCGTTGATTCAAGTTTAGTCCAGAATTACCACTTCACCCATGAGATAGCTTTCTGGTGGTCGTAACTAGACCTCTTGTAGCTTTCTTAGTCACCAGACTTGACTGCTCTAATCTGCTTTCAGCAGGTAGCAGATCTCATGGTTCATCCAGGGTTTCTGGTTAAGTTAAATTGTGAGTGTTTTACAATATTGCCAAAAGCAATTACAACATCAAAGAATTAAAAGCTGTTCAGGGAAATTGGAACAACGTTTATGTGAGACTTTCCAGCTGCTCTACTATAGCCTCTGGGCAATGTTTTACATTGTTTAAAAAGTATTGCGATAGCTGTCTTGGACAATTTGAATGTTATTTTACCTTATAACTTTGTTTTAAATTGACAGTGACCAATTTTTGGCTAATCATTACCAGATTAACTTCTGCTTTCACTGTAAACTTCAGTTTTAATATTATACCACATGTAACCCCCTGGGTCGCCTCAGCTCGTTCTCGTCTAGGGGGAGCAGCTTTCAGCCCCGCCAAACTGGGTAATCTGCTTGTGTGATGTCCCCTCCTCGCCAAAAAACAGACAGGACACCATTTGCGATTAAATGATTACAATTTATAAAGATTACTATAACTGATTAATAACCATACAGTATACATGAAGGAAAAGAAAATAAAGAAAAAGCGCCAAACTTATCAAAGTCCAAACCACTTCGTGCACAACCATTGGAGCTCAATTACTGAAGTCTTCTGGCCACCATTCGATCCCCTCCGAACTCCTCGACTCGCAGCTCAGGACCACCCAAAGTGGTCAACCAAGCACATCTATCTTCATCTCCTCTCCTCGGGGTACCTCCTGGCCTCAGATCCCCGCTTGGGGTCCGTTCCTCGCCCAGTTTACAGCATCGCATCCTCTCTCTCTTACCCCCTCGCGCCGATCTCCCCAAAAGCCCGCCAACAATAGCTTACAGACTCAGAAGAAAGAACAACATTATTAGCCGGGAGTGTTTGCCATGTGTCCCTGCTGAAACTGTCATGGAGTTTCAGAGACTCTTGTGCTACGGAAATTCAGTAAGATTTATATCGTCCTCTGCAGGACAAAGAGAAAGGTATGTGGAGGTTGTGTTAAGGCAAGGGTTAAAGATAAAGTCCAGGCTAGAACAGTCCGGGACAGTTAAAGTCAAGCAAGACCGCCAGAGACACCTCTGCTTACTACAGATGAGATACACAGCTGTGATTGCTGCAGTGAGTACTCAAGCCAGACAAGTGGGGGGGCTCTGTGGTGAGACTTTTCTAAAAGGATGGTCCTAAAACACAGAATCACTTTACACAATAGGGAGTACCAGAGACAGGTGAGATAGGGAAGGATGTGAAACACACACAACAACTAAAAGACACTATTGAGCATCAACGATAAGTGATTGTCTTTCTCTTGTTGAAAGTAGTTATTGCCTGGCACTCCTGTGACATGAATGTTATTTGTACTTATCAGCCCATGCTGAGCATTGTATGGAACTTTGTATGGAACATTTCATGCAGGCATGTGCAGCTTCATTTTATGAGAATTTGTGAATGGAATAGAACATTGTCTAATTATCAGTGATGATGCCTTGTTCTGATCTTATCATAAAAGTCATTGGTGAAACAACTGTAAGTGATTGGGTTTAGCATATTGCATTTGGTAATTCTTGCAGAGATGCCCTAGGATTGAAATGTTTGACCTCTGACAACTTAGACATCTTCATTTATGTGAAATATGAGTCTAGTCACCAGAGCGATCTCCCTTTGATGTTCATTGACTTCAATTTAATGAGGGCCCTTTGATGACACACTTGGTCAAATGTTGTCTTGATATCAATGGCATTCACTGTCAGCTTCCCTCTGAAATTCATCTCCATGGTCCATGATTGAAACAAAACAGAGATGAGGCCTGAAGCCAAGAGGTCTTGGATGAATACAAACCAGACTTTGGTAAGCAAGTTAATAGTGAGTAAATGCTGCTTGATTGCACTCTCAATCACCCCTCCCATCACTTTGTTGTTGAGCAGTAATTAGACTAATTGTAATTGTCTGGGTTTTTTTTATTTCCACATTGCCGGGTAGATGCTAGTGTTGTAACTGTACTGTGACAGCTAGGCGAGAGGAACAGCTAGCTCTCAAGCACAAGTTTTCAGCACTACAATCCTGACCTTGGCTGGTTGCTTCGTTTTTGCTGTCAGCCATGTCTGAATATTACAGGGAGTAAACCAATTGTCTAAGGACTAGCCTCAGTGATAGTGATCTCAAGTGGTAGCAAGACAGATAATTCATTCAGCGCTTCTGACAAATATTGTTGTGAATGCTCCAGCCTTGTCTTTAGCATACACATGCTGAGTCTTGCTATTGTTAAGGAGCATGGTGTTGTTAGAGCCTTTTTCTCCCATGAGGTGATTAACTGTTCACTACTAGGTGTGGAAAGACTGCAGGTTCATTAATATTCTTTGAGATCTTCAGACCAGTCTATTGTATTGTGCTTTTTCTGGTTGATTCTTCTATTGCATCACATGCTGATGTCTCCTGGAACACTTGCATAAACATTAATATCTGTCTAACTGTGGAAATTTTTAACATATCTAACACTCCATCCTAATTTAATACATTTGCATCGATGCCTAATACATGAAGGCTCCATCTTTGACCCTAACTGTAACAAATAACAAGCAGATAAGTGCATTGGTTTACAAAATATCACTAGGATTTATACCATATTAACCAGCTGTAATATCAGCAATAATCTTTTGCTGTGCTATTTTTCTGAACATATAAGATTGCATTACAAATTTGATTTTAACTATTTTTCTTCGAGCAACAATTCTGCTTGATTGTCTTGAGTCTCTGTCCCTGGTCCATTCCTCATTACCATTCTGCAATTCACCACCTCCCCCCATGCTCCAGCTGGGCTGCGGCTGTGTGGCTACCTATTCAGCACAGTTCAGTCTCATTTGAGAATTGTTTTGATTCAAATATGTAAACCCAGTAGGTATTAGTTATATCAACAATAAGCAAAAACAAAAAAAAACATGTTAGAAATTTCAAGGAAGGAAATGCTGGAAATACTCAGTAAGTCAGGTAGTAGCTGTGGAGAGAGAAAAAGAACTTAAGCCAAGGCCAACTGGATCCCAATGTGACAAGTCATTGGTCTGAACAGCCAACGTTACAGGTCAATAAATTTTCATCAGAACTACCAGCAGTGCTGAGAATGATGTAGATAACACATTTAGTGAGTTGTTCACACCACAATTTAAAAATGAAAGAAAGATTGAGAATGTGTGATCAAAAGGCAGAGAAGGTCCTGTGGGAGGCATCTCAGAGTGGCAACAGGACATTCTAAAAAGCGAAAGTGAACAACCAGTTGTCATGGGGCATATAGGTAGCAAAGATATAGGAAAAAGAAATGTGGGATGAGGTCCTACAAGTTGAAATTTGAGAGCAAGAAAACAACTTAAAAAGTGGGGCATCCTAAACTATATTGACTGTTCTGTTATATCTACCTTACTTACATACCATTTATTACAATTTACCACGATTTGCACATTCTGCATTCATATGGAGACATAACGTAAATATTTTTACTCTTCATATACGTGAAGGATGTAAGCAAAAATGTCAATTAAATTCAAATGTAATATTCTCAGGTTTCTGCCTTTGACACATGCTAGTCAGATTAGGAATCGGTGCATAGTTAGGGTGAATATATGACTTGAGCAGTGGTGCAGGATTTTAGATTCATAGGGCATTGAAAATGGTTCTGGGGAAGGTGGGACCAGTACTAACCATTTGCTCTATACCTGGGCAGGATCAAGATCAATGTCCAAGGGGAATTGTTTTCTAGTGCTATTGGAGAGGGTTTGAACAATGTGGGAGGGGTCAGGAATGCATGCAGAAAGACAGGAAAACAATTGCAGAGACCAAAGCAGAAGTTAGAAAAGAGAAAAGTAAGACTGGAATACAGAAAATTCAAAAGCAAAGGACATTAAAAATTACTACATTCTTAAAGGACAATGAGTGTAAGATCACTTTATCTAAATGCCCGTAGTAGTTGAAACAAGTTAAATGAACTTCTACAAATCAGTCCAAAGGGTATAACTTAGTGGCCATTACAGAAATGTCACTATAGGGTAGAGGTGATTCGGAATTAAATATCCAATAGTATCAGGTAATACTGAAGGATAAGCAGAAAGGGAATGGAGGTTAGGCAGTGCTCATAATTAAGGATGAGATCAGGACAATAGTGAAAGCTGATATAAGATCTAAAAAGCACAATATTGAATTCATTTGGGTAGAGATTATGAACTGCAAAGGGAAAACATCACTGATGAAAGTTGTTTACTATATAAACAACTTGACTGCCAGCAACGGTGATGGAGGCGGACATGATAGGGTCTTTTAAGAGACTTTTGGATAGGAACATGGAGCTTAGAAAAATAGAGGGCTGTGGGTAACCCTAGTAATTTCTGAGGTAGGGACATGTTTGGCACAACTTTGTGGGTTGAAGGGCCTGTATTGTACTGTAGGTTTTCTATATTTCTATATAGGTCAGTAAGTAATAACCTTAAGTGGCACAAGGCAATAAGCCAAGGAATGCATGCAGAACTGGAGCTGCATTGCACAAAGGTTGGGTGAATCAAGTTGGTTGAGGCACTCTTGAGGAGGACTTCATGGAATGCATCCATGATAGATTTCTGACCCTACAAATGCAAGTGCTATTTTAGATCTGGTCCTGTGCAAATGAGGTGTAAATAGTTAACAATTTTGTAATGACTTGGAATGACTTATCACAGTATGGATGAAATTGTCATATAAATGGAGGGTGCAGTAGTTCAATCTAAAATCATGTGCTATGCCTAAAAAGTGAGATTACGATAGAATGGAAGGAAAGTTGGCTAGCATAGATTGGTGTTTGATCCTGACATTTTTGTGATCTAAAGATTCTTTGGAAGTCAAGAATGAGGCATAAAACGTGCCAATGTTTCAAAATGGATGTAGTCAAAAGGTGGGTAACTAGGTCGCTTAGCTTAAGATCTGCAGTCAGGAAAATGCTTGAAGCTAGCATTAAGGAAGAAATACTGAGATGCCTGGATAGAAGAGTTTCCATCAGGGAGATGCAGCATGGATTCAGCAAGGGCAGGCCCTGTTTGACAAACTTACTGTAGTTCTTTGAGAATGTAATGAGCACAGTGGATATAGGGAAACAGGTGGATTTCTGGGAAGTGATCTATAAGGTGCTGCATAAAAGACTTACCCATAAGGATACTTGGAATGTTTTGGCTTGGATAGACGATTGACAGACAGCTGGGATAAATGGCTGTTACTGTAGTTGGTAATCAGGAGAGGGCGGAATGCTGCAGGAGTCGGAGCTCGGCCCACAACTGTTCATGATAAGCAGTAATGATTTGGAAGAAGGGACCGAATGTAGCATATCTAAGTTTGCTGGTGACACTAAATTTAGTGTCAAAACATATTGTGCAGAGGATGTGGAGAGATATAGATAGATAAATGTGTGGGCAAGGGTCTGGCTGAGAGAGTACAATGTTGGTAAATTTCAGATCATCTATAATGGATGGAGAAAATGTTCAGGTTATTACTTAAATGGTGAAAGATTACAACATATGCTGTGCAGAGGGATTTGGGGGCAATTTTGGATGTATCACAAAAGGTTGGCTTGCAGGTGCAACAGATTATTGAAAAAGTAAATGGATTAAGACTATAAGGTATAGGAGCAGAATTAGGTCATTTGGCCCAACGAGTCTGCTTCACCATTCAATCATGATTGATCATTTTTTCCTCTCCTCAGCGCCACTTCTTGGCCTTCTCCTTGTAACCTTTGATACCATGTCCAACCAAGAACCTATCAAGCTCTGCCTTAAATAGACCCAACATCCTGTCCTCTACAGCTGCCTGTGGTAACAAATTCCACAAATTCACCGCCCTCTGGCTAAAGAAATTTCTCCACATCTCTGTTTTAAATGGACGCCACTCTATCCTGAGGCCGTGCCCTCTTGTCCTAGACTCTCCCACCATGGGAAAAATCCTTTCCACATCTACTCTGCCTAGGCCTTTCAACACTTGAAATGTTTCAATGAGATCCCACCTTCATCCTTCTAAATTCCAGCAAGTTCAAACCGAGAGCTATCAAATGTTCCTCATATGATAACCCTTTCATTCCTGGAATCATCCTGGTGAACCTCCTCTGAACTCTCTCCAATATCTTGTAGATAAGGAGCCCAAATCTGTTCAAAATACTCAAGGTGAGGTCTTATCAGTGCTATGAAGCCTCAGCATTACATCCCTGCTCTTGTAATCTAGACCTCTTGAAATGAATGCTAACATTGCATTTGACTTCCTCAGCACCAACTCCAACTAAGTTAATTTTTAGGGTGTTCTGCACAAGGATTCCCAAGTCCCTTTGCATCTCAGACTTTTGGATTTTCTCCCCGTTTATTTATTTCTACTACCAAAGTGCATGACCATGCATTTTCCAACATTGTATTTAATTTGCTACTTTCTTGCCAATTCTGCTTAGCTATCTGTCTTTCTGCAGCCTGCCTGTTTCCTCAACACTACCTGCCCCTTCACCAATCTTTGTATCATTGCAAAATTGGCAACAATGCCACCTATTCCATTATCTAAATCATTGATATACATCATAAAACGCAGTACCAACACCAGCCCCTGGAGAACTCCACTAGTCACCGGCAGCCAATCAGAAAATGATCCTTTTATTCCCACTCACTACCTCGTACCAATCAGCCAATGCCCTAACTATACCAGTAACTTTCCTGTAATACCATAGGTTCTTAACTTGGTAAAGAGCCTCATGTATGGCACCTTGTCAAAGGCCTTCTGAAAGTCCAAATATACAACATCCACTGCATCTCCTTTATCTATCCCATTTGCAATCTCCTGAAAGAATTCCAACAGGTTCATCAGGCACGATTTTCTCTTAAGGAAACCATACTGACTTTGTCCTGTCTTGTCCTGTGTCACCAAGTACTCCATAATTGCATCCCTAACTATTGACTCCACTATCTTCCCAACAATTGAGGTCAGGCTTACTGTTGGCTTTCATTGCTAGAGGGATTGAATTTAAGAGTAGGGAGGATATTCTGCAAATGTCCAGAGTACTGGTGAAGCTATACTTGAGTACTGCCTGTTGCTTTTGGTCCCTTTGCTTGAGAAAAGATATACTGGCTTTGGAGATAGTGCAGAGGAAGTTCACCAGGTTGATACTAGAGAGGAGGGGATTAGCATTATGAAAAGGATATATAAGATATAGACAGCAAATTTGTCTGCACTAGTAGATGAGACTAGAGCTAGGAGACATAGCTCCAAGATTTAAGGAGTATATTTTGGACAGAGATGAGGAGGAACTTCTTTTCCCAGGGAGTAGTAGAATTCTCTGCACATGGATGCAGTACAGGCTACCTCATTAAATATATTCAAGATACAGTTAGAAAACTTTATACAGTATATCATAGGGGAATTAGTGACTGTGGGGGAAAAGGCTGTTAGGTGGAGATCATATTAGTTCTCATCTTTATTGAGTGTCGGAATAGGCTCAAAGGGCCAAATGGGCAACTCCTGCTCCTACTTTTTATGTTTTTCTGAAGAAAAAGCGGGGGGGGGGGGGGGTGGGGCAATGACTGGAAAACAAAAATATCTCTTACAAATTAGTAATCGATGTAATTTTAGCTCCTCAGTTGGCATGACTTGTATTTTCAGATCATTAGTTTAGGCAGCAGGATTTAACTCTTAGATTTAGGCATTATGTTTAATCTTTACAAAGCTGCAACTTTCTTTCAATCCTCATAGCATTATCCAAGCAAAGATTGTTTTGGAATGTATTCCCTGTTAGTCACATCAGCCAACCGTATAGATATAATCTATCTATATCTTAAGATGTATCATTAACTGAAACATTATCAGTTGGCACTTCACATGGAAATTTATCCAAACTTTCTTTGAAATGTTTATCTGTGTATCCAGCTCAAAACTTTACTGCATCATTGTGACTAATCCATGTATTGTATACTTCACACATATGCCATTTGGATTGGTTGAAGGGAACACCAAAATTGTCGTCATCCATTATTACCCTCCTCCAACTAGCTGTATTTGTTCTTGCCATGAACAGACTCCATTTTCCCTCATTCATTCCTATTTATAAAAGATATTGCAATGGGAACCTGTAAGACTTATTGCTATGGCTGTTTTTTATATCAGGAGTGCAGACTTTTTGCCTTAAGTGGAACATTCCCTCATCTATCTTCTTGACTTTGACTTTTCAGTATACTTTTCTGAGAATGGCCTATTCACCAATGTCTATAATTATCCCCCTGATTTCCAGTAGAACCTTGAACAATCTTCCTTCAATGCTCATTCTTTCAATGAATTGTTTTTCTTCTGCCAGCATCTATAGTTCATAGTATTTGTTTTAATGATGCCATTTTCCATGAAAGCTATTCCATATAACATCCTTTTACCCCACTAAAGAACTCCTCTTCACTGGAGTAAAAGGTGCTCATCCATGAAAATTCCCTACTGTCTTCTTTAGCCCTTCAAATTCTCCCAGAACCCTGGTTGTGCTTTATGTGTTCTCATTTATCACACCACTGGTTAAAGCAGTCATCCTTTGACATTTGTGTCATTTCCAGCATGTTGTCGTCAGCAAACTCATCATTCATTTGGCCTCCCCTTTCAGCATTTTATCACAACTTTTCCCTCTATAGCACTCTGGTCCATTTCTCATTCACTCTCAATAAGTTCTTCCCTTCCTATGATCCCATTTGCACATATGTAGAGAAGATCTCAACACTTTAAAAAAAAATTACTCTCTCACTTGGCTAAGTTGAGAAACATGATTTCAAGTGAAGCAGCAACTTGTAATGCATTGTTCACAATGCAGTCTCCTTTGCACAATGTAGATCAAAGATCGATACAGGAACTGCATCTGTGCATCATTTCCAATCAATTATGAAGAAAAGCTTCAGAACCAGAACTAGAAAATGATGAAAACTTTCAGCAGGTCTGACAGCATCTTTGAGAAGAGGAACTGTTAACATTTCAACTCCAGGGCTTTTCATCAAAACTGGTTTCAAACTGGAAATCAAACTTTTGGTTACTTGTCAGGTTAATTCAGCAGCCCACAGTTTTGAATACTAGAATTGCCAAAGTTGTACTGTAAACTGTAAAATGCTTAAAAATGCCCCACAAGGCAGTGTACTCAGCCCCCCTGCTGTAGTCACTGTACACCCATGATTGTGTAGCCAAGTTTCCATTGAACTCAATATAAAAGTTTGCTGGTGACACCACAATGATGACACCATAATCATTACTCATTGGGTAATGATGAGTTTGAGTACAGAGAGGAAATTAAGAACCTGGTGGCATAGTGCGAAGACAATAACCTATCCCTCAATGTCAGCAAAACGAAGGAATTGGTTGTTGATTTCAGAAGGAGTATCAGACTGCACAACCCTATCTACATTGGTGGTGTGCAGGTGGAACAGGTCAAAAGCTTTAAGTTCCTTGGACTGAATATCACAAATGACCTGACTTGGTCTAACCAAGCAGAGTCCACTGCCAAGAAGGCCCACCAGTGCCTTTACTTCCTGAGAAAGGTGAAGAAATTTGGCCTGTCCCCTAAAACCCTCACTATTTTTTATAGATACACCTTAGAAAGCATTCTTCTAGGGTGCATCACAACCTGGTATGGGAGTTGTCCTGTCCAAGACCAGAAAAAGCTGCGGAAGATCGTGAACACAGCTCAGCACATTACACAAACCAATCTTCCATCCTTGGACTAACTTTACACCGCACTCTGTCAGAGCAGTGCTGCCAGGATAATCAAGGACACGACCCACCCAGCCAACACACTTTTTGTCCCTCTTCCCTCCAGGAGAAGGTTCAGGAGCTTGAAGACTTGTACAGCCAGATTTCCAACTGTGATAAGACTGCTGAACGGATCCTGACCCAGATCTGGGCCGTACCTTGCAAATATCCGGGCCTGTTTCTCGTTTTTTTTTGCACTACCTTACTTTCTCTTTTCTATTTTCTATTTATGATTTATAATTTAATTCTTATTATATTTACTTCGATTTTACTCTAGGGAGTGCGAAGTGCAGAATCAAATATTGCTGTGATGATTGTATGCTCTAGTATAAATTGTTTGGCGACAATAAAGTAAAGTAATAAAATGTAAGTATTAACTTCCATTAATGCTTGCCCTCTGTTCAGAAGACCATCAATCTGAGAGTTAAACACTTAAACTAGACCAGGCACTCAAGAAAGATTGCTACATTTTTGGAGATGGTGAATGAAAGTTAGTGTGTCTGCTCAGGTAGACGTTGAAGTTCAACCCTGTGCTAACAGTTGAAATATATACTCAGTGGCCACTTTATTAGGTACACCTGTACACTTGTTCATCATTACAAATATCTAATCAGCCAATCATGTGGCAGTAACTCAATGCATGAACACATGAAAACATGATCAAGAAGTTCAGTTATCAGCCCAAATCTCAGAATGGGGAAGAAATGTAATCTAAGTGACATTGACTTTGGAGTGACTGTTGGTGCCAGGCAGGGTGGATTGAGTATCTCAGAAATTACTGATCTCCTGAGATTTTCACATACAACATTTTCTAGAGCTGTGTGAGAACAGTTTCTGGGAAAAACAGAACAGAAAAAAAGCATCCAGCAAGTGCCAGTTCTGTGGGCAAAAATGCCTTGTTAATGACAGAGGTCAGAGGAGAAAGGCCAGACTGGTTCAAGCTGACAGGAAGGAGACAATAATGTGAACAACCACGTATTACAACAGTGGTGTGTAGAAGAGCATCTCCGAATGCACAACATGTTGAACCTTGAAGTGGATGGTCTACAGCAGCAGGAGACCATGAACTTAAACTCAGTGGCGACTTTATCAGGTATAGGAAATACCGTACAAGGTGGTGACTGAGTGTAGCAAGGATATCCTCTCAGTGCCCTAACTAACAAAAAGAACTAAGATAGATTCTAATCTGCACAATAACAGTAACATTCATGGTGCACACTCTTAAACAGAGCCTTGGCACAATAAACACCTATCAAGGAAACTCAGTGTTTAATCTGAAATAAATGGATGTAGAGATATAAGAAGGGACACGGGGTTTTAAGGAGGAATGGGACATACAAAGGCAAAAAGAAATCACAAGTATGTTTTGACAGAGCTGAAACAGTGACTGATATATCACAAAACCTATCTCCAATTTGTTCTCTTATGCAATCCTAGTTTTGATTTCTTCCACCATTGGTCACTAAGGATTTGCTGCAATGACTTGACATTCTGAACCTACTTCATTAAAGTTCTTTCCCATTATAAAATAGTCATTAAAATTATCTTTATAATATTTTCTTATGTAGCCTTATGTCGTGTTATTTCTGGTACCTCTCTAGCCCAGCTGCTGACGCATTTATGATATACGTGTACCAACACAGCTGCCCACTCCATATATTGGCAAATTCGGTCTGCCATGTTTACAAGTCAGGCATTGTCCATTGGATATTGCTGGGGGTCCACAAAGCTTGTAATTTTGGTGATTTAAAGTTCAAGGTAGTCTTTGCCTTTTCTGATAACATAGTTGCATTTTATAAAAAACTCATAAAAATGCTAAATTCTCATTTCATTTGAATTATGTATGTCTCTGCTGAGACTAACAGATCTTGGTATTTGTGACAGAGTAGGTCTGCCATAAGAATCTTTTCCCTCCCACCTCAAGTAGCCCCATAATTTTCATTATCCCCGTCCGACAGTGCTGACATTGTGCTTATCAGGTGCACGTTCTGAGCAAATGCATGGACTCTTATGCTTGCACTTGCACACTCCAGGACAGTGGCATACTGTGACGCATCCGGTCAACTACAGGGACGGGATCCCTGACGGGTGGGGTCAGGGTCTTAAACAAGCTGCCTGTTTACGGTGGCACATGCTCTTCACTGGCTCAGTGGAAGAGTTCATTTTAGAGGATGGGAAGAGCGCTGGCTCCAAGAGAATGGGTAGTTGTTGATGAGTTTTTGATGCACATTGTCATTGTGATCTAATTGCAATGACTGTATTTGTGGACATTTATGATTTTGAAGAAAGATGTGAAATTCTGTGTTTCAGTTTCGTGGAATTGTTCAGGCTCATGGTAGCAACTTCCCCTGCATTCCAAAGAATGGCTTATCTCTTTTCTCCTTGAGTAAGAAGATCCTTATTTAAAGGCTCATTTTGGTGTGAGGGAGAAGGAAGATGAGGTGCATTACTCCAGACTGATGTTTTGGAGCTTAGTCCTAAAGATCTGATGGTATACATCTGTATTTTCTCTTGTCACCTTTGTTATTTTGCCATTTTGCACTGTAAATATTTTTGCATTTTTTCTATGGCGCAGCATGAACACCCTATGCACTGAATGAGTTATTGAGGCCCGTCATCTGATTAAAAAAAAACTTTCATAAGGGCATGTGACCCTCACCAAAACCCATGGTGTGACAGTTATGATGGTATTCCTTAGTCTTCTTGTGACCGGTGCTTGCATTCCTCCTCCTCTATCATGATGGTATCAGGAGCTCTATGAAATTCTGGGGGTCCTGTCTGATGCCATGATGCTCAAGAAGACATACTGCAGGTTAGCTAAGGAATACCATCCAGATAAAAACCCACATGCTGGTGATAAGTTTAAAGAAATAAGCTTTACTTATGAAGTTTTATTAAATCAAGAGAAATGGGAACTTTATGATGCTATGGTGAACAAGGTCTATGAGAGTTGTGGTGATGGAGGAGGTGCAATGGACAATATTTTCTCATATCTCCTTGAGTTCACGGTCAGTCAAGGTAGAAACTGCAACAGCAGATGAAGGGGAAAGGATAGGGTGCATTCCGCTCAAGGTTTCCTCGGAAGGTTTGTATCACCTTCAAAACTACAGCTGAGCAAAAATGTCCTAGCAATTCATGTAGTGGTCAAGGTAGGAAGGCAGGTGTCTGTTCAAAAGTGCAGTGCTTGCAGGAGATGAGCTGTATTGATCATGATTAGACAATTAGCACTAGGAATGGTTCAGCAGATGTGTGCTCTGATTGTAATGGAGAAGGTGAAGATATCAATGAAAAGGATCGATGCAGAAAATGTGAGGGGATAAAAATGATAAAGGAAATGAAGATTATAGAAGTTCATATAGACAAATGTGTGATTCACGGACAGCAAGTTCCACTTGGTGGAGAAGGAAAACGATTGCCTGCTGTGGAACTTGGTGACATTATCGTTGTACTACAGGAGAACGAACACCTGGGGTTTCAGAGAGAAGGCTGGCTTGCACGTGACACACAAAACTGGTCTTGTTGAAGTGGTTTTCAATTCATGTTCCATCATTTAGATGGATGGCATATAGTTGTGACGTATCCTCCAGGGAAGGTTATCAAACCAGATTGTGTTTATATTGTAAAAGGAGAAGGAATGCTGTGGTATTGTAATCAAGTTGAAAAAGGAGACTTGTTCATCAAATTTGATATTCGATTCCCTAAGCATAATTGGATTAACCCTGACAAGATAGTTGAATTGGAATATTTGCTACTAGCCAAGCCACAAGTCCCTGAGATGATTGGTGAAATTGAGGAGTTTGACAAAACACACAGCTCAGTTGGAGGGCACCAGAGGGACGCCTACAATGATAGCTCTGATGAGCCCCACAGGGGACAGCACTACCTCTCCCCTGATTATGCTGTATACCTCAGATTTTAGATACAACATTGAGTCACGTCACCTGCAGAAATTCTCTGATGACTCAGGAATTGTTGGGTGTATGAAGAAGGATGGGCAAATGAAATACAGGGCCCTGATGGAACACTTTGTCAAATGGTGCAAGCTGAATCATTTGCAGCTCAACATTAGTACAACAAAGGAGATGGTGATGGACTTTAGGAAGACTGAGCGTGCACTGAATCATTCTTGTGAATCTTCTCTGAACCTTCTCCAATGTCAATATATCCTTTCTAAAATAAGGAGCCCAAAAGTGCGCACAATATGCCGTGTGATCTCACAAGTGCCTTATAGAGCCTCAACATCACATCCCTGCTCTTATATCCTATACCTCTAGAAATAAATGCCAACATTGCATTCTCCTTCTTCACTACTGACTCAACCTGGAGATTAACCTTCTGGGTATCCTAAACAAGGACTCACAAGTCCCTTTGCATCTCTGCATTTTGAATTCTCTCCCTATCTAAATAATAGTCTGCCTGTTTATTTCTTCCACCAAAGTGCATGACCATACAATTTCCAACATTGTATTTCATTTGCCACTTCTTTGCCCATTCCCCTAAACTATCTAAGTCTCTCTGCAGGCTCTCTGTTTCCTCAACACTACCCACTCCTCCACCTATCTTTGTATCATCGCCAAGTTCAGCCACAAATACATTAATAGAAACATAGAAAACCTACAGCCCAATACAGGCCCTTCGGCCAACAGAACTATGCCAAACATGTCCCTACCTTAGAAATTACCTAGGGTTACCCATAGCCCTCTGCAGATGCTGGAAATTCAAACAACACGCAAAGTGCTGGTGGAACACAGCAGGCCAGGCAGCATCTATAAGGAGAAGCACTGTCGACATTTCAGGCCGAGACCCTTCGTCAGGACTAACTGAAAGGAAAGATAGTAAGAGATTTTGTTGCTTTTATATTCTTATCCTCTTGAAATGGAAGCTAACATGGCAATTGCCTTCCTCACCACTGACTCAACCTGCAAATTAACCTTTAGGTAATCCTACACAAGGACTCCCAAGTCCCCTTGCATCTCAGATTTTGGAAATCTCACCATTTAAAAAATAGGCTACCTTTTGATTTCTTCCACCAAAGTGCATGACCTTACACTTCCTGACAGTATATCCCATATGCCACTTCTTTACCTATTCTCTTAATCTGTCTAAGTCCTTCTGTAGCCTTCCTACTTCCTCAAAACTACCTGCCTGCCACCTATCTTTGTATCATCCTCAAACTTTGCTACCAGGTCATCAACTCCGCCATCCAAGTCATTGACATAACACAAAAAGAATTGGTCTCAATACAGGCACCTGTGGAAAACCACTAGTCACCGGCAGCAAACCAGAAAAGTCTCCCTTTATCCCCACAATTTCCCTCTTGCCAATCAGCCACTGCTTTGCGCATGCTAGTATCCTTCCTGTAATATCATGGGCTCTTAACTTGTTAAGCTGCCTTATGTGTGACACCTTGTCAAAGGTCTTCTAAAAATCCAAGTACACAACATCCACCAATTACCCTTTGTCTATCCAGCTTGTTATTTATTGAAAGAATTCCAACAGATTCGTCAGGCAAGATTTTCCCTTGAGGAAACCATAGCTTATTTTATCACATGCTCCCCAGATGCCCTGAAACAATATCCTTAACAATCAATTCCAACATCTTCCCAACCATTGAGTACAGATTAAGTTGTCCTATAATTTTCTTACTCCTGTCTTCTTGAACAGTTGTGTGCTATTTGCAATTTTCCAGTCCTCCTGAACTATGCCAGAATCAATTGATTCTTGAAAAATCATTACTAATCCTGTAAAATCTGTTCAGACACCTCTTTCAGAACCCTGGGGTGTATAGCATCTGGTCCAGGTGACTTGTCTAACTTCAGACACTTCAGTTTCTCAAGAATCTTCTCCAAGTGATAACAAATTCATACACTTCTGCTCCCAGACACTCCAGAATTTCCATTATACTGCTTGTCTTCCACTGATGCAAAATACTTATTCAGTCCATCCACCATTTCCTTGTCCCTCATTACTACCTCTCCAGCACCATTTTTCAACAGTCCACTATTCACTCTCACCTCTCTTTTACACTATGTACCTGAAGAAATTTTAGAATTTTAGGCATCCTCTTTAATATTATTGGGAGCTTACCTTCATATTCAATCTTGTTTTTTCTTATTAGTTGCCTTCTGTTGGTTTTTAAAAGCTTCCTAATCCTCTGATTGCCCATTAATTTCTGCTCTATTATATGCCCTCTCTTTGGCTTTTGTGTTGGCTTTGACATCTCTTGTGAGCCATTTGTTTTGTCATCTTGCCTGTAGAATACCATCTTCCTCTTTGGCAGGTATCTATCCTACATCTTCAGAATTCCTTCCAGAAATTCCAGCCGTTGCTGCTCTGCCTGTGTTCTTTTTCAACCAACTCTGGCCAACTCCTCTGTCATGATTCTGTAATTCCCTTTGCTCCACTGTAATACTGATACATCTGACTTTAGCTGTTCCTTCTCAAATCGTAGGGTGAATTCGATCATATTATGATCACTTGACCCCAAGGGTTCTTTTACCTTAAGATCTCTATCAATTCTGGTTCATTGCTCAACAACAGAATAGCTGATCCTCCAGTGGACTCAAGCACAAGCAGCTCTATAGAGCCATCACCTAGGCACTCTAGAAATTCCTCCCTCTGGGACCCAGCACCAACTTGATTTTCCCAATCTACCTGCATATAGAAATATAGAAAATATTGTTACATTGTCCTTTTGACATGCGTTTTCTACCTCCTGTTGTAGTTTGTAGACCACATCCTTACTACTGTTTGGGGGTCTGTATAGAGCTCCCAATGTCTTTTTACCCTTGCAGTTCCTTAGCTCTATCCACAATGATTCAACACCTTCTGACCAAATGTCACGTAGTTCTAATGATTTGATGTAGGCAGATATGATAGGGTCTTTTAAGAGACTCCTGGATAGGTACATCGTGTTCTCGATATTCATTGCTTATTTATTTACTTTTCTTTTTTGTTTTTGTATTTGTATTTTGTTGTCTTTTATGCAATGGTTGTTTATCTGTCTTTTTGGGTGCGGTGTTTCATTGGGTTTCTTGGATTTACTGTTTATGCCCGCAGGGAAACAAGTCTCAGGGTTGTGATAATAAATTTACTTTGAAACATGACTTGCTGAGATCCTCCAGCATTTTGCATGGGCTGCTAGAGGTAGAGGGTCTATCTCTATCTTGTATATGTTGATAAATTGCAAAGCAATGGGCTAAATTGCCCCTTTCTACCATCTCTCATCTGCATGTCTCAATTAGCTTCAATTTGTTCAGTTTGGTGAGCCCCATGCGGCCTTCTATTACCTACGAAGTACTTAACAGTATCATTGAGGATTGCTCTGAGTACTTTGAGAGCCAATTAATAAAATTTCCAGTATTTATAATTCAGTTATACATCCTGTCGTCTGCCAATACAGCAACATATCCATAAGTGACGTTTCAGGTTTCAGGTTACCGACTAAGGAACTTACTTCAGTGTGGCAACACACACAAAATGCTGGAGGGACTCATTAGGCCAGGCAGCATCTATGGTAAAGAGTAAACAGTTGTCGTATTCTTATGAATATAGTTTATATTTGCAAATTTAAAATAAATTCAAATGAGCTCTTTTTTTGTCATGAGTACAGTGAGTACGGGTAGAATGAAAAAATTCAAGTTCCATCATGGGCGCATAGGTACAGACAACACACAGAATATAAATTATACGTAAATCATATGGGACAGTGAGAACCAAAACACAGTTTAGACACTGCCAGTGTCTCAGAGGCCGATGTTAAAGAGAGTGAACCCTCGCAAGGCAGAAGATCCCGATGGAGTACCTGGTAAGGCTCTGAAAACCTGTGCCAGCCAACTGGCATGAGTATTCCAGGATATTTTCAACCTCTCACTGCTATGGGCAGAAGTTCCCACTTGTTTCAAAAAGGCAACAATTATACCAGCGCCTAAGAAGAATAATGTGGACTGCCTTAACAACTGTCGACCGGCAGTGCTCACATCAATAGTGATGAAATGCTTTGAGAGGTTGGTTATGACTAGACTGAACTCCTGCCTCAGCAAGAACCTGGACCCATTGCAATTTGCCTATCATCACAATAGGTTCATGGTAGACGAATCTCCATGGCTCTTCACACAGCTATATAACACCTAGACAACACAAACACCTATGTCAGGATGCTGTTCAATGACTATAGCTCAGCATTTAATACCATCATTCCCACAATCCTAATTGAGAAGTTGCAGAACCTGGGCCTCTGTACCTCCCTCTGTAGTTGGCTCCTCGACTTCCTAACTGGAAGATCACAGTCTGTGCGGATTAACAATAACATATTCTCTTCGCTGATGATCAACACTGGCGCACCTCAGGGGTGTGTGCTTAGCCCACTGCTCTACTCTGTATATACACATGACTGTTTGGCTAGGCATAGCTCAAGTACCATAAATAAATTTGCTGACAATACAACCATTGTTGGTAGAACCTCAGGTGGTGACAAGAGGGCATACAGGAGTGAGATATGCCAACTAGTGGAGTGGTGTCACAGCAACAACCTGGCACTCAATGTCAGTAAGACAAAAGAGCTGATTGTGGACTTCAGGAAGGCAGCGTCCATTATTAAGGACCTCCAGCACCCAGGGCATGCCCTTTTCTCACTGTTACCATCAGGTAGGGGATACAGGAGCCTGAAGGCACACACTCAGCGATTCAGGAACAACTTCTTCCCTACTGCCATCTGATTCCCAAATGGACTTTGAAGCTTTGGGCACTACCTCACTTTTTAAATATACAATATTTCTGTTTTTGCACAATTTTTTAATGATCTATTCAATATATGTAATTGACTTACTTGTTTATTTCATATGTTTTATTTTATTTATTATTTTTTTTCTCTCTCTCTGTCTCTGCAGACATCCCACCTCTCCCGGAAGTTCCGGGAGTCTCCCGCATATTGATAGTGGCTCCCGGACACCCGCAAATTATATACAATATCCTGGAAAATGGTTTTTTTGCGAGCGAGTGAATGGGAGGAAGAGAGAGAGTGATAGACGTAGCGGGAGAGTGACAGAGAGAACATCTTGATTGGTGTCTCTTCGTGCTAAGTAGACCTATTAGTTTTCTCAGTGGGTGGGATTTACAGTTGACCTCTCTCTTTCTCTTTTTCATTGTCCATCAGTTCAGTTTAGTATCCTGCAACGCCATGGCAGAGTGTTCCAAAAAAAGAAAATATAAAACGTACTTCACCCCAGACTGCAGTAAAGTATACCCCTGCCTCATAGGGGTCAAAAATAATGACAGTGTTACTCACTGCACTGTTTGCAACAGTGACTTTTCTATTGCCCATCATTGGTTAAATGTAAAAGACATGTTGAGCTGAGTTTAACAGGTGTCATTCGTTCATTAGCATAGCTAACATTATTTAAATTAGCTGGCTAGCTGCTAAGGAGCTACTCTATTGGTGCTGCCAAATTCTAATTGTGATGTAGAAAGGGTATTCAGCATGGTGCGTCAAATTAAGACAGAATTAAGAAGTCAACTGTCTCACAAAATACTTGTGAATCTGATGTCTTGCAAAATGAACAAATTCTTTTGACACAGACTGCTATGAGGTTGAGACTCCTGGCAAAATGCTCAAATCTGCCAAGCAAGCCACATCACAGTACAAGGAAAGTTTGCAAAGTAAATAGAAAAGCTATTTGCATTAGCATTTAGCTATTAGCATTGAGACTGCCAACAAAATACTCAACAAGGAATACATATGTGTTTGTGTGTAAATAGTTTCAATATGTGATCAAATAAATTGTTCTGTTCATTCATAATCAAATGTCCTATATACATACACCCGTGGAGGTCGACGGCGGCGGGGGGGGGGGGGGGGGTGTATATGGGGTGGTGGTCATACCTCCCTGAAATTTTTGCAGGGTGGGATGTCTGTCTCTGCTAGATTATGTATTGCATTGAACTGCTCAAATTTCACGTCACATGCCGGTGATAATAAACCTGATTCTGATTTTAAAATAAGACATTCATACGAAATTCGTGTTCGAGCAAGCGGTGGAGCGAACTCCATTCTCAGTGCGGTGCAGGTCGGTACCAACAGGTGGCAGTGTTTGGGGTAAGGAGCGGCGGTGTTGAGTACTGCGCCCCCTCCTTGGAGGACCCGCGTCGCACCTGCCGTTCCTCCGGTTGTCCTTCTCGCAATGACGTCAGATGCCGGAAGGTCAGAGGCTCTGAGCGGAAGTGGGTGCAGGAGCGCTCTCCGCCATTGTGTGCGAGAGGAGTAGTAACCGTACATCTACAGACACGTACACAGTCAGTCACCGCCGCCCGGCCCGAGGGGAGACCTGCTCGCAACACAGACAGCTACTCGCTCCGCCACCTCCTCCTGGGATTTACCATCATTGGCCTGGGCCGTTGCGCGATCCACTGGGAGCTCGTTTTTTTAAAAATATAAAAAGAGTCGGCGGAGCCTGAGGCCGCGGCCGAGACCCTGCCCGTTGTTGTTTAATGAAGAATGTCTGCGACCAGCGTGGAGCAGGTAATGCGCTGGCTGCTGGCTGGCGAGCAAGCGAGTACTCGAGTCCGGCCTGCTGCCGCCTCCTCGCAGGCCACAGCTCCTTCCCTCCCTCCCTTACATATTTCCTGTCGCTTGCACTATAGTAACAAGGTCAATTTATTAGTTTAAATATTAGATAATTTAATATTGAATTCCGAATTTCCATGAGGTACTGACGGGTGTTTTCTGTTTTTGTTTTTTTTTCTTTTTGCATTTTTGCTTTCTATTAAACACGATACTACATCAGAGACCGAAAGGACAGGGAAGTAAAGGTGAGTTGGTCCGTAACTCATTGTTAGTTTCACAGATTGACTGTTTTTGCTTTTTTTTTGTGTTTGTTTTTAAAGCAATTTTTTTAACCCGGAGTTTTTCCTAACATCACTTTTTAAAAAAAAAAATTCAGAGCTCATCTCTATTTGGAAACTTTTTTTCCCTTTTACATAATTTGAGGATATGTTTAATGTTTATATTGGAGGACATTTTTTTTCTGATTTAGGGTAATTTCTCCAGGAGAGTTAATTAAATTGACAGATGTAGATTGCTTTTATCGAGGGCACATGTCTTTTGATTCTTCAGTCTGAAGTTGATGCTTATGTGCCTGAGTGTTTAATTTCATTTGTTTGAACTTTTGCTTTTTTTTTCAAAATAAATATTTTATTTTGATTCAAACTCTGAAAATGAAATTAAGATGTAATTGAAGAAAAGGTCTGCAGATGCTGGAAATCTGAAACAGAATATGGTGAAAATACTGAGTAAGTCAGGCAGTACCTTGTAAGAAATGAAGTAATCTTTTTAGCTCAGTGACTCTTTATTGGACCCATCTCTGAAGAGGCATTGGCCTGAAACATTAATGTTGTTTCTTTATTCACAGATGCTGTCTGATCTTTTTGAGTATTTCTGCTATTTTGTGTGTGTGTTCACAACAGTATCGATTTACATTGACAACATTTGTAACCCAAAACTTTTATTTCTGAAAATAACCCTGTCTGCTTTTTAAAAGTATGAAATTTGCTCAGGCAAATTTTGTACTGTAGTTATCTAATTTAATCAGCAGCTGGTGTACATGCATTTGAAACCTTAAAACAGCAGTACTGTAGTTCTTTCATTAAATAAAATCAAGGCTGATCTGTTCTGGGTTTCAACTTCACTTTCTAACCTGCTAGTCATAACCATTAATTTCCCAATTGACTCCCAAACTATGCCTTGATACTATAATGTTCATTAAAATTAGCATTGCTAGTTCTTCCAATTTTACAGATATTTTTATAACATACTCAACACTAAAAGTGTGGAGATGAGCAAACAGCTTGTAAATCTCATCGCAGTCTTCAGTTCAATTGTTTACATTATCTTCAGCTATTTGAAATTAGGATTATAATTTATTTTGACATGGTATTTCTCACCTTTTGCCATTACTAAGACTTGCTCCAAGTTTTAATTTTGGTTTGAGGGCAACTTGATCAGTGTGATGAGGGTGATTTAAAAAAATCTGGAATCTAGCAGTCAATCTGGTTATTTATTAATGAAATTTGAGGTATTGTGCAATGATTGGGAAGGAAGAATATGAGAATAGTTGAAATTGGGTACAGAAAGCAGAAGGAAACAAACACTAGACTATGGAAGGGAAAATTAAGTATTTTTAAAAGTGTACTTTGAATTCAATTTCTCTCAAGCAGCAATAAAAACCTGATGTGCTGGGATTCCATACTGAATAGCTGAAAAGCTTTGTTGCGAGTGCTGCAGTTTTGTGCTAATTAATGAATTTCTCTGGGAGGACAGGAAGTGAAGCTAAGGTGAAATGGCATCAGCCAGCCAGCAGCATTTGGATGTCAGAGTTTAAATCAAGTTTTGCCCCTCAGTTGGAGTTGCTGTGCCTTTTACTGTAATAGCAGAATGCACCGTTGGTCTTGAGATACTTTACAAATTTTGGTCATTTTTGTATGCAACTGTATATTAGAACTGTGAAATATCACAATTTTTTGGGAAAAATTGAGAATTTCAGAACATGGATGATGCATATATTGTTCAATAAAATTAGCTAAGTGTTTAAGAATGTACTAAGCTTTGAATTCATTTCCTGTTTATACCCATTTGCTTGAGCGCAGTTAATTGTGTGCATTGTTTACTGCTGATTGGATCTTAAATAGTTTGAATTGTTGACATTTGGATGGGTTGATGGACTGATTTCAATCTGCAGAAATCTGAAAGCATTCATTTTAGCTGTAAAAAATGTATTGCTATTTGAACTGCCATGTTTGATAACTTGTATGGAGGAAAGCTTGCATTGTTTGATTTGCCAAATGACCACTGAGTTATGTTGAAGTAACAAAATCAGGAGAATCAGATCTATTATCACTGACAGAACATGCAAAAAGAGGGCGCGTCTCAGGTGTGGTGGCCAGCTTTTTGAGGCACTGCCTCTTGACGTCTTTGGTGGTGGGAAGGGCTGTGTCTGTGATGGTGCTGGCTGAGTCTACAATCCTCTGTAATCTCTTGTGATTACCAAACTGTGATGCAAACAGTCAGAATGCTCTCTGCCATGCCTCTAATGAAATTTTTCAGTTGTCTGGTAACTCTCAATCTCCTCAAACTCCTGACAAGGTAGAGCCTCTGGCATGCCTTCTTGATTGCATCAATGTGTTGGGGACAGGATAGATCAGGATTGGTATCCTGCAACTTAAAGCTGCTCACTCTTTTCAAACACTGATCCCTCAATTAGGACTGGTGTGCTATCAGCTTCCCCTTCCTGAAGCCAATAATCAGTTCCTTAGTCTTGCTGATGTTGAGTGCAAGGTTGTTGTAGTGATGCTACTTAACTAGCCTATCTATCTTACTCCTGTAAATTTTTTCAGCACCATCTGAGATACCACCAACTGGAGTGGTCACATCAGCATATTTACAGATGGCTTTTGTACTGTGCTTTGGTACACTGTTAAGAATGTAGAAAGCAGAGTTTTGGGCTAAATGCACATCCCTGAGGTGCGTCTTTGTTGATGGCCAGTGAAGTGATGTTGTTACCTATCTGTACTGACAGTGGTCTCCCAGGAGGTTGCGGGTCTAGTTGTAGGAGGTGCAGAGGCACAGGTTTTGAAAGTTGCTTAACTGGCAAATGATGTTGCATGTCAAGCTGTGATCAAAATGGTAGCATGACATGTGATTTGCTGTTGTCCAATTACTTCAAAGCAGAGTGAAGAACCAGTGAGATTACATCTGCTGTGGACCTATTGTGGTGGTAGGCAAATTGCAGCAGGTTCACTTTCTTGAAAGATGTTTGGGCATTAGCCTGTGAGACGAGATCACGGGGTCGCCAGATGCTGTGATGATTCACACTGGCGTTGTGCTTAAACGGCATTGAGCTCATCAGGGAGTGAAGTATCGCTGCCATTTATGCTGTTAGGTTTCACCTTTTAGGAAATAATAGCACGTAAACCCTGCCACAACTGTTGTGCATCCAGTTAGGTGTCCAGCTTCACATGGGATTCTCATTTGACTCTTACAATGGCCTTCTACACATTGTACCTGGATTTCAGACAGTTCTATTTTTTTTCTCTACGTTGAGGGGAACATGTAATAGCAAAGAATGAAAGCAAGATATAATTTTACTATATCTTTTGAGAGAATATTTGAACTCTGCATTGGCATTCAATATAAGCAGACTACTGTGGATTTCATTAAAGTTACAGTAACTTTGTTCTTGAACTTTGTATATGTCAAATGCACTGATGTTTGACGTTGGATCAAAAATGGAATTAAATCTTTACCCAAGAGAAAGGACGTTAACTGGCCACCCCATAGTACAACATGGCAATCAGATATTTTGTGCATCATTTCAGAATCAGGTTTAATTTTGCTGATGTACACCTCCCAGACGTGCCCTCTTCTCATTGTTACTGTCGGGAAAGAGGTACAGGTACCTGAAGGCAGACACTCAGCGATTCAGGAACAGCTTCTTCCCCCTCTGCCATCCAGTTCCTAAATTGACATTGAACCCAGGAACTCTACCTCAAAACTTTTTTATTTGTTTTTGTTTGCACAAATTTTAATTTAAATATTTAATAAACATATATTTATTTTATATATATACACACACACACTCTGTAACTGTTGTTTCCCTCTATATGTATTTCATTGTACTGCTGTCATAAAGTTAACAAATTTGATGACATATGCCCATGATATTAAATCCGATTCTGATATATGTTGTGAAACCTGTTTCCTGGCAGGAGTGTAGTGCAAGGCAGAGAAATGAAATAAATCAGTGAATAGTGCGAGAGCAATAGTGAGTACATTTAGAAATCTGTTGCATTTTCCGTGTGTATTGCAGAGCAGATACAGGTGTGGATATGAGGCTATTTTCACCTCAAGCTTCTACATGCAATTGTCACACCAAACAAGTAGTGATATAATCAACCGTCAAACAAATACTTGTGCTGTTTGCTTTTCATTATTACTATCTAATCACCGAAGTGTTACAGTAGACATACTTCAACAATTTGAATGTAAATAGTGAGCTTGTAAATGTAAATGTACTTGAATGTAAATAGTGCCCACTCTTTATTTAGTTAGAAGTCAATTAATCGGATCTGCATTCCAAGCTGGCCATAAACATGTTTCCTTTCAAAGAAATATGTGGAATTGAACAGTCATCAGAACCTAGCTGCAGCAGTTTTCATGTTATTTACCAATACAAGCTTCTGAATTGATTCAGTTCAGTGCTTAATACCAATTCTAAAGTGCAATTCAGACAGCAAGGATTTATTATTGAAGTAATACAACATACTTTTCAGGATTTGCTTTATTTCTTATAGCATATCTCAATTTAGGACTGTGAAAGCTTTAACTCTTCTCTCCAGTGAAAATTTAATTGTCACATGATATTGTTTTAAAAAAGGTGAACGCACTATGGTATGGACTTGCCAAGCAATTAATAATAAATGGTCTTTGTAAGTATATCTGTACTTGAATAGTGGCTTGAGCTACAATATTTCTGTAGTTTTAGCAAATAGTTTATCTTGCTATTGACATTTCAAAACAAGACTTGTTAATTTTTAATCCAAATTACATGCAGTAGTTTATGGATCAGTCTTACTATGGATATAAAACCATACTTCCTTTTGGGGAGGAAAAAAGTAAAATTTCATTAGTGCTGGGCATGTTTGATTATGAAAAGGAACTGAGAAGACTGCAATCTGCATCAGTATTTAATGTAAGTTATACTTCAACAGTAATAGATTAAAAATGATAAATGTAATAGACTATTGCAGACTCAGGTAATATGCAAATACTTTTAAACATTCTGGTGCACACTGTTGACCAAATAGTTAGTTGAAGTTTGGACTTGAGGTTCCTTTAATTTTACTGTGGGACTTATTTTGGCGTTAAGTTGCTGCTTGACTGCAAAATGATGTGTATCACAAAATTAAATGCTCAAATCATTATATCTGTTTTCAGAGTGATTTCTTAGTTTCAAGTTTTACTGGACTGTTGGCATTTTTTCTATGGTGGTTTTTGTTTACATGCCCTGCAGATATTGGTCATGTTACAACATAATGGCCTGGCTGTGTTGTGCTTTCATATTATTCTTAATTGTCCTAAAACTCTGAGTATTGTGGGAATGCAATTTAAAAAATAAAATTTTTAAATAACCTGCGGCTCAGAAACTGCGTAATTTTCAGTTAGGTGTACTATATCCATTCATACAGGATGACCTGAAACTGCTTATAATTTCATTAGCATTTCTTTTTCATCATTGAATTTATGATGTTATGTTGTACTCATTGTTAAACTAGCTTACATAAGACAAACTCTAGAAAATTGTATTTTAAAAAGTGGCTGCATTGGTTAGTAGCAGTTACTAATAGAATGTTTTTAATTTCAGTTCAAAACGGTTCGATGCATCAAAAAGACACAGTAAACGATGATGATTTTGAACCTTATTTAACAACCCAGGCAAATCAGGTAGGTACCTTAATTATCAGTGTTTTCACTGATTATTGAAGAACATTGCATACACTGCTGTTTCATAAAACAGATATACATGCACAATGAAAGGATATTGCTTTAATTTTTTGTTATGTTTCAAATTGCTAATCGCTGATACAATTACTGTAGTAAGTATAGAGCAGTAAAAGTTGATTGAACTTGGTAAAGTATTCCTGTCTTTAGGTCAAAAATAGGCAAATAAATTAGTAAAGCAAAGTAAGATGTACAGATAGCGCAACATTGATGTTTGAGGGAGGAAAACACCTTATGGCAAACACCATGGATATGTTTGTTAGGTCCATAGCTTTTCTTAAACCCTGAAGGATCAGTTCCCAATCCTAACTATTGATAGTAGGGCATTATGATGTTGCCGCATAAGCTCCGTTGCCTGCATGATATCTTGAACTCCTTTGTATTGCCTCACTTAAGACTTCTCTGCAGTCTTTGAATTCAGGGCTGTTGATGGCAGCAGTGCTGTCAGAAAAGCACAACAGCATTATAGGCACTTATACGCTTGGCAATGAAATCGGTCTAATGCTGAAAGATTTAGCTGTTTTGATCTACACTAATCAATAATTCCCAAAGCACAGATGATTTTTTTTTCCATCTGTAAGCTTATTGTTGATGCTTTAGTGAGAGATTCTTGGACGAGGTGGTGGTCTACAGGCCAGTCATGGTCTGGAAAATGCTGACTAAAGAAGGATTTACAGGAAAACTCTTAAGATAGGTTTGTGCGATTTAGTTTTTCAACTTTTTATTAATTATTCTTTAAAATTCATTGATTTATTCTTTAAATTCTGTGGTTTTTCTCAATCAAATTGGATGCTGTAATTTGCTGCATGTGTAGTTAGTTGGAATACAAAAATGTTGCCCCAATTATATGAATAAACAAGCAGGATACTTGAAGAATTCTTCCAACCCACTTTGTATTTTCTTATTGTGAACCCAACCCTAGAGTTCAAAGTACTACCACTTCTAAGAAAGCAGAATTTTCAAAGTCCTGTTAACTATATCAAAAAATTGTTCTTTATTCTTGAGAACAATTTTTGAGAGGAAATTATATATCAGTACAGCATGATTTTGAAGGATTTTGTTCACCCTACGTGTGTAGGTAAAATAGAATTTTGAAATTAAAAGCTCTGATCTGTTTAGTCATTTTACCAAATACTGAATTATTCCTTTAATTTTAGCTAGCATAGGTGTGTATTTGCCCACAGTGCTCATTGTTAATTGCTGTCCAATGGCTCTTGCTGGATGTCCATTCATGTGTGTCCTGCATTAGGGTAGACTGGCTATGCTGTAATAGAAGTAGCATTTCCAACCCTGCTGTATTGGCAGGAGTCTTCAAGAGTTGAGAATTACCTACAGGAATCTGCTGCGAGTAACTTGTGAGAAAAATCTTAGGGAAGTAGAGTTTGCACTTTGGGATTTGGACTTTCTTTTCCAGATTGCTTTGTCCCTGCTTGTGGTGCCTCTGCAAATTCCATGAGGTCCTTCTCTGTCCTTTATTTGAAATGAAGGAGCGAGTCACCGTCGGCCTTTTCAAAGTGAAGGTGCCTGGCTCGTGTTTATGGGATCGCGTGTGTTTGCATTGCCCAGTCCGTTGCTCAGCCAAAGGGAATTCTCGACTCTGTGAATGACCAAGGCGGCAGGTGGGTACTCGAGCTTTGCAGTTCATTTCTGCTCCTGGTATGTCTGACAGACCAGGAGAAAGAACAGGTAGGGGAAATTGCATATGCTGATCCACACTGAACTGAGTAAAATGATACATGAGAATATTACATTGCAAGATCCAGTTGATAGAGGTGATCCAATGGAGATACTCAGTAAATAATCAAATAACTTTAAATCGTATCACCACAAGCAAGGTGCACTTCTAGTGGGGTCTTAGATGGTTTCAGGTCACAACTTAATGTATCAAAGATTACAAAGTTGTAACAGTGCTTACATTAAAATGAGGAGTATTTCAAAAATGTTACTATGAAAATATTTGACGGTCCTTGTACACAGCTGTACCTTCTATGATATAGCATTTGCTCTTCAGTATAAATCAACATTAAGCTTACAAGCATTATTTGAGGGGGCAAAGTCAGAGTTCAGGGATCTTATCTTAAAAGAGCTAAAGAAATATAATCTTGAAAATAAATTAAGAATTTCATTATCTTCGCATCTTAGAAGCAAGAATTCTATTCTTGACCTGAGGGCATAAACTGCTATTTTTTTTAATTCCATTTCTTAACCCTTCCACTACTGAAGACACTGAAATGTAGTGAACATGGTTTGTGGATGAAAAAGCACACAACTGCAGATGATCACATCACTACTCTTGTGTGATGGGTCATTAATAATTGAACCTCTGGTATTGAATCAAAGGCATGCGATCTCAATCGGGGCACCATTTGACTTTGATATTGAGGAGTCTGAGTAAAATTGAAGTTAGAGACAGTTGGGTGCAGGGATGATGGAATAGTGATACTTAGTGTGAGCTCAAGTACATATTGTAGAATTTTGGATGAGCCTACGTGTGCATGTGGTGCAAGATGGGAGCCTGGGATAGGATTAGAGTCATTTATCTGATATTAACCTGGTACAAAAGAAGGTGATTATGATAGTTTTAGACAAGTTATCTTGCATGGGGCTCTAGGGAAGTTGCCTATTTCCAACTATCTTCAGTTGCTTCATTAATGACCTTCATAATGTGTTTATCAATGGCATTGCATTTTATTTAGTATTCTTTGTAACTTACTGGGCCAGCATATCAAAGACATGGAAAATTTTCAGCTTGGCAAAATGTAATACAGTGACCCATCAGCAGCCTTCTCCAGTAAGGAGAAGTTTAACTACCTAACGCTGTAATTTATGTATAATACTGTTGAATAATCCCACCATCAGTAGTCTGAGTATCACTATGCTATGAGTCAAAAACTTGCCTAGGTCAGCCATATAATTCAGCTAGAAAAGTTGGTCAGATGCTGGATATACTACGATGATGGTTTTATATCCTGACTTCCAAGCTTTCACACCATCTACAATGAATGTTTTGGAATAATCTCCATATGCACATGAATTGATGTTTCAAATGCATTACAGTTCCTTAAAACTTGGAATTTCCTACTTGCCTAATTGGACTTACACTATTTTTGTTACATGACTGCGGTAATCCAAAAGGACAACACTTCATTACCACCTCCCAGAAGAAGAGTGGGAGATATGCAATAAATGCTGGCCTTGCTGGTGAATCAGACATTCCATCTGTTGATATCTTTGTTTTGCTTCAACTCTGATCTTCCACATGACTTGATTCTTTTCAAGCCATCTTTGGCTGTGCCTTTTATCAACCAGACCAAGACAAGAATTTCTTTCCTGAGTCTTTCTGGCTTTTAAGACATCTGCTAAAAGTGAACTATTGGAATAAGTTAATGCTTGGCTGCAGGGTTTTGCAAACAGTCATAACTGTTGGGAGAATTTCAGATAGAGCTTTTACATGTTGATTGCCACTAAGTTACCATTCATGGCTTCAGGACAGTAATGTAAGGGCTCTTGCCATCTGTGTTTTGTGAGCACTTGTAGATAATTATCTGGGTCATCCAACTGAAATCAGGACTACTTTTTTTCTCTAATTCTCTTTAGTTTCCCTATAATTAAAAAGCATGTAATAAAATCATAGTCGGAGTTACCATGTGCAGAAGAATGCTGCTATGGGAGATTGATCCACGGTGCATAAGCACGTTTGACTTTTTTTGTCTCTGTACATTTGCATGCCAGAAGTCCTTCTGTTTAGTAAGCAACCTTGACAATGCTTTATAAATTATCTACTAGCATTAGACTTAAAAAACATTAAGTTGCTCTCGAAGATTAGTTGTTTAACTTTCATACCTAATTACCTTGCTCATTGAATGACATTCTTGTGTTAGCTATTTTCACTTCATTCTATCTCCTAAGGTAATAGAAGTGTTGAAGGACTATTTGAATTTTCTTCTGTCGAGCTAACTAAATTTGCTGTTGCTATTAAAAGTAGAGGATCAGTTGCATGTGACAATATGCCTGATATTTAAAAATGTACTGAGTATGCTCATGAATTTCTAAATATTACTGTACTTCGAGAGTTGTTGTAAATGCTTTTTTTTTTCGTGGCCACACTAGAATTTCAATAATTTCTCTTGTTAGGCTTCTCCTTTATAATTTCAAATCCTGACCTCTCAACGGGTCTTCCTAAAATGTGTAGTAATTTTTGGTACTATTCATATGTAATTTAATCTGTATAGAGAGCCTTGAACAACAGTGATATATTAGTGTTTTTTTTTACTCTGAAGCTACATATCTTTTAATTAATGATATTTACAAATAATATGATTAAACAATGACAGTAAAATTAGACTGGTATAGCTAGAAAATCCTCAACTTAGCTAAATGACCTATACACTGAAATTTACACAAAGTTCACTGACAAAACTTAACGAAACTTATAATAAGTCTTTGTTGTCCTTTACACTTACTGTAAAATTAATTTGCTAAAGTGGCTAGACATTTAGATCTTTGAGTAAAATTTGAAAAAAAATTATCATTGGGTCTTATGAACAGCATAAAACTTGTAAAATGTCTGAAGTTTTTCTCATTGACACTGGTAATATCTTGATCAAATTGAATTGATATATGGCTCAACCCTTCCTTATTGCTCTTCTCCCGATCCTGTTCATCTACGATCACATGAAAATTATGGTTTAGTTTATAATTCCATTCAAATGGAACTTTTTAGAATTATGAAGAAATGGCACTTTTTAGAAAATTACATACTGTAAGTTCTATGCCGTTCATTTAAAGCATTTCAATTAACAGTGAAGGCTGGCAAAATCAAATCACAGATTTTAATTTCTCTAATTCGAGTGAAGCTTAGTGGGTCAATGTACAGTATTGTCTCTTGTGCACACTCATTCTAAGCTTGTTTATGTTTAAATATTGTGGATTAACTATAATAAGGAAGTTTTGCAAAAGCCTTGAATGGATGGAATGTATACTAGGTGCATACGGATTAGAGTTTCTGGAATAACTTGTGTTTAAATAAGTGAAATATAAATACAATGGTAGAACAAATAAAAATCTTCTCATTTTATTAGCTGATGTACCTATTGCCTTAAAGTAGGAGTATGTTTCACCAGGATAAGTCTGCAGTGTTTACCTGCAGTATTCTTGTTTGAAATAAGGTGAATGAATTCAAGCTCTTTTCCACCTGTAATAGCCATTCAGTGTGCAGCATCCCTCATTTGGGATTGGTAACTATTGTCAGGATTGCAGGATACTGCTGAGGAACATTTGGAAGTTGACTAATGATAGATGGTTTTAAATTTGAAATATTTAAAGAATGAAGAATTTGTTCACATCAAATTTTGACCACTTCAGAAGTGAAATACTTAGTATAGACCTAACAGAAAAGCTTATATCTTTAAATATTAATATTACAATGTACCTTAATCACAAAAGTAAATTACATTGTTTGGTATCCTTATTCACCATTGAAATATTTAACAGATGTAACTTGTTGATATAATGTTTTGCTGCCTGCGAACATCCACTTCATACCCAGTTAAATTTATTTTGAAGTTAGCGTTGTCGTGGCGGAAATATGATGACTATTAGTGAAGCGACAGTTTCGCTGCTCAGTCAATATAAATTAAAAGGGAAAACAGGTGCTGCCAGGGATGGAAGTAATTGCCCTGCTATACTTTTGAAGTTCAGTAACTTTATGCACTCCTGAAGGAATAGATGGAATAACCTTACATGTAACATGCTCTTGGTTAAGTTCTAGAGTGTCAGTCTAGACCAGGGGTCAGCAACCTTTACCACTGAAAGAGCCACTTGGACCCGTTTCCCACAGAAAAGAAAACACTGGGAGCCGCAAAACCCGTTTGACATTTAAAATGAAATAACACTGCATACAATGTTTTTTTTGCCTTTATGCTATGTATAAACAAACTATAATGTGTTGCATTTATGAAATTGATGAACTCCTGCAGAGAAAACGAAATTACATTTCTGCATGCAACAAAAACATTTTGAACTCCGAAAAAAAGACGTTGGGTTGAAAGTTACTTTTAAGTAAAATACTCAATGTCTATTTGAGTCCTTCTTGTATTTATGAAAAACGCCGAACTTAAATTTTCCGCCAGCAGCAAACCAAAAATAACATCAGCCAGCTGTCAGCCTGAAAAATAAAAGGACTATTTCACTGAACAATGAAAAAATATGAATATACATAAAATAATAGGCAATTAAAATATTTATCATACTTGGTTAATGGGATTTCTGCTCCTGGACCTCAGCGCACAGCGTCTGCACATCAGGGCTGTATGACGTCACCTTCATCTTTACACAGGATCGCAAGCTGTCATCTGTGAGGCGTGCGCGATGTTTGTTTTTAATAAAGTTCATGTTGGAGAACACCTGCTCACATACATATGTGGATCCAAAGATCGACAGGACTCCAAGCGCATACTTTTTCATGTTTACATAAATGTCGGGCACAGCATTCCATGTTTCAAACACAAGTTGGTCCGGATTTGGAAGGTTTTCAATATCACTCCATTTGTGATTCTGAGCAAGAACGGCCTTCTGACGGGCAACATCTTCAAGGTCTGCTGTCAAGCGTCTAAACTTGGACACCCATATGTCTTTGTCGGCTATGTCGGCCAGTTCCATCTCAAGATCAGGTTGACTCACACCTGCCAATGCAGTCGTATTCAGTAGGGAAGGATCGATGCTTAAGGGAGTGACCGGGAAGGATAATGTGTTTTTTTCCTCTCTGAACTCACAGAAGCGTTTCCCAAACGATGTTTGCATTGCGATGATTGCAGAATGTAAATACTCCGAAATTATCATGTCGAGACCTTGTTTGAACTCTCTCAAATTGGGGAAGTGAGACAAAGTGCCTTTCTGTAAATCTCTGGCAAGCACTGTCAACTTGCGCTCGAATGCCAAGACATCCTCCAACATGTGCAGGGCTGTGCATCCTTTCCCCTGAAGAGCTGTGTTCAGCGTGTTCAGGTGCGCTGTCATGTCTACCATGAAGTGTAGCTTTTCCAGCCACCCTGGCTGTTCCAGCTCAGGAAAGTTGAGCCCTTTGCTGCCCAGGAAAGTTTTCACTTCTTCCAGACACGCGACAAAGCGTTTCAGCACCTCCCCTTTGGACAGCCACCGGACTTTGTTGTGCAGCAGGAGATCAGAATATGCGCTTTCCATCTCGTCCAGTAACAAACGGAATTGACGGTGATTTAAACTTTTTGCCATTATTTTATTGACAATCTGAATGACAACATCCATTACTTCTGTGCATTCCGGAGGAAATGTTTGAGCGCACAGTGCCTCTTGGTGCAAGATGCAGTGAAAAGTCAGCAGCTTTCTGTCCAGCGACTTCTGCAGTAAAGCCACAAATCCCTTGTGCGTTCCCGTCATATTCGGAGCCCCATCAGTAGCTACTGACACCAGATGGGTGGTCTTTATTCCTTTGGCTCTTAAACAATTCAAGACAGCCTCACAGATGTCCTCCCCCCGTGTTTGTCTTTTAGAGGTATCAACTCAATCAGTTCTTCCTGTGGCCCGGCAGAGTTTACATACCGGCAGAACAACGCTATTTGTTCAATATCGCCTTTGTCTTTAGACTCGTCACAGGCAATCGAGTAGGCCACAGCTGAATTGATGTCTTTAATTTGCTGTCTTGTGATGTCTTCTGCCATTTTTATGGTTCTGTCTTTGACAGTCTTTGCAGAGAGGGGCATATCCCTGATTTTCTGCACAATTTCACTCTTGTTTTTAAAGTCCGTGAATAGATGTTCTGAAATCTTAATGAAAGATTCTTTTATATATTCACCATCTGTAAACTGCTTCCCGTGCCTGACTATTTCCTGAGCGGCAATATAACTGGCGTATGTCGTTGATTTTCCTGACTTCATCCATTTCTGGAAATGATTTTTGCTCAGATCAACCTTCCGCATCAGTTCCGAAACGGCTTTTTTTCTCTCATCTCCATCCGGATATTTTTGAGCAAAGGCTGCGTGTTTACTCTGGAAATGCCTTGCGACATTTGACTTTTTGTTGTTTGCTAGTTTCTCATTGCATATTAAGCATACCGGTAAACCAGTCTCGTCAACAGTGAAAGCAAATGAATCTGTCCAAGTATCATTAAACGTTCTGTTTTCTTCAGTCACTTTTCTTTTTTTAGAATTCTCCATAGTTGGCTTACCTTGGATCGAAAAATTAAAGAAATCGCGCACTGGCGGGTGTCAGGTATTGGCAGTGGTGACGTATATTAATAGCGATAAAAACACGTTGCAGCGGTGTGTTCAGGCAGTCAGTAAACTGCAGTCGAATAACTTTATTCGAACTAAACAGCCTTGCTTCTAAGCCTCCCTCAACCCAGCCCCCATGGACGCAGATGCTGCAAAAGACACGTACTCACAAACCCCCGTAGGCAATCTCCCTTAGCCGGAATGCTGGCTAATTGAGAGCCGTTTCGGATGTGTCAGAAAATGTATCGCCACACTTACATTGTACAAGATCACCATAATCTTCAAATTTAGAATTACATTTCAAAAGCTAACAAACTAACATAAAATACATTTTAATTAAATACTGACCAATTATTTCCCAAAGCCACAGGGAGCCGCAGCACAGAGGTGAAAGAGCCACAAATGGCTCGGGAGCCGCAGGTTGCCGACCCCCGGTCTAGACAAACTGAAGAGGCTTTCATTCAACCTGAGCCACAGCTGACTTCTGTTGTAATTTGTGTTCAGTGCACCCGTATGTTAAGTAGATCTAAGAAATGTGCTTTTGGTACAGTTTGAGCAGGCGACAGACTGTGATTGTTGGGGAAGTGCCACTACATAGTTATGCTAAGTTCCAAGCCAATTTAAAGTTGTAAAACTTTGCAGTAGTCATCTTCCCAGTGATTCAGTATCTGTTCAGAAAGAGGTAGTTTGCCTAAAATGTACCATTAATAGGGTAGCATGATGACATGGCAGGTAGTGCTGTTACTTCACAACTTTGTTCAGTTCTGATTTCAGGTGCTATCTACAGATCTTTTTGCTGTGTTTCTTCTGGGTGCCACTTAAGAAGCAGCTCAATTTGCTACAGTAAATTAACTCGGAGTTGATTAATATTAGTAAAAATCTTGTGTAAGTCAGAGAATAAAGTGAAATGAGAGTGAGCTAATAGAGGGGAAAAGAGACTAAATGGGAGTTGTATAGATCCGATGGGCTGAATGGTCTCCTACGATACAATATTAAGAACGCATGCTCAGGGCATTGAGCCTTTCATTATTAAATGTCCCATGTTTTATGTGATAGGGGTAAGAGATAGGGGTAAGAACTTGAAAGCCAATGTCTAAGTGCTGGCATTTACATCTGAGTAAGATTTGTTGTTTAAAGTATGTTGAGTACATTTCAAGCAGATAATCTTGGGGTTTTTGAACTTTTGGAGGTGTATTTTTTTACCTTTTAAGCACTAAAACTAGAGGGCATGGATTTAAGGTGAAGAGGGATTGATTTAAAGGACCTGAGGGATAAGTTTTTCTATGCAGGCTGGTTGGTATGTAGAATAAGCTGCTGGAAGAGGTGAGAGGCAAGAACGTTAACACCATTTAAAAAAAAACACATTTGGATGGGTATCAGGAAAGGCCAAATAGAGGTAAATAGGATTAGATCAAGAAAGCACCTTCATTAACATGATGTGCCAAATAACCTGTTTCTGAACTATTTAATAAAAGTTTGGAATTTCTCACTCTAAGAAAAATCATGGGAATTGAGATTCGAGGGGTTGAGAGGGATAATAAATTAGCCATAATGAAATGATGGAGCTGAGTTGATCGGCTAAATGGTCTAATTCCTTTAGTGTTGCTTGAATATTTGCAACTTGAAATTAGTTGCTTAAATTAAATTCATATACAAAAGGAATTTTATTTTCAATATAGCATTTATGGAAAGGAGAAGGAAGATGAGAGTTAAATTAGGGCACTGTTTTAAAGTGTTGTTTGTAGCACTACCTATCTTATTTGAACTGCATGTTGATTCATTACCACATTGGCGCTTATGGTGGTGACGGTACGGATTCTATGTGTACCATTGAATTCAAGTACAGTTATTTACCTGGAAAGGTTTATTTCAGTCAGCGGATATAAGGAAATAATTTTGGACTGAGGCCTGGGAAACAGCTCTATAAAGCAATGTTTGGAACTAAACAAATGGGGTGGGGAAAGGAGGAGATGAGAGGTTCAGCCTGAAACTTGCTATATTTTCTGAGTCCTCTAGCTACTTTTAAATACAGGATAATCTCACATTACATGGGCTTTTTGTATTCAATGGAGAATGTGGTCAAGAACATTAGGATAGCTATTTTAATTTTGTAAATTAGATTTTGCAGGAGTGCTTGCCTGTGAAGAAGTAGTACTTTGGTTTAGTGTCTTATCCGTATTGAGTTAGCTGATCATGATTGAATAGTGTACAGTTATCTCAAAACCTTGTTTAACAATTAAAATCAGTCAAAAATTTAGCCTAGCATACTACCCACTTGCCCACCAGAAGCGTTGCGTTTGATTAAATTATTTTTGGCTGTATTCCTTTGCTTGATGCACAACATCAAATTGCTACTTGAAGGTCTTGTTGGGCAGAACTAGAGAGGTTACTTATAATTAGGCAAATAGCAGAAAAGGAAGAAAGTTTTGCTGTTCCACCCAACAGTATTTGCTGAGGCATTTGATAATTCCGCACCTTTATTGTTGTAGATACCAGTTTGACTTAATGGGGCTCAGTTCACTAAGGTATACAAATAAGCTTGCATTTACATGGTCTTGTAGAGAAATTTTTATGCAAGATGTTTTATCATATGGAAAAATAAACTGCAAAGTTTTGAAGGTGCAAGTTCACATTTAATAGGAGCTATTGGCTAAATTGTTTTGACTGGCCTGTACTTCATGTCTGCCTCCAACAGGATCCTAGTCGTAGCATGGCTCCGAACAACTGTAAAGCCTTTCCACCATGTTTTATACTACCAGAAAGAATTTTGTATTGTCACTAAATATTTTTGACCGCAGGTGTTCGGAGGCAATGGAAATTTATTAAGAAATGTTTTCTAATACACAAAAGGTGCACAGGAATTGAACAAAGTTGCTTTTGATCTCATTGGGCTATGTTAGATGCATAAGGTTGAGGGTCTCTTTACAGTGTTTCTGGCTCTGTAGGTGGGTAAGATTAAAAACAATGCCCAGGCTAAGTGGCAGCTTCAGGGACTCTGCAGAACATAGTTAGTGCTGACATCTGACCCCCATTGAATTTTACACTATAGTGTGCAGGTGCAGAATGTGCTAGTTCAATTTTTAAGGGACCTGCTGTTAATTCATCTGTACTTTCTGGATCATTGGGTCGACAAAAGTTTTTAGTTAGATTTGTAGTGACATTCTTTGTAGAGTAAACTACTTGAATTTCTACATATCTGGAAAGTTTGAGTTTTCTCTGTGTAAATAATTATCTGAAGTTCTGTTTACTTTTCTGTAGATTATCCTCATATGAGCATTTGGAACAATTTGCCAGCTGTAATTAAAATGTCCAACTAAACATGTTAAATAACATTTTTGGGATATGATTAATATTGAGGAAGTGTGTTGTGATTGAAAATTATAAATTGTAAAATTAGTTTAAAGTATTTTTACATTTGCTGAGGGGGGTGGGGTTCATATGAAGCTTGGGCCTCAATCGAATTACACTTTCTGGCTTTAAAGGGGCACTAATTTAAATACAGTTGCTTTTATTGCAGATATGTGTAACAGAATGTATGCTGGTTTGGAGTGAGTGACACTGTAGATTTAAAAGAATGTGTGACAAAAATATAGTACTTCACCAGTGTTGGTAGAATAAATTTATTTTTTTTTCTTGCAGAGCAACAGCTACCCACCAATGTCAGACCCATACATGCCCAGTTACTATGCTCCTTCCATTGGATTTCCTTATTCACTTGGTGAAGCTCCCTGGTCAACAGGGGGAGATCCTCCAATGCCATATTTAACAACATATGGACAAATGAGCAATGGTGAACATCACTTTATACCAGATGGTGTATTTAATCAACCAGGGGCCTTGGGGAGCACCCCACCATTTTTGAATCAACATGGATTTAACTTTTTTCCTGGGAATGCAGACTTTTCTACATGGGGAGCAAGTGGATCTCAAGGGCAGTCAACACAAAGTTCTGCATATAACAACAGTTATGGATATCCACCAAGTTCTCTCGGAAGAGCCATAGCTGATGGACAAGCCGGATTTGGAAGTGATTCTTTGAGCAAAGTGCCTGGCATAAATAGCATTGAGCAAGGCATGACTGGACTGAAGATTGGAGGAGATATGACAACAGCTGTCACTAAAACTGTAGGTTCTGTTCTGAGTAGTACTGGTATGTGCAGTAGCATTGTTGCTAATAGCATTCCAGCAACAACCACTTCAGCGCCTAAACCAACGTCATGGGCTGCTATTGCTCGGAAACCTGCAAAACCTCAGCCTAAGCTAAAGCCTAAGACTAATGTAGGAATAGGTGGGTCTGCAGTGCCACCACCACCTATAAAGCATAACATGAATATTGGAACTTGGGAAGACAAAGGTAATGTGCCCAAAGCCCCACCTACACAGCAAGTTCTGCCTCCTCAAGTTGTTATCCAGCAACATCAACTTCCACAGCAGCCAATTGCTATTCAGACCCAACCAGCACATCAACCACCACAGCACGTAGGGCCTCAACAACCTCAGGTTCAGCAGCAGTTGCAAAACCGCTGGGTTGCTCCTCGCAATCGGGGAGCTGGCTTCAATCAGAACAGTGGTACTAATAGTGAGAGTTTTGTGTTGGGTATTGCTGCTTTAAGCACTTCACCGCCTAGTGGAGAAGTACATCCTGTATTGGAAAAACTGAAAGGCATACACAACTACAACCCCAAAGATTTTGACTGGAGTCTGAAGACGGGTCGAGTATTTATAATTAAAAGCTACTCTGAGGATGATATACACCGTTCCATCAAATATTCTATTTGGTGCAGTACTGAACATGGTAATAAACGTTTGGATGCTGCTTTCCGTTCCTTGAACAGTAAAGGGCCACTCTATTTACTATTTAGTGTAAATGGAAGTGGACATTTTTGTGGAGTGGCTGAGATGAAGTCGGCCGTGGACTATAATGCTTACGCTGGAGTATGGTCGCAGGATAAATGGAAAGGCAAGTTTGAAGTGAAGTGGATCTTTGTAAAAGATGTACCCAATAACCAGCTACGGCATATTCGTTTGGAAAATAATGATAACAAACCAGTTACCAACTCAAGGGACACACAGGAGGTGCCCCTAGAAAAAGCCAAGCAAGTGCTTAAAATAATTGCTACTTACAAGCATACCACTTCAATCTTTGATGATTTTGCACATTATGAAAAGCGTCAAGAAGAGGAGGAAGCCATACGTAGGGTAAGTATGGAAGAAATTGTACCTGTAGTTTCCACTTGTGCCATGTGGTTCTGCTTATTTTTTTTCAGGTTACTGTTGAGTAGACAACCATATATCAGGTAATTGCTTAATATTTGTATCAAGTATGTCTGCTGATGGGCTATTGAGGGTCGGTCTTAGATGCTTTAAGTATTTAAGACTTTGATTAAGACCATGGTCTTTTTAGACAATTTGATGTGTACAATTTGTGTATTTCAGATTAATTAAATATACATATATTGGCATGGTGCAAGATACTGCAGTAAAGGAATCAGATTGCCTTTTCTTCTATTATAACAATTGGAATTGCTTTATTATTGTCACATTTACCAAGGCACAGCTAGTCATGTGTACTGTTCATACAGATCAATTCATTGCTCCGTGTATTGTGGTAGTACAAGGGAAAACAATAGCAGAATTTGCTGTTACAGCTAGAGAGAAAGTGTAGTGCAGGGACACAATAAGGTGCAAGGTTATAATTGTGAGGTTATGTTGCAAGCTCAAGAGAGTCTTATTGTACCATTTACCATTAAGTAGTCTTATGACAGTGGGGTAGAAATTGTCCTGTCCTTGAGCCTGGTGGTATGTGCTTTCAAGCTCTTGTACCTAGCCCAATGGGGGAGAGAGGAGAACGTTTGGGATGAGTGGGGTCTTTGTCCATATTTCTTTGCTGCCTTTGATAATGCTGGCTGCTTTAGTAAGTTTTTGAAGAGGCAGCTGTGATATGCTGAGCTGTGTCCATAACACTGCATATTCTTGTAGTCATAAGCAGAGCAGTTGCCAAACCTAGCCATGATACATCCAGGCAGGATGTTTTCTTTGGTGCATGGATAAAAGTTGGTAGAGCTTGATGGGAATATGCCAGATTTCTTTAGCCTCCTGAGGAAGTAGAAGTATCGTTGAGCTTTCATGGCTGTTCTGTCTGTGATTGGATTTGAAACCTTCAACCAGGATGGTTACAGTCCAGTATAAAATAGGACCAATATAAAACAGAGATCATGCTGTGCTGGAGATATTTTGAACTCGTGTAAAAGAGTGCTAAAGTAAGGTAAGTCATAATTGTTGCGTTCCAAGCACCAGTGAGAGGGGACAAACTGAAAAATTAAGAGAAGTTCAGAAGAGTCATTATACCCAGAATTTTTGAGGGAATATGATTGTATGAAAGGGTGTCACAAACAGAAGAAAATCTGCAGGTGTTGGAAGTTCAAAGCACCACACACACAAAATGCTGGAGGAACTCAGCAGGCCAGACAGCATTTGACGTTTTGGGCCAAGACCCTTTATCAGGACTGGAAAGGAAGGGGGGAAGTCAGAGGAAGAAGTACAAGGTGGCATGTGATGGGTGAAATTAGGGGAGGAGTGAAGAGCTGAGAAGTTGATTGGTGAAAGAGCTGCAGAATTGGGAATCTCATAGGAGAAGACTGAGACCATAGAAGTAAAGGAAGGGGGAGGAGCACCAGAGGGAAGTGATGGGCAGGTAAGGAGATCAGGAGAGAGAGGAAAACAGGAAATAGGAATGATGAAGGAGTTGGGCAATTACCAGATGATTGAAAAATTGCTGTTCATGCCATCAGATTAAGGCTTCCAGGTGGAATATAAGGTGTTGCTTCTCCAGCCTGATTGTGGCAGTAGGGGTGGTCATGGACTGGCATGCTGGAATGGGAAGTAGAATTGAAATGAGTGGTCACTGGGAGATCCTGCTTTTTCTGGTGGATGTGGCATAAGGGCTTGGTGAAATGGTCTCCCATTCTACCTCGGTTCTCACTGATACAAAGGAGGCCACACCAGGAGCATCAGATATAGTAGATGACCCCAAGAGACTCACAGGTCGTGTCAACTCACCTGAAAGAACTGTTTGGAGCCCTGAACAGGATAGTGAGGGTAGAGGTGTGAGGACAGTTGCGACACTTGTTCCTTTCACTAGGATGGTCAGAGCTGCAAGTGTGGTACAAGTCTTGTTCCCCCCCCAGTCACCTTCACATTGTTATCAGTTAATTCTCCACCAAGATCTTTGGAGGTCAGTAATGAGATAGAAACTTAATTGGAATAGGTACATTGATACCCTGTCTACAAGAACAGGTCTGATTAGATGCTTTTAAAATCACAATGATGCAAAGACTTTCCACTGTATATACAGAAAAAATTAGGAATATGTTCTAGGATAAAGCAGCCTGTTTGATTGACATGTTGTAAGCATTCACTCCTTCAGGTTGTGCCATCTACAAAATGTTTAGGAGTATCTACCAGCTGCAGGATCTAAATGTTAGGATCTAAATTTGTTCAAAAATTACATGCCATCCTTGCTGGTAAATAACAACCTGTTGTTCCATTGTGACTTGTTTAAGATCATCATATTTCCGAACTGTTAACAGAGTGGAAGTATGTTGACCTTATAGACTGCAGCAATTCAAAACAGAGCCTCACCACAACTTCTGAAGGCTAATTAGGTATAGGTAATAAATGCTGGCTTGAAGTATGTCCATGTACTGTGAATTAATGCAAAGGGCACTTCTGTAAATCAAGCAAGCTATTTCATCACAGTTTACTTTGTGCTGTTTCCAATACCTTTTATTTTCTGGCCCCTGTCTATGAATGGAAATTTATTGCAGACTTAATGTTCTGTAGTACGGCTCTGAATTTCGGTTTAAGGAATAGGAACAGTTGGTAGGACATTATTAGTGTGAATGATGCTATTTCTGATTTGAGGACAGAGTCGGTTTATAGTTTAAAAATGTGAAAGGACTGAAACAGTGCTTGATAGCAAAGATTTTGCTGTTTCAATGAAAATCAGTCATTATGCTAATCTTCAAATCAGTAGGGCCAAGAGTTTGTTTTGAAGGAGCTATTCATGAGTTGCATTTTAATCATGAGAACATTTTAATCTTTGCAAATACGCAGCTATTGTGTGAGTTCTTTCTACAAACGTTCTTAAATTGTTGAATTGATGGAAGATCAAAATATTTTCCTTGAAACACAGGAAAGGAATTGATGGCAATAAGTACGTTGTGCCTTGTTTATTAAAGATACTCATGTTCTGACACCCATGTTACATCAAGATAAATGTATTATATGAGGGGTGATTGATAAGTTTGTGGCCTAAGGTAGAAGGAGTCAATTTTAGAAAACCTAGAAAATACTTTTCAACGGACTCCTCCTATGTTTACACACTTAGTCCAGCAGTCGTGGAGCATACAGATCTTGGACCTCTAGAAATTGTCCACAGCAGGGGAGATTGATAAGTTTGTGGTCTAAGGTAGAAGGAAATGAGTTATATAGCTCTCATTATATGCACATGCACTTCATCTCTTTGAGTGATTATGCAGAAAGTTTGAAGACAATAACTCCTCAGTTAATAGAAACATAGAAAATAGGTGCAGGAGTAGGCCATTCAGCCCTTCGAGCCTGCATCGCCATTCAGTATGATCATGGCTGATCATCCAACTCAGAACCCGGTATCTGTCTTCTCTCCATACCCCCTGATCCCTTTAGCCACAAGGGCCATATCTAACTTCCTCTTAAATATAGCCAGTGAACTGGCCTCAACTGTTTCCTGTGGCAGAGAATTCCACAGATTCACTTCTCTGTGTGAAGAAGTTTTTCCTCATCTCTGTCCTAAAAGGCTTTCCCTTTATCCTTAAACTGTGGCCCCTTGTACTGGACTTCCCCAACATCGGAAGCAATCTTCCTGCATTTAGCCTGTCCAATTCCTTTAGAATTTTATACGTTTCAATAAGATCCCCCCTCAATCTTCTAAATTCCAGTGAGTATAAGCCTAGTCAATCTAGTCTTCCTTCATATGAAAGTCCTGCCATCCCAGGAATCAATCTAATGAACCTTCTTTGTACTCCCTCTATGGCAAGAATGTCTTTCCTCAGATTAGGGGACCAAAACTGCACACAATACTCTAGGTGCAGTCTCTCCAAGGCCTTGTACAACTGCAGTAGAACCTCCCTGCTCCTGTACTCAAAATCCTTTTGCTATGAATGCCAACATACCATTTGCCTTTTTCACCACCTGCTATACCTGCATGCCCACCTTCAATGACTGGTGTACAATGACACCCAGGTCTCATTGCACCTCCCCTTTTACTAATCGGCCACCATTCAGATAATAATCTGTTTATCTGTTCTTGTAACCAAAGTGGATAACCTCACATTTATCCACATTAAATTGCATCTGCATAATCACTCAAAGATCACTCCTTGTAATGTTGATTTTTAAAACGTTTAGCACAACCTCTCAGAAACTTGATAAGATATGTTTGGTGCATTTCACTTTATGTGATGCACAGAGCTTTTTTTTAAATGCCTAGATTTTTGAATTAATTTTGATTACAAATGGTCTACACAGCTCTGTCATCTGGATTATGGAAATTCACAAATTACTAGTGAAATTACTACAAATCACAAATGATCTAGGAATAATGGTGCATAGTTCCCTGAATGTGGAATCTCATTTGCATAGTGTAGTGAAGAAAACTTTTGGTATGCTGGCCTTTATAAATCAGAGCATTGAGTATACGAGTTGGGATGTAATGTTAAAATTATACAAAGCATTAGTCAGGCCAAATTTGGAGTATTGTGTACAGTTCTTGTCACCGAATTATAGGAAAGATGTCAAAATAGAGTACAGAGGAGATTTACTAGAATGTTACCTGGGTTTCAGCACCTAAGTTACAGGGAAAGGTAGAACAAGTTAGGTCTTTATTCTTTTGAGTGTACAAGGTTGAGGGGGGACTTGATAGAGGTATTTACAATTATGAGGGGGATAGATAGAGTTGACGTGGATAGGCTTTTTCCATTGAGAGCAGGGGAGATTCAAACAAGAGGACATGAGTTGAGAGTTAAGGGGCAAAAGTTTAGGGGTAATATGAGGGGGAACTTCTTTACTCAGAGAGTGGTAGCTGTGTGGAATGAGCTTCCAGTAGAAGTGGTAGAGGCAAGTTTGGTATTGTCATTTTAAAAAAAAAATTGGATAGGTATATTGGCAGGAAAGGAATGGAGGGTTATGGGCTGAGTGCAGGTCAGTGGGACTAGGTGAGAGTAAGTGTTCGGCATGGTCTAGAAAAGCTGAGATGGCCTGTTTCCTTGCTGTAGTTGTAATATGGTTACTCACAATTTGAGAAAGAGATAGAAAATTGTTTCAATTTTTGTTTAATCACTCGGAGATGTGGAACAATATGATTTGGAATGACGTGGCTGACATGGATTCTACTTAAATTTATGCTGGCGTTTTGTTCTTGGTCTTAAATTTACATTGACTGTCAAAGTTCAAAGTAGATATACGTCACCATATACAATGAGATTAATTTTCTTCAGGCATATTAAATCCAATAACTATAATGGAATCAATGAAAGACACCACCAATAGGGCGGGCAGCCATTGTGCAAAAGATGACAAACTGCAAATACAGAAAAAACTAAATAAGCAATAAATATCAAGAACATGAGATGAAGATTTCTTGAAAGTGAGACCATAGATTGGTTCAGTGACTGGACAAGTAAACTTCAGTGAAGGAAGTTATTCCCTCTGGTAAAGTCAGGAGGCCCAACGAGCACTTGGATACTTGTTACTTACTTTCTAAACTGGGGTCTTGTAACACCAGCTGCATCTTTTACCTCTTGCTGATATTTGATAGTACAGTTTTGGTCAATAATTTGTCCTCATCACGTGTTACCATGTCATCTGGTAGTTAAATTTGGATTGGCTGTTATTACCTTCTGAGGCAAAGGGAGGATCTTAATTTCATGGAAATTAATTTGTTGAATAATGTAGTGTAACCATGAGCCAGATGCATATGTTTGATACACTTCAACCTTTGTAGGATTCTATCAAAGTTCTATGCATTGGGAAAATAAGCCAAACCAGCATTAACCTTTCATTTCTGCCAGTTCATTGCTTGAAGAATATACTGTTGCTGTAGCTTAGCTTCCATACTGGTGTTCTTTAACACTAAAATTAGCTCTGAGTGAAAATATTCTGATAAATTGCAAGTCTGTGGATCCTGTCCTCCTATTTTTCTGTCATTTTTTAAGTTGCAAATTTAACACTATCCTGTCATTCTATAATTTCTAAGACACCATTAGTAAAATAACGGAATAAAAGGAGAAACGAAATAACAGAACAAAATTTTGTTCGGAAGATTAATTGGAAATTAAACCCCTTTCCATTCCCATGTACTGGTTACATATGCAAACCTCAAATAAACTCTTCTCAGGCTTTCGGTCAGGTACAAGTATCGATTTTAACTGACGTTTCAATGACAAACTCCACCATTTTCATCAGGGAACCTAGGCTCGGCAGTCCAGGGGTATATATACCCCTGTCATCCATCCCTCCTGATTGGTTAGTCCTCGGTTTTTGCTATCCCACTTGGTTTACAATCAATGAAGTTGTTGGAATTTGTCATTGAAACTTTGGTTATAATCGATACCTCTACCTGGCTGGAAGCCTGAGAAGTTAATTCGTCATATATGCCAGGAAAGCACTAGATCCTTTTGCAGACCTCCATAAAGGTGCACCTTGAGATTTCTGTGCGAAACATGGCTTTCCAGATTGAAACACTGAGTCTAAATATTAATGACATTAAGATAGGAGTCAAGGCATATTTAGACTCTCCAACAGGATTATAGATTGAGTGGGAAGAAACTTGGGGTGAATTGAGAATCAAAAGGCAGAATGTTACCTAATTGGAGAGAAACTGAAAATTGAGTGCAGAGATATAAGTGTTCTTATGCATGAATCATAAAGCTAGCTGCCTGGTGCAGCAAGTAGTTAAGAAATATTGGCCTTTTAAAAGTGAATTTGAGTTTATTATGTTCATACAGGGACATGGCACATAACAAATGAACTTTCATTGCTAGTGGGGGTTTGTGCACAGTACTCTGATGGATGGTCTATTCTGGAGTAATTGCAGTTTTGAGCCACAATTTAAGAAAGGACATTGGAGGATGTTCAAAACTCCTTGTTTGACAGAATTGTCTTATCACAAACAGGTAATGTGCGTGGGATCTGTGTTTTTGGGAATTTTGAAGAACGACATTAATCTTAGTGAAACGAGAGAGGTTATGGCAAAGTAAATATTAATTCCATGAGTGGGAGAAATCATGAACAAAGTGACCAACTGGGGTCTGTAGAAATTACTTCTGTGGTGTTCTCTGCCCTAGATGTTTGTGTTTGGTAGATTATAGGAGATATTTAAAAAGGAAGTTAATTTTTGAATGCTTTGTAATTCAGGACCACAAGGGAGTTTAGACCTTGTTATACTAAATGATTGAGCAGGATTAAGGAGTCCAGTGGCCTACTCTTGCTCCTGTTTTCAAATGTTCTTGTTCAGAGAAAGATGGTTCTAAGCACGTTAACACAGATGTGTTTAAATACAATTTTAATTGAAGAGCTATGGTCTGCGCTTTTCAGTGGTGCCAAATACCTTAACTCTAGAATGGTTAGTTAATTTAATTCATGGCCTACTTACCTATCCATTGTTTCTCACTATTAATGGCTGTTCTTATTTGCTTGGTCCTTTTTTCAACTCTGTAGTGCATTGGTCACTGTAATATAGACCTTTGTTAAATAGTTGTTTGGCATCTTTTCCACAGCTGATCCACATGATACTGCTTCTGAGTGTCAGTGCATTCATTGGATATAGATTGAAGGCTAGTTCCCACTTAATCAATAGTTTGTATGTTAACTAAAAGGTCTGAGAGGGAAAATAGGTAGCATTGAAATTGCAGACTCATGTTATTAATAAGTTTCATAGATGCCAAATGAGCAGATAATGGAGGTGAGGTTACAAATGCTGGAGTCTGGAGTTTGCTGGAGGAACTCAGCAACTTGAGCAGCATCTGTTGGGGGGGGGGGAGGAATCATTGATGTTTTGGGTCAAGATTAACCTTTTTTGTTCTAGTTGTGTTCTTCGTTTTAAAAAAAATTGTGTATACTTTGTTTATTTTTCTTTTGAATGTTGCTTTTATGATGCCGCTGCAAATAAATTTTTCATTGCACCTGTGCACATATGTGCTTGTGCATATGACAAAAAAACTCTACTTTTAAAAGCCCTGAGTCAAGACATAGTAGAGAGGCAGAAAGCAAGTATAAAGAGAAGAGGGGGAGGTTTTGAGATGAGCCAGTAGGTAATTTGTGGATTGAAAAGCGTTGGAGAGGATGGGCATACGGAGCCACAAGGGGAAGAGTAGAGTTGGGAGACAGGCATGTGATAGGCTGTAGCAGAAGAAAAAGGTCAATGGAGCCAGATGGGGAGAGGCTGAAGCTAGAGATGGCTGGAAAATCAATAAGTAGGGATAGAAACTACCAGTGCTACAATCTGATAAGTAAGGAACTTGATAGTGGAAATCATAAGGGGAGAGGTAAAGGACAGTTAGAATCAGATGGTGAAAGTTGATCTCATGGGAGAAATTTGTGGGTAATAGGCAGCTGGAAGAAAAGGAATGAGAATGGATGATGGGAGTTGCAGAGGGGTATGGGGAAAGAGGACTCCTGTTTAATTTCCGGCTTATGAAATTGGACCAATACCACTGGTTCTCCCACCTAATCCTGAGCTCCCAAAGATCTGCCAGGTCTTTCTTCTTACTCCATTGCCATTCTTAACATGACCCTCGCCGCCTTCTGACTTTGTATCCTGTATCCTCCACCATACTTTTCCACTTGTTTTCCTGCTTTCCTGAAAACAGTCGCCACTCCTCACCCCAGTTCCAATTCCTGCCAGGTTTCCACTATTTCTTCACTCCCCTCCCCCCACCCCTGAACCATCCCTTCTGATCTTATCAGATCTTCCCCTTACCATTGCCACACTGCTCTGTAAGTCCTTGGCCTTCTTTACTGCCAGAGTGAGACCTACCCACATAACATCTAATGGTACAACAGCTTGTATTCTGCCTGACAAGTCTATGGCCCAGTGGTAAAATGAGTTCTCCAATTTTGGCTAACCCTTACCCCCCTGTGTTTCCATTATTTTCCCTATTGCACTTCTGACATCATCTCTAGTACTCCCATTTTTGCTTGCTTTTCCATGGCTGCCTGTCCTCCTCCTGGATACATTCTCCTACAATGCATGCATTTCACCCACTGCATCCTCGCTACTATCTGGTTTCTCCTGCTCTTCACCCTTCCTTTAATAGTGGCCACCATCACACCGGCTTCACCCACCCCTTTCCCCACCTGGCTCCATTCTAGTTGATATTAACTGCTTCCATTTGCCCATTATCCTTCACCCCTCCTTGGTCCACCAAATATGTACTAATCTCTCCTCTTTATACTGATTATTTTCTCTCTCCACTCGGTAGCATCTCAATAGCATGGCAATTCCTTCGGCGACCCCTCCCCTGGCCCCCAACCTGTCTGCCACAGATTCTGCTCAGGTTTTATTGAACTGAAAACTATTATACTGTATAGGCAGCCTCTTCAGTAGATATTTAAATGCATTCCTTTACAATAACAAGGCAAATCAACTTCCAGCCATTGACATTTCAGTAAGATTTTGCCTTGATTTGTTGTCAAACTTCTGGCATGACTCCCCATGTAGTCTAGTAAAGAACAAAAATTTTTCAGCATTGCACCTGGGAATTCCCACTCAGATCATATGCTACATCATACCTGTGTAGAATCTGACATCATGTTAATTTCAGTGTACATTCCAGGCTTGCTGCTTAGAGGACAAAGGGGAAGGTAGGTATTTTTCAGTTTGTTTTACATGGTTTAATGATAATTACCAAAATTTTTGTTTCTAATTAATTATAAATATTTTAAATAATTTTCAACCTTAATAGTTTTCAAAAATCTGTTTGAATCATTTAACATCCTTTGAAGTAATTGACAGATAGAAAATGCTCCCTCTCCATAGGGCGTAGAAGCAGAATTAGGCCACTCAGCCCATTGAGTCTTCTCTACCTTTCCATAATGGCCGATTCCAGATCCCGCTCAACCCCATTCACCTGTTTATCTGTCCCCCTAACTATAGAGTCCCTTATTACTGCTGCCATCCTCTTCAGTTCCCTGTAGTTGGGGTGACTACCTCCCTGTAGCTCCTTTCTATAACCTCTTCACTTTTCCTAACAAGCCAAAAGTCATCAAGCTGCAGCTCCAGTTCCCTAACACGGTCTCTAAAGAGCTGCATCTCTATGCATCTGGTACATGTGGCCATTGGGGATGTTGGTAGCCTCCCAGAAATCCCAGATCTGACACGCAGAACAGAACGCTGGCTCTGCAGATATACCCCCTGTACCTCCAGCTTTGAAATGTTCCAAACTATCGCAAATTCCTCAAAAACACAAATGAACTCAGCAGGTGAAGCAGCAGAAGAATGGGTGATGCATTGAGTTGAAACTCTACCTCAATTCTTCTGAACCCAAATTGTAGTCACCACCGAGATCTTGTTCCCTGATTTGCAGAACTAATAGGATCAGCTCCCCACATTACACTGGATACTTAAATTGGATTGGCCAGGAGTTGTTAATAGCAACATGAGTTTGTGCCACAACTTCAAACTTTATTTTAATGCTTTTCAGGAAAGCACTGCTCTAAGTGCATGATTGAGAAGGAAGTAATTCTTAAGTAACTTGGTGTTTGAGCTTAATCTTAGAATTGCTTTTCTTGGGATCAGCTATTTAACTTGTGAATTTTATTTGTCAGCAAGAAATCAATTACTGTATGACTAATTTGCTTTGCTTTACTCATTTTCTTCATATTGTTATAAGAATGTTTCCACTTATGACACTTTTCTCTTGTGGGAGCTGAAACAAAATTACCTAAAATCTCAAATTGTTTAAAAATTCTTGCTATTCCTCCTGACCCCCCACCCCCTTTTACTTGCAAATATTGAATTCCTTGGAAGTCTTTTTTGCCACCAATTTTCTGATGAACATGGATCTTACCCAAAGTACTGGGTGGGGGGGGGGGCGGGGGGTACTTTAAATGCTTATTTTCTTTCATCTTCCTGTCAATTTCAATATGTAAAAACCAATTAACCATTAAGCTAGTAGGCCAGTCAGAAGGACAAATGCTAAGTCACGTTGATGCCAGCTCATGAATCCTATTCCACACACCTTGTATCTAATACAATTACAGGTGTAATCTGTTTGAAGTTGATACTTACTAGGTATTTATCTTAATGACAATGTTTTCCTGATGTTTGCAGGAGCGGAACAGAAGCAAGTAGGAACTGAATGGAGAAGCTCCACCACATTTACAACACTAATGATACAAACCTTGGAAATGCCTAGTATCTTCAAGGAACATGATTATTGGAACTTTATTGCTCAAGGCAACCTCTACAGAACACTTGAACACAAAATTGGCTTTCTGTGTTGGTTCTCGTTAATGCATTTGCCCTTGTACACTTGTCTCACAAAACACATTTGAGCGCTATAACTTTGTCAAGCACTTTCTGCCATCCTTAGCTTTTATCAGTAATTCCTGTCTTTCTGAGCTCACCCTCTTAGATGAATTACAGAAATTGAGTGAAAGTGAGAAACCAATAACTTTTTATTTGAATTCGTCTAATACTAACAATGAGTGTAGGTTGGTCAATGATCTGAGATTTCAAAATGCTTGGCTCTTCAGAATATTTTCTGTTGTAGGACTTTTAAGTTAATTTTAGCTCTTTTGAAACAATTTGGATATCATGTTAATTTTTAGTTCAATCAGATAAATCCGATATAATGCCTATGTGAAAATTATTGTAGACAATAAAGCAAATAAATTCAATTCATATTTTGCCAAATGTGAAAAAAACCATAAGTTATGCAAGATTCTTACCCAAATTATTCATGGTTTTGAAATATTTTTAAAAGTGTATGTGCAACCATTTGAATGCAATGATTTTTTTTCTTGTACTCTGTATTACATAGGCTTCAGAAAAGTACATTTGTCTAAGGAGGAGATACTAGATGTTTGATACGACCATTGATGAAACTGTCCTAAGTAAATGTACCTCAGCTTGATTTTTAAATTTTAGACTTATGTAATATCTTTTAAATACAACTTCCTTGCTTTGAATATTTGCCTTTCTGGCAGGAAACTATCATGGAAGTGATTTTTTTCCTCTAAATGATTCATTAGCTAAATAAATCCATTACTTCTTTAGTGAGTGTTATGGCATGAGTTAATTTACAATGTGGTTTCACATTTTCATTTTTCTGAGTACTACTTTACAGGGAATGAACTGATTTAGGAGATACTGAGCCCATTGTCTCCTGTTTACATATACCACATATATTCAGTCTCAGTGATGTAATTGCCTTAATTTATAATGTGTATTTTCAGTAGGTACCAATAGCCTAATAGAAACAAAATGGACTTTTTATAAGCACAGTACTTAAATCACTGTTCATCCCTTGAAGGCTATTTAATTTATTTTAGTGCATTATTTTCAATGTATTTAAATTTGGCAGTCTCCAATGTGATCCTGTAGTTATCATGTATAATGTCCTGGGTCATTTAAAATCTATGACTTTGTCAGAGGTGCATACTTCAGAGTTTGCAGTGCCCAAGTAGTTTAAAACTGCATTGTGTACACAAAGTCATTATCACATTTGATTTCATTGCTTCATCTTTGCATATGTTGGAATTAAATTAACTAGTATGAAGATTTTTGAGTGTGAATTAGCATCGATATGTATAACTTCTATGCATTTACATCATGGAGTTCCATGATTCAAATGTAATTTTTTTTCTTGAAATCCAACTATTATACTGACATAAGTTGGTGCAGTAATTGGAGAAATAAGAATGCAAAAATGCAAAGCTTCGCAGACTTTTGAAGCCATTTCTTGGTCTTCTGACTTACTTTCTAAATTGCTCTTAATTTTCCTTTGATTTAATCTTTGTATGCTGTTTATATGTTGTCCCAAATAACATTCGGCACCTACAATGGATAAAAGTATGATATTATATGTAAATTCCTAACCATTCATTGAGAAAATTTTAAGATTAGATCTGTAGCCTTAATATCCACAAACCTTGCATGCATTTTTGTCTCTGGTTCAGTATGTTGTATGAAATCATAATCTTGTGCAGACCTTTACAACGGAACTATCAGTACATATGGGAGGTTTAATAATACAGTTTCTTCCCATGTTCCAAAATTAATTGAATGTACACGATCAGAAAGTCATGTGTTTAATTTCTTTTAATTCTGGGTTAGTGAAAGAAGAACATTTAAAATTAGAGACGGACTAAAAGAATATGTACAACAGCGTATGTATTAAAGGAAGTGAAAGTATTGCATAAATGCAATAGCACACAAGTCTTTGATTGAGGAAGTTCAATTTTTATCTCTGACATTGTAGAAGTGTCAAGTTATGAAACTCAAGTCCTAAAGGGAATTCTTATTCTAATACACCGCTAATATAACCTGTTTAGTAAAGGTTATTTTGGAATGGCTTTGTAAAACTGAACTTTTGTTATTCAGATAGTTATCCAAGAAATAGAATAATGCAATCATAAACTTTAAAATTCTATTCTTTCTCATAGCCAATAATATTCCCATACCTTTATATGCATCTCAATAAAATGCTTATTGTTCTATTTTATTTAAAATAAAAGTAATTACTGTTTTATGCCTGCGCTGATAACCCACAAGTTATACTTTATCTTCCCATGCACCATCGGTCACTTTCTCGTTCACAAATTTTGAATTGCTGTTTCATGTATAATTAAAAGTTAAAAGATCAAATTGTCTCATTTCATTGATTTGTGTATTTGATGTTTTCATTTTTTCTGCAGGCATATTTCTGCTTTGGAAGATATATTTCAAGATCCACAAATCTGACTCCCTGTAGGCCTGTTGTTTCTGCCTGCTGCCCCATTGAAATTGTCTACATAATTCAACTCCATTTTCTCCCTCTTGGTTCATTCTCTTCCTATTTACATCCACCCTTTTAAGTCACTTCCAGTTCCCTGGTCCAGAAGGCCTTAAAGCTCTCTGCTTCTTTCTGGACAGCAATCCTAACCTTTCACCACCACCCGCAGTCTGGTTCTTACCCTCAAAGAATTTTATCTTTTGGATCCACCCACTTTCTTCAAACCAAAGATATAGCCATGGGCAGTCATCATGGAGGCTAGTTATACCTGTTTTTTTCATCGGCTGTGTGGAACAGTCCACGTTCCAAGCCTATGCTAGTAACACGTCCCAACTTTTTATCTGCTACGTCCTGCAATCCTGCACCCATGCTGAGCTCATCAATTTCACAAACTTTACCTCCAACATCCACCCTGCCCTCAAATTAACTTTTGAACCTTTGAGGCTTCTCTCCTTTTTATCAATCAACCTGTCTCCATCTCTAGAGACAAGACTATACGTTGACCTCTTGCAAACCCACTAACTTTCAGTTATCTTAACTACCTGTTCCCAACCAGTCATTTGTAAAAAGGCTATTTCCTTCTCTCAGATCCTCCATCTGTCCTCAGGATGAGGCTGTCCATTCCAGAATGTCTTGGATGTACTATTCCCCCCCCCACCCCCAAACCAAAGAACAGGGTTTTCCTTCCACTGCCATCTATACTGACCCCAACCTGCATCTCATCCATTTCTTACACATCTGCCCTTGCCCCATTCTCCCTTTTGCCACAACAGTGATGGGGTTCCCTTTGTCCTTATCACTCAACAAGTTTCCAAATCCTGCACATCATTCGCCAACACTTCAGCAATCTCCAATGGGATCCTACAGTTAAGCACAACTTCCCTTCCCATGCCTTTTGCTTTACTGTAAGATTTGCTCTGTGTGTGTAACCCTTGTCCTCTTGTCCTTCCCGTTGATCTCCTTCCTGACACTTACCTCTGCAAGTTTGACGAGTGCTACACCTGGACATGTACCAGCTCCCTCACCACCATACAGGGCCCCAAGCAGTCCTTTAAGTTGAGGTGACTGTTCACTCCTGTTAAATTCCTCATCCTTCAGCTCTGTCCTCACCTATAACCTAGTAGCTTGTACTCATTCCCTTTCCACATCTCATTCTTGCTTCTGCACCCTTTTCAGTACTGATGAAGGGTCTTGGCCTGAAATGTCATCTGTTTATTCCCCTCTGTAGGTGCTGCCTGACTTGCTGAGTTTCTCCAGCATTTTGTGTGTGACTCAATATTTCCAGCATCTGCAGTGTCTCTTGTGTTTATATCTCTGCTTTGTGCTGGTTGAATTGAATATACTTTTGTCTCTTTACAGCATGGTAGTTACATTAAACTATTTCCTCGTATATCTCAGTTACAAAAGCAATCTCAAGAAATGTGTTCCTCCACTAGATTTATACCCTAATGCATTCTGCTATTTAAGTATTTGCTTTTTTTGTTGTATGTTATCTCAAGATTACTCGTGTCACTTTGCCATGGTGTGCTCCTAATTGATTTGTCCAGATTTCACATAAAATTGCAAATAAAATTTCCAAAAATTTGGTCAAAGGTAGAGTTTTAAGGGAAGAGAACTGGAAAAGTATGGAGGAAATGGGTCACACGTTGGATGGCTAATGAAATTTTTTATTTACCTCATGGTAGATTTTCAGCAGAAACTAGTCATTCAATAAAACAATTTATTGTCTCAAATCTTAAGCAAGGGGGTGGAGGTATTGGTTTCATTAATCTGTGGATAGTCCTAAATATTTGAATAGAAATGCTGTGAGTGAGGTGTTTTTAACCAGTATGCTCTTCATTTCTGAGATTGTACCTTACAGCCTCTTTAGTTCTTACAGATTCAATGATTTTTAGATTATGGGTGACTTTGCAAAGATAAAACTTTTGCTAGAAGACTCAGGAATGGAGCTAGTGCTTAACTTTTACCAGGCTGTTTCCTGAACAAAGTCAACCATTTGCCCGGGCGGGGGGGGGGGGGGGGGGTCTCTCTCTCTCATAGCGTAAAATGGTCAGTGTCTGAAGAAAAACAGTATCATTTGCCATTTCAAAGTTTGGGGTAGGACAGATGGAGATAAGATCAGTTGAAAAGTGTTCCATTTCCATTCCCAAACCTATGAAGAGGCTCACCGAATCACTGAAAAACTGAAGCTTGAAGCCCATTATTACTGGAGTAGCAGGATCATACTGTTTGCTCTGGGGTGTGAACTGGTAGAAGTATTGAAAGTGGCAACTTAAGTAAATTAAACACAAGATCTTTCAGATGCTGGATATCCAGTGCAAGACACACAAAATTCCGTGAAATTCAGCATGTCTGGCAGCATCTATGGCGAGGAACCAACAGTTGACATTTTGGGCTGAGATCCTTCCATCAAGGGGAAGAAGCCAGAATTAAACAGGTGGTAGAATAGGAGGAGGACAAGCTTATAAGGTGAAGGGTGAAGCCAGGTAGGTGGGGGGTGGGGAAGAAATGAGAAGCTGGGACTTGAGAAATGGACTCTAACCCCTCTCAATAACCAGTCCTCTATCTTACCAAGTACTAACCCTGGAAGTCCTTTCTATTGTTGAAAAGCCTAGGGAACATGCACTGGATCCCTGCTGGTTAAAGTCACAAATACTAATTGATTACAGGTTTTTTAATTTACAGAAAACTTGCTTTCTCTATCTTTTCAAATGTGACCCTTTTTTATATATATATATATTCCTGTCAGCTTGAACCATTCTGGCCATTATCCACTAAACTCATTAACAGGGCATTTTTGCCCACAGGACTGCCATTACTGGATTTTTTGCACTATTCTCTAAACTACAGAGACTGCTGTGCTTGAAAATCCAGGAAGATTTTCAATCATTCCACTGTCAAAATCACTTTGATCACATTTCTTCCCCATTCTGATGTTTGGTCTGAACAACACCTGAACCTCTTGACCACGTCTGCATGCCTCTATGCATTGAGTTGCTGCTATATGATTGGCTGATTAGGTATTTGTATTCAGGAGCAGGTGTACCTAACAAAGTGGCCACAGTGTGGATTCGTTGATTTTTTTTAATGTGCAAGCATAGCAGAACTGCCCCTCTGGCTCCCTGTAACTGTTTCTAACAGCCTGCACGTGGTGAGTATCCCTCTACACCCTGTGTGTATGTCTCTAATTGCTTCTTAATTTAACAGTTATAGCTGTTTCTATCAGTTGTCCCAGCAGTGCATTCTAATTTTTTTTTAAAAAACCTTGCGTTGTACGTCTTTGCATCATCAATGTAACAGGAGAGTTTCCAGAGGATTGGAGGGTTGCAGATGTTCCCTTATTCAAGGAAGGGAGAAGAGATAGCCCAAGAAATTATAGACTAGTGAGTCTTATTTCAGTGGTTGGTAAGTTGATGGAGAAGATCCTGAGAGGCAGGATTTATGACAATTTGGAGAGGTATAATATTAGGAATAGTCAGCATAGCTTTGTCAAGGGCAGGTCCTGCCTTACGAGCCTGATTAAAAGTTTTGAGGACGTGACTAAACACATTGATGAAGGAAGAGCAGTAGATGTAGTGTATATGGATTTCAGCAAGGCATTTGATAAGGTACCCCATGCAAGGCTTATTGAGAAATTAAGGAGGCGTGGAATCCGAGGGGATATTGCTTTGTGGATCCAGAACTCGCTTACCCACAGAATGCAAAAAGAGTGGTTGTAGATGAGTCATCTTCTGCTTGGAGGTCAGTCACCAGTGGAGTACCTCAGGGATCTGTTCTGGGACCCTTACTCTTCATGATTTTTATAAATGACCTGGATGAGGAAGTGGAAGGATGGGTTAGTAAGTTTGCTGATGACACACAGGTCGGAGGTTACAGAGGGACATTGATAGGAAGAAAAACTGGGCTGAGAAGTGGCAGATGGAGTTCAATCCAGTTAAGTGTGAGGTGGTTCATTTTGGTAGGTCCAATATGATGACAGAATATAGTATTAATGGTAAGACTCTTGGCAGTGTGGAGGATCAGAGGGATCTTGGGGTCTGAGTCCATTGGACACTCAAAACTGCTGCGCAGGTTGACGCTGTGATTAAGAAGGCATACGGTGTATTGGCCTTCATCAATCGTGGAATTGAATTTAGGAGCCGAGAGGTAACGTTACAGCTATATAGGACCATGGTCAGACCCCACTTGGAGTACTGTGCTCAGTTCTGGTTGCCTCACTACAGGAAGTGGAAGCCATAGAAAGGGAGCAGAGGAGATTTACAAGGATGTTACCTGGATTGGGGAACATGCCTTATGAGAATAGGTTGAGTGAACTTGGCCTTTTCTCCTTGGAGTGATGGAGGATGAGAGGTGACCTGATAGAGGTGTATAGGATGATGAGAGGCATTGGTCGTGTGGATAGTCAGAGGCTTTTTCCCAGGGCTGAAATGGTTGCCACAAGAGGAAACAGATCTAGCATGCTGGGGAGTAGGTACCAAGGAGATGTCAGGGGTAAGTTTTTTTTATGCAGAGGGTGGTGAGTACGTGGAATGGGCTGCCGGTGACATACTATATAAGTGGATACTATAGGGTCTTTTAAGAGACTTTTGGATAGGTGCATGGAGCTTAGAAAAATAGTGGGCAGTGGGTAAGCCTAGTAATTTCTAAGGTAGGGACATGTTCGGCATAACTTTGTGGGCTGATGGGCCTGTATTGTGCTGTAGGTTTTCTATGTTTCTATGAATCAAGGACAGTGGAAGCAGACTGACCAATTGCCTTGCCGTGAGGGATGAGATGGAGGCTGCCATTTTATGAAGAAGACTGAGTTCTCCATTTTGAGAGTCTGTTTTAAAGTTGACACAATGATGCCTCAGGTAACCTGCTGAACTAGAGATCATTTCCAAAGAAGGAGTCGTTGGAAAGTGGTTGGATACAGCATGCAGGTTTGTGAATGTTCGTCTGTGTCTGGTCTGCATGGTTCAAGATGATTAGGAAAAAAGATCCATAAATTAACAATTGTTACCTACTGGGAAGAGGACAATAAATGTTGGCCAATAAAAAGGCGTTACAGGTCAGGCACCTGACCTACATCCAATGACACTTGAGTGCAATATTTGAATTGATAGGGAATGAATATTAAAAGCTGACATTTCAAGTCTGCTGGTGGCAGTAACTTGGTTTGAGAACGACTATCGCAGATATGAGGTGCCCTAAAGACACATGGAGATTCCAAACCGGACTTCGAGGAACATGTGGACAGCAGTGGAAACTCCTTTTTAACAGGTAATATATTTTCTGTTCTTTGAATGTTCAGGGAAAGTTAGGAAAACCTAGTTGGTGTGCATACAATATATTTAATGTATGAATTCACGTACTTGTTAATGTCGACAATAATGTTTAGTAAATATGGACCTTTCTGTGCCTTTCTGATCATTATTACAAGGGGTGATTCTTGTAACACTGGCCTGATAGAAATCCCCCAGAATCATGACTGCTGATTATGGTCCTTCGCTCTCCCAGTGCCTGCCTGACATTGGCCTAAGGTTGAATGTACAGCACTACCAGGATAATGGTGGGAATCTCCCTAGGCAGGTAAAATGGGCATTTGATCACTAAATGTTCCAGGTCAGGTGAGCAAGATTGAGACAGCTTGCCATACCTGCACATCATGATGAGTTAATCATAAAACATGCTCCACCTTCCCTACTTTTAAAAGACTCAGCATTCCTGCCTTTATGGTGAATGGTGAAGCCATGAGGCTGCAGCACTGTATTGAAAATGGTGGAAGTGAGCCCGGTTTCTGTGCAGCAAAGTACACAGCAGTCCCTGATGTTCCTCTGGTACTGCAACCTTAGTCTGAGGTCTTCGATTTTATTTTCCAGAGACTGTACATTTGCCAGCAGGAGAGTCAGAAGGGGGAGTCTAATGCCTCTGGATTTCAATTGTACCTGTAGACTGGCACACCGTCTCTGCTTCTGTCTCTTCAAGGGGAGCTGTACTCGCAAGACGAGTCTGCTGTCCAATATAGAACCATAGAACAAAAAACACTACAGCACAGAAAACAGACCATTCAGCCATTCTAGTCTGTGCTGAAACTTTATTCCGCTAATCCCATTGACCTCCACCAGTCCGTAACCCTCCAGACCTCTCCCATCCATGTATTTATCCAATTTATTCTTAAAAGTTAAGAGTGAGCCCACATTTACCATGTCAGATGGCAGCTTGTTCTACACTCCCACCACTCTTGAGTGAAGACGTTCCCCCTAAACCTTTCCCCTTTCACCCTAAAGCCATGTCCTCTCGTATTTATCTCTCCTAATCTAAGTGGAAAGAGCCTACTCACATTTACTCTGTCTATACCCCTCATAATTATGTAAACCTCTATCAAATCTCCCCTCATTCTTCTACGCTCCAAGGAATAAAGTCCTAACCTGTTCAATCTTTCCCTGTAACTCAGCTCCTGAAGACCTGGCAACATCCTAGTAAATCTTCTCTGCACTCTTTCAATCTTACTGATATCCTTCCTATAGTTAGGTGACCAGAACTGCGCACAGTACTCCAAATTTTCTGTCACCAATGTCTTATACAACCTCACCATAACATCCCAACTCCTATACTCAGTACTTTGATTTATGAATGCCAGGATGCCAAAAGCCGCCTTTACATCCCTGTCTACCTGTGACGCCACTTTCAGGGAATTATATATCTGAACTCCCAGACACCTTTTTTCCTCCGCAATCCTCAGTGCCCTACCATTTACTGTGTGTGTCCTACCTTGATTTGTCCTTCCAAAATGCAACCCCTCACACTTGTCTGCATTAAATTCCATCTGCCATTTTCTGCCCCATTTCTCCAGTAGGTCCAGATCCCTCTGCAAGCTTTGAAAACCTTCCTCGCTGTTCACAACACCTCCAATCTTAGTGTCATTAGCAAACTTGCTGATCCAATTTACCACACTATCTTGATCATTGATATAGACAACAAACAACAATGATCCCAGCACTGATCCCTGAGGCACACCACTAGTCACAGGCCACCAGTCTGAGAGGCAATCATCCACTACCACTCTGTCTTCTCCCACACAGCCAATTTCAAATCCAGTTTACAACCTCTCCATGGATACCTAGTGTCTGAACCTTCTGAACTAACCTCCCATGTGCAACCTTACTAAAGTCCATGTATACAACATCTACAGTCTTTCCTTCATCTATTTTCTTGGTAATCCTCAAAGCTCTACAAGATTCGTTAAACAATCTAACACGCACAAAGCCATGCTGACTATCCTTGATCAGCATTGGCTATCCAAATACCTGTATATCCAATCTCTCAGAACACCTTCCAATAATTTGCCTACTACTGATGTTAGGCTCACCGGCCTGTAATTACCTCGTTTACTTTTGGAGCCTTTTTTAAACAACGGAATAACATGAGCTACCCTCCAATCCTCTGGCACCGCACTCATGGGTATGGAAATTTTAAATATTTCTGCCAGGGCCCCTGCAATCTCTACACTAGTCTCTCTCAAGGTCCAAGGAAATATCATGTCAGACCCAGGGGATTTATCTACCTTTATTCGCTGTAAGGCAGCAAGCACCTCCTCCTCTTTAATCTCTATATGTTCCATGACACTACTGCTTGTTTCCCTTCCTTCCATATACGCTTTTCCAGTTTTCTGAGTAAATACTAATGCAAAAAAAAAAAACTGTTTAAGATCTCCCCCATTTCGTGAGGCTCCACACATAGGCAACCACACTGATCTTTTGGCATTTCCCTAGTGCAAGGGGTTTAGATGGGGTGGAGTTTGTTAGGTGTGTTTAGGAAGGTTTCCTGACAAAATATATAGATAAGCCTACAAGAGGAGAGGCTGTACTTGATTTGGTATTGGGAAATGAACCTGGTCAGGTGTCAGATCTCTCGGTGGGAGAGCATTTTGGAGATAATGATCATAATTCTAGCTCCTTTACAATAGCATTGGAGAGAGATAGGAACAGAAAAGTTTGAAAAGTGTTTAATTGGAGTAAGGGGAATTATGAGGCTATTAGGCAGGAAATTGGAAGCTTAAATTGGAAAGAGATGTTCTCAGGGAAACGTACGGAAGAAATGTGGCAAATGTTCAGGGGATATTTGTGTGGAGTTCTGCACAGGTATGTTCCAATGAGACAGGGAAACTATGGTAGGATACAGGAACCATGGTGTACAAAGGCTGTAAAAAATCTAGTCAAGAAGAAAAGAAAAGCTGAGAAAAGGTTCAGAGAGCTAGGTAATGTTAGAGATCTAGAAGATTATAAGGCTAATAGGTACGAGCTTAAGAAGGAAGAGCCAGAAGGGGCCACGAGAAGGCCTTGGCAGGCAGGATAAAAGAAAACCCCAAGGCATTCTACAAGTATGTAAAGAGTAAGAGGATAAGACGTGAAAGATTAGGACCTATTAAGTGTACAGTGGGAAAGTATGTATGGAACCCGAGGAAATAGCGGAGGTACTTAATAGTACTTTACTTCAGTATTCACTATGAAAAAGGATCTTGGTGATCATAGTGATGACTTGAAACAGACTGAAAAGTTTGAGCATGTAGATGTTAAGAAAGAGGATGTGCTGGAGCTTTTGGAAAGCATCAAGTTGGATAAGTCTCCAGGACCAGATGAGATGTTCCCCAGGCCACTGTGGGAGGCGAGGGAGGAGATTGCTGAGCCTCTGGCATTGATCTTTGCATCATCAATGGGGACGGGAGAGGTTGCAGAGGATTGGAAGGTTGCAGATGCTGTTCCCTTATTCAACAAAGGGTGTAGGCGTAGCCCATGAAATTAAAAACCAGCAAGTCTAACTTCAGTGGTTGGTAAGTTGATGGAAAAGATCTTGAGAGGGAGGATTTATGAACATTTGGAGAGATGTAATGTGGCTTTGTCAAGGGCAGGTTGTGTCTTATGAGCCTGATTGAATTTTTTGAGGATGTGACTAAACACACTGATGAAGGAAGAGTAGTTGTTGTAGTGTATATGGATTTCAGTAAGGCATTTGATAAGGTACCCCATGCAAGGCTTATTGAGAAAGTAAGGAGGCGTGGGATCCAAGGGGACATTGCTTTGTGGATCCAGAACTCGCTTGCCCACAGAAGGCAAAGAGTGATTGTAGATGTCATATTCTGCATGGTGGTAGGTCATCGGTGGTCGGTCATCAGTGGAGTGCCTCAGGGATATGTTCTGGAACCCTTACTCTTCGTGATTTTTATAAATGACCTGGATTAGGAAGTGGAGGGATGGGTTAGCAAGTTTGCTGATGACACACAGGTTGGAGGTGTTATGGATAGTGTCGAAGGTTACAGAGGGACATTGACAGGATGCAAAACTGGGCTGAGAAGTGGCAGATGGAGTTCAACCCAGATAAGTGTGAAGTAGTTCATTTTGGTAGGTCAAATATGATGACAGAATATAGTATTAATGGTAAGACTCTTGGCAGTGTGGAGGATCAGAGGGATCTTGGGGTCTGAGTCTATTGGACACTCAAAACTGCTGCGCAGGTTGACGCTGTGGTTAAGAAGGCATATGGTGTATTGGCCTTCATCAATCATGGAATTGAATTTAGGAGCCAAGAGGTAATTTTACAGCTTTACAGGACCCTGGTCAGACCCCACTTGGGAGTACTGTGCTCAGTTCTGGTTGCCTCACTACAGGAAGGATGTGGAAGCCAGAGAAAGGGTGCAGAGGAGATTTACAAGGATGTTACCTGGATTGGGGAGCATGCCTTATGAGAATAGGTTGAGTGAACTCGCCCTTTTCTCCTTGGAGTGATGGAGAATGAGAAGTGACCTGATAGAGGTGTATAAGATGATGAGAGGCGTTGATCTTGTGGATAGTCAGAGGCTTTTTCCCAGAGCTGAAATGGTTGCCACAAGAGGAAACAAATCTAACATGCTGGGGAGTAGGTACAGAGGAGATGTCAGGGGTAAGTTTTTTTTATGCAGAGAGTGGTGAGTGCATGGAATGGGCTGCCGGTGACGATGGTGGAAGCGGATACAATAGGGTCTTTTAAGAGACTTTTGGATAGGTCATGGAGCTTAGAAAAATAAGAGGACTATAGATAGCCTAGTAATTTCTAAGGTAAGGACATGTTCCGGACAACTTTGTGGGCTGAAGGGACTGTATTGTGCTGTAGATTTTCTATTTTTCTATCTTCTAGGGGACCAATTTTGTACCATACTATCCTTTTACACTTAATATACTTGTAGAACCCCTTTGGGTTTACCTTCACATTACCTGCCAAAGCAACCTCATGTCTTCTTTTTGCCTTCTTGATTTCCTTCTTTAGTATTTTCTTACATTTTCTATACTCTTCATGTTCCTCATTTGTTCCATGTTGCCTATACCAGCTATACACCTCTTTCTTTTTCTTAACCGGATTGCCAATATCCGTTGAAAACCAAGGTATCCTATGCCTGTTAACTTTGCCTTTAATCCTGGCAGGAACATTTGTCCTTTGACAAAGTTCCACATGGAAGGTTAGTTAAGAAGGTTCAGTCGTTAGGTATTAATGCTGGAGTAATAAATGGATTCAACAGTGGCTAGCTGGGAGATGCCAGAGAGTAGCGGTGGATAATTGTTTATCGGGATGGAGGCCGGTGACTAGCGGGGTGCCTCAGGGATCTGTTTTGGGCCCAATGTTGTTTGTAATATACATAAATGATCTGGATGATGGGGTGGTAAATTGGATTAGTAATTATGCCGATGATACTAAGGTAGGAGGTGTTGTGGATAATGAGGTGGGTTTTCAAAGCTTGCAGGAAGATTTATGCCACTTAGAAGAATGGGCTGAACGTTGGCAGATGGAGTTTAATGCTGAGAAGTGTGAGGTTCTACATATTGGCAGGAATAGTCCAAATATAACATACAGGGTAAATGGTAGGGCATTGAGGAATGCAGTGGAACAGAGAGATCTAGGAATAACAGTGCATAGTTCCCTGAAGGTGGAGTCTCATGTAGATAGGGTGGTGAAGAAGGCTTTTGGAACGCTGGCCTTTATAAATCAGAGCACTGAGTACAGAAGTTGGGATGTAATGTTAAAATTGTACAAGGCATTGGTAAGGCTAAATTTGGAATATTGTGTACAGTTCTGGTCACCGAATTATAGGAAATATATCAATAAATTAGAGAGAGTGCAGAGACGATTTACTAAGATGTTACCTGGGTTTCAGCACTTAATTTACAGAGAAAGGTTGAACAAGTTAGGTCTCTATTCATTGGAGCGTAGAAGGTTGAGGGGGGTTTTGATCAAGGTATTTAAAATTTTGAGAGGGATAGATAGAGTTGATGTGAATAGGTTGTTTCCATTGAGAGTAGGGGAGATTCAAACGAGAGGACATTATTTGAGAGTTAGGGGGCAAAAGTTTAAGGGAATCACGAGGGGGTATTTCTTTACTCAGAGAGTGATAGCTGTGTGGAATGAGCTTCCTGTAGAAGTAGTAGAGGCCAGTTCAGTTGTGTCATTTAAGGTAAAATTGGATAGGTATATGGACAGGAAAGGAGTGGAGGGTTATGGGCTAAGCACGGGTAGGTGGGACTAAGTGAGATTAAGAGTTCAGCATGGACTAGGAGGGCCGAGATGGCCTGTTTCCGTGCTGTGATTTTTATATGGTTATATGGTTATACAAACTCTACACTCTCAAAATTTCGCCTTTGAAGTCCTTCCACTTAGTGAATACACCTGTGCCAGAAAACAACTTATCCCAATCTACTCTCCCTAGATCCTTTCTCATTTCCACTAAATTGACCCTTTACCACCTTAGAACCTCAACTCAAGGACCAGACCTATCCTTATCCATAATTAACTTGAATCTAATGACATTATGATCACTGGACCCAAAATGTTCGCCTACACATATTTTTGTCACCTGACCTGTCTGGTTCCCCAATAGGATAATCAAGTATTGTATCCTGTCTTTTAGGTACCTCTATATATTGATCTATAAAACTTTCCTGAACACATTTGACAAACTCCAAGCCATCTAGCCCTTTCACAGTGCGGGAGTCCCAGTCAATATGTGGAAAGTTAAAATCCCCGACTATTACAATTTGCTGTTTCTTACATCAGTCTGCTATCTTTCTACCGATTTGCTCCTCTAATTCTCTCTGACTATTGGGCGGTCTATAGTACAACCCTATCAGTGTGGTCACACCTTTCCCGTTCCTCAGCTCCACCCATATGGCCTCTGTAGACAAGCCCTCCGGGCTGTCCTGTCTATGCAGAGCTGCAATATTTTCCCTGACTAGTAATTCCACTCCTCCCCCTTTCATCCTTCCCTTCTATCAAGTCTGAAACAACGGAATCCTGGAACATTAAGCTGCCATTCCTGCCCCTACTGCAACCAAGTCTCACTAATAGCAATAATGTCGTAATCCTACCTGCCAATCCACACACTAAGCTCATCTGCTTTACTTACAATACCCCTTGCATTGATATAGATGCACCTGAGAACATTTCTATCATGTGTCTATACATGCAGTCCTCACATGACTTTTATCCTCCTCCACCTCACTATCTGCTCTAACATTCTGGTTCCCCTACCCCTGCAAATCTAGTTTAAACACCCTGGCACAGCACTAGCAAATCTACCTGCAAGGATGTTAGTTCCCCTTCAGTTCAGGTGCAACCCGTCCCATCGGAACAGGTCCCACCTTCCCTGGAACAAGGCCCAATTATCCAGAAACATGAAGCCCTCCCTCCTGAACCATTTCTTTAGCTATGTATTTAGCTGCATTATCGTCCTATTTCTAGCCTCACTAGCACGTGGCATGGGTAGCAATTCTGAGATTGAAACTCTGGAGGTCCTGTCCTTCAATTTTGCACCTAACTCCCTAAATTCTCTTTGCAGGACTTCCTCCTCCTTCATGGACCACAACATCTGGCATTTCACCCTCCATCCTGAGAATACCGAGAACTCGATCCGAGATATCACAGACCCTGGCACCAGGGTGGCAACAGACCATCCAGAATTCTTGATTTCTCCCACAGAACCTCTTATCTGTCCCCCTGACTATTGAATCCCCTATCAATATTGCTCTCCTCCTTTCCCTCCTTCCCTTCTGAGCTGAGAGTCCAGTCTCGGTGCCAGAGACGTGACCTCTACAACTTCTCCCTGGTAGGTCGTTCCCACCAACAGTATCCAAAACGGTATACTTATTGTTGATGGGAACGGCCACAGGGGTGCTCTGCTCTTTCTGTCTATTCCCCTTCCCTCTCCCGACAGTCACCCAGATACCTGCCTCCTGACTGTTAGGGGTGACTGTCTCCCTGAAACTCCCGTCTATTTCTGCCTCTGCCTCGCAAATGATCTGAAGTTCATCCAGCTCCAGCTCTAGTTCCCTAACTCAATTTGTCAGGAGCTGCACCTTTTACAGGTGGTGTCATCAGGGACAATTGTGCTGTCCCTGACTTCCCACATCCTGCAAACAAAGCACTCGACTGCCCTAACTGCTGCCTCCATTACCTACTCCTAAATTAATTAAATTGATTAAAGGAACTTACCCGGCCTTACCTCACTGGGAGCAAGTTCGTCCTCTACTCGCTGAAGCCTCTCGAGCCAAAGCCTCAAAGCTCCACTCCTATCCTGAGCCACTCACACACTCGCCACTCCTCTTCAGTTACCCCTCCTTTTATTTGTCCCTGCCAATTATATCAAGCACTCACTCCCTCAAATCAACACTCTGTTTAACCCTTCAGTTGCCCTCCATGCGCCTTTTAAAGCACACTCTCCTCAGCTCCTCAGTTGCTTCCCAGCACTCAGTGCTCATCCGAGCTCCTCCTCCTGCTGTGACTGTCAATAGACAATAGGTGCAGAAGTAGACCATTCAGCCCCTCAAGTCTGCACCGTCATTCTGAGATCATGGCTGATCATTCACTATCAATACCCAGTCCCTGCCTTGACCCCATATCCCTTGATTCCCCTATCCATCAGATATCTATCCAGCTCCTTCTTGAAAGCATCCAGAGAATTGACCTCGACCGTCTTCCGAGGCAGTGCATTCCACACCTCCACAACTCTCTGGGAGAAGAAGCTCTTCCTCAACTCTGTTTTAAATAACTGACCTCTTATTCTCAATCCATGCCCTCTGGTACTGGACTCTCCCAACATCTGGAACATATTTCCTGCCTCAATCCTATCAAATCCTTTAATTATCTTAAACGTTTCAATCAGATCCCCTCTCAATCTCCTCAATTCCAGCGTGTACAAGCCCAATCTCTCCAATCTCTCTGCGTAAGACAGCCCTGCCATCCCAGGAATCAACCTAGTGAATCTACGCTGCACTTCCTCAATTGCCAGAATGTCCTTCCTGAAACCTGGAGACCAAAACTGTACACAATATTCCAGGTGTGGTCTCACCAGGGCCCTGTACAAATGCAAAAGAACATCCTTGCTCTTGTATTCAATTCCCCTTGTAACAAAGGCCAACATTCCATTTGCCCTCTTCACTGCCTGTTGCACTTGCTCATTCACTTTCATTGACTGATGAACTAGGACTCCTAGGTCTCTTTGCATTTCTCCCTTACCTAACTCTACACCGTTCAGACAATACTCTGCCCTCTTCTTCCTCTTCCAAAGTGGATAACTTCACATTTATTCACATTGAATGACATCTGCCAAGTAGCTGCCCACTCACCCAGCCTATCCAAGTCCCCCTGTATTCTCCTAACGCCCTCTTCGCATGTCACACTGCCACCCAGTTTAGTATCGTCAGCAAACTTGCTGATATAGTTTTCAATGCCCTCATCTAAATCGTTGACATAAATCGTAAAGAGCTGTGGTCCCAATACAGAGCCCTGTGGTACCCCACTAGTCACCTCCAGCCAGTCTGAGAAACACCCATTCACTGCTACCCTTTGCTTTCTATCTGCCAACCAGTTTTCTATCCATGTTGAAACCCTGCCCCCAATGCCATGAGCTCTGATTTTACTCACCAATCTCCTTTGTGGCACCTTATCGAATGCCTTCTGAAAATCTAGGTACACAACATCCACTGGCTTACCCTCGTCTAACATCCTTGTTACACCCTCAAAAAACTCCAACAGATTAGTCAAGCATGATTTGCCCTTGGTAAATCCATGCTGGCTCGGCCTAATCCTATTTCTGCCATCAAGATGTGCCACTATTTCGTCCTTAATAATGGACTCAAGCATCTTCCCCACGACTGACATTAGGCTAACAGGGCGATAGTTCTCTGTTTTCTCCTTCCCTCCCTTCTTGAAAAGTGGGATAACATTAGCCACTCTCCAATCTTCAGGAACTGATCCTGAATCTAAGGATTCCTGCGTGTCCCGCGGTCACTCTAGATTTCAGTATTGATAGACCTCTTAAACATCTTACAATGATGTTTGTGTTGTCTTTATGACAGTTATTTAGTTTTGTAATATTTTCGCTTAGTAATTCATTTGTTAGTATTTTCTAGTTAGAATTAGAAGTGTTTAAAGTATATTCATTGCCTGTAAAATATATCGGCATGCGATGACATCACATCCGGTTTCGCCGTGTCTTGTGGGAAAATACCGGTTTGAAATTAGCGCGAGGGTGGGGGCTCACCACGAGGCACACCTGAGCAGAAGTTGTTTTGCAGGCATGAGAAATCACAGTGAGAGCAACGCTGTAAGTTAATAGATAATCGATATATTGAACTAAGATGTTAACGCTGATCCTGTTAAAAGTAACGACGGTCGATAATGTTTATGTTTTCGTTAGTTAAAGAGTTGCAGATAGTTTGCATTGAAGTGTATTTAAAGTAGTCAATGGCGTAGATAAACTCTGCCTGTATATTGCACCTTAATGTAATGTAGTTATAGTTACTTTTACAAGTATTTACAATGGAAATGTGATGTTAAGAAAGGAACAAATACTGTATCAATCTTTTATTGTTTTATCAACAGTTTTCACCATATGTTAATGTGAAGAGTGAACAGTAAATGGTTAATCTTACTGCGACCTGGTTTTCATTGACTGTGGTTTATCTCTGCGTTTAATTCGGCGTTCACTTACACCCGAAGGAGAACGTAACAATGTTGTTTACTGAATTACCTATAGCTGTGACTGGATTTCAACTGTAGTAGTCCTAAATGGGAATAATTAATAATTCCCATCTGACCTGCATTCAAAGATTGGTGCCGTCTTGAACATCTTTCAGAGAATTACCTCCAAATAAATAATTGCCCTTAGTTTCATTCGATGTTTCCAAACTTCTGAGTTTTTCAGCTCCATCTTGTCAGGGAAATCTTTTAAGCTGCCATTTGGTGTCACTGTTGTATTCCAAATCAGTTAGCACTTGGGAACATTTAGGTAAAGTATCACCATTTATAACAGGAGGTCGATCTGTGGATGAGAGGTTCCGGTGATTATCTATAATTTCGAATATTCACAACATTCAAGCTTATATCTGTGAAAATTGAAAAGCTCAGCTGTTTTTCTTTCACGAGGTTGGAATACCAAAGGTTTTTACTCCTTCATGTTGTGGGGTGGATGTAAGATTTAAATAAATTCAATTCAGTTCAACTAAAGGTCCAGTCTAAGCTTAAAGCTGTTGAGAAATATTTGTTCCAAATAGTAGTTTCAGCCTCCGTCCTGTCTCAGAAGCTTCCAGGAGACTAAGCAGTCATTTGGGAGACTTTGTGGGTGGAAAGATCTAGGCTTTTCATGCAGGTGACCTCTCTGTATTTAACTTTATGGTGTACAGTATCTCAAAGAATCATATAACACAAAACAAGCCCTTTGCCCCAGCAAGTCCATCCATCTACACCAATGTTACCCTCACCTATTTTATTCTCTCCACTTCCACTTTAATTCCCCCCATGAACAATTTAAAGTGGTGAATTAACCTACCACTTACTGATGAATAAGTTTGCAGATGAGACAAAAATGGGTAGAGTTGTGGATAGTGAGAAAATACGTCAAAGGATATGGTAGAATATAGATCTGTTGGAAACTTGGGTGGAGAATGGCACATGGGGTTTAACCTGGAAAAGTGTAAGATATTGCATTTTGGGAGAACCACTGCAAGAGGACAATAAATTGCAGCACCTTAAGAATTAAAGATGCAAGTCCATAGCTCCCCAAAAAGAGAAACTCAGGTGGACAGGTCAGTAAAGAAGGTGTATGGCTTCATTGGTCAGGGTACTGAATATAAAAGTTGGGAAGGCATATTGTACCTGTATGAAACATTGGTTAGGCCAAATTTGATGCAGTTCCAGTCATCGCATTGCAGGAAGGATGTGGAGGCTTTGAAGAGGGTGCAGAAAGAGGTTCATCATGATCTTAGCAGGCCAGGCAACATCTCTGGAAAAGAGTACAAGTCGGCATTTCGAGCCAAGACCTGTCAGCCCAAAATGTCGACTGTACTGTTCTCTATAGATGCTGTCTGGCCTGCTGAGTTCCTCCACTTTGTGCGTGTTGCTTGGATTTCCAGCATCTGCAGATGTTTTCTTGTTTGTCACCAGGATCTTGCCTGGATTGGAGTATGTTAGCTACAAGAAGTTGGTTAACTTTGTATTGTTTCTCTGGAATGGCAGAGGATGAGGAGGTGTCCTGATAAAAGTATATAACATTATGAGAGGTGTAGACAGGGTAGAATGAAAAGGTTGTATATTAGAAGGCATAAATATAAATTTGGAGTGTAGGTTTACAAGAGATTTGTGTGGTAAGATTTTCTTTTACACATAGGTACCCGAAACATGCTGTCAAGGAAGGTGGGAAAAGCAGAAACGATAGCAATGTTTAAGAGGCATTTACAGAGACACGTGAACAGGCAGTGTATAGAGGGTTATGGACCATGTGCAGGCAGGTGGGATTAGATTAGATTGGCATCATAGTCTGTGTAGTTATAGTTGACCAAAGGGCTATACTATTCTAAGAGTTGTACCTATGCTTTCTATGCACAACTCTCACGTCTTTATAATATGGGAAGAAACTGCAGCACATGGAGGAAACCCAAGTGGTCACAAAGAGAACGTGCAAACTCCACAGTAACAGTGGTTTTAATTGAACTTGATTCTAGGAGTCTGAGGCAGTGACTGATCCAGATGCACCACTAATATCATTCTGGGGGAGCAATATTGACAACCATACGTACACTTCAAGCTTCCAGTCTAGACTCATTCAGCTAGGCGTCCCGATACTTGGAAGGAGTCAGCAGTACTGTTTTTCCAGCAGGAGATCCCAGTCTATCTGAGAGAAGGATTTATCAGAGCATCGAAAGTTCACTAACAGATTTGTTTCAGTTACATTTCCCTCCAACAAGCTTAGGCGAGTCAGAAAGATGGGAATAGGCCTCGACATCAACGGGGTTGAGGGTTCCTGCTGTGCAATGCTGGCCATCTCAAGAAACACAGCTGGTTAGCCTCTTGCTAACAAGCCAATGGCCTTAGCAGTGAGAAAACCACCTCACTCATCTGGGGTCGATATGACTCGGGTCCTACCAGACCGGGACAGCCAGGATGTTTTGACCACCCGCACCCCAATCTGTGCAAATGCTGTGTACATACTATCCACTTGCAATTCCCTGTCAGCAAGAAATAACAGATAGTACTGTACACTGATACAATTATAATAAAGGTGTATTTATGAATGTCAGTTAATAAAGAAGAAAGAAAAGAATACAAGAGCCCACTATAATTAAAACAGTCAAATGTTCACAAAGTTGGAAGTCAGATCTTCCAAAAGCTGAGATGCCCATGTATTCACGGTGCCAACTCCTATTCACCGATCACCATCTCGGACTTCATCAAATAATGCATTACAGTTGGATTGAATCCTACTGCCAGTTCTCTTGATCTTCTTCATTCTCCATCTCTCCACCCAGCTTTCTCTAGAACCTTCTCCCAATTCCACCATCCTGATTGGCTGACCTGACATTTCTAAGCTGAACATCACAATCCCTTATCTTTAACAGTAACCCATACACTACCAGTAGAACACACCACTTCTACAGGTAACTATTCAATGAAATACCCTACAGCATTAGCAGTAAGATCTTAACCAGGGCATTACATATACATACTTTGATAATAAATGTACATTGAACTTTGAATCTCTAACATTATCTGCCAAACCTGAAACCTCTTCCTCAAGAAGGATAAAGGCCACAAGCTGTGCTCCATTTTCCAAATCATGCACCATCCTGACTTGATCTAGGTTCTTAAAGGTTCCCTACTCAAAATACTTTGGGAATACCTTTATCAGAAGGACAGCAGTGGTCCAGGAAGATAGCTCACCATCACCTTCTGGCAAATACTAGCTGCAGAAACACTTGCATGGGTTTCAAACAGCTTGAGCAGATACATAGACCACAACTGGGAACTCCAGCTGATAAACTCACAATGAGATGCTAAGCAAGTTTTAGCATATTTGTTCCAAATGAGGTCAGGTAGTTTGGCACATGGACAGATTCAAATATGAGTTATAAAGTTTTCGAGTATTACAGCACCAAAACAGGCGCGTTGGTCCATCTACTCCATGATAAGCTGTTATTCTGCCTTTTTCCACTGACCCACACCTGGACCAAAGTCCTCCATAACCCTCCCATCCATGTACTTATCTAAACTTCTCTCAAGAGTTGCATTTGAATCTGCATTCACTACTTCCACCGACAGCTTATTCGACATTAGTACCACCCTGTGAGTGAAGAAGTTCTCCCTCAGGTTCCCCTAAAATATTTAACCTTTCATCCTTCACCTAACATCAGTGCCAAAAGTCTGCTTGTGTAGTACCCCTAAAAAACTGAAACATACACACTGTACCATTTACTCTTCAGTAACTTTATGGTAAATGAAAATAAGTTACAGCACATCCAGTTAACTGTATAGCAATAGGCATGAGACGTGCATTAAATCAGATTGAATTCTTTTCCTGTTTATAATGACACTCATTTAACATTCAGGCTTTTTTGGTTTAACTGTCATTTCTGTTACTCCATTTGGGAGATATTACTTTAATTCCAAATGATCAAAAATATTACATAAAATATAAAAAAAACTCCAATGAACTATTATCTTCTGTTATTAGCATTTCTTTGCATCCAAACAGTTACACTGCGTGTTTCTGGCACTGTCTCCATGCAGCTTTAACACCTCAGTCGTACAAGCCACGTGGGTGAAAACAGCATTTTCCTCACGGTTTCAAGCAAACATATAACTCAAAGAATTATGCAAGCTTTTGGAGAAAAAATACTCCACAATGTTTTTCTGAGAACATAAATGTGCTAGTTCACTTAAAACTCCAATTATCTTCTGTATTTCTTTACCTACCCGAAAAAGGAAGAAATGAGTGAAACATTCATGAAACATGGTGAATAAGGAACACAGCATAACCACCCCCTCCCCTTCAACACCAGGCTCTCTGGCAGGCATGAGCAATCAGTCGTGTACTGGAGATTGAATGCAAGGCTTTACAAGTCGATGGCAATGCTATTAGAAGGATATCTAGCGCACAGCTTCTCAGAATTTTCAACTAAACACATCTGCATGTTTTAAAAGTAATATCCCTTTTTTCTCATCCTGAATCGATATTCACATTAAATAGATGATTTTAACTCTCCTTAAATTTATTTGAACAATCATTTATAACTAAATTGAACAGATTTTAACCTTGCCACCCTCTCCCCCTCAAATGTAGATGTTGACCTGACATCTTCCGGGTGTTAGACTTGCAATCACTACTTTTCTTATTTCAATCTCAAGGCTATCACACCGTAGAAACTTGGACGGACAAGTTGTTTACACACACTTCTTTCCCTATATTTAGCTATGAATCACAGTCATTCACGCTAAAAATTGCCTGACAATGAAAGCAGCTGGCAATCACAAGTGCACTTAATGGACCCTGGCTGCCATGTCCTGGTTTCTAACAAAGGTTTGTGAGTACCAGGGCATTTCCGGGTTCCAATGAAGAAAAGTTTATACAGTTTCATCTCTAAAGTGCTCCTTGATAGCAACAGTATTTGAGTACTTGGAGCATAGCTGTCAATCACAAGTGGGTGTAACAGCAGTCCACGAGCACTTCCTTGTGCCATCTTGCCGGTTGCTTTATAGTGCGACATTCACTAGCTTAGGGCATAGAAATTCCTCTCAATCAACAGTCCCTACACTACTTTCCTTGCACAAAACGTTCCATAAGACCATAAGATATAGGAGCAGAAGTAGGCCATTTGGCTCATCGAGTCTGCTCCACCATTCAGTCATGGGCTGATCCAATTCTTCCAGTCATATCCACTCCCCTGCCTTCACACCATACCTTTTGATGCCCTGGCTAATCAAGAACCTATCTATCTCTGCCTTAAATACACCCAATGACTTGGCCTCCACAGATCCTCCTGGCAACAAATTCCACAGATTTACCACTCTTCTGACTAAAGTAATTTCTCAGCATCTCAGTTCTAAATGAACATTCTTCAATCCTGAAGTTGTGCCCTCTTGTTCTAGACTCCCCGACCATGGAAAGTAACTTTGCCATATCTAATCTGATCAGGCCTTTTAACATTTGGAATGTTTCTATGAGATCCCCCCTCATTCTCCTGAACTCCAGGGAATACAGCCCAAGAGCTGCCACACTTTCCTCATATGGTAACCCTTTCATTCCTGCAATCATTCTTGTGAATCTTCTCTGAACACTCTCCAATGTCAGTATATCCTTTCCAAAATAAGAAGCCCTAAACTGCACATAATACTCCAAGTGTGGTCACACAAGTGCCTTATAGAGCCTCAACATCATGCCCCTGCTCTTATATTCTATATCTCTGGAAATGAATGCCAACATTGCATTCACCTTCTTCACAACTGACTCAGCCTGGGGGTTAACCTTTAGGGTATCTTGCACAAGGACTCCCAAGTCCCTTTGCATCTCTGCATTTTGAATTCTCTCCCCATCTAAATAATAGTCTGCCCATTTATTTCTTCCCCTAAAGTGCATGACCATACACTTTCCAACATTGTATTTCATCTGCCACTTTTTGCCCATTCCCCTAAACTATCTAAGTCTCTTTGGAGGCTCTCTGTTTCCTCACCACTACCCATTCCTCCACCTATCTTAGTATCATCGGCAAATTTACCCACAAATCCATTAATCTCATAGTCCAAATCATTGACATACATTGTAAAAGGCAGCAGTCCCAACACCAACCCCTGTGGAACTCCACTGGTAACCAGCAGCCAGCCAGAGTAGGATCCCTTTATTCCCACTCTCTGTTTTCTGCCGACCAGCCAGTGCTCTACTGGTTTCCAGTTGGCAAATGATAGTTGATGTAGGAACTGAGACACAGGTAGCAATGAAGTCATTGATGTTACACAATTATAAGGGAAGGCGCAATACTGATGTAGTCTACAGTCTGTATGTTGTGACATCTGGAGGTCCCAGCCCTATCATAAGTAAAGTGTTTTGGTGGCTGTAGTTCTCTCCGAGGAAACTTTGAACTCCTTTGTCTTTGCTCCATCTGGTTGTCTGGCTTGTCATTCACAGAAGGAAACACAGGAACGGGTAATGGTTCATTTGCAGGAAAATCACCTGGGTCACTTGGTTCGGATAAAGGTACAGGACTGGTAGTGATTCACAATCGGATACGTCATCTAGGTTATTTGGTACAGATGAAGATACAGGGACTGGGACTGGTTTGTATGCAGGTAAATTCATCAACCATTCATTCTCAGACGTTTGTCATGGGAATCGTTGTGAATCCTCAACCCTCATTTGCTGCTGGGCAGGTTGTATAGGTTCTACTTCAAAATTATTGCTGTCCTTGTTACTCTGAGGTTGTGAATATTCAACTTGGTAGTAATATTCATCCTTACTGTCGCTGGCTTGTTCGCTCTCTTCACTTTCTTTAGGCGGAGGAGCCCTGATGCTCCATTTTGGCAGATACCCTTGTTTTATTGTGGTATCCACATGGTTCCAACAACCAAAGACAGGTATTCACATGGCATGAGAAGATTGCGATGTGGTACTTTGGATTTACTCTTTCCTTGTTCAGGTTTTACTTCACAGATTGGCACATCCTCCCAAACTTTCCATACAACAGTACCGATGCAGTCCTCCCAATAACTCTGAATAACTTTTCCAGGCCTCTGCAGGAAGTCAGCTTCTTTACCAGGACATGATTCCCACGTTGTAACTCTGTAAACCTCACACTGCTGTCATAGTTTCTCTTAAGTCTCCCTGAGACCTTTTGCATGTACTCCTTGGCAACCTAATGAGCTTCTTGCATGCCTCTTTTCCAACTTTCCAGGTATTCACTGCAGATTGCAGGACTTTTGTCAGAGTTTAGGCCAAAGAATATATCTATCGGCAACCTCAGTGATCTATCAAAAAGAAGGTAGAACTGAGCGTCACTTCCGACCTTGACGGTTATAAGCATAAATCATGACTCCTTCCAATTTTCTTTTTGTCTTTCTGTTAGTGTTTTCAACATTTGCAGAAGATTCTGGTTGAACCTTTAAATTTGTCCATTTCACCGGGGGTGGTACGGTGTAGTTCTTATCCATTTCCCTGGGGGTGGTACAGTGTAGTTCTTATCCATTTCCCTGGGGCTGGTACGGTGTAGTTCTTGTCCATTTCCCTGGGGTAGTACAAAGTAGTTTTTGTCCGTTTCCCTGGGGGTGGTACGGTGTAGTTCATGTCTGTTTCCCTGGGGGTGGTACGGTGTAGTTCCTGTCCATTTCCCTTTGGGTGGTACAGTGTAGTACTTGTCCATTTCCCTGGGGGTGGTACGGTGTAGTTCTTGTCCATTTCCCTGGGGGTGTTACGGTGCAGTTCTTGTCTGTTTCCCTGGGGGTGGTATGGTGTAGGTCCTGTTCATTTCCCCGGGGGTGGTACAGTGTAGTTCTTGTCCATTTCCCTGGGGGTGGTACAGTGTAGTTCCTGTCCATTTACCTGGGGGTGGTCCGGTGTGTTTCCTGTCCATTTCCTTTGGGCTGGTGCGGTGTAGTTCTTGTCCATGTTCCTGGGGGTGGTACAGTGTAGTTCTTGTCAGTTTCCTTGGGGGTGGTACAGTGTAGTTCTTGTCCATTTCCCTGGGGGTGGTATGGTGTAGTTCTTGTCCATTTCCCTGGGGGTGGTATGGTGTAGTTCTTGTCAGTTTCCCTGGAGGTGGTACGGTGTAGTTCTTGTCTGTTTCCCTGGGGGTGGTATGGTGTAGTTCTTGTCCATTTCCCTGGGATAGTACAAAGTAGTTCTTGTCCGTTTCCCTGAGGGTGGCACGGTGTAGTTCTTGCCCATTTCTCTGTGGTACAGTGTAGTTTTTGTCCATTTCCCTGGGGGTGGTACAGTGTAGTTCTTGTCCATTTCCCTGGGGGTGGTACGGTGTAGTTCTTGTCTGTTTCCCTGGGGGTGGTACGGTGTAGTTCCTGTCCATTTCCCTTTGGGTGGTACAGTGTAGTACTTGTCCATTTCCCTGGGGGTGGTACGGTGTAGTTCTTGTCCATTTCCCTGGGGGTGTTACGGTGCAGTTCTTGTCTGTTTCCCTGGGGGTGGTATGGTGTAGGTCCTGTTCATTTCCCCGGGGGTGGTACAGTGTAGTTCATGTCCATTTCCCTGGGGGTGGTACAGTGTAGTTCCTGTCCATTTACCTGGGGGTGGTCCGGTGTGTTTCCTGTCCATTTCCTTTGGGCTGGTGCGGTGTAGTTCTTGTCCATGTTCCTGGGGGTGGTACAGTGTAGTTCTTGTCAGTTTCCTTGGGGGTGGTACAGTGTAGTTCTTGTCCATTTCCCTGGGGGTGGTATGGTGTAGTTCTTGTCCATTTCCCTGGGGGTGGTATGGTGTAGTTCTTGTCAGTTTCCCTGGAGGTGGTACGGTGTAGTTCTTGTCTGTTTCCCTGGGGGTGGTATGGTGTAGTTCTTGTCCATTTCCCTGGGATAGTACAAAGTAGTTCTTGTCCGTTTCCCTGAGGGTGGCACGGTGTAGTTCTTGCCCATTTCTCTGTGGTACAGTGTAGTTCTTGACAGTTGCCCTGGGGGTGGTATGGTTTAGTTCTTGTCCATTTCCCTGGGGGATGGTACAGTGTAGTTCTTGTCCATTTCCCTGCGGGTGCTAAAGTGTAGTTTTTGTCCATTTCCCAGGGGGTGGTACAGTGTAGTTCTTGTCCATTTCCCTGGGGGTGGTACAGTGTAGTTCCTGTCCATTTACCTGGGGGTGGTCCGGTGTGTTTCCTGTCCATTTCCTTGGGGGTGGTACAGTGTAGTTCTGGTCCATTTCCCTGGGGGTGGTATGGTGTAGTTCTTGTCCATTTCCCTGGGGGATGGTACAGTGTTGTTCTTGTCCATTTCCCTGGGGATGGTACAGTGTAGTTCCTGTCCATTTCCCTGGGGGATGGTACAGTGTAGTTCTTGTCAGTTTCCCTGGAGGTGGTACGGTGTAGTTCTTGTCTGTTTCCCTGGGGGTGGTATGGTGTAGTTCTTGTCCATTTCCCTGGGATAGTACAAAGTAGTTCTTGTCCGTTGCCCTGAGGGTGGCACGGTGTAGTTCTTGCCCATTTCTCTGTGGTACAGTGTAGTTTTTGTCCATTTCCCTGGGGGTGGTACAGTGTAGTTCTTGTCCATTTCCCTGGGGTAGTACAAAGTAGTTCTTGTCCGTTTCCCTGAGGGTGGCACGGTGTAGTTCTTGCCCATTTCTCTGTGGTACAGTGTAGTTCTTGACAGTTTCCCTGGGGGTGGTATGGTTTAGTTCTTGTCCATTTCCCTGGCGGATGGTACAGTGTAGTTCTTGTCCATTTCCCTGCGGGTGCTAAAGTGTAGTTTTTGTCCATTTCCCAGGGGGTGGTACAGTGTAGTTCTTGTCCATTTCCCTGGGGGTGGTACAGAGTAGTTCTTGTCCATTTCCCTGGGGGTGGTACAGTGTAGTTCCTGTCCATTTCCCTGGGGGTGGTACGGTGTGTTTCCTGTCCATTTCCTTGGGGCTGGTACGGTGTAGTTCTTGTCCATGTTCCTGGGGGTGGTACGGTGTAGTTCTTGTCCGTTTCCTTGGGGGTGTTACAGTGTAGATCTTGTCCATTTCCCTGGGGGTTGGTACAGTATAGTTCTTGTCCATTTCCCGGGGGGTGGTACGGTTTAGTAATTGTCCATTTCCCTGGGGGTGGTATGGTGTAGTTCTTGTCCATTTCCCTGGTGGATGGTACAGTGTAGTTCTTGTCCATTTCCCTGGGGGTGCTACGGTGTAGTTCTTGTCTATTTCCCTGGGGTTGGTACAGTGTAGTTCTTGTCAGTTTCCTTGGGGGTGTTACAGTGTAGTTCTTGTCCATTTTCCTGGGGATTGGTACAGTGTAGTTGTTGTCTGTTTCCCTGGGGGTGGTACGGTGTAGTTCTTGTCTGTTTCCCTGGGGGTGGTACGGTGTAATTCCTGTCCATTTCCCTTTGGGTGGTACAGTGTAGTTCTTGTCCGTTTCCCTGGGGGTGGTATGGTGTAGGTCTTGTCCATTTCCCTGGGGGTTGGTACAGTGTAATTCTTGTCAGTTTCCTTGGGGGTGTTACAGTGTAGTTCTTGTCCATTTACCTGAGGGATGGTACAGTGTAGTTCTTGTCAGTTTCCCTGGGGGTGGTACAGTGTAGTTCCTGTCCATTTCCCTGGGGGATGGTACAGTGTAGTTCTTGTCAGTTTCCCTGGAGGTGGTACGGTGTAGTTCTTGTCTGTTTCCCTGGGGGTGGTATGGTGTAGTTCTTGTCCATTTCCCTGGGGTAGTACAAAGTAGTTCTTGTCCATTTCCCTGAGGGTGGCACGGTGTAGTTCTTGCCCATTTCTCTGTGGTACAGTGTAGTTTTTGTCCATTTCCCTGGGGGTGGTACGGTGTAGTTTTTGTCCATTTCCCTGGGGGTGTTACTGTGCAGTTCTTGTCCGTTTCCCTGAGGGTGGCACGGTGTAGTTCTTGCCCATTTCTCTGTGGTACAGTGTAGTTTTTGTCAGCTTCCTTGGGGGTGGTACGGTGTAGTTCTTGTCCATTTCCCTGGGGGATGATACAGTGTAGTTCTTGTCAGTTTCCCTGGGGGTGGTACGGTGTAGTTCTTGTCCATTTCCCTGGGGGTGGTATGGTGTAGTTCTTGCCCATTTCCCTGGGGGATGGTACAGTGTAGTTCTTGACAGTTTCCCTGGGGGTGGTATGGTTTAGTTCTTGTCCAATTCCCTGGGGGATGGTACAGTGTAGTTCTTGTCCATTTCCCTGCGGGTGCTACAGTGTAGTTTTTGTCCATTTCCCAGGGGGTGGTACAGTGTAGTTCTTGTCCATTTCCCTGGGGGTGGTACAGAGTAGTTCTTGTCCATTTCCCTGGGGGTGGTACAGTGTAGTTCCTGTCCATTTCCCTGGGGGTGGTACGGTGTGTTTCCTGTCCATTTCCTTGGGGCTGGTACGGTGTAGTTCTTGTCCATGTTCCTGGGGGTGGTACGGTGTAGTTCTGGTCCGTTTCCTTGGGGGTGTTACAGTGTAGTTCTTGTCCATTTCCCTGGGGGTTGGTACAGTGTAGTTCTTGTCCATTTCCCGGGGGGTGGTACGGTTTAGTTCTTGTCCATTTCCCTGGTGGATGGTACAGTGTAGTTCTTGTCCATTTCCCTGGGGGTGCTACGGTGTAGTTCTTGTCCATTTCCTTGGGGTTGGTACAGTGTAGTTCTTGTCAGTTTCCTTGGGGGTGTTACAGTGTAGTTCTTGTCCATTTTCCTGGGGATTGGTACAGTGTAGTTCTTGTCTGTTTCCCTGGGGGTGGTACAGTGTAGTTCTTGTCTGTTTCCCGGGGGGTGGTACGGTTTAGTAATTGTCCATTTCCCTGGGGGTGGTATGGTGTAGTTCTTGTCCATTTCCCTGGTGGATGGTACAGTGTAGTTCTTGTCCATTTCCCTGGGGGTGCTACGGTGTAGTTCTTGTCCATTTCCCTGGGGTTGGTACAGTGTAGTTCTTGTCAGTTTCCTTGGGGGTGTTACAGTGTAGTTCTTGTCCATTTTCCTGGGGATTGGTACAGTGTAGTTCTTGTCTGTTTCCCTGGGGGTGGTACGGTGTAGTTCTTGTCTGTTTCCCTGGGGGTGGTACGGTGTAATTCCTGTCCATTTCCCTTTGGGTGGTACAGTGTAGTTCTTGTCCGTTTCCCTGGGGGTGGTATGGTGTAGGTCTTGTCCATTTCCTGGGGGTTGGTACAGTGTAATTCTTGTCAGTTTCCTTGGGGGTGTTACAGTGTAGTTCTTGTCCATTTACCTGAGGGATGGTACAGTGTAGTTCTTGTCAGTTTCCCTGGGGGTGGTACAGTGTAGTTCCTGTCCATTTCCCTGGGGGATGGTACAGTGTAGTTCTTGTCAGTTTCCCTGGAGGTGGTACGGTGTAGTTCTTGTCTGTTTCCCTGGGGGTGGTATGGTGTAGTTCTTGTCCATTTCCCTGGGGTAGTACAAAGTAGTTCTTGTCCGTTTCCCTGAGGGTGGCACGGTGTAGTTCTTGCCCATTTCTCTGTGGTACAGTGTAGTTTTTGTCCATTTCCCTGGGGGTGGTACGGTGTAGTTTTTGTCCATTTCCCTGGGGGTGTTACTGTGCAGTTCTTGTCTGTTTCCCTGGGGGTGATACGGTGTATTTCCTGTCCATTTCCCTTTGGGTGGTACAGTGTAGTTCTTGTCCGTTTCCCTGGTGGTGGTATGGTGTAGTTCTTGTCCATTTCCCTGGGGGATGGTACAGTGTAGTTCTTGTCAGTTTCCCTGGGGGTGGTACGGTGTAGTTCTTGTCCATTTCCCTGGGGGTGGTATGGTGTAGTTCTTGCCCATTTCCCTGGGGGATGGTACAGTGTAGTTCTTGACAGTTTCCCTGGGGGTGGTATGGTTTAGTTCTTGTCCATTTCCCTGGGGGATGGTACAGTGTAGTTCTTGTCCATTTCCCTGCGGGTGCTACAGTGTAGTTTTTGTCCATTTCCCAGGGGGTGGTACAGTGTAGTTCTTGTCCATTTCACTGGGGGTGGTACAGAGTAGTTCTTGTCCATTTCCCTGGGGGTGGTACAGTGTAGTTCCTGTCCATTTCCCTGGGGGTGGTACGGTGTGTTTCCTGTCCATTTCCTTGGGGCTGGTACGGTGTAGTTCTTGTCCATGTTCCTGGGGGTGGTACGGTGTAGTTCTTGTCCGTTTCCTTGGTGGTGTTACAGTGTAGTTCTTGTCCATTTCCCTGGGGGTTGGTACTGTGTAGTTCTTGTCCATTTCCCGGGGGGTGGTACGGTTTAGTTCTTGTCCATTTCCCTGGGGGTGGTATGGTGTAGTTCTTGTCCATTTCCCTGGTGGATGGTACAGTGTAGTTCTTGTCCATTTCCCTGGGGGTGCTACGGTGTAGTTCTTGTCCATTTCCCTGGGGTTGGTACAGTGTAGTTCTTGTCAGTTTCCTTGGGGGTGTTACAGTGTAGTTCTTGTCCATTTTCCTGGGGATTGGTACAGTGTAGTTCTTGTCTGTTTCCCTGGGGGTGGTACGGTGTAGTTCTTGTCTGTTTCCCTGGGGGTGGTACGGTGTAATTCCTGTCCATTTCCCTTTGGGTGGTACAGTGTAGTTCTTGTCCGTTTCCCTGGGGGTGGTATGGTGTAGGTCTTGTCCATTTCCCTGGGGGTTGGTACAGTGTAGTTCTTGTCCATTTACCTGAGGGATGGTACAGTGTAGTTCTTGTCTGTTTCCCTGGGGGTGGTATGGTGTAGTTCTTGTCCATTTCCCTGGGGTAGTACAAAGTAGTTCTTGTCCGTTTCCCTGAGGGTGGCACGGTGTAGTTCTTGCCCATTTCTCTGTGGTACAGCGTAGTTTTTGTCCATTTCCCTGGGGGTGGTACGGTGTAGTTTTTGTCCATTTCCCTGGGGGTGTTACTGTGCAGTTCTTGTCTGTTTCCCTGGGGGTGATACGGTGTATTTCCTGTCCATTTCCCTTTGGGTGGTACAGTGTAGTTCTTGTCCGTTTCCCTGGTGGTGGTATGGTGTAGTTCTTGTCCATTTCCCTGGGGGATGGTACAGTGTAGTTCTTGTCAGTTTCCCTGGGGGTGGTACGGTGTAGTTCTTGTCCATTTCCCTGGGGGTGGTATGGTGTAGTTCTTGTCCATTTCCCTGGGCTAGTACAAAGTAGTTCTTGTCCGTTTCCCTGAGGGTGGCACGGTGTAGTTCTTGCCCATTTCTCTGTGGTACAGTGTAGTTTTTGTCAGCTTCTTTGGGGGTGGTACGGTGTAGTTCTTGTCCATTTCCCTGGGGGATGATACAGTGTAGTTCTTGTCTGTTTCCCTGGGGGTGATACGGTGTATTTCCTGTCCATTTCCCTTTGGGTGGTACACTGCAGTTCTTGTCCGTTTCCCTGGTGGTGGTATGGTGTAGTTCTTGTCCATTTCCCTGGGGGATGGTACAGTGTAGTTCTTGTCAGTTTCCCTGGGGGTGGTACGGTGTAGTTCTTGTCCATTTCCCTGGGGGTGGTATGGTGTAGTTCTTGTCCATTTCCCTGGGGTAGTACAAAGTAGTTCTTGTCCGTTTCCCTGAGGGTGGCACGGTGTAGTTCTTGCCCATTTCTCTGTGGTACAGTGTAGTTCTTGACAGTTTCCCTGGGAGTGGTATGGTTTAGTTCTTGTCCATTTCCCTGGGGGATGGTACAGTGTAGTTCTTGTCCATTTCCCTGCGGGTGCTAAAGTGTAGTTTTTGTCCATTTCCCAGGGGGTGGTACAGTGTAGTTCTTGTCCATTTCCCTGGGGGTGGTACAGTGTAGTTCCTGTCCATTTACCTGGGGGTGGTCCGGTGTGTTTCCTGTCCATTTCCTTTGGGCTGGTGCGGTGTAGTTCTTGTCCATGTTCCTGGGGGTGGTACAGTGTAGTTCTTGTCCATTTCCCTGGGGATGGTACAGTGTAGTTCTTGTCAGTTTCCTTGGGGGTGGTACAGTGTAGTTCTGGTCCATTTCCCTGGGGGTGGTATGGTGTAGTTCTTGTCCATTTCCCTGGGGGATGGTACAGTGTTGTTCTTGTCCATTTCCCTGGGGATGGTACAGTGTAGTTCCTGTCCATTTCCCTGGGGGATGGTACAGTGTAGTTCTTGTCAGTTTCCCTGGAGGTGGTACGGTGTAGTTCTTGTCTGTTTCCCTGGGGGTGGTATGGTGTAGTTCTTGTCCATTTCCCTGGGATAGTACAAAGTAGTTCTTGTCCGTTTCCCTGAGGGTGGCACGGTGTAGTTCTTGCCCATTTCTCTGTGGTACAGTGTAGTTTTTGTCCATTTCCCTGGGGGTGGTACGGTGTAGTTTTTGTCCATTTCCCTGGGGGTGGTACGGTGTAGTTTTTGTCCATTTCCCTGGGGGTGTTACTGTGCAGTTCTTGTCTGTTTCCCTGGGGGTGATACGGTGTATTTCCTGTCCATTTCCCTTTGGGTGGTACAGTGTAGTTCTTGTCCGTTTCCCTGGTGGTGGTATGGTGTAGTTCTTGTCCATTTCCCTGGGGGATGGTACAGTGTAGTTCTTGTCAGTTTCCCTGGGGGTGGTACGGTGTAGTTCTTGTCCATTTCCCTGGGGGTGGTATGGTGTAGTTCTTGTCCATTTCCCTGGGGTAGTACAAAGTAGTTCTTGTCCGTTTCCCTGAGGGTGGCACGGTGTAGTTCTTGCCCATTTCTCTGTGGTACAGTGTAGTTTTTGTCAGCTTCCTTGGGGGTGGTACGGTGTAGTTCTTTTCCATTTCCCTGGGGGATGATACAGTGTAGTTCTTGTCAGTTTCCCTGGGGGTGGTACGGTGTAGTTCTTGTCCATTTCCCTGGGGGTGGTATGGTGTAGTTCTTGCCCATTTCCCTGGGGGATGGTACAGTGTAGTTCTTGACAGTTTCCCTGGGGGTGGTATGGTTTAGTTCTTGTCCATTTCCCTGGGGGATGGTACAGTGTAGTTCTTGTCCATTTCCCTGCGGGTGCTACAGTGTAGTTTTTGTCCATTTCCCAGGGGGTGGTACAGTGTAGTTCTTGTCCATTTCCCTGGGGGTGGTACAGAGTAGTTCTTGTCCATTTCCCTGGGGGTGGTACAGTGTAGTTCCTGTCCATTTCCCTGGGTGTGGTACGGTGTGTTTCCTGTCCATTTCCTTGGGGCTGGTACGGAGTAGTTCTTGTCCATGTTCCTGGGGGTGGTACGGTGTAGTTCTGGTCCGTTTCCTTGGGGGTGTTACAGTGTAGTTCTTGTCCATTTCCCTGGGGGTTGGTACAGTGTAGTTCTTGTCCATTTCCCTGGGGGTGGTATGGTGTAGTTCTTGCCCATTTCCCTGGGGGATGGTACAGTGTAGTTCTTGACAGTTTCCCTGGGGGTGGTATGGTTTAGTTCTTGTCCATTTCCCTGGGGGATGGTACAGTGTAGTTCTTGTCCATTTCCCTGCGGGTGCTACAGTGTAGTTTTTGTCCATTTCCCAGGGGGTTGTACAGTGTAGTTCTTGTCCATTTCCCTGGGGGTGGTACAGAGTAGTTCTTGTCCATTTCCCTGGGGGTGGTACAGTGTAGTTCCTGTCCATTTCCCTGGGGGTGGTACGGTGTGTTTCCTGTCCATTTCCTTGGGGCTGGAACGGTGTAGTTCTTGTCCATGTTCCTGGGGGTGGTACGGTGTAGTTCTGGTCCGTTTCCTTGGGGGTGTTACAGTGTAGTTCTTGTCCATTTCCCTGGGGGTTGGTACAGTGTAGTTCTTGTCCATTTCCCGGGGGGTGGTACGGTTTAGTTCTTGTCCATTTCCCTGGGGGTGGTATGGTGTAGTTCTTGTCCATTTCCCTGGTGGATGGTACAGTGTAGTTCTTGTCCATTTCCCTGGGGGTGCTACGGTGTAGTTCTTGTCCATTTCCTTGGGGTTGGTACAGTGTAGTTCTTGTCAGTTTCCTTGGGGGTGTTACAGTGTAGTTCTTGTCCATTTTCCTGGGGATTGGTACAGTGTAGTTCTTGTCTGTTTCCCTGGGGGTGGTACAGTGTAGTTCTTGTCTGTTTCCCGGGGGGTGGTACGGTTTAGTAATTGTCCATTTCCCTGGGGGTGGTATGGTGTAGTTCTTGTCCATTTCCCTGGTGGATGGTACAGTGTAGTTCTTGTCCATTTCCCTGGGGGTGCTACGGTGTAGTTCTTGTCCATTTCCCTGGGGTTGGTACAGTGTAGTTCTTGTCAGTTTCCTTGGGGGTGTTACAGTGTAGTTCTTGTCCATTTTCCTGGGGATTGGTACAGTGTGGTTCTTGTCTGTTTCCCTGGGGGTGGTACGGTGTAGTTCTTGTCTGTTTCCCTGGGGGTGGTACGGTGTAATTCCTGTCCATTTCCCTTTGGGTGGTACAGTGTAGTTCTTGTCCATTTCCCTGCGGGTGCTAAAGTGTAGTTTTTGTCCATTTCCCAGGGTGTGGTACAGTGTAGTTCTTGTCCATTTCCCTGGGGGTGGTACAGTGTAGTTCCTGTCCATTTACCTGGGGGTGGTCCGGTGTGTTTCCTGTCCATTTCCTTTGGGCTGGTGCGGTGTAGTTCTTGTCCATGTTCCTGGGGGTGGTACAGTGTAGTTCTTGTCCATTTCCCTGGGGATGGTACAGTGTAGTTCTTGTCAGTTTCCTTGGGGGTGGTACAGTGTAGTTCTGGTCCATTTCCCTGGGGGTGGTATGGTGTAGTTCTTGTCCATTTCCCTGGGGGATGGTACAGTGTTGTTCTTGTCCATTTCCCTGGGGATGGTACAGTGTAGTTCCTGTCCATTTCCCTGGGGGATGGTACAGTGTAGTTCTTGTCAGTTTCCCTGGAGGTGGTACGGTGTAGTTCTTGTCTGTTTCCCTGGGGGTGGTATGGTGTAGTTCTTGTCCATTTCCCTGGGATAGTACAAAGTAGTTCTTGTCCGTTTCCCTGAGGGTGGCACGGTGTAGTTCTTGCCCATTTCTCTGTGGTACAGTGTAGTTTTTGTCCATTTCCCTGGGGGTGGTACGGTGTAGTTTTTGTCCATTTCCCTGGGGGTGGTACGGTGTAGTTTTTGTCCATTTCCCTGGGGGTGTTACTGTGCAGTTCTTGTCTGTTCCCCTGGGGGTGATACGGTGTATTTCCTGTCCATTTCCCTTTGGGTGGTACAGTGTAGTTCTTGTCCGTTTCCCTGGTGGTGGTATGGTGTAGTTCTTGTCCATTTCCCTGGGGGATGGTACAGTGTAGTTCTTGTCAGTTTCCCTGGGGGTGGTACGGTGTAGTTCTTGTCCATTTCTCTGGGGGTGGTATGGTGTAGTTCTTGTCCATTTCCCTGGGGTAGTACAAAGTAGTTCTTGTCCGTTTCCCTGAGGGTGGCACGGTGTAGTTCTTGCCCATTTCTCTGTGGTACAGTGTAGTTTTTGTCAGCTTCCTTGGGGGTGGTACGGTGTAGTTCTTGTCCATTTCCCTGGGGGATGATACAGTGTAGTTCTTGTCAGTTTCCCTGGGGGTGGTACGGTGTAGTTCTTGTCCATTTCCCTGGGGGTGGTATGGTGTAGTTCTTGCCCATTTCCCTGGGGGATGGTACAGTGTAGTTCTTGACAGTTTCCCTGGGGGTGGTATGGTTTAGTTCTTGTCCATTTCCCTGGGGGATGGTACAGTGTAGTTCTTGTCCATTTCCCTGCGGGTGCTACAGTGTAGTTTTTGTCCATTTCCCAGGGGGTGGTACAGTGTAGTTCTTGTCCATTTCCCTGGGGGTGGTACAGAGTAGTTCTTGTCCATTTCCCTGGGGGTGGTACAGTGTAGTTCCTGTCCATTTCCCTGGGTGTGGTACGGTGTGTTTCCTGTCCATTTCCTTGGGGCTGGTACGGTGTAGTTCTTGTCCATGTTCCTGGGGGTGGTACGGTGTAGTTCTGGTCCGTTTCCTTGGGGGTGTTACAGTGTAGTTCTTGTCCATTTCCCTGGGGGTTGGTACAGTGTAGTTCTTGTCCATTTCCCTGGGGGTGGTATGGTGTAGTTCTTGCCCATTTCCCTGGGGGATGGTACAGTGTAGTTCTTGACAGTTTCCCTGGGGGTGGTATGGTTTAGTTCTTGTCCATTTCCCTGGGGGATGGTACAGTGTAGTTCTTGTCCATTTCCCTGCGGGTGCTACAGTGTAGTTTTTGTCCATTTCCCAGGGGGTTGTACAGTGTAGTTCTTGTCCATTTCCCTGGGGGTGGTACAGAGTAGTTCTTGTCCATTTCCCTGGGGGTGGTACAGTGTAGTTCCTGTCCATTTCCCTGGGGGTGGTACGGTGTGTTTCCTGTCCATTTCCTTGGGGCTGGTACGGTGTAGTTCTTGTCCATGTTCCTGGGGGTGGTACGGTGTAGTTCTGGTCCGTTTCCTTGGGGGTGTTACAGTGTAGTTCTTGTCCATTTCCCTGGGGGTTGGTACAGTGTAGTTCTTGTCCATTTCCCGGGGGGTGGTACGGTTTAGTTCTTGTCCATTTCCCTGGGGGTGGTATGGTGTAGTTCTTGTCCATTTCCCTGGTGGATGGTACAGTGTAGTTCTTGTCCATTTCCCTGGGGGTGCTACGGTGTAGTTCTTGTCCATTTCCTTGGGGTTGGTACAGTGTAGTTCTTGTCAGTTTCCTTGGGGGTGTTACAGTGTAGTTCTTGTCCATTTTCCTGGGGATTGGTACAGTGTAGTTCTTGTCTGTTTCCCTGGGGGTGGTACAGTGTAGTTCTTGTCTGTTTCCCGGGGGGTGGTACGGTTTAGTAATTGGCCATTTCCCTGGGGGTGGTATGGTGTAGTTCTTGTCCATTTCCCTGGTGGATGGTACAGTGTAGTTCTTGTCCATTTCCCTGGGGGTGCTACGGTGTAGTTCTTGTCCATTTCCCTGGGGTTGGTACAGTGTAGTTCTTGTCAGTTTCCTTGGGGGTGTTACAGTGTAGTTCTTGTCCATTTTCCTGGGGATTGGTACAGTGTAGTTGTTGTCTGTTTCCCTGGGGGTGGTACGGTGTAGTTCTTGTCTGTTTCCCTGGGGGTGGTACGGTGTAATTCCTGTCCATTTCCCTTTGGGTGGTACAGTGTAGTTCTTGTCCGTTTCCCTGGGGGTGGTATGGTGTAGGTCTTGTCCATTTCCCTGGGGGTTGGTACAGTGTAATTCTTGTCAGTTTCCTTGGGGGTGTTACAGTGTAGTTCTTGTCCATTTACCTGAGGGATGGTACAGTGTAGTTCTTTTCAGTTTCCCTGGGGGTGGTACAGTGTAGTTCCTGTCCATTTCCCTGGGGGATGGTACAGTGTAGTTCTTGTCAGTTTCCCTGGAGGTGGTACGGTGTAGTTCTTGTCTGTTTCCCTGGGGGTGGTATGGTGTAGTTCTTGTCCATTTCCCTGGGGTAGTACAAAGTAGTTCTTGTCCGTTTCCCTGAGGGTGGCACGGTGTATTTCTTGCCCATTTCTCTGTGGTACAGTGTAGTTTTTGTCCATTTCCCTGGGGGTGGTACGGTGTAGTTTTTGTCCATTTCCCTGGGGGTGTTACTGTGCAGTTCTTGTCTGTTTCCCTGGGGGTGATACGGTGTATTTCCTGTCCATTTCCCTTTGGGTGGTACAGTGTAGTTCTTGTCCGTTTCCCTGGTGGTGGTATGGTTTAGTTCTTGTCCATTTCCCTGGGGGATGGTACAGTGTAGTTCTTGTCAGTTTCCCTGGGGGTGGTACGGTGTAGTTCTTGTCCATTTCCCTGGGGGTGGTATGGTGTAGTTCTTGCCCATTTCCCTGGGGGATGGTACAGTGTAGTTCTTGACAGTTTCCCTGGGGGTGGTATGGTTTAGTTCTTGTCCATTTCCCTGGGGGATGGTACAGTGTAGTTCTTGTCCATTTCCCTGCGGGTGCTACAGTGTAGTTTTTGTCCATTTCCCAGGGGGTGGTACAGTGTAGTTCTTGTCCATTTCCCTGGGGGTGGTACAGAGTAGTTCTTGTCCATTTCCCTGGGGGTGGTACAGTGTAGTTCCTGTCCATTTCCCTGGGGGTGGTACGGTGTGTTTCCTGTCCATTTCCTTGGGGCTGGTACGGTGTAGTTCTTGTCCATGTTCCTGGGGGTGGTACGGTGTAGTTCTTGTCCGTTTCCTTGGTGGTGTTACAGTGTAGTTCTTGTCCATTTTCCTGGGGTTGGTACAGTGTAGTTCTTGTCCATTTCCCGGGGGGTGGTACGGTTTAGTTCTTGTCCATTTCCCTGGGGGTGGTATGGTGTAGTTCTTGTCCATTTCCCTGGTGGATGGTACAGTGTAGTTCTTGTCAGTTTCCCTGGGGGTGGTACAGTGTAGTTCCTGTCCATTTCCCTGGGGGATGGTACGGTGTAGTTCTTGTCAGTTTCCCTGGAGGTGGTACGGTGTAGTTCTTGTCTGTTTCCCTGGGGGTGGTATGGTGTAGTTCTTGTCCATTTCCCTGGGGTAGTACAAAGTAGTTCTTGTCCGTATCCCTGAGGGTGGCACGGTGTAGTTCTTGCCCATTTCTCTGTGGTACAGTGTAGTTTTTGTCCATTTCCCTGGGGGTGGTACGGTGTAGTTTTTGTCCATTTCCCTGGGGGTGTTACTGTGCAGTTCTTGTCTGTTTCCCTGGGGGTGATACGGTGTATTTCCTGTCCATTTCCCTTTGGGTGGTACAGTGTAGTTCTTGTCCGTTTCCCTGGTGGTGGTATGGTGTAGTTCTTGTCCATTTCCCTGGGGGATGGTACAGTGTAGTTCTTGTCAGTTTCCCTGGGGGTGGTACGGTGTAGTTCTTGTCCATTTCCCTGGGGGTGGTATGGTGTAGTTCTTGCCCATTTCCCTGGGGGATGGTACAGTGTAGTTCTTGTCCGTTTCCCTGAGGGTGGCACGGTGTAGTTCTTGCCCATTTCTCTGTGGTACAGTGTAGTTTTTGTCCATTTCCCTGGGGGTGGTACGGTGTAGTTTTTGTCCATTTCCCTGGGGGGTGTTACTGTGCAGTTCTTGTCTGTTTCCCTGGGGGTGATACGGTGTATTTCCTGTCCATTTCCCTTTCGGTGGTACAGTGTAGTTCTTGTCCGTTTCCCTGGTGGTGGTATGGTGTAGTTCTTGTCCATTTCCCTGGGGGATGGTACAGTGTAGTTCTTGTCAGTTTCCCTGGGGGTGGTACGGTGTAGTTCTTGTCCATTTCCCTGGGGGTGGTATGGTGTAGTTCTTGTCCATTTCCCTGGGCTAGTACAAAGTAGTTCTTGTCCGTTTCCCTGAGGGTGGCACGGTGTAGTTCTTGCCCATTTCTCTGTGGTACAGTGTAGTTTTTGTCAGCTTCTTTGGGGGTGGTACGGTGTAGTTCTTGTCCATTTCCCTGGGGGATGATACAGTGTAGTTCTTGTCTGTTTCCCTGGGGGTGATACGGTGTATTTCCTGTCCATTTCCCTTTGGGTGGTACAGTGCAGTTCTTGTCCGTTTCCCTGGTGGTGGTATGGTGTAGTTCTTGTCCATTTCCCTGGGGGATGGTACAGTGTAGTTCTTGTCAGTTTCCCTGGGGGTGGTACGGTGTAGTTCTTGTCCATTTCCCTGGGGGTGGTATGGTGTAGTTCTTGTCCATTTCCCTGGGGTAGTACAAAGTATTTCTTGTCCGTTTCCCTGAGGGTGGCACGGTGTAGTTCTTGCCCATTTCTCTGTGGTACAGTGTAGTTCTTGACAGTTTCCCTGGGGGTGGTATGGTTTAGTTCTTGTCCATTTCCCTGGGGGATGGTACAGTGTAGTTCTTGTCCATTTCCCTGCGGGTGCTAAAGTGTAGTTTTTGTCCATTTCCCAGGGGGTGGTACAGTGTAGTTCTTGTCCATTTACCTGGGGGTCGTCCGGTGTGTTTCCTGTCCATTTCCTTTGGGCTGGTGCGGTGTAGTTCTTGTCCATGTTCCTGGGGGTGGTACAGTGTAGTTCTTGTCCATTTACCTGGGGGTCGTCCGGTGTGTTTCCTGTCCATTTCCTTTGGGCTGGTGCGGTGTAGTTCTTGTCCATGTTCCAGGGGGTGGTACAGTGTAGTTCTTGTCCATTTACCTGGGGGTCGTCCGGTGTGTTTCCTGTCCATTTCCTTTGGGCTGGTGCGGTGTAGTTCTTGTCCATGTTCCTGGGGGTGGTACAGTGTAGTTCTTGTCCATTTCCCTGGGGATGGTACAGTGTAGTTCTTGTCAGTTTCCTTGGGGGTGGTACAGTGTAGTTCTGGTCCATTTCCCTGGGGGTGGTATGGTGTAGTTCTTGTCCATTTCCCTGGGGGATGGTACAGTGTTGTTCTTGTCCATTTCCCTGGGGATGGTACAGTGTAGTTCCTGTCCATTTCCCTGGGGGATGGTACAGTGTAGTTCTTGTCAGTTTCCCTGGAGGTGGTACGGTGTAGTTCTTGTCTGTTTCCCTGGGGGTGGCACGGTGTAGTTCTTGCCCATTTCTCTGTGGTACAGTGTAGTTTTTGTCAGCTTCTTTGGGGGTGGTACGGTGTAGTTCTTGTCCATTTCCCTGGGGGATGATACAGTGTAGTTCTTGTCTGTTTCCCTGGGGGTGATACGGTGTATTTCCTGTCCATTTCCCTTTGGGTGGTACAGTGCAGTTCTTGTCCGTTTCCCTGGTGGTGGTATGGTGTAGTTCTTGTCCATTTCCCTGGGGGATGGTACAGTGTAGTTCTTGTCAGTTTCCCTGGGGGTGGTACGGTGTAGTTCTTGTCCATTTCCCTGGGGGTGGTATGGTGTAGTTCTTGTCCATTTCCCTGGGGTAGTACAAAGTATTTCTTGTCCGTTTCCCTGAGGGTGGCACGGTGTAGTTCTTGCCCATTTCTCTGTGGTACAGTGTAGTTCTTGACAGTTTCCCTGGGGGTGGTATGGTTTAGTTCTTGTCCATTTCCCTGGGGGATGGTACAGTGTAGTTCTTGTCCATTTCCCTGCGGGTGCTAAAGTGTAGTTTTTGTCCATTTCCCAGGGGGTGGTACAGTGTAGTTCTTGTCCATTTACCTGGGGGTCGTCCGGTGTGTTTCCTGTCCATTTCCTTTGGGCTGGTGCGGTGTAGTTCTTGTCCATGTTCCTGGGGGTGGTACAGTGTAGTTCTTGTCCATTTACCTGGGGGTCGTCCGGTGTGTTTCCTGTCCATTTCCTTTGGGCTGGTGCGGTGTAGTTCTTGTCCATGTTCCAGGGGGTGGTACAGTGTAGTTCTTGTCCATTTACCTGGGGGTCGTCCGGTGTGTTTCCTGTCCATTTCCTTTGGGCTGGTGCGGTGTAGTTCTTGTCCATGTTCCTGGGGGTGGTACAGTGTAGTTCTTGTCCATTTCCCTGGGGATGGTACAGTGTAGTTCTTGTCAGTTTCCTTGGGGGTGGTACAGTGTAGTTCTGGTCCATTTCCCTGGGGGTGGTATGGTGTAGTTCTTGTCCATTTCCCTGGGGGATGGTACAGTGTTGTTCTTGTCCATTTCCCTGGGGATGGTACAGTGTAGTTCCTGTCCATTTCCCTGGGGGATGGTACAGTGTAGTTCTTGTCAGTTTCCCTGGAGGTGGTACGGTGTAGTTCTTGTCTGTTTCCCTGGGGGTGGTATGGTGTAGTTCTTGTCCATTTCCCTGGGATAGTACAAAGTAGTTCTTGTCCGTTTCCCTGAGGGTGGCACGGTGTAGTTCTTGCCCATTTCTCTGTGGTACAGTGTAGTTTTTGTCCATTTCCCTGGGGGTGGTACGGTGTAGTTTTTGTCCATTTCCCTGGGGGTGTTACTGTGCAGTTCTTGTCTGTTTCCCTGGGGGTGTTACGGTGTATTTCCTGTCCATTTCCCTTTGGGTGGTACAGTGTAGTTCTTGTCCGTTTCCCTGGTGGTGGTATGGTGTAGTTCTTGTCCATTTCCCTGGGGGATGGTACAGTGTAGTTCTTGTCAGTTTCCCTGGGGGTGGTACGGTGTATTTCCTGTCCATTTCCCTGGGGGATGGTACAGTGTAGTTCTTGTCAGTTTCCCTGGGGTTGGTACGGTGTAGTTCTTGTCCATTTCTCTGGGGTAGTACAAAGTAGTTCTTGTCCGTTTCCCTGAGGGTGGCACGGTGTAGTTCTTGCCCATTTCTCTGTGGTACAGTGTAGTTCTTGACAGTTTCCCTGGGGGTGGTATGGTTTAGTTCTTGTCCATTTCCCTGGGGGATGGTACAGTGTAGTTCTTGTCCATTTCCCTGCGGGTGCTAAAGTGTAGTTTTTGTCCATTTCCCAGGGGGTGGTACAGTGTAGTTCTTGTCCATTTCCCTGGGGGTGGTACAGAGTAGTTCTTGTCCATTTCCCTGGGGGTGGTACAGTGTAGTTCCTGTCCATTTCCCAGGGGGTGGTACGGTGTGTTTCCTGTCCATTTCCTTGGGGCTGGTACGGTGTAGTTCTTGTCCATGTTCCTGGGGGTGGTACGGTGTAGTTCTTGTCCGTTTCCTTGGGGGTGTTACAGTGTAGTTCTTGTCCATTTCCCTGGGGGTTGGTACAGTGTAGTTCTTGTCCATTTCCCGGGGGGTGGTACGGTTTAGTAATTGTCCATTTCCCTGGGGGTGGTATGGTGTAGTTCTTGTCCATTTCCCTGGTGGATGGTACAGTGTAGTTCTTGTCCATTTCCCTGGGTGTGCTACGGTGTAGTTCTTGTCCATTTCCCTGGGGTTGGTACAGTGTAGTTCTTGTCAGTTTCCTTGGGGGTGTTACAGTGTAGTTCTTGTCCATTTTCCTGGGGATTGGTACAGTGTAGTTCTTGTCTGTTTCCCTGGGGGTGGTACGGTGTAGTTCTTGTCTGTTTCCCTGGGGGTGGTACGGTGTAATTCCTGTCCATTTCCCTTTGGGTGGTACAGTGTAGTTCTTGTCCGTTTCCCTGGGGGTGGTATGGTGTAGGTCTTGTCCATTTCCCTGGGGGTTGGTACAGTGTAATTCTTGTCAGTTTCCTTGGGGGTGTTACAGTGTAGTTCTTGTCCATTTACCTGAGGGATGGTACAGTGTAGTTCTTGTCAGTTTCCCTGGGGGTGGTACAGTGTAGTTCCTGTCCATTTCCCTGGGGGATGGTACAGTGTAGTTCTTGTCAGTTTCCCTGGAGGTGGTACGGTGTAGTTCTTGTCTTTTTCCCTGGGGGTGGTATGGTGTAGTTCTTGTCCATTTCCCTGGGGTAGTACAAAGTAGTTCTTGTCCGTTTCCTTGAGGGTGGCACGGTGTAGTTCTTGCCCATTTCTCTGTGGTACAGTGTAGTTTTTGTCCATTTCCCTGGGGGTGGTACGGTGTAGTTTTTGTCCATTTCCCTGGGGGTGTTACTGTGCAGTTCTTGTCTGTTTCCCTGGGGGTGATACGGTGTATTTCCTGTCCATTTCCCTTTGGGTGGTACAGTGTAGTTCTTGTCCGTTTCCCTGGTGGTGGTATGGTGTAGTTCTTGTCTATTTCCCTGGGGGATGGTACAGTGTAGTTCTTGTCCATTTTCCTTGGGGGTGTTACAGTGTAGTTCTTGTCCATTTCCCTGGGGGTTGGTACAGTGTAGTTCTTGTCCATTTCCCGGGGGGTGGTACGGTTTAGTAATTGTCCATTTCCCTGGGGGTGGTATGGTGTAGTTCTTGTCCATTTCCCTGGTGGATGGTACAGTGTAGTTCTTGTCCATTTCCCTGGGGGTGCTACGGTGTAGTTCTTGTCCATTTCCCTGGGGTTGGTACAGTGTAGTTCTTGTCAGTTTCCTTGGGGGTGTTACAGTGTAGTTCTTGTCCATTTTCCTGGGGATTGGTACAGTGTAGTTCTTGTCTGTTTCCCTGGGGGTGGTACGGTGTAGTTCTTGTCTGTTTCCCTGGGGGTGGTACGGTGTAATTCCTGTCCATTTCCCTTTGGGTGGTACAGTGTAGTTCTTGTCCGTTTCCCTGGGGGTGGTATGGTGTAGGTCTTGTCCATTTCCCTGGGGGTTGGTACAGTATAATTCTTGTCAGTTTCCTTGGGGGTGTTACAGTGTAGTTCTTGTCCATTTACCTGAGGGATGGTACAGTGTAGTTCTTGTCAGTTTCCCTGGGGGTGGTACAGTGTAGTTCCTGTCCATTTCCCTGGGGGATGGTACAGTGTAGTTCTTGTCAGTTTCCCTGGAGGTGGTACGGTGTAGTTCTTGTCTGTTTCCCTGGGGGTGGTATGGTGTAGTTCTTGTCCATTTCCCTGGGGTAGTACAAAGTAGTTCTTGTCCGTTTCCCTGAGGGTGGCACGGTGTAGTTCTTGCCCATTTCTCTGTGGTACAGTGTAGTTTTTGTCCATTTCCCTGGGTGTGGTACGGTGTAGTTTTTGTCCATTTCCCTGGGGGTGTTACTGTGCAGTTCTTGTCTGTTTCCCTGGGGGTGATACGGTGTATTTCCTGTCCATTTCCCTTTGGGTGGTACAGTGTAGTTCTTGTCCGTTTCCCTGGTGGTGGTATGGTGTAGTTCTTGTCCATTTCCCTGGGGGATGGTACAGTGTAGTTCTTGTCAGTTTCCCTGGGGGTGGTACGGTGTAGTTCTTGTCCATTTCCCTGGGGGTGGTATGGTGTAGTTCTTGTCCATTTCCCTGGGCTAGTACAAAGTAGTTCTTGTCCGTTTCCCTGAGGGTGGCACGGTGTAGTTCTTGCCCATTTCTCTGTGGTACAGTGTAGTTTTTGTCAGCTTCCTTGGGGGTGGTACGGTGTAGTTCTTGTCCATTTCCCTGGGGGATGATACAGTGTAGTTCTTGTCAGTTTCCCTGGGGGTGGTACGGTGTAGTTCTTGTCCATTTCCCTGGGGGTGGTATGGTGTAGTTCTTGCCCATTTCCCTGGGGGATGGTACAGTGTAGTTCTTGACAGTTTCCCTGGGGGTGGTATGGTTTAGTTCTTGTCCATTTCCCTGGGGGATGGTACAGTGTAGTTCTTGTCCATTTCCCTGCGGGTGCTACAGTGTAGTTCTTGTCCATTTCCCTGGGGGTGGTACAGTGTAGTTCCTGTCCATTTCCCTGGGGGATGGTACAGTGTAGTTCTTGTCAGTTTCCCTGGAGGTGGTACGGTGTAGTTCTTGTCTGTTTCCCTGGGGGTGGTATGGTGTAGTTCTTGTCCATTTCCCTGGGGTAGTACAAAGTAGTTCTTGTCCGTTTCCCTGAGGGTGGCACGGTGTAGTTCTTGCCCATTTCTCTGTGGTACAGTGTAGTTTTTGTCCATTTCCCTGGGGGTGGTACGGTGTAGTTTTTGTCCATTTCCCTGGGGGTGTTACTGTGCAGTTCTTGTCTGTTTCCCTGGGGGTGATACGGTGTATTTCCTGTCCATTTCCCTTTGGGTGGTACAGTGTAGTTCTTGTCCGTTTCCCTGGTGGTGGTATAGTGTAGTTCTTGTCCATTTCCCTGGGGGATGGTACAGTGTAGTTCTTGTCAGTTTCCCTGGGGGTGGTACGGTGTAGTTCTTGTCCATTTCCCTGGGGGTGGTATGGTGTAGTTCTTGTCCATTTCCCTGGGGTAGTACAAAGTAGTTCTTGTCCGTTTCCCTGAGGGTGGCACGGTGTAGTTCTTGCCCATTTCTCTGTGGTACAGTGTAGTTTTTGTCAGCTTCCTTGGGGGTGGTACGGTGTAGTTCTTGTCCATTTCCCTGGGGGATGATACAGTGTAGTTCTTGTCAGTTTCCCTGGGGGTGGTACGGTGTAGTTCTTGTCCATTTCCCTGGGTGTGGTATGGTGTAGTTCTTGCCCATTTCCCTGGGGGATGGTACAGTGTAGTTCTTGACAGTTTCCCTGGGGGTGGTATGGTTTAGTTCTTGTCCATTTCCCTGGGGGATGGTACAGTGTAGTTCTTGTCCATTTCCCTGCGGGTGCTACAGTGTAGTTTTTGTCCATTTCCCAGGGGGTGGTACAGTGTAGTTCTTGTCCATTTCCCTGGGGGTGGTACAGAGTAGTTCTTGTCCATTTCCCTGGGGGTGGTACAGTGTAGTTCCTGTCCATTTCCCTGGGGGTGGTACGGTGTGTTTCCTGTCCATTTCCTTGGGGCTGGTACGGTGTAGTTCTTGTCCATGTTCCTGGGGGTGGTACGGTGTAGTTCTTGTCCGTATCCTTGGGGGTGTTACAGTGTAGTTCTTGTCCATTTCCCTGGGGGTTGGTACAGTGTAGTTCTTGTCCATTTCCCCGGGGGTGGTACGGTCTAGTTCTTGTCCATTTCCCTGGGGGTGGTATGGTGTAGTTCTTGTCCATTTCCCTGGTGGATGGTACAGTGTAGTTCTTGTCCATTTCCCTGGGGATTGGTACAGTGTAGTTCTTGTCTGTTTCCCGGGGGGTGCTACGGTGTAGTTCTTGTCCATTTCCTTGGGGTTGGTACAGTGTAGTTCTTGTCAGTTTCCTTGGGGGTGTTACAGTGTAGTTCTTGTCCATTTTCCTGGGGATTGGTACAGTGTAGTTCTTGTCTGTTTCCCGGGGGGTGCTACGGTTTAGTAATTGTCCATTTACCTGGGTGTGGTATGGTGTAGTTCTTGTCCATTTCCCTGGTGGATGGTACAGCGTAGTTCTTGTCCATTTCCCTGGGGGTGCTACGGTGTAGTTCTTGTCCATTTCCCTGGGGTTGGTACAGTGTAGTTCTTGTCAGTTTCCTTGGGGGTGTTACAGTGTAGTTCTTGTCCATTTTCCTGTGGATTGGTACAGTGTAGTTCTTGTCTGTTTCCCTGGGGGTGGTACGGTGTAGTTCTTGTCTGTTTCCCTGGGGGTGGTACGGTGTAATTCCTGTCCATTTCCCTTTGGGTGGTACAGTGTAGTTCTTGTCCGTTTCCCTGGGGGTGGTATGGTGTAGGTCTTGTCCATTTCCCTGGGGGTTGGTACAGTGTAATTCTTGTCAGTTTCCTTGGGGGTGTTACAGTGTAGTTCTTGTCCATTTACCTGAGGGATGGTACAGTGTAGTTCTTGTCATTTTCCCTGGGGGTGGTACAGTGTAGTTCCTGTCCATTTCCCTGGGGGATGGTACAGTGTAGTTCTTGTCAGTTTCCCTGGAGGTGGTACGGTGTAGTTCTTGTCTGTTTCCCTGGGGGTGGTATGGTGTAGTTCTTGTCCATTTCCCTGGGGTAGTACAAAGTAGTTCTTGTCCGTTTCCCTGAGGGTGGCACGGTGTAGTTCTTGCCCATTTCTCTGTGGTACAGTGTAGTTTTTGTCCATTTCCCTGGGGGTGGTACGGTGTAGTTTTTGTCCATTTCCCTGGGGGTGTTACTGTGCAGTTCTTGTCTGTTTCCCTGGGGGTGATACGGTGTATTTCCTGTCCATTTCCCTTTGGGTGGTACAGTGTAGTTCTTGTCCGTTTCCCTGGTGGTGGTATGGTGTAGTTCTTGTCCATTTCCCTGGGGGATGGTACAGTGTAGTTCTTGTCAGTTTCCCTGGGAGTGGTACGGTGTAGTTCTTGTCCATTTCCCTGGGGGTGTTATGGTGTAGTTCTTGTCCATTTCCCTGGGGGATGGTACAGTGTAGTTCTTGTCCATTTCCCTGCGGGTGCTACAGTGTAGTTTTTGTCCATTTCCCAGGGGGTGGTACAGTGTAGTTCTTGTCCATTTCCCTGGGGGTGGTACAGAGTAGTTCTTGTCCATTTCCCTGGGGGTGGTACAGTGTAGTTCCTGTCCATTTCCCTGGGGGTGGTACGGTGTGTTTCCTGTCCATTTCCTTGGGGCTGGTACGGTGTAGTTCTTGTCCATGTTCCTGGGGGTGGTACGGTGTAGTTCTTGTCCGTATCCTTGGGGGTGTTACAGTGTAGTTCTTGTCCATTTCCCTGGGGGTTGGTACAGTGTAGTTCTTGTCCATTTCCCCGGGGGTGGTACGGTCTAGTTCTTGTCCATTTCCCTGGGGGTGGTATGGTGTAGTTCTTGTCCATTTCCCTGGTGGATGGTACAGTGTAGTTCTTGTCCATTTCCCTGGGGATTGGTACAGTGTAGTTCTTGTCTGTTTCCCGGGGGGTGCTACGGTGTAGTTCTTGTCCATTTCCTTGGGGTTGGTACAGTGTAGTTCTTGTCAGTTTCCTTGGGGGTGTTACAGTGTAGTTCTTGTCCATTTTCCTGGGGATTGGTACAGTGTAGTTCTTGTCTGTTTCCCGGGGGGTGCTACGGTTTAGTAATTGTCCATTTACCTGGGTGTGGTATGGTGTAGTTCTTGTCCATTTCCCTGGTGGATGGTACAGCGTAGTTCTTGTCCATTTCCCTGGGGGTGCTACGGTGTAGTTCTTGTCCATTTCCCTGGGGTTGGTACAGTGTAGTTCTTGTCAGTTTCCTTGGGGGTGTTACAGTGTAGTTCTTGTCCATTTTCCTGTGGATTGGTACAGTGTAGTTCTTGTCTGTTTCCCTGGGGGTGGTACGGTGTAGTTCTTGTCTGTTTCCCTGGGGGTGGTACGGTGTAATTCCTGTCCATTTCCCTTTGGGTGGTACAGTGTAGTTCTTGTCCGTTTCCCTGGGGGTGGTATGGTGTAGGTCTTGTCCATTTCCCTGGGGGTTGGTACAGTGTAATTCTTGTCAGTTTCCTTGGGGGTGTTACAGTGTAGTTCTTGTCCATTTACCTGAGGGATGGTACAGTGTAGTTCTTGTCATTTTCCCTGGGGGTGGTACAGTGTAGTTCCTGTCCATTTCCCTGGGGGATGGTACAGTGTAGTTCTTGTCAGTTTCCCTGGAGGTGGTACGGTGTAGTTCTTGTCTGTTTCCCTGGGGGTGGTATGGTGTAGTTCTTGTCCATTTCCCTGGGGTAGTACAAAGTAGTTCTTGTCCGTTTCCCTGAGGGTGGCACGGTGTAGTTCTTGCCCATTTCTCTGTGGTACAGTGTAGTTTTTGTCCATTTCCCTGGGGGTGGTACGGTGTAGTTTTTGTCCATTTCCCTGGGGGTGTTACTGTGCAGTTCTTGTCTGTTTCCCTGGGGGTGATACGGTGTATTTCCTGTCCATTTCCCTTTGGGTGGTACAGTGTAGTTCTTGTCCGTTTCCCTGGTGGTGGTATGGTGTAGTTCTTGTCCATTTCCCTGGGGGATGGTACAGTGTAGTTCTTGTCAGTTTCCCTGGGAGTGGTACGGTGTAGTTCTTGTCCATTTCCCTGGGGGTGTTATGGTGTAGTTCTTGTCCATTTCCCTGGGGGATGGTACAGTGTAGTTCTTGTCCATTTCCCTGCGGGTGCTACAGTGTAGTTGTTGTCCATTTCCCAGGGGGTGGTACAGTATAGTTCTTGTCCATTTCCCTGGGGGTGGTACAGAGTAGTTCTTGTCCATTTCCCTGGGGGTGGTACAGTGTAGTTCCTGTCCATTTCCCTGGGGGTGGTACGGTGTGTTTCCTGTCCATTTCCTTGGGGCTGATACGGTGTAGTCCTTGTCCATGTTCCTGGGGGTGGTACGGTGTAGTTCTTGTCCGTTTCCTTGGGGGTGTTACAGTGTAGTTCTTGTCCATTTCCCTGGGGGTTGGTACAGTGTAGTTCTTGTCCATTTCCCGGGGGGTGGTACGGTTTAGTTCTTGTCCATTTCCCTGGGGGTGGTATGGTGTAGTTCTTGTCCATTTCCCTGGTGGATGGTACAGTGTAGTTCTTGTCCATTTCCCTGGGGGTGCTACGGTGTAGTTCTTGTCAGTTTCCCTGGGGGATGGTACAGTGTAGTTCTTGTCAGTTTCCCTGGGGGTGGTACGGTGTAGTTCTTGTCCATTTCCCTGGGGGTGGTATGGTGTAGTTCTTGTCCATTTCCCTGGGCTAGTACAAAGTAGTTCTTGTCCGTTTCCCTGAGGGTGGCACGGTGTAGTTCTTGCCCATTTCTCTGTGGTACAGTGTAGTTTTTGTCAGCTTCCTTGGGGGTGGTACGGTGTAGTTCTTGTCCATTTCCCTGGGGGATGATACAGTGTAGTTCTTGTCAGTTTCCCTGGGGGTGGTACGGTGTAGTTCTTGTCCATTTCCCTGGGGGTGGTATGGTGTAGTTCTTGCCCATTTCCCTGGGGGATGGTACAGTGTAGTTCTTGACAGTTTCCCTGGGGGTGGTATGGTTTAGTTCTTGTCCATTTCCCTGGGGGATGGTACAGTGTAGTTCTTGTCCATTTCCCTGCGGGTGCTACAGTGTAGTTCTTGTCCATTTCCCTGGGGGTGGTACAGTGTAGTTCCTGTCCATTTCCCTGGGGGATGGTACAGTGTAGTTCTTGTCAGTTTCCCTGGAGGTGGTACGGTGTAGTTCTTGTCTGTTTCCCTGGGGGTGGTATGGTGTAGTTCTTGTCCATTTCCCTGGGGTAGTACAAAGTAGTTCTTGTCCGTTTCCCTGAGGGTGGCACGGTGTAGTTCTTGCCCATTTCTCTGTGGTACAGTGTAGTTTTTGTCCATTTCCCTGGGGGTGGTACGGTGTAGTTTTTGTCCATTTCCCTGGGGGTGTTACTGTGCAGTTCTTGTCTGTTTCCCTGGGGGTGATACGGTGTATTTCCTGTCCATTTCCCTTTGGGTGGTACAGTGTAGTTCTTGTCCGTTTCCCTGGTGGTGGTATAGTGTAGTTCTTGTCCATTTCCCTGGGGGATGGTACAGTGTAGTTCTTGTCAGTTTCCCTGGGGGTGGTACGGTGTAGTTCTTGTCCATTTCCCTGGGGGTGGTATGGTGTAGTTCTTGTCCATTTCCCTGGGGTAGTACAAAGTAGTTCTTGTCCGTTTCCCTGAGGGTGGCACGGTGTAGTTCTTGCCCATTTCTCTGTGGTACAGTGTAGTTTTTGTCAGCTTCCTTGGGGGTGGTACGGTGTAGTTCTTGTCCATTTCCCTGGGGGATGATACAGTGTAGTTCTTGTCAGTTTCCCTGGGGGTGGTACGGTGTAGTTCTTGTCCATTTCCCTGGGTGTGGTATGGTGTAGTTCTTGCCCATTTCCCTGGGGGATGGTACAGTGTAGTTCTTGACAGTTTCCCTGGGGGTGGTATGGTTTAGTTCTTGTCCATTTCCCTGGGGGATGGTACAGTGTAGTTCTTGTCCATTTCCCTGCGGGTGCTACAGTGTAGTTTTTGTCCATTTCCCAGGGGGTGGTACAGTGTAGTTCTTGTCCATTTCCCTGGGGGTGGTACAGAGTAGTTCTTGTCCATTTCCCTGGGGGTGGTACAGTGTAGTTCCTGTCCATTTCCCTGGGGGTGGTACGGTGTGTTTCCTGTCCATTTCCTTGGGGCTGGTACGGTGTAGTTCTTGTCCATGTTCCTGGGGGTGGTACGGTGTAGTTCTTGTCCGTATCCTTGGGGGTGTTACAGTGTAGTTCTTGTCCATTTCCCTGGGGGTTGGTACAGTGTAGTTCTTGTCCATTTCCCCGGGGGTGGTACGGTCTAGTTCTTGTCCATTTCCCTGGGGGTGGTATGGTGTAGTTCTTGTCCATTTCCCTGGTGGATGGTACAGTGTAGTTCTTGTCCATTTCCCTGGGGATTGGTACAGTGTAGTTCTTGTCTGTTTCCCGGGGGGTGCTACGGTGTAGTTCTTGTCCATTTCCTTGGGGTTGGTACAGTGTAGTTCTTGTCAGTTTCCTTGGGGGTGTTACAGTGTAGTTCTTGTCCATTTTCCTGGGGATTGGTACAGTGTAGTTCTTGTCTGTTTCCCGGGGGGTGCTACGGTTTAGTAATTGTCCATTTCCCTGGGTGTGGTATGGTGTAGTTCTTGTCCATTTCCCTGGTGGATGGTACAGCGTAGTTCTTGTCCATTTCCCTGGGGGTGCTACGGTGTAGTTCTTGTCCATTTCCCTGGGGTTGGTACAGTGTAGTTCTTGTCAGTTTCCTTGGGGGTGTTACAGTGTAGTTCTTGTCCATTTTCCTGTGGATTGGTACAGTGTAGTTCTTGTCTGTTTCCCTGGGGGTGGTACGGTGTAGTTCTTGTCTGTTTCCCTGGGGGTGGTACGGTGTAATTCCTGTCCATTTCCCTTTGGGTGGTACAGTGTAGTTCTTGTCCGTTTCCCTGGGGGTGGTATGGTGTAGGTCTTGTCCATTTCCCTGGGGGTTGGTACAGTGTAATTCTTGTCAGTTTCCTTGGGGGTGTTACAGTGTAGTTCTTGTCCATTTACCTGAGGGATGGTACAGTGTAGTTCTTGTCATTTTCCCTGGGGGTGGTACAGTGTAGTTCCTGTCCATTTCCCTGGGGGATGGTACAGTGTAGTTCTTGTCAGTTTCCCTGGAGGTGGTACGGTGTAGTTCTTGTCTGTTTCCCTGGGGGTGGTATGGTGTAGTTCTTGTCCATTTCCCTGGGGTAGTACAAAGTAGTTCTTGTCCGTTTCCCTGAGGGTGGCACGGTGTAGTTCTTGCCCATTTCTCTGTGGTACAGTGTAGTTTTTGTCCATTTCCCTGGGGGTGGTACGGTGTAGTTTTTGTCCATTTCCCTGGGGGTGTTACTGTGCAGTTCTTGTCTGTTTCCCTGGGGGTGATACGGTGTATTTCCTGTCCATTTCCCTTTGGGTGGTACAGTGTAGTTCTTGTCCGTTTCCCTGGTGGTGGTATGGTGTAGTTCTTGTCCATTTCCCTGGGGGATGGTACAGTGTAGTTCTTGTCAGTTTCCCTGGGAGTGGTACGGTGTAGTTCTTGTCCATTTCCCTGGGGGTGTTATGGTGTAGTTCTTGTCCATTTCCCTGGGGGATGGTACAGTGTAGTTCTTGTCCATTTCCCTGCGGGTGCTACAGTGTAGTTGTTGTCCATTTCCCAGGGGGTGGTACAGTATAGTTCTTGTCCATTTCCCTGGGGGTGGTACAGAGTAGTTCTTGTCCATTTCCCTGGGGGTGGTACAGTGTAGTTCCTGTCCATTTCCCTGGGGGTGGTACGGTGTGTTTCCTGTCCATTTCCTTGGGGCTGATACGGTGTAGTCCTTGTCCATGTTCCTGGGGGTGGTACGGTGTAGTTCTTGTCCGTTTCCTTGGGGGTGTTACAGTGTAGTTCTTGTCCATTTCCCTGGGGGTTGGTACAGTGTAGTTCTTGTCCATTTCCCGGGGGGTGGTACGGTTTAGTTCTTGTCCATTTCCCTGGGGGTGGTATGGTGTAGTTCTTGTCCATTTCCCTGGTGGATGGTACAGTGTAGTTCTTGTCCATTTCCCTGGGGGTGCTACGGTGTAGTTCTTGTCCATTTCCCTGGGGTTGGTACAGTGTAGTTCTTGTCAGTTTCCTTGGGGGTGTTACAGTGTAGTTCTTGTCCATTTTCCTGGGGATTGGTACAGTGTAGTTCTTGTCTGTTTCCCTGGGGGTGGTATGGTGTAGGTCTTGTCCATTTCCCTGGGGGTGGTACAGTGTAGTTCTTGTCCATTTCCCTGGGGGTGGCACAGTGTAGTTCCTGTCTATTTCCCTGGGGGTGTTACGGTGCAGTTCCTGTACATTTCCCTTTGGGTGGTACAGTGTAGATCTTGTCCGTTTCCCTGGGGGTGGTATGGTGTTGGTCTTGTTCATTTCACTGGGGATTGGTACAGTGCAGTTCTTGTCAGTTTCCTTGGGGGTGTTACAGTGTAGTTCTTGTCCATTTCCCTGGGGTTGGTACACTGTAGTTCCTGTCCATTTCCCTGGGGGTGGTACGGTGTGTTTCCTGTCCATTTCCTTGGTGCTGGTACGGTGTAGTTCTTGTCCATGTTCCTGGCGGTGTTACAGTGTAGTTCTTGTTCATTTCCCTGGGGATGGTACAGTGTAGTTCTTGTCAGTTTCCTTGGGGGTCGTACAGTGTAGTTCTCGTCCATTTCCCTGGGGGTGGTATGGTGTAGTTCTTGTCCATTTCCCTTTGGGTGGTACAGTGTAGTTCTTGTCCGTTTCCCTGGGGGTGGTATGGTGTAGGTCTTGTCCATTTCCCTGGGGGTTGGTACAGTGTAGTTCTTGTCAGTTTCCTTGGGGGTGTTACAGTGTAGTTCTTGTCCATTTCCCTGGGGGTGGTACAGTGTAGTTCCTGTCCATTTCCCTGGGGTTGCTACGGTGTGTTTCCTGTCCATTTCCTTGGTGCTGGTACGGTGTAGTTCTTGTCCATGTTCCTGGGGGTGGTACAGTGTAGTTCTTGTCCATTTCCCTGGGGACAGTACAGTGTAGTTCTTGTCAGTTTGCTTGGGTGTGGTACAGTGTAGTTCTCGTCCATTTCCCTGGGGGTGGTATGGTGTTGTTCTTGTCCATTTCCGTGGGGGATGGTTCAGTGCAGTTCTTGTACATTTCCCTGGGGGTGCTGCGGTGTAGTTTTTGTCCATTTCCCTTTGGGTGGTACAGTGTAGTACTTGTCCATTTCCCTGGGGGTGGTACGGTGTAGTTCTTGTCCATTTCCCTGGGGGTGTTATGGTGCAGTTCTTGTCTGTTTCTCTGGGGGTGGTACGGTGTAGATCCTGTCCATTTCCCTGGGGGTGGTACAGTGTAGTTCTTGTCCATTTCCCTGTGGGTGGTACAGTGTAGTTCCTGTCCATTTCCCTGGGGGTGGTACGGTGTGTTTTCTGTCCATTTCCCTGGGGGTGGTACAGTGTAGTTCTTGTCCGTTTCCCTGGTGGTGGTATGGTGTAGTTCTTGTCCATTTCCCTGGGGGATGGTACAGTGTAGTTCTTGTCAGTTTCCCTGGGGGTGGTACAGTGTAGTTCCTGTCCATTTCCCTGGGGGTGGTACGGTGTGTTTCCTGTCCATTTCCTTGGGGCTGGTACGCTGTAGTTCTTGTCCATGTTCCTGGGGGTGGTACAGTGTATTTCTTGTCCATTTCCCGTGGGGTGGTACAGTGTAGTTCTTGTCCATTTCCCTGTGGGTGGTACAGTGTGTTTCCTGTCCATTTCCTTGGGGCTGGTACGGTGTAGTTCTTGTCCATGTTCCTGGGGGTGGTACAGTGTAGTTCTTGTCCATTTCCCTGGGGGTGGTATGGTGTAGTTCTTGTCTGTTTCCCTGGGGGTGGTACGGTATAGTTCCTGTCCATTTCACTTTGGGTGGTACAGTGTAGTACTTGTCCATTTCCCCGGGGGTGGTATGGTGTAGTTCTTGTCCTTTTCCCTGCGGGATGGTACTGTGTAGTTCTTGTCCATATCCCTGGGGGTGGTACGGTGTAGTTCTTGTCTGTTTCCCTGGGTGTGGCACGGTGTAGTTCCTGTCCATTTCCCTTTGGGTGGTACAGTGTAGTTCTTGTCCGTTTCCCTGGGGGTAGTATGGTGTAGGTCTTGTCCATTTCCCTGGAGGTTGGTACAGTGTAGTTCTTGTCAGTTTCCTTGGGGGTGTTACAGTGTAGTTCTTGTCCATTTCCCTGGGGGTGGTACGGTGTAGTTGTTGTACATTTCCCTGGGGGTGGTACAGTGTAGTTCCTGTCCATTTCCTTGGGTGTGGTACGGTGTGTTTCCTGTCCATTTCCTTGGGGCTGGTACGGTGTAGTTCTTGTCCATGTTCCTGGGGGTGGTACAGTGTAGTTCTTGTCCATTTCCCTGGGGATGGTAGAGTGTAGTTCTTGTCAGTTTCCTTGGGGGTGGTACAGTGTAGTTCTTGTCCATTTCCCTGGGGGTGGTATGGTGTAGTTCTTGTCCATTTCCCTGGGGGATGGTACAGTGTAGTTCTTGTCCATTTCCCTTGGGGTGGTATGGTGTACTTCTTGTCAGTTTCCCTGGGGGTGCTACGGTGTAGTTCTTGTCCATTTCCCTGGGGGTGGTATGGTGTAGTTCTTGTCCATTTCCCTGGGGGATGGTACAGTGTAGTACTTGTCCATTTCCCAGGGGGTGGTACGGTGTAGTTCTTGTCCATTTCCCTGGGGGTGTTACGGTGCAGTTCTTGTCTGTTTCCCTGGGTGTGGTATGGTGTAGGTCTTGTCCATTTCCCTGGGGGTGGTACAGTGTAGTTCTTGTCCATTTCCCTGGGGGTGGCACAGTGTAGTTCCTGTCTATTTCCCTGGGGGTGTTACGGTGCAGTTCCTGTCCATTTCCCTTTGGGTGGTACAGTGTAGTTCTTGTCCGTTTCCCTGGGGGTGGTATGGTGTTGGTCTTGTTCATTTCCCTGGGGATTGGTACAGTGCAGTTCTTGTCAGTTTCCTTTTGGGTGTTACAGTGTAGTTCTTGTCCATTTCCCTGGGGGTGGTACACTGTAGTTCCTGTCCATTTCCCTGGGGGTGGTACGGTGTGTTTCCTGTCCATTTCCTTGGTGCTGGTACGGTGTAGTTCTTGTCCATGTTCCTGGCAGTGGTACAGTGTAGTTCTTGTTCATTTCCCTGGGGATGGTACAGTGTAGTTCTTGTCAGTTTCCTTGGGGGTCGTACAGTGTAGTTCTCGTCCATTTCCCTGGGGGTGGTACGGTGTAGTTCCTGTCCATTTCCCTTTGGGTGGTGCAGTGTAGTTCTTGTCCGTTTCCCTGGGGGTGGTATGGTATAGGTCTTGTCCATTTCCCTGGAGGTTGGTACAGTGTAGTTCTTGTCAGTTTCCTTGGGGGTGTTACAGTGTAGTTCTTGTCCATTTCCCTGGGGGTGGTACGGTGTAGTTGTTGTACATTTCCCTGGGGGTGGTACAGTGTAGTTCCTGTCCATTTCCCTGGGGGATGGTACAGTGTAGTACTTGTCCATTTCCCAGGGGGTGGTACGGTGTAGTTCTTGTCCATTTCCCTGGGGGTGTTACGGTGCAGTTCTTGTCTGTTTCCCTGGGGGTGGTATGGTGTAGGTCTTGTCCATTTCCCTGGGGGTGGTACAGTGTAGTTCTTGTCCATTTCCCTGGGGGTGGCACAGTGTAGTTCCTGTCTATTTCCCTGGGGGTGTTACGGTGCAGTTCCTGTCCATTTCCCTTTGGGTGGTACAGTGTAGATCTTGTCCGTTTCCCTGGGGGTGGTATGGTGTTGGTCTTGTTCATTTCACTGGGGATTGGTACAGTGCAGTTCTTGTCAGTTTCCTTGGGGGTGTTACAGTGTAGTTCTTGTCCATTTCCCTGGGGGTGGAACGGTGTAGTTCTTGTCCATTTCCCTGGGGGTGTTATGGTGCAGTTCTTGTCTGTTTCTCTGGGGGTGGTACGGTGTAGATCCTGTCCATTTCCCTGGGGGTGGTACAGTGTAGTTCTTGTCCGTTTCCCTGGTGGTGGTATGGTGTAGTTCTTGTCCATTTCCCTGGGGGATGGTACAGTGTAGTTCTTGTCAGTTTCCCTGGGGGTGGTACAGTGTAGTTCCTGTCCATTTCCCTGGGGGTGGTACGGTGTGTTTCCTGTCCATTTCCTTGGGGCTGGTACGCTGTAGTTCTTGTCCATGTTCCTGGGGGTGGTACAGTGTATTTCTTGTCCATTTCCCGTGGGGTGGTACAGTGTAGTTCTTGTCCATTTCCCTGTGGGTGGTACAGTGTGTTTCCTGTCCATTTCCTTGGGGCTGGTACGGTGTAGTTCTTGTCCATGTTCCTGGGAGTGGTACAGTGTAGTTCTTGTCCATTTCCCTGGGGGTGGTATGGTGTAGTTCTTGTCTGTTTCCCTGGGGGTGGTACGGTATAGTTCCTGTCCATTTCACTTTGGGTGGTACAGTGTAGTACTTGTCCATTTCCCCGGGGGTGGTATGGTGTAGTTCTTGTCCTTTTCCCTGCGGGATGGTACTGTGTAGTTCTTGTCCATTTCCCTGGGGGTGGTACGGTGTAGTTCTTGTCTGTTTCCCTGGGTGTGGCACGGTGTAGTTCCTGTCCATTTCCCTTTGGGTGGTACAGTGTAGTTCTTGTCCGTTTCCCTGGGGGTAGTATGGTGTAGGTCTTGTCCATTTCCCTGGAGGTTGGTACAGTGTAGTTCTTGTCAGTTTCCTTGGGGGTGTTACAGTGTAGTTCTTGTCCATTTCCCTGGGGGTGGTACGGTGTAGTTGTTGTACATTTCCCTGGGGGTGGTACAGTGTAGTTCCTGTCCATTTCCTTGGGTGTGGTACGGTGTGTTTCCTGTCCATTTCCTTGGGGCTGGTACGGTGTAGTTCTTGTCCATGTTCCTGGGGGTGGTACAGTGTAGTTCTTGTCCATTTCCCTGGGGATGGTAGAGTGTAGTTCTTGTCAGTTTCCTTGGGGGTGGTACAGTGTAGTTCTTGTCCATTTCCCTGGGGGTGGTATGGTGTAGTTCTTGTCCATTTCCCTGGGGGATGGTACAGTGTAGTTCTTGTCCATTTCCCTTGGGGTGGTATGGTGTACTTCTTGTCAGTTTCCCTGGGGGTGCTACGGTGTAGTTCTTGTCCATTTCCCTGGGGGTGGTATGGTGTAGTTCTTGTCCATTTCCCTGGGGGATGGTACAGTGTAGTACTTGTCCATTTCCCAGGGGGTGGTACGGTGTAGTTCTTGTCCATTTCCCTGGGGGTGTTACGGTGCAGTTCTTGTCTGTTTCCCTGGGTGTGGTATGGTGTAGGTCTTGTCCATTTCCCTGGGGGTGGTACAGTGTAGTTCTTGTCCATTTCCCTGGGGGTGGCACAGTGTAGTTCCTGTCTATTTCCCTGGGGGTGTTACGGTGCAGTTCCTGTCCATTTCCCTTTGGGTGGTACAGTGTAGTTCTTGTCCGTTTCCCTGGGGGTGGTATGGTGTTGGTCTTGTTCATTTCCCTGGGGATTGGTACAGTGCAGTTCTTGTCAGTTTCCTTTTGGGTGTTACAGTGTAGTTCTTGTCCATTTCCCTGGGGGTGGTACACTGTAGTTCCTGTCCATTTCCCTGGGGGTGGTACGGTGTGTTTCCTGTCCATTTCCTTGGTGCTGCTACGGTGTAGTTCTTGTCCATGTTCCTGGCAGTGGTACAGTGTAGTTCTTGTTCATTTCCCTGGGGATGGTACAGTGTAGTTCTTGTCAGTTTCCTTGGGGGTCGTACAGTGTAGTTCTCGTCCATTTCCCTGGGGGTGGTACGGTGTAGTTCCTGTCCATTTCCCTTTGGGTGGTACAGTGTAGTTCTTGTCCGTTTCCCTGGGGGTGGTATGGTATAGGTCTTGTCCATTTCCCTGGAGGTTGGTACAGTGTAGTTCTTGTCAGTTTCCTTGGGGGTGTTACAGTGTAGTTCTTGTCCATTTCCCTGGGGGTGGTACGGTGTAGTTGTTGTACATTTCCCTGGGGGTGGTACAGTGTAGTTCCTGTCCATTTCCCTGGGGGATGGTACAGTGTAGTACTTGTCCATTTCCCAGGGGGTGGTACGGTGTAGTTCTTGTCCATTTCCCTGGGAGTGTTACGGTGCAGTTCTTGTCTGTTTCCCTGGGGGTGGTATGGTGTAGGTCTTGTCCATTTCCCTGGGGGTGGTACAGTGTAGCTCTTGTCCATTTCCCTGGGGGTGGCACAGTGTAGTTCCTGTCTATTTCCCTGGGGGTGTTACGGTGCAGTTCCTGTCCATTTCCCTTTGGGTGGTACAGTGTAGATCTTGTCCGTTTCCCTGGGGGTGGTATGGTGTTGGTCTTGTTCATTTCCCTGGGGATTGGTACAGTGCAGTTCTTGTCAGTTTCCTTGGGGGTGTTACAGTGTAGTTCTTGTCCATTTCCCTGGGGGTGGTACACTGTAGTTCCTGTCCATTTCCCTGGGGGTGGTACGGTGTGTTTCCTGTCCATTTCCTTGGTGCTGGTACGGTGTAGTTCTTGTCCATGTTCCTGGCGGTGGTACAGTGTAGTTCTTGTTCATTTCCCTGGGGATGGTACAGTGTAGTTCTTGTCAGTTTCCTTGGGGGTCATACAGTGTAGTTCTCGTCCATTTCCCTGGGGGTGGTATGGTGTAGTTCTTGTCCATTTCCCTTTGGGTGGTACAGTGTAGTTCTTGTCCGTTTCCCTGGGGGTGGTATGGTGTAGGTCTTGTCCATTTCCCTGGGGGTTGGTACAGTGTAGTTCTTGTCAGTTTCCTTGGGGGTGTTACAGTGTAGTTCTTGTCCATTTCCCTGGGGGTGGTACAGTGTAGTTCCTGTCCATTTCCCTGGGGGTGCTACGGTGTGTTTCCTGTCCATTTCCTTGGTGCTGGTACGGTGTAGTTCTTGTCCATGTTCCTGGGGGTGGTACAGTGTAGTTCTTGTCCATTTCCCTGGGGACAGTACAGTGTAGTTCTTGTCAGTTTGCTTGGGGGTGGTACAGTGTAGTTCTCGTCCATTTCCCTGGGGGTGGTATGGTGTTGTTCTTGTCCATTTCCGTGGGGGATGGTTCAGTGTAGTTCTTGTACATTTCCCTGGGGGTGCTGCGGTGTAGTTTTTGTCCATTTCCCTTTGGGTGGTACAGTGTAGTTCTTGTCCGTTTCCCTCGGGGTGGTATGGTGTAGGTCTTGTCCATTTCCCTGGGGGTTGGTACAGTGTAGTTCTTGTCAGTTTCCTTGGGGGTGTTACAGTGTAGTTCTTGTCCATTTCCCTGGGGGTGGTACAGTGTAGTTCCTGTCCATTTCCCTGGGGGTGCTACGGTGTGTTTCCTGTCCATTTCCTTGGTGCTGGTACGGTGTAGTTCTTGTCCATGTTCCTGGGGGTGGTACAGTGTAGTTCTTGTCCATTTCCCTGGGGACAGTACAGTGTAGTTCTTGTCAGTTTGCTTGGGGGTGGTACAGTGTAGTTCTCGTCCATTTCCCTGGGGGTGGTATGGTGTTGTTCTTGTCCATTTCCGTGGGGGATGGTTCAGTGTAGTTCTTGTACATTTCCCTGGTGGTGCTGCGGTGTAGTTTTTGTCCATTTCCCTTTGGGTGGTACAGTGTAGTACTTGTCCATTTCCCTGGGGGTGGTACGGTGTAGTTCTTGTCCATTTCCCTGGGGGTGTTATGGTGCAGTTCTTGTCTGTTTCTCTAGGGGTGGTACGGTGTAGATCCTGTCCATTTCCCTGGGGGTGGTACAGTGTAGTTCTTGTCCATTTCCCTGTGGGTGGTACAGTGCAGTTCCTGTCCATTTCCCTGGGGGTGGTACGGTGTGTTTTCTGTCCATTTCCCTGGGGGTGGTACAGTGTAGTTCTTGTCCATTTCCCTGGGGGTGGTACAGTGTAGTTCCTGTCCATTTCCCTGGGGGTGGTACGGTGTGTTTCCTGTCCATTTCCTTGGGGCTGGTACGCTGTAGTTCTTGTCCATGTTCCTGGGGGTGGTACAGTGTAGTTCTTGTCCATTTCCCGGGGGGTGGTACAGTGTAGTTCTTGTCCATTTCCCTGTGGGTGGTACAGTGTGTTTCCTGTCCATTTCCTTGGGGCTGGTACGGTGTAGTTCTTGTCCATGTTCCTGGGGGTGGTACAGTGTAGTTCTTGTCCATTTCCCTGGGGGTGGTATGGTGTAGTTCTTGTCTGTTTCCCTGGGGGTGGTACGGTATAGTTCCTGTCCATTTCACTTTGGGTGGTACAGTGTAGTACTTGTCCATTTCCCCGGGGGTGGTATGGTGTAGTTCTTGTCCTTTTCCCTGCGGGATGGTACTGTGTAGTTCTTGTCCATTTCCCTGGGGGTGGTACGGTGTAGTTCTTGTCTGTTTCCCTGGGTGTGGTACGGTGTAGTTCCTGTTCATTTCCCTTTGGGTGGTACAGTGCAGTTCTTGTCCGTTTCCCTGGGGGTGGTATGGTGTAGGTCTTGTCCATTTCCCTGGAGGTTGGTACAGTGTAGTTCTTGTCAGTTTCCTTGGGGGTGTTACAGTGTAGTTCTTGTCCATTTCCCTGGGGGTGGTACGGTGTAGTTGTTGTACATTTCCCTGGGGGTGGTACAGTGTAGTTCCTGTCCATTTCCCTGGGTGTGGTACGGTGTGTTTCCTGTCCATTTCCTTGGGGCTGGTACGGTGTAGTTCTTGTCCATGTTCCTGGGGGTGGTACAGTGTAGTTCTTGTCCATTTCCCTGGGGATGGTAGAGTGTAGTTCTTGTCAGTTTCCTTGGGGGTGGTACAGTGTAGTTCTTGTCCATTTCCCTGGGGGTGGTATGGTGTAGTTCTTGTCCATTTCCCTGGGGGATGGTACAGTGTAGTTCTTGTCCATTTCCCTTGGGGTGGTATGGTGTACTTCTTGTCAGTTTCCCTGGGGGTGCTACGGTGTAGTTCTTGTCCATTTCCCTGGGGGTGGTATGGTGTAGTTCTTGTCCATTTCACTGGGGGATGGTACAGTGTAGTTCTTGTCCATTTCCCTGGGGGTGTTACGGTGCAGTTCTTGTCTGTTTCCCTGGGGGTGGTATGGTGTAGGTCTTGTCCATTTCCCTGGGGGTGGTACAGTGTAGTTCTTGTCCATTTCCCTGGGGGTGGCACAGTGTAGTTCCTGTCTATTTCCCTGGGGGTGTTACAGTGCAGTTCCTGTCCATTTCCCTTTGGGTGGTACAGTGTAGTTCTTGTCCGTTTCCCTGGGGGTGGTATGGTGTTGGTCTTGTTCATTTCCCTGGGGATTGGTACAGTGCAGTTCTTGTCAGTTTCCTTGGGGGTGTTACAGTGTAGTTCTTGTCCATTTCCCTGGGTGTGGTACACTGTAGTTCCTGTCCATTTCCCTGGGGGTGGTACGGTGTGTTTCCTGTCCATTTCCTTGGTGCTGGTACGGTGTAGTTCTTGTCCATGTTCCTGGCGGTGGTACAGTGTAGTTCTTGTTCATTTCCCTGGGGATGGTATAGTGTAGTTCTTGTCAGTTTCCTTGGGGGTCGTACAGTGTAGTTCTCGTCCATTTCCCTGGGGGTGGTATGGTGTAGTTCTTGTCCATTTCCCTTTGGGTGGTACAGTGTAGTTCTTGTCCGTTTCCCTGGGGGTGGTATGGTGTAGGTCTTGTCCATTTCCCTGGGGGTTGGTACAGTGTAGTTCTTGTCAGTTTCCTTGGGGGTGTTACAGTGTAGTACTTGTCCATTTCCCTTGGGGTGGTACAGTGTAGTTCCTGTCCATTTCCCTGGGGGTGCTACGGTGTGTTTCCAGTCCATTTCCTTGGTGCTGGTACGGTGTAGTTCTTGTCCATGTTCCTGGGGGTGGTACAGTGTAGTTCTTGTCCATTTCCCTGGGGACAGTACAGTGTAGTTCTTGTCAGTTTCCTTGGGGGTGGTACAGTGTAGTTCTCATCCATTTCCCTGGGGGTGGTATGGTGTAGTTCTTGTCCATTTCCGTGGGGGATGGTTCAGTGTAGTTCTTGTACATTTCCCTGGGGATGCTGCGGTGTAGTTTTCGTCCATTTCCCAGGGGGTGGTACAGTGTAGTTCCTGTCCATTTCCCTTTGGGTGGTACAGTGTAGTACTTGTCCATTTCCCTGGGGGTGGTACGGTGTAGTTCTTGTCCATTTCCCTGGGGGTGTTATGGTGCAGTTCTTGTCTGTTTCCCTGGGGGTGGTACGGTGTAGATCCTGTCCATTTCCCTGGGGGTGGTACAGTGTAGTTCTTGTCCATTTCCCTGTGGGTGGTACAGTGTAGTTCCTGTCCATTTCCCTGGGGGTGGTACGGTGTGTTTCCTGTCCATTTCCCTGGGGGTGGTACAGTGTAGTTCTTGTCCATTTCCCTGGGGGTGGTACAGTGTAGTTCCTGTCCATTTCCCTGGGGGTGGTACGGTGTGTTTCCTGTCCATTTCCTTGGGGCTGGTACGCTGTAGTTCTTGTCCATGTTCCTGGGGGTGGTACAGTGTAGTTCTTGTCCATTTCCCGGGGGGTGGTACAGTGTAGTTCTTGTCCATTTCCCTGTGGGTGGTACAGTGTGTTTCCTGTCCATTTCCTTGGGGCTGGTACGGTGTAGTTCTTGTCCATGTTCCTGGGGATGGTACAGTGTAGTTCCTGTCCATTTCCCCGGGGGTGGTACGGTGTGTTTCCTGTCCATTTCGTTGGGGCTGGTACGGTGTAGTTCTTGTCCATGTTCCTTGGGGTGTTACGGTGCAGTTCTTGTCTGTTTCCCTGGGGGTGGTACGGTGTAGTTCCTGTCCACTTCCCTTTGGGTGGTACAGTGTAGTTCTTGTCCATTTCCCTGGGGGTGGTACAGTGTGTTTCCTGTCCATTTCCTTGGGGCTGGTACGGTGTAGTTCTTGTCCATGTTCCTGGGGGTGGTACAGTGTAGTTCTTGTCCATTTCCCTGGGGGTGGTATGGTGTAGTTCTTGTCTGTTTCCCTGGGGGTGGTACGGTATAGTTCCTGTCCAGTTCACTTTGGGTGGTACAGTGTAGTACTTGTCCATTTCCCCGGGGGTGGTATGGTGTAGTTCTTGTCCTTTTCCCTGCGGGATGGTACTGTGTAGTTCTTGTCCATTTCCCTGGGGGTGGTACGGTGTAGTTCTTGTCCATGTTCCTGGGGGTGGTACAGTGTAGTTCTTGTCCATTTCCCTGGGGACAGTACAGTGTAGTTCTTGTCAGTTTCCTTGGGGGTGGTACAGTGTAGTTCTCGTCCATTTCCCTGGGGGTGGTATGGTGTAGTTCTTGTCCATTTCCGTGGGGGATGGTTCAGTGTAGTTCTTGTACATTTCCCTGGGGGTGCTGCGGTGTAGTTTACGTCCATTTCCCAGGGGGTGGTACAGTGTAGTTCCTGTCCATTTCCCTTTGGGTGGTACAGTGTAGTACTTGTCCATTTCCCTGGGGGTGGTACGGTGTAGTTCTTGTCCATTTCCCTGGGGGTGTTATGGTGCAGTTCTTGTCTGTTTCCCTGGGGGTGGTACGGTGTAGATCCTGTCCATTTCCCTGGGGGTGGTACAGTGTAGTTCTTGTCCATTTCCCTGTGGGTGGTACAGTGTAGTTCCTGTCCATTTCCCTGGGGGTGGTACGGTGTGTTTCCTGTCCATTTCCCTGGGGGTGGTACAGTGTAGTTCTTGTCCATTTCCCTGGGGGTGGTACAGTGTAGTTCCTGTCCATTTCCCTGGGGGTGGTACGGTGTGTTTCCTGTCCATTTCCTTGTGGCTGGTACGCTGTAGTTCTTGTCCATGTTCCTGGGGGTGGTACAGTGTAGTTCTTGTCCATTTCCCGGGGGGTGGTACAGTGTAGTTCTTGTCCATTTCCCTGTGGGTGGTACAGTGTGTTTCCTGTCCATTTCCTTGGGGCTGGTACAGTGTAGTTCTTGTCCATGTTCCTGGGGGTGGTACAGTGTAGTTCTTGTCCATTTCCCTGGGGGTGGTATGGTGTAGTTCTTGTCTGTTTCCCTGGGGGTGGTACGGTATAGTTCCTGTCCATTTCACTTTGGGTTGTTCAGTGTAGTACTTGTCCATTTCCCCGGGGGTGGTATGGTGTAGTTCTTGTCCTTTTCCCTGCGGGATGGTACTGTGTAGTTCTTGTCCATTTCCCTGGGGGTGGTACGGTGTAGTTCTTGTCCTTTTCCCTGCGGGATGGTACTGTGTAGTTCTTGTCCATTTCCCTGGGGGTGGTACGGTGTAGTTCTTGTCTGTTTCCCTGGGGGTGGTACGGTGTAGTTCCTGTCCATTTCCCTTTGGGTGGTACAGTGTAGTACTTGTCCATTTCCCTGGGGGTGGTACGGTGTAGTTCTTGTCCATTTCCCTGGGGGTGTTACGGTGCAGTTCTTGTCCGTTTCCCTGGGGGTGGTATGGTATAGGTCTTGTCCATGTTCCTGGGGGTGGTACAGTGTAGTTCTTGTCAGTTTCCTTGGGGGTGGTACAGTGTAGTTCTTGTCCATTTCCCTGGGGGTGGTATGGTGTAGTTCTTGTCCATTTCCCTGGGGGATGGTACAGTGTAGTTCTTGTACATTTCCCTGGGGGTGCTACGGTGTAGTTCTTGTCCATGTTCCTGGGGGTGGTACAGTGTAGTTCTTGTCCATTTCCCTGGGGATGGTACAGTGTAGTTCTTGTCAGTTTCCTTGGGGGTGGTAGGGTGTAGTTCTTGTCCATTTCCCTGGGGATGGTACAGTGTAGTTCTTGTCCATTTCCCTGGGGGTGGTATGGTGTAGTTCTTGTCCATTTCTCTGTGGTACAGTGTAGTTTTTGTCCATTTCCCTGGGGGTGTTACAGTGCGTTTCTTGTCTGTTTCCCTGGGGGTGGTACAGTGTAGTTTTTGTCCATTTCCCTGGGGGTGGTACGGTGTAGTTCTTGTCAGTTTCCTTGGGGGTGTTACGGTGTAGTTCTTGTCCATTTCCCTGGGGGTGGTACAGTGTAGTTATTGTCCATTTCCCTGGGTGTGGTACGGTGTAGTTCTTGTCCATGTTCCTTGGGGTGTTACGGTGCAGTTCTTGTCTGTTTCCCTGGGGGTGGTACGGTGTAGTTCCTGTCCATTTCCCTTTGGGTGGTACAGTGTAGTTCTTGTCCATTTCCCTGGGGGTGGTACAGTGTGTTTCCTGTCCATTTCCTTGGGGCTGGTACGGTGTAGTTCTTGTCCATGTTCCTGGGGGTGGTACAGTGTAGTTCTTGTCCATTTCCCTGGGGGTGGTATGGTGTAGTTCTTGTCTGTTTCCCTGGGGGTGGTACGGTATAGTTCCTGTCCAGTTCACTTTGGGTGGTACAGTGTAGTACTTGTCCATTTCCCCGGGGGTGGTATGGTGTAGTTCTTGTCCTTTTCCCTGCGGGATGGTACTGTGTAGTTCTTGTCCATTTCCCTGGGGGTGGTACGGTGTAGTTCTTGTCTGTTTCCCTGGGGGTGGTACGGTGTAGTTCCTGTCCATTTCCCTTTGGGTGGTACAGTGTAGTACTTGTCCATTTCCCTGGGGGTGGTACGGTGTAGTTCTTGTCCATTTCCCTGGGGGTGTTACGGTGCAGTTCTTGTCTGTTTCCCTGGGGGTGGTACGGTGTAATTCTTGTCTGTTTCCCTGGGGGTGGTACGGTGTAGTTCCTGTCCATTTCCCTTTGGGTGGTACAGTGTAGTTCTTGTCCGTTTCCCTGGGGGTGGTATGGTATAGGTCTTGTCCATTTCCCTGGAGGTTGGTACAGTGTAGTTCTTGTCAGTTTCCTTGGGGGTGTTACAGTGTAGTTCTTGTCCATTTCCCTGGGGGTGGTACGGTGTAGTTCTTGTCCATTTCCCTGGGGGTGGTACAGTGTAGTTCCTGTCCATTTCCCTGGGGGTGGTACGGTGTGTTTCCTGTCCATTTCCTTGGGGCTGGTACGGTGTAGTTCTTGTCCATGTTCCTGGGGGTGGTACAGTGTAGTTCTTGTCAGTTTCCTTGGGGGTGGTACAGTGTAGTTCTTGTCCATTTCCCTGGGGGTGGTATGGTGTAGTTCTTGTCCATTTCCCTGGGTGATGGTACAGTGTAGTTCTTGTACATTTCCCTGGGGGTGCTACGGTGTAGTTCTTGTCCATTTCCCTGGGGGTGGTACAGTTTGTTTCCTGTCCATTTTCTTGGGTCTGATACGGTGTAGTTCTTGTCCCTGTTCCTGGGGGTGGTACAGTGTAGTTCTTGTCCATTTCCCTGGGGATGGTACAGTGTAGTTCTTGTCAGTTTCCTTGGGGGTGGTAGGGTGTAGTTCTTGTCCATTTCCCTGGGGGATGGTACAGTGTAGTTCTTGTCCATTTCCCTGGGGGTGGTATGGTGTAGTTCTTGTCAGTTCCCCTTGGGGTGCTACGGTGTAGTTCTTGTCCATTTCCCTGGGGGTTGGTACAGTGTAGTTCTTGTCAGTTTCCTTGGGGGTGTTACAGTGTAGTACTTGTCCATTTCCCTGGGGGTGGTACAGTGCAGTTCCTGTCCATTTCCCTGGGGGTGCTACGGTGTGTTTCCTGTCCATTTCCTTGGTGCTGGTACGGTGTAGTTCTTGTCCATGTTCCTGGGAGTGGTACAGTGTAGTTCTTGTCCATTTCCCTGGGGACAGTACAGTGTAGTTCTTGTCAGTTTCCTTGGGGGTGGTACAGTGTAGTTCTCGTCCATTTCCCTGGGGGTGGTATGGTGTAGTTCTTGTCCATTTCCGTGGGGGATGGTTCAGTGTAGTTCTTGTACATTTCCCTGGGGGTGCTGCGGTGTAGTTTACGTCCATTTCCCAGGGGGTGGTACAGTGTAGTTCCTGTCCATTTCCCTTTGGGTGGTACAGTGTAGTACTTGTCCATTTCCCTGGGGGTGGTACGGTGTAGTTCTTGTCCATTTCCCTGGGGGTGTTATGGTGCAGTTCTTGTCTGTTTCCCTGGGGGTGGTACGGTGTAGATCCTGTCCATTTCCCTGGGGGTGGTACAGTGTAGTTCTTGTCCATTTCCCTGTGGGTGGTACAGTGTAGTTCCTGTCCATTTCCCTGGGGGTGGTACGGTGTGTTTCCTGTCCATTTCCCTGGGGGTGGTACAGTGTAGTTCTTGTCCATTTCCCTGGGGGTGGTACAGTGTAGTTCCTGTCCATTTCCCTGGGGGTGGTACGGTGTGTTTCCTGTCCATTTCCTTGGGGCTGGTACGCTGTAGTTCTTGTCCATGTTCCTGGGGGTGGTACAGTGTAGTTCTTGTCCATTTCCCGGGGGGTGGTACAGTGTAGTTCTTGTCCATTTCCCTGTGGGTGGTACAGTGTGTTTCCTGTCCATTTCCTTGGGGCTGGTATGGTGTAGTTCTTGTCCTTTTCCCTGCGGGATGGTACTGTGTATTTCTTGTCCATTTCCCTGGGGGTGGTACGGTGTAGTTCTTGTCTGTTTCCCTGGGGGTGGTACGGTGTAGTTCCTGTCCATTTCCCTTTGGGTGGTACAGTGTAGTACTTGTCCATTTCCCTGGGGGTGGTACGGTGTAGTTCTTGTCCATTTCCCTGTGGGTGTTACGGTGCAGTTCTTGTCCGTTTCCCTGGGGGTGGTATGGTATAGGTCTTGTCCATGTTCCTAAGGGTGGTACAGTGTAGTTCTTGTCAGTTTCCTTGGGGGTGGTACAGTGTAGTTCTTGTCCATTTCCCTGGGGGTGGTATGGTGTAGTTCTTGTCCATTTCCCTGGGGGATGGTACAGTGTAGTTCTTGTACATTTCCCTGGGGGTGCTACGGTGTAGTTCTTGTCCATGTTCCTGGGTGTGGTACAGTGTAGTTCTTGTCCATTTCCCTGGGGGTGTTACAGTGTGTTTCTTGTCTGTTTCCCTGGGGGTGGTACAGTGTAGTTTTTGTCCATTTCCCTGGGGGTGGTACGGTGTAGTTCTTGTCAGTTTCCCTGGGGGTGTTACGGTGTAGTTCTTGTCCATTTCCCTGGGGGTGGTACAGTGTAGTTATTGTCCATTTCCCTGGGTGTGGTACGGTGTAGTTCTTGTCCATTTCCCTGGGGGTGGTACAGTGTAGTTCTTGTCCATTTTCCTGGGGATGGTACAGTGTAGTTCCTGTCCATTTCCCCGGGGGTGGTACAGTGTGTTTCCTGTCCATTTCGTTGGGGCTGGTACGGTGTAGTTCTTGTCCCTGTTCCTGGGGGTGGTACAGTGTAGTTCTTGTCCATTTCCCTGGGGATGGTACAGTGTAGTTCTTGTCAGTTTCCTTGGGGGTGTTACGGTGTAGTTCTTGTCCATTTCCCTGGGGGTGGTACAGTGTAGTTATTGTCCATTTCCCTGGGTGTGGTACGGTGTAGTTCTTGTCCATTTCCCTGGGGGTGGTACAGTGTAGTTCTTGTCCATTTTCCTGGGGATGGTACAGTGTAGTTCCTGTCCATTTCCCCGGGGGTGGTACGGTGTGTTTCCTGTCCATTTCGTTGGGGCTGGTACGGTGTAGTTCTTGTCCATGTTCCTTGGGGTGTTACGGTGCAGTTCTTGTCTGTTTCCCTGGGGGTGGTACGGTGTAGTTCCTGTCCATTTCCCTTTGGGTGGTACAGTGTAGTTCTTGTCCATTTCCCTGGGGGTGGTACAGTGTGTTTCCTGTCCATTTCCTTGGGGCTGGTACGGTGTAGTTCTTGTCCATGTTCCTGGGGGTGGTACAGTGTAGTTCTTGTCCTTTTCCCTGGGGGTGGTATGGTGTAGTTCTTGTCTGTTTCCCTGGGGGTGGTACGGTATAGTTCCTGTCCAGTTCACTTTGGGTGGTACAGTGTAGTACTTGTCCATTTCCCCGGGGGTGGTACGGTGTAGTTCTTGTCCATTTCCCTGGGGGTGTTACGGTGCAGTTCTTGTCTGTTTCCCTGGGGGTGGTACGGTGTAATTCTTGTCTGTTTCCCTGGGGGTGGTACGGTGTAGTTCCTGTCCATTTCCCTTTGGGTGGTACAGTGTAGTTGTTGTCCGTTTCCCTGGGAGTGGTATGGTATAGGTCTTGTCCATTTCCCTGGAGGTTGGTACAGTGTAGTTCTTGTCAGTTTCCTTGGGGGTGTTACAGTGTAGTTCTTGTCCATTTCCCTGGGGGTGGTACGGTGTAGTTCTTGTCCATTTCCCTGGGGGTGGTACAGTGTAGTTCCTGTCCATTTCCCTGGGGGTGGTACGGTGTGTTTCCTGTCCATTTCCTTGGGGCTGGTACGGTGTAGTTCTTGTCCATGTTCCTGGGGGTGGTACAGTGTAGTTCTTGTCAGTTTCCTTGGGGGTGGTACAGTGTAGTTCTTGTCCATTTCCCTGGGGGTGGTACAGTGTAGTTCTTGTCCATTTCCCTGGGTGATGGTACAGTGTAGTTCTTGTACATTTCCCTGGGGGTGCTACGGTGTAGTTCTTGTCCATTTCCCTGGGGGTGGTACAGTTTTTTTCCTGTCCATTTTCTTGGGTCTGATACGGTGTAGTTCTTGTCCCTGTTCCTGGGGGTGGTACAGTGTAGTTCTTGTCCATTTCCCTGGGGATGGTACAGTGTAGTTCTTGTCAGTTTCCTTGGGGGTGGTAGGGTGTAGTTCTTGTCCATTTCCCTGGGGGATGGTACAGTGTAGTTCTTGTCCATTTCCCTGGGGGTGGTATGGTGTAGTTCTTGTCAGTTTCCCTTGGGGTGCTACGGTGTAGTTCTTGTCCATTTCCCTGGGGGTTGGTACAGTGTAGTTCTTGTCAGTTTCCTTGGGGGTGTTACAGTGTAGTACTTGTCCATTTCCCTGGGGGTGGTACAGTGTAGTTCCTGTCCATTTCCCTGGGGGTGCTACGGTGTGTTTCCTGTCCATTTCCTTGGTGCTGGTACGGTGTAGTTCTTGTCCATGTTCCTGGGGGTGGTACAGTGTAGTTCTTGTCCATTTCCCTGGGGACAGTACAGTGTAGTTCTTGTCAGTTTCCTTGGGGGTGGTACAGTGTAGTTCTCGTCCATTTCCCTGGGGGTGGTATGGTGTAGTTCTTGTCCATTTCCGTGGGGGATGGTTCAGTGTAGTTCTTGTACATTTCCCTGGGGGTGCTGCGGTGTAGTTTTCGTCCATTTCCCAGGGGGTGGTACAGTGTAGTTCCTGTCCATTTCCCTTTGGGTGGTACAGTGTAGTACTTGTCCATTTCCCTGGGGGTGGTACGGTGTAGTTCTTGTCCATTTCCCTGGGGGTGTTATGGTGCAGTTCTTGTCTGTTTCCCTGGGGGTGGTACGGTGTAGATCCTGTCCATTTCCCTGGGGGTGGTACAGTGTAGTTCTTGTCCATTTCCCTGTGGGTGGTACAGTGTAGTTCCTGTCCATTTCCCTGGGGGTGGTACGGTGTGTTTCCTGTCCATTTCCCTGGGGGTGGTACAGTGTAGTTCTTGTCCATTTCCCTGGGGGTGGTACAGTGTAGTTCCTGTCCATTTCCCTGGGGGTGGTACGGTGTGTTTCCTGTCCATTTCCTTGGGGCTGGTACGCTGTAGTTCTTGTCCATGTTCCTGGGGGTGGTACAGTGTAGTTCTTGTCCATTTCCCGGGGGGTGGTACAGTGTAGTTCTTGTCCATTTCCCTGTGGGTGGTACAGTGTGTTTCCTGTCCATTTCCTTGGGGCTGGTACGGTGTACTTCTTGTCCATGTTCCTGGGGGTGGTACAGTGTAGTTCTTGTCCATTTCCCTGGGGGTGGTATGGTGTAGTTCTTGTCTGTTTCCCTGGGGGTGGTACGGTATAGTTCCTGTCCATTTCACTTTGGGTGGTACAGTGTAGTACTTGTCCATTTCCCCGGGGGTGGTATGGTGTAGTTCTTGTCCTTTTCCCTGCGGGATGGTACTGTGTAGTTCTTGTCCATTTCCCTGGGGGTGGTACGGTGTAGTTCTTGTCTGTTTCCCTGGGGGTGGTACGGTGTAGTTCTTGTCTGTTTCCCTGGGGGTGGTACGGTGTAGTTCCTGTCCATTTCCCTTTGGGTGGTACAGTGTAGTACTTGTCCATTTCCCTGGGGGTGGTACGGTGTAGTTCTTGTCCATTTCCCTGGGGGTGTTACGGTGCAGTTCTTGTCCGTTTCCCTGCGGGTGGTATGGTATAGGTCTTGTCCATGTTCCTGGGGGTGGTACAGTGTAGTTCTTGTCAGTTTCCTTGGGGGTGGTACAGTGTAGTTCTTGTCCATTTCCCTGGGGGTGGTATGGTGTAGTTCTTGTCCATTTCCCTGGGGGATGGTACAGTGTAGTTCTTGTACATTTCCCTGGGGGTGCTACGGTGTAGTTCTTGTCCATGTTCCTGGGGGTGGTACAGTGTAGTTCTTGTCCATTTCCCTGGCGATGGTACAGTGTAGTTCTTGTCAGTTTCCTTGGGGGTGGTAGGGTGTAGTTCTTGTCCATTTCCCTGGGGGATGGTACAGTGTAGTTCTTGTCCATTTCCCTGGGGGTGGTATGGTGTAGTTCTTGTCCATTTCTCTGTGGTACAGTGTAGTTTTTGTCCATTTCCCTGGGGGTGTTACAGTGTGTTTCTTGTCTGTTTCCCTGGGGGTGGTACAGTGTAGTTTTTGTCCATTTCCCTGGGGGTGGTACGGTGTAGTTCTTGTCAGTTTCCCTGGGGGTGTCACGGTGTAGTTCTTGTCCATTTCCCTGGGGGTGGTACAGTGTAGTTATTGTCCATTTCCCTGGGTGTGGTACGGTGTAGTTCTTGTCCATTTCCCTGGGGGTGGTACAGTGTAGTTCTTGTCCATTTTCCTGGGGATGGTACAGTGTAGTTCCTGTCCATTTCCCCGGGGGTGGTACGGTGTGTTTCCTGTCCATTTCGTTGGGGCTGGTACGGTGTAGTTCTTGTCCCTGTTCCTGGGGGTGGTACAGTGTAGTTCTTGTCCATTTCCCTGGGGATGGTACAGTGTAGTTCTTGTCAGTTTCCTTGGGGGTGGTAGGGTGTAGTTCTTGTCCATTTCCCTGGGGGATGGTACAGTGTAGTTCTTGTCCATTTCCCTGGGGGTGGTATGGTGTAGTTCTTGTCAGTTTCCCTTGGGGTGCTACGGTGTAGTTCTTGTCCATTTCCCTGGGGGTTGGTACAGTGTAGTTCTTGTCAGTTTCCTTGGGGGTGTTACAGTGTAGTACTTGTCCATTTCCCTGGGGGTGGTACAGTGTAGTTCCTGTCCATTTCCCTGGGGGTGCTACGGTGTGTTTCCTGTCCATTTCCTTGGTGCTGGTACGGTGTAGTTCTTGTCCATGTTCCTGGGGGTGGTACAGTGTAGTTCTTGTCCATTTCCCTGGGGACAGTACTGTGTAGTTCTTGTCAGTTTCCTTGGGGGTGGTACAGTGTAGTTCTCGTCCATTTCCCTGGGGGTGGTATGGTGTAGTTCTTGTCCATTTCCGTGGGGGATGGTTCAGTGTAGTTCTTGTACATTTCCCTGGGGGTGCTGCGGTGTAGTTTTCGTCCATTTCCCAGGGGGTGGTACAGTGTAGTTCCTGTCCATTTCCGTTTGGGTGGTACAGTGTAGTTCTTGTCCATTTCCCTGGGGGTGGTACAGTGTGTTTCCTGTCCATTTCCTTGGGGCTGGTACGGTGTAGTTCTTGTCCATGTTCCTGGGGTTGTACAGTGTAGTTCTTGTCCATTTCCCTGGGGGTGGTATGGTGTAGTTCTTGTCTGTTTCCCTGGGGGTGGTACGGTATAGTTCCTGTCCAGTTCACTTTGGGTGGTACAGTGTAGTACTTGTCCATTTCCCCGGGGGTGGTATGGTGTAGTTCTTGTCCTTTTCCCTGCGGGATGGTACTGTGTAGTTCTTGTCCATTTCCCTGGGGGTGGTACGGTGTAGTTCTTGTCTGTTTCCCTGGGGGTGGTACGGTGTAGTTCCTGTCCATTTCCCTTTGGGTGGTACAGTGTAGTACTTGTCCATTTCCCTGGGGGTGGTACGGTGTAGTTCTTGTCCATTTCCCTGGGGGTGTTACGGTGCAGTTCTTGTCTGTTTCCCTGGGGGTGGTACGGTGTAATTCTTGTCTGTTTCCCTGGGGGTGGTACGGTGTAGTTCCTGTCCATTTCCCTTTGGGTGGTACAGTGTAGTTCTTGTCCGTTTCCCTGGGGGTGGTATGGTATAGGTCTTGTCCATTTCCCTGGAGGTTGGTACAGTGTAGTTCTTGTCAGTTTCCTTGGGGGTGTTACAGTGTAGTTCTTGTCCATTTCCCTGAGGGTGGTACGGTGTAGTTCTTGTCCATTTCCCTGGGGGTGGTACAGTGTAGTTCCTGTCCATTTCCCTGGGGGTGGTACGGTGTGTTTCCTGTCCATTTCCTTGGGGCTGGTACGGTGTAGTTCTTGTCCATGTTCCTGGGGGTGGTACAGTGTAGTTCTTGTCAGTTTCCTTGGGGGTGGTACAGTGTAGTTCTTGTCCATTTCCCTGGGGGTGGTATGGTGTAGTTCTTGTCCATTTCCCTGGGTGATGGTACAGTGTAGTTCTTGTACATTTCCCTGGGGGTGCTACGGTGTAGTTCTTGTCCATTTCCCTGGGGGTGGTACAGTTTGTTTCCTGTCCATTTTCTTGGGTCTGATACGGTGTAGTTCTTGTCCCTGTTCCTGGGGGTGGTACAGTGTAGTTCTTGTCCATTTCCCTGGGGATGGTACAGTGTAGTTCTTGTCAGTTTCCTTGGGGGTGGTAGGGTGTAGTTCTTGTCCATTTCCCTGGGGGATGGTACAGTGTAGTTCTTGTCCATTTCCCTGGGGGTGGTATGGTGTAGTTCTTGTCAGTTTCCCTTGGGGTGCTACGGTGTAGTTCTTGTCCATTTCCCTGGGGGTTGGTACAGTGTAGTTCTTGTCAGTTTCCTTGGGGGTGTTACAGTGTAGTACTTGTCCATTTCCCTGGGGGTGGTACAGTGTAGTTCCTGTCCATTTCCCTGGGGGTGCTACGGTGTGTTTCCTGTCCATTTCCTTGGTGCTGGTACGGTGTAGTTCTTGTCCATGTTCCTGGGGGTGGTACAGTGTAGTTCTTGTCCATTTCCCTGGGGACAGTACAGTGTAGTTCTTGTCAGTTTCCTTGGGGGTGGTACAGTGTAGTTCTCGTCCATTTCCCTGGGGGTGGTATGGTGTAGTTCTTGTCCATTTCCGTGGGGGATGGTTCAGTGTAGTTCTTGTACATTTCCCTGGGGGTGCTGCGGTGTAGTTTTCGTTCATTTCCCAGGGGGTGGTACAGTGTAGTTCCTGTCCATTTCCCTTTGGGTGGTACAGTGTAGTACTTGTCCATTTCTCTGGGGGTGGTACGGTGTAGTTCTTGTCCATTTCCCTGGGGGTGTTATGGTGCAGTTCTTGTCTGTTTCCCTGGGGGTGGTACGGTGTAGATCCTGTCCATTTCCCTGGGGGTGGTACAGTGTAGTTCTTGTCCATTTCCCTGTGGGTGGTACAGTGTAGTTCCTGTCCATTTCCCTGGGGGTGGTACGGTGTGTTTCCTGTCCATTTCCCTGGGGGTGGTACAGTGTAGTTCTTGTCCATTTCCCTGGGGGTTGTACAGTGTAGTTCCTGTCCATTTCCCTGGGGGTTGTACGGTGTGTTTCCTGTCCATTTCCTTGGGGCTGGTACGCTGTAGTTCTTGTCCATGTTCCTGGGGGTGGTACAGTGTAGTTCTTGTCCATTTCCCGGGGGGTGGTACAGTGTAGTTCTTGTCCATTTCCCTGTGGGTGGTACAGTGTGTTTCCTGTCCATTTCCTTGGGGCTGGTACGGTGTAGTTCTTGTCCATGTTCCTGGGGGTGGTACAGTGTAGTTCTTGTCCATTTCCCTGGGGGTGGTATGGTGTAGTTCTTGTCTGTTTCCCTGGGGGTGGTACGGTATAGTTCCTGTCCATTTCACTTTGGGTGGTACAGTGTAGTACTTGTCAATTTCCCCGGGGGTGGTATGGTGTAGTTCTTGTCCTTTTCCCTGCGGGATGGTACTGTGTAGTTCTTGTCCATTTCCCTGGGGGTGGTACGGTGTAGTTCTTGTCTGTTTCCCTGGGGGTGGTACGGTGTAGTTCCTGTCCATTTCCCTTTGGGTGGTACAGTGTAGTACTTGTCCATTTCCCTGGGGGTGGTACGGTGTAGTTCTTGTCCATTTCCCTGGGGGTGTTACGGCGCAGTTCTTGTCTGTTTCCCTGGGGGTGGTATGGTATAGGTCTTGTCCATGTTCTTGGGGGTGGTACAGTGTAGTTCTTGTCAGTTTCCTTGGGGGTGGTACAGTGTAGTTCTTGTCCATTTCCCTGGGGGTGGTATGGTGTAGTTCTTGTCCATTTCCCTGGGGGATGGTACAGTGTAGTTCTTGTACATTTCCCTGGGGGTGCTACGGTGTAGTTCTTGTCCATGTTCCTGGGGGTGGTACAGTGTAGTTCTTGTCCATTTCCCTGGGGATGGTACAGTGTAGTTCTTGTCAGTTTCCTTGGGGGTGGTAGGGTGTAGTTCTTGTCCATTTCCCTGGGGGATGGTACAGTGTAGTTCTTGTCCATTTCCCTGGGGGTGGTATGGTGTAGTTCTTGTCCATTTCTCTGTGGTACAGTGTAGTTTTTGTCCATTTCCCTGGGGGTGTTACAGTGTGTTTCTTGTCTGTTTCCCTGGGGGTGGTACAGTGTAGTTCTTGTCCATTTCCCTGGGGGTGGTACAGTGTAGTTATTGTCCATTTCCCTGGGTGTGGTACGGTGTAGTTCTTGTCCATTTCCCTGGGGGTGGTACAGTGTAGTTCTTGTCCATTTTCCTGGGGATGGTACAGTGTAGTTCCTGTCCATTTCCCCGGGGGTGGTACGGTGTGTTTCCTGTCCATTTCGTTGGGGCTGGTACGGTGTAGTTCTTGTCCCTGTTCCTGGGGGTGGTACAGTGTAGTTCTTGTCCATTTCCCTGGGGATGGTACAGTGTAGTTCTTGTCAGTTTCCTTGGGGGTGGTAGGGTGTAGTTCTTGTCCATTTCCCTGGGGGATGGTACAGTGTAGTTCTTGTCCATTTCCCTGGGGGTGGTATGGTGTAGTTCTTGTCAGTTTCCCTTGGGGTGCTACGGTGTAGTTCTTGTCCATTTCCCTGGGGGTTGGTACAGTGTAGTTCTTGTCAGTTTCCTTGGGGGTGTTACAGTGTAGTACTTGTCCATTTCCCTGGGGGTGGTACAGTGTAGTTCCTGTCCATTTCCCTGGGGGTGCTACGGTGTGTTTCCTGTCCATTTCCTTGGTGCTGGTACGGTGTAGTTCTTGTCCATGTTCCTGGGGGTGGTACAGTGTAGTTCTTGTCCATTTCCCTGGGGACAGTACAGTGTAGTTCCTGTCCATTTCCGTTTGGGTGGTACAGTGTAGTACTTGTCCATTTCCCTGGGGGTGGTACGGTGTAGTTCTTGTCCATTTCCCTGGGGGTGTTATGGTGCAGTTCTTGTCTGTTTCCCTGGGGGTGGTACGGTGTAGATCCTGTCCATTTCCCTGGGGGTGGTACAGTGTAGTTCTTGTCCATTTCCCTGTGGGTGGTACAGTGTAGTTCCTGTCCATTTCCCTGGGGGTGGTACGGTGTGTTTCCTGTCCATTTCCCTGGGGGTCGTACAGTGTAGTTCTTGTCCATTTCCCTGGGGGTGGTACAGTGTAGTTCCTGTCCATTTCCCTGGGGGTGGTACGGTGTGTTTCCTGTCCATTTCCTTGGGGCTGGTACGCTGTAGTTCTTGTCCATGTTCCTGGGGGTGGTACAGTGTAGTTCTTGTCCATTTCCCGGGGGGTGGTACAGTGTAGTTCTTGTCCATTTCCCTGTGGGTGGTACAGTGTGTTTCCTGTCCATTTCCTTGGGGCTGGTACGGTGTAGTTCTTGTCCACGTTCCTGGGGGTGGTACAGTGGAGTTCTTGTCCATTTCCCTGGGGGTGGTATGGTGTAGTTCTTGTCTGTTTCCCTGGGGGTGGTACGGTATAGTTCCTGTCCATTTCACTTTGGGTGGTACAGTGTAGTACTTGTCCATTTCCCCGGGGGTGGTATGCTGTAGTTCTTGTCCTTTTCCCTGCGGGATGGTAGTGTGTAGTTCTTGTACATTTCCCTGGGGGTGCTACCGTGTAGTTCTTGTCCATGTTCCTGGGGGTGGTACAGTGTAGTTCTTGTCCATTTCCCTGGGGATGGTACAGTGTAGTTCTTGTCAGTTTCCTTGGGGGTGGTAGGGTGTAGTTCTTGTCCATTTCCCTGGGGGATGGTACAGTGTAGTTCTTGTCCATTTCCCTGGGGGTGGTATGGTGTAGTTCTTGTCCATTTCTCTGTGGTACAGTGTAGTTTTTGTCCATTTCCCTGGGTGTGTTACAGTGTGTTTCTTGTCTGTTTCCCTGGGGGTGGTACAGTGTAGTTTTTGTCCATTTCCCTGGGGGTGGTACGGTGTAGTTCTTGTCAGTTTCCCTGGGGGTGTTACGGTGTAGTTCTTGTCCATTTCCCTGGGGGTGGTACAGTGTAGTTATTGTCCATTTCCCTGGGTGTGGTACAGTGTAGTTCTTGTCCATTTCCCTGGGGGTGGTACAGTGTAGTTCTTGTCCATTTTCCTGGGGATGGTACAGTGTAGTTCCTGTCCATTTCCCCGGGGGTGGTACGGTGTGTTTCCTGTCCATTTCGTTGGGGCTGGTACGGTGTAGTTCTTGTCCATGTTCCTGGGGGTGTTACGGTGCAGTTCTTGTCTGTTTCCCTGAGGGTGGTACGGTGTAGTTCCTGTCCATTTCCCTTTGGGTGGTACAGTGTAGTTCTTGTCCATTTCCCTGGGGGTGGTACAGTGTGTTTCCTGTCCATTTCCTTGGGGCTGGTACGGTGTAGTTCTTGTCCATGTTCCTGGGGGTGGTACAGTGTAGTTCTTGTCCATTTCCCTGGGGGTGGTATGGTGTAGTTCTTGTCTGTTTCCCTGGGGGTGGTACGGTATAGTTCCTGTCCAGTTCACTTTGGGTGGTACAGTGTAGTACTTGTCCATTTCCCCGGGGGTGGTATGGTGTAGTTCTTGTCCTTTTCCCTGCGGGATGGTACTGTGTAGTTCTTGTCCATTTCCCTGGGGGTGGTACGGTGTAGTTCTTGTCTGTTTCCCTGGGGGTGGTACGGTGTAGTTCCTGTCCATTTCCCTTTGGGTGGTACAGTGTAGTACTTGTCCATTTCCCTGGGGGTGGTACGGTGTAGTTCTTGTCCATTTCCCTGGGGGTGTTACGGTGCAGTTCTTGTCTGTTTCCCTGGGGGTGGTACGGTGTAATTCTTGTCTGTTTCCCTGGGGGTGGTACGGTGTAGTTCCTGTCCATTTCCCTTTGGGTGGTACAGTGTAGTTCTTGTCCGTTTCCCTGGGGGTGGTATGGTATAGGTCTTGTCCATTTCCCTGGAGGTTGGTACAGTGTAGTTCTTGTCAGTTTCCTTGGGGGTGTTACAGTGTAGTTCTTGTCCATTTCCCTGGGGGTGGTACGGTGTAGTTCTTGTCCATTTCCCTGGGGGTGGTACAGTGTAGTTCCTGTCCATTTCCCTGGTGGTGGTACGGTGTGTTTCCTGTCCATTTCCTTGGGGCTGGTACGGTGTAGTTCTTGTCCATGTTCCTGGGGGTGGTACAGTGTAGTTCTTGTCAGTTTCCTTGGGGGTGGTACAGTGTAGTTCTTGTACATTTCCCTGGGGGTGGTATGGTGTAGTTCTTGTCCATTTCCCTGGGTGATGGTACAGTGTAGTTCTTGTACATTTCCCTGGGGGTGCTACGGTGTAGTTCTTGTCCATTTCCCTGGGGGTGGTACAGTTTGTTTCCTGTCCATTTTCTTGGGTCTGATACGGTGTAGTTCTTGTCGCTGTTCCTGGGGGTGGTACAGTGTAGTTCTTGTCCATTTCCCTGGGGATGGTACAGTGTAGTTCTTGTCAGTTTCCTTGGGGGTGGTAGGGTGTAGTTCTTGTCCATTTCCCTGGGGGATGGTACAGTGTAGTTCTTGTCCATTTCCCTGGGGGTGGTATGGTGTAGTTCTTGTCAGTTTCCCTTGGGGTGCTACGGTGTAGTTCTTGTCCATTTCCCTGGGGGTGGTATGGTGTAGTTCTTGTCCATTTCTCTGTGGTACAGTATAGTTTTTGTCCATTTCCCTGGGGGTGTTACAGTGTCATTTTTGTCAGTTTCCTTGGGGGTGTTACAGTGTAGTTCTTGTCCATTTCCCTGGGGGTGGTACGGTGTATTTCTTGTCTGTTTCCCTGGGGGTGGTACGGTGTAGTTCCTGTCCATTTCTCTTTGGGTGGTACAGTGTAGTTCTTGTCCATTTTCCTAGGGGTGGTACGGTGTAGTTCCTGTCTGTTTCCCTGGGGGTGGTACGGTGTAGTTCCTGTCCATTTCCCTTTGGGTGGTACAGTGTAGTTCTTGTCCGTTTCCCTGGGGGTGGTATGGTATAGGTCTTGTCCATTTCCCTGGAGGTTGGTACAATGTAGATCTTGTCAGTTTCCTTGGGGGTGTTACAGTGTAGTTCTTGTCCATTTCCCTGGGGGTGGTACGGTGTAGTTCTTGTCCATTTCCCTGGGGGTGGTACATTGTAGTTCCTGTCCATTTCCCTGGGGGTGGTACGGTGTGTTTCCTGTCCATTTCCTTGGGGCTGGTACGGTGTAGTTCTTGTCCATGTTCCTGGGGGTGGTACAGTGTAGTTCTTGTCCATTTCCCTGGGGGTGGTATGGTGTAGTTCTTGTCCATTTCCCTGGGGGATGGTACAGTGTAGTTCTTGTACATTTCCCTGGGGGTGCTACGGTGTCGTTCTTGTCCATTTCCCTGGGGGTGGTAAAGTGTGTTTCCTGTCCATTTTCTTGGGTCTGATACGGTGTAGTTCTTGTCCATGTTCCTGGGGGTGGTACAGTGTAGTTCTTGTCAGTTTCCTTGGGGGTGGTAGGCTGTAGTTCTTGTCCATTTCCCTGGGGGATGGTACAGTGTAGTTCTTGTCCATTTCCCTGGGGGTGGTATGGTGTAGTTCTTGTCAGTTTCCCTTGGGGTGCTACGGTGTAGTTCTTGTCCATTTCCCTGGGGGTTGGTACAGTGTAGTTCTTGTCCATTTCCCTGGAGGTGGTATGGTGTAGTTCTTGTCCATTTCCCTGGGTGATGGTACAGTGTAGTTCTTGTACATTTCCCTGGGGGTGCTACGGTGTAGTTCTTGTCCATTTCCCTGGGGGTGGTACAGTTTGTTTCCTGTCCATTTTCTTGGGTCTGATACGGTGTAGTTCTTGTCGCTGTTCCTGGGGGTGGTACAGTGTAGTTCTTGTCCATTTCCCTGGGGATGGTACAGTGTAGTTCTTGTCAGTTTCCTTGGGGGTGGTAGGGTGTAGTTCTTGTCCATTTCCCTGGGGGATGGTACAGTGTAGTTCTTGTCCATTTCCCTGGGGGTGGTATGGTGTAGTTCTTGTCAGTTTCCCTTGGGGTGCTACGGTGTAGTTCTTGTCCATTTCCCTGGGGGTGGTATGGTGTAGTTCTTGTCCATTTCTCTGTGGTACAGTATAGTTTTTGTCCATTTCCCTGGGGGTGTTACAGTGTCATTTTTGTCAGTTTCCTTGGGGGTGTTACAGTGTAGTTCTTGTCCATTTCCCTGGGGGTGGTACGGTGTAGTTCTTGTCTGTTTCCCTGGGGGTGGTACGGTGTAGTTCCTGTCCATTTCTCTTTGGGTGGTACAGTGTAGTTCTTGTCCATTTTCCTAGGGGTGGTACGGTGTAGTTCCTGTCTGTTTCCCTGGGGGTGGTACGGTGTAGTTCCTGTCCATTTCCCTTTGGGTGGTACAGTGTAGTTCTTGTCCGTTTCCCTGGGGGTGGTATGGTATAGGTCTTGTCCATTTCCCTGGAGGTTGGTACAATGTAGATCTTGTCAGTTTCCTTGGGGGTGTTACAGTGTAGTTCTTGTCCATTTCCCTGGGGGTGGTACGGTGTAGTTCTTGTCCATTTCCCTGGGGGTGGTACATTGTAGTTCCTGTCCATTTCCCTGGGGGTGGTACGGTGTGTTTCCTGTCCATTTCCTTGGGGCTGGTACGGTGTAGTTCTTGTCCATGTTCCTGGGGGTGGTACAGTGTAGTTCTTGTCCATTTCCCTGGGGGTGGTATGGTGTAGTTCTTGTCCATTTCCCTGGGGGATGGTACAGTGTAGTTCTTGTACATTTCCCTGGGGGTGCTACGGTGTCGTTCTTGTCCATTTCCCTGGGGGTGGTAAAGTGTGTTTCCTGTCCATTTTCTTGGGTCTGATACGGTGTAGTTCTTGTCCATGTTCCTGGGGGTGGTACAGTGTAGTTCTTGTCAGTTTCCTTGGGGGTGGTAGGCTGTAGTTCTTGTCCATTTCCCTGGGGGATGGTACAGTGTAGTTCTTGTCCATTTCCCTGGGGGTGGTATGGTGTAGTTCTTGTCAGTTTCCCTGGGGGTGCTACGGTGTAGTTCTTGTCCATTTCCCTGGTGGTGGTATGGTGTAGTTCTTGTCCATTTCTCTGTGGTACAGTGTAGTTTTTGTCCATTTCCCTGGGGGTGTTACAGTGTGTTTCTTGTCTGTTTCCCTGGGGGTGGAACAGTGTAGTTTTTGTCCATTTCCCTGGGGGTGTTACGGTGTAGTTCTTGTCAGTTTCCCTGGGGGTGTTACGGTGTAGTTCTTGTCCATTTCCCTGGGGGTGGTACAGTGTAGTTATTGTCCATTTCCCTGGGTGTGGTACGGTGTAGTTCTTGTCCATTTCCCTGGGGGTGGTACAGTGTAGTTCTTGTCCATTTTCCTGGGGATGGTACAGTGTAGTTCCTGTCCATTTCCCTGGGGGTGGTACGGTGTGTTTCCTGTCCATTTCGTTGGGGCTGGTACGGTGTAGTTCTTGTCCATGTTCCTGGGGGTGTTACGGTGCAGTTCTTGTCTGTTTCCCTGGGGGTGGTACGGTGTAGTTCTTGTCCATTTCCCTTTGGGTGGTACAGTGTAGTACTTGTCCATTTCCCTGGGGGTGGTACGGTGTAGTTCTTGTCCATTTCCCTGGGGGTATTACGGTGCAGTTCTTGTCTGTTTCCCTGGGGGTGGTACGGTGTAATTCTTGTCTGTTTCCCTGGGGGTGGTACGGTGTAGTTCCTGTCCATTTCCCTTTGGGTGGTACAGTGTAGTTCTTGTCCTTTTCCCTGGGGGTGGTATGGTGTAGGTCTTGTCCATTTCCCTGGGGGTTGGTACAGTGTAGTTCTTGTCCATTTCCCTGGGGGTGGTATGGTGTAGTTCTTGTCAGTTTCCCTGGGGGTGCTACGGTGTAGTTCTTGTCCATTTCCCTGGGGGTGGTATGGTGTAGTTCTTGGCCATTTCTCTGTGGTACAGTGTAGTTTTTGTCCATTTCCCTGGGGGTGTTACAGTGTGTTTCTTGTCTGTTTCCCTGGGGGTGGTACAGTGTAGTTTTTGTCCATTTCCCTGGGGGTGGTACGGTGTAGTTCTTGTCAGTTTCCCTGGGGGTGTTACGGTGTAGTTCTTGTCCATTTCCCTGGCAGTGGTACAGTGTAGTTATTGTCCATTTCCCTGGGTGTGGTACAGTGTAGTTCTTGTCCATTTTCCTAGGGGTGGTACGGTGTAGTTCCTGTCTGTTTCCCTGGGGGTGGTACGGTGTAGTTCCTGTCCATTTCCCTTTGGGTGGTACAGTGTAGTTCTTGTCCGTTTCCCTGGGGGTGGTATGGTATAGGTCTTGTCCATTTCCCTGGAGGTTGGTACAATGTAGATCTTGTCAGTTTCCTTGGGGGTGTTACAGTGTAGTTCTTGTCCATTTCCCTGGGGGTGGTACGGTGTAGTTCTTGTCCATTTCCCTGGGGGTGGTACATTGTAGTTCCTGTCCATTTCCCTGGGGGTGGTACGGTGTGTTTCCTGTCCATTTCCTTGGGGCTGGTACGGTGTAGTTCTTGTCCATGTTCCTGGGGGTGGTACAGTGTAGTTCTTGTCCATTTCCCTGGGGGTGGTATGGTGTAGTTCTTGTCCATTTCCCTGGGGGATGGTACAGTGTAGTTCTTGTACATTTCCCTGGGGGTGCTACGGTGTCGTTCTTGTCCATTTCCCTGGGGGTGGTAAAGTGTGTTTCCTGTCCATTTTCTTGGGTCTGATACGGTGTAGTTCTTGTCCATGTTCCTGGGGGTGGTACAGTGTAGTTCTTGTCAGTTTCCTTGGGGGTGGTAGGCTGTAGTTCTTGTCCATTTCCCTGGGGGATGGTACAGTGTAGTTCTTGTCCATTTCCCTGGGGGTGGTATGGTGTAGTTCTTGTCAGTTTCCCTTGGGGTGCTACGGTGTAGTTCTTGTCCATTTCCCTGGGGGTTGGTACAGTGTAGTTCTTGTCCATTTCCCTGGAGGTGGTATGGTGTAGTTCTTGTCCATTTCCCTGGGTGATGGTACAGTGTAGTTCTTGTACATTTCCCTGGGGGTGCTACGGTGTAGTTCTTGTCCATTTCCCTGGGGGTGGTACAGTTTGTTTCCTGTCCATTTTCTTGGGTCTGATACGGTGTAGTTCTTGTCGCTGTTCCTGGGGGTGGTACAGTGTAGTTCTTGTCCATTTCCCTGGGGATGGTACAGTGTAGTTCTTGTCAGTTTCCTTGGGGGTGGTAGGGTGTAGTTCTTGTCCATTTCCCTGGGGGATGGTACAGTGTAGTTCTTGTCCATTTCCCTGGGGGTGGTATGGTGTAGTTCTTGTCAGTTTCCCTTGGGGTGCTACGGTGTAGTTCTTGTCCATTTCCCTGGGGGTGGTATGGTGTAGTTCTTGTCCATTTCTCTGTGGTACAGTATAGTTTTTGTCCATTTCCCTGGGGGTGTTACAGTGTCATTTTTGTCAGTTTCCTTGGGGGTGTTACAGTGTAGTTCTTGTCCATTTCCCTGGGGGTGGTACGGTGTAGTTCTTGTCTGTTTCCCTGGGGGTGGTACGGTGTAGTTCCTGTCCATTTCTCTTTGGGTGGTACAGTGTAGTTCTTGTCCATTTTCCTAGGGGTGGTACGGTGTAGTTCCTGTCTGTTTCCCTGGGGGTGGTACGGTGTAGTTCCTGTCCATTTCCCTTTGGGTGGTACAGTGTAGTTCTTGTCCGTTTCCCTGGGGGTGGTATGGTATAGGTCTTGTCCATTTCCCTGGAGGTTGGTACAATGTAGATCTTGTCAGTTTCCTTGGGGGTGTTACAGTGTAGTTCTTGTCCATTTCCCTGGGGGTGGTACGGTGTAGTTCTTGTCCATTTCCCTGGGGGTGGTACATTGTAGTTCCTGTCCATTTCCCTGGGGGTGGTACGGTGTGTTTCCTGTCCATTTCCTTGGGGCTGGTACGGTGTAGTTCTTGTCCATGTTCCTGGGGGTGGTACAGTGTAGTTCTTGTCCATTTCCCTGGGGGTGGTATGGTGTAGTTCTTGTCCATTTCCCTGGGGGATGGTACAGTGTAGTTCTTGTACATTTCCCTGGGGGTGCTACGGTGTCGTTCTTGTCCATTTCCCTGGGGGTGGTAAAGTGTGTTTCCTGTCCATTTTCTTGGGTCTGATACGGTGTAGTTCTTGTCCATGTTCCTGGGGGTGGTACAGTGTAGTTCTTGTCAGTTTCCTTGGGGGTGGTAGGCTGTAGTTCTTGTCCATTTCCCTGGGGGATGGTACAGTGTAGTTCTTGTCCATTTCCCTGGGGGTGGTATGGTGTAGTTCTTGTCAGTTTCCCTGGGGGTGCTACGGTGTAGTTCTTGTCCATTTCCCTGGTGGTGGTATGGTGTAGTTCTTGTCCATTTCTCTGTGGTACAGTGTAGTTTTTGTCCATTTCCCTGGGGGTGTTACAGTGTGTTTCTTGTCTGTTTCCCTGGGGGTGGAACAGTGTAGTTTTTGTCCATTTCCCTGGGGGTGTTACGGTGTAGTTCTTGTCAGTTTCCCTGGGGGTGTTACGGTGTAGTTCTTGTCCATTTCCCTGGGGGTGGTACAGTGTAGTTATTGTCCATTTCCCTGGGTGTGGTACGGTGTAGTTCTTGTCCATTTCCCTGGGGGTGGTACAGTGTAGTTCTTGTCCATTTTCCTGGGGATGGTACAGTGTAGTTCCTGTCCATTTCCCTGGGGGTGGTACGGTGTGTTTCCTGTCCATTTCGTTGGGGCTGGTACGGTGTAGTTCTTGTCCATGTTCCTGGGGGTGTTACGGTGCAGTTCTTGTCTGTTTCCCTGGGGGTGGTACGGTGTAGTTCTTGTCCATTTCCCTTTGGGTGGTACAGTGTAGTACTTGTCCATTTCCCTGGGGGTGGTACGGTGTAGTTCTTGTCCATTTCCCTGGGGGTATTACGGTGCAGTTCTTGTCTGTTTCCCTGGGGGTGGTACGGTGTAATTCTTGTCTGTTTCCCTGGGGGTGGTACGGTGTAGTTCCTGTCCATTTCCCTTTGGGTGGTACAGTGTAGTTCTTGTCCTTTTCCCTGGGGGTGGTATGGTGTAGGTCTTGTCCATTTCCCTGGGGGTTGGTACAGTGTAGTTCTTGTCCATTTCCCTGGGGGTGGTATGGTGTAGTTCTTGTCAGTTTCCCTGGGGGTGCTACGGTGTAGTTCTTGTCCATTTCCCTGGGGGTGGTATGGTGTAGTTCTTGGCCATTTCTCTGTGGTACAGTGTAGTTTTTGTCCATTTCCCTGGGGGTGTTACAGTGTGTTTCTTGTCTGTTTCCCTGGGGGTGGTACAGTGTAGTTTTTGTCCATTTCCCTGGGGGTGGTACGGTGTAGTTCTTGTCAGTTTCCCTGGGGGTGTTACGGTGTAGTTCTTGTCCATTTCCCTGGCAGTGGTACAGTGTAGTTATTGTCCATTTCCCTGGGTGTGGTACGGTGTAGTTCTTGTCCATTTCCCTCGGGGTGGTACAGTGTAGTTCTTGTCCATTTTCCTGGGGATGGTACAGTGTAGTTCCTGTCCATTTCCCTGGGGGTGGTACGGTGTGTTTCCTGTCCATTTCGTTGGGGCTGGTACGGTGTAGTTCTTGTCCATGTTCCTGGGGGTGTTACGGTGCAGTTCTTGTCTGTTTCCCTGGGGGTGGTACTGTGTACTTCCTGTCCATTTCCCTTTGGGTGGTACAGTGTAGTTCTTGTCCGTTTCCCTGGGGGTGGCATGGTGTAGTTCTTGTCCATTTCCCTGGGGGTGGTACGGTGTAGTTCTTGTCCATTTCCCTGGGGGTTGGTACAGTGTCATTCTTGTCAGTTTCCTTGGGGGTGTTACAGTGTAGTTCTTGTCCATTTCCCTTGGGGTGGTACGGTGTAGTTCTTGTCATTTTCCCTGGGGGTGGTACGGTGTAGTTCCTGTCCATTTCTCTTTGGGTGGTACAGTGTAGTTCTTGTCCATTTCCCTGGGGGTGGTACGGTGTAGTTCTTGTCTGTTTCCCTGGGGGTGGTACGGTGTAGTTCCTGTCCATTTCCCTTTGGGTGGTACAGTGTAGTCCATTTCCCTGGGGGTGGTACGGTGTAGTTCTTGTCCATTTCCCTGGGGGTATTACGGTGCAGTTCTTGTCTGTTTCCCTGGGGGTGGTATGGTGTAATTCTTGTCTGTTTCCCTGGGGGTGGTACGGTGTAGTTCCTGTCCATTTCCCTTTGGGTGGTACAGTGTAGTTCTTGTCCTTTTCCCTGGGGGTGGTATGGTGTAGGTCTTGTCCATTTCCCTGGGGGATGGTACAGTGTAGTTCTTGTCCATTTCCCTGGGGGTGGTATGGTGTAGTTCTTGTCAGTTTCCCTGGGGGTGCTACGGTGTAGTTCTTGTCCATTTCCCTGGGGGTGGTATGGTGTAGTTCTTGGCCATTTCTCTGTGGTACAGTGTAGTTTTTGTCCATTTCCCTGGGGGTGTTACAGTGTGTTTCTTGTCCATTTCCCTGGGGGTGGTACGGTGTAGTTCTTGTCAGTTTCCCTGGGGGTGTTACGGTGTAGTTCTTGTCCATTTCCCTGGCAGTGGTACAGTGTAGTTAGTGTCCATTTCCCTGGGTGTGGTACGGTGTAGTTCCTGTCCATTTCTCTTTGGGTGGTACAGTGTAGTTCTTGTCCATTTCCCTGGGGGTGGTACGGTGTAGTTCTTGTCTGTTTCCCTGGGGGTGGTACGGTGTAGTTCCTGTCCATTTCCCTTTGGGTGGTACAGTGTAGTACTTGTCCATTTCCCTGGGGGTGGTACGGTGTAGTTTTTGTCCATTTCCCTGGGGGTGTTACGGTGCAGTTCTTGTCAGTTTCCCTGGTGGTGCTACGGTGTAATTCTTGTCAGTTTCCCTGGGGGTGGTACGGTGTAGTTCCTATCCATTTCCCTTTGGGTGGTACAATGTAGTTCTTGTCCGTTTCCCTGGGGGTGGTATGGTGTAGGTCTTGTCTATTTCACTGGAGGTTGGTACAGTGTAGTTCTTGTCAGTTTCCTTGGGGGTGTTACAGTGTAGTTCTTGTCCATTTCCCTGGGGGCGGTACAGTGTAGTTCCTGTCCATTTCCCTGGGGGTGGTACGGTGTGTTTCCTGTCCATTTCCTTGGGGCTGGTACGGTGTAGTTCTTGTCCATTTCCCTGGGGGTGGTATGGTGTACTTCTTGTCCATTTCCCTGGGGGATGGTACAGTGTAGTACTTGTCCATTTCCCTGGGGGTGGTACGGTGTAGTTCTTGTCCATTTCCCTGGGGGTGTTACGGAGCAGTTCTTGTCTGTTTCCCTGGGGGTGGTATGGTGTAGGTCTTGTCCATTTCCCTGGGGGTGGTACAGTGTAGTTCCTGTCCATTTCCCTGGGGGTGGTACGGTGTGTTTCCTGTCCATTTCGTTGGGGCTGGTACGGTGTAGTTCTTGTCCATGTTCCTGGGAGTGTTACGGTGCAGTTCTTGTCTGTTTCCCTGGGGGTGGTACGGTGTAGTTCCTGTCCATTTCCCTTTGGGTGGTACAGTGTAGTTCGTGTCCGTTTCCCTGGGGGTGGCATGGTGTAGTTCTTGTCCATTTCCCTGGGGGTGGTAAGTTGCAGTTCTTGTCCATTTCCCTGGGGGTTGGTACAGTGTCGTTCTTGTCTGTTTCATTGGGGGTGTTACAGTGTAGTTCTTGTCCATTTCTCTGGGGGTGTTACGGTGTAGTTCTTGTCTGTTTCCCTGGGGGTGGTACGGTGTATTTCCTGTCCATTTCTCTTTGGCTGGTACAGTGTAGTTCTTGTCCATTTCCCTGGGGGTGGTACGGTGTAGTTCTTGTCTGTTTCCCTGGGGGTGGTACTGTGTAGTTCCTGTCCATTTCCCTTTGGGTGGTACAGTGTAGTACTTGTCCATTTCCCTGGGGGTGGTACGGTGTAGTTCTTGTCCATTTCCCTGGGGGTGTTACGGTGCAGTTCTTGTCTGTTTCCCTGGGGGTGGTACGGTGTAGTTCTTGTCTGTTTCCCTGGGGGTGGTACGGTGTAGTTCCTGTCCATTTCCCTTTGGGTGGTACAGTGTACTACTTGTCCATTTCCCTGGGGGTGGTACTGTGTAGTTCTTGTCCATTTCCCTGGGGGTGTTACGGTGCAGTTCTTGTCTGTTTCCCTGGGGGTGGTACGGTGTAATTCTTGTCTGTTTCCCTGGGGGTGGTACGGTGTAGTTCCTGTCCATTTCCCTTTGGGTGGTACAGTGTAGTTCTTGTCCGTTTCCCTGGGGGTGGTATGGTGTAGGTCTTGTCCATTTCCCTGCAGGTTGGTACAGTGTAGTTCTTGTCAGTTTCATTGGGGGTGTTACAGTGTAGTTCTTGTCCATTTCCCTGGGGGCGGTACGGTGTAGTTCTTGTACATTTCCCTGGGGGTGGTACAGTGTAGTTCCTTTCCATTTCCCTGGGGGTGGTACGGTGTGTTTCCTGTCCATTTCCTTGGGGCTGGTACGGTGTAGTTCTTGTCCATGTTCCTGGGGGTGGTACAGTGTAGTTCTTGTCCATTTCCCAGGGGATGGTAGAGTGCAGTTCTTGTCAGTTTCCTTGGGGGTGGTACAGTGTAGTTCTTGTCCATTTCCCTGGGGGATGGTACAGTGTAGTTCTTGTCCATTTCCCTGGGGGTGGTACGGTGTAGTTCCTGTCCATTTCCCTTTGGGTGGTACAGTGTAGTTCTTGTCCATTTCCCTGGGGGTGGTACGGTCTAGTTCTTGTCTGTTTCCCTGGGGGTGGTACGGTGTAGTTCCTGTCCATTTCCCTTTGGGTGGTACATTGTAGTACTTGTCCATTTCCCAGGGGGTGGTACAGTGTAGTTCTTGTCCATTTCCCTGGGGGTGTTACGGTGCAGTTCTTGTCTGTTTTCCTGGGGGTGGTACGGTGTGTTTCCTGTCCATTTCCTTGGGGCTGGTACGGTGTAGTTCTTGTCCATGTTCCTGGGGGTGGTACAGTGTAGTTCTTGTCCATTTCCCTGGGGGTGGTATGGTGTAGTTCTTGTCCATTTCCCTGGGGGATGGTACAGTGTAGTTCATGTCCATTTCCCTGGGGATGGTACAGTATAATTCCTGTCCATTTCCCTGGGGGTGGTATGGTGTACTTCTTGTCCATTTCCCTGGGGGATGGTACAGTGTAGTTCTTGTCAGTTTCCCTGGAGGTGGTACGGTGTAGTTCTTGTCCATTTCCCTGGGTGTGGTACGGTGTAGTTCTTGTCAGTTTCCCTGCGGGTGTTACGGTGTAGTTCTTGTCCATTTCCCTGGGGTGGTACAGTGTAGTTATTGTCCATTTCCCTGGGTGTGGTACGGTGTAGTTCTTGTCCATTTCCCTGGGGGTGGTACAGTGTAGTTCTTGTCCATTTTCCTGGGGATGGTACAGTGTAGTTCCTGTCCATTTCCCTGGGGGTGGTATGGTGTGTTTCCTGTCCATTTCGTTGGGGCTGGTACGGTGTAGTTCTTGTCCATTTCCCTGGGGGTGGTACGGTGTAGTTCTTGTCCATTTCCCTGGGGGTGGTACGGTGTAGTTCATGTCCATTTCTCTTTGGGTGGTACAGTGTAGTTCTTGTCCATTTCCCTGGGGGTGGTACGGTGTAGTTCTTGTCCGTTTCCCTGGGGGTGGTACGGTGTAGTTCCTGTCCATTTCCCTTTGGGTGGTACAGTGTAGTACTTGTCCATTTCCCTGGGGGTGGTACGGTGTAGTTCTTGTCCATTTCCCTGGGGGTGTTACGGTGCAGTTCTTGTCTGTTTCCCTGGGGGTGGTACGGTGTAGTTCCTGTCCATTTCCCAGGGGGTGGTACAGTGTAGTTCTTGTCCGTTCCCTGGGGGTGGTATGGTGTAGGACTTGTCCATTTCCCTGGGGGTTGGTACAGTGTAGTTCTTGTCAGTTTCCTTGGGGGTGTTACAGTGTAGTTCTTGTCCATTTCCCTGGGGGTGGTACGGTGTAGTTCTTGTCCATTTCCCTGGGGGTGGTACGGTGTAGTTCTTGTCTGTTTCCCTGGGGGTGGTACGGTGTAGTTCCTGTCCATTTCCCTTTGGGTGGTACAGTGTAGTACTTGTCCATTTCCCTGGGGGTGGTACGGTGTAGTTCTTGTCCATTTCCCTGGGGGTGTTACTCTGCAGTTCTTGTCTGTTTCCCTGGGGGTGGTACGGTGTATTTCCTGTCCATTTCCCTTTGGGTGGTACAGTGTAGTTCTTGTCCGTTTCCCTGGTGGTGGTATGGTGTAGTTCTTGTCCATTTCCCTGGGGGATGGTACAGTGTAGTTCTTGTCCATTTCCCTGGTGGTGGTATGGTCTAGTTCTTGTCCATTTCCCTGGGGTAGTACAAAGTAGTTCTTGTCCGTTTCCCTGAGGGTGGCACGGTGTAGTTCTTGCCCATTTCTCTGTGGTACAGTGTAGTTTTTGTCCATTACCCTGGGGGTGGTACGGTGTAGTTTTTGTCCATTTCCCTGGGGGTGTTACTGTGCAGTTCTTGTCTGTTTCCCTGGGGGTGGTACGGTGTGTTTCCTGTCCATTTCCTTCGGCTGGTACGGTGTAGTTCTTGTCCATGTTCCTGGGGATGGTACAGTGTAGTTCTTGTCCATTTCCCTGGGGGTGGTACGGTGTAGTCCTTGTCCATTTCCCTGGGGGTGGTACAGTGTAGTTCTTGTCAATTTCCCTGGGGATGGTACAGTGTAGTTCCTGTCCATTTCCCTGGGGGTTGTACCGTGTGTTTCCTGTCCATTTCGTTGGGGCTGGTACGGTGTAGTTCTTGTCCATGTACCTGGGGGTGTTACGGTGCAGTTCTTGCCTGTTTCCCTGGGGGTGGTACGGTGTAGTTCCTGTCCATTTCCCTTTGGGTGGTACAGTGTAGATCTTGTCCGTTTCCCTGTGGGTGGTATGGTGTAGGTCTTGTCCATTTCCCTGGGGGTTGGTACAGTGTAGTTCTTGTCCATTTCCGTGGGTGTGGTACGGTGTAGTTCTTGTCTGTTTCCCTGGGGGTGGTACGGTGTAGTTCCTGTCCATTTCCCTCTGGTTGGTACAGTGTAGTTCTTGTCCATTTCCGTGGGTGTGGTACGGTGTAGTTCTTGTCTGTTTCCCTGGGGGTGGTACGGTGTAGTTCCTGTCCATTTCCCTGGGGGTGGTATGGTGTAGTTCTTGTCCATTTCCCTGGGGTAGTACAAAGTAGTTCTTGTCCGTTTCCCTGAGGGTGGCACGGTGTAGTTCTTGCCCATTTCTCTGAGGTACAGTGTAGTTTTTGTCCATTTCCCTGGGGGTGATACGGTGTAGTTTTTGTCCATTTCCCTGGGGGTGTTACTCTGCAGTTCTTGTCTGTTTCCTTGGGGGTGGTACGGTGTATTTCCTGTCCATTTCCCTTTGGGTGGTACAGTGTAGTTCTTGTCCGTTTCCCTGGTGGTGGTATGGTGTAGTTCTTGTCCATTTCCCTGGGGGATGGTACAGTGTAGTTCTTGTCCATTTCCCTGGTGGTGGTATGGTGCAGTTCTTGTCCATTTCCCTGGGGTAGTACAAAGTAGTTCTTGTCCGTTTCCCTGAGGGTGGCACGGTGTAGATCTTGCCCATTTCTCTGTGGTAAAGTGTAGTTTTTGTCAGTTTCCTTGGGGGTGTTACAGTGTAGTTCTTGTCCATTTCCCTGGGGGTGGTACGGTGTAGTTCTTGTCCATTTCCCTTTGGGTGGTACAGTGTAGTTCTTGTCCGTTTCCCTGGTGGTGGTATGGTGTAGTTCTTGTCCATTTCCCTGGGGGATGGTACAGTGTAGTTCTTGTCCATTTCCCTGGTGGTGGTATGGTGTAGTTCTTGTCCATTTCCCTGGGGTAGTACAAAGTAGTTCTTGTCCGTTTCCCTGAGGGTGGCACGGTGTAGTTCTTGCCCATTTCTCTGTGGTACAGTGTAGTTTTTGTCCATTTCCCTGGGGGTGGTACGGTGTAGTTTTTGTCCATTTCCCTGGGGGTGTTACTGTGCAGTTCTTGTCTGTTTCCCTGGGGGTGGTACAGTGTGTTTCCTGTCCATTTCCTTCGGCTGGTACGGTGTAGTTCTTGTCCATGTTCCTGGGGATGGTACAGTGTAGTTCTTGTCCATTTCCCTGGGGGTGGTACGGTGTAGTTCTTGTCCATTTCCCTGGGGGTGGTACAGTGTAGTTCCTGTCCATTTCCCTGGGGGTTGTACCGTGTGTTTCCTGTCCATTTCGTTGGGGCTGGTACGGTGTAGTTCTTGTCCATGTACCTGGGGGTGTTACGGTGCAGTTCTTGCCTGTTTCCTTGGGGGTGGTACGGTGTAGTTCCTGTCCATTTCCCTTTGGGTGGTACAGTGTAGATCTTGTCCGTTTCCCTGTGGGTGGTATGGTGTAGGTCTTGTCATTTCCCTGGGGGTTGGTACAGTGTAGTTCTTGTCCATTTCCGTGGGTGTGGTACGGTGTAGTTCTTGTCTGTTTCCCTGGGGGTGGTACGGTGTAGTTCCTGTCCATTTCCCTCTGGTTGATACAGTGTAGTTCTTGTCCATTTCCGTGGGTGTGGTACGGTGTAGTTCTTGTCTGTTTCCCTGGGGGTGGTACGGTGTAGTTCCTGTCCATTTCCCTGGGGGTGGTATGGTGTAGTTCTTGTCCATTTCCCTGGGGTAGTACAAAGTAGTTCTTGTCCGTTTCCCTGAGGGTGGCACGGTGTAGTTCTTGCCCATTTCTCTGAGGTACAGTGTAGTTTTTGTCCATTTCCCTGGGGGTGGTACGGTGTAGTTTTTGTCCATTTCCCTGGGGGTGTTACTCTGCAGTTCTTGTCTGTTTCCTTGGGGGTGGTACGGTGTATTTCCTGTCCATTTCCCTTTGGGTGGTACAGTGTAGTTCTTGTCCATGTTCCTGGGGGTGGTACAGTGTAGTTCTTGTCCATTTCCCAGGGGATGGTAGAGTGCAGTTCTTGTCAGTTTCCTTGGGGGTGGTACAGTGTAGTTCTTGTCCATTTCCCTGGGGGATGGTACAGTGTAGTTCTTGTCCATTTCCCTGGGGGTGGTACGGTGTAGTTCCTGTCCATTTCCCTTTGGGTGGTACAGTGTAGTTCTTGTCCATTTCCCTGGGGGTGGTACGGTCTAGTTCTTGTCTGTTTCCCTGGGGGTGGTACGGTGTAGTTCCTGTCCATTTCCCTTTGGGTGGTACAGTGTAGTACTTGTCCATTTCCCAGGGGGTGGTACAGTGTAGTTCTTGTCCATTTCCCTGGGGGTGTTACGGTGCAGTTCTTGTCTGTTTTCCTGGGGGTGGTACGGTGTGTTTCCTGTCCATTTCCTTGGGGCTGGTACGGTGTAGTTCTTGTCCATGTTCCTGGGGGTGGTACAGTGTAGTTCTTGTCCATTTCCCTGGGGGTGGTATGGTGTAGTTCTTGTCCATTTCCCTGGGGGATGGTACAGTGTAGTTCATGTCCATTTCCCTGGGGATGGTACAGTATAGTTCCTGTCCATTTCCCTGGGGGTGGTATGGTGTAGTTCTTGTCCATTTCCCTGGGGGATGGTACAGTGTAGTTCTTGTCAGTTTCCCTGGAGGTGGTACGGTGTAGTTCTTGTCCATTTCCCTGGGTGTGGTACGGTGTAGTTCTTGTCAGTTTCCCTGCGGGTGTTACGGTGTAGTTCTTGTCCATTTCCCTGGGGTGGTACAGTGTAGTTATTGTCCATTTCCCTGGGTGTGGTACGGTGTAGTTCTTGTCCATTTCCCTGGGGGTGGTACAGTGTAGTTCTTGTCCATTTTCCTGGGGATGGTACAGTGTAGTTCCTGTCCATTTCCCTGGGGGTGGTATGGTGTGTTTCCTGTCCATTTCGTTGGGGCTGGTACGGTGTAGTTCTTGTCCATTTCCCTGGGGGTGGTACGGTGTAGTTCTTGTCCATTTCCCTGGGGGTGGTACGGTGTAGTTCCTGTCCATTTCTCTTTGGGTGGTACAGTGTAGTTCTTGTCCATTTCCCTGGGGGTGGTACGGTGTAGTTCTTGTCCGTTTCCCTGGGGGTGGTACGGTGTAGTTCCTGTCCATTTCCCTTTGGGTGGTACAGTGTAGTACTTGTCCATTTCCCTGGGGGTGGTACGGTGTAGTTCTTGTCCATTTCCCTGGGGGTGTTACGGTGCAGTTCTTGTCTGTTTCCCTGGGGGTGGTACGGTGTAGTTCCTGTCCATTTCCCAGGGGGTGGTACAGTGTAGTTCTTGTCCGTTCCCTGGGGGTGGTATGGTGTAGGACTTGTCCATTTCCCTGGGGGTTGGTACAGTGTAGTTCTTGTCAGTTTCCTTGGGGGTGTTACAGTGTAGTTCTTGTCCATTTCCCTGGGGGTGGTACGGTGTAGTTCTTGTCCATTTCCCTGGGGGTGGTACGGTGTAGTTCTTGTCTGTTTCCCTGGGGGTGGTACGGTGTAGTTCCTGTCCATTTCCCTTTGGGTGGTACAGTGTAGTACTTGTCCATTTCTCTGGGGGTGGTACGGTGTAGTTCTTGTCCATTTCCCTGGGGGTGTTACGGTGCAGTTCTTGTCTGTTTCCCATGGGGTGGTACGGTGTGTTTCCTGTCCATTTCCTTGGGCTGGTACGGTGTAGTTCTTGTCCATGTTCCTTGGGGTGGTACAGTGTAGTTCTTGTCCATTTCCCTGGGGGTGGTATGGTGTGGTTCTTGTCCATTTCCCTGGGGGATGGTACAGTGTAGTTCTTGTCCATTTCCCAAGGGATGGTACACTGTAGTTCCTGTCCATTTCCCTGGGGGTGGTATGGTGTAGTTCTTGTCCATTTCCCTGGGGGTGGTATGGTGTAGTTCTTGTCAGTTTCTCTGGTGTAGTATAAAGTAGTTCTTGTCCATTTCCCTGAGGGTGGCACGGTGTAGTTCTTGCCCATTTCTCTGAGGTACAGTGTAGTTTTTGTCCATTTCCCTGGGGTGGTACGGTGTAGTTTTTGTCCATTTCCCTGGGGGTGTTACTCTGCAGTTCTTGTCTGTTTCCCTGGGGGTGGTACGGTGTATTTCCTGTCCATTTCCCTTTGGGTGGTACAGTGTAGTTCTTGTCCGTTTCCCTGGTGGTGGTATGGTGTAGTTCTTGTCCATTTCCCTGGGGGATGGTACAGTGTAGTTCTTGTCCATTTCCCTGGTGGTGGTATGGTGTAGTTCTTGTCCATTTCCCTGGGGTAGTACAAAGTAGTTCTTGTCCGTTTCCCTGAGGGTGGCACGGTGTAGTTCTTGCCCATTTCTCTGTGGTACAGTGTAGTTTTTGTCCATTTCCCTGGGGGTGGTACGGTGTAGTTTTTGTCCATTTCCCTGGGGGTGTTACTGTGCAGTTCTTGTCTGTTTCCCTGGGGGTGGTACGGTGTGTTTCCTGTCCATTTCCTTCGGCTGGTACGGTGTAGTTCTTGTCCATGTTCCTGGGGATGGTACAGTGTAGTTCTTGTCCATTTCCCTGGGGGTGGTACGGTGTAGTCCTTGTCCATTTCCCTGGGGGTGGTACAGTGTAGTTCTTGTCAATTTCCCTGGGGATGGTACAGTGTAGTTCCTGTCCATTTCCCTGGGGGTTGTACCGTGTGTTTCCTGTCCATTTCGTTGGGGCTGGTACGGTGTAGTTCTTGTCCATGTACCTGGGGGTGTTACGGTGCAGTTCTTGCCTGTTTCCCTGGGGGTGGTACGGTGTAGTTCCTGTCCATTTCCCTTTGGGTGGTACAGTGTAGATCTTGTCCGTTTCCCTGTGGGTGGTATGGTGTAGGTCTTGTCCATTTCCCTGGGGGTTGGTACAGTGTAGTTCTTGTCCATTTCCGTGGGTGTGGTACGGTGTAGTTCTTGTCTGTTTCCCTGGGGGTGGTACGGTGTAGTTCCTGTCCATTTCCCTCTGGTTGGTACAGTGTAGTTCTTGTCCATTTCCGTGGGTGTGGTACGGTGTAGTTCTTGTCTGTTTCCCTGGGGGTGGTACGGTGTAGTTCCTGTCCATTTCCCTGGGGGTGGTATGGTGTAGTTCTTGTCCATTTCCCTGGGGTAGTACAAAGTAGTTCTTGTCCGTTTCCCTGAGGGTGGCACGGTGTAGATCTTGCCCATTTCTCTGTGGTAAAGTGTAGTTTTTGTCAGTTTCCTTGGGGGTGTTACAGTGTAGTTCTTGTCCATTTCCCTGGGGGTGGTACGGTGTAGTTCTTGTCCATTTCCCTTTGGGTGGTACAGTGTAGTTCTTGTCCGTTTCCCTGGTGGTGGTATGGTGTAGTTCTTGTCCATTTCCCTGGGGGATGGTACAGTGTAGTTCTTGTCCATTTCCCTGGTGGTGGTATGGTGTAGTTCTTGTCCATTTCCCTGGGGTAGTACAAAGTAGTTCTTGTCCGTTTCCCTGAGGGTGGCACGGTGTAGTTCTTGCCCATTTCTCTGTGGTACAGTGTAGTTTTTGTCCATTTCCCTGGGGGTGGTACGGTGTAGTTTTTGTCCATTTCCCTGGGGGTGTTACTGTGCAGTTCTTGTCTGTTTCCCTGGGGGTGGTACAGTGTGTTTCCTGTCCATTTCCTTCGGCTGGTACGGTGTAGTTCTTGTCCATGTTCCTGGGGATGGTACAGTGTAGTTCTTGTCCATTTCCCTGGGGGTGGTACGGTGTAGTTCTTGTCCATTTCCCTGGGGGTGGTACAGTGTAGTTCTTGTCCATTTCCCTGGGGATGGTACAGTGTAGTTCCTGTCCATTTCCCTGGGGGTTGTACCGTGTGTTTCCTGTCCATTTCGTTGGGGCTGGTACGGTGTAGTTCTTGTCCATGTACCTGGGGGTGTTACGGTGCAGTTCTTGCCTGTTTCCTTGGGGGTGGTACGGTGTAGTTCCTGTCCATTTCCCTTTGGGTGGTACAGTGTAGATCTTGTCCGTTTCCCTGTGGGTGGTATGGTGTAGGTCTTGTCATTTCCCTGGGGGTTGGTACAGTGTAGTTCTTGTCCATTTCCGTGGGTGTGGTACGGTGTAGTTCTTGTCTGTTTCCCTGGGGGTGGTACGGTGTAGTTCCTGTCCATTTCCCTCTGGTTGATACAGTGTAGTTCTTGTCCATTTCCGTGGGTGTGGTACGGTGTAGTTCTTGTCTGTTTCCCTGGGGGTGGTACGGTGTAGTTCCTGTCCATTTCCCTGGGGGTGGTATGGTGTAGTTCTTGTCCATTTCCCTGGGGTAGTACAAAGTAGTTCTTGTCCGTTTCCCTGAGGGTGGCACGGTGTAGTTCTTGCCCATTTCTCTGAGGTACAGTGTAGTTTTTGTCCATTTCCCTGGGGGTGGTACGGTGTAGTTTTTGTCCATTTCCCTGGGGGTGTTACTCTGCAGTTCTTGTCTGTTTCCTTGGGGGTGGTACGGTGTATTTCCTGTCCATTTCCCTTTGGGTGGTACAGTGTAGTTCTTGTCCGTTTCCCTGGTGGTGGTATGGTGTAGTTCTTGTCCATTTCCCTGGGGGATGGTACAGTGTAGTTCTTGTCCATTTCCCTGGTGGTGGTATGGTGTAGTTCTTGTCCATTTCCCTGGGGTAGTACAAAGTAGTTCTTGTCCGTTTCCCTGAGGGTGGCACGGTGTAGATCTTGCCCATTTCTCTGTGGTAAAGTGTAGTTTTTGTCAGTTTCCTTGGGGGTGTTACAGTGTAGTTCTTGTCCATTTCCCTGGGGGTGGTACGGTTTAGTTCTTGTCCATTTCCCTGGGGGTGGTACAGTGTAGTTCCTGTCCATTTCCCTGGGGGTGGTACGGTGTGTTTCCTGTCCATTTCCTTGGGGCTGGTGTGGTGTAGTTCTTGTCCATGTTCCTGGGGGTGGTACAGTGTAGTTCTTATCCATTTCCCTGGGGATGGTACAGTGTAGTTCTTGTCAGTTTCCTTGGGGGTGGTACAGTGTAGTTATTGTCCATTTCCCTGGGGGTGGTATGGTGTAGTTCTTGTCCATTTCCCTGGCGGATGGTACACTGTAGTTCTTGTCCATTTCCCTTGGGGTGCTACGGTGTAGTTCTTGTCCATTTCCCTGGGGTTGGTACAGTGTGTTCCCTGTCCATTTTCTTGGGGCTGGTACGGTGTACTTCTTGTCCATTTCCCTGGGGGTGGTATGGTGTAGTTCTTGTCCATTTCCCTGGGGTAGTACAAAGTAGTTCTTGTCCGTTTCCCTGAGGGTGGCACGGTGTAGTTCTTGCCCATTTCTCTGAGGTACAGTGTAGTTTTTGTCCATTTCCCTGGGGGTGGTACGGTGTAGTTTTTGTCCATTTCCCTGGGGGTGTTACTCTGCAGTTCTTGTCTGTTTCCCTGGGGGTGGTACGGTGTATTTCCTGTCCATTTCCCTTTGGGTGGTACAGTGTAGTTCTTGTCCGTTTCCCTGGTGGTGGTATGGTGTAGTTCTTGTCCATTTCCCTGGGGGATGGTACAGTGTAGTTCTTGTCAGTTTCCCTGGGGGTGGTACGGTGTAGTTCTTGTCCATGTTCCTGGGGGTGGTATGGTGTAGTTCTTGTCCATTTCCCTGGGGATGGTAGAGTGTAGTTCTTGTCAATTTCCTTGGGGGTGGTACAGTGTAGTTCTTGTCCATTTCCCTGGGGGATGGTACAGTGTAGTTCTTGTCCATTTCCCTGGGGGTGGTACGGTGTAGTTCCTGTCCATTTCACTTTGGGTGGTACAGTGTAGTTCTTGTCCATTTCCCTGGGGGTGGTACGGTGTAGTTCTTGTCTGTTTCCCTGGGGGTGGTACGGTGTAGTTCTTGTCCATTTCCCTGGGGTAGTACAAAGTAGTTCTTGTCCGTTTCCCTGAGGGTGGCACGGTGTAGTTCTTGCCCATTTCTCTGAGGTACAGTGTAGTTTTTGTCCATTTCCCTGGGGGTGGTACGGTGTAGTTTTTGTCCATTTCCCTGGGGGTGTTATTCTGCAGTTCTTGTCTGTTTCCTTGGGGGTGGTACGGTGTATTTCCTGTCCATTTCCCTTTGGGTGGTACAGTGTAGTTCTTGTCCGTTTCCCTGGTGGTGGTATGGTGTAGTTCTTGTCCATTTCCCTGGGGGATGGTACAGTGTAGTTCTTGTCCATTTCCCTGGTGGTGGTATGGTGTAGTTCTTGTCCATTTCCCTGGGGTAGTACAAAGTAGTTCTTGTCCGTTTCCCTGAGGGTGGCACGGTGTAGATCTTGCCCATTTCTCTGTGGTAAAGTGTAGTTTTTGTCAGTTTCCTTGGGGGTGTTACAGTGTAGTTCTTGTCCATTTCCCTGGGGGTGGTACGGTGTAGTTCTTGTCCATTTCCCTGGGGGTGGTACAGTGTAGTTCCTGTCCATTTCCCTGGGGGTGGTACGGTGTGTTTCCTGTCCATTTCCTTGGGGCTGGTGCGGTGTAGTACTTGTCCATGTTCCTGGGGGTGGTACAGTGTAGTTCTTATCCATTTCCCTGGGGATGGTACAGTGTAGTTCTTGTCAGTTTCCTTGGGGGTGGTACAGTGTAGTTATTGTCCATTTCCCTGGGGGTGGTATGGTGTAGTTCTTGTCCATTTCCCTGGCGGATGGTACACTGTAGTTCTTGTCCATTTCCCTTAGGGTGCTACGGTGCAGTTCTTGTCCATTTCCCAGGGGTTGGTACAGTGTGTTCCCTGTCCATTTTCTTGGGGCTGGTACGGTGTAGTTCTTGTCCATGTTCCTGGGGATGGTACAGTGTAGTTCTTGTCAGTTTCCTTGGGGGTGGTATGGTGTAGTTCTTGTCCATTTCCCTGGGGGTGCTACCGTGTAGTTCTTGTCCATTTCCCTGGGGGTGGTATGGTGTAGATCTTGTCCATTTCCCTGGGGTAGTACAAAGTAGTTCTTGTCCGTTTCCCTGAGGGTGGCACGGTGTAGTTCTTGCCCATTTCTCTGTGGTACAGTGTAGTTTTTGTCCATTTCCCTGGGGGTGGTACGGTGTCGTTTTTGTCCATTTCCCTGGGGGTGTTACTGTGCAGTTCTTGTCTGTTTCCCTGGGGGTGGTACGGTGTGTTTCCTGTCCATTTCCTTCGGCTGGTACGGTGTAGTTCTTGTCCATGTTCCTGGGGATGGTACAGTGTAGTTCTTGTCCATTTCCCTGGGGGTGGTACGGTGTAGTTCTTGTCCATTTCCCTGGGGATGGTACAGTGTAGTTCTTGTCAATTTCCCTGGGGATGGTACAGTGTAGTTCCTGTCCATTTCCCTGGGGGTTGTACCGTGTGTTTCCTGTCCATTTCGTTGGGGCTGGTACGGTGTAGTTCTTGTCCATGTACCTGGGGGTGTTACGGTGCAGTACTTGTCTGTTTCCCTGGGGGTGGTACGGTGTAGTTCCTGTCCATTTCCCTTTGGGTGGTACAGTGTAGATCTTGTCCGTTTCCCTGTGGGTGGTATGGTGTAGGTCTTGTCCATTTCCCTGGGTGTTGGTACAGTGTAGTTCTTGTCCATTTCCGTGGGTGTGGTACGGTGTAGTTCTTGTCTGTTTCCCTGGGGGTGGTACAGTGTAGTTCCTGTCCATTTCCCTCTGCGTGGTACAGTGTAGTTATTGTCCATTTCCGTGGGTGGGGTACGGTGTAGTTCTTGTCCATTTCCCTGGTGGTGGTATGGTGTAGTTCTTGTCCATTTCCCTGGGGTAGTACAAAGTAGTTCTTGTCCGTTTCCCTGAGGGTGGCACGGTGTAGATCTTGCCCATTTCTCTGAGGTACAGTGTAGTTTTTGTCCATTTCCCTGGGGGTGGTACGGTGTAGTTTTTGTCCATTTCCCTGGGGGTGTTACTCTGCAGTTCTTGCCTGTTTCCCTGGGGGTGGTACGGTGTATTTCCTGTCCATTTCCCTTTGGGTGGTACAGTGTAGTTCTTGTCCGTTTCCCTGGTGGTGGTATGGTGTAGTTCTTGTCCATTTCCCTGGGGGATGGTACAGTGTAGTTCTTGTCAGTTTCCCTGGGGGTGGTACGGTGTAGTTCTTGTCCATGTTCCTGGGGGTGGTATGGTGTAGTTCTTGTCCATTTCCCTGGGGATGGTAGAGTGTAGTTCTTGTCAGTTTCCTTGGGGGTGGTACAGTGTAGTTCTTGTCCATTTCCCTGGGGGATGGTACAGTGTAGTTCTTGTCCATTTCCCTGGGGGTGGTACGGTGTAGTTCCTGTCCATTTCACTTTGGGTGGTACAGTGTAGTTCTTGTCCATTTCCCTGGGGGTGGTACGGTGTAGTTCCTGTCCATTTCCCTTTGGGTGGTACAGTGTAGTACTTGTCCATTTCCCTGGGGGTGGTACAGTGTAGTTCTTGTCCATTTTCCTGGGGGTGTTACGGTGCAGTTCTTGTCTGTTTTCCTGGGGGTGGTGCGGTGTGTTTCCTGTCCATTTCCTTGGGGCTGGTACGGTGTAGTTCTTGTCCATGTTCCTGGGGGTGGTACAGTGTAGTTCTTGTCCATTTCCCTGGGGGTGGTATGGTGTAGTTCTTGTCCATTTCCCTGGGGGATGGTACAGTGTAGTTCATGTCCATTTCCCTGGGGATGGTACAGTGTAGTTCCTGTCCATTTCCCTGGGGGTGGTATGGTGTAGTTCTTGTCCATTTCCCTGGGGGATGGTACAGTGTAGTTCTTGTCAGTTTCCCTGGGGGTGGTACGGTGTAGTTCTTGTCCATTTCCCTGGGTGTGGTACGGTGTAGTTCTTGTCAGTTTCCCTGCGGGTGTTACGGTGTAGTTCTTGTCCATTTCCCTGGGGTGGTACAGTGTAGTTATTGTCCATTTCCCTGGGTGTGGTACGGTGTAGTTCTTGTCCATTTCCCTGGGGGTGGTACAGTGTAGTTCTTGTCCATTTTCCTGGGGATGGTACAGTGTAGTTCCTGTCCATTTCCCTGGGGGTGGTACGGTGTGTTTCCTGTCCATTTCGTTGGGGCTGGTACGGTGTAGTTCTTGTCCATTTCCCTGGGGGTGGTACGGTGTAGTTCTTGTCCATTTCCCTGGGGGTGGTACGGTGTAGTTCCTGTCCATTTCTCTTTGGGTGGTACAGTGTAGTTCTTGTCCATTTCCCTGGGGGTGGTACGGTGTAGTTCTTGTCCGTTTCCCTGGGGGTGGTACGGTGTAGTTCCTGTCCATTTCCCTTTGGGTGGTACAGTGTAGTACTTGTCCATTTCCCTGGGGGTGGTACGGTGTAGTTCTTGTCCATTTCCCTGGGGGTGTTACGGTGCAGTTCTTGTCTGTTTCCCTGGGGGTGGTACGGTGTAGTTCCTGTCCATTTCCCAGGGGGTGGTACAGTGTAGTTCTTGTCCGTTCCCTGGGGGTGGTATGGTGTAGGTCTTGTCCATTTCCCTGGGGGTTGGTACTGTGTAGTTCTTGTCAGTTTCCTTGGGGGTGTTACAGTGTAGTTCTTGTCCATTTCCCTGGGGGTGGTACGGTGTAGTTCCTGTCCATTTCCCTTTGGGTGGTACAGTGTAGTTCTTGTCCATTTCCCTGGGGGTGGTACGGTGTAGTTCTTGTCTGTTTCCCTGGGGGTGGTACGGTGTAGTTCCTGTCCATTTCCCTTTGGGTGGTACAGTGTAGTACTTGTCCATTTCCCTGGGGGTGGTACGGTGTAGTTCTTGTCCATTTCCCTCGGGGTGTTACGGTGCAGTTCTTGTCGGTTTCCCATGGGGTGGTACGGTGTGTTTCCTGTCCATTTCCTTGGGGCTGGTACGGTGTAGTTCTTGTGCATGTTCCTTGGGGTGGTACAATGTAGTTCTTGTCCATTTCCCTGGGGGTGGTATGGTGTGGTTCTTGTCCATTTCCCTGGGGGATGGAACAGTGTAGTTCTTGTCCATTTCCCAAGGGATGGTACAGTGTAGTTCCTGTCCATTTCCCTGGGGGTGGTATGGTGTAGTTCTTGTCCATTTCCCTGGGGGTGGTATGGTGTAGTTCTTGTCAGTTTCTCTGGGGTAGTACAAAGTAGTTCTTGTCCATTTCCCTGAGGGTGGCACGTTGTAGTTCTTGCCCATTTCTCTGAGGTATAGTGTAGTTTTTGTCCATTTCCCTGGGGGTGGTACGGTGTAGTTTTTGTCCATTTCCCTGGGGGTGTTACTCTGCAGTTCTTGTCTGTTTCCCTGGGGGTGGTACGGTGTATTTCCTGTCCATTTCCCTTTGGGTGGTACAGTGTAGTTCTTGTCCGTTTCCCTGGTGGTGGTATGGTGTAGTTCTTGTCCATTTCCCTGGGGGATGGTACAGTGTAGTTCTTGTCCATTTCCCTGGTGGTGGTATGGTGTAGTTCTTGTCCATTTCCCTGGGGTAGTACAAAGTAGTTCTTGTCCGTTTCCCTGAGGGTGGCACGGTGTAGTTCTTGCCCATTTCTCTGTGGTACAGTGTAGTTTTTGTCCATTTCCCTGGGGGTGGTACGGTGTAGTTTTTGTCCATTTCCCTGGGGGTGTTACTGTGCAGTTCTTGTCTGTTTCCCTGGGGGTGGTACGGTGTGTTTCCTGTCCATTTCCTTCGGCTGGTACGGTGTAGTTCTTGTCCATGTTCCTGGGGATGGTACAGTGTAGTTCTTGTCCATTTCCCTGGGGGTGGTACGGTGTAGTTCTTGTCCATTTCCCTGGGGGTGGTACAGTGTAGTTCTTGTCAATTTCCCTGGGGATGGTACAGTGTAGTTCCTGTCCATTTCCCTGGGGGTTGTACCGTGTGTTTCCTGTCCATTTCGTTGGGGCTGGTACGGTGTAGTTCTTGTCCATGTACCTGGGGTTGTTACGGTGCAGTTCTTGCCTGTTTCTCCTGGGGGTGGTACGGTGTAGTTCCTGTCCATTTCCCTTTGGGTGGTACAGTGTAGATCTTGTCCGTTTCCCTGTGGGTGGTATGGTGTAGGTCTTGTCCATTTCCCTGGGGGTTGGTACAGTGTAGTTCCTGTCCATTTCCCTCTGGTTGGTACAGTGTATTTCTTGTCCATTTCCGTGGGTGTGGTACGGTGTAGTTCTTGTCTGTTTCCCTGGGGGTGGTACGGTGTAGTTCCTGTCCATTTCCCTGGGGGTGGTATGGTGTAGTTCTTGTCCATTTCCCTGGGGTAGTACAAAGTAGTTCTTGTCCATTTCCCTGGGGGTGTTACTCTGCAGTTCTTGTCTGTTTCCTTGGGGGTGGTACGGTGTATTTCCTGTCCATTTCCCTTTGGGTGGTAAAGTGTAGTTCTTGTCCGTTTCCCTGGTGGTGGTATGGTGTAGTTCTTGTCCATTTCCCTGGGGGTTGGTACAGTGTAGTTCTTGTCCATTTCCGTGGGTGTGGTACGGTGTAGTTCTTGTCTGTTTCCCTGGGGGTGGTACGGTGTAGTTCCTGTCCATTTCCCTCTGGTTGGTACAGTGTAGTTCTTGTCCATTTCCGTGGGTGTGGTACGGTGTAGTTCTTGTCCGTTTCCCTGGTGGTGGTATGGTGTAGTTCTTGTCCATTTCCCTGGGTCATGGTACAGTGTAGTTCTTGTCCATTTCCCTGGTGGTGGTATGGTGTAGTTCTTGTCCATTTCCCTGGGGTAGTACAAAGTAGTTCTTGTCCGTTTCCCTGAGGGTGGCACGGTGTAGATCTTGCCCATTTCTCTGTGGTAAAGTGTAGTTTTTGTCAGTTTCCTTGGGGGTGTTACAGTGTAGTTCTTGTCCAATTCCCTGGGGGTGGTACGGTGTAGTTCTTGTCCATTTCCCTGGGGGTGGTACAGTGTAGTTCCTGTCCATTTCCCTGGGGGTGGTACGGTGTGTTTCCTGTCCATTTCCTTGGGGCTGGTGCGGTGTAGTTCTTGTCCATGTTCCTGGGGGTGGTACAGTGTAGTTCTTATCCATTTCCTTGGGGATGGTACAGTGTAGTTCTTGTCAGTTTCCTTGGGGGTGGTACAGTGTAGTTATTGTCCATTTCCCTGGGGGTGGTATGGTGTAGTTCTTGTCCATTTCCCTGGCGGATGGTACACTGTAGTTCTTGTCCATTTCCCTTGGGGTGCTACGGTGTAGTTCTTGTCCATTTCCCTGGGGTTGGTACAGTGTGTTCCCTGTCCATTTTCTTGGGGCTGGTACGGTGTAGTTCTTGTCCATGTTCCTGGGGGTGGTACAGTGTAGTTCCTGTCCATTTCCCTGGGGATGGTACAGTGTAGTTCTTGTCAGTTTCCTTGGGGGTGGTATGGTGTAGTTCTTGTCCATTTCCCTGGGGGTGCTACCGTGTAGATCCTGTCCATTTCCCTGGGGGTGGTATGGTGTAGTTCTTGTCCATTTCCCTGGGGTAGTACAAAGTAGTTCTTGTCCGTTTCCCTGAGGGTGGCACGGTGTAGTTCTTGCCCATTTCTCTGTGGTACAGTGTAGTTTTTGTCCATTTCCCTGGGGGTGGTACGGTGTAGTTTTTGTCCATTTCCCTGGGGGTGTTACTGTGCAGTTCTTGTCTGTTTCCCTGGGGGTGGTACGGTGTGTTTCCTGTCCATTTCCTTCGGCTGGTACGGTGTAGTTCTTGTCCATGTTCCTGGGGATGGTACAGTGTAGTTCTTGTCCATTTCCCTGGGGGTGGTACGGTGTAGTTCTTGTCCATTTCCCTGGGGGTGGTACAGTGTAGTTCTTGTCAATTTCCCTGGGGATGGTACAGTGTAGTTCCTGTCCATTTCCCTGGGGGTTGTACCGTGTGTTTCCTGTCCATTTCGTTGGGGCTGGTACGGTGTAGTTCTTGTCCATGTACCTGGGGTTGTTACGGTGCAGTTCTTGCCTGTTTCTCCTGGGGGTGGTACGGTGTAGTTCCTGTCCATTTCCCTTTGGGTGGTACAGTGTAGATCTTGTCCGTTTCCCTGTGGGTGGTATGGTGTAGGTCTTGTCCATTTCCCTGGGGGTTGGTACAGTGTAGTTCCTGTCCATTTCCCTCTGGTTGGTACAGTGTATTTCTTGTCCATTTCCGTGGGTGTGGTACGGTGTAGTTCTTGTCTGTTTCCCTGGGGGTGGTACGGTGTAGTTCCTGTCCATTTCCCTGGGGGTGGTATGGTGTAGTTCTTGTCCATTTCCCTGGGGTAGTACAAAGTAGTTCTTGTCCATTTCCCTGGGGGTGTTACTCTGCAGTTCTTGTCTGTTTCCTTGGGGGTGGTACGGTGTATTTCCTGTCCATTTCCCTTTGGGTGGTACAGTGTAGTTCTTGTCCGTTTCCCTGGTGGTGGTATGGTGTAGTTCTTGTCCATTTCCCTGGGGGTTGGTACAGTGTAGTTCTTGTCCATTTCCGTGGGTGTGGTACGGTGTAGTTCTTGTCTGTTTCCCTGGGGGTGGTACGGTGTAGTTCCTGTCCATTTCCCTCTGGTTGGTACAGTGTAGTTCTTGTCCATTTCCGTGGGTGTGGTACGGTGTAGTTCTTGTCCGTTTCCCTGGTGGTGGTATGGTGTAGTTCTTGTCCATTTCCCTGGGTCATGGTACAGTGTAGTTCTTGTCCATTTCCCTGGTGGTGGTATGGTGTAGTTCTTGTCCATTTCCCTGGGGTAGTACAAAGTAGTTCTTGTCCGTTTCCCTGAGGGTGGCACGTTGTAGATCTTGCCCATTTCTCTGTGGTAAAGTGTAGTTTTTGTCAGTTTCCTTGGGGGTGTTACAGTGTAGTTCTTGTCCATTTCCCTGGGGGTGGTACGGTGTAGTTCTTGTCCATTTCCCTGGGGGTGGTACAGTGTAGTTCCTGTCCATTTCCCTGGGGGTGGTACGGTGTGTTTCCTGTCCATTTCCTTGGGGCTGGTGCGGTGTAGTTCTTGTCCATGTTCCTGGGGGTGGTACAGTGTAGTTCTTATCCATTTCCTTGGGGATGGTACAGTGTAGTTCTTGTCAGTTTCCTTGGGGGTGGTACAGTGTAGTTATTGTCCATTTCCCTGGGTGTGGTATGGTGTAGTTCTTGTCCATTTCCCTGGCGGATGGTACACTGTAGTTCTTGTCCATTTCCCTTGGGGTGCTACGGTGTAGTTCTTGTCCATTTCTCTTGGGTTGGTACAGTGTGTTCCCTGTCCATTTTCTTGGGGCTGGTACGGTGTAGTTCTTGTCCATGTTCCTGGGGGTGGTACAGTGTAGTTCCTGTCCATTTCCCTGGGGATGGTACAGTGTAGTTCTTGTCAGTTTCCTTGGGGGTGGTATGGTGTAGTTCTTGTCCATTTCCCTGGGGGTGCTACCGTGTAGATCCTGTCCATTTCCCTGGGGGTGGTATGGTGTAGTTCTTGTCCATTTCCCTGGGGTAGTACAAAGTAGTTCTTGTCCGTTTCCCTGAGGGTGGCACGGTGTAGTTCTTGCCCATTTCTCTGTGGTACAGTGTAGTTTTTGTCCATTTCCCTGGGGGTGGTACGGTGTAGTTTTTGTCCATTTCCCTGGGGGTGTTACTGTGCAGTTCTTGTCTGTTTCCCTGGGGGTGGTACGGTGTGTTTCCTGTCCATTTCCTTCGGCTGGTACGGTGTAGTTCTTGTCCATGTTCCTGGGGATGGTACAGTGTAGTTCTTGTCCATTTCCCTGGGGGTGGTACGGTGTAGTTCTTGTCCATTTCCCTGGGGGTGGTACAGTGTAGTTCTTGTCAATTTCCCTGGGGATGGTACAGTGTAGATCCTGTCCATTTCCCTGGGGGTTGTACCGTGTGTTTCCTGTCCATTTCGTTGGGGCTGGTACGGTGTAGTTCTTGTCCATGTACCTGGGGGTGTTACGGTGCAGTACTTGTCTGTTTCCCTGGGGGTGGTACGGTGTAGTTCCTGTCCATTTCCCTTTGGGTGGTACAGTGTAGATCTTGTCCGTTTCCCTGTGGGTGGTATGGTGTAGGTCTTGTCCATTTCCCTGGGGGTGGTATGGTGTAGTTCTTGTCCATTTCCCTGGGGTAGTACAAAGTAGTTCTTGTCCGTTTCCCTGAGGGTGGCACGGTGTAGTTCTTGCCCATTTCTCTGAGGTACAGTGTAGTTTTTGTCCATTTCCCTGGGGGTGTTACTCTGCAGTTCTTGTCTGTTTCCCTGGGGGTGGTACGGTGTATTTCCTGTCCATTTCCCTTTGGGTGGTACAGTGTAGTTCTTGTCCGTTTCCCTGGTGGTGGTATGGTGTAGTTCTTGTCCATTTCCCTGGGGGATGGTACAGTGTAGTTCTTGTCCATTTCCCTGGTGGTGGTATGGTGTAGTTCTTGTCCATTTCCCTGGGGTAGTACAAAGTAGTTCTTGTCCGTTTCCCTGAGGGTGGCACGGTGTAGTTCTTGCCCATTTCTCTGGGGGTGGCACAGTGTAGTTCCTGTCCATTTCCCTGGGGGTGGTACGGTGTGTTTCCTGTCCATTTCCTTGGGGCTGGTGCGGTGTAGTTCTTGTCCATGTTCCTGGGGGTGGTACAGTGTAGTTCTTGTCCATTTCCCTGGGGGTTGGTACAGTGTAGTTCTTGTCCATTTCCGTGGGTGTGGTACGGTGTAGTTCTTGTCCGTTTCCCTGGTGGTGGTATGGTGTAGTTCTTGTCCATTTCCCTGGGTCATGGTACAGTGTAGTTCTTGTCCATTTCCCTGGTGGTGGTATGGTGTAGTTCTTGTCCATTTCCCTGGGGTAGTACAAAGTAGTTCTTGTCCGTTTCCCTGAGGGTGGCACGTTGTAGATCTTGCCCATTTCTCTGTGGTAAAGTGTAGTTTTTGTCAGTTTCCTTGGGGGTGTTACAGTGTAGTTCTTGTCCATTTCCCTGGGGGTGGTACGGTGTAGTTCTTGTCCATTTCCCTGGGGGTGGTACAGTGTAGTTCCTGTCCATTTCCCTGGGGGTGGTACGGTGTGTTTCCTGTCCATTTCCTTGGGCTGGTGCGGTGTAGTTCTTGTCCATGTTCCTGGGGGTGGTACAGTGTAGTTCTTATCCATTTCCTTGGGGATGGTACAGTGTAGTTCTTGTCAGTTTCCTTGGGGGTGGTACAGTGTAGTTATTGTCCATTTCCCTGGGTGTGGTATGGTGTAGTTCTTGTCCATTTCCCTGGCGGATGGTACACTGTAGTTCTTGTCCATTTCCCTTGGGGTGCTACGGTGTAGTTCTTGTCCATTTCTCTTGGGTTGGTACAGTGTGTTCCCTGTCCATTTTCTTGGGGCTGGTACGGTGTAGTTCTTGTCCATGTTCCTGGGGGTGGTACAGTGTAGTTCCTGTCCATTTCCCTGGGGATGGTACAGTGTAGTTCTTGTCAGTTTCCTTGGGGGTGGTATGGTGTAGTTCTTGTCCATTTCCCTGGGGGTGCTACCGTGTAGATCCTGTCCATTTCCCTGGGGGTGGTATGGTGTAGTTCTTGTCCATTTCCCTGGGGTAGTACAAAGTAGTTCTTGTCCGTTTCCCTGAGGGTGGCACGGTGTAGTTCTTGCCCATTTCTCTGTGGTACAGTGTAGTTTTTGTCCATTTCCCTGGGGGTGGTACGGTGTAGTTTTTGTCCATTTCCCTGGGGGTGTTACTGTGCAGTTCTTGTCTGTTTCCCTGGGGGTGGTACGGTGTGTTTCCTGTCCATTTCCTTCGGCTGGTACGGTGTAGTTCTTGTCCATGTTCCTGGGGATGGTACAGTGTAGTTCTTGTCCATTTCCCTGGGGGTGGTACGGTGTAGTTCTTGTCCATTTCCCTGGGGGTGGTACAGTGTAGTTCTTGTCAATTTCCCTGGGGATGGTACAGTGTAGATCCTGTCCATTTCCCTGGGGGTTGTACCGTGTGTTTCCTGTCCATTTCGTTGGGGCTGGTACGGTGTAGTTCTTGTCCATGTACCTGGGGGTGTTACGGTGCAGTACTTGTCTGTTTCCCTGGGGGTGGTACGGTGTAGTTCCTGTCCATTTCCCTTTGGGTGGTACAGTGTAGATCTTGTCCGTTTCCCTGTGGGTGGTATGGTGTAGGTCTTGTCCATTTCCCTGGGGGTGGTATGGTGTAGTTCTTGTCCATTTCCCTGGGGTAGTACAAAGTAGTTCTTGTCCGTTTCCCTGAGGGTGGCACGGTGTAGTTCTTGCCCATTTCTCTGAGGTACAGTGTAGTTTTTGTCCATTTCCCTGGGGGTGTTACTCTGCAGTTCTTGTCTGTTTCCCTGGGGGTGGTACGGTGTATTTCCTGTCCATTTCCCTTTGGGTGGTACAGTGTAGTTCTTGTCCGTTTCCCTGGTGGTGGTATGGTGTAGTTCTTGTCCATTTCCCTGGGGGATGGTACAGTGTAGTTCTTGTCCATTTCCCTGGTGGTGGTATGGTGTAGTTCTTGTCCATTTCCCTGGGGTAGTACAAAGTAGTTCTTGTCCGTTTCCCTGAGGGTGGCACGGTGTAGTTCTTGCCCATTTCTCTGGGGGTGGCACAGTGTAGTTCCTGTCCATTTCCCTGGGGGTGGTACGGTGTGTTTCCTGTCCATTTCCTTGGGGCTGGTGCGGTGTAGTTCTTGTCCATGTTCCTGGGGGTGGTACAGTGTAGTTCTTGTCCATTTCCCTGGGGATGGTACAGTGTAGTTCTTGTCAGTTTCCTTGGGGGTGGTACAGTGTAGTTATTGTCCATTTCCCTGGGGGTGGTATGGTGTAGTTCTTGTCCATTTCCCTGGGGGATGGTACACTGTAGTTCTTGTCCATTTCCCTGGGGGTGCTACGGTGTAGTTCTTGTCCATTTCCCTGGGGGTGGTACAGTGTGTTTCCTGTCCATTTTCTTGGGGCTGGTACGGTGTAGTTCTTGTCCATGTTCCTGGGGGTGGTACAGTGTAGTTCCTGTCAATTTCCCTGGGGATGGTACAGTGTAGTTCTTGTCAGTTTCCTTGGGGTTGGTATGGTGTAGTTCTTGTCCATTTCCCTGGGGGTGCTACCGTGTAGTTCTTGTCCATTTCCCTGGGGGTGGTATGGTGTAGTTCTTGTCCATTTCCCTGGGGTAGTACAAAGTAGTTCTTGTCCGTTTCCCTGAGGGTGGCACGGTGTAGTTCTTGCCATTTCTCTGTGGTACAGTGTAGTTTTTGTCCATTTCCCTGGGGGTGGTACGGTGTAGTTTTTGTCCATTTCCCTAGGGGTGTTACTGTGCAGTTCTTGTCTGTTTCCCTGGGGGTGGTACGGTGTGTTTCCTGTCCATTTCCGTCGGCTGGTACGGTGTAGTTCTTGTCCATGTTCCTGGGGATGGTACAGTGTAGTTCTTGTCCATTTCCCTGGGGGTGGTACGGTGTAGTTCTTGTCCATTTCCCTGGGGGTGGTACAGTGTAGTTCTTGTCAATTTCCCTGGGGATGGTACATTGTAGTTCTTGTCCATTTCCCTGGGGGTGGTACGGTGTAGTTCTTGTCTGTTTCCCTGGGGGTGGTACGGTGTAGTTCCTGTCCATTTCCCTTTGGGTGGTACAGTGTAGTACTTGTCCATTTCCCTGGGGGTGGTACGGTGTAGTTCTTGTCCATTTCCCTGGGGGTGTTACGGTGCAGTTCTTGTCTGTTTCCCATGGGGTGGTACGGTGTGTTTCCTGTCCATTTCCTTGGGGCTGGTACGGTGTAGTTCTTGTCCATGTTCCTTGGGGTGGTACAATGTAGTTCTTGTCCATTTCCCTGGGGGTGGTATGGTGTGGTTCTTGTCCATTTCCCTGGGGGATGGTACAGTGTAGTTCTTGTCCATTTCCCAAGGGATGGTACAGTGTAGTTCCTGTCCATTTCCCTGGGGGTGGTATGGTGTAGTTCTTGTCCATTTCCCTGGGGGTGGTATGGTGTAGTTCTTGTCAGTTTCTCTGGGGTAGTACAAAGTAGTTCTTGTCCATTTCCCTGAGGGTGGCACGGTGTAGTTCTTGCCCATTTCTCTGAGGTACAGTGTAGTTTTTGTCCATTTCCCTGGGGGTGGTACGGTGTAGTTTTTGTCCATTTCCCTGGGGGTGTTACTCTGCAGTTCTTGTCTGTTTCCCTGGGGGTGGTACGGTGTATTTCCTGTCCATTTCCCTTTGGGTGGTACAGTGTAGTTCTTGTCCGTTTCCCTGGTGGTGGTATGGTGTAGTTCTTGTCCATTTCCCTGGGGGATGGTACAGTGTAGTTCTTGTCCATTTCCCTGGTGGTGGTATGGTGTAGTTCTTGTCCATTTCCCTGGGGTAGTACAAAGTAGTTCTTGTCCGTTTCCCTGAGGGTGGCATGGTGTAGTTCTTGCCCATTTCTCTGTGGTACAGTGTAGTTTTTGTCCATTTCCCTGGGGGTGGTACGGTGTAGTTTTTGTCCATTTCCCTGGGGGTGTTACTGTGCAGTTCTTGTCTGTTTCCCTGGGGGTGGTACGGTGTGTTTCCTGTCCATTTCCTTCGGCTGGTACGGTGTAGTTCTTGTCCATGTTCCTGGGGATGGTACAGTGTAGTTCATGTCCATTTCCCTGGGGGTGGTACGGTGTAGTTCTTGTCCATTTCCCTGGGGGTGGTACAGTGTAGTTCTTGTCAATTTCCCTGGGGATGGTACAGTGTAGTTCCTGTCCATTTCCCTGGGGATTGTACCGTGTGTTTCCTGTCCATTTCGTTGGGGCTGGTACGGTGTAGTTCTTGTCCATGTACCTGGGGGTGTTACGGTGCAGTTCTTGCCTGTTTCCCTGGGGGTGGTACGGTGTAGTTCCTGTCCATTTCCCTTTGGGTGGTACAGTGTAGATCTTGTCCGTTTCCCTGTGGGTGGTATGGTGTAGGTCTTGTCCATTTCCCTGGGGGTTGGTACAGTGTAGTTCTTGTCCATTTCCGTGGGTGTGGTACGGTGTAGTTCTTGTCTGTTTCCCTGGGGGTGGTACGGTGTAGTTCCTGTCCATTTCCCTCTGGTTGGTACAGTGTAGTTCTTGTCCATTTCCGTGGGTGTGGTACGGTGTAGTTCTTGTCCGTTTCCCTGGTGGTGGTATGGTGTAGTTCTTGTCCATTTCCCTGGGTGATGGTACAGTGTAGTTCTTGTCCATTTCCCTGGTGGTGGTATGGTGTAGTTCTTGTCCATTTCCCTGGGGTAGTACAAAGTAGTTCTTGTCCGTTTCCCTGAGGGTGGCACGGTGTAGATCTTGCCCATTTCTCTGTGGTAAAGTGTAGTTTTTGTCAGTTTCCTTGGGGGTGTTACAGTGTAGTTCTTGTCCATTTCCCAGGGGGTGGTACGGTGTAGTTCTTGTCCATTTCCCTGGGGGTGGTACAGTGTAGTTCCTGTCCATTTCCCTGGGGGTGGTACGGTGTGTTTCCTGTCCATTTCCTTGGGGCTGGTGCGGTGTAGTTCTTGTCCATGTTCCTGGGGGTGGTACAGTGTAGTTCTTATCCATTTCCCTGGGGATGGTACAGTGTAGTTCTTGTCAGTTTCCTTGGGGGTGGTACAGTGTAGTTATTGTCCATTTCCCTCGGGGTGGTATGGTGTAGTTCTTGTCCATTTCCCTGGCGGATGGTACACTGTAGTTCTTGTCCATTTCCCTTGGGGTGCTACGGTGTAGTTCTTGTCCATTTCCCTGGGGTTGGTACAGTGTGTTCCCTGTCCATTTTCTTGGGGCTGGTACGGTGTAGTTCTTGTCCATGTTCCTGGGGGTGGTACAGTGTAGTTCCTGTCCATTTCCCTGGGGATGGTACAGTGTAGTTCTTGTCAGTTTCCTTGGGGGTGGTATGGTGTAGTTCTTGTCCATTTCCCTGGGGTAGTACAAAGTAGTTCTTGTCCGTTTCCCTGAGGGTGGCACGGTGTAGTTCTTGCCCATTTCTCTGTGGTACAGTGTAGTTTTTGTCCATTTCCCTGGGGGTGGTACGGTGTAGTTTTTGTCCATTTCCCTGGGGGTGTTACTCTGCAGTTCTTGTCTGTTTCCTTGGGGTTGGTAGGGTGTATTTCCTGTCCATTTCCCTTTGGGTGGTACAGTGTAGTTCTTGTCCGTTTCCCTGGTGGTGGTATGGTGTAGTTCTTGTCCATTTCCCTGGGGTAGTACAAAGTAGTTCTTGTCCGTTTCCCTGAGGGTGGCACGGTGTAGATCTTGCCCATTTCTCTGTGGTAAAGTGTAGTTTTTGTCAGTTTCCTTGGGGGTGTTACAGTGTAGTTCTTGTCCATTTCCCTGGGGGTGGTACGGTGTAGTTCTTGTCCATTTCCCTGGGGGTGGTACAGTGTAGTTCCTGTCCATTTCCCTGGGGGTGGTACGGTGTGTTTCCTGTCCATTTCCTTGGGGCTGGTGCGGTGTAGTTCTTGTCCATGTTCCTGGGGGTGGTACAGTGTAGTTCTTATCCATTTCCCTGGGGATGGTACAGTGTAGTTCTTGTCAGTTTCCTTGGGGGTGGTACAGTGTAGTTATTGTCCATTTCCCTGGGGGTGGTATGGTGTAGTTCTTGTCCATTTCCCTGGCGGATGGTACACTGTAGTTCTTGTCCATTTCCCTTGGGGTGCTACGGTGTAGTTCTTGTCCATTTCCCTGGGGTTGGTACAGTGTGTTCCCTGTCCATTTTCTTGGGGCTGGTACGGTGTAGTTCTTGTCCATGTTCCTGGGGGTGGTACAGTGTAGTTCCTGTCCATTTCCCTGGGGATGGTACAGTGTAGTTCTTGTCAGTTTCCTTGGGGGTGGTATGGTGTAGTTCTTGTCCATTTCCCTGGGGTAGTACAAAGTAGTTCTTGTCCGTTTCCCTGAGGGTGGCACGGTGTAGTTCTTGCCCATTTCTCTGTGGTACAGTGTAGTTTTTGTCCATTTCCCTGGGGGTGGTACGGTGTAGTTTTTGTCCATTTCCCTGGGGGTGTTACTGTGCAGTTCTTGTCTGTTTCCCTGGGGGTGGTACGGTGTGTTTCCTGTGCATTTCCTTCGGCTGGTACGGTGTAGTTCTTGTCCATGTTCCTGGGGATGGTACAGTGTAGTTCTTGTCCATTTCCCTGGGGGTGGTACGGTGTAGTTCTTGTCCATTTCCCTGGGGGTGGTACAGTGTAGTTCTTGTCAATTTCCCTGGGGATGGTACAGTGTAGTTCCTGTCCATTTCCCTGGGGGTTGTACCGTGTGTTTCCTGTCCATTTCGTTGGGGCTGGTACGGTGTAGTTCTTGTCCATGTTCCTGGGGTTGGTACAGTGTAGTTCCTGTCCATTTCCCTGGGGATGGTACAGTGTAGTTCTTGTCAGTTTCCTTGGGGGTGGTATGGTGTAGTTCTTGTCCATTTCCCTGGGGGTGCTACCGTGTAGTTCTTGTCCATTTCCCTGGGGTAGTACAAAGTAGTTCTTGTCCGTTTCCCTGAGGGTGGCACGGTGTAGTTCTTGCCCATTTCTCTGTGGTACAGTGTAGTTTTTGTCCATTTCCCTGGGGGTGGTACGGTGTAGTTTTTGTCCATTTCCCTGGGGGTGTTACTGTGCAGTTCTTGTCTGTTTCCCTGGGGGTGGTACGGTGTGTTTCCTGTCCATTTCCTTCGGCTGGTACGGTGTAGTTCTTGTCCATGTTCCTGGGGATGGTACAGTGTAGTTCTTGTCCATTTCCCTGGGGGTGGTACGGTGTAGTTCTTGTCCATTTCCCTGGGGGTGGTACAGTGTAGTTCTTGTCAATTTCCCTGGGGATGGTACAGTGTAGTTCCTGTCCATTTCCCTGGGGGTTGTACCGTGTGTTTCCTGTCCATTTCGTTGGGGCTGGTACGGTGTAGTTCTTGTCCATGTACCTGGGGGTGTTACGGTGCAGTACTTGTCTGTTTCCCTGGGGGTGGAACGGTGTAGTTCCTGTCCATTTCCCTTTGGGTGGTACAGTGTAGATCTTGTCCGTTTCCCTGTGGGTGGTATGGTGTAGGTCTTGTCCATTTCCCTGGGGGTTGGTACAGTGTAGTTCTTGTCTATTTCCCTGGGTGTGGTACGGTGTAGTTCCTGTCCATTTCCCTCTGTGTGGTACAGTGTAGTTATTGTCCATTTCCGTGTGTGTGGTACGGTGTAGTTCTTGTCCATTTCCCTGGGGGTGGTATGGTGTAGTTCTTGTCCATTTCCCTGGGGTAGTACAAAGTAGTTCTTGTCCGTTTCCCTGAGGGTGGCACGGTGTAGTTCTTGCCCATTTCTCTGAGGTACAGTGTAGTTTTTGTCCATTTCCCTGGGGGTGTTACTCTGCAGTTCTTGTCTGTTTCCCTGGGGGTGGTACGGTGTATTTCCTGTCCATTTCCCTTTGGGTGGTACAGTGTAGTTCTTGTCCGTTTCCCTGGTGGTGGTATGGTGTAGTTCTTGTCCATTTCCCTGGGGGATGGTACAGTGTAGTTCTTGTCCATTTCCCTGGTGGTGGTATGGTGTAGTTCTTGTCCATTTCCCTGGGGTAGTACAAAGTAGTTCTTGTCCGTTTCCCTGAGGGTGGCACGGTGCAGTTCTTGCCCATTTCTCTGTTGTAAAGTGTAGTTTTTGTCAGTTTCCTTGGGGGTGTTACAGTGTAGTTCTTGTCCATTTCCCTGGGGGTGGTACGGTGTAGTTCTTGTCCATTTCCCTGGGGGTGGCACAGTGTAGTTCCTGTCCATTTCCCTGGGGGTGGTACGGTGTGTTTCCTGTCCATTTCCTTGGGGCTGGTGCGGTGTAGTTCTTGTCCATGTTCCTGGGGGTGGTACAGTGTAGTTCTTGTCCATTTCCCTGGGGATGGTACAGTGTAGTTCTTGTCAGTTTCCTTGGGGGTGGTACAGTGTAGTTATTGTCCATTTCCCTGGGGGTGGTATGGTGTAGTTCTTGTCCATTTCCCTGGGGGATGGTACACTGTAGTTCTTGTCCATTTCCCTGGGGGTGCTACGGTGTAGTTCTTGTCCATTTCCCTGGGGGTGGTACAGTGTTTCCTGTCCATTTTCTTGGGGCTGGTACGGTGTAGTTCTTGTCCATGTTCCTGGGGGTGGTACAGTGTAGTTCTTGCCCATCTCTCTGTGGTACTGTGTAGTTTTTGTCCATTTCCCTGGGGGTGTTACTGTGCAGTTCTTGTCTGTTTCCCTCGGGGTGGTACGGTGTGTTTCCTGTCCATTTCCTTCGGCTGGTACGGTGTAGTTCTTGTCCATGTTCCTGGGGATGGTACAGTGTAGTTCTTGTCCATTTCCCTGGGGGTGGTACGGTGTAGATCTTGTCCATTTCCCTGGGGGTGGTACAGTGTAGTTCTTGTCAATTTCCCTGGGGATGGTACAGTGTAGTTCCTGTCCATTTCCATGGGGGTTGTACCGTGTGTTTCCTGTCCATTTCGTTGGGGCTGGTACGGTGTAGTTCTTGTCCATGTACCTGGGGGTGTTACGGTGCAGTTCTTGTCTGTTTCCCTGGGGGTGGTACGGTGTAGTTCCTGTCCATTTCCCTTTGGGTGGTACAGTGTAGATCTTGTCCGTTTCCCTGTGGGTGGTATGGTGTAGGTCTTGTCCATTTCCCTGGGGGTTAGTACAGTGTAGTTCTTGTCCATTTCCGTGGGTGTGGTACGGTGTAGTTCTTGTCTGTTTCCCTGGGGGTGGTACGGTGTAGTTCCTGTCCATTTCCCTCTGGGTGGTACAGTGTAGTTCTTGTCCATTTCCGTGGGTGTGGTACGGTCTTGTTTGTTGTCTGTTTCCCTGGGGGTGGTACGGTGTAGTTCCTGTCCATTTCCCTTTGGGTGGTACAGTGTAGTACTTGTCCATTTCCCTGGGGGTGGTACGGTGTAGTTCTTGTCTGTTTCCCTGGGTGTGGTATGGTGTAGTTTCTGTCCAATTCCCTTTGGGTGGTACAGTGTAGTACTTGTCCATTTCCCTGGGGGTGGTACGGTGTAGTTCTTGTCCATTTCCCTGGGTGTGTTACGGTGCAGTTCTTGTCTGTTTCCCTTGGGGTGGTATGGTGTAGGTCTTGTTCATTTCCCTGGGGGTGGTACAGTGTAGTTCTTGTCCATTTCCCTGGGGGTGGTACAGTGTAGTTCCTGTCCATTTCCCTGGGGGTGGTCCGGTGTGTTTCCTGTCCATTTCCTTTGGGCTGGTGCGGTGTAGTTCTTGTCCATGTTCCTGGGGGTGGTACAGTGTAGTTCTTGTCCATTTCCCTGGTGATGGTACAGTGTAGTTCTTGTCAGTTTCCTTGGGCATGGTACAGTGTAGTTCTTGTCCATTTCCCTGGGGGTGGTATGGTGTAGTTCTTGTCCATTTCCCTGGGGGATGGTACAGTGTAGTTCTTGTCCATTTCCCTGGGGGTGCTACGGTGTAGTTCTTGTCCATTTCCCTGGGGGTGGTACAGTGTGTTTCCTGTCCATTTTCTTGGGGCTGGTACGGTCTAGTTCTTGTCCATGTTCCTGGGGGTGGTACAGTGTAGTTCTTGTCCATTTCCCTGGGGATGGTAGAGTGTAGTTCTTGTCAGTTTCCTCGGGGGTGGTATGGTGTAGTTCTTGTCCATTTCCCTGGGGGATGATACAGTGTAGTTCTTGTCCATTTCCCTGGGGGTGGTATGGTGTAGTTCTTGTCAATTTCCCTGGGGGTGCTACCGTGTAGTTCTTATCCGTTTCCCTGAGGGTGGCAAGGTGTAGTTCTTGCCCATTTCTCTGTGGTACAGTGTAGTTTTTGTCCATTTCCCTGAGGGTGGTACGGTGTAGTTTTTGTCCTTTTCCCGGGGGGTGTTACTGTGCAGTTCTTGTCTGTTTCCCTGGGGGTGGTACGGTGTGTTGCCTGTCCATTTCCTTCGGTTGGTACGGTGTAGTTCTTGTCCATGTTCCTGGGGATGGTACAGTGGAGTTCTTGTCCATTTCCCTGGCGTGGTACGGTGTAGTTCTTGTCTGTTTCCCTGGGGGTGGTATGGTGTAGTTCCTGTCCATTTCCCTTTGGGCGGTACAGTGTAGTACTTGTCCATTTCCCTGGGGATGGTACAGTGTAGTTCCTGTCCATTTCCCTGGGGGTGGTACCGTGTGTTTCCTGTCCATTTCGTTGGGGCTGGTACGGTGTAGTTCCTGTCCATTTCCCTTTGGGTGGTACAGTGTTGATCTTGTCCGTTTCCCTGGGGGTGGTATGGTGTAGGTCTTGTCCATTTCCCTGGGGGTTGGTACAGTGTAGTTCTTGTCCATTTCCCTGGGGGTGGTACAGTGTAGTTCCTGTCCATTTCCCTGGGGGTGGTCCGGTGTGTTTCCTGTCCATTTCCTTTGGGCTGGTGCGGTGTAGTTCTTGTCCATGTTCCTGGGGGTGGTACAGTGTAGTTCTTGTCCATTTCCCTGGGGATGGTACAGTGTAGTTCTTGTCAGTTTCCTTGGGGGTGGTAGTGTGTAGTTCTTGTCTGTTTCCCTGAGGGTGGCACGGTGTAGTTCTTGCCCATTTCTCTGTGGTACAGTGTAGTTTTTGTCCATTTCCCTGGGGGTGGTACGGTGTAGTTTTTGTCCATTTCCCTGGGGGTGTTACTGTGCAGTTCTTGTCTGTTTCCCTGGGGGTGGTATGGTGTGTTTCCTGTCCATTTCCTTCGGCTGGTACGGTGTAGTTCTTGTCCATGTTCCTGGGGATGGTACAGTGTAATTCTTGTCCATTTCCCTGGGGGTGGTACGGTGTAGTTCTTGTCCATTTCCCTGGGGGTGGTACAGTGTAGTTCTTGTCAATTTCCCTGGGGATGGTACAGTGTAGTTCCTGTCCATTTCCCTGGGGGTTGTACCGTGTGTTTCCTGTCCATTTCGTTGGGGCTGCTACGGTGTAGTTCTTGTCCATGTACCTGGGGGTGTTACGGTGCAGTTCTTGTCTGTTTCCCTGGGGGTGGTACGGTGTAGTTCCTGTCCATTTCCCTTTGGGTGGTACAGTGTAGATCTTGTCCGTTTCCCTGTGGGTGGTATGGTGTAGGTCTTGTCCATTTCCCTGGGGGTTGGTACAGTGTAGTTCTTGTCCATTTCCCTGGGGGTGTACGGTGTAGTTCTTGTCTGTTTCCCTGGGGGTGGTACGGTGCAGTTCCTGTCCATTTCCCTCTGGGTGGTACAGTGTAGTTCTTGTCCATTTCCCTGGGTGTGGTACGGTGTAGTTCTTGTCTGTTTCCCTGGGGGTGGTACGGTGTTGTTCCTGTCCATTTCCCTTTGGGTGGTACAGTGTAGTACTTGTCCATTTCCCTGGGGGATGGTACAGTGTAGTTCTTGTCCATTTCCCTGGTGGTGGTATGGTGTAGTTCTTGTCCATTTCCCTGGGGTAGTACAAAGTAGTTCTTGTCCGTTTCCCTGAGGGTGGCACGGTGTAGTTCTTGCCCATTTCTCTGTGGTAAAGTGTAGTTTTTGTCAGTTTCCTTGGGGGTGTTACAGTGTAGTTCTTGTCCATTTCCCTGGGGGTGGTACGGTGTAGTTCTTGTCCATTTCCCTGGGGGTGGTACAGTGTAGTTCCTGTCCATTTCCCTGGGGGTGGTACGGTGTGTTTCCTGTCCATTTCCTTGGGGCTGGTGCGGTGTAGTTCTTGTCCATGTTCCTGGGGGTGGTACAGTTTAGTTCTTGTCCATTTCGCTGGGGATGGTACAGTGTAGTTCTTGTCAGTTTCCTTGGGGGTGGTACAGTGTAGTTATTGTCCATTTCCCTGGGGGTGGTATGGTGTAGTTCTTGTCCATTTCCCTGGGGGATGGTACACTGTAGTTCTTGTCCATTTCCCTGGGGGTGCTACGGTGTAGTTCTTGTCCATTTCCCTGGGGGTGGTACAGTGTGTTTCCTGTCCATTTTCTTGGGGCTGGTACGGTGTAGTTCTTGTCCATGTTCCTGGGGGTGGTACAGTGTAGTTCCTGTCCATTTCCCTGGGGATGGTACAGTGTAGTTCTTGTCAGTTTCCTTGGGCGTGGTATGGTGTAGTTCTTGTCCATTTCCCTGGGGGTGCTACCGTGTAGTTCTTGTCCATTTCCCTGGGGGTGGTATGGTGTAGTTCTTGTCCATTTCCCTGGGGTAGTACAAAGTAGTTCTTGTCCGTTTCCCTGAGGGTGGCACGGTGTAGTTCTTGCCCATTTCTCTGTGGTACAGTGTAGTTTTTGTGCATTTCCCTGGGGGTGGTACGGTGTAGTTTTTGTCCATTTCCCTGGGGGTGTTACTGTGCAGTTCTTGTCTGTTTCCCTGGGGGTGATACGGTGTGTTTCCTGTCCATTTCCTTCGGCTGGTACGGTGTAGTTCTTGTCCATGTTCCTGGGGATGGAACAGTGTAGTTCTTGTCCATTTCCCTGGGGGTGGTACGGTGTAGTTCTTGTCCATTTCCCTGGGGGTGGTACAGTGTAGTTCTTGTCAATTTCCCTGGGGATGGTACAGTGTAGTTCCTGTCCATTTCCCTGGGGGTTGTACCGTGTGTTTCCTGTCCATTTCGTTGGGGCTGGTACGGTGTAGTTCTTGTCCATGTACCTGGGGGTGTTACGGTGCAGTTCTTGTCTGTTTCCCTGGGGGTGGTCCGGTGTAGTTCCTGTCCATTTCCCTTTGGGTGGTACAGTGTAGATCTTGTCCGTTTCCCTGTGGGTGGTATGGTGTAGGTCTTGTCCATTTCCCTGGGGGTTAGTACAGTGTAGTTCTTGTCCATTTCCGTGGGTGTGGTACGGTGTAGTTCTTGTCTGTTTCCCTGGGGGTGGTACGGTGTAGTTCCTGTCCATTTCCCTCTGGGTGGTACAGTGTAGTTCTTGTCCATTTCCGTGGGTGTGGTACGGTCTTGTTTGTTGTCTGTTTCCCTGGGGGTGGTACGGTGTAGTTCCTGTCCATTTCCCTTTGGGTGGTACAGTGTAGTACTTGTCCATTTCCCTGGGGGTGGTACGGTGTAGTTCTTGTCTGTTTCCCTGGGTGTGGTATGGTGTAGTTTCTGTCCAATTCCCTTTGGGTGGTACAGTGTAGTACTTGTCCATTTCCCTGGGGGTGGTACGGTGTAGTTCTTGTCCATTTCCCTGGGTGTGTTACGGTGCAGTTCTTGTCTGTTTCCCTGGGGGTGGTATGGTGTAGGTCTTGTTCATTTCCCTGGGGGTGGTACAGTGTAGTTCTTGTCCATTTCCCTGGGGGTGGTACAGTGTAGTTCCTGTCCATTTCCCTGGGGGTGGTCCGGTGTGTTTCCTGTCCATTTCCTTTGGGCTGGTGCGGTGTAGTTCTTGTCCATGTTCCTGGGGGTGGTACAGTGTAGTTCTTGTCCATTTCCCTGGTGATGGTACAGTGTAGTTCTTGTCAGTTTCCTTGGGCATGGTACAGTGTAGTTCTTGTCCATTTCCCTGGGGGTGGTATGGTGTAGTTCTTGTCCATTTCCCTGGGGGATGGTACAGTGTAGTTCTTGTCCATTTCCCTGGGGGTGCTACGGTGTAGTTCTTGTCCATTTCCCTGGGGGTGGTACAGTGTGTTTCCTGTCCATTTTCTTGGGGCTGGTACTGTCTAGTTCTTGTCCATGTTCCTGGGGGTGGTACAGTGTAGTTCTTGTCCATTTCCCTGGGGATGGTAGAGTGTAGTTCTTGTCAGTTTCCTCGGGGATGGTATGGTGTAGTTCTTGTCCATTTCCCTGGGGGATGATACAGTGTAGTTCTTGTCCATTTCCCTGGGGGTGGTATGGTGTAGTTCTTGTCAATTTCCCTGGGGGTGCTACCGTGTAGTTCTTATCCGTTTCCCTGAGGGTGGCAAGGTGTAGTTCTTGCCCATTTCTCTGTGGTACAGTGTAGTTTTTGTCCATTTCCCTGAGGGTGGTACGGTGTAGTTTTTGTCCTTTTCCCGGGGGGTGTTACTGTGCAGTTCTTGTCTGTTTCCCTGGGGGTGGTACGGTGTGTTGCCTGTCCATTTCCTTCGGTTGGTACGGTGTAGTTCTTGTCCATGTTCCTGGGGATGGTACAGTGGAGTTCTTGTCCATTTCCCTGGCGTGGTACGGTGTAGTTCTTGTCTGTTTCCCTGGGGGTGGTATGGTGTAGTTCCTGTCCATTTCCCTTTGGGCGGTACAGTGTAGTACTTGTCCATTTCCCTGGGGATGGTACAGTGTAGTTCCTGTCCATTTCCCTGGGGGTGGTACCGTGTGTTTCCTGTCCATTTCGTTGGGGCTGGTACGGTGTAGTTCCTGTCCATTTCCCTTTGGGTGGTACAGTGTTGATCTTGTCCGTTTCCCTGGGGGTGGTATGGTGTAGGTCTTGTCCATTTCCCTGGGGGTTGGTACAGTGTAGTTCTTGTCCATTTCCCTGGGGGTGGTACAGTGTAGTTCCTGTCCATTTCCCTGGGGGTGGTCCGGTGTGTTTCCTGTCCATTTCCTTTGGGCTGGTGCGGTGTAGTTCTTGTCCATGTTCCTGGGGGTGGTACAGTGTAGTTCTTGTCCATTTCCCTGGGGATGGTACAGTGTAGTTCTTGTCAGTTTCCTTGGGGGTGGTAGTGTGTAGTTCTTGTCTGTTTCCCTGAGGGTGGCACGGTGTAGTTCTTGCCCATTTCTCTGTGGTACAGTGTAGTTTTTGTCCATTTCCCTGGGGGTGGTACGGTGTAGTTTTTGTCCATTTCCCTGGGGGTGTTACTGTGCAGTTCTTGTCTGTTTCCCTGGGGGTGGTATGGTGTGTTTCCTGTCCATTTCCTTCGGCTGGTACGGTGTAGTTCTTGTCCATGTTCCTGGGGATGGTACAGTGTAATTCTTGTCCATTTCCCTGGGGGTGGTACGGTGTAGTTCTTGTCCATTTCCCTGGGGGTGGTACAGTGTAGTTCTTGTCAATTTCCCTGGGGATGGTACAGTGTAGTTCCTGTCCATTTCCCTGGGGGTTGTACCGTGTGTTTCCTGTCCATTTCGTTGGGGCTGCTACGGTGTAGTTCTTGTCCATGTACCTGGGGGTGTTACGGTGCAGTTCTTGTCTGTTTCCCTGGGGGTGGTACGGTGTAGTTCCTGTCCATTTCCCTTTGGGTGGTACAGTGTAGATCTTGTCCGTTTCCCTGTGGGTGGTATGGTGTAGGTCTTGTCCATTTCCCTGGGGGTTGGTACAGTGTAGTTCTTGTCCATTTCCCTGGGGGTGTACGGTGTAGTTCTTGTCTGTTTCCCTGGGGGTGGTACGGTGCAGTTCCTGTCCATTTCCCTCTGGGTGGTACAGTGTAGTTCTTGTCCATTTCCCTGGGTGTGGTACGGTGTAGTTCTTGTCTGTTTCCCTGGGGGTGGTACGGTGTTGTTCCTGTCCATTTCCCTTTGGGTGGTACAGTGTAGTACTTGTCCATTTCCCTGGGGGATGGTACAGTGTAGTTCTTGTCCATTTCCCTGGTGGTGGTATGGTGTAGTTCTTGTCCATTTCCCTGGGGTAGTACAAAGTAGTTCTTGTCCGTTTCCCTGAGGGTGGCACGGTGTAGTTCTTGCCCATTTCTCTGTGGTAAAGTGTAGTTTTTGTCAGTTTCCTTGGGGGTGTTACAGTGTAGTTCTTGTCCATTTCCCTGGGGGTGGTACGGTGTAGTTCTTGTCCATTTCCCTGGGGGTGGTACAGTGTAGTTCCTGTCCATTTCCCTGGGGGTGGTACGGTGTGTTTCCTGTCCATTTCCTTGGGGCTGGTGCGGTGTAGTTCTTGTCCATGTTCCTGGGGGTGGTACAGTTTAGTTCTTGTCCATTTCGCTGGGGATGGTACAGTGTAGTTCTTGTCAGTTTCCTTGGGGGTGGTACAGTGTAGTTATTGTCCATTTCCCTGGGGGTGGTATGGTGTAGTTCTTGTCCATTTCCCTGGGGGATGGTACACTGTAGTTCTTGTCCATTTCCCTGGGGGTGCTACGGTGTAGTTCTTGTCCATTTCCCTGGGGGTGGTACAGTGTGTTTCCTGTCCATTTTCTTGGGGCTGGTACGGTGTAGTTCTTGTCCATGTTCCTGGGGGTGGTACAGTGTAGTTCCTGTCCATTTCCCTGGGGATGGTACAGTGTAGTTCTTGTCAGTTTCCTTGGGCGTGGTATGGTGTAGTTCTTGTCCATTTCCCTGGGGGTGCTACCGTGTAGTTCTTGTCCATTTCCCTGGTGGTGGTATGGTGTAGTTCTTGTCCATTTCCCTGGGGTAGTACAAAGTAGTTCTTGTCCGTTTCCCTGAGGGTGGCACGGTGTAGTTCTTGCCCATTTCTCTGTGGTACAGTGTAGTTTTTGTGCATTTCCCTGGGGGTGGTACGGTGTAGTTTTTGTCCATTTCCCTGGGGGTGTTACTGTGCAGTTCTTGTCTGTTTCCCTGGGGGTGATACGGTGTGTTTCCTGTCCATTTCCTTCGGCTGGTACGGTGTAGTTCTTGTCCATGTTCCTGGGGATGGAACAGTGTAGTTCTTGTCCATTTCCCTGGGGGTGGTACGGTGTAGTTCTTGTCCATTTCCCTGGGGGTGGTACAGTGTAGTTCTTGTCAATTTCCCTGGGGATGGTACAGTGTAGTTCCTGTCCATTTCCCTGGGGGTTGTACCGTGTGTTTCCTGTCCATTTCGTTGGGGCTGGTACGGTGTAGTTCTTGTCCATGTACCTGGGGGTGTTACGGTGCAGTTCTTGTCTGTTTCCTTGGGGGTGGTACGGTGTAGTTCCTGTCCATTTCCCTTTGGGTGGTACAGTGTAGATCTTGTCCGTTTCCCTGTGGGTGGTATGGTGTAGGTCTTGTCCATTTCCCTGGGGGTTGGTACAGTGTAGTTCTTGTCCATTTCCGTGGGTGTGGTACGGTGTAGTTCTTGTCTGTTTCCCTGGGTGTGGTACGGTGTAGTTCCTGTCCATTTCCCTCTGGGTGGTACAGTGTAGTTCTTGTCCATTTCCCTGGGTGTGGTACGGTGTAGTTCTTGTCTGTTTCCCTGGGGGTGGTATGGTGCAGTTCTTGTCTTTTTCCCTGGGGGTGGTACCGTGTGTTTCCTGTCCATTTCCTTCGGCTGGTACCGTGTAGTTCTTGTCCATGTTCCTGGGGATGGTACAGTGTAGTTCTTGTCCATTTCCCTGGGGGTGGTACGGTGTAGTTCTTGTCTGTTTCCCTGGGGGTGTTATGGTGTAGTTCCTGTCCATTTCCCTTTGGGCGGTACAGTGTAGTACTTGTCCATTTCCCTGGAGATGGTACAGTGTAGTTCCTGTCCATTTCGTTGGGGCTGGTACGGTGTAGTTCCTGTCCATTTCCCTTTGGGTGGTACAGTGTAGATCTTCTCCGTTTCCCTGGGGGTGGTATGGTGTAGGTCTTGTCCATTTCCCTGGGGGTTGGTACAGTGTAGTTCTTGTCCATATCCCTGGGGGTGTACGGTGTAGTTCTTGTCTGTTTCCCTGGGGGTGGTACGGTGCAGTTCCTGTCCATTTCCCTCTGGGTGGTACAGTGTAGTTCTTGTCCATTTCCCTGGGTGTGGTACGGTGTAGTTCTTGTCTGTTTCCCTGGGGGTGGTACCGGGTAGTTCCTGTCCATTTCCCTTTGGGTGGTACAGTGTAGTACTTGTCCATTTCCCTGGGGGATGGTACAGTGTAGTTCTTGTCCATTTCCCTGGTGGTGGTATGGTGTAGTTCTTGTCCATTTCCCTGGGGTAGTACAAAGTAGTTCTTGTCCGTTTCCCTGAGCGTGGCACGGTGTAGTTCTTGCCCATTTCTCTGTGGTAAAGTGTAGTTTTTGTCAGTTTCCTTGGGGGTGTTACAGTGTAGTTCTTGTCCATTTCCCTGCGGGTGGTACGGTGTAGTTCTTGTCCATTTCCCTGGGGGTGGTACAGTGTAGTTCCTGTCCATTTCCCTGGGGATGGTACGGTGTGTTTCCTGTCCATTTCCTTGGGGCTGGTGCGGTGTAGTTCTTGTCCATGTTCCTGGGGGTGGTACAGTGTAGTTCTTGTCCATTTCCCTGGGGATGGTACAGTGTAGTTCTTGTCAGTTTCCTTGGGGGTGGTACAGTGTAGTTATTGTCCATTTCCGTGGGGGTGGTATGGTGTAGTTCTTGTCCATTTCCCTGGGGGATGGTACACTGTAGTTCTTGTCTATTTCCCTGGGGGTGCTACGGTGTAGTTCTTGTCCATTTCCCTGGGGGTGGTACAGTGTGTTTCCTGTCCATTTTCTTGGGGCTGGTACGGTGTAGTTCTTGTCCATGTTCCTGGGGGTGGTACAGTGTAGTTCCTGTCCATTTCCCTGGGGTAGTACAAAGTAGTTCTTGTCCGTTTCCCTGAGGGTGGCACGGTGTAGTTCTTGCCCATTTCTCTGTGGTACAGTGTAGTTTTTGTCCATTTCCCTGGGGGTGGTACGGTGTAGTTTTTGTCCATTTCCCTGGGGGTGTTACTGTGCAGTTCTTGTCTGTTTCCCTGGGGGTGGTACGGTGTGTTTCCTGTCCATTTCCTTCGGCTGGTATGGTGTAGTTCTTGTCCATGTTCCTGGGGATGGTACAGAGTAGTTCTTGTCCATTTCCCTGTGGGTGGTACGGTGTAGTTCTTGTCCATTTCCCTGGGGGTGGTACAGTGTAGTTCTTGTCAATTTCCCTGGGGATGGTACAGTGTAGTTCCTTTCCATTTCCTTGGGGGTTGTATAGTGTGTTTCCTGTCCATTTCGTTGGGGCTGGTACGGTGTATTTCTTGTCCATGTACCTGGGGGTGTTACGGTGCAGTTCTTGTCTGTTTCCCTGGGGGTGGTACGGTGTAGTTCCTGTCCATTTCCCTTTGGGTGGTACAGTGTAGATCTTGTCCGTTTCCCTGTGGGTGGTATGGTGTAGGTCTTGTCCATTTCCCTGGGGGTTGGTACAGTGTAGTTCTTGTCCATTTCCGTGGGTGTGGTACGGTGTAGTTCTTGTCTGTTTCCCTGGGGGTGGTACGGTGTAGTTCCTGTCCATTTCCCTCTGGGTGGTACAGTGTAGTTCTTGTCCATTTCCGTGGGTGTGGTACGGTGTAGTTCTTGTCTGTTTCCCTGGGGGTGGTATGGTGCAGTTCTAGTCTGTTTCCCTGGGGGTGGTATGGTGTAGGTCTTGTTCATTTCCCTGGGGGTGGTACAGTGTAGTTCTTGTCCATTTCCCTGGGGGTGGAACAGTGTAGTTCCTGTCCATTTCCCTGGGGGTGGTCCGGTGTGTTTCCTGTCCATTTCCTTTGGGCTGGTGCGGTGTAGTTCTTGTCCATTTCCCTGGGGGTGCTACCGTGTAGTTCTTGTCCATTTCCCTGGGGGTGGTATGGTGTAGTTCTTGTCCATTTCCCTGGGGTAGTACAAAGTAGTTCTTGTCCGTTTCCCTGAGGGTGGCACGGTGTAGTTCTTGCCCATTTCTCTGTGGTACAGTGTAGTTTTAGTCCATTTCTCTGGGGGTGTTACTGTGCAGTTCTTGTCTGTTTCCCTGGGGGTGGTACGGTGTGTTTCCTGTCCATTTCCTTCGGCTGGTACGGTGTAGTTCTTGTCCATGTTCCTGGGGATGGTACAGTGTAATTCTTGTCCATTTCCCTGGGGGTGGTACGGTGTAGTTCTTGTCCATTTCCCTGGGGGTGGTACAGTGTAGTTCTTGTCAATTTCCCTGGGGATGGTACAGTGTAGTTCCTGTCCATTTCCCTGGGGGTTGTACCGTGTGTTTCCTGTCCATTTCGTTGGGGCTGGTACGGTGTAGTTCTTGTCCATGTACCTGGGCGTGTTACGGTGCAGTTCTTGTCTGTTTCCCTGGGGGTGGTACGGTGTAGTTCCTGTCCATTTCCCTTTGGGTGGTACAGTGTAGATCTTGTCCGTTTCCCTGTGGGTGGTATGGTGTAGGTCTTGTCCATTTCCCTGGGGGTTGGTACAGTGTAGTTCTTGTCCATTTCCCTGGGGGTGTACGGTGTAGTTCTTGTCTGTTTCCCTGGGGGTGGTACGGTGCAGTTCCTGTCCATTTCCCTCTGGGTGGTACAGTGTAGTTCTTGTCCATTTCCGTGGGTGTGGTACGGTGTAGTTCTTGTCTGTTTCCCTGGGGGTGGTATGGTGCAGTTCTTGTCTGTTTCCCTGGGGGTGGTATGGTGTAGGTCTTGTTCATTTCCCTGGGGGTGGTACAGTGTAGTTCTTGTCCATTTCCCTGGGGGTGGAACAGTGTAGTTCCTGTCCATTTCCCTGGGGGTGGTCCGGTGTGTTTCCTGTCCATTTCCTTTGGGCTGGTGCGGTGTAGTTCTTGTCCATTTCCCTGGGGGTGCTACCGTGTAGTTCTTGTCCATTTCCCTGGGGGTGGTATGGTGTAGTTCTTGTCCATTTCCCTGGGGTAGTACAAAGTAGTTCTTGTCCGTTTCCCTGAGGGTGGCACGGTGTAGTTCTTGCCCATTTCTCTGTGGTACAGTGTAGTTTTTGTCCATTTCCCTGGGGGTGGTACGGTGTAGTTTTTGTCCATTTCCCTGGGGGTGTTACTGTGCAGTTCTTGTCTGTTTCCCTGGGGGTGGTACGGTGTGTTTCCTGTCCATTTCCTTCGGCTGGTACGGTGTAGTTCTTGTCCATGTTCCTGGGGATGGTACAGTGTAATTCTTGTCCATTTCCCTGGGGGTGGTACGGTGTAGTTCTTGTCCATTTCCCTGGGGGTGGTACAGTGTAGTTCTTGTCAATTTCCCTGGGGATGGTACAGTGTAGTTCCTGTCCATTTCCCTGGGGGTTGTACCGTGTGTTTCCTGTCCATTTCGTTGGGGCTGGTACGGTGTAGTTCTTGTCCATGTACCTGGGCGTGTTACGGTGCAGTTCTTGTCTGTTTCCCTGGGGGTGGTACGGTGTAGTTCCTGTCCATTTCCCTTTGGGTGGTACAGTGTAGATCTTGTCCGTTTCCCTGTGGGTGGTATGGTGTAGGTCTTGTCCATTTCCCTGGGGGTTGGTACAGTGTAGTTCTTGTCCATTTCCCTGGGGGTGTACGGTGTAGTTCTTGTCTGTTTCCCTGGGGGTGGTACGGTGCAGTTCCTGTCCATTTCCCTCTGGGTGGTACAGTGTAGTTCTTGTCCATTTCCCTGGGTGTGGTACGGTGTAGTTCTTCTCTGTTTCCCTGGGGGTGGTACGGTGTAGTTCCTGTCCATTTCCCTTTGGGTGGTACAGTGTAGTACTTGTCCATTTCCCTGGGGGATGGTACAGTGTAGTTCTTGTCCATTTCCCTGGTGGTGGTATGGTGTAGTTCTTGTCCATTTCCCTGGGGTAGTACAAAGTAGTTCTTGTCCGTTTCCCTGAGGGTGGCACGGTGTAGTTCTTGCCCATTTCTCTGTGGTAAAGTGTAGTTTTTGTCAGTTTCCTTGGGGGTGTTACAGTGTAGTTCTTGTCCATTTCCCTGGGGGTGGTACGGTGTAGTTCTTGTCCATTTCCCTGGGGGTGGTACAGTGTAGTTCCTGTCCATTTCCCTGGGGGTGGTACGGTGTGTTTCCTGTCCATTTCCTTTGGGCTGGTGCGGTGTAGTTCTTGTCCATGTTCCTGGGGGTGGTACAGTGTAGTTCTTGTCCATTTCCCTGGGGATGGTACAGTGTAGTTCTTGTCATTTTCCTTGGGGGTGGTACAGTGTAGTTATTGTCCATTTCCCTGGGGGTGGTATGGTGTAGTTCTTGTCCATTTCCCTGGGGGTTGGTACAGTGTAGTTCTTGTCCATTTCCGTGGGTGTGGTACGGTGTAGTTCTTGTCTGTTTCCCTGGGGGTGGTACGGTGTAGTTCCTGTCCATTTCCCTTTGGGTGGTACAGTGTAGTACTTGTCCATTTCCCTGGGGGTGGTACGGTGTAGTTCTTGTCTGTTTCCCTGGGGGTGGTATGTTGTAGTTCCTGTCCATTTCCCTTTGGGTGGTACAGTGTAGTCCATTTCCCTGGGGGTGGTACAGTGTAGTTCTTGTCAATTTCCCTGGGGATGGTACAGTGTAGTTCCTGTCCATTTCCTTGGGGGTTGTATAGTGTGTTTCCTGTCCATTTCGTTTTGGGCTGGTACGGTGTATTTCTTGTCCATGTACCTGGGGGTGTTACGGTGCAGTTCTTGTCTGTTTCCCTGGGGATGGTACGGTGTAGTTCCTGTCCATTTCCCTTTGGGTGGTACAGTGTAGATCTTGTCCGTTTCCCTGTGGGTGGTATGGTGTAGGTCTTGTCCATTTCCCTGGGGGTTGGTACAGTGTAGTTCTTGTCCATTTCCGTGGGTGTGGTACGGTGTAGTTCTTGTCTGTTTCCCTGGGGGTGGTACGGTGTAGTTCCTGTCCATTTCCCTCTGGGTGGTACAGTGTAGTTCTTGTCCATTTCCGTGGGTGTGGTACGGTGTAGTTCTTGTCTGTTTCCCTGGGGGTGGTATGGTGCAGTTCTAGTCTGTTTCCCTGGGGGTGGTATGGTGTAGGTCTTGTTCATTTCCCTGGGGGTGGTACAGTGTAGTTCTTGTCCATTTCCCTGGGGGTGGAACAGTGTAGTTCCTGTCCATTTCCCTGGGCGTGGTCCGGTGTGTTTCCTGTCCATTTCCTTTGGGCTGGTGCGGTGTAGTTCTTGTCCATTTCCCTGGGGGTGCTACCGTGTAGTTCTTGTCCATTTCCCTGGGGGTGGTATGGTGTAGTTCTTGTCCATTTCCCTGGGGTAGTACAAAGTAGTTCTTGTCCGTTTCCCTGAGGGTGGCACGGTGTAGTTCTTGCCCATTTCTCTGTGGTACAGTGTAGTTTTTGTCCATTTCCCTGGGGGTGGTACGGTGTAGTTTTTGTCCATTTCCCTGGGGGTGTTACTGTGCAGTTCTTGTCTGTTTCCCTGGGGGTGGTACGGTGTGTTTCCTGTCCATTTCCTTCGGCTGGTACGGTGTAGTTCTTGTCCATGTTCCTGGGGATGGTACAGTGTAATTCTTGTCCATTTCCCTGGGGGTGGTACGGTGTAGTTCTTGTCCATTTCCCTGGGGGGGGTACAGTGTAGTTCTTGTCAATTTCCCTGGGGATGGTACAGTGTAGTTCCTGTCCATTTCCCTGGGGGTTGTACCGTGTGTTTCCTGTCCATTTCGTTGGGGCTGGTACGGTGTAGTTCTTGTCCATGTACCTGGGCGTGTTACGGTGCAGTTCTTGTCTGTTTCCCTGGGGGTGGTACGGTGTAGTTCCTGTCCATTTCCCTTTGGGTGGTACAGTGTAGATCTTGTCCGTTTCCCTGTGGGTGGTATGGTGTAGGTCTTGTCCATTTCCCTGGGGGTTGGTACAGTGTAGTTCTTGTCCATTTCCCTGGGGGTGTACGGTGTAGTTCTTGTCTGTTTCCCTGGGGGTGGTACGGTGCAGTTCCTGTCCATTTCCCTCTGGGTGGTACAGTGTAGTTCTTGTCCGTTTCCGTGGGTGTGGTACGGTGTAGTTCTTGTCTGTTTCCCTGGGGGTGGTATGGTGCAGTTCTTGTCTGTTTCCCTGGGGGTGGTATGGTGTAGGTCTTGTTCATTTCCCTGGGGGTGGTACAGTGTAGTTCTTGTCCATTTCCCTGGGGGTGGAACAGTGTAGTTCCTGTCCATTTCCCTGGGGGTGGTCCGGTGTGTTTCCTGTCCATTTCCTTTGGGCTGGTGCGGTGTAGTTCTTGTCCATTTCCCTGGGGGTGCTACCGTGTAGTTCTTGTCCATTTCCCTGGGGGTGGTATGGTGTAGTTCTTGTCCATTTCCCTGGGGTAGTACAAAGTAGTTCTTGTCCGTTTCCCTGAGGGTGGCACGGTGTAGTTCTTGCCCATTTCTCTGTGGTACAGTGTAGTTTTTGTCCATTTCCCTGGGGGTGGTACGGTGTAGTTTTTGTCCATTTCCCTGGGGGTGTTACTGTGCAGTTCTTGTCTGTTTCCCTGGGGGTGGTACGGTGTGTTTCCTGTCCATTTCCTTCGGCTGGTACGGTGTAGTTCTTGTCCATGTTCCTGGGGATGGTACAGTGTAATTCTTGTCCATTTCCCTGTGGGTGGTACGGTGTAGTTCTTGTCCATTTCCCTGGGGGTGGTACAGTGTAGTTCTTGTCAATTTCCCTGGGGATGGTACAGTGTAGTTCCTGTCCATTTCCCTGGGGGTTGTACCGTGTGTTTCCTGTCCATTTCGTTGGGGCTGGTACGGTGTAGTTCTTGTCCATGTACCTGGGCGTGTTACGGTGCAGTTCTTGTCTGTTTCCCTGGGGGTGGTACGGTGTAGTTCCTGTCCATTTCCCTTTGGGTGGTACAGTGTAGATCTTGTCCGTTTCCCTGTGGGTGGTATGGTGTAGGTCTTGTCCATTTCCCTGGGGGTTGGTACAGTGTAGTTCTTGTCCATTTCCCTGGGGGTGTACGGTGTAGTTCTTGTCTGTTTCCCTGGGGGTGGTACGGTGCAGTTCCTGTCCATTTCCCTCTGGGTGGTACAGTGTAGTTCTTGTCCATTTCCCTGGGTGTGGTACGGTGTAGTTCTTGTCTGTTTCCCTGGGGGTGGTACGGTGTATTTCCTGTCCATTTCCCTTTGGGTGGTACAGTGTAGTACTTGTCCATTTCCCTGGGGGATGGTACAGTGTAGTTCTTGTCCATTTCCCTGGTGGTGGTATGGTGTAGTTCTTGTCCATTTCCCTGGGGTAGTACAAAGTAGTTCTTGTCCGTTTCCCTGAGGGTGGCACGGTGTAGTTCTTGCCCATTTCTCTGTGGTAAAGTGTAGTTTTTGTCAGTTTCCTTGGGGGTGTTACAGTGTAGTTCTTGTCCATTTCCCTGGGGGTGGTACGGTGTAGTTCTTGTCCATTTCCCTGGGGGTGGTACAGTGTAGTTCCTGTCCATTTCCCTGGGGGTGGTACGGTGTGTTTCCTGTCCATTTCCTTGGGGCTGGTGCGGTGTAGTTCTTGTCCATTTCCCTGGGGATGGTACAGTGTAGTTCTTGTCATTTTCCTTGGGGGTGGTACAGTGTAGTTATTGTCCATTTCCCTGGGGGTGGTATGGTGTAGTTCTTGTCCATTTCCCTGGGGGTTGGTACAGTGTAGTTCTTGTCCATTTCCGTGGGTGTGGTACGGTGTAGTTCTTGTCTGTTTCCCTGGGGGTGGTACGGTGTAGTTCCTGTCCATTTCCCTCTGGGTGGTACAGTGTAGTTCTTGTCCATTTCCGTGGGTGTGGTACGGTGTAGTTCTTGTCTGTTTCCCTGGGGGTGGTATGGTGCAGTTCTTGTCTGTTTCCCTGGGGGTGATATGGTGTAGGTCTTGTTCATTTCCCTGGGGGTGGTACAGTGTAGTTCTTGTCCATTTCCCTGGGGGTGGTACAGTGTAGTTCCTGTCCATTTCCCTGAGGGTGGTCCGGTGTGTTTCCTGTCCATTTCCTTTGGGCTGGTGCGGTGTAGTTCTTGTCCATGTTCCTGGGGGTGGTACAGTGTACTTCTTGTCCATTTCCCTGGGGATGGTACAGTGTAGTTCTTGTCAGTTTCCTTGGGGGTGGTAGGGTGTAGTTCTTGTCCGTTTCCCTGAGGGTGGCACGGTGTAGTTCTTGCCCATTTCTCTGTGGTACAGTGTAGTTTTTGTCCATTTCCCTGGGGGTGGTACGGTGTAGTTTTTGTCCATTTCCCTGGGGGTGTTACTGTGCAGTTCTTGTCTGTTTCCCTGGGGGTGGTACGGTGTGTTTCCTGTCCATTTCCTTCGGCTGGTACGGTGTAGTTCTTGTCCATGTTCCTGGGGATGGTACAGTGTAGTTCTTGTCCATTTCCCTGGGGGTGGTACGGTGTAGTTCTTGTCCATTTCCCTGGGGGTGATACAGTGTAGTTCTTGTCAATTTCCCTGGGGATGGTACAGTGTAGTTCCTGTCCATTTCCCTGGGGGTTGTACCGTGTGTTTCCTGTCCATTTCGTTGGGGCTGGTACGGTGTAGTTCTTGTCCATGTACCTGGGGGTGTTACGGTGCAGTTCTTGTCTGTTTCCCTGGGGGTGGTACGGTGTAGTTCCTGTCCATTTCCCTTTGGGTGGTACAGTGTAGATCTTGTCCGTTTCCCTGTGGGTGGTATGGTGTAGGTCTTGTCCATTTCCCTGGGGGTTGGTACAGTGTAGTTCTTGTCCATTTCCCTGGGGGTGTACGGTGTAGTTCTTGTCTGTTTCCCTGGGGGTGGTACGGTGCAGTTCCTATCCATTTCCCTCTGGGTGGTACAGTGTAGTTCTTGTCCATTTCCCTGGGTGTGGTACGGTGTAGTTCTTGTCTGTTTCCCTGGAGGTGGTACCGTGTAGTTCCTGTCCATTTCCCTTTGGGTGGTACAGTGTAGTACTTGTCCATTTCCCTGGGGGATGGTACAGTGTAGTTCTTGTCCATTTCCCTGGTGGTGGTATGGTGTAGTTCTTGTCCATTCCCCTGGGGTAGTACAAAGTAGTTCTTGTCCGTTTCCCTGAGGGTGGCACGGTGTAGTTCTTGCCCATTTCTCTGTGGTAAAGTGAAGTTTTTGTCAGTTTCCTTGGGGGTGTTACAGTGTAGTTCTTGTCCATTTCCCTGGGGGTGGTACGGTGTAGTTCTTGTCCATTTCCCTGGGGGTGGTACAGTGTAGTTCCTGTCCATTTCCCTGGGGGTGGTACGGTGTGTTTCCTGTCCATTTCCTTGGGGCTTGTGCGGTGTAGTTCTTGTCCATGTTCCTGGGGGTGGTACAGTGTAGTTCTTGTCCATTTCCCTGGGGATGGTACAGTGTAGTTCTTGTCATTTTCCTTGGGGGTGGTACAGTGTAGTTATTGTCCATTTCCCTTGGGGTGGTATGGTGCTGTTCTTGTCCATTTCCCTGGGGGTTGGTACAGTGTAGTTCTTGTCCATTTCCGTGGGTGTGGTACGGTGTAGTTCTTGTCTGTTTCCCTGGGGGTGGTACGGTGTAGTTCCTGTCCATTTCCCTCTGGGTGGTACAGTGTAGTTCTTGTCCATTTCCGTGGGTGTGGTACGGTGTAGTTCTTGTCTGTTTCCCTGGGGGTGGTATGGTGCAGTTCTTGTCTGTTTCCCTGGGGGTGGAATGGTGTAGGTCTTGTTCATTTCCCTGGGGGTGGTACAGTGTAGTTTTTGTCCTTTTCCCTGGGGGTGTTACTGTGCAGTTCTTGTCTGTTTCCCTGGGGGTGGTACGGTGTGTTTCCTGTCCATTTCCTTCGGCTGGTACGGTGTAGTTCATGTCCATGTTCCTGGGGATGGTACAGTGTAGTTCTTGTCCATTTCCCTGGGGTTGGTACGGTGTAGTTCTTGTCTGTTTCCCTGGGGGTGTTATGGTGTAGTTCCTGTCCATTTCCCTTTGGGCGGTACAGTGTAGTACTTGTCCATTTCCCTGGGGATGGTACAGTGTAGTTCCTGTCCATTTCCCTGGGGGTGGTACCGTGTGTTTCCTGTCCATTTCGTTGGGGCTGGTACGGTGTAGTTCCTGTCCATTTCCCTTTGGATGGTACAGTGTAGATCTTGTCCGTTTCCCTGGGGGTGGTATGGTGTTGGTCTTGTCCATTTCCCTGGGGGTTGGTACAGTGTAGTTCTTGTCCATTTCCCTGGGGGTGTACGGTGTAGTTCTTGTCTGTTTCCCTGGGGGTGTACGGTGTAGTTCTTGTCTGTTTCCCTGGGGGTGGTACGGTGCAGTTCCTGTCCATTTCCCTCTGGGTGGTACAGTGTAGTTCTTGTCCATTTCCCTGGGTGTGGTACGGTGTAGTTCTTGTCTGTTTCCCTGGGGGTGGTACGGTGTAGTTCCTGTCCATTTCCCTTTGGGTGGTACAGTGTAGTACTTGTCCATTTCCCTGGGGGATGGTACAGTGTAGTTCTTGTCCATTTCCCTGGTGGTGGTATGGTGTAGTTCTTGTCCATTCCCCTGGGGTAGTACAAAGTAGTTCTTGTCCGTTTCCCTGAGGGTGGCACGGTGTAGTTCTTGCCCATTTCTCTGTGGTAAAGATTAGTTTTTGTCAGTTTCCTTGGGGGTGTTACAGTGTAGTTCTTGTCCTTTTCCCTGGGGGTGGTACGGTGTAGTTCTTGTCCATTTCCCTGGGGGTGGTACAGTGTAGTTCCTGTCCATTTCCCTGGGGGTGGTACGGTGTGTTTCCTGTCCATTTCCTTGGGGCTGGTGCGGTGTAGTTCTTGTCCATGTTCCTGGGGGTGGTACAGTGTAGTTCTTGTCCATTTCCCTGGGGATGGTGCAGTGTAGTTCTTGTCAGTTTCCTTGGGGGTGGTACAGTGTAGTTATTGTCCATTTCCCTGGGGGTGGTATGGTGTAGTTCTTGTCCATTTCCCTGGGGGATGGTACACTGTAGTTCTTGTCCATTTCCCTGGGGGTGCTACGGTGTAGTTCTTGTCCATTTCCCTGGGGGTGGTACAGTGTGTTTCCTGTCCATTTTCTTGGGGCTGGTACGGTGTAGTTCTTGTCCATGTTCCTGGGGGTGGTACAGTGTAGTTCCTGTCAATTTCCCTGGGGATGGTACAGTGTAGTTCTTGTCAGTTTCCTTGGGGGTGGTATGGTGTAGTTCTTGTCCATTTCCCTGGGGGTGCTACCGTGTAGTTCTTGTCCATTTCCCTGGGGGTGGTATGGTGTAGTTCTTGTCCATTTCCCTGGGGTAGTACAAAGTAGTTCTTGTCCGTTTCCCTGAGGGTGGCACGGTGTAGTTCTTGCCCATTTCTCTGTGGTACAGTGTAGTTTTTGTCCAGTTCCCTGGAGGTGGTACGGTGTAGATTTTGTGCATTTCCCTGGGGGTGTTACTGTGCAGTTCTTGTCTGTTTCCCTGGGGGTGGTACGGTGTGTTTCCTGTCCATTTCCTTCGGCTGGTACGGTGTAGTTCTTGTCCATGTTCCTGGGGATGGTACAGTGTAGTTCTTGTCCATTTCCCTGGGGGTGGTACGGTGTAGTTCTTGTCCATTTCCCTGGGGGTGGTACAGTGTAGTTCTTGTCAATTTCCCTGGGGATGGTACAGTGTAGTTCCTGTCCATTTCCCTGGGGGTTGTACCCTGTGTTTCCTGTCCATTTCGTTGGGGCTGGTACGGTGTAGTTCTTGTCCATGTACCTGGGGGTGCTACGGTGCAGTTCTTGTCCATTTCCCTTTGGGTGGTACAGTGTAGATCTTGTCCGTTTCCCTGTGGGTGGTATGGTGTAGGTCTTGTCCATTTCCCTGGGGGTTGGTACAGTGTAGTTCTTGTCCATTTCCGTGGGTGTGGTACGGTGTAGTTCTTGTCTGTTTCCCTGGGGGTGGTATGGTGCAGTTCTTGTCTGTTTCCCTGGGGGTGGTATGGTGTAGGTCTTGTTCATTTCCCTGTGGGTGGTACAGTGTAGTTCTTGTCCATTTCCCTGGGGGTGGTACAGTGTAGTTCCTGTCCATTTCCCTGGGGGTGGTACGGTGTGTTTCCTGAACATTTCCTTCGGGCTGGTGCGGTGTAGTTCTTGTCCATGTTCCTGGGGGTGGTACAGTGTAGTTCTTGTCCATTTCCCTGGGGATGGTACAGTGTAGTTCTTGTCAGTTTCCTTGGGGGTGGTAAAGTGTAGTTATTGTCCATTTCCCTGGCGGTGGTATGATGTAGTTCTTGTCCATTTCCCTGGGGGATGGTACACTGTAGTTCTTGTCCATTTCCCTGGGGGTGCTACGGTGTAGTTCTTGTCCATTTCCCTGGGGGTGGTACAGGGTGTTTCCTGTCCATTTTCTTGGGGCTGGTACGGTGTAGTTCTTGTCCATGTTCCTGAGGGTGGTACAGTGTAGTTCCTGTCCATTTCCCTGGGGATGGTACAGTGTAGTTCTTGTCAGTTTCCTTGGGGGTGGTATGGTGTAGTTCTTGTCCATTTCCCTGGGGGTGCTACCGTGTAGTTCTTGTCCATTTCCCTGGGGGTGGTATGGTGTAGTTCTTGTCCTTTTCCCTGGGGTAGTACAAAGTAGTTCTTGTCCGTTTCCCTGAGGGTGGCACGGTGTAGTTCTTGCCCATTTCTCTGTGGTACAGTGTAGTTTTTGTCCATTTCCCTGGAGGTGGTACGGTGTAGTTTTTGTCCATTTCCCTGGGGGTGCTACCGTGTAGTTCTTGTCCATTTCCCTGGGGGTTGGTACAGTGTACTACTTGTCCATTTCCCTGGGGGTGTACGGTGTAGTTCTTGTCTGTTTCCCTGGGGGTGGTACGGTGCAGTTCCTGTCCATTTCCCTCTGGGTGGTACAGTGTAGTTCTTGTCCATTTCCCTGGGTGTGGTACGGTGTAGTTCTTGTCTGTTTCCCTGGGGGTGGTACGGTGTAGTTCCTGTCCATTTACTTTGGGTGGTACAGTGTAGTACTTGTCCATTTCCCTGGGGGATGGCACAGTGTAGTTCTTTTCCATTTCCCTGGTGGTGGTATGGTGTAGTTCTTGTCCATTTCCCTGGGGTAGTACAAAGTAGTTCTTGTCCGTTTCCCTGAGGGTGGCACGGTGTAGTTCTTGCCCATTTCTCTGTGGTAAAGTGTAGTTTTTGTCAGTTTCCTTGAGGGTGTTACAGTGTAGTTCTTGTCCATTTCCCTGGGGGTGGTACGGTGTAGTTCTTGTCCATTTCCCTGGGGGTGGTACAGTGTAGTTCCTGTCCATTTCCCTGGGGGTGGTACGGTGTGTTTCCTGTCCATTTCCTTCGGGCTGGTGCGGTGTAGTTCTTGTCCATGTTCCTGGGGGTGGTACAGTGTAGTTCTTGTCCATTTCCCTGGGGGTGGTACAGTGTAGTTCTTGTCATTTTCCTTGGGGGTGGTACAGTGTAGTTATTGTCCATTTCCCTGGGGGTGGTATGGTGTAGTTCTTGTCCATTTCCCTGAGGGTTGGTACAGTGTAGTTCTTGTCCATTTCCGTGGGTGTGGTACGGTGTAGTTCTTGTCTGTTTCCCTGGGGGTGGTACGGTGTAGTTCCTGTCCATTTCCCTCTGGGTGGTACAGTGTAGTTCTTGTCCATTTCCGTGGGTGTGGTACGGTGTAGTTCTTGTCTGTTTCCCTGGGGGTGGTATGGTGCAGTTCTTGTCTGTTTCCCTGGGGGTGGTATGGTGTAGGTCTTGGTCATTTCCCTGGGGGTGGTACAGTGTAGTTCTTGTCCATTTCCCTGGGGGTGGTACAGTGTAGTTCCTGTCCATTTCCCTGGGGGTGGTCCGGTGTGTTTCCTGTCCATTTCCTTTGGGCTGGTGCGGTGTAGTTCTTGTCCATGTTCCTGGGGGTGGTACAGTGTAGTTCTTGTCCATTTCCCTGGGGATGGTACAGTGTAGTTCTTGTCAGTTTCCTTGGGGGTGGTAGGGTGTAGTTCTTGTCCGTTTCCCTGAGGGTGGCACGGTGTAATTCTTGCCCATTTCTCTGTGGTTCAGTGTAGTTTTTGTCCATTTCCCTGGGGGTGGTACAGTGTAATTTTTGTCCATTTCCCTGGGGGTGTTACTGTGCAGTTCTTGTCTGTTTCCCTGGGGGTGGTACGGTGTGTTTCCTGTCCATTTCCTTCGGCTGGTACGGTGTAGTTCTTGTCCATGTTCCTGGGGATGGTACAGTGTAGTTCTTGTCCATTTCCCTGGGGGTGGTACGGTGCAGTTCTTGTCTGTTTCCCTGGGGGTGGAATGGTGTAGGTCTTGTTCATTTCCCTGGGGGTGGTACAGTGTAGTTTTTGTCCTTTTCCCTGGGGGTGTTACTGTGCAGTTCTTGTCTGTTTCCCTGGGGGTGGTACGGTGTGTTTCCTGTCCATTTCCTTCGGCTGGTACAGTGTAGTTCTTGTCCATTTCCCTGGGGGTGGTACGGTGTAGTTCTTGTCCATTTCCCTGGGGGTGGTACAGTGTAGTTCTTGTCAATTTCCCTGGGGATGGTACAGTGTAGTTCCTGTCCATTTCCCTGGGGGTTGTACCATGTGTTTCCTGTCCGTTTCCCTGTGGGTGGTATGGTGTAGGTCTTGTCCATTTCCCTGGGGGTTGGTACAGTGTAGTTCTTGTCCATTTCCCTGGGGGTGTACGGTGTAGTTCTTGTCTGTTTCCCTGGGGGTGGTACAGTGTAGTTCCTGTCCATTTCCCTGGGGGTGGTACGGTGTGTTTCCTGTCCATTTCCTTGGGGCTGGTGCGGTGTAGTTCTTGTCCATGTTCCTGGGGATGGTACAGTGTAGTTCTTGTCCATTTCCCTGGGGGTGGTACGGTGTAGTTCTTGTCCATTTCCCTGGGGGTGGTACAGTGTAGTTCTTGTCAATTTCCCTGGGGATGGTACAGTGTAGTTCCTGTCCATTTCCCTGGGGGTTGTACCGTGTGTTTCCTGTCCGTTTCCCTGTGGGTGGTATGGTGTAGGTCTTGTCCATTTCCCTGGGGGTTGGTACAGTGTAGTTCTTGTCCATTTCCCTGGGGGTGTACGGTGTAGTTCTTGTCTGTTTCCCTGGGGGTGGTACGGTGCAGTTCCTGTCCATTTCCCTCTGGGTGGTACCGTGTAGTTCTTGTCCATTTCCCTGGGGGATGGTACAGTGTAGTTCTTGTCCATTTCCCTGGTGGTGGTATGGTGTAGTTCTTGTCCATTTCCCTGGGGTAGTACAAAGTAGTTCTTGTCCGTTTCCCTGAGGGTGGCACGGTGTAGTTCTTGTCCATTTCTCTGTGGTAAAGTGTAGTTTTTGTCAGTTTCCTTGGGGGTGTTACAGTGTAGTTCTTGTCCATTTCCCTGGGGGTGGTACGGTGTAGTTCTTGTCCATTTCCCTGGGGGTGGTACAGTGTAGTTCCTGTCCATTTCCCTGGGGGTGGTACGGTGTGTTTCCTGTCCATTTCCTTGGGGCTGGTGCGGTGTAGTTCTTGTCAATTTCCCTGGGGATGGTACAGTGTAGTTCCTGTCCATTTCCCTGGGGGTTGTACCCTGTGTTTCCTGTCCATTTCGTTGGGGCTGGTGCGGTGTAGTACTTGTCCATGTTCCTGGGGGTGGTACAGTGTAGTTCTTGTCCATTTTCCTGGGGATGGTACAGTGTAGTTCTTGTCAGTTTCCTTGGGGGTGGTACAGTGTAGTTATTGTCCATTTCCCTGGGGGTGGTATGGTGTAGTTCTTGTCCATTTCCCTGGGGGATGGTACACTGTAGTTCTTGTCCATTTCCCTGGGGGTGGTACGGTGTAGTTCTTGTCCATTTCCCTGGGGGTGGTACAGTGTAGTTCCTGTCCATTTCCCTGGGGGTGGTACGGTGTGTTTCCTGTCCATTTCCTTGGGGCTGGTGCGGTGTAGTTCTTGTCCATGTTCCTGGGGGTGGTACAGTGTAGTTCTTGTCCATTTCCCTGGGGATGGTACAGTGTAGTTCTTGTCATTTTCCTTGGGGGTGGTACAGTGTAGTTATTGTCCATTTCCCTGGGGGTGGTATGGTGCAGTTCTTGTCCATTTCCCTGGGGGTTGGTACAGTGTAGTTCTTGTCCATTTCCGTGGGTGTGGTACGGTGTAGTTCTTGTCTGTTTCCCTGGGGGTGGTACGGTGTAGTTCCTGTCCATTTCCCTCTGGGTGGTACAGTGTAGTTCTTGTCCATTTCCGTGGGTGTGGTACGGTGTAGTTCTTGTCTGTTTCCCTGGGGGTGGTATGGTGCAGTTCTTGTCTGTTTCCCTGGGGGTGGAATGGTGTAGGTCTTGTTCATTTCCCTGGGGGTGGTACAGTGTAGTTTTTGTCCTTTTCCCTGGGGGTGTTACTGTGCAGTTCTTGTCTGTTTCCCTGGGGGTGGTACGGTGTGTTTCCTGTCCATTTCCTTCGGCTGGTACGGTGTAGTTCTTGTCCATGTTCCTGGGGATGGTACAGTGTAGTTCTTGTCCATTTCCCTGGGGGTGGTACGGTGTAGTTCTTGTCTGTTTCCCTGGGGGTGTTATGGTGTAGTTCCTGTCCATTTCCCTTTGGGCGGTACAGTGTAGTACTTGTCCATTTCCCTGGGGATGGTACAGTGTAGTTCCTGTCCATTTCCCTGGGGGTGGTACCGTGTGTTTCCTGTCCATTTCGTTGGGGCTGGTACGGTGTAGTTCCTGTCCATTTCCCTTTGGTTGGTACAGTGTAGATCTTGTCCGTTTCCCTGGGGGTGGTATGGTGTAGGTCTTGTCCATTTCCCTGGGGGTTGGTACAGTGTAGTTCTTGTCCATTTCCCTGGGGGTGTTACTGTGCAGTTCTTGTCTGTTTCCCTGGGGGTGGTACGGTGTGTTTCCTGTCCATTTCCTTCGGCTGGTACGGTGTAGTTCTTGTCCATGTTCCTGGGGATGGTACAGTGTAGTTCTTGTCCATTTCCCTGGGGGTGGTACGGTGTAGTTCTTGTCCATTTCCCTGGGGGTGGTACAGTGTAGTTCTTGTCAATTTCCCTGGGGATGGTACAGTGTAGTTCCTGTCCATTTCCCTGGGGGTTGTACCGTTTGTTTCCTGTCCGTTTCCCTGTGGGTGGTATGGTGTAGGTCTTGTCAATTTCCCTGGGGGTTGGTACAGTGTAGTTCTTGTCCATTTCCCTGGGGGTGTACGGTGTAGTTCTTGTCTGTTTCCCTGGGGGTGGTACGGTGCAGTTCCTGTCCATTTCCCTCTGGGTGGTACCGTGTAGTTCTTGTCCATTTCCCTGGGTGTGGTACGGTGTAGTTCTTGTCTGTTTCCCTGGGGGTGGTACGGTGTAGTTCCTGTCCATTTCCCTTTGGGTGGTACAGTGTAGTACTTGTCCATTTCCCTGGGGGATGGTACAGTGTAGTTCTTGTCCATTTCCCTGGTGGTGGTATGGTGTAGTTCTTGTCCATTTCCCTGGGGTAGTACAAAGTAGTTCTCGTCCGTTTCCCTGAGGGTGGCACGGTGTAGTTCTTGCCCATTTCTCTGTGGTAAAGTGTAGTTTTTGTCAGTTTCCTTGGGGGTGTTACAGTGTAGTCCTTGTCCATTTCCCTGGGGGTGGTACGGTGTAGTTCTTGTCCATTTCCCTGGGGGTGGTACAGTGTAGTTCCTGTCCATTTCCCTGGGGGTGGTACGGTGTGTTTCCTGTCCATTTCCTTGGGGCTGGTGCGGTGTAGTTCTTGTCCATGTTCCTGGGGGTGGTACAGTGTAGTTCTTGTCCATTTCCCTGGGGATGGTACAGTGTAGTTCTTGTCATTTTCCTTGGGGGTGGTACAGTGTAGTTATTGTCCATTTCCCTGGGGGTGGTATGGTGCAGTTCTTGTCCATTTCCCTGGGGATTGGTACAGTGTAGTTCTTGTCCATTTCCGTGGGTGTGGTACGGTGTAGTTCTTGTCTGTTTCCCTGGGGGTGGTACGGTGTAGTTCCTGTCCATTTCCCTCTGGGTGGTACAGTGTAGTTCTTGTCCATTTCCGTGGGTGTGGTACGGTGTAGTTCTTGTCTGTTTCCCTGGGGGTGGTATGGTGCAGTTCTTGTCTGTTTCCCTGGGGGTGGAATGGTGTAGGTCTTGTTCATTTCCCTGGGGGTGGTACAGTGTAGTTTTTGTCCTTTTCCCTGGGGGTGTTACTGTGCAGTTCTTGTCTGTTTCCCTGGGGGTGGTACGGTGTGTTTCCTGTCCATTTCCTTCGGCTGGTACGGTGTAGTTCTTGTCCATGTTCCTGGGGACGGTACAGTGTAGTTCTTGTCCATTTCCCTGGGGGTGGTACGGTGTAGTTCTTGTCTGTTTCCCTGGGGGTGTTATGGTGTAGTTCCTGTCCATTTCCCTTTGGGCGGTACAGTGTAGTACTTGTCCATTTCCCTGGGGATGGTACAGTGTAGTTCCTGTCCATTTCCCTGGGGGTGGTACCGTGTGTTTCCTGTCCATTTCGTTGGGGCTGGTACGGTGTAGTTCCTGTCCATTTCCCTTTGGGTGGTACAGTGTAGATCTTGTCCGTTTCCCTGGGGGTGGTATGGTGTAGGTCTTGTCCATTTCCCTGGGGGTTGGTACAGTGTAGTTCTTGTCCATTTCCCTGGGGGTGTACGGTGTAGTTCTTGTCTGTTTCCCTGGGGGTGGTACGGTGCAGTTCCTGTCCATTTCCCTCTGGGTGGTACAGTGTAGTTCTTGTCCATTTCCCTGGGTGTGGTACGGTGTAGTTCTTGTCTGTTTCCCTGGGGGTGGTACGGTGTAGTTCCTGTCCATTTCCCTTTGGGTGGTACAGTGTAGTACTTGTCCATTTCCCTGGGGGATGGTACAGTGTAGTTCTTGTCCATTTCCCTGGTGGTGGTACAGTGTAGTTCTTGTCCATTTCCCTGGGGATGGTACAGTGTAGTTCTTGTCAGTTTCCTTGGGGGTGGTACAGTGTAGTTATTGTCCATTTCCCTGGGGGTGGTATGATGTAGTTCTTGTCCATTTCCCTGGGGGATGGTACACTGTAGTTCTTGTCCATTTCCCTGGGGGTGCTACGGTGTAGTTCTTGTCCATTTCCCTGGGGGTGGTACAGTGTGTTTCCTGTCCATTTTCTTGGGGCTGGTACGGTGTAGTTCTTGTCCATGTTCCTGGGGGTGGTACAGTATAGTTCTTGTCCATGTTCCTCGGGGTGGTACAGTGTAGTTCTTGTCCATTTCCATGGGGGTGGTACAGTGTAGTTTTTGTCCTTTTCCCTGGGGGTGTTACTGTGCAGTTCTTGTCTGTTTCCCTGGGGGTGGTACGGTGTGTTTCCTGTCCATTTCCTTCGGCTGGTACGGTGTAGTTCTTGTCCATGTTCCTGGGGATGGTACAGTGTAGTTCTTGTCCATTTCCCTTGGGGTGGTACGGTGTAGTTCTTGTCTGTTTCCCTGGGGGTGTTATGGTGTAGTTCCTGTCCATTTCCCTTTGGGCGGTACAGTGTAGTACTTGTCCATTTCCCTGGGGATGGTACAGTGTAGTTCCTGTCCATTTCCCTGGGGGTGGTACCGTGTGTTTCCTGTCCATTTCGTTGGGGCTGGTACGGTGTAGTTCTTGTCTGTTTCCCTGGGTGTGGTACGGTGCAGTTCCTGTCCATTTCCCTCTGGGTGGTACAGTGTAGTTCTTGTCCATTTCCCTGGGTGTGGTACGGTGTAGTTCTTGTCTGTTTCCCTGGGGGTGGTACGGTGTAGTTCCTGTCCATTTCCCTTTGGGTGGTACAGTGTAGTACTTGTCCATTTCCCTGGGGGATGGTACAGTGTAGTTCTTGTCCATTTCCCTGGTGGTGGTATGGTGTAGTTCTTGTCCATTTCCCTGGGGTAGTACAAAGTAGTTCTTGTCCGTTTCCCTGAGGGTGGCACGGTGTAGTTCTTGCCCATTTCTCTGTGGTAAAGTGTAGTTTTTGTCAGTTTCCTTGGGGGTGTTACAGTGTAGTTCTTGTCCTTTTCCCTGAGGGTGGTACGGTGTAGTTCTTGTCCATTTCCCTGGGGGTGGTACAGTGTAGTTCCTGTCCATTTCCCTGGGGGTGGTACGGTGTGTTTCCTGTCCATTTCCTTGGGGCTGGTGCGGTGTAGTTCTTGTCCATGTTCCTGGGGGTGGTACAGTGTAGTTCTTGTCCATTTCCCTGGGGATGGTACAGTCTAGTTCTTGTCAGTTTCCTTGGGGGTGGTACAGTGTAGTTATTGTCCATTTCCCTGGGGGTGGTATGGTGTAGATCTTGTCCATTTCCCTGGGGGATGGTACACTGTAGCTCTTGTCCATTTCCCTGGGGGTGCTACGGTGTAGTTCTTGTCCATTTCCCTGGGGGTGGTACAGTGTGTTTCCTGTCCATTTTCTTGGGGCTGGTACGGTGTAGTTCTTGTCCATGTTCCTGGGGGTGGTACAGTGTAGTTCCTGTCAATTTCCCTGGGGATGGTACAGTGTAGTTCTTGTCAGTTTCCTTGGGGGTGGTATGGTGTAGTTCTTGTCCATTTCCCTGGGGGTGCTACCGTGTAGTTCTTGTCCATTTCCCTGGGGGTGGTATGGTGTAGTTCTTGTCCATTTCCCTGGGCTAGTACAAAGTAGTTCTTGTCCGTTTCCCTGAGGGTGGCACGGTGTAGTTCTTGCCCATTTCTCTGTGGTACAGTGTAGTTTTTGTCCATTTCCCTGGAGGTGGTACGGTGTAGTTTTTGTCCATTTCCCTGGGGGTGTTACTGTGCAGTTCTTGTCTGTTTCCCTGGGGGTGGTACGGTGTGTTTCCTGTCCATTTCCTTCGGCTGGTACGGTGTAGTTCTTGTCCATGTTCCTGGGGATGGTACAGTGTAGTTCTTGTCCATTTCCCTGGGGGTGGTACGGTGTAGTTCTTGTCCATTTCCCTGGGGGTGGTACAGTGTAGTTCTTGTCAATTTCCCTGGGGATGGTACAGTGTAGTTCCTGTCCATTTCCCTGGGGGTTGTACCCTGTGTTTCCTGTCCATTTCGTTGGGGCTGGTGCGGTGTAGTACTTGTCCATGTTCCTGGGGGTGGTACAGTGTAGTTCTTGTCCATTTTCCTGGGGATGGTACAGTGTAGTTCTTGTCAGTTTCCTTGGGGGTGGTACAGTGTAGTTATTGTCCATTTCCCTGGGGGTGGTATGGTGTAGTTCTTGTCCATTTCCCTGGGGGATGGTACACTGTAGTTCTTGTCCATTTCCCTGGGGGTGCTACGGTGTAGTACTTGTCCATTTCCCTGGGGGTGGTACAGGGTGTTTCCTGTCCATTTTCTTGGGGCTGGTACGGTGTAGTTCTTGTCCATGTTCCTGGGGGTGGTACAGTGTAGTTCCTGTCCATTTCCCTGGGGATGGTAAAGTGTAGTTCTTGTCAGTTTCCTTGGGGGTGGTATGGTGTAGTTCTTGTCCATTTCCCTTTGGGTGGTACAGTGTAGATCTTGTCCGTTTCCCTGTGGGTGGTATGGTGTAGGTCTTGTCCATTTCCCTGGGGGTTGGTACAGTGTAGTTCTTGTCCATTTCCGTGGGTGTGGTACGGTGTAGTTCTTGTCTGTTTCCCTGGGGGTGGTACGGTGTAGTTCCTGTCCATTTCCCTCTGGGTGGTACAGTGTATTTCTTGTCCATTTCCGTGGGTGTGGTACGGTGTAGTTCTTGTCTGTTTCCCTGGGGGTGGTATGGTGCAGTTCTTGTCTGTTTCCCTGGGGGTGGTATGGTGTAGGTCTTGTTCATTTCCCTGGGGGTGGAACAGTGTAGTTCCTGTCCATTTCCCTGGGGGTGGTCCGATGTGTTTCCTGTCCATTTCCTTTGGGCTGGTGCGGTGTAGTTCTTGTCCATGTTCCTGGGGGTGGTACAGTGTAGTTCTTGTCCATTTCCCTGGGGATGGTACAGTGTAGTTCTTGTCAGTTTCCTTGGGGGTGGTACAGTGTAGTTCTTGTCCATTTCCCTCGGGGTGGTATGGTGTAGTTCTTGTCCATTTCCCTGGGGGATGGTACAGTGTAGTTCTTGTCCATTTCCCTGGGGGTGCTACGGTGTAGTTCTTGTCCATTTCCCTGGGGGTGGTACAGTGTGTTTCCTGTCCATTTTCTTGGGGCTGGTACGGTGTAGTTCTTGTCCATTTCCCTGGGGATGGTACAGTGTAGTTCTTGTCAGTTTCCTCGGGGGTGGTATGGTGTAGTTCTTGTCCATTTCCCTGGGGGATGGTACAGTGTAGTTCTTGTCCATTTCCCTGGGGGTGGTATGGTGTAGTTCTTGTCAGTTTCCCTGGGGGTGCTACCGTGTAGTTCTTGTCCATTTCCCTGTGGGTGGTATGGTGTAGTTCTTGTCCATTACCCTTCGGTAGTACAAAGTAGTTCTTGTCCGTTTCCCTGAGGGTGGCACGGTGTAGTTCTTGCCCATTTCTCTGTGGTACAGTGTAGTTCTTGTCCGTTTCCCTGAGGGTGGCACGGTGTAGTTCTTGCCCATTTCTCTGTGGTACAGTGTAGTTTTTGTCTGTTTCCCTGGGGGTGGTACGGTGTGTTTCCTGTACATTTCCTTCGTCTGGTACGGTGTAGTTCTTGTCCATGTTCCTGGGGATGGTACAGTGTAGTTCTTGTCCATTTCCCTGGGGGTGGTACGGTGTAGTTCTTGTCTGTTTCCCTGGGGGTGTTATGGTGTAGTTCCTGTCCATTTCCCTTTGGGCGGTACAGTGTAGTACTTGTCCATTTCCCTGGGGATGGTACAGTGTAGTTCCTGTCCATTTCCCTGGGGGTAGTACCGTGTGTTTCCTGTCCATTTCGTTGGGGCTGGTACGGTGTAGTTCCTGTCCATTTCCCTTTGGGTGGTACAGTGTAGATCTTGTCCGTTTCCCTCGGGGTGGTATAGTGTAGTTCTTGTCCATTTCCCTGGGGGTGGTACGGTGTAGTTCTTGTCTGTTTCCCTGGGGGTGTTATGGTGTAGTTCCTGTCCATTTCCCTTTGGGCGGTACAGTGTAGTACTTGTCCATTTCCCTGGGGATGGTACAGTGTAGTTCCTGTCCATTTCCCTGGGGGTGGTACCGTGTGTTTCCTGTCCATTTCGTTGGGGCTGGTACGGTGTAGTTCCTGTCCATTTCCCTTTGGGTGGTACAGTGTAGATCTTGTCCGTTTCCCTGGGGGTGGTATGGTGTAGGTCTTGTCCATTTCCCTGGGGGTTGGTACAGTGTAGTTCTTGTCCATTTCCCTGGGGGTGTACGGTGTTGTTCTTGTCTGTTTCCCTGGGTGTGGTACGGTGCAGTTCCTGTCCATTTCCCTCTGGGTGGTACAGTGTAGTTCTTGTCCATTTCCCTGGGTGTGGTACGGTGTAGTTCTTGTCTGTTTCCCTGGGGGTGGTACGGTGTAGTTCCTGTCCATTTCCCTTTGGGTGGTACAGTGTAGTACTTGTCCATTTCCCTGGGGGATGGTACAGTGTAGTTCTTGTCCATTTCCCTGGTGGTGGTATGGTGTAGTTCTTGTCCATTTCCCTGGGGTAGTACAAAGTAGTTCTTGTCCGTTTCCCTGAGGGTGGCACGGTGTAGTTCTTGCCCATTTCTCTGTGGTAAAGTGTAGTTTTTGTCAGTTTCCTTGGGGGTGTTACAGTGTAGTTCTTGTCCTTTTCCCTGGGGGTGGTACGGTGTAGTTCTTGTCCATTTCCCTGGGGGTGGTACAGTGTAGTTCCTGTCCATTTCCCTGGGGGTGGTACGGTGTGTTTCCTGTCCATTTCCTTGGGGCTGGTGCGGTGTAGTTCTTGTCCATGTTCCTGGGGGTGGTACAGTGTAGTTCTTGTCCATTTCCCTGGGGATGGTACAGTCTAGTTCTTGTCAGTTTCCTTGGGGGTGGTACAGTGTAGTTATTGTCCATTTCCCTGGGGGTGGTATGGTGTAGATCTTGTCCATTTCCCTGGGGGATGGTACACTGTAGTTCTTGTCCATTTCCCTGGGGGTGCTACGGTGTAGTTCTTGTCCATTTCACTGGGGGTGGTACAGTGTGTTTCCTGTCCATTTTCTTGGGGCTGGTACGGTGTAGTTCTTGTCCATGTTCCTGGGGGTGGTACAGTGTAGTTCCTGTCAATTTCCCTGGGGATGGTACAGTGTGGTTCTTGTCAGTTTCCTTGGGGGTGGTATGGTGTAGTTCTTGTCCATTTCCCTGGGGGTGCTACCGTGTAGTTCTTGTCCATTTCCCTGGGGGTGGTATGGTGTAGTTCTTGTCCATTTCCCTGGGCTAGTACAAAGTAGTTCTTGTCCGTTTCCCTGAGGGTGGCACGGTGTAGTTCTTGCCCATTTCTCTGTGGTACAGTGTAGTTATTGTCCATTTCCCTGGGGGTGGTATGGTGTAGATCTTGTCCATTTCCCTGGGGGATGGTACACTGTAGTTCTTGTCCATTTCCCTGGGGGTGCTACGGTGTAGTTCTTGTCCATTTCCCTGGGGGTGGTACAGTGTGTTTCCTGTCCATTTTCTTGGGGCTGGTACGGTGTAGTTCTTGTCCATGTTCCTGGGGGTGGTACAGTGTAGTTCCTGTCAATTTCCCTGGGGATGGTACAGTGTAGTTCTTGTCAGTTTCCTTGGGGGTGGTATGGTGTAGTTCTTGTCCATTTCCCTGGGGGTGCTACCGTGTAGTTCTTGTCCATTTCCCTGGGGGTGGTATGGTGTAGTTCTTGTCCATTTCCCTGGGCTAGTACAAAGTAGTTCTTGTCCGTTTCCCTGAGGGTGGCACGGTGTAGTTCTTGCCCATTTCTCTGTGGTACAGTGTAGTTTTTGTCCATTTCCCTGGAGGTGGTACGGTGTAGTTTTTGTCCATTTCCCTGGGGGTGTTACTGTGCAGTTCTTGTCTGTTTCCCTGGGGGTGGTACGGTGTGTTTCCTGTCCATTTCCTTCGGCTGGTACGGTGTAGTTCTTGTCCATGTTCCTGGGGATGGTACAGTGTAGTTCTTGTCCATTTCCCTGGGGGTGGTACGGTGTAGTTCTTGTCCATTTCCCTGGGGGTGGTACAGTGTAGTTCTTGTCAATTTCCCTGGGGATGGTACAGTGTAGTTCCTGTCCATTTCCCTGGGGGTTGTACCCTGTGTTTCCTGTCCATTTCGTTGGGGCTGGTGCGGTGTAGTACTTGTCCATGTTCCTGGGGGTGGTACAGTGTAGTTCTTGTCCATTTTCCTGGGGATGGTACAGTGTAGTTCTTGTCAGTTTCCTTGGGGGTGGTACAGTGTAGTTATTGTCCATTTCCCTGGGGGTGGTATGGTGTAGTTCTTGTCCATTTCCCTGGGGGATGGTACACTGTAGTTCTTGTCCATTTCCCTGGGGGTGCTACGGTGTAGTACTTGTCCATTTCCCTGGGGGTGGTACAGGGTGTTTCCTGTCCATTTTCTTGGGGCTGGTACGGTGTAGTTCTTGTCCATGTTCCAGGGGGTGGTACAGTGTAGTTCCTGTCCATTTCCCTGGGGATGGTAAAGTGTAGTTCTTGTCAGTTTCCTTGGGGGTGGTATGGTGTAGTTCTTGTCCATTTCCCTTTGGGTGGTACAGTGTAGATCTTGTCCGTTTCCCTGTGGGTGGTATGGTGTAGGTCTTGTCCATTTCCCTGGGGGTTGGTACAGTGTAGTTCTTGTCCATTTCCGTGGGTGTGGTACGGTGTAGTTCTTGTCTGTTTCTCTGGGGGTGGTACGGTGTAGTTCCTGTCCATTTCCCTCTGGGTGGTACAGTGTATTTCTTGTCCATTTCCGTGGGTGTGGTACGGTGTAGTTCTTGTCTGTTTCCCTGGGGGTGGTATGGTGCAGTTCTTGTCTGTTTCCCTGGGGGTGGTATGGTGTAGGTCTTGTTCATTTCCCTGGGGGTGGAACAGTGTAGTTCCTGTCCATTTCCCTGGGGGTGGTCCGATGTGTTTCCTGTCCATTTCCTTTGGGCTGGTGCGGTGTAGTTCTTGTCCATGTTCCTGGGGGTGGTACAGTGTAGTTCTTGTCCATTTCCCTGGGGATGGTACAGTGTAGTTCTTGTCAGTTTCCTTGGGGGTGGTACAGTGTAGTTCTTGTCCATTTCCCTGGGGGTGGTATGGTGTAGTTCTTGTCCATTTCCCTGGGGGATGGTACAGTGTAGTTCTTGTCCATTTCCCTGGGGGTGCTACGGTGTAGTTCTTGTCCATTTCCCTGGGGGTGGTACAGTGTGTTTCCTGTCCATTTTCTTGGGGCTGGTACGGTGTAGTTCTTGTCCATTTCCCTGGGGATGGTACAGTGTAGTTCTTGTCAGTTTCCTCGGGGGTGGTATGGTGTAGTTCTTGTCCATTTCCCTGGGTGTGGTACGGTGTAGTTCTTGTCTGTTTCCCTGGGGGTGGTACGGTGTAGTTCCTGTCCATTTCCCTTTGGGTGGTACAGTGTAGTACTTGTCCATTTCCCTGGGGGATGGTACAGTGTAGTTCTTGTCCATTTCCCTGGTGGTGGTACAGTGTAGTTCTTGTCCATTTCCCTGGGGATGGTACAGTGTAGTTCTTGTCAGTTTCCTTGGGGGTGGTACAGTGTAGTTATTGTCCATTTCCCTGGGGGTGGTATGGTGTAGTTCTTGTCCATTTCCCTGGGGGATGGTACACTGTAGTTCTTGTCCATTTCCCTGGGGGTGCTACGGTGTAGTTCTTGTCCATTTCCCTGGGGGTGGTACAGTGTGTTTCCTGTCCATTTTCTTGGGGCTGGTACGGTGTAGTTCTTGTCCATGTTCCTGGGGGTGGTACAGTGTAGTTCTTGTCCATGTTCCTGGGGGTGGTACAGTGTAGTTCTTGTCCATTTCCCTGGGGGTGGTACAGTGTAGTTTTTGTCCTTTTCCCTGGGGGTGTTACTGTGCAGTTCTTGTCTGTTTCCCTGGGGGTGGTACGGTGTGTTTCCTGTCCATTTCCTTCGGCTGGTACGGTGTAGTTCTTGTCCATGTTCCTGGGGATGGTACAGTGTAGTTCTTGTCCATTTCCCTGGGGGTGGTACGGTGTAGTTCTTGTCTGTTTCCCTGGGGGTGTTATGGTGTAGTTCCTGTCCATTTCCCTTTGGGCGGTACAGTGTAGTACTTGTCCATTTCCCTGGGGATGGTACAGTGTAGTTCCTGTCCATTTCCCTGGGGGTGGTACCGTGTGTTTCCTGTCCATTTCGTTGGGGCTGGTACGGTGTAGTTCCTGTCCATTTCCCTTTGGGTGGTACAGTGTAGATCATGTCCGTTTCCCTGGGGGTGGTATGGTGTAGGTCTTGTCCATTTCCCTGGGGGTTGGTACAGTGTAGTTCTTGTCCATTTCCCTGGGGGTGTACGGTGTAGTTCTTGTCTGTTTCCCTGGGTGTGGTACGGTGCAGTTCCTGTCCATTTCCCTCTGGGTGGTACAGTGTAGTTCTTGTCCATTTCCCTGGGTGTGGTACGGTGTAGTTCTTGTCTGTTTCCCTGGGGGTGGTACGGTGTAGTTCCTGTCCATTTCCCTTTGGGTGGTACAGTGTAGTACTTGTCCATTTCCCTGGGGGATGGTACAGTGTAGTTCTTGTCCATTTCCCTGGTGGTGGTATGGTGTAGTTCTTGTCCATTTCCCTGGGGTAGTACAAAGTAGTTCTTGTCCGTTTCCCTGAGGGTGGCACGGTGTAGTTCTTGCCCATTTCTCTGTGGTAAAGTGTAGTTTTTGTCAGTTTCCTTGGGGGTGTTACAGTGTAGTTCTTGTCCTTTTCCCTGGGGGTGGTACGGTGTAGTTCTTGTCCATTTCCCTGGGGGTGGTACAGTGTAGTTCCTGTCCATTTCCCTGGGGGTGGTACGGTGTGTTTCCTGTCCATTTCCTTGGGGCTGGTGCGGTGTAGTTCTTGTCCATGTTCCTGGGGGTGGTACAGTGTAGTTCTTGTCCATTTCCCTGGGGATGGTACAGTCTAGTTCTTGTCAGTTTCCTTGGGGGTGGTACAGTGTAGTTATTGTCCATTTCCCTGGGGGTGGTATGGTGTAGATCTTGTCCATTTCCCTGGGGGATGGTACACTGTAGTTCTTGTCCATTTCCCTGGGGGTGCTACGGTGTAGTTCTTGTCCATTTCCCTGGGGGTGGTACAGTGTGTTTCCTGTCCATTTTCTTGGGGCTGGTACGGTGTAGTTCTTGTCCATGTTCCTGGGGGTGGTACAGTGTAGTTCCTGTCAATTTCCCTGGGGATGGTACAGTGTAGTTCTTGTCAGTTTCCTTGGGGGTGGTATGGTGTAGTTCTTGTCCATTTCCCTGGGGGTGCTACCGTGTAGTTCTTGTCCATTTCCCTGGGGGTGGTATGGTGTAGTTCTTGTCCATTTCCCTGGGCTAGTACAAAGTAGTTCTTGTCCGTTTCCCTGAGGGTGGCACGGTGTAGTTCTTGCCCATTTCTCTGTGGTACGGTGTAGTTTTTGTCCATTTCCCTGGGGGTGTTACTGTGCAGTTCTTGTCTGTTTCCCTGGGGGTGGTACGGTGTGTTTCCTGTCCATTTCCTTCGGCTGGTACGGTGTAGTTCTTGTCCATGTTCCTGGGGATGGTACAGTGTAGTTCTTGTCCATTTCCCTGGGGGTGGTACGGTGTAGTTCTTGTCCATTTCCCTGGGGGTGGTACAGTGTAGTTCTTGTCAATTTCCCTGGGGATGGTACAGTGTAGTTCCTGTCCATTTCCCTGGGGGTTGTACCCTGTGTTTCCTGTCCATTTCGTTGGGGCTGGTGCGGTGTAGTACTTGTCCATGTTCCTGGGGGTGGTACAGTGTAGTTCTTGTCCATTTTCCTGGGGATGGTACAGTGTAGTTCTTGTCAGTTTCCTTGGGGGTGGTACAGTGTAGTTATTGTCCATTTCCCTGGGGGTGGTATGGTGTAGTTCTTGTCCATTTCCCTGGGGGATGGTACACTGTAGTTCTTGTCCATTTCCCTGGGGGTGCTACGGTGTAGTACTTGTCCATTTCCCTGGGGTTGGTACAGGGTGTTTCCTGTCCATTTTCTTGGGGCTGGTACGGTGTAGTTCTTGTCCATGTTCCTGGGGGTGGTACAGTGTAGTTCCTGTCCATTTCCCTGGGGATGGTAAAGTGTAGTTCTTGTCAGTTTCCTTGGGGGTGGTATGGTGTAGTTCTTGTCCATTTCCCTTTGGGTGGTACAGTGTAGATCTTGTCCGTTTCCCTGTGGGTGGTATGGTGTAGGTCTTGTCCATTTCCCTGGGGGTTGGTACAGTGTAGTTCTTGTCCATTTCCGTGGGTGTGGTACGGTGTAGTTCTTGTCTGTTTCCCTGGGGGTGGTACGGTGTAGTTCCTGTCCATTTCCCTCTGGGTGGTACAGTGTATTTCTTGTCCATTTCCGTGGGTGTGGTACGGTGTAGTTCTTGTCTGTTTCCCTGGGGGTGGTATGGTGCAGTTCTTGTCTGTTTCCCTGGGGGTGGTATGGTGTAGGTCTTGTTCATTTCCCTGGGGGTGGAACAGTGTAGTTCCTGTCCATTTCCCTGGGGGTGGTCCGATGTGTTTCCTGTCCATTTCCTTTGGGCTGGTGCGGTGTAGTTCTTGTCCATGTTCCTGGGGGTGGTACAGTGTAGTTCTTGTCCATTTCCCTGGGGATGGTACAGTGTAGTTCTTGTCAGTTTCCTCGGGGGTGGTACAGTGTAGTTCTTGTCCATTTCCCTGGGGGATGGTACAGTGTAGTTCTTGTCCATTTCCCTGGGGGTGGTATGGTGTAGTTCTTGTCAGTTTCCCTGGGGGTGCTACCGTGTAGTTCTTGTCCATTTCCCTGTGGGTGGTATGGTGTAGTTCTTGTCCATTACCCTTCGGTAGTACAAAGTAGTTCTTGTCCGTTTCCCTGAGGGTGGCACGGTGTAGTTCTTGCCCATTTCTCTGTGGTACAGTGTAGTTCTTGTCCGTTTCCCTGAGGGTGGCACGGTGTAGTTCTTGCCCATTTCTCTGTGGTACAGTGTAGTTTTTGTCTGTTTCCCTGGGGGTGGTACGGTGTGTTTCCTGTACATTTCCTTCGTCTGGTACGGTGTAGTTCTTGTCCATGTTCCTGGGGATGGTACAGTGTAGTTCTTGTCCATTTCCCTGGGGGTGGTACGGTGTAGTTCTTGTCTGTTTCCCTGGGGGTGTTATGGTGTAGTTCCTGTCCATTTCCCTTTGGGCGGTACAGTGTAGTACTTGTCCATTTCCCTGGGGATGGTACAGTGTAGTTCCTGTCCATTTCCCTGGGGGTAGTACCGTGTGTTTCCTGTCCATTTCGTTGGGGCTGGTACGGTGTAGTTCCTGTCCATTTCCCTTTGGGTGGTACAGTGTAGATCTTGTCCGTTTCCCTCGGGGTGGTATAGTGTAGGTCTTGTCCATTTCCCTGGGGGTTGGTACAGTGTAGTTCTTGTCCATTTCCCTGGGGGTGTACGGTGTAGTTCTTGTCTGTTTCCCTGGGGGTGGTACGGTGCAGTTCCTGTCCATTTCCCTCTGGGTGGTACAGTGTAGTTCTTGTCCATTTCCCTGGGGATGGTACAGTGTAGTTCTTGTCAGTTTCCTTGGGGGTGGTATGGTGTAGTTCTTGTCCATTTCCCTGGTGGTGCTACCGTGTAGTTCTTGTCCATTTCCCTGGGGGTGGTATGGTGTAGTTCTTGTCCATTTCCCTGGGGTAGTACAAAGTAGTTCTTGTCCGTTTCCCTGAGGGTGGCACGGTGTAGTTCTTGCCCATCTTTCTGTGGTACTGTGTAGTTTTTGTCCATTTCCCTGGGGGTGTTACTGTGCAGTTCTTGTCTGTTTCCCTGGGGGTGGTACGGTGTGTTTCCTGTCCATTTCCTTCGGCTGGTACGGTGTAGTTCTTGTCCATGTTCCTGGGGATGGTACAGTGTAGTTCTTGTCCATTTCCCTGGGGGTGGTACGGTGTAGTTCTTGTCCATTTCCCTGTGGGTGGTAAAGTGTAGTTCTTGTCAATTTCCCTGGGGATGGTACAGTGTAGTTCCTGTCCATTTCCCTGGGGGTTGTACCCTGTGTTTCCTGTCCATTTCGTTGGGGCTGGTACGGTGTAGTTCTTGTCCATGTACCTGGGGGTGTTACGGTGCAGTTCTTGTCTGTTTCCCTGGGGGTGGTACGGTATAGTTCCTGTCCATTTCCCTTTGGGTGGTACAGTGTAGATCTTGTCCGTTTCCCTGTGGGTGGTATGGTGTAGGTCTTGTCCATTTCCCTGGGGGTTGGTACAGTGTAGTTCTTGTCCATTTCCGTGGGTGTGGTACTGTGTAGTTCTTGTCTGTTTCACTGGGGGTGATACGGTGTAGTTCCTGTCCATTTCCCTCTGGGTGGTACAGTGTAGTTCTTGTCCATTTCCGTGGGTGTGGTACGGTGTAGTTCTTGTCTGTTTCCCTGGGGGTGGTACGGTGTAGTTCCTGTCCATTTCCCTTTGGGTGGTACAGTGTAGTACTTGTCCATTTCCCTGGGGGTGGTACGGTGTAGTTCTTGTCTGTTTCCCTGGGGGTGGTATGGTGTAGTTCCTGTCCAATTCCCTTTGGGTGGTACAGTGTAGTACTTGTCCATTTCCCTGGGGGTGGTACGGTGTAGTTCTTGTCCATTTCCCTGGGGGTGTTACGGTGCAGTTCTTGTCTGTTTCCCTGGGGGTGGTATGGTGTACGTCTTGTTCATTTCCCTGGGGGTGGTACAGTGTAGTTCTTGTCCATTTCCCTGGGCTAGTACAAAGTAGTTCTTGTCCGTTTCCCTGAGGGTGGCACGGTGTAGTTCTTGCCCATTTCTCTGTGGTACGGTGTAGTTTTTGTCCATTTCCCTGGGGGTGTTACTGTGCAGTTCTTGTCTGTTTCCCTGGGGGTGGTACGGTGTGTTTCCTGTCCATTTCCTTCGGCTGGTACGGTGTAGTTCTTGTCCATGTTCCTGGGGATGGTACAGTGTAGTTCTTGTCCATTTCCCTGGGGGTGGTACGGTGTAGTTCTTGTCCATTTCCCTGGGGGTGGTACAGTGTAGTTCTTGTCAATTTCCCTGGGGATGGTACAGTGTAGTTCCTGTCCATTTCCCTGGGGGTTGTACCCTGTGTTTCCTGTCCATTTCGTTGGGGCTGGTGCGGTGTAGTACTTGTCCATGTTCCTGGGGGTGGTACAGTGTAGTTCTTGTCCATTTTCCTGGGGATGGTACAGTGTAGTTCTTGTCAGTTTCCTTGGGGGTGGTACAGTGTAGTTATTGTCCATTTCCCTGGGGGTGGTATGGTGTAGTTCTTGTCCATTTCCCTGGGGGATGGTACACTGTAGTTCTTGTCCATTTCCCTGGGGGTGCTACGGTGTAGTACTTGTCCATTTCCCTGGGGGTGGTACAGGGTGTTTCCTGTCCATTTTCTTGGGGCTGGTACGGTGTAGTTCTTGTCCATGTTCCTGGGGGTGGTACAGTGTAGTTCCTGTCCATTTCCCTGGGGATGGTAAAGTGTAGTTCTTGTCAGTTTCCTTGGGGGTGGTATGGTGTAGTTCTTGTCCATTTCCCTTTGGGTGGTACAGTGTAGATCTTGTCCGTTTCCCTGTGGGTGGTATGGTGTAGGTCTTGTCCATTTCCCTGGGGGTTGGTACAGTGTAGTTCTTGTCCATTTCCGTGGGTGTGGTACGGTGTAGTTCTTGTCTGTTTCCCTGGGGGTGGTACGGTGTAGTTCCTGTCCATTTCCCTCTGGGTGGTACAGTGTATTTCTTGTCCATTTCCGTGGGTGTGGTACGGTGTAGTTCTTGTCTGTTTCCCTGGGGGTGGTATGGTGCAGTTCTTGTCTGTTTCCCTGGGGGTGGTATGGTGTAGGTCTTGTTCATTTCCCTGGGGGTGGAACAGTGTAGTTCCTGTCCATTTCCCTGGGGGTGGTCCGATGTGTTTCCTGTCCATTTCCTTTGGGCTGGTGCGGTGTAGTTCTTGTCCATGTTCCTGGGGGTGGTACAGTGTAGTTCTTGTCCATTTCCCTGGGGATGGTACAGTGTAGTTCTTGTCAGTTTCCTCGGGGGTGGTACAGTGTAGTTCTTGTCCATTTCCCTGGGGGATGGTACAGTGTAGTTCTTGTCCATTTCCCTGGGGGTGGTATGGTGTAGTTCTTGTCAGTTTCCCTGGGGGTGCTACCGTGTAGTTCTTGTCCATTTCCCTGTGGGTGGTATGGTGTAGTTCTTGTCCATTACCCTTCGGTAGTACAAAGTAGTTCTTGTCCGTTTCCCTGAGGGTGGCACGGTGTAGTTCTTGCCCATTTCTCTGTGGTACAGTGTAGTTCTTGTCCGTTTCCCTGAGGGTGGCACGGTGTAGTTCTTGCCCATTTCTCTGTGGTACAGTGTAGTTTTTGTCTGTTTCCCTGGGGGTGGTACGGTGTGTTTCCTGTACATTTCCTTCGTCTGGTACGGTGTAGTTCTTGTCCATGTTCCTGGGGATGGTACAGTGTAGTTCTTGTCCATTTCCCTGGGGGTGGTACGGTGTAGTTCTTGTCTGTTTCCCTGGGGGTGTTATGGTGTAGTTCCTGTCCATTTCCCTTTGGGCGGTACAGTGTAGTACTTGTCCATTTCCCTGGGGATGGTACAGTGTAGTTCCTGTCCATTTCCCTGGGGGTAGTACCGTGTGTTTCCTGTCCATTTCGTTGGGGCTGGTACGGTGTAGTTCCTGTCCATTTCCCTTTGGGTGGTACAGTGTAGATCTTGTCCGTTTCCCTCGGGGTGGTATAGTGTAGGTCTTGTCCATTTCCCTGGGGGTTGGTACAGTGTAGTTCTTGTCCATTTCCCTGGGGGTGTACGGTGTAGTTCTTGTCTGTTTCCCTGGGGGTGGTACGGTGCAGTTCCTGTCCATTTCCCTCTGGGTGGTACAGTGTAGTTCTTGTCCATTTCCCTGGGGATGGTACAGTGTAGTTCTTGTCAGTTTCCTTGGGGGTGGTATGGTGTAGTTCTTGTCCATTTCCCTGGTGGTGCTACCGTGTAGTTCTTGTCCATTTCCCTGGGGGTGGTATGGTGTAGTTCTTGTCCATTTCCCTGGGGTAGTACAAAGTAGTTCTTGTCCGTTTCCCTGAGGGTGGCACGGTGTAGTTCTTGCCCATCTCTCTGTGGTACTGTGTAGTTTTTGTCCATTTCCCTGGGGGTGTTACTGTGCAGTTCTTGTCTGTTTCCCTGGGGGTGGTACGGTGTGTTTCCTGTCCATTTCCTTCGGCTGGTACGGTGTAGTTCTTGTCCATGTTCCTGGGGATGGTACAGTGTAGTTCTTGTCCATTTCCCTGGGGGTGGTACGGTGTAGTTCTTGTCCATTTCCCTGTGGGTGGTAAAGTGTAGTTCTTGTCAATTTCCCTGGGGATGGTACAGTGTAGTTCCTGTCCATTTCCCTGGGGGTTGTACCCTGTGTTTCCTGTCCATTTCGTTGGGGCTGGTACGGTGTAGTTCTTGTCCATGTACCTGGGGGTGTTACGGTGCAGTTCTTGTCTGTTTCCCTGGGGGTGGTACGGTATAGTTCCTGTCCATTTCCCTTTGGGTGGTACAGTGTAGATCTTGTCCGTTTCCCTGTGGGTGGTATGGTGTAGGTCTTGTCCATTTCCCTGGGGGTTGGTACAGTGTAGTTCTTGTCCATTTCCGTGGGTGTGGTACTGTGTAGTTCTTGTCTGTTTCACTGGGGGTGATACGGTGTAGTTCCTGTCCATTTCCCTCTGGGTGGTACAGTGTAGTTCTTGTCCATTTCCGTGGGTGTGGTACGGTGTAGTTCTTGTCTGTTTCCCTGGGGGTGGTACGGTGTAGTTCCTGTCCATTTCCCTTTGGGTGGTACAGTGTAGTACTTGTCCATTTCCCTGGGGGTGGTACGGTGTAGTTCTTGTCTGTTTCCCTGGGGGTGGTATGGTGTAGTTCCTGTCCAATTCCCTTTGGGTGGTACAGTGTAGTACTTGTCCATTTCCCTGGGGGTGGTACGGTGTAGTTCTTGTCCATTTCCCTGGGGGTGTTACGGTGCAGTTCTTGTCTGTTTCCCTGGGGGTGGTATGGTGTACGTCTTGTTCATTTCCCTGGGGGTGGTACAGTGTAGTTCTTGTCCATTTCCCTGGGGGTGGTACAGTGTAGTTCCTGTCCATTTCCCTGGGGGTGGTCCGGTGTGTTTCCTGTCCATTTCCTTTGGGCTGGTGCGGTGTAGTTCTTGTCCATGTTCCTGGGGGTGGTACAGTGTAGTTCTTGTCCATTTCCCTGGGGATGGTACAGTGTAGTTCTTGTCAGTTTCCTTGGGGGTGGTACAGTGTAGTTCTTGTCCATTTCCCTGGGGGTGGTATGGTGTAGTTCTTGTCCATTTCCCTGGGCGATGGTACAGTGTAGTTCTTGTCCATTTCCCTGGGGGTGCTACGGTGTAGTTCTTGTCCATTTCCCTGGGGGTGGTACAGTGTGTTTCCTGTCCATTTTCTTGGGTCTGGTACGGTGTAGTTCTTGTCCATGTTCCTGGGGGTGGTACAGTGTAGTTCTTGTCCATTTCCCTGGGGATGGTACAGTGTAGTTCTTGTCAGTTTCCTCGGGGGTGGTATGGTGTAGTTCCTGTCCATTTCCCTGGGGGATGGTACAGTGTAGTTCATGTCCATTTCACTGGGGGTGGTATGGTGTAGTTCTTGTCAGTTTCCCTGGGGGTGCTACCGTGTAGTTCTTGTCCATTTCCCTGTGGGTGGTATGGTGTACTTCTTGTCCATTTCCCTGGGGTAGTACAAAGTAGTTCTTGTCCGTTTCCCTGAGGGTGGCACGGTGTAGTTCTTGCCCATTTCTCTGTGGTACAGTGTAGTTTTTGTCCATATCCCTGCGGGTGGTACGGTGTAGTTTTTGTCCATTTCCCTGGGGGTGGTACGGTGTAGTTTTTGTCCTTTTCCCTGGGGGTGTTACTGTGCAGTTCTTGTCTGTTTCCCTGGGGGTGGTACGGTGTGTTTCCTGTCCATTTCCTTCGGCTGGTACGGTGTAGTTCTTGTCCATGTTCCTGGGGATGGTACAGTGTAGTTCTTGTCCATTTCCCTGGGGGTGGTACGGTGTAGTTCTTGTCTGTTTCCCTGGGGGTGGTATGGTGTAGTTCCTGTCCATTTCCCTTTGGGCGGTACAGTGTAGTACTTGTCCATTTCCCTGGGGATGGTACAGTGTAGTTCCTGTCCATTTCCCTGGGGGTGGTACCGTGTGTTTCCTGTCCATTTCGTTGGGGCTGGTACGGTGTAGTTCCTGTCCATTTCCCTTTGGGTGGTACAGTGTAGATCTTGTCCGTTTCCCTGGGGGTGGTATGGTGTAGGTCTTGTCCATTTCCCTGGGGGTTGGTACAGTGTAGTTCTTGTCCATTTCCCTGGGGGTGTACGGTGTAGTTCTTGTCTGTTTCCCTGGGTGTGGTACGGTGTAGTTCTTGTCTGTTTCCCTTTGTGTGGTACAGTGTAGTACTTGTCCATTTCCCTGGGGGTGGTACGGTGTAGTTCTTGTCTGTTTCCCTGGGGGTGGTATGGTGTAGTTCCTGTCCATTTCCCTTTGGGTGGTACAGTGTAGTACTTGTCCATTTCCCTGGGGGTGGTACGGTGTAGTTTTTGTCCATTTCCCTGGGGGTGTTACTCTGCAGTTCTTGTCTGTTTCCCTGGGGGTGGTACGGTGTATTTCCTGTCCATTTCCCTTTGGGTGGTACAGTGTAGTTCTTGTCCGTTTCCCTGGTGGTGGAATGGTGTAGTTCTTGTCCATTTCCCTGGGGGATGGTACAGTGTAGTTCTTGTCCATTTCCCTGGGGGTGGTATGGTGTAGTTCTTGTCCATTTCCCTGGGGTAGTACAAAGTAGTTCTTGTCCGTTTCCCTAAGGGTGGCACGGTGTAGTTCTTGCCCATTTCTCTGTGGTACAGTGTAGTTTTTGTCAGTTTCCTTGGGGGTGTTACAGTGTAGTTCTTGTCCATTTCCCTGTGGGTGGTACGGTGTGTTTCCTGTCCATTTCCTTGGTGCTGGTACGGTGTAGTTCTTGTCCATGTTCCTGGGGGTGGTACAGTGTATTTCTTGTCCATTTCTCTGGGGATGGTACAGTGTAGTTCTTGTCAGTTTCCTTGGGGGTGGTACAGTGTATTTCCTGTCCATTTCCCTTTGGGTGGTACAGTGTAGTTCTTGTCCGTTTCCCTGGTGGTGGAATGGTGTAGTTCTTGTCCATTTCCCTGGGGGATGGTACAGTGTAGTTCTTGTCCATTTCCCTGGGGGTGGTATGGTGTAGTTCTTGTCCATTTCCCTGGGGTAGTACAAAGTATTTCTTGTCCGTTTCCCTAAGGGTGGCACGGTGTAGTTCTTGCCCATTTCTCTGTGGTACAGTGTAGTTTTTGTCAGTTTCCTTGGGGGTGTTACAGTGTAGTTCTTGTCCATTTCCCTGTGGGTGGTACGGTGTGTTTCCTGTCCATTTCCTTGGTGCTGGTACGGTGTAGTTCTTGTCCATGTTCCTGGGGGTGGTGCAGTGTAGTTCTTGTCCATTTCCCTGGGGATGGTACAGTGTAGTTCTTGTCAGTTTCCTTGGGGGTGGTACAGTGTAGTTCTTGTCCATTTCCCTGGTGGTGGTATGGTGTAGTTCTTGTCCATTTCCCTGGGGGATGGTACAGTGCAGTTCTTGTCAGTTTCCTTGGGGGTGTTACAGTGTAGTTCTTGTCCATTTCCCTGGGGGTGGTACAGTGTAGTTCCTGTCCATTTCCCTGGGGGTGGTCCGATGTGTTTCCTGTTCATTTCCTTTGGGCTGGTGCGGTGTAATTCTTGTCCATGTTCCTGGGGGTGGTACAGTGTAGTTCTTGTCCATTTCCCTAGGGATGGTACAGTGTAGTTCTTGTCAGTTTCCTTGGGGGTGGTACAGTGTAGTTCTTGTCCATTTCCCTGGGGGTGGTATGGTGTAGTTCTTGTCCATTTCCCTAGGGGATGGTACAGTGTAGTTCTTGTCCATTTCCCTGGGGGTGCTACGGTGTAGTTCTTGTCCATTTCCCTGGGGGTGGTACAGTGTGTTTCCTGTCCATTTTCTTGGGGCTGGTACGGTGTAGTTCTTGTCCATTTCCCTGGGGATGGTACAGTGTAGTTCTTGTCAGTTTCCTCGGGGGTGGTATGGTGTAGTTCTTGTCCATTTCCCTGGGTGTGGTACAGTGTAGTTCTTGTCCATTTCCCTGGGGGTGGTATGGTGTAGTTCTTGTCAGTTTCCCTGGGGGTGCTACCGTGTAGTTCTTGTCCATTTCCCTGTGGGTGGTATGGTGTAGTTCTTGTCCATTTCCCTTCGGTAGTACAAAGTAGTTCTTGTCCGTTTCCCTGAGGGTGGCACGTTGTAGTTCTTGCCCATTTCTCTGTGGTACAGTGTAGTTCTTGTCCGTTTCCCTGAGGGTGGCACGGTGTAGTTCTTGCCCATTTCTCTGTGGTACAGTGTAGTTTTTGTCTGTTTCCCTGGGGGTGGTACGGTGTGTTTCCTGTACATTTCCTTCATCTGGTACGGTGTAGTTCTTGTCCATGTTCCTGGGGATGGTACAGTGTAGTTCTTGTCCATTTCCCTGGGGGTGGTACGGTGTAGTTCTTGTCTGTTTCCCTGGGGGTGTTATGGTGTAGTTCCTGTCCATTTCCCTTTGGGCGGTACAGTGTAGTACTTGTCCATTTCCCTGGGGATGGTACAGTGTAGTTCCTGTCCATTTCCCTGGGGGTAGTACCGTGTGTTTCCTGTCCATTTCGTTGGGGCTGGTACGGTGTAGTTCCTGTCCATTTCCCTTTGGGTGGTACAGTGTAGATCTTGTCCGTTTCCCTGGGGGTGGTATGGTGTAGGTCTTGTCCATTTCCCTGGGGGTTGGTACAGTGTAGTTCTTGTCCATTTCCCTGGGGGTGTACGGTGTAGTTCTTGTCTGTTTCCCTGGGGGTGGTACAGTGTAGTTCTTGTCCATTTCCCTGGGGATGGTACAGTGTAGTTCTTGTCAGTTTCCTTGGGGGTGGTATGGTGTAGTTCTTGTCCATTTCCCTGGGGGTGCTACCGTGTAGTTCTTGTCCATTTCCCTGGGGGTGGTATGGTGTAGTTCTTGTCCATTTCCCTGGGGTAGTACAAAGTAGTTCTTGTCCGTTTCCCTGAGGGTGGCACGGTGTAGTTCTTGCCCATCTCTCTGTGGTACTGTGTAGTTTTTGTCCATTTCCCTGGGGGTGTTACTGTGCAGTTCTTGTCTGTTTCCCTGGGGGTGGTACGGTGTGTTTCCTGTCCATTTCCTTCGGATGGTACGGTGTAGTTCTTGTCCATGTTCCTGGGGATGGTACAGTGTAGTTCTTGTCCATTTCCCTGGGGGTGGTACGGTGTAGTTCTTGTCCATTTCCCTGTGGGTGGTACAGTGTAGTTCTTGTCAATTTCCCTGGGGATGGTACAGTGTAGTTCCTGTCCATTTCCCTGGGGGTTGTACCCTGTGTTTCCTGTCCATTTCGTTGGGGCTGGTACGGTGTAGTTCTTGTCCATGTAACTGGGGGTGTTACGCTGCAGTTCTTGTCTGTTTCCCTGGGGGTGGTACGGTATAGTTCCTGTCCATTTCCCTTTGGGTGGTACAGTGTAGATCTTGTCCGTTTCCCTGTGGGTGGTATGGTGTAGGTCTTGTCCATTTCCCTGGGGGTTGGTACAGTGTAGTTCTTGTCCATTTCCGTGGGTGTGGTACGGTGTAGTTCTTGTCTGTTTCACTGGGGGTGGTACGCTGTAGTTCCTGTCCATTTCCCTCTGGGTGGTACAGTGTAGTTCTTGTCCATTTCCGTGGGTGAGGTACGGTGTAGTTCTTGTCTGTTTCCCTGGGGGTGGTACGGTGTAGTTCCTGTCCATTTTCCTTTGGGTGGTACAGTGTAGTACTTGTCCATTTCCCTGGGGGTGGTACGGTGTAGTTCTTGTCCATTTCCCTGGGGGTGGTATGGTGTAGTTTCTGTCCAATTCCCTTTGGGTGGTACAGTGTAGTACTTGTCCATTTCCCTGGGGGTAGTACGGTGTAGTTCGTGTCCATTTCCCTGGGGGTGTTACGGTGCAGTTCTTGTCTGTTTCCCTGTGGGTGGTATGGTGTAGGTCTTGTTCATTTCCCTGGGGGTGGTACAGTGTAGTTCTTGTCCATTTCCCTGGGGGTGGTACAGTGTAGTTCCTGTCCATTTCCCTGGGGGTGGTCCGGTGTGTTTCCTGTCCATTTCCTTTGGGCTGGTGCGGTGTAGTTCTTGTCCATGTTCCTGGGGGTGGTACAGTGTAGTTCTTCTCCATTTCCCTGGGGATGGTACAGTGTAGTTCTTGTCAGTTTCCTTGGGGGTGGTACAGTGTAGTTCTTGTCCATTTCCCTGGGGGTGGTATGGTGTAGTTCTTGTCCATTTCCCTGGGGGATGGTACAGTGTAGTTCTTGTCCATTTCCCTGGGGGTGCTACGGTGTAGTTCTTGTCCATTTCCCTGGGGGTGGTACAGTGTGTTTCCTGTCCATTTTCTTGGGGCTGGTACGGTGTAGTTCTTGTCCATGTTCCTGGGGGTGGTACCGTGTAGTTCTTTTCCATTTCCCTGGGGATGGTACAGTGTAGTTCTTGTCAGTTTCCTCGGGGGTGGTATGGTGTAGTTCCTGTCCATTTCCCTGGGGGATGGTACAGTGTAGTTCTTGTCCATTTCCCTGGGGGTGGTATGGTGTAGTTCTTGTCAGTTTCCCTGGGGGTGCTACTGTGTAGTTCTTGTCCATTTCCCTGTGGGTGGTATGGTGTAGTTCTTGTCCATTTCCCTGGGGTAGTACAAAGTAGTTCTTGTCCGTTTCCCTGAGGGTGGCACGGTGTAGTTCTTGCCCATTTCTCTGTGGTACAGTGTAGTTTTTGTCCATTTCCCTGCGGGTGGTACGGTGTAGTTTTTGTCCTTTTCCCTGGGGGTGTTACTGTGCAGTTCTTGTCTGTTTCCCTGGGGGTGGTACGGTGTGTTTCCTGTCCATTTCCTTCGGCTGGTACGGTGTAGTTCTTGTCCATGTTCCTGGGGATGGTACAGTGTAGTTCTTGTCCATTTCCCTGGGGGTGGTACGGTGTAGTTCTTGTCTGTTTCCCTGGGGGTGGTATGGTGTAGTTCCTGTCCATTTCCCTTTGGGCGGTACAGTGTAGTACTTGTCCATTTCCCTGGGGATGGTACAGTGTAGTTCCTGTCCATTTCCCTGGGGGTGTTACTGTGCAGTTCTTGTCTGTTTCCCTGGGGGTGGTACGGTGTGTTTCCTGTCCATTTCCTTCGGCTGGTACGGTGTAGTTCTTGTCCATGTTCCTGGGGATGGTACAGTGTAGTTCTTGTCCATTTCCCTGGGGGTGGTACGGTGTAGTTCTTGTCCATTTCCCTGTGGGTGGTACAGTGTAGTTCTTGTCAATTTCCCTGGGGATGGTACAGTGTAGTTCCTGTCCCTTTCCCTGGGGGTTGTACCCTGTGTTTCCTGTCCATTTCGTTGGGGCTGGTACGGTGTAGTTCTTGTCCATGTACCTGGGGGTGTTACGGTGCAGTTCTTGTCTGTTTCCCTGGGGGTGGTACGGTATAGTTCCTGTCCATTTCCCTTTGGGTGGTACAGTGTAGATCTTGTCCGTTTCCCTGTGGGTGGTATGGTGTAGGTCTTGTCCATTTCCCTGGGGGTTGGTACAGTGTAGTTCTTGTCCATTTCCGTGGGTGTGGTACGGTGTAGTTCTTGTCTGTTTCACTGGGGGTGGTACGGTGTAGTTCCTGTCCATTTCCCTCTGGGTGGTACAGTGTAGTTCTTGTCCATTTCCGTGGGTGTGGTACGGTGTAGTTCTTGTCTGTTTCCCTGGGGGTGGTACGGTGTAGTTCCTGTCCATTTCCCTTTGGGTGGTACAGTGTAGTACTTGTCCATTTCCCTGGGGGTGGTACGGTGTAGTTCTTGTCTGTTTCCCTGGGGGTGGTATGGTGTAGTTCCTGTCCAATTCCCTTTGGGTGGTACAGTGTAGTACTTGTCCATTTCCCTGGGGGTGGTACGGTGTAGTTCTTGTCCATTTCCCTGGGGGTGTTACGGTGCAGTTCTTGTCTGTTTCCCTGGGGGTGGTATGGTGTAGGTCTTGTTCATTTCCCTGGGGGTGGTACAGTGTAGTTCTTGTCCATTTCCCTGGGGGTGGTACAGTGTAGTTCCTGTCCATTTCCCTGGGGGTGGTCCGGTGTGTTTCCTGTCCATTTCCTTTGGGCTGGTGCGGTGTAGTTCTTGTCCATGTTCCTGGGGGTGGTACAGTGTAGTTCTTGTCCATTTCCCTGGGGATGGTACAGTGTAGTTCTTGTCAGTTTCCTTGGGGGTGGTACAGTGTAGTTCTTGTCCATTTCCCTGGGGGTGGTATGGTGTAGTTCTTGTCCATTTCCCTGGGGGATGGTACAGTGTAGTTCTTGTCCATTTCCCTGGGGGTGCTACGGTGTAGTTCTTGTCCATTTCCCTGGGGGTGGTACAGTGTGTTTCCTGTCCATTTTCTTGGGGCTGGTACGGTGTAGTTCTTGTCCATGTTCCTGGGGGTGGTACAGTGTAGTTCTTGTCCATTTCCCTGGGGATGGTACAGTGTAGTTCTTGTCAGTTTCCTCGGGGGTGGTATGGTGTAGTTCCTGTCCATTTCCCTGGGGGATGGTACAGTGTAGTTCTTGTCCATTTCACTGGGGGTGGTATGGTGTAGTTCTTGTCAGTTTCCCTGGGGGTGCTACCGTGTAGTTCTTGTCCATTTCCCTGTGGGTGGTATGGTGTAGTTCTTGTCCATTTCCCTGGGGTAGTACAAAGTAGTTCTTGTCCGTTTCCCTGAGGGTGGCACGGTGTAGTTCTTGCCCATTTCTCTGTGGTACAGTGTAGTTTTTGTCCATTTACCTGCGGGTGGTACGGTGTAGTTTTTGTCCATTTCCCTGGGGGTGGTACGGTGTAGTTTTTGTCCTTTTCCCTGGGGGTGTTACTGTGCAGTTCTTGTCTGTTTCCCTGGGGGTGGTACGGTGTGTTTCCTGTCCATTTCCTTCGGCTGGTACGGTGTAGTTCTTGTCCATGTTCCTGGGGATGGTACAGTGTAGTTCTTGTCCATTTCCCTGGGGGTGGTACGGTGTAGTTCTTGTCTGTTTCCCTGGGGGTGGTATGGTGTAGTTCCTGTCCATTTCCCTTTGGGCGGTACAGTGTAGTACTTGTCCATTTCCCTGGGGATGGTACAGTGTAGTTCCTGTCCATTTCCCTGGGGGTGGTACCGTGTGTTTCCTGTCCATTTCGTTGGGGCTGGTACGGTGTAGTTCCTGTCCATTTCCCTTTGGGTGGTACAGTGTAGATCTTGTCCGTTTCCCTGGGGGTGGTATGGTGTAGGTCTTGTCCATTTCCCTGGGGGTTGGTACAGTGTAGTTCTTGTCCATTTTCCTGGGGGTGTACGGTGTAGTTCTTGTCTGTTTCCCTGGGTGTGGTACGGTGTAGTTCTTGTCTGTTTCCCTGGGGGTGGTACAGTGTAGTTCCTGTCCATTTCCCTTTGTGTGGTACAGTGTAGTACTTGTCCATTTCCCTGGGGGTGGTACGGTGTAGTTCTTGTCTGTTTCCCTGGGGGTGGTATGGTGTAGTTCCTGTCCATTTCCCTTTGGGTGGTACAGTGTAGTACTTGTCCATTTCCCTGGGGGTGGTACGGTGTAGTTTTTGTCCATTTCCCTGGGGGTGTTACTCTGCAGTTCTTGTCTGTTTCCCTGGGGGTGGTACGGTGTATTTCCTGTCCATTTCCCTTTGGGTGGTACAGTGTAGTTCTTGTCCGTTTCCCTGGCGGTGGAATGGTGTAGTTCTTGTCCATTTCCCTGGGGGATGGTACAGTGTAGTTCTTGTCCATTTCCCTGGGGGTGGTATGGTGTAGTTCTTGTCCATTTCCCTGGGGTAGTACAAAGTAGTTCTTGTCCGTTTCCCTAAGGGTGGCACGGTGTAGTTCTTGCCCATTTCTCTGTGGTACAGTGTAGTTTTTGTCAGTTTCCTTGGGGGTGTTACAGTGTAGTTCTTGTCCATTTCCCTGTGGGTGGTACGGTGTGTTTCCTGTCCATTTCCTTGGTGCTGGTACGGTGTAGTTCTTGTCCATGTTCCTGGGGGTGGTACAGTGTAGTTCTTGTCCATTTCCCTGGGGATGGTACAGTGTAGTTCTTGTCAGTTTCCTTGGGGGTGGTACAGTGTATTTCCTGTCCATTTCCCTTTGGGTGGTACAGTGTAGTTCTTGTCCGTTTCCCTGGTGGTGGAATGGTGTAGTTCTTGTCCATTTCCCTGGGGGATGGTACAGTGTAGTTCTTGTCCATTTCCCTGGTGGTGGTATGGTGTAGTTCTTGTCCATTTCCCTGGGGTAGTACAAAGTATTTCTTGTCCGTTTCCCTAAGGGTGGCACGGTGTAGTTCTTGCCCATTTCTCTGTGGTACAGTGTAGTTTTTGTCAGTTTCCTTGGGGGTGTTACAGTGTAGTTCTTGTCCATTTCCCTGTGGGTGGTACGGTGTGTTTCCTGTCCATTTCCTTGGTGCTGGTACGGTGTAGTTCTTGTCCATGTTCCTGTGGGTGGTGCAGTGTAGTTCTTGTCCATTTCCCTGGGGATGGTACAGTGTAGTTCTTGTCAGTTTCCTTGGGGGTGGTACAGTGTAGTTCTTGTCCATTTCCCTGGTGGTGGTATGGTGTAGTTCTTGTCCATTTCCCTGGGGGATGGTACAGTGCAGTTCTTGTCAGTTTCCTTGGGGGTGTTACAGTGTAGTTCTTGTCCATTTCCCTGGGGGTGGTACAGTGTAGTTCCTGTCCATTTCCCTGGGGGTGGTCCGATGTGTTTCCTGTTCATTTCCTTTGGGCTGGTGCGGTGTAATTCTTGTCCATGTTCCTGGGGGTGGTACAGTGTAGTTCTTGTCCATTTCCCTGGGGATGGTACAGTGTAGTTCTTGTCAGTTTCCTTGGGGGTGGTACAGTGTAGTTCCTGTCCATTTCCCTTTGGGTGGTACAGTGTAGATCTTGTCCGTTTCCCTGGGGGTGGTATGGTGTAGGTCTTGTCCATTTCCCTGGGGGTTGGTACAGTGTAGTTCTTGTCCATTTCCCTGGGGGTGTACGGTGTAGTTCTTGTCTGTTTCCCTGGGTGTGGTACGGTGTAGTTCTTGTCTGTTTCCCTGGGGGTGGTACAGTGTAGTTCCTGTCCATTTCCCTTTGTGTGGTACAGTGTAGTACTTGTCCATTTCCCTGGGGGTGGTACGGTGTAGTTCTTGTCTGTTTCCCTGGGGGTGGTATGGTGTAGTTCCTGTCCATTTCCCTTTGGGTGGTACAGTGTAGTACTTGTCCATTTCCCTGGGGGTGGTACGGTGTAGTTTTTGTCCATTTCCCTGGGGGTGTTACTCTGCAGTTCTTGTCTGTTTCCCTGGGGGTGGTACGGTGTATTTCCTGTCCATTTCCCTTTGGGTGGTACAGTGTAGTTCTTGTCCGTTTCCCTGGTGGTGGAATGGTGTAGTTCTTGTCCATTTCCCTGGGGGATGGTACAGTGTAGTTCTTGTCCATTTCCCTGGGGGTGGTATGGTGTAGTTCTTGTCCATTTCCCTGGGGTAGTACAAAGTAGTTCTTGTCCGTTTCCCTAAGGGTGGCACGGTGTAGTTCTTGCCCATTTCTCTGTGGTACAGTGTAGTTTTTGTCAGTTTCCTTGGGGGTGTTACAGTGTAGTTCTTGTCCATTTCCCTGTGGGTGGTACGGTGTGTTTCCTGTCCATTTCCTTGGTGCTGGTACGGTGTAGTTCTTGTCCATGTTCCTGGGGGTGGTACAGTGTAGTTCTTGTCCATTTCCCTGGGGATGGTACAGTGTAGTTCTTGTCAGTTTACTTGGGGGTTGTACAGTGTATTTCCTGTCCATTTCCCTTTGGGTGGTACAGTGTAGTTCTTGTCCGTTTCCCTGGTGGTGGAATGGTGTAGTTCTTGTCCATTTCCCTGGGGGATGGTACAGTGTAGTTCTTGTCCATTTCCCTGGGGGTGGTATGGTGTAGTTCTTGTCCATTTCCCTGGGGTAGTACAAAGTATTTCTTGTCCGTTTCCCTAAGGGTGGCACGGTGTAGTTCTTGCCCATTTCTCTGTGGTACAGTGTAGTTTTTGTCAGTTTCCTTGGGGGTGTTACAGTGTAGTTCTTGTCCATTTCCCTGGGGGTGGTACAGTGTAGTTCCTGTCCATTTCCCTGGGGGTGGTCCGATGTGTTTCCTGTTCATTTCCTTTGGGCTGGTGCGGTGTAATTCTTGTCCATGTTCCTGGTGGTGGTACAGTGTAGTTCTTGTCCATTTCCCTGGGGATGGTACAGTGTAGTTCTTGTCAGTTTCCTTGGGGGTGGTACAGTGTAGTTCTTGTCCATTTCCCTGGGGGTGGTATGGTGTAGTTCTTGTCCATTTCCCTGGGGGATGGTACAGTGTAGTTCTTGTCCATTTCCCTGGGGGTGCTACGGTGTAGTTCTTGTACATTTCCCTGGGGGTGGTACAGTGTGTTTCCTGTCCATTTTCTTGGGGCTGGTACGGTGTAGTTCTTGTCCATTTCCCTGGGGATGGTACAGTGTAGTTCTTGTCAGTTTCCTCGGGGGTGGTATGGTGTAGTTCTTGTCCATTTCCCTGGGGGTGGTACAGTGTAGTTCTTGTCCATTTCCCTGGGGGTGGTACAGTGTAGTTCTTGTCCATTTCCCGGGGGGTGGTATGGTGTAGTTCTTGTCAGTTTCCCTGGGGGTGCTACCGTGTAGTTCTTGTCCATTTCCCTGTGGGTGGTATGGTGTAGTTCTTGTCCATTTCCCTTCGGTAGTACAAAGTATTTCTTGTCCGTTTCCCTGAGGGTGGCACGGTGTAGTTCTTGCCCATTTCTCTGTGGTACAGTGTAGTTCTTGTCCGTTTCCCTGAGGGTGGCACGGTGTAGTTCTTGCCCATTTCTCTGTGGTACAGTGTAGTTTTTGTCTGTTTCCCTGGGGGTGGTACGGTGTGTTTCCTGTACATTTCCTTCGTCTGGTACGGTGTAGTTCTTGTCCATGTTCCTGGGGATGGTACAGTGTAGTTCTTGTCCATTTCCCTGGGGGTGGTATGGTGTAGTTCTTGTCTGTTTCCCTGGGGGTGTTATGGTGTAGTTCCTGTCCATTTCCCTTTGGGCGGTACAGTGTAGTACTTGTCCATTTCCCTGGGGATGGTACAGTGTAGTTCCTGTCCATTTCCCTGGGGGTAGTACCGTGTGTTTCCTGTCCATTTCGTTGGGGCTGGTACGGTGTAGTTCCTGTCCATTTCCCTTTGGGTGGTACAGTGTAGATCTTGTCCGTTTCCCTGGGGGTGGTATGGTGTAGGTCTTGTCCATTTCCCTGGGGGTTGGTACAGTGTAGTTCTTGTCCATTTCCCTGGGGGTGTACGGTGTAGTTCTTGTCTGTTTCCCTGGGGGTGGTACAGTGTAGTCCTTGTCCATTTCCCTGGGGATGGTACAGTGTAGTTCTTGTCAGTTTCCTTGGGGGTGGTATGGTGTAGTTCTTGTCCATTTCCCTGGGGGTGCTACCGTGTAGTTCTTGTCCATTTCCCTGGGGGTGGTATGGTGTAGTTCTTGTCCATTTCCCTGGGGTAGTACAAAGTAGTTCTTGTCCGTTTCCCTGAGGGTGGCACGGTGTAGTTCTTGCCCATCTCTCTGTGGTACTGTGTAGTTTTTGTCCATTTCCCTGCGGGTGTTACTGTGCAGTTCTTGTCTGTTTCCCTGGGGGTGGTACGGTGTGTTTCCTGTCCATTTCCTTCGGATGGTACGGTGTAGTTCTTGTCCATGTTCCTGGGGATGGTACAGTGTAGTTCTTGTCCATTTCCCTGGGGGTGGTACGGTGTAGTTCTTGTCCATTTCCCTGTGGGTGGTACAGTGTAGTTCTTGTCAATTTCCCTGGGGATGGTACAGTGTAGTTCCTGTCCATTTCCCTGGGGGTTGTACCCTGTGTTTCCTGTCCATTTCGTTGGGGCTGGTACGGTGTAGTTCTTGTCCATGTACCTGGGGGTGTTACGCTGCAGTTCTTGTCTGTTTCCCTGGGGGTGGTACGGTATAGTTCCTGTCCATTTCCCTTTGGGTGGTACAGTGTAGATCTTGTCCGTTTCCCTGTGGGTGGTATGGTGTAGGTCTTGTCCATTTCCCTGGGGGTTGGTACAGTGTAGTTCTTGTCCATTTCCGTGGGTGTGGTACGGTGTAGTTCTTGTCTGTTTCACTGGGGGTGGTACGGTGTAGTTCCTGTCCATTTCCCTCTGGGTGGTACAGTGTAGTTCTTGTCCATTTCCGTGGGTGTGGTACGGTGTAGTTCTTGTCTGTTTCCCTGGGGGTGGTACGGTGTAGTTCCTGTCCATTTCCCTTTGGGTGGTACAGTGTAGTACTTGTCCATTTCCCTGGGGGTGGTACGGTGTAGTTCTTGTCTGTTTCCCTGGGTGTGGTATGGTGTAGTTCCTGTCCATTTCCCTTTGGGTGGTACAGTGTAGTCCATTTACCTGGGGGTGGTACGGTGTAGTTTTTGTCCATTTCCCTGGGGGTGTTACGGTGCAGTTCTTGTCTGTTTCCCTGTGGGTGGTATGGTGTACGTCTTGTTCATTTCCCTGGGGGTGGTACAGTGTAGTTCTTGTCCATTTCCCTGGGGGTGGTACAGTGTAGTTCCTGTCCATTTCCCTGGGGGTGGTCCGGTGTGTTTCCTGACCATTTCCTTTGGGCTGGTGCGGTGTAGTTCTTGTCCATGTTCCTGGGGGTGGTACAGTGTAGTTCTTGTCCATTTCCCTGGGGATGGTACAGTGTAGTTCTTGTCAGTTTCCTTGGGGGTGGTACAGTGTAGTTCTTGTCCATTTCCCTGGGGGTGGTATGGTGTAGTTCTTGTCCATTTCCCTGGGGGATGGTACAGTGTAGTTCTTGTCCATTTCCCTGGGGGTGCTACGGTGTAGTTCTTGTCCATTTCCCTGGGGGTGGTACAGTGTGTTTCCTGTCCATTTTCTTGGGGCTGGTACGGTGTAGTTCTTGTCCATGTTCCTGGGGGTGGTACAGTGTAGTTCTTTTCCATTTCCCTGGGGATGGTACAGTGTAGTTCTTGTCAGTTTCCTCGGGGGTGGTATGGTGTAGTTCCTGTCCATTTCCCTGGGGGATGGTACAGTGTAGTTCTTGTCCATTTCCCTGGGGGTAGTATGGTGTAGTTCTTGTCAGTTTCCCTGGGGGTGCTACTGTGTAGTTCTTGTCCATTTCCCTGTGGGTGGTATGGTGTAGTTCTTGTCCATTTCCCTGGGGTAGTACAAAGTAGTTCTTGTCCGTTTCCCTGAGGGTGGCACGGTGTAGTTCTTGCCCATTTCTCTGTGGTACAGTGTAGTTTTTGTCCATTTCCCTGCGGGTGGTACGGTGTAGTTTTTGTCCTTTTCCCTGGGGGTGTTACTGTGCAGTTCTTGTCTGTTTCCCTGGGGGTGGTACGGTGTGTTTCCTGTCCATTTCCTTCGGCTGATACGGTGTAGTTCTTGTCCATGTTCCTGGGGATGGTACAGTGTAGTTCTTGTCCATTTCCCTGGGGGTGGTACGGTGTAGTTCTTGTCTGTTTCCCTGGGGGTGGTATGGTGTAGTTCCTGTCCATTTCCCTTTGGGCGGTACAGTGTAGTACTTGTCCATTTCCCTGGGGATGGTACAGTGTAGTTCCTGTCCATTTCCCTGGGGGTGGTACCGTGTGTTTCCTGTCCAATTCCTTGGTGCTGGTACGGTGTAGTTCTTGTCCATGTTCCTGGGGGTGGTACAGTGTAGTTCTTGTCCGTTTCCCTGGGGATGGTACAGTGTAGTTCTTGTCAGTTTCCTTGGGGGTGGTACAGTGTATTTCCTGTCCATTTCCCTTTGGGTGGTACAGTGTAGTTCTTGTCCGTTTCCCTGGTGGTGGAATGGTGTAGTTCTTGTCCATTTCCCTGGGGGATGGTACAGTGTAGTTCTTGTCCATTTCCCTGGGGGTGGTATGGTGTAGTTCTTGTCCATTTCCCTGGGGTAGTACAAAGTAGTTCTTGTCCGTTTCCCTAAGGGTGGCACGGTGTAGTTCTTGCCCATTTCTCTGTGGTACAGTGTAGTTTTTGTCAGTTTCCTTGGGGGTGTTACAGTGTAGTTCTTGTCCATTTCCCTGTGGGTGGTACGGTGTGTTTCCTGTCCATTTCCTTGGTGCTGGTACGGTGTAGTTCTTGTCCATGTTCCTGGGGGTGGTACAGTGTAGTTCTTGTCCATTTCCCTGGGGATGGTACAGTGTAGTTCTTGTCAGTTTCCTTGGGGGTGGTACAGTGTATTTCCTGTCCATTTCCCTTTGGGTGGTACAGTGTAGTTCTTGTCCGTTTCCCTGGTGGTGGAATGGTGTAGTTCTTGTCCATTTCCCTGGGGGATGGTACAGTGTAGTTCTTGTCCATTTCCCTGGTGGTGGTATGGTGTAGTTCTTGTCCATTTCCCTGGGGTAGTACAAAGTATTTCTTGTCCGTTTCCCTAAGGGTGGCACGGTGTAGTTCTTGCCCATTTCTCTGTGGTACAGTGTAGTTTTTGTCAGTTTCCTTGGGGGTGTTACAGTGTAGTTCTTGTCCATTTCCCTGTGGGTGGTACGGTGTGTTTCCTGTCCATTTCCTTGGTGCTGGTACGGTGTAGTTCTTGTCCATGTTCCTGGGGGTGGTACAGTGTAGTTCTTGTCCGTTTCCCTGGGGATGGTACAGTGTAGTTCTTGTCAGTTTCCTTGGGGGTGGTACAGTGTATTTCCTGTCCATTTCCCTTTGGGTGGTACAGTGTAGTTCTTGTCCGTTTCCCTGGTGGTGGAATGGTGTAGTTCTTGTCCATTTCCCTGGGGGATGGTACAGTGTAGTTCTTGTCCATTTCCCTGGGGGTGGTATGGTGTAGTTCTTGTCCATTTCCCTGGGGTAGTACAAAGTATTTCTTGTCCGTTTCCCTAAGGGTGGCACGGTGTAGTTCTTGCCCATTTCTCTGTGGTACAGTGTAGTTTTTGTCAGTTTCCTTGGGGGTGTTACAGTGTAGTTCTTGTCCATTTCCCTGGGGGTGGTACAGTGTAGTTCCTGTCCATTTCCCTGGGGGTGGTCCGATGTGTTTCCTGTTCATTTCCTTTGGGCTGGTGCGGTGTAATTCTTGTCCATGTTCCTGGGGGTGGTACAGTGTAGTTCTTGTCCATTTCCCTGGGGATGGTACAGTGTAGTTCTTGTCAGTTTCCTTGGGGGTGGTACAGTGTAGTTCTTGTCCATTTCCCTGGGGGTGGTATGGTGTAGTTCTTGTCCATTTCCCTGGGGGATGGTACAGTGTAGTTCTTGTCCATTTCCCTGGGGGTGCTACGGTGTAGTTCTTGTCCATTTCCCTGGGGGTGGTACAGTGTGTTTCCTGTCCATTTTCTTGGGGCTGGTACGGTGTAGTTCTTGTCCATTTCCCTGGGGATGGTACAGTGTAGTTCTTGTCAGTTTCCTCGGGGGTGGTATGGTGTAGTTCTTGTCCATTTCCCTGGGGGTGGTACAGTGTAGTTCTTGTCCATTTCCCTGGGGGTGGTATGGTGTAGTTCTTGTCAGTTTCCCTGGGGGTGCTACCGTGTAGTTCTTGTCCATTTCCCTGTGGGTGGTATGGTGTAGTTCTTGTCCATTTCCCTTCGGTAGTACAAAGTAGTTCTTGTCCGTTTCCCTGAGGGTGGCACGGTGTAGTTCTTGCCCATTTCTCTGTGGTACAGTGTAGTTCTTGTCCGTTTCCCTGAGGGTGGCACGGTGTAGTTCTTGCCCATTTCTCTGTGGTACAGTGTAGTTTTTGTCTGTTTCCCTGGGGGTGGTACGGTGTGTTTCCTGTACATTTCCTTCGTCTGGTACGGTGTAGTTCTTGTCCATGTTCCTGGGGATGGTACAGTGTAGTTCTTGTCCATTTCCCTGGGGGTGGTACGGTGTAGTTCTTGTCTGTTTCCCTGGGGGTGTTATGGTGTAGTTCCTGTCCATTTCCCTTTGGGCGGTACAGTGTAGTACTTGTCCATTTCCCTGGGGATGGTACAGTGTAGTTCCTGTCCATTTCCCTGGGGGTAGTACCGTGTGTTTCCTGTCCATTTCGTTGGGGCTGGTACGGTGTAGTTCCTGTCCATTTCCCTTTGGGTGGTACAGTGTAGATCTTGTCCGTTTCCCTGGGGGTGGTATGGTGTAAGTCTTGTCCATTTCCCTGGGGGTTGGTACAGTGTAGTTCTTGTCCATTTCCCTGGGGGTGTACGGTGTAGTTCTTGTCTGTTTCCCTGGGGGTGGTACAGTGTAGTTCTTGTCCATTTCCCTGGGGATGGTACAGTGTAGTTCTTGTCAGTTTCCTTGGGGGTGGTATGGTGTAGTTCTTGTCCATTTCCCTGGGGGTGCTACCGTGTAGTTCTTGTCCATTTCCCTGGGGGTGGTATGGTGTAGTTCTTGTCCATTTCCCTGGGGTAGTACAAAGTAGTTCTTGTCCGTTTCCCTGAGGGTGGCACGGTGTAGTTCTTGCCCATCTCTCTGTGGTACTGTGTAGTTTTTGTCCATTTCCCTGGGGGTGTTACTGTGCAGTTCTTGTCTGTTTCCCTGGGGGTGGTACGGTGTGTTTCCTGTCCATTTCCTTCGGATGGTACGGTGTAGTTCTTGTCCATGTTCCTGGGGATGGTACAGTGTAGTTCTTGTCCATTTCCCTGGGGGTGGTACGGTGTAGTTCTTGTCCATTTCCCTGTGGGTGGTACAGTGTAGTTCTTGTCAATTTCCCTGGGGATGGTACAGTGTAGTTCCTGTCCATTTCCCTGGGGGTTGTACCCTGTGTTTCCTGTCCATTTCGTTGGGGCTGGTACGGTGTAGTTCTTGTCCATGTACCTGGGGGTGTTACGCTGCAGTTCTTGTCTGTTTCCCTGGGGGTGGTACGGTATAGTTCCTGTCCATTTCCCTTTGGGTGGTACAGTGTAGATCTTGTCCGTTTCCCTGTGGGTGGTATGGTGTAGGTCTTGTCCATTTCCCTGGGGGTTGGTACAGTGTAGGTCTTGTCCATTTCCGTGGGTGTGGTACGGTGTAGTTCTTGTCTGTTTCACTGGGGGTGGTACGGTGTAGTTCCTGTCCATTTCCCTCTGGGTGGTACAGTGTAGTTCTTGTCCATGTTCCTGGGGATGGTACAGTGTAGTTCTTGTCCATTTCCCTGGGGGTGGTACGGTGTAGTTCTTGTCTGTTTCCCTGGGGGTGGTATGGTGTAGTTCCTGTCCATTTCCCTTTGGGCGGTACAGTGTAGTACTTGTCCATTTCCCTGGGGATGGTACAGTGTAGTTCCTGTCCATTTCCCTGGGGGTGGTACCGTGTGTTTCCTGTCCATTTCCTTGGTGCTGGTACGGTGTAGTTCTTGTCCATGTTCCTGGGGGTGGTACAGTGTAGTTCTTGTCCATTTCCCTGGGGATGGTACAGTGTAGTTCTTGTCAGTTTCCTTGGGGGTGGTACAGTGTATTTCCTGTCCATTTCCCTTTGGGTGGTACAGTGTAGTTCTTGTACGTTTCCCTGGTGGTGGAATGGTGTAGTTCTTGTCCATTTCCCTGGGGGATGGTACAGTGTAGTTCTTGTCCATTTCCCTGGGGGTGGTATGGTGTAGTTCTTGTCCATTTCCCTGGGGTAGTACAAAGTATTTCTTGTCCGTTTCCCTAAGGGTGGCACGGTGTAGTTCTTGCCCATTTCTCTGTGGTACAGTGTAGTTTTTGTCAGTTTCCTTGGGGGTGTTACAGTGTAGTTCTTGTCCATTTCCCTGGGGGTGGTACAGTGTAGTTCCTGTCCATTTCCCTGGGGGTGGTCCGATGTGTTTCCTGTTCATTTCCTTTGGGCTGGTGCGGTGTAATTCTTGTCCATGTTCCTGGGGGTGGTACAGTGTAGTTCTTGTCCATTTCCCTGGGGATGGTACAGTGTAGTTCTTGTCAGTTTCCTTGGGGGTGGTACAGTGTAGTTCTTGTCCATTTCCCTGGGGGTGGTATGGTGTAGTTCTTGTCCATTTCCCTGGGGGATGGTACAGTGTAGTTCTTGTCCATTTCCCTGGGGGTGCTACGGTGTAGTTCTTGTCCATTTCCCTGGGGGTGGTACAGTGTGTTTCCTGTCCATTTTCTTGGGGCTGGTACGGTGTAGTTCTTGTCCATTTCCCTGGGGATGGTACAGTGTAGTTCTTGTCAGTTTCCTCGGGGGTGGTATGGTGTAGTTCTTGTCCATTTCCCTGGGGGTGGTACAGTGTAGTTCTTGTCCATTTCCCTGGGGGTGGTATGGTGTAGTTCTTGTCAGTTTCCCTGGGGGTGCTACCGTGTAGTTCTTGTCCATTTCCCTGTGGGTGGTATGGTGTAGTTCTTGTCCATTTCCCTTCGGTAGTACAAAGTAGTTCTTGTCCGTTTCCCTGAGGGTGGCACGGTGTAGTTCTTGCCCATTTCTCTGTGGTACAGTGTAGTTCTTGTCCGTTTCCCTGAGGGTGGCACGGTGTAGTTCTTGCCCATTTCTCTGTGGTACAGTGTAGTTTTTGTCTGTTTCCCTGGGGGTGGTACGGTGTGTTTCCTGTACATTTCCTTCGTCTGGTACGGTGTAGTTCTTGTCCATGTTCCTGGGGATGGTACAGTGTAGTTCTTGTCCATTTCCCTGGGGGTGGTACGGTGTAGTTCTTGTCTGTTTCCCTGGGGGTGTTATGGTGTAGTTCCTGTCCATTTCCCTTTGGGCGGTACAGTGTAGTACTTGTCCATTTCCCTGGGGATGGTACAGTGTAGTTCCTGTCCATTTCCCTGGGGGTAGTACCGTGTGTTTCCTGTCCATTTCGTTGGGGCTGGTACGGTGTAGTTCCTGTCCATTTCCCTTTGGGTGGTACAGTGTAGATCTTGTCCGTTTCCCTGGGGGTGGTATGGTGTAGGTCTTGTCCATTTCCCTGGGGGTTGGTACAGTGTAGTTCTTGTCCATTTCCCTGGGGGTGTACGGTGTAGTTCTTGTCTGTTTCCCTGGGGGTGGTACAGTGTAGTTCTTGTCCATTTCCCTGGGGATGGTACAGTGTAGTTCTTGTCAGTTTCCTTGGGGGTGGTATGGTGTAGTTCTTGTCCATTTCCCTGGGGGTGCTACCGTGTAGTTCTTGTCCATTTCCCTGGGGGTGGTATGGTGTAGTTCTTGTCCATTTCCCTGGGGTAGTACAAAGTAGTTCTTGTCCGTTTCCCTGAGGGTGGCACGGTGTAGTTCTTGCCCATCTCTCTGTGGTACTGTGTAGTTTTTGTCCATTTCCCTGGGGGTGTTACTGTGCAGTTCTTGTCTGTTTCCCTGGGGGTGGTACGGTGTGTTTCCTGTCCATTTCCTTCGGATGGTACGGTGTAGTTCTTGTCCATGTTCCTGGGGATGGTACAGTGTAGTTCTTGTCCATTTCCCTGGGGGTGGTACGGTGTAGTTCTTGTCCATTTCCCTGTGGGTGGTACAGTGTAGTTCTTGTCAATTTCCCTGGGGATGGTACAGTGTAGTTCCTGTCCATTTCCCTGGGGGTTGTACCCTCTGTTTCCTGTCCATTTCGTTGGGGCTTGTACGGTGTAGTTCTTGTCCATGTACCTGGGGGTGTTACGCTGCAGTTCTTGTCTGTTTCCCTGGGGGTGGTACGGTATAGTTCCTGTCCATTTCCCTTTGGGTGGTACAGTGTAGATCTTGTCCGTTTCCCTGTGGGTGGTATGGTGTAGGTCTTGTCCATTTCCCTGGGGGTTGGTACAGTGTAGTTCTTGTCCATTTCCGTGGGTGTGGTACGGTGTAGTTCTTGTCTGTTTCACTGGGGGTGGTACGGTGTAGTTCCTGTCCATTTCCCTCTGGGTGGTACAGTGTAGTTCTTGTCCATTTCCGTGGGTGTGGTACGGTGTAGTTCTTGTCTGTTTCCCTGGGGGTGGTACGGTGTAGTTCCTGTCCATTTCCCTTTGGGTGGTACAGTGTAGTACTTGTCCATTTCCCTGGGGGTGGTACGGTGTAGTTCTTGTCTGTTTCCCTGGGGGTGGTACGGTGTAGTTCCTGTCCATTTCCCTTTGGGTGGCACGGTGTAGTTCTTGCCCATTTCTCTGTGGTACAGTGTAGTTTTTGTCTGTTTCCCTGGGGGTGGTACGGTGTGTTTCCTGTACATTTCCTTCGTCTGGTACGGTGTAGTTCTTGTCCATGTTCCTGGGGATGGTACAGTGTAGTTCTTGTCCATTTCCCTGGGGGTGGTACGGTGTAGTTCTTGTCTGTTTCCCTGGGTGTGGTATGGTGTAGTTCCTGTCCATTTCCCTTTGGGTGGTACAGTGTAGTCCATTTACCTGGGGGTGGTACGGTGTAGTTTTTGTCCATTTCCCTGGGGGTGTTACAGTGCAGTTCTTGTCTGTTTCCCTGTGGGTGGTATGGTGTACGTCTTGTTCATTTCCCTGGGGGTGGTACAGTGTAGTTCTTGTCCATTTCCCTGGGGGTGGTACAGTGTAGTTCCTGTCCATTTCCCTGGGGGTGGTCCGGTGTGTTTCCTGTCCATTTCCTTTGGGCTGGTGCGGTGTAGTTCTTGTCCATGTTCCTGGGGGTGGTACAGTGTAGTTCTTGTCCATTTCCCTGGGGATGGTACAGTGTAGTTCTTGTCAGTTTCCTTGGGGGTGGTATGGTGTAGTTCTTGTCCATTTCCCTGGGGGTGCTACCGTGTAGTTCTTGTCCATTTCCCTGGGGGTGGTATGGTGTAGTTCTTGTCCATTTCCCTGGGGTAGTACAAAGTAGTTCTTGTCCGTTTCCCTGAGGGTGGCACGGTGTAGTTCTTGCCCATCTCTCTGTGGTACTGTGTAGTTTTTGTCCATTTCCCTGGGGGTGTTACTGTGCAGTTCTTGTCTGTTTCCCTGGGGGTGGTACGGTGTGTTTCCTGTCCATTTCCTTCGGATGGTACGGTGTAGTTCTTGTCCATGTTCCTGGGGATGGTACAGTGTAGTTCTTGTCCATTTCCCTGGGGGTGGTACGGTGTAGTTCTTGTCCATTTCCCTGTGGGTGGTACAGTGTAGTTCTTGTCAATTTCCCTGGGGATGGTACAGTGTAGTTCCTGTCCATTTCCCTGGGGGTTGTACCCTGTGTTTCCTGTCCATTTCGTTGGGGCTTGTACGGTGTAGTTCTTGTCCATGTACCTGGGGGTGTTACGCTGCAGTTCTTGTCTGTTTCCCTGGGGGTGGTACGGTATAGTTCCTGTCCATTTCCCTTTGGGTGGTACAGTGTAGATCTTGTCCGTTTCCCTGTGGGTGGTATGGTGTAGGTCTTGTCCATTTCCCTGGGGGTTGGTACAGTGTAGTTCTTGTCCATTTCCGTGGGTGTGGTACGGTGTAGTTCTTGTCTGTTTCACTGGGGGTGGTACGGTGTAGTTCCTGTCCATTTCCCTCTGGGTGGTACAGTGTAGTTCTTGTCCATTTCCGTGGGTGTGGTACGGTGTAGTTCTTGTCTGTTTCCCTGGGGGTGGTACGGTGTAGTTCCTGTCCATTTCCCTTTGGGTGGTACAGTGTAGTACTTGTCCATTTCCCTGGGGGTGGTACGGTGTAGTTCTTGTCTGTTTCCCTGGGTGTGGTATGGTGTAGTTCCTGTCCATTTCCCTTTGGGTGGTACAGTGTAGTCCATTTACCTGGGGGTGGTACGGTGTAGTTTTTGTCCATTTCCCTGGGGGTGTTACAGTGCAGTTCTTGTCTGTTTCCCTGTGGGTGGTATGGTGTACGTCTTGTTCATTTCCCTGGGGGTGGTACAGTGTAGTTCTTGTCCATTTCCCTGGGGGTGGTACAGTGTAGTTCCTGTCCATTTCCCTGGGGGTGGTCCGGTGTGTTTCCTGTCCATTTCCTTTGGGCTGGTGCGGTGTAGTTCTTGTCCATGTTCCTGGGGGTGGTACAGTGTAGTTCTTGTCCATTTCCCTGGGGATGGTACAGTGTAGTTCTTGTCAGTTTCCTTGGGGGTGGTACAGTGTAGTTCTTGTCCATTTCCCTGGGGGTGGTATGGTGTAGTTCTTGTCCATTTCCCTGGGGGATGGTACAGTGTAGTTCTTGTCCATTTCCCTGGGGGTGCTACGGTGTAGTTCTTGTCCATTTCCCTGGGGGTGGTACAGTGTGTTTCCTGTCCATTTTCTTGGGGCTGGTACGGTGTAGTTCTTGTCCATGTTCCTGGGGGTGGTACAGTGTAGTTCTTTTCCATTTCCCTGGGGATGGTACAGTGTAGTTCTTGTCAGTTTCCTCGGGGGTGGTATGGTGTAGTTCCTGTCCATTTCCCTGGGGGATGGTACAGTGTAGTTCTTGTCCATTTCCCTGGGGGTGGTATGGTGTAGTTCTTGTCAGTTTCCCTGGGGGTGCTACTGTGTAGTTCTTGTCCATTTCCCTGTGGGTGGTATGGTGTAGTTCTTGTCCATTTCCCTGGGGTAGTACAAAGTAGTTCTTGTCCGTTTCCCTGAGGGTGGCACGGTGTAGTTCTTGCCCATTTCTCTGTGGTACAGTGTAGTTTTTGTCCATTTCCCTGCGGGTGGTACGGTGTAGTTTTTGTCCTTTTCCCTGGGGGTGTTACTGTGCAGTTCTTGTCTGTTTCCCTGGGGGTGGTACGGTGTGTTTCCTGTCCATTTCCTTCGGCTGATACGGTGTAGTTCTTGTCCATGTTCCTGGGGATGGTACAGTGTAGTTCTTGTCCATTTCCCTGGGGGTGGTACGGTGTAGTTCTTGTCTGTTTCCCTGGGGGTGGTATGGTGTAGTTCCTGTCCATTTCCCTTTGGGCGGTACAGTGTAGTACTTGTCCATTTCCCTGGGGATGGTACAGTGTAGTTCCTGTCCATTTCCTTGGGGGTGGTACCGTGTGTTTCCTGTCCATTTCGTTGGGGCTGGTACGGTGTAGTTCCTGTCCATTTCCCTTTGGGTGGTACAGTGTAGATCTTGTCCGTTTCCCTGGGGGTGGTATGGTGTAGGTCTTGTCCATTTCCCTGGGGGTTGGTACAGTGTAGTTCTTGTCCATTTCCCTGGGGGTGTACGGTGTAGTTCTTGTCTGTTTCCCTGGGGGTGGTACAGTGTAGTTCTTGTCCATTTCCCTGGGGATGGTACAGTGTAGTTCTTGTCAGTTTCCTTGGGGGTGGTATGGTGTAGTTCTTGTCCATTTCCCTGGGGGTGCTACCGTGTAGTTCTTGTCCATTTCCCTGGGGGTGGTATGGTGTAGTTCTTGTCCATTTCCCTGGGGTAGTACAAAGTAGTTCTTGTCCGTTTCCCTGAGGGCGGCACGGTGTAGTTCTTGCCCATCTCTCTGTGGTACTGTGTAGTTTTTGTCCATTTCCCTGGGGGTGTTACTGTGCAGTTCTTGTCTGTTTCCCTGGGGGTGGTACGGTGTGTTTCCTGTCCATTTCCTTCGGATGGTACGGTGTAGTTCTTGTCCATGTTCCTGGGGATGGTACAGTGTAGTTCTTGTCCATTTCCCTGGGGGTGGTACGGTGTAGTTCTTGTCCATTTCCCTGTGGGTGGTACAGTGTAGTTCTTGTCAATTTCCCTGGGGATGGTACAGTGTAGTTCCTGTCCATTTCCCTGGGGGTTGTACCCTGTGTTTCCTGTCCATTTCGTTGGGGCTGGTACGGTGTAGTTCTTGTCCATGTACCTGGGGGTGTTACGCTGCAGTTCTTGTCTGTTTCCCTGGGGGTCGTACGGTATAGTTCCTGTCCATTTCCCTTTGGGTGGTACAGTGTAGATCTTGTCCGTTTCCCTGTGGGTGGTATGGTGTAGGTCTTGTCCATTTCCCTGGGGGTTGGTACAGTGTAGTTCTTGTCCATTTCCGTGGGTGTGGTACGGTGTAGTTCTTGTCTGTTTCACTGGGGGTGGTACGGTGTAGTTCCTGTCCATTTCCCTCTGGGTGGTACAGTGTAGCTCTTGTCCATTTCCGTGGGTGTGGTACGGTGTAGTTCTTGTCTGTTTCCCTGGGGGTGGTACGGTGTAGTTCCTGTCCATTTCCCTTTGGGTGGTACAGTGTAGTACTTGTCCATTTCCCTGGGGGTGGTACGGTGTAGTTCTTGTCTGTTTCCCTGGGTGTGGTATGGTGTAGTTCCTGTCCATTTCCCTTTGGGTGGTACAGTGTAGTCCATTTACCTGGGGGTGGTACGGTGTAGTTTTTGTCCATTTCCCTGGGGGTGTTACAGTGCAGTTCTTGTCTGTTTCCCTGTGGGTGGTATGGTGTACGTATTGTTCATTTCCCTGGGGGTGGTACAGTGTAGTTCTTGTCCATTTCCCTGGGGGTGGTACAGTGTAGTTCCTGTCCATTTCCCTGGGGGTGGTCCGGTGTGTTTCCTGTCCATTTCCTTTGGGCTGGTGCGGTGTAGTTCTTGTCCATGTTCCTGGGGGTGGTACAGTGTAGTTCTTGTCCATTTCCCTGGGGATGGTACAGTGTAGTTCTTGTCAGTTTCCTTGGGGGTGGTACAGTGTAGTTCTTGTCCATTTCCCTGGGGGTGGTATGGTGTAGTTCTTGTCCATTTCCCTGGGGGATGGTACAGTGTAGTTCTTGTCCATTTCCCTGGGGGTGCTACGGTGTAGTTCTTGTCCATTTCCCTGGGGGTGGTACAGTGTGTTTCCTGTCCATTTTCTTGGGGCTGGTACGGTGTAGTTCTTGTCCATGTTCCTGGGGGTGGTACAGTGTAGTTCTTTTCCATTTCCCTGGGGATGGTACAGTGTAGTTCTTGTCAGTTTCCTCGGGGGTGGTATGGTGTAGTTCCTGTCCATTTCCCTGGGGGATGGTACAGTGTAGTTCTTGTCCATTTCCCTGGGGGTGGTATGGTGTAGTTCTTGTCAGTTTCCCTGGGGGTGCTACTGTGTAGTTCTTGTCCATTTCCCTGTGGGTGGTATGGTGTAGTTCTTGTCCATTTCCCTGGGGTAGTACAAAGTAGTTCTTGTCCGTTTCCCTGAGGGTGGCACGGTGTAGTTCTTGCCCATTTCTCTGTGGTACAGTGTAGTTTTTGTCCATTTCCCTGCGGGTGGTACGGTGTAGTTTTTGTCCTTTTCCCTGGGGGTGTTACTGTGCAGTTCTTGTCTGTTTCCCTGGGGGTGGTACGGTGTGTTTCCTGTCCATTTCCTTCGGCTGATACGGTGTAGTTCTTGTCCATGTTCCTGGGGATGGTACAGTGTAGTTCTTGTCCATTTCCCTGGGGGTGGTACGGTGTAGTTCTTGTCTGTTTCCCTGGGGGTGGTATGGTGTAGTTCCTGTCCATTTCCCTTTGGGCGGTACAGTGTAGTACTTGTCCATTTCCCTGGGGATGGTACAGTGTAGTTCCTGTCCATTTCCTTAGGGGTGGTACCGTGTGTTTCCTGTCCATTTCGTTGGGGCTGGTACGGTGTAGTTCCTGTCCATTTCCCTTTGGGTGGTACAGTGTAGATCTTGTCCGTTTCCCTGGTGGTGGTATGGTGTAGGTCTTGTCCATTTCCCTGGGGGTTGGTACAGTGTAGTTCTTGTCCATTTCCCTGGGGGTGTACGGTGTAGTTCTTGTCTGTTTCCATGGGGGTGGTACGGTGCAGTTCCTGTCCATTTCCCTCTGGGTGGTACAGTGTAGTTCTTGTCCATTTCCCTGGGTGTGGTACGGTGTAGTTCTTGTCTGTTTCCCTGGGGGTGGTACAGTGTAGTTCCTGTCCATTTCCCTTTGTGTGGTACAGTGTAGTACTTGTCCATTTCCCTGGGGGTGGTACGGTGTAGTTCTTGTCTGTTTCCCTGGGGGTGGTATGGTGTAGTTCCTGTCCATTTCCCTTTGGGTGGTACAGTGTAGTCCATTTACCTGGGGGTGGTACGGTGTAGTTTTTGTCCATTTCCCTGGGGGTGTTACTCTGCAGTTCTTGTCTGTTTCCCTGGGGGTGGTACGGTGTATTTCCTGTCCATTTCCCTTTGGGTGGTACAGTGTAGTTCTTGTCCGTTTCCCTGGTGGTGGAATGGTGTAGATCTTGTCCATTTCCCTGGGGGATGGTACAGTGTAGTTCTTGTCCATTTCCCTGTGGGTGGTATGGTGTAGTTCTTGTCCATTTCCCTGGGGTAGTACAAAGTAGTTCTTGTCCGTTTCCCTAAGGGTGGCACGGTGTAGTTCTTGCCCATTTCTCTGTGGTACAGTGTAGTTTTTGTCAGTTTCCTTGGGGGTGTTACAGTGTAGTTCTTGTCCATTTCCCTGTGGGTGGTACGGTGTGTTTCCTGTCCATTTCCTTGGTGCTGGTACGGTGTAGTTCTTGTCCATGTTCCTGGGGGTGGTACAGTGTAGTTCTTGTCCATTTCCCTGGGGATGGTACAGTGTAGTTCTTGTCAGTTTCCTTGGGGGTGGTACAGTGTAGTTCTTGTCCATTTCCCTGGTGGTGGTATGGTGTAGTTTTTGTCCATTTCCCAGGGGGTGGTACAGTGTAGTTCTTGCCCATTTCCCTGTGAGTGGTACAGTGTGTTTCCTGTCCATTTCCTTGTGGCTGGTACGGTGTATTTCTTGTCCATGTTCCTGGGGGTGGTACAGTGTAGTTCTTGTCCATTTCCCTGGGGGTGCTACGGTGTAGTTCTTGTCCATTTCCCTGGGGGTGGTACAGTGTGTTTCCTGTCCATTTTCTTGGGGCTGTTACGGTGTAGTTCTTGTCCATGTTCCTGGGGGTGGTACAGTGTAGTTCTTGTCCATTTCCCTGGGGATGGTACAGTGTAGTTCTTGTCAGTTTCCTCGGGGGTGGTATGGTGTAGTTCTTGTCCATTTCCCTGGGGGATGGTACAGTGTAGTTCTTGTCCATTTCCCTGGGGGTGGTATGGTGTAGTTCTTGTCAGTTTCCCTGGGGGTGCTACCGTGTAGTTCTTGTCCATTTCCCTGTGGGTGGTATGGTGTAGTTCTTGTCCATTTCCCTTCGGTAGTACAAAGTAGTTCTTGTCCGTTTCCCTGAGGGTGGCACGGTGTAGTTCTTGCCCATTTCTCTGTGGTACAGTGTAGTTTTTGTCCATTTCCCTGCGGGTGGTACGGTGTAGTTTTTGTCCTTTTCCCTGGGGGTGTTACTGTGCAGTTCTTGTCTGTTTCCCTGGGGGTGGTACGGTGTGTTTCCTGTCCATTTCCTTCGGCTGGTACAGTGTAGTTCTTGTCCATGTTCCTGGGGAAGGTACAGTGTAGTTCTTGTCCATTTCCCTGGGGGTGGTACGGTGTAGTTCTTGTCTGTTTCCCTGGGGGTGGTATGGTGTAGTTCCTGTCCATTTCCCTTTGGGCGGTACAGTGTAGTACTTGTCCATTTCCCTGGGGATGGTACAGTGTAGTTCCTGTCCATTTCCCTGGGGGTGGTACCGTGTGTTTCCTGTCCATTTCGTTGGGGCTGGTACGGTGTAGTTCCTGTCCATTTCCCTTTGGGTGGTACAGTGTAGATCTTGTCCGTTTCCCTGGGGGTGGTATGGTGTAGGTCTTGTCCATTTCCCTGGGGGTTGGTACAGTGTAGTTCTTGTCCATTTCCCTGGGGGTGTACGGTGTAGTTCTTGTCTGTTTCCCTGGGGGTGGTACGGTGCAGTTCCTGTCCATTTCCCTCTGGGTGGTACAGTGTAGTTCTTGTCCATTTCCCTGGGTGTGGTACGGTGTAGTTCTTGTCTGTTTCCCTGGGGGTGGTACGGTGTAGTTTTTGTCCATTTCCCTGGGGGTGTTACTCTGCAGTTCTTGTCTGTTTCCCTGGGGGTGGTACGGTGTATTTCCTGTCCATTTCCCTTTGGGTGGTACAGTGTAGTTCTTGTCCGTTTCCCTGGTGGTGGAATGGTGTAGTTCTTGTCCATTTCCCTGGGGGATGGTACAGTGTAGTTCTTGTCCATTTCCCTGGGGGTGGTATGGTGTAGTTCTTGTCCATTTCCCTGGGGTAGTACAAAGTAGTTCTTGTCCGTTTCCCTAAGGGTGGCACGGTGTAGTTCTTGCCCATTTCTCTGTGGTACAGTGTAGTTTTTGTCAGTTTCCTTGGGGGTGTTACAGTGTAGTTCTTGTCCATTTCCCTAGGGGTGGTACGGTGTAGTTCTTGTCCATTTCCCTGGGGGTGGTACAGTGTTATTCCTGTCCATTTCCCTGTGGGTGGTACGGTGTGTTTCCTGTCCATTTCCTTGGTGCTGGTACGGTGTAGTTCTTGTCCATGTTCCTGGGGGTGGTACAGTGTAGTTCTTGTCCATTTCCCTGGGGATGGTACAGTGTAGTTCTTGTCAGTTTCCTTGGGGGTGGTACAGTGTAGTTCTTGTCCATTTCCCTGGTGGTGGTATGGTGTAGTTCTTGTCCATTTCCCTGGGGGATGGTACAGTGTAGTTCTTGTCCATTTCCCTGGGGGTGCTACGGTGTAGTTTTTGTCCATTTCCCAGGGGGTGGTACAGTGTAGTTCTTGTCCATTTCCCTGTGGGTGGTACAGTGTGTTTCCTGTCCATTTCCTTGGGGCTGGTACGGTGTATTTCTTGTCCATGTTCCTGGGGGTGGTACAGTGTAGTTCTTGTCCATTTCCCTCTGGATGATACAGTGTAGTTCTTGTCAGTTTCCTTGTGGGTGGTATGGTGTCGTTCTTGTCCATTTCCCTGGGGGATGGTACAGTGTAGTTCTTGTCCATTTCCCTGGGGGTGGTACGGTGCAGTTCTTGTCCATTTCCCTGGGGGTGTTACGGTGCAGTTCTTGTCTGTTTCCCTGGGGGTGGTACGGTGTAATTCTTGTCTGTTTCCCTGTGGGTGGTACGGTGTAGTTCCTGTCCATTTCCCTTTGCGTGGTACAGTGTAGTTCTTGTCCGTTTCCCTGGGGGTGGTATGGTGTAGGTCTTGTCCATTTCCCTGGGGGTTGGTACAGTGTAGTTTTTGTCAGTTTCCTTGGGGGTGTTACAGTGTAGTTCTTGTCCATTTCCCTGGGGGTGGTACGGTGTAGTTCTTGTCCATTTCCCTGGGGGTGGTACAGTGTAGTTCCTGTCCATTTCCCTGGGGGTGGTACGGTGTGTTTCCTGTCCATTTCTTTGGGGCTGGTACGGTGTAGTTTTTGTCCATTTCTCTGTGGTACAGTGTAGTTTTTGTCCATTTCCCTGGGGGTGCTACGGTGTAGTTTTTGTCCATTTCCCAGGGGGTGGTACAGTGTAGTTTTTGTCCATTTCTCTGTGGTACAGTGTAGTTTTTGTCCATTTCCCTGGGGGTGTTACGGTGTAGTTCTTGTCAGTTTCCCTGGGGGTGGTACAGTGTAGTTCTTGTCCATTTCCCTGGGGATGGTACAGTGTAGTTCTTGTCAGTTTCCTTGGGGGTGGTACAGTGTATTTCCTGTCCATTTCCCTTTGGGTGGTACAGTGTAGTTCTTGTCCGTTTCCCTGGTGGTGGAATGGTGTAGTTCTTGTCCATTTCCCTGGGGGATGGTACAGTGTAGTTCTTGTCCATTTCCCTGGGGGTGGTACGGTGCAGTTCTTGTCCATTTCCCTGGGGGTGTTACGGTGCAGTTCTTGTCTGTTTCCCTGGGGGTGGTATGGTGTAATTCTTGTCTGTTTCCCTGGGGGTGGTACGGTGTAGTTCCTGTCCATTTCCCTTTGCGTGGTACAGTGTAGTTCTTGTCCGTTTCCCTGGGGGTGGTATGGTGTAGGTCTTGTCCATTTCCCTGGGGGTTGGTACAGTGTAGTTTTTGTCAGTTTCCTTGGGGGTGTTACAGTGTAGTTCTTGTCCATTTCCCTGGGGGTGGTACGGTGTAGTTCTTGTCCATTTCCCTGGGGGTGGTACAGTGTAGTTCCTGTCCATTTCCCTGGGGGTGGTACGGTGTGTTTCCTGTCCATTTCTTTGGGGCTGGTACGGTGTAGTTTTTGTCCATTTCTCTGTGGTACAGTGTAGTTTTTGTCCATTTCCCTGGGGGTGCTACGGTGTAGTTTTTGTCCATTTCCCAGGGGGTGGTACAGTGTAGTTTTTGTCCATTTCTCTGTGGTACAGTGTAGTTTTTGTCCATTTCCCTGGTGGTGTTACGGTGTAGTTCTTGTCAGTTTCCCTGGGGGTGTTACGGTGTAGTTCTTGTCCATTTTCCTGGGGGTGGTACAGTGTAGTTATTGTCCATTTCCCTGGGGGTGGTACGGTGTAGTTCTTGTCCATTTCCCTGGGGGTGTTACGGTGCAGTTCATTTCCATTTCCCTGGGGGTGGTACAATGTAGTTCTTGTCCATTTCCCTGGTGGTGGTATGGTGTAGTTCTTGTCCATTTCCCTGGGGGATGGTACAGTGTAGTTCTTGTCCATTTCCCTGGGGGTGCTACGGTGTAGTTTTTGTCCATTTCCCAGGGGGTGGTACAGTGTAGTTCTTGTCCATTTCCCTGTGGGTGGTACAGTGTGTTTCCTGTCCATTTCCTTGGGGCTGGTACGGTGTATTTCTTGTCCATGTTCCTGGGGGTGGTACAGTGTAGTTCTTGTCCATTTCCCTCTGGATGATACAGTGTAGTTCTTGTCAGTTTCCTTGGGGGTGGTATGGTGTAGTTCTTGTCCATTGCCCTGGGGGACGGTACAGTGTTGTTCTTGTCCATTTCCCTGGGGGTGGTACGGTGTAGTTCCTGTTCATTTCCCTTTGGGTGGTACAGTGTAGTTATTGTCTGTTTCCCTGGGGGTGGTACGGTGCAGTTCTTGTCCATTTCCCTGGGGGTGTTACGGTGCAGTTCTTGTCTGTTTCCCTGGGGGTGGTACGGTGTAATTCTTGTCTGTTTCCCTGGGGGTGGTACGGTGTAGTTACTGTCCCTTTCCCTTTGCGTGCTACAGTGTAGTTCTTGTCCGTTTCCCTGGGGGTGGTATGGTGTAGGTCTTGTCCATTTCCCTGGGGGTTGGTACAGTGTAGTTTTTGTCAGTTTCCTTGGGGGTGTTACAGTGTAGTTCTTGTCCATTTCCCTGGGGGTGGTACGGTGTAGTTCTTGTCCATTTCCCTGGGGGTGGTACAGTGTAGTTCCTGTCCATTTCCCTGGGGGTGGTACGGTGTGTTTCCTGTCCATTTCCTTGTGGCTGGTACGGTGTAGTTCTTGTCCATGTTCCTGGGGGTGGTACAGTGTAGTTCTTGTCCATTTCCCTGGGGATGGTACAGTGTAGTTCTTGTCAGTTTCCTTGGGGGTGGTACAGTGTAGTTCTTGTCCATTTCCCTGGGGGATGGTACAGTGTAGTTCTTGTCCATTTCCCTGGGGGTGCTACGGTGTAGTTTTTGTCCATTTCCCAGGGGGTGGTACAGTGTAGTTTTTGTCCATTTCTCTGTGGTACAGTGTAGTTTTTGTCCATTTCCCTGGGGGTGCTACGGTGTAGTTTTTGTCCATTTCCCAGGGGGTGGTACAGTGTAGTTTTTGTCCATTTCTCTGTGGTACAGTGTAGTTTTTGTCCATTTCCCTGGGGGTGGTACGGTGTAGTTCTTGTCAGTTTCCCTGGGGGTGTTACGGTGCAGTTCATGTCCATTTCCCTGGGGGTGGTACAATGTAGTTCTTGTCCATTTCCCTGGGGGTGTTACGGTGTAGTTCATGTCCATTTCCCTGGGGGTGGTACAGTGTAGTTCTTGTCCATTTCTCTGGGGGTGGTACAGTGTAGTTCTTGTCCATTTCCCTGGGTGTGTTATGGTGTAGTTCTTGTCTGGTTCCCTGGGGGTGGTATGGTGTAGTTCTTGTCCATTTCCCTGGGGGTGTTATGGTGTAGTTCTTGTCAGTTTCCCTGGGGGTGGTACGGTGTAGTTCTTGTCAGTTTCCCTAGGTGTGTTACAGTGTTGTTCCTGTCCATTTCCCTGGGGGATGGTACAGTGTAGTTCTTGTCCATTACCCTGGGGGTGTTACGGTGTAGTTCTTGATCCAGCTGCACTGCTGTTTTCTCAGTTGTGTGAAGAGTTGGTTCTTACATTTGGCCCTTTGGTCATGGTGTATATGTGTTGGGAACCCAATGTTCAAGGCAAAGTCATTGAAAAGATGTTCAGCAACATTTTTTCCTGACTTCGAGGTCATGGCGTATGCCTGAGCAAATCGTGTTAAATGGTCAACAATCACCAGAATGTATTCATGTCCATCCTTGCACTTGTCTAGTGAAGAAAGTCAACTGACATAGATGCAAATGGTTGCAGAGTCATGATGCTCTCGAGTGGTACCACTGATTCCCGAAATGGCTTCTTTTGCTTGAGACGGGTACAGACTCTTAGCCCATGGTGCTCAAAGTCCCTCTGCATGTGAGGCCCGAAAAATCTCTCTCTTACAGGAGCTGTTGTGCGATCAACGCCTTTGAATTTCCCTCTGAACTAACTGCTGCCGATCACTAGACTTCATCCTGTTAGGAGCTGACCTTTGTATTGAACTGCTGGTTACTGCAATTTCCCTGTTTTCTTCCTTCATTCCATCACCCACAGCAGTTGCAGCAACCACTAACTCACTGAACTTGCCTCTACCCTGCAGAAGTTCAGACATGCCACTGTCTTCCAGATTTCCCAGCCTCTCTCTTCCCAGATGATCACTTATCAGGGACACGAGAGTCGAACGTGTTTGCTTAGCTATGTCCTCGCAGAATCAGAATTAGAATCAGGTTTATTATCACCAGCATGTGTCGTGAAATTTGTTAACTTAGCAGCAGCAGTTCAATGCAAAACATAACATAGAAGAAGAAAAAAATAAATAAAATAATAATAAATAAATAAATCAATTATAGTACTGTATACATAAATTGAATAGATTTAAAAATCGTGCAAAAAAACAGAAATAAGTATAGCCACTGTCTTGCCTTCTTTATAACTACATCAATATGTTGGGACCAGGTTAGATCCTCAGTCATCTCAACACTCAGGAACTTGAAACAGTTGACTCTCTCCACTTCTGATCCCTGTATGAGGATTGGTATGTGTTCCTTCGTCTTAACCTTCCTGAAGTCCACAATCAGTTCTTTCATTTTACTGATGTTGAGTGCCAGGTTGTTGCTGCGACACCACTCCACTAGTTGGCATATCTCACTCCTGTACGCCCTCTCGTCACCACCTGAGATTCTACCAACAATGGTCGTATCATCAGTAAATTTATAGATGGTGTTTGAGCTATGCCTAGCCACACAGTCTTGTGTATAGAGAGAGTAGAGCAGTGGGCTAAGCGCACACCCCTGAAGTGCTCCAATGTTGATTGTCAGCGAGGAGGGTATGTTATCACCAATCTGCACAGATTGTGGTCTTCCAGTTAGGAAGTTGAGGATCTAATTGCTGAGGGAGGTACAGAGGCCCAGGTTCTGTAACTTCTCTATCACATTTGTGGGAATGATGGTGTTAAATGCTGAGCTATAGTCGATGAACAGCATCCTGACATAGGTGCTTGTGTTGCCCAGCTGTTCTAAAGTTGTGCGAAGAGCCATTGAAATTACATCTGCCGTTGATCTATTGTGGCGACAGGCAAATTGCAACGGGTCCAGTTTCTTACTGAGGCAGGAGTTCAGTCTAGTCATGACCAACCTCTCAAAGCATTTCATCACTATAGATGTGAGTACTACCGGGCAATAATCAGTAAGACAGCTCACGGTATTCTTTTTAGGCACTGGTATAATTGTTGCCTTTTTGAAGTAAGTGGGAACTTCTGGCCATTGCAGTGAAAGGTTGAAAATGTCCTTGAATACTCCTGTCAGTTGGTTGGCACAGGTTTTTAGAGCCTAACCAGGTACTCCATCAGGACCTTCCACCTTGCGAGGATTCACCCTCTTTAAAGTCAGCCAAACATCGGCCTCTGAGACAGAGATCACCAAGTGCAGCAGGGAGCTGAAGGAAACTACAGAATTCTACAGGTAATTCACACACTTTCTCACTAATTTCTTCTTGGAAGTTCTTAGCACATCTAATTTCTTTTCCCCTTGGCAGTGGTGTGAGTTATTGTGGTGACTGTAAGATTACGTGCTGCTGAATGGATTTGGCAGCCTCTTGCATTCGCTGTGCCTCAAGTGCAGATACCGCTCCATCAGCCCTCAGCCTCACCCTCACCTCTCTCTGTTGCTGCTCTGCGCGATTAAGAAAAGGCTGGCTGTGGTTTGGATGAACTCAGTCTGTCCACCTGCACACCTATCTCAGCATTGCCTCCAAAATGTTGTAGCACCCCCATAAAAGGGAGATATCAACTAACTCCTCAGTATCTCCATGGTGAATGAAAATAAATTATAGCACATCCAACAAAAGACAGTGAGATGTGCATTAAATTGATTACCTCAGAGCGAGGCTGCTGAATCAGAGGGACATTAGGACCGTGTGTGTCCTTTGTTTCATAGAATCCTGGTTAATGCAGCGATTCGGATTGACAGGTTTACTATACACTGTCAGGATAGATCTATAGAGTCTCTCAAAAGCAGAGGTGGAGGAGTATGCCTCATGATCAACTCTTCTTGGTGCACAAATATCACTGATATCAGTGCTGTCTACTTTCCAAGCTATATATTCCTAACCTATTCAATCTTTCCTCATAACTCATGTCATTGAGTCCCAGTAACACCCCTGTAATTTTTTCTGTACTCGTATCTTTTCTGTAGGTAGGTGAACAAAATCGCACACAATATTTCAAATTAGGCTTCTCCAATGTCTTATGGAATTTAAACATAACACCCATCTCCCATACTCTTCCAGCAAATTATGTTTTGCCCTGAATCTAGCACCTACAGTCACTTGTGTCTTCACATTTTAAAATCCTGGGATAGGTCAATCCTACCTAACTTTTTTTTCTTCCTAAAGAACCCAGGCCTTTCAACTTTTCCTGATAAATATTGAACGGTTGTGTAGCAACCTTCCAACATCGTTTGTCCAGAACAGTGCACAGCATTCTAAGTGCAGACTGTAATGAAGACCCAAAGAAATCAGTCAGTTGACAATAAATGCGGAGTTTTGAAGTCTATAACACATATTGACAGTTAGAAGATACAGAGACAGCAAGATGTCAGTTGTTACTGTTAAATGTGAAATTAACCAATATTTCTTAACTAAAGACATTAAGGGAAAATGCAGGTATATTTTGTAGGTTACAAATTAGTCTTGAATGCTGGAACGGGTTGAGAGATGAAGTGGCCATTCCTGCATTCTAGTAATGTCTCTGGGCCTGAACTCGCTGAGTCAGAAGAAGGACTGGTGATTTCATTGAAACCTATCAAATATTGAAAGGCCTAGATAGAGTGGACATGGAGAGGATGTTTCCTATAATGGGGAAGTCTAGGACCAGAGGGCATAGCCCCAGTGTACAAGGATAACAATTTAGAACATATATGAGGAGGAATTTCTTCAGCCAGAGAGTGGTGAATCTGTCGAATCCGCTGCCTCTGACAGCTATGAAGGCCAGGTCATTAGGTACATTTAAAGCAGAGACTGATAGGTTCTTGATCAGTAAGAGTGTCACAGGTTACTGGGTGAAGACAGGAGAATGGGTTGAGAGGGATAATAAATCAGCAATAATGGGATGGCAGAACCAACTTGATGGGCTGAATGGCCTAATTCTGCTCTTATGGTTTATGTTCTTATGATTAATTCCATTGATTATTACAGCATCTCTCAGCTTTACTGTTACTGATAAACATATTACTATTTTTAAACATTTCAATATCAATGTAAATTCAAGTGAAGCCAAATAGCTTGCAAAGTGAAGTGAAATCTAGGTCACCAGAGCTGCGGTTCTGAGAGCTGGATGCTAAGCCTAGTATAATATTGTTTTTGCTTATGGAAGGATAAATGATTCATGACAATAGGAGCAAGTAAGTTCTAATTACACAGAAAATACATAGAAAATCATTAAATACAAGACGTAAGTGGTCTGCCAAAGAAGAGATGACATTGATTTGCAAATTAAATTCAATGGATGGTTGCAAAATGGATTAAGCAATTACCTGAGAATTTATTTTCATGTGGCCAATTACACAAATAATAACATTCGTAATAACATAAAATTGCTTTAATTTGTAAAGATATTTGTTGTTTGCTCGTTGATCAAAGATAGGTGTAGGAATTCATGCAAATGGAAATTAAGTAATTTTAAAGAAGACAGTATATGAGTTGTATTTAAAATAATCACTGCCTTTACATATTAAAACTGTAACTTCTATAGTTTAGAGCATTTCATTTGTGAAAATAGAGCTAATTGGGAGCATTGTAGTTTCTATCTGGATGATTAGATATGTTGGTGCTGTGGTGAATTTCCCTCGACCCAGAGGTAGAAGTTTCCTCCCATTGTGGCTGCTGTAGAATTTAAATTAAAGTACTTAAAATAAACTTGGAATTAAAAAATGGCTGGACCTGGTAGCATTAATGTTGAAACCACCGATACATTGCAAAATACCATGTGGTTCGAATATCCTTCAGGAAAGGATACCTAGTGTCCGTGGCTGGTTTGGCCCTTAACTGCCTCCTCAATCCTGGGAGAATTAGGGATGGACAAGAAATGTTGTCATTATCTCTGATGTCCTCATTTTATGAATGAATAAATGAAGAAAAATGCTTTTTCAGGAGTCTAATGCATGGTAATGTAGCAGTTAGCGCTATCACTTTAGCCTGCCAGAATCACTGAATAGGGTTTGATTCCATTTGCTGTCTGTAAGGAGTCTGTGTGTTCTTCTCATGACTATGTGGGCTTTCTATGCATGCTCCAGTTTTCTTCCACACTCCAAAGATGTACGACTAAGTTTAGTGAGTTATGGGTATGCCACGTTGGCGATGGAAACTTTGCGACACTTGTGGGCTGCACCCAGCACCTTACAAACAATGATGAAAATGATGAATTAAACTGTATGTTTTAATGTTTCAATGTACATATAACAAATAAAGCTAATCTTAAAATCTATCTAAGATTAAAATTGGAATAAATAATTAAAGCAAATAATATTTTAAAATAAATGATAAAAACTACTGAACAAAAGGAAAGTAATTTTGAAGAATGTGAATCCACTTCCACTTTGCCTCTTAAATCTCCAGTCCTACAATCCCTGAGGATATCAGTGGCATCTCAGATCCAGAGACAGACCTAACTTGGCTCAGGACTGCAGAGGTGCAAATGCTGAGGAAAAATCCTGAAAATATTTTACAACTTAAATATTTGTAGAAATGTTGCTGCACAAAAGAATCCTTGAAGAGTAGATACATAAAGAGACTCTTAAGAGTATAATTTTTTACTTCAGTACAGTGAGTGTCATGAAATCTTTAAATGCCAAAGTACCACAATGCTGCAACATCAATTTAAAAATAAATGTGAGGATTGGCTTTAAAATACCTTAAAAATGAATGGAGGGCAATTTTCAACTATGCTTCAGGGTGTTAAGTTGGTCATCCGTGTATTGGGTTCTTATTTTATAAGTAGTATGAAATTCTTTCCCATTGATTAACTTTGGGGACTCAGTGAGATGGGTATCCAATTGTAATGCAATAGCAAGTTAAATACTGCCCTTGATATTTCTTAATTTAATTGCTACAGTTTGAACAATAGGATGCAAAAGACGTCAGTCATTATGAGATAATTCTGCATTTCAGATGTTACATTTCTTTAATGCCAACTTTGACTACTGCGACAGATAATAATTTTTTTTAAAGCCTTCAGGAAATAATAGAATCATAGAACTTAAAAGCTCGTTAAACCCTTTGGCCTACAATGTCGTGCCGACCATGTAACCTACTCTAAAAATTGCCTAGAGTTACCTTACCAGATAGCCCAATATTTTTCTAAGCTCCAAGTACCTTTCTAAGAGTCTCTTAAAAGACCCTATTGTATCCACCTCTAGCACCATTGCAGCAGTGTATTCCACACACCCACCACTCCCTGCGTAAAAAATTTGCCTCTGCTATCCCTCTTGTACTTATTTCCAAGCACCCTAAACCTATGCCCCCTCGTGTTAGCCATTTCAGCCCTGGCGAAAAGCCTCTGCCTATCCACATGATTAATGCTTCTCATCATCTTATACACAACGTTAGATAACTTTAACTCTGAGCTGTAACAGAAAGAGGAGGGAAACTGTGTTTCAGCTTAGCAAGTAGATACTAAGAATGCTTTGAGATGAGAAGGGATGTACACACGTTTGTTTTGAGACTAGCTGATGATCTCTGGCATGTCCTTAGCTTCAGATTCAGAATCAGGTTTACTATCACTGGCATGTGACGTGAAATTTATTAACTTAGCAGCAGCAGTTCAATGCAATGAAGAAAATAAATAAATACATAAATCTTATTCTGTATACTTTATATAGTATATGTACATTATACTCCGGTTTCACTTCCATATTCTGTCTACGACAGCTCAGCACATCACAGAAACCTGTCTCCCCTCCATAGACTGTCTACCACCGCCCAGCACATTACAGAAACCTGTCTCCCCTCCATAGTCTGTCTAACGCAGCTCAGCACTTCACAGAAACCAGTCTCACCTCCATAGAAAATTGAATAGATTAAAAATCATGCAAAAAATAGAATCACTATATATAAAAAAGTGAGGTAATGTCCAAGGCTTCATAGATATTAAAATGTGGTTGTGATGCAGCTGTTACAGCAGGAACTGTCTAACATGCAACTTCCAGATCACATGCAATTAGCTATTACCAGTGTTTATCTTCTGATGCCTAATGATGGTTAAACCCTCTACAAACAAAGATCACAGCACATTCATAGTGCATGATGCATTGTGCTAATTGCCCTTGTGAGGGAAAGGTTTTGACAAAACGTTTGGATAAAGATCACACTTAAAGGGCATAATTGCTGGTGTCTCCTGTGGATTGAGCAGTACTGCCTTGGAGTTCAAGCCAAATGAGATCACAGGCCCTTCACACTAAAATCTCAGGTGCCAGGGTAAGGATTGTTGTGGGGTGAAGTGTGTTGGTTTCTCAATCCCTCATGAACAGACAAGACAGATCATTTATGTGATCCATTGACAGCTGGTGCACTTACATTACCAAATATGGATTAGCAGCCATCTGAAAGATAATAATTCTGATATTAAACCATCTATTATTTTCCCTTATTTCTTCAATGCAATTATTGAAAAAATGCAGTTTCATCTAACCAAATGAGTCATGTGATATCACCTCATTTAATACTCAAATATCATAGAAATATGGAAACACAGGAAGCCTATGGCACAATACAGGCCCTTCAGCCCACAAAGCTGTGCTGAACATCTCCCTACCTTAGAAATAGCTAGGCTTTACCCATAGCCCTCTATTTTTCTAAGTTCCAAGTAACCAAGCAGGAGTCTCTTAAAAGACCCTATCGTATCCACCTCCACCATCGCTGCTGGCAGCCCATTCCACACACTCACCACTCTCTGCGTAAAGAACTTACTCCTGACGTCTCCTCTGTACCTACTTCCAAGAATCCTAAATACAATCTATCCATGTTTAAAATACTCACATAATGAATCATTACAATGTTGAACACATCACTATTATCGTCTGCCGTGTGTAATCACCTGAAAACTAATCAGTCAGTTTTTAACATATTTTTTATACATTTTTAACAGTTTATGCATATAACCTCTATTTCCTTCTCCACAATAAGGCCACTTGGCCTCCACCGAAATACTGTGATGAAATTCTAATAACTTGATGTTCGAATGTTCGGAATTCCTGATGGTTCGGCATCTGGCTTCACTTCCCTTTAGATTTACTGGAACCCTGTTCATTACAGTCTCTTTAAAGGCACCTTGTACTAATAGATTTACTCCACGTTTGCACTATTATTGCCTTCTAAGATTTTAAAGGTCACCCATCGTCTTCTGTGAATGCACTTTATCCCTCCATGAAAAGTAGATCTCCCATTTCCAATATCATGCTTAAACCTGAATATTCTCTAATGCCCTGCATGCTCTCTATAATATGCTTACTAATACCGTGTACTTTAAGTATTGACTAACCTGCTTCAAATCATGTTTAGCATAACCTCCGCAATCTTGTCCCCAGAAAATAAAACTAGCTCTTGGTCTGTATATTTATTAACTGGCATTGCTGCTTCAAATGTTTGGTGTATTTAAAGTCTGAGTTATCTTCATTCCATTTACATTTTAATTTGTCAATGTACACAGTATATCTTTATTTTTTCCTACCAAAACGTGATACTCGCTTATCTTTATTGAAAAGCAATGGCCAATTACATCCCCATTTTGCAGATACTGTATGTAAATGATTGAACTCTTCCTAACCCAGACTTTGCTCTGAGTTCACGCTCATCAGGCCTACACAGGCAGGCACCTCCCAATTTCCACGCAGCCAACAGGAATCACCTGCCACTCATTTCCAACTCATCACCTGCAGCCTATTTAAACCCAACTGTCATCCACAGTCACCTATCAAATCATCCAGCCTCAACCAGTTGCTCCTAGACCTTAGCTATCTTGTCATGTACAGTATCTGTTCTCCCTTGTTCTGGGGGTTGTTATTTTGCCTTTTATTAGTAATATATAGTTTAGAGCTAAATAGTCTCCAATAGTCTGCTGTTGGGTCAAGACTCCTCCTCATTTCCTGATAGTATTAGTGAACCAACAGAGTACACTCACCTAAAGGAGGTAACCCATTGACAGGAGCAAACAATCCCAGAGCAGCAGGAAACCACTGACCACCTGCTCGTCATTCTGAACCAACTCTTTGTCCTGATAAGGCAGTCCCGTGCCAGTCACCGTCCTCCATGAATGCTTTGACTGGTCCCCAACCTGATGCTGCTTCTTTCACTCTGTGCAATAAATCTATGGAATTCATCGCTGAGATGCACTTGATTTTCGACCATCCTGGATGTCGGAGGGAGGCAGTGGAGTGGATACTTCACCTGCATCAAGGTCCACACTTGGTGCTGGATTACACCGTCGAATACAGGACCCTCGTGGCAGAGTATGGCCAGAATGTGGAAGGGCTACTGGTCCATGAACATCACGCCCTGTCAGAGAGATTGAAACATGAGCTGTCTACCTGGGAGATGCCCACCAACCTCAAAAGTCTCGTCACTCTGGCCATCCGAATAGACAAACGTCTCATGGAACAGCCCTCCAGATCATCAGCCAGAACCCCAGTTCTATTCCCTGAATCATTTCAGGCTGTGGGACCCCCATTATCAATGCCCCCAGTATCCATGCAGCTAGGAAGAGATCCTTTAACCTCCATCCCCCCCCCCAAAAAGTGAGAGCGTCAATGGAGAAACTGCTTCTGTGCTTACTGTCGAGTCATCGATCACTCATGCATCATATGCTCACTGCATCCCTCTGCAATTAGATCCTCTGCTTCCCCGGGCATGCCCTTTTCTCACTGTTACCATCAGGTAAGAGGTACAGAAGCCTGAAGGCACACACTCAGCGATTCTGGAACAGCTTCTTCCCTTCTGCCATCCGATTCCCTTGGATACTACCTCACTTCTCTAACATACAGTATTTCTCTTTTTTGCACAATTTTTAATATGTTCAATATACATATACTCAATTGATTCTGTTATTTATTTATTATTATTATTATTTAATTTGTGGTTTTTTTCCTTCTAGATTATGTATTGTATTGAACTGCTGCTGCTAAGATAACATATTTCACGTCACATGCCAGTGATAGTAAACCTGATTCTGATTCTGATTCTGGGAAAATGGTAGCACCAGGTAGAGAGGAGTGGCTTTCTATCTTGTAACCCTCCCCACCCCACCCCCTCGCCCTCTCATTCCAGCAACCTAGCCCGACTCTCTCCCTCTGCACTGTTCCACACAGGAGACTGTGGTCGATACTGGCACAGCAGGCAACTTTCTGGAGCGGACGTTGTTTGTGTGCGGTTTGGACTTCCTGTTGAACCTGTTTCTACCTCCTGCATCACAGTCTGGGGTGGCGAGAGCCTGCACACGGCCCGTGTACATGAGCATTATGTACACTGCGAATCCTCCTTATCGACATACCCAACAGTCCTCTCATCTCGGCTCCCTGGCTCTCCACTCACAATCCTCGCCTTGCCTGGTCATCCAGTTCATGACTGGGTTGGGGACCCAGCTGACATCACCCCGTAAATCCGCGGAGACACAGGAAATTCTCAACCTCCCCAGACTCTATGACTTAGCCATTGCCTTCAATACAAGGGAAGCCAGCAAGCACCCTGCTGTCACGCAGACCGCACATCCGCACAGCTCGCTGGCGGGGGAAAGGGAATTGTTTCCTTGCTGCTGTTTGTGTGTGGGATGGGGTTGCTGGGGGTGGGATTTGGGATTCTAACATTTTACTGTGATTCATTCTTTGGTGCTCTGTTTTCGTGGATGTTTGTGAAGAAAAAGAATTTCAGGATGTATATTGTATACAATTGTCTGACATCAAATGTACCTATTGAAACTATTAAACCTATTGAAAAACAGCTGTACAGCCAGTTAGAAAATGCCAGTTCCACACCCAAGTCATTTTCTTCCTGGGTTACATCCTTTCACTCTAAAGCATAACTATGGACCCAGAGAAAGGGTGCATCAATGTTCAATGGCCCTGACTGTACTCCCTCAAACAACTATAGCCCTTCTTGGGCTATTCCAACTTCTACTGCTGTTTCATCAGGAACTACAGCCAAATTGCTGCTCCTCTCACCTCTCTTCCCTCCCTCAAGGATAACGTGCCCTGCTGCCACGCCCCACGCTTTCAAGGAACTCGAGAGACGCTTCACTGCTGCTCCCATTTTCTGCTATCCGAACCCCTCCAGATCTTTCATGGTAGAGGTGAACACATCTGACACAGCTGCCAAGGACATCCTTCCCCAGCGAGGACCGGGCAGGAAGACACAACACTGTAACACCCACAACAAGCTGGAGGATCTCAGCAGGTCGGGCAGCATCCATGGAAACGAACAGTCAACATTTTGGGTTGAGACCCTGTTTCAGGACTGAAGAGGGAGGGAGCAGGTGCCCTATAAAGAAGGTGGTGGGTGGGTGGGAAGAAGAAGGCTGGTAGGTTCCAGGTGAAAAACCAGTAAGGGGAAAGATCAGGGGGGGGAGAGGGGAAGCAGGGAGGGGATAGGCAGGAAAGGTGAAGAAGGAATATAAGGGGAAAGCACTATGGGTAGTAGAAGGAGGCAGAACCATGAGAGAGGTGACAGGCAGCTGGAGGAGGAGGCAGGGTGAAACTGGGATGGGGGAAGGGAGGGGGAGGGAATTAACAGAAGTTGGAGAATTCAATGTTCATGCCAAGGGGCTGGAGACTACCCAGACAGTATATGAGGTGTTGCTCCTCCAACCTGAGTTTGGCCTCATCACGGCAGTAGAGGAGGCCATGTATGGACATATCCGAATGGGAATGTGAAGCAGAGTTGAAGTGGATGGCAACCGGGAGATCCTGTCTGTTGTTGCGGACAGAGTGGAGGTGCTCGACGAAGTCGTCCCCCAATCTGCGTTGGGTCTCTCCGATGTAGAGGGGGCCACACTGGGAGCACCGAATGCAATAGATGACCCTAACAGACTCACAAGTGAAGTGTTGCCTCACCTGGAAGGACTGTCTGGGGCCCTGAATGGTGGTAAGAGATGAGGTGTAGGGACAGGTGTAGCACTTACGCTTGCAGGGATAAGTACTAGGTGGGAGATCTGTGGGGAGGGACGTGTGGACCAGGCAGTCACGGAGGGAACGATCCCTGCAGAAAGCGGAGAGGGGTAGAGAGGAAAAGATGTGCTTAGTGGTGGGGTCCTGCTGAAGGTGGTGGAAGTTGCGGATGATAATGTGCTGGATCCGGAGGCTGCGGGGATGGTAGGTGAGGACAAGGGGAACTCTGTACCTGTTATGGTGACGGGAGGATGGCGTGAGGGCCAAAGTGTGGGAAATGGAGGAGATGTGGGTGAGGGCATCATTAATGACAGCAGAAGGGAAACTACGATTCTTTTTTTTATTAGTTTTTTTATACATTTTCTACATCGCTACAGATTAAAAAAAACCCCAGATCGAAATGGAGCATTAATACAGTGCAAAAATAAACATACAATAATAATATAATACAAAAGAAGATAATTGAGAAAGCACCCAAATTGAAGATATGTAAAATTAGTATCCTCCCCAAGCCCCGCAACAAAAAAAAACTCCAGACCAACCACAACACAACATAGAGAATATAAATCAGGACAATCAAACCCCCAAAACTGTAAATACACTTAGCAGCAGAAGATATTGATGCCTACTACCAAAAAAAAGGAGCTGAAAGCAAGGGACCGAAAAAAAAACCTTAGTTAAGAGAAAGGTTATGAAAGTACTCAATAAAAGGTCCCCAGACCTTATGGAACTTTGTATCCGAATTAAGAACTGAATAATGAATTTTTTCAAAGTCTAAGCAGGACATAATATCATTAAGCCATTGAGCATGCGTGGGCGGGGCAACATCTCTCCATCTAAGGAGGATTAAACGTCTAGCCAGGAGAGAGGCAGAAGATAATATTCGACACTTGGTCAAACTCAGACGTAAATCTGTCTCACCCAAAAAACCGAACAAAGCAATTAAAGGGTTAGGTTCGAGGTGGTGATTCAGAATATAAGATAACGTTGTGAAGACATCTGTCCAAAATTTCTCCAAGCTAGGACAAAACCAGTACACATGAATGAGAGAGGCCGCGCCCCTTTTGCATTTATCACAAAGAGGACTAATATTAGGGTAAAATCGAGATAGATTAGATTTAGACATATGGGCTCTATGAACAATCTTAAACTGTAAAAGGCAATGGCGAGCACAAAGAGAGGTTGAATTAGAAACTACGATCCTTAAAGAAAGAGGACATTTGAGATGTCCTGGAACAGAAAGCCTCAACCTGGGAGCAGATAGAGCAAAGACAATGGAACTGGGAATAGGGAATAGCATTTTTGCATGTGGCAGGGTGGGAAAAGGTATAGTCGAGGTAGTTATGAGAGTCAGTGGGTTTATAGAAGATGTCAGTGGACAGTCTGTCTCCAGAGATGGAGACCGAGAGATCAAGAAAGGGGAGAGAAGTATCCGAGATGGACCAAGTGAATTTGAGGGCTGGGTGGAAGTTAGAGGTGAAGTCGATGAAATTGAATGGGTGCAGTCGTAGTCGTCAAGGTAGTGAACAAGAAGTTGGAGAGCAGTACCAGTGTAGATTTGGAGCATTGACTGTTCCACATAACCCACGAAGAGGCAGGCATAGCTGGGGCCCATGCGAGTGCCCATAGCTACACCTTTGGTCTGAAGAAAGTGGGAAGAGCCAAAAGAGAAGTTATTAAGTGTGAGTACCAGTTCCACCAACCAGAGGAGTGTGGTGGTGTTGGGGAACTGGTGAGGTCTATTGTCCAGAAAGTAGCGGAGGGCTTTGAAGCCTTCTCGATGGGGAATGGAAGTGTATAAGGATTGGGCATTCAAGTTCTGCTGTCATCAATGATGCCCTCACCTGCATCTCCATTTCCTGCAATTCGGCCCTCACCCCATCCTCTCTTCACCACAACAGGGACAGAGTTCCCCTTGGTCCTACCACCCCACCAGCCTCCGGATCCAGCACATTATCCTCCGCAACTTCCACCACCTTCAGCAGGACCCCACCACTAAGCACATCTTTCCCTCTCTACCCCTCTCCGCTTTCTGCAGGGATCGTTCCCTCCGTGACTGCCTGGTCCACACGTCCCTCCCCACAGATCTCCCACCTAGTACTTATCCCTGCAAGCGTAAGTGCTACACCTGTCCCTACACCTCATCTCTTACCACCATTCAGGGCCCCAAACAGTCCTTCCAGGTGAGGCAACACTTCACTTGTGAGTTTGTTGGGGTCATCTATTGCATCCGGTGCTCCCAGTGTGGCCTCCTCTACATCGGCGAGACCCGACATAGATTGGGGGACCGCTTCGTTGAGCACGTCCGCCACAACAGACAGGATCTCCAGGTTGCCATTCACTTCAACTCTGCTTCACATTCCCATTCGGATATGTCCATACATGACCTCCTCTACTGCCGTGATGAGGCCAAACTCAGGTTGGAGGAGCAACACCTCATATACCGTCTGGGTAGTCTCCAGCCCCTTGGCATGAACATTGAATTCTCCAACTTCCGGTAATTCCCTCCCTCCCTCCCCATCACACTTTCACTCTGCCTCTTCTTCTAGCTGCCTATCACCTCTCTCATGGTTCTGCCTCCTTCTACTACCCATAGTGCTTTCCCCTTATATTCCTTCTTCACCTTTCCTGCCTATCCCCTCCCTACTTCCCCTCTCCCACCCCTTGATCTTTCCCCTTACTGGTTTTTCACCTGTTGACGAAGGGTCTCGGCCCAAAACGTTGACTGTTCATTTCCATGGATGATGCCCGACCTGCTGAGTTCCTCTAGCCTGTTGTGCGTGTTGCTTTGACCCCAGCACCTGCAGAGTATTTTGTGTTTAAAACACACCACTGTGTCTTCTTCTTCCGGAACTCTACACAGCACCATTTTGGAATCAGTGACAAGGAGTTACTCACAATTACCTTCACCTTGGAGGGATGGAGACACCATGTCCTTCTTGACCTGGACTGACCACCAGAACCACGTATCCATACAACAGACCCACGACTCAACCCACTTCAGGCTCACCGGGCCTTCTTCTTCGAGCAATTCAACTTCTCCATTTGCAATTGACTCAGCTCTGAGAACATTATGGTGGACAGCCTATCACAACAGTTAGGCCCAGCTGAAATGGACGTCAACCCTCAGCATGCGAGAACGATAATGCAGATCCTTCCCCAATTATCTTCTATATTGAGGACACAATCTGCCAGGGCCTACAGCATGAGCTTGTTTTGGCTGACACACCTTACAACTGCATGTACATGCCAACGTCTGTGTGTTCTGAGGCACTCCAGTGGGCCCATTCCTCATCCTTCTCAGGCCATCCAGGTGCACAACAGCTCTGGATTTCCTGCAACGCTAGTTCTGGCTGCCTACTGTGATTCCTGATGTACTTCAGTTCATTGCTGCTTGCCCTTAATGTGTCCAGTGTAATTTCTCCTAGCAGTGGCCCTCTGGGCTCCTGTGTCCCTTACCGGTTCCCTGACTCCCATGGTCCAACATCACCATGGATTTCATCACGGGTTTGCTACCTTCCGACAGGGCCATGGTGATCATGACAGTGGGAACCAGTCCTCCAGGGTGGCGCCCTCGTTGCCCTCTCCGAACTTCTATCAACCGCTGAAATGGCAGAGCTGGTTCTTCAACCAGCAGTTTGCCACCACTGTATCCCTCAGGACACTGTGTCAGCCTGGGATCCACAATTCACCTCTCACTTCCGGCAAGCCTTCTGCTCCCCTCCACCACACCTCATGGGTTTGTCCTCTGGCTAATTTTCTGCAGACCAACAGTCAATAAGAAGGAGCCAATCCGCAAGTGGGGAAGTTTGTGGAACGTTTTGCTGCCTCTAACCGTTCCACATGGAAGAAGTATCTCCTCAGGGCCGACTTGTTCCCACAACTTAAGCACTTTCCTCTGCCAGGGAATGTCACCCTTTGAAGTGCTTCATGGCTACCAACTCCCATTGTTCCCCACAGAGTAGCCAACGGTGGAGGTCCTGTCTGCTACGGCTTTGGTTTGCCAATGCTGGGGTGCTTGGAAAAGGGCATGGAGGCCATCCAGCTGGCAACCTCACCTACTGCAGCCAGTTGTGCTCAGCCACACTGCTGTGGCCTGGGGACTGTCCAGCTAGCCTCCTGAGATCGGACTCCTGCAAGCCTATCAGTTCCTTTATGCTTACCCATCACATCAACCCAGTCACTCACCAACTCCTGCGCCACCACCCCTGAGGATCACACCTACCTTCCATGCCTCAAGCCCGTGGTTACGGATCATTCAACCCACCTGACCCTGCACCTCTGGATTTCCGGTGTACAGGGTTTGTCGGTTGATGGATTCACATCGTCGAGGATGAGGTGTGCAGTACTTGGTCGACAGGGAAGGGTGCAACCCAGAGGTGAGGTCTTGGGTGCGGTCCATTTTTCATCTCAGATCCATTGCTCATCAAAGAGTTCCACTGGATCCATCTGGACCATTCTGGGTCATTGAGTGCTGATCAAAGGAGGAGGAAGGGTCCTAACAGGTCTGCACAGGCAGACATCTCTCAGTCTCCACCCAGCTACCAAGAGTTACTTGCCACTCATTTCTAACTCATCACCTGCAGCCTATTTAAACCCAGCTCTCATCCACCATCATTTGTTCACCCATCAAGCCAGTGTCAACCAGTGACTCTTACACTGCAGTATCCTTGTTGCCTTGTCATGTTAACAATCTGTTCTCTCTTGTTTTGTGGACCCTCGTAGCTTGTTATTTTGCAGATTATTAGTAAAATATTGTTTACTGCTAAGTTGTCCCTGAATCTCTACTTTAGGGTCAAGCCTTCTCAACATTATCTGGCACACCCCTATGAGATGGACACAAGTGCACTAACATTTGTAGCTGTAGCTCTTGCTATAATGGCCTTCCCATGGAGTGGACAGACCTGAAGCAGCAACTAAGTCTCTGGAATTAGATTCTGAGGCTGTCCACAAGGTATTCCTAATTCTTTTTTTGAGAGCTTGCTTCTAATAATGACATTTGAATTTCTTTTGAAATGACTATGATGACTAGAAACATAAAAAAAGCAATTGAAATAGATTTAAATAATTGAAAGCAATTTTAAAATAATCAATTTAGTTAAAATAAACGCTGTGGCCTCATTAATGGCGAGATAAAGAAGAATCCTTTTACCCAACCAGGGCTCGGGAACTCACCCCAAATTGTTATAACTCACCATATTGAAACAGCATATGGATGTGAATAGAAAGAACTGTGACCTTTTTAAATACAAGGATTGTTCTTTTAAATTTGTAAATTTTTGTGTTAAATTTTGACCTTGCAACTCAACACAGTGAGGTACCCCAGAATGTCTTTTAATGAAAGAAAAAAACTTTCAATTCTCTTCAATGTGTTGCACAAATAGAACTGAATACATGATGTCCAATGATAAGATGACAGACTCTTGGCGAATTGCGGCAGAAATCATTCCCTACAAATTTAGAATGCAATAGATCCAGAAGGAATAATAATAAAAATTGTGACTAATTTCTTATTGGTGTTATTCTCCCCAGCTTTGCTGCATTTTAAATTGCACACAACATTCTGGGGAAAGCACAGAGCCTGTGCCTTGTGAAAGCTTTGTCGGATAGACCAGGTCTCAGTCTATACAGGCTCTGGCACAGTGAATATATCTTCAGCTCCTATTGAATTTAGCCAAATCAACACTGGAAGGGAGATCATAGTAAACTGCAAATGCTGGAATCTGGAGCGAAAAACGAGCTGCTGGAGCAACCCAGTGGGTCAGGCAGAGGGCAATGGAGCAGTCCACGCGAAGGGTCTTCATACAAAATGTCACCTCTCCATTTCTGCCCACAGATCTTGCCAGATCTGATAAATTCCTTGAGCAGCTCTTTTTTTTAATGCTGAGAAAGACATGGATTCACAAACACTACATTTTATATAAACGGATTAACTGTGAAAGCTCTTTAGCTTCAGACTTCGAAAAACATCACTTCTGTACTTGGGCGTCATTTTCATTCCCTGGACAATGCCGTTTCATAAAGCTGCCAATTCCAGAATAGATTTCCTCAGACCCTAATTTCAGGGCCACTATCTCAATATCATTTAATCAAAACAATCAAGTAAATTAGTTCTAAAACACAATTCATCAGCTCAAAGTATTGTGATTGCAGTACATTGCTAACATGGGCACACATCCTTATTTCAGATGGAAGAAGGTTAATGGAGCTGGAGTTAACATTGTGAATGTCAGAATATTGCTCTGCTGAACCTCAGTCAACAACTCGGTGTTCACAATTTGTGAAAGGATTGTTTTCCTCAAACATGTTTTGTTAAGCAAAATTTTGTAAATCAAAAAAGAATTTCCCATTATTTCAGTGTAAAAACTTAGTGTTGCACAGTTTAGCAATCTGACTAAAATAAGAACTAAGTAGATAAGAATCTGAAATAATGAAATGTCATAACAACAATTAAATCTTGGAGTACGGTAATAATAAATACCTTCTTTCGGAGTTCCCACCAAGTGAAATGCATAAAATCCTGAGTGGCCATAACTGGGTAGGTTGCTCCTTTTGTAAAGGAGGGATCACTGTTTCAAAATAAGGGCTGGCACATTTTTAATAGAGACAAGACCCTCAGTACAGTAGATCCTTCATATCCGTTTGCTCTGAGGCAAATGGAGACAGAATCTCCTTTGTTACAGGTTCTTGAAAAGTTGCCATGATAGCTGGGAATACAGAGTTGAAGTTGCAATCAGCTCATTTTATTGAATAGTGGAAAGGGACTGAAGTCATGAGTGGTCTACCTCTACTTATAATTCTGATTAATCTCTCTCTCTCTCTCTCTCTGATGCACCATCAATAACTCTCGGAGACATGAGGCGAGACCTCTACACAACATCTTGGAGACTGAGGCTGGGGCTGTGCCTCCAATCGCCTTTATACCGGGGTCCGTGGGAGGAGCCATGGTCAGTGGGAGGAGCCAGAGGAGCAGTCAGTGGGGGGGGCGTGTCCTGACAAGTATATGTAGTTCACCACACTCTCTCTCATATTATATATTATTTACATATACACACATATTTATACATACATAGAAATATGATAGTGCATAGGAGAGGAGTTGCTATTCTCATCTCAAGCAAGCTAAATTTTGAAAAAAGTATTTGAAATGTGAGATAAGGAGGGCAGATATATTCTGGTAATGGGGAATATAGACAGAAATTCAGTTACTCTATTGAATATTTATGCACCCCCAGGAAGTGATATTAGTTTCTTCCAGAAAATTACTAATACTGTGGTTACGGAAGCAGCAGGTCTCTTGATATGTGGGGGAGACTTAAATTTACAATTACAACCAAAGTTAGACTCTTCCAATAGAAAAACCTATGACACAAAATCTTTACATAAGAAAGTTAATACACTTTTTGAGGATGTTGGTCTAATTGATATATGGAGGAACATTTTCCCCGACAGAAGAGATTACACTCATTATTCTGCCCCCCATTTTTTATATACAAGAATAGACTATTTCAAAACATTTGGAAAAGATAAAGACAAAATAAACACCTGTGGAATTGGGACAATAGATGTAAGTGACTATGCACCTATATGTTTATCTGTTGATTTTGACCTACAACCAAAGAATACTATTTGGAAACTAAATTCAAATCTACTCAATGATCCCTATTTTAAGGGACAAATTAAAAAAGAAATTGATAATAGAGAGGTTTCACCTCCCATTCTAGGGATACTCTGAAGGCAGTCTTAAGAAGGAAATTTATAGTGATATCTTCATATAAGAAAAAAATAAGGAATAAAACATTAGAGGAATTACAAAATAAGCTGAAGGAAATAGAAAGAAAAACAAATCAGGTTTGGAACAGGATACTTCAGAGGAAATTTAAAAAATTAGGAATGAAATTAATAGTTAAGCTACACAAGAAATCAGGAAAAAAAAATTAATGTTTCTGAAACAGAAACACTATGGAAGTGGACCTAAGTCTATGAAAATACTGGCGTGGAAACTGAGAAAAAAGATAGCAGAAAGTACAATTCATAGAATTAGAGATCCAAGAACAAAAGTAATTTAAAAAAATAATCTAAGTGAAATTCAAGAAGCTTTTGAAACGTTTTACAAAGCTCAATATTCCAAAGTTCCGGGGGAAGCATAACCCAAATTGACATCTTCCTGAATTCTCTAGAGTTAACCACTTTAAGTGAAGAACAAAATAGAATGATGACTACTGACACAAATGAAGCTGAACTGAAAACTGCAATTAGTAGGCTTAAATTAAGCAAGTCACCAGGATCGGATGAATATACTGCAGAGTGGTACAAAGAATTTGAAAATGAGTTAATTCCTGTTTTATTCCCACACTGAACTGAGCTCTAAAAAAGGCACAAATGCCACCCAGTTGGAAGGAAATGATAATCTCAGCTATACCGAAAGAAGACAAGGATAAAATGGAATATGGGTCATTTAGACCAATATCTGTTCTTAATGTAGATTATAGATTATTTACCTCCATCATGGCCAAACGATTAGAAGAGTTTCTACCCACACTGATACATAATGATCAGACAGGTTTTATACAACAACGCCAAACACAAGACAATATATGAAGAACACCTTGCATTATGGATTATATACAAAAATATTAGCGTGGACACTAAAAAGGTATTTAATTCGGTTAATTGGAATTTTCTTTACAGAGTTTTACATAGATTTGGTTTACATGACACAATTATTAAAACTATACAGGCACTATATGACAATCCTACTGCTAGGATTAAAATCAATGGATATTTATCAAATAGTTTTACCCTAGAAAGGGGTACAAGACAGGGTTGTGCATGGTCATCACTACTCTTTGCATTATATCTGGAACCATTAGCTCAATGCATCAGACAAAATGAAGATATCAGCACAATTACTATTAAAGGGACAGAGCATAAATTGGCCTGTTATGCGGATGACATTTTGATCTATCTAGGGCAACCAACGTACTCTTTGCCTAAATTGATGTAATCCTTCGAACAATATGGTCAATTATCAGGATACAAGATTAACATAGATAAAACCCAATTACTCTCATATAACTATAGCCCACCAAGAGAAATTGAAAGTAGATATCCCTGGGCATGGCAAACAGAGTCTTTCAGATATTTGGGCATCATTATGCCAAAAGATTAGGCAAAATTATCAGAATGCAATTATCAGCCTGTATATAAAAAAAAGGAAGATATAACAAGATGGAATCTAATTCCTTTTTTTTATTCTCAGTTCAAGGATTAAATCCATTAACATGAATATATTGCCCAGACTATTATATCTCTTTCGGACCCTACCAATAGAGATTGACCAAAGTCAATTCAAAGAATGGAACAAAATGTTATCATGATATATATGGCAAGCTAAAAGGCCTAGAGTTCATCTCAAAACTTTGCAATTAGCCAAGGAAAAGAGGGGATGGGGTCTACCTTCTCTTAGAGATTATTACTTTGCAGCACAGTTGAGAGCTGTGATATGCTGTTTGAACCAGTCATATGACGCTCAATGGAAAAATATTGAAGAGAGGATACTTTCCATCCCCATGCAGGCAATTTTGGCTGATAATAACCTACAAAGTTACATAAATACTATTGATAACCCATGGGTGAAATGGACTCTTAATTATGGAAAACTATTGTAAAAGAATATTAACTAGAAGAAGATATTGCAATTTTTAAATGGTGAGCATATGACTTGGACCTTACGCCAGATAAACTGGATGCTAGATTTAAGGACTGGACAGCTAACGGAATAACAGTTCTTTGCACTATAATGAACGAAGGAACACTTTTCAGTTTTGAAATGCTTAAAGAGAAACACTTATTAGAAAAACAAGACTTTTATCGGTATTTGCAGATGCGACAGTATGTTAATAGGAGGGTTAAAAATGTAAACAAGGCAAGTACATGATTGATAGAGCTATTTAGAAAAACAAATAATTCAGATAATGGTGGTAGAATCATTTCAAGCGTGTATAAGGGTCTTGAAACACATTTGACTTCATACATTAAAACAAAATGGGAGAAGGAAGGAGGGATAATTATATCTGAGGAAGAATAGACAATAATATGGAGGTATCAATGGAATTGTGCCAGTTCACAGAAAGGGAGGGAGTTCGGATGGAAAAACTTGATAAGATATTTTATTACACCTTCTCAGAAATCGCATTATGATATTAACCTCCCTGTTTGCTGGAGAAATTGTGGAAATCAAAATGCAAACCATTATCATATTTTCTGGGATTGTCCCATTATCAAAGACTATTGGAGGGGGATACACAATGGCCTACAAGTCATTTTTAAATCTGAAATACCCTTAGAAAGTAAGACCATATATTTTGTGTATATATCTCAAGAATGGTCGGAAAGAGATAAATATTTAATGAATATACTGCTGGTGGCTGGTAAAAAGACTTTTACCAGGAAATGGTTATCACAGGAGAGCATGGATGGAAATTACAAAGGACATTTACAAAATGGAGAAGATAACAGCATCTGTCAATCATAAGTTGGAACAATTTGATTCATACTGGGAAAAATGGTTTAACTACATAACACCTCATAGGCCTGATTTTATTATCACAAATCAATGAATATGTTGTAAAAAAAAGATCACTGCCTACTTGTACATAGTTTTTTTCTTTTTGCTTGTTCTTTCCTTCCTCTTTTCTCTATAAGTGTATACCTCAGATAAATATTATGTAGAGATTTGTGGCAAATATGACTATATGATTATATATGTATAATATCTGAAATACATCTTATGGAAATGTTTGTTTGATGATGAACTTCAATAAAAAATAAATTGCAAAAAAAAGAAATATGATAGTGATGTAGGGGTTTCTGTACGTCAAGGGTCTCAGCCTGAACGTCGACTATTTATTCCTCTCCATAGACGCTGCCTGGCCTGCTGAGTTCCTAATGCTTGGATAATGATGGTGCTGATGCAAATTAATAAACTTAAATTGGTTTACTATTGCCACATGTACCAAGGTCCAGTGAAATGTTTACTCATTACATCATTCCATTACATCATTACATCTTGATAGCACAAGGGAAAAGCAATAAGGGAACGCAGAATGTAGTGTTACAGTAACTGAGAATGAGCAGAGAAGGCTGAAGTCAGGTGTAAGATCATTTTGAGAGATTATGAGGACAAAAGTCCATCTTACCTTACAAAAAGTTGATTCAATAGTCTTATAACAATGGAATAGAAGCTGTCCTTGAGTCTTGTAGTGCTTTCAGACTTTCATATCTACTGTTCATTGTGATGGGGAAGAAGTAACCAGCTTTAGTAGATGCACACAGAAGGCATCCTATCTGGATTCTCCGCAGCTTGGTATGACAACCATTCTGCGCGAGACTGCAAGAAACTGCAGGGATGTGGGCACAGCTCGGCACAACATGAAACCCTCCGTAGCAAGTCTCACCTCAATAGCCTCTGTCCATACTTCTAGCTGCCTTGGCAAAACAACCAGCCTGATCAAATACCTCCGACACACCAAACAACAGAACATGATGGATTTGTGACATTGAGGACGACGAACAGGGATTTTGCTAATGATGAGCAGGACTCTGCTTTTCAGGTAATCCTTGTGCACTATTGCTCCATGAGAGTAGTAATGTTGGCTTGGAAGATCAATGCTGTTGTCTGGGAGTTTTGTTAGGATTGCTACACCCTGCAAGTTTGGGCTTTGAGTATCACTTCGGTGCTCTATGGCTTTCTGAGTGACAGGTATAGAGATCCTACCTAGGAGGAAGAGGAAGGTAATCTTCAGATGCCTTAAAACTTGGAGCAGTTTCCCATTCTTCAAGATGAACATGGGTGAAAGTATTCCTTTTCACAGGAACAGAATCTCATCTATGTTAAACATCTCCTGTGGAAAGTAGCCACCTCCTCAATGGTTACAGCTCCATGGGAAGTACTTCTGCTGCCTCAGTATCTGCACTTGCTGCCTGACCTCAAGAAAAGTATTATGCAGGTTTCCCAGTTTCTCGAAATATTTAAGGCTGCCATGGGTGGCCTTGGACATATCAACAGTTTCAGAGGATCCATAAGAGTCCTCTCATTTTGCCAATAATGATTACTTTTTCCCATTATCAAATCCAGAAGTTCTCATCATTGAGGTTGAGCCTTCGAATTACATGCTCACCCATTTTCTATTCTTTCCTTAATATTATTGAATTCACGTGCAACAGTTCCTTTTGAAGATTGTTATGCAGGTATATATTGAGAGGTTAGGATATTTGCTCTGACATTTTCCAAAGAATATCTCTTAATGAACAGCTATCTAGAAGTGCTCAACTTCTTCACTTCTTTTCATTTAATCCAGCTTGATATTATAGTTCGTGCTTTGCAGCGATTTTTTAAGGAGATGTTACCCTTAGAATTTAGAAGCCATCTTGCAGGAGGCATGGAATTAATTCTGATGAATCCCAATAACAACCTAAGGCAAGAACAAGGCATTACAATGTCAAAGGAGTCAAAATGGTAGGAGGAGGAAGTACTGCACAGAATGCAATATGTGTGAATCCTGGTGAAATCGTCATTATGTGCAGATAGCTTTCTAAGTCCAGAATATGTACAGTAAACACTTAATAGGAACAGCTGAAATCTGAAAAGAAAGGCTGCCCACAGAGACACAAAGTGTTCTAGTCCTTCCTATTAAAATATTGCCTCTAAAATGGGAATTATCAGAGTATTTTATTCAGTTTTGTTCCAATTGTATTTAACTTCCCAAAAGCACATCTAGAAAAATGTGGACGATAAAACTGCATTGCTTTTAGTGAACAGTAGAGGGAGCTGGCATCCCTACTATACATGATAGGAGTGCCGCAGGTTAATCGCCGATCGAGTTCCTGTCCTTCCTAAATCCACACTGCGGTTCAGGCAGCAATGACTCGGTGATGTTGCCGATGAGCCTCTGAAGCATTACCTTAGCCAGGACCTTTCCAGCAACAGAAAGGAGTGATATGCCCCTACCACTGCCGCAGATGGCCTTGTCACCCTTGTTCTTATAAATTACAACGATGTTTGCGTTTCTCCATTGCTGTGGAATGTTCTCGTCAGTCCAGGCCTTGGCGATGTTCTGGTAGAGGGTGAAAATACAGATGTATCCTCCATTCTTCAGTAACTCAGCAGGGATATTGTCAGTGCCAGGGGACTTGTTGTTCTTAAGGGAATGGACAGCTGATAGAACCTCCTGGAAGGTTGGTTGGAGACTGAGGTCGTGGATAGGAGGAAGTTCAGGCAGATCCTGGATGGTGGGGTCTGCGTCAGAATCCTGATTAAGCTGAGTGTTAAAATGTTCAGCCCACCTCAGCAGAATGGTATTCTGATTCTTCAGAAGTGTTAGACCATCTGCTGTTTTCAGGGGAGTAACACATCGATTTATTGGGCCGTAGATGGTTTTGACCGCATTGTAAAAATTATGCATGTCATTATTATCACCAAAGGACTAGATTTCATGGGCCTTTTCAGTCCTCCACTCATTTTGTATAGCCTGTATTGCCTTTTGCACTTTCCCCCGAGAGGCCTGTCAATGCTGTCTGATGCTGGAGGATGAAGGGTTATCTAAAGTTGCCTGATGTGCTTTGAGCATGTCCTTAAGCAAGTTGTGGATGGTATCCGAGTTATCGTCAAACCAGTCTTGGTGGTTTCTGCTCTTATGGCCGATGGATTGGGCTGCTGCCTCATAGAGTGCAGAGTTGATATAGGTCCACTGTTGTTCCAAGGTATTTTCTGAACTCAGACAAGGATCCAGCTCCTTTAGTTTCTCAGGGAGGATGAGTCGAAACTTACTTCTTGCTTTTGCGTTTCTCAGGCGGTTGCAATTCAGCCGCTTTTTATTGAGTTTTTGTAACCGCAAGGGGGGACGCACTTTCGTACGGAGCTTGGCCACAATCAAACGGTGGTCAGTCCAGCACTCTGCACCTCTCGTGGCACGGGTGATGAGAACATCCTTGATGTCACTACGTCTCACACTGATGAAATTGATCACGTGCCAATGTTTAGAGCAAGGGTACATCCACGAGGTCTTATATTTTGCCTTCTGCGGAAGATGGTGTTGGTTATGGTAAGGTTATGCTCAGAGCAAAGAGTAAGTAGCCTCATGCCATTTGCATTGACCTTTCCAATACCATGCACTCCACTCCATATCCTGCTGTTCTGTCCCACCCTCGCGTTGAAGTCCCCAAGCAAAAGGATCTTATCATTCTTAGGGATCCGGCAAAGAGCTTCATCCAATGTCTGATAACAGCAATCCTTGGCCTCATTCTCAGATGGCAAAGTTGGTGCACAGGCTCTGAGAAGCATGGCATAACGTTTCTTTGCCAGGGGGATACGGAGGGTCATTGGTCTTTCACTAATGCCAAAGGTGTTTCTGTGAGACTTGGTAGAAAGGTGTTCTTGATGATCAATCCTACTCTGTGGAGATGTTGTCCACCTGAGGGGAAACTTTCCAGAAGGAGGTGTAACCCATCCCTTCCTCTGTTAAAGAGCCTCCATCCAGGAGCCTGGTCTCACTCAGGGCTGCAATGTCGATGTTGTAGTGCCCCAGCTCAGCAGCGATCAAGGCTGTTCTCCGGTGAGGTCTGTCAGAGATGCCATCCGAGTCCAGGAGAGTCCTTACATTCCACGTTGCCAGTTTTAGGTTGTATTGTTTCTTATTTCAACTGCAGTAGTGCAATAGCTCGAAAGGCACGGTAACCTATCCAAGTGAGTGACTGAATGGGTAATTTTTAAGCCACCTTTTCTAGGCCCTTCCCCAATTGGAGTGAGCAGTGTGGTCCCTAAATAGGGCTGCTCAGTCACAGAGGGGTCTGCGGAAAACAGCTGCCCCCTCAGTCCCAGCTGCTAGCGACCAAATACCCTGTGCCACTGCCGTGCAGGGTTCTGACGAGGAGCTCCCAGTCCATTCGTACCTGCTCCCGTTGCCAGACACCCCATCGCTGTCAGACTTCAACCACATGTAAGGTCCAGGTGTTGCTCACCGTGGTTAGAGGTGGAGACTTGCGCAAAAGGAAGGGGGTGTGCCATCCCCAGTAGCACTCTCTTCACCATGACGATGTAAATCCCGGTGGCAAGGGTGAACCCAGGACAACCGGTCCACATCTTGGCTGTGGGAGGCTGCTGGGTCCTTGGTCTGTTAGGACCCGCCTATTGCCTGTCAGGGTGTGCTCCCTTAGCCTTGTCTCAACAGACTTACCACAAGGCAGTGGGGCTATTTACCCATAGCTGGGACAGTGGTTGATGGGTGTCAGGGCATATCCACACAGTCGTGGGTCTGCATGCCTCATCTCTGGGGCCCACTGCTGCTCTGAGATCCTCTTCAGCTTCGGGAAAAGTGCCGGGAGCAACATAAAGACCTGTTTATGGCCTTTGTCGACCTCCCCAAAGCATTCAACACTGTGCAAAGAGAGCTCTTATGGGATGTCCGAGCCCTTCTTTGTACGCACAGGGGTGAGGCAGGGGTGTGTGCTAGCGCCAGTGCTCTTTAACATCTTCCTCTTGTGTGTTACCAAACTTTTCCACAACGAGATTCAGGATAGCAGTGGAGTGGCAGTGGGCGTCAGATTAGATGGCAACCTCTTTAAAATCAGGAGGCTCCACACAACCACCGAACTCCATAGAGAACGGGTCCTGGAGCTGCAGTATGCAGATGACTGTGCTCTTGTGGCCCATACTCCGGAGAATCCTCACACTGTCCTTGCTCTGGCAGTGAGAGCGTACAGCAGGATGGGGCTGACCGTCAATACCACCAAGACAGAAGTGATTTGCCAGTGGAGTACCAATGTCCCACCCACCCTACCTGCCTTCACTGATGATGATGAAAAGCTGTCAGTAGTGCCATCTTTCAAGTATCTGGGGAGCATTCTCTCTGAGGATAGCGGCATTGACAACGACATCCAGAGCCGCATTGAACAGGCATCAGCTGCCTTTGGGAGACTTTGGCGTAAAGTCTTTCAGAACAGGAGCCTTCGGCCCTCCACAAAGGTCGCCATATACCAAGCAGTCTGTGTCACCACCCTCCTTTATGGCTGTGAAGCTTGGGTAACCTACAGCCGTCACATCAAGTCCTTGGAGCGCTTCCACATAAGCTGCCTCCAGTGCATCCTGGGAATTACCTGGTGTGAGCGGGTGCCTCACACTGAAATACTTGTAAAGACCAACTGCAGAAGTATTGAGGCCATGATCACCCAGCGTCAGCTGCAGTAGCTGGGGCACGTGATAAGGATGCCCCCATGTTGGCTACCCCGCAGAGTGTTACACGGCCAGCTACATCATGGTGGACGCTCAGCTGGAGGGCCGAAGAAGCACTATAAGGATCAGATGAAGAATGCTTTAAGGAAGTGCAAGATCAGACCTGAGGACCTGGAGGATATTGCTGCTGACCGTAACACTTGGCGACAGCTGTGTAGGGACAGGGTTCGTATTCTGGAGATGGAAAGAACAACCAGAAAACAGCAGAAGAGAGCCAGGAGAAATGCAGCCATGGTTGCCATCACTACCCCACATATACATGTCCCACCTGCAACAGAGCTTGTGGGTCCAGGATAGGACTGGATAGTCATCAAAGATCTCACCGTTCAAGGAGTGGACGTCGTCATCGGATTCCGATGGACAACCGAAGAAGTAGGTTAATTAGAGTTTAAACAAAGGGCTTGTGAAAATCAAATAGAAACTGCATGTACTGGATAAAAGCAGAAAATGCTCAGCAGGTCAGGCTGCATCTGTGGGAAGAGAAACAGAGGCAATGCTTCAGCTTGAAGACCTGCAGAATATTTCCAGCACGCTCTGTTTTTGTAATCGTTTTGCCAGTCTCGGGTTGAATCAAGCTGGTTGACAAGCTGATGGGTTAGCTGGCTGGTCAGTGAAGATACGTGAGCCCACTCATTCCTAAGTGGCAAAATGCTTCCACCCCTGTAGCTAAGGTAAGTGTTTGAGCTATCTTCAGGTTTATTCATTATTATAATTATGTTGTTGAGATTTAATAGCCTTCATTAATTTTAAATTTTTTGAAATATTTTAATTATATCAAATTGTTTAAATATTTTGAATAATTTAAAATTTTCTCTATCAGAAATGTTCAAAAGCTTTGAGTTGTCAAAGGTCTCAAAGGCCTTTTGGATGGAGTTTCCGGATCTGACTTCTGAGGAGGCAAAGTCACTGCTTGGAATCCTCTGTACCCTTCAGGATGCCAGAGGTGGGCAGAAGGCCAGCTCGTTCGGCCCCCTGCATACAGAGAAGCTAAATGCAGACATCATGGTATCAGTGGGTCCAGCAAGATTCGCTGCAATAAAATTGGAAAGCTGAACACATTTATGTGATAATTCTCTGCTTGTATTATTTGTGACATCAATCCGCTACTGAACAATTCAATGCCAAAGGATTACATTAAAATTTTGCCGTGATGGGTCAGTAGAAATGTTGTCTCATAGCTCCGGCTGATGAAAAGCAGGACCGAAGATAAGGGCTTAAGACATGGGAGCAGAATCAGGCCATTTGGCCCATCTAGTCTGCTTCACCATTCCATCACGTTCGATTTACTATCCCTCTCAATCCCATTCTCCTGTCTTCTCCCCGTGACCTTAGACACCCTGACGAATCAAGAATCTATCAACTTCTGCTTTAAATATACCAAATGACTTGGCCTTCACAGCCATTTATGGTCATGAGTTCCATAAATTCACCACCTTCTGGCAAAAGAAATTCCTTGCTACCTCTGTTCTAAAGGGTCATCCTTGTACTCTGAGGTTGTGTCCTCTGGTCCTAGACTTCTCCACCATAGGAAACATCCTCTCCACATCCACTCTATCTAGGCTTTTCAATACCTGATAGGTTTCAAAGAGATCACACCGTTCTATTCTTCCAAACTCCAGTGAGTGCCCAGAGCCCGAAATGCTTCTCATAAGTTAACCCTTTCATTCTTGTGATCATTATCGTGAGCCTCTTCGGGATCCTCTCCAGTGCAAGCACATCCATTCTTAGATAAGGAGCCTGAAGACAGAGGGAATTGAAGAAGATTGATCCACATGTGGCTGATAAAGCTCACTAACATGCCATTGAATTAAAGGGCTTGAAGTCAATGATTTTAATGGAGGGAAGGAGTAATATGCGAGCTGGAAAGGGTGGAAGAAAAACTGAGGTAATAGATGGTGTATAAATGACTGGGGGAGGCTGTGAGTGAAATTTGGCCAAATAGAAGATGAGTTGAAGTTGTTTATCATGTTCAGGTCACGTTAGTCAGCTGAGGGAGTGGCATGCTGGCAATAAAGAATGTGGAACATTTCATCCATCTTCTTCTCTTCATACCATATTTTTGTTGGTTCCACAGACAGCTTTGTATCCTTTACAGGATCCTTTCAAACCCCACTAGCATATTTTCTGCCATTCTCACAACCACAGAATGGACAGTGTAAGCTTCTCAATGTGGTGAATTTTTCAGTGGATGGTTACTGAGCTTTTGGGGTGGCAGGTGGAAGAGACTATCAGGGAGCAGGGAACCATAGTCAGAGGGTGTGTTGCATTACAGTAGCTTCATTTGTCACATGTACATCAGAAGATAGAGTGTAGTTCGTCGTTACTGTCAATACCAATGCAGTCTGAGGATGTGCTTGAGGCAGCCCGGAAGTAGTGGCCACGCTTCTATTGCCAACATAGTATGTCTATAACTAACCAACCCTAATCCATACATTCATTATAATATGGGGGGGGGTGCGGACTGATGTGACAGAAAGTTGATCTAAGCAGTGTATAAAATGAATGAGGTAGGTGGGGTAAAATTGACTAAAGAGAAGATGAGTTGAAGTCATTTATCACGTGCTAGTCTGGGTGGGAAGGCATGCAGTCATGGAGAGAACCTACAAACCCCTACAGATAGCAGCAGGATTGAAGCCAGATCGCTGGCGTTGTAAAACATTACTCTAACTACTATGTTATTGTGCCACCCTATTTGTAGTATAATAACCTGTTCTCAAGCTACTTCCATATGTAGCTCACAAGCAGTAATTGGTTTTAAAGTTACAGGTGCAGCTACACAAACAAATACTGCTGTCTGAGTGGCGAATAGGCTACCAGTTCACAGTAAATTACCACTTAAATACTCTTTGGAAATTACCAAGACAAGTCATAATCTCTCAATACCTGCTTAAAGATATCTGCTAATTATTGGAGCAAAGCAAATGAGACATACTCACGTCCATTGCATGGAGGTATGTTAGAGTGTCATGTCACAAGCCCTGACGCAACCACACTCAGAGACATCCATTGATACTGAGACTAATAGATGAACGTCAGGCACTAGAAGCAGCATCAGACATCTTGAGCAAATACGTTTTGCATTATTGTGACACAGATGAAGAGAATCCTGTGGGTACAGTCCTAAAAAGTGATCAAAGGAGATTTCAGACTGGCAGAGAAAACATGGCTAGAGGGATATTTGTTCTGTCAGTCAATACTTGGAGTATTGGTGTATCCAGTGAACCACCCATTACAATACTGTGGTATAAAAGTCAAGTACACTAAATTTTATTATTAAAGTACATATATCTCACCATATACAACTCCGAGATTCATTTTCTTGTGGGTATAGTCAACAAATGTATAAATCAGTAACCATAACAGAATCAATGAACGGTCGTCAAACTAAGACATTCAACCAGAGTGAAGAAGACAACAAAATGTGCAAATACAAGAAGAAGAAATAACAATATAAATAAATAAGCAATAAACATAAAGAACATGAGACGAAGAGTTCTTGAAAGTGAGTCCATTGGTTGTGAGAACATTTCAACAATGGGGCAAGTGAGGTTCCACAGCCTGATGATTGAGTCATTGAGGAAGGTGTTTGGGTTTTGTCCTTGGTAGTTTCTGAAATATCAATGCGAATAACCTGATTTCAGCAAAGGACACTTGAATATTTAGGCATTCTGATTGTAAATCTATAAATCGATGTAATCATTTGTTCACTCCCAAAATATTAAGATAAGTTATGCATTGTAAATATTTATATTTGATTAGCTGTTACTACCTCTGTACCTAAAAGCTTTTAAAATCTCTGTGTATTTATGAGTTCTGAGAGATAATTTTTCCTAGTCTCACCCAGATATTTGCCTCTGGTGAATAAAGACTTGGTACATTTTCAGCTCCAGACTCCAAGCGGTTCTTTCACAGCAACAGAAATGGAGGAAAACTACATCCAAATCCAATCCTCCCCAGCTCTTCAGTTCAAATCTCCCAGCAGCCAAGTGGGAATGTGTCTAAAATTTTCTGTGCTTTGAACTCTACAGCTAGAAGATCAATTAAACTAGGACCGGCTAAGCATCAAACCAACAATAGACTTTGTTTGTGCAGCTCAGTACCACACTGGCCCACTACCTACTTACTGAACTATGAAAGTATTTCAAATGAGCTATCAAATCATTATATTACTGCTTATCCCACTGTCAAGAAAGGTCATTCTTTGCTGAGGATTTGCTTGTAGACATAGCAAATCATTTCTGCTGCAATGGGAGATTCTAACTCTATTAAAAGGTAAAGGGAATAACATCTTCAATTCATTCATTTGACACTTATAGGCCTTTATGGACTGCTATTAAATGAAGGTGTTTATAATCCACTTATTTCTTATGATAAGGAGCCATATAAAGGAAGCACTTTTCCTTATTCATAAAAGTTATCTAAAAATGGACTTAAATTTAGTTTGATTGCTGAAACAAGTCATTTGATGAAAACAACTTTGAAGACTAATAACACTTCTAATTTTACAAAGAAAATCATCATCTCCCACATAACCAGAGAGATTCTGAGGATGAACACTTGATGCTCCCCCTCTGAGATAGCTGGTCTACCAGGTTCCCAGTACACACCAAGCTGTTAAGTGTGTTCTGTGTCCTGAGCACAGCATATACTCACGTGCATCACACAGTAATGGGTGAGACACCCAGCCACAAGCCAGTTTCACAATAAAACTATGAGTACACTTTACGCATTCAAGTTTGCCTAACTCTCGACGGTGGCTATTTTATTTGAGGCCTCAATAAGTTAAAATAAATTTGAAGTAAAATGAACAAATCTGGAGAAGTTGTAAACTTTCCCAGTACTGGTTTTCCACTATATTAGTATTAATACTAAATATAGGCATATATTTTATATATGTTACTGAGGTTTACTGCATTTTGCATCTGGATATAGACTATGAACTATGGACATTTTTTAGTCTTTTTATTTAATATTCTCTGCTTTCTCCCTTTCTTTCTCTTTTTTTGTGAATTGATGTTCTTGTGGTGTCTTGTGCAGAAGGAGGGGTGTCGATGGGGGTAGTCAATGTTTCTGTGAGTTTCTTAGTGCGAGGAGAGGGGGATTTGGAGAGCGGTTTTCTTTTGCATTTTGTGTGGGGGAGGTGGTTTTGGGGGTCGCTGTTATTGTTGCATTCAGTTCGTTTAAAAAAAAAGAAAGAATAAAACAATTAAAAAATGACTCTGAGCCTTGGTAATATTAAGAACCGCTGAAATGCTTTCAATAAGTAAACAAAAATAATTACAACCAAATTAAGAATAAGACAATAATAAGAAGTCTTGGACCCCCTCAAACCTGTTCAATTAGAATATGATTTCAATGCTGATCCCCATAACCCTCAATCTCCATTAGACTAAAATCTCTCCACCTTGACCTTGAATATATTCATTGACAAACTCTACAACCTTGAATGTACCTTGACAAAGGTACATTCCTGTGGCTGGAAGAGAGGTAAATGCAGAATCAGAATCAGGTTTAATATCACTGGCATATGTTGTGAGATTTGTTAACTATGTGGCCACTGTAAAATGCAATACATGGTCATATAGAAAAAAGTAAATCAATTATAGTACATATATATTATGTATATTAAATAGTTAAATTAAAAATAGTACAGAGACAGAAATAGTAAAAGTGAGGTAGTTTTCATGGGTTCAGTGTCCATTTAGGAATCAGATGGCAGAGGGGAAGAAATTGTTCCTGAATTGCAGAGTGAGTGTTTTCTGGCTTCTGTACCTCCTTCCTGACAGTAACAATGGGAAGAGAGCATGTCCTGGGTGTGGGAGTGTGGTGAACTACATATACCTGTCTGGACATGCCCCCTGCTGACTGCTCTTGTGGCTCCTCCCACAGACCCCTGTATAAAGGCGATTGGGGCCTGAGCCCAGCCTCTCAGTCTCCAGGATGTAGTATGGTGGTCACTCACTGCTTGTTCCTTCTTCCAGTCAATAAAAGCCAATATCTCACCTTACGTCTCAGAATGAGTTATTGATGGTGCATCAATTTTATTGACTGGAAGTTTTAAAACATGGAAACCGTTTTTCATCTGGAAAGATTGGATTTGGACCCCCAAGACCCTGAAGCAGCTCTTGCCTTTGAACTCTGGCTTGCATGCTTCCAATCATACTTGGAGGAGGTTCGTGCAACTGAACCTGCCATTATGCACCGAATTCTCCTCTCGAGAGTCACCCCAAAAGTTTATTCATTTATCAGAGACCTGCCGACCTACGAAGGGGCACTGGACACACTCAAAAGACAGTACCTGCCGCCGGTGAACACCGTCTACGCAAGACATCGTTTAGCTATCCAGCGACAGCGGCCTGGAGAGTCGAGCGCCGAGTTTCTCCGAGCCCTACAGACACTCATCCGAACTTGTGACTGCAAAACACTCACGGCAGAACAGCATGCGGAGCTGCTAGTACAAGACGCCTTTGTGACAGGACTGAGGTCAGTGTACGTGCGTCAGCGGTTGCTGGAAAAAGCCGATCTTACCTTATGCTCGGCAACATGCTGGAAGCTGCTCTGCACAACGCTGACGCTGTCCAGTCTCCGTGACCGAATTCGCCAACGCCGCTGCCAGTCGCGATTCCACGAACTCCCCGAACCCGACCATGGCTGCGGCCCATCAAAAGCCCGTGCTGCGTTATTTCTGCAGAGTCGGAAAACACCCCTGAAAACGCTGCCCGGCGTGGAAAGCGACCTGCTCCAGCTGTGGAAAGTGGGGCCATTTCGCCAAGGTCTGTAAGTCTAAACTACGAGTGGAGTGCAGTGCTGCGGGTGAGACATGGGGGCCGCCATCTTGCATGCCTGGATGTGGGCGGCCATCTTTGTCGGCATCAGCATGCCCCGCCCCCGACCCTCCGATGCTTACCGGGTACCCCGGATGTGAGCGGCCATCTTTGTCGATGTCAGCATGCCCCGCCCCCGGCCCTCCGATGCTGACCGGGCACCCCGACGGCGATTCAACTCTGGCCACTGTGACCCTCGACCAAAGCGCCCCACACCAGCTTGCAAGGTCCATGATGGACATCCGGGTGGAGGGGCACAGGACTAGCTGCCTGTTTGACATGGGCAGCACTAAGAGTTTTATTGACCCGGACACAGTGCAACGCTGTGGACTTGTGACACGGCCGGTAAGTCAGAGGGTCAGCTTGGCTTCTGGATCGCATTCCACAGACATCCAGGTGGGTTGTGTAGTGACATTGGTGGTGCAGGGCACAGAATATCGGAACTTTGCGCTACTGGTCATGCCTAAGCTGTGCGCACCTGTGCTATTGGGACTGAACTTCCAGAGCCACCTCGAAAGTGTGACTATGGCATATGATGGGCCCCTCCCACCACTCACTGTCAGGAATCCTCAGTTTTGTGGGACTTCGCCATATAGCCCGCTACTGACCACACACACACACTGAACCACACATCCCACCCAGCACCATGCCGACAGCTGCGCTACTGACACCACTTGCAGCCTCTCCACCCTCAAGATCCCTCCCCCATCGCTGTTCGCCAACCTGACCTCCGACTGTAAACCTGTGGCAATTAAAAGCAGGAGGTACAGCGCGGGGGACAGGGCTTCATTCAGTCAGAGGTGCAGCGGCTGCTCAGGGAGGGGATCATTGAGCCAAGCACAAGCCCTTGGAGGGCCCAGGTGGTTGTTGTTCGGACCGGGCAGAAAAATAGGATGGTGGTGGACTATAGTCAAACCATCAATAGGTTCACGCAGCTTGACGCGTACCCACTACCCCGCATCACGGTCAACCAGATAGCTCAGTACAAGGTGTACTCAACCATAGATCTGAAATCCGCTTATCACCAGCTCCCCATCCGCCCAGAGGACCGCCCCGACACCGCCTTCGAGGCGGGCGGCAGGCTCTATCACTTCCTGCGCGTCCCCTTCGGTGTCACGAATGGTGTCTCTGTCTTCCAGAAGGAAATGGACCGGATGGTGGACCAGTACCAACTGAAGGCCACATTTCCCTATCTGGATAACATCACCATCTGTGGTCGTGACTGGTCGGATCACAACGCCAACCTCCAGCGATTTCTCCAAGTGGCTGAAGCTCTGAACCTTACTTATAGACAATAGACAATAGGTGCAGAAGTAGGCCATTCGGCCCCTCGAGTCTGCACCGCCATTCTGAGATCATGGCTGATCATTCACTATCAATACCCAGTCCCTGCCTTGTCCCCATATCCCTTGATTCCCCTATCCATCAGATATCTATCCAGCTCCTTCTTGAAAGCATCCAGAGAATTGGCCTCCACCGTCTTCCGAGGCAGTGCATTCCACACCTCCACAACTCTCTGGGAGAAGAAGCTCTTCCTCAACTCTGTTTTAAATAACTGACCTCTTATTCTCAATCCATGCCCTCTGGTACTGGACTCTCCCAACATCTGGAACATATTTCCTGCCTCAATCCTATCAAATCCTTTAATTATCTTAAACGTTTCAATCAGATCCCCTCTCAATCTCCTCAATTCCAGCGTGTACAAGCCCAATCTCTCCAATCTCTCTGCGTAAGACAGCCCTGCCATCCCAGGAATCAACCTAGTGAATCTACGCTGCACTTCCTCAATTGCCAGAATGTCCTTCCTTAAACCTGGAGACCAAAACTGTACACAATATTCCAGGTGTGGTCTCACCAGGGCCCTGTACAAATGCAAAAGAACATCCTTGCTCTTGTATTCAATTCCCCTTGTAACAAAGGCCAACATTCCATTTGCCCTCTTCACTGCCTGTTGCACTTGCTCATTCACCTTCATTGACTGGTGAACTAGGACTCCTAGGTCTCTTTGCATTTCTCCCTTACCTAACTCGACACCGTTCAGACAATACTCTGCCCTCTTGTTCCAGCTTCCAAAGTGGATAACTTCACATTTATTCACATTGAATGACATCTGCCAAGTATCTGCCCACTCACTCAGCCTATCCAAGTCTCCCTGTATTCTCCTAACGTCCTCTTCGCATGTCACACTGCCACCCAGTTTAGTATCGTCAGCAAACTTGCTGATATAGTTTTCAATGCCCTCATCTAAATCATTAACATAAATCGTAAAGAGCTGTGGTCCCAATACAGAGCCCTATGGTACCCCACTAGTCACCTCCAGCCAGTCTGAGAAACACCCATTCACTGCTATCCTTTGCTTTCTATCTGCCAACCAGTTTTCTATCCATGTTGAAACCCTGCCCCCAATGCCATGAGCTCTGATTTTACTCACCAATCTCCTATGTGGCACCTTATCGAATGCCTTCTGAAAATCTAGGTACACAACATCCACTGGCTTACCCTCGTCTAACATACTTGTTACACCCTCAAAAAACTCCAACAGATTAGTCAAGCATGATTTGCCCTTGGTAAATCCATGCTGGCTCGGCCTAATCCTATTTCTGCCATCTAGATGTGCCACTATTTCGTCCTTAATAATGGACTCAAGCATCTTCCCCACGACTGACGTTAGGCTAACAGGGCGATAGTTCTCTGTTTTCTCCTTCCCTCCCTTCTTGAAAAGTGGGACAACATTAGCCACTCTCCAATCTTCAGGAACTGATCCTGAATCTAAGGAACATTGGAAAATGATTAACAATGCATCCGCAATTTCCTGAGCCACCTCTTTTAGAACCCTCGGATGCAGACCATCTGGACCTGGGGATTTATTAGCCTTCAGTCCTACCAGTCTACTCATCACAGTTTCTTTCCTAATGTCAATCTGTCTCAATTCCTCTGATATCTTATGACCCTGGCCCATCCATACATCTGGGAGATTGCTTGTGTCCTCCCTGGTGAAGACAGATCTAAAGTATGCATTAAATTCTGTTGCCATTTCCCTGTTTCCCATAACAATTTCTCCCAATTCATTCTTCAAGGGGCCAACATTGTTCTTAACTATCTTCTTTCTCTTCACATAGCTAAAAAAGCTTTTGCTATCCCCTTTTATATTCCTGGCTAGACTGAGCTCATACCTGATTTTTTCTCTCCGTATTTTTTAGTTAAGATCTGCTGTTCCTTAAAACTTTCCCAATCATCTGTATTCCCACTCATCTTAGCCCTGTCATACTTCTTTTTCTTTAATGCTATACAATCTCTGACTTCCTTTGTCAATCACTGCGGCCCCTTCCCCCTCTTTGAATCCTTCCTTCTCATTGGAATGAACTGCATTTGCATCTTTTGTATTATGCCCAAGAATATCTGCCACTGCTGATCCACTGTCTTTCCTGCCAGGGCATCTGCCCATTTAACTTTGGCCAGCTCATCGCTCATGGCTCCGTAGTCTCCTTTATTTAATTGCAAAACTGACACCTTTGATCTGCCCCTATCCCTCTCAAATTGTAGATAAAAACTTATCATGTTATGATCACTACTTCCTAATGGCTCCTTTACTTCAATATCACTTATCAATTCCTGTTCATTACACATCACCAGGTCCAAAATAGCCTCGTTCCTGGTTGGCTCAAGCACAAGCTGTTCCAAAAATACATCCCTTAGACACTCCACAAACTCCCTATCCTGGGGTCCAGCACCTACCTGATTCTCCCAGTTCACCTGCATGTTGAAATCTCCCATAATGACTGCATTACCTTTAGCACATGCCAATGTTAACTCCCTAATCAACTTGTACCCAATATCCACGCTACTGTTTGGGGGCCTGTACACAACACCCATTAGGGTCTTTTTACCCTTACTGTTCCTCAGCTCAATCCACACAGACTCTACTTCCCCTGTTCCCAAGTCACCTCTTGCTAAGGACTGAATCTCATTCCTCACCAACAGGGCCACCCCACCCCCTCTTCCCATATTTCTGTCTCTACGATAGCACGTATACCCTGGTACACTCAATTCCCAGGCCTGATCCCCTTGCAGCCATGTCTCCATTATCCCAACAATATCGTAGTTCCCCATTTTCATCTGAGCTTCAAGCTCATCTGTCTTATTTCTGACACTACGTGCATTCAAGTATAGAATTCTTAGCCCATTCCTCCTCTCTTTGCTTAAAACACTGTCTACTGTACCTAACCCAGCTCCTTGAACTTCCATCGGGCTAATTGCACCCTGAATTTTGATGACCTTCTCAAGATCACCCAAACCTTGTACACATTTAACCCCATGGTCCTTCTGGCCAACCCTCTGGATCTGGATCCCTGCCCCCTGCACATCTAGTTTAAACCCCCCCGAGCAGCACTGGCAAATACTCCTGCAAGAATGTTAGTACCCCTCTGGTTCAGATGTAGACCATCCCTTCGAAACAGATCCCAATGTCCCTGGAACAAAGACCAATTATCCAAAAACCTGAACCCTTCCTTCCTGCACCATGCTCTCAGCCTCGTATTAATGTGCATAATCATTCTATTCTTCGCCTCACTCGCACGTGGCACAGGTAGCAATCTCGAGATTGTCACCCTGGAGGTCCTGCCTTTCAGCTTCACTCCTAACTCCCTGAACTCTCTAAGCAGGACCCCCTCACTCACCTTACCTACATCATTGGTCCCTACATGGACCACTACATCTGGGTTCATGCCCTCACTCTCAAGAATAGCCTGCACCCGATCTGAGATGTCCCGGACCCTGGTACCAGGGAGGCAACATACCATCCGAGACTCCCGATCTGCCCCACAAAATCTCCTATCTGCCCCCCTAACTATAGAGTCCCCTAAAACTATCGCTCTCTTCTCTTCCCTCCTCCCCTTTCCAGTTGAGGGTTCAACCTCTGTGCCAGAGGCAGGACCACTACAACTCATTCCTGGTATGTCATCCCCATCAACAGTATCCAGTACGGTATACTTATTGTTAATGGGAATGATCGCAGGGGTGCTCTGCTCTCTCTGCCTGCTCCCCCTGCCTCTCTGGACCTTCACCCATCTGCCTACTTCTTGGTTTTTTGGTGTGACTACCTCCTGATAACTCCTATCTATCTCTGCCTCCGCCTCCCGAATGATCCGTAGTTCATCCAGCTCCTGCTCCAACTCCCTAACTCGGTCTCCCCTTACGCCGAAGCCCACTTAGCCAAAGCCCAGGACTCTGCTTCCATGGACTCCACTGCCCGCTCTGAAAAGAAGTCCTGCCTTTTAAAGTGCGCGCTCGACGCTGACGTCACTCGCGCCTGCGCAGTTCCCCCTCCTCCACAGGCATTGACCAGGTAGGCTTAAATCCTACCTACACGGTCGAATTCTCTGAGCTCCCAGCTGTTTCACAAGCTGTAACTTGCTCCCGATTCCCAATTATAACAGGGACAAGTGTGTGTTCGGAACCACTATCCTTGGGTATGTCGTGGAAAACGGGGTGATTGGCCCTGATCCCGACCGTGTGTGCCCCCTGTTAGAACTCCCTCTTCCCACCACTCTCAAAGCCCTCAGACAGTGCCTGGGTTTTTTTTCCTATTACGCCCAATGGGTCTCCCATTACGCAGACAAGGCCTGCCCCCTGGTCAGGTCTACCACCTTTCCCCTCTCTGCTGAGGCCTGCGTGGCCTTCAGTCACATTAAAGGGGACATTGCCAAAGCTACGATGCATGCGGTGGACGAGACCATTCCCTTCCAAGTAGAGTGTGACGCCTCCGATTTCGCACTGGCTGCTACCCTCAATCAGGAAGGCAGGCCAGTAGCATTCTTTTCTCTTACCCTTCAAGGCCCTGAAATTCGGCACTCCGTGGTGGAGAAAGAAGCCCAGGCCATAGTGGAAGCTATTAGGCACTGGAGGCACTATCTCGCCGGCAAAAGGTTCACCTTGCTGACTGACCAACGCTCGGTTTCGTTCATGTTCAGCAACCAACAGCGGGGCAAAATCAAGAATGATAAAATTTTGTGGTGGAGAATAGAACTCTCTACCTACAACTTTGATATTCTGTACTGGCCTGGCAGACTCAATGAGCCCCCTGATGCCCTATCCCAGGGAACGTGTGCTAGCGCACAGCTCGACCAGCTATATGCCCTTCATGCACATCTTTACCATCAGGGTGTCACCCGATTTTACTATTTCGTGAAAGCCCGGAACCTTCCGTATTCCCTGGAGGACATCAGGACGATGACCAGGGACTGCCAAATCTGCGCTGAGTGCAAACCACACTTCTACCGTCCTGAAACGGCGCAACTTGTCAAAGCCATCCGCCCTTTTGAGCGACTGAGTGTTGACTTTAAGGGCCCCCTTCCCTCCACCGACCACAATGTCTATTTTCTCAATATTATCGACGAGTACTCATAGTTCCCCTTTGCCATTCCCTGCCCCGACACCACTACCACATCCGTCATAAAAGCCCTGCACCAGCTCTTCACTCTGTTCGGATATCCCTGCTATATCCACAGTGATAGAGGGTCCTCCTTTATGAGTGACAAGCTGCGCCAGTACCTGCTAGCTAGGGGCATTGCTACTAGTCAGACCACGAGTTATAATCCCCGGGGAAATGGACAGGTGGAGATGGAGAATGCTACAGTGTGGAAGGCCACACTTTTAGCCCTTAAGTCAAAAGGGTTGCCGGTCTCTCGATGGCAGGAGGTCCTCCCTGAGGCACTCCACTCTATCCGCTCCCTGTTATATATGTCCACCAATGCCACCCCTCACGAGCGCCTATTCTCTTTTCCCAGGAAGTCTGCCACTGGGACCACCCTACCAGTTTGGCTGACGTCCCCAGGGCCAGTGCTGCTCCGGAAACATGTGAGGAGTAATAAATACTCCCCGCTGGTCGAGAGGGTTCACCTTCTACATGCGAACCCCCAGTATGCCTATGTGGTCTTACCTGATGGGTGGGAGGACACGGTCTCCGTCTGTGACCTGGTGCCCACAGGAGCAGCAGACCACTATCCCGAACACTCCCCGGTAACTATGAACCGTGTACCTGAGGTGACACCGCGCACACCGAGCCCTACACAGACTCTTCACGACACTCATATACCGGGCGTTTCGTATGCATATATACCAGGCGCCTCGCACATGCATGAGGGATCACTGACGCCTAGTGGGCTGACACCTCCAGTTAGGTCAGAACCAGCACGACCACCGTCTCCGGTGCAATCACCACCGGCACCTGTACAATCACCACCACCGGCATCTGTGCTATCTCAGCTGGTGCTACGTAGATCGCAGCGACAGGTTGGACCACCTGATAGACTTAACCTGTAAGAAACTTCGCCACATGGTGACTCTTTTAAAACAAAGGGGGGGGGGGGTGAATGTGGTGAACTACATATACCTGTCTGGACACGCCCCCTGCTGACTGCTCTTGTGGCTCCTCCCACAGACCCCTGTATAAAGGTGATGGAGGTCTGAGCCCGGCCTCTCAGTCTCCAGGATGTAGTATGGTGGTCACTCACTTGCATCAGGGAGCACTTAATGTTGGACACCTTTCTTAGGCAACACTCCAAGGAGGTGTATTGGATTCTATGGAGGTTAGCACCAAAGATGGAGCTGACTAATTCTACAAATTTCTGTCGCTTCTTTCGGTCCTATGCAGTAGCCTCCCTCCACCCCTCCCCACACCATACCAGACAGTGATGCAGCCTGTCAGAAAGCTCTCCATGGTATGTCTGTAGAAATTTTCGAGTGTTTTAGGTGACAAACCAATTCTCTTCAAACTCCTAATGATACGTACTGTCTCTTGCCTTCTTAATAACTGCATTGGGACCAGGTTAGAGATCTCGACACCCAGGAAACTGCTCACTCTCTCCTCTTCTAATCCCTCTACAAGGGTTGGTTTGTGTTCCCTCATCCTACCCTTTCTGAAGTCCACAATCAGCTCTTCGGTCTTACTACTCTGAACGCAAAGTTGTTGTTACTGTGACACCACTCAACTAGCTGGTATATCTCGTTCCTGGGCACCAGTATAATTGTTGCCCTTTTGAAGCAGAAGGGAAATTCCAACCATAGCAACAAGGGAGTAAAAATGTCTTTGAATACATGTGGCACTTGGTTGGCACAAGTTTTCAGAGCATTACCAGATACTCCATATGGGGCCTGCCCTCCTGAAAGGCAGCCTGACACTGAGACATCGATCACAGGGTCACGGAGTGTAGCAGGGACCTTCACAGCTTTAGTTATAGTCTCCCTCTCAAAGCGGGAAAAAAGGCATTGAGATCGTCTGGTTGTGAAGCATTACACCTAGTCAAGCTATTGGGTTTTGCTTAGTAGGAAGTAATGCCCTGCAAACCCCGCCAGAGCTGTCACACATCTGATGCTGCCTCCAACTTTGCTCAGAATCATTTCTTCACTTTTGAAATAGCCCTCTGCAAGTTATATCTAGTTTCCTCTTACAGGGCTGGGTTGCCAGACTTAAATGCCACAGATCTAGCCCTCAACAGATGACAAACCTCCTGATTCATCTAAGCCCACTCCAAGCCAGACAAAAACACTCAGGTATACAACTTCCCTAGTATCTTGTTAACAAAGGTACAGTCGCTGGAGAACAATGTTTAGGATTGAACAATAAGATTGCCGAATCGGAAGGAAATGAAGGATTGCTGCATTCTTTGTTCCACGGAAACATGGCTTACTCAAGACTCACTGAATACATCAGTATCCAAGAGCTTCTCAATATACCGGACGGATTGGACTTCCGATTTAAAGTGAGCAAAAGGGGAAGACTGAGTTTCATGATAAACTCCTCATGGTGCTCGGATGTAGTGGTCCTGTTGCTCTCTTGTTTTCTGACCTGGAACATCTAATGATTAAGTGCTGACTGTTCTACAAATATAAGATATAAAATATAAACCCAGAGAGTTGTCCTCTGTGTTTCTGACTACAGTTTACATACTAACAAAGACCAATGTTAAACAGGCACTCAGGATATGGAGGATGGTGACTAGAAAACAAGAAACACCCTACCTTAATAAGTTTCAAATCATTGTTGGGGAGTTCAGTCAGGCTTGTTTGAAGAATTCTCTGCTCAATTATCATTGACACATCACTTGCAGCAGAAAGGGTCCCAACACACTCAGCCACTGCAATATTACAATCAAGAATGCCTACCTTAACATGGATAGACCATATTTCAGGAAATGTGACCATCTCGCTGGCCTGCTTACACCTGCATACAAGTAGAGGCTAAAGAGCAAGATAAGGACAATGAAGTGCTGGTTATGGGAGGCAAAGGAGCTGCTATGGGATTGCTTCAAGTCGGTCAACTGGGCTGTATTCAAGGACTCGTCAGCGGATCTAAATAAATATGCTACAGTTGTCACAGTTGTTCATAGGTGCGTTCCCACAAAATCATTCAGTCTTCCTGAACCAGAAGCCCGGGATGAACCAAAAGATCTGCGACCTGCTGAGGGCTGGACCAGTGGAGTTCAGGTCTGGTGACCAAGTAAAACACAGAAGTTCCAGGAATGACCTGTGCAAAGCCACCTCACATGAGAAGTGACAATTTCGGACCAAACATGAATCACTGTGGGATGCTCAACAGCCATCACAGGGCTTGGACACTGTCATGTCCTACAAAGTGAAACCAAGTGGTGTAAGTGACAACAAGGTTTCTCTCCCAAATGAGCTCAATGCATTTTATGGTCTCTTTAAATATCCTAACATGGAGTCATCTTCATGAACTATCACAGCCCCTGATGACCCTATGATTTCAGTCTCTGAGACCGACATGAGAGCATCCTTCAGGAGGGTGAACCCACAAAACGGCATCTGTCCTGGACAGCATATCTGACCAGGTACTGAGGACCTGTGCCGATCAGCTGATATATTTAACCCCTCGCTTTGGCAGTCTAAGGGACCCACCAGTTTCAGGCAGGCTTCAATTATACTGGTGCCTAAGAAGAATGTAGTAACCTGCCTCAATGACTATTGTCCAGTAGCAGTGTGATGAAGTGCTTCAAAAGATTGGTGATGAGACAGATCATTTCCTGCCTGAGGAGCGGCTTGGTTCCACTCCAATTTGCCTGTCATCATAACAGGTCAGCAGCAGATGCCATTTCATTGGCTCTTCACTCGATCCTGCTGGAACATCTGGACAGTGAAGATGCATACATCAGGATGCTCCTCATCGACCACAGCTCGGCATTCAACACTGTTATCCCCTCAAAACTAATCAATAAGCTTCAAGGTCTTGGCCTCAATACCTCCTTGTGCAACTGGATCCTCACTTGTAGATCCAGACAGTTTGGATTAGCAAGAATGTCTCCTCCCCAATCATCATCTGCACAGGTGCACCACAATGCTGTGTGATTAGACCCCTGCTCTATTCACTTTATACTTATGAATTTAGTGGGTACTTTGCATCTGTCTTCACTGTGCAAGACACTAGCAGTGTGCCAGAGGTCCATGAGTGTCACGGAGCAGGAGTGAATGCCACTGCTATTCCAACGGAAGAAGTGCTAGGCAAACTCAAAAGTCTTAAGGTGGATAAGTCACCTGGACCAGATGGACTACATCCCAGAGTCCTGAGAGAGGTTGCTGAAGAGATAATGGATGCATTGGTCATGATCTTTCAAGAATCACTTGATTCTGGCATGGTCCCAGAGGACTGGAAGATGCCAAATGTCACTCCACTCTTTAAGAAGTGAGGAAGGCAAAAGAAAGGAAATTATAGGCCAGTTAGTTTAACCTCAGTGGTTGGGAAAGTGTTAGAGTCTATTATTAAGGATGAGGTTTTGGGATACTTGGAAACTAATGATGAAATAAGTCAAAGCCCGCATGGTTTTTGTAAAGGAAAATCTTGTCTGACAAATCCGTTAGAGGTCTTCGAGGAAGTAACAAGCAGTGTGGACAAAGAAGAGGCAGCAGATGGCATTTACTTGGATTTTCAGAAAGTGTTTGATGAGGTGTTACACATGAGGCTGCTTAACAAGATAAAATGCTATGGTGTTACGGGAAAGATACTGGCATGGATAGAGGAATGGTTGACAGGCAGGAGGCAGTGAGTGGGAATAAAGGGGGCCTTTTCTGGTTGGCTGCCAGTGAGTAGTGGTCAGCATTGGGACCGCTACTTTTCACATCGTTTGTCAATGATTTGGATATCGGAATTGATGACGTGGCAAAGTTTGCAGATGATACAAAGATAGATTGAGAAATAGGTAGTGCTGAGGAAGCAATGCGATTGTAGCAAGGCTTAGACAAATTGGAAGAATGGGCAAAAAAAGTGTTGGGAAATGTATGATAATGCATTTTGGTAAAAGAAACAATAGTGTGGACTGTTATCTAAATGGGAGAAGGTTCAAACATCAGAGGTGCAGAGGGACTTAGGAGTCCCTGTGCAAGACTCCTAGAAGGTTAATTTACAGGTTGAGTTTGTTGTAAAGAAGGCAAATGCAATTTTGGCATTTATTTCAAGGGGAATAGAATATAAAAGTAAGAAGATAATGCTGAGCCTTTATAAGACATTAGTCAGGCTGCATTGGAGGTTTCTCAACAGCTTTGGGCTCCATATCTCAGAAAGGGTGTGTTGTCAATGGAGGGAGTCCAGAGGAGGTTCACAAGGATGTTTCCTGGAATGAAGGGATTAAGATATGAGGAGAGTTTTGCAGCTTTGGGCCTGTACTCACTGGAACTTAGAAAAATACATGGGAATCTCATTGAAACCTACCAAATATTGAATGGGCTAGATAGGGTGGATGTGGAGAGGATGTTTTCTGTTGTGGGGGTATCCAGAACTAGAGGGCGCTGCCTCAAAATTGTGAGGTGACCTTTTAGAACACAAGTAAGGAGAAATATTTTAGCCAGTGAGTTGTGAACCTGTGGAATGCTCTGCCACAGACTGTGGGGGAGGCCAAGTCCATGGGTATACTTAAGGCGAGAAGGCAGGTGTATGGGGTTGAATGGAATCAGGATCAGGCATTATGGAATAGCAGAGAAGGTTTGATGGGCTGAATGGCCTAATTCTGCTCCTATGCCTGATGGTCTTATGGACTGTGAGGCCAAGCTCACTGTCTCTGGCCGAATCAGCATATACTGGAGGAGGGAGATTGAAAATCTGTCTGAGTGGTGCCACAACAACAATTTCTCACTCAACTTCAGCAAGACCAAGGAGCTGATTATTGACTTCAGGAGGAGAAAACTGGAGGTACTTGAGCCAGTCCGTATAGGGGGAATCAGAGATGGAGAAGGTCAGCAACTTTAAATTCCTTGGTGTTAGCATTTCAGAGAATCTGACCTGGGTGCAGCACATGTACCATAACAAAGAAAGCTCATACGTTACCTCTGCATTCTCAGAAGTTTGCCAAAATTCACAATGTAATCTAAAACTTTGACAAACTTCTATAAATGTGCAGAGGAGAGTATACTGGGTGGTCATGTCACAGATTCATAATGCTCCTGGACAGAAAAGTCTACAAAAAGTATTGGATATAGCCTAGTCAATCAAGGGTAAAGCCCTTGATACCAATGAGCACATCTGCATGGAGCTCTGTTGCAGGAAAAATAGCATCCATCATCAGAGGCTATGCTCTCTTCTTGCTACTGCCAGCAGGAAGGAGGTTTAGGAGTTTAAGGTTTCACAACCAGGTTCAGGAACAGTTATTACCCCTCAACTATCAGGCTCTTGAACCAGAGAGGATATCTTCATTCAACTTCACTCAGCCCAGCGTGGAATTGTTCTTACAATCTATAAACTCTCTTTCAAGGATTCTTCATTTCATGTTCTCATTATGTATTGCTTATTTATTAATTATTATTACTATTATTTTGCTTGTTTTTATTGTTATTTCTTTGTATTTACTGTGAACGCCTGCAAGAAAATAAATCTTACGGTTGTATATGGTGACTTATATATACTTCGATTACAAATTTATTTTGAAGTCTGTATTTTGCTCATGTTGAACAAAAAATTGATTCTACAGATGCTGGAAATGCAGAGTAACACATACAAAATGCTGGTGGAATTTAACAGGTCAAGCAGCATCTATGGAAAGAAAGATACAGTTGGCGTTTCAGGTTGAGACCCTTCATTGGGTCTGGCCAGTCCTGATAGAGGGTCCCAGCAAGAAAAGTCATCTGATTATTCTTTTCCAGAGATGCTGCATGTTCTGCTGAGTTGCTCCAGCATTTTATACGTGTCGCTCGCATAGACATTTTAAAAAATCAAATCTGTTAAAACGACATGCATCTACTGTAAATCGTTTATGAAACAAATGTATAGTGAAAAAAAAGCAGAACATACATTTTTAATGAAGATTAGAGACTTTATTTAAGTGAGGGTGAAAGCTTCCTGAGGCAGAGTGTGGGGTGAGGGGCTGACATGTGGCATCCCACATATCTGTAATATATGCAGAAGTTGGAGATCCACAAAAAACCAGAGCATAGACTGCCGGTCATCATCTGTGAAACTACCATTCACAATAGACCTTAAACCATTTCATTATCACTTTGCTCTTTACGGGACATTTCATAAACTGATTTCCTACATTCAACTGTGACTCACTTCAATAGAAATTAATCGGCTGTGAAATGCACTACAATAAATGTCAATCCTTCTTTTGTTTTATAGAACATAGAACGCAGAACAATACAGCACAGGAACAGGCCCCTCATATCTGTGCTGACTATGATGCCAATTTAAACTGCACAACTGCCTGTAAATGGTTTATATCTCATCTGCTTGTTCATATGACTGTCTAAATGCCTCTTAAACATTGCTGTCATTTCTGTTTTCACCATCTCTCCTGGCAAGGTGCTTCAGGCACCTACCACTCTCTGTGTAACAAACTTACCATGCAAATCTCCTTTCAGCTTTTTCCCCCCACCTTAAAACTATGGCATCTAATTTTTAATACTTACATTCCTGAGAAAGAGACTATCTCGTCTGTTTATGCCTCTCATAATTTTTCGATTAGGTTGTTCTCTTCCCCCCTCCAAGAGAAAATAATCCAATTTTGTCCAACCATTCCCTATAATTAATAAGACCATAAGACTATAAGATATAGGAGCAGAAGTAGGCCATTTGGCCCATTGAGTCTGCTCCACCATTCAGTCATGGGCTGATCCAATTCTTCCAGTCATACCCACTCCCCTGCCTTCTCCCCATACCCTTTGATACCCTGGCTAATCAAGAACTTATCTATCTCTGTGTAAAGTACACCCAATGACTTGGACTCTACAGCCACTTGTGGCAACAAATTCCACAGATTTACCACCCTCTGACTAAAGTAATTTCTCCGCATCTCTTCTAAATGGATGTCCTTCAATCCTGAAGTCATGCCCTCTTGTACTAGATTCCCCTACCACAAGAAATAACTTTGCCGTATCTAATCTGTTCAGGCTTTTTAATGTTCGGAATGCTTACTTCAGGGAATACAGCCCAAGAGCTGCCAGACATTCCTCATACAGTAAACTTTTCATTCCTGGAATCATTCTTGTGAATCTTCTCTGAACCCTCTCCAATGTCAGTATATCCTTTCTAAAATAAGGAGCCCAAACCTGCACACAATACTCCAAGTGTGCTCTCACGAGTGCCTTATACAGCCTCAACATCGCATCCCTGCTCTTATATTCTATACCTCTAGAAATGAATGCCAACATCCCATTCACCTTCTTCACCATCGACCGAACCGGGAGGTTAACCTTTAGGCTATCCAGCACAAGGACTCTCAAGTCCCTTTGCATCTCTGCATTGAATTTTCTCCCCATCTAAATAATAATCTGCGTATTTATTTCTTCCACCAAAGTGCATGACATACATTTTCCAACATTATATTTCATTTGCCACTTCTTTGCCCATTCCTCTAAACTATCTACGTCTCTCTGTTTCCTCAACATTACCTGCTCCTCCAAATATCTTTGTATCATCGGCAAATTTAGCCACAAATCCATTAATCCCATAATCTAGATCATTGATCTACGTATAAAGTAACAGTCCCAACACTGACCCCTGTGGAACTCCACTGGTAAATGGCAGCCAGTTAGAACAGGATCCCTTTTGTTCCCTGTTGTGTTCTTTGTACGTACCTTGGGTTACTAAGAACAAACCATATTCTGGAAGAATTAAAATTAGAACTTTTATTTAACAGCAAACAGCAACCACGTTTAACACTGCCATGCTTCTAGATCATTCTGTCAGTTCCGCACTTGCTCATAGCTTCGTCCAATCACGTGACATCACCACATTCCCACTCTCTGTTTTCTGCTGATCAGCCAATGCTTTACCCATGCTAGTAATTCCCCTGTAATTCCATGGGCTCTTATCTTGCTAAGCATCCTCATGTCCGGTACCTTGTCAAACCCCTTCTGAAAATCCAAGTACACCACATGCACTGCATCTCTTTTGGCTACTCTGCTTGTAATTTCCTCAAAACATAGGTTAGTTTGGCAGGATTTTCCTTCCAGGGAACCATGCTGACTTTGGTCTATCTTGTCATGTGCCTCCAGGTACTCCGTAATCTCATCCCTGAGAGTTGATTCCAATAACTTCCCAACCACTGATGTCAAGCTAACCGGTTTCCTTTCTGCTGCCTCCCACCATTCTTAAATGATGGTGTAACATTTGCAATTTTCCAGTTACCTGGTACAATGCCAGAATCTATTGATTCTTGAAAGATCATTATTAATGACTTTGCAATCTCTCCAGCTACTTCCTTGAGAACCTGAGGGTGTATTCCATCAAGTCCAGGAAATTTATCCAGCTTCAGACCATTCAGCTTCCTGAGCACCTTCTCAGTCATAATTTTCACTGCACGAACTTCACTTCCCTGACACTCTTGAATGTCTAGTATACTGCAGATGTCTTCCACTGTGAAGACTGATGCAAAATATGTGTTCAGTTCCTCTGCCATCTCTGCATCTCTCATTACAATAGTGTCATTTTCTATTAGTCCTATATCTACCCTCAACTTTTTTATTTACTCTTTATATACTTAATAAAGCTTTTAGTATCTTCTTTGATATTAATCACCAGCTTCCTTTCATAATTCATGCTTTTCTTTCTTAATGACCTTCTTAGTTACCTTCTGCAAGTTTTTAAAAGCTTCCCAATCCTCTGTCTTCCCACTAGCTTTGCCTTCCTTGTATGCCCTCTCTTTTGCTTTTACTTTGGCTCTGACTTCACTTGTCAGCCACAGTAGTGTCCTTCTTCCATTCGAAAATTTCTTCTTAATTGGAATATACCTGTCTTGCACTTCCCTCATTTTTCACAGAAACTCCAGCCATTGCTGTTCTGCTGTCCTCCCTGCTAGTGTCTCTCTCCAGCCAACCTTGGCCAGTTTTCCCCACATGCCATTGTAATTTCCTGAAATATCGACACATTGGAATATAGTTTCTCCTTCTCAAACTTTCTAAGAGACTTTTTTCTCCACACTTTCTAAGCCTCCACATCTCTCCAGTAATGTAGCAACCAGAGTTCAAAGTTCAAAGTAAATTTGTTATCAAAGTACATGTATGTCAGCATATACAATCCTAGAATTTATTTTATTACAGGCATACTCAGTAAATCCAATTGCCAGAATAGAATCATTGAAAGACTGTACCCAAAAAGGCAGACAGCTAGTGTGCAAAAGACAACAGACTACAAATACAAAAGAAATAATAATAATAATAAATACAGTAATAAGAAATTGAGAATATGAGATGAAGAGTCCTTGAAAGTGAGTCCATAGGTTGTGGGAACAGTTTAATGTTGAGGAAAATGAAGTTGAGTTAATTTATCCCCTCTATTTCAAGAGCCTGATAGTTGAATGGTTGAGGGACAATAACTGTTTCTGATCCTGGTGATGTGAATCCCAAGGCTCCTGTACCTTCTTCCTGATGGCAGCAGCAAGTACAGAGCTTGACCTGGTTGGTGGGTGGCCCTGATGATGGATGCTGCTTTCCTGTGACAGCACTCTGTGTAGATGTGCTCAATGGCTGGGAGAGCTTTACCCATGATGGACTGGGCTATATCCACTACTGTTTGTAGAATTTTCCATTCAAGAGCATTGGTGTTTCCATATCAGGTTGTGATGCAGCTCGTTAATATACTCTCCATCACACGAAGTAGAGGTACTATGTGCTTTCTTCATAATTGCACTTATGTGCATAATACTCGGTGCACTCTAGGCAAAGTTTTGTAAAGCTGCAACATGACTTCCTGACCCTTTTCTCAATGTCCTGACCAATTAAGCCAATTAAGCCACCATTTATTCCTTACTTTCCCCTCATATTTGACCTACCAAAATGAAATGCCTTACACATATCTGGATTAAACTCCATCAACCATTTCTCTGTTCCATATTTCCAGCTGATCTTTGTCCTGATGAATCCTTTGACAATGCTCCTCACCATCCATACCTCCACTAATCTGTGTCCCCCATAACTGGCTGAAGTCTGCAAGGATGGTGAGCCGAGAACTGACAGGATTTGACTTGATTTCAACACTACTCTCTTAAACTGTCCTTTCTCCTGCATCTTTAGACAAATGAGCAGACGTTATGCTGGGCAGGATAATCTTCCGAAGGTGTTGCTGGAGAATGGGGTGAAGGGGCTCTCAGAGGGAGACCACATCTGCCAATAACACCTCAGCAACAGAAGGCTCATGAAGAATCTGCAATTCAGTACAGATTCAGTAAAAGTTGCAAGTCAGCAAACTGGTTCAGCTCGCTGGCCCGAAGCGGCAAAAGCTGATGTTCGGATGCAGAGTTAAGCGCTGGGCCAGATTGTAAAGGTAAAGTTCAGTACATGTAGAAGGTCAGGGTGGCGAATCACGGGGAGATTAAGGTCGCTGCTCCATGAAGTTTACTCAGCTCGGCACTGAACTACGTGGCTCGGATTCTCGTTTGGACTTCAGTTCAGAAACACTGTTTGCTTGTGGTTACTGTTTGCATGGTGTTTCCTTTTCATTGCACATCGGGTGTTTGAAGGTCTTTTTTACGAGTTATTTTATTTGACTTTCTTACAGGCATGATGTGTTTATTCTCTGCACTCTGGGTGTTAGACAGTCTTTTTTTCATATATATGGGGTTTGTTTCTGGGTTTCTTTGTTTTGTGGCTGCTTGTTAGGAGATGAATTTCAAGGTTGTATAATGTACACGTACCTTGATAATAAATGTACTTTGAACAGTATATCTCCCTGAGATATATGGCATGTGTTATTTGTTATTTGCCAGCTACACACAGGGTTAGAGCTACTTTGCCGAAGCCTGCCTAACACTCAGTTATACTCAACTTCTACATTCAGTGATAATCTCACCTGGAGCTACAGATAACTATAACATGCCATTGGCATCTTAAGTGGGTTTACAGATGTGCTCTATTCATGGAGCCATTGAAAACTATGGTACAGAAAATGGCCCCTTGGCCCATCTAGTCTGTGCTGAATTATTTATCTGCCTAGTCCCATTGACTTGCACCTGGACCATAGCCCTCCAGACCTTTCCCATCCATGTACCTGTCCAAATTTCTCTTAAGTATTGAAATCAAACACACATCCACCACTTCTGTTGGCAGCTTGTTCCACACTCTCATCACTGTCTGAGTCTGAAGATTCCCGTCATGTTCCCCTTAAGTATTTCACTTTTCACTCTTAAACTCTTGACCATTACTTCTCATCTCACCTGACCTCAGTAGAAAAAGCCTCCTTGCATTTACCCTATCAATACCCCTCATAATTTTGTAAAACAGTATCAAATCTTCCCTCAGCCTTCTATGTTCTAGGAAATAGTCCAAACATATCCAACATTTTCCTATATCTCACGTTCGTTCAATTATCATTCAACCATACATGAAAACCTATGATTACAGCCAAACAATACAGCGTTTCTCCAAGGCCAAGGTGCTAAACACATTTCCAGCGTCATACTTATCACAAGGCATATATAGCACATATAAGATAGCAAGTAAGTATGCAGTTGCACAAAAAATTATATAGCCCAAGTACCTGAGTAACATGCTCTGTAAGTTGATGGTGCACGAGTGTTATTGGCAAGAACAAGCTGTTCTTAGCCGTCCGCAGATGAATGTTTATATGCACGTACACAATCCAGCCTGTCATTCCACAGATTGAACCCTAGAGGGCAGCACTATCAGGAGGGGCCAGCTCCAACCCAGCATGGATGCTGCATTCTACCATCTCCAGCATCTCCTCTCCTCGACTGCTGTAAAAGGCAAGTCTATGGCTTGAGGTCTAGTCTTCAGTACAACCTAGGTCACACCGCTCCCCCACCATCTGCTTCACCAGTACTCAAAGGAAACAGACTTACAGCATTTTACATTATCAGTGTCCAGAAGGGTCTTGTGAAAGCAAGACAATTACTCGCTGTTGGACAGCACACCGCCTTCGTGCACCGACTGTATTTCTGTAGCAGGCAATAACACGGTCTGCACAAACTCCAATTCCACCTTCTGCTCCGCCAAAAAAAGCTCTTTGATGGGGTAAATGTGCAGTACCTGAAATTCTTAATGTCCAACATTGCCCTGCAATTGTAAAAGAGATATCTATTAAACAAGACAAAAGCACCTTTGGTTGGCCTCGGAAAGGTTGTTGTGTCCAAAATGTGCTGCCATCCTACCGGAAGTAAGGTCCTCAACCCCTAACGACATCTTTCTACATTTCCTCTGCACTCATTCAATCTTACTTACATCCTCCCTGCAGGTTAATGACCAAAACTATGCATAATACTCCAAGTTAGGACACATCAACATTTTATACAATTTCAACGTAACGTCCCAGTTCCTGTACTCAGTACATTGATTTATGAAGGCCAAAAGCTTTCTTTATAACCCTATCTATCTGTGATGCCATTTTTAAGGAATTATTTTATGGATCTCAATTCCTGGATCTCACTGCTCTTCCAAATAATTCAGTGCCCCACCACTCTCCATGTAAGATCTACACTAAGTGCAACACCTAACACTTGTCCGCGTTATATTCCATCTGCCACGCTTCAGCCTTTTTTCCAACTGATCTAGATGCCACTGCAAACTTTGATAGACTTCCTCGCTGTCCACTACATTCCTAGTCTTGCTTTCATCCACAAATTTTCTGATCCAGTTTATATTGTTGATATAGACGACAAGCAACTACAGACCCAGCACCAATCTCTGACATGCACCGTTAGTCACAGACCTCTAGTCAGAGAGACAATTATCTACAACCACTCTCTGGCTTCTTCGCAAAGCCAATGTTTAATCTGATTTATTACCACATCTTCAATGCCAAGCAACTGAAAACTTCTTGACCAACCTCCCATGTGGACTTTGTTTAAGGCCTTGTTAAGTCCATGTTGAAAACATTCACTACCTTACCTTGTTGCAGGGAGCGTAGGGAGTGCACCCAAGTGCAGGACACAGGCACTGAGACGGACTGGGGCATGACTTGGGCTCGGAACCTGGACTTGGACACAAAGCCTGGACCTGGACTGAACTAGGACTTGGAGCCTGGACCTGGACTGAACTAGGACTCGGAGCCTGGACCTAGAACACGGAGCCTGGAACTGAAGCACGGAGACGATAACTCCAAACAAAGACAGATGATTCATATCTTGGCTGGGAGGAGCGGCAAACAGCCAGCAATCCTCAACTAGATACGAAGACACAGGATTCCCAACTCGGAGTAGCAGCGAACGGCCGGACCTACTCAGCTGGGAACGAGACGACTAAACCAACCAACAACTGACAATACAAATCTAGACACGGAGTAACTCATGAAGGTGGTCCCTTATTCTTGGTGGCTCAGAGTGGCGGCAATCGGCCAGCAAATCTCAGCCGAACATGAAAGCAACAGAATTCACATCTTAGCTTGGAATAGCGGCAAAACGGCTAGCAACTCAGCTGGACATGAAAATGACTGAATTCACTAAGCAGACACAGGCACTGAAGCAACTAGAGTCCATGATTCTCGGCTGCCCCAGGACGAGCACAGCCGCACTGGCTACGGTAATGAACCAGCAGCGAGTAAATGAAAGCCAGAGTTTTTATGCTGCCGGTTTGAATGAGGATCAGGTGACCTAATCAAGGAGCCCGGTGGAACACGGGGAAAAGGAAATTAACTGAAATGAGTAGTTAGCGGACCGGACCATGACAGACCTTAATCAACTTTCCTGCTAACTCTCTTGAAAATCAATAAGATTGGTTAGACATGACTTATCATGGACAAAGCCATGTTTGCTATCCCGAATCAGTGCCTGTCTATCCAGATCCTTATATATCCAGGCCTTTAGAGTACTTGCAGGAACTTTTCTACTACTGATGTCAGGCTCAGCACCCTATAATTTCCTGCCTTATTCTTAGAGCCTTTCTTAAACAATGGAACAACATTAGCTAACCTCCAAACCTCCGGTGCCTCACCTTTGACTAAGGATGTTTTAAGCATCTCTGCTTGGCAACTGTAATTTCTGCAATCATCTCCACAGGGTCTGAGGGACACTTTTTTAGGCCCTGGGGTTTATCCACCCTAACTTGCTTCAAGACAGTAAACACCTCCTCCTCTGTAATCTGGATAGGGTCCATGATGTTACTGCTGTATTGCCTCACATTTATAGGCTCTGTGTCTAGCCCCCGAGTAAATACCGATGCAAAAAAAGACATTTTACATTTTGCTCCATCTCTTTCAGCTCCATGCATAGATCACCACTCAGATCTTCCAGAGGACCAATTTTGTTTCTTGCTATGCTTTTGCTGTTAACATATCTGTAGAAACCCTTGGGATTCTCCTTCAACTTGTCTGCAAGTGCAACCTCATGGCTTCTTTAAGAACCTCCTGGTTTCTTGCATTTCTTTATACCCCTTTAAGTGCTTCATTTATTCCTGCCTCCCCTTATCCACTATTCACCTCCCTCTTTTTCTTAAGCTGGCCCTCAATATCTCTTGAAAACCAAGTTTTCCTGCACCTTTTATCTTTACTTTTTATTCTGGCAGCGCATACAAGCTTTATACTCTAAATATTTCTCTTTTAAAGGCTTCCTTCTTAACAAGTAGAGCTTTGCCAGAAAACAACCTGTCACAATCCACACTTGCCAGATCCTTTCTGATACCATCAAAATGGCCTTTCTCCAATTTAGAATCTCAATTCAAGGACCAGGCCTATACTTTATCATAATTCCCTTGAAACTAACGGTGTTATGACCACTACAGAACCTTCTGGCACCTGCCCTAGTAGGAGATCCAGTAGCACACTCCCTCTAGTTGGTACTTCTCTGCACTGATAAAGGAAACACTCTTGAACGCGTAAATTAAAATCACCTACTATCACAACCTTACGTTTCTTGCAACAGTTTGTGATCTCCCTACAAATTTGATCCTCTAAATCCCATAGACTGTTGGGTGGTCTATTACATAATTACACTTACAGTGCCATATCTTTCTTATTCTTCTGTTCTTCCCATAAAGACTCACTAGTTGAGCTCTCCAGCCTGTCCTGACTGTGCACTGCCGTGACAATTTTTCTGACTAGTAACACCATCCCTCCTCCATTAATCCCTCCTCCTCTATCATGTCTAAAACAGTGGAACCCCAGAACAGTGAGCTGCCAGTCCTGTCCTTCCTGCAACCAGATCTCACTGATGGCAACAATATCACAATTGCACATTCTGATCCATCCTGTAAGCTCACGTACCTTTCCTACAATACTCATTGCATTGAAATACATGCAGCTCAGAACGTTAGTCCTACTATGCTCAAGTTTTTGATTCTTGACTTTGTCTGCAGACTTAACAATATCTTTTCTCCACAACCACTCCACTATCTATTCTGATACTCTGGATCCATCCCCTGCAACTCTAATTACAGGAGACATATTGAGCAGTTAGTAAATGATATGGTGTCATAAGTGAGGACATTGAATTAAAAACAGAGTCTATGTTGTTCCTGTGTAGAATCATCTAATTCTGCTCAACAGTCTTCAGAAAGTAGAGAAACGTCCTAAACATGGTGCATAAAAATATTTACTCAAGTGACTTCTGAGATGAAGAATTTCAGTTAAATAAGCTAGCTGAGGGTTTTTTTCTCCTTGGAACAAGGAAACTTGAGAGGAGATTTGATAGAAGTGTGTGAAAGCATAATGGATTTGGGTAGGGTAAACAGAGAGAAACACATCTCATTAGTGGGTGGTTCAAGGACCAAGGACCAGGAAGTGTAGATTAAAGTGATAACAAAATATATATTATTTTATATATACTGTACTGCATGTTCATAAGATGTAGAAGCAGGAGCAGCTGAAAGACCTAAAGGCGCATAAGGCATCTGAACCAGATAAACTGCACCCTAGGGTTCTGAAAGAGGTAGCAGTAGAGATTGCGGAGGCATTAATAATGATCATTCAAAAATCATTGAACTCTGGTATGGTGCCAGAGGACTGGAAAATTACAAATGTCACTCCACTCTTTAAGAAAAGAGCAAGGCAGCAGAAAGGAAATTATAGACCAGTTAGCCTGATCTCAGTGGTTGGGAAGATGTTGGGGTTAATTGTTAAGGATGCGGTTATGGGTTACTTGGAGACATAGGAAAAGTTAGGACAAAGTCAGCATGGTTTTCTTAAGGTAAAATCTTGCCTGATGAACCTGTTGGAATTCTTTGAGGAGATTCCAAGTAGGATAGATAAAGTGAATGCACTGGATGCTGTAAATTTGGATTTTCAGAAGTCCTTTGACAAGATGCTTATCAAGTTAGGAGCCCATGGTATTATAGGCAAGTTACTGGCATGGTTAGATCATTGGCTCATTGGAAGGAGTCAATGAGTGGATCTTTTTTGGGTTGGCTGCCAGGCCCAGAGCAGGACTCAGCCTCAGTCCCAGCCCAAGTTCAACCCAGAGCTGAGTAATGTCGTGGAGCGGCATGCAGAACTGGTCCAGCCCTCGGCTGTGGTCCTGACATCCTGCGTTTTCAATCCATCTGGCCCAGTTTTTAAATGGTCCAGAATTTGGTTTGTTTCTCACTCTAGGACCTGGGCCTGTCTCATTGATATGCTCTGGACCCCACCACCATGTTTCGTCCTGTACCTGATGTTTCCAAATTGGCTTGGCCCTTAGGTCAAACAAACTCACTGTTTGTTTAGGTGGCCAGACCTCGAAACTGCCTCTCTTCTGCTCATCCTGACTTTGTCTCGAATATGCCTCAATTTTGCCTCACACCCCACTCGCTTTGACTCTTAACTCAGCCTTGCCTTTGCTCACCTCTCCATGGTTTGTGGTGATCATTTGCCATAAATTTTATCAAAAAAGAGTTACTAATAAAGTATTTAGTTGTATTCTTTGTTTTGTTTGCCATCAATAAGTACTTGCTGGACTTCATCAGCACCATCCTAAAACAGCTTTTTGCTTTTTTGATAACTATTACATCTGCAAACTAACCTTTTGTAATTCATGCACAAGCACTCCCAGGGCCCACTGCACGACAGCATGCTGAAATTTTCCACCATTTAAGTTATAATCTAATCTTCTATTTTCCCTTCCAAAGTCAAAGTAAAATTTATTATCAGCGGTGTGCTACACGCAGCGCTAAAATTACGACACGGAGTCGGTAACTGCAGTCAAAGGAAAAAATTTATTCGAAATCCCCAGCCTCACTTTCAAGCCTCCCTCAACCTGCCCCCCGTGGAGCAGAGGCTCCAAAGCTCTGTGCTCGCAAACCCCCGTAGGCTATCTCCCTTAGCCAGAATGCTGGCTAATTGTGAGCTGGTTCGGATGTGCCAGGAAATAGGTCGCCACAAGAGCACGTATATGTCACCATAAACAACTCTGATTTTCTTTTTCTCCGGGCATACTTAGCAAATCTATAAAACAGTAACTGTAAACAGGATCTGTAAGCTGTAAGCATCAGGAACTATAAACTGTGAATGAACTGCGCAAATTTGCCTACATTATGCTCCATCTGCCAGACTCTTGCCCACTTACTTAACCTATCTATATCCCTTTGCAACCTCCACACAATTTACTTTTCCATTTGGTTTCATCAGCAGCTTAGATACGTTTGCTACACTTGGTCCTCTCCTCCACATACTGTGTGTAACCAGCTTCAGATTGTACCATCATTAAATGAAAACACAATTCTCTGTTTATTGAGTTTCCCAACTTCCCTTCCATTTATTTTGATTGAAGACAACATTTTGTTGATCAAAATGTCAAAACAAAAATGCACAAAAATAGGTTCCAAAACAGATTTTGACTTAAAATATACCGAATGCCATGTAGGCACCATTGCATTGTGCCTGTATTTGTGTCTTCACTAGTTCAGCCTGGTGAACCCCCTCCCACTGTGTGGGAAGCCACGGGCTGCCAGCTTTCTGTGGGGAGACCACAGATAGAACCGGAGGACAGCCCTGATCAGCTCCGAGCCCGAAAGGCTTGGCTTCAGACCGCACGTTGTCGTGATGAGACGAAGCAAGCTGGGTTGTCTGGCTGACAGGTTTCAGCAAGGGAGAGTGGCAGCGATGAGACCCCAAATGCTGTTGCACTGCTACGCACTCACTGGAGCTGCTGTCATCCTCTCCGCGGGGCACCTCAGTAGTCTCAGTAATCAATTAGAGGACAGATTGCAGCAATGTGGCGAGGCCTAGCAAGAGTCCTTGCCACAGGTACTTTTCGCCACAGAGACTTAGCCCGAGCTTGCACAGTGGATGTCTGACAGTCCACGGCATCACTAATGACTTGTGCTGTAAAGAAGTTGTGATTTTGCCAATAGGCTTTGTTATGACTAATCTGCCAGTGTGCTAATATAATTGGCCACCACTTCCATGTAGAGATAGACTTTAAGCTCTTTGCAAGCCCCTGAACAGGGCTGATTCTATATATCCCTTGCTCCTAGGCATTGCTTGTGGCATTTTGGAAATCCTGGCAGCGTGCTAGGACTTCCATTCTGCATACAGCTCAGCTTTCTCCTGTGGGCCGTCCTGCACAGGACACATGTACATGCTCATCCTGTAGGGATCTGCTCAGGAGGGGCTTTTGAGTTATCAGCTACAATGCACAAAGTGTCTGTATCTGAGCTGGTGGTCGAGGACTTACGTTTCATTTTCACTCTTTCCTTCCCCTTCTGACATTGCTTGTCAGGTTACATTTTGTGGTTATTTAAAATAAGGAAAATTTTTGAAAATGTTGTGGTAAAAGGGAAGGGAGAGCAGCAAGAGGCGTAGGTCAGAAGGTAGTGTGACCTGAGGGAGAATAGGGATGGAGAGTCTGCTCATCTCTCAGTTCTGCAGCTGGCCATAAATCAAAGTGTTGTAGGCAGTCAGCAGGTCAGACAGCAACCAAGGAGGCGAAGAGAAGGTTTTAGGTCTGAACTGGAAGTGTAGAGAGGAGACAGGCAATATTAAGTGGTGAGAGGGAGGGGTAAAACAGGGGCTGGAAGGTGATAGGTGGAACCAGGTGATTCCTGGAGCGAAGAACTTAATCTTGGAAATAGATGCAGGCAGAAATAGAGAGCCTGAGAGAAAGGGATGGCATCCTCACTCAGAGACTGAGTGGGAGGGAATGTAATCAAGGTAGCAGAGAGAGTCTGGGTTTATAGTAACGTTAATAGGTGCCTGTATTTGGTCTCCTGAGGCAGAGGCAGAAAGATCCAGAATCCAGATCCAGAGAGTGGCTTCTGAAATGGTGAATTTGAGGGCAATGTGGAAGTCTGTAACAAGAGTTTCAACACTAAAAGAGAGTTACAGTTGATCAAATTATGAAGAGTACCTCTCAATGAAGAAGGCTCTGGAGAGGAGCAGGTGAGTTAATGTACTCAAGCCTGTCTCTCACTAATTTCCTAGTCTTCCACAGCCTTGCCCTATAAAAGAGAAGGAAGTGCCTTGGTCCATGTAACATAATGTATTCGAGTGATTATGTTGTAATGTTTGAATGGTTACTTGGAGCAGATTGCGATGCTGCATCGAAATTCTTAGGCCTGACTCCTGGAGTACTCCTCCAGAGCCAGCTCTCTCCACTGCTCTTTTCAACACGAGCCTTAGGGGCAATTCAACCTTCTCTGTCAAGATCTCCACTGGAAAACTGAAGCCAGTTTCTTTTCCTGCATCATTTGGTGAGGTGTGATCAGTTCCATCACACTGCAAGTATAGTGTGCAGTTACTCATGATATAGGCAGATAGGGTGGCTACTTTGCCCAAACACCTCAGCTCAGCCCACAAGTAGGACACCAAACTATCAGCTTTTCCATTTAATCATCAATCCCACCTGCAGTTTAAGTGCTTGACCTTTAGCCCCCTATGACTCTCAACATGAGCTTTGTTTCATCCGCTGACCCACAGCCATTTGGACTTAGCACTGAATTCAACCAGTCAGCACTTTCATTTTCAATTTCAAGTACCCACTGTTTTTACCTTCTGTAGTTTCAGGTAATCATTCTCGATTTCCACATTTACACCCCTCCAGATTAGCCTTTTGTTCAAACTTTTTAAATTTCTCTTTCTACTCACCTTTTACAAGCCTTCCCTTTCACTGCTTCCTCAATTCCCACTTATTGTTCATTTTAAAAGTCATTTTTTTCTAATGAAAGGCTCCAAATTTGAATTGGTAGCTCCTATTCTCTTTCAACAGGTGCTGCCTCACCTGCAGAGCTTTTCCCAGTGTTTTGTGGTTTTGCTTCAGATCACCAGCATCTGCAGCATTTTATGTTTCTAGCTTGAACTGCTATGCATCCTCACTAATTAGATGCTCTGCTTGATGAAGCAAACATGGTTGACTGTGGCTAGGCTTTGAAATCATTTAAAGGAACTGGCAGCAAACATTTTGTGTGCATTGATTTGAACAGCAGCTAGTTAACATTCACAGAGCCTGTTTTCCTGAGACATAGCTTAGCTTAATGTATTAGCATTCATTTTAAATGAAGCTGCTATTTTAAAATAATGCTTTTCATTTGCATTGTCTGCATCAGACAATACATTTGCTGTCTATGCTATACTGCACCTGTTTAAATAAAGGTGATAAAAGCAATCTGGGCAACTTGTTTTCTAAGTCTCAATGTAAAGAAGCACCTGGGACACACCAAGCACTTTACAACATCAGCACTAATAGTTACTATGCTGTTAATGAATTAGAGCTTCTAAAAGCAAAACACAATGGGGCCTACATCAAGCTGAGCAGATGCAAGGCCTCACTATCAGTGTAAATTAGTTAGGGTCTCTGCCCTGGCTATTTCCTGCTGGCTGATACTAATTATGCATTTAAATTTTTAATTCACCGTTGATGGGAATTGGGCATTTTCAACCAGAAATCATGTTTCACACTGGTAGTTAGATGAGCACAAATATTCAGCTGAGGGAGGTAAATTTGGGCTGATGATCTTTTGAAAAGGAAACTACACGTAGAAAACCCAAGCCCAGACTCCTGCTCTATTTATGTAAAAACTGCTGCTATTCATATGCAATTTAAAGGTTGAAAGGATTCTACTTCTAAGAGCAGGTTTGAAATTACAACAGCAGGTATCAATTGTTACCAAGCTTGTCCAATCAAGGTAAAATGCCCTCTGGAGTGAGAAACCCCATGGGGCCAATCAGAGAGTGGCATTTTGGCCAAGGGCATTTATCACCTGGTATTAATGAGTAGAGAAGTAACCAAATGCAAGAAAATCATTATTCTGCCAGCAAGACTAAAACCTTTCAAATATACTACAGCTTTTAATGTTCACCTCTTCCGCGCAGTACTGTGTATGTTTTTTTTCTGCTTATAGCAGATAAATATTCTCAATCATTGATGCTGCCCTCACCTGCCTCTTCTCTATTTTCTGAACGTCCACTCTCATCCCACCTTCCCAATGCCTTAACAGGGATAGAGTTCCTCTTCACCTTACCTACCACCCCATGAGCCTCCACACCTTCCATCTTCAGCGAGATCCTACCACCAAACACATCTTTACCTCCTGCCACCCCCACTCTCCACTCTCTGCAGGGATGGATGGCTCTCTCCATCATTTCCTTGCCCATTCATCTCTCCCCACTAATCACCCTCCTGGCACTTACCTCTGCAAGGAGAAGTGTTGTATATATCCATTCACCTCCTCCCTCACCTCAATCAAGGGCCCCAAAAGTCATTCTAGGTGAGGCAACATTTCACCTGTGAGTCTGTCGGGGGTCATCTGCTCTATCCAATACTCCTTGTGCGGATGTCCCTGCATCACTGTGATCTGATGTAGCCTTGTCGAACACCTTCATTCTATCTGCAATGAGCAGGGGATGTCCTGATAGCCAAACATTTTAAATTCTACTCCAACGTGTCACTGCATGGCCTCCTCTACTGCCCTGGTGCGATCACTCTCAGGTTGGAGGGGCAACACCTCATATTCCATCTGGGTAACCTCCAACACAATGACTTGAACATTGATTTCTCTAACTTGCAATAATTTTCTCCCATTCCCCCATCCCTCCTCTTCAATTATTCCCCACTCTGGCTCCCCTCTTATCTCTTCTCTGGGTTGAGAGGGATAATAAATCAGTCGTGATGGAATGGAGGAGCAGACTCAATGGCCCAAATGGCCGAATTCTGCTCCTATGCGTTATGGTCTTTTGGTCTTCTCCTCACTTGCCAATCACCTCCGCCTGGAGCCCCTCCTTCTTCCTTTCCTCCCATGCTCTACTTTCCTCTCCTTTCAGATTCCTTCTTCTTCAATTCCTTTACTTTTCCAACCTATCACCTCCCTGCATCTCACTTGATCTCCCCAACCTCCTCCATCTAGCTACCTTCCCTGTCAATTGGTTTTACCTATCACCTTATAGCTTTTACTCCATTCCATCCCCAACCTTCTTATTCTAGCTTCCTCCCTCTTCCTTTCCAACGCCGATGAAGGGTCTCAGTCTGAAATGTTGACTGTTTGTTCCTTTTCATTGATGCTGCCTGACCTGCTGAGTTCCTCCAGCATGTTGTGTGTGATACTCAAGATTTCCAGTATTGTACGCACTCATAGTGCTCAGAAATCGAACGATTTATTGATGTGTGTTGTATAGTTGAAGGTCAGTTAATCTGTTTGATAAGGATTAATGTCTGCAAACAGTTGGGTTTTACCACTGTATCATTGTCTTAAATGCTGGACTTGCAAGTAAAATATGTATCTACCTTCTGATATAAGATAGTCTTAGAAAAGTACAGAACAGAAACAGGCCCTTCAGCCCATCTAGTCCATGTTGAACCATTTAAACTGCCCACTCCCATCAACCTGCACCGGGACCATAGCTCACCATCCATGTACCTATCCAAACTTCTCTTAAGTACTGAAACGGAGCTCACACACACCACTTGCGCTGTCAGTTTGTTCCACACTCTCGCAGAGCACAGGTCGCCATTTTGACTGGAAAGGAAGAAGACACAGAAGGGTTTGGGCTGTTACAAAAACTGTCCCGTGTAATCCTATCTTCTTTCTGAGTGAGGAAGTTTACCCTCACATTCCCCTTAAACTTTTCTCCTTTCAGCCTTAACTCATGGCCTCTACTTGTAATCTCACCCAATTTTAGTGGCAAAAGCTTGTTCCATTTATCCTATCTGCACCCCTCATAATTTTGTATACCTCTATCAAATCTCCCCTCATTCTTCTGGCTGAAATGTTAACTCTTTCTTTCTTCACAAATGGTGCTTGACATGGAGAGTATTTCTAGCGTTTTTACTATTTAATCTGGATATCCTGCACTTAAAGTTTTTGCACTTTTCAGGAACTTACTTCAATCCTTTGGAGCACCCCATTTACACTTCATTTCCATCTCTTTTCAAATTCCAGTGGATCTCTAAACTTATGATTACCAAAGTTTCAGACCTTTGTCTACTGTCTCCCCCCACAACCGTGAATCTTGAACCTAACCCTCCCTTATTTTCTTGCATTGCCCACTGCTCCCCAATATCCGTCCATTGAATCTTCCACTTCCTGACACTCTTGCATTGCATCTGTTGCTCCTTAATACTGTTGCAACAAGTCTGTTGCCCTCAAACTTCCTTTCATTCAATCTACTTCCCACCTCCTTCCCTGCAATACCCTTGCTCTGAATTTGTTGCCTCCTGATAGTTTTGCATTGGGCCTGTTGTTCCCTTGTACCCTGGGATTCGGCCTTCTGCTCCCTGGTATATTTGTACTAAGTATACACTCCTCAAAACCATCACTGCTTCACCCTCTGCCAATCACAGCATCCAAAATACTGGCCTCTCCTGCATCCTGTGGTCACTGATCCCATGAATCTAACCGTCCAACAGGGATACAGTGTGCAACAAATGCAACTGTAACTGGCCCCACGTTGCTGGGCAGACTTATCACATCCATCAATGCACCAGCATTTTGAGGTACTTATATATAATCATTTTTACAAATCACAGAGTGGTGCTAACCAGATATGGAGAGCTAAATTTTAATTCACAGTATGTCAGGGTTTCAGTATGAGTGTGGGGTTAACACCATTGAAATTGATAGCTCATCAGGCAGCCAGTCCAGTCTACTTCATCTGGATTTCAGTCAAGCTCACTCACCCTGGGAGAGCCGTGTCGCCAATTGCCATTCATCAAAGAGAGAGATTTGTCCCTCATTTTAGTGCTGGATCCAGGTATCTCTAAAGTTCCTGAAAGTTGACAGCAAAATTAAGGTGAATACACAGTAGCGTAGAACAGAGGACATAGGGCAGTACAGCACATTCCAGGCATCAAAGACACTCTGAGTAAAAAAAACTTACCCCTCACATCTCCCTTGAACCTAACCCCTCTCACCTTCAATGCATGCCATCTGGTATTAGACAATTCCACCCTGGGAAACAGGTACTCTCTGTCCATTCTATCTATGCCTCTCATAATGTTATAAACCTCTATCAGATCTCCACTCAGCCTCCGGCATTCCAGAGAAAGCAACCCAAGCTTATCCAGCCTCTCATGATAGCACATGCCCTCTAAACCAGGCAACATCCTGGTAAACCTCTTCTGCACCCTCTCCAAAGCCTCAACATCCATCTCACAGTGGGGAGAACCAGATCTATATGCAATACTCCAGATGTGGTCTAAACAGTTTTATAAAGTTGCAACTTACCTCTTGACTTTTGAACTCAGTGCCACAACTAATCAAAGCAAACATTCTATAAGCCTTCTTAACCACCTTATTGATCTGTGTAGCTACTTTCAAGGAGCTATGAACTTGGATCCCAAGATCTCTCTGCTCAGCAACATTGTTAAGGATCTTGCCCTATCGGTGCACTGTCTCCTTGCATTTGCCCTACCAAGGTGCGACTCCTCTCATTTATCTGAGTTAAGCTCCATCTGCCATTTCTACAGCTGACATATATCACGCTGTATGCTTTGCCAGTCTTCCACACTATCCACAGATCCACCATTTTTGGTATCATCTGCAAACTTCCTAACCCACCCACCGACGTTTCCATCCAGGTCATTTATATACATCACAAACAGAGAAGGTCCCAGCACAGATCCCTGTGGAACACCACTAATTACAGACCCCCAGCTTGAATAAATCCCTTCAACTGCTACCCTCTGTCTTCTATGCACAGGCTAGTTGTGAATGCAAACAGCCAATTTGCTGTGGACCCCAGTCATCTTCATCTTCTGGATTAGCCTCCCCTGAGGGACTTTGTCAAACACCTTACTAAAATCCATGTTGACAACATTCACTACCCTACCTTCATCAATCTCTCTCGTCACCTTGTCTGAAACTCAATCAAGTCGGTAAGGCATGACCTGCCATGCAGAAAGGCATGCTGGATCTTCCTAATTAGGCCATGGTTTTCCAAATGCTCATATAACCTATCCCTAAGAATCTTCTTCTCGCAATTTCCTTACAACTGAAATGAGTCTCACAGCTCTACAGTACCCAAGATTTTCCCTTGCTTCCTTCTTAAACAGAAGTACATTAGCCATTCACAGTTCTTCCGGGAACTGGCCTATGGCTAGAGAGGAGACAAAGATACTGGTCAAGAGGTAAGTCCCATCAGACCTGGGGACTTATCCAACTTACTACTCATTAGAAGGCCCAACACGTCCTCCTCCTTGACCTCTAAACGCACTAACATATTTATTCACTTAGCACTGATCTTCTGGTCCTCCATATTCTTTTCCTTGGCAAATACTGAAGCAAAGTACTCATTAAGTACCTCTTTCACACTTTCCACATCCAAACGAATGTTCCCCCCTTTACCCTTGAGTGGTCCCACCCTCCCCTAGTTATTCTCTTTCTCTTGATGTATGTATAGGATGTTTTGGGATTCACCTTAATCCTATTTGCTAAGGACTTTTCATGACCCCTCCCAGCTTTCCTAATTCCTTTAGTTCTTTTCTGGTTTCTTTATACTCCCCATGTGCTTCATTTGATCCCAACTTCCAAAGGTTTACATACTTTTCCTTTCTCTTCCTAATTAAATTCATCACCTCACTGGACATCCGAGGTTCTCTTATCTTTCCATCCCCGTCCTTCCTTCTAACAGGAACATATCTTTCCTGTACTCTGTGCAATTGATCTTTAAACACCCTCCATGTGTCTGTTGTGAACTTGCCAGAGAAAAGGTGTTCACAATTAATATTTCTTAGTTCCTGGCTAATGCCTTCATAATTTCCTTGCTCCAATTTAAAACTTTCCCACAAAGACCAAACCTATACTTTTTTATAGCTGTCCTGAAACTTAAGGAGTTGTGATCACTGTTCCCTAATTGTTCACCTACTAGAAGATCAGTCACCTAGCCAGGCTTATTACCCTACACCAGGTCCAGTATGGCCCCTCCTATAGTCAGCCTGTCCACATATTAATTTAAGAAACCTTCCCAGATGCACTTAATAAATTCTGCTCCATCTAAACCCCTTGCACTAAGAAGGTCCCCTTCTATATTAGGGAAGTTGAAATCCCCCATGGCAACAACTCTATTATTTTTACTCATTTCCTTAATTTGATTACATATCTGTTCCTCAGTGTGGCTACTGGGATGGTACAATCCCATCAGTGTGACTGTACCCTTTCTACTCATGAGTTCTACCCAAATGGTCTCAGCGTCTGACCATTCCATTATATCTCTCCTGAAAGTGGCTGTGACATTGTCCTTGATTAGTAGTGCAGCTTCCACCCCCCACACCTCTTTTATCCTTCTCTATCTTTTCTAAAACTTTGAAAACCTGGCACATTAATCATCCATTCCTGCCCCTCTCTCAATCAAATTTCAGTATTGGCCACAACATCATAGTTCCATGTACTGATCCATGTTCTAAGTTCATCACCCTTACCCGTAAATCTCCCAGCATTAAAATGTATCAAACTATCTGACCCATCATACCTTTTATTTCAATTTTGCCTTTCAGAACTTTCCCTGACATCTACCTTCTGTTCAGATTCTTCCATCACTGGCCTGGGACTCTGGTTCCCAGCCCCTGCAAGAATAGTTTTACCACCCCTGAGTAGCATCAGCAAACGTCCCAGACAGGATACCAGTTCCCCTTCTGTTCACGTGCAACCCTTTCCTCTTGTGCAGGTCATCCCTTCCCCAGAAAACGTCCCAGTCATCCAAGAACTTGAAACACTGTCCTCTGCACCATCTCCTCAGCCATTCATTCACATGTGGTATTACCTCATTTCTACCTGCTCAGGACACAGGAAGTAATCAAAAGGAGATCACTGGAGTCCTTCTCTTGAGCCTCTTTCCAAACTCTATATATTCATTGCGTAGGACCTCTTCCCCTTTCCTGCCTATGTCATTGGTGTCATTATGGACCACAACTTCTGGCTGTTCCCCCTCCCACTTGAGAAAATTCTGCAGCCACTCTGATACATCGTTTTGTCAGGGACCAGGGACCAGCAGAAATGGAAACCACATTGGAGTCTGGTATTGCTAATAACTAATAGTGTTTGTTAGTAACTACACAATACGGTACTATAAATACAGATATATCAAACAGATTAGCAATGATATACATATACATAAGTGTGGAAATAGGAACAAAACTAGGCTCTTTCAAACCTAGGGGTGAATGAATAGAGTCTTACGATGATGAAGAGAGTTCAGTTTAGTTTGAGGTAGTTGGTTGGGTAACGTTGGAGAGAGAGAGAGAGAGAGAGAGAGAGAGAGAGAGAGAGGTGAGAGAAAGAGAGAGAGAGAGAGAGAGAGAGAGAGAGAGAGAGAGAGAGAGAGAGAGAGAGAGGAGAGCGAGAGAGAGAGGTGAGAGAAAGAGAGAGAGAGAGAGAGAGAGAGGTGAGCTGATGCTGTCGATCTTCCCGTTGTCTTCCAAAATCCTGTTGTAGTCGCCATCTATGACCATAACACGTGCAACCATTCTTCTGTGGTGGAATTATCACCCAGGCAAGGGTGGACACACAAATAATTCCCCACCGGTCACACCTTTTTACACTGCGAGAGCCACCGATCGATTTCCCTGAATCAATTCTCCAAAAACCCCACCTTCCTGTGGGTGCAACAAAGCTCGTTCAGCGTCCAAAACCGTGTGTCTGTCTGAATAACAGCGGACCTGGTTTTTATCTCCACGTGTTGGACACCCGCTGTCCATCAACCTGCTCCGCCCTCCTCTCTCTGCAAGAACTTTGCAAGCAGGCAAGTGTCCTTGTGGAAAGGTAAACAACTTGCAGAGAAACCATAACATCGATCAGTTTCTGTGTCACTCTCTCTCACTGCATTGGACGCCTCCCTCTCTCTCTTAATAGCAGCACAAACGGTGTCCAAAAGCCAGTCTCATTCCCCCGACATTTTAAAGTGATTGTCCACAGAAAATATGAATCCTAGGGCTACATAACAATGGACCTTGGCACCTGGGAGGCAACACACCTTCCTGGTATCTCATTTTCAGCCACAGAATCTGCTTCCTGTCCCCCTAACTATCATATCCCCTATAACTACCGTACTGCCCAACTTTACCCTTCCCTGCTGATCCTCAGAGCTGGCCATAGTGCCACAAGCTGGGCTGTTGCTGCTGCAATCTGCTGGGTCACTCCCACCCCCAGCAGTAACCAAAGAGGAAACTTATCTCAGGGAAATGCACCAGTAAGTGTTCTTACCTGCTCTTGGCTTGCCCATAGTTTTCTTGCTGAAGGGGTACATGCTGTACTAGGAAACCTGGGTTCTAATTTTGGCAAGATTATTTGTATAACTGCCTTTAACTGGGCTTGAGTTTAGAGCCTAACTCGGGGGTCGGCAACCCGCGGCTCCGGAGCCACATGTGGCTCTTTTACGTCTGTGCTGCGGCTCCCTGTTGCTTTGGGAAATAATTGGTTGTGGCGACCCTTTTCCTGGCACATCCGAACCGACTCACAATTAGATAGCCTACGGGGGTTTGCGAGCACAGAGCTTTGGAGCCTCTGCGCCATGGGGGGCAGGTTGAGGGAGGCTTAAAAGTGAGGCTGAAGATTTCGAATAAAGTTTTATCCTTCGACTGCAGTTACCGACTCCGTGTCGTAATTTTAGCGCTGCGTTTAGCACACCGCTACATGGTCAGTATTTAATTAAAATGTATTTTATGTTAGTTTGTTAGTTTTTGAAATGTAATTCTAAATTTGAAGATTATGGTGATCTTGTACAATCTAAATAAGACGTTGTGGCGACCCATTTCCTGACACATCCGAACCGGCTCACAATTAGCCAGCGTTCAGGCTAAGAGAGATAGCCTACGGGGGTTTGTGAGTACGTGTCTTTTGCAGCATCCGCGCCCATGGGGGGCGGGTTGAGGGAGGCTTAAAAGCAAGGCTGTTTAGTTTGAATAAAGCTATCTTTGACTGCAGTTTACTGACTGCATGTAGCACACCGCTACAACGTGTTTTTATCGCTGGCTGTCCAGAGGGGAGGTGCTGAAACGGTTTGTCGCGTGTCTGGAAGAAGTGAAAACTTTCCTGGGCAGCAAAGGGCTCAACTTTCCTGAGCTGGAACAGCCAGAGTGGCTGGAAAAGCTACACTTCATGGTAGACATGACAGCGCACCTGAACACGCTGAACACAGCTCTTCAGGGGTAAGGACGTACAGCCCTGCACATGTTGGAGGATGTTTTGGCATTTGAGCGCAAGTTGACAGTGCTTGCCAGAGATTTACAGAAAGGCACATTGTCTCACTTCCCCAATTTGAGAGAGTTCAAACAAGGTCACGACATGATAAATTCGGAGTATTTACATTCTGCAATCATCGCAATGCAAACATCGTTTGGGAAACGCTTCTGTGAGTTCAGAGAGGAAAAAAACACATTATCCTTCCCGGTCACTCCCCTAAGCATCGATCCATCCCTACTGAATACGACTGCATTGTCAGGTGTGAGTCAACCTGACCAAGTATGATAAATATTTTAATTGCCTATTATTTTACATATATTCATATGTTTTCATTGTTCAGTGAAATAGTCCTTTTATTTTTCAGGTTGACAGCTGGCTGACGTTATTTTTGGTTTGCTGCTGGCGGCAAATTTAAGTTTGGCGTTTTTCATAAATACAAGAAGGACTCAAATAGACGTTGAGTATTTTACTTAAAAGTAACCTTCAACCCAACGTCTTTTTTTCGGAGTTCAAAATGTTTTTGTTGCATGCAGAAATGTAATTTCGTTTTCTCTGCAGGAGTTCATCAATTTCATAAATGCAACACATTATAGTTTGTTTATACATAGCATAAAGGCAAAACAAAACGTTATATGCAGTGTTATTTCATTTTAAATGTCAAACGGGTTTTGCGGCTCCCAGTGTTTTCTTTTCTGTGGGAAACTGGTCCAAGTGGCTCTTTCAGTGGTAAAGGTTGCTGACCCCTGGCCTAACTGACCAATAGTGGGACCCTGGCAGGAAAACAGAGTGGGGAGCTGGAGAGTGAGGAGCAATTCACAGCATACAGGACAGTGTCTTCCTCCAGCAGTGCATTAGTTTCACTTCTGTCCTGAGCAGTGGTGTTTCAGGAACCTCTGTTTATCAGGTCAGCTGGAAGAAGAGCTGCTCCCTGCTGGTTCTGCTGGCTGAATTACCAGCAGTCTTCAAATATTCAACTGTATATAACCTTAGTCAGAATTCTGCTGGAGAATGATGTGAAGTTCTAGAAGTTAGAAGTTAGGTCAGCTCTCCCTGGAACAGAGGAGGTTAAAAGGGACATAGCAGCACACACAAAGTGCTGGAGGAACTCAGCAGGCCAGGTAGCGTCTATGGAAAAGAGTAAACAGTCGACATTTTGGGCCAAGACCCTTCACTGGGACTCTCCTAGTCCATTACCACAGTCCCTGCTGAGTTCTTTCAGCATTTTGTATGTGTTGCTTGGATTTCCAGCATCTGCAGATCTCATGCTTGTAAAAGGCACATAGATAGGGTAGGCTGCAGAAAACCTGTCCACCCATCTGAGGTAGATAAATCTCGAGAACATAGGCGTAGGGTAAGAGAAAGGAGAGGATATGAGGGTGACCCTCTTCCTCAGAGGAGAAGGATTGGAGGGGAATGAGGAAAACATTTTCTGTAACACAGTCTGAAAGGATGGTAAAATTGATATTCTCATCACATTTAAGAACATTTGGATTGTACTTGAGGAGATGTAATTTGCAGGGCCACAGGTCAGGTGCTGGAAGGTGTGATTTGACTAGGAGCTCTTTCTTCAAACAGCAAAGGGGTAAGGGGTAACAAACCCATGTCATTAATGTTCTATCACCCTGTGGTTGACCTCTCACTGTTCACATTGCTGTCTATGACATGGTAGATCCTCATGGGTTGCAGCTGCAGATGTGAATTACCAGAATCCATAATGGCATTTCTTCCATTCCCCCTGCAAATTCTTTTGCCACACCTCTTCAAGCGATTACCCTTTGAAGGTTCCCCAGTGACCCCCATCATTTCTCAGAGGATCGCAGGACTGAGTGTGTAGAGCACAGAGTGGGGTCAGTACAGGCTCTGTGCTAAAGTAACCCAGCTAATGCCACACCTCGTCCTGAAAATTCCTTCCTTCCAGATAGTAATCTGACTGCCTTTTGAACACTACAATTTAAACAGCTAAACCACAGTCACTGATTTAGAGAGTCTGGGAAGTCGCAGCAGGCTAGACAGCACTCTGCTAATGCCTCCGATCTCTCTATCTTTCTTGTCACAGATGCCATCTGACCTTCTGATCTAATTTTCTTGAAGCCAGTACAGGTCAGGAGATGACAATAATGAAGAAGGAGCTATGCTATATATATGTGCCCAAGACCGTTGCACTGTACTGTAGGTGATGGCACAATACATTAGCAGCTCACTAAGCCTCTAGCTGATACATATTGAAGATTAATCAAATCCAGTGACCCCACCATGTTCTTGGCTACAGGAATGGGTTGTTCACTGATTCAGCACTCCTGAAGTTAAATAGCTGCACAGCGGACTTCATTGATTCTTCAAGCAAACAAATTGTTTTTCCACTTGCAGGTGAGTAGTTGGTTATTTTTGATTTATTTAACCAGGTCACTTCTGATGTCTAATCATTACTGGACATCTGAGTGTTGGGTGACATTCCTTAAGGTCAGTTTGAATGTTGAAGTGGATTGCCAATGGTCAACTTGTAGGAAATCCAGGGAGGTGTAGCCGAGAAATTGGGCTCCTCAGATCCTTTCTATTCACTCCAGGAAGTGAAATGGCCTCATATTTTTAGGATGTCTTGCAGATTACTAGATATTATGGGCATATGCTGTAAAGCTGGGAGCTGATGATTTGCTACCAGCCCACCAAACTAAGCTTTGTCATCAGGCTATGTTGTGTTACACAAATGTGGAAAATATATAGCGTTTATCAACAGAACAGTTTGGGGGATTTTCAATGACTTTCGTGTTTGTTGGAGTCATGTTGGATGTGATAATAAAACTTCAGGCTACATCACACTCAGATAGTGACACAGAAACAAATGAAAACAGGAAGTACAGGAAGCAATCAGAAGGTCAGACAGTACCTATGGAAAGAAACTCAGGAAAGGCATTTCACGTTAGAGTCCATTTGGCAGAACTGGGGAAGGGAGATAAAATATCATGTTTTTAAATTGCAGAGAAGATGGTGGGAGTGAGAGAAAGGACAAAGGGAAAATCTATGCTAGGTAAGGCCATGTCAAATGGACTAAATTGGAAGGATTTCAGCCTGAAACATAGACTGTACTTTTTTTCCATGGATGCTGCCTGGCCTTCTGAGTTCCTCCAGCATTTTGTGTGCGCTGCTTGCATTTCCAGCATCTACAGATTTTCTCTTGTTTGTAGGTGGGAACAATTAGATTCTTAGAACATAGAACACAGAACATTACAGCACAGTACAGGCCCTTCAGCCCACAATGTTGTGCCAACCTTTTAATCTAATCCAAGATCAATCCAACCATTTGCTCCTACATAACTCTCTATCATTCAAGTGCCTATCCGGGAGTTTCTTAAATGTCCCTAAGATATCTGCCTCTACCATCTGCCTTGGCCGAGCACTCCACAAATGCACCGCTGTCTGCATAAAATTCATAACCTCTAGCATCTCTCTTATACTTTCCAGCAATCAGCTTAAAATGATGTGCCCTCATATTAGTGATTTCCACCCTGAGAAAAACCTCTCTAGCTACCCACTTGATCAATGCCTCTTATCACCTCGTACTCTTCTATCAAATCACCTCTCATCCTCCTTTGCTCCAAAGAGAAAAGCCCTATCTCACTCAACCAATCCTCATAAGACATGTTCTTTAACCCAGGCAGCATACCAGTAGTACAGTGGTTAGCACGGCACTGTACAACTCGTGGCATTGGAATTCGGAGTTCAATTCCACCATCATCTTTCAGGAGCCTGTACCCCCTTCCCATGGAATGCGTACGTGGCTTTTCTCTAGGTCCTCTGGTTTCCTCCCACAAAGACACACCGCTTAGTAGGTTAATTGGTCATCATACATTGCCCTGTGATTAGACTAAGGTTAAACTGGGGGCTGCTGGGTTGTGTGGCTCGAAGGCCTTGAACGGTCTATTCTGCACTGCATCCCCAAGTAAAATTTTAAAAACAAATCTCCTCTGCACTCTCTTTTAAGCTTCTACATCTTTCCTGTAATGAGGCGACCAGAACTGAGCACAATAATCCAACTCTGATCTGACCAGGGTTTTACAGAACTGTGACATGGTAGTGTAGGTGTTAGAACAATGCTTTACATCGCCAGTGACCTGGTTTCAATTCACACCACTGCCTCTAGGGAGTTGGTACATTCTCCCTGTGACCACATGGGTGTCTCCTGGGTACCCTGGTTTCCTCCCACAGTCCAAAGACTTACCAGTTAGTAAGTTAATTGGTCATTGTAAGTTGTCCAATGATTAGGCTTGGCTAAATCGGGGGTTGCGGGCAGCACGGGTCAAAGGGCAAGAAGGGTCTATTCCGTGCTAAATCTCAATAAGTAAGATAAATAAATATTACCTCACAGCTCTTGCATCCTCCAACCAATGAAGGCCAATGTACCATACACCTTCTTGACCAGCCTATCAGCCGGTGTGGCAATTTGAGAGATCTGTGGACATGGATCCTGTACTCCGCCTTCAAATTCTACCTTCCAAAGTGAATTTCCATGTTGGATGCCATCTACCACTTCTCAGCCCAGCTCTGCGTCACACCAAGGTCCTGTTGTCAGCCATGGCTAAGCTATCCAGAACTCCAGCAGCCTTCTCCACTTGTGTCAACAGACAACATAATGGAGGAACTCAGCTTCTGTTGGAGGAAATTGAAATCTTGCATCAGGACTGAGAATGACTAGCATAAAGAGGAGCAGGAGAGTGGCAAGAAATTACTCCCAGGTCTTTTTCTACATTAGCAGATACTCTTTCCTACATTGTAACAGTACCTAAGCTTGTAAAGTACTTGATTGGTTGTAATGTGCTTTGGAAGATCCTGAGGTCATAAACCACAATTTATAAATGTAATTTTACATTTCATTTAAAATACGTGTTAGATTCCATTCTGGGCATATCAGATGCATTGCGGGCTGTATTAGTACAGTTTCCCCAGCTCTCAATATACAAATTATTTTACTGAGTAGTGTCAATGTCACAATTTCCTGGGGTGCAGAGGTCCCACGTCACTTTACTTCATAACACAGCCTTCAAACGTTCAGGTGCCAACGATCTCGTTTGTTATGACATTTCCTATGCTCGATGAATGTTAATGGTTTTGACACTGGCGTCAAAGCCCAATAAGGCTCCTCTTTCACTACTTAGAGATGAAGCTAACCACTAAACTATTTAACATGGCTTATTTAATTGCCATTTTTGGACAACAATAATGATAGAGGTGTAAGGCTTTGTTCTTCAACTAGAAATAAATTTTCTTTTTCTATAGTTATTGGTGCAATGTATCATTTTTAGCACCGTTTAATATATTTGGATTGTTGTCATTCAGAATTAAGCTTTTTTTAATTCTTGTTCTCAACGTTAATTATGATGATAAAGCCTATTACTCTTGGAAAGTCCTCCTATTCCCCTTTTATATCAGTTCAGCCCTTGTCATACAAGCTCCGGATTTCTAATAGTAATTAATGTCTGCCTGCCAACTAAATCAGCAATGGTTTCAAAATGAACCTTTCTTTGTATCTTTTGATGTTGAGACTCTGTTTCAAAGGTAGTAATTATATTGTCTGAGCTTTGAATTCCACATTTTCAACCCTCTTCTACGCAGTAATTTATTGACAAATCTACTCCATTTATTTCTGACAAGCTAATGGCAGGACTATACAGAGACTGTAATTTTTTTTTGGTCCATTGATATGTGGCTAGAAGGTAGTATGCTTTACTTAAAAATAATTCCCTAATGACCACTACTATTAGATCATGAGCCAGTACAACCGAATTTTAGCACAGTAAAGAAAGCAGGATTTAAGTTACAATGTCTGAAGGTTTATTTTAATGAAATGAGAACATGAGAGATTGGTGTAATCAAAACAGTTGGCCAGACTCTGTATGGTGAAGAACAGCCATGGCATTGGTTTTATTCTGCAAGATCTTGGACAAAGAACTCACAGAGTAAAAACCCTGAAACAATTGTCTAATTTAATTGAAGAAAAATGTTAAAGAGATTAAACTAAAAATTCATTTGCCCCTAAATACCAGTGCTAAAATGATGGCAAAGGATTGTGATAATTGATTACACCAGTAATATAACTGCAATTGAATTTTGTGTGGCTGCCGGCACTTTGCCACACAGCTGCGACCTTTGTACTACAGTCATTGAATGGACCAACACAGAGCATAGGCAACACTTGTATGGCCAGGGAGCCAGCTGGAGCGACATCCAGTTTCTCCTGGCTGAGAGTGGCAGCCATTTCCTCCAGGAAGAAGATACCCTGAAAGATAGAAGCATCATATCCGCACGAGATTGTTATGAGGAGAGTTCTCGACCCTGTACTTGTTACTGAGCTATGATGCCTTTAGCTACAAGACAAGGTGCTCCGACAAGATACTATTTTTGTTTCTCTTGCTGACTCAGAACACATTTATTGAAGCAATTGTTTACAAGCCTCTTTGCCTTTTGATATATACTTAATGAAGGTAGCTGCCATGAAGAGAAATAAGCCCAGGCTAGTGTAAACCTTGCCCATGTTATTCTGAACATCCATTAGTAAGAGGACACTAAACAAGTAACATCCATCTTTGTTTTGGATTATTATTAGATGCCTGATATTGTGGTATTTTTCTCCATTAGATAAGATGAACCTAGTGCTGAGAACAATTTTGTAATTTTAAGTATGTCTTTAAGTAGCTTGTTCCTGGGAGACTCAATGGAAGAGTATGGAAGAATGGTATGGAGCCTTTGTAAACTGTTGCAATAACCTCTCTCAAGTACAAGCAACTGGCTGTTTTAGCCCATGAAACCAATGTGCTATTTGTCCTGGGTTTCTGTATTCCATTAGATGGTCCCTGATAGCACACCCAAATGTTACCTCCTTGCTGCTCATTTGCCATTCTTACCTCCAGCTAAGGAATCTGTTTATGTTGGTCTTCAATCTCTTTCTACTCTTTTTTCTCTTCCTTCTCGGCTTCCTGCTTCTCCACATTCTGCGGCAGCCCATAGGCAGAGGCTTTCCTTACCTGTTTGCTAAGCATCGCAGTCAGCAGCTGCTTTGTCACTCCTCAGTAATTTTCCAGAGGCACTGGGAATGAGAAGCAGTAGAAAATGGGATTGATAACAATCCTATTCTTTTAATTGACATAATAAGCATCCGTTTGCATTATGAACATCCTTATGTTAAAGGGCACATTAAAGTACTATTCAAATGATAGAATTTGTTGGGAACAAGATGGGTTTGAAGATGGGAAGCACATCCACTGTAATGCTGTCACAATTGGACCAACATGTTTCTCAAATGCAATCGCCATCTACAGGCAGCAAGCAACAATCATGCTTGTTTAGATTGGCTCTATCGGCCTCAAGCAGGCCATAGCAAAAGGTGAGGAGGTGATGATACTCATGGGTGGGCAGCTGTCCCCATACATACTGTGGAACCCTGCAGACCATGCCAGCCAGCTATACAAGATACCAATATTAACTTCCCCACACCCTCCGGCTATCCCTGTAAAATCTGCAGCTCAGGCCACTCAAAACTGAGAAGAAAGAATTGGAACTGATAAAGGATGTGCTCCATCAGCTTGCTGTTCCATTTTATTTTAAAGGTTTACAGAAGGCACAGGTCCATTATCTGAAAAACCAGGTCAGGTGGGTACCCAGATGATTAAAGGTCACTTGATTCAAAGTCAGTTGTGCCACATGTGATCATATAAGGCATGAGCAGGATATTTTGCATATAGTCTTTTGAATCTGCTCCACCAATCAATACGGTCATGTTGGTTTGATCATGGCCCTCTAAAATCCAATTTCTTACCTGCTCCCCATTATCCTTAACTGTGCCATAGTACTAATATCTGTTTAAAATTATTAAATGATTTAGTCCCTGCAGCTGTCTTGGGTTAAGAATTCCATTGATTCGTGATTCCAGGAGAGAAGAAACTTTTCCTCATCTCCATCTTAAGGGGTGCCAGAAATGGCAATCTGATATTGGACTCCAATTTTCATATTTTAAGAATGGTTTCTGCAGGGCAAGACCAAAAGAAGTGAGCTCATCTGCTGACTTCAATTGGTGCAGCAGAGGGCGTGCTTTCCATGAGCTAACTGGGCTATTCATAGCATCTCCCATGTCTGCTGAGCAATAAGAATGCTATTACAGTCACGCCAATAAACATATTACTGTTACCTAGGGACACAATGGCAAATTTTCTGACAACAAAATCTATCGCAATTCATGGTAATTGTTTTCTGGGCAAAGTATTTGAAAAGAGCTCAAAATTGCAGAGTTCATTTGAGATAACTGTGCTCGGGACTTGTCCATGATGTTTTAACAGGATCACCAGCTGACACCAGGCTGCATTTTCTGTGATCTGAAGCTGTTGATATTTTTTACAAGCTCCATTTCTCATTCTAATTGTGACAGAGAGACAGCCTAAATACCATAATAACCATGTCCCCTTGCGCTGTGAAGCTGGAGCAGCAGGAAGAGGGTAATGATCAGTGGTGGAGTTCATACTGAAAAGATAAACCTGTATCAGAACCACTGTCACTGATTTGTAATGCGAAGCCTTATTCCTCTTGCTGTAACAAATTATGTGACTCTGTGGCCATCGTCTGTGCATTAATAGCATTGTAAGTTCTGACAGGTTCTGATACATGACTCAAGTTTAAGTGTATACTACTAAAATACTCTAATGTTTATGGACGAATGTGAGGGAGTTGGTGACGAGAGTGATATTCGCCAGGTGCTCCACCATTTTAAGAATCAGAGATTGCTGCCCTGCAGGGCAGCAGGGTAGTGTAGTGTTTAGCACAATGTTTTACAGAACCAGCAACACGGGTTCAATTCCTGCCGCTGTCTGTAAGGAGATTGTATGTTCTGCCTGTGACCACGTGGGTTTCCTCCCGCAGTCCAAAGACACACTGGTTAATGGGTTAGTTGGTCTTTGTCAAATGTCCCGTGATTAAGCTGGGGTTAAATCAGGGTTGCTGGGTAGTGTGGATCAAAGGGCTGGAAGTGCCTACCCTGCACCATACCTCAATAAATAAATTAATAGATATGCAGTTTGAATTTTGCTAAGTGTGAAATTGTGAGGAGCAACTAGTTGCCAGGCATCACATTAAACCGGGCAGACAAACCCTGATAAAGAGCGTGAAAAGATACCATTGTGACCAAATATCAGGGTTCATTCCGGGTGAAGGGAGCTCAAGATCACACACGTTTCTGAAATGGAATACTAAAGTGTAGTGATAAAACTGTGCAAGCTGCAATCAGAAACAAAAATGGAAACGTTGGAAGATCTCAGCCAGTCAAACAGCAACTCTAGAAAGAGAAACCAGTCAAGTTAACAGGCTGGTGACTCTTCTTCGAATTTGGGAAGAGTAGTTACTGATTTGATACATTAACCGGTTTCTCTTTCCATAGATGTTTGACAGGCTATGTTCCTCCAGCATTTTTAGCAACCGAGACCCTAATGGTGAGGTTTTCTTTATCAAGGACCCCAATGAAAATAATTGCTTGAGTGCAGACAGGAAGTTCTGTTTTGACAGCTATAAAAGATAATTCATATGCCACAGGGCATACTTTGTAGAGAAAGGTCACAGAGGCAATTGCTACATAAATGGTTTCAGTGCTTAGCTGTAAAATGCATAAAGTTTAAAACAAAAAAAAAGAAAGATGGTGTTTTCATTCTAATCCTGATTAACACACACAAAATGCTGGAAGAACTCAGCAGGTCAGGCAGCCACAGTTGGACCAATTCAATCCTCAAAGGCAAGGATCACCCCAGGCACCTGGCAGCAACGCTGATTCCCTTCCTCTCCAGCACTGATGAAGGGTCTCGGCCCAAAATATTGACTGTTTATTCCTCTCCATCAGGATTTCCAAAGCTGGGGTCCATGGACCCTTCAGTTAATGCTAGCAGTCCATGGCACAAGTGGTTGAAAACCCTTGCTCTCCATAGATGCTGCCTGACCGAGTGAATCCCTCCAGCATTTTGCTTAAACCAATATCCTTTTCTTAACACAACAAAATGCTGGTGGGCCTCAGGTCTCAGCCAGAAACGTCGACAGTACTTCTCCCTATAGATGCTGCCTGGCCTGCTGCGTTCCACCAGCATTTTGTGTGTGTTGCTTGAATTTCCAGCATCTGCAGATTTCCTCGTGTTCTCCTTTTCTTAAGTTTATTCTTTATTATGTCCTCAGGGATCATCAGACTAATACACTTAGATTTAAATTATACAAAAGCAGCCTGGTTGTCCGCTGAATCTGATGGTGGTGCAGAGTTTCACTCATTTCACCTTCACACATGTACGTGCGTCTGCACCAACAGTCGGATCCCACCTCCGTTCTGTTTAAACTGGTAGATGGAACTTCACTTTTGACGGTTATGAATAAGCATCAACTAATACCAAGGGTATTACTTGAAAACAAGGTAAATGAGTAAAAAGACTTATTTTTGTGTATTACAACACAGAGAGCTTTACTCTTTGCAAAGAGGCAAAGAATATGATGTAATGTAAAACTGGACTGAAGAGGTATTAGGAAATGAAGTGTAAAAAGGATGTGTTGAATTGAATTGAATTGAATTGACTTTATTACATACATCCTTCACACACATGAGGAGTAAAAATCTTTATGTTACATCTCCGTCTAAATGTGCAATGTGCAATTTATAGTAATTAGTAATTGCATGTACAACAGGACAGTCAATATAGCATAGAAATACAATTGTATCAGCATGAATTAATCAGTCTGATGGCCTGGTGGAAGAAGCCTGTTGGTGCCCTGGAGCCTGTTGGTGCTGGCTTTTATGCTGAGGTACCATTTCCCAGATGGTAGTAGCTGGAACAGTTTGTGGTTGAAGTGATCCTTCGGGCCATTTTTACGCACCTGTCTCTGAATTGAAATTAGATTGGAGATGTCAGGGGTACGTTTTTTTACGCAGAGAGTGGTGAGTGTGCGGAATGGGCTGCCGGCAACAATGGTGGAGGCGGATACGATAGGTTATTTTACGAGACTTTTGGATAGGTACATAGAGCTTAGAAAAACAGAGGGCTATGGGTAAGCCTAGTAATTTCTAAGGTAGGGACACATTTGGCACAACTTTGTGGGCCAAAGGGCCTGTATTGTGCTGTAGGTTTTCTATGTTTCTAGATTAGTAAAGCACTCTATAATGTTGCTCATGGTAGACTGATCTGGAAGATTAAAACACATATGATCTACAATGACTTGGTAGATTGCATTCAAATTTGGCTTGGCCATAGAAGCTCAGGGGTAGTGGGAGAGTTGCATCATTCTAACTAGAGGTCTATAGCCAGTGTGTTACACAGCCCTCATTGCCGGGGCCTCCGCTGGATGAACATGCAGACGGACTGGTTCATAAGTTTGCACACAGCACAAATATTGATGAGGTTGCAGATAGTAAGGAAGGTCAACACAGCAGGATGTAGATCAGTTGGAAATATAAGCAGACAAGTAACAGATGGAGCTTAGTCTTTGGGAGGCCACATTCAAGAGGGAATTATATAGCAAATGTTAGGATCCTTAGGAGCACTGCTGTACAATCTGAGGATGTAAATCCATAGCTCTCTAAAAGTGGCAACACAAGCAGATAGGGTGGTAAAGAAGACAAATGGCATACTTGTCTTAATTGGTCGGGGATAAAGTATAGAAGCCAAGAAGCCAAGTTTCAGCTGTTCTTAGCTTTGGTTAGACCACATTTGGAGTACTGAGTGCTTTGTGGTCACCGCATTAACAGAAGAGATTGAGACTTTGGAGGAGGTTGCAAAACTGTTGACTGTTGAGTAGATTAAAGAGTTTTAGCTACAAGGAGAGGTTGTATGAATTTGAATTGTTTTCTTTGTCTGAGGAGAAAGCTGACGGAGCTATATAAAATTATGAAAGGCATTTAGAGGTTAGAATCTATTTACCTAAGATTCCTTTGGAAATGTCAAAAACTGGAGGACAAAGATTTAAGTGAGAGGGAGAAGGTTTGAAGGAGATTTGCGAGGCAAGGTTGTTTTATATGCAGAAGGTGGTAGGTACTCATTGCCAGGGGAAATGGTGGAAGCAGATGAAAATGTTTCAAACTATTTCTATTTTCAATAAAAAAACCACAGATTGAAGTGAGAGTTCTTTCAGATTTGTTTATCTGGGGTGGGATTCTGCTCTGCCTGTGTGATGAGATCAGCAGATCAGTTGTCTCGTGGGCCTCATTTACCTTGAAATACATTGTTAGTTGGCAGCTCACCTGTACCTGAGGCTTCACGAGCATTTTCCCATCCTTTTCTCCTTACACCTGCTCCCTCACACACTCATTTGGTACGATGGCAGGGAATTGCATTATGTTCTTGTTCATCTCCTGCTTCCACTTTATCAACCTGCTAACTTACTTCCTTGAGTACTGTCTTTGGATGATCCAGTAGTTCAGTTTCTGCTATCACTAGACTGAAGGACTGAGGGGTGAAGATTTCCAAAAGTATACATTCACTTTCATAACCTAGAAGGCACAGGCGTAGAAATCCACGTGATTTATGAGGGAGAGATCCATTAACACTGATGGGAAGGTGAAATAAGTTTCATTCAGCACACGTTTTTACTTTCTTTTGTTCTCTGTGATTGCTCCTTTTCCTCTTTATTATCTTGTCATGGTAGAATGATCTAAGGATCCCATCAAAGATTCCTTCCGAATGCATCAGCTTGTGCAGCCTCTTAGAGAATTGGACGTGGTCCTGTAGAGCCAAGCACATTCCCGTGTAACGCAAACAAAACACTTCCTTATGTTTTCCACCATTGTACTTAATAGTGAATAAAATACTTTAAAAGCATTTTCAGAAAAGATGGGACCCAGATAGATATCGTGGGTGACTCTAGAGTGTGTAAAGGAATATAGAACATCGAACAGTACAGCAGAGTACAGTCGTTTTGGCCTATGATATTGTGCTGAGCTATATAAACTGACTCCACAACCAACCTAACCTTGCCCTCCTACAAAGCCCAATACCCTCCATTTTTCATATATTCATGTTCCTAGCTAAGGTCTCTTAACTGTCCCTTCTTTATCAGTCTCTACCATCACCTGTTCTAGGTCTGTTCTAGGCACCCACTACTCTGTGTAAAAAAAAAATATATACCTCTACCATCTCCCCTAAACTTTCCTCCACTCACTTGAAGCAGATAGCTTCTGGTTTTGGCCATTGCCACCCTGAGAAAAAGGTGCTGGCTATCCACTTCATCTATGCTTATCATAATCTTTCATACCTTTATCAGATCACCTCTCATCCTCCTTTCCTCAAAAGGGAAAACACCAGCTTGATCAACCTTTCCTCATAGGGCATGTTCTTTAATCGAGGCAGCATCCTGGTAAATCTCCTCTGCACCCTCTCTAAAGCTTCCACATCCTTCCTGTACTGAGGTGATCAGAACTGAACACAATACCCGGTGTGGTAGAACTACAATATTACCTCGTGGAATTTGTGCCATTGGTGACTGAGGCAGACTCAGAGGATGCTGTTTAAGGTAGCAGGCCAATGCACTGGGACATGGCTGATGGTCAGTGGTCAGTAGATAAGGGATTTGCAGGAATGAGCAATTAGCATCAAACTGGTATGGTTGTGTACTAGGTCAGTAATCAGTGGACTTAACTAGATGTGTTGAACATTCAGAATTCAAAATGTATTTATTATCAAAGTATGTGTACATTACCATAGTCTATATTCAGATTCATTTTCTTCTAGAGAAAAAAATACAACAGGATTTTATGAAAAACTGTACATAGACAAAGTCAGACAAATACCCAATGTGCAAAAAAGGAAAACAATGCAAATAAAACTAATATTAAGAACACATGTTTATTATTTAAGTACAGTGTTTTGTGTAGATGTGCTCAACAGTGGGGAGAGCTTTACCTGTGATGGACTGGGCCATATCCACTACTTTTGGTAGAATTTTCCATTCAAGGGTATTGATGCTTCTTTACCAAGCTATGATGCAGCCACAGCTTCTTCTATAGAAGACTGTCAAAGTTTTAGATGTCATGTTGAATCTTTGCAAACTCCTAAGTGAGTAGAGGTGCTGCCATGCTTTACGATGTGGTAGGGAAATTCTAGGCAAGTTTTCGAGTAGGTGACATGGTCGGCACAGCATTATGGGCCGAAGGGCCTGTAATGTGGTGTAGATCTCTATGTTCTACATAATTGCACTTGTGTGCTGGGACCAGGACAGATCTCATGAAATAATAACACCAAGAGATTTGAAGTTTCTGACCCTGTCCAACTCTGATCCTCCAATGAGATCTGGCTCATGGATCTCTGGTTCCCTTGGCCTGCAGTCAATAGCCAGCTCCTTGGGCTTGCTGACATTGAGTAAGGGGTTTTTTGCTCAATGTTCCCTTCAGACGTTATTAGGGACTAGCATAGATGACAAAATGGTTTGTTACCATGTTTCACTCTGTACATACTCAGTTAAGTAGTGCTGAAATAATCAGTGCTATGTGATAAGATGTTTTGTATGCAGGATGACATGCTGGCAGCAGCAGGACAGGTTAAAAAAGGAAAGGAACCAAGGTATTGCTGGTTCATTTGATCCTTAACTGCACAAACTGATGAGGCTCCCAGCTGATGCCGGCATGAGTTACAGGTGTCTGAACTGATGTTCCTCCAAAAGGAGAATGGATAGTTTTTATGGTGGTAAGTCAGCAGGTCAGTTCCCCTTCTGAGTATTGACCCAGTACAATCTATTTTAGACACAAATGGGAACAGTGAGACAAAAATCACCCTGGTTGGTTTTGTATGTACATTTACAGGGAAACATAGTTGAAAGGAAACAATAATTATATCTAATTGTCGCTTAGTCTAATTTGTCAAGAAGAATGTCAGTATTTTTCTGCTCAGAATAGATTATGAGTAAAACTGAAACAATCGGTCAGAAGTTATTGACAGAAATGGAAGGAAATTTAATTTGTCTTAAAATAAAAACCATTAGCGCCTCTCTTTTGGTAGCATTTTTCAAGCAATTAACGTTTGCATAAGAAAATGAGATCACTCGTCTGTGTGTTGTGCAAGAGTGAAAGAAAATCTTAGACCTTTGAAATGCTTGCAGTAAGCAGGAAATAACTGCAACATCTCATGTAGAATCTCAGAGAGTTTCAGTGCACTCAAATCAGTCACTATGAAAGACAAATTTCTGGAGTTTTTTTTTAAACGGCTGTTTTCATTTACTAAGCTAAAAGGCAGAACTGATTAAGATAGTTCTCAGGTATTCTCCTGAGAATACCAGTAACTAGACTTCACAAAAACACTACCAGCACTATCGTTATCTGAACCCTGTCTACTAGGTGCAGAAGTTTAAATGCTGAATTAGCGGATGCTTCCTGAAGCATGTAAATATGCACTAGGACATCGGACAATCTGTCTCGTGCACACTGATACCCGAGAACAGTTTCTGTGTTTTTCTCAGAGCTTCCAGTTGGTGTCGGGGTCAGATTCCTGGGCCTTCGGCTGTTCTTTTACCATCTGACAGAGCAGGAGAAATGAAGTCACTGAGTGCTGATTGTTTCCAAATGGTTTAATTGGCTCTGTGTTTCCTGTTCTAGTAAACAGCGCACTGGAGATAGTTATTGCCATTAGCAGGCAACTAGACCGAAATCATGCTGTGTGATATAGTAGCATAAATGGGTTAATACCTTCAGTCATGCTGCAGACAGAGGAGCTTTATATAATTTTGCATTAATATTGCACAGCATAGTTTCAAGTCAATCCCCTTCTTCCTGCAGATTAGAGATCACAGGCTGACTGTACAAACTGATGGCTACAACAATTGATGGCTCCATTTGTTTGTTTGAGTGGATCATTATCAGGGCTAATTATAAGCTGCGGCAGAGAAAGAAGATAGTGAAGTTGTCGGGGTGGTAGATCCCGATGAAGGGTCTCAGCCCAAAATGTCGTCTGTTGATTCCCATCCATGGATGCTGCCTGACCTGCTGAGTTCCTCCAGCACATTGTGCGTATTGCTCTAGATTTCCAGCATCTGCAGTACGTCTTGTGCGTGTGGACGATACATTGCCGCTCACTCCAGTTACAATTGGCATTAAAATACTTTTCACATTAGACTCCAATTTATTTATTTTCACTTTGAGACTCCATACTTAATATTTTGCTTTAAGACATTTTCCAAGTTTTTCTATACCTTTTGTTATTTTAACTGGTCATCCGACAAATAGGTTAGACTGTGAATTCTAATGCACAGAGACGGATATGTTAGTGCCTCTGTAATGGGGCACTAACAATTGTTTACTCTTTTTTCTCTTCATTTTGGTTTTTTTTGGTGCACCACTGAAAAAAATTGGTAAACTGACAATGTCTTCATTAGGGGAGGCAGGGAGGGAACTCTGGTCTGTGTAAAGCCAGTCAGATTTTTATCAGTTTTACCCCAAAGCATCAGGACTTGAGCTTGAAGGGTGAGTGATCATCTGGATTGTCGGAATGGGAGACAGAGCTGATTTTCAGGAAGTTTATAGGCTTCAGAAATATCAAAGAACGTCAAAAGAAAGATTTGGAGGTTGGGACCGGATCCTTAGGAAAGTATTTGAGTAGTGGGTTTGCCATTGTCCTTTGGGCCAGGCACAATATATCAAGGTAAATGTGGATCCCATCTTCCAGAGGCTGTCATCCTGCATGGCGTAGTAAGTCACGGTTTTCCTGGAGTGTCCATCGATAGTCACTTGGTCCAATTTCCCGGAGTGTTCACTTAAATGATGTGAAATAGTGGCTATCACACTGCAGAATGAAAAAAGGTAATCAATTTTCAATCATGTAACACTGAGAAATACCTAGCGTAGGATTGAATTTGCAGGCAGTCACATTTTGTGGTTGAAAAACCCAAATGTCATCAATTTTCCCTCAGACCGTTGATGATTGGATTGGCCTGAAAGCTCTGGTATAGCTTATAGCATGGGGAGCTGAAGTGAACACCCTATTTAAGAGGCAGTTTCACCAGAACACTGTGAAGCTGGAACATTCCAACTAAGTTTGATTGGGACTTAACTCCAATCTAGTAATGATTGTGAAGCTTCTTTCTCAGAAGTGCCATCTAATGCCAGTCTAGCTTAGTTTTTGCCTTAAGCGAGGCGCACACAGTTATCATGTGGTGGCATGCTGACGTACATCATTTGTTGTAGGTACTTTTTCAGATAACCCTAAATGCATTATGTAAGCAACATAGAATGCTTAATCAACAATATATTTACAATATTATTCAATACACAACATTCCTTCCTGCTTAGCTATAGACTCCAACTCAATATAGAGTGCATATCTATATTCTTTCTCACCATCTGCATGCCACCTTGGTGTGCTGGGCAATGGCATCAACATGGGTAATGCCAACAGACTCAATAAACTGATTAGAAAGATCAGCCCTGTTATAGGAGCCCAACTGAACACTCTGGAAGCTGTAGTAGAACAAAGGACTCTACAGAAAATCCCAGCAATTCTGGATAAAGTTTCTCACCCTCTGCATGCCACCTTGGCTGAACAGAGGAGCACTTTTAGTAATAGACTAAGACGACTATAGAAACATAGAAACATAGAAAACCTATGCCGCTTCAAAGAGTGATATATGGAGTTGTTCTTAACCTCGGCCATTAAGATCTATAATGAGTCAACCTATAGCCAGGGAAATGATGACCCCCCCTCCTATTAGACTGTTTGAGCTAAATTATTTTTTATTCTTTCTTACTTCTCTTCTAACATTTGTAAATCTGCGCTCTTGTAATGCTACTGTGACACTGTAATTTCTTTTGGGATCAATAAAGTATCTCTCTATCTACCTACCTATAAGTACCTGGGAGTGCACCTGGATAACAGGCTTGAGTGGAGAACCAACTCAGAGCTGTGTACAGGAAGGACCAGAGTCGCCTCTACTTTCTGAGGAGACTGAGGTCCTTTGGAGTATGCAGGCCTTTCCTTCACATGTTCTACCAGTCTGTTATTACCAGTACGATCTTCTGCGTGATGGTGTGCTGGGGCAATGGCATCAATACGGGTGATGCCAACAGACTCAATAAACTGATTAGAAAGATCAGCCCTGTTATAGGAGCCCAACTGAACACACTGAAGGATGTGGTAGAACAAAGGACCCTACAGAAAATCCCAGCAATTCTGGACAATGTTTCTCACCTCTGCATGCCACCTTGGCTGAACAGAGGAGCCTTTTTAGTTACAGACTAAGACGATTGCACTGCTCCAAAGAGCGCTGCATGGATTTATTCTTACCCTCGGCCATTAGGCTCTATAATGAGTCAACCTACAGCCAGGGAAGTGATGACCCCTCCTGTTAGACTGTTTGAGGTAACTTATTTTTTGTTGTTTCATGCTTCTCTTCTAATATTTATATCTGTGCACTTGTAATGTGACTGTGATACTGTCATTTCCTTTGAGATCAATAAAGTACCTCTCTTTCTCTCTCTCTATCTATATATATTTATATATATACGTATATATGTGTGTGTGTGTGTGTGTGTGTATATATATATATATATATATATATATATATATCTACACACACACAAACACATACACACATATGTATAGAATATAATATAACATAAATAATATATAGTCAGGTTCTGGGGCCTCCCCATGGTGCTAACAGGAGTTGACCTTCAGACTGTAGGAAATCATTCTGACAACTCTGAACACCTTTCTTCTTTTCTCTTGTTTCTTCTTTCTGTATCTACATTGATCCTTGCGTCTCTCCTTTTCAACTTCATGTCTTTCTTTTTCTAGCATTCCGTTTTTATTCTTTTGTTTTCTTTTGAGAATGCCTGAATTTGCTAATTTCTCAAAAGAAAGGGTCTCCTTGATGCTCTTCTCTTTCCATGTCACTTACCCATCCTATTTTTTCTTTTCTTTTTCTTTCTTTCCAGGATATGCATCTTGATCTTGGGAAGTTGCATTAGAATTCACTACAGTGTTCTCTTTCTGATCCTTCTATTGCTCCCATATAACCATATAACAATTACAGCACGGAAACAGGCCATCTCGGCCCTTCTAGTCAGTGCCAAACGTTTACTCTCACCTAGTCCCACCGACCTGCACTCAGCCCATAATCCTCGATTCCTTTCCTCTCTTTAGATCTGATCTCACCTCTTTGTCTTCTCATCCATAGACCACAAGACCATAAGACCATAAGATTTAGGAACAGAATTAGACCATTTGGCCCATTGAATCTGCTCTGCTATTTCATCATGGCTGATCCATTTCCCTCTCAGCCCCAACCTCCAGCCTTCTCCCCATATCCCTGCATGCCCTGACTAATCAAGAACCTATGAATCTCTGCTTTAAATGAACCCAATGACTTGGCCTGTGCAGCCGCTTGTGACAATGAATTCCACAGATTCTCTGGCTAAAGAAATTCCTCCTCATCTCTGTTCTAAGTAGACATTCCTCTACCCTGAGGCTAAGTCCTTGGGTCTTGGAATCCCCCACCATAGGAAACACCCTCTCCAAATCCACTCTGCTGAGGCCTTTCAACATTCAATAGGTTTCAATGAGATCCCCCCTCATTCCTCTTAATTCCAGTGAGTACAGGCCCAGAGCCATATGATAAGCATTTCAATCGGGGAATCATTTTCGTGAACCTCTTTTGAATTCTTTTGAATTCTTTCCAATGCCAGCACATCCTTTCTTAAGCAAAGGTCCAAACACTGCTCACAAATCTGCAGTGAGGCCTCACCAGTGCCGTATGAAGCCTCAACATTACATCCTTGCTTTATATTCTAGCCCTCTCAAAATGAGTGCTGACAATTAACCTTTGGGGAATCCTGCACGAGGACTCACAAGTTCCTTTGCATCTCAATCTTTTCTCCATTTAGAAAGTAGTCTATTCCATCTGTAATTTTTCCCCATTCTCCTAATCTGTTGCCTCTCTGCTTCCTCAACACTAGCTGCCTCTACCTATCCTCATATCATCCACAAACTTAGCCACAAAGCCGTCAATTACATCATCCAAATCATTCACGTATAATGTAAAATGAAGCAGGCGTCTGTGGAGCATGACTGGTCACTGGCAGCCAACTAGAAAACGCTCCCTTTATTCTCACTCTTTGCCGTCTACCAATCAGCCAATGCTCTATCCATTACTAATATCTTTCCTGTAATACCACAGACTCTTAACTTGTTAAGTAGCCCCCATGTGTGGCACCAAGTACACAACATCTCCTTTGTCGATCCTGCTTGTTATTTCTTGAAAGAATTCCAACAGATCTGTCTGTCAAGATTTTTCCTCAAGGAAACCATACTGAATTAGGCCTGTTTTATCATGAGACTCCAAGTACTCCAAAACCACATCCTTAACAATGGGCTCCAACATCTTCCCAACTACTGAGGTCAGATTAACTGGCCTTACTTTCCTAACTTCTGCCTCTCTCCCTTCTTGAAAGCAGAGTGACATTTGCAATTTTCCATTCCTCTGGAATCATGTTAGAATTTATTGATTCTGGTAAGATCATTACTAATGCCTCCACAAACTCTTCAGCTACCATTTTCTGAAACCTGGGGTGTAGACCATCTGGTTCAAGTGATTTATCTACCTTCAGACCTTTCAGTTTCCCAGACACCTTCTCCCTTGTAATGGCAACTTTGCTCACCTCTTCACTTTGATGAAGGAAGAGCAATAGATGTAGTGTATATGGATTTCAGCAGGGCATTTGATAAGGTACCCCATGCTAGGCTTATTGAGAAAGTAAGGAGGCATGGTATCCAAGGGGACATTGCTTTGTGGATCCAGAACTGGCTTGCCCACAGAAGACAAAGAGTGGTTGTAGATGGGTCATATTCTGAATGGACGTCGGTGACCAGTGATGTGCCTCAGGGGTCTGTTCTAGGACCCTTACTCTTTGTGATTTTTATAAATGACCTAGATTCAGAAGTGGAGGGATGGGTTAGTAAGTTTGCTGATGACACAAAGGTCGGAGGTGTTGTGGATAGTTTAGAGGGCTATCAGCGGGACATTGATAGGATGCAAAACTGGGCTGAGAAATGGCAGATGAAGTTCAACCCAGATAAGTGTGAAGTGGTTCATTTTGGTAGGTCAAATGTGATAGCAGAATATAGTATTAATGGTAAGACTCTTGGCAGTGTGGAGGATCAGAGGGATCTTGGGGTCCGAGTCCATAGGATGCTCAAAGCAGCTGAGCAGGTTGGTACTCTGTGGTTAAGAAGGCGTATGGTGTATTGGCCCGGTCAGACCCCACTTGGAGTATTGCACTCAATTCTGGTTGGAGGGTGAGAGGTGACCTGATAGGGGTGAATAAAATGATGTGAGGCATTGATCGTGTGGATACTCAGAGGCTTTTTCCCAGGGCTGAAATGGTTGCTACAAGAGGACACAGGTTTAAGGTGCTGGGGAGTAGGTACAGAGGAGACGTCAGGGGTAAGTTTTTTACTCAGAGAGTGGTGAGTGAGTGGAATGGGCTGCCAGCAACAGTGGTGGAGGTGGATACAATAGGGTCTTTTAAGAAACTTTTGGATAGGTACACGAAGCTTAGAAAAATAGAGGGCTATAGGTAAGCCTAATAATTTCTAAGGTAGGGACATGTTCAGCACAACCTTGTGGGCTGAAGGGCCTGTATTGTGCAGCAGGCTTTCTATGTTTCTATGTTTCCCTTCCCCCCCCAACACTCTTGAATCTCCAGCAGACTGCTAGTGTGATGTAAAACAAGTATTTGGTTCATTCACTATTTCATTGTCCCCATTACTACCTCTACAGCAACATTTTCCAGCAGTCTGATATCAACTCTTGCCTCTCTTTTACACTTTAGATATCCAAGGAAGCTTTTGGTATCCTCTTTAATATTCTTGGCTAGCTTAACTTCGTATTTCATCTTTTCCTTATTTATTACTTTTTAGTTGTCTTCTGTTGGTTCGTGAAAGCTTCTGAACCCTCTAACTTCCCATTATGTTTTGTTGTACTATATTCCCTCTTTTTGGCACTTATGTTGGCTTTGCCTTTTCTTGTCAGCCATGGCTTCTTCTTTGGGATGTATCTATGCTGCACCTTCCAAATTGTTCCCAGAAGCTCCAGCTATTGCTGCTCTGCCTTCATCCATGCTAGATTCGCCTTCAAATCAATGTTGGCCATCTCCTCTCTCATCCCTTTACTCCACTGTAATGCTTGTCATTCTCAGATTCAGGGTGAATTCTAACATATTGTGATTATTGTCCTCTAAGGGTTTCTTTACATCTCTAATCAGTTCCGTTTCAATGCACAATACCCTATCCAGAGCAGCTGATCCCCTAGTGGGCTCAACCACGAGCTGCTCTAAAAAGACACCTCATAGGCATTCTAGAAAATCTCCCCCTTGGGATCCAGCACAAAGCTGATTTTTCCAATCTACTTGTAGATTGAAATCCCCATGACCATTGTAACATTGTCCTTTTGACATGCGTTTTCCACCTTACATTGTAATTTGTAGACCACATATTTGCCGCTGTTCGGAGGTCTGTATATAACTCCCATCAGGGTCTTCTTACTCTTGCAATTTCTTAGCCCTACTCACAATGATTCTACATATTCCAATCCCATGTCACCTCTTTTTGAGGATTTGATTTAGCTTTTTTACCAAAAGAAACAACCCCTCTCCCCACCTGTCTGTCCTTTCAATACAATGTGTATCCTTGGACATTAAGCTTCCAGCTGTAGTCTTACTTCAGCCGTGATTCAGTGATGCCTACTATGTCATACATGCCAATCTGTAACTGCGCTACAAGTTCACCTGCCATATTCCTTATGCTGCATGCATTCAAATATAACACCTTCAGTCCTGTATTCATCACCTTTTTCAATTTTGTCCCCCTTTTATATTGCAACTCATCGCACTGAGGAACTGTGAAACTGGAATTCATTGCCACAGGCGAATGTGGAGCCCAAGTCTGTATGTGTATTTAAGGCAGAGGGTGATAGACTCTTGTCTGGTCAGGGCACAAAGGGATATGGGGAGAAGGCAGGAGATTGGGGCTGAGAGGAAAATTGGATCAGCCATGATGAAATTGCAGAGCAGACTCGATGGGACAATTGGCCTAATTCTGCTCCAATATCTTATCAGAATCAGGTTTATTATCACTGGTATGTGATGTGAAATCTGTTAACTTAGCAGCAATAGTTCAACATAATACATAATCAAGCAGAGAGAGAAAAAAAATAAAACATAATAATAAATAAACAAGTAAATCGATTATGTATATTGAATAAATTATTTTAAAATGGGCAAACACAGAAATACTGTAAATTAAAAAAAGTGAGGTAGTGTCCAAAGCTTTAATGTCCATTTAGGAATCAGATGGCAGAGGGGAAGAAGCTGTTCCTGAGTCACTGAGTGTGTGCCTTTAGGCTTCTGTATCTCCTAGATGGTAACAGTGAGAAAAGGGCATGCCCTGGGTACTGGAGGTCTTTAATAACTGACGCTGCTCCCTAAAATGTCCTGGGTACTTCGTAGGCTAGTGCCCAAGATGCAGCTGACGAAGGGTCTCGGCCCGAAACGTCGACAGCGCTTCTCCCTATAGATGCTGCCCGGCCTGCTGTGTTCCACCAGCATTTTGTGTGTGTTGTTTGAATTTCCAGCATCTGCAGATTTCCTCGTGTTTATAACCGTCTGCAGCTTCTTCTGGCCCTGTGCAGTAGCCCCTCCATACCAGACAGTGATGCAGCCTGTCAGAATGCTCTCCAGCGTACAACTACAGATGATCTTGTGGACTGAAATTTTACCCTATCATCAGCCTCTTTCTGCTAGCAGTCTCACTACACACTGCCTCTGTTTATGAACCAACTACCCCATCCTCAGTCCTACCACTCTGGTTCCCATCCCCTGCCAAATTAGTTTAAAACTACCCATCTGCTGAGTTCTCCTATCTCCATTGACTTCATTCTTTTTGGCCTTGTATTCATCCAGTTGTACTTTGGTCTTTGCATCTACATCTACAAGCAGCTTTTTGTCTCCCATGTGAATCAGAATCAAGTTTAATATCACTACCATATGTTGTAAAATGTGTTGTTATATGCCAGCTGTACATAGCAACACATAATAATAAAAACTAGTTTACAGTAGGAAATTTATTTAAAAAGTTAAATTAAATAAGTAGTGCGAAAAGTGGAAAAAAAAGAAAAAATAGTGAGGTAGTGTTCATGGGTCCAATGTCCATTCAGAAATCTGATGGCAGAAAGGACAGTGCTATTCCTGAATTGTTGAATGTGTGCCTTTAGGCTCTTGTGTCTCCCCTCTGATGGTAACAATGAGAAGAGGGCGTGTCGTGGGTGATGGGGTTCCTTAATGATGAGTGCCGCCTTTTGGAGGCATTGCTCCTTGAAGATATCCTGGATTTTGGGGAAGATGGAGCTGACTGAGTTCACACCTTTCTGCAGCTTATTTCAATCCTGTGCTGTGCCCTCGGCCCCATATCAAACAGTGATTCAACCAGTTAGAATGCTCTCCACATTACATCTGTAGAAATTATCAAGTGTCTTAGGTAATATACCAAATCTCCTCAAACTCCTAATGAAATATTCTGCTTTTGTGCATCCTTTGTAACTGCTTTGATATGTTGGGATAGATCCTCAGAGATTTTAATACCAGGAACTTGAAACTGATCACCCTTTCCACTTCTTGTCCCTTGATGAGCACTGGTGTGTATTCCCTCATCTTACCCTTTCTGAAATCCAGAATTAATTGTTTGGTCTTACTGTGTGTGAGGCTATTGTTGCAATACCACTCAATTGGCTGATCTGTCTCACTTCTGTACGCCTCGTCACCACCACCTGAAATTCTGCCAACAACAGTAGTGTCATCGGCAAATTTATAGATGGCAACTGAGCTATGTAGAGCCTCACAGAGACAGTAGAGCAGTGAGCTAAGCACATGTCCTTGAGGTGCATCGGTGCTGATTGTCTGTGAGGTGGAGATGATATTTCAGCTTCTCACGGACTGAGGTATTTTGGTAAGGAAGTCAAGGAATTTTCTATCAGAACTGTAGGAATGATTGTGTTAAACACTGAGCTGTAGTCAATAATTTAGCACCCTGACATAAGTATTTGTATTATCCAAGGCTGCAAGAAAAGCCAATGAGACCACATTCCCACTGTTGACCTATTGTGACAATAGGCAAGTTGCAGTGGATCCAGATCTTTGCTTAGGCAGGAGTTGTTTCCAGCCATAAGCAATCTCTCAAAGCACTTCATCACCATAGATGTGAGTGCTGCTTTGAACACACTTGCCAGTTGGTTGGCACAGGTTTTCAGAGCCCTACCCCATACACCATTGGGGCCTGTTGTTTTGTGACAGTTTACCCTCTTGAAAGACATTCTGACGTTTGCCTCCAAAACAGAGGTCACGTGGTCACTCGATTCTCATGGCTGTAGCTTTATTCTTCCTTTCAAAGCATACATAAAAGATGTTGAGCTTATCTGGAAGTGAAGAACCACAGTCATTCTTGATGTTAAACTTTGCTTATAGTAAGTAATGGCATGCAAACATTTCGAGAGATGACATGCATCAGAATCTGCCTCTAACTTCAATTAGAACTGTTCTTATTGCTCTTGATATAGCCTTCTGTAGGTCATACTTGGCATTCTTGTATAGTTTTGGATTACCCGACATGAATTCCACAGATCCAGCCCTCAGCAGACTATGAATCTCCTGGTTTATCCACGACTTCTGATCTGGGGATGTATGATATGTTCTCATAGACACACACTCATCCACGCAGGTTCTAATGAAGTCAGTAACAACTGTGGTGTATTCAATTGGACTTGAAGATGAATCCCTGAATGCTGTTCCATCCACCGACACAAAGCAGTCCTGTAAGCACTCTTCGACTTCCCTTGTCCATACCTTCTTGGTCCTCATTACTGGTTCTGGGGTCTTCAGTCTCTGCATATCCTCATGGAATAGAAATACAGTCAGGGCATCAGACTTTCCAAAATGTGGGCATGTAATGGCTTGGTAATGGTAGATTACAGTGTCACAATGTGTTGACTCATCTGGTTCCACAAGTGATATGTTGGTGATAATTATTTAGGAACTTCTTCAAGCTGGACTGATTGAAATCCCCCAGATTGGTGGGAAAGGGTGCATTGCTTCATGCCTGTCGATTATGTTGCTCAGTTCATCTAGAGTCTGTTTGGCACGGGCCTGAGGTGGAATATACACCGCTATCAAAATGATGGTTGAAAATTCCTGCAGCAGATAAAATAGACAACACTTGATTGCTAGATGTTCCAGGTTGGGTGAGCAGGACTGGGACAGAAACATCATGTTTGTGCACCTGATGTTCATGCAATAATCCTAATGCATGCATCATAGACTCTGGTTCTTTATACTCACAAAAGCCAAGTGCTTGAAACCTTCCTAAAGCTCCTTGAACATTTTGCAAGTAATTGCCTGATTAAAATATCACAAGCTTTCTCAAATATGTTGCCTACAAAAACCATTCTAATTAGACCATAGTTTTCATTACTTTCATGATCCCTCTGAGCAACATGGTCATTCCTTCAACCGAAATGCATTCTAACCAAAAACACGGAGGTTGGCATCAGCACCTGTTAGTCCTCTGTTGGACAACACTTCATGGAGTGCAGCATGGAGACTGTTGTTGCATCATCCAGTACCTTTCTTAATCACTTTCAGTTGACTCTATTACAGGGGGTGTGGCATGCAAATTGAGATGGATCTCCAATCAAATTGCTGTTGTCTCAGCTAATCATGGGCCCGCAATGCTGGCTCTCCTGTTTTTAACCACATCCAAGCCCAATGTGGCTTGTTGTTTGTTGTATTTCACTGTTACAAACATCATTCCCACAGAATTTATCTATTTTTCACAATATAAGTTCTTAGTTGGATATATGAAGGCTTCAGTTTAGTAACTTTGAAATGCCAATTCAAACACATTTTGTGAAATGACTGAAACAGCTGAGCCAGTGTCCAATTCTATTTTAATTAAATTGCCATTCACTTCTGGTGTAAGCATATTGCTTGTCTATTGTTAGTTTTCACATTGTAAACATAAGGCTACACAGTCCTGTGTCACTCATCATTACCAGATTTTTCATTAATAACATGTCGACTAGTGCTCATTCTGAAACTGCAACTTGATTTTTTATCTTGTGCAGTCCATTTATTTTTACTTGCTCGACTCGCTCTTTGTATGTGTCCTATTTTGTTACGTTTTCTGTGTTTTGCCTTTGAACCTGTATTGTTCTGGTATATGTGAGCTCCTGCCACAATGGTAACATAATTTGTTTGGCCAGGCCAGTTTCTGTTTAGCTGCTGCAATTTTGTCCATTCTCACTTTCAATTGCATCTCTAACTGCGGTTTCCATTGATACAGTTTCATCTGCTCTTTTCAATGTAATTTGTGCTTCAGTTATAAGCCATTTTGAATGCTTTCTTGTAAGATTCCGTAAGCTAAATGATCTCAGTGCATAATTAAGTCAATTAGAAACTGACAATGCTCAGACAATCTCTTCAATTCAGTTACGTCCCCTTCCTTTTGAAATCTAAAGTGTTCTGCAATCACCAATGGTTTTGGTTCTTAATGTTCCCATATTACTTTCACGATAGCAGCAAAGCTCATTTCGGCTGGTTTCATTGGAGCAGTTAAACTTTGATGCAAACTTTGTGCTTTTAAGCCAAATGTACTCAGCAAAACTGGTACTTCTTTCTCACTGGCTGGGTGGGAACTTCCAATAAAGCAATGAAGATTAAAAATTTCTTTGAACAAGCCCACCATTTGGTTGACCTCATGGTTCATCATGTTTACGCTGACCGTGGTGCCAATCTAAATAATTCTGTTTGCATATACTGTACATTGTCTGTTTACATCTTATCCCTGCTGATCATGTGTCAGTCTTAATGTCACTTAAGTATTTCTGGTTCTACCATCACCCCATAGTGCTTGGACATCCCTACCATTCTCAGTGAAAATAAAAAAATTGTCTTGTAAATCTTCTTTAAACTTTCCCTCTCTTGTATCATATTTATGCCTTCTAGGATTTAGCATTTGATTCTGACAATCTACCCTATCTATACTTCTCATAATTTTGTATACTTCTACTAGGTTTCTTCTCAGCTACTGATGGTCCACTGAAAATATTCAAGTCTGTCCAACTTCCCATTATATTTCATACTCTCCAGGCCAGACAACATCCTGGTGAATCTCTTCTGTACCCTCTTCAAAGCCCCCACACCACTGTTGACCTCACACTTGACATTGCCGATGACACCACCATTGTTGACACAATATCAGATGGCAACAAGGAGGCATATAAAAGTGAGATAAATAGAGAGGGAGTCAGTCCTTACTGTGGGGCCAGCAGTGGGAAGAGAAGTAGAGCTTCAAGTTCCTGGGTGTCAGTATCTTAGAGGATCTAACTTGGCCCAACATTTTGATACAATCATGAAGAAGGTATGCTAAAGGCTATACTTCATTAGGATTTTGAGGAGATTTGGTATGTCACCAAAAACTCTAGAAAATGTTCTTCTGCACATGTTTTTCTGTGAGGGGCAGTTGGGATAGTACACCACAGTTGAAAGGAATGGTCCACAGCAATGCTACAGCACCATGGACAGAGAGAACCTCAGTGTGTAATGTCCTTTGCTGTTTGCCTGACCAGGTTCCATGTGTAGCTCAACGCAGCCCTAAAGAAAGAAAGTCATCAGAATGACAAAGGGTATCTCTCTCCCCCTTCTTCGGTTGACTATTGCAACACTGGGATGGAATATGAGACACATCTTTATCTGCTCCTACCCCACATTCCCAACTTCTGCTTTACCCTGGATGTCCATTACAGCCTGAAGGATTAAAATTAAAGGGACTCTTTGCCAAAGAATTCAACTTCGCTTTTACTGTGCACTTGAGGCACGGTCTCAGTCTGCAGATGGACAGTGGATCCAAGCAGAAGGTGATGACTTTGTCTGCTTGCTGGGATCATCCCCCTTTTTTTGCCTGACCCTTCCTGATAGATTTGGCAAGAAGTTGACATGAACTATCAAGACAAAGGAGAGAGGGGGAGCATTCTTTGACTGCAGATTTGATCAAAATCAAAATCAAAATTTTCCACACATGGGTTTAAACTGACGTTCATGTTAAGAGTCAAATCCAGTTGCAGATTTCCTCCCAAACCCCATGGAAAACAAGTCCATCATGTGCTTCTCTCAGTCCTTGTTGTTAGAGCCCACCTTCTGTCCAGTATCCAGGGGACCCCTTCCTTGGGTAGTACATGCATATCTGACCTTGGCCTGTTACACACTGTTCGGGGCTGATCTGAGTGAAGTAAAAGCCCCAGAATAGAACTGATTAAATTGAGGATTACAGGATAGTCTGCATTACAATGCTTCACAGATTTCTGATCTTTCTTCCTTTCTTCTTGTAAATGTGGTGGTAGTACCCCATCTCATGGAGTATGGCAGGATACCAGATAGACACACCACCCTCTGCATTTCAGTTGGCAGCAGTCTCACAGAGCAAATAAAACTCCAATAATCCATTATTTAATTGTTTGGAAATATTTACTCAGCAAGCCAAATGTCCGAAGTCCAGAGAGTGAGCTGGTTGTATGGCCATGCCCAGACTCTGAACTGTGAGCTGGGTATGTGGCTGGGGCCAATATCAGGAATATTGGTGCTCAGGAAATTTAGTTTATGGCTGGAGTGAGGTCCAGAATGATTTCATTTGTTGAGACAAGCTGAAAACAAAATCAAGATGAAGCATACCTGTTTATATTTTGTGCTTCTTGTAAGCTTACTGGATATTAGTTTCTGCTTCTTTTAAATTCACCACCTTCATTGGAAAATAACATGTGGAGAGAAAAGATGAAATATAGGGGCTGGGTTAGTAAGTGTTAACATCTAATAGTCTGGAAAGTCTGCCAGTCTTTGAGGTCCCAGATTATTGGAATTTGACTGTACAACTGGATTTCAGCTATGTATGTTTTGTAGCAGCATATCCTATTATTGAACATAATATAGGGCCTGCATCTACAGCTCACAATGTTGTGTTACTTTTTAACTTACTCCAACTTCAACCTAACCTTTCTCTCCTTAATTTTTCTAGTGTTAATGTCTCTAATATATCTGCATCTACCATCAACCCTGGCTGGGCATTCTATGCATTCAGCACTCTCAGTGTAAAAAACTTACCCCCAAATACCTTAAAATTATGCTCCCTGTTATTCGACATTTCAATCAAAAACACTACCTTTGCCAAATCTCAAAATCCATTATTTAATTCTCTGATTCCTTTTTTTTGCAACCTCTGGTTTAATTTTCAGCTTGCCTTTGTGATGCTGGAGTTGAGATCAATTTAAATCTAGAAGTAAAATGCCAATGGCTGACTTTAAGCACCACTGGCTAAACTGACTTCTGAGTTTCCTGAACAATATTGGGCTACATGCTTGCAACCAAACCCACATTTAATAGAGTCAGAGAGTTCTAGAACCCTGCAGCCCAGAAGCAGGCCACTCAGTCCATCTAGTCTGTGCTGAACTATAATCCACTTCTGCAGGCAGCTGTTCCACTCTCTCATCACTCTCTGAGTGAAGAGATTTCCCCCTCATGTTCCCCTTAAACATTTCACCTTTCACCCTCAACTCTTAATCTCTAGTGTTAGTCCCACCCACCTAACCTCAGTTGATAAAGCTGACTTGCATTTTCCCTTTCTATACTCCTCATTCTTTATCTCTAGCAAATCTCCCCTCATTCTCCTATGCCCCAAGGAATAAAGCTCTAACCTATTAAAACCTTTCCCTATAACTCAAGTCCTCAAGTTCTGGCACCATCCTTGTAAGTTTTCCCTGTATTCTTTCAATCTTATCAATAGTTTTCCTGCAGGTACTTAGTTAGAACAGCACACAATACTCTACATTAGGCCTCACCAACATCTTACAGAATCTCAACATCACATCCCAAACACTGGCTTCAGTGCTTCCAGAAGAACAGTCAAAGCAAAAAGTCATCTTAAAAGAAACAGAATGATGAAAAGGTTGTTGCATTGTTAAGATGAATCGACCCACTGCAAAAACAAGGGAAAAGATTTCCCATGGGGAACCCAGGTCAAAAAGCTGGAGCAGTTCTCAGCAGCATTTGGGATTTAGAGTCCTAGAATCAGAGAGTCGTAGAACACTTAAGCACAGAAACAGGCCCTTTGACTCAACTAGTCTGTACTGAACTATTATTCTGCCTAGATCCATCGACCTGCACCCAAAACATCGCCCATCATACCCCTCCCCTCCAATCTAATTAGTAGCATTTGTCAAACTTCAGCACCGTATATTCCAGCAATGCTCAAGGTGCTTTTGATCAAAGTCATACACAGTTCTGAGCAATAGAAGCTGAGTGTGAACGGCAAATTGTGCAAATCTTTCAATCTATACCACCCCTACCCAAAATGTTGAAGAAAATAAGGCGATTAAAAATCCTATTGTAATAGCCAAAAACCGGCCTCTATACTGCATAACTAGGAAGCTGCAGTTATATATAAAAAGGAACCATGTGCCCAACATTGCTGATTTTAATCACAGGCAGGCGGGGCATTTAAATCATCCATGCAAAGCATCTTAATTCATAATTTGCTCGATCCCTCACGTAGCCACTGAAAGAAATGCCCACCTGCTCAGTAACTTCAGTACAATGTAAATTCTGTTGCTTTGCTATAAGCATCCTATAGATATCCACTAATGTTTAAGAAAGTGCTCATGGACAGGCATTCTTGTCTGGTTAACAATAACCATAAAGATGCCACAATCTTACTGTGCACAGAAGATTCAGCAGATTGTTAAAATGAAAAGGTTTAATAAAAGAATTCTACCGCGCTCACTGCAGAAAATTAGAATTGTGATGAATCCTTCATAATGATTACCTTCTATGTATCTGAAGAGGCATTAAGACCTTCTATAGCTGAAATTAAAATAATTAAGTCTTCAAGCTTAATGGTCCATCCTTTGCAGACATCTCTCGGTAAAATAGGTGATAGAAAATAGAAAAGGATCAACTTAAATCCCAGTGGCTTTTCTTACAACTTTACTGAATTGGTAAATAAATTAATTCCTTTCATACAATAATCTTTGGTTTTGTAGAAATCATCCATGACATTTCAATCGATTCTAGATAGGATTTGTACTGCTAAAGGAAATTGGTTAGAAACTCACACATTTATTTGAAGAAGCACAATCTCTTCATTGTGCTGGATGATTGCCTTTTATTTTGTATAGGTACAAAAAGATAAAAAGAAATCAGGTTTATATATAGAAATATCATATGACAATTGGATGTCCATAACTGTCAGGCTGGACACTTAAGAAGAAAACTAAGATCACCTCAGACCGACCATGATAGAATGTTACTTGTGCCCAACAACCCAACCTTAATAAATAGTTAAATATTTGCATTTTGTGGTCTTTAATAATGCCTGATTAAATTATAATTCTGCTCCCAACTTAGCAACAGCTACCATTGTGACGGAAATCAGAAATATTTTTATTGTATGCCATGTTAGAGCATAATCTTCAAAAGCATATTTTGCACTGCGCCAAAATAATGCCCAAATCAATATGGACCCTGTAGAAATTGTGATGTGGGCAATGACAGGAAAGGAACATCCATTAACCTAGAAATTAACTGATTTGAAAAATTAACTATGTAATACAATGCCTCAGTTTACATGATTTACATATTTAATTCATTCTTTAAAGAGCTACTGTTCAAGTATGTCAAGGAGCACATCTTTGATCAAATTGTGAGCTAAATTGGCTTGAAAATAAATCTCTAATTGCATTGGATAACTTACATTTTAAAACAGTAAAGTATAAATTGGATGGATCTACTTTGTCATTCCCTGTAAATTAACCTCCAGGAACCACTTGGATTTCTCACACACTATTCTCAGGCTTTTCGGCCTATACCTAGGAATAATCATCCTGCAGAATTATTTTGATAAAATGAGCTTAGGGAAAAAGATTCACCAGCATGCACAAGTGAAATAAAACTGAGGTAGGTACTGTTATATTCGTCAGTGTAAAGATATATTAGTTCCATAACTGTGAGAACATCTCATCCTAATTGTACACAAGCAGAGCACCATTGACAAAATTGCACTGAGCTTTTGTTTAGTTTGCGCAGCAGGTGTACAATTTTCACGATGGGGCTGAATTTTAACAAGATCGCAGTGCCGCTGCCTCAGGGCACGCAACTTCAAGCTTGCTAACTGAGGTTTGAGCATTCTCTAAGGAGCAACTGCCACCCTGCACAAGGTTCCTGAAAGTGCTAATGAATTCTACATCAGCCTTCAAACACTTCCTTGTGGTGCAAGTGACTGGTCTTTCCAAAGCAACACAGAGGACATCCGATTCACTTTTCAAAACCTAACCACGTACTGAAAGTTTAATGTTAGCTGTGGTAAATTGATAGGTATCGTCATAGTTTGACTGCTCTCACTGCGAAAAGGACACATTGTTTCTGAATGTCCCGTTGCAGCACTTTGTCAATTGCTTTTAAAGGGTGTGAGGGGGTGCTGCAGTGGTACTTTTAAGGAGGTCAGCAACGCAACTGTCCTGGATAAATCAGACTTAAATGTGACAGAATGAATCTGTATTCCGGCAGCAGCTGACAATCTCAGGATGGACTTTAACTTCTGAGCGGGAAAGTCAGGTGATGTTCCTTCCCATCCAGGGACGACAATGGGCAGGTTGTCATCATCAGCACTCTCATCCCATGCCAGTTACACCGGAAATCCCAGTAGTTACAGCAAAGCCCAAGAACTCATCTGTTTATGTATCAAGTGGATGAAGATATTTGTTCTAGGATGCTTACAACACAGAGGATGAAGATGAATGAGGCCACACAGAAATGTAAGTTGACAATCCTGTCAGCAGAAATAGAGTCAGATTATTGGTATTAGCATTGGTTTTATTATTGTGACATGCACTGAGATAAAATGGAAGGCTTTGTTTTGGTTGCCATCCAGATGGGTTATGCCATCAAGGGAAAACTGAATGCAGCAGCTAATGTTCTAGCTACAGAGGAAGTGGAGTGCAGGTGGGCAAACAAAATGTACCATGAGGTAGATTGGAAAATGAAGAGTTTTGTGACTTTGCTGAACATACATGTTCAAACCAATCATTAATTTGTCAAAAGATGACTGCTTGACCATTAAAATAAGGCAGCTAAAATATCCCCTAGGGAGATAAGACCAGAGAATATGGTGGGACCAGGGCAGCACTGTAGCATAGCAGTTAACATAATGCTATTATGATTAAGTTCAATTCCCACCACTGTATGTAAGGAGTTTGAAAGTTCTCCTTGTGACTGCGAGGGGTTCTTCTGAGCACTCTTTTCTCCCACGTTCCAAATGTGTGTGGGTTAGTAGGGTAACCAGTCTCATGGGTGGCACAGACTCACTGGGCTGAATGGCCTGTTGCCATGCTCTATCTCTAAAATATATAAATAAATTGAATTAGTTTAATAAATGAGGGTTGGATATTATCAAGGACAGTTGAAGCCTATCCTATCATTGTGGGATTGGGAGTTGCACCTTGTCTTCTCTTGGGCCCAACAAAGGGAAGGACATTTATATATATATGTGGCTTTTTATGGGTGCCCTTAGTGCCAGCAAATTAAATATATAATCTATGCCATCAAGCTGAAAGGTAAAATGGAGGTTTTACTCTCCATTTTTGCTGACACCTGTCAGTTATGCTAAGATTTCTTCCAATACTTAGTCAACAAGATGAATTAGACATTAATTGAAACATTCAAAGTGACGTTCATTGCTGTTGTTGAAAAGCAAAACAACTGTTGACTCTGTTCCATAGATGCTGCCTGGCCTGCTGAGTTCCTCCCGCATTTTGTGTCTGTTGCTCAGAAATCTGAAGCAAAAGGCAGGAAGTGCTGGTAATGCTTAGCCGGTCAGCAGCTTCCGTGGAGAGAGAAACATGATTAATCTTTAATTTTAATGTCGCTGCATGTATCAATACTGCAACTTGGATTCTGTACAGCAGTTGTTGCTTTAAAGCTATCACACATTTGAAGGTGGCATTTTGTGTCAGGGCTGCAACAGTGTGCAGAGAAAGTTCCAGAGACGGACAGTGGAAAGACCTTGGATAAACTTATTTGTTGTGACTCATATGTTTCACACTGCGTACTCTGCAATGTTCTGGAGAAATGACTTTTACTTGAAATGTTGGCTCTGTTGTGTTCTCCAAGGATGTTGTTTGATCTGACATTTTCTAATTTATTCTGGATTTTCAGCATCTGCATTGTTTTGCACCAGTTACTCCACCATGTGCAAAAAGCCAAGTGCTGACTCAGATCACATGCTTCACGCTGGCAGTAAGATAGGATGGCAAAAAGTCGACACCATCCAAAAATATAAAGTTAACAACGACATTGAAAGCATGGTTGCGCCAGTGGGCAAGCCAGGAAAATTGTAGCATGTCTGAGGGTTTGAGCAGAAGGAAGTGTCAGCTGCAAATTTACAGCAGATGCCTCTGGAGCTTGCTTGTCTGATAACTGTGGAAGTAGAAGACAGAACAAAAGGCAGTCCAGTCCCAGAGTGATAAAACTAGCAATATTTCTGATGTACCCAAAGTGCTGAAACTCCTCAAGTTGGACATTGATTGGGTGAAGTGTTTTCCATGCAAATTAGGTTATGAAAATGGATGGCAAGGCAGAAATGCTTGGAACAAGAATGCAAGGACGTAATCATGTTAGCAGACATTGGAAAGCTTACTTGCCCATTATCATAGGATGATTGATATTCCATATAAAGATGGGAAAGAAAAGTTACAAAGGCAGTTCAGCCTTGTGACGTTGGAGATAGTGTAGAGTTATAAGGTAGGAGTGGTGATCATAAATGAAGTTATAAAGCTATACAGAACGGAAACATATCTTTCATCCCAACTCATCCATGCTGAACTAGGTGCCTACTTGAGCTAGTCCTATTTGTCTGCCAATATCTTGCTAAGCCTTTCCTATCCATATGTCAGTTCAAATGTCTTTTAAATATTGTAATTGTTTCATCATTTAGCAGCTTGTTCTGATGACTCTCATCATAAACAAAAACTTGCACTACAGGTACCTTTAATTTTTTTCTCTTTCAGCTTAAACATATGTTCTCTAGTTTTAAACCATGAGAAAAAGACTGGAACCCACAACTGTGTGCCAATCATGATTTATAAACTCCTTAAGGTCATTCCTCAAACTCCTTCACTTCAGGGAAGAACCGTTCTATCCAGTCTCTCCTTATAACTTAAGACCCTCAGTCCCAGCAACATCCTTGTGAATCTTTTCTGCAGCCTCTTTCTATGGTAAGCAGTAAATAGCAGAGTACTGGGCATTATGTAGAAATAAGAGTCAGGGGTACAGGTGAAGAAGGCATGTTTACCTTCATCGGTGAGGGCACTGCACACAAGAGCTGGGACTTCGTTTTGCAACATACAAATTGTTGGTGGGACCACACTTGGAGAAATATGTACAATTCTGGTCACCCAGGTATAGAAAGGACACAATGAAGACTGAATCTCTTCCGTTTTGAGTGCAGCATGCTGAAGGGTGACAATATAGAGTAGTATAAAATCATGAGGGGCTAAGGTGAGTAGTCACAGCCTTTTTCCCAAGGTAGGGGAGTCTAAAACTAGAGGTCACAAATTTAAGATGAGGGGGGGAAGATTTATAGAGGACCCATGGGGAAAATGTTTCCATATAGACAAGCTGCCAGAGGAAGCTTACGATTACAATCTTTAAGAGATACTTGAACCAATACGCTGAAAGGTAAGTTTTAGAGGCATATGACCTAAGGACAGGCAGATAACACTAGCTCATCTTGACTGGCATGAAGAAGTTGGGCTGGCGAGCCCGTTTCTGTGCCGTTTTATGTTTGTATGATTATAGTTCATGTTCAATTGCAGCCTTTCCCAGTCATTTTGCCCTGAAGAAACCCTTGAAATAATTTTCAGGTCTCAGAGAAGCCCTGCATAAAAATTATTATATCTACAGCTCACTGTACGTTAGTGTGATCAGTAAGTTGTAGATATAATAATCCAAAATAATTATCGATGCTCTTTTGAGTAGAGAATGAATTTTAGCCAACTTTTCTTGAAAAATACAAGTAATTAAGCTTAGCTTACCTTTATTGAAATTAATCTATTTCTTTCCCTTTCATAAATTTTAAAAACTCATAAGGCAAACATAATAAATTTCTGTTAAATAACTGGCTTAAGCCAAAATGGGATTTAATTTTTCTAAGGGTAGGCTTGGTAGATTTAATTTAAATAAAGGTTGTAAATTGATTTTAATTAATGTTATTTACAACATGAAAATTTATTGACAATGTTGAATAGTAAAATTACTAAAAAATCATAAGCCAAAGCAATATGAATAAAAATATAGCCTAAAACACAATTTTATACAAGACTTTGAATAAACATTTTCGTACTAAGTGACATGATCAGGCTCAAATATAGGCCTTGCATATGAAACCTGTGCTTGTTTTTTTGCTGTACAAATACTCAATATTGGGTCAAACTTGAGATAAACAGTCACGGATCTCACCTTCAACTGAAATGAGATGATTTCTATCCTTGCTCTTGATGCTTGTTAAACAAGAAAAAGCTTGTTCACACACACAAGGAGTTGAAAACTGCAGCAAAATGTTCATGAATGGCAGGATACCCATCTTTCACAGAAATCCAGAACTAGTCCAGGGGCTGGTTAGCAAGTAGCTTCTTGAGTACACAGTCAGACTGCAGCACACAAAATTATTCCTTTTCTCTCAAAGTTAACTTCTCAAGATGAGCAGAAGATTCAGTGAAGGAGTCCTCACCCAGTCATACACTTGTGTTGAAAGGGAGGAAAAATCTGATAAGGCTATAAGACAAAGGAACAGAATTAGGCCATTTGGTCCATCCAGACTACTCCACGATTAATTCATGGCTGATCCTTCTTTTCCCTCCTCAACCCCACTCCCCGTCCTTCCCCCCCATAACATTTGAAGCCATGGCCAATCAAGAACCTATTAATCACCGCCTTAAATACACACAACAACATGTCCTCCACAGCTGCCTGTGGTACAAGTTCCACAAATTCACCACACTCTGACTGAACAAATTTCTCCGCATCTCCATTTTAAAAGGATGTCCTTCTATCCTGAGACTCTTGTCTGGGACTCACCCACCATGGGAAGCATCCTTTTCACATCAACTTTGTCTTGGCCTTTCAACATTCGAACAGTTTCAATGAGATCCCTGGTTATCCTTCTAAATTCCAGTGAGTATGGGCCCAGAGTCATCAAATGCTGTTCGTATGACAAGAAATTCCATCGTGGAATCATTTTTGTGAGTCTCCTTTGAACCAACTCCAATGTCAGTATATCCTTTCTAAGATAAGGGGCCAAAACTGCTCACGATACTCCAAGTTCTCACCAGTGACTTATAAAGCCTCAGCATCACATGCTTGCTTTTATATTCTAGTCCTCTTGAAATGAATACTGACATTGTATTTGCCTTTCTTTCCACCAACTCAAACTCCAAATTAACCTTCAGCAAATCATGTGCAAGGACTCCCAAGTAACTTTTCACCTCTGATTTTTGAAATTTCTCTCCAATTAGAAAATAGTCTACCCTTTTATTTCTTCTACCAAAGTGCATGGCCATACACCTCCCAATACTGTATTCTATCTGCCACTTCTTTGCCCACTCTCCTAATTTTTCTAAGTCCTTCTGTAACATCTCTACTTCATCAAAACTATCTGCCCCTCCACCTATCTTCATAACATCTGCAAACTTCGCAACAAAGCCATCAATTCCATCATCCAAATCATTGCCATATAGCATAAAAAAGTGGTCCTAACACAGATCCCTGTGGAACACCACTAGTCACTGGCAGCCAACCAGAAAAGGCTCCCTTTATCCCCACTCTTTGCCTTCTGCCATTCAGCGACTGCTTTATCCATGCTAGAATCTTTCCTGTAATACCATGGGCTCATAGCTTATTAAGCAGCATCATGTGTGGTACTTTGTCAAAGACCTTCTGAAAATCCAAGTACACAATATCCATAAATTTTCCTTTGTCTATCCTGCTTGTTTTTTCTTCAAAGAATTCCAACAAATTTGTCAGGCAAGACTTTTCCTTAAGGAAACCATGCTGACTAAGGCTTTTTTTTATCATGTGCCTCCAAGTACTCCTTAACCACATCCTTGATAATCAACTAGAACATCTTCCCAACCACTGAGGTCAGACTAACTGGCCTATAATTTCCTTTCTTCTGCCTCTCTCCCTTCTTGAAGAGTGGGGTGCCATTTGCAATTTTCCATTCTTCTAGAACATTTCCAGAATCTAATGATTCTAATGATTCTTGAAAGATCATTACTAATGCCTCCACAACCTCTTCAGCTACCTTTTTCAGATTCCTGGGGTGTTCACCATTTGATCCTAGTGACTTATCTATCTTTAGACCTTTCAGCGTCCTAAGAATCTTCTCCCAAGTAATGGCACACATTTCTGCCCCCTAACACTCTCGACCATCCAGCATATTGCTAATGTCTTCCACAGTGAAGACTGATGCACAGTACTTGTTCAGTACATTGGCCATTTCCTTGTTCCCATTACTACATCTCCAGCATCACGTTCCAGTGGTCTGAATCCACTCTCTCCTCTATTTTACACTTAATATATCTCAAGAAACTTTTGGTATCTTCTTCAATATTATTGGCTAGCTTACCTTCGTGTTCTATCTTTTTCTTCATAATGACTTTTTTAGTTGCCTTTTTCTGGTTTTTAAAAGCTTCCCAATCCTGCAACTTCCCACTCAGTTTTGCCCTGTTATATACCCTCTCTTTGGCTTTTATTTTGGCTGTGACTTCTCTTGTTAGCCACAGGTTGTGTCACCTTCCTCTTTAGGATGTATATATCCTGCGCCTTCCAAGTTGTTTCCTGGAATTGCAGCCATTGCTGCTCCGTTGTCATTCCTCTCACGCCTCTGTAATTCCCTTTACTCCACTGTAATACTGATACATCTGACTTTAGCTTCTCTTTCTCGAATTGCAGGGTGAAATCTATCATATTATGATCACTTACCCCTAAGGGTTCTTTTGCCTTAATCTCTCTAATCAATTCCAGTTCATTGCACAACACCCAATCCAGAATATCTAATTTTCTAGTGGGCTTAACAACAAACTGCCCTAAAAATCCATTTTGTAAGTATTCTAGAAACTCCCCCTCTTGGAATCCAGCACCAACATGTTCTTCCCAATCCACTTGCTTATTGAAGTCCCCCATGACTATTGTAACATTGTGTTTTTGGCATGCATTTTCTGTCTCCTGTTGTGGTTTGTAGGCAACATCCTTACTACTGTTTGGGGGTGTGTATACAACTCCCATCAAGGTCTTTATACCCTGTAGTTCCTTTGCTCTATCCATAATGATGCAACACCTTCCGACCCCATGTTACCATTTTCAAATGATTTAATGTCATTTTTTACTAACAAAGCCATGCCACCCCCTCTGCCTATCTGCCTGTCCTTTCGATACAATGTGTATTCTTGGACAGTAAGCTCCCAGCTATAATCTTCTTTCAGCCGTGATTCAGTGATGCTTACAGCCTCATTCATGCCAATTTGGAACTGTGCTACAAGTTCATCTATATTATTCCATATTCTACATGTATTCAAATACAACACCTTCAAGCCCTGTATTCGATTTGTCTGTCTTTTACATTGCAACTCATTCTGTTGACTGCAATTGACTAACAACAGCCTCTCCTTACTAGGAGTCTCACTACACACTGCCCCTGCTTGTAAACCAACTACCTCATCCTCAGTGCGATCACTCCAATTTCCACCCTTCCTGTCGAATTAGATTAAACCCTCTCGAACAACTCATGGAAACCTGCTCCCTAGGATATTTGTTCCTTCAGGTTCAGGTGTAACTTGTCCTTTTTATACAGGTTGTTCGCTCCCCAGAAGAGATCCCGATGATCCATAAATCTGAATCCCTGCCCCCTGCACCAATTCTTCAGCCATGCATTCACCTGCCAAATCGTCCTATTCTTCCTCTCACTGGCTCGTAGTATCGGCAGCCATCCAAAGATTACAGCCTTGGAAGTCCTGCTTTTCAGCTTTCTACCTAACTCCATAAAATCTCTCTTTAGGACCTCCTCATCTTGTCTTCCCATGTTACTGGTGCCAATATGTATCAAGACTCTTGGCTGCTCACCTTCCCACTTGAGAATGTCATGGACATCCCTCTCTGTGGCGCCCGGGAGGCAAGATACCATCCAGCTGTCCCTAGTGCACCCACAGAACCCTGTCTCTGTTCCTCTGGCTCAGGAATTTCCTACCAACACTGCAGTCCTTTTCACCTCTCTGCTCTTATGAGCAACATCACCAGTCTCAGTGCCAGAGACCCAATTACTGTGGCTCACCCCCACTACATTGTCTCCCTCAACAGTATCTAAAGTGGTATTATTATTATTATTATTACAACTTATAAATGGTATTACTTATTATTGAGGGGAACTGCCACAGGTGTACTCAGCACTGTCTGTGTTTTTCCTTCCTTGCTCCTGACAGTCTCCTAGTTACCTGTCTCCTGCAACCTATAGGGGCCTGTAGCTCCTATCTATCACCTTCACATTCTCCCCTATGAGTCAAAGGCCAGCAAGTTCCTGTCCCTTAATATGTTCTCTCAAGAGCTACAGCTCAGTGCGCCTGGTGCAGATGTGTTCATCCAGGAGACTGGGGGTATCCCAGGATTCCCACATCCCACACACAGTACAAAACACTGCCCATGGAACTATTCTCACTGCACTAACTGTGTTCTAACAGATGAGGAATAAACAAAAGGAGAAACTTAACCGGATACTTTACCTGACCTAAGGCTGATCTCACCTCTTCCTGATGAGCCAAAGCCACTCTAAACACTGCCACATTCAAAAGAATGGCCGCTCCACTTGCCCTTGTGTTATTTTTATAAGAACGTGTATGGTTATACATTTTTGTAATTTTGGTAGAAGGAATAAAAGCAAAGACTATTTTCTAAGTAGTGACAAAGTTCAGAAATCAGAGGAGCAAAGGGACTTGACAGTCCTCGTGCAAGATTCCCTAAAGGTTAACTTGCAGTTGAGTAAGGAAGGCAGATGCAATGTTAGCATTCATTTCGAGAGGACTAGAATATGAAGCAGGAGTAAAATGTTGAGGCTTCATAAAGCATTGGTCAGTGTACACTTGGAGTATTGTGAGCAATTTTGGGCCCCTTATCTAAGAAATGATGTGCTGGCATTGGAGAGGTTCTAGAGATGGTTCACAAGAATAATGCCAGGATCGGAAAGATTAGTGTTTGAGGAGCTCTGGCCCTGTTCTTGCTGGAGTTTAGAAGAATAATGGGGGGGGGGGGGGGAGTCTTATTAAAACCTATTGAATATTAAAAGGGCTAGATAAAGTGGATGTGGAGAGGAGAGAGCAAACCCTCAGAATACACGGATGTCTATTTAGAACAGAGATGTGGAGAACTTTTTAGCCAGGAAGTAGTGAATCTTTAGAATTCATTGCCACACATAGCTATGGTGGCCAAGGCATTGGGTATATTTAAAGTGGAGATTTATAGGTTCTTCATTAGTAAGAGCAACAAAGGTTATGAGCAAGAGAATGGCATTGAGAGGAATAATAAATCTGCCATGATGGCATGGCAGGACAGATTAGAGAGGCCAAATGGTTTAATTCTGCTCCTATGTCTTATGATAATTAAACAGCTGCCAGGCCATTGTTTGGAGTCATAACACGAAGCTACGTAACAGGAAGGAATAATCACCAACAATATCCTGGATGAGAATGAAAAAGCTACTGCAAGGGGTCTGACATTGTATAAGAACAACACTCCAATTGTAACCATAAACGAGAAGGAATCCCTTTGGAACATTGTAGTTCAGAGCTCATTTCTGGTGTCCTCTGAGGGGAAAGAGTACGTCTGGTTCACCAACAGCAGAATGGGAAACAGTGGTGACAGGTTGCTACCCCTCACCCTACGACAGGGAAAGTGGTAACTGCCGAGGCGAAGGGAGGATCCAGCCAACTGTAGAACTGGTAGCCATAGCCCTTCGCCTATGTGAGGTCGCAGGACTCCTGGGCTGTGGCGAATGGGATGCCGTATGGATACCCCAACAGCATGGGCAAAATTGGGAGATACATGGATGGCCCCTATTGGGAAAGCATATGGGGCAACTCCAGCAGCTTATTATTACCATGTGGATGCCCACACTTCTCGGGACACAAAGGAGGTGCAAGACAAAGCTGCTGGTGACAGAGCGGCCCAGATAATGTCAGCTACAGCGACACCAGGGCAGAAATAGTCAGGTTGCTTGGCCATGTACATATCAAAAAAGCAGGCATCTAGGGATAGGAGGAATGAGGAAGTGGGCAGAAGCCCGAGAGGTGGCGCCCTCATGTGAAGCCAAAACAGTGGCAGCCAATTGTCCAACACGCCAGCAAGTGAAGCCCCTGGGGCAGGCCAGGTTAGACAAGTTGGCAACGTGAACTCCAGACCTGCAGGTCAGGGAGGATTCCTGATGTCCCAATGTTTGGTAGAATCTGTTCACCCCACCCCTCCCCCACCTCCAAAAGTAGAAGAGGTAGAATTGGAAGAGGAGTGGGAAAGGTTTGGGTACAACGACTAACTGGGCCGTGGGAGAGGGGTGGACCAGGAAATATAGCTTCTGGGAGTACAGTTGTCTGTACACCCAACGATTAACTGGAGGGGGGTAGCAGTGTGCTTCCCTACACTACCGACATTACTGCTGCTCCTCGACACAGTTGTCCCTCCCGTCACCCGTGATCTAGTTAGGACCCTCCTGGCTCAAGGAGGCACACCTGTGACTCATTGAGCCGCAGGTGTTTATAAGGGGCCTTGGGACTGGGACCAGGCAGGTGGTCATTTTGTTCTGTTTCCTGTTTCTCCGCCGGCTCCGAGCTCGTCTCTGCATTCTGTTATCCTGCCCAGGCTCAGACCTATTCTTCATCATGCTTCTCTGCCCCGTGCCAGTACTGCCAGGTTGGTCCACTCTCCCACCTTTCTTCCCATGTGCTGGTCCCGCTTCTCTGCTCAGTTTTGTGTTTCGCGCGGTTGCGCTGTCTGCCGGCCGTTTCCTAATTTCCCGTTGTCATGGCTGTTGTGTTGGTCAACCTGGACCTATGCCCGTTCCTACCCCTTGCCCCTGTCAGGTACGTTTGGCCAACCTGCTGCGGCCCGGCAGTGGTTCTGCCTGTTCCTATCCCTTGCCTCCGTCGGGTGGATCTGGCCGACCCGTCGTGGCCTGGCGGGGGTTCTGCCCCCCCTTCTCTTCCGCCCAAACCCTGGGATAGTGCCCCACACCCATCTAGGGGTCCGCATCGTGCCCAGGCCTCCGGTGTTTCCGCCTGGGAGGCAGCCCTACCCGGGACATATGCGGCCCGCCCAGCAAGGGCTCTCCGCTAGCCTATCGCCACCTAGACCTGTCTGTCTGCCTGCCTGAACCCCGGGAGCCTGTCTACCTGAACTCGAACTTCGGGAGCCACTCCGCTCTACCTGCCAGCCTGCCTGAACCTGGGGACCTGCCTGCCTGAACCCGGGGACCTGTCTGTCTGAACCCGGGGACCTGTCTGCCTGAACCTGGGGACCTGTCTGCCTGAACCCGGGGACCTGTCTGTCTGAACCCGGGGACCTGTCTGCCTGAACCCGGGGACCTGTCTGCCTGAACCCGGGGACCAGTCTGCCTGAACCCGGGGACCTGTCTGCCTGAACCCGGGGACCTGTCTGCCTGAACCCGGGGACCTGTCTGTCTGAACCCGGGGACCTGTCTGCCTGAACCTGGGGACCTGTCTGCCTGAACCTGGGGACCTGTCTGCCTGAACCTGGGGACCAGTCTGCCTGAACCTGGGGACCAGTCTGCCTGAACCCGGGGACCTGTCTGCCTGAACCCGGGGACCTGTCTACCTGAACCCGGGGACCTGCCTGCCTGAACCTGGGGACCAGTCTGCTTGAACCTGGGGACCAGTCTGCCTGAACCCGGGGACCTGTCTGCCTGAACCTGGGGACCAGTCTGCCTGAACCTGGGGACCAGTCTGCCTGAACCCGGGGACCAGTCTGCCTGAACCTGGGGACCTGTCTGCCTGATCCTGGGGACCTGTCTGCCTGAACCTGGGGACCAGTCTGCTTGAACCTGGGGACCAGTCTGCCTGAACCCGGGGACCTGTCTGCCTGAACCTGGGGACCAGTCTGCCTGAACCCGGGGACCTGTCTGCCTGAACCCGGGGACCAGTCTGCCTGACCCTGGGGACCTGTCTGCCTCAACCCGGGGACCTGTCTGCCTGAACCCGGGGACCTGTCTACCTGAACCCGGGGACCTGTCTGCCTGAACCCGGGGACCTGTCTGCCTGAACCTGGGGACCTGTCTGTCTGAACCCGGGGACCAGTCAGCCTGAACCCGGGGACCAGTCTGTCTGAACCCGGGGACCTGTCTGCCTGAACCCGGGGACCAGTCTGCCTGAACCTGGGGACCTGTCTACCTGAACCCGGGGACCAGTCTGTCTGAACCCGGAGACCTGTCTGCCTGAACCCAGGGACCTGTCTGCCTGAACCCGGGGACCAGTCAGTCTGAACCCGGGGACCTGTCTGCCTGCCTGCCTGAACCCCGGGAGCCTGTCTACCAGACTTCGAACTTCGGGAGCCGCTCTGCTCCGCCTGCCGGAACTCTATCTGCCTGAACCCCAGTTACCCTTAAGTGCCATGGCATCCCCATCCTGTCCTCCCCCTAGTACTTCAGTGCCTGCTTCCTGCATTTGGGTCCATCCGGCCGCTCCTGACAGCAAGATGTGCTGCACACCTAGATAACCATTTTAATGCTAGCTTTGTTGTGTCCTAATAAACAAAGTTTTATTAGATTATTGCATTTTCAAAATTCCATTTACAGGGATGCTCCTCCTGTCTGAAACAGCTTTGGAATTACATCTGATACAACTTTGACTCGTGTGATAGATGAATTCATGGTCTACTACAACCATTAGGCTGTATGAATATGTAAATAAATGGTTTCATGACCGTTTCATTCCCAGTCCCAAAATGGATTGGCATGAATGGAGTTGGGTGGCTTCTTCAGAACTCTTTGTCCCAGGGGTTAGATCATGAGAAATATTTAAGATAGAGGTAGATAAATATTTTAAAGATTAAGGAATTGAGGACTATGAGGAACTGGCATAGAACAGGGACTGGGCCAACATAAATCAGCAAGGATCATATTGAATGGTGGGACAGGCTTGAGGAGAACTGAGGTCAACTCCAGTTCTTCTTTTCTTTTGCTCTTAGGTATTCATGAAAAATTCGTAGAGTGTTGCTTTTATATTAATTTACTGGACTATGTTGCCTGTTAGTAGGACACATATCCATAGCTCGGTAGTATCAGACCAATATTCCTTTCTTAAATACATGGTAGAATTGACCTGTTGTACTCCAAAGGAAAATGCAGTGAATCATGAAGGCTGCAGTCCTTGTAAATTCTCTGCTCACTCATTCTCTTCCCTTTGTCAAGGGAGAATGTGATTAAGCCATCTTTCTTTGAACAGAGCACCTCAGTCAACTCCCTCACACAATAGTAAACTGTGAGGTATTATTACCTTCTGCACTGGATTGGAATGAATCTGAAGCACAGAGCATATAAGATTCTGAGAGACATTGAAAGGATATATGCTGCGAGAATTCCCTCTGGTAGGGTAAACTAGAACCACAGGTCTTAATCTCAGGATAAAGGATTAGCAAGTTAAGAGTGAGGATAAGAAACATTACTTCTCACACAGAACTGTGAATTATTGGGAGCTCGATTTAGTGAACCTGTGTTTTGTATCTGTGTATTGACAGATGAGACATGTGGATATTTGGGCCAAAAGAGAATCAAGGAAGAGACAAAAAAAAAGTTCTAAGGACAACAAAAAGAATATTTTATGTTCTTCTGAAAGTGCTTAATTACAATTCATTTTGCAGCCATTTCAATATTGAGTAAAAACCCTTGTGATTCAGCAGTCAGATATTTTGCTCTGTGATGAGAGGCAGTTTTATTCATCCACTAGAGGGTGTTGATAGCATCAGGATTACAATAAATTACACTCACAGGTCTTAGAAGTTTATCATAAACACCAAAATAGACCTTGAACCTCCCTGGGGTTGTGACTGTGTCAATAGCAGGTAGGTGCAGCTTCCTGATCTAGCTAGATGTGACCACCTGTTCGAAGCTCTCCTTGCCCTTTACCTTATCCATCTTATCCATGTTCCGGCATCTTGCCCTGTTCCATGTGCAACTCCAAAACATGCAGTGTTTCAAAATTTGGCAGTGTCTCATATCTAACAGAAGGCTTGAAGTCAGGGAATAAAAGTCTTTACCGACAATCATTAAACACCAACTTAAAATAACTAAAGCAAGTGCCAAAATGTGTAGAATTGCAACATGAGGAAATAAATTACCAACCCTGCTGCAGATGATCTCCTTTACATGTGACAAAGAGGCTTAATCCCATCATTAAGTGCCTCTTGACTCTTCAAGGTAAAGTAACAACATTAATTAGGATGCAAACATTTCATATATCATCAAGTTTAATTTGGTCCCTTGATCTATTTGCTGATTATTCTCCCAGTGGAATTTTTAAGAACAGAGTCCTTTACCAAGATGGCACCAAGAGACCATGTCAAAGACGTATTCATACAGAGGACATATTAGACCCCGGGGGGTTTGAAGTTCCCAATTACTGGGTGCTACCAAGCTCAAATTCACCTCTAACCTTCCCAAGGTTTGCTGTATACAGCTAAATGCAAAACTGAAGATGTAGACCAACCAGAGCGTTACAGGATTGAGGTATGACATACGTCCCCTTGCATTCAGTTCTCCTAAGTTAAAGTCTAACATTTCATTCACGTCTTTAGGTATTATCATCGAGCAACAATTTTATTTTATAAAGCTTTTAGAATACGAATCAGGTTTGTTATCATTGTCTTACATAATGTGAAATTTGTTGTTTTGCGGCAACATTAAAGGGCAAAAATATAAAATTGCATTAACTTTAAAAATAAATAAATACTGCAAGGAAAGGAATAATCAGGTAGTGTTCATGGGTTCACAGACTGTTCATAAATGCAATAGCGCAGGGGAAGAAATTGTTCCTAATTGTTGAGCGTGGGTCTTAAGGGTCCTGTACTTTATTGCTTTCTCCCTGATGATAGTAATGAAAAGAGGACATGTCCTGGATGTTGTGTATTTAATATTTCAACAATACTTGAATAATATTGTAAATATATCAGTTGATTAAACACTCTTTATTGTTTACATAATCCATTACTTTATATGTAAAAGCACATAAATGACATACGTCATTATGGCACCACGTCATATGTGCACACCTCACTAAAGTAAGAACAAAATAGACACGTTTGTCCTGGTCTCCTGTGTTTTTATTTCAGTTTATAGAGTTACATAAACTAACTGAAAGAAAAACACAGGGGACCAGGATAATAGAGTTGATGAGGTAGTTTTAAAGCCACTTTCGAGGCAGCTACCTACCATTTGAAGCACAGCGAGACGTTTGAATTTTAAAAATATTTTCTTCACGAGAGGGGAGAAATGGTTGAGTAAAGTGCAGCATGTTTTATTTTTCTCTGCAAGAAGAGAGAAATGTTCCAGTTTTTTTAAAAAAGTGCAGCACTCATCTCTTTGGGAGAGGGAGAGAGACAGTCAAGTTAAAAAATGCAGAAACAGACAAAATTCATGGATTCGTAAACAGTGAGTGATAATAATCATCGTTAAAACAGCTGGCTACATTGGAAAGAAAGATGTGTTTGATTGTGCAAAAGATAACTGGCTGATATATAAAGAACAAATTAAGCAGCATTTGAAAGCAAGTGGAATAGCTGATGAGAAGCGAGTGCCAGTTTTGCTGATTGCAATTGGTGGAAGAGCATAGGGATTGCTTAGAGGTTTGACTACTCTAAGCCAATGAGCTTTGCTGATATTGTGCACAAAGTGCCGAAAGATTTAGAACTGAAGCTATTGTTGATTGCAGAAAATTTTGTTTCATAATCAGATTCAAAATGAAGTTGAGTCCATTTTAGTTAATGTGGCTGAATTGAAGAAATTGTCTGAGCATTGCTAGTTCAGTAATCGGTTTAATAATACACTGAGAGATTGTTTACTTTGTGGAATCTTGCAAGAAAGCATTTAAAACGGCTCCTAACTGAATGACATGGTGGGTGGGTCATCTCCATATGATATGAGATGCAATATCCACTGTGTCGGAGAGTGGTCCAGTTCTCCTTGAGTCATAGAGAAGTACAGCACAGGAATATGCTCTTTGACCTGTCTTGTCCATGCTGAAAACATTTAAACTGCCTACTTCCATCAACCTCCTACAGACCCAGCAACATCCTTGTAAATTTTCTCTGTATTTTTTCAACCTTGTTTATATCTTTCCTGACCAAAATTGCAGACAATACTCCAAATTAGGCCTCACCAACATTTTATACAGCTTCAATATAACATCCCATCTTCTATACTTAGTAAACATGATGAAATCTGCAGATGCTGGAAATTCAAGCAACACACACAAAATGCTGGTGGAATGCAGCAGGCCAGGCAGCATCTATAGGGAGAAACACTGTCGATGTTTTGGGCTGAGACCCTTCGTCAGGACTAACTGAAAGGAAAAATAGTAAGAGATTTGAAAGTAGGAGGGGGAGTTCTGAAATGATAGGAGAAGACAGGAGAGGTGGGATGAGGCTAAGAGCTGAAAAGGTGATTGGCAAAAGGGATACAGAGCTGGAGAAGAGAAAGGATCATGGGATGGGAGGCCGAGGAGAATGAAGGGGGAGGGGAGCACCAGAGGAAGATGGGAAACAGGCAGAGTGATGGGCAGAGAGGGAGAAAAAAAGAGGAGGGGGAAAAAAACTAAATATACCAGGGATGGGGTAAGAAGGGGAGGAGGGGCATTAATGGAAGTTAGAGAAGTCAATGTTCATGCCATCAGGTTCGAGGCTACCCAGCTGGTATATAAGGTGTTGTTCCTCCAACCTGAGTGTGGCTTCAGTTTGACAATAGAGGAGGCCATGGATAGACATATGGGAATGGGATGTGGAATTAAAATGTGTGGCCACTGGGAGATCCTGCTTTCTCTGGCTGACAGAGCGTAGGTGTTCAGTGAAACAGTCACCCAGTCTGCGTCGGGTCTCACCAATATATAAAAGGCCACACTGGGAGCACCGGACGCAGTATACCACAACAGCCGACTCACAGGTGAAGTGTCGCCTCACCTGGAAGGACTGTCTGGGGCCCTGAATGGTGTGAGGGAGGAAGTGTAAGGGCAGGTGTAGCACTTGTTCCGTTTACAAGGATAATGCCAGGAAGGAGATCGGTGGGAAGGGATGGGGGAGACGAGTGGACAAGAGAGTCTCGTAGGGAGCGATCCCTGTGGAAAGCAGAAAGGGGGCAAGGGAAAGATGTGCTTGGTAGTGGGATCCTGTTGGAGGTGGTGGAAGTTACGGACAAATATACATTGGACCCGGAGACTGGTGAGGTAGTAGGTGAAGACAAGGGGAACCCTATCCCGAGTGGGGTGGCGGGTGGATAGGGTGAGGGCAGATGTACGGGAAATGGGAGAGGTCTGTTTGAGAGCAGAATTGATGGTGGAAGAAGGGAAGCCCCTTTGTTTAAAAAAGGAAGACATCTCCTTCGTCCTGGACTGAAAAGCCTCATCCTGAGAGCAGATGCGGCGGAGACGGAGGAATTGTGAGAAGGGGATAGCCTTTTTTCAAGAGACAGGGTGGGAAGAGGAATAGTCCAGGTAGCTGTGAGAGTCTGTAGGCTTATAGTAGATATCAGTAGATAAGCCGTCTCCAGAGATGGAGACAGAAAGATCAAGAAATGGGGCGGGGAGGTGTTGGAAATGGACCAGGTAAATTTGAGGGCAGGGTGAAAGTTGGAGGTGAAGTTAATGAAGTCAACGAGCTCAGCATGCATGCAGGAGGCAGAGCCAATGCAGTTGTCGATGTAGCGAAGGAAAAGAGGGGGATGGATACCCGTATAGACTTGGAACATGGACTGTTCCACGAAGCCAACAAAAAGGCAGGCATAACTGGGGCCCATGCGAGTGAACATGGCTACACCTTTGGTTTGGAGGAAGTGGAAGGACTCAAAGGAGAAATTATTGAGAGTAAGAACTAATTTCGCCAGACAGAGGAGAGTGGTGGTAGAGGGGAATTGGTTAGGTCTGGAATCCAAAAAGAAGCAGAGAGTTTTGAGACCTTCCTGGTTGGGTATGGAGGTATATAGGGACGTCCATGGTGAAAATAAGGCGGTGGGGGCCAGGGAACTTACAATCATTGAAAAAATTCAAAGCGTGAGAAGTGTCACAAACATAGGTGGGAAGGGATTGAACAAGGGGTGATAAAACAGTGTCAAGGTATGCAGAAATGAGTTCAGTGGGGCAGGAGCAAGCTGAGTCAATGGGTCTACCTGGACAGGCAGGTTTGTGGATCTTGGGTAGGACATAGAAACGGGAAGTGTGGGGTGTGGGAACTATGAGATTGGTGGCAGTGGATGGGAAATCCCCAGAGCTGCTAAATTTGGTGATGGTGTAGGAGACAGAAGCCTGGTGTTCCTTAGTGGGTTTCTCTCTCTCTCTCTGCCCATCACTCTGCCTGTTCTCCATCTTCCTCTGGTGCTCCCCTTCCCCTTTCTTTCTCCCTAGGCCTCCTGTCCCATGATCCTTTCCCTTCTCTAGCTCTGTATCCCTTTTGCCAATCACCCTTCCAGCTCTCAGCTTCACCCCACCCCCTCCGGTCTTCTCCTATCTTTTCTCATTTTCCCCTCTCCCTCCCCCTCCTACTTTCAAATCTCTTACTACCTTTCCTTTCAGTTAGTCCTGACGAAGGGTCTCGGTCTGAAACGTCGACAGTGCTTCTCCCTATAGATGCTGCCTGGCCTGCTGTGTTCCACCAGCATTTTGTGTGTGTTGTTCTCTACTTAGTACATAGATTTATGAAAGTTAATGTGCCAAACACCATAGGACATAGGAGCAGAATTAGGCCACTTGGCCCATCCATTGAGTCTGCTCCGCCATCCAATCATGGCTGATCTTTTTTTCCCCTCCTCAGCCCTACTCCCTGGCCTCCCTGTAACCTTTGATGCCATGGCTAATCAAGAACCAAACAATCTCTGGCTTAAATATACCTAATTACCAGGCCTCGACAGCAGCTTGTGGTAACAAATTCCACAAATTCACCACCCCATGGCTGAAGAGACATCCACATCTCTGTGTTCAATGGACGCTCCTCTTTTCTGAGACTGTGCCCTCTTGTCCTAGGCTCCCCCACTATGGGAAAAAAATCATTCCACATCTACTGCCTAGGCCTTTCAACATTTGAAAGGATTCAATGAGATCCTCCATCATCTTACTAAATTCTAGTGAGTACAGGCCCAGAGCCATCAAAATGTTCCTCCTATGATAACTCTTCCTTTCTCAGAATCATCCTTGTGAAGCTCATCTGAACCCTCTACAACGCCAGCACATCTTTTCTTAGCTAAGGAGCCCAAAACTGCTCACAATACTTAAGGTGAGGCCTCACCATTGTCTTATAAAGCCTCAGCATCACATCCCTGCTCTTGCATTCTAGACCTCTTGATATGAATGCTAACATTGCATTTGCCTTCCTCACCACTTACTTAACCTTTAGGGTGTTCTGCACAAGGACTCTCAGTCCTTTTGCATGTCAGATTTTTGGATTTTCTCCCCTTTTAGAAAATAACTGCACATTTATTTCTTCTACCAATGTGCATGACCATGCATTTTCCAACATTGTATTTCATTTGCTACTTTTTTGCCCATTCTCCTAATCTGTCTAAGTCCTTGTGCAGCCTTCCTGTTTCCTCAACACTACCTGCCCCTCCTCCAAGCTTCAGATCATCTCAAACGTGGCAACAAAGCCATATATTCCATCAGCTAAATCATTGATATACATCATAAAAAGATGTGGTCCCAACACTGAACCCTGCAGAATGCCAACCAGAAAAAGATCTTTGTATTCCCAATTGCAGAACCTGAAGCACTGCCCCCTGCCACAGCTTCTCAGCCACACATTAATCTGCCAAATTATCCTGTTCCTATCCTCACTAGTGCATGGCACAGGTATTAATCCAAACATTACTACCCTGGACTCCTGCTTCTCAGCTTTCTGCTTTGCTCTTTAAACTCGCTCTTCTAGACCTCAATATATACCAAGACATGTGGACGCTCTCCCTCCCCCTCCAAAGTGTCTGTTCCTTTGACTATTTAGTCCCCTATCATTACCACTCCCCTCTTCTCCTTCTTTTCCTTCTGCACGACTGACACATGCTCAGTGCCAGTAATCTGGTCTCCATGACAGCCCCCTGAAGATCATCCCCCACAACAGTATCTGGAACAGTATACTTATTGAGGGGAATGGCCACAGGCGTGCTCTGCTCTAGCTGCCTATTCACCTTCTCATTCCTTCTCCTGATAATCACCCAGTAACCAGCCTCCAGCAACTTACGGACGCCTACTTCCCTGTAACTCTGATCAATGATCACCTCACTCTCCCGCATTAGTTGTACATACCATTTGAATGTGCCCTACTTTGTTGTATTTTCTGAAAGTTTCACTTTTGAACCTACATGATCTGTGTACGTGAGCCCTTGCCACAATGGTAACACAATCTGTTTGCCCAGGCAGGTTTATGCTTATACATTGCAATTTTGTTCACGCTCACTTTCACTCCTGACTGTAACTCAGTTGTATCTCTGCTGTTTCCATTGATACAGCAATTTCAACTGCTCTTTTAAAAGTAAGTTGTGCTTCAGTTATGAGCCATTTTTCAATGCTTTCTTGTAAGATTCCACAAACCAAATAATCTCTCAGCTCATCATTACAGAGCTGACAATGCTCAGACAATGTCTCCAATTTATCCACATATTCTGAAATGCGTTCCCCTTCCTTTAGATTCTGCTTATAAAACCAACAAAATTTTGCAATGAACCATTATTTCGGTTCTAAATATTCTAGCATTACTTTCACAATGTCAGCAAGGCTCATTTGGGCTGGTTTGGTTGAAGCAGTCATATGTTGAAGAAAACTGTATGTCTTTAAATCTGATGCACTCAGCAAAATTGGCATTCACTTCTCATCAGCTATTCTATTTGATTTAAAATACTGCTCAATCCATTCAGTATAGGAAAACCAGTTATCTGTGGTGGAATGTGTCAACCTTTCCGATGCAGCCAGCTATTTCTGTATTTTTTTTAATGATTAGTCACCTTGGGTTCATTTTAAAAAAACCTTATGGCCACTATTACATTTTGTAACTCAAAAACATAATGCTAATCTAAATAAAATCAAGGGAGAGTTGGAGATAAGTCATGTACTTCATTTTTATACTTTAAACAAGGCACACATGTATCACATGGTGGCACGATGATTCACTTATTCACAATTTACATATAACCTATAATGAATTATTTAAGTGAACAAGAATGCTTAATTAAATAGTACAGTGGCATGCAAAAGTTTGGGCACTCAAGGTCAAAATTTCTGATACTGTGAATAGCTAAGCGAGTAAAAGATGACCTGATTTCCAAAAGGCATAAAATTAAAGATGACACATTTCTTTAATATTTTAAGCAAGATTACTTTTTTATTTCCATCTTTTACAGTTTCAAAATAACAAAAAAGGAAAAGGGCCCGAAGCAGAAGTTTGGGCACCCTGCATGGTCAGTACTTAGTAACACATCCTCTGGCAAGTATCACAGCTTGTAAATGCTAAAAGTCTTTCAGTTCTTGTTTGGGGGATTTTCACCTATTCTTCCTTGCAAAAGGCTTCAAGTTCTGTGAGATTTGGACTGACTTGCATGCATTGCTCTTTTGAGGTCTGTCCACAGATTTTCGATGATGTTTAGGTTGAGGGCCATGGCAACACCTTCAGCTTACGCCTCTTGAGGTAGTCCATTGTGGATTTTGAGGTCTGTTTAGGATCATTATCCTGTTGTAGAAGCCATCCTCTTTTCATATTTAGCTTTTTTTTACAGACAGTGTGATGTTCACTTCCAGAATTTGCTGATAATTAATTGAATTCATTCTTCCCTCTACCTGTGCCACTGGCTGCAACACAAGACCAAAGTGCAATCGTTCCACCTTCATGCTTAACAGTTGGAGAGGTGTTCTTTTCATGAAATTCTGCACCCTTTTTTCTCCAAACATACCTTTGCTCATTGCGGCCAAACAGTTTTATTTTAACTTCATCAGTCCACACGACTTGTTTCCAAAATGCATCAGGCTTGTTTAGATGTTCCTTTGCAAACTTCTAATGTTGAATTTTGTGGTGAGGACACAGGAAAGGTTTTCTTCTGATGACTCTTCCATGAAGGTTATATTTGAGCAGGTGTCGTTGCACAGTAGAACTGTGCACCACCACTCCAGAGTCTGCTAAATGTTCCTGAAGGTCTTTTGCAGTCAGATGGGGGGTTTTGATTTGCCTTTCTAGCAAACCTACGAGCAGTTCTCTCTGAAAGTTTTCTTTGTCTTCCAGACATCAACATGACCTCCACCGTTCCTGTTCACTGCCATTTCTTAATTTTACTTTACCTTATTGTCGCCAAACAATTGATACTAGAGTGTACATTCATCACAGCGATATTTGATTCTGGAGTACAAATCGATAGTAAATATAATAAAAATTTAAATTATAAATCATTAATAGAAAATAGAAAAAAGCAAGTAAGGTAGTGCAAAAGAAACCGAGAGACAGGCCCGGATATTTGGAAGGTACGGCCTAGATCTGGGTCAGGATCCGTACAGCAGTCTTATCACAGTTGGAAAGAAGCTGTTCCCAAATCTGGCTGTACAAGTCTTCAAGCTCCTGAACCTTCTCCTGGAGGGAAGAGGGACAAAAAGTGTGTTGGCTGGGTGGGTCGTGTCCTTGATTATCCTGGCAGCACTGCTCCGACAGCGTGCGGTATAAAGTGAGTCCAAGGACGGAAGATTGGTTTGTGTGATGTGCGGGCTGTGTTCACGATTTTCTGCAGCTTCTTCCGGTCTTGGACAGGACAACTTCCATACCAGGTTGTGATGCACCCTAGAAGAATGCTTTCTATGCTGCATCTACAAAAATTAGTGAGGGTTTTAGGGGACAGGCCAAATTTCTTCACCTTTCTCAGGAAGTAAAGGCACTGGTGGGCCTTCTTGGCAGTGGACTCTGCTTGGTTAGACCAAGTCAGGTCATTTGTGATATTCACCCCAAGGAACTTAAAGCTTTTGACCTGTTACATAATTTGACCTGTTCATGATTACATTACGAACTGAGGAAACAGCTACCTGAAAATGTCTTGCTATCTTCTTATAGCCTTCTCCTGCTTTGTGGGCATCATTTATTTTAATTTTCAGAGTGCTAGGCAGCTGTTCAGAGGAGCCCATGGCTGCTGATTGTTGGGACAAGATTTGAGGAGTCAGGGCACTTATAAAGCTTTGAAATTTGCATTACCTGGCCTTTCCTAATGATGATTGTGAACAAGCCATAGCCCTAACAAGCTAATTAAGGTCTGAGACCTTGGATAAAGTTATCTGAGAGCTCAAATCTTTTGGGGTACCCAAACTTTTGCATGGTGCTCCTTTCCTTTTTTTCACTCTAAAATTGTACAAAACAAAAATAATACACGAATCTTGCTTAAAATGTTAAAAAGAATGTTTCATCTTTAACTCTATGACTTTTGGAGATCAGTTCATCTTCTACTCACTTAACTATTCATATTAACAGGAATTTTGACCAGGGGTGAGCAAACTTTTGCATGCCGCTGTATATTTGCAATGTTCCTCAAATATTGCATAACAAATATTCCGAAAATGTTCACCAACTGTCAGGTCAGTCACCTGGCCTGGTTCATTTTGCAAAACCAGGTCCAATATGTTTTCTTCTCTAGCTGGAATCTCCACACACGGCTTCAAGAATCCCTCATGGATGCACTCAAGAAATTCTGCTGCATATAAGCATGTTATATTCAGGAAGTTCCAGTCAATACTGAAGAGAAGTTCCCCCACTGTGACAATCCTGTTGTTCCTATCCCTTTCAATAATCTGTTTACATATCAGTCCTCCATCTCTCAGTAGCTATTGGGGGGCACCTGTAGTATAGTCCCATCAACATAATTACATCTTTCTTACTTCTGGTTTCTCCCCAAAGTGTTTCTGTGGATGAGTCCACATTGAGTACTGCTGTTACATTCTCCCTTATGAGTAGGGTAATCCCTCCACTTCATTTTACCCCCATTTCTATTATGTTTAAAATAACAAAAACCAGGAATGTTGAGCATCCAGTCCTGTACCTCACACAACCGAGGCTCTGTAATGGCAATAATATTGTAATTCCATTGACTGATCCAGGCTCTAAGTTCATTGTCCTTACCCATAATCTCCCTATCATTGAAATAAACACATTTCAGCCCATGAGACCTATGATGTTTATTACTCTATCCCTTGACATCTTTCCTTTCAATCTTACTTGTTGAACCATCTTTCTTGCTCAGAACACCATGTTGCTGTTGTTTCCTGTGTTAGCAATTCATGTTTAACCCCTCCCAAAGAACACCAGCAAACTTCTCATCAAGGATATTGAGTCCCCTCCATTCTTGTTTGTACTGGTCAGGCTCTTGAACCAAAATGGATAACTTAACTCATCTCAACTCTGAATAGATTCCACAAAGCAATGTGTTCGCATTCAAGGACTCATCATTTCAGTAATATGCATTTACTTTATTTTTTGATTTGCACAATTTGCCTTATTTTGCACATTGGCTGTTTGTCAATCTTTATTTATGTGTAGATTTTCATTAGTTCTATTACATTTCATTATTTTCCATGTAATTGCCTGCAAGGAAATGAATCTCAGGGTAGTATGTGGTGACGGATACAGTACATACTCCGAATATAAATTTGCTTTGAACTTATTTCCCTTACTTCTCCTGGCAGTTGTTCATCTAACCACACCCTGCACCTGTGGTGAGACCACCTCACCAAAAGTCTTATCTATGATTTTTTCAGTCTCGCAGATGATTCTGAGAACACCCACTACTCCTTGATTATTGTAAATTTTGTCCTACAGAGAATAATCAGACAAAAATTGACACAAAGCCAAATAAGAATATATTGGAATATGATAATGGGATTCACCCTTTTCTGGTTTTTAAATGAATGCTCATTATACTTTGGAAGCCTATTCTTCCATGCATTGAATGGTGAAATTGGTCGAAAAACGTTTGAAATTGCATTAGAGTTTGTAAGATGGTGCCAGTGAACAACATACATGACAAACCACGATGTCCTGCTGCCAGTTCACGAAGCTCCTTCTACTTCTTCTTTCATACAAAGGTGGAGTGGAGTGATGATGGAGCTAAACGGTGACTCCTTTGTTTGCATCTTGGAAACAGCTCTATCTCCATCTTCAATATCTTTATTTTTCCCTTTCAGGGTTCTTTTGAAGACCCTGACCTGGAGTTACACGCTGACTACGGTTCTTTGCGGGAATGGGACCTGCTCTCAGGGCTTCAGGGCCGGCTGTTGTTCAACACGCCAAGGGCTCGGCCTAAGTATTCGGCTTGGCTTTGATAGCATAGGATCTCGGGCTTCTGGAGCCGGGCAGCTCGAGGGTCAGTGTCATGACAAGAGACTCGTGTGTCGTCGGAGGAGTCGGAATATCTGCAGTTGTGCGCCCAAAGACTCGTGATCTTTGGGTACAGAGCTCGAGAAAAGCGATGAGGCAGACTTTTAACATCATAAACCATCAAGTTGTTTTGTTATGTCTCCCCACTCACTGTGAAAATGGAGACACCTTGTTAGGAGAGAGAGAGCCTGTGGTATGTCGTATGTCAAATGTAGTCTTTGGGGTAACTGCAAGTCTGCATCTTTACTGCTGCTTTGCTGCATGCTTGAGTGCTTGGCGGTGGGTGCTGATGCGCTTTTTTGGTAGTGGGGGGAGGGGGGATTGTTGCTTTCTGCCACTTACACACAGGATTGGGGAGCTGGGGGGGCCTTTGGGATTCTAACATCTGACTGTCGTTCGTTCTTTGGGGCACTCCTCTGTTTTCATGGATGGTTGCGAAGAAAAAGCATTTCAGGATGTATGTTGTATATATTTCTCTGACATTAAATTGTACCTTTGAAATCTTTGAAATGAGATTCTACTACTAAGCTGCATGTAATTGAGACCTAGGATTTGTGTTTTGATGATGTGTTTCGGGGCTAACAGAGCACACTAGTGCTTTGCTGTCTCACGGAAGTTCGATGAGTTTAGGAGCACAGCGTGCAACCTGGTAGCATGGAGAGAGTGATCAACTCCATTGCTTCTCTCCGACTGAGGTGCCGAGTAAGGTTGGATTCGACGAGGATGAGAGGGAACGATGGGTGGGTGTTTGGCACCATCTGCCTGCACTTGACTGGTCTCTCCCTCTTCCTCTTGCTAGCTGCTGTCTGAGGAAAGTGCAGGAGTCTTGGGTTCCACATTGCCAGAATTGATTGATGAGGCTGTGAACTCATTTTGAGGGACTTTGAGCTTCGCGTTGCATGTGTTCCTGGATTCTGGTTACTCGTTACTTTGTTGATTTCGAGTGGTTTGATCAGGATGATCAATGTGGACTAGGTTGCTTTGGTGAAGAATGGTCCTGTGGCCTGTAGCACGGTGCTGAACTCAACCAAGCTGAATACTACTGGTTCAATTTTGATATTTTATGTGTCGTTCACTTGCTTTTTGCTGTTTGCGCTATTTGTTCTTTTTTCACGTGCTGGGTGTTTGATATTTTCTTGAATAGGTTCCATAGTGTTTCTTTGTTTTATGGCTGCCTGTGGGAGGACAAATCTCAGAGTAGTATTCTGTATACATACTTTGATGATAAATGTACTTTGAATCCCTGAGTTGTTAATGGCCAGAAATAAATGTAAAGAATATAACCAACCTCTTTCCCAATAGGACTGCAACCAATTTAGTGCAGCAAACAATGCTTTCCTTTACACTAATTGCCAAAGCTCCCATTCTGTAAATGCACAACCCTCATGACGGTCAAACCACACTATGGCTGCAAAGGTGGAATGACAAGCTACAGGGAAAAGGGATGGTGTGAGGCATCCTCTCTCCCCCTGACTCTCACTGCAACTTAACAAGTTTCTCTTGTGTCCTTTCCCGTTCTGACGAAAAGTCTTCACCCTGATACCCTAACTCTGGTTCTCTTCCCTCAGGTGTGGCCTGGACTGCTGAGTATTTCCTGTGTTTTCTGTATTATTTCAGACTTCCAACAGCTTTTTTAGTTTTCACTGGCTGGGGAAATGTTTGTCAGAAATTAAAATCCCACAGCAAGAAGCAAAGCTATGAAAAGTTCTGTGACTTCCTTGGATAAGTCAAGGAGAGGTCTACATGAATGTATTAAAATGTTATTTCATGTTTTCATTTCCTGAGCCAGCCAGACAGATGGACAAACACATATACACACATTGTAATCACACACACTGTTATTCCATCTTCATTCCACCCGATGCACCATCAATAACCCTTTGAGACGTGAGGTGAGATATCGGCCTTTATTGACTGGAAGAAAGAACAAGCAGCAATTAAACACCATGCTACATCCTGGAGACTGAGAGGCAGGGCTCAGGCCCCAATCGCTTTATACCGGGGTCTGTGGGAGGAGCCACGGTCAGTGGGAGGAGCCACAGGAACAGTCAGCGGTGGGGGGGGGGGGGGGTGTCCAGACAGGTATATGTAGTTCCTACACCCCCTTAGCCCATTCTCTTTTTACCTTCGGATAAAAAATTGGCTTAAAGGAAGAAAGCAGAGGGTAGTTGTGGAAGGAAAGTATTCTGCCTGGAGGTCGGTGACTAGTGGAGTGCCGCAGGGATCTGTCCTGGGAACCCTGCTATTTGTGATTTTTATAAATGATCTGGATATAGAGGGAGAAGGATGGGTGAGTAAGTTTGCGGATGAAACGAAGATTGGAGGAGTTGTGGATGAAGCTGTAGGTTGTCAAAGGTCACAAGAGGATACAGACAGGCTGCAGAGTTGGGCAGAAAAATGGCAGATGGAGTTCAATTTCGACAAGTGTGAGGTGATGCATTTTGGAAGGACAAACCAGAAGACTGAGTACAGGATTAATGATCAGTTACTTAAGAGTGTGGATGAAAAAAGGGACAAAGAAACAAGGGCTGAATGGCAGGAGCAGGCCATTCAGCCCTTTGAGCCTGCACTGCCATTCAGTATGATCATCCAACTCAGAACCCTGTACCTGCTTTCTCTCCATACCCCCTGATCCCTTTAGCCACAAGGGCCATATCTAACTTCCTCTTAAATATAGCCAATGAACCGGCCTCAACTGTTTCCTGTGGCAGAGAATTCCACAGATTCACCACTCTCTGTGTGAAGAAGTTTCTCCTCATCTCGGTCCTAAAAGGCTTCCCCCTTATCCTTAAACTGTGACCCCTCATTCTGGACTTCCCCAACATTGGAAACAATCTTCCTGCATCTAGCCTGTCCAATCCCTTTAGAATTTTATACATTTCAATAAGATCCCCCCCTTAATCTTCTAAATTCCAGTGAGTATAAGCCTAGTCGATCCAGTCTTTCTTCATATGAAAGTCCTGTCATCCGAGGAATCAATCTGGTACTTTGTACCTTCTCTGTACTCCCTCTATGGCGAGAATGTCTTTCCTCAGATTAGGGGACCATAACTGCGCACAATGTTCTAGGTGCGGTCTCACCAAGGCCTTGAACAACTGCAGTAGAACCTCCCTGCTCCTGTACTCAAATCCTTTTGCTATGAATGCCAACATACCATTTGCGTTTCTCACCACCTGCTGTACCTGCATGCCCACCTTCAATGACTGGTGTACAATGACACCCAGGTCTCGTTGCATCTCCCCTCTTCCTAATCGGCCACTGTTCAGATAATAATCAGTTTTCCTGTTCTTGCAACCAAAGTGGATAACCTCACATTTATCCACATTAAATTGCATCTGCCATGAATTTGCCCACTCACCTAACCTATACAAGTCACCCTGCATCCTCTTAGCATCCTCCTTACAGCTAACACCGCCACCCAGCTTTGTGTCATCCGCAAACTTGGAGATGCTGCATTTAATTCCCTTGTCTAAATCACCAATATATGTTGTAAACAACTGGGGTCCCAGCACTGAGGCTTGCGGTACCCCACTAGTCACTGCCTGCCATTCTGAAAAGGTCCTGTTTACTCCCGCTCTTTGCTTCCTGTCTGCCAACCAATTCTCTATCCACATCATTACCATACCCCCAATACCGTGTGCTTTAAGTTTGCACACTAATCTCCTGTGTGGGACCTTGTCAAAAGCCTTTTGAAAATCTAAATATACCACATCTACTGGTTCTCCCCTATCCACTGTACTAGTTACATCTTCAAAAAATTCTATAGGATTCGTCAGACATGATTTTCCTTTACAAATCCATGCTGACTTTGTCCGATGATTTCACCTCTTTCCAAATCTGCTGTTATCACATCTTTGATAACCAACTCTAGCATTTTCCCCACCACTGATGTCAGACTAACCGGTCTATAATTCCCAGGGTTTGACCTTGGGGTTCAAATCCATACCTCCCTCAAGGTCACTGCATAGCTTGATAGGGTAGTTAAGAAGGCCCAAGTGATGCTAGGCTTCATTAACAGGGGGATTGAGTTCAAGAGTAGAGAGGTCACGTTGCAACTCTACAAATCTCTGGTGAGACCGCACTTAGAGTATTGTGTTCAATTCTGGTCACCTCATTATAGGAAGGATGTGGAAGCTATGGAGAGGGTGCAGAGGAGATTTACCAGGATGTTGCCTGGTTTGGAGAACAAGTCATATGAAGCAAGGTTAGCAGAGCTGGGACTTTTCTCTTTGGAGCATAGAAGAATGAGAGAGGACTTGATAGAGGTCTACTAGATTATGAGAGGCATAGATAGGGTGGATAGTCAGTACCTGTTTCCCAGGGCACCAATAGCAAACACCAGAGGGCATATGTACAAAATTAAGGGAGGGAAGTTTAGGGGAGACATCAGGGGTAAGTTTTATGCACAGAGGGTTGTGAGTGCCTGGAATGACTTGCCAGGGATGGTGGTGGAGGCTAAAACATTAGGGCTGTACTGTGCTGTAGTGTTCTATGGTTCTATGGTTCTCCCCATCAATCTTCATCTTTCTAGTTCTCCACCCTCACAAGGAAGCCAAGCCTCTCAATATAAGATAATGAGATTACTCAGTGTTCATCGTCCCTTTTAATGCTAAGAAGACAAGGAATGGAAGAGAGGGCAAGAGGGAGAAGCCATCAGCAGCACAGAGCCTCCCTGATGGCAGAGATTATTCAGTGATTGACCGGCAGAGGAGCTACCCACCCCAAACCATTTCCACTTCAAGTGTGACCCTCAACTCTCCTGATATGCCACTGATGTTTTATTGTGATTGCTGCATTGTCATATCCTCTTTGACTCGACCAGGAGCAGACAACTTCATTACTATATCTATTGGTGAATCATGTAGATCTGTTTGATCACCATTTAAATTACCTTCTGTGTTGTCTTTGCAAGGTAGTGGAAGAGGCAATGCATCCCCCCACCCCCCCAAGAAGAGAAACAGGGAAAGTTGGGTAAATAACAGAAGTGGGAAGGTGAGAAGCTGGAGGGCAGGCCAAAGATTTAAGGTGAAGAGAATCCAGAAAGGTATACCAGAGGGAGAGAAGTGTGTGGGAGGGTGTTTTCATGGTGATGAACAACATGGTGCAATGAGAATCTCAATAACAACAGAGCTAAGAGCTAAACAACAGAGTTAGATATTGTAAGAAGTAGAGAGTAATGTATGCACTCAGAAGAGCATGAGAGGAGAAACCTAACAAAATAGTCTCTAAGTACATTTTATCTTTTGTTTGTGATATACATAAACAATCTTGATGAAAATATAGATGGTCTCATTAGTAAGTTTACAGATAACTCAAAAACTGATGTAGTTGTGGATCGTGAGGCAGATGCAGCATGGTATAGATCAACTGGAATCCTGGGAGGAGAAATGACAGATGGGGTTTAATCCTGATTAGTGTGAGTTGCTGGGAAGTACTCAGTAAATTGTAGGATCCTTAGGAGCATTGATGTAGAGAGATAAGTTGGAGGTATAAGTGCATAGCTCTCTGAAAGCAGCCATACAAATGTGCTTAAGTAAAATGTATGGTGTGCTTGCCTTCATCAGTTAGGATACTGAGTAAAAAGATTGGATAGTCCTGGTGCAGCTGTACAAAACCTTGGTCCCACCACATTTGGAGCATTGTGCACAGTTCTGGCCATTTGTTATTTGAAGAGTAGAAAAAGAGGTTTACAAGGATTTTGCTTGGATTGGAGTGTATTTGCTATGTGTTAAGGCTGGACAAATACAATTATTTTCATTGAACCATTGAAGGCAGAGGGAACAGCCTGATAGACGTATATAAAATTATGAGGCATACAAAGGTTTGTAGATAGATTAGGTACTTAGAGTCTTTTTCCCAAGATGGAAAAGTGAAATATTTTTAAATGCAAGGGAAGTTTAAAGGAGATTTGTAAGGCCAGATCTTCTGCCATGATTTTTCCAAGATTTACCAGGATACCAAAGGAGAAGAGGCTTAAGAAGTGATAGTTTTTGAAACACATGGCCAGGGGAGGAGGTAGAAGCAGGTATGATAGCAATGCTTAAAAGGAATTTAGACAGCACATGAACAGGTGGGAGTGAAGGATGTAGGCCATTGCAGGCAGATGGGATGAGATTGGTGTTATGGTCATTGAAGACATTGTACACTCAAGGGCTTGTTGTAGTGTTCTTTTCCATGTTCTGTGTTCTACACTCTCTGTAAGCATTTGTCAATAAAATATACAACCTTTCCTGGTGGTTACAAAGTTAACATCAAGCACCAAAAATTAATTCACAGACCACCTCCAGAAGAGAGTACAGCTGGAGATTAGGATAGCCTGAATTTTCAATTGACAGACGATGAAGAGGCAAAGAGGAGAGATAGAAGCATTTCTGGCACATCGGCGGAATATCATTCTCCGACATCACTTAATAGAGGAGCACATGACTGCAGTTGAGAATGAGAAGATCGAATGTCACAGGATGAATTGGTGAATGTGTGCACACTAGGCAAGATAAAAGTAAGCTGCAGGCAACGGTAATTGCTGCAGAAAAGTCAAGACAGACCGCACTGGTCTGCAGTACAGGTGCAAAATGAAAACAGAAGACATTGTACGTTATCTGCTTGGAGTGGCTACATGGCTGGAGATTCTGGAGGCAATTTGGAAGGTGTAAATTGATGCATCCTAAAGATGAAGAAATATTCTAAAGGGAGAATGAAGCAACCGAGGGTAACAAGGGAAGTCAAAGACAGCATAAAAGCAAAAGAGAGGGTATATAATATAACAAAAATTAATAGGAAGTTAGAAAATTGGGGAGCATTTAAAACCATAAGGAGAGAAAGGATGAAATATGAATGTAAGCTAGCCAAAATATCAAACAGGATGCTACAAGTATTTTTCAAATATAGTGTATAAAAAATAAAAGAGAAGCAAGAAGGAATATTAGATATTTTGAAAACTAACACTGGAGAGGAAGTAATGGGGGGCAAAGAAATGGTAGACAAACTTAGAAGGTATTTTGCGTGAGTGTTCACTGTGAAAGATACTAGCAGTATGCTAGAAATTTGAAAGTTTGAGGTAGTAGGAGTGAGGTTAGTTGCTACTGTAGGGTAACGTAATGGGGGAAATGTACATAATTCACAACTACTGACATTGAGTTGGGGGTTTCGCTTTAAGAGGCTGGCCTGGCATGATGACATTGTTATGTAAAGATATCTAGTGTACTTTTGTGTTTAAGTTTTGGAGTTCAATAAAATGTGTTATGGGTTTCATTAAAAATAAAATGCCTCACTTCATTTTATTTGCGAGAAACTACACTATTAATAAGGACAAGGTGCTTGGGAAGCTGAAAGGCCCAAAGGTAGATAAGTCATCTGGACCAGATGAACTGCACCTCAGAGTTCTGAAAGAGGTGGCTGAAGAGATTGTGGAAGCCTTAGTAAGGATCTTTCAAGAATCACTGGAAGATTCTGGAATGGTCTGGAGGTTTGGAAAATTGCAAATGTCATTCCACTCTTTAAGAAGGAAGAGAGATAGAAGAAAGGAAATTATAGGCCAGTTAGCCTGATTTCAATAGTTGGGAATATGTTGGAGTCCATTATGAAGGTTTGGAGGCACATGATAAAGTAGGCCAAAGTCAGCATGGTTTGCTTAAAGGAAATTAATGCCCTATAAATCTGTTGAAATTCTTCAAGGAAATAATATGCAGATAGAAAAAGGAGAGTCAATGAATATTGTTTACTAGGAGCTTCAGAGTGCCTTTGATAAGGTGCTACACATGAGACTGCGTATAGGAATGATACCAACAAGGATAGAAGATTGGCTGATTGGCAGGCAGTGAGGAATCAGAAAAAAAGAGGATCTATTCTGTTTGACCACCAGTGGTAAGTGTGATCTGTGAGGGTTAGTATTAGGACCACTTCTCTTCATTTTATAATTCAAGAATTTGGATAATGGAATTGATGGTTTTGTGGCCAATTTTACAGATGTTATGAAGATAGGTAGAGGGGTAGGTAGCGCTGAGGAAGCAGGGGGGCTGTGGAAGGACTGAAACAGATTGGGATAAAAAAAAGTGACAGATGGAATCAAATGTAGGGAAGTGTATGGTCATGCACTTTGGTAGAAGGAATAAGGGCATAGACTATTTCCTAAGTTGGGAGAAAATTCAAAAATCTGAGGTGCAAAGGGACTTGGAAGACAGGATTCTCTGAAAGTTCACTTGTAGGTTGAGTCCGTGGTGAGGAAAGCAAATGCAATGCTAGCATTTGTTTCAAGAGGACTAGGATATAAAAGGAAAGATGTGATATCAAACCACACTAGGAGTGTTGCAAGCCACTTTGGGCTTCTTATCTAAGAAAAGATGTGCCAGCATTAGAGAGTGTCTGAAGCAGTTTCACAAGAATGACTCAGGGAATAAAAAGTTTAACGTACTGTATGGTGGCTCTGGACTGTACTCACTGGAGTTTGGAAGAATGAGGTGCAATCTCATTTAATATTGAAATGCCAAGACAGAGTGGAAGTGGAGAGGATGATAGTGGAGAACTCAGTCCTTGCTAATTTGGGCACACTCTGAGGATATTGGAAAGAAAATTAAGACAGCTAGTCAGGGCCCAGATATCAGCAGAGTGGCCATCTAAACAGCAAAGCCAGAGACAAAGGAACACAATGTGATGCACAAACTTCAGGAGTCGCTCCTTTCAGCTCTAATTTATGCCGCTAAGGAAGAAGATGAGTATGATGCAAACAGTGCAGCCGTTAAGAGCCATTAATATCGTAATGGGTCCCATTTGCCCGGAAATCATTTGTACAGCCATCCTTTCAGGTTAGACTGACTGTTACGTGATTTGTTCTAGAAAATTGCTGATTGATCCAACTAGTCTAAGTTCCTAAGAAACAAAACTTTGAGAAAACAAGTTGATATCAATGAACCCTATTATTTAAGCTAATATCCACAATCAGCATCCTTTATAGTTAGGAGATTTACTGATGTGTATTAAGGACAAACATTGTCCAAAACGATTAATTGTTTTGATCTAACAAACACTATGAGTGACCTACACTTCCTGATTAATATACCTGGCAGTGATTTGATTTACCATGCCACAAATAAACACTCCACTGGACTGAAAATCCACTCTGTACTGCAGCAGGCAAAGAGTAACCCTATAATTGTGCCACAGGGTCAATGCGGCTGATTTCATTCTTCCCTCGCAGGACATCTGATGATGTCTGACAGGGCACTGCCACTTCATTACTGCTTCCCATTGCAAGAGATGGCCTACAGGGCAGACAACTGTCCTGCAGTAAGCTTGAGGCCTGGCTGCAGCTGTCAGCAGGATGCTATGAAAACACAGTGAGATAATGATGGAAGGACAGACAGTATTAGAAGCTGTTTACTCATTAACCATTGCTAGCAGCATGATCATCTTTATGTAGCTCTTACAATCTTGTGATAAACATTTCAGTGGTGTTCTTTTGCTGTTGTAAGTTTATGATCATCACTAGTCCAATACTGTAGGCAAGGTAGAATTTTGTAGTTACTTCTCTTCATGCTATCTTACAAAGCCTGCAGCTGTTGTTCCAATGTGCTGTGTCAGATCACTAATGTGTCGGTCACTACTTAATGATGGTAATACAAGGTAAAATGAAATATGCCCTGAGAAAATATATGTGGTAAGATCTGAAATAAATATTTCGATATTCCCAAATAGAGTTAATTAGACCACAGGATAATCTGGGCAGCCACTTATTTGGGATAACTCTTAAAAGAACAAAAAGTAATTGAGGGAATAGTTGGGATTGCTTTGTTTTGTTTGAGACACTATGCCACTTAATTGGGACAGGAGACCGCTGACAAGGTTTCTGACCAGTGTCAGTCGCGTGCACCTGTGTGGCCACGGGGCATTAGAGTGAGCAGTTTTTAAATAGCTTTAGTGGCGTGTGTTTATGTTCAAAAGCAATGATTTTTGTGACTGACAGATGTTAAGAAATTAGCAGTAAGATAGTTCAGAATGGTCTTGTTCAATGTGGTTTCAAACATTCAGGCTTGGAGATGCCAGAAATGGCTGGGAATGAAAGTGAAACAATTTCACTACTTCAGCAAGTTAGAAATTACAAACAATTTGAAGGTGTCAACAATCATTTTGAATGTTACAATGAAAGAGAAGATTGGAGGATGCAATCATCAAAAACATTGTACAAACACAGTCCATTATCTGCACCAGGTGTCCGTGCTAATTAGAAGAAGCATTGAAACATAGAAAACCTATGGCACAACACAGGCCCTTCGGCCCACAATGCTGTGCCAAACATGTCCCTACCTTAGAAATTACCTAGGGTTACTCATAGCCCTCTATTTTTCTGAGCTTCATGTACCTATCCAGGAGTCCCTGTTGTATCAGACTCCACCACTGTCACTGGCAGCCCATTCCACACACTCACCACTCTCTGAATAAATAACTTACCCCTGAAACCTCCTCTGTACCTACTTCCAAGCACCTTAAAACCGTACCCCCTTGTCCTAGCCTTTTTAGATCTTGGAAAAAGCCTCAGACTATCCACGCGATCGATGCCTCTCATCATCTTACACACCTCTATCAGGTCACCTCTCATCTTCTGCTGCTCCAAGGAGAAAAGGCCAAGTTCACTCAATCTATTCTCATAAGGCATGCTCCCCAATCCAGGCACCATCCTTGTAAATCTCTTCTTCACCCTTTCTATGGTTTCCACATCCTTCCTGTAGCGGGGCGACCAGAACTGAGCACAGTACTCCAAGTCAAGTCTGACCAGGGTCCTATGTAGCATTAACATTATGTCTCTGCTCCCAAACTCAGTCCCATGATTGATGAAGGCCAATACACCATAAGCCTTCTTAACCACAGAGTCAGCTTGCGCAGCTGCTTTGACTGTCCTGTGGACTCAGGCCTCAAGATCCCTCTGATCCTCCACACTCCCAAGAGTCATTAATACTATATTCTGTCATCATATTTGACCTACCAAAATGAACAACCTCACACTTATCTGGGTTGAACACCATCTGCCACTTCTCAGCCCAGTTTTGCATCTTATCAACATTTTGTTGTAATCTCTGACAGCCCTCCACACTATCCACAAAACACCCAACCTTTGTGTCATCAGCAAATTTACTAACCCATCCCTCCACTTCCTCATCCAGGTCATTTATAAAAATCATCAAGAGAAGGAGTCCCAGAACAGATCCCTGAGGCACGCCACTTGTCACTGGCCTCCATGCAGAATATGACCCATCTGCAACCACTCTTTGCCTTCTGTGGGCAAGCCGTTTCTGGATCCACAAAGCAATGTCCCCTTGAATTCCATGCCTTGTCAAATGTCTTGCTGAAATCCACATACACTACATCTACTGCTCTACCTTCATCAATGTGTTTAGTCATATCCTCAAAAATTTCAATCAGGCTCGTAAGGCATGATCTGCCTTTGACAAAGCCATGCTGACTATTCCTAATCATATTATGTATCTCCAAATGTTCATAAGTCCTGCCTCTCAGGATCTTCTCATCAGCTTACCAACCACTGAAGTAAGACCCACTGATCTATAATTTCCTGGGTTATCTCTACTTGCTTTCCTGAATAATGGAATGACATCCACACCCTCCAATCCTCTTGATCTTCTGTCGTCCCCATTGACGATGCAAGGATCATTGCCAGAGGCTCAGCAATCTCCACCCTCACCTCCCACAGTATTCTGGAGTACATTTCATCCAGTCCTGGTGACTTATCCAACTTGATGTTTTCCAAAAGCTCCAGCACATCCTCTTTCTTACTATCTACATACTCAAGTTTTTTAGTCTTCTGCAAGTCATCTCTACAATCGCCAAGATCATTTTCTGTAGTGAATACTGAAGCATAGTACTCATTAAGTACCTCTGTTATCTCCACCAGTTCTATGCACTTTTCCACTGTTGCATTTGATTGATCCTATTCCTTCACGACTTATCCTCTTGCTCTTCACATGCTTGTAGAATGCCTTGGGGTTTTCCCTAATCCTGTCTGCCAAGGCCTTCTCATGGCCCCTTCTGGCTCAGCTAATTTCATTCTTAATCTCCTTCCTGCTAGCCTTATCATATTCTAGATCTCTTTCATTACCTAGTTTTTTGAACCTTTCATAAGCTCTTCTTTTCTTCTTGACTAGATTTACAACAGCCTTTGTACACCATGGTTCCTGTACCCTACCATCCTTTCCCTGTCTCATTGGAACATACCTATGTAGAACTCCATGTAAATACCCCCTGAACATTTGCCACATTTCTTCTGTACATTTCCCTGAGAACATCTGTTCCCAATTTATGCTTCCATGTTCCTGTCTGATAGTCTCATATTTCCCCTTATTCCAATTAAATGCTTTCCTAACTTGTCTGTTCCTATCCCTCTCCAATGCTATGGTCAAGGAGATAGAATTGTGATCATTATCTCCAAAATGCTCTCCCACTGAGAGATCTGACACCTGACCCGGTTCATTTTCCAATACCAAATCAAGTACAGCTTCTCCTCTTTTAGCTTATCTACATACTACGTCGGGAAACCTTTTTGAACAAACTCCACCCCTTCTAAACACCTCACTCCAGGGATATCCCAATCAATATTTGGGAAATTAAAATCTCCCACCACGACAACCCTGTGATTATTATATCTTTCCAGAATTTGTCTCCCTATCTGCTCCTCAATGTCCCTATTACTATTGGGTGGTCTATAAAAAACACCCAGCGGAGTTATTGACCCCTTCCTGTTCTTAACTTGCACCCATAGAGATGCTGTAGACATCCCTCCATGACTTCCTCCTTTTCTGCAGCCATGACACTATCTCTGATCAACAGTGCCAAGGCTCTACCTCCTTTGCCTCCCTCCCTGTCCTTTCTAAAACATCTAAAGCCTGGCATTCAAAGTAACTAATCCTGCCCCTGAGCCATCCACATCTCTGTAATGGCCACAACATCATAGCTCCACGTCCTGATCCATGCTGTCTCATACACTTTGTTCATAATACTTCTTACATTAAAATAGACACATCTCAAACCAACGGTCTGAGCGCGTCCCTTCTCTATCACCTGCCTATCCTCCCTCTTACACTGTCTCCAAGCTTTCTCTGTTTGTGAGCCAACTGCCTCTTCCTCTGTCTCTTTAGTTTGGTTCCCACCCCAGCAATCCTGGTTTAAACTCTCCCCAATAGCCTCGGCAAACCTCCCTGCCAGGATATTGGTCCCCGTCAGATTCAAGTGCAACCCATCCTTTTTGTAAAGGTCACACCTGCCCCAAAAGAGGCCTGATGTTCCAGAAATCTGAATCCCTGCCCCCTGCTGCAATTCCCTCAGCCACGCATTCATCCTCCACCTCACTCTATTCCTATTCTCACTGTCACATGACATAGGCAGTAATCCCAAGATGACTCCCTTTGTGGTCCTGCTTGTCAACTTCTTTCCAAACTCTCCATACTCTGCTTTCAGGACCTCCTACCTTTTCCTATCTATGTCGTTGGTACCAATAGGTACCATGATCTCTGGCTATTCCCCTTCCCATTTCAGGATATCGTGGACATAATCAGAAACATCCCAGGCCCTGGCACCTGAGAGGCAATCTACCATCCATGCTTCTTTCCTGCGTCCACTAACTATAGAGTCTCATCCCCTAACTATAGCGTCCCCTATCACTGCTACCATCCTCTTCCTTTCCCTACCCTTCTGAGCCACAGGGCTGGACTCAGTGCCAGAGGCGCGGCCACTGTTGCTTTCCTCAGGTAGGCTGTCACCCCTCCCCCAACAGTACTCAAGCAGGAATACTTATTGTCAAGGGGTACAGCCACAGGGGTGCTCTCTAGCCTCTGACACCAGTCCTTCCCTCTCCTGACTGTTACCCACTTATCTGTCTCCCCAGGCCCCGGTGTGACTACCTGCCTATAAGCACCTATCTATCACTTCTTCATTTGCCTTGACCAGACGAATGTCATCAAACTGCATCTCCAGTTCCGTAACATGGTCCCTAAGGAGCTGCTGCTCAACGCACTTGGCACAGATGTGGCCATCTGGGGGGCTGGAAGTCTCCCAGACATCCCACATCTGACACCGAGCACAGAGTTATTCTTTTCATTTACAGTCAATCAAAAGAACATGACAGTGTCCACTGGATGAACTCACCCGTCGATAACTATTAGAAACTAATACACAATTTTCTAGTGATGTAGACCTAATGTTAGTGTTCTAATTTGTTCTGTATTTCATTTAATTTCATAATTTGTTACTCAGTTAAATGGAAGTTTGTCTTTTTATACTATTTCCATGGAACTTTGGCTAATTGGGCCAAAATATGCTACTCCCAATGTGTCCCTATTAACTGAAATTCAGTGTATGCACACACTTTATGTGAAATTAAATTCAATGTACAAGAAAACAGCCAATGTAATCTTCAGCATGGTTCTACAGGGGTCCCTAGGTTCCCAGACAAGGGTCCAGTATGAGAATAGTTGACAAAATCTGAGCCTCAAAATTACATTACACTTATCTGGTGTGCTAAAACATTTAGTGCAAAGGGCAAAAAAAAAATCCTAAACTGATGACAAAAGACAGCAAAGCTCAAGGGAAATTGTACTGAAGTGACTTACACCCAGAAACAAACACTAAATTAGGATTTGCATGATTCTCTCCATTCAGTACAGCTGACAACTCTTTGCCTGAATGACACACAGCCTCAGATCTGCAGATTCCCCATGGCAGCTTGACAGCAACACAGCCGTAGGGGAGGAAGCTGATGGCAAGAGACAGACAGTTCATAAAGGGACATTCAAACCCTGCTGAGTAAAATGCATGCTACATAGAAGGTCCTATATGCTAGGAAGCCCAGACGGACTCGCCAAGACCACCGTGAGCTGTGTAGGGCAGGAAATGATCTCCTCCAACAGGGACAATCCCTGCACCATGGAGCAATGGATGCTTTGAGTTAGGCAATCCACATCAGGGGTGTGTAAAAAGAACTACTCTTTAATCAGGACTGAGATCGGGATTTTAAAGGAAGGCTTTTGCGGCAGTTTCTCTGCAGTTGGGGATCGACCAACCAACTAGGGATTCATTAGAAAGGGCCAATAAAAATAACCCCAGTGCGAGCAGAGTGGCCATGATTTTGGAGTGTGCCAGTGTTTACAGTGGCTTTCGCTCATCAGGCTTAGGCGACATCAGGTTTGAGTGACGTAAATTGTCCTGTAAGTTAATTGTCTCTGCACTTATTTGATCAGTCCTCATCTGTTAGGGCATAGTAGTTTTGTGAGAAAGGCTCCAGGGGGCAGTGTTTTGTAAACTGTGTGGGATGGGGGAATTACGGGGGATCTCCAGTCTCCCAGATAAACAGATCTGTACCAGGTGCACCAAGCTCAGGAGCTCCTGAACGAGCGGATTAAAGAACTGGAGCTGCAGCTCAATGGCCTTCAACTCGTATGGGAGAATGAGGAGGTAGTTACCCCTAGGTTGCAGGAGACAGGTAATTGGGTGACTGTCAGGACAAGAAGGGGAAGTGCACAACCAGTGCAGATTACACCTGTGGTCATTCCCCTCAATAATAAGCATCCAAAGTTAGATACTATCGAGGGGGAACGAACGACCATAATGATCAGATCTTTGGCACTGAGTCTGGTGTTGTGACTCAGAAGAACAGAGGCCTGCAGTGTTGATAGGAGATTCCTTAGTCACAGGAAAGGAGATGACATTCTGTGCATGTGATAGAGACACCCAGATGGTATGTTTCCTCCCTGTTGCTAGGATCAGGGCTGTCTCAGATCGGGTCCATGGCATTCTCAAGGGGGAGGGTGAGCAGCCAGAAGTATTGGTGTATATTGGCATCAATGATGTAGGTAGACAAGGTGACGAGGACCTGGTGAGATTTTAGGGAGCTAGGTAGAAAGCTGAGAGACAGGACCTCCATGGCTGTTATCTCTGGATTGATGCCTGTGCCACGTGCCAGTGAGGGTAAGAATAGGATGATCTGGCAGGTGAATGTGTGGCTGAGGAAGTGGTACAGGGGGCAGGGGTTCAGATTTATGGATCATTGGGATCTCTTCTGGGGAAGGTATGACCTGTACAAAAGGGATAGGTTACACCTGAACTTGAGTGGGACCAATATCCTTGCGAGCAGGTAATCTAGGGTTTGAACTAACTTTGCAGGGGGTTGGGGACAGGAGTGATAGTGCTGAAGATGAGGTAATTGGTTTGCCGTCAGAGACAACGTGCATTGAGACTCCTAGCAAGGAGAGGCTGATGACAGGGAAAAACTGCAGTCAGCAGGATGAGTTGCAACATAAAAGGTGGACCAAATTGAAAAGAGTGAATACAGGACTGAAGGTAATATATCTGAATGCGCGCGGTATATGAATAAGATCAATGAACTTGTAGCGCAGTTACAGATTGGCATGTATGATGTTGTGGGCATCACTGAATCATGGCATAAAGAAGATGGCTGGGAGCTTAATGTCCAAGAATACACATGACATTGAAAGGACAGGCAGGAAAGCTGAGGGGGTGGCATGGCTCTGTTGGTAAAAAAGTGAAATTAAATTATTAGAAAAAGATGACATAGGCTTGGAAGGTATTAAATTGTTGTGGATAGAGCTAAGGAACTGCAAAGATAAAAACAACCTGGTGGAAGTTATATACAGACTCCCAAACAGTAGTAAGGACATAGTTCACAAGTTACAACAGGAGATAGCATATGCATGCCAAAAGGGCAATTTTGTAACAGTCATGGGGGATTTCAATATGCAATAAAATTAGGAAAATCTGTGCAGGATTCCAAGAGGGGGAGTTTCTAGAATGCCTATAAGATGGCTTTTTAAATCAGCTTGTGGTTGAGCCCACTAGGGGATCAGCTATTCTGGATTGGGTGTTGTGTAATGAACTGGAATTGATTAGAGAGGTTAAGGTCTAGGAACCTTGAGGAAAAGGTGATCATAATATAATAGACTTCACCCTGTAATTTGAGAAGTAGTTAAAATCAGATGTATCAGTATTACAGTAGAGTAAAGGGAATTACATGAGGCATGAGGGAGGAGTTGCAGAATTGATTGGAAAGGAACATTGGCGGAGCTGTATTGGCTGCAATTTCAGGAAGCAATTCAGAAGAGACAGGATGTATACATCCCAGAGAGGAAGAAGTATTCTAAAGGCAAAAAGACACAAATATGGCTGACAAGCGAAGTCAAAGCCAACCTAAAAGCCAAAGAGAGGGCATATAATAGAGCGAAAATTAATGGGAAGTCAGAAGATTGGGAAGCTTTTAAATACCAATAGAAAGCAACTGAAAAGTCATTGAGAAGGTAAAGACAGAATACGTAAGAGAGCTAGCCAATAATATTGCAGAGAATACCAAAGGTTTCTTCAGATATGTAAAGTCTAAAAGAGAGGTGAAAGTGGATATTGGACCGCTGGAAAATGATGCTGGAGCATTAGTAATGGGGGACAAGGAAATGGTGGTTGAACTGAATAAGTACTTTGCATCATTCTTCACTGTGGAAGACACAGGTGGTATGGAGGAAGTTGCAGGCGTCAGGGGTCATGAAGTGTGTGAAGTTACCATTACTGCAAAGAAGGTTCTTGGGAAACTGAAGGCTCTGAAGGTAGATAAGTAACGTGGACCTAGATGGTGTATACGCCAGGGTTTTGAAAGAGTGGCTGACGAGATTGTGGAGGCAATAGTACTTATCTTTCAAGAACCACTAGATTCTGGAATGGTTCTGGAAGACTGAAAAATTGCAAATGTCACTCCACTCTTCAAGAAGACAGAGAAGCAGAAGAAAGAAAAGTATAGGCCATTTAGTCTGACCTCAGTGACTGGGAAGATGTTGGAGTCGATTGTTAAGGATGTTCTTTCAGGATACATGATAAAATAAGCTGTCATCAGCCTGGTTTCCTAAAGAGAAAATCTTGCCTGACAAATCCGTTAGAATATTTTAAAGAACTAACAAGCTGGAAAGACAAAGGAGAATCGGTTGATACTATATACTTGGATTTTCATAAGGCCTTTGACAAGGTTGATGTGAGGCTGCTTTACAAACTATGAACCCATGGTATTACTGGAAAAGTTCTAACATGGATAAAGCAGTGGCAAAAGGTGGCAATAAAGGAAGTCCCTTCTGGTTGGCTGCTGGTGACTAGTGGTGTTCCAAAGGAGCCTGTGTTGGGTCCAATTCCCTCCAGGTGCAACAAGAGGCTCAGATACTTTGGCCTTCACCCTGCCTTGTGTAGCTGGATCACCGGCAGGTGGTAAGAGGGGGCTCTCTCACCTCTGCCCCTCTGAGAACACTGGTGCCCCCAGGGCTATGTACTAAGCCCCCCATTTACCTTCTGTATACTCATGACTGTGTCACCACCCACAGCTCCAATCTGCTAATTAAATTTGCTGATGACACTACATATATTGGCCTAATCTGAAATAATAATGAGGCAGCCTACAGGGAAGAAGTCATCACCCTGACACAGTGGTGTCAAGAAAACAATCTCTCCCTCAATGTCACAAAAACAAAGGAACTGGTTGTGGACGACTGGAGGAATGGAGATAGGCTAACCTCTATAGATATCAATGGATCTGGGGCTGAGAGGGTGAACAGCTTTAAGTTCTTCAGCATAAACATCACCAAGGATCTCATGTGGTCTATACATACTGGCTGTGTGGTGAAAAAGGCACAACAGTGCCCCTCCTTCACCTCAGATAGTTGAAGAAGTTTAGTATGGCCCCCCAAATTCTAAGAACCTTCTACAGGTGCACAATTGAGAGCATCTTGACTTACAACATCACTGCCTGGTATGGGAACTGTACTTCCCTCAATCGCAGAACTCTGCAGAGAGTGGTGCTGACTTCCCACTATTCAGGACATTTACAAAGACAGCTATGTAAAGAGGACCTGAAGGATCATTGGAGACCCAAATCATCCCAACCACAAACTGTTCCAGCTGCTATCATCCAGGGAACGGTACCATAGCATAAAAGCCAGGACAAAAAGGCTCCAGGACATCGTTACCCACCAGACTATCAGACTGCTTAATTCATGCCGACGCAACTGTATTTCTATGTTATATTGACTACCCTGTTGTACATAATATTTAATATAAATTGCTATGAATTGCACATTTGAATGGAGATATAACAATTTTTATTCTTCATTTATTTGAAGGATGTAAGTAATAAAGTAAATTCAATTCACTACCAATAGGTATGTACCGGTTTAACTTCATCACTCAGAGGGTGGTGAGAATGTGGAACAAGCTTCTAGCAGAAGTGGTGGATGCAAAATTGATTTCAACATTTAAGAGAAGTTTAGATAGGTACATGGATGGGAGGGGTATGGATGGCTATGGTCTATGGGCATGGATTCGAGGGGTATGGATGGCTATGGTCTATGGGCATGGATTGGAGGGGTATGGATGGCTATGGTCTATGGGCATGGATTGGAGGGGTATGGATGGCTATGGTCTATGGGCATGGATTGGAGGGGTATGGAGGCTATTGTCTATGGGCATGGATTGGTGGAGTATGGATGGCTATGGTCTATGGGCATGGATTGGAGGGGTATGGATGGCTATGGTCTATGGGCATGGATTGGAGGGGTATGGAGGCTATTGTCTATGGGCATGGATTGGTGGAGTATGGATGGCTATGGTCTATGGGCATGGATTGGAGGGGTATGGATGGCTATGGTCTATGGGCATGGTTTGGAGGGGTATGGAGGCTATTGTCTATGGGCATGGATTGGAGGGGTATGGATGGCTATGGTCTATGGGCATGGATTGGAGGGGTATGGATGGCTATGGTCTATGGGCATGGATTGGAGGGGTATGGATGGCTATGGTCTATGGGCATGGATTGGAGGGGTATGGAAGGTGCAGGTGTATGGGACTAGGCAGAATAATACAGTAGTTCAGCATGGACTTGGTAGTCTGAGTAGCCTGTTTTTGACCTGTAGTGTTCTATGACTCTGATTCTGTAACCCCACCTGGCCATTGGCGTGCTCAGCTGGTGGTAACCATTGGAGTGTAGAGATAGCCACTTTGTTTACATTGAACATTATGATTGACAGGTTTGTTTGAAAGAAAGTCACTCCATCTGAAAGTTCCTCATTATCTATGCTAACAATGCTCCCCGTCTTCCCTCATCTGGAAGACGAGGCTGGGCACGGTGAGCATTCCTCTTCCGGCTACTTATCTTCTCCTGTTGCTCTCCAGGCTCATCCAATGTTCCTCAACCTCCTTGTTGCTTTCCTTTCAGCAGCAGCCACAGTTTTCAATGTGAGCATGTCCATCATGTAGTACATGACAAGGCAGAGCCTGTGTTTGGTTGCCATGTACTGCAAGATGCCCCTGGATGGCACAGATAACACAATCTCATCAGCAGGAGATTTTCTGAGGTCACATGGACCTCTGTATGAACAGGAAAGTTTCACCCCTGCAATGTGAAGTTCATTGTGGATCAGTAAATGTTTTTGTGGTGATGCCATTTCTCTCAGAATCACCTGGCTGCTTTGTGCAGACATTCTGAGTCTGCCCTGCCAGTGGGTGGCGCTGTGTGGAATTTTGAGGGACAAGGGTTTCCCGCTACCATTGAGTTCAGAATATTCATGAAATTGTCTAATTTATTTAGGAGAACCCCTGCATTCATGGAAAAACATATTAATTCATTTAAATGGGACATTGGTAGGATCATATCTGAAATCATTTGTACTCTATTGGGCTCCTTAATTATGGAAGATTTTAATATACTGGAAGCAGTTTAAAGAAGATTACCTTATAACGGCACCTTAAGTGGAAAGGTTGGACAGGCCTGGCTGATATCCATTAGAGCTCAAAAGAGTGAGAGAAGATTTCACTGAAACATTTAAGATACTAAGGAGTCTTGGTAGGATAGATTTTGGAGGATATTTCCCCTGATGGAAAATCTATAGCTAGGAATCATTATTCATGTATCAGAATTGTCCATTCAAGGGATGAGGTTTTATTTTCTTTCGGAGGGTTGTGTTTGCAACCCTCTTCCTCAAAGGGATTGGAAGCATATTGAGCAGGTTGAAAGAAAATTGCGGTGATAAGAAAAGTCAAACCACAGAAGATAAAGATTAGAGGTTAAAGTTTAGCTTAATTTGTCACGTGTGCATAGAAACAATGAAACGTACATTGAAATGTGTTGTTTGGGTGAAATCAAATGAGGGAGGGTTGTGCTAGGAATCTTGCAAGTGTTGTCGCACTTCCAGTGCTGTCGTAGCATGCCCACAACTCACTGCCCCAACACATAGGTCATTGGAATGTGGGAGGAAACTGGAGCACTGGGAGGAAACAACATAGTCACAGGGAAAGCATGCAACCTCCTTACAGGCAGCGATGAGAAATGGACCTCAACTGCAGGGACTCTAAAGCGACTACACTACCGAACCACAGTACGGGCTACACAATAAGGTTTCAGAATAAGGATGAGAGTGCTAAAGTTGAGAGACTGCTTAACCCGTGTAGGTCAGTTGCTATAGTTGTGATGGACAGCCATGATCAGGATATTCCTGATGACCATGGATTGATTTATGGAGAGTGGAGCAAGAAAAAAGTGAACTGATTCAGTAACAATGGTAATTTTACATGTGATTGCTGCATCATCAAGGAATGATGTGTTAGATAATATTTAGACCATAAGACCATAAGATATAGGAGCAGAATTAGGCCATTTGGCCCATCGAGTCTGCTCTACCCTTTCAGCATGACTGATCTATTTCCCTCTCAGCCCCAGTCTCCTGCCTTCTCCCTGCATCCCTTCATGCCCTGACTAATCAAGCATCTATCAACCTCTGCCTTAAATATATAATGACCTGGCCCCTACTGGTGCCCATGGCAACAAATTCCACAGATTCACTATTCTCTAGATAGAGAAATTCAATAGTTCCATCATTTCATTTAATATCAGAGAAATGTATACAATATACATCCTGAAATACTTATTTTTCACAGCCATCCATGAAAACAGAAGAGTTCCCAAAGAATGAGGGGAGCATTAGAACCCCAAAGCCAACCTACTGGCCCTCCCATGCACAAGAGCGGCAAAGCAATGATCCTTGACTTCCCCATTTACTTCAGCAAAAAAAAAAAATCAGGACTCTCCACCCACAAAGCAAGCAATAGCAAAGCCCTCAAGAAAGACCATGATCTACAGTACAACAAAACTTAGTTGTTCACCCAACAATTCGACACACCACAGGCGATCTCTCTCTCTCTTAAAAATAAAGGGGAAAAGAGGAGAGAGCCTCATAACAAAACACCTCACTGATTTAAGGTGTTTAAAGTCCGATAAGTGGCATTTTCTTCTAAGTTCTCTGATGCTAGAATCGGCAACAAAATGAGAGAGAGGGAGAGAGATATTCGCTGAGTACAGAGCCTCTGACAGCTGATCTGCCATTTCCAATGTTCCATTTTTCTCCTTCAATGCTTTAGTTGGCTGTAGATGGGATGTCAAAATGTGGCCGGGACTGGCTCCCACCAGCGCAAAGAGCTGAAGCCTGAGTGTAACTCCAGGTCCTTCAACAGAACCCCATCTACCTGAAAAAGAAAAAGAGAGAGACACGAAAGGTAGAAATTAAGCTGTTTTCACAGATAAACTCAAAGGAATTGCCATTGGGTGCCATCGTAACTCCAGCTCCGCCCATTTCTACTCTGTCAAAACCTAATTCCTCCTCATCTCCATTCAAAATTCTGAGGCTGTGTCTTCTGGTCTTAGAAGACTTCCCTATCATAGGAAACATCCTCTCTATGAAGGTCTTTCAATATTTGATACATTTAAATGAGATCCCCCCTCATTCTTCTGAACTCCAGTGAGTACAAACCCAGAGCCATCACACACTTCTCGTACGATTAGCCTTCCCATCCTGGACTCATTTCCATGAACGAAGCATTATTCTGATTATGTCTCAGCCATGGATTGGAGAAGTATACCTTATGAAATCTAGATTACATTCCCGATTAGTTAAAATATTATTTGATTTGCTGGTTTAATTTCTTGAAAATAATCTACTAAAGAGATTTTGAAGGTAATTTCTGAAAATAAAAGTGGAAACTTTTCAATGTAAACATGATGTTCAGCATTCAAAGAGTTAAGGTTCTGAACAATTTTAACAATCGTTTCTGGAATATATGGAGCAGTCAGTTCCCTCTAGCCTTCTGGGTGTCAAAGTTCATCCATACCAATGAGATGAATTAATAATTGTCCAATGCTGGGCCTGTACAGTCAAAGACCCTAAGCCAGTCTAATGCCAACAATGCCTAATTTTACCTGTATAAATCAAAATTGAAGGCAAACCAATATCTAATAAAGAACTTGATTTAAAAATATGTAAGTGTTATAATTTTGCAAAATTATTTTATTTTTATTCATATTAGTCTTTTTGTAACTGTAATTAGTATTAATATTATTGAATTAATACTAGTTGATCATTGCAGACAGGCAGGAAACAGGGTCATTTGCCTTGAACCTCTAACTCAACACCAGGAGACTGACTGAAGCTGTAACTGGAAGCAAAGCAGAAATGTAAGAAAATACAAATGTTAGAAATCTGTTCATAAAACAGAAACGATTGGAAGTGCTAGTCTATCAGAACCTTCAAAGTGAAAAGAAATTGTTCTTTTGGATTTGTAATCCTTCAAGAGCTGGAAGTGATTGTTCAACTTATCTCCATTAAGTTACCTCTACAGATTCAGATTTGCTTATCACCTGCATATTGAAAAAGACAGTGCAACGTGTTGTTGGTGTTACCAATAGACCCAAAGCTGTGCTGGAGGAAGCTTGTGAATGGCACCTCACATTGCAACTTCAATATAGCATGCTCACAATGTTCAATACAACAACAACACAACACACAACTATCTTGGGATGAGATCAGAATTCAGGCACCTTACAAAAGTAGTTGTCAAGTTTGTTGATCTACTGCCTTTCAGCACCATAACACTGTCCTATAAATTTATCAGATTTTTCAAAAGTAAGAAAAACACACACAAGTCTTACGATGTCCTGTTTCATTGATTTCACAAGTTGCTACCATCTTTACATCTACGATTTCAACATGTAGGTTTTGAAAACATTGTCATTTTAATTTAATATATACAGTATAATATCAGGGCAATTAATAACCACTATAAATTGTAATTAAATGAAAATCAAAACATACTCTTTGTCCTCTTTCCCATTGTCCTCTTCCATATTCTCTGCTATCTAGTCTAACCTGTTGTCCTCTCTCTCAGTTCTGATGAAGTGCCTCGACTTAAAAGGTTAACTGTTTCTTTTCCACTGACCTGTTGAGATTTTCCAGCATTTTCTGTTTTTATAATTAAATGACTTGAGTTTTCAATCAAAAATAATTCAGTTAATAATTTTTCTAATTCCATAGAAGTTAAAGGTGTATGAAAAAGTCAGTAATATTAAAATGATTCTGCATTGAAAAGGGGTATACAGTATTCACAGACTTTTTAACTGAATAAAATGTGAAGAATTGTTAGCTGCACAGAAAATCATTAAAAATACCTCAAATTTTCAGTGCAATTTGCAGCAGTTTATTTGCTAATATAATTTTGAAAAGTGCATCACTTATTATCATATCATTGCAAATGGACACCCTATTTTATATCTGGTATTGTCCCTTTCCTGCAAAAGCTTCCTTGTCTGGAGAAGTAAGTGAATTTTCAGTATTGGGGGAATACTTCCCATTGATAATGCATGGATTAAGATCATTTCTAATTAAAATTTGATGAGACCTGAAACATATCATCTGCATTGCCTGGAATCACAAGTTTCCTGATTGCTGAAACCGTTCCTATTGATGGTTGATCTGAATGCCCCTCAGTGCAGCTCTCACGTCCCCAGAAGCTACTGAAACAACAGATTGTTGCTATAAATGGGGTAAAAAGTGATGTAGTTTCCTTTGACTTCCTCCACTCAACCTAATGGAGATTAAGAGCCATTAAGGGCTCTTTGCTGCATGTGCAGTTTATATTGATCAGATTGACTCACTCGTTTTAGCCAATGATCCGATTACAAGTGTGGTCACCTTTCTGTGATTACTGGCAATGACATGCCTATGTAGGCACATTAAAAGCAAGTAGAAGATACTTAGAGGATTTTAAAAAAATACAGAAGCTGCTATGTGTAGGAAATGTTGCTTTGAAGCTTGAAGCAACCCTCACTTTGTAATAACGTTGTAGTATTTTGGGATGCTGAGCCACACTGGCAACATCAGAACAGATTTATTTCAAATTTCTCTGTCAAAATACCTTAAGAGAAATGAAAATGAAGTGTGCTGCTGAATTAATGTTTCTGCTTCATTTAATGGACTTTTGATGAGAGAGGAAGACTTATTTGTTTACTCTAGATAATTATCAATGCATAGTGCAGAGAAGTATCATTATAATATTAAAACATATTTTAGCGAGTTCTCAAGTGGCTTTTATGAACCTTTTGAAATCATGCCAATCGATTCACAGGAGAATTCAAGTTAGATTTAGAAATTTGAGTAAGTTCCTGATTAATGGAAAATCTGTGCAACATTCACAATGATGTCCGTGGCCTTTTCCGGTCTCTCACTTGGTAAATGCAGGCTCCAGCGTGGCACAGTGGAGAAGGCAGGAAGGGAGGGATTTGTAAGGTGAAGCATTCTGACTAATATCTGCTGACTTAGCTGATTTAAACCAGAGAGCATTTGGGATGCTTCAGTTGGCTCATTTGCCTCTTTGCTTGGGAGGAGCCAAACCAGCTAATGCCTTAATCCGGGTCACTGTCCTTTGATCCTCTCTGGTATCTGTGCATTATTCCTTTCTGCATCATTTAAAAGAGCACAGCCATTCATTCACCTTCAGGGACAGCCTCACTGATATTTTTCTATTGCGTGTCCCAATACAACGAGCACGCCACAGTAAAGGACCTTCCTATAACTTAAGACCGAGATTTCTTAGTTTACTATTTCTTACATTCAATTCCACAATAAGTTCAGTATTGTAAAACTGACATCAATTCATGTATGAGGACATATTTTCTCCATTTCAAATTGAAGAAAGGCAAAATCATCATGTTTTGCCTGTTGCTAAGAGCTCCAAATCCTTGCACTGCCCCCCACCCCCGCCAACCCGGCCCAATCACACTTACACAGAAAGCAAAATTTCAGAAGGTTCTTCAAAACTGAGTTGAGCTTCAAACAATTTACCTTGGGCATTAACAGAATATCATACTTCACAACAGTGTCCTCTTCAGTCCCTGGATCCATGAGGCATCACTGAAGCCTTTTTCCATGCTGTCTTTATCTTCCTAGGCTTCTAAGGTCTTATTAATGTAAACAGTATCAACTGAAACTTGACCAGAACTCTTCTACTTGGCAACATAAAAACAGGCTGTAAAAGCTTCTGTATGTATACAAAAGTACATCAAACAAAGGCTAACGTGGATCTCTTATAGACAAAGACAGGAATTTTTAATAAAAATAAGAAAATATCAAGAAATTTATCAAATGTTTTGTGTCTACCTTCATGGAACAGAATAAAAAATACTGTTGGAAATACTAGAGAATTAATGTATTCATAATAAATTAATAAAGGAAATAAAAATATAATAAATACATATGCTGATGAGATTGAAAGTGGGTAAATCTCAAGAAAATAATATCTATGACAAAAAAATTAAAAGAAGTAATGGATGCACTGATTTGTATTTTTTAATGTTTTATAGATTTTGGAATGGTCTTTACAGATTTGTGATCCCAATTTTTAAGAAGAATTTTGATAATATAGAGATTCATCAACAATGGAATGGGAAACATACACAGATATAGATTAAGATTTGGGTAACAGAGAGAAAGCAAAGATTGGGAATAAATGGGTCCTTCTCAGATTGACTAATGGGGCAACAAAAATAATACTGTTGAGTTCATCTCTTCACCATCTATCTCAAATAGCAGCAGAGCAAAGGCTGGTAGGTGTGAGGGCAATAAGAAATGTAGGGCAATTAATACTGAAGGAAAAGACATCAAGGGATGGTGCGAGTAAACGTGCTTGATCTGATGGGTTGAAATGCACTTATTTCAATGCTAGAAGCATTATGAGTAAGGAGGATGAACTTAGAGCCTGGATTAGTACATGGAATAATGGGGTTCTTATGATTTCCAAGACCTGATTGTGCAAGGGACAAGACTCACAGCTCTACATTCCTTGTTTTGTTGTTTTAGACATGATGGGGGGAGGGGAGTGGAGTAAAGGAAGTGGAGGGCTTGCCTTACTGATAGGGGAGGATAAACTGGAAGACACATCCACCAAGACAATTTGGGTGTAATTCAGAAAAAGGAAAGACACATTTACATTGATGGGATTATATTAGAAGAGATAGAGGAACAGATAAATAGATATATTATGGAAAGGTGGAGAAACAACAGGGTTATCATAGTGGGGCAGTATTGTTTGGAAGTTCTTCAATACAAGAGGATTAGATGGGGTGGGTTTTCTTCATGCATTAAAGAAGTGTTCTTGAAATACTATGTGAAGAAAACAAACTGGACCTAGTTGTGGGAAATTAACCAGGACAGATGAAAGACCTGATAGTGGGAGTACATTTTGGGAATTGTGACCATAATTCATTATGTTTTAAAATAGATATAAATAAAGAGATGAAGGATTTGTGGGATGGTACTGAATTGGTTTACAGCAAACTGCAAAAGAGTAAGGAAGGAGCTAAGGGGCATTGATTGGGAACAGTTGTTTTTGGAAAAATCCTCATCCAACATGTCAGAATTGTTCAAAGATCAGTTGAGCAGAATTCAAGATTGACATTTTCTGGTAAGAAGCAAGGACAAAGATGGTAAGGTAAAGGAATCCTGGATGACCCAAGAGGTCCTAAATTTTGCCAAGAAGGTAAACAGAAGCATACATAATATTCAGGATGCTAAAACCTGAATGGGTCCTTGCGGAATATAGAGAGAGCAGGAGAGTAGACAACTAGGAAGGAGAAAAAGGACCACAAACTGCCTTTGGTAACCAGAATCAAGCAGAAGCCCAAAGGATCTTCTTCTCATATTAAGAAAAAGAGGACGACTAAGGAGAGAGTAGAAACACTCAAAGATAAAAGAGAGAATTTGTGCTTGGAGTCAGAGCAAGTGGCTGAGGTAGTAAAGGAGGACTTCACATCAGGATTTCCCAAGGAGAAGGATTTGAAGGGTAGTGAAGGCAGAGTAGGGCGTACTAATGTGCTGGGACATTTTGAGATTAATGAAGAGATCCTGCTGGGTCTTCTGAAAATCATTAAGGTTTATCAGTCCCCACGGTATGAGGGTATACATCCCAGAATATTGAAAGAAGCAAGTCAGTAAATCCCCAGGGTTTGACAAAGATCTTTGAGTCGTCATTAGCAACAGATAAGTTTGCAGAGGATCAGTGAATAGCAAACTCTTGCCTTTGTTCAAGACAGGAAGTAGGGATATCCAATGAGCCTCATATCAATACTGAAGCTGTTGGCGAGGATACTGAGAGATAGGATTTATGCACATTTGGAAAGGCATGGCCTGCTTAGGGCAGTCATTGTGGCTTTGTACAGGACAAGTCATGTCTTTCAAACTTGACTGAGTTTTTTGAAGAGGTGACCAAGGTGATTGATGAGGAAAAAAGCAGTAGATGTTATTGACATGGACTTTAGAAAGGCATTTGATATTGTCCTTCATGGTATGTTGATTCAGAAGATAAAGATGATGCATTCCAGTGTGAATTGCAAGTTTGGTTATAAAAGTGGCTTGCTCATAGGAGGGGGAATAGGGTGAAAAAGCTGTCATTCTATCTGGAGAACCATGATCAATGGTGTTCCACAAGGATCAGTGCTCTGCTGTTTGTGACGTGCATTAATAATTCGAATGGAAATTCAGATTAATGGATTAGAATGTTTGCAGATGACACCAAAACTAGTGGAGTTATGGATAGTGTAAAGGAATATCAAGGAGTACAAAGGGGATTTGCTCAGTTACAGACAAAGCAGTGTCAGATAGCATTTAACCTGGAGAAGTGTGAGGCATGGTATTTTGGGAGGTCAAATGAAAGGAGAAAGTGTACAGTTAACGGCAGTTCCTTTCATAGCATTGAAATGCGGAGGAATCTTGGGGTCCAGGTCCATGGTTCACTAAAGGTAGCTGCACAAGTGGATTAAATGGCAAAGGAAATGACTGGTATGCTTGCCTTCACTAATAGGGGTGTTGAGTAAGAGGGTAAGGAAGTCACGCTGCGGCTGTGTAAAACTTTAGTCAGACTATACTTGCCCGAGAGGGGGGAGGATGAGCACCCCAGTCGGACGGACACAACAGCAGCAAACAAACGACTGTGAGGAAGCAGTGTGTATGTGGTAAAATCTGCAAGAACGATCGTGGCTTGAAGATCCACCAGGCGAGGATGAAGTGTGTGGTGGGAGCAGGAGCAGCACAACGCGCAGGTGTCCAACCCGATGAGACGAAGGAGGTGCCAGGCCCGCAGTCACCCCATAGAGCCTGGAACCTTCAAGTGTAGCAAACAAAACCCGCTAACATCAAGTCTAACAAGAGGCGGATCAAATGGCCTGCAGCTAACATGACTTCACAGTGGAAGCAGTTTGATGACGATGTCAACCAAGTTCTGGAGGCAACGGCGAAGGGAGAGGTTGATAGGAAGCCACAAGGCATGACAACAATCATTGTCAGCATCGTAGTTGAACAGTTCGGAGAAGAAAGGCTCCAGAACACCTTACTTGAAGAACCAAAGAGTGCTGAAGATCCACAACATCAGGCAGGAGATGAAAGTAGTGAAGACCCAGTACAAGGAGGCAGGAGAAGAGGAGCGCATTGGCTTGGCCCAGCTGATGTGCATACTACGAAAGAAGATCAGGGTTCTCCGTCATGCAGAGTGGCATTGGAGGCAGTGGCGTGAAAGGGCCCAAAAACATGCTGCCTTTATTGCCAATCCCTTCAAGTTCATCAAGGAGTTGCTGGGGCAGAAGCGCAGTGGGAAACTGGCCTGTTCACAGGAAGACATAGACCAACATCTGAAGAAGATATACAGTGATCCTGAAAGAGAGCAGGAGTTGGGAGAGTGCAACATCCTGGTAAACCCCCCGAACCGGATGTGCAGTTCGACATGTCAGAGCTGCAGCTAAAGGAAGTCGGAGAGGTCGTCTGCAAAGCAAGGGCAAGCTCGGATCCAGGACCAAGCAGTGCCTCATACAAAGTGTACAAGAACTGCCCCAAGCTCCTGCTGCATCTGTGGAAGATCCTGAGAATCTTGTGGAGAAGGGGGAAGATCCCAGATCAGTGGAGAGTGGCTGAAGGGGTGTGGATCCCGAAGGAGGAAAACGCCACCCAGACAGACGAGTTCCACATCACCTCCCTGCTGTGTGTCGAGGCGAAGATCTTCTTCAGTGCAGTTTCCAATCGGCTGTGCACCTACCTAGCGAAGAACACCTATATCGATACATCAGTCCAGAAGGGTGGCATTTCAGGGATGCCGGGCTGTCTGGAGCACACCGGTGTGGTGACACAGATCATCAGGGAGGCCAGAGAGAACAAGGGCAACCTGTCAGTATCATGGCTCCACCTGGCAAGTGCCTATGGCTCCATTCCGCACAAGCTGGTGCAACTCACACTGACCAAGCATCACGTCCCCAGCAGAATCAGAGACTTTATCGCTGATTATTACAGCAAGTTCAGGATGAGGGTCTCTTCAGGAGCAACTACATCAAGCTGGCACAAGATGGAGATCGGCATCATCACAGGGTGTGCTATCTCAGTGACACTGTTCTCCCTAGCCATGAACATGCTCACTAAGTCTGCTGAACCAGAGTGCAGAGGGCCCAGAATGAATTCCGCTCAACAGCAACCACCCATCAGGGCATTTATGGATGACCTCACAGTCCCAGGCTGCCAGTGGATTCTACAGGGGCTCGAAAAGCTGGTGGAGTTGGCCCGGATGTGTTTCAAACCAGCCAAATCAAGATCGATGATGCTGAGGAAAGGGAAGGTGGAGAACAAGTTCTGGTTCAGCATCGCAGGCACAGCCATCCCAACCATCACAGAAAAGCCAGTGAGGAGCTCAGGTAAGATTTTTGACAGCTCTTTAAGGAACACCGCATCCATGCAGGCAACCTGCACCGAGTTGGATGGCTGGCTGAAATCTGTGGACAAGTCTGGCCTACCCAGGAAGTTCAAAGCCTGGGTGTATGAACATAACATTCTTCCCAGAATCCTGATGGGAGTGGTCACACGAGGTAGAGCTGGGCTAGGATCCTTTCCAACTCCCCAACTGGACACCATCCGAGGGAATGAAAGGTGTCGCCTAGTTCAGGAGGAGGTGAGAGCAGCAGTGGAGGAGACGAGAACCTGCAAGGCGGTGGGAATGAAGAAACAGGGAGCTTGGACAGGATGGGAGAATGCAGTTGAGAGGAAAGGGACCTGGGCTGAGCTGTGGAAAGCCGAGCCACACCGCATCCAATTTCCAAGCCCATCAAACCTGCACACATGGGGCAAGGCAGAGTCATCAGCGTGCCCACTGTGTTCCAAGCGAGGAGCCCTGGAGCACATCCTCAGCAGCTGCACAAGGGCACTTGGTGAGAGAAGGTACCGATGGAGGCACGGTCAGGTCCTGAATGCCATCTCTGAAGCCATCAGCACAGCAGTTGAGTGGGCGAAGTGGTCCTGACCCTCCAAGCAGACCATTGTCTTTGTCAGAGCTGGGGAGCAGCCAATACCCACCAAGAGAACATCGGCAGGTATCCTGACCTCTGCAAGGGACTGAGAGCTGTTGGTGGACCTTGAACAGTAGCTGAAGTTCCCCAACCATATCGCAGCCACCACCCTGTGACCAGACATTGTCCTTGTATCTGAGTCTATGAAGCAGGTGGTGATGCTGGAGCTGACAGTCCCATGGGAAGATCGCTTGGAGGAGGCCTTTGAAAGGAAGCTCTCCGAGTACGCAGGACTGGTCAAAAACTGCCAGCAGGCTGGATGGAGAGCAAGGTGTCTCCCAGTGGAGGTTGGTTGTAGGGAATTCACAGCTCATTCCTTAGCCAGAGCCTACAGCAACTTGGGCATCGAGGGAGAGAGGAAGAGGAGAGCCATCCGCAGTACCTCTGGTTTGGCAGAGAGGGCCTCAAGATGGCTGTGGCTGAAAAGAGGGGAGCCATGGAGTCATGTGTAGCTAGCCATCTGGACACAAGTTGGGGTCTGATCAGCCCCAGCTGGGTCACCTGAAGGAGGGTGTATGATGTTGAAAGACCCAAAACACCCGATGATTCTAGGAACATCACTCAGGATGTGTCCAGAGGCACAGTAGATATATGTACACAACAGAGTATGGGTGAATTTCTAGTTGCCCTATTACTGTATATGGAGGACAATAGACAATAGACAATAGGTGCAGAAGTAGACCATTCGGCCTCTCGAGTCTGCACCGCCATTCTGAGATCATGGCTGATCATTCACTATCAATACCCAGTCCCTGCCTTGTCCCCATATCCCTTGATTCCCCTATCCATCAGATATCTATCCAGCTCCTTCTTGAAAGCATCCAGAGAATTGGCCTCCACCGTCTTCCGAGGCAGTGCATTCCACACCTCCACAACTCTCTGGGAGAAGAAGCTCTTCCTCAACTCTGTTTTAAATAACTGACCTCTTATTCTCAATCCATGCCCTCTGGTACTGGACCCTCCCAACATCTGGAACATATTTCCTGCCTCAATCCTATCAAATCCTTTAATTATCTTAAACGTTTCAATCAGATCCCCTCTCAATCTCCTCAATTCCAGCGTGTACAAGCCCAAACTCTCCAATCTCTCTGCGTAAGACAGCCCTGCCATCCCAGGAATCAACCTAGTGAATCTACGCTGCACTTCCTCAATTGCCAGAATGTCCTTCCTTAAACCTGGAGACCAAAACTGTACACAATATTCCAGGTGTGGTCTCACCAGGGCCCTGTACAAATGCAAAAGAACATCCTTGCTCTTGTATTCAATTCCCCTTGTAACAAAGGCCAACATTCCATTTGCCCTCTTCACTGCCTGTTGCACTTGCTCATTCACCTTCATTGACTGGTGAACTAGGACTCCTAGGTCTCTTTGCATTTCTCCCTTACCTAACTCGACACCGTTCAGACAATACTCTGCCCTCTTGTTCCAGCTTCCAAAGTGGATAACTTCACACTTATTCACATTGAATGACATCTGCCAAGTATCTGCCCACTCACTCAGCCTATCCAAGTCTCCCTGTATTCTCCTAACGTCCTCTTCACATGTCACACTGCCACCCAGTTTAGTATCATCAGCAAACTTGCTGATATAGTTTTCAATGCCCTCATCTAAATCATTAACATAAATCGTAAAGAGCTGTGGTCCCAATACAGAGCCCTGTGGTACCCCACTAGTCACCTCCAGCCAGTCTGAGAAACACCCATTCACTGCTACCCTTTGCTTTCTATCTGCCAACCAGTTTTCTATCCATGTTGAAACCCTGCCCCCAATGCCATGAGCTCTGATTTTACTCACCAATCTCCTATGTGGCACCTTATCGAATGCCTTCTGAAAATCTAGGTACACAACATCCACTGGCTTACCCTCATCTAACATCCTTGTTACACCCTCAAAAAACTCCAACAGATTAGTCAAGCATGATTTGCCCTTGGTAAATCCATGCTGGCTCGGCCTAATCCTATTTCTGCCATCTAGATGTGCCACTATTTCGTCCTTAATAATGGACTCAAGCATCTTCCCCACGACTGACGTTAGGCTAACAGGGCGATAGTTCTCTGTTTTCTCCTTCCCTCCCTTCTTGAAAAGTGGGACAACATTAGCCACTCTCCAATCTTCAGGAACTGATCCTGAATCTAAGGAACATTGGAAAATGATTAACAATGCAACCGCAATTTCCTGAGCCACCTCTTTTAGAACCCTCGGATGCAGACCATCTGGACCCGGGGATCTATTAGCCTTCAGTCCTACCAGTCTACTCATCACAGTTTCTTTCCTAATGTCAATCTGTCTCAATTCCTCTGATATCTTATGACCCTGGCCCATCCATACATCTGGGAGATTGCTTGTGTCCTCCCTGGTGAAGACAGATCTAAAGTATGCATTAAATTCTGTTGCCATTTCCCTGTTTCCCATAACAATTTCTCCCAATTCATTCTTCAAGGGGCCAACATTGTTCTTAACTATCTTCTTTCTCTTCACATAGCTAAAAAAGCTTTTGCTATCCCCTTTTACATTCCTGGCTAGACTGAGCTCATACTTGATTTTTTCTCTCCGTATTTTTTAGTTAAGATCTGCTGTTCCTTAAAACTTTCCCAATCATCTGTATTCCCACTCATCTTAGCCCTGTCATACTTCTTTTTCTTTAATGCTATACAATCTCTGACTTCCTTTGTCAATCACTGTGGCCCCTTCCCCCTCTTTGAATCCTTCCTTCTCATTGGAATGAACTGCATTTGCATCTTTTGTATTATGCCCAAGAATATCTGCCACTGCTGCCCATTTAACTTTGGCCAGCTCATCGCTCATGGCTCCGTAGTCTCCTTTATTTAATTGCAACACTGACACCTCTGATCTGCCCCTATCCCTCTCAAATTGTAGATAAAAACTTATCATGTTATGAACACTACTTCCTAATGGCTCCTTTACTTCAAGATCACTTATCAATTCCTGTTCATTACACATCACCAGGTCCAAAATAGCCTCGTTCCTGGTTGGCTCAAGCACAAGCTGTTCCAAAAATACATCCCTTAGACACTCCACAAACTCCCTATCCTGGGGTCCAGCACCTACCTGATTCTCCCAGTCCACCTGCATGTTGAAATCTCCCATAACGACTGCATTACCTTTAGCACATGCCAATGTTAACTCCCTAATCAATTTGTACCCAATATCCACGCTACTGTTTGGGGGACTGTACACAACACCCATTAGGGTCTTTTTACCCTTACTGTTCCTCAGCTCAATCCACACAGACTCTACTTCCCCTGTTCCCAAGTCACCTCTTGCTAAGGACTGAATCTCATTCCTCACCAACAGGGCCACCCCACCCCCTCTTCCCATATTTCTGTCTCTACGATAGCACGTATACCCTGGTACACTCAATTCCCAGGCCTGATCCCCTTGCAGCCATGTCTCTGTTATCCCAACAATATCGTAGTTCCCCATTTTCATCTGAGCTTCAAGCTCATCTGTCTTATTTCTGACACTACGCGCATTCAAGTATAGAATTCTTAGCCCATTCCTCCTCTCTTTGCTTAAAACACTGTCTACTGTACCTAACACAGCTCCTTGAACTTCCATCGGGCAAATTGCACCCTGAATTTTGATGACCTTCTCAAGATCACCCAAACCTTGTACACATTTAACCCCATGCACCTTCTGACCAACCCTCTGGATCTGGATCCCTGCCCCCTGCACATCTAGTTTAAACCCCCCCGAGCAGCACTGGCAAATACTCCTGCAAGAATGTTAGTACCCCTCCGGTTCAGATGTAGACCATCCCTTCGAAACAGATCCCAATGTCCCTGGAACAAAGACCAATTATCCAAAAACCTGAACCCTTCCTTCCTGCACCATGCTCTCAGCCTCGTATTAATGTGCATAATCATTCTATTCTTCGCCTCACTCACACGTGGCACAGGTAGCAATCCCGAGATTGTCACCCTGGAGGTCCTGCCTTTCAGCTTCACTCCTAACTCCCTGAACTCTCTAAGCAGGACCTCACCTTACCTACATCATTGGTCCCTACATGGACCACTACATCTGGGTTCATGCCCTCACTCTCAAGAATAGCCTGCACCCGATCTGAGATGTCCCGGACCCTGGCACCAGGGAGGCAACATACCATCCGAGACTCCCGATCTGCCCCACAAAATCTCCTATCTGCCCCCCTAACTATAGAGTCCCCTAAAACTATCGCTCTCTTCTCTTCCCTCCTCCCCTTTCCAGTTGAGGGTTCAACCTCTGTGCCAGAGGCAGGACCACTACAACTCATTCCTGGTAGATCATCCCCATCAACAGTATCCAGTACGGTATACTTATTGTTAATGGGAATGGCCGCAGGGGTGCTCTGCTCTCTCTGCCTGCTCCCCCTGCCTCTCTGGACCGTCACCCATCTACCTACTTCTTGGTTTTTTGGTGTGACTACCTCCTGATAACTCCTATCTATCTCTGCCTCCACCTCCCGAATGATCCGTAGTTCATCCAGCTCCTGCTCCAACTCCCTAACTCGGTCTGATAGGAGCTGCAGCTGGACGCACCTTTTGCAGGTGTGGTCATCAGGGACAACTGTGTTGACCCTGACCTCCCACATACTGCATACGGAGCACACCACTGCTCTGACTGTCTCCCCCATACCTGAACTGAATTAATAGAATAAGTCTAAAAAGCACCTAGCGACCTTACCTTCTTCCCCTCAGCGAGCAATCACACAGGCTTACCGAAGTCCCCTTACGCCGAAGCCCACTTAGCCAAAGCCCAGGACTCTGCTTCCACGGACATGGAGACTGGGGAGAGGGTGCAGAGGAGGTTTACCATATTGCTGGTTGGATTAGAGGGTATGAGCTGTCAGGAAAGATTGGACAAACTTGGGTTGCTCTCTCTAGAAAGCTTGAGGCTGAAGGAAGATCTGATGGTGATTTTTAAAATAATGAAAGGCACAAATAAAGTAGCAGTCAGAAACATTTCCCTAGCAGGGAAATGTCAAACACAAGAGGAAATGTTTTTGAAGTTAGAAGGAGAAGTTTAAAGGTGACATGAGGGGCAAGATTTTCCGCAGAGAATGGTACGTGCTTAGAATCGGCTACCCGAGTTAGTAGTGGAATTTAAGTGGTACTTAGATAAGATGCATGAATATGAAGGAAGTAGGTGATATACAGGAAGAGGGCATTTGGTATAACAGGCATCGAGATTGCACAGCGTTGTGAGCCAAATGCTCTCCCCAGGGTTGTAGTCTTCTAGTTCTATGGTCTATTTCCAAGTTTGCTGATAATACAAGACTAGGGATTGTGACAAGGGAGGAGAATTCATAAAAACTTCAAAAGGATATAGATGTGGTTGGTGAGTCAGTGAAGCGTACCTTGGAAAAATATGAGGTCTTCCACTCTGGTGTGCAGAACTATAAAGCATTTATAAATTATCACAGATTGGGAAATGTTGGTGTTTGCAAGAACTTTGGTGTCCTTCTACACAGGACATTAAAAGCCTACATGTGTGTGCAGCAAGCAATTACAAAGGCGCATGGAGTGCTGGCTTTCATTACTAACAGTCTTAGAGGAGTAAGGCTGAATAATTACAATGATAGTAAAGTCATTGAGATTTTTTACACTGGTAAAAAGCACCTGAGTACAGACAGTATTTTCTTGTTTGTCTGTGCCTACATTATTGCATTTCTATTGTATTAATCGAAGTCTAAAAATACTCATTTAAAGTTATGTCTCAACCATGATCATTGTGTTTGCTTTGAACATGAAATTTTTATATAGTATTGCAATATTGGAATCTATGTTTTAAAGGTATTCTATTAGGTATTGGAATTGAAATTCTTTCTGCAATCAGTGGATGTAATAAATGGCCTTATATTTTTTCAAAATTGCAACCAAGATTTTAAAAAGCAGAAGAGTTTATTGGAAGGTAACTAAAATATCATATAAATTGTCAATTTAATATATACTAGTTTTGCTGTTTGTCAAAATGATACCATGCAGCTGCTGTGCTATCACGTTTTAATGGAATATCTCTTTAAAGAAACAACCCCATTTGAAGCAGCTAATGAAAAGATAAGGTATACAATCTCCGTTGGCGTAGTCATAATCCTTGTGAGCAATAGTTGTAGTTCCCTTTGAAAAATTTAAAATTACTGCATATACCCGTGAATAAGCTGTGAATGATGCTTAGTCTGTTATGCAATTCTATTGAGGTTATCCATGCTGAGTGAATCAATTAGAAAATAGACCCAGATTTTTCATCAGGATTTGGTGTTTGTAGAGCGGGAGTATAAATTCACGGATTCTAATATCAATTGCCTGCAGTATTCCTGAAGCAACAGTCTTGAGGCAAACTGGACATTTTAAGGATGCACAGACCTGTAAAGCTTTCTTTCAGAATGCCTTGTATTTAATAATGAAATATTAAAATATCATGGGATAAAGAATGGATTTTTACATGAGGGGAAGTTTTTGAAAGCCTAGGGGCTATGTTAGGTGATTATTTCAGCCTGTCTTCAGTGTTGGCATCTGTTTGCTTATTCTCTCAGATAAACCCCCTTTATATTTGTACATCCTGACATGTCAGAATAAATATTGTATTGCTTCTCAAATATCCTTTCTAAAAGCACTTCTGCCCTCTCAGCAAGACACATTTATAAAAGGAAAAATAAGGAAGCATTAGTTTTGAAATTAAATTTAAAATGGCTACCTTTGCACCAAATATTAATTTTTGCCTCTGGTTCACAAGGTTTTGCATTGACTGTCTTGTAAGGTTAATGACAACCGCTCATTACCCTGAATGTATATGTAATAATTTGGCCTTGTAGTGACAGTTGTGAAAGGCATCCACTTGTCAAACCCCTATATTTTTCCTAGCAGATGGTCACGGTAAGCAAGAGTTTTCATATGTATTCCAATGTTAGCTATCCACAACATGTGCAAAAGGATAAATGTTTTTCCTGGTGGGGGTGGATTACAAATGGAATACTAATAGAATGTCAGAAAATGACGCCAATATTAATCTCAGCCATTTTATGTTGTTACCTCAATAGAGAATGTGACTGAAGGCTTAATCTTCAGGGAAAAAAAAACAAAAATAAGCATTGCTTTAGTCTAAAAATAATTCCAAGCTGTGGCGAAGATGACACGGAATCTTTAACTGCTCAGCTCTAGCGAGACAAATTTCATGGTTTCAACTATTTTGCTGTGTACCGAATATGGGTGGCCTCCAAAGCAATTTGAAGGTAGTGGAAGTAAAACTGGGCATGTTCCATGGTGAGGGATGATCGACTCTGCCAGATTACTGGACAGGTCCTGATGTTGACCAGACAACAGAAAGGTTCTTCTTACAACCTTGGAGCTGAACGTGGATGAGAAGTAGTTATGCAAATTTACAATTCTGACATTAAACACATTATACCCTCTTTCTTCCATGATTCCAAAGGAAGGATCTGTAATGGAAAACAGTTGGAAAGTATTTCAACCACAGAAGCTATAGGAATAGCAGCATCCAGAGCCAATGCAGCTGGTGGGACTAATTTGTGTTGGCATGTGCCTCTGGTGGCATAGAGAACTCACACTTCCTGAAGCAGTTTCTGTACAAACGGCAAGCTCATTTAAAACCATTGCTGTTTTAAGATTCCAGATCTGGAAATTCCTTCAGCACCGGAAAGGCTGATGAACGTAATGCAGTTAGATGTTTCATAGGACTATCAAAAGATTATATTAAATGGCAACTTTAACATAGGATCCAACAAATAGAATCTTATACATTCAGCTCAATAGACAAGCAGAACAGTACAACACGTTCTCCAGCAGAATGTCCTAAACACTTGGTATTTTTCAATGAATAATGGATTAACTCCGAGAGGGAAGAGATGAAGTGCTTCACTTCCTAAGTGATATTCTGCTAACTAGAGTACTTAACTGGCAAAATTGCAAGACTGGGGAAGCACTGCAACAGCAAGACAACACAAAGACATGGAATCACAACAGTATGAAAAGATCTTTTGGTATATCCAGATTTTGTTAGCTTCTTCAAAGAAACACTTTGCTTGATTCCATTCTACAGCTCTATCTCTGTAATTCTGTAAACTCCTTTTCTTTTGAATATTAATCTAATTATTTTAAAAGTCATAATGTTCCTCAACTTATTTTAGTCTTACAGCACATTCCTGATCATCTGTACTCAACATGAGAAAAAAGATTTTGCTCACATTACCTTTAGTTCTCTTATCACTGTAAATTCGGGTTCATAATGTAAATCAGCTCTGCAGCCACTCTAAGACCTTCAATATTTTTACAAATGTGCAGTTCCTAGAATTGGATATGATACTCTCTCTGTGGCCAAATCACTTTTTATCAAGGTTTTAAATGACCTTAATGCTTTTGTGCATTATCACTATATAAATGAAACAACCCAGTTTCTTTGGCTGTGGAAGTCTCGGGAAGGCAACTTCTGGCCCCGCCAATCTCGTGAGATTGAGGTGCTCTCGGTCCCACCCCAAACCCCAGTTTGTGTGGATGCTGTGTCATTTGCTACCCTGTTACAAGTTAATGCCACAAAATAACAGATAGCACACTGCATACAATTTAAAGGAATTATATTTAAGTATCTTAACTAAATGGTTAATAAAGAATAACGAAAAGAAAAGGGCCCATTCTAATTAAACAGTCAAACGTGCATAAATTGAAGCTCATCTTGAACTTCCCTGTCACTCAGTCAACGTGAAAGCACACACCACCTTCCGAACATTGCTCGCAATCTATCTCGAACAAGTGGATCGTATGCTATGACCGGTTCTCCCCAGCGTCATCTCCTCTTGAACAAAAGCTCCAAGCCCAACCTTAGTGTCCCTACCAAAGAAACTTCCCCTTAATCCGGTCATCCTAATTGGATGGCACACATTTAGAACCATAGAACATTACAGCACAGGAACAGGACTTTTGGCCCTTCTTGGCTGTGCCGAACCATTTTTCTGCCTAGTCCCACTGACCTGCACCTGGACCATATCCCTCCATACACCTCTCATCCATATACCTGTCCAAGTTTTTCTTAAAAGTTAAAAGTGAGCCCACATTTACCACTTCATCTGGTAGCTCGTTCCACACTCCCAATACTGTCTGTGTGAAGAACCCCCCCCCAATGTTCCCTTTAAACTTTTCCCCCTTCACCCTTAACCCATGTCCTCTGGTTTTTTTCTCCTCTAGCCTCAGTGGAAAAAGCCTGCTTGCATTCGCTCTATCTATACCCATCATAATTTTATACACCTCTATCAAATCTCCCCTTGGTCTTCTATGCTCCTCATCTCTTATCTTCAACAGTAACCTAAACAAGCATGAAAACAGAACAGACTGCTCTTAAAGAACTGCCAAAATGAAATACATACAGCATTACAGTAAAAATATGAACCAGGGCATTACATATAAAAATACAGCATCACTCCATAGGTAAATCCCAGAATCATATATGTTCTTGTAACCACTTTATCGAAGAGTCCCATCACCCATAAAATTACCCAAAAAACTTCCATTTTATTGTTTGTGCAACTGTTTTCATCTTTCTTCGCTCTTCTTGCCACCACAATGAATCAGTTCACACTTCCCATATTCCTGCCCATATCAAAATTCACAGTTCAGAGTAAATTTATTATCAAAGTACATAAAATTTTATGAAAAAATATATATAAACAGGAAAAATAAATTGGCAAATAACCAACATGCAAAAGAAGACAAAGAGTGTAGATTATAGAGTTTGTTCAGAGTAGTGGTAATTGAGGTTCTCCATGCCGGTTCAGAAGCCTGAAGGGTAAGAGCTGCTCCTGAACCTGGTGCTTCGATACCTCCTGCCTGATGGTAGTAGTGAGAGGAGGGCATGGCTTGGATGATGAGGGTATTGATGATGGATGCCATTATTCTTGAGGTAGCATTCCTTGTAAATGTACTCAGTGGGATTACGAGGGAGGTGGGGAGGCCCACAATGGACTGGGCTGTATCCATCACTTTCTGCAGGCTTTTACGTTCCCGGGCATTGGTGTTTCCAGACCAGAACGTGATGCAGCCAGTTAGGATTCTCCGCACTATGCATCTATTGAAGTTTGTCAAAGGTTTTACTGACATGCTGAATCTACACAAACTTCTAAGGAAGTAAAGGCGCTGTCGTGCCTTCTTTGTAATGATACTTATGGCACTGGTCCCAGGTCAGATCCTTTGATATACTGCCGGCTGGGAATTGAAACCCTCTCCACCTCCATTCCCCTAATGAACACTGGCTGATGGACCCCTGGCTTCTTCCTCCTGTAGCTCTTTGGTTTTGCTAGCATTGATTGAGAGTTGGTGACTCCACTCAACTAGATTTTCAATCTCCCCCCTATGTGTGATTCATTGCTTCCTTTGATTCAGCCAACAACAGTGGTAAAAATGGCATTGTAGCTGTACTTGGCCACACAATCACAAGAATAATGTGAATAGGACAGGAGGCTAAGCACACACAGCATTATGGTATACCGTACCTGTGCTAATGGTGAATGTGGAGGATACATTGTTGTTGATCCATACTAACTTGGGTCTGCCAGTGAAGAAATAGAGGATCCAGCTGCACAGAGACTGAAATCACAGGGTCATTGAGGGCTCTAGGAGTTCATGAAAGTGCCTCCATGGTCAAAGCAAGCATACAAACCACTGAGCTCATCTGGGAACAAAATCTCATTGCCATTTATAGAGTCAAAGACTCATAGAGCACTAAAGCACAGAAACAGGCCCTCTGGCCTACCTAGTCCTTTTTGGCATATCATTGCCAGTTATGCTGCTAGCTGATGGTATTCAAGCCCTGCCACAGCTGTTGAGCATTCACCTGTGATTCAAGTTTTGACTGGAATTGCCACTTCACACATGAGATGGCCTTCGGGAGGTCATACCTGGGCCTCTTGTACTTTCCATATCACCAGTTATAAATGCCACAATCTGGCCCTCCGCAGGTTCATCCAGGCTTCTGGTTCGGGAAGACTGAATTGTTTTCTGGAAATATTCTCATCCACACATGCCTCTGTAAATTTACACTGGCCTATCAATGTTCAAAGTCCACGGTAAATGTCTTATTTGTCTATTTATTATTTATTTAACTGTGTCCTGTTGCTAACTATTACCATTTCCTACTCATTACTGCAGTCAGTTCACACCTTTCCTACCGCCATTACAAAAGAATTAATAAAAATGCCATCTAAGACATATAGAAATATTCAAAGAAAGTTTAAAAAACACACAAAAATACTTGAATATTTAAATAATCTCGATTAAAGTAAACTAAATTAAATAACCTTATTTCTTAGTCCATCAGAGCTATTATCCTGATAGAATTTATTCAGCATAGGACAGCTGAAGTGGTACAGACGATCCTCTGCACCATTTACTACATCAAGCACTTGCACTACATTTCCACTGCAACTGGAACACGATATTCTGCATTCTGCTATCATTTTTCATTGTGTGCTATCTGGATGTACTTTTATTTGGAGTGATATGATTGAAAGGCGTGCAAAGCAAAAGTGTTCACCTATCTTGGTTCAATTGACAATCATAAAACAATTACCACTTTGAACCATGACAGACTGAAGGTGACCTAACAAATTAATATTTGTTATGATTATGATTTTTAACAACCTGGCTAGCATGCCAGTTTTCTTTGTCTTCTAAGTGGCTCAATGGTAGCATTCTCAGCTCTGAATCTACAGATTATAGAAACAAGGCTCTTAAAGAATCCTGAATTCTTAGTCTGGGCTGAAACATTAGTGCAATTAAAGATTGTGGAAATTAGGGGGCAACATCTAAGACATCTTCATGGAGTGGTGCCTCAGAAAGGCGGCAACCACTATTAAGGATCCCCATCGCTTAGGACATGCCCTCTTCTCGTTGTTATCATGAGGAAGGAGGTACAGAAGCCTGAAGGCAGACACTCAGTGATTCAGGAACAGCTTCTTCCCCTCTGCCATCTGATTTATCAACGGACATTGAATCCATGAAATCTACCTCACTACTTCTGTTATTTCAGATTTTGTATGACTATTTTTAATTTAACTGTTTAATATACATATACATACTTACTGCCATTCATTTATTTATTTATTCTTTTATCGAAATTGATTGTGTATTGCATTGTACTGCTGTCACTATGTTAACAAATTTCACGATGTGTGCTGGAAATATTAAACCCGATTCTGATTCTGAATAGTGACTCTCTAGTTGGCATGAAGGTCAGGAGAAAAGCAGGCAAATGCAAGCAAACAGCTGTTCTCTGGAGTACTGGGTAGAATACCTATTAACTTTACTTCCAACAATGGTAGAGAAAATAAGAGAGAACTTGCTTGTAAGCAGTGGCCTGTTGGTTTAGAATGTTTGTCAGGTAATGTTTGGCACAATCTGTGTGCACATTGATGAGTTTGTTAAGAGGGCCTTTAAACAGTTGCTAAGTTCTTCATTAATATGTACAAGAATGTGCATGTGCAGGCTTGAAAAAGGCTGATATGATATTGAATGCATTTGAATTTGAGATGTGTAATAACAAAAACTGGTCATTCTTAGTCCAATTTTAAACCTCAGAATAGGTGAAAAGTCAGATTCATGATAATTTATCAGTCATTTTTAGTACCTCACTGTACAAATTGGCTTTCATTGCTTCAAAAGAGTTTCTTTGGCCTGGAAGTATTTGAGACACCCCAAAAACTCTGAAGAGTGCCGTATAAATGTGAGGATCAGTACTGGAGATGTTGGCACGGGAGATGATACTGGCACTAGGTCACTTATCCTTCTGTAAACTTATAGAATTTTGAAGAGGCACCTTTGATGGCATTTTTCTGTTGATTAAGAAACTTGTTCGCAGTCCAGGTATGCAAATTATATCAGAAAGCAGGGATCTGGGCTAGCCATTAGATCGTAAGACATAGGAGCAAAATTAGGCCATTTGGCCCATTGAATGTGCCCTGCCACTCAATCATGGCTGATCCTTTTTCCCTCTCCAGCCCCATTCCCCAGCCTCTCCCCATAACCTTCGATGCCAATCAGGCTCTGTTTTAATATACCCAACAACCTAGACTCCAAGGCTGCCCGTGATAATAAATTCCACAAATTCACCACACTCTGGCTAAAGAAATTTCTCTGCATCTCTGTTTTAAATGGAAACCCCTCTATCCTGAAGCTCTGCCCTCTTGCCCTACACTCCTCCACCATAGGAAACATCGTTTCCACATCTACTGTGTCTAGGCTTTCAACATTCGAAAGGTTGCAATGAGATCCCCCCTTATCTTTCTAATTTTCAGCAAGTACAGACCCAGTGCTATCAAATGTTCCTCATATGATAACCCTTTCATTCCCAGAATCATTCTCGTGAATCTAATCTGAACCCTCTCCAATGTCAGCACCTCCTTTCTTAGATAAGGAGCCATTAAACTGTTCACAATACTCAAGGTGAGGCCTCACCAGTGTCTTATAAAGCCTCAGCATCACATCCCTGCTCTTGTATTCAAACCCTCTTGAAATGAATGTTAACATTGCATATGCCTTTCTCACCTCCAACTCAACCTGCAAGTTAACCTTTAGGGTGTTCTGCACAAGGACTCGCAAGTCCCTTTGATTCTCAGATTTTTGGATTCTTTCCCCCAGATGATGTGCCGGGCGACATTAGATCAGAACCTTTACCTCAGTTGTCCAAAGGCTGTACAGGCGCTCTGACTTTTAACATCAGTATCCACCTTTGTTGTGAGTAACTCCAGGAAAATGCATAAAATCCTTTTTTTCCAGGGATTGCTGGTGAACCTTTATTGTGCTGCAGCAGAAAAGGTTTGGTAAAGGACTTGGTCTTGTGAATGTTGAGTACAGGGACCATCATTCATATGCGTAAATGATGTCTTGGAGCTCAAGCTCTTAGCGTGCAGAAACACATTAATTGCCTGATTTTTGCAGCCGATGTCAAAGGGGAAAGACAAGGTGATATAACGTGTATGATAGTCACACAGTCCCATGTCACACATCATGTCTTCAACTTCCACTGGCAGTGGGCTTATATACATACAGAGTCCGGCCCTGTGGCTCAGATGGGTAGGGAAAGGGAGAGGATGGCAGCATTGATAGGGAACTCTATAGTTAGGGGGTCAGATAGGCAATTCTGTGGATGCAGAAAAGTTCGCCTCCCAGGTGCCAGGGTCTGGGACGTTTCAGATCGCGTCCATAATATCCTGAAGTGAGAAGGAGAACAGCTAGAGGACTTGGTACATATTGGTACCAATGACATAGGTAGGAAAAGGGAGGAGGTCCTGAAAAAAGAATACAGGGAGTTAGGAAAGAAGTTGAGAAGCAGGACCGCAGAGGTAGTAATCTCGGGATTATTGCCTGTGCCACGTGACAGTGAGTATAGGAATAGAGTGAGGTGAAGGAGAAATGAGTGGCTGAGGGATTGGAGCAAGGGGCAGGGATTCAGATTTCCGGATCATTGGGATCTCTTCTGGGACAGGTATGACTTGTGCAAAAAGAACAGGTTGCACTTGAATCCGAGGGGGACCAATATCCTGGCGGGAAGGTTTGCGAAGGATACTGGGGAGAGTTTAAACTAGAATTGCTGGGGGGGTGGGAACCAAACTGAAGTGACGGAGGAAAGGGAAGTTGACTCACAAATAGATGAAGTATGGAGACAGTGCAAAAGGAAGGATAGGCAGGTGATAGAGAAGGGACGCACTCAGTTTGATGGTTTGAGATGTGTCTATTTTAATGCGAGGAGTATCATGAATAAAGCAAATTAGCTTAGAGCATGGATCAACACTTGAAGCTATGCTGTTGTGGCCATTACAGAGATATGGATGGCTTAGAGACAGGAATAGTTTTTTCAAGTGCCAGGCTTTCAGAAAGGACAGGGAGGGGGGTGGAAAGAGTTGGGGGCATGGCACTGTTGATCAGGGATAGTGTCAAGGCTGCAGAAAAGGAGGAAGTCATGGAGGGGTTGTCTACAGAATCTCTGTGGGTGGAAGTTAGGAACAGGAAGGGGTCAAAACTCCACTGGGTGTGTTTTAGAGACCACCCATTAGTAACAGGGACATCGAGGAGCAGATAGGGAGACAGATTCTGGAAAGGAGTAATAATAACAGGGTTGTTGTGGTGGGAGAATTTATTTCCCAAATATTGATTGGCATCTCCCTGGATTAATGGGTTTAGCTGGGGTAGAGTTTGTTAGGTGTGTTCAGGAAGGTTTCTGACATATAAGCCTACAAGAGAGAGGCTGTACTTGATCTGGTATTGGGAAATGAACCTGGTCAGGTGTCAGATCTCTCAGTGGGAGAGCATTTTGATCACAATTATATCTCCTTTACCATAGCATTGGAGAGGGATAGGAACAGACAAGTTAGTGAAACATTTAATTGGAGCAAGGGGAACTGTGAGGCTATCAGGCAGGAACTTGGAAGCATAAATTGGAAACAAATGTTCTCAGAGATACATACGGAAGAAATGTGGCAAATGTTCGGGGGATATTTGCATGGGGTTCTGAGTACGTATGTTCCAAAGAGACATGGAAAGCCTGGTAGGGTACAAGATCCGTGGTGTACAAAGGCCATTGTAAATCTAGTCAGGAAGAAAAGAAGAGCATACGAAAGGTTCAAAAAACTAGGTAATGATATGAATCTAGAAGATTATAAGGCTAGCAGGAAGGAGCTTAAGAATGAAATTAGGAGAGCCAGAAGGGGCCATGAGAAGGCCATGGTGGACAGGATTAAAGAAAACCTCAAGGCATTCTTCATGTATGTGAAGACCAAGAGGATAAGATGTGAGAGAATAGGACCAATCAAGTGTGACAATGGAACAGTGTGTATGGAACTGGAGGAAATAGTGGAGGTAATTAATGAATACTTTCCTTCAGTATTCACTATGGAAAAGGATCATGGTGATTCTAGTAATGACTTGCAGCGGACTGAAAAGCTTGAGAATGTATATATTAAGAAAGAGGACATGCTGGAGCTTTTGGAAAGCATCAAGTTGAATAAGTCACCAGTACCAGATGGGATGTACCACAGGCTGCTGTGGGAAGCGAGGGAGGAATTTGCTCAGCCTCTGGCACTGACCTTTGCATCATCAATGAGGATGGGAGAGGTTCCAGAGGATTGGAGGGTTGTGGATGTTGTTCCCTTATTCAAGAAAGGGAGTAGAGATAGCCCAGGAAATTTTAGGCCAGTGAGTCTTACTTCAGTGGTTGGTAAGTTGATGGAGAAGATCTTGAGAGGCAGAATTTATGAACATTTGGAGATACATAATATGATTAGGAATAGTCAGCATGGCTTTGTTAAAGGCAGGTCGTGCCTTACGAGCCTGTTTGAATTTTTTGAAGATGTGACTAAGCACATTGACGAAGGTAGAGTCGTAGATGTAGCATATATGGATTTTATCAAGGCATTTGATAAGGTACCCCATGCAAGGCTTATTGAGAAAGTAAGGAGGCATGGGATCTAAGGGAGCATTGCTTTGTGGATCCAAAAATGGCTTGCCTGTGGAAGGCAAAGAGTAGTTGTAGATGGGTCATATTCTCCATGGAAGCCAGTGACCAGTGGTGTGCCTCAGGGATCTGTTCTGGGACCCCTACTCTTTGTGATTGTTATAAATGACCTAGGTAAGGAAGTGGAGGGATGGGTTTGTAAATCTGTTGATGACACAAAAGTTGGAGGTGTTGTGGATAGTGTGAAGGGCTGTCAGAGGTGACAATAGGACATTGATAAGATGCAAAACTGGGCTGAGAAGTGGCAGATGGAGTTAAACCCAAACAAGTGTGAAGTGGTTCATTTTGGTAGGTCAAATATCATGGCAGAAGATAGTATTAATAGTAAGACTCCTGACAGTGTGGTGGATCAGAGGGATCTCGGGGTCCGGTCCATAGGACACTCAAAGCTGCTGCGCAGGTTGACTCTGTGGTTAAGAAGGCATATGGTTAATTGGCCTTCATCAACTGCGGGATTGAGCTTAAGAGCCAAGAGGTAATGTTGCAGATATATAGGACCCTGGTCAGACCCCACTTGGAGTACTGTGCTCAGTTCTGGTCTCCTCAGTATAGAAAGTCATGGAAACCATAGAAAGGGTGCAGAGGAGATTTACAAGGATGTTGCCTGGATTGCGGAGCATGCCTTATAATAGGTTGAGTAAACTTGGCCTTTTCTCCTTGGAGCAACAGAGGATGAGAGGTGACTTGATAGAGGTGTACAAGATAGTGAGAGGCATTGACCATGTGGATGGTCAGAGACTTTTCTGCAGGGTTGAAATGGCTAGCATGAGAGGGCATAGTTTTAAGGTGCTTGGAAGTAGGTACAGAGGAGATGTCAGGGGTAAGTTTTTTACCCAGAGAGTGGTGAGTGGGTGGGATGGGCTGTCAGCAGCAGTGGTGGAAGCAGAAACGATAGGGTCTTTTAGGAGACACCTGGATGGGTACCTGGAACTTAGAAGAATAGAGGGTTATGGGTAAAGCCTAGGTAGTTCTAAGGTAAGGACATGTTCAGCGCAGCTTTGTGGGCTAAAGGGCCTGTATTGTGCTGTAGGTTTTTTATGTTCTGTATCTGAGCCACTGGGTGTAATAGTGAGCAGATTGATTATAGTGTCTTATTTCCGCTGGGCTGCAAAGTGATGTTCTGTATCATTAAATGGGATTCAAAGGGCAATTCTTCCTTCACACTCATCCTTACCAGAAATTGCCTGGTATCTACAGGCTGGGATATGGCAGAAGACAAGGCTGGTAACAGAAGTCTCTGAATAATGATTTATCTCACTTCAGCAGTTCTTCGGCCTGCCTTTTTTCGCCTGATATTTGAGTTATTGTCACCTTCCTCCCAGCTTGAACTGGTCTGGCCTTTCTCCTCTGAGCACGCTCCATTAACAAAGCATTTTCACTCACAGTACTGACACTCCTGGAGGTTTCTTTGCTTTTTGCAGCGTTCTCTGTCAACTCTAGTATCGTGCACAAAAATCCCAGGAGATCAGCAGTTTCTGTGATACTCATATCTCACCGTCTGGCACCCACAATCATTCCACAGTTGTCACATCTCTTTCCCTTTCTGATGTTTGCTCTGAACAGCAATCGAACCTCTTGACCATGTCCGCATGCATTTATGCATTGAGTTGTTACCACCTGATTCGCTGATTCGATATTGGCATTAACAAACAGATGTACTGGTGTACCTAATAAAATGGCCACTGAGTGTAAATCTACCTGCCTGAGACAGGCTCAACTAAATGTGTTTGTGCCTTGCAAGTCTCTCCCTGAACAACTCTGAATTGTGAGCTGCATCGTTACATTCTCTGGAATGCTTTGGGCTCAATGGAGAGGATTAACAGCTGCAATTGAAAGTGGATTGTGAGGACTGTACACTTCTACAGCATTCCTGTATGATTATTGGTGAAATATCTTCAGAACACAGATTACAGCAAGTAACTGCTGCTCATTTTGTGGGTAACAGGTCTCCTCATCTGTTACGACTCAACTTATGGAAGCTCTCTGTCGACGTTTCCACAATGAAATTGCTCCAAGACCTCTTTCTGCCAGTACTGCCAGCCCTTGTACCATCAAAGCCAGGTTCTGCTGTGACGTTTTGATCCTTTTGACTGTGCGCTCAAGAACATCCAATGAACGCCATTCCGCCTCTTTCCATGGTGTCTCTGACTGCTTCTGATGGGGTAGCAACTATACTCAAATAGCTGATGAAGCGCTGAAAATATTTTACTCCTGCAGGATTCATAGGGATTGGCAATTTGACTGGCTGAGTCAGGCTGTATTGTGATCTACTGTGATCAAATGACCCATGAAGGATATTGTTGCTTGTTCTAATTCAGCTGATTTTCTTAGCTTTCAGAGCTCTCAGCTTCTGCTTGAGGATTATCCCAGCCCCCTTCCACTGCCTCTCCAATGCAGACCAGTATGCCTAACTTCAATACGTACCAAGGACTTTACTGAGATCAACAAGTCCAGCATCCAGTCTTTATTGCACATGTTTATTTCAAGAGATGCTCTTTTCTATTGAATGGTGTGCTTAAACAGATTAGCTTTAAACTCTCCTCATCAAGATCTTTGTGCCAGAATCCACTCTTTGCATTCAACAGATTGAAATGTTTTGCTTCCCGTGGATCTAGCAAAACTTCCTCTTTTGTCTTCATTTGGCAGTGGTTGATTTCTCAATGCACACCAAGCTAGGACCTCAGGGTGAGGCATTCCACTGAAGGTATTGTCTTTGCTGTTGTCAGTCTCTCTAACTTGGCTTTATTGGTTTTGGTTTATCATGGTCACATGAACCAAGTTGCAGTGAACTCAATACCTCCTATGCCTGCTTTGAAAGGGAGAACACAACTACAGCTGTGAAGATTCCTGCCGCGTCCGGTGACCCTGTGATCTCCGTTTCAGAGGCTGATGTTAGACTGTCTTTAAGGAGAGTGTACCCTCGCAAGGTAGAAGGTCCAGATGGAGTACCTGGTAAGGCTCTGAAAACCTGTGCCAACCAACTGGCGGGAGTATTCAAGGACATTTTCAACCTCACACTGCTATGGGCAGAAGTTCCCACTTGCTTCAAAAAGGCAACAATTATACCAGTGCCAAAGAAGAGTAACATGTGCTGCCTTAATGCCTATTGTCTGGTAGCACTCACATCGACAGTGTTGAAATTGGGAGAGGTTGGCTATGATTAGACTGAACTCCTACCTCAGTAAGGACCTGAATCCATTGCAATTTGTCTATTGCCACAATAGGTCAATAGAAAATACAATCTTAATGGCTCTCTACACGGCTTTAGACCACCTAGACAACACAAACACCTATGTCAGGATGCTGTTCATCGACTATTGCTCAGCATCTAACACCATCATTCCCACAATCCTGATTGAGGAATTGCAGAACTGGTCCTCTGTACCCCCAGCTGCAATTGGATCCTTGACTTCCTAACCAGAAGACCACAGTCTGTGTGGATTAGTGATAACATATCCTCCTCACTGACAATCAACATTGGTGCACCTCAGGGGTGTGTGCTTAGCCCACTGCTCTACTCTCTCTATACACAAGACTGTGTGGCTAGGCATAGCTCAAATACCACCTATAAACTTGCTGATGATACAACCATTGTTGGTAGAAGCTCAGGTGGTAACAAGAGAGCGTACAGGAGTGAGATATGTCAACTAGTGGAGTGGTGCCACAGCAACAACCTGGCACCCAAGGTCAATAAGACAAAAGAGCTGATCGTGGACTTCCGGAAGGGTAAGACGAAGGAACACATACCGATCCTCATAGAGGGATCAGAAGTGGAGACAGTGAGCAGTTTCCAGTTCCTGGGTGTCAAGATCTCTGAGGATCTAACCTGGTCCCAACATGTCAATGTAGTTATAAAGAAGGCAAGACAGTGTCTATACTTTATGAGGAGCTTGAAGACATTTGGCATGTCAACAAATGCACTCAAAAACTTCTATAGTTGTACTGCGGCGAACATTCTGACAGGCTGCATCACTGTCTGTTATGGAGGGGCTACTGCACAGGATTGAAAGAAGCTGCAGAAGGTTGTAAATCTAGTCAGCTCCATCTTGGGCACTAGCCTACAAAGTGCCCAGGACGTCTTTAGGGAGCGGTGTCTCAGAAAGGCAGCATCCATTATTAAGGACCTCCAGCACCCAGGGCGTGCCCTTTTCTCACTGTTACCATCAGGTAGGAGATACAGAAGCCTGAAGGCTCACACTCAGTGATTCTGGAACAGCTTCTTCCCCTCTGCCATCTGATCCCTAAATGGACATTGAAGCTTAGGACATTACCTCACTTTTTTTTAATATACAGTATTTCTGTTTTTCCACATTTTTTTAATTTATTCAATATATATAATTGATTTAATTGTTTATTTATTATTATTGTTTTATTTTATTTATTATTTTTTCTCTCTGCTAGATTATGTATCGCATTGAACTGCTGCTGCTAAGTTAACAAATTTCACGTCACATGCCGGTGATAGTAAACCTGATTCTGATTTTGATTCTGGCTTAGTGTTTATATAGATCAAATCATTACACTGTTAGATAAAACAAGAACAATGCAAAATAAAGTGTAAAAGCTACTGAAAATGTGTAGTGCAAGATCGTAATGAGGTCGATTGTGAGGCCAACAGCCTATCTTATTCTACAAGATATGCTTTCAAGAGTATGATAACAGTGGGATAGAAGCTGTCCTTGATGCTGGTGATACATGCATTTTCACTTTTGTATCTTCTATCCAATGGGAAAGAGGAAAAGAGAGAATCTCTGAGGTTGGTTGACAGACACCTTCAGGACTAATTGTTATTTTCTTTCTCCGCTTTGTAAAATATATCTGTATGTTTTTCTGAGCTGCATAGCTGAAGTACTTGCTTGTGTTCTGCAATTTTCATTATCCTGTGGCATTATCACGCACTTCCAATTATAGGTGTGATATATACCTCACTACGACAAATTCCACATCAAATTTCCCTCAGTTCTTCAGGATGACTAGCTTCAAACTGAATCACTCCAACAGTTTCAATGTAGTCTGTTGCACATCGACAGCATATGATACATTCATTTGCCTATCTCTCTTACATTCAGATGGTATTACAAATTGTTCCTGAGACAGGGTGACAAGTCACTGATATCCCTTGCACCAACATCTTGGCAAAGATACATGTGTTCAGCTGGAAGCCCAAGTGTAGCCCCTTTGCACAGCTCACCATGAATTTTCAATGTTTCTTTTACTGTGCAGTTTCCAATTGCCTATGTTCTTTCTAAAGTACAGAGAATTTCTTCCACATGGCACTGCCCACAGTACTTGCAACACTTGATCGATATTGCTTGTACTTTCCTTTTGACTGCCTGATGTAGACACATGTGTCCCCACAAAATCATTCGGTTTTCCCCAAATAAAAGCCATGGATGAAGCATGAGATCTACAATCTGCTGAAGGCTAGATCAGAGATATTCAAATCTAGTGACAAGAAAATTACAAGAGGTCCAGGTACGATCTCTAGATGCCACCTCACAGCTGAAGTTGCAATTTCAAGCTAAACTTGAATTAATGAAGGACGCTCAAAAGTTGTGGCAGGGCTTGAATACTATCACCTCTTATAAAGTTAAATCAAGTGTCATAGGTGATGACAGGGCTTCTCTTCCAGATGTACTCAATGTTTTCTATGCTTGCTTTGACCATCAAAACATGGAGGAACCATCACAAACTCCCAAAGCCCCAGAAGATCCCATGATTTCAGCCTCTGAGGCCAAAGTGTGAATAGCCTTCAAAAGGGTGAACACACAACAATTATCCAGCCCAAATGGGGTATCTGGCCAAATACAAAAGACCTATGATGTTCTACTGGCTTGTGTGTTCACAGACATCTTTAACCTTTCAGTTCGGTAGTCTGCACTACCCAGCCTCTTCAAGCAGGCTTCAATTATACTAGTGCCCAAGAAGAACATGGCATCCGGCCTCAATGACTATTGTCCAGTACCACTTAACTTTACAGTAATGAAGTGTTTTGAGAGGTTGGTGATGAAACATATCAACTCCTGCCTGATGAGAGACTTAGATCCACTCCAATTTGCCTACTGGAGCAAAAGGTCCACAGCAGACATCATCTCATCTCTGGTTAGCAAAGATGCATACATCAGGATGCTCTTTATTGACTACAGCTCAGCATTCAATACCATCATCCTTTCAATACTAATCAATAAACTCCTAGACCTTGGCCTCAATACCTCCTTGTGCAATTGGATCTTCAATTTCCTCGTTTGCAGACCCCAATCGGCTCAGTTGTCAACAACATTGTGTCTGCAATCTCCATCAGTACAGGAGTACCTCAATTCTGTCTGTATTGTCCCCTGCTCTACTCGCTTTACACTTATGACTATGTGGTCAAGCACAGCTCCAATGCCATTTTCAAGTTTACTGAAAACATCACTGTTGTAAGCTGAATCAAAGAGGCAATGAGTAGGAGGGAGATTGAAAATCTGGTTGAACATTGCCATAATAACAACCTCCTACTCAGTGTCTGCAAGGCTAAGGATCTGATTATTGACTTCAGGAAAAGGAAACCAGAGGTCCATGAGCCAGTCCTCATCAGAAGACTAGAGGTGGAGAGGGTCACCAACTTTAACTTAATCAGTGTTATTATTTCGGAAGACCTGTCCTGGGCCCAGCACTTAAGTGCAATTATGAAGAAAGCATGGCAGTGCCTGTACTACCTTAGGAGTTTGCGAAAATTCGGCATGACTTCTAAAACTTTGACAAACTGCTATAGATGTGTAGTGGGAACTATATTGTCTAGATGCATCTTAACCTAGTACAGAAACACCAAAGTAATTGAATGAAAAATCCTACAAAAAGTAGTAAATATGGTCTGGTGCATCATGGGTAAATCCTTCCCACCATCGAGCACATGAAACACTGTCACAGGAAAGCAACAACCATCATCAGGGATCCACCACCCAAGACATGCTTACTTCTCATTGCTGCCATCAGGAAGAAGGCACAGAAGCCTCAGGACTCACATCACCAAATTCAAGTACAATTATTACTCCTCAACCACCAGGCTCTTGAACCAAAGGGGTTAACTTCACTTTCCCCACCACTGAAGTGTTTCCACAGCCAATGGACTCAATTTCAAGGACTCTTCATCTCATGTTCTTGATATTTATTGCTTATTTATTTATCTATCTATGTATTTATCTTTTTGCATTTGTACAGTTGTTGTCTTTTGTATACTAGTTGAATGCTCAAGTTGGTGCAATCTTTCATTGATTCTGTTTTCATTATTATTCTATGAATTCATTGAGTAAGCCTTCAAGAAAATTTATCTTTAGGGTTGTATATGGTAACATATATGTACTTTGATAATAAGTTTTCTTTGATAGCTTTTGATAGCTTACAGTAGCCATTTCCTGACACTGGTGTCATGGGTTCTATAGCCTGATCTTTTATGACTTGAGTTCTTTAAATCTGTGAAATTACAATAATGTACTGATGTCCTAGATTCGTTAAACATTTTCCTTGGTCCTGGTTGTGTGGAGAACTGGTGATGTCCTTTTGATGTCAATTGTTGCAAATTTAGGTGGTTGCAAGTGTCTGTAACACAGTTAATCGACACCCCAGGACCTCATCTGAGGGCCTTAGGGTATACACAATTCTTCCCCTCTAAAACCAATTAAGTATACAAAGTTCTTCACTACAGTCTGTTCTGCTTTACCTGCCATGCCACAATATGTACTCTTCATTCCATATTTCCATTCTTTACACAGGATACTTGCCTGGAAATCGAGTGACTCAGGTAGGGTTTACTTCTGCAATATGCTCTCATTTCACTTCGATCACATGACTCACTGTCTCCTGGCATATATCCAGGTTCTGAGAATTTGCTCAGAGCTCAGTATTCCTATTCAGAGGAGTCATCTTAACTTCATAGTTTAATTACCAGTATTTCTGATATTGTACCACAGTACCTTTCCTTTCTAAGTTACGTCAAGAAATATTCTGTTTTAAAATAATAATTAAGCTATGTTATAAAATAAAAGAGAGGGTTATGGTCAGCAAATCATTTCCCCCCTGACTTTACTCAAAGTGACAGATAGATTCCTCTGGCAAATTTTCCTCCAAATGATGTTGCAAAGACAGAGCGAACAAAAAGGTTGTGTTATACAATTCTTACTTAATACATACACCACTTATTTTAGTTTGAGAAACCATGATATTTATCGTAGCTACCAACTTCTCTTGTGTGCATTCTAAAGGTAAGCCTGAAACAAAAGGAACTATTATATTCATGGAAGTCTAACTTTGTGGGTGGCACAAGTAAAGAATCATGCAAGTCTATTCTGGTTTTGTTGATGGGGCAGGAAATGTAGCCAGAGTAGAATGCCTGCATAATATAGCGTGTGTTACCTTCATTTATGAAAAGTTCTAAAAAAAAATGCAGCTTTTGCTCTACATACCATGGGAAAACCAGCGCAGTATTTAAAATAAAAATATTTCATTTTTTCCCAGTAAAGCACAGAACATTTTTTACATTCTAATTCCTTTTCTTTAACTTTTGACTTATCTTTCATCAGAAAGGGGAAGAAATCTACATTGTCACAATGTTTTCATTGTAAGATTACAGATTTTGTCTGGTTTTTCTCCAAATGTGAGTATATGATAGCTGTCATGTGGTTCTGAAAGTTCATTAAGCAAATATTTAAGTTAACAACCGAAATGGATCTCAGGGTAAAATGCTTGAGGTAGAACCTGGGATAGTTGACCAAACATAAGGTCTTGCCTGATGGATAAACTGCAGCTAAAAGACTGGCCAAATAAATATTGTGAATCAGGAAGACTCCAATCCTGAAATAATTCCTTTCATAGACAGAACTTCAATGTTATAGCAGCTTCAAGAAGAATTGAGGTTCAGAAAGCTGGTGTGAGTTTCTGCCAGTTTAGCTAAATGCTCTTTTAAATAATGATCTCTCTGCACTCTAGGCTAGCCAGATCATGTATGACTGTGATGCCACCCCAGCAGCTTGTTAGTTCCAATTCTTGAGGATTTACCCATTGAATGATAGCTACTTGACAAACAATGGTGATATGCATGCTCTCACTAAACTGAGCAACAGCAAGGGGTCAATATTTCCATGAGTGGAGGGGAGTGGCAGAGGGGGGTAAAAATTGGCAGTGAAAATTGGTGTGAAATTTCTTCTTTTAACAAAGACAACTTGCAGGCAGTGGACCACAGTTGTAGAGTGTTACACCACTAAAAGGCAAAAGGCAAATTTGTGTACGTGTTCTCTAGGTGAATTTATAATTGTAACCTGATTGCCTGTGGTAGCATTTACTAAAAGGTACACAGGTTTTCTGAAAAAAGTTGGTGAAAAAGATAGGTTTTTTGTTATCCTGCATTTTTGGAGTGTTGTCTGCTGTTGGCAACATCCCACAGAGATTAGCTTGGCTGTCCTCTCTCAGCTGAGCTGCTTTAGAAGGGGTAAAAATACCATAGGAAACATTTGGTGGACTAGAGCTAGAATAATGACATTCAGTTCAAACATTAATAAAATACACTGTCCTTCAGAATTATTTCAGGCATGTTTTTCCTTCACGAGTCCTTTAAACTGAATACAGGAAACTGCTAAAGAGGCTGGAGTCAAAGGTCATTCAGAAATACGGGGAAACTAGGAAATGATACTGCCGCTCCAGTGCTCCCATTCTTCTTCAAACTTGCTAGAAATGCAGTGCTCTGAAAAAGATTCACTCCTGAATAGAGTGACACTAGCGGCCGATGAAACCACTACCACCCCAAAGGAAATAAATGTATGGCTGGAAAATTACTTCACATCACCATAACAACCAGCTGACATCTACTCGACTACAATTCCCACTATTAGTGTTCCAGATTCTCAACACAACAGGACGACATGCAATCCTGCCAGCAGAGGCCCTCATTGATTTTTTACATGGTCAAATCTAAATGGGAATCACTTCGCTCTGGCAAAGTGATGGGTGGTGTGTGCATGCGTGTGTGTGAGTGTGCACGTACGTGTGTGTGTGTGTGTGTGTGTGTGTGTGTGTGTGTGTGTGTGTGTGTGTGTGTGTGTGTGTGTGTGATGAGTGCAGTTTTGCTCACAAGCTGTTTTAAACTGAGGGTATTAAGTATTGGGATATCCTTTGTTGTACACACAATATGAGAATCTCCTTCCAAACATTTCCAGTGTTTGTTAAATAAGTCTATGATATTAAAAAACTAAGAATTTCAATTGTTGTGCATAATAAGTAATAGATAACATTGTTGGAAAACAAATTCTATTGTCATTCTGCTTTCAAGGACTTCAAATGTTTGCAGTTTGGTAGCTGCAGGTAATTTAATCTACCATTCTAGCACACATTCGATATTCACTTTGCAGTATTCTTTAAGTTTCATTTTTGCAGATATTCCAAAATTCTCATTTAAAAATAAACTAGTAAACCAATTTAATCTTCAGAAGACTGAATAATAGCTGCAGTCCCACTATATACATATATCTTGTGTCCATCTGTTCTCAGCAGCAAAAAGTAATGGATAATTAACTTGGTGCCTTTGTCTTTCTTTGCTAAATTTCTGAAGCATTTTAATTTTCTTAAAAAAAAAATTATTCTTCACTACTGACCAAAGCAGGCACAACAGACATATGTAGGACTTGTGAAGGAAACATTAAATGTTGCACATAAATGAGGACATTGAAAGGTGATTTTGGACAATAGAAACCTGAAACCTGCTGAGCATTGGCCACCCACTATGCATCAAAGTCCAGGTCAATAAGCATTACACAGCAAGCTCTTCAAATCAGTTAGCTGCTGCTGTGCTATTTCTGATAACGGTGATGACAAAGAAACAAAAATCAGAATCATTTCTCAGATACACTTGTCCTTGGCCCAGGCCACTTTGCAGTCTTGCCGTATGCTAGCAGCTTGGTATCCAAGAGTACTTGAATGCAATTTGCTAGTGTGAGATTAGCATTAAAGAGGTCAAACTATGATCAGGATGGCCTGTCAGTACCCAATCTACAGAGGTACAATAAATACATACTTCAGATTTTCTTCCTTATTGCAGTCACTGCCCACATATTGTTGTCTCTGAGATAGAAGCATGAATTTAAAATGCTCTCTAATATTTGAATACAGAACACTTTTTAATACTTCAGTATCATTATGTCAAAGAGCTGCACTGGTGGACAGGCAGTCTGACTATGAAATGCTCAAGCAGAAATAAAGTATGGCAAGAGCCAGGAAAGAGCCTTTTCAATGTCCTACCAACTCTCTCCTCTCAACAAAAACTGACCATCTGATCATTTATTCAATTTTGTGTTTGAAGATCTGCTTACCCAGATATTGGCTGACACTTTTACCTATATCAGGAGTTCCTTAATCTGTTTCCCTTTCTTAATGTCATGTTTCTTAAAACCAAACTTGATGATATAGAGCAAACCTGCTAACATTAAAGTTCAAAGAAAATTTATTATCAAATATATATATATATCCACCATATGCAAACTCAAAATTCATTTTCTTGCAGGCATACTCAATACATCCAATAACCATAAAGGAATCAATGAGAGACAACACCAACAGGACAACAAAATCTGCAAATACAGAAATAAAGAAATAATAATAATAGTAATAACAACATAGAAAATAAAGAAATTATCATTGTTGCAAAAAAAGTTAAACAATGGAAGAGCACAACCCTCAATGAAAGGCATCCCAATGATCTGAGCAGACTAGGTGTCGGCTGGGAGGCATCGAACGCCTGGCTCAGATTTGGAGACTCCTTCCCAGAAACAGAAGCATTCCTTGTGGAAATATGGGGCCAGGTGGTTAACACAACAAATTACCAAAAATATATAATAAAAGACCAAAGAATTCAAGTCAATAAATGCTAAAAAATTCCAAGAGACATCAGAAACAATCCAACACACTACAGGATCCTGCAGCAGTTTAACTCAATCTGATTACTTACACAGGTACAATCTAGTAGCAAATATCATTCACCAAAAGTCTCACACAAAATGCTGGAGGAACTCAGCTGGCCAGGCAGCATCTGCAGAAAAGAGTAAACAGTTGACATATCGAGTGACCTGCTGAGTTCCTCCAGCAATTTGTGTGCGTTGCATGGATTTCCGGCATCTGCAGATTTTCTCATGTTCGTGATCATTCACCAAAATCTTGCTTTAAGATGCAACCTCATAAAAGAAAACATGCCTTACTATAAATACAAGCGTGATCCAGTTTTAGAGTCAAAATCCCACAAATTATATTATGACCAATCAGTTATTACAGATAGGACAATCCATAATAATGGTCTGGATATAATTATACAGAATAAACAAGCAAGAACAACTTAATAGATATAACCATTCCAAACACACATAACATGCAGAAATCAAGAATTGAAAAACACCCGAATTATACTAAATTAAAAGAGATAGTTGAAAGACTATGGAACATGAACAGGGTATACATTGTCTCAATAGTATTATCTACAACTGGTAGCGTCCCAAAGGCACTATACAACAGCATTAAACAATTAGGGCTAAACAGCAATATCTATGTAAATCTTCACACACCTCAAAATAGTCTGAAATTTCTTAGCACTTGAGAAATGAGTGTGCTTGCTATGTCCTGACCTCAGGTTTTATCAACCTGAGCTGAGAACAAGTAAAAAATAATTGTAAGAGTGCTTGAAAGTGAGTCAATAGGTTGTGGGAACAGTTCAGCGATGGGGCAAGTGAAATTGAGTGAAGTTATCCCACTTGGTTCAGGACCTGATGGTTGAGGGTAATAACTGTTCCTGAACCTGGTGGTGTGATTCCAGAGGCTCCTGTATCTTCTTCCTGATGGCAGCATGACCTGGGTTGTGGGATACCTGATGACAGATGCTGTTTTCCTGCAACAACACTCCATGTAAGATGTGCTCAATGGTAGGGAGGGCTTAACCCATGATGGACTAGGCCATATCCAACATCTTTTGTAGGATTGTCCGTTCAAGGGGATTAGTTCTTCCATACCAGGCTGTGATGCAGTCAGTCTATATACTCTCCACCACACATCTATAGAAGTTTGTCAAGGTTCTAGATGTCATGATGATTTTTTGCAAAATTCTAAGGAAGTAGAGTTGCTGCCGTGCTTTCTATGTAAGTGCATTTACGTGCTGGGTCCAAGACAGGTGCTCTGAAATGATAACACTGAGGAATTTAAAGTTGCCAGCCCTCTCCACCTCTGATCTCCTAATGAAGACTGGCTCATGGACCTCCAGTTTCCCTCCTCTTAATCAAAAAACAGTTCCTTGGTCTTGCTGGCATTGAGTAAGATATTGATGGTGTGGCACCACTCTGCCAGATTTTCAACCCTCCTATATGCTGATTCACCTTTGCATTGGAGCTGTGCTTAGCCTCACAATTTTAAGTATAGAACGAATAGAGCTGGGGCTAAGCACACAGCCTTGTGGTGCACCTGTGCTGATGGAGATTATGGAGGAGATGCTGTTGCCAATCTGAACTGACAGATTGCAAGCGGGGGAATAGAGAACCCAATTGATATTTGATCATTTCTCTGATTCTGATATTGCATAATTCATTAACAGGAATGAGAATTTTTCTCACCAAGTCAAAGTTTTACCTTATTTCAATGAGTAGTTTCCAACTGCTGTACTGGATATGTTCTACCAAGACAATCTCAGACAATTTGTCTATCAGATTATATTTTACGTGCAGGCTTTGCTTCAAGCATTTTTGCACAGTTTTGCATCAATGTGTTTTCTGAAAGAAATGGCACTTGGGTTTTGTTTTAGAGAATGAAACAGGAAAAATGAAGGGTGTTATGATATGTTGCTCCAGGAGTAGATTACTACAGCCAGGTGGCTTCATTAATGGCATATCACCACGGCGACACCCTTGTCAACCTACCAGAAACCGCTGCGCTCCAGACTCACTTCTACATCTCTAATGAAACTTACGCATCAGAAGTGCATGAAATGACATCATTCCCCGTGCACCACTTCATCAATTGGACACTCCCAGGAAAGACATATTTTAATGAGACTACTCTGGACTGAGACCTCACTTAAGTAATTCTTATTATCCTTTCTGCCTTGGATTCCCTTGGTGCAACCCATCAATCCATCAAACTTATCCCTGACTTCTCAATCACAAATGCCCTTGACCTTTAATTCACCAACAGCACAACTCTCTTATCCCTGATAATCCCAATACCCTAATCGTTCTAATCCTCAATTGAAACAATAATCTTCTCCTCCTATCACACATCTAACGAGATGTTCAATTTCACCCAACCACCACCAGTTCCAGGTACTGTCGCACACAAAAGTATACATGTAATAGCTTTTGGGTCATTCAACTATCCCATAATAATTTATTAAGGAGCTCAACAATTTCCAGGTTATTCTTCAAGAGATGAAAATGCTATGAAATAAATTATTAATCCACTATAACAAATCCCATTTTTGAAATAATACTGTAGAATGAATGTTTAATTGATAAAGTTAGTCTTTGCTTAATCAAAAAAATCCATAACTAGTGATTTGCTTTACCATTTTCATTTAGTTAAATCCAAAGATTTTTGTTTGGAACTAAGAGCAAAGAAACCTGGCGTTTACTTATTCTTAATAACGTTGCTCAGCAAGAATTAGACTTCCATTTTGCTGGGAAGATGTCCAAAAGAAAATATTGAAGGGCAATGGAATAGAATTGTGGGAAGGACGGTAACTGTTTCAACAGGTTTACACAGGAATGATAGGCTGAATGGCTTCCACTCATCCTGTCCATTATTGGTTGCAAGAAATAAATGCATGGTATGACAGCGGCTGTGTGAACCACACTTGCAGATATTGATTCCATTGAAAACATTTTGCCTACATAACAAATGCAACTGCAATTCCAAAGTCAGTGGTTGCGAAGCATGTTTGACAGGCATCCATGGATGTGGGAAGTGTTGCAAAAGTGGATGTTTGTTCTTGTTTCTCATACCTGCACTCATACATACACTCAGCAAAAGCAAAAGGATAAAACTGGGTGAAGAATGTTAAGTACACAGCCATTAGCCAGTACTTTACAAGGGCCCTTAGAACAACTTGAAATGTAGAGATCAATCTGTTGTTTTTGTGAATGTTTTATACCAACAAAGAAAAAGACTGAAAAGCTATTGTAAAGCAACAACAATTAGCAAATATTTTGTAGTATTTGACTGTGTATTGAAATTTGAAAAGGCAACTTTGTCAACTGGATTGCAGTATTGGCTTGGCATACAATAATTGCTGACATGTTAATTTTAAATGTATGGATTTGACAGGCAGATCACTAGGAGACAATGGTTCAGAAGCTCTTAAATGTTAATTGATTACACTTTAACTGATTTATTTTGGTGTCAATAGTTCATGTTTAGAGCAGGCTCTGAATGAAATTTTTGCACACAAATCCATTGTTACTTTATCTTTTTCTCTCTTATAGTTCTGGTTGCAGTTGGCTTTTTTGTGTGTGTGCGTACTTTTGGGCTTATTTCCTCTTCTGTTTAACTGATTGATGTGTATTATACCATGTTGATAGCCATGGTAAGCAATCAGTTTGCTTATCTGTGGTGGCAGGTTCTGTAGCTTTGTCTCTTTTTGCTCCATCACGCTGCCGACCCTATGCTTGTTCCCTATCCCTGTAATAGAGGGGGCCCCTGCCATAATAGGTCTCAGCTGGGATATATGATCAACCATCCTGATGTGAGGAGAGTTATCACAATTACGTGTCTGTCCTCAAGCACTTAGATTTCCCTAATGCTTTAGCTGGATGACGAGCACCCTGACAGCCTAAGAATTAATGCATTCCAACTAGATTAATTTCTAATCTTCACATCACACCATTGTGAACTGAGATATATTTATTTCAGAATTAACTTCCAATTTATTTTTGTCCTTTTGAACTATAGAAAATGTAAAGCGTGTTTTATATATAAGCACCCACAATAATACTACATCTTTGTCAGCCAGCAGCCTTTGAACATTGGTGTTTATTGGTGACTACGAACAGGGCAAATCCTGTTTATGTGTTTCTGCCAGCAGGAAATTATGTAACAATAGATCTGAACTTGAAAAGCTTCTTTTATTGTGCTGTTTTACCTTTTTTATATGAACTTTGCTCATCAAGGTGAGGGGTACTCAATCAACAGAATAAACATTCTCTATTTTGGGTTAACAAAGTTAGCATCAATCACCTCCAGGTCAGCTGAAGAAGAGACCAAGAGACCAAGAGACATGTATCTTAAATCACTTCTCAAAAACATCGCAGAGTACTTCAAATGTCATTAATTATTTTTTGTAGTGTTATTATTAACTAAAACTACTGCTCCTTTTCCTCAAGAATATGACTAAGCCAGGCACAGAAAACGTATCCTGCTACATGTGCGCAGTCGTTTCAGATTTCTTCCATCAGTAAGTCCTTGGTCACCTGCATCAGTGACAGGTATGGAAGTGTGAATACACAGGATCATAAAGAAACTGCAGAAGGCTGTAAACTTAGGGTTGGCCACTAGCCTCCCCACCTTTGAGGGCATCTTCAATAGGCAATGCTTCTAGAATGTGGCATCGATCATTTAGGACCCTCACCATCCAGGACATGCCCTCTTCTCATTGCTACCTTTTGGGAAGAGATACAATAGCCTGAAGACAGCACTCAATGTTTTAGGAACAGCTTTTCCCCCTCTGCCATCAGATTTGTGAATGAATCATGAACCCATGAACACTACCTTACCTTTTGCTCTTTTTCTGTACTACATACTTTTTTTACATTTCTTTTTGTAACTGAAAGTAATTTTTATGCATTGCACCGTACTGCTGTCACAAAACAACAAATATCATAACATATGTCAGTGATAATAAGCCTGATTCAAAATCAATACTGAATTAGGAGCAGTTCTATACACTAGGGCCTCAGCAATGAGAAACTGGTTGACAGTTTCCGAATTACAGTTATGGAATTCACACTTCTGATAAATTCAACTCACCTTTCAACTCATCTTGGAATTTTTTCAAGATTATTTCTCATATGGAAATGATATTTTGAGGTTAAACCTGAAAGGAAATGTTAAAGAAGGCCATTTGAGTCATTGTTTCTTCCATGTTCATAGGGTGAAGCAAAGCACTCTCCAGACAATAGTTTACTTCCTTAATCTACTTTTATTTCAATGGATTAACGTGTAACATGGCACTGGATTAAGCAGGGTTGAATGGGATTTTTGCTAGTTTACATTTAGAGATTTCCTAAAGCTTTTCTGGTAGAAGTGTATCTTTGCTCATTTGTTTAAGTAGGATCTATAGTACCTGGCACCATAATACATTGTATACTGCAGATAATTGTTAGTTTCATTAAGATCAGTGGAACAGAATATTGAAAGATGAGTAAAATGGGCAGCTGATGCTACAGGACGTTTATTGCCAATGATTAACAGAAAATTTTCTGCTTTCTAATCTTTTTGGAATTTGTCTTTGTTTTGTCTTTTCCCTCCATATATTGAATGGATCGGATAATGTCCATTGACTTCATCTTCTGTTCTCCCCCATAACGAAAGAAGACTCCAGAGGTCTGATCTGAGGTGGTTGACGAAGCCACTGTGGGACCAGTGGAGTTTGTCACTGGTGTGATGGGGGAGAGGGGAGAGACGTGTAGCCTGGCATGCTCATTCTACTGCTTATACTAGCATTGTGCTCCAAAGTGTTATCTTAAAGTCCTCAGTAGAATCCCAATTGCTCTTCCTCCATTTTGGTCAGTCGAGAGTCAGTGATCCCCAGAGCATGTGGGGGTGTTGCACTTTCACAAGCAGGCTCCATTTCCTTTGTCTGATGGTAATCTCATGTTGTGCTGGGGCTTGGGTCTGGGTGTCTATTTTGTGATTTGAGTCCATATCAGGTGTCATTGCTCATCCATGGGAGCTAACTGAATATAATTAGAAGCTCTTTTGAAAGGGATATTTACTGGGAGAAGGTGCGGGTGGTTTATTTGCTTAACCTGCCAATGAATTAAGGGATTTTGTGGAATTAGCACTGGAAATTATTCTCCAGTGTTTTGTTATCTATTGTGGAATATGACTCAGATGCATAGTGGATGGACAAGGTTAGTACCAGGTCTTGACCTTCAGTCAATCTTTTCCTAAGATGTCCAAAGGCTTTGCTGGTACACTGAAGCTGATGGCAAATTCAATGTTTGCCTTTATCCACTAGAGCACCAATTAAATGAAGCTTCTATCTTTTGCTAGTGATGGGTGAAGAAATATGTGCATTTACAGATTAGGTGTTTTGGGCTAGCTGTATAACGTGTAAAAGCCCCCTGCTTGAACTTCAAAGTTCTAACCACTGAAACCAGTCTGTAAGGGAATAAGGCTGATAGATTAAATGACTTTTTGTTAATCTAAGCTCCCTGTGTTCTCAATTCCTGAGGTAAGTATACCAAAGCTAAGATCTTAAAATTAGATAAAATAGTGACATTTCTCTTTGACCCTTCAACACAAACTCCTGGTTAGCAATATCAAGCTAAGCTTGTAATCTACGCAGTTCAGTACCACCTATTTGCATGAGACTGATGACATTTCTGTGAGACTATCACAGAAGGAAAGACATGGCAAGGTATTTGATCATCAATGTACACTTTTACTTTCATATTCTTCAGTATTTTTGTAAAGAGTTTTCCATTGAACTTTGACAAATTAACATGTTCAGCTATTTTGAAAAGGCTTTGTTCTCCCTATTTCAGGGGGAAAGGAAGAATGAAAAGTGTTTCAGCATTTTGTGTTCTAACCAAGTAATTTCAAAAATCTTAGAATTCCTTCTTGGAATGTGAGTGTTGATAACACAGCTCTTCAGACTGGCGATGATTGAAGCAATGTAACTGTGCTGATACTGTTTGTACTGCTCCAAGTGGGCAGCATTATCAGCAACTGTGGCTTTTTCTCCCCCCACCCCTCCCATATTTGTCAGCTATTCACATCTCAGTGACCACAAGCATTCAACCAGGATTGGAAAAGTTGAAAAATAAAATATGCTCAAAATGCTTATCATTTCAAGCAGTAACTGTGGAGGGAGAGATAAAAACGACAGCTTTTCAAATGAATGATGCACCATCCTGCGTTTCCCTTTCCTGGAGTGTGCTGAAACTTTTAGCATATCCTGTTTTTATCTTACAGCTTAGGCACCTGAAGTTATTGGCTTTATTTGGATGAGTAATAAGTCCGGAAATATGTACCCAGAGATCTAAAGATAAATTCCCTCTCTGATACACTCGATTGACATGAAGATGTGGAATTGAATTTGATACTCTGCCTTGTCAGTTTCCTGATCTGGAGTAATGCTAGGAGAGTTCAATTTGCTTTAGTGCTTTGTTTAGATGGAAAAATGTCCCACAGGTATTACCACTGTGAAATCCATGCTAGAAAATATGGCTTGTCCCTGCATAAAGATCCAGTCTTGTGATGCTCTCTGCAATGGAATAACCCATTGCCATCCATAGCCAAGGCTTGCACATAAATCATAACCATTTAAAAAACCACTGGAGTGGATCTGGTATTCATGGAATTGCTGTTGACAATGTCTTATCAAGAAAGGGAAGCAGTAGGATACAATGAATGGAGGTAAAACACCTAAACTGTGAATGAAACTCAATTTAAAAACACCATCTTGTACCAAACCAGCACAGTTGATCGAATTGAAAAAGTAGCCCTTGTTCACTCCCCATATATACTGTGCCTGTGTATGCCAATGAGCTCTTCCCCTAACAACATCACTTGTGGAGTAAAATACACTTCCCTGAAACAAGTTGTTGGCTAAAGAGCTGCAGGGAATTACAGTCTTTATCCGCACGCCTCTCGTCGCACGCAGCAGAAATAAATGACTGCATATTGCTGCTACGGCTCTGTTTCACCAGCTTCAGTTTAGCATATTGGGCACAGTAATCTTCTCTGGCCCCTCCTTAGAGCATGCTCTTGCAACAAATCTTTATCTGATTTCCTAGCCCTCATGCTGCTACGTACTGCGGCTGTATCCCTGAAAAGGCTTTCAACCAGCTCTGCAATCCCAGCCAAGTACCTACACCTACAATCTGCCCAGGCTAATGAAAGTAAAAGATCAACAAAATATTGTGCTATTTTCTTATCCTTCTGCTGAATTATTAAACAGGCCTTGTTAAACCTTGTCTGATTACCTTACAGGCCACGTGACTCGACTCGAACCTTTTATGTAACATCAAAATGACTGCAGTGATCGATCACTGTTGCCTTCAACTTTTACAAACCTGGCCAGGGCCTCAAAATTCAAGCCCTTCCACACCTGATGTCAAGCTAAAATAGCCACCAACAATTCAAAATATCATGAGATTAAGTAATTTAAATTGTCCTTAGTTGACTCGCATTTGTCATTTCCAATAAACGGAATAAGTTTTGATATCAGATGAAAAGCAGTGGCATTTTTTTAAATGCAAGATAATTGAATATTTACATTTTGAAGGTGGTGATAAAAGTAAATACAAAAATTGTTGGCATTGCAAAAGGAAGAGAAAGTGGAATAGGCCTACATTTGAGTTCTGCTGTAGTCTGACACCTAAGGTATTTACCCGTGATTCTTCCTCATCGGTTGTATTTTCACTAGGTTCTGCTTTTAATCTTAAATTTCCACTGGGTGCAGCCAAGAGCAGCAGAGATAGACTTAACCCTAGGCAGCAGCAGTAAGGAGCTTACTCCAGATATATTTAAATGGAAGAGCATAGCTAAGGTAACCATATCCTTTCTAGAATGAGACTAAAGAATGGAAAACAATAAAGAAATGGCTTATAGTGCAAACAATTAATTTGGAGGGGTCTTCACATTAGAAGGAGCTTCTCAATACAAGATATTCAAGGGATATAGGGAGGGAAAGACACAGAAATTACACAAAGCATGAAAACTTAGCATTGAATCACAGAAATAATTAGGAAAATTAAGAGAATTCTGACCTTTATTACAAGGGGTATGTATACTCAGTGGCCATTTTGTTAGGTAGACTTGTACGCCAGCTCATTAATGCAAATCATGTGGCACTGTTCAATGCATAAAGGCATGCAGGCATGGTGAACAGACCAGATATCAGAATGGGGAAGAAATGTCACCTAAGTGACTTTGACTATGGATCGATCGTTGGTTTATCTCAAAAACTGCCGACCTTATGCAATTTTCACACACAGCGATCCCTAGCAGTTCCAGAGAATGGTATGAAAAACAATAAAACATCCAGTGAGTGGCAGCTCTGGGGGCAAAAATTCCTTGATAATGAGAAAGATCAGAGGAGAATGGGACGTGCTGAAGCTGACAGGAAGGCAACAGTAACTCAAATAACCAATATGGTCTGTAGAAGAGCATTCTGAATGCAATTCATATCAAACTTTGAAGCGAAAGACCAGCCAGTGTTGCACTCCTTTGGCTGATACACTCCTATACCTAATAAAAAGGCTGCTGAAGACATATAGCAGTTTTGATGTAGGTTTGCATAAAGGTGATGATTCCAGACTTGGAGCAGCACATGCACATTTAGTTCCCAGATTTTTGGGAAGATGTGTTTACATTGAAGGCCATGAAGAAAAGAGTCATTGGGAAGCAGATAAAGCATAAAGAAAGATTGAGCACATTAGGCTTACATTCGTTTGAGTTTTAGATAATAGACAATAGGTGCAGAAGTAGACCATTCGGCCCCTCGAGTCTGCATCGCCATTCTGAGATCATGGCTGATCATTCACTATCAATACCCAGTCCCTGCCTTGTCCCCATATCCCTTGATTCCCCTATCCATCAGATATCTATCCAGCTCCTTCTTGAAAGCATCCAGAGAATTGGCCTCCACCGTCTTCCGAGGCAGTGCATTCCACACCTCCACAACTCTCTGGGAGAAGAAGCTCTTCCTCAACTCTGTTTTAAATAACTGACCTCTTATTCTCAATCCATGCCCTCTGGTACTGGACCCTCCCAACATCTGGAACATATTTCCTGCCTCAATCCTATCAAATCCTTTAATTATCTTAAACGTTTCAATCAGATCCCCTCTCAATCTCCTCAATTCCAGCGTGTACAAGCCCAATCTCTCCAATCTCTCTGCGTAAGACAGCCCTGCCATCCCAGGAATCAACCTAGTGAATCTACGCTGCACTTCCTCAATTGCCAGAATGTCTTTCCTTAAACCTGGAGACCAAAACTGTACACAATATTCCAGGTGTGGTCTCACCAGGGCCCTGTACAAATGCAAAAGAACATCCTTGCTCTTGTATTCAATTCCCCTTGTAACAAAGGCCAACATTCCATTTGCCCTCTTCACTGCCTGTTGCACTTGCTCATTCACCTTCATTGACTGGTGAACTAGGACTCCTAGGTCTCTTTGCATTTCTCCCTTACCTAACTCGACACCGTTCAGACAATACTCTGCCCTCTTGTTCCAGCTTCCAAAGTGGATAACTTCACATTTATTCACATTGAATGACATCTGCCAAGTATCTGCCCACTCACTCAGCCTATCCAAGTCTCCCTGTATTCTCCTAACGTCCTCTTCGCATGTCACACTGCCACCCAGTTTAGTATCGTCAGCAAACTTGCTGATATAGTTTTCAATGCCCTCATCTAAATCATTGACATAAATCGTAAAGAGCTGTGGTCCCAATACAGAGCCCTGTGGTACCCCACTAGTCACCTCCAGCCAGTCTGAGAAACACCAATTCACTGCTACCCTTTGCTTTCTATCTGCCAACCAGTTTTCTATCCATGTTGAAACCCTGCCCCCAATGCCATGAGCTCTGATTTTACTCACCAATCTCCTATGTGGCACCTTATCGAATGCCTTCTGAAAATCTAGGTACACAACATCTACTGGCTTACCCTCGTCTAACATCCTTGTTACACCCTCAAAAAACTCCAACAGATTAGTCAAGCATGATTTGCCCTTGGTAAATCCATGCTGGCTCGGCCTAATCCTATTTCTGCCATCTAGATGTGCCACTATTTCGTCCTTAATAATGGACTCAAGCATCTTCCCCACGACTGACGTTAGGCTAACAGGGCGATAGTTCTCCGTTTTCTCCTTCCCTCCCTTCTTGAAAAGTGGGACAACATTAGCCACTCTCCAATCTTCAGGAACTGATCCTGAATCTAAGGAACATTGGAAAATGATTACCAATGCATCCGCAATTTCCTGAGCCACCTCTTTTAGAACCCTCGGATGCAGACCATCTGGACCCGGAGATTTATTAGCCTTCAGTCCTACCAGTCTACTCATCACAGTTTCTTTCCTAATGTCAATCTGTCTCAATTCCTCTGATACCTTATGACCCTGGCCCATCCATACATCTGGGAGATTGCTTGTGTCCTCCCTGGTGAAGACAGACCTAAAGTATGCATTAAATTCTGTTGCCATTTCCCTGTTTCCCATAACAATTTCTCCCAATTCATTCTTCAAGGGGCCAACATTGTTCTTAACTATCTTCTTTCTCTTCACATAGCTAAAAAATGCTTTTGCTATCCCCTTTTATATTCCTGGCTAGACTGAGCTCATACCTGATTTTTTCTCTCCGTATTGCTTTTTTAGTTAAGATCTGCTGTTCCTTAAAACTTTCCCAATCATCTGTATTCCCACTCATCTTAGCCCTGTCATACTTCTTTTTCTTTAATGCTATACAATCTCTGACTTCCTTTGTCAACCACTGTGGCCCCTTCCCCCTCTTTGAATCCTTCCTTCTCATTGGAATGAACTGCATTTGCATCTTTTGTATTATGCCCAAGAATATCTGCCACTGCTGATCCACTGTCTTTCCTGCCAGGGCATCCGCCCATTTAACTTTGGCCAGCTCATCCCTCATGGCTCCGTAGTCTCCTTTATTTAATTGCAACACTGACACCTCTGATCTGCCGCTATCCCTCTCAAATTGTAGATAAAAACTTATCATGTTATGATCACTACTTCCTAATGGCTCCTTTACTTCAATATCACTTATCAATTCCTGTTCATTACACATCACCAAGTCCAAAATAGCCTCGTTCCTGGTTGGCTCAAGCACAAGCTGTTCCAAAAATACATCCCTTAGACACTCCACAAACTCCCTATCCTGGGGTCCAGCACCTACCTGATTCTCCCAGTCCACCTGCATGTTGAAATCTCCCATAACGACTGCATTACCTTTAGCACATGCCAATGTTAACTCCCTAATCAACTTGTACCCAATATCCACGCTACTGTTTGGTGGCCTGTACACAACACCCATTAGGGTCTTTTTATCCTTACTGTTCCTCAGCTCAATCCACACAGACTCTACTTCCCCTATTCCCAAGTCACCTCTTGCTAAGGACTGAATCTCATTCCTCACCAACAGGGCCACCCCACCCCCTCTTCCCATATTTCTATCTCTACGATAGCACGTATACCCTGGTACACTCAATTCCCAGGCCTGATCCCCTTGCAGCCATGTCTCCGTTACCCCAACAATATCGTAGTTCCCCATTTTCATCTGAGCTTCAAGCTCATCTGTCTTATTTCTGACACTACGCGCATTCAAGTATAGAATTCTTAGCCCATTCCTCCTCTCTTTGCTTAAAACACTGTCTACTGTACCTAACCCAGCTCCTTGAACTTCCATTGGGCAAATTGCACCCTGAATTTTGATGACCTTCTCAAGATCACCCAAACCTTGTACACATTTAACCCCATGCACCTTCTGACCAACCCTCTGGATCTGGATCCCTGCCCCCTGCACATCTAGTTTAAACCCCCCCCGAGCAGCACTGGCAAATACTCCTGCAAGAATGTTAGTACCCCTCCGGTTCAGATGTAGACCACCCCTTCGAAACAGATCCCAAAGTCCCTGGAACAAAGACCAATTATCCAACAACCTGAACCCTTCCTTCCTGCACCATGCTCTCAGCCTCGTATTAATGTGCATAATCATTCTATTCTTCGCCTCACTTGCACGTGGCACAGGTAGCAATCCCGAGATTGTCACCCTGGAGGTCCTGCCTTTCAGCTTCACTCCTAACTCCCTGAACTCTCTAAGCAGGACCCCCTCACTCACCATACCTACATCATTGGTCCCTACATGGACCACTACATCTGGGTTCATGCCCTCACTCTCAAGAATAGCCTGCACCCGATCTGAGATGTCCCGGACCCTGGCACCAGGGAGGCAACATACCATCCGAGACTCCCGATCTGCCCCACAAAATCTCCTATCTGCCCCCCTAACTATAGAGTCCCCTAAAACTATCGCTCTCTTCTCTTCCCTCCTCCCCTTTCCAGTTGAGGGTTCAACCTCTGTGCCAGAGGCAGGACCACTACAACTCATTCCTGGTAGGTCATCCCCATCAACAGTATCCAGTACGGTATACTTATTGTTAATGGGAATGGCCGCAGGGGTGCTCTGCTCTCTCTGCCTGCTCCCCCTGCCTCTCTGGACCGTCACCCATCTACCTACTTCTTGGTTTTTTGGTGTGACTACCTCCTGATAACTCCTATCTATCTCTGCCTCCACCTCCCGAATGATCCGTAGTTCATCCAGCTCCTGCTCCAACTCCCTAACTCGGTCTGATAGGAGCTGCAGCTGGACGCACCTTTTGCAGGTGTGGTCATCAGGGACAACTGTGTTGACCCTGACCTCCCACATACTGCATACGGAGCACACCACTGCTCTGACTGTCTCCCCCATACCTGAACTGAATTAATAGAATAAGTCTAAAAAGCACCTAGCGACCTTACCTTCTTCCCCTCAGCGAGCAATCACACAGGCTTACCGAAGTCCCCTTACGCCGAAGCCCACTTAGCCAAAGCCCAGGACTCTGCTTCCACGGACTCCGTTTTGAAGAATAAGAGGTGATGATTTTGAAATAAATAAGATTTTGAGGGCAGTTGACAGGATGTGTTCCTCCAAGTGGTTGCATCTGGACCAGAGGAACACGATGGACTCATAATAAGCAGTTGACCATTTCAGACAGACAAGAGCTTTTTTCTCCCTCAGTCATTTGGAAGCCATTAGAATTTCTGTCCCAGAGAGATGTGAAGGCAGAGTCATTGAACATATTCAAGGTGGAGACTGACTTGTACGTTGGCTACACAGGATTCCAGGGGCATGGGGGAGAGTGGAAATAGATGCTGAAGCTAAGACTGGGTCATTGCATAACCTATGTTATGGTGCATCTGCACGGAGAAGATGTAGATTGCTTAGTTGAGGAACTTAGTGTCCCAGCAATAGTTGTGAAGCAGGAACAAGTTAAGAAAATATATGTGTAAAGCCCTGGGAAAGGGTTCATTGCTAGTGTAATGGTTTTTCTGTAGCTGCAGTGTTTGGGTTATGACTAGAGATAACAAGGGCTTTGGAATGTGTGCTGGCCAATGAGGGAAGGTGTTTTTCTTTCTTATGAGCCTGCGAGAAGGGATTTTGCAAGCTTTTGGTTCAGGAGAAGATGCTAGAACAGGGAAATTGTAGACTGCAGGGCTGAGTGGACTTGGAAAGGGGTCAGGAGTCAATGACATCCGGGGGAATTCGCTGGATTACATGACTGCATTAGAGAGTTTCATTAAAATGGGCCCTTTCTTTACTAACCGTATAGTCAAATTAATAATTATAATACTCAATCGTTTAATTGTATATTGTGTACTGTTTGTTATTTCATGGTACTGATTTATAACAGGGGAACACATCATGCAGCAACTACCCAAACAAGATTTCTCAAGTTTAGTTGGGCCGGAAGCTGTCTTCCCCTAGACTAACACAGCTGACCAAACCTGAGAGTTATATATGTAAGAGTTTTCTGAGTCACATACATCACATACACCTACTGTTAAATTTCTGGAGTACAGCCTTGGACTCACAATCCAGAGATGAGTGTCTGATTGGGGAAATGAAATTCAGTTAATTATCTAAAGTTGCAATAAAAAGCTGGTAGCAGTATAGTGACCATGAAGGACAGCTGGTTCACTAATGTTCTTCAGGAAAGCAAATCTGCTTTTCTACCCAATCAAAAGAATATCAACCAAAACACCTCTCCCTGGCCTTGTCTCCTCCAACTTGGCCTTGGTGAACATAATTAAACTTTTCAAACTCAATTAACTTTCAGCACCCTGGCCTTTCACTTCATGTGCATAACCTCAACTCCCTGTGTCCATCTATTTCCAGTCAAACATGTTAATTACACAATGTGACACATCCATATGATAGTCACCCTCACTGCATCCATGCTATTGAACCTTGAACTAGGATTAAAGGCTAAACACGAAGGAGAGGGAGACAGAGAGAGCAGGAGGTCACCTGCACAATAACTCCACAATATTGACCATATGGCTCTTGTTGGAATGTTCCAGCACCAAGTTCAAAGTAGATAGTTATCTCCTAACAGTCAACCATTAGTTAGGCCTTAAGAACCAATGTTGGCCTGCCACACTTTTAAGTTGTCCGGTGAACACCTTAGTGAATCTCCTCCAATGTTGCAATGCCAGAGTATGAGTTTACTTTGCCTTTTTCATGGGAAGGCATTTTAACATTCATTTGCAGGTTTCCCTCCACCCTCTCCAAGCTGTTATACTCTCTAGGATTCAGTGTTCCTCTGTGTTTAAATCTCTACTGACCCTGAAGCATTCAGCAGCATGCTGCTGGTTGGAAGAAGGACAAGCTACCTGTCTCTCTGGGGTAGAGGGTAGGTAGACTACTTATGATAAGGAACACCATGTTTTCTTGATGGGCCTGAAGGAGAAAGTGCCTCTCATAACTTTGTAAACCTCTATTAATACCCCTTCATCTTCTGCCGCTCCAGAGAAATCAAACCAGGTGTGTCTAACTTCTCATTATAGCACATGCTCTCTAATCCAGGCAGTCTCTTTGTAAACCTCTTCTGCACACATTCCAGAGTCTCGCCATCCTTCCTATAATGGGGTGACGAGAACTATATGCAATACTCCAGGTGTGGTCAAACTAGAGTTTTATAAAGCTGCAACCTAACTTCCTGACTTTTAAACTCAATCCCAAATACTCAATGCCAAATACCAAAGGGCTAGCATTAAAGGTGACAGAAAGAGAAGTGAAGAGTAAATTTTTTACACAGAGAGTGGTGGGTGCTGGGACGCACTGTTTGGGGTGATGGTAGAGCAGAAATACCAGAGACTTTTTAGATGAATGTGAGGACAATGGAAGGGTACGGACATTGTGTAGGCAGAAGAGATTAGTTTAATTACTAATTTAATTAGTTCAGCACAATGTTGTGGGCTGAAAGGCCTGTTTCTATGCTATACTGTTCTGTGTTCTATTTCTATACTGTGAAAAACTTTGTTTTACATGTCATCCATACGTATCATTTCAAAATATAAGTACATGGAAGTGGTACTGAGGGTAAAGCAGAATAGAGTGTTACCATTCCTGAGAAAATGCAGTGTAGGTAGACAATATCATGTGAGGACCATGACAAGGTTGGTCCTGAGGCCAAGAGTTCTTTCTTCCATTCTATCCTGTTCCCACCAGTCCAGATGATCAGTCCAGATGAAGAGTCTAACTCCAAACCATTATTTCCTTCCACAGATGTAGCCTAATCTGCTGAGTTCCTCCAGCATTTAGTGTGGCAGTCCAGATTCCAGCATCTGTAATCTCCTGTGCATTTAGTTACAAGCGATATTTGAAGATACGTTGCAGTTTAGCTATATAACTATTTCCACTGTTACTAGCTTCTATGTTTCTAGGCTAAATTTGTCATATGTAACAGTTAAGGTGCCACAGCTTTTCATTTTGTTCATGGACCTGAAAATATAATCTTCATTTTTCTCTGGATAAACTGTTTCAAACATGGATATCCTTTGCTGCGTCACCCTGTTGAAGTCACACGTAACCTAATGATGTCTGTCTCTCCCAACATCCTGCACTGTCTCATCAACCTTTCTCCCTCTCTCTCCTTCCACACCAACTGTTCCCTTGTCCATTAATAAGAGATGGACATTAATTAATTATTGATTATTAATGCTTCATTGTCCTGAGAAGGTATCACTGTGAAGCCTGCAGGCAGAAATGCATCATTGGTTGTCAACATTTCAGAATCTCACCAAGCTGTCAACCACAGGTCACTAGCCAATCAAGCATCAGGCACGTCTTCACCATCCTTTGAAAATGCTGTTAATTAATGTCACCAGACCAAGGTTGAATCCCTAGTCTTTGATGTATGATCAGGGCTCCTCTGCTCAGCCGTACTAAAGAAAATTGAACAAAGTGACACTGTAATAAGATAGTGAGAATTAATCTTTTGTTGCTAGCGTTATCTAGAAGACTAGAATATTGGCCACTAGTGGCAGTCTCTCTTCACAGAACCAGAACCAGAAATCATGAGATAAGTTCAATTAACATTCCATAATTTTACACCTGCTTGTATTTAACTTCCTATACAATGAAACCTTCTGTGAGTATTGGTGCCTTGCCTTGAGGGGAGGCTTGTGAGTTCGTGACATCCCAAGAGAGATGCCATCTGGTACTTCACTCCTGTTACTGTTACCCATAGCAGTAAGGTCAAAGGGGAGGTTCCAACCAAAACTTCAGTGGTGGAGCTGACGAAAGATGATGGCAGTGAAGATGAAGATGTGTTCCATTTATGTGGATTCCATATGGGCCTTTCCAGTCACCTGAAGGCCCACCAATAGACAAACCTTTAGGAGAACATCATACTTGACAAGTGATCACACTACAATGAAGCATTAATAGTCAATAATTAATGAATGTCCATCTTTTAAATAATACCAGGGGTTATCTGAAATATTAGTCTTTCTGAATAGCCAATTAATTAACACCATTGAACCTAGGCAGAACCTCAAAAGGAACAGCATCCATAGATTATTATAAGCTCTGCTTTTAATAATTTAGATCAAAGGGGCAACACAGTGTGGGCAGGAGAAGCAGTTGGCTAAATCCTTTAAAGGGGGCTTAAGAATGAAAGGATCAGTGTAGAATGGGATGAAACTGTGGCTGGGATTAGAGAGCGCAGCAAAGCAATGAATGAGTGTGGTGATAATAATCAAAGGGATAAAGATATAAAATAAGTTGAGTTAAATTTGTAAATTGGGAAACGAGAGGGGCCGTTGCCGGGAAAGGAAGATCAAGAAAATATCAATCCTGATGAAGGATCTCGGCCTGAAACATTGAAACATTGAAACATTACTCTTTTCCATGGATACTGCCTGGCCTGCTGATTTCCTCCCGCATTTTGCGTGTATTGTTTATAAGGAATGTGATCTTGTTCTGTGACCTCCGAGGAGTAACCAGAGTTTTAAATAATTATGAGCTTCTTCATGACTCCACAAAGAGCCCTGGTGTATGGAGATACAGAGATAAGCAAATGCAGCAGTTGCCTCAAAGTTTGCTCATAATGTCAAACCTGACCCTAGGCAATTATCTCCCAAATGAGAGTTATTAATTTTACCTGAAATAGATCAGGTTACATATGTGCTTTAAAAACTCCAAAAGAAGCTAACAATGCAACATGGTGTTGGGTGTGGAATTTCCAAGTCTTCACTTCTAAAGACTTATCAAATGGACAGCAGATCCCACATTTTTAATGCAAGTTTGGGAGACAGCTTCCTGATACATTTCCTCTTTCTTTCTCTGTGGATAAGGATGAATGTACCTGAAAACCGTAATCATTAAAGCCGAGCTACTTGAGTGTGGTAAACTGCATTAGGACTTTTTTCCTTTATTCCCTTCATTTCTCCAACTCTCACATTTCCTCATTTGTTCTTAAGTTTCCCTTTTGAGATCACTACACTGCAGCACACTGCATCACTCAGCTCAGGATGTCTGAACAAGTATTTCAATAGCAGGTGCAATCTCTTTGAAGTAACAGCTATGTCAGCTTATCAATGCCCATTCATATGATCATATATAAAAACAGCCAGTGCAACAGAGGAGGCAAATTGTGGTATTTAGTGAGTGAGAAAGGGCAGGGGGTGGTCGAGTAGAGTAACTTTGCATGATCTGGCTGCATTAATTGGGCTGAGCTCAGGTGAATTAGCTGTTTTATTTTAACATCTATGTAATTTTTTTTGTTTGAACTGCAAAGTACTTAATCTAGTTATGTGGTTACATAATTTAGCTTCATGCCCTCTAGCCTGTTGTTGGGTTAATTATAAAATTAGCTTGGCGACGAATTAGGAAGAACTTTGTTCCATTTTTAAGATGGTGTTTACTGCACACGGCTAGGTCAGCTGGCATCGCAGTTAATAATGCATCACGGATCGCCTCACAATGGGTCAGCACAGTGCAATAATCAGCAAATTGTTTAAAAATTACTTTTGGCTTAATTGTTATTCTGCTGAGATTGCAAATGGCACTATTCATTCAGGTCAATGCCATTACTCCTAAATTATGACTTAATCCGTTATTGCAGCACAAATAAAAGTAAACAAACAAGGTTTTTAATATTGCATAACTTTATATCACAACAGTCAGTTTGATTGTGCTTAGTAACTGTTGTCATGGCTTTGCCTTTGAAGCTAATGATCATTTCAGGACAGATAAACACTCTTTGCACTTCCAGAGTTCCCTTCTGAAATCCTCAGTCATGACAGACCATATCTCTCTTGTGTCATCTACCCAAATCATGGAGCTGCCTTGGGACAGCATACCGGTTTACTTGGTAGCCACTGGATCAAAAACCACAAAGGCTCTCTGAGCCATGATGTGGACCCTCCTGCTATATATCTGGGACACCAGAGAATTGTAAAGATTAGGGCGCTTCGTATAAAAGGCAATGATAACAGGTTTAGGGAACCTTGGTAATTAAGAGATAATGAGCCCCAGATCAAGAAAAGAAAGGAGGTGCAATGCAGGTATTGGCAGGAAGGAGAAAATGAGACACTTGAGTAGAAAAAATGCAATAGAATACTTAAAAAGGAAATCAGGTGGTCTAAAAGAAGGTATGAAGTTGTTCTCACAGACAAGAAGAAGAATCCCAAGGGTTTCTAAAGATATATTAAAAGCAAAAGGATAGCAAAGTACAACATTGGTCCTCTGGAAGATCAGAGTGGTTGTCTCTGCAGGCGGCTGATAGGGATGGGGGTGACCTGAAGTGGAATTTTTTACATCTTTATTTACTCAGGAGATAGACGCAGAGTCTAGAGAAGCAGCAATGAGGTTATGGATTGCTTACAAGTTACTGAAGAGGAGGTGCTTGCTTCCTGAGACAGATTAGGGTGGATAAATCCCCAGCGCCAGAGAAGATGTTCCCTTGGACCATGTGAGAAGTTAGTGCAAAGGTTGCAGGGGCCGTAGTAGAGATATTTAAAACATCCTTAGCCACAGGTGAGGTGTCAAAGAATTGGAGGATAGCTGATGTTGTTTCTTTGTTTAAGAAAGACTCTAAGAATAAGCCAGGAAACTATAGACCAGTGAGCCTAGCATCAGTAGTGGGAAAATTATTGTAAAGTATTTTGAGTACTTGGATATATAAATTTTTGGATAGTCAGGAACTGATTAGGGATAGTCAACATGGCCTTGTGCATGATCAGTGCTGGGTCTGTTGGTGCTTGTCATTAATATCAACAATCTGAATGATAATGCAGTAAACTGGGTCAGTAAATTTGCAGATGACACCAAAAATGGGCATGTAGTTGACGGTGAGGAAGATTTTTACAGCTTGCAATGGGATCTGGACCAGGTGGAAAAATGGCAGTTGGAATTTATTGCAAACAAATGAGAGGTGTTGTACTTTGGGAAGACAAACCAGGACAGGAATTGACCGGAAGTTCACGAAATGCCGCCCCTTCACCATTCCCCATTCCAAATTCCCCCTCTCACCTTATCTCCTTACCTACCCATCACCTCCCTTGCTGCTTCTCCCCCTCCCCTTTCTTCCATGGCTTTCTGACCTCAGATTCCCCTACTCCAGCCTTTTATCTCTTTCATATAAACATAGAAAATAGGTGCAGGAGTAGGCCATTCAGCCCTTCGAGCCTGCACCACCATTCAGTGTGATCATGGCTGATCATCCAACTCAAAACCCTGTACCTGCTTTCTCTCCATACCCCCTGATCCCTTTAGCCACAAGGGCCATATCTAACTTCCTCTTAAATATAGCCAATGAACAATTAATAGGGTCTGTTTCTGTCTTCTATGACTCTATGTTTCAGGTATTTCTTTTGCAGCTTCCGGGCTTTGGATATGCCACACATAATGGAGTGATAAGATTCCTCTCCCATTTATATTTTCTAATTATATTTTCCACATTGTATTTAAAGATGTGAAAATGAATGAGCATTTTACACAAATTTCAGCCACATTCCTCAAATACTTAGAACATAGAATATAGAACATAGCACATAGAAAGTCATAGCACATTACAGGCTCTTTGGCTCACAATGCTGTACCGACCATGTTACCTACTCTAGAAACTGCCTAGACTTACCCTATGGCGTAGCTCTCCATTTTTCTAAGCTCCATGTACCTATCTAGGAGTCTCTTAAAAGACCCTATTGTATCCACCTCCAGCACCATCACTGGCCGAGCATTGCACGTACCCACCGCTCACTATGTGAAAAACCTACCCCAGACATCCCCTCTATACTTGCTTCCAAACACTTTAAAACTATGCCCCCTCCTATTAGCCATATCAGCCCTGGAAAAAGGCCTTTGACTATCCAGACGATCAATATCTCTCATCATCTTATACCCCTCTATCAGGTCACCTCTCCTATTCTGTCACTCCAAGGAGAAAAAAAGTCAAATTCACTCAACCTATTCTCATAAGGCACACTCTCCAATTCAGGCAACATCCTTGTAAATCTCCTCTGCACTCTCTGTATGGTTTCCACATCTTCCTGTAGTGAAGTGACCAGAACTGAATACAGTGCTCCAAGTAGGGTCTGACCAAGGTCTTATATAGCTGCAGCAGCCTACTGTATTAACTAACTGTATGAAACAGGTACAGGTTAAAAATTATACCTAGTTCATTGAACCAACATCTTTAATGTGCAGTTACCTTTACTAAGATTTTCTTTAAACATCATTGAGCCTGAATTGCAAACATTTAGTAAGGGCCTAAATAAGTGTTGGAATTGTGCTTTTGTTCCCTGCACATTATGAGCTGCTGGTGAGACAGGGAATGTCTTCTTAGTTGAATAGCATTGACTCATTACACACTTACTTTTTGCTGCTTATTCCATCATTGCATTTAGTTGTGGGAAGGAATATATCCTGAATATTTCCATTTAATAGTGATCTAATTTCCCTTCGGATGAATAAAGACAATATATAAATATTTTTGATTTAAAGTAAAATAAATTATAATAATTAAATAGATAATCAAGAAAATATTCCATCCTCTGACCTTTCAAGTTTATGCTTTAATAAAGTCTAAATCAGAATCAGAATCTAATATCACTGGATTATATGTCATGAAATTTGTTGTTTGGCAGTTAAAACAATTTAAAAATTACTATAAATTACAAACTAAGTAAATAGTGTAGGTAAAAGGACTAACAAAGTAAGGTTCACATACAAAATGCTGGAGGACCTCAGCAGGCTAGGCAGCATCAATGGAAAAAAGCAAACAGTCAACGTTTTGAGCCAAGACATTTCCTGATAAGAATCTCAAACCAGAACATCACCTGTTTCCTCTTTTCCATAGATGCTGCCTGGCCTGCAGTTCCTCCAGTATTTTGTGTGCGTTGCTTGGATTTACAGCATCTGCAGATTTTCCTGTGTAACCGAATAAGGTTTAGGGAAATTCAGAAATCTAATGGTAGAGGGGAAGATGATATTCCTAAGTCATTGATTGTGGTTCTTCAGGTTCTTGTACCTCCTCCATGATGTTAGTATTAAGAAGGGGGCAGGTTCCAAATGGTGAGAATCCTTAGTGATGAATGCCCACCTTTGATAAACACTGCTTCTTAAAGATGTCCTCAGTTAGGGAAGGTTGTATCTCTGATGGAGCTGGCTGATTCTACAACTCTCTGCAGCCTCTTGTAATCCTGTGTACTGGAATCTCCATACCTGACTGTGATACAACCAGTCAGAAAACTCTCCAATGCTTATCTGTAGAAATTTGCAAAGGTTTCCAATATGGTGCTGAGCTGTGACCTCCATTGAGTTCCAGCTCAGATTTAGTTGTTTTCTAATTGTTTAATTTTTAATTGTTTTTAGGTTCATAAGGATGGTCTGGGGGACAGAGCGGGCAGTTAGGGGATTGGTTAGGACTTTGGGCAGGAACATTGGGGAATTGGAGGTCAGGCCAGAGTCCTTAGTCTCCACTCCATGTTCGAAGACCAGTGATGGCATGTCTTGGGATCAATGCCAAGGATCGATGGCTGAAGTTCATATTGGAAGTCTGTAAGTCAAGGCCCGTTGATCAGAGACAAGTCTGTCAGTCTACTGGAGAGGTTAAAGCTCAGAATCTACCAGCCCAAGTCTATGTCTGCTGGAGGCCTGTCCTGGTGTTAGAACACTGTGTATCTGCATGGGTGGAAGGGAAGAACAGGGCTAATTTTTGCTGTTGTTTTGTTGCTTGTTGTATTCTGTGTTGTTCCTCTGAGCATTGCAGGTATGCTATTTTGGCACCAGAATGTTTGATGACACTAGTGCACTGGACACCTTGGAGTGTATTGGTTGATTATTAACACCAACAATGCATTTCACTGTATGTTTCATTGTACACATGACTAATAAACTTAAACCTTGATATTTTTGTGACATCCAAATCTCGAGACTCCTAACAAAGAAGAGCCCTCTTTGCGATTGATTCAGTGTGCTAGGTTCAATAAATATCACCAAGATGTTGAGACCCAGAAACTTGAAACTGATCAACCATTATACCACTGACCACTCAATGAGGGCTAATGAGTGTTCTCTTGCCTTCTCTTTCCTGAAGTCCACAATTAATTCCTTGATCATACCGAATTTGAGTGCATTGCTGTTGTTGTGACACCATTCTATCAACTGTTCTATTACTATTCCTGTACACTTCCTTGTCTCCATCTGAGATACTGAGTGGTAACATCAGCAAACTAATAGATGGTGTATGAGCTGTGCTTGGGAACACAGTCATGAGTTTAGTGAGAGTAAAGCAGTGGGCTAAGTACGCATTCTTGAAATACACCTTTGTTGATTGTCAGTGAAGAAGAGATGTTATTTCCAATCCACACAGACCATGGTCTGCTGATGAAGAAGTCAAGAATCCAGTTGTAGTGGCAGGCATAGTGGCCCAGGATTTGAAACTTGTTGATTAATACTAACAGAATAATGGTGCTGAAACGTGTAATTGATAAAGAGCAGCCTGACCTAAGTTTTGCTGTGGCCTCGGTGCTCTAAAGCAGACAGCCAGCGAAATTTCATCCACTGTAGACCTGTTGTTTTGGTAGACAAATTGCAGTGGATCCAGTTCCTTACTCACACAGTAGTAACTTTAGCCACAAACAGCCTCCAAAAGTACTTCATCAAGTAGATGTGAGAGCTACCCGGTAATAGCCATTGAGGTAGCTCACTATACTCTTCTTGGGCATTGGTATGATTTTTTTGCCCTGGGATGGGAACCTCAGACTGCTGCAGTGAGAGGCTGGAAATGTCCTTGAATGCTCCAGCCAGCTGGTTGGCACAGGTTTTCAGTACCTGTCCAGGTATATCATAGGGGCCTGACGCCTTGCTATGGTTCACCCACTTGAAGGATGTGCTGATATTGTCCTCTGAGATCACAGAGTCACTGGTTGCTGTAAGGATTTGCATAGGTGTAGCATTATTCTCCCATTGAAAGTGTGTATAAAAGGCATGAGCTCATTGGGTATTGAATTATCACTGCCATTTATGGTGTTAGGTTTCATCTTATGGGAGATAATGGCATGCCAACCCTTATCTTAATTTTCTGATTCTCATGAATGAGTACGTTGAGTTCTTAAAATCAGTTTCTGTGCCAGATCTTGTATGTAACATTTAGCAGCATTTGTAAATTACATGAATTTAAATGTTAATCATCATCAGGAGGAGAAATTAAAATAAAGCATAGTGAAAAGCCAAGTTGATACAAAAGCATTCACTCAGATATGATTGAATTTAAATATAGATGTTACAGAATAGGCCTAACACAACTATTTAATCATTTTATATTCTATTGTTTCTGCAACGTATTTATAAAAACAAAGATTTCAGATATCTATGTCATGCAATGCCAATAATGGTCACAATAAACTATTGATATGAGTATGATTCCCAATCTTTTAATATAAAACTATTCATGGAGAAGCCTCTCAAGCTCCCAAAACCCAGGGATTATTGTTAATTCTTCACTTATCTCAATACTGCTTAAAGCAACTTTCTAAAATACCAGCAGCACTCCCCACTGCTTTGTTTCATCTTCTGTTGATTTTTTTTAATTTCCCCCTCCCCAAAAAATTAACACATGAACATGCACATTGACACTGTTCATGTCAAAAAATAAATGAAGCAGAATTTATGACTGTGTGTTTGTCAACATGAGTACAATCAAATCGTTGCTCAGCAGGAAGGAGCCGTAGGAAATCAAAGTTGTATTGGATTAATTAGCAAAATAATAATAAGTCTGTCTAATGATTACTCTGTGTAAGGTCATGATCTTGAAAAAGTCCTTGAGGAGACTTGCAGCTGATTGCTAAGGGGATAAGGCCTAAGTGAATGAATGTGATAAAAATGTTCAGCTTAGTGTAGACAGTAAATGCACAAGCACTTAATCACAGAGAGAGGCAGACAGAGAGGAGTAGTGTGAGTAGGAATAGGAAAGCATATTTTATATATTTGTAATAATGTTATTTTCCTTTCTCTAAGGTCTGTTCCACTGATAGTTCCATCTATGCCCTCTGGCGGCTTTATACTCATTGTTAAATATACAGTGTAGTGAAATCAGTACATAAATCAGAAATGAGCAGAGGTGCTATGAGATGGTTAACTTCTTTCCTGTTTTGTAATGGATCTTGGCCATTACCAGCATTGGTTCCATCAGGCTCTATTGCAAAAAAAAAAGTGTCAGACCAGCAGCCAAAATTAAATTATAGCAGATTCACACTTTGCATTAAAATATTGTCTTGGTGGTGGGATTACTAACTGTGTAGGGACAATCTTTGAAGACTGCGCTCTCTGTTAAAGCAACCACATTCAGCTAATTTGTGCTGGCAACTCCTTTAGTGGCTGCTGCTGATGCAGTATCGATTCCTGGACACTGCTACAGTAGAGTCACTAGTGAGAGGTTCAAAACACTGCAATATAGGTTGGTAGCGATTGGAAGCAGCCATTCCAATACACAAACAAGGTCAATTAGAGGACAGTGCAGCATCACCATGTGGAAACAGTTATAATCTAGAAGAGAGTATATTTATTTAAAATCTATTATTAAATTGAAGATGTTAAGCAAAAAATCTGATGCATTATATGAAAATAGTACTGCTGCTTGTAATTTAGGATTATTTAACTGGGGTTGCTCAGCACACAACACGGATTCCCACTGAGACTGGAACCTGAATGGGAACTTTAAATTAGAGAAGTACTATTCTTCACGGTTTTTTTTCAGTGGAGGGGGTGGAAGGGGGTCGACTTTTTTTTAAATCTAACACTCGGGATTTTAGTGCAGTTTTATAGGAGACTGTATAGCCGGCAGCAAATAAGCAGCCGGCACCCCCAGGGACTCATAAAGCTATCTTCCTGTGCAGGCAGTCTTTGAGGTTCTTACAGCTTGTAAAGAGAAATAGTCAGAACCGGGATGACACAACTGCACATTGCGAATGAAGGTCAAAGTGGCATTGCGGTGGAAAGCAAAATGCTGATGCATGTTGACATGTCATCTAAGAGCAGCTGCCGTGTCAAAGCAATTGCAAAATTAATTCCCTACACCCATGATAACAGGAAGCACAATATCATAAACAAACGAATAATGCTATGTTATCCCATGTGAATTATAAAAAAAACCTAATTTTTACATTGTGCTGTAATTGAATAGTTCTTATTTTTTAAGAAAGTGGAAGTTAAAGCCAGGTTATCAGAAGTGGCCAGTCATGACTGCAATCGTTCAGATAATATTCCACATATTAGTGGTATCTTCAGAATCTTCTCTTGTTCCATGGGTTCAGAGGAACATTCAGGTGCCAAAACTTCTCCTCTCACTTGCAGACAGGAGCCAAAATGATCAGTATGCTTTGGTCAGTAATTGGGTGTGCAGGTCACATCTGCCCAGCGACTACTCAGGCCTGATTATTGCGATACGTTGCAGCCTGTAATAATTGCTTCCTGGAACATCTGCGGTTGTCATTTTCAGCACCTTCCTGTGGACAGCTCCGGGGCAGACGCTGGAGGTCAAAGTGGACTCCTGCTGTGGGGACACGGCATGATCGCTTTCAGATCTCACATTCTTACATTACAGTTTTTACTTCTTAAAATCACAATTCATGACTTTTTATTTCCTTACTGCATATTGATGAGTTAATTTCAAAAACTATAAACTTTCCAAAGGAAATGGCTTTCTTACAACTTAGCAATAACTGTTTTGGGTTTTTAGTATTTGTTATTTTTGCCTGGCCTTTTGAATATGACACAGTGTTCTTGCTAATTACAAATGGATGCAGAAAAAAACTGAACTGTTAAAACTATCCTATCCCAGAAACCAAACATTGATTACTGGTTCAATCATTCAGGGATTTTGCAAACATTAGAATTACAAAATACTCAAGGAATCTAAAGGACGACAATTAGAACAAAATTGAACATTTGTATAAGATTTGCCTAACATAATGAATGCTATAATAGGTTAAATAAAGATATGAGTGCTAATGATATTTCACTTTATTTTATTCTGATGTCCCAAACAATGGATTAAAGAATCAGTCCATTGATCCTTAAACACAGAACAAACTGAATACCTTGTGGCTTTGTGGTAAAAATGGTAGTAAATGAAGTGGTATCAATAAGATTGTTGCCAGCTCTCCTGTTTTACTGAGTTGCATTACCAAACAGGCAATAATTTAACTATACTTAGAGAAGTAGCAAGTTTCGTGCTTCTAGCAAAGTGGTTAGGGTATGCCATTGAGAGAAAACAGAGAGGTTAGCTATTCATATGACATCTCCTGGGAACAAAGCTATATTATTTCCTAGTTTCTTGCCACAGTGAGCAAAAAAGTTGAAATATTCAATATTTATAATGGTGGTTTTGGTGATGTCAACAGTAAAATGAGATCTAATGCAATTAGAAATTATTTTTTATGTTTGTCAACTTGTTAATACTATAGAAATTTATATAGCTTCCCATAATTTCTTTCCATTGGCTCTGTTAAGCTGTGTGTCAGTAGTATCAAAATGGCATCGTCTCAAAGTACCTTTGAAAGAATGGACTAAGACTGTTAATCATTTCCCATAGTTATTTCACATTTTTATTAAAAAGTGATTTTGAGTAATGGTGTCTGATTTTTTTTGGTGGGGGGGCAGCTGCTGTGAGTGAAGATAGTCGCTATTTGTTGATTCCTCCCATGTTGTTCTGGTCCTTTTCATTCATGTCACTTAAAGGACATTTCTGTCCTAATTATAGCTGTGCTCAGGGATAAGCTGAGAGGTCATTTATATAGGCCAATGAAGTTAGTTTTTTTTTACATCCAACTTAACAAAGCTGCTGATGTCAGAAATTATGAGAAGCTTATCAGTGTTTGCAAAGAATTGCAGGAGAAACTGACAGCCTTTCTTCTTCCGAAGCTGCAATGCTTGGGAAATATTAATACATCATTTTGTGTGATTAATAGCATCAGCAGCTAGTTCTTCATCAGTACATTAAAATATTAAATTTAAACTAGAAAAGTAACCATATTCAGAATTCAAAAAAATCCCATTTGTACTTAATTAGTACTAAAACTCAAAGGTAGCCTAAGCAAAAAAAAATAGTGCAGCGGAGGCTAAATATTGTGTAATCTATAATTACTCTACTAGGTAGGCTCTGAGTTAAACAAAAATAAATAAATAAAACATAATGCCGTACAGGCCCTTCAGCCAACGATGTGCAGACCTTTTAACCTACTCTACAATTGATCAGACCCACCCCTCCTACATAGTCCACAACTCCCATTTTTTTCCTTTTCAACCACATCCCTATCTAAGAGTCTACAATTTCCCTAATGTATCAGCCTTAGCCACCATTGGCTGTACATTACAGACACTTACCATTCTCTGTGCAAAGATTTGTCAGACTATTGTCCAAAAGCCATTTTTGGAAATTTCATACCATTAAATACTGGGACGTCCAAAGATATGATCTTTAATCCTTCACACTGAACCTTGGCATTGTATTTGAACCTACGTTGAGCTTTCTGCTGCATATCTGACTCCCTCCAAAATCATAACATTTCCTATCTCAGTCTTTTCCTCAGATCATCAATGTAACTCTTGACACTTGTTATACCTGGACTTGTCTACCTAAACCTCTTTTGACTGACCCTGGCTCCTGTGTAATCTGCGGCTTCTACGGCTTAAAATCCTAATTTGGTACTAAGTCCTGGTCCTTCAACATTATGCTGTTATTATCAAAGTCCTTTGATTCCAATTTTGTTTACAGTATAGAAAAATTCATGGGTATAGAAGGTGCAATTCTCAGAATTAGGTACCATTACTGTAGATAATTTCAATGTTTATGCTAGAAATGCAAACTTACAATGTGTGGCCTTCAGCCATGATGTTAAGATTTGAAGTGGTGGTTCTTAAAATTAAATTCACTTCAAACATCGAGACCAAATCAATATGTGGATAGGAAATAGAAGAAGGCTCAATCCATCTCCAACAATCACATGTTGTAGGAACATTGGCAAGTACCAGAACACTACAGCCCTGCCCTACAAATAATGAAGAAAAGCTCACTTTAACTAAGGATGTACCTGGTGCATTGGTGAAGATTCAATGGACATTTTCAGTGGCAACCTCCCAACAGTAGCTCAGAAAGGATGGGCCTCTTGCCTAATACTTGAACAAGCCTTCATCCTTCTACTTAACCTTACTTTGCTACTCGAGGCTAAAGCTACCATCCTAGGTACCTGCCTATTAGCCTATCATCAGCAGTAGGGAAAGTGCTGAAATCCATAATGAAAGATGTACTAGAGAACAGTATAGTGCAAATCAGCAGCATTAAATGGGAGATTCATCAGATATAATTCTGAGTATATGACTTGTAGACTGGATAAGCAGAAACCAATGTGCTGATATACTTCCATTTTATGAAGACACTTAATGAAATCCCACCCAGGTGCTTAACAATAAGGTTGGAGCAGATGGAACTCTGGGTTACATATCCCCTTAGATTGAATATTGGTTTTTGGGCAGAAAGCAAAGAATAAGAATAAGTTGTTGTTAGGCTACCAGGTTGATGATACATGAGCCCAGCTTTGCACAATCTAAATCAATGATTTGGCTGCCATATAGGTGTTCTGACTGTATGAAACTAGAAGAAATTGTGGGTGAGAAATTGTGGGCAGAGGGTGCAAAGAGTCCTTAGGAGCGTTAGAAGAGGCTGAGGAGAGCAAGAAGGGGGCATGAGAAGGCCTTGGCGAGTAGGGTAAAAGAAAACCACAAGGCAATCCTCAAGTATGTGAGGAACATAAGGATGACAGGAGTGAAGGTAGGACCGATTAGAGATAAAGGTGGGAAGATGTGCCTGGAGGCTGTGGAAGTGAGCGAGGTCCTCAATAAATACTTCTCTTCAGTATTCACCAATGAGAGGGAACTTGATGACAGTGAGTACAATATGAGTGAGGTTGATGTTCTGGAGCATGTTGATATTAAGAAGAGGTGTTGGAGTTGTTAAAATACATTAGGACGGATAAGTCCCCAGGGCCTGACGGAATATTCCTCAGGCTGCTCCATGAGGTGAGGGAAGAGATTGCTGAGCCTCTGGCTAGGATCTTCATGTCCTCGTTGTCCATGGGAATGGTACTGGAGGATTGGAGGGAGGCGAATGTTGTCCCTTGTTCAAAAAAGGTAGTAGGGATAGTCCGGATAATTATAGACCAGTGAGCCTTACGTCTGTGGTGGGAAAGCTGTTGGAAAAGATTCTTAGAGATAGAATCCATGGGCTTTTAGAGAATCATGGTCTGATCAGGGACAGACAGCATGTGAAGGGCAGATCATGTCTAACAAGCCTGATAGAGTTCTTTGAGGAGGTGACCAGGCATATAGATGAGGGTAGTGCAGTGATTGTGATCTACATGGATTTTAGTAAGGCATTTGAAAAGGTTCCACATGGTAGGCTTATTCAGAAAGTCAGAAGGCATGGGATCCAGGAAAGTTTGGCCAGGTGGATTCAGAATTGGCTTGCCTGCAGAAGGCAGAGGGTTGTGGTGGAAGGAGTACATTCAGATTGGAGGCTTGTGACTAGTGGTGTCCCACAAGGATCTGTTCTGGGACCTCTACTTTTCGTGATTTTTATTAACGACCTGGATGTGGGGGTAGAAGGGTGGGTTGGGAAGTTTGCAGATAACACAAAGGTTGGTGGTGTTGTGGATAGTGTAGATTCATTAGTTGTCTCACAGGTCGATAGGGTAATTAAGAAAGCTTATGGAGTGTTAGCTTTCATAAGTGGAGGGATTGAGTTTACGAGTTGCAGGGTAATAATGCAGCTCTATAAAACTCTGGTTAGGCCACACTAGGAGTACTGTGTCCAGTTCTGGTTGCCTCACTACAGGAAGGATGTGGAAGAGTTGGAAAGGGTACAGATGAGATCTACCCGGATGTTGCCTGCTTTAGAGAGTATGGATTATGATCAGAGATTAAGGGAGCTAGGGCTTTACTCTCTGGAGAGAAGGAGGATGAGAGGAGACATGATAGAGGTATACAAGATATTAAGAGGAATAGATAGAGTGCATAGCCTGTGCCTCTTCCCCTCAATACATGAGGACAGGGCTTTAAGGTAAGGGGTGGAAAGTTCAAGGGGGATATTAGGGGAAGGTTTTTTACTCAGAAAGTGGCTGGTGCCTAGAATACACTGCCTGAATCTGTGGTGGAGGCAGATACACTAGTGAAGTTTAAGAGACTACTAGACAGGTATATGGAGGAATTTAAGATGGAGGGTTATATGGGAGGCAGGGTTTAACGGTCAGCACAACATTGTGGGCCGAAGGGCCTGTACTGTGCTGTATTGTTCTATGTTCTATGATATGGACAAGATGAATGAGTGGATAAAAACATGGCAGATGGACTGGAAAGAGGTCATCCACGTTGGTGAAACTCCTAGGTTCACTTTACTGAAAATATTAATCAGAATGGTGAAGTATTTGTTAAACAATGAGAGACTGAGTTATGCTAATGTTCAAAGAACATGGGTATGCTTGCACACAAGTCACTAGAAACCAACTTTCAGCTGTCAAGTGATATGTTAGCCTTTATGCTGAGAGGGGTAGGGATATATTAGTGCAATTGCATAGATTGCACCTGGAGTATTCCCTATTCTATTCTGAACTGAGGATGCCGGTTCCTTCACAAATTGACATTTGATGTGAACATGTCTCCTATTATCATTATGGACAGCAAAAATACTTTTTTGGAATTTTGTTAAGTCAGCCTGTTCTTAGATAAGTGATTTCTGTTTGTTTATCACAATAGCCAAAGGTTACTGAGCCTTGAAGCTGTTGTAATCATGTTACCTTTATGAGCTTTTGAGTTCCAGGCTCATCTGATTTTTATCTATTTTAACAGTTCTGAAGCAACCATTTCTTCTGTTAATTGATCATGTAAGTGTACTATCCCTACTCACCTTTACAAGCCAAAATGGATTCCAAATTTAGTTTCTGATTGGTTGAATTGAACAGAGGACATTTGGATTTTCAGAAGGAATTTGACAAGGTGCCACACATGAGGCTACTTAACAAGTACAGTAACATGATATTACAGGAAAACTGCTAGCATGAATAGGGCATTGGATGATTGGCAGGAAGCAAAGAGTGTAAATGAAGAGAGCCTTTTCTGTTGGGCTGCCAGTGACTAGCAGTGTTTTACAGGTGTCTATATTCAGACTGCTTCTCTTTATATTATATGTCAATGACTTTGATGATGGAATTGATGGCTTTATGGCCAAATTTGTGGATGACATCAAGACAGATGGATAGGCAGGTAATTTTGAAGAATCAGAGAGGCTACAGAAGTACTTGGGCAGATTAAGAGAATAGGCAAAGAAATGGCAGATCGAATACCATGTTGGCAAGTATATGGCCATGCACTTTGGTAGAAGAAATAAAAGCACAGACTGTTTTCTAAATGGAGAAAAAAGCAACTTGTGAGTCCCTGTGGCTTCCCAAAGGTTAGTTTGGAGGTTGATTAGGTGCTGAGGAAGGTAGAAGCAATGTTATCATTCATTCCAAGATGGAATATTAAGGTTTTTGAAGGCACTGGTGAGACTTCATTTGGAATATTGTGAGCAGTTTTGTGCCTCTTATCTAAGACAAGATGTGCTGACATTGAAGAGGTTTCAAAAGAGGTTCATGGAAATGATTCTAGGGTTGAAAGGTTTATTACATGAAGAGCATTTAATGGCTCTGGCTCTACTCTTTGTGGAATTTAGAATAGTGAAGGGGGATCTCACTGAAATCTGTCAAATGTTGAAAGGCCTCAATAGAGTGGATGTGGAGAGAATGTTTCCTCTGGTGTGGGAGTCTAAGACCAGAAGATACAGCCTCAGATTAGAGGGATGTCCATTTAGAATGGGGATGAAGAGGAATATATTCAGCCAGAGAGTGGTGAATCTATGGACTTCATTGCCACAGGCAGCTGTCTGTGGAGGCCAAGTCATTAGACACAGTTAAAGCAGAGATTGATAGAATCTTGATTGGTCAGGGTATGAGGGGATATGGGGAGAAGGGAAGAGATTGGGGGTGAGAGGGAAATGGATCAGCCATGATGAAATGGCAGAGCAGACTCAATAGGCTAAATGGCTTAATTCTGCTCTTATATCTTATTGACTAAAACATTTAAAACTGAACTCAGTGTATCTTGTCTCCAACTCGTTGAGGCACAGTCATTGTTGTATCGTGAGGGATGGATCAGAAACCGTAAAATTTTTGATTTCCACTTGAGAACAGATGACAACTTGATTTAAACTCTCATTCAAAAGTAAGGCTATCTGACTATCCCACTCCTATATTTTGTGTTTAAGAAGTGGGATTTGAACTCAAAACCTTTGGCTTCAGAAAATTCTATTGTAGCTAACATGTTACATTAATCATTCTATTTTCTATCAATGTTCTTAGATATTTCACAGTGAGCACACTTTTAAATAAAACATTAAGTAAATAGATGACTGGACACTGATGATTATCCAGTTAATATAAAATGTGAAGATATAATGTACCTGTATCAATAATGAAATTAACTGAAAAGCTGACATGCATATGGATAAGGATATGATAATGGTACTTGGAGCTTCTACATTAATACTGATGTTGTGCTAGATGGTTTGAGAAACTGACCATATGACATGACTTTGTTTCTATGCGCTTGTGGCCTTGGTACACAATATATCTCCATCTTTTCTTTGACTTTCCACAGTTTCTGACTACTTAATTATAGCTTCTTGCTGAAACCCTCTGCAATGTTCAGGTCAGAAGGACTGCCTTTCTTAGCTGCGTTCTACCATCCCTCAGGGAGGCCACAATATCATTATTAATGTCCTGTCCGCCTGTCCCAGTGACATTTCCTCTAAGGATCATTTCTTAACCCCTTATTTCTCCTTACTCACAAGTTTGTAATGCCATCTACAAACATGGCTTCAACCTGTCACTCAGCTTTACCTTTCCCTCATCTTCACTTTACATTACCCTGCTGGCTCCCACACTTCAATCCTGGTGGAATGCAATTACCCACAGCTTGTTCCTTTGGTGTCTAATCAAAAATCTGAACTTTTTCCCTAATTCATTGATCATCCTTGACCCTGTTTACAACTTTTGATTGAAGAAAATTGTTTGGTACCTTAATACTCTCTTTAATCCTGATTTTAATATAGAACATAGAAACACAGAAAACCTACAGCACAATACAGGCCCTTCGGCCCACAAAGCTGTACTGAACATGTCCTTACCTTAGAAATTATCCAGGCTTACCCATAGCCCTCTATTTTTCTGAGCTCCATGTACCTGTCCAGGAGTCTCTTAAAAGACCCTGTCGTACCCACCTCTATCACCGTTGCTAAAAGCCGATTCCACACACTCACCACTCTCTGCATAAAACATTTACCTCTGACTATCTCCTCTGTACCTAATTTCAAGCACCTTAAAACTGTGCCACCTCGTGCTAGCCATTTCAGCCCTGGGAAAGAGCCTCTGACTATCCACATGATCATCACCTCTCATCATCTGCTACACTTCTATCAGGTCACCTCTCATCCTCTGTCGCTCCAAGGAGAAAAGGCCGAGTTCACTCAACCTACTCTCAGAAAGCATGCTCCCCAGTCCAGGCAACATCCTTGTAAATCTCTGCACCCTTTCTATGGTCTCCACCTCCTTCCTGTATGAGGCGACCAGAACTGAGCACAGTACTCCAAACAACACAAACAAATGCTGGTGGAACACAGCAGGCCAGGAAGCATCTTTAGGAAGATGCACTGTCGACGTTTTGGGCCGAGATGCTTCATCAGTCCTGACGAAGCATCTCGGCCCAATACATCGACACTGCTTCTTCCTATAGATGCTGCCTGGCCTGCTGTGTTCCACCAGCATTTTGTGTGTCTTGTTTGAATTTCCAGCATCAGCAGATTTCCTCATGTTTGCACAGTACTCCAAGTTGGGTCTGACCAGGGTCCTATATGGCTGTAACATTACATCTCTGCTCCTAAACTCAATTCCACGATTGATGAAGACCAATGCACTGCATGCCTTCATAGCCACAGAGTCAATCTGCGCAGCAGCTTTGAGTGTCCTATGGACTCGGACCCCAAGATCCTTCTGATCCTCCACACTGCTGAGAGTCTTACCATTAATAATATATTCTGTCATTGTATTTGACCTACCAAAATTAACCACTTATCTAGATTGAACTCCATCTGCCACTTCTCAGCCCAGTCCCAGTTTTACAAGCCTATCAATGTTCCACTGTAACCTCTGACAGCCCTCCACAACACCCCCAACATTTGTGTCATCAGCAAGTTTACTAACCCATCCCTCCACTTCCTCATCCAGGTCATTTATAAAAATCATGAAGGGAAGGGGGTCCCAGAACAGATCCTTGGGGAACACCACTGGTGACTGACTTCCGTGCAAAATATGACCCCTCTACAACCACTCTTTGCCTTCTGTGGGCAAGCCAATTCTGGATCCACAAAGCAATGTCCTCTTGGATCCCATGCCTCCTTACTTTCTCAATAAGCCTTGCATGGGGTACCTTATCAAATGCCTTGCTAAAATCCATATACACTACATCTACTGCTCTACCTTCATTAATGTGTTTAGTCACATCCTCAAATAATTCAATCAGGCTCATAAGGCACAACCTGCCTTTCACAAAGCCATGCTGACTATTCCTAATCATATTATGCCTCTCCAAATGTTCCTAAATCCTGCCTCTCAGGATTTTTTCCATCAACTTACCAACCCTAAAGTGAGACTCACTGGTCTATAATTTCCTGGGCTATCTCTACTCTCTTTCTTGAATAAGGGACCAACATCCACATCCCTCCAATCCCCTGGAACCTCTCCCGTCCCCAATGATGATGCAAAGATCATCGCCAGAGGCTCAGTAGTCTCCTCCCTTACCTCCCACAGTAGCCTGGGGTATATCTTGTCCAGTCCCGATATGCTTCCCAAAAGCTCTAGCACATTCTCTTTCTTAATATCTATGTGCTCAGGCTTTCCAGTCCCCTGTAAGTCATCCCTACAAACGCAAACATCCTTTTCCTTTGTGAATACTAAAACAAAGTATTCATTAAGTACCTTTGTTGTCTCTTCCTGTTCCATATGCACTTTTCCACTGTCACACTTGATTGGTCCTATTCTCTCATGTCTTAACCTCTTACTCTTCACATACTTGTAGAATGCCTTGCGGTTTTCCATTATCCTGCTTGCCAAGGCCTTCTCATGGCCCCTTCTGGCTCTGTTCATTTCATTCTTAAGCTCCTTCCTGCTAGCCTGTCATTACCTAGATTTTTGAACCTTTTGTAAGCTTTTCTTTTGTAGACTAGATTTATAGCAGCCTTTGTACTCCAAAGAATATGATGTCTTCTTTAGCAGAAAGTCTACTTTTATAATTGCATCATTCCCTGCTTCAGTTAATCAACGCAAATGGATCATCAGGGTGATTCCTCCAATAACCTCCAGTAACCATGAGCAAACAGCTGTGAAGAATGCAGAATTGATATTGATACATGTTCTGTTATGTACAGGCGGGTCTAGACAAAAAAGTCATGTGTTTGCTCAACATAACATATCATGTGCAGATAGGCTTCATATAGGTGGGAAGTGCACTTGACCAGGACCATTGAAGCGCCTGGTAGCTAAAAGCTCTTTTGCTTCAGTGACTCAAAAAATCGAGGCCACGTTTGACCAGCACATGATGAAAGCATTGTGACCACTGCTAAGTTACCAGATTGCAAATCACTGTATGTATGGGCAGGCAGTGAGAGCACAGTTATTCTTAGCTCCTTCCTCTTCGTCAGTCACAAGTTGCCCTGGGTTATGTCATTTCCTTCAGCTCTTGGTATCCCCTTCAAATGGACTAGCAATGCAAAGCCATTCAAAAACATCAAAGAACAAGCATGCTGCCTGGAAGAAGCTGCAGCTGGAAAGTAATCAGCATATAATCAGCCAGAAAATAATAATCCTTTTAAACAGTGCTGCTGCAACCAATTAGACACCCACAGTGCCCAAACAGTGGATGGTACATGGACACATTTTATAATTTTGGCCACATTTAATGTCTTGGTAATATTTTGTCTTTTATTCTTCTCCTTTGTGAGCCTTCTTTGAAGATTCCCTACTTTAAGACCATGGCCTTTATAGTCTTTGTCACCAGGAGAGGCATGAAATGTAACGTGGGGAACAAGACCACAAATGTTTGTCCAAAGGGTTCACTGCTGCAGAATTCTACTCTTCAAGGCATACAGTTTCATGTGCAATGTAGCATGCTAACATCCACAATGAGCTGCTTAACAAACTATGAGCCCATGGTGTTACAGAAAAGATCCTAGCATGGATAAAGCAGTGGCTGATTGGCAGAAGGACAGGAGGAGTGGGGATAAAAGGAACCTTTTCTGGTTGGCTGCAGTGACGAGTGCTGTTCCACAGGGGTCTGCATTGGCACCGATTACTTTTACATTACAAATCAGTGATTTGGATGATGGAATTGATGACTTTGTTGCAAAGTGTGCAGACAATATGAAGATAGGTGGAGAGGCAGGAAGTTTTGAGGAAATAGAGAGGCTTCAGAAGGATTTAGACAGATTAAGAGAATGGGCAAAGAAATGACAGATGGAATATAGTGTCAGGAAGTGTATGGTTATGCACTTTGGTAGGTAAAATGAAAGGGCTGACTATTTTCAAACTGGAGAGAAAATACAATGAACTGCATTGCAAATGGATTTGGGAGTCCTTGTGCAAGATTCTTTAAGGTTAATTTGCAGGTTGAGTCTGTGGTGACGAAGGCAAATGCAATGTCAGCTTTCATTTCAAGAGGACTAGAATATAAAAGCAAGGATGTAATATTGAGAATTCAGAAAGCACTTGTGAGGCATCAGTTAAAGAATTGTGAACAGGTGTGGGCCTTTTATGTTAGAAAGGATGTGCTGAAGCTGGAGAGAGTTCGAAGGGGTTCACAAAAATGATTCCAGGATTGAAAGGCACATCATATGAAGAGCATTTGATGGCTCTGGGCCTGTATTTACTAGAATTCAGAAAATTGAGAGGTGATCACATTGGACCTATCAAATGGTGAAAGGGCTTACAGAGTGGATGTGGAGAGGATGTCTCCTGAGGTGGGAAAGTCTAAGATCAGAGGATACTGCTTCAGAATAGAGGGACATCCTTTTAGAATGGAAATGAAGAGGAAATTTTTTTTGCCAGAGAGTGGTGAATCTGTGGGATTCTTTGCCACAGGTGGCAGTAGAGGCCAAGTCCTCATGTATATTTAAGACAAAGGTTGATAGATTCCTGATTTTTCAGAGCATAAAGGAATATGGGGCGAAGGCAGGAGATTGATGCTGAAATGAAAATTGGATCAGCCCTGATGAAATGGCAGAGCAGACTCAATGTGTCAACTGGCCTAATTATGCTCCCATTTCTTATAGTCTTTGGTCTTATTATCTATATCTTAAGGTCTCATGGTCTGTTGTGAACAGGACATACCTGGGCTACTTTCTACATTGTCAGACAGAGACAGACTTAGAACCATACCGGAACAGCTTAACAAAAAGCAAAGCTTGTTCAGGTGTTGCTGTTCATATATGAGCTGAGGCAACGCCTGGTCTCATAGCATGTGCTGTATCCAGAGCTGTCAGCCTTGAAATCAAGTGAATCGGGCAAAGAATGGCTTCAGACATGTTAGGAAGAAGACAGAGTTGAATCATATATTGGGTGCTCCTGGCTGAAGTTCTTTGTCTTTCCTCCTGGAGGAACGTTGTTTCGTTTTTACTGTGCACTGTACCAGCAGTTATGGTTGAAATGACAATAAAAGCAAATTGACTTGATGACTTGATGCAGTTGGACCAGCATTGCTGTGAATTTCATGAATTTTTCCCTTCTCTCATTAATTGGATAATTTTCCGCTGCCAGTCATGTTGGAGTGTGACAGGATTATGGCATTTTAACCAAATGCGTTGGTTAAAGGAGCACCAACGTTGGCTTAAGGGTTACATGACAGATGCCCATAAAATCATTAATGATCTGATAACTTGCCAATTAGTAGACCATTCAGACTGAGGAGTATATCGAAATATAATTTTAAGTATTTGAACTGCAGTAATAGACTGGATATCAGGGACATTTCCTTTCCCATGTCTCTAGTTGTGATGGGTACAATTTCTCTGCATGCTCTCATGTGAGCTGGTTCAGAGATTGTCTCATAAAGAAGTAGTTTTTAAGGACCGTGACCTTCTGAACTGCCTTTGATTGTCTGAAACAGTTGAAGTGTTTTATGACTTGTGTGGCCCAGGGATTTTTCTTTATTTTTCTGCCTTCCTCAGCAGATTACATGGTTGCAGAAGAGGTGGGAGTAAGCTGGTGTGTGATGGTGGTCTGTGAATGTGGCACTGGGTGCTAGGTGTCTCATACCGACATTAAAGTTTCTGTGCTGCAGCTTTGCTGGGTTATCTAGCCTAATACTGCAGACCTTCAGTTATCTGTCATATATCAGCTCCAGTATTGATAGGAATTTGTAAATATGACTTTAACATTTTAAATTGACTGTACAATATTCAATTATTTGTATGATATTCAGGTATTTTAAGATCACAGTTAAGTACCTTCTATGCACGTAACATTAACATTTATTCTCTTGCTCGTAACACAAATTTGCTTCATTCATTTCTTTAAATTCCTTAGCTAAGACTTAATTTTGCATTATTTTTGCCTAAGTCCCAGTTCTAGATATTTTATGAGAATGATTGTTCAAGAAATTCTAGAAATAGATCAAATTAACTCTGTGCCTTTCTAATCTTACATATTTTATAGTTCATGAGAATAATCCCGGGAGTTTAGAAGAATGACGGGAGATGTTATTGAAACATATCCACTATTGAAAGGTCTGGATAGAGTGGATATGGAAAGGATGCTTCCAAGAGTCGGGGAGTCTAGGGCCAGAGGGCACAGCCTCAGAATAGAAGGATGTCCAGTTTGAACAGAGATTAGAAAAAATTTCTTTAGCCAGAGAATGGTAAATCTGTCGAATTCTTTGCCAGGAACACTGTGCAGGCTGAGTCATTGATTATATTTAAAGCAGAGGTTGATAGATTCTTGACTAGTCAGGACCTTAAAGGTTATGGGGTTGGGTGGGATAGTAAATCAGCTATGCTGGAATGACAGAGCAGACTCAATGGGCCAAGTGGCCTAATTCTACTCCTAGGTCTTTTCTTATATTAATGTATCAGTTAATTTTGATAATGAAATGTTATAACCACCATTGGTCTTAAATATGAACTTTGACTTGCACATTTTGAAAGAAAACTTATTCAAATCACATGATCACATGTTATGGTATTTTCCCAGTTAGGACTGTAACAGTATATTAGAGTTACAATGTATTTCCTAGGCAGAAAAGCCTTTCCAATCTGTCCTGCAGATGGGAATTTTTTTCCCTAGCTTCTCTATATCTATGAAAAAATTACAATTGCTGTGGAAAATGGCAGCAAACATTTTTTAGATTGAATTCAGCCCTTAATTGCTTGTGAAACCTGTGAGTTTCCAAATCCTGCAGGCAATGCTCTCTGTCTAATTTCACTAGATTTCACAGGTTGTGCTTTTGCCACTTTAAGACCAAACTCCAATTTTCTGGGATCTGACCTAATGAAAAACATACGGAGAAATTATAATAACTGGACAACTCCCCTCCCACTTTAATTTTATGCCTAAATTTCAGCAGAGCTCATATATTACAAGTTTTAACTAGTAGCTGCCATTTGTATGCCTGGTCCAGCCAAAGGCAAGCAGATCTACATTATTTATGCATAGATCCCTAAAGTGACACACTTGTGTGCCTGACAAGAATGTTTAATATGTGTAATTGAAACTCCCCTTGACTGTACTTCAGTCAAGTTATAATTCCATTTCTATTAGAAAGCAGGGAGAGAAAAATGTGACATGTGCAATAAATGTTTATATCCTAGACAGTTACAGGACTGTTTCAGGGCATACTTTGTTCTTTCCCTGAAATAATCTTAACTCTTAAGCGAACATTAACATTTAAGGGAGATTTTGGATAGGTACATGGATGGGAGGGGTATGGAGGGATATGGTGCAGGTGCAGGTCAATGGGACTAGTCAGAATAATAGCTCGGCATGGACAAGATGGACCAAAGGGCCTGTTTCTAGCCTGTGGTGCTCTATGACCATACATCATAAGATTAGGAGAGGCTATTTGGCCCACTGAGTCAGCTCCACTCTTTCATCATGGCTGATCCAATTTTCCTTTCAGCCTCAATCTCCTGCCTTCTCCCCATATCCCATCATGCCCTGACCAATCAAGACTCCAACAAACTCTGCCTTAAATATATATAGGATTAGCCTCTAGAGAAGCCTGTGGCAAAGAATTCCACAGATTCACCACTCTCTGGCTAAAGGAATTCCTCCTCATGTCCATTCTAAAAGGACACCCTGTATTCTGAGGCTGTGTCTTCTGGTCTTGCATTCTCCCACCACAGGAAACATCTTCTCCACATCCACTCTATCAAGGCCTTTCACCATTCAAACAGTTTTAATTAGGTCACCCCTCATTCTTCTGAATTCCAGCGAATACAGGCCCAGAGCCATCAAACGCTCTTCATATGACAAGCTATTCAAACCTGGAATCAATTTTGTGGACCTCTTTTGAACCCTCTCCAGTTTCAGCACATCCTTTACAAGATAAGGGGCCCAAACCTGTTCACAATATTCCAAGTGAGGCCTCACCAGTGCTTTTCTGAAGTCTCAACATCACATCCTTGCTTTGATATTCTAGTCCTCTTGAAATGAATGCTAACATTGCATTTGCCTGCCTCACCACTGACTCAACCTACAAGTTAACCTTTAGGGAATCCTGCACGACGACTCCCAAGTCCCTTTGCACCTCATACCTCTTTTGTATTTTCCCACCATTTAGGAGATAGTCAACCCTTTCATTTTTTCTACCAAATTGCATGACCGTACACTTCCGGACACTGTATTCCATCTGCCATTTCTTTGCCCATTCTCCTAATCTGTCAAAGTCATTCTGTAGCCTCTCTACTTCATCAAAGCTACCTGCCCCTCCTCCTATCTTCATATCATCTGCAAATGTTGCAACAAAGCCATCAATTCCATCATCGGAATTATTGATATATAGTGTAAATAGAATCAGTCCCAACACAGATACCAGTGGAACAGCACTAGTCACCAGCAGCCAACCAGGCTGTTTATTCTCAATCTTTGCCTTCTGCCAATCAGCCACTGCTTTATGCATGTTACAATCTTTCCTGTAATATCATTGGCTCATAACTTGCTAAACAGCCTTGTGTGCATCTCATTAGCAAGAACGACGATTCAGCATACAGAGAGGAGGTGCAGCGGCTAACGGACTGGTGCAGAGCCAACAACCTGTCTCTGAATGTGAACAAAACAAAAGAGATGGTTGTTGACTTCAGGAGGGCACGGAGCAACCACTCCCCGTTGAACATCGACAGCACCTCAGTAGAGATCATTAACAGCACCAAATTTCTTAGCGTTCACCTGACGGGGAATCTCACCTGGTCCCTCAACACCAGCTCCATAGCAAAGAAAGCCCAGCAGTGTCTCTACTTTCTGCGAAGGCTGAGGAAAGTCCATCTCCCATCCCCCCATCATCATCACATTCTACAGGGGTTGTATTGAGAGCATCCTGAGTGGCTGCATCACTGCCTGACTCGGAAATTGCACCATCTCGGATCGCAAGACCCTGCAGCGAATAGTGAGGTCAACTGAGAAGATCATCGGGGTCTCTCTTTCCACCATTATGGACATTTACACTACACACTGCATCTGCAAAGCAAACAGCATTATGAAGGACCCCACGCACCCCTCATACAAACTCTTTTCCCTCCTGCCATCTGGGAAAAACACTGAAGCATTCAGGCTCTCACAACCAGACTATGTAACAGTTTCTTCCCCCAAGCCATCAGACTCTTCAATACCCAGAGCCTGGACTGACACCAACTTACTGCCCTCTACTGTGCCTATTGTCTTGTTTATTATTTATTGCAATGCCTGTACTGTTTTGTGCACATTAATGCAGTCCTGGGTAGGTCTGTAGTCTAGTGTAGTTTTTTCTGTGTTGTTTTTACGTAGTTCAGTGTAGTTTTTGTATTGTTTCATGCAGCACCATGGTCCTGAAAAACGTTTTGTTTTTACTGTGTACTGTACCAGCAGTTATGGTTGAAATGACAATAAAAAGTGACTTGACTTGACTTGACCTTGTCAAAGGCCTGAAAATTCAAGTACACAATATCAAGCAATTCTCTTTTGTCTGTCCTGCTTGTTATTTTTTTCAAAGAATTCCAACAGATTTGTCTGGCAAGACTTTCCCTTGAGGAAACTGTGCTGTTTAATTATGAACACCGAAATCACCTCCTTAACAATCGGCTCCAATACCTTCCCAACCACTGAGGACAGACTAACTGCCCTATAATTTCCTTTCTTTTGCCTCTCTCCATTCTTGAAGAACAGAGTGACATTTGAAATTTTCCAGTCTTCTAGAACCATTCCAGAATTTCCTGATTCTTGAAAGATCTTTACTAATGCCTCTACGATCTACGATCTCTTCAGCCACTTCTTTCAGAACCCTGGGTGTTCACCATCTGGTCCAAGTGACTTATCTAGCATCAGATCTTTCAGTTTCCCAAGAACCTTCTCTTTATATATGGAACTTCACACATTTCATGACCACTGACACCTGGAACATCCACCAGACTGCCAATGTCTTCCACAGTGAAGACTGATACACAATACTTATTCAGTTCATATGCCTTTTCTTTTTCCACCCCTTACTGTCAATCCAGCATCATTTTCCAGCAGTCCAATATCCATTCTTGTCTCTATTTTACACTTTATGTATCTGAAGAAACTTTTGGTATCCTGTTTAATATTATTGGCTATATTACTTTCATCTTTACCTTCTTAATGACTTTTTAGTTGCCTTCTGTTCCTTTTTAAAAGTTTTTCAATCTTCTAACTTCCTACTAAATTTTGTTCTATTATATGCCCGCTCTTTGGCTTTATGATGGCTTTGACTTCTCTTGTTAACCTGGGTTATGTTATCTTTCTTCTAGCATACTTATTCCTTTGTGCCTTCCGATTTATTTCCAGAAATTCCAGCAGGTGCTGCTCTGCCGTTATCATTGCCAGTGTTCTTTTCAAACCAATTCTAGTCAACTCCACTCTCATGCATCTGTAATTCCCTTTACTCCACTGTAATAATGATACATCTGTCTTTAGCTTCTTCTCAAATTTCAGGATTGAATTTGATCATATTATGATCACTCTCTCCTAAGGGTTCTTTTACCTTATGCTCTGTTATCAATTCTGGTTCATTGCACAACACCCATTTCAGTATAGGTGACACTCTAGTGGGCTGAACCACGAGCTGCACTAAAAAAGCCAACTCTAGAAACCCCCTCCTGGAATCTTGCAGCAACTTGACTTTCCCAATCTACCTACAGATTGACTATTGTATCATTGCCTTTTTGGCATGCATTTTCCACCTCCCATTGTAATTTGTAGGCCACATCTATATTACTGTTTGGGGATCTGAATGCAACTCCTATCAGGGTCTTTTTATGCAGGCTTCCTTAGCTTTATCCACAATGATTCTACACCTTTTGAACCTATGTCACCTCTTTATAGTGATTTGATTTCATTTTTTTACCAACAGAGCAATGCTGAAACCCTGCCTTCCTGCCTGTCCTTTTGATACAATGTGTATCCTTTGAAATAAAGCTCCCAGCTATCATCTTCTTTGAGCACGATTCAGTAATGCCTTCATCATAGCTGCCAATTTGCAACTGTGTTGGAAGCTCATCTACCTTATTCCATGTACTGCTCGTATTCAAATGCACCTTTAGTCCTGTATTCACCCTTTTCAATCTTGTCTGCCTTTTATGTTGCAACTCGTGCTGTTGACTGCAATTTTGCCCTATCAACAGCAACTCTTCACTACACATTGCCTCTGTTTGTAAACCAGCTACCGCATCTTCAGCACTATCATCCGCCCATCCTACAATACTTGTTGCATTGAAATATATGCAGCTCAGGACACTAGTCGTACCATGCTACAAACCTTCCTGCGAGGATATTAGTCCCCCTCCTACTCAGGCGCAAACCGTCCCTTCTGTACAGGTCCCACCTTCCCTGGAAGAGAGCCCAATGATCCAAAAATCTTAGACCCATCCTCCTACATCAACCCCTTAGCCACATATTAAACTGTGTAATCTTCCTAATTCTGGCCTCACTTGCACGTGGCATGAGTAGCGATCCTGAGATCACAACTCTAGAGGTCCTGCCCTTTAACTAGGCATCTAACTTCTATGCAGAACCTTATCACTCATCCTACCCATGTCATTGGTACCTACATGGACCACGACTTCTAGCAGTTCACCCTCCCAATTAAGAATGCTGAGGACTGGATCCAAGATATCCTGGACCCTGGCACCCGCGAGGCAACATACCATTTGGGAATCTCAGCCTTGCCCACAGACTTGAGTTGCATCAGGTCCACGTAATTTTAAAATCAGCTGGTATTTTTGCTATGATATTTCAAAGAAAATGTCAGTTCTACAAATACATGAAACAAATGAACACAAACATCTATAAAGTATATTCAATTTGCTTTTCTTGCCAATCTATTCCTCATTTCACTAACACAGTTTTACTTTCACTTGATTTCAGATGATCTCCTCCATTTAAACATTTTGTATCTTTCTTCCATTTGTTGAACTTAAATAGAGGTCACTTGGGTTCACAGGACGCACAGCATCCAATGCTGGTCTCTGATTTACTGAAATCAGGCACTGAGGATGATTATCAGAGTTCACCCTCTTTTACTGTGCTGCATGTAGTATCAAGGCACACACCAAACACTGGGAACTTGTTTCCATTATTGGACAAAAAAACACATGACAAGTAGCATCACCGTACTTCACACATGTGGTATGTGGTAAAACAGACAGCAGCTCCCCTCGGGATCTTTATCAGAGCTCTCTGCAGTCTGCTGAGAAGTGAGTCAGTAGTTTAAGAACTCTGAATGTGATCCAGAGTGTAGAGGCACACAGTATTTGATGGAGCTAAGAGGAATGGTGCCCACTCACCCACACTACTCATGACTGAGCTGATTGATTTCCATGTTAGGACTGCCCCGGCCCCCAGCCACTGTGAGAAGCAAACTCAAGTCAGGTCAAGCCAAGTCAAGTCACTTTTTATTGTCATTTCGACTATAACTGCTGATGCAGTACACAGTAAAAACGAGACGACGTTTTTCAGGACCATGGTGCTACCTGAACGATACAAAAACTACACTGAACTACATAAACTAACACAAAAACTACACCAGACTACACACCTACCCAGGACTGCATAAAGTACACAGAACAGTGCAGGCATTACAATAAACAATATACAAGACAATAGGCACAGCAGAGGTCAGTAGGTTGGTAGTCCGATGGCGTAGGGGAAAATCTGTTACATAAATAAACAGCTGAATGGCGTCTGTTTCTGTACTCCCGCCAAGTATTTCGTTGCCACAGATGTAGTCCAATTTAATGTCCATTGGAGAGCAGAATGGACGGGAGAGTTGGCCGGCTAGGACTTGCTTTTTTCCTGGCACGGACTCCTGCCCACTCGCCTCGCTTCCTCGCACACCGCCTACGACATCCCCGCCTCGGGCCACCCGGCATCAGGCGACTCCGAGGACTGCAGGCCCAATTCCCTCAGCAAGCCGAGGTCGCGCAGTCCACAAATTGTTTTTGCATCCAGACTCTAATTGCTGAATGAAACTACAATGCATTAACCCGCCTAATGCTGGCCCTTGAGAAGCGAGACAGCAAGGTGCTTTATTGAAGTGATACAGCAGATCCTCTAATTGATGACTCATTCTCAAACTCTAGGAAATATTTCTTTTGTGGACTAACAATGATAAGCAGGAATTCATCCTGGAAGCCCCGATTTTCTCTGGGCAGCGGATGAAACATTTACTTTATGTCATTGATTTATGATGTATTATATTGGATGCATGACTGATGCAGGGGTAACAGTAACTTTATTAAAGCAAATAACGTGGAGAAGAGCATGGCAAATTTCCTTACAAAGTTAATGAATCACCACGTGATCCACCTCACATGGGGTGTTTTAATGCACATGAAATATGTGCGCTAATGAGTTAATTGCAGATGTCTTTTCAACAACAATTGACAAAGCTGGTCGAGGACAAGCATTGCACCTGGTTAGCGCTAAGTTGATAAAAAACCAAAGTGATTAATTTAATGGGCTATTAATCTAGAGAACTGGATGACTGTTCCAAAGACACAAGCTCAAATCCAATGACAGCAATTGGGGAATTTAACAGCTAATGAAAGAAAATATGGCATATTTTTTGAATAATATAACATAGAACATAGAACGTTGGCCCCCAATATTGTGCTAAACTTTTAACATTCCAAAATGTACCTAATGCCCCCCCCCCACATAGCCCTCCATTTTTATTTCATCCATGTACCTCCCTAAGAGTGTCTTAAGTAACTTGACCATCAACCTTTGAGATTGCCATCAGCATATAACCTGTACCACCAGAGGTCCCAACACACTAAACCACTATTATACTAAGATAAGGAATGTTTACTATTCCATGCCCAGACCACATTCTGGTAAATTGTATCACTTGGTTGTCCATCTCCAACCTGCATACAGGCAGAGACTAAACAGCAAGTTTTCAGAGATTAAGACAACAAAGGGGTGGGTCACAGGAGGTAAAGGACCAGCTATGGGGTTGCTTCGAGTCAATGGACTGGACGTGTTTAAGGACTCACCTGTGGATCTGAATGGACACACCATGGTTGTCATGGACCTTATCAAAACAGTTGTAGATGAGTGTGGCCCCACAAAATCGTTCCCCAACTGGAAGCCAGGACAGCCATCTGAAATCTGCTGAGGTGTTCGAGTCTGTTGACCAAGAAAGATACAAGGAGTCCAGGTAAGATCTCTGGAAAGCCACCTCATGGGCAAAGTGGCAATTCCAGACTAAACTTGAATCAATAAACAACGCTCAACAGTTGTGACAGGGCTTGAATACTATCACCTCTTAAAAAGCAACATGGGAGACAGTAGGGCTTCACTTCCAGATGAGCCCAATTCCTTCTATGCTTTCTTTGATGGTCAAACCATGGAGGGACAATCACATACTCCCACACCCACTGATAATCCTGTGATTTCAGTCTCTGAGGCCATTGTGCGAGCAGCCTTCAGGAGGTGAAACCACAAAATGCTTTCAACCCAGATAAGGTACTTGGCCAAGTTCTAAAGACCTGTGCTGATCAATTGGCTGGAGTGTTCAATTATTTGGCTTTACTAACATTAAGTTCAAGGTTGTTGTTGCGACAGTACTCAACCAGCCCATCTATCTCACTCCTGTATAACTTATTGCCACCATCTGCTAGTCTGCTGACAACAGTTGTGTCATCACCAAATTTATAGATGACACCTTTAGTTTGCTAATAAAATTTAGGGAAAGAACTCTGCCAGCATTTCCTGTTCTGACCCATATTTGACTTCAGACCCAATACAGTTGACTCTCAACTGCACTCTAAAATAGACAGACAAGAGGTAGGGCCATAAAGTCTTCATGATGCAAAAAGATATTGAAATTAAATATTCCCTGGATAATGAAGCCTACGTTCTGCGTCTGCAGGATCGCTGACCACCCCACCTATATCAAAACTGGTCAGGCAATATAATGTTGCCAAAACAAGTTGATGCATCTGTGGCAATTTTAAGACTTGTTACGACTCTGGTTCCAGGTATTAAAAAGAGGTTCAGAAAGCCATTTTAATTACTGGTGCACTATTAATTGTTTAATGTGCATAGATTTTTGTTCCTTCAAAAATTCAGTGGGTGGCTTAGTGGGAGGAAAAAATAATATAAATTGCATACTTCATCAGAGATAGACCAAGTAATGCCATCAAGTATTTTTTAATCAACCCTACAGACTGAACATATCATAATTGTCATGTATTTCTCTTGGATTTTAGACAAAGAGGCTACAATTAACTAATGCAGTTGTGAAGTACCAATGAAGAACAAATGCAATTAACAATATAATCTAAAACAAAAATATAATTTAACAGTGTTTTATGGTGACGTTGCAATTGTGATTTTCCCACTTACCCAATATTTGGAAAATGCTATAAGGTACACCAATATAATGAATCAAAACTGATAGACTTGTAGGTTGCCATAGAAACTTGTCTAATTATGATAATCAGTCCCTGGTGTACAACCCAGTGTTAGATGCTCTGCTAAATCAAATAAACATTAGGCATTATTTAGTGAGCTGTGATATCGATGATAGATGCAGAAGACTATATATATATCCTTTCAGTATATTGACATCAAAAAGCATGGTTTACAAACTATTATTGTATGAAATTGGTTTTTTTTTCTAACTATATGTGGTCTAAAGTTCTACTCCATTTACAAATTTTCTTACATGGACTTGATATATAATTCTGAAATTCACAAAACTTAAATTTGAAGCATATCAATGAAAAAGCAACATCTTCATGTTCCAGATTTTTGAGCAATGTTAACTCATAGAAACTTCACCTGTGAATGTAAATATTGAATTTAGTTCATGTATTCTTTGTAGTTCTGGAATATAAACATAGTGAAATCTTAAAAAGAAGCTGAATAAAATATTTTGACATAGTTGTGTCCTATACTACTGCCAGGATGGAGTTAAGATATTTTTCATACAAAGTTGGGACAAATGCATTAATGCAAATTGTTTCCTTTTATTCCCTCTTGGTTTTGGAAAATTAGCTTGATAATTCTACGTAATATACAGCTGATAATGCAAATAAAAAAACTTTTGAAACATATTATATTTTTTTGAAAAGCATCTCTTCTAATGTTCTTATGGTGAAGACAAGAGGTCTTTTACAGTGATTTGAGCAATGTGGCTAGGTCAAACACGAGGAAATCTGCAAATGCTGGAAATTCAAACAACACACAACTATAGGAAGAAACACTGTCGACGTTTCGGGCCGAGACCCTCCATCCAGGAAAGATAGTAAGAAAGTAGTGGGGGGAGGGGGAAATGCAAAATGATAGGAGAAGACCTGAGGGGGAGGGATGAAGCTAAGAGCTGGAAAGGTGATTGGCGAAAGTGATACAGAGCTGGAGAAGGGAAAGGATCATGGGACGGGAGGCCTAGGGAGAAAGAAGTGGGGGGGGGGGGGAAGCACCAGAGGGAGATGGAGAACAGAAAACAACTAAATATGTCAGGGATGGGGTAAGAAGGGGAGGAGGGGCATTAATGGAAGTTAGAGAAGTCAATGTTCATGCCATCAGGTTGGAGCTACCCAGTCGGTATACAAGGTGTTGTTCCTCTAACCTGAGTTTGGATTCATTTTGACAGTAGAGGAGGCCCTGGATAGACATATCAGAATGGGAATGGGATGTGGAATTAAAATATGTGGCCACTGGGAGATCCTGCTTTCTCTGGCGGACCGAGCGTAGGTGTTCAGCGAAACGGTCTCCCAGTCTGTGTTGGGTCTCACCAATATATAAAAGACCACACCGGGAGCACCAGACGCAGTATACCACACCAGCCAACTCACAGGTGAAGTGTCGCCTCACCTGGAAGGACTGTCTGGGGCCCTGAATGGTGGTGAGGGAGGAAGTGTAAGGGCAGGTGTAGCACTTGTTCCGTTTACAAGGATAAGTGTCAGCAGGGAGATCGGTGGGAGGGGATGGGGGGGACGAGTGGACAAGAGAGTCGCGTAGGGAGTGATCCCTGTGGAAAGCAGAAAGGTGGGGGAGGGAAAGATGTGCTTGGTAGTGGGATCCCGTTGGAGGTGGCGGAAGTTACGGAGAATTATACATTGGACCTGGAGGCTGGTGGGGTGGTAGGTAAGGACAAGGGGAACCCTATCCTGAGTGGGGTGGTGGGCGGATGGGGTGAGGGCAGATGTGCGGGAAATGGGAGAGATGCGTTTGAGAGCAGAGTTGATGGTGGAAGAAGGGAAGCCCCTTTGTTTAAAAAAGGAAGACATCTCCTTCGTCCTGGAATGAAAAGCTTCATCCTGAGAGCAGATGCGGTGTGAAGATGGAAGAATTGTGAGAAGGGGATAGCCTTTTTGCAAGAGACAGGGTGGGAAGAGGAATAGTCCAGGTAGCTGTGAGACTCTGTAGGCTTATAGTAGATATCAGTAGATAAGCCGTCTCCAGAGATGGAGACAGAAAGATCAAGAAAGGGGAGGGAGGTGTCGGAAATGGACCAGGTAAATTTGAGGGCAGGGTGGAAGTTGGAGGCAAAGTTAATGAAATCAACGAGCTCAGAACACGTGCAGGAGAAAGCAAAGGAAAAGAGTGGGATGGATACCTGTATAGTCGATGTAGCGAAGGAAAAGGAAAGTGGCTAGGTGTTTTGAGAGGTCCGAGGGCAGAACAGCAATATAGGGGTTAGCGTACTGCGATCGCGATCATCCCAGTTCAATTCCCAACACTGCCCGTAAGGAACATTTACGTTCTCTGTGTGTGTTTCCTCTACGTGCTCACCCACATTCCCAGATCATACAGGGTAACGTTAGTGAGTTATGGGCATGCTATGTTGGTGCTGCAGCATCGGCTCAATCCTCACCAACTTGATTTGTCGCAAAGACACATTTTGCTGTATGTTTCATTCTTTCCATTGGCATGTCAATAATCAATCTGATCTTTCTTATCTTTCTTTTAAATGCCTCCCACTACCATCCTTCCTGCAGACAGGTAGAATTAATCATTGTCTGAAGCAGGCCTCACAAAGAAGAATGCTGAACTGTTGAGCAAGGTTAACAATGAAACTCGAGCAACCTATCCTAAAACTGAAAATCCATAAATGGTTCAAATATAATGCTACTTTATGGTACCACCTACACTCTTCTACTGATCTATTAATAATAAACCATATTTGAAAGAGCCTCTGTCGGTCAGGGCCAGCTATGGATGTTGCATCCTAACTGTCTAGATATCCAAGCTTGGACAATACAATATGGAGAGCAAGCTGTTGCCCATTTAGCAAGCTCCTCCCTCCACACATCTGATGAAGCCAAAGGAACATCAGATCAATAGAGTTTGGTGCCAGCAGTGTTGCAGGATTGGCTAGTGTTGAATTCAACACAGGACTGCCATAGGAATTCCATCTCCAGATTTTTTCCTCATGGTTTGCTCCTGAAGTCTTCTCCATGAATGGGTATAGCCACAAAGCAGCGGAGGTTTGTGATCAGAGTTTTCCTTCTCCTAGATGAGCTGCCAACCATGGCTGACAAGCCCCAAATGCTCAAAACAACAGGTTTTAAGGTGTCAGTAATATGCTTTTGCCCCTTGTCCTGCCGGTAGAAACTGTTCCACCAGGCTTAGTAACTAAGCCACACGTAAAGGCCGAGAGCTGGACTTGGTTGTCAGAGGCTACTTGAGGCACAAGCCATCGGGAGGATTTACTAGGTAGTCGGAGTTTGTCCCCATTACCACCCCTGGCTAAAACAACCTTAAGGAACCAAACCACATTTAGTAGCAAAGTTATAATTCTCTGTATATCTCCATGCTACATTTGCCACCTTAGTGAAGAAGGTGAAGTTGTTATGTGAGCAGTCTTTTGTCATGAGACCTTGATGATAATACTCAGGTGAACCTAATGATTGATTATCAAAGACAGAAGCTCATTTCTCTTTAAAAATGGATGCTGCTTGTTTGTTAACACTCTAAACAGTAACTCTGCTTCCTAGTGACTACAGGGTTGTGTTTTTTTAAAATTATGAATTATTGAACAAACATACGCTAAGGTGTAAAAGCATGCCTACCATTTCTTTTTATTCTACCTTCCATGTACTCAATAAAATACTTCTTTCCCTTGTCACCTGCCTTCCTTTCCTCTTCCAAAGAAATGCTAAAGTTCTCCTGAGCAAGTATAGAATTTTAAACCTTTCCTTTAAAAAGTGGTCATTTTTCATTGTGCTGACATTAAAACCCTTTGAGTTGAGTGTGCCACTAGCCCAATCGGAAAGATCCACTCTGCACTGGGCACTAAAATCATCCAGCTCTCAGCTTCTGAAATCCACAGCCATTGATAAATTATTAAACTTGACTATCAGGTGATGGGACACTTTCACAAGCCACTTCAGCACCTGTCATCACCTGCTGTGAAAGAATAAATAGGCTAGGCCTCCTTGATATAAATCAGCTATGACGAGCATGTCCCCAGTCAGAACTAGTTTCATCTGGATTTAGTAGTGGCTGCCAGTGATTTTTAGGGTGACCTCACATTTTAATGTATATAAAACTGGGACTTCTAATTTGCTAAATCAAAGCTTATGATCAGAAATGCTGATTAGGAAACTGACATTCATATCGTCTGCAACACAGTAAGAGACACATATGAATTCAATTACATACTTCCTTTGAATTAAATGTTGAACAATTTGGCAACTTCCTATCTTCTGATTAATAAAAGAAATTCACCAAAATATGAACAGTAATGTTGATAGTGGAATGGTGCTTGTCAAAATATTACCTGGGGTAAGGAGGGTTTGGATTAACTCTCTCACACCTAAGAATTAGTGAATTTCCATTCCTTAAGGCATTATAGTGACTAATGTCACAAACTTAATTCAGTGGAATAGGATCTGCATATCAAGCAACACACACACACAAAATGCTGGAGGAACTCAGCAGGTCAGGCAGCATCTATGGAAAAGAGTAAACAGTTGACATTTCAGGCTGAGACCCTTCATCATGTCAACTTCAGATTATTTCAGGTAAAAAAAAATTCCAGATCAGAATAAAAATCAGTTCAATTCTCTCTCAGAAAGAATGTTAGTGTGTGACTTGTATTTAGTGCATGAAATGTGTTTTGCTGAAATGTGTATTGGTATGCATACTGAAATGTACAGAAATAATTACTCTGATTGAAGTATTGTTGATATCTTTCAGCATCACGTTAATAGATGCCTGCCTGTTTTCAGATGTCACTATTTAGTTCACCTTGTCTCTAACTCCCTGCATCCTGCAACAATAATGTCACATTTACAGTTTATTGAAACAGTAGTTTGATGTATCAGTGAAGAGTTTTAGAGACCATTGTCCATGACAGTCAAAACACTCTGTTGCCTCAAGAATATCAGAGGCTTTACCCTACAGAAGGGTAACAGGATACAATGAAAACCTGCAGAAAATAAAAATGCCCCTGTTCATATCAGTGAAATCATTTCTTGTTGTTGTTCAAACAAGGGAAAATGCATCTTAGTAGAATTATAGTGCCTCAAGTAGTTGACTGAATGACTGAGTTCAATGATGCAGCTGACTTTTTATATCATTATACAGAGAGCCTCCATTAATAACAATAGAACCATAAAAGCTCGCCAACAATCAGATCTAATGACTGCTTCAATGGAAAGTGCATTTGCTGAATTAGCAGTCACCACAGATTGTGTAAAATGGAGCTGAGGCAGACAGCCTTGTTTACTTCTAAATATTCAAAATCACTCCAATAAAATTCAAAGGGAATCAGTCAACACACTGTGTGGTAAGACTGCACCAACAATAATTAGTGGACATGCTTTAATGGAAAAAATGGAAAATGGCATTCTGATTATGATTTATTTCTCCCATAAATGTAAGAACTAACAATGTGGAAAGAAAGACACCTCTTAAGCTGTTTCATATAATACTGTTAGTAAGCCATGGAAATTGCTATCAACAGTCTTGTAGTACTAATGGAGTCTTTTCCGTCTTCTGTATCAGATTAAAAGGTAAATGTTTTGTATAGAGCTACTTGCCTAGAGTGTTTACATATTTACATATATATAATGTACTTTGTGAATCTTTAATGGGAGAAGCTGATGCATCCAATTAGCACAGTGATTCCTTATTCTAAGAAGTTCTATTTGTTTATTGTTTTGTTGTTGAGGATTTGGTATTTTCATTAGGGGAATAAAATATCCTTATGATATTTTATATGGTGACAATGGAGTTTATTACATGAACTACATTCCAACTAATATGGTGTTTGTATAATCTATTGCACAACATTTGTTAGAGACCTTTTTAACACAAATCTTTATGCTTTATAGGTAATATGGCAGAAACAGCATCAAACATTTCATTACTCGTTATTGCTGCTTAAAGTAATTAATCAGATAAAAATCCTATCATGCCCCTTTATTGGTGTAAATAAAGCAATCAATATACTTATGGAATAGCAAAATATTTTAAAGATAATAATTCGCCAATAATAATCACTCAAGCTAGGAAATAAATACTTAGAATATAAAACCAATATACTTGATCTAAATTAGAAGGAACGTCAGATGATTCAAACACAATATAGAATGGAATTTTTATATGATCATTAGACCCAAGATGGTGTATTACAACATTTTCAAACCTACTGGCAGTGGTTAGAAATGACATAAGCTCGCATTCTACAATGATACGCCTTCTGAAATACCTGATATCTGGCAGTGCATGGAGCAAGTACTTGATATGATTTCCCTTTGTAGTTGATTGCTTTATAAAACACAGCTCTGTTAGAAGTAATATTTTCTATCTTTATTCATTGATTGTGTGGATAGTTTTACAGTAAATAATGATACCAGAACCCCAAAAAGACCAAATGTCATAACATCAAGATCAGCTTCGGTACTGTCAAATCAATTGTAAAAATAGTTAAAACAGTGAACACTGTTGTTTTCGTCTTTTTTTTTGGTGCCTGACAAAATAGAACTTAAAATTTACAACTGTGGTTGAAGTCAATAATAATGACGTAAATCTTTGTGCCATGTAGCAGTTGTATCATTTGGATTTTTAGTAGTTTGTGGTGAAAGTAAACACTTTAGTATTTGTTTATCACTTCCCAGCATCATTTTAATTCCAATAGTGGTTTCAACCATGTTTATGAACTGACTATAATAATGGGAAATCTGCAGCAAGTAATTAAGTCTCAAGAAGCAAATCAGCTTACTTTGAAATGCAGTAGATAATCAAAATGCAGTTGCTCAAGTGTAAAATGCAGAATTTAATGATCCTGTGTAATACAGATTACAGCTTTCATTTTAAAATCTAGTAGAGCGGACGAACAAAGCTGTGGTCCACATTGTTAGGTTGGGTTTTCAAATACGTAAAAAGACATTATTCATATCAGTAGCTCCTTATCATTAGACATTTTTGAAGTTTTATGACAAGTATTTTATTTTTGATTTATTTCATTATTTATTATCCTTTGTTTTGCTTTTAAGATAGAGGGTACTCAAATTTCTTAATTAATAATTTTTTGCAATATCAAGAATAGCCAGATTTGTCATTAATCAAACAAGCTCCATTGCTACAAGTGCATCTTACTATACAAAGGTTACTATTGTCAAATTCAGGTATGTGTTCTGGGTAGCTATTCAAAAGTATGTACACAAAGATAAGACAAATGGGTTTAGAAGATGAAACAGAGAAAATAATACAGATGTACTGACAAATTGATGCGATTGCTGTAACTAAACCTTACGGAGAAATACATATAAGGACATCTACATGCATCTAAAATACTTCAAAAACATTTCACACTTCAACCTGATAGAAAAGAGGTTTATGCCAAAGCAAATCTACAGAAATAGCTGCATCCACCTACAGAGGTACACTTTGCTCAATCCATCCTGGAGATGTCAGTGATTCTGAAACAAAAATATTGAAAGTGAGTAGTGATTAGCTGCTATCAATGGAGAGCTAAGTAGAAGCTAAAAAAGAACAGTAAAATGCATCATTGGTCTTTTAACATTTGAAAACTCTCCTGCTGAAAATAGAAATACACCTTAGTTTTGTGTGTACATATATTTTTCTATTGTGTCATTTAAATTTAAAATATTAAACTGCATTTATTATAGATTCTCACTGCTTACATTACTTTATTAGATGCACATACTTTAAAAGCTCAACCACTCAGTGTTGATGATTTGATATTTTACAGATTATTTAAGAGGATGTTGTGAGTCCAAGTAAGGGCATTGGTTTGGGACATTACAGCAATGAGAAGGCACTGAATCTCCTTTAAAGAATAGGTTCTTCAGCTTTCCAAAAACAGACTATGGTTCTGAACAACTAATCAAAAATTTGGTTGGTAAATTTCCTGACACAGCAATAAAATTACTTGTCTAAATCCACAAGGACCTGCCACTTCCAGCATCTTAAACCACGGTGCTGTGATAGAAACGGAAATCAGTTTCCACACAGTTCCTTTCATGTTCGAAAATATTCTGAACCATGAGGAAGTGTTCTGAGGCATTGTCCATAACTGTAGCATTTCTGTTAGGGTTTACACAGCTTCAAGGATACAGCATTTCCACTACTTATTCATAAAAAAAACCCTGATGTTATCAAAATTATACAAATTATATTCAGGCTTTCAAAATCTGCAAACTTCTCACACTATTCTTTCTCGAATACACTCAATCGGGAAATTAATTCTTGCAGCTTGTATCCGCACATCAGCTAACAAGGTGCTTGTGATCGGTGCCAAAGATGCAGTAATTGTGTTTACCAAATGACATTAAAAGTAATGGAGAAAGTGAATTGGCTCTTTGTTTTCACTGTTTAAAGCGTTGTTTTATAATGTTTGCATCACTCCAAGCACTTGTCCAAGTAATCATTTGAGACTTGACAAGGCAGCACTTGTGTTTTATTGCTGTTTGTACTGAACTTTTCTGGTGAGGCACTGTTCCTTTCAATAGAATGCCATGCTGAAGGGCAGAGTTATTTGAAAAAGTAAATTGAGGGCCTGTTGTACCATTGCGAGTGTAGCCAGCAACAAAGAACACACATTTCAGGGATTTCCATGGGAAATAATATAGCAGGGGAAAACAAAAATGGCTAAATTAAAAGAACTGTTGCCATTGTTCCTAAGCAGAAGATAAGCAAGGACAAAAATCTGGGGCCTAGTTTCTTCCACTGAAAACTACAATACATATTTCCAATATATTCATGATGAATTTGTGGAAGTGAATTCGTCAGTGCAAAGACATAGCAATTAACCCTGCAGGCCTTTTTGAAAGGATGTCTTTCATTAGTTTGTAAATCACATTACACATCTGAGAAAGTGTTAAATTTGGAATCACCACTAAAGCAAATAAAATTACCTCACCTCAATTTTTGTTCCAATAAAATAACACAAATTTTATTTCAAATCAGATACAGTGTAAAATATGTCATTGATGCCGCTTCTTGAGAAACAACACAGCCACTCAATTCAGCTAAGTAATGGGAGCCTTCACAAGCTAGTGAAGCTTTTGCAATTTCTACATTCTGATGTGAGCCAGCATAGTTTACATGCACCTCATTTTTCATTGCAATCCATAATTTTCACTCTGCTTCAAATAGATCGAAATGGGGGTCTTAATTCTTACTTGAAATTATTTGATTGTTATGGAAAATATGTATAACAAAAGCGAAGTTGTTTGCATTTCCTCGATGGGAAAACATTAATATCCTTTTGGTACTGTGAGTGGATCCTATTTAGATCTGGGACCTCGAAGTCCAGGCATCAGAGCTTTCTCTGCTTGCGTTCACGCCTGTATGTCAGTGTTTCATTGTGCTAAACTCCATCCCCCAGGCATTGCAATTCATTGATTTGCAGCACATTGTCATTCCGCAGACTTTTATACACTAGTAAAACTAACTTTACAAATGGTGGAAATAATAAACATATAAAATATATTCTGAAATATCAGCATACAGCTGGCAGCCAAGACGGAGCTACGCCATATTTTATTTTCATCATGCTGAGCACTTGGTTTACTTTTGCCGTTAGTGACACAGACTAGAACTGTAACAATTACAACAAGGAATATTTGAAACCTACATTGATTTTCAATGTGCACAATGTTTGGATTCAATGTCTTCTTTTAGATATTTTTATTTATGTGATAATAATTAAATTAATTTCCTATTAGAAGATGGATGTAAAATGCAGCTTTGCAATCTTGAAAGATTAATGCTAAAGAGTATTTCCCTGTTAATTATATTCTAAGAATGGAGCAAAATAGGGAAATAATCTATTGCCCTGCAGAAGATATCAAAGGACTGGGTGTTATTTATTTTTTTGGAAAAATTACTGACGTGACACTACCTTTGATTTCCTCCAAACCTTTTGTTCTACTCTGAAAGCAATTTATTTCTGGCCCAGTGATATCTGAACAAATGCAACTTTCAAAGGAGTTCCATGTAGGAAAAATACCCTTTTAATAAGATTACCTTTGGCTAACTTCCCAAACGCAGACTGAAGTGCACTGTTTGTGGTTTTTCAACAGCTTACACTAAGCCTGCTCCATGGAAATAATCTACATTTAAACCCTGAGAAACAAATCATCTGTGCTTAGGACATAAATCCCTGTCATTAGACAGTGATTACGATAAATATTTTTGTACACTCGTCTGTTATCCTGGCTTGGTTTTGTGACGGACGGGGGAGGGAGGAAAGGGGTAACAAAGATTCACCAGCTAGTTTATCAAAAAAATCTGACTACAATACTAATTTTTCAATGGAGTCATCTTTCTGTTGATAAATATTTCAGCCATTGTAAAATCATTACATACTATTGGATGGATGGAACTTAAATACACAAATTGTGATTTTTCACTTCACTGCAGTTTACTATCAGTGCATTTCGTAGAAATGATTTCTAAATTATGATGTTTAATTAATAACTATTACCAAAATAATTACATTTAAATTATCAGTATAATTACAGGAAAATCTGCAAAACATTTATGCAAAGTTTCCTGTATTCTGCAAGCTTTTATTGGCTTGTTCGTTTTATTACATTGCTGCAGTCTAACAAAATTCTATTTAAAAGTAGTCTTAAGATTCAACGCTATTTTTGAACCAGCTAATAAAATATTTAAGCACGATTGTGTTACACTTCCTTGAGAGGAAGCATTTTGTCTTATTTTGTTTCATGCGTTCTCCTTGGTTCGTGGATAGCTATACCATTCAGAGATACATGAAATCATAGCATGCCAAGACATTCAGTAGCATTTGAAAGGAAATGGTCAAAACAGCTGCAAAATATCAAAGCTACATTTAAAAAAACATGAAAAGAAGCAAAATGTTTAAATCACAGACTGAGATGGAAGCAATAGTTTGGGATGGATTCTCCCAGCTGGCTGAAGTGCAATATGACAGGACCAAGTAATAGGCTGCAGCACCACATGCTCACCCTGATTTACACTTACTATTACTCAGCGAAACTACTTGGAAACAAAGATCTACCAATCATTCAAATACAGGCAACACCGTGCTTCCATTTTTCCTGTTTCTTTTTATAAAACTCCAGTCAGATCAAATTCTTTTTGATAGAAATTTCAGGTGTTTTTGTTACATTTTCAACAGATGTAATTATCCCTTATTAACATGTACCTTGACAAAGTTCTGAAAGCATTACATTGTTGATTTCTGTGATCCATTTCAGAAATGATTTACAATGAAGAGAACATCTAAAATTATCATGTCTCTTTGTTGTTGAAAATATATATAAATGATCTATTGATAAGTGAAATTGTAACCCACAACAGTGTTGAAATATAAAAGGGCATAGAAAGAAGGAACTGGAATGAGTATCACATTGCACCTTACATAAGTATTTCAAAGAAAGCTCTTGTTATAGTCTTCATTTGTGATCAATATTCACTAAATAACACCAAGTTTTTTGAAAAAATTACCATCTAAGGATGAACAATAATTCTTCCTGAAATGGATATAGATAATCTTCATTTCTGAGCTCAGGAAACACAGCTGTGGGTTTTGTGCCAATGTTCTCTTCATAAATAGCCTCACTTTCATAAACCTTCTAACACAAAATATTGTTTTCATTTGAACTACATATTTTTTCAGAAAATGCCTGTAATCATTACAATGAACAGGGTGGTCCCCATTTTGCGAATGTAAACATTTTAGTCAATAAAATGAGACAAAATGGAGGAAGGCAATGCAGTGAATCAGAAACAGATAGATGTGCGAGGATGAAGGGGAGGGGCAGTGAAATGGCGGGCCAGTGGGAGTGGATGGCATGCTGAATTGTAAAATATAATGCAGCAGGACATTATGAGAGAAGCAGTATTTTAAGCTAGTAAAGGTGTGATTCAATATTTTGATTAATGATCTACTGTCTATTGCTATCACACACTCTGGCATGCACTCTGAAGAAATGTGTAGTGGAACGAGATCATTGTGAGAGACACATGAAAACAGTTGAAGAAATTCAAGGTATGGAATCCTAGGCTTGGTGGCTAAATGATTACTTGAAAAAAATAGGTGAACCGTACTTCGGATAACATTCAATCTCAGCACTGTGACAAAAATGCATTTGGTGGAGTGGAGGCAATGTGTTGTTTCATAAACAGTCATTTTACGCACAGGATGATACAGACTTTCTTCAGTATATATACGGCAGTGGAATCCTGTTTTGTGTAATAGGTTATGGGTGACTAAAAAACCGTGAAGAATCAGACAGACATAATAGGACAGCTATACTATTACTGATTATGTAAGTGATGCAACTGGAGATTGTTACTGATTTGCATACATCAGAACATTACCATCAATTTACTTGTTGGTGTGGTATGTAATCTGCATTTGACTGTATTTATAATAAGCCTAAGGGAACTGTGATCCCAATCACTGGAAAAAAAACATTTGCCAGTTTTTTTACTTGCATCTTGATAGCAGCAGGATTTGATTTGTGCAATAAATATAATGACACTGCAGATGGATTGAGAAGAAAGCGCTAATCAGCATACATTCTTGACAAGACTGCAATGTAGTAACATTTGTAACTAGGTAATCTGAAACATTAGTTGAACGTTGACAGTAGTTACCCTTAAACAGTTAAAGGACAAAGAGACCATTTAAATAAACTTACTTAATAAGGTATGAATGTTTCACTATAGAAATATGTTACTTTTTCCACATTGAATTACAATTGATTTTTCTTTAATTGAATAACTGTTCGCTACAACAAACAGTGATAGTCACTTTTCATGGTTTCCGTCTTCGAACAAATCAAGTAACGTTGTTAAAAAGCACCTCTGTGCTGTGGAAATATTAAAACAGTTATTGGGAGCCCACCCTGATCCGATGAACCCAAATGTTTGTATCATTTTCATCTCAATTCTTGAACGGCCTGATTCTGTTTCCAGCATTTTATGCTTTTTAAGAAGTATTACGAACATCAATTCCCAATTTTTTTAATAGTTTTCTGTACAAATTGATCCCAGAATTTTCATCAAAATTTAGAAAATACCATAGCTTCTATAGACGAATCATTCCATCCTGGTTACTAATATTTTACAAATATTTCTATTCCAGTAACAGTGTTTTCAATCAATAGGAATTGACTCTATTACACATACTCAGTACTTCGGTCATTACAGGCTTCTAATCATGAAAATGATTTGTGCAGTAGTTAGAATGTTGGGACTGCCCCTGTTAATAGACATTTACTGTCATCTCGCTGAACAGATTTGCATTAATGAATAACCTGAATTCAGCAATCAGCAACAAAGAGCATAGGCTACAGATCCAACATAAAGAAGCTCTTCCTGGTATTCAGAGACAGGTCAGCATAACAATCATGCTTAAATTAAAATTCACTCCGAGGGCAAACACATCTCGTCCTAGTTTGAAGTGAGCATCCAGCAATCGCCTCACAACCAGACATTAATAGAATGAAGGCACAATTCCAAATAAACTTCAACCTATGATATTAATGTATTGCCTTATTGGGCCAGAAGTAATGGGGGGGGGGGTTGAGGGCAGAAATAACCTCAACTCTTTAATGATTATTTAGGCATGATGCCTTCCATTCAGAAACACCCGCATATGCTATTCACTGTGCAAATAGAAGATCGCAATCCCTTCAGAAATATAATTTCATCGAACTAACCAATCCAGGGGCTTGACAGTTCATTAATGAGCAGCAGAAATGAGTGCTTGATGATTAGCATGAATGACAGCTACTAGGCACACACATTACACAGAATGGAGTGGGCCTGTGGGCCTCTATGATTTTCCTTTACATTGGGTTGGGCCGGCAGTTCAGGGAACAGTGATGTTGCTTTGACATGTTTCTGCCCAGGTCTCTCAATTGTCAGCCTCACCAACCCCACATCTCCAAACCACCCCTATTGTATCTCCAGTCAGGACTCAGCATTATCTCTCAACCTGACCAAATATTCCTGAACATGCACAGGTTGATGAAAAATGAAGATTAAAAATGGAGCTGCTTTGTTTCCCAGAAAGATTACTGCTAGCAGTGATTCTTCTAAAGCATGTTTAGCTTCTAAACATTCCCCAAATATTTTATGAACATGTCTAAATTGCCAGCTGATATTAGTGAACCATAAAGATCTTTTTCATCTTTTAGGTTCCCAATGTTTTAGGAATATCCTGCATACATATGTGAGAATTTCGTCTTTAGGCTCTTGAATTGGGAGCTTTGTGCATAACGGTAACCCATTTGGCACCTGTGACAGGCGAGAATCTTACTCATTTGTTACATCAATGTGTATTTTGTGCTCTGATACAATAGATGGACTGCGGCTCGGTCTCCTTTTGTGACTACAGTACAGCTTCAGGGAAAAGGGATTCTTGGTGGCAGTTTGCAAAATGAGTGTTTCTTGCAGTGATACTACTTACAATTTGTTATATCATGTTCAAAATAATGAGGATTATTATAAAGAAGATATAAAAAGCAATGTGGAAAACATCCCATCAACTACTTTGAATACGTGAGGTGTTCCCTTCACAGATAATGTTTTTGCACTGAGGCGGCTGAATATGTGCTAAGATGTCAATCAGCATACAAAAGTTCAAAATTCAATGTTCAAAGTAAATTTATTATCAAAGTACATATATGTCACTGTATACAACCCTGAGATTCATTTTCTCACAGGCATTCACAATAGAACGAATAAATACAATGAAAAGCTGTCCACAAAGGCTGACAAACAGTAACGTTTAATAGAAGGCAAACTGTGCAAATATATTTTTTAAAAATGAATAAACAAATAATACTGAGAACATGAGTTTTGGAGTCCTTGAAAGTGAGTCCACTGTTGTGTCAGTTCAGTATTGAGATGAGTGAAGTTCTTCACATTGCTTCAGAAGCCCGACGGTTGAAGGGTAGCAGTTGATCCTGAACCTAGTGGCGTGGGACCTAAGGCTCCTGCACCTCTTTTCTGATGGTAGCAGCGAGAAGAGATCATGGCCTGGATGGTGAGGACCCTTTAAGATGCTTTCTCGCGATAGGTATATATGCTCAATGGTGGGGAGGGCTTTTCCTGTTATGGACTGCAACTAAAAAGATCCAATGATTCAAAGATTCAAAGGAGGTTCTGTATACAGAATACAACTCAGATATATCCCCCTGCAGGCAGCCACAAAACAAAGAAACACCATGGAACCCATTCAAGAAAACATGGAACATCCAAAGCGCAAAGGAAGAACAAATAGCACTAAGGGCAAAAAGCGAGAGAACAACACATAGAATATGAAATGTCAAACCAGTTCAATTGTAAAGTGCCATTGACATCGGGTGCCTGATTTTTAACTGTGCAAAGTAGTGGCCAGTAATTGAAGTTATTAGTTGGGTATGAACCTATTCCAAACAAAGCCATTCCTGATGTATTGACAGTGATGATACTAATACAGCTACCGGAGATTAGCTTTCCTCTGTGCTTCGTAATAAAGATAAGCCATTATTTTCTATGGCTTCTTCTTCACATCACTGAAAACCCAGTTCCCAATTTCAATTTCCAGTTTTTCAGTGGCCACAGCTACACAAAAAGGAATTTTAGCATTAAATGGAACGGAGGAATAAAGACATCGAGCAGCACATCCTGTACCGAATAAAGAGGCCACTGTGCATATGTTCGTGGTCTGCTGCTGTAGCCCATCCATTTCACTATTTGATGTGCTGTGTGTTCAGAGATGCTGGTCTGCACTCCACACTTTAATGCATGGCTATTTGAATGACTGCCGTCTTTCTGTCAGCTTGAACCAGTCTGGCCATCCTCCTCCGACCCATCTCATTAACAAGGCATTTTCACCCACTGAACTGCCTTTCACTGGATGTCTTTTTGTTTGCTTTTTGCACTATTCTCTGTAAGCTCTAGAGTCCGTTGTGTGTGAAAACCCCAGGAGATCAGCCGTTTCGGAGATATTCAAAACACCTCCTCTGGCACCAACAATCAGTTCAAGGTAAAAGTCACCTAGATCTCGTTTTTCCCCCATTCTGGTGTTTGGGCTGAATAACTCCGAAACCTCTTGACCATGTCTGCATGCTTTTAAGCACTGAATTACTGCCACGTGATTGTCTGATAATATATTTTCATAAACTGTCAGGCAGGAAACTCTGCATCAGGGACTGTATGTTTATGATGTGGAAGAGACGTTGTTCGGGTGGCAGTGGGTGAATACAGAACCACTTGTACAATGGGAGTGATCTTGGAGGTTAGAAAGGTGGTTGGATGATGATCGTGAGATGAGGTCTAATTCCATTGAGTGCTTGATCACAGGAAGAGCCTGACTGTGGGGAGGGTACACTGATTGCTCGTTCTGTCCCACCCAAGCTCTCTTACATATTCAATGTATTCAATAAACATTTCTTGAAAGAAATTGCAATAACCACTTTCCCTACCTTTGACACCATCCTAACTACAAAAGAAATGTACATTTGCACTTAGTTATTGAGAATTAAGATGTTTGATAATTGTTTGGAATTGTAAAATGGTGTCGTTGGTAGTTCAATGTATAATACTTCAGCATTAAATTTTTCCTCTTTTGGTGTTTTTCTTAGTAATGTTTTTCAGTGTGTCAGTGTATGAGCCGACAATTTATTCTGGTGCCTTCTTCAGAAAGACAGTAATTTCTCTGAACATGTTGACAGAATGAATCTCTGGCTCTGGAGCTGAGAATAGCAATAGATGTTAAGGCTAGGGTCCATTTTTGTGTGAACAATGAGAGTTGCAACTTAAATTTTTGGTTTAGAATGTTGTTACTTATTGGACACCTTAATCCTTTATCACTTGCATTAATTATAATTTTCTTCATTTGTACATATATTTCCAGGATTATATCCTGGACACACACACATACAAATATAGTTCTTCGGTGTATATATAGGATTTATGGCTGTAAGTAATGAACAGAACATTTAATTGGAATGCAAAATGTGAGAATGTGCAGTATCATATTTGAGGAATTCTCACTTGCAAAGTGAGAATTGTCCAAATATAGAAACAGATCAGTTACAAAATGACAGTGTGCAATTTGAGTTTGGGATGATAGTGTCCAGGATGCAGCATTGTCTATTTTTCCTGAAGCATCCACCACATTGGAAGCAAAAATGAGAAGGAATTTTGTATCTGTGGGTGGATTTTAAACGATCAGTGGTGGTCAATTGTTAATGTTCTTGACCTGGCAATGGAAGTGCCCAAAGCCATGCTCACCCAAGCTTGCTCTGTGACAAGTAACTAACACATTTAAATGAAATGAGCTGAGTTGTTACGTTGCTAAAAAGTAAGTCTCGCCATCGGAGGTGTTTGATAAAAATCATTAGTTAAAAGCAATTCCGATTAATCTTACTATCTATTTGTTCCATCTGTCATTTCTAGCTTTGGATTTTGTATGCTTTTGATTAAACAGTTGTGGTTGACTGCTGGCAACATCAATGGGGAACTATTAGGCGATGATGTCTGAAAGCATAAGAGGTTAAAACGCAGCCGGGTGCTCTCTAAAGTAACTTGGATTATTAACTACAGTTCAAATGCTACTGTGCATGATCTATTTGTGCAGTCAACCCATTCAAGGCAAATTCCTTTCCTCTCTGGATTATAGTATCACAAGAACATTAGAGCACAGAAGGAGGCAATTCAGCCCATTGGGCCTGTGCCAACACTTGCCACAGAAATCCAGCCAGTCCTATTTCTCCATTCTTTTTCCACAGACCAGCATTTCTTTTCTTCAAATACTTATCACTTCCTTTTGACAACTACAACTTAATTCAGTACCAAATTTGTGTTTAATATCACCGACATAATTGGGTGTTTTGTATGTGCAGTGCAAGCATTATATAGGCTAAAAATTACAATAAGAAATATGTACATTACACTGCATTTGTCAATGTGGAGCAGAGACGGAGTTTGTAAATCTGGAGGGAGCAAAGGATGTTGGAAATGGTAAGGGTGGACCACCGTGGGAGGGGTGTGGGACAGGTGGCAGAGAAAGAGTGCCGGGACAGGTTGTGGCACAGGTGCAGACACACCCAGCCCTGAGACAGTAGGCAAGGTCATTTGATTCCAATCCATTGGTTTATTGATCATTACAGATTGTCCCTCTGGTGTTCCCTGCTCCCTCCCCCATTTCCCAACCATGATTCCCCTCTCCCTTCCCCCTTCCTGCTCTCAGTCCACAATAAAGACCCATATCAGAATCACATTTATCATCACTCATCTGGGTTTTTTTTTGCAGCAAGAGCAACATTCTTAGGCATCCTAGCTACCTGCATGTCTCCAAGATTTTCCACAGCAAAGTATATAAAACAAGTACTCCAAAAAGAGAGCAAAAATAGTGTGGTAATGTTCATGGTCCATTCAGAAATCTAACAGAGGAGGAGAAAAATCATTTCCTAAAGCATTGATTGCGTGTCTTCAGACTCCTGTGCCTCCTCACTGATGGTAGTAATGAGAAGCGGTCATGTCATGGGAGATGGAGATACTTAGTGACGGATGCCTGCTTTTTGAGACATCGCCTTTAGAAGACGGCTGCAGTGCTGGGGAAGCTAGAGTCCACGATGGAGCTGGCTGAGCTTACAACCCTCTGCGGCTTCTTCTAACCCTGTACATCGGTAAATTTGCATTCATCTCACATTCAGGCAATCCATTCCAGATGATAATTACATGCTGTGTGACTTTTTTTCTTTCAAACCTCTCCAGATTATTTGCTAATCATTCTGAAATGCAGGTCTTCTTGCCCTTGATTTTGTACAGCTCTTCCAAATTTCCTCTTAATCTTCATTGTTCCAAGGAAAAGGAACTCCAACTTTCCTGAGCCATCTTCATAACTGAAATTCCTCATCCTGGACCCTTTGTATACGTTCTCCTAAAATTTGCTGTAATTGGACACTCCAGTTATGGCATACCCTGTGTTTTACAGTTCAGCATAATCTCTTTACTTTTGCACTCCATATTTCTATTTAAGGTGCCCAGAATGCAATGTGTGATATTAACCACTCTCTCAACCTGCCCTCACGATTAAGATTTATGCACACACGTGCACAAGTTTCTGCACCCCTCTAAAACTGCAAATTTGGTTTATACTGTCACTACTCCTTCAATACTTTTGACTGTGCCTTATGTCCTGAAGCTCAAAGAGGAATACAAAGATAAATTAATTTGTTAAGACTGTAAAAAAGGAAATTGAAAAATGAAAGAGAGGGAGAAAAATATAATTGAAGAAGAATGGGAAAGAAATATGATATTTTAATAGGTAAGGTGACAAGGAATGTTATTTAATTGGTTCACTTTTTATATCACCATGCCTTAACCTATGACTGCAGAACATTTATAAAGTGGGAAACTATCTGCAAGCAATAAAAGCCATTTTTAAGACCTACGTAAATATTTCATGCTCATGAAAAGATTTTGGTTATATTTTCATTGCTTGGTAATGAAAGCTTTAAGTTCCTCTTCTCTGTTTGTGGTTAGCATTCTTAAACCGACGCTTCTAAGTACCTTTCATCCTTGAAATCAGCCAGTCCAAGCAAAGATGCATCAGTGGCTGGTTTCACAGTTCGCAAGTAGCTTTGTAAAGAAGTTGGGGGCTCAAAGAATATGTGATCTGCCCTCGCTGATGAAGTTGACTGAGAGATTAACTCATTCTTCACAGTTGGTGCTAGTCTGGCTGTGGTTTGTTGGGTGCAGTAGAAACTGCCTTAGAAGCAAAAAGGTCCTGAAGGGAATTTAGGAGAATATTCCATGAATTGATAGTAGTTGAAAGGAAATGCAGACACAGAAATAAAAATGCTTCCAGCTTTTAATATGGACCACAGCAACACATATTAACCAGATCACACTAAACGTTCTAAGATACTGCATCAAAAAAAGTCATAAGACCATAAAACATAGGAGCAGAATTAGGCCACTCAGCCCATCAGTCAGTGTTCTGAGCAATGTAAAATATGTTTTCATCTTCCAATCCTTGCTGGCATGATTGACCTTCCGATCCTTGTTGGGACCTTTTCGAGTCTCGGCTCAAAACATTGTCTGTTTACTCTTTTTCATAGATGCTGCCTGATCTGCTGAGTTCATCCAGCATTTTGTGGGTGTTGATAAGACCATGAGATATAGGAGCATAATGAGGCCATTTGGCCCATCGAGTCTGCTCCGCCATTTCATCATGGCTGATTCATTTTTCCTCTCAGCCCCAAGCTCTGCCTTCCCCCCATACCGCTTCATGCCCTGACCAATCAAGAATCTATAATAAACACAAAGTACACTGCAGATGCTGTGGTCAAATAAACATGAACAAACAAGCTGGATGAACTCAGCAGGTTGGGCAGCATCCGTTGAAAGGAGCAGTCAATGTTTCGGGCCAAGATCCTTCGTCAGGACTGAAACAGGAACAGGACCCCACCAAAAAACATCAAACCATTGTCTCCCATACCATCACTGCCCTGATCAACTCCAGAGACCTTCCATCCTCAGCCAAAAAACTCATAATTCCCACACCCTGCACTGCTCGGTTTTACCTCCTCCCCAAGATCCATAAACCTGACTGTCCTGGTAGGCCTATAGTTTCGGCCTGCCCCTGTCCCACCGAATTTGTATCTGCCTACCTCAACTCCATTTTGTCACCCATAGTTCAGTCCCTCCCTACCTACATCCGGGATACATCCCATGCCCTCCACCTCTTCAATAACTTCCAGTTCCCTGGTCCCGACTGCTTCATTTTCACCATGGATGTCCAATCCTTACACACTTCAATTCCCCATCAAGAAGGCCTCAAAGCCCTCCGCTACTTTCTGGACAATAGACCTCACCAGTTCCCCAACACCACCACACTCCTCTGGTTGCCGGAACTGGTACTCACACTTAATAACTTCTCTTTTGGCTCTTCCCACTTTCTTCAGACCAAGGGTGTAGCTATGGGCATTCACATGGGCCCTAGCTATGCCTGCCTCTTCGTGGGTTATGTGGAACAGTCTATGCTCCAAATCTGTACTGGTACTGCTCCCCAACTTTTCCTTCCATACATTGACGACTACATTAGTGCTGCTTCCTGCACCCATGCTGAGCTCATCAATTTCATCGACTTTGCCTCTAACTTTCACCCAGCCCTCAAATTCACTTGGTCCATCTCGGACACTTCTCTCCCCTTTCTCGATCTCTCGGTCTCCATCTCTGGAGATAGACTGTCCACTGACATCTTCAATAAACCCACTGACTCCCATAACTACCTTGATTATACCTCTTCCCACCCTGCCAAATGTAAAGAATCTATAATTTCTGCCTTAAATATACATAAATATTCACAGCTGCTTGGGGCAATTAATTTCACAGATTCACCATTCTCTGGCTAAGGAAATTCCTCCTCATCTCTGTTCTAAAAGGATGCACCTCTGATCTTAGAATCTCCCAAAACAGGAAACATCCTCCCTATCAAGGCCTTTTACCATTCAATAGGTTTCAATGAGGTCACCCCCCATTTTTCTGAATTCCAGTGCATACAGACCCAGAGCCATCACATGCTCTTCATATGACAAGCCATTCAATCTGGAATCACTTGTGTAAACCTCCTTTGAACTCTCCCCAGTTTCAGTACATCTTTTCTAAGATAAAGGCCCAAAACTGTTCACAGTACTCCTAGTGCCCAGTGCTCTAGAAATGAATCCTGACATTGCATTATTATTATTATTATACTTTATTGTCACCAAACAATTGATACTAGACCGTACAATCATCACAGTGATATTTGTTTCTGCGCTTCATGCTCCCTGGTACACACCCGGTGCTCAGAGTGATTGTAGAAGAGAGCTTGTTCCCTATTTTTACAGCCTGGTCCTGTCTGTGAGGAAGTTGAAGATCCAGCTGCAGATCTGAGTGCTAAGACCCAGGTTCCGGAGCTTATGAATCAGTTTATTCGGAATGATGGTATTAAAGGCAGAGCTGTAGTCGATGAAAAGGAGCCTTACATATGCATCTTTATTCTCCAGGTGTTCTAAGGAGGAATGTAGTGCCAGAGAGATGACATCTGCATTTGCCTTCCCTACCTCACCACATACTCAACCTGCAAATTAACCTTTAGGGAATCCTGCACAAGGAATCTGGGTCATTACACAATACCCAATCAAGAAATGCATTTCCCCTAATGGGTTCAACCACAAGCTGCTCTAAAAATCCAACTTGTAAGCATTCTACAAATTCCCCCTACTGGGATCCAGACCAACCTGATTTTTCCAATCTACCTGCATATTGGAATTCCCCATGACTATCCCAACATTGCCCATTTTACATGCCTTTTCTGTCTCCTGTTGTAATTTGTATCCTACTCCCTGGCTGATGTTCAGGGGCCTGTATATAACTGCCATCAGTGTCTTTGTCCCCTTGCTGTTTCTTAACTGTGCCCACAAGAATTCTACATCTTTCTATTCTAATCCTATGTCATCTCTTTCTAAGTATTTGAATTTTTTTTACCAACAGAACCACCCCATGATTCTGCCTACCTGCCTGTCCTTTCAATACAATATTTATCCTTGGAGTTTAAGCTCTCAACCATGATCTTCTTTCAGCCACAACCTGTGACGCCCACAACTTCATACCTGCCAATCTCTAACTGTGCTACAGGACCTTTTCCTGCACACTGTGTACATTCAAATAAAGCACCTTCAGTCCTGTATTCGTCATTCTTTTTGATTTTGGCCCGTTATATTTTAACTCACCCAACTGACTGCAATTTTGCCCTATCATCTGCCTGTCCTTCCTCACAGTCTTACTATATACTGTATCTAGTTGTGTAGCAGCTGCCCCACCTTCAGTCTTATCACTCCGGCTCCCATCCCTCTACCAAAGCAGCTTAAACCCACCCTGGCAGCTCCAGAAAACCTTCCTGCAAAGATATTGGTCCCCCTCAGGTTCAGGTGTAAACTGTCCTTTTCGAACAGATCATACCTTCCACAAAAGAGATCCCAAGGATCCAGAAATCTGAAACCCTTCCCCCTGCACCAATTCTTCAGCCACTCATTCTCCTGCAAGATCATCCTATTCTTACCCTCAATGGTATGGCGCAAGCAGCAATCCAGAGATTACTACCATAGAGGTCCTACTCTTCAGCATTTTACCTAACCCTCTTCAGGACCTCCTCCCTTTTCATACCTACAATATGTCATTGGTACCAATATATATCATGACTTCTGGCTGTTCACACCCCTTTTAGGATGCTGTGGTCACATGGCAATAACTGGGTGGTGCAGGCTCATTGGGTCTGAAGGACCTGTTACTGTGCTGCATCTTGAAATGAAAATTTTAAAAATATAAGAATTATGATTTCCAAAGTCTGGACTGAAAACTCCTGGGAAAGGCAAACAAAGTAGGTCAAGAAACCAACTAGGCCCAAGGTAAATTTAGAGAACCGTGCTGATCCTCCCAGAAGACGAGAAGGTAGGTGCTTGGGGTTGAGAGGGATTCAGGATCAGCCATGGTGGTTATGGCAGAGCAGACCTGATGGACTGAATGGTCTACTTTTGCTCCTATGTCTTGAGGTCTAAGACAATAAAAAATGGAGATCATGGAGATTACAGTCACTAAGAGGCAAGTTACCCTGCATCAGGTAGGAAGAGTCAGTCCCCATCTTGTTTCAGAGATTACTCGACATCTTGTGAAAAGTCCTTTCACTGCCCATCCTGGCTTTGTGCTACCAAGCATACCCAGTGTTCACGGAAACCACACAGGCCATAGAAGTTCATGGTAGCCTAGAGGACAGCACAGTAACCTAGAGGTACCATAGCAGTTAACATAGCTCTCTACAGTACTCACCGTAAGATTGCGGTTCAATTCCCACCAGTCTCTGTGAGCAGTTTACATGTTCTCTCCATGACTGCATGAGTCTCCTCCCACATTCCAAAGATGAGTCGGGGTTAGTGAATTGTGGGTGTGTGTGTTTGCACCAGAAGCATGATGACACCTGTGAGCCTCCGCCAGAACACATCTGGACTGTGGCGACGGTTAGCACAAACAGTGCATTCCAATGCATGTTTCAATATCTCAATTCACATGTGATAAATTAAAGCTGATCTTTGAATCCTTTACGTCAGACTTTCTTCTCACATCGCGGGACACAGCATTTATCAATATCCTGAAGAGAAGGTGATATCTGCTTACATGGCCTTTATGGTGAAAGTACTGTCACAGTGATGTTGGATAAGGAATTCCGGGATTTTGAACTAACAATGATGGAAGAATGGTTATAATTCAGGATGGTGTGCAACTTGGATGGAAAGCTGTAGGTTTCGGTGTTTCTGGTGTGTCTGCCGCCTTATAATTCCCCATGGTAGAGGTCACAGATTTAGAAGACGCTGTTAGAACATTCTAGGCAAAAAAAAACTTCATTGTATTTTATAGATGGGAGACATTGCAACCACTATGTGTTGGGGGTGCAGGGAATTAAGGTTTTGAGAGTCAATCAAGAGGGCTACTGGGCAGCATTCATGCAAACAAATAGTTACACTCCTCAATGGGGCAAGAAGTATTATCAGTGTTGCTGAGCAGAGAGATCTTGGGATCCAAGTTCATAACTCCTTGAAAGTGGCTGCACTGGTCAGTAAGGTGGTAAAGGCGGCTTATGGAATGCTTGCTCTTATTAGTCGAGGCACTGAGTTCAAAAGTCAAGAAACTTGTGTGGTATCCCTGTCTTTTGAAGAATTTCGGTGGTATCATCGGATGATATTGTGGTTCTGTGTTTATGGATCGTAGATTTTTTCAGACTTGTGGTTTTTATATTATGTGTTCTTTTATTGCCTGTTCTTCTTCCGTTTTGTTGTGTGAGTGGGGGGTGTTCGAGGGTTGATGTTTTGTTAGTTTTTTATGACGGGGAGGGGATCTTGGGGGGGGGAGTCAATGTTCCTGTTCCATTTTGTGCAGGGGAGGGGTTTGTGGCGGTTGATGATTGAAATGCCATTCTTTTTTGTGTGGGGGGGGGGGAACGTTCCTCTCTGAATGACCTTCATGCTTCTTCTTTGTTTCATGGCTATCTGGAGAAGACAATTCAGAGTTGTATATGGATACACGCTTTAATAATGAACCATTGAACTTTTGAATGCATTAGTTCTGGTCTTTGGTAACAACGCGTAACCTGGATGGCTTCTGGGTAGATGTCAGGATTTTACTGGAACACCCAGGCTCAAGGGATACTGGGGAAATGCCCTAATGCAATGGGATTCTCTCCCTTTAAAACGTGAGGTGATTTGGAGATGTGGAGAGACATTGTCTGGGTGCTGAATGGGTGGAATCTCAGCTTTATACCCATGTATCCACCAGCATGGCGCATGGGAAGCACAAAGTGCTTTGAGAAAAAGGGACTTGACAACCTGTTGGTGTCAAACTACTGTAACATTGCAGCTGTGGAGGAAATCACAAAGGTACAACACACTATACCTACTGGAAATGGGTACCAGCACCAGGTATGAAATCAGTGACCACTGAAAATCTTCCCATTGTACCAGATAATCCAGCTCACAGGATTTTGAAAATATTTCCTTACAAATAAGACAACAAATTTGACTTCCATGCTGACCAATCAAGTGCCTATTTACAGTCATCAAGTTATATTCTCCCCACATTGACATCATCTGATATTCTATCAGGGGGAACCTTCAGCGGAAAATTACTTGTTACTTGTCTTTCAAATGTGAGAGGAAATCTAGACGATCCATAGGAGAACATGTAAACTCCACACGGACAGACCAGGAGGTTAGGATTAAGTATGGGTTGCCAGAGCTGTGACACTCTACCACAGTGCTGCCCGACAGTCTTGTCAGGAAAATCCTCTTAATTCATGGGTAACTTGCAGAAAGTGTGTTGGAAAAAAAAATTACATTGGTACATTTACACTTTACTTTCTTAGAAGGTTAAGGAGGTGTGGCTTCTCCCCATACACTCAAACAAACATCTACAGTTGAAAGTATCCTGAATAGTACGGCAATTCAATTGTGTAGGAACATAAGAAGCTTCAGCCTAATACGTCTGTAATCCTCAGACTTGGCCAGCACGTGTTCGTCTAGTTTAAGACAACTTCTGGCCCCGTCAAACTGAGAAATCTCGTTTGTGTGGATGCAGCATGATGTGTTGCCCGGTTCCAAATCTGTGTTGCAAAATATCAGACAGTGCACCATATGCAGTTAACTTATCGAACTTTATGAATCTAAATCTGAATATAGCATTGGTAAAGGAAACAAAAAGAAAGAGGGCCCACTTTAAGGGAAAAGTCAAAAGTGCATGTTGGAGCTCAGTGATACAGCTATGCATCAACCATCGACCTTCTCCGAGTGTCGCCGACCTTCGGACCCTCGCTCCCAGTCCACTCCGTCCGGTGGTCTACCAGCTCTCTCCACACGCATCTTCCTTCTTCTCCTCTCACTGACCAAAGACTGCGAAAATCTCTCTTCCAGACTCTTAAGAAAGAACAACATTTTGCTTATTGGTTAGCCCCCGCATTCCAAAACCCTGTTATCTCTAGGCATAACCCAAACATTGCTGCTACAGAGAAACTATTACACTAGCAGTGAACCCTTACAGCATGTTACATATCACTGGCACACCCCTCCACACCACTGATATTATCAACATGAGACATTGCCTCAAGAAAGCAACATTTATCATCAAAGATTCCCGCCCTTCAGGCCATGAAATTTCTTGCAGCTACCATTGGGAAGAAGGTACAGCAGTCTGAAGTTCCACACCACCAGGTTCAGAACAGCCACATCCATCCAACTTTCAGTTCTTGAACCAACCTACAAAACACCAATCACTAACTCAGTTTAGTGACACCGTGATCACTTTGACCACTTTACATGACAATGGACTTTTTTTGTTCCAATCGTGTTCACTCTTTACTCTTATGTTTTTCCTGTGAATTTATTGAATTTGATGCTACGTGCCTGTGACGCTGTTGCAGGCAAGGTTTTATGGCGCCTTTGTATACATGTACTTGGACATTTGACAATATATTCAATTTTGCCTTTGACTTTGATGGCCTAATTTCAGTTTCAGATTCTGCCTGAAACAGTTTCATCCTGTTGGCAGCCACTCACTTCAGGTGTGGCGTGAGTACTGAATGTGCCTTACACCCAGTGTAGCCTAGTGGCCTGTTTAGAAGCCATTTTAAGCCCATAAAGTGAGTGCAGCACAGACCTTTGAGACTCATATAAATGCCGGTATCTGTGATAATTAGCCGGTGGTTATGGTTAACAGGCTAGTAAACAATCAGCAGAGCATGGTCCTTGTACGACCTGAACATCCAGCCCAGTCACCAAGTGATGGCAAAATTGCTAAATGACTTTTCTTACCTTCAGAGAAAAAGAGACATTAAACCAGCCAACTGCTTAATTTACCATTCCTGAGAATGAAGAAAACCAAGTGAGTGAAATTGTATAATGACTGATGCTGGCTATTTTTATTTCTCTAAGAAAAACAGTACTTTCAATGAGACAATCACAAAATGCTTGCATTACTGTTTGCAGGTATTGTGATGTGTTTCAAAGCTTCCTCCCCTCCCTTTTTTAGAGCTGCCAGGCTTGCATTCAACCATCTCTTGTGATGACAGATTCAGGGAATACACTGAGGCGAATACTTCAAACTGCTGCCCCACTCTACAATATTACCAAACTGTCGATCCTCATACAGCAAGATCACCAGCTCTTGGTTGGTTAAACCCAGGACCAGGCTTCACTGACATGATCTTTAAACTATAGTGGAAGATCCCACAGACTCCATTTAACATGAACATGAGTATTTTACCCATCTCTTACTCAGATTATGGCAGGAATTTCCAAGTTAATATAAAACAGTGTGTCTAAAACTGGTCAGTCTTCTATAATAACTCACCTAAAAAGAAAAAAGAAACTGTGGTCTCAGTGAAGAGCTCAGGTAGCCACATGATAAAGACATGGTTTGACTTAAGATGTTTTACTGTTCACAAACCTCACCCTTTTGAGGTACTTTCCCCTTGCAACCACAGGAGATGTAACACCTACACATTTATCCCTTCACACTGCCCAGATCCAAACAGTCTTTCCAGCTGGAGATGCAATTCATTTGCACTTCTTCCAATCTGGTGGGCAGAATCTGGTGCTCGTGGTGAAGTCTCCACTGAAGATCAGGATCAGTCAGGTTTATTGTCACTGACAAATAAGGAGTGTTGTTGTTTTGTGCCCATAGTACTGTGAGATGCATAAAAATATAATAAGAAATACTATAAATTATAATAATAAATTAATTAATATAAGCAGGTCAGAAAGAAAGCAAAACCCCTCTGTTCAGTCCGTGAGGGTGACTTTTGTTTTCTAGTCGTCTTTCTATTTATTTCTCCTTTCCTTCCTCTCTCTCCCTGTTCCTTCACTATTCCAGTGAAGTCCTTATCCCTCATTTAGGCATACTGCAGCCCTCAGGACTCAATCCTGCTGAATTTCATCGATACTGAATTCAACAGCCTCTGATAATTTACTTTCTCGTTTGTGTCATAATGACTACAAGCCATTAAACTATAGTAACTGCTCACAGACCATGAGGAGTTGGGTGTTTCCAGCATCTTTGTTTACTTCAGATTTCCAAACATACTCTGCTTTCAGATTCTCTGTATTTCTTCCTCTTTCATTTATCAGCCTTTACTTACACTCCACAATGATTAAAAGGGATTCATCACCCTCTCTTATGCATTTGTGCCATCTGGGCAATCTTAGTTTCCATTCTATTTCAGATATTCCCTTAGTTCCATCTACTATGCTTCTCTATCCTGCGCAAATTAAGCATACACTTTTTTTTCCATTTTCCCAGTTTTGATGAATGTCAACAACCTGAAACAGTCACTCTCTTTCCCTCTATACATTTGCTGCCTGAGCTGTTGAGTATGCCCAACATTTCACCTTTTCATTTCAGATATCTAGCATCTGCAATTTTTGCTCTCCCATAAATCAGGACTGGTTTAAATCATGGTTTCAATCTGAAATGTTAAGGATTCCTTTGCCTCCACAGATGCTGCTTGAGCTGTTGAGTTCCTCCAGCTGTTAGTTTTTGCAGCAAGTTCCAGCATCGGCAGCCTCTCTTGATCTTGACCATGATTCTTTGCTTTGTGGTTCGAAGCTAACTGATTACCCTCAATATCACTAGCCCCTTCACTGGATAAAATATAGTTTTGCTAACAAGCCATTTAAGTGGCATTAATCAAGTGTCTTCTGAAAATCCAGATTTATAATATATAACATATTATCTTCATAATCCATCTACTACATCAATGAGTAGACACAGTTTTAAGCACATGTACCCTACACAAACTACTTAAGGCAAAAAGAAGCATTTCTTTCCCCTGGAAACTTCAGAATCTTGAAATATAAGGGAGAATACCTTCAAAGCAACACATACAAAATGCTGGAGGAACTCAGCATGTCAGGCAGCATCTATGGAAATGAATAAACCCCTAATCAGGAATGGAAAGGAAGGGGGAAGACACCAGAATAAAGTGAGTGTGGAGTTGGAGGAGGATAAGCCGGAATGTGTTAGGTGAAGCCAGGTGGGTGGGAAAGATAAAGGCCTGGAGAAGAAGGAACCTTATAGGAGAGGAGAGTGGATTATGGGAGAAAGGGAAGAAGGGAGGCACCAATGGCAAGTGGTAAGCAGCTGAGGAAGAGCTAAGCGGTCAGAGAGGGAAACAGAGGGTGAAATTACCAGACGGAAAGATCAATATTCATGAGATCAGTTTGGAAGCTGCTTAGTAGTATGAGATGTTGTCCCTCCACCTGAAAAGTAGCCTCATTGTGACAAAAGTGGAGGTGATGAACTGACATGTCAGAACGGGAATGGGGGGGGGGGGGTTAGAAATTAAAATGGTTGATCATCAGGAAATACCGCTTTTGGCAGATAGAGTGGAGGTACTCAACAAATCGGTCTCCCAATTTACATCGGGTCTCATTATAGTAAAAGAGGCTCCATCAGGAACACTGGATACAATAGATGACCCCAACAGATTTTCTGGTGAAGTGTTCCCTCACCAGGAAGGACTGTTTGAGGCCTGAATTGCAGAGGTGAATGGACAGCTGTAGCATTTCCTTTTGCTTGTAGGAACTTGGAAATACATAACTGCTCCTTCATCATGACTGGTAGTGCTTTCATCATTGGAAATGCAGTGGTTCCAGAAGGCACCATTCTTCACTTTCTCAAACATGGTCAGGATGCGGGCTAATGGTGGCCTTGTGAACAGCTGCAGTAGGTCTCACATCTGAACAGAAAAGATGTTGAATGCTCCTTGCATGTTTAATTAAAATTATTGACAGTACCTAATCCAAATTTTTATTCAGTCTATAAAATTAAACTGGGTCATCTCTAAGTCTTTGTTGATATAAAATGTATACACCCTAACTTTAAGCCTGTGTCTTAAGCTGGTGACTAATCTTGAAGTTCTCCTCTTGAAGTTTTATTCAAGATTTAGCATGAAGGAATCAAAGCTGTACATGGTAGAATTTAAGCATAATGAACCAGAGACCTGGGAAGATTAGGTGCACCGATTTATGCCAAAAAGACATCAAAATATTATATCAATACAAGATAATAGCTTGTGTGCTCCTGGACTTGTGTAATTCCTTCCTTACATTTCACCACCGACTCTAGGATACTCATTAAAATTAGTTTGTTAAGCAAGGTCTTCATCACTCAACCTAATAACAAGCTAAATTTAACTTGCACAATTTTTTTTCATGATATTCACATGAAGTGATGGAACGCTTTCCACTAAAGCCGTTGATATTTTAAATGCGGCTTCTTCAGGTAAGTCATGAACCTTGAGTGTACAGTAACATATTGATATGTTGCACTCTTTCTTTTCTCACAGTCAGTGTAAATTATCAATGCATGTTGTGGTGTTCTCAATGCTTGCACCATTCTAGGTAAAACATTTTCTGTTATCACTTGCCAAATTTTTGAAGTACATTCAAACCTTACTGCAGATTCTATTTTGTTTCATATCTCACACATATAGTTGTATCATCTGCAAAATTTCTAACTGTGCAGTAGAAAACATCGAATAGATTGTTCAATAAAAGAGTGAAAATGTTTGAGATTTTTTTTCAGTAACACAACTATGTTGGATACAAATGCCCCACTGGCAGTGCACGAAAGTTTCACTCCCACTCCTTCAGAAGTAGAAGCAAGTGGTCATTCCATATTTCATAACCTCATTACACTGACGGCCATCAGCCATCCATAAAACACTGACTTGCTTAGGGTAGCCAGAATTCGTAACGTGATAGCTGGATGTTCATCAAACAATTCCAACCACTTCATTGTGCTCTCCTAAAACTCATACCTTGTTAAATCCTCTCCAGCCATGCTGTCTGTTCTCTTGCAGCGATAGTATTTTCTTTGAGCAATATACTCCATGGTAACTTGGATGCTAAATTTTTCAGCTTCCAAGCTGCTTCCAGCAATACAAATAAAAGTCAAGAAATTGACAGGCACAGTAGTTAATGCCCTTACTGTAAATCTAGCTAGTACAGGCAATGTCTTTATAGATCTGTTATTTTATTATCCTTTACAAAGAAATTTGTAGGGAGCCTTTGAGGAACAATTGCACAGCTAAAATCAACATTCCTCAAGTTTGTTTTTTAATAAGGCAAGAGATTTAACACTTAATCAGTCTGTTGCAGACTTTACTAATGATACTGCTGTTGCTTCTCTATACTACTAAAACTTTTAACTACTTTTTACAACAGGAATGAATGTGGATAAATTAGATATCAAAAAGCAAATAGCGTTGCTCAGTATGAAATAAATAGAATGTAAATCAGGTGGGCTCTATAAAGACAGGGTGATTCACTTCCCAAATTGCTATCTAGGTGATGAGGAGTCAAAACTTCAACAGTGTGTTTGCACATCAGAAGATGACGCACTAAGGTAAAACTTGAATTAAAAAAAAGATAAAATTTCTTCCTGGCCTTTAAATAGGAATCCAGCAAAGCTAACGCCAATTATTCTTTACATCATAATTAACTTGCTCAATGGCACAGCTCACAATCTCACCTGATTTTGAGAGGTCATGTGACTGCTATGTTGCCAGTGGTATCACCAAGATGCAATGTGGTGCTAACCAGAGATGCCCTCTCTTTACTCCATGACATTATTTGAGAAAAGTATAGATATCCTGGTGTCCTGACCACAGATATCTCTCAGTCAGAGCAGATTGCTTGCTCATTAGGTTATTTCTATCTGCAAAATGTCCCCTAATGATAGACATAAGATATTATATCATTATATATATTATCAAAGCATCTAAACACATCTCAACATTGAGCAAGGTGCTATAAAAATGAGCACATGTTTAGTTTTCCTCAGGGCAGCACAGCGGTGCAGCAGTTAGCGTCATACTTTATAGAGCCAGCGTCCTGGGTCCAACTCAGCCGCTGTCTGTAGAGAGCTTGTACATTCTCACCGTGACCACGTGGGCTTTCTGCAGCTGTTCCAGTTTCTTCCCACGTACGTTCCAAAACCAGGCAGGTAGTAAATTGTGGGCATGTTGTGTTGGTGCGAGAAACATGATGACACTTGCAGGCTGCCCCCAGAACATCCCTGAATGTGCTGGTTGCTGACACAAGAAATGCATTTCTCTCTACGTTTCAATGTACATGTAACAAATAAAGCTGATCTTTAATCTTTAGCTTCCTGATTTCCTTGGAACCATTTCTGGCACTTATTTTAACTTCTGTCCTTGGGTATAAATAATAAAAGCAAGATTTCATCTATTGTCTCTGTTTGGTAGCTCTAAGATGATAGAAGTGGAGCTTATCTCTTCTGCTGTCCCTGAGAGGATGATGCTCGTAAAAACAATGCAAGATATCAATGAAAGTGCAGTATAATTATTATATCCAAGCTAGGAAGGCATGAAATTAGGCCTGGGGACCCTGTATGTACCAAACCACTTATGATCACCAAATCATAGGGCAGAGAAATAATGTTCTAATCTGTAACTGATCCTAGGTAACTATATTATAAGCAAAGATGAGAGTACTGGGGAGTTTTCAGACCAGTAAGGGGGTATTATAGAGCATACAAAAGAACATCCTGAAAGTAGTTTCAAACTAAACTTTTACAGTAGGTGATAGGAGAGGGTTGAGATTGACATCAGGGCAGATTTAAAATAATGATAAACACTTAAAATCGTTGTCAGGCAATTCTTAGTGCAAAGTGTGATCAATACTGACGTAGTAGGTGGTGGAGGCAAAAATTCTGGAATCACTTAAAAGAACAGCTTGATATCAGGATGAAGGTGTATAGAAATTTGTCCTTTGTTACTTGCACTAAATGCACACACAGCAGCAGTTGCATGCTGTATTATGCTATTGAAGTCAAAGTCAAAGGAAACATATTTCGAAAGCAGGACTACAATGTGAAGCCAGTACAATATATAGGCATTTAGTGCAAGCAACTAAGGATGAATTTCCACCCTACTGTGCTTTTCTAGATGGATGAGCTGAGACAGATAAATGGCATTCCCTATCTATCTTTAATATATCCTCCACAATTCCAACAATGCATTACTCAATAACCATCAGCCAAAATAAATATTAGCTCTCAGCATATTATATCCAAGTGGTCTTCATTCAGGATAAAGGATTGTTTATTTAACACCGGGTTGAAGAAATGTTTCCTTTGAGTAAGGCTTGTGATGGTCAGCCATAGTTAGGATTGAGATGAGGATATTTCAGGACACTAAGAGAATCAAGAAATATGTGGATCAGGAGACAGAATAAAACCATGATCATTGTTAATGGCAGGGCTATCTCACGGGTCCGTATAATTTGCTCCTAATGTGTTCTTATGTAACCACTCTTTGTCTACTTCTAGTGTTAGGCTCTGAAGGAATGGAATCTTCTAAATTTATCATCACCATATTAGACCCTCAGAGTTCTCAACATTTTGTTTACCTATCACTGCTGGATTATACTGTCATAATTTTTTAAACTTCTATGACTGTCCTTTTACCTTTTGACAATGATAAAATAAGTGATAGGAAAGAAAGCTGTGAAAGAAAGAAGTAGAAAGGAGTCATACATGGGCCAAGTAAGTGTATTAAGTCCCTTATAAAGAGAAATATGAAATTTGGAAAGAAAAGGAAACAACTAACTGGCGAGCAGTCTGAGCTGTGGAGAGATGAGTTTTCCCTGTTGCAGCACAACAAATAACTTGGAAACCAAATGCAATGTTATAATTTAGTGTGAAAGTATCTGAATAAGAGTGAAAAAGGGTAGCAATTGGTCCTCTGGAAGATCAGAGTGGGAATCCAAAGAGATGGGGGAGATCTTAAAAGAATTTTTTTACAACTGTATTTACTTAGGAGATGGACACAGAGTCTATACATGTGCGGAAATTCTGCAGCGAGGTCTTAGACCCGCTATAGATTATGGAAGAGGAGCTGTTTGCTGTCTTGAGGTAAATTAGGGTGGATAAATCCCTAGGGCCTGGCCAGGTATCCCCTCAGACTCTGTGAGACGCTACAGCAAAAACTGCAGGGGTATTTAAAACATTCCTAGCAGAGATATATAGCCACAGGTGAGGCACTGGAGGATTGGAGGATAGTTAATGTCGTTCTATTGTTTAACAAAGGCTCTAAGACTAAGATAGAAAATAATAGGTCGGTGAACCTGACATCAGTAGTGGAAAAGTTATTGGAAGGTAGTCTAAGGAATTGGACATATACGTATTTGGATAGACAGGAACTGATTAGGGATAATCATGGCTTTGTGCATGGTAGGTCCTGTCTAACCAATCTTATAGAGTTCTTTAAGGAAGTTACTAGGAAAGTTGATGAAGGCAAAGCAGTGGATGTTGTCTACATGGACTTCAGCAAGACCTTGACATGGTCCCACTTGGGAGGTTACTCTAGAAAGTTCAGTCACTTGGCATTCAAGATTTGGTGGTAAGTTGGATTAGACATTGGCTTTGTGGAAGAAGCCATAGTGGTTGTAAATGGTCACCTTTCTGACTGGAGGCCCAGGACTAGTGGTGTGCAACAGGGACTGGTGTTGGGTCCATTTTTCTTTGTCATCTATGATAATATAGTACACTGAATCAGCAAATTTGCAGATGACACCAGGACTGGAGGTGTAGCGAGGAAGTCTATCAAAGCTTGCAGTGGGGTTTGGCCCAGCTGGAAAAATGGGCTGAAAATGGTAGATGGAATTTAACGCAGACAAGTGTGAGGTGTTGCAATTCTGGAGGACTTACACGGTGAGTGGTAGGGTACCGAAGAATGTGGTAGAACAGAGGGATCCAGAAATACAGCTCCATAATTCCTTGAAAGTAGCAGCTTACCAGGTAGATAGGGTTGTAAAGAAAGCTCTTTGCACATTGTCCTTTCAAATTCAATATACTGACTACAGAGGATGGGATGTTATGTTGAAGTTGTATAAGACATTGGTGAGGCCTAATTTGGAGTATTGTCTGCAGTTTTGGTCACCTAACTACAGGAAAGATGTAAGAAAGATTGAAAGCATGCAGAGAACATTTGGAAGGATGTTGCTGGGACTTAAAAGACCTGCATTATTGGGAAATGTTCAATCAGTTAGGAACTAATTCCCTAGAATGTAGAAGATTGGAGTGGGGGAGGGGTTATTCAACAGAGGTAGACAAAATTATGAAGGATATAGATAGGGTAAATGCAAGCAGACTTTTTCTACTGAGGCCATGGGTTAAGGGTGAAAGTTGAAACTTTTAAGAGAAACACGAGGGGAAACTTCTTCACTCAGAAGATCGTGAGAGTGTGAAATGAGCTGCTAGTACAAGTGGTTCTTGGGAGCTCAATTTCAACATTTAAGAGAAGTCTGGATAGATACAAGTATGGTAGGGCTATAGAGGGCTATAGCCTCAGTACTGGTCGATGGGAAAAGGCAGATTACTGGTTCAGCATAGACTAGATGGGCTGTAGGGCCTGTTTCTATGATGTTGTGATCTAAGACTCTATGAATACAAAAACAGAGAGGTTATACTTCAATTTTTAAGGCAGTAATGACACCACCTCTGGAATACTATATATTTCATCCTGAAAATTGTGAGGAACTGCACTTTAGGAAGTCATATCCTGGGAGGTCAATATAGAGTAAATGGCAAGGACCTCAGGAATGCTGATGTACAGAGAGACCTTGGGGTGCAAGTCTGGAACTCCTTGAAAGTGGCCACACAGATGGATAAAATGGAATTTGGAATGCTTGCATTCACAGGCCAAGGCACTGAGTGAAAGAGCTGTTGTAGTACAGAAACAGTGCACAGTTTTGATCAACTCAGTACAGGAAGAATGTGGTAGAAATGGAAAGGGTACTGAAAAGATTCTATAGGATGTTGCCTGCAATGGCAGGCGGTAGTTATCACAGATAGGCTGCGTTTATTTTCATTGAAATGTAGGAGGCTGAGGGATGATCTTACAGGCATTTATCAAGGAGGCACAAGTGGGATAGATTTCCTAGGAAAGGGGAGTCTTGAACTAGAAGGCACAGGTTTAACTTGAGGTGAGAGAAATTTAAAGCATATCCGAAGGATTAGATTTTCATATGGGCATCAGTGAAAAAAGTGGAATAAGCTACCAGAAGATGTGATGGCGGCAGATACATTTACAATATTTAAAAGGCATTTGGACTAGTACTTGGACAGGAAAAGCAAAGAGAGATATGGACAGTTCTGCTCAATGGGATTAGCACAAACAGGCACCCAGGCTGGCACAGACAAGGTGTGATGGAAGTTTATGTTTCTGTGTAATATGATTTGGCAGTTCTATGTCTTTGCTGTCCTACCTTGAGGAAGGATGTACAGTAAGTGTGTAGGAAGCCTTTGGGACACCATTTACTAGACCAATACCTAGAATGGATTTCTGAGGGAAGATTGGAAAGGTTAGGTGGGTACCTGCAGGAGATTAGAAACTTGTGAGGCAATGCAACTGAAATACATAAGATCTCAAAGGTTCTTGGGCGGTGGATTTGGAAAGGATGTTTTCCTCTGGGAAAATCTTGAACTTATTTAAAAATAAAGGGCTTACCAAGCTAAATCTAAGGTGAGGCTGATTTTTTCTGTCACTCAGAGAACTGTGAACATTGGGAACCCTCCTTATTTAAAAAAAACTTTACTTGGAATAACTTTAAGGTTGAGGAATAAAGGTTCCTGAAAAGCAAAGGAATGAAAAATTAGTTGGGTGCTGGGGGTGTTGAAGGTAAGGAAGGAATACAAAATTAAAGATATAACCAGAACAAGAAGGCAGAGCAGACCCCAGGGGCAAAAAAAAGATCTTCTGCTCCTAATTCATATGTTTGCTTATTCTTTTGTTAAGTTTTAATAATGTTTAGCTAGTTATGATTGTGTTTAAAAAATTCTTATCTCTGTGCATTGGCAACTATTGACAAGGTTTTATTAATAATAGCAAAGTTCTATTAAGCAGAGTTGTATTTTCACAGCAAAACTCTGCTAAAGTGTATTTGGGTAATATTTCTTTTATGTTGAATTTTTATAACTAAAGAATACGATGAACTACTGATGGGTCATCAGATTGGTAAAATGCTGATAATCATCGATAAACTGTCAATAAGATCGAAAGGAATTGGGTATAGAGAGCATCAAGATTGTTGAATGATATTGGAACTCATACACTAAATTTGATGCAAAAACATGCAAGAATAACTAACTGTGAAGAACCTGCAAAAGGCACCCACACATCGCTTCCTGATTTTCGCCATCATCTTGCTTGCAGCATCAATTTGTGTCACACTCTCAGGTGTAAAAATAATTGAGCTAGATCACAACTTCCCTGCAAAGAAAATATGCAACATAACTGGAAAATATGAGAGAAGAAAACAGAAACTGATTCTATAATAAAAAGTACAGCAAAAGTTGGAAATACACCAGGTTAGGAAGCACCTATGGAAAGAAACAAATTGGTTTGCTTTAAAATCAGGGATTTATTCCACCTGTTCAGATGCATGTTTGCCAGGTGTTTTAAAACTCTGGACATGTTGCGGTCTTCTAGGATTGCAGCATTTTATAACCATTCCATTGCAAATATATAATTTTATAAGTAATACAAATATGCACTGTTTATATATTTACAAATATACCAAATGCTAACAATATAAGTAGTAAAATTATAAATGTAACTACTACAAATGGATTTAGAACTTTTATGAATGTGTGTAGGAAAATACAGACCACCAGAATGAGATTATGATATAAAAAAGCATTTTATGAAATCCTTACGTTCTGTTATCACTAGTGACAAGCACAATCGCTGAAATCGTTAAGCAGGTCTATTAACATTAAAAAAAATTAAAAAACACAAAAATATTTGATATTAATTTAATTTCATTGCAACAAACCAGGATTTAAGCTACATCACTGGAATCACATTCATTCTGGACTTCATTCGGCCAAACTGAAACACGATTATGAACTGCAGCCATCAAGCTAGAGATAAAAAGTAGATTTTCCTCTTCTGCGATGACTGCCCCTCCCCCCTTCCATATTGGCTTTTCCAGTCTGTGTCTTCCAAATGTATCACAGACATAATCCACGCCAGCCACATTGTTGACCTGTTTCGACCTTCACCAAAGGCATCAGATACGTTCAGTCCACTGAATTTGTGCAGTTTGCTTATACAGACGTGCCTAGATTTCCTTTCTCTGTTCACTGCTCCGCGTTTCACAGCGACATTTTTAAAAATGGCATGGACATACCTTTTAACGAATTTCGCCGTATCAGGAAAATCGCTACTTATTGATTACAATATAGACGACTTTTGTTTCTTTCGTAATGAAAGTGAGGGCATTCTTCAACAGTATTTTTTTAGCAATCATGAGAAAATAACACCAACAATGATGAGTTGCTGAATAATTTTTTACAGATTTGAAATAACCTCCGGGTGAGCACAAAACAAAATCTTATCTTGTAACTTAATATGTGGCAAATAATGGAAATGGCGAGGAACACACTCACACTAGTGAAATATCGTATCATTCGATTATAGAGCAAAGTAATGGTAAATGGGTGCATGCTTACAAAATAAATCCTTAACTTCGCCTTTAACATCAAATTATCCAACAGTAAGAAAAACCAGAACGAACACCACAACATAAGCATCTATGATTGATGTAAACATGCCTGAGCTCTTCCATAATCGACGCTTTGGGGCTGAAGCACTCTCGTGCAGTCGGTGCATAGATCCGAGCTCTGCACAAGTGAACGTCAAACTGTACCGAGGCTATTAATAGGAACCAGTTCGCACTAACCTTGTGCACGCCTTCGATTTCTTTTTCAGCTGGGCTTTTACTTCAGTACAACTCCCATCAAAATCAGCTATTTTATCCTTTTATAATTGAGAATTTTTAACAACTGTCTATATTGCACAGTTAGTTTATTTATAAACGGTGGTAGAAAATACTGACTTCTGTAGATAGAAAAAATATATAAAAGCGCCGTATTTTCTCTGTACAACGTGGGTTTGAAATTGCTATTTCATAGCTTCGATAATCCGGATCCCATCATTAAAAAAAACAATCAGTTGTTTTAATATCGAAAGCTAATCCTTAGTGGGAAAGCAGATTTGAAAATGTCCTCAAGTCTTCAAAATGATTGGAATATGCTTAATTCCGCATTTATACTGGGTATGCAGCAACAGAAATGATTAAATCCAAAGCATCCAAGAAAATAACTTTATATAATTACACAAGAAATGGGAAACAGAGAGAAATTCAGGCAAACAAGGAAGTAGATGCTCTCACACTCTAAACTACAACTGTCAAACATCTATTGCTTATTCCTTCTTTCAGTCATTTCAAGGATAAGCTTTCATTAGGAAGTAAACAGTTTTTTTGACAAACAAGATGTCACCTTTATTAAAGAAAGGCTGAAGTAAAAATATTGTTTGTTCATATAAAAGGTTTGCCTAACCTGCTGTTCAGTCCAACATTGAAATCAGCCGCAGTTAATTTTTGGTAATTAATTTCACAACACTGTAAGCATATCACTTTAGTAATATATTTCATCAGCTTAATAGTAGCACAAGCTTACTGATTTCTAACCATTGACTTCACTAGTCAGACAAGTGTTGGTTGGCATACTAGATTTCTGGTTATTGATTCCACTAGTTGGATCAATCAGAATCAGGTTTAAAATCACTGCCACATTGTGAAATTTGTTCTTTTGCACCATCAGTATGGTGCAATACATTAAAAAGAACTATAAATTACAATATTTCTATCTAAAAAATTAAATTAAATAAAGTAGTGTAAAAAGAGAGCAAAAATAATGAGGTAGTATTCATGGGTTCATTGTCCACTCAGAAATCTGATGGCTGAGGGGAAGAAGCTGTTCCTGAAATGTCGAATGTGTGTCTTCAGGCTCCTGTACCTCCTTCCTGATGGTAGAAACGAGAAGAGATATTGGCACGATGGATTTCAAGACACTGTTTTCTATACTGTAGTTAAATAGCATTGTGTGCATACTGTCTTCATAATAAAAAGGTGTAAATAAGTGAATTCTAAAACAAAACAAATGCATTTGAGCACTGATTTTGTCATTGGAGTCTATCAATTCAGATGACTTTACTACAACATGCAAGTCCTAACGATAGGAGTTCATATATTGCCTAAAGGCTGCCCCCACCTTTGGACTACATTAACCTACATGTCCATCATTCCCACAAAGTAATGGAACATTGCAAGGTTATTGAATGTGAACCTTTGAAATGACATATAGCTGATGCAACTCTATATATCAATATTCATTAGTGCTTACAGTGTTCAATGAAACATTTCTTTCATAATTTCAGTTGAGTATCTTAAGCTTATAAAAAGTTCATTATCATTAATTAAGCTGTCAATAATTGTAAAATAAACCTTGATTTAGAAATCTGAAGGAAATAAACTAAGAAGATAACTAATTTTAAAAATGATGCTTAGTGTGGTATACTAGCATCAGTTTAGCAAAGAAGTTAGATTGAATTTTACATAGCATGTTTTTAGCCATCTCAGACTGATGTCGTAAATTTATTTTTATTATTATAGTAAGTACTTCTGGTTACAAATTATATATTTTAAACACTTCTTTTGCAGCTTTGAGACTGAAATCCCTTTGATCTTAGTTCATAAAAGCTTCATAAAAATTTAATAGTTTACAAAATTTTTATCCGTTAACTTCTTCCATGAAATGGCCTGTTCATTAAAACCTTTATAGGATCTGAGACTCATTTGCCAGGTTTAGATCACTCAGTGAATCCAACTGTCTCCTGAGATATATTGTCTCAGGTCAATTCTGGTAATAACCTGACCACTGATGTTAATAAATCCTTGCAACTTCATGACAAACACAATTTATCACCTCCTGTATTTTTATATAAAGTAACTATTATTCTATAAATATGCAACTCTATTTTAAATCATTAATGTTAATTAAAATACCAATATAAATATGACTACCCAGTAGTTAATGTTTTGCTTATCCGTATGCAGAGACCAACTATTGAGAAAACATTGTCAATTATTCAAAACTCATTCCAAATAAATATACATTTTTTTTAGTTTGCTTGATTTTATATTACTCCTTTGATTCAAACCATTTTAATCAGAATACAACTACATGCCTGTGGCTCAGCAATTAATTCAATAAGATTATAAAGAAGGAAAGTAATTCCTTTTGTGAGCTTCACAATAATATAATAAAACCTACACAATGCTCAAGAAGGTTCAGTTTCCATGTCCGTTATGAACATATAGACAATGCAGGAAATTACCACCAAAGTAAATGATCAATTTTGCTATTATTCAATACAAAGGAGGTACAAGGGACTAACTGACCTTTTTTTTGGTTTTCTTGTGCTTTGTTTGTAAAATGAATAGACATATTTGCAATATAAATTACATTGCATCAAAACATATTTGACTTTTTTTAATTTTACAAAAATATCAAATCTAGTTTTATTAAAAAAAACTTTTCAAAATACAATTTTTAACTGTTCCGTTTGGAACACTGCTTGTCAGGCAAAATCAGAGATCAAGGATTATGGGCAATGCAAAATAATTGTTATTGAACATAATACATAAACAAATATTCACATGAAATTGTTAAATGTTCATCTTAAGAAATAGAGCATATAATAATTTGGACTTTAACTGTTGTCCATAAATAATGTTTTTGTCTATGCTTCTTGCTGATCATAGACTGTGGCTCTTCCAGTGCTGGGAACATATTTTTTCCTGTTTGTAACAGATATGGATTCAACCTCAGCGACATTTTTTTTCAGATCTACCTTCATTTGTCACTTTACTAACTCTCTACTCTCAAATCAATGGTAAATGCAGTGTTTGAATTAAGTTAGAAATTGAGCATGAATGTAATGTCTTCACTAAAGAAGTGATTACTTAAACTCAATCATTCTCAGTTTCATTGTAAGCACCAATGCTGAAAGAATTCCAATCTAGGAAAGTGAGATACTGTCAAATTTTCCGTGTGTGCGCGCGCGCGCGTGTGTGTGTGTGTGTGTGTGTGTGTGTGTGTGTGTGTGTGTGTGTGTGTGTGTGTGTGTAAAACCATATGCACTGGTCTCCTTAGCTGGAGAAAAAGATGCACTCTTGATATCTGTGTGCATTTTGACCATCCCCTTTGAATGGATAAACTTGATTCATTTCAACAGACAACATTTCATTATAGCACTCAAAACATTGATGTCAGACACCAATAAGGAAAGGTTTCGTAAAGTGTCCACAGCAAATCACTTCAATTTATTTATTTTAAATGGCCAGCTGTCCAGTCCAGTGTGGGGGGTTTTAAGTGACTTCTGGACTATAATTGCTTAAGCAGTTTACAATATAACCTATAGAGAATGAATGCTTTCTATTACATTATCTCCTGGAAATAATATTACATGCCATTATAACATTTCACAATAGAAAGATGAATGCAGAAACTATACCTGACAATTTTGTTTGAATTGCCTTTAATGCAGCTTACTCACTGCACTTTTTGGCTTTATGACACTTTCCTTATTTGCAACATTGTAATTTCACATGGAACCCAAATGTTTTTCATAGTTACATAAAAAGAACTAGCTAAGAAGTACATGTTAGAAAACATGGGGTTAATTAAAAGAATACAAGCAGAAAGAACATGACTTAAGATCTCAAATAATAACTTCCACATTTATCCCCAGGTTGAAGACTTCTTTTATTTTCCAGCCTTTCAGTACTAAAGTAAGATCATTCTTAATACTGTTTCTATTTAAAATTAACCATTGGGACATGCAGAATTTGGTTAAGGTAAGAGCCCATTTCCTCAGTCACAACATTCACTCCTCAAAGACTGATTTTTCAGTTTCGCATGACAAGCAAATTAACAGTATCTCAGTTCATTTTTAATCATCAGATTTGATCGTTATATCCTCAAGAAATGCAAAGTTAGCCTTTTATCTTATTATGCTGTTCAGAAATTGACTTAAATGCTGAACTTCACTATGGTAGCCGTCTTGGTGCATAATTTTTACAAAGATGTGAATATTGTTTAGTTATTCATAAATCTGAGTGAAAGCATCCAACTTGAACATGATCATGCACATTGTCTTCTTACTACAATGGCGTTGACATGATTATATAGGCTTATAGTAATTTTAAAAAAATGTGTTATAATCGCCCTTACACCCTGAACTATAGTTTCTATTAATATAAATGTGTAAGTGCTATTCTTGTTGTTCCTGTAACCCTTTAGAAAGAGCCATGTTATGCTTTCCAAATAGTTATTTATCTAACCTTTACAATAATGAATTATGTAAAATTCTTATGAATTGGAAGCAAGGGACATTACTATTCACATAATAAAGTAAAATATTGTGTTTATATTATTTTATGCAGTTTTATTATTCATATTGCTATTGATGTTAGAAAAATAATTACCTTTGAATAAACTGTGCCTCTCATTGAACATTATACCAGAAATTTCAGTATTTTATATTCAAGGGAACTCTTGCTCCTTGATTGTGTGCTCCCATTCCTTATTTTGCTTTACAGCCACTTCCTTGTGTTTATAACTGATGGACCTCCATCTGTAAAAATAAAAATATAGGGCAAACACTTATTCTTTGACCCCAATGCATAGTTTTATCATTTAGTTTATTTCTGGATCTCTGTGCTGTCACAATAAAATAACAATTTATTACTCTCACACTTGAATTAAGTTATAGCTTGACAAAGTCCAACTTTGTTAAATTTTGCTAGCGAAAACATATTAGACTAGTGGTAACCAGACAGTGAATTGCAAAGTTTTTCTTTGCTGTCTTTTGCATATAACCATTGTATTTTAACTAAGAGATATGGTGATGTTACAGACTGCAGAACAATTTTGACGAGATTCTTTTCCTTCCAAAATGACTGAAACCATCAAAAAAATTAAATGATGACTAGAAACTTAAGTTATCATATTCATCAGATTTAGCAAATAAAATTTCAAAAATATATTATAAATTAAAATTTGATACAAACTATCAGATAATCACCAGAAAATTGGGTTTAATTTGCATATTGTCTAACAACCATATTTAGAAAAACTGCTCCAATTAATAATTTATTTTATACAAGCAAATCAAATAAGTTTGGGAAGGGCCAGATGCTACTTTGAATATTTCACTGAAGCCTTTGTCAGCCATTTTGAATGCACTAGACAATGCAAAGAATTATCAACAGCAAGTCTGTTAAATGTAACAGTACAGGCGTGGCTGACAGTCATTATGAGAATGTCAGTGGATGTTTTCGGCTCTCTACAAAGAACTGCATTGCAGCGAGGAAATAAAATGTGGAATAAAATCTGCAAAAAGGAGGGCTAATTGTTTTCTTCAAGTGGTCTGTTGGAGATGCAGAAATATGGAGAAATGAAAAAAAAGAGTAGAAACATGCTAATAACTCTATAGTCAGGCTCATATTTACATGTTTCATGTATATAGTTTTCTACCACACAAATGAACATTTTGCAGGGAACTGCTGTTATATTTCAGATGCTATTGATATACACAGTATTTCAACACAAGAAACAGTTTCATTTAATCTCTTTTTTTTTAGCTTTAACTTCCCCTGAGCATCACCTCATTCTGAACTAATGGAAAGCCATTCCTAAAACCCTCACAGAGCCATTTTGGAGCTGGTGCCCATGATATACAAATAGTAGCTCCGATAATTCAGTGTCCGATTTCCCTGCCTTTCCTTCTGACGGTACTGAACATCCAGTGTGGATCTCTGCCTGAACCGAGCAAGGTTTCAAATATCCAAAAGTGAAAACAGAAGTATAGCCCAACATTTGAATATATGATGAATGGACTTCCAGTGGTGTAAAAGAAATATGAATAAAATGTTTTTATTCACATAAATTATCAACTGCAAAGCATAATTTGATTTTCTTACAGAAGTACAGAAAAGTCAGCAAAGAAAAAGGCCAGTAATGTCTCTAAATTTTAAAGAATTTTGGAGCTATCTAACCCATTCTCACTCCCCAGCATTCCCTGTGAGGAAGCTCCAGACTCTTCTCAAATCAACACATGTATGTTAAGTATTTTATTTTATAGGGCTAATGTGTCCTTGTATAAATGCTACCAGTTTGTAGCTTCAAGCTCAATAAAGAGTAGAATTCAGATTTCTTTCTACTTAGATGTAAGATCATTTGAGGATAATTTTATGACTTTTTTATATATAGAATGAGTCTTCTTTTTTCTGCATGTTATTTCATGCATGGCAAAGCAACCAATGTTTATATACACATTTAATGTACATACTAAGGTGGTAATTCTCAATGAAATATTTATATTTGAAAGTAGCCAATTTTAAGATGGTCCATCAAGAATCAACTTATCTAAGGGAGGGGCTGAGAAATGTGAATTAATCATGCCTGTAAAATAGTTAATTATGCAACTATGTGATGAGGTAACAGATCCCTTTGTTGATCTGAAGGATGATGAGTGTCAAAAATCAAACTCTAAACAGATTGTTCCGAAACCCTATTAAATTGCCTCTAAAAGTATTGAAAAGGTGTTTATAGGAAATTAAAACATTCAAAATAGACCCAAAGTTTCCAGAAAATTACAGCTGTAAATTATAATTCACTGCAACTAAGACAAAAAATTGTTTTCAAAATCTCCATTGATGTGAACTTTTTTAAAAATGATCTTGAAATTGCAAGTTTTCATGGCTGACTATATTTTCAATCTTATGCACCTATGACGCTACCTTCCCCAAATTTTAGGGCATTTTAATAAATAAAAGTTAATCAGAATTTGCATCTCCATGCAATATATATCTAATACACGTGTCTTGACAAGAAGTATAAAAGGAAATAGGAAGCATGTGGGTCCAATGTCAAGTGAAAGTCATAATCTAGTTTTCTGCTGTCCTCCTGTTGTGACAGAAATTGCTAAAGGTTTGGAGGAAGGAGAATATTAAAGATGCACAAGTGTATTCGTGCAGCAGAGATTAGAGCAAATGCAGAGAGGATTACCAAACTGCCTTCTGTGTGTCTCCTGCATTTGTCAACAAACCAAGGGCTTTTGGACCAAAACAAAGATTAGAATCCTTAATCGGCCTAAGAGTTTGCATGGAAATAACCTTCAGCACTGGGATAGATGATAGAGTAGGGGGGCTGGGGGATGTGGTAAGTTGCATTAACATCTGATTTACTGCAGTACCATAAAGCTGAATGCACATACTGAGCTATGTCATTTCCAATTATTAAGAGGAGAGATTAAGTGCCTTGTCAGCTTTTTCAACCCTGCAGCAAGAACAAAGCTTTTACCAATCAGGTGAAACTGCTGCAGTTCTAACTGCTGTGGTAGAATGGGGCACTGTGCACAAGCACACTGTTTGTTGTTTCACAAAACAATGTGGAGAGTAGGAGGGTGAGTAGGAGAGCAGCATGAAAAGGGAGGTGAATACTACATCTGAAATAATGTGGTAAACTGCTATGGTACTGTAAGTACTGGCACAAGAAAATGAGATTGAGCGGTCTTGCCGCATTGCACTCTCTCTACTGCATTCCATTAAGTCAATGGATCAGACCATTCACAGGGAATGCAGGGGTTCTGCTAAACAAAAACCTGGCCTAGTTGTTGAAAGCACATTGCTAATAGTGTGTTAAAGATAACCAAATCTTTTTTTATTAAGCTATTAAGTTCTCTATTTTGCAACAATAAGCTTTCCATATATTTTCTACTTGATGATGTCGATTTTCTCTACAGATTGCTTTATTATAATGACACTTGATTTCCAGCATGACTTTGCTTTATTATAAAACCCTGGTTGTCTGCAAAAATTTAGATTTCAAACAAGGGAAGTGCAGTCTAATAGTGCATTAAAAAAACACTGAATCATTTGTGAGACTGTACTTAATTAAACATCTGTAAGTTTTAAGTGCTTTGAGAATTATATCAGACAAAGGAAACTATTGGAACATTCTGTGAGTAAAACAATTCCATTCTTTCTCTGAATTCAGCTTCTAATTAGGAACAACAAAGTATTGAGGTACACAACACAAAGTTAAAATACTTGCATTTGTTGGGTGTTGCCTTATTAATCAATGACCTCTTTGTTTTGCAATGGTAGCTGTATCCCCAAACACACAAGGACAGCGGCAGCACCATTATAGATACTGTTTTGTATAATGAAAGCAGAGATGTGACTGATGTTGAGTGTACATTTCCACTTGATATCAAGCTGCAAAGGATTTCATCATATTGTGTGAACTGTTTAAATCAATGGGTGTATCAGAGGCAATACTACTTGCTGTTATTTGATATCCAGTCCCACAGCACAACCAAATTAATGAGCATTCATACCCGAGGTTGAGCTACAGGAACAGCATCATTATTTAACTAAGACTTTTGATATTTTGTTCTAAGAATTAAGTTAGTTCCAATTAAGTAATACGCAAATATCAAGCTTGTGACTGTCAAATATTGGGGTGGAGTCACACTATGGCTCTCAAACTCGGTTATTAACATTAAAACTGAGATGAGGTGAGTTTTCCTGAAGTGGAGGAGATTTGCATTTTGCCTGCTTCAATCAGCCTTTGGAGGTTTTATTATCCCCAAGATCCGGACATATTTTCTAGTGTGGGAACGCCAATTTTTGGGACTAACAAGTTCAAGAAAAGGTAAGAACGTATCAGTCAGATCTGGCAAGTGCATACTTTCTGCAAAAATGAGTTCTATCGAGAAATGGTGGGACATATTCAGGATTTTAATCTGGCTGATTTTAATCAGCAATATGTTAAAATGCATAATAGTACACACCATATATTATTTAATAACTAAGACTGATAGCTTAAAGCTAGAGATACAAATCCAAGACAATATCAATTTGACCTTCAAACTAAATGCATTTCTATAGTTGCTCTCTTAACCTATTGTTATGTTCAGTATATAGTACATAGCTTGTTTATTACATCAATGTATTATGAGTTCCATCATGGTCCATTACACTGCTAAAATATACAAAAGATGATATAAATATCAGAGGTGTTTTCAAAATATGATTTATTAACTTTTATTTAGATGCTGGCAGAAAATAGATTTCATTGTTTTATTGTGATTTGCATAGAAAGCTAATACCAGAGCTAAATGGACACTATTATTTCACTGCTATGAATGAACATACTTTTGTCTGATTAATACTGCATGACAATTGCAGTGCCATTGCTTATAAAATCATTTAAAAGTGAAAAAAGTGAAACTCTCTTTTCTGAGCTTGAAAGGCCATTTATGTTTTAGATCATTCTAATTTCTGTCCTTTGTTCTAACCTTAAAATAAGTTTAAGAAAAAGGCGTCACTCACGGCTCTGGAATATACTGTGGGAAGAAGTGTGAGCCAATGGAGTTGGCTTTCACCAATGTGCAAAGCTTTAGTTAGCGAAGAAAATATTACAGCTGATAATAGAATATAAATGACCTAATCTCAAATGCTCGAGATTGAATTGTTTAGTCTAATAGTTAATCCTTTTTTAAATGTTAATCAATGATATAATTTTTTGATATGTATGCCTCCACTCTGTGAGAACGTGTCAATGAAATGATTACTCTCTGTCTTTCAGAACTCCTTCAAGAGAAAATAGTAAAGCGAAAGAACAAAGCTAAGGAAAATGAAGAAAGTCATGGCAACAATTTTGTTAATTTATAGAAAAATGAATCCAAATTGATTCCAAATTTTTAATTTTTCTCATAGATGTATAACTTGTCAAAGAGAATGGGGGTGAGAGACTCTGTTACTATCTGAGTCCTTTTTGATGTCAGTATCCTATATGGAAAGTAACTCCAAGCTCATCGGGAGTTAGTTGACCCTGTTTCTTACCTGCATCCTCCCAGTTTTCAGTAAATTTATGGCTTTCATGTAAAACTATTGTGCAAGAAACTTTGGTGAAGATGACCATTTATTATGCATGTTGTACTGCACAGACCATGATGTACAATAGAAGCAGCGGCTGAGAACATCAAACTATTTTGTCCAATGTAGTGCGCTTACTATCATTTGATCTCTTTTGTTTCCTTAATGAGCACATTTAGCTCCAACGTTTTAGCCAAATTTATGTTTTATTTTGTATATTTGTATTGATTTGTTTTAAAAGGTACGCCATATAAGATGGGCCTTTATTTATGTTAAAGGCCTGCATATGTGCAGTATTCTTTATTATGCCCAGCTACACTAACGTTCAGCAAGCTTCCATAAACAACTATGATATAATGATGAGAAAATCAGCTTTGTGACATTGATTAAAGAATAAACAGCATTTAGGGTTTGATGAAATGCCTCTGATCTTCTAAATAGTGCTATGGGATCTTTTACTTCTATTTTAAGAAGTAGACATGGTTTTGATATAAGGATCTGAAATGCACAAAATTATGTTCGTAAACAACCAGGAATATTCCTCTATCTGCTAATATTATGGAAAAGCTCAAACATAATTGTTTTCATAATTGATTTGCACATTTTGCTTTTATCTTTCTTTAAGCAATCTCTTGCTATCATTCCTGAGTAGAGGCATTGCATAAATCAGCATCATAAATGCTTTACAAAAAGGTATACTAATAAAATTTCATTTTCTGTTAAATATAAATTCCATGCTTTTACAGCAATCTGGGTATCTATACAGCAAGTTGCTCATTTTTAAACGGTTTTCCTATTTCATACTCTGGCTTTGCTCAGAAGAATGGAGAGTACCTGTTCACATCTATAGTTCCACAATCTCTAGGATGCTGGCCTTTAAAGTTTTGAAACATAGGATGAAGAGCATTAAAGTTTTATGTATAATTAAATATATCTGATACCAAGTCAAAATGTAAGTTCCAGGAAATCTAATACATCAGTTATAGTAGACTTGTACCATATGAGAATTACTTTAAAGTCATTATAAAGATGAAAATGCTCTAATATTTCCAACTTTCAATATGCTACTGAATGGGATTAATCATCTTGCCCAAGTTTTTCTGGTTGAATCTCTTATTTGTCCAGCAAAACTTAGCTTATATCAGCATGGAAATAATATCACAATTCCACCCAAGGAACAAATTTACAGCTATTTCTGCAAAATAGGTTTGCCAAATTGGTGGCATTTAAAAGGTTGAGCCCATTGATCTGAATCTGTCACTTTAAGACTTGCTGTGCTTATAACAGTCGGTAAAATGGAACAGCGAAGTTGAATAGTGGCTACAACAGCCACTGAAGAGAAGTCACATGTTAAATATAAGGATTATTTAAAGCAAGCTACTCTAAAAAAAAGTGAACGATTTAGCACGTGCTGTTTTTGTTATTCCCAAATCACATCTTGCAGATTTGCCTAGCTTCTCTGACAATATAGAGGGAGCATCCATTAATGCCTTTTGCACAGCACCCACATAATGAATAGGCAATACTCATTCATGGCAATTATCCTGGGACATTTGGAGCTTCCCTCTGCACAATCAGGACATTTACATAGAGCATGTCATGTTGAGGTGACAAATTTTCCAGGACAGTATTACCATCTGTCACCAACTGAGCTCTGTGGCACCCAGGGTCTTACCAAATAAGCTCGGGCCCCATGCATGATAAAAGTATTGATATTTCTGACTGTTTAGTTCGCTACCTGTGTTCACCTAACATCGAGTGAGATCAAGTGAGCAACTAGCTTTATATTAAAACAGGCTAATGCAGTGAAAGGAGATCCGAGCCGTGTACCTTTTTCTGTTTGCAGGAGATGACAATTGTGGCTTGATACCATGAGCACAACACACGGAGGAACAAAGTAAATGTATGTAGCAAGAATTGGGGAAGGAATATTACAAAAAGATCAGACATCCAAGCTGAATCTGGATGCCCAGTGCAATCAAATTAATAGTGGATGAGAATAAATACCAAACTCTGGAAAATAATGCTGTGTTTTTAAACTGTTTCTCTCTGGGCCCCCTAGATAGAAATGAAATACAGGGTATCTGCATATACACCATAAAACCCACAGAATACAAGCCTTACTTTTTTTTATTTCCACCTATTCCAGATTTTATCACTAACATAAAAATTTGCAAATTGGTTAAAGGCACTGATAAAAGAAGACAGCTAAAGGTAAATCTACAAAGAAATTCTCTTTAGGAAAGGATACAATAGTTTCAACAGACCACCCTAACCTTATTAACAAAGAATCACAACTCAGTTCCTGTATTTGGTTCACAACCTGAAGACATTACTTGAATATTTTGAAAAATAATAAGGGATCGATTATCTTAAATCTCTTCATTTAAATTGGTGTAATTTCTGAATATAACTATATATTTTTAATAACTCGCAGTCGCTTTTTCCCCTCTGGTGCCGTTATAACAAAGGCAACATACGGCAGTTTATTGAAAATCCAGGATTCTGACTAAGGGTAACAATATTTCCACAAAATTTAACGCGGCGGCAGTAACAGCATCCATGTTTGATTTCGCCTGCGTCACCGCTTATTTGTGGCTGAACGGTGCATCCAAAGTCTGCAACACTCTTATGTAAAGGTTGGGACGCATCAGATCGGATATGATTTATGGCATAAACATGGATGTATTGTAATATTCTGACTGAGCAGCACTCCTGGAATATTAACTATCACTGTTTTACAAATACACATTTGTGGAGATGACGATGAAGGGGAGGTAAGGGTGGTGGTACTTCCAGCGTTCGAAGAGCAGATTAGCATTACAACTCCGCCCAGGATTGATAGAATTCCCTGAGAGAGGTCACGGGGGAAATAGCACCTCTCTTCTGTCCCATAAAATTAATGGTTGAAAATCAGAGCCCTCGGTCGCAGCATCCTCCAAGGGCGCTCAGAGCTCTGTTTAATATGCAACAATATCAACTAGCACTAATTTAGTGAAATTGGAAGATGAATGCTCACAATAAGACTAAATCCAGAGCAGACAGCGACGATATATTAAAGGAGAGGCTGTGCAAATACAAAGATCGCAAATGCTCAGCAATATCTCGGAATTCCTTCAATGTGGCATAAAAGCTGTACTTTTCCTTCCCTTTCTCCCTTCGTAATGGGAGCCCATCCCCCAGATATTTGGCGCAGCCCCAGCAGATTAATGCCGTGCAGCCTGAACGCGTGGCCGGAGAGAAATTAATCAAAAATCAACAGCCCACAGGATTAATTTAGTAGGTAAATTCCTGTCATCACATAATCATCAGCAATGTAATATTTGACTTTCATCAAATCAGCTTCAACCAAAGCAGCCAGGGATAATAACGGAACTAAGAAACAGCTGTTGTCCACCTCCCCCCACGGGGTCGGAAGGAGCGTCAAGTCTCCCAGTGACCCGCTGAAACGAACATTTCAATGCAAACGCGAGAGGGCTTTCTTTTTCCACCCCCTCCAGCACCGTTTCCCTGTTTTTTTTTTAACTCGCGCGTCACTTTCGCAGCACAAATGTATTGGACTTCGTTCTACTTTAAGTACCAACTTTTAGGTGGCTCTTGAAGAAGGCTCAGCTCATTCCATACCTGAAAGAGTTTCCCCGTGCAGAATCACAACTAGGATTTATTTTCCATTAACCTCTTGAAAATGATTGTGGTTAGAGGGAAAGAGGCAGCAAGATCAGAGGCAAATCTGCAGACGAAGTATTTCATGTTTGGTGCCTTTCGGTTCCAATTGTTTTCCTTTTGTAGCCTGCTGCTCTGTATCTGGTAAAACTCAAACTGCCCATTGACTGGTAATACTTAATGGCGAACATTTGAAAAAAAAACGCGTATACAATAAAAATAATCTTGTTTTCGATTTTAAAGCATGGTTGCAATTTTTGTCTTACGGTTAACTATTGCTTTTGATTCTAAAATTTGCAGTGTAAGGATCTATTTGTTCGAGCACCCGTCTTCGAGGCGAAATTCAACCTTTTTTAATCTTTTGAGTGAACTTAAGACTTGTATAAACCGACAGTTTCTAAATAAAAAGGATGAGAACTGCGGTTGTGGGTGTTGGTGATTGTCAATTAAAGAGACATCACCCGGCATCTAACACGGTTGACTTCCTACCGCCACCTGAAATTTCAGTTGTGCATCCTATAATCAGAACGTGCACTCTAAAGTTACTACTATCATGGAAGAAATCAACATTCTAATTGTAAAATGTTGAATTTTCAAATATTTTAAAAGACCAATCACCTTCACATTTAATCTGAAAAACTACAAAGAAACACTTCTAGTTTGCATTGTGCACCTTGAAAACCAGAATTCCACTGTTAACCATGTTATTTTGACTACAGAGCAAAACTACAAAAAAAAATCTTAAACAGAGATAGATTGTAATAGTCCTTTTGGTTGTTTTGCTTAAATACATTGTACAATTGCTGAAATTAAATGTAATCAGCACACTGTTCCATTAAATATATCTTACTCTCTTCACAAGGTTCTATTGCATTTGTTAATGTAATTATATTACCGTGGAATAATTATTTGGGGCCCCAAGGAGAACAGTGAATAGGCAGCATCACACAAGTGCACTTATTAATGCCACTGTCGTCCTTGAAGATTATATGTATAATCTCAGATCTGGGGAAGCCCTGGGTGTACAAATATAAATGTTATATATTTGCACTTGATCTCTTTTGTCATGGTGGGGAAGGAAATTCAACATTAGTAACAGAGTGAGGTGAATGGGCCAGGTTTAATGTGGAAAAGCAGATTAACGTTAGCAAGTTCTGTCTTGCCTTTAACTTGCAGTCAGTCGGATGGGAACACCTCTCCAATACCAGGCTCTAGCAGGTTTATTCTAAATTAAATTTTGCAGAATATCTAAGTCTATTACAGGAAAATAGGAAGAACTAAGATCTCAGCATGGCTATCACTCACTTTTATTGAGCCTTTTTGACCAGTCTTTCTTAGCTTCATGTGCACCTGTCGATAAACTGCAATTCATTGTTAGACTTTTGTTGACAAATCGGTGCACATTAGCACTCACAGTAGCTACCCAAAGCAGTGGCACGGGAGGGGATCGGTGGTTCTTCATTTCTCTTCTTCTCCCTTAAACACAGTGCAATTAAACAGATTCATCACAAAAGCAAGCTATACAGAGAATCTAACATCACCACAACTGTAACCACGTTATTTTTCAGAAAGGAAATCGGACAATTATTTTGCTATTCTGCTTAGAAGCTGCTGCCTTTCTTCTACCAAACATATAATGTTGTCAAACTTTCCAAAACATCTTAGAGAATTTAGACAAATTCACAGATTGGTAGATTTAAAAACAAAAGTGTGTGCAGGACAAAAATATTTCTGGCTATGTTTAGAAAGTTTAAACAAAGCAGAAGCATGCTTTCAGTTTATTAGTATTTCATCAGTGACATTTTAGATGGTTGTGTGTATTTGGCAGCATTAGAAAGAGGGCAGAGCAATATCTTGTGTGGTTGTCAAGCTGATGTTGGTTCCAGAGCAATGTAACCTAGCTAACCTGCATCTGTGTGACTCAACCGGTGAAGCTTGGGGAAGAAAAGGAACAGGATGGTCTAATCCTGAAAAGGTGCACCTCTGTCTGCTGATGATGAATACTGGCCTGTGAGTTGTGCTGTTCTGACATCCTCGGTGATCAAAAAGGGATCTGAAAGAGAAGAGAAAAAGAAATTAATACAGTCCATTCTTTGAGGTTCTCTTTTAGTAAATATCATAAAATAAAATTAACTTACAGAAACGTGTGATAGGCATACGGTGCTTTATAATAGATAAAAGGTCACAATGTGCATTGACCTTGGCTACGCCAGAGACATGTAGACAGGAAAATTGATTTAACGAGACTTTCTATCATAGCCCCACCTTTATATCACAGTGTTCCTCCCCTTTCTTTACACTGAAATATTGGAAATGCTTTGATTGTACGCTGTTTATTTTCTGTTTTTATTTTCCTACCTTCTGCCTTCAGTTTATTTTTAATTTTTGCTATTAACTTTTGGTCTCAGTTTAGTATTATACATCTCTTGCCTTCAACCTGATCTAAGACAAATAAATGACACACAGTGCTGAAGAAGGACTAGGCCTTGAACTGCACGAACATAACAAGCACTGAACAGAATGATCGGCTTAATTTTCACAATGATGTGCGTTTGTCCTTAAAGCTATCTTTGATGGGTAACACTTACTGTCATCAGATTCATTTTTCGAAGTGTCCAAAAAATCTGTACTTCTTGCTGAATAATGTATAAATTTCTGCTGAATGATGCAGGAACTTTCCCATTGCTCTTAAATAGCAAGGAAAGACCATTGTCAAACAGAATGAGGACAAAGACATCCAACAGAATACAAGAACATGAGAGTCGATTTAAGATCATATGAATTATTTGATTTTGGGGTTACATATAAACTGCACCGAATAAATCTTTTCAAAAAAAAATTGACTTAAACATGGCAAAAATTACATGTATGGGGTGGTAGATTATTTTTAATAAAAACAGACCAATTAATGGATTGGCCCTCATAGGAGATGATGCCTCTTTTTTGAATGAGCAGTTCAAGTTTTAGGTTCTTATGCAGCCTCAACTGACATAGTAGATCTGCTAATATGTGAATGACACTCTGAATTTTTTGTGAGCCGGGGACTGTAACCATTTTCAGTTACTGGTCACGTGAGCTTGCTATAGCTTTTTTGTATGTTTTCATTTTAGTACACTTTCACTAGTTAAGTTGTCAACAAATTCCACACCTTCATGATCCAAGAGCAAGACCAGAGGAAAGGGGGGCAGTCTACTCTTCATGGTTCACTGAAGAGTAGAATCATAAATTGTAGTCTTGTACTTTTAAAGGGTGTTGGCCATTTACCTCTGAATTGCAAAGAAATGCCCTTGTCCAAATGATTTTCAATGCTTAAATTCTCTACTACCATGCACCATGGATACTGAGGGAATTAATGGGATGAAGGGACATGTCTGGAAAGGTGGAGTTGAAGAAAACGATAAGCTAAGATATTATTGATTGGTTCAGCAGACACAAAAGGCCCAAATGGGCTTCCTTTTGCTTCCATTTCTTATATTTTCTAGGCACAAAAAGTCTGTCTTCAAAGTTGTGAGTGCACGGTGAATTGTTGATGGTGGTGGGCCATGTGAGGAGTCCAATGTGATTGATTATGCCACACATTACTTACTATCACTGGGTGTAAGATCTGTTAGCCTAGTCATCATGGAAAAAAACAGGCCTTTGGTTTCTGATACTATCTGTATCTTTAAAGCTGCTGTGTTTCATACAAAGAAAAACAACAAGAAATCATCCATACCATCTCAATCAATCCACAATTACAGACATATTACAGTGCATAACGATGCACTCAAGTATTTTTATTATTATTCAGTTTACTTTTCCTCTCCATAAAGGAGCATCTAGTTTAGTGATGCTGCCTTTACCATTGACTGATCGTTTAAAAGATAACAAATAGTATATTCATGTCTAACTTTGTACTGTTTTTTCCTTCAAACTTAACAGCCCTTTTATAAAAGTGAATGATCTACATATTTTCAAAGTATTTCCAGAAAAGGGTGCCCCCTCAGAAATATTCTGAGGTGTGAAACTTAAACAGCCATTCCAAGTTCAAAGGTCAGAATAAGTTTATTATCAAAGTACTGAATCAAAGGCACTGGCGTATCTGTATTTAGGAGGGAGATTGAAAATCTGCTTGAATAGGTCCACAACAACGACCTCTCACTCAGCATCAGCAAAACTAAATGGCTGATTCTTTTGACTACAGGAAGAAGAAACTCTAGGTCCATGAGCCGGTCCTCTGATTTCTCATTACCTTTAATAAAATGTGCACAGGTCTGAATAATATTTTTGTCATAATAAAATGATTTCTTATGGCTGCTGTAAGGCATCAGTATAAAGAATGGTTCACTTTAAGTTATCTGCACTTTGTGTAGTGTTATTAGCACTCATTACTGTGCTATTTCATCATATATGTTTGGATATGCTCTAAATAGAGATAGATGGTAGATCTTTGCCAATTTTACATTTAAACATAAAAACTGAGCTTTCAATAAATATATTGTATTCCCAGGACCAATTGCAGTACTTCCAAACATGGTAGGCAATTAGAATTGCAATATGCCCTGTGTAAAATCAAACATTATACCACTTGTCCTGGCATTATGCCCATAAAATACTTTTCCCATGTCAGTAAGGCAGTGTCATAATTGAGAATAAATGGCACCATGAAGAATACATTTTCCATAATGGTGTCACTTGAGTCAGTACACAATCTATGCATCAATTTAGCTTAAATTTAAAATTAAAATGTACATCTAACTCTTATTATTTTTCATTTGAATTATTTAATTGAAATATGGCATAAACAGAACACATGTTCCATAGCTCATTTGTGATTTTGACCATAACTTGCTGTCCATGGGTCCTTAGCTCAGACTGCTAATGATGCCTATACAACACTGCCTCATTATATGACTTTCAAAATCCTTTAGACAAAAACAAATGAAATTAAAAAAGAATTTACTCAAGGAAATACTTTGTGTTTCAGTGCAAAGTTGCCCTAAATTAGTTGTTTGGTATTGCTTCATTAACCCTTACTTTATAAATTCTTAATTAAGTAGAAATGAATCCAACTATTTATACCAGCTTTCAGTCCTAGAACTATTTAAACTGACATTGACTATCACAGGCAAATTATGCAATATAATAATGAAATTAATCCTGACATTTTTCTTAATTTTGCCTTGAAACTAAATTTTGTTTTGAATGCTGGTGTTATCGATTACAACCACAACCAATACCCATGCCTCACAGCCTCCAATGAGTGGTGCTCCTCTCTGAACAAAACATCTGACTTTCTTGCCACGCATGTTTCTTATCAGATAATTTCTCATCAGCTAATCAATAATGCAACAGTAAATTGCATTTAAATAAACATTAGCAACCCTGTTAATGAACAAAAGCCATCTGCAATTTGTCAAAGTCAGGAGCTCTGAACTCATTTGATGTTCATTTGAATACAGCAGGATGGCCTTTGATAGGATTTATCTATATCATAATTTGCATTTTAAAAAGTAATGGAATAATACATATATTCCAAATAATATATGCTTGAACTGTGTTTTCATAAAATCAATTTGAATATAACTTATATTTTATTTCCTGTAAATGATTAAAAGAAAAAAATAATTCAATGGATAGATTTGCAAACATGCAATATAACTATAGCAGGAAGAGAGTTTATTATTCAAAGAACTTGTATGTGAATAAAAGAAAAATAGGGAGCATGTTCTCAAATGGCTGATGGATAAAATGTCCCACACTCTATTATTGCCTCAACTTAGTCATGTTATATTACTCTGTATATTATATAGTGGTATTCTAAAAGGTCTACACCTCAGTATTATTAGAGCATATATTTGAATTCTTATTATTTAAATCTTTTATCTTTTATTGGAATTTAATAACTGTTACTGTGTCTGTAATTTTATACAACATTCAAATTAAAAGAAATCCTTTATAAGAAGGTGTATGGAGAATAAAATGGATCCTGTGTGCGTGGAGTTTATCATAATTTTGTCCAGTTATACACAGAAAATACACTGCATCTTTATTATTGCCCATGAACTAGTTATGATTTTGGAAGGACTCTGAATGAAATTAAATCAGTCAGTTCCACTGAACAATCATCTCATGAGGAGAAGTTTCACAGAATCATAGAATCATGGAAATCTACAGCACATTACAAGCCCTTCGGCCCACAATGTTGTGCCAACCATGTAACCAACTCTAGAAACTGCCTAGAATTACCCTACTGCGTAGCCCTCTATTTTTCCAACAAGCTTGTATTTTTCATACAAGTATGACAAGAGAGAATGCAGAAGGGAAGTGATTTTGTTGAAATGATCAACAAATAAAAACTACAGATGCTGGAAATCCAAGCAACACACACAGTCGACACTTCTCCAGTCCTGATGAAGAGTCTCAGACCAAAATGTTGACTGCTCTTTTCCATAGATGCTGCCTGGCCCGCTGAGTTCCTCCAGCATTTTGTGTGTGTTGCTTGGATTTCCAGCATCTGCAGATTTTCTCTTGTTTGTCATGTGCTCATATTCTTTTCAGAGGGGTTCAAAGGCAAGATACTTAGCTAATATTACAATGCATTTTTGACTCAGAAATAATTGAAAAGTAAATATAATTACCTTCAGAAAATGTTGTTAACACTTTTAGTAATTATGTTTCAGTAATTTGCTCGATAATTTAAGTTTGAAAAAAATTACTGAGATATTTCATATCCTTCACTGTCATTTATTAGTAGCGAAGGTGGCAGCATAGCAGTTAGCTCAATGCTATGACAACTCAGGAGGTCAGAGTTCACAGTTCAGTTCCAGCACTGCTGTAAGAAGTTTGTATGTCCTTCCCCTGAGTGCAAAGGGTTTCCTCTGGGTGCTCCGGTTTTCTCCTACGGTCCAAAGGTGAACTGGTTAATTGGTCATTGTAAATTGTCCTGTGATTAATCTAGGGTTAAATAGGTGGGTTGTTGGCCAATGTAGCTCCTTGGGCTGGAAAGGCCTGTTCTGTACTGTATCGCTAAATAAAATAGTGAATGAGGGACTTTGATGAGTGAGTACAATTGTTATATTACCATTCTAGAAATTCTTAGATGGTTGTAAAAATAAGAGACTAATTCAAAAATTGCTGAAAAAAATAATTACATGAGTAAACTAAGAGAAAGAGAGAGAGCAGTAGCAAATGAGTCTCTGTTTTAATTGGGTGAAAAGACTAATGATAAACCAAATTCCACCAGCCATGCAGGATGTAACGTACTTGCATGTAATTGGAATATAAATATAAAGCTGGGCCAAAAAATATTCACTTAACAAGAATTGACAGCTAAGCATATTTGTTAACAGGTTTGGTTGACTTTTTAAAAAATTATTAATTGAACATCAGAAAATGCAATAAATATATTTTACAACTAAAAGTTAGGCAGACTCAAGAAATTATTCAAACTACACCAAACCCAACCAAGGCGTTGGCCTAAATGATCATAAACCGCTCATAATCATACACTGTCTTCATTATATTCCATTTATTTGCAATGAATTAAGTTTAGTTTTGTCATTCTATGAGCAACATGACACGTCAATATAGTTCAGTAACAATTGCCTGTCAAATTACGTATGCAGTTGTTGTATAAAATAACATTCTTACATCTTAAAGATGAATAAAAGAATAACTAATAATTGAATCAATGCCAGTGGTGCAGAATTTTTTTCTGACATACATACTTATATAATCAATGTAGAATATGAATTAAATTCTAAGAAATCAATGTAAATGGAGTAAACAATGATGCTAATGTCTCCAACACATCAAACCTTAGATTTCCACTTTATATAAGAACAAAATAAATATTGACCATCCAGTCCTTTTGATCTCCATTGCTGGTCATTAAAATCACAACAGCTTAGATCATAAACCACCCTTCATCACCCTGCTCTATCCCAATAACTCTTTATTCTAGTTGGACTAAAATTCATCTCCATTGCTCTTGAAAGAGAGCAAGGGCTGCAAAGAGAGCAATGTTGACTGTACCCATGATGCCTCCATCCCTCATGCTCTAAAAAACCTCTATGCACACTTCGAGGCATACAACAAAACGCTGGCCACGAAAGATACGTCCCTCCCAGATGAGCAGCCATTGTCTTTCTGTAACAGCAGTGGATGTGAAGAGGACTCTGCAGAGATTCATCCCCATAAGGCAGCTGGGCCAGACAGCATCTCAGATCCAGTGCTCACTGAATCTTTCATGGACATCTACAACAATTCACTCATCCAGGCTGCTGTCATCACAAGTTTCAAATCAGCCACCATCATCCCTATACCAAAGAACTCCACACATTCAGAACGAAATGACTACTATCCAGTGGCACTGACGCCTATTATCATGAAATGATTTGAATGGCCAATAATGGCACATATCAAAACTCCATTCCTGCCGCATTGGACACAACAAGATGCTTATCAACAAAACCACTCTACAATAGAAAGCATGTCATCTGCCACATACCTGGACTAGAAAACAAGGACACATGTCAGACCGCTGATCTGGAGTACATTTCAGTATTCAACAATATTGTCCCACAGACTTTGGTGAAGAAACTCCTACTCCTTGATCTAAGTACACTCCTGTACAACAGGGTGTTGGACTTTCCAATGAACAGACCTCAGACAGTCAGGATGCGCAACTGCTCCTCCCTCCCCATCGTCCTGAGCGCTGTACACTCTGCCCATTGCTGTACACTCTGCCCATACAGGGCTGCATGGCCAAACGTCCAAGCAATCACAAACAAGAGAAATTCTGCAGATAATGAAACTCCAAGCAACACATACAAACTGCAGGACAGGAACTCAGCAGGGTAGGCAGAATCTATGGAAAGGAATGAACAGTTGACATTTCGTGCTGCAACCCTTCATCGGGACGGGAGAAAAATAAAGAGGTGACAGGTGAAACCAGGAGGGGGCAGAAGTGAAGTAAAGTGGGGGAAGTTGATTGGTGAAAGAGATAAAGGGCTGAAGAAGGAGAAATCACATTTCACCCCTCCCCCCTCCCACCGAGGCCAAACTCAGGTTGGAGGAGCATCACCTCATATACCATCTGGGTAGTCTCCAGCCCCTTGATATGAAAATCCAATTCTCCAACTTCCGGTAATTCCCTTCCTCTCCCTTCCCCCATCACACTTTCACTCTGTCTCCTCTTCTAGCTGCTTATCACCTCTCTCATGATTCTGCCTTCTTCTACTACCCATAGTGCTTTCCCCTTACATTCCTTACACCTCTTACATTCCCCTTACACCTCTCCGGCCTATCCCCTCCCTGCTTCCCCTCCCCCACCCCTTCATCTTCCTTCCTTCCACCACCTTCCTCCTCCCCCCACCTTCTTTATAGGGCCCCTGACCCCTCCTTCTTCAGTCCTGACGAAGGTTCTTGGCCCGAAACATTGGCTGCTCATTTCAACGGATGCTGCCTGACCTGCTGAGTTCATCCAGCTTGTTTGTACGTGTTGATTTGACCACAGCATCTGCAGTGTACTTTGTGTTTACTATGGTAAGTATTGTGATTGATTAAGCATTCTTTGTTTGGTTTGGAAAAGAAAAACTAAGTAGACTAGTACTAACTACTGGTACAAAACTAAATACCAGTATAACAGTGACAATGAGTAGCTTAAAATGAACTCGAGATGACAATTACCTGTTGAAGCTCAGCATGTTTTTCTTCAGAATGGGAGAGAGACATTCATGCTTTTAAAAACAAGCAACAAATGCAGCTAAGGGTTCATAAATAATGAGTACCAGGTGATAATAAATAAAAACATAAATAAATAAATAGATACATACATACATAAATACATACATACATACATACATACATACGCAGAAGTGGCAGGCTGCTTCTGAGAGACAGGTGTGCTCGATTGCACAACAGATAACTGAATGGTGTGTTCAGAATAAATTGAGCAGTATTTTGAAGCATGAAATAGCTGATGCAAAATAAGTGCCAGTGTTGCTGAGTGCAATGGGTGGAAAAGCATACAGTTTGCTTATAAGTTTAACTGCTCCAACCAAACCAGCCAAAATGAGCTTTGTTGATATCATGAACATAACGCAAGAACATTTAGAACTGAAACCATTGCTGATTGCAGAACACTTCAGGTTTCATAAGTAGATTCAAAAGGAAGGGGAATTTATTTCAACTTGCATGGCTGAATTGAAGAAATTGCCCATGCATTGTTAGTTCTGTGATGGGCTTAATAATGCATGGAGATGTTGTTTAGTATGTGGAATCTTACAAGGAAGCAATCAAAAATAGCTCCTAACTGAAGCACAACTCACACTTAAAAGAGCAGTTGTAATTGCTGTGCACTGGAGACAGCAGCAAGAGACGTACCTGAGTTGCAGTCGGGAATGAAAATGGGTGTGAACAAAATTGCAGCATCTAAGCGGAAAGCTGCCTGACCGAACAAATTGTGTTGCCATTGTAGCAGGAGCTCACGTAGGCCAGAACCATGCAGGTTTAATGGTGAAACTTGCAGGAAAAGCAACAAAGTCTGACACAACAAACAGCATGTGGGGCAGACAGAATAAATGGATCACACAGGGAAGAGAAAATGAATAAAAGTCAAGTTGCAGTTTCAAAAAGAGCTCTAATCTGCATGCTGTTGTTGAAAAATCTGATGTAAGTGACACAATACCGATTAGCCTTGAGATTTACAATATGAAAACGAACAAGAGACCAGCAATATGGGTTATACTAGAATTGAGTAGCAAATTAATTACAGTGGAATTGGACACTGGCTCAGCTGGTTCTGTCATTCCACGAAATGAGTTTGAACAGCATTTCAAAGATACCGAACTGAAGCCTGCAGATATCCACCTGAGAACATACTGGAGAAAAAATAACTCCTGTGGGAATGATATTTGTAAACAGTGAAATGCAACAGCCAACAAGTCACATTGGGCTCCTATGTGGTCAAAGCAGAAAAGCGAGCATTGTGGGCCTGTGATTAGCTGGAACAACTGCAGTTTGATTGGAGATCAATCCCAGATCCATGCCACATCCCCTGTAACCGAACGCGAATTAATAAAGATACTGGATTATGCCACAGCAGTGTTCAAGGATTGCATTGGAAAACTCAAACATATCAAGGGTAAAATGTTAAAAGAAAGTTCCACACCCAAGTTTCATGAAGCCCCTGACAAAGTAACCAAAAGAGTTAGATTGCACGGAGGCTGAAGGAGTTCCTTCGAAGATTGAGTGGAATTATCCAAGGATAATGCCAGTGATCTCAGTAGTCAAGAAGGACAGGCCTGTCAGGATCTGTGGTGATTTTAGGGGCACCATCAACCCAGTACTGAAAGTAGATCAATATCCTAGCCTAGGATAGAGGCTATCTTTGCAAACCTTTCTGGAGGAATATACTTCAGCAAAGTGGACTTAGTTAACACCTACTTGCAGATGGAGACAGAAGAAAAGTTCAAAGTGTTTCTCACCATAAACACACACAATTGGGAGGGGCTTAGAAAGATGATGGATGATGTTTCTATCTTCGGAAACAGCTCTATTTCTATCTCTAATTTTTCTTTTTTTCTTTATCAGGGTTCTCCCTAACCTGGAGTTACACGCTGACTTTGGTTCTTTGCGGAACTGGGACACATTCTTGGGATCTCACGACCAGCCATTTTTTGAAATGCCAATGATGTGGCCTGGAAGTCTAGCATGCCTTCAGGGTGCCGTTTTCTCATGGCTCTGGAGGCCGGCGGACTCGAGTTCAGTGTTGCCGGCCGGCACATTGTGGGAAACGGAAGATCAGAAGCGTGGGCTGGCTGCATCTGTGAGCACAGACACCCAAGTTCTTTGGGCACAGAGCTCGGAAGAAGTGATGCAACAGACTTTTAACACCATAAGTCGGCGAGTTGTTTTGTTATGTCTCCCCTTTTTCCCTTATTAGGGAGAGAGAGCCTGTGGTATGTCGAATTACCGAGTGAACAAGTAGTCTTTGGGGTACAGCCTGTGTCTTTATTGATGATTTGCTGCACAGTTGAGTACTTGGTGGGAGATGCCGATGCCTTTTTGCTGGTGGGGGGGGTTGTCATTGCTTTGCTGCTGCTTGTGTATGGGAGAGGGGAGCTGGAGGGGAGGGGCTTTGGGGTTCCAACATTTAACTGTCATTCATTCTTTGGGGCTCTCTGTTTTTGTGGATGTTTGCGAAGAAAAAGAATTCCAGGATGTATATTGTATACATTTCTCTAACATTAAATGTACCTATTGAAATGGTTTCTGCTTATAACTGGATTTCTGCCAAAGTGCAGATGCAGGTGCTACTCCAAAGATAAGCCTATGAACACAATAAAGCCCTTTGTAAGGCACAGCGTTACCTGGATGACATGATTGTTACTGGAGAGGATGACAAGACAGTGTTAAAAAGGTCAGAAGTTTATGGGTTCAGAGCACGTTGTGACAAGTGTGACTTATTCAATCCAATCATCAATTACTGTGGTTACACCATTGAGACACAAGATTGTACACAAGTGTGCTGAGAAAATTCAATCAGCAGTAGATGTCCCAAAGCAAAAGGTTATGTCACAATTGCATTCCTTTTTAGGATTTATCAATTAATATAATGGGCTCCTTTCCAGCCTGCCTACTGTGCTGTACTCCTTGATATAATTACTACAGATCAGGAAGAAACGGCAAAAGACAAAGTAGTGTGAGGTGACTTTCCAAAAGGCAGAGGAAATGGTGACATCAGACACTGTACTCACATATTATGATCCACATTATTCAGTGGAGCTTGCCTGTGATGCCCCACCTTATGATATAGGTCTCATGTTATGAGTAAAGGAAGCTATTCCCTTACCACTGCAGAGAAAAATCATGTACAGATTGACAGAGAGATCTTCAGTCTCATTTGCAGTGTAAAACATTTCAACCAGTAACTGTACGGGAGAGATTTTACCCTAATTACTGATCATCAACCACTTTCAATTGCAATCTATATTTTCAATGTATTCATTATCAATCCATAGAACTGTGTTTCTCCAACAGCAGCAGCACACATGAAGAGATGGGTTCTATCTCTTAGAGGGCATAAGTACAAAGATTGATTTCAAGAGGACTGCTAATCAAGGAAACGTCAATGGATTGTCCTGTCTACCCTTGGAAGATGAATTAAATAAGACATATCATATCTGCACCGTACCACCCAGCTACAAATGGCTTGGTGGAAAGGTTTGTCCAGAGTTTAAAGAACACACTAGATTGATTCAGAATCTCGCAAATTTCCTCCTTGCATTTCACAACACAACACACCCTACAACGAACAACTTACCAGCTATACTATTCCTGTGTCGTCCCTTGTGCTTATGCTTTGATCTCTTCAAACACAATCTCAAAAGAAGTATGCAGGACAAACAGCTGAGTCAAATTAGGTGCTTTTAAACAAAGAGGTTCGATGTTTCACTCCTGGACAAGCAGTCCTTGCAAGGGACTACAGAGATGATCAAAAGTGAGAAAGATTAAGGACAGAACTGGATCAATCTCTGAAACAGTGAAGATTATGTCCGATGTCATCTTGAGATGCCACATTGATCAGCTGAGGAGAGCAGAGTCAATTCTTAGAGAGGAAAAGTGTCCAGAGCTGTCAGAACCACTTACTGCAGTCCCAGAGATGACAACTATAACCTCTACAGAGGTGGCCCCAAAATCTGAGATTACTTCACAGCCATGAGTCTCACCTGCCAAGCAGAGTGACCCCATGTCAGGAATGACATTACCCCACAAGAGTCAGAAATCCTCCACAGTGATTAAACCTTTAGGCCTGAATGGGACAATTTAAAATTTATGATTCTGTGAATGTCTGCATCACCCTCTCTCAAACTTCTTGCCCTGGAGGAACCCTTGAAATAATTTTCAGGTCTCAGGGAACACCTGCATGAAAATTATTATATCAAGAGCTTATGGTCCGTTAGTGTGATCAGTAAGTTGATATAACAGTCCAAGAATAATTGTCAATGCTCTTTTGAGTAGAGAATGAATGAAACATTTCAAGATTTCCTTTTGCAGCATGATTTTTCCAAAGATTGTTTCCTTTTAAATCCAAGAATCTTGCCACTTAAAGTCAAAACATTTTCTCCAGGTCCTTGCAAAGAATTGTTCAACTGGTTCATACAATAAAAGATTTTGTACTAACTAATCCTGTAGTTACAAATAGTTACATCACAAATATGGTTCCAATTTCGTAAATTCTTTGGCTTGAATAAGTTTATCCTATCAAGCCCTATTATATCTAACTTTTTTTTCAGCCCTCTTTTATGGATCAAGCCTCTGTATTATGGAAAACAAAAGGTACAACATGTTTTCGTGATCTATTTTTAGATAACAGTTTTATGTCCTTTGAACAGCTATCTAATAAATATAATTTGCCTAAAACTTATTTTTTTAGATACTTGCAAATTAGAAATTTCTTGAATAATATGTTACAGTCTTTTCTGAAATTATGTCCAATGGACATTACGGAAAAAATTTTAGCTCTGAATCCTTGCCAGAAGGGTTTAGTAGCCATCATTTATAATATGATCATGAAAGTACAGCCAGAAGTATCAGAAAAAATTAAGAAGGAATGGGAAAAAGAACATTGTCTTATACCCACTGAGCAGTGGGAGAAAATTTTACAAGTAGTCAATTCTTCTTCTATTTGTGCTAAACATGCCCTAATATAATTTAAGGTTGTACATAGGGCTCATATGTCCAAGGATAAACTTGCTCGATTTTATTCTTATGTTAATCCAACCTGTGACAGATGTCATTCTGAAGTTGCTTCATTGACCCACATGTTTTGGTCTTGTCCTTGCTTGCAAAATTATTGGAAAGATATTTACAGTATTATTTCAACAGTTCTGAATATCAGATGGCAACCACATCCTATTACTGCAATTTTCGGTTTACCAATGGTGGATAATATTTGTTTATCCCCCTCAGCCCGGTGGATGATTGCATTTGTAACATTAATGGCTAGAAGATCTATCCTATTGAACTGGAAAGAAATTAATCCTCCAACTATATTTCAGTGGTTTTCTCAAACTATTTCTTGTTTGAGTTTAGAAAAAATTAGAAGTGTTGTCTTTGACCCTTCAGTTAAATTTGAAGAAACTTGGAGACCATTTATTCAACATTTTCATATGAGCTAAACTGACTTTTCCTAAACCTTACTCATATTATCCTTAATTATTTGGATGGAGGTGCGGAGTTATTGACGCTACTGTGTATATTTGACATAATGCAATGGCCCATGTTGGTTAGGTTTTTTTTTCCTTTCTTTTGGGCGGGTTTTTTCTTATTTGGTCCATTTTTCGTAATTACCATGAGTTTGGGAGGTTATTATATATGGATTATCATCTATTTGTATTTAAACATTAACCGATTAATTATGTACTCTCAAACTCTCTGCATTCATGTTTCATTTATGTTTGTTTAAAATGAATAAGAAGATTCTTTTTTAAATGTTGCTAAACAGGCTAGTTTCTGCGGCCATTCCTCATCTTCAAAGCACTTGGCCAAATCTGGCCTACTATTTCCTTGCAATTACTACTGCAATTCACCTTTCAGCTCAAACACCCTGTTGAGAACTCTTCCTTTGCTAAACCACTGGATTTGTGTATTAGCAGGAGATTGGTGTGCTCTTTGTCCAGGTTTTCACGCAGTTTTTTAACCATTCTCGAACGAACTGGTCTTAAAGCTACTAAATAACCTGCTTCCTGAATCATTTTACTGACTGTGACTTTAATCTGTTTGTTTTGAGATTCCAATAGCTTTTTAAAATAATCAGCACTTTTACATGTCATATGGCTATAATTTGTAGTTTAGTGTCTTTTCAATTTTGCTGGAGCCATTGCTATATTTGGAAGTTATTTGCACAGACTAGGCACAATGGAATAGGACAACCTGGATTATCAGTCCATGTAAAACACATTGATAAGTAGCTTTTCAAGTCGAGTCAAGTCAAGTCATTTTTTATTGTCATTTCAACCATAACTGCTGGTACAGTACACAGTAAAAACAAAATGGTTTTTCAGGCCCATGGTGCTACATGAAACAGTACAAAACTACACTGAACTATGTGAAAACAACACAGAAAAAAAACAACACTAGGCTACAGACCTACCCAGGACTGCATAAAGTGCACAAAACAGTGCAGGTATTACAACAAATAATAAACAAGACAATAGGCACAACAGAGGGCAGTAAGTTGGTGTCAGTCCAGGCTCTGGGCATTGAGGAGTCTGATGGCTTGGGGGAAGAAACTGTTACATAGTCTGGTTGTGAGAGCCTGAATGCTTCAGTGACTTTTCATAGATGGCAGGAGGGAAAAGAGTTTTTATGAGGGGTGCATGGGGTCCTTCATAATGCTGTTTGCCTTGCAGATGCAGCTTGTAGTGTAAATGTCCGTAATGGCAGGAAGAGAGACCCCGATGATCTTCTCAGCTGACCTCACTATCCGCTGCAGGGTCTTGCGATCTGAGATGGTGCAATTTCTGTACCAGGCAGTGATGCAGCTGCTCAGGATGCTCTCAATACAACCCCTGTAGAATGTGATGAGGATGGGAGGGTGGGAGATGGACTTTCCTCAGCCTTCGCAGAAAGTAGAGACACTGCTGTGCTTTCTTTGCTATGGAGCTAGTGTTGAGGAACCAGGTGAGATTCTCCACCAGGTGAACACCAAGAAATTTGGTGCTCTTATTGATCTCTACTGAGGAGCCATTGATGTTCAGCAGGGAGTGGTCACTCTGTGCCTTCCTGAAGTCGACAACCATCTCTTTTGTTTTGTTCACATTAAGAGACTGGTTGTTGGCTTTGCACCAGTCCGTTAGCCGCTGCACCTCCTCTCTGTAAGCTGACTCGTCGTTCTTGCTGATGAGACCCACCACGGTCGGGTCATCGGCGAAATTGATGATGTGGTTCGAGCTGTGTGTTGCAGCACAGTCGTGGGTCAGCAGAGTGAACAGCAGTGGACTGAGCACGCACCCTGGGGGGCCCCCATGCTCAGTGTGATGGTGTTGGAGATGCTGCCTCCGATCCAGACTGACTGAGGTCAACATATGGTCCCGGCTCATTATTTTAGTCCTGCCCCACTGCTTTTGTCTCGACGACCCGGAAGAGGCTGCTGGACTTCGTCTGGGGCAACAGGAGGCCCTGGGTCTCTGCTGCGGTGCTGCGTCTTCTGAATGCAGAGAGCGGTCAGTCATTAGCCTGTGTGACAGCTGGCGGCTCTCCGTCCCAGGACCCTGCAGAGATACCTGTGTAGCGAACACCCTCCGAGATGGCCTGTGCTGGCAATGCACTTTCTCCGCCAGGTCAGTACCTGCAGGAGGGCACATGGTTTCCAGCATCAGCCACTCTGCTTTGAGGGAACAGCCTCACTCTTACCAGGACTGTTGAGCATATGGGGTCTAGTCACTTTCAGGAAGGGTGCTCCTGTGTCAGTGGGGACTGATCCCCATCCTGTCAAGGGAGCTTGGGAAAGTGGAAGTTTTCCAGCTGTACCACCACCTGATGGGCTGGTAGTGCTTGTCAGACCCAGGCCTTGGGATACCACGCAGAATATATCCCGCATAACATGAGCAGTATTTCAGTGATGCCCACTGTGTCCTTCCATGAAGCTTTCAAGTGTTTCTTATACGGGCTGCTCTTCAACAACTTTCACTTCCTTGCCTTTGTCTGCTGATCGAATTGGTGGTCTTTTTTACCATCTGGCAGGGGCGGAGGTCCCCTAGTGAGGTGGTCCCTGGAACTCAAGTCTATAGAGTAGTTGTATTATAACGCATACTGTGTATATTTACATTTAAGATAAATAGAGAACAGCATATTACGTATTTGAATTGAGATACATTCTATATAGAGTTGTTTATCGTTAAGCAGGGAGGAGTGTAATGCATTTGATATTTCAGTAACATTTTAATAATTCATTATGGGTAATATGTAAGAAGTATGTGAATGGCATACGTTATTACACCACCACATCATGTGAGCACCTCACTGAAGAAAAGGAAAAGGGAAACTAAATAGATGAGAATCCTGGCCCCTGTGTTTTTCTTTCAATTAGTTTCTACAGTTATAAAACATAGCAGGGCTCATCACCAACAATGATGAGATGGCCAGCAGAGAGGAGGTGAAAGAATGTGAGGCTTAGTGCCAGGCAAATGCCCTCTTCCTTAATAGCAATAAGGCAAAGAAGATGGTTATCAACTTCAGGAGAACTTGCAACTCTCACACTCCCCTTTACGTGGACGGCACATCAGTTTGAATCTGTATAATTGAAGCTATATAATTGAATCTGCAAGCAGATTCAAACTCCTGGGAGCCCACATCACACACGACCTCTCATGGTCCCTATTCACATCCTCTGCAGCCAAGAAAGCTCAACAATTCCTCTTTTTTGTCAGGAGGCTGAAGAGAGCTGGACTTTACACATCCATACTCACATCATTCTATAGATGCGCAGTCGAGAGCATACTGACGAACTGTGTCACTGCTTGGTATGGAAACTGCTCTGAGGTGGTCAGGAAGGCTCTATGATAGGTAGTCAAAACCGCCCAACACATTACTGGCACCAGCCTCCGCCATCAAGGACATATAAAGTGCCTGATGAAGGCCACTCCCATCCTGGAGGAGGCTACGTAGCATCCTTGCCCGGATCACCAAGCTCAAAAACAGAGACGTTCCCCAAGCAGCAAGACTGATCAACACCTCCACCCCTTCTTTATTACTTCCTGCCGGCCACCTTACATACAGCCTAGTTTCATTTTATGGATGTACAATTAATCCTGTATATAAGTTAACTTATGTATTTATATATATTTGTTGTGTGTCTTGATTCTTATTGCATTCTTTACCTTTTATGTTTTTTTGTGCTGCATCAGATTTAGAGTAACAATTATTTCATTCTCCTTACACTTGCACACAGGAAATGACATTAAACAACTCTGGATCTTAAATATTCTTAATGGCTTAATATCTAAGGTAAAGAAGTTCAATGACAAAATAATCCACTGAAAAACAAAATTGCTTCTCGTCCTACTATTAAATAGGTGACTCTATCCACCAGCTCTGGATTCAATCTCCAATACAATGTTTATGTGTACAAGTTACAATGATTTATTTCCTTAGGGAAATACTGTAGTTCCTGATTCTTTACTATACTTCAGTACATCAGAGCACACTCAATCTTAAATTTTATCCATATTATATCCCCCCCTCCATACCAATGCTATATAATTGAAGGTGATGTATGCAAACATTTAGGTACAGATTATATCAGCAGCAAGAGGAATTTACATATATCTATTATAAATCAGCTTGCATTGGTAAGCTATCTTTAAGCAGATACACAGTAACGAAAATCCTGACTTAGTGGTTAAAACAAAATTGCAGGGATCATTGATTTTTAATTGCTTTCTGAGTTTTAATCTGTCTCTTTTTTGACAGCACCTACAATCTTACTAAAATTATTTCAAAAAGTGTTTTAGCGTCAATGATTTACGATTTATTAATTCCATTTAGCCAACTCTTTTCCATGCTTATATTTCAAGATTTGGCCATACTGGTTCTTGTTCATAGTCTACATTTTTAAGAGCATAAAAACCAATGATTTCATTGCCAAACAACATTTCTCTGACATTTAGTGAGAGGATCCACAAAAATCTAATGCTCCAGTCTTGAAAACTGCTGCATGAAGAGTGACAGAGGGAATAAGGATGCTTCATTTTGACCAATTTCACAGACATTTCTTTTTGGGGTTAAATATTATGTTAAGCTGACAACTAAATTAATATGCCAATCCAAACAAAATCAGAATCACAGCTTATAAAAAACACATTAACAGAAAAATCCTCACTCACCCTGCAGACCTCACTCATTCCACAGCAGAAATGATCACAATGCATATAGGAATTTGCCACATTTTGCTCTGTAAACAGTGCTAGTGGCAAAATTATGGTATGTGCTAGGAGGGAAGTGCACACCGGGCAAAAAAGGAATTTGCAATCTATAATATCAAGATAAAATGATTTAACTGTATGAGTTGGAAGCATTCAACAACACAGCATGCTGAGACTGCTGTAATGCTGCTGCTAATACAGTTAAAGATACTACAAAAAACATCTAAATAGGTCAAACCACACCTAGTTCCTTTATCCTTTCCACAATAAGGCCATGCTGTTTGTCCCATTGACTCACATCATCTTAATCACACTATTTTGTTATCCTTTTTACAGTGTCTATCTATTAACATCAGAGATTCTGCTGATTTGTTAAACATGTTAATGAATCTTGGCCTACCAGCCCAGTTATTTCTTATTCTCATGACTGTATGGTTCCTTCAGATCATCACCCTCTGCCATCTGGTGAAACTTCTTCAGGTTTCCTGCAGAATTTGCTGAACACTTTATGAAGCTGTATTTTAAAAAAAAACTGCAGATGCTCAAAACTTGAAAGAGAAACAGAAAAAGTTGGAGATGCTCAGCAGGTTGAACAGTATCCGTGGAGAAAGAAGCAGAGCTTCTGAAATATTTTTCAACTTCACCTTCTGACCCACCAGCCTTCAAATTCCCCAGAACATCTCCCATCATTTTCCTCCGTACCTAGGACATACATGGTAAATGGATGGGTATTGAGGAATGCAGTAGAACAAAGTGATCTAGGAATAATGGTGCTTAGTTCCCTGAAGGTGGAATCTCATGTGGATAGGGTGATGAAGAAAGCTTTTGGTATGCTGGCCTTTATAAATCAGCGCATTGAGTATAGGAGTTGGGATGTAATGTTAAAATTGTACAAGGCATTGGTGAGGCCAAATTTGGAGAATTGTGTACAGTTCTGGTCACCGATTTATAGGAAAGATGTAAACAAAATAGAGAGAGTACAGAGGAGATTTACCAGAATGTTACCTGGGTTTCAGCACCTAAGTTACAGAGAAAGGTTGAACAAGTTAGGTCTTTATTCTTTGGAGCATAGAAGGTTGAGGGGGGAATTGATAGGGGTATTGAGGGGGATAGTTAGAATTGACGTGGATAGGCTTTTTCCATTGAGAGTAGGGGAGATTCAAACAAGAGGACATGAGTTGAGATTTAAGGGGCAAAAGTTTAGGGGGAACACGAGGGGGAACTCAGAGAGTGGTAGCTGTGTGGAATAAGCTTCCACACAGAAGTGGTAGAGGCAGGTTCGATTTTGTCATTTAAGAAAAAATTGGATAGGTATATGGACAGGAAAGGAATGGAGGGTTATGGGCTGAGTGCAGGTCGGTTGGACTAGGTGAGAGTAAGTGTTCGGCACGGACTAGAAGGGTTGAGATGGCCTGTTTCCATGCTGTAATTGTTATATGGTTATAGTACCCAAATGAAAGCTGATGGTCTAGAAGATTGCAAAAAATATATTTCAGAAGTTCTATTTCCACCATTGAATATGATCCCACTGTCAAATATGACTGCCCATTCCTTGCTGCTGTTTACAGGATTTATTCTCTCAGAAGCTCCCTATTTAACACTTCCACCAATTATACCACCTACTTTTCGATCCTTGCTAACTTCCAAGACAGGTGTTGAAAATGGTCACTTTGTCCAATCACATCCTTTTAAACAGCTACTCATTATCCAGAGATACGGTTCCTATGAAATGGAAATTTATATCCCATGCTCACTACCACTTGCCAAAGTTATATGAGTAGTTTTTTTTTGCCCATTTTCTCCATTTCTTTTCAAGCCATTTTCTTCCCCATTTGACCACTCCACGTGACTTTCTGGAGAAAATGTCCCTGGTTTGACTCGTACTCATAGCATCAAAAAAAAATTTACAATGCTAACTTTAGATTCCATTTTCCTCTGAAGTGAGAAGTCAGAGTGAAAACATTGAATGTTGTGGGGGGCTGGATGGTCAGGAGATGGAACTGGGGTTTTGTTGTAAGTAGCAGAACAAAAGCAGCATGGTGAGACATGGTCAAATGAGAAATCTGACTTATACCAGTACGACTCTGTGAGTTGATCTTGAGCACAGAAGAAATAAAGATGTTCTCCTATGATAATCTGACAATTACAGAAGCAATGGTTGAAGTGTTAAAGTGATTACGGAACAGTTCCAGCAGGAATTTAAAAAAACAAGTTAAAGAAAGAGGAATTGACGTAGTCGTGTAACTGGTGTTAAAATCACTGAAATACCTGGGAAGTATGTAAAGGATGTAAAACAGTGTCTCACAGGATGAGCAGCAGCAATAAATGATGAATAACCATCACAGAAGACCCTGTGTCAGAAGCTTAGAAAAGATCTTACTGCATTGAACCCTGTTCATGGGCAATATCTGAATGCCAAATAGTGAGGTTTGGAAATTGTGAATCTATATAAAAATGTGTAACTAAAGAGATAATGACTTTTGTTTGAACCTATATAGTGAACCTTTGACTTATTTGAACTATTCACAATTTATAAACTATAGTGAGTCAGAAAAGTTATCTTCTGATCTGCTTTATCAGGTGCCGAATATCAAGTGTCAACGTTCTGTTTTCTTCCCTGTCAGAATCAGAGTTCAGGAGTAAATTCTGATCCACAGCCTTCAGAACGAAAGCTTACATTGACACTCCAGAGATTGGCACAGTAGAAGGTGCCAATTTCCCAATGAGAGACTAAACCAAAGTGCTACCTACACTCTCAGGTGGATGTCAAAGATCCCTTGGGTGGTCTCTTTGAAGAGTTGCTCTCCTGAACAGTATTTACCCCTGAGAGAAGATCAAAAGGTAGCTTATAACAACACTACTGTTTATGGGAGATTGCTGAGCTCAAACTGCAACAGAAATAACAATTCAAAACTACTTCATTGGCTGCAGAGCATTTTTGGAAGTCCTGAAATGGACATGAAAGATTGTGAAGAATCTACATCTTATTTTTCAGAATGCTGTTCTTGCAAAATGCTGGTAGGACTGGATATCCTTGTCAGCCAACTGATTCCGTAGCTTAAGAATTTCTATATTCACTCTGTGTCGATTTTTATTTTGATTACATTTGCTTCTCCCCATTAAACAAGCCAGTTAACTGTCTACTGTTTTCCTTTTATTACTACACAAGATGCCCTCTTGTGTATGCTCTTTATTCTCATTAATTTTACTCCCCAAATCTGGTGGTGAGTTACTCACAAACTGCTAGGTTCTCTTCACCTGAGAGCAGCTGAAAGACATGCAGCATTTTGACATTTTAAATTGTTCAGAAGGGCTTGGACTCTCTCATTTTTGATGTCATCAGCAGCTGTTTGAATATTGTAAAATGGTTAACATAGACTGTCAAAGAGAAAATCCTATTAAGACCAATATTGGGTTTGTCAGCACCTAGTTTCCCTTTGCTGAAATAAAGCAAGATGAGTAATGAATTGAAATGCCACTCCGAAATGGGAAAAGTTTTGTCTTTTAGCCCAGGTTAAAGCTTTGATCACAGTGACGAGACAAGTCTTAAATCTTCAGTGAGCAGCCCAGTTTTGCAAACATATCCTTGATATGACATGCACCACACTCTGCGTACCACACACACACACACATATTTTCTCTATGCTGATAAAGTGATGCTCACTCTCCTTGTTTTATTAAAATCTTTTGACAAAGGACTACTGCTTTGTGAAAAGGAAAATTAAAGAAAATATCTGAGTGCCTGCTTAAGTCAGATATAGCTTTCTAGATATTCTTAACTGAGCCTAACAGAAAATTTAATGATGCTCTGGCCAACTTATCTTTTGTGAATAAGAATTCTGCTTGGGCTGGATGATATTTTTGAAAATATCAAAATTAGAGGTCGACTACTGTTTGCATGGTATCTGTATCTTCTAATTATCAATGAGTCTATGATGTGAATTTGTGAATACAACACCCAAGGTTCAGGTCTGAGGAGCTTTGTAACACTCTCTCACTATCTATGCAACACCAGGCTAACAGGCAGACAAATGTATTTTTCTTTGAGCATGAAGGGAGTTGCCATAATTCTGTGGGCAATCCAGACTATTGACCTTCAGCTGAAAAGCAGACATTACTGTCAAAAATACATTGATGTTGCACATGTTGTCCAAGTTCAAAACAGTCACTGAAATGTCCAACACAGATGAATGAATACTTGCACATTGCTTGAAGTGTTCCATGTATCACCTTGGTGGAGTCTGAAACAAAGCATCCAGGGGCCTACACAGAGAATCAATTTCAAACCTTTACTATTGCAAGTAGGTAGTCCAAATCTCTATCAGGGCTGATTGTTGGAAATGGACTGACATGAGTGGGCTTGTTGTGTTTACAATAACTAAATCTGCATTCAAGTTAATCAACAAATCATAAAGGGATTGCCAGAGGTACATTATAAAACATACCTCATTATGAAGAGGAGCAAAGATGGAGCAAAGTTCCTCTCTCCTCTAAGCATCTCAAAGACCCAGTAACTTCTGATTGACTCATTCCCTCCACATGACTTCTGTCCTCTTCCAGAACACACATGACAGCCTTTGAAATTTATTCTTGCTTCACTGGTTAGTTGCCAAGGATGTGTCAGTAGAAGCTAAAAGTAGAACAATAGCAGTAAGTCTCAGCCTGATCCAATACAGAGATAGTCTGATGTACCGAGTCTGACTTGGTTAGCTTGATTCAAGAACTTTGAAGGAGTCATTGTGGATGGGTTATTTTGATCCATTATGTTTTGATGCTGTAACTGCTTTGGAGGAAGACAGCTGCTAACTCAACTCAAATGAGCAATCATGTTAATTGGAATGGCTTTGTCCAGTTCAGCACATTTTACAGAATAAATCCTCACCTAAGCTACATTTTCACAGAACTTTACATAATGATTCAAACGTTTTAAGATCTCATTTTACGTTAAAGTTCAAAATACTAAAACTTGGATGCGTATTGTTTTGTTTGCAACTTATGAATTGGTTGTTGTGTTACCAAATTAAATTAGAAAAAAAATAGAGGCAGCTATTTCCTCAAATAGCAATTTGATATCCTGATTTCTGAGAGCCTAGAATTAAAGCACATTTGGACATTATTTCCAGAGGCTGCCAAAGGGAGACGGCAAAACAATATGTTAAAGACATGCTAAAGCATGAAACCCATAATGAAAGTTAAACAAGACATACTCAGTGCTGGCAAGTTATCTAGAAATAAAACAACACAAAATACCATGATGTTTTCAGATCTGTGAAATGTAGGCATGTGCACAATATGGGAATAGCCTTTTTATGTGTCCAACTCTCATTGTGAAGCATGTTAATGCTAATGCAACAGGATTTCACTGCGTGCATAGCACAAGCAATGAATGATACATTTGAAAGTGTATTTTATATCTGTATAAATAATATCTCTACAGCAATTTGTTGGCACTGTGCAGTAGCTTGCAATAAGCCAACCTCCTCATTTTTTTTTTTGTGATTGTTCTCATTGTGACACCATGACTCATTTACATTACCTGTTAACAAATGAAATACCGGTATATATCCTGTTATTTATTGCATAAATTTAGCTGGAAAATGCAACATAGTAGCTGAGAAGGCAATCTTCATATTTTCTGGGTTAAGTGCAGGCCCCACAATTAGCCTTCACTAGTAGCTAGGTAGAAGAAAACTTTAAACCCCAAAGGAAACCTATAAAATCATGATGAGGTGGCAATGGAATTTCCTATCATCAAGAGTGCAGACAACGTAGAACCAGGCAAGAGGTTTTATACGTTGAATGTGAGTACGAAGTATCAAGTATCAGTCATTATGATGTAGGACTTCAAGACAATTAAAATGCTCTTGGCCATCTGAAACAAAATTGGCAGCTTGGTAGGGTAGCAGTTAGCGTGATGCTATTACACCTAAGGCTGTCTGAGTTCTGAGTTCAATTCCAGCATCCTCTGTAAGAAAGACTGTACGTTCTCCCTGTGTGCACATGGGTTTCCTTTGGGTGCTCTGGTTTCTTCTCACAGTCCAAAGACATACTGGGTATTACAGTAACTGATCATTGTAAAGTGTCCTGTGATTAGGCTGGGGTTGAATCGGTGGGTTGCTGGGCAGTGTGGCTCAGTGGGCTAAAAGGGCTGGTTTCGCACTGTATTTCTAAATAAGATAAAATAAAATAAATATTTAATTTCTGAAACTGACCATCCCAGTTTTTATTTCATTGGAAGTTAGCAGAAAAGGGTCAGGCACAAGGTAAGTGGGCTGTCAGTTTGCTTTGAGCCTTTTCACGTTGCAGGCATTGTCTAATTTCACCCTTAGACCATACATTCTGTCGATGTTAGATTGCTTTGCAATCCTCTGCCTAAAGCCATATTTATTTATTAATGTTGCACAACAACATTTACGTATCTTATATCATACTCAAGTTACATTTCTTCTTCTCAAGCAGTCCCTCTGGGGTCAAGGATAACTTGTTTCCACTTCAGTATACCACTTCCGAGGTGGCAAATGATACCAGTAGGAGACCTGTAGACTCTGCAACAGATGGGCTGGGTGGTGTTCAGTGGAACAGGCAGCTAGGTAATTAAGGAGATGGGTTAAATCCACGTACCCCTAACAAATGGACTCAAGGCCTTTCAATGCCATTCCAAGATGTCCTTTACTCTTACTGCAATAGCATCGGTCCTCTTCAGTGTCTGTTTTCCATTCTCTCTCCAAAGAATAATGATCTTCAAAGAAGTTAGTACATTCTCCCCATGACTGCTTGGCTTTCCTCCAGGTACTCCAGTTTCCTCCCACAGAGATGAATGGGTTAGAAGGTTGATTGGTCCCATGGGTGTAGCTGGCTGGCATGGGCTCATCGGGTTGGAAGAGCCTGTTACCACCTTGTATATTTGCCTCAGCATAATGTTTTCACCATACTAATGCAATCCATAATCTATCCTCAAAATTATAGTATCCAATCTCCAACCCTGCACTATGTTCTTAATCCTCTGCTCTGTTTTTTGCAATCTTCACACTACATAACCTAACCTATAAGTAATATTCTCTATTAGATGGTTGTTATAGCTAGGGGTGGCAATGGGGACAAGTTCCCTCTGCATATTAAATGCTTCCAATAGCATGTGCCTCAAATAACCTCTGACAACGAAGTCTAGCTCCTGGTCTTCATGTGTAGCTTAGCTACCAAGCCCGGTGGAACCATTTCTACTAATAAGAGGAGGGGCAAAGGCAGGTTATTGGCACCTTAGAACCAGTTGTTTTGGGCAGATGGGGCTTGTGAGGCATGGCTGGCAGCTCATCTAGGAGAAGGAAAACTCTGAGCTCAAACTTCTGTTGTCTTGTGGCTATACCCACTCATGGAGAAGGCCTCGGAAGTAAACTCCGAGGGAAAAATTGTTCAATACTGACCGGCAACTCCTATGATGCTGGTGGTGCCAAACTATATCGGTCTCTGCCTTTCTTTTGGGTTCATCAGATGCGTGAAGATGGGGAGTATGCTACATGGGCAACAGCTTGCTCTCCATATTGTATTGCTCTGGCTTGTGCATGTAGACCGCTAGGATGCATTATCCATGGATAAACCTGGCTGACAGAGGCCTCATTTACGACTTCAGCATAATGAAAGTCCAAATTTATTACTCCTGCTCCTATTTCTTATAATGAGCTCCAGGTAATGTTCTCCATTCCTGGACTTTAGTATTAAGTTCTTGGTACCTCGATCACAGTGAATGTCCTTCATACGCTGCTATAGGGGTAAAGCTCACTAGACTCTACCATTACACTCTAGAGTATAATACTCTCCAAACACTATGTGTTTGGTGTATTGTTAACCAAACAACATCTACTGTTATGCCTTTGCAAAGATTCCTGCATTCTCTCCATACTATTAGGTTCTTCATACTCTGACTTCAGTGTAGTGATGGTTCCCCAGAATGTCTCAAGTGTAATCGGAAACACAAGAGATCCTGCAGATGCTGGAAATCCAGAGTAATGCACCAACAATGCTTGAGGATGGTCAAAGAAAGGAATAAATCATCAACATTTTGGGCCAAGACTCTGCATCAGCACTGACAGACCTCATCTAATGTTAAAAATGAGGAAGTCTGCAGATGCTGGAAATCCAAAGCAACACAAACAAAATGCTGGAGATCTTTGGAAATGAATAAACAATCAAGGTTTCAAGCCGAGACCCTTCTTCAGAACTCATTTAATATTGTTTGTACTTTGCTGTCAGAAAGGTTTGCCAGTGCTGCAAGGGGTGTGGAGGTTTAATATGGAGGGGCAGAGTTGTGGGAACCAGAGTGTCAGAATAGATAGTGGAGTTGTGCATAAAGATGTTGTTAAGTCCACATACAAAGTCAGGAATCAAAAGGTTGAACATGGTGGGACAAATGTTCTGAACTGAATATATTTTAATGCATGGAATAACTTAGGAAAGGCGGATGAGCTTAGGGCATGGCTCTGTACATGGAGTTATGATATTGTAGCCATTTAGTGAGATTTGGTCGCAGGAGTGGTAAGACTAGAAGCTCAATGTTCTGAGGTTCAGATGGGTTAGCTGTGACAGAGGTGCAGGGATTAAAGGGGGAGGTGTGGCATCACTAGTCAGGGGAAATGTCACGGCAATTCTCAGTCACTAACAAGAGAAAATCTGCAGATGCTGTAAATCCAAGCAACATAAACAAAATGCTGGAGGAACTCAGCAGGCCAGGCAGCATCTAGGAAAAGAGTACAATTGATGTTTCAGGCCGAAACCCTTTTGCAGGACTGGGGAGAAAAAGCTGAGGAGTGGATTTAAAAGGTGGGGGGAAGGGGAGAGAGAAACACCAGGCGATAGGTGAAACCTGAACAGGGAGGGGGTGAAATAAAGAGCTGGGAAGAAAATTGGTGAAGCAGACAGAAGGCCATGGAAGAAAGAAAAGGGGGGAAGAGCATCAGAGGGAGGCGATGGGTGGGCAAGGAAATAAGGTGAGAGAGGGAAAAGGGGATGGGAAATAGTGAAAGAGAGAGGGGATGGGGGCATTACCAGAAGTTCGAGAAATTGATGTTCATGCTATCAGTTTGGCAGCAACCCAAACGGGATATAAGGTGCTGTCGTAGTGGGTCAGAAAAATGGCAGATGGAATTTAATGCAAGCAAATGTGAGGTTTTGCACTTTTGGAGGGCTAGTCAGGGTAGGTCTTAAATGATGAGTGGTAGGGGACTAAGGAGTGCGAAAGGACGGCCAGATCTGGGGATACAGATCCATTATTCCTTGCAAGTGGCATCACAGGTTGATAGAATCATTAAAAACCCTTTTGGCACATTGGCCTTCATAAATCAATGTACTGAGTACAAGAGTTGGGATGTTAGGTTGAAATTATATGAGATATTGGTGAGGCCTTACTTGGTGCATTGTGTGCAGTTTTGATCACCTATAGTAAGGATGTAAATAAGATTGAAAGAGTGCACAGAAAATTTACAAGGATGTTGCCAGGACTTGTGGATCTGAGTTATTTAGGAAAGGTTTGGCAGGTTAGGATAACATAGAAAACTGAGGGAAGATTTGATAGAGACGTATAAATTTTTGAGGGATATAGACAGGATTAATGCAAGCTGGTTTTTACCACTGAGGTTGGCTGAGACTACATCTAAAGATCAAAGGTTAAGGGTGAAAGGTGAAATTTTTAAGAGGAACATGAGGGGGAGCTTTTTCACTCAGAGGGTGGTGAGACTGTAGAATGATCTGCCAGTGCAAGTGGCAGATGTGAGCTCAATTCCAACATTTAAGAGAAATTTGGATAAATACATGGATGGGAAGGATAAGGAGTACTATTGGTCTGCATGCAGGTCGATGGGACTTGGTAGATTAATGGTCAACAAGGACTAGATGAGCTGTGGGGCCTGTTTCTGTGCTGTAGTGTTTGATAACTCAATGATAATGGTGTTCTCTACTTTGTTAGGCACACCGTACTCCACATTCAATTTATTGCTCTTTCTTTTCTGAACCCAGTCAATATTTTCTGTTGTCTTCACTCTGTGCAATATTTCTGATACTTCTGATTTCTCCTTAATGTATTCTGACTCTTGTCCTTAGTGAAAGCTTTCTTTTCCCTCTTTCAGTACAATGCTTCCTGCGGTGAAATGCTCTCCAAAATCTGCTAGCAATGCAGTGCTCGCTCTGTGGAGCTAGTGCACGCTCTCCATGTCTGAAGTGGTGTAATGTATTCTGTTCTCTCTCCATTTATTATTGCTGTACATGCACCGGCCTTGTTTCTATGCTTCCCAGATCCTGCTGTAGGCCCAATGTTCTCTGTACTCTGATTCAATGGGATGCTCTCTGTACCATGCTGTCAGTGTAATCTTCTCCATTTCTTTACTGTGACGGTCCCCATGTTCTCAGTTTACTTAGTGTAATGCTGTCCATATTCTAACTGTGTAATACCCTTTACTTCCCTTTATTCTGCTCTCAGAGTATTGCTTCACGCTATCTGCCTCAGCACAATGCTGTCTGCGCTCAGTCCTCGAATGCAATTCACCCTGTGCTCTGCCCTCACTAAAATAACCTTCACAGACTATGTTGAGTGTAACGATGTCCCTTCCCTTCCCTCAGAGTCACATTCACCATGCTCTAACTCAGTGAACACTAACAGCTCTCTACCCACACAGCACAACCGACCCCTTCAGTGTGCTGCCGTCTCTCCCCTCAGTGTTCTGCTCTTCCTGGTACCTACCAGATACTGTAACAACCAAGTGCGGAGAGCCTTAACAACATTAAGCACGGTGTCATGGGAGTTTCTTGAGGCAAATTTTATTTACTGCGGTCAGTTTAAGGAGACCACCAGCCCACTTAATGTTGAGGGTCTTGCAACAAAGAATTCTCACATTAAACACTCCTGCCATTGCATTCATCATAAAGCTCTCCATGCTGTGTCCTCAATGCTGGCACTCCAATGCTCTCCACGCCCCAGTTAGTCTAGTGCCTTCTGCACTCAATCCAGACTGTCTTCCCTGCTGGCACCCTGTGCCCACTACAATGCTCTCCATGTCCCATTTTAGCCTAATGTATCCTGCCCTCTTTCCAGACTCTATATAGAGTTGAACACTCCCTGTGCTCTTTCCTCAGTGTAATGTCCACATAATCTGTCTTTAGTGTAATCCACTCTATAACCTCTCCTCAGTGTAATGTTTATGATAATCTGTTTGCAGTATAATACTTTACCTAATGTCCCTTCAGTGTAATCCTCTCCAATAATCTGCCCTGTATAATGTTACCCATAATCTGCCCCCAGTGTAACGTTCTCCATAATCTACCCTCAGTATTATGGTCTCTGTAATATACCCCCCAGTGTAATGGTCGCCATACTCTGTTCCCAGTGTAATGCCCTCCCAATATTGTTCTCTCTGTACGCCATCTTCAGAGCTCTGCTGTCTGTACTCTGCCTCACTCTGATACTCCCCATACTCTGAACATTGTGCAGCGCTGTGTAGACTGATCTCAGTTTGCTGCTCTGTGCTCTGTCCACAATAAAAATAGTCTCTGTAAATGTTTTTGAATGAATTCTCAAGGGTCAACTTTATTCACCATATACATTTACATGTGTTCGGAATGAGCCATGGTGTGCTGGCACAATGTGCAACAGAAACAACAACGTTCGACTATAATAAAGAATTATGTAAAAATAAAGTTAGAGGTTCAAGTACAGACATGACTAAATAAAATGTGTACAAATACCATATATTTAGAATGTAAACAGCATTATATGTGGTTTAAATGCATTATGCTGTATAGTATAGCCTTGAAATGTTTCATTGTGACTTGTTATTATTTATTATTAGTAAAATTGTGACTTGTTATTATTTATTATTAGTAAAATACAATGAAGTATTGTTAAACTGCAGAGAAAAATTTCATCACCCATAAATAGATAAATAATTAATAAAATATATAAGCTTTTAGTTTTGTATATAATGGTGGATGCCGTCATAATTTACTTGTGGAATATACCAAACCATGTAGCCATTATGAGAGTGTGGCAGTCAATAGCACTAAAGTAACAAGCCTCTATATATGAAAACAGAATACTCATGCTGATTCAGCCTCCAATATTACTGTCATCTAATGTGTTAAATTTCATTTCAGTTATTCCTAGTGCTGAAAGAGATGTACTTTAATACAATATGCAAATAATATAAATGTGTAATCTGTATGAACTAAGCTGGTTTGTGTTGAGACTTTGCCTCAGTGCTCACTGATGGATCACCATACAACCAAGCGAAGAGCTTTAACAACATTAAGCACGGTATCATGGGAGTCTCTTGTGTGCATTTTTATTTGCTTCAGTCAGGTTAATGAGCCCACCAGCCCACTTAATGTTGAGGGCCTTGCAACAAAGAATTCTCTCATTAAACACTCCTGGCATAGCGTTCGGAAACAAAGTGACATTCAAAGTGTTCAAATGCCTTTGTGCTGCTTGTTACTGCCAGGCTGCAGAGCCAGTCATGGCATCGATCCTACAATGTCTTGGCAGCCATCCAGTGACACGCCGGCCTCTCCAGTGTGCAGCGGCATTTGCCAATCTAAGCAACATCAGTATACAAACAAGCATGGCACACGACAAGTCTGGCCAGCAGCCAATATGGAGCAGCTGAGTGGGCTGACTTTCTTCTAATGTGTCTGAAATCAAGTCCTCCCTGTTCATTGAATTCTCTTCTTGCGGTTTGTTTACATTTCCACAATAAGAACAGAAATAGCAATGTGAAGCATCCATTTCCTCTCCGGATTTATAACCTATTGTTCTTTATAAACTGCTGGCAACTTAATATTTCCCACAGCACCACCAAAATGTCTAATGCAAAACAATCTCTTCATTGGTGTGACCCAAAATGTTATCAGCTAGCTGGTAAGTGTGTCCCTTTTATCACAGTCTCACACACACTAATGCACGCTGGGTAAAACCCTTAACTTGTGATTTGGTTTAGCCTGAATTATTCATGAGATTCAATGTTTGCAGTTCAGCACCGTTTCACTAGGAAAGACATAATTAAAATGAGAGTCATAAAGCTTACTTTTCCTAATACAAATGTAATGCATAGCTAAGATACATTTGTGAAAATAATTTTGAAATCCAAACGTTGGTTTTGCATTATGGCCAAATTAGTTGCCTTAATCTTGGCTTTGGAGCAGAAACAGAACAATCACAAATTGAAAATCAGAATCAGAAGCAGGTTTATTATCAGTGACATATGTCATGAAATTTATTGATTTGTGGCAACAGTACAGCAAAAAGAATTACCATAGGTCGTAATAAATGAACAGTGCAGAAGAGGAATAGCAAGTTGGTGTTCATGGGTTCATGGACCATTCAGAAATCTGTTGGTAGAAGGAAGGAAGCTGTGGGTATTCAGGTACCTTTTCCCTGATGGTAGTAATGAGAAGAGGGCATGTCTCAGATGATCCTTATTGATTAATGCTGCCCTCTGAAGGCACAGTGTTTGGGAAATGTGCATGATGGTAGGGAGCGGTGTGCACGTGATAAACCTAACTGAGTCTACAGCCTTTTTAATACTTCACATTGGAGCCTTCATGCAACCAGTCAGAATGCTCCATAGACATTTGCAGGTGTCTTTGGTGACATACCAAATCTCCTCAAACTCCTAATGAAATATCGTTGCTGGTGTACCTTATTCATGAAGACTACAAAATGCTGGGCCAACGGTGGATATTCTGAGATGTTGACACCCAGGAATTGGAAGGTGCTAACTTGTTCCATCACCGACCTTGCAATGAAGACAGGTGTGTGTTGTCCGGACTTCACCTTCCTGAGGTCTACAAGATCTTGCTGTCATCGAGTACAAGTTCATTGTTGCGACGCCACTCAACCAGCTGATTTATCTCACTATTGTCATCATCTGCGATTCTGCGAAGAACAGTGATGCCATCATCGAATTTATAGATGGCTTTTGAGCTGTGGTTAATCTCACAGTAATGAGCGTAGAGAGTGAGCTAGACATGGATCCTTGATGTTGATTGTCAGTGAGGAGATGTTATTTCTGATCCACACCAACTGTGTACTCCTGCTGAGGAAGTCAAGGATCCTGCTGCAAGGGGAGATACGGAGACCCAGATTTTGAAGCATGTAGATTAGTTCATGCCACTTTGCAATTAAAAGTTTGTCATATTAATCAATAATAAAAGATATTGCACTACCCAACTCTGTTTTGAGACTTTGGTTTCAATAGCCATCGTAACATCAGCAGTGTTAGTGTAACTCATATTCATGCCTTCCCAACATCAAGTAGTGGAATGCTCTCATCCTCCTTCCTCTTGCCTCCTGCAACTTTATAGGCAGTGTATGGCATTTCTTGGTATTGTAATCCATAAATAAGAATTCCACCTACAAACCATGCATCAGAACTTTTCTAGATTTCAAGCCCCTCCAACTCGCCCTGTATTTGGGCATTGGCCAATATCATACCACAGAATCTGTTCAATCCTTGCAGCTCATTTCCACATAGTCTTACATTCATATTAATTGTGAAGCCAAAAACTTACATGAATACAAATAGCAACCTAGTCAATTCTGAACAATTCACCAATGTTTGAAATCCACTGATATTATTTTCCTTCACAAACTTCTCAGGTAACCTTTGCAGAAGAGAATTATTCTGAATCGAGCATAAATTTTTAGACAACTCAAAGCACATACCAGCACTGAGCCAAATGGGTAATTCTGAGCTGTGCCACATTCCTAGGCCTGGGGTTACAAGGGTTAAGAACTTTTCGTGCTAGAAACCTGCATCTTCCAACAGCTATTTGTGGAATTTGCAGAAACAGCTGAGCTGACTGCAATGATGTCATTCACTGTTGGAATGTTTAGTCCCACAGCACGCTCGCAAGCCGCCTGGGCTTCCAGGAGACTTTGCATGCAGTCTGTGCAGCAACACATTATGAAACTGAGGCTCTCATTCAGCAGCACCAATCAATATCACACTGCTGACTCTCGCCTGATCTCTCACCTCTGCAACACACTGCTGGGAAAGCTCTGGGCCTCACTGACAGTCGGAGAAAGCTACCCTAGTACAGCTGTAGGCTCCGCAATCTGTCAAAGTTCAATTTTTTTTGGAATAAAGCCCACAATGATAACGACATTAGACATTCAGCTCTGACTCCACTAGCCATGTATTGTCTCTGTTCTGCCTGTCTATTGTTACGCCATTTTAAGGTACCTAATTGATTACAGACCCTATTAGTCTGTTCTTTGTACTGATTATCTGTTGAAGAAGTAGGAACTTCCTCTCCCTTGCATATAGTTACTCAGCCTTTGGGCATTTTCACTGTCCCTAAAAGCATATAGTTGCCTAGCAACTATCATGGTTGCCATGGTGAATCCATGTGTAAGCAGCTGCTGCAATCAGCATTAACACCAGGCTTGCAGGCAAATCATACCGATACATAAGGGAATGTGCAGAGGGAAACTGCAGAAAAAGGGATGAGTCTCTATCATGTTACTCATTAAACAGATATTCAGTTTCTATTTCTCACAGTCATTATTATTCTAACCAAAAACAACAGTAGAAAATGGGCTACATTTCAAAAGCATTCAAGTGAAACATGCCTGTATTTTGGCGCAGTTTGGTTTCCCACAATTTTCCTTCAGATGCAGTTGAAACAAATCAGATAAAGCTCACCTTGTATGTACTGTATTTGATCTGCAGGAAAACAATATCACTCCCACACTAACAATCTTTTACAATCTGTGGTTTAGTGATTTTTTTTAAAATGTAAGTTCTGGAAAGAGTATGAGAAGTTGAAGTAAAACCGGGGTTAATACAGCTATATTAAATTTAATATAAATCCTATTTATATTAAATATGCTTATATAAAATCCATGCATTGCCACGATGCTGCTCTCGTATTTCAGAGGAGGTTAAATAATTAGCATGAGCACTGGGAAAATTTCAGAATTCTTCAAAAGAGGACTGAGGAAAGGGAAAAGCAAATATGAGAGCAGGCTGGTGAGAATCCAAATTCAGATTATAAGAGATTCTAAAGATATGCAAAAAATAAAAGATGAGTTGAAGTCTCTTAGAGACTGAGAGAGGAGAAATTATTTTGGGGATAACTGGGACTGAAAGACAATAAATCTCCAAGGACTTACCCTGCATCTTAGGGTTTAGAAGGAGGTGGCTGTGAAGATAATGTCATTTTTCGTTAGTGAGGTTCCCACAGATTGGAAGGAAATGAATTAAGAAAGGACAATTGACCATTTAGCTTGACATCAATAATACAGAAAGTGCTGGAATCTATTGTGAAATGGGAATGAGCTAACATAGAACACAATAATAAGACTGAGTAGGGTCAGCAAAGATTTATGACAAGGAAATCATGTTAAGCAAATCTGTTGAATTATTTGCATTGTAACAATCAGGAGAAATGAAAATAATGTATTTATGTTGTGTATTTGAAGTTTCAGAAGGCATGCAATGTCATGCAAGAGGCAAACAAAGTTAGGCTGCCTCTTACTGGATGTAATAAATTAGCGCAGATTGGGGATTGGTTAATAGACTGAGAATACAGTGTATCTTACTTTGGTGTTGGGAGGTAGTAACTAGTGAGATCTTTTCAAGTATTCCAGTTGTTCACAATCCATATCAATGAACTGAAACAGGAAATCACATACAATATGTAACATAAACAAGGTTCCTGACCATAAAAAGTGGGTGTGAATTTCTAGGAGGACTTCAAAGCGATATAGACAGTCTTAGTGAATGGGTAGGGACATGGAATGCAGTGTTGGAAAATATAAAGTTGTCCACTTTGGTTTAAAAAGTAGAAAAGCAGATTAATTTTCAAATGGCGAGTGATCAGAAAGTGTTGATGGTCTGAAGGAATTCGGTGAAATAAATCACTGAATGTTAACATGTAAGTAACCAATAAGGCAAATTGTATCTTGGCCTTTGTTAAAAGAGAATTTGGTTCTAAAGTAGAGATGTGTTGCTCCAAGTGTTTAGTGCCCTGGTGGGACTGCATCTGAAATATTGTGTATCATCCTGGTCTTGTTACTTTAGCAATAAGAGGGGGAATTCATCAGGGTGAATGCAAGAATAAAGGTTTATTGAACGTAGAGAGAGTAAGCAAAATACATTCATATACTGGAGACACAGGGGAACAGCAATGCTGGAATCTGAAGCAAGAAACACAGAAGAAACAGGCAGCCTCTGTGTAGGGAAACATACATTTAGAAACATAAAAAACCTACAGCACAATACAGGCCCTTCGGCCCACAATGCTGTGTTGAACATGTACTTACTCAGAAATTACCTAAGGTTACCCATAGCCCACTATTTTCCTAAGCTGTATGTACCTTACAAGGCGTCTCTTAAAAGACCCAATCGTATCCACTTCCAGCAGCCCATTCCACGCACTCACTACTCTCTGCATCTCTGTAACTACTTCCAAGAACCTTAAAGCTGTGCCCTCTCGAGTTAGCCATTTCAGCCCTGGGAAACAGCATCTGACTATCCACACGATCAGTGCCTCTCACCATCTTATACATCTCTATCAAGTCACCTCAAGACACTGTCAAGGAGAAAAGGCCGAGTCCACTCAACCTATTCTCATAAGGCATGCTCCCCAATCCAGGCAAAATCCTTGTAAATCTCCTCTGAACTCTTTCTATATTCTTCCTGTATTGAGGCGACCAGAACTGAGCACAGTACTCCAAGTGGGGTCTGACCAGGGTCCTATATATAGCTGTAATATTAGCTCTTGGCTGTTAACCAATCCCATGGTTGATGAAGGCCAATGCTCCTTCTGCCTTCTTAACCACAGAGTCAACCTGTGCAGTAGCTTTGAGTGTCCTATGGACCGGACCCCGAGATCCCTCTGATCCTCCACACTGCCAAGAGTCTTACCATTAATCCTATATTTTGCCATCACACTTGACCTACCAAAATGAACCACTTCACACTTCTTTGGGCTGAACTCCATCTGTCACTTTTCAGCCCAGTTTTGCATCCTATCAATGTCCCGTTGTAACCTCTGACAGCCCTCCACACTATCCACAACACCTCCAACCTTTGTGTCATCAGCAAACTTACTAACCCATCCCTCCACTTCCTCATCCAGGTCATTCACAAAAATCACAAAGAGTTCCCTGGTCACTGATCTCCATGTAGAATATGACCTGTCTACAACCACTCTTTGCCTTCTGTGGGCAAGCCAATTCTGGATCCACAAAGCAAGGTCCCCTTGGATCCAATGCCTCCTTACTTTCTCAATAAGCCTTGCATGGGGTACCTTATCAGATGCCTTGCTAAAATCCATATACACTACATCTACGGCTTTTCCTTCATCAATGTGTTTAGTCACATCCTCAAAAAATTCAATCAGGCTTGTAAGGCACGACCTGCCTTTGTCAAAGCCATGCTGACTATTCCTAATCATATTATACTTCTTCAAATGTTCATAAATCCTGCCTCTCAGGATCTTTTCCATCAACTTACCAACCACTGAAATAAGACTCACTGGTCTATAATTCCCTGGGCTATCTCTACACCCTTTCTTGAATAAGGGAACAACATCTGCAACTCTCCAATCCTCGGGAACCTCTCCCCTCCCCATTGATGATGCAAAGATCAATGCCAGAGGCTTAGCAATCTCCACCCTTGCCTCCCACAATACCCTTGGTTACATCTCATCCAGTCCTGGAGACTTAACCAACGATGCTTTCCAAAAGCACCAGCACGTTCTTTTTCTTAATGTCTGTATGTTCAGGCTTTTCAATCCGCTGTAAGTCATCTCTACAATCACCAAGATCCTTTTCCGTAATGAATACTGAAGCAAAGTATTCATTAAGTATCTCTGCTATCTTCTCCGTTTCCATGCACACCTTTCCACTGTCGCACTTGATTGATCCTATTCTCTCATATCTTATCCTCTTGCTTTTCACATACTTGTAGAATGCCTTGGGGTTTTCCTTAATCCTACTTGCCAAGACCTTCTCATGGCCCCTTCTGGCTCTCCTAATTTCATTCTTAAGCTTCTTCCTGCTAGCCTTAAAATCTTCTAGATCTCTATCACTACCTACTTTTTTTAACCTTTCATAAACCTTTCTCTTCTTCTTGGCCAGATTTTCAACAGCCTTTGTACACCATGCTTCCTGTACCCTACCATCCTTCCCTGTCTCATTGGAACGTACTTATGCAGAACACCACGCAAATATCCTCTGAATATTTGCCACAGTTCTGCCGTACATTTCCTTGAGAACATCTGTCCCAATTTATGCTTCCAAGTTGCTGCCTGATAGCTTCATATTTCTTTTTACACCAAATAAACAATTTCCTAACTTGTCTGTTTGTTTCCTTCTCCAATACTATGATAAAGGAGATAGAATTGCATTCACTATCTTCAAAATGTTCTCCTACTGATAGATCTGACACCTGACCAGGTTCATTTCCCAATACCAGATCAAGTACAACCTCTTGTCTTGTAGGCTTATCTACATATTGTGTCAGGAAACTTTCCTGAACACACCTAACAAACTCCACCCCATCTAAATGCCTAGCTCTGGAGAGATGCCAATCAATATTTGGGAAATTAAAATCTCCCACCACACCAACACTTTTCCAGAATCTGTCTCCCTATCTGCTATGTTGCTATCCCTATAGGATATCCCACAGGATATCCCTATCATATGTTGCCGTTACTATTGGTTGGTCTATAAAAAACACCTATTAGAGTTATTGACCCCTTCCTGTTTCTAACTTCCACCCACAAAGACTCAGTAGCCAATCCCTCCATGACTTCCTCCTTTTCTGCAGCTATGACACCATCTCTGATTGGCAGTGCCACACCCCCACCTCTTTTGCCTCCCTCCTGTCCTTTCTGAAACACCTATAGACTGGCACTCTAAATAACCATTCCTGCTCCTGAGCGATCCAAGTTTCTGTAATGGCCATAACATCATCGCTCCAAGTACAGATTCATGCTTTAAGCTCATTTGCTTTGTTCATAATGCTTCTTGCATTAAAATAGACACATCTCAAACTATCGGACTGAGCACATCCCTTCTCTAACACTTTTCTATCCTCCCTCTCACACTGTCTCCAAGCTTTCTCTATTTGTGAGCCAGCAGCCCCTTCCTCTGTCTCTTCAGTTTGGTTCCTACCCCCCCCGAATTCTAGTTTAAACTCTCCCCAATAACCTTAGCAAATCTCCCTGCCAGGATATTGGTCCCCCTCAGATTCAAGTGCAACCCGTCCTTTTTGAACAGGTCACGCCTGCCCCAAAAGAGGTCCCAATCATCCAAAAATCTGAATCTCTGCCCCCTGTTCCAATCCCTCAGCCACACATTTATCCTCCACCTCACTCTATTCCCATACTCACTGTCCTGTGGCATAGGCAGTAATTCCGAGATTACTACCTTTAAGGTCCTGCTTCTCAACTTCCTTCCTAACTCCCTGTAGTCTGCTTTCAGGACCTCCTCCCTTTTCCTAACTGTATCATTGGTACCAATATGTACCATGACCTCTGGCTGTCCCAGCTCTTTACTTAAGATCAAGACCATTCCTTTGAGCTGGATTATACTCTCTTGAGCTTTAAAAACTCATGTGATCTCATTGACATGAAAGAGTGTACACTCTCAATTGTTTCCACATTCAAGTACAGGTAGATCAAAGGACCCTTTACTCGACACTCACAAGGTAAGTGAAATACAATGGGTGGAATTAAGGTACGGATCAGGGGTTCCCAACTTTTTATGTGCCATGAAGCCTTACCATTAATCAACGGGTCCGTAGACCCCTGGTCTGGATGAAAGGTCTCCAGCTGAAATGTTTACTATTCACTTCTCTCTTCTTAACTACATTTTCTATATTTTTTGTACACGGTGGTTCTTTTACCCTCGCATTCTTTCCCTGCTTCAATAGAACATACCTATGCAGAATGTCATGGCCACATTTCTGCTGTGCATTTCCCTGAGAACATCGGCTTACAATTATTGCTCCCCGATTAAATGGTTTCCCAAATTGTTTGCTCCTATCCCTTTTCTTAAGAGACCACTTGAAACTACATAAGGCTACAATTTCAAAATTATTTAATGTAAACTAGGGAATTAGAATGATGTTACACCAATGTGCAAAGTCTTTTGGCATTCTGTTTCATCGTAACGGAATGCATAATGTAAATTCCCAAGGAAATAAGCAAACATATGCATGCTGTAGCACTATTGTTTGTAAATGAGCTGTGCATCAAGAGTTTACAATCCTTTCCTGTTGGTGTAAGTGATGATATTGATTGAAAGAGCCTTTATTAGTACATTAGTGCAACCCCTGAAGTCCTGGGCTTTCCGGACTCTATCACTGGGCTAAATTGTTACAGTCTGGACTTGGGGAAATGAATAGAATTGATTGCTTCAGCTAACAATCAGTCTGTGAGTTGTCAAATGCAATAGGGAACAACTTGTCTTAATGAGATCCTCTGCTTTGGACTGGTATGACATGCAGGTGAAACTTTAATAGCCACTAGCAAACTAACATCTGAAGTGGTTACAGCACGTGACAGGTTCCTTACTGCAACACAGACTCTGCAGATCCTCCCTCCAGGTACTGGAGTTCTGAGTACCGCACCCGTTATGCCCTTGAATGAGGGAACCAACAGACCTACACATCTTGACCAGTTTGGTATTTGGCTATTGGGATGCTTGATGGGAGTCAGGGAATAAGCACAGACCATTACTCCTTCCTTGGGATGGTAGCATTTGCAGGTCTTTGTGTCAGTCCCATTGTTGTTGCATGAGTCATGAATGCCACTGCCCATGATCAGACAATCAGACTTGAAGTCCAACCTTGTTCACAGGCACCTTAAAACATTGTCCGCAGCATCCTCCACAACACATCAACAGCCTTTCATCATCTATGCTAAGGCCATAAGGGAAGCGTACCTCCAATCCAAACTCAAGAAGTATGAGCTACTGCTTTGGGAAATGGCAAACAAGATAAGGAATGCATGATAAGTGTAGAAGAATAGAGTGGGCAAAAGATGTGGATGAGGTGATTTGAAATGACATGGGATAGTTGCCTTTCTTGGCTACAATCGACTCAGGTTCTCAGTACTATTTGCACAGCTTGTCTTCTTTGGCAGACTTGTGTTTGTCAGTCTTTGTTTACCTATAGTTTTTTCCATAAAATTTGATTGTATTTCTTTTTTCTCTTGTAAGTGCCTGAGAGAAAATGAATCTCAAAGTAGTGGATGGTAACGCAAAAGTACTTTGATAATGAAGTTATTTTAAACTTTGGTTGAGGTACAGTATATAAGAATGTAAGAGCCTGAAGCATGTGTCAGCTTTATCAAACAACAGTTTAAGTATGGCTACGATACCAGTTTTAGTTGGCTCACCACAGTTCGGGCGGCAAGATAGCATGCGAAAGGGCATGAAGAAGATTTACAAGAGTGCTGACAATTTTTGCATTGAGACTTAGACAGCGGCAGTCCCTTTTGAACAAATGTCATTGAACAGAGATTTAATGGCAGTTTATAAGATTTTACGTGAACTGGATGGACTATTTCCCTTGGCAGTGAGGTTGATAGCTAAATTTAGAACTAAGTGAATTACTAGAAGGAATAAAGAGGGATTGAAAACATTAATAGTAGAGGTCTGGTGCTCTGCCTCAAAGAGTTGGTGGAAGTAGAAATTGTCATCACATTCAAAAGTACCTGGATGACTGTCTACAGATGCAGAGCAATCACTAGAGTGCTATGTTCGGACAGCATGGACAGAATGGATCAACCAGCCTCCCTCGTTGCTGTACAATCTATGATTCTATTTAACTACATTGGGAGCTTGCGCTTTGGTCCACGATACAGTAGTGGGTTCATTCTCTGTTCACTGACCAACTTAGCATAAGTCCATAAACATATTGTACTCTTTTTATTGTATTCTACTTTTTTTTGCCTTACACCTGAAAAGCAAGGGGGTGCTAAAAATCTGTCTTTTTACCTGGGCACCAATCATACCAGTGCCCAAGAAGAGCAGGGTGAGCTGCCTCAATGACTATCACCCAGTTGCACTCCCATCCACTATGGTGAAGTGCTTTGAGAGGTTGGTCATGGCCAGAATTAATTCCTACCTGAAGAAGGGCCTGGACCTGCTGCGATTTGCCCACCTCCACAATAGCTCTTCCACGCAATAGTTTTCTCTACTGAAAGCTAGTGCATTCTCACTGGCTGCCAGTTTGGCCTTGGATCACCTGGACTATCCTACGTCAGGTTGCTGTTTGATTACAGCTCAGCATTCAACAGAATCACACCCTCAGTACCAAACAGCAAGCTCCAAAACCTGGTCTCTGTACCTCCCTCTGCAACAGGATCCTTAAAGGCACCATCATGGGCCCTAGCCTCCCCAGCATGCAGGGAATCTTCAAAAGGTAATGCCTCAGAGCAGACCCCCATCATCCAGGAAATGCCTTTAGCTCTTTGCTACCATCAAGGAGGAGGTACATGAGCTTGAAGGCATACACTCAACAATGTAGAAATAGCTTCTTCCCGTTTCAAGTCAAGTCAAGTAAAGTTTATTGTCATTTAACCATATAATGTATATAGAAACAAGACAATGTTCCTCCAGACCAGGTGTAAAGCATAGAAACACATAATACACAATAACTTATGAAGGTAAGGTTAAAATCTACAGATGAATCATACTTAAATAACAAACTAAAATGCATTAATATTAAATATTGTACGGTACGTAACACTTCAAATATGATGCAGCAGTGAGTTCAGAAGCCTTATAGCCTGGGGGAAGAAACTGTTTCTCATCCTGACCATTCTTGTTTTTATGCATCAGAGTCTCCTGCCTGATGGTAGAAAGTCAAAGAGGATGCTGGATGGATGGGTGGAATCCTTAATAATACTAAGTGTCCTGCATACACAGCACTCCCAATAAATGTCCCCGACGGATGGCAGGGAGACCCCTATGATCCTCTCAGCTGTTCTCACAGTCCTTTCTAGGGACTTCTGGCCCAGTGCTCGACTGCTCCCGTACCAGATGGAGATGCAATTTGCCAGGATGCACTCACTGGTGTTCCTGTAAAACACAGTTAAGATAAGGGAAGTAGAGGCATTACTGTGCCTTCTCATTCAGGGAGGAGATAGTAAGGGACCAGGAGAGGTCATCCGTGATGTGAACTCCCAGGAACTTTGCACGCATCTCTCTTGATAGAGGAGCTACGTATTCAGAGAGGATGATGGTTCATCTGCACCTCCCTGCAGTCCACAATAATTTCCATTGTCTTCTCCATGTTGAGATTTATGTTGCTCTTCCCACACCAATGCACCAGCCACTCCACTCCCTGTCTACACTGCATCTCGTCATCGTCCTCGATGAGGCTCAAAGTGTCGGTGGAAGCACAAATAGTCATCACGTTTGAAAGTTTGTCATCCACAAACTTGATGACCTGGTTTGAGCTGGATCCAGCGACACAGTCATGTGTCAGCAGTGCGAACAGCAGCGGGCTGAGCACACAGCCTTGGGGAGTGCCAGTGCTCAGTGTATGGGACGAGAGGCGTTGCTGACAACACGGACTGATTGTGGCCTTTCTGTTTTCTATGGTTGTCGTCATGTTTCTGAATGGACAATGAACCCATATACACTCCCTCACTATTTTTCTCTTCATGGTTTGCTCCCTTTTTACATTATTTATTGAATTCCATTTTTAGTATGTATATTTTTCTTATTGTAATTCGTATTTTTTAAAAATTGTGATGTATTACACTGTACTGCTGCCGCAAACCAACAAATTTCACGACGTACGCAACTGATATTAAACCTGATTCTGATTTGGATTCCTGTTCACGCTGTGTTTGTCCAGCCGTGCTGTGAGCCACGCTGCCAGAACAATTACCGTGAAGAGGCTCAAAGCAGCCTGATTTTGAAAGCGTAGGCAATGGTCTGACAAAGCACATTTTGTTATTTTCTTAAATTTTTATTTTCTTCAGTCAGAGCCTATAAATCAAAATTAACATCTTCAAACAAAAATGTATTTAAATATATTGATATTTACCTATGTGCATTTAAAAACTCAAAAATCTAACCAATAAATTACCATGTACATATGTGTGCCTTGGATTTTCAGTTTCAAGTATCCAGTATCTGCTACTGGCTGGTAAGCTAATTGATTTGAAACCACGTATCAGAATCATGATTACCTCAGTTTTTAGATAAATGCTATTGCTTCCAGCTATAATCATCAAAAGCTGAATAACATACATAACATTTAGAAAACTCACACAAGTAGATTCTAAAAATCAATAGCGCTGAATGCATGAAACCCACAACGAATAAAGCTCCTCACAATGAATGAATAAGTGATGTGATTAAGGACAACTGAAGAATCTAATCTATAAACAGTAAAAGTAGGACTAGGCAAGGGGAATATGAGAAAGGGTGCAAGAAAACAGCTCAGCTACTTTATTCCTTAAGAATTACTTAGAACATATATCTCATCATGGTTTATGCCAATATGAAACTTCTGATGATAAAGGCTATTTATATCATTGGATGCTGTTCATCGACTATAGCTCAGCATTTAAAGCCATCATTCCCACAATCCTGATTGAGAAGTGGTGGAACCTGGGCCTCTGTACCTCCCTCTGAAATTGGATTCTTGACTTTCTAACTGGAAACTACAGTCTCTGTGGATTGGTGATAACATATCCTCCTCGCTGATGATCAACACTGGCACACCTCAGGGGTGTGGGCTTAGTCTACTGCTCTACTCTCTCTATACCCATGACTGTGTGGCTAGGCATAGCTCAAATACCATCTATAAATTTGTTGATGATACCGCCATTGCTGGTAGAATCTCAGGTGGTGACGAGAGGGCATACAGGAGTGAGATATGCCAACTAGTGGAGTGGTGCCACAGCAACAACCTGACACTCAACGTCAGTAATAGCTGATTGTGGACTTCAGGAAGGGTAAGACGAAGGAGCACGTACCAATCCTCATAGAGGGATCAGAAGTGGAGAGAGTGAGCAGCTTCAAGTTCCTAGGTGTCAAGATCTCAGAGGATCTATCCTCGTCCCAACATATTAATATAGTCATAAAGAAGGCAAGACAACGGCTATACTTTATTAAGAGTTTGAAGAGGTTTGGCATGTCAACAAATACACTCAAAAACCTCTATAGTTGTACCGTGGAGAGCATTCTGACAGGCTGCATCACTGTCTGGTATGGAGGGGCTACTGCACAGAAGCTGCAGAAGGTTGTAAATCTAGTCAGCTCCATCTTGGGCACTAGCCTATAAAGTACCCAGGACGTCTTTAGGAAGCGGTGTCTCAGAAAGGCAGCGTCCAATATTAAGGGCCTCCAGCACCCAGGACATGCCCTTTCCTCACTGTTACCATCCAGTAGGAGGTACAGAAGTCTGAAGACACACACTCAGTGATTCAGGAACAGCTTCTTCCCCTCTGCCATCCAATTCCTAAATGGACATTGAAGCTTTGGACACTACCTCACTTTATTAATATACAGTATTTCTGTTTTTGCACATTTAAAAAAATCTGTTCAATATACGTAAATGATTTACTTGTTTATTTATTATTATGTTTTTTTCTCTCTCTCGCTCTACTAGATTATGTATTGCATTGAACTGTTGCTTCTAAGTTAACAAATTTCATGTCACATGCCTGTGATAATAAACCTGATTCTGATTATTCACTCAAATTATAGTTATTTAACAACATGGGTATTTTTCAAGCTGAATTATGGAATTTCTGCCAAACCTAGGATCTGATTAGGTAGTTATTAAAATAGCATAAATTTCCTTTTGATCTGGATCATAATAGTTAGACTTTTCCTTTTGTATTTATTATGTAGTTTCCACTTCTTCAAAAACATGTTCCCAGAACAGTATACATTTTCTAGTTTAGAATGCTGCCATATGAACAAAGTCACCAGAGAGAAGTGACTGGTAGATATGAGGTAGTTTCTTTAGTTGACAAAATGAGACACTACAGGCATCATATTGTAGTACTTGACCCAACACTACAGGACATTTTATATGCTAAAGATCAAAGCACAATTCCATACTTACAATGCCTCCACAATGCTTTCTTTGAATTACACACAACCTTCACACCTCCCTCTTCACACCTACACTACAGACACCCAAATGAATTTAAATCGACATTGTCTGGTCTTCCAATTATCTGTGGGTCATTGTTCAGAGCTGCATTTTAAATTTAACCTACAGTTCAATTTCAGATCTGACAATTGGTGGCTGAAGTTAGTTGTTGAAGTTGTTTGCTCTATGTGTTAACCCTAAAAATGCCCTAACATAGAATGATCATGAGAGTGAGTTTCTTCAAAATGAATCAATATGTGATTAAGATAACTGAAGAACCTAATTTATAAACAATAAAGATAGAACTGGCCAAGGGTAATATGGAAACTGCAACAAGCATGCTCACTTATTTTAATCCTTCTGAATCCTTTGAAACATATGCCCTCTCATAGTCATGACAATATTTGAAAAAAAGAATGTCAGTGATTGCAGATGTAGAAGTTTCACTAATGTTTAGCAACTACTCAATACACTGAAATTAAGAAACTGCTTTGTGAGCATGGTAGGAGCTTGATCAACAGAGTTGCACAGTTACCATTATTAAAGTGGATATGGAAATTTATTTTGGAAATAAAAACTGTTAATATAGAAAAGGAAAATTGTGATTTGGATTATACTGACAGAGAGTTAGCTGAGATTAAAAAATGTAAATTATGTTAATGAAAAACAGAAATGTCTTAATTGTATAAGGGTCAGAGATTGCCTCACATGAGAACAAAAACATATAAATGCTTCTGACCGAAGGTTTTCTAAAGTCAAAAGATATTGTCCCGTTTTTTTTCATTTTTTCAGATGTTTTCTGCAGCCGATTGCCAGCATCTTGCATTGTCCAAGTTCATAAAAGAAACAAGTTTATTAGGACAGAGTCGGGTAAATATCTACAGAGCCAGCTATTGCAATCCATTTCATTGTATGACAAGCTTCTTTTGCCCTTCTGCTTCAGTAGATTGGAACGGTATATGCACTAAGAATACATTGATATTAACTTCAAAATACAACAAGGGAATCTGATTTCTAAAAGATATTATGAAGGTAGCTGAAAGTGGAATTAGTAAGGAGTCCTCAGGGGAACACTAACCTTCACAGGCAGCAGTTTGGTCCTATGTAATAACGACAAGGATAAAATTACAGCACTTGTTTATTGTAACATGGAAAGTGCAAAAAAAAGGCACTGTTATCAAGAGCATCCTTTAAACCTTTGCTAGTTGCATGTCACATTATTCAAACTGAACGAAGGACAATATTTTTAGTGAATTATTGCACGAATGAGATGCCATGTTTTCTCCAATAGACAAAATTCCTCCTCACGGCATTGCTACGTTTTCTTTTTGTATCATAGATGGGAATTCAGGTGGGAGCAGAACAAAGAAATCAGGCTAAATCCATAAAAATGAGGACATCTGCTGGAAATCCACAAAACGCCGGAGGAACTCAGCAGGCCAGGCAGCATCCATGGACAAGAGTGAACAGTTGACATTTCAGGCCGAGACCCTTCACCAGGTCTGGAAAAAAGATGAGAAGTCAAAGTAAGAAGGTGGAAGGTGGGGAGGAAACTAAATCCATAGTTACTTATCTCTGCACGAATGGGTCATACTTGAATTATTTTTATTAATTGCTGCAGTTTCCACAACAAAGTCAGCCAAGGCAGACAAATGAGAAAATGTTGCTGCTCAGCATCGCCATGGGGGTCACAGAATCAGACAAAATACTAAGAGTTCATTTAGTCACCATTTTAGAGATGCCAACCTATTGGTTCAGTGAACTTGGCTTTTTTTTCCTTGGAGCGACGAAGAATGAGAGGTGACCTGATAGAGATGTGCAAGATGATGAGAGGCATTGATCGTGTGGATAGTCAGAGGCTTTTCACCAGGGTTGAAATGGCTAACACAGGAGGGCACAGTTTTAAGGTGCTTGGAAGTAGGTACAGAGGAGATGTCGGGTAAGTTTTTTTACTCAGAGAGTGGTGAGTGCGTGGAATGGGCTGCCAGTGACACTGGTGGAGGTGGATACGATAGGGTCTTTTAAGAGACTTTTGGATAGGTACATGGAGGTACATGGTACATAGGTAAATAGAGGGCTATGGGTAACCCTAGGTAATTTCTAAAGTAAGTACATGTTTGGCACAGCATTGAGGGCCGAAGGGCCTGAATTGTGCTGTAGGTTTTCTTTGTTTCTATGTTTACATTCAGTCCCTACACTTTATCCATAGCTCTATGCATTTCTTTCCTTTTAAGTAATTCTTTTTGAATTCATTTCTATCCTTTTTCAGTCAGTTCACGACAACTTCCTACAAAATAATCTGGTGTTTTTCCAATTATGTCCTTTAACTACTGACTATTCAGGTAACATGCCTGAATGACTGGCGTCCTGACACACTCACCTCAATAATAAGCAAATGCTTTGAGAGGCTGGTCAAGGATTATATCTGCAGCATGCTAGCACCCAAACTGGACCCGTTACAATTTGCCTACTGACACAACCGATCGACGGATGACGCAATAGCCTCTGCTCTACACACCGTCCTTACACATCTGGAGAAGAAGGATGCTTATGTGAGAATGCTGTTCTTGGACTACGGTTCAGCATTCAACACCATAGCTCACCATAGCACCAGGCTCGACAGGAAGCTCGGAGACCTTGGCCTTAACCTTGCCTTGTGCAGCTGGATCCTGGACTTCCTGTCAGATCACCAGCAGGTTGTAAGAGTGGGCTCCCTCACCTCCACCCCTCTGACTCTCAATACAGGAGCATCTCAGGGCTGTGTACTGAGTCCCCTCCTTTACTCCATGTACACCCATGACTGTATCACCACCCACAGCCCCAATTGCTAATTAAATTTGATGACTCTACATTGAATGGCCTTATCTCAAACAATAACAAGGTGGCCTACAGGGAAGAAGTCATCTCTCTGACACAGTGGTGTCAAGAAAACGACCTCTCCAACAATGTTGCAAAAACAAAGGAGCCGGTTGCGGATTACAGGAGGAACGGAGAAGCTATCCCCTTATTGACATCAATGAATCTGGGGTTGAAAGGGTATAACAGCTTCAAGTTCCTCGGCATCCACATCACCGAGGACCTCACATGATTTGTACACACCGGCTGTGTGGTGAAAAAAGCACAACAAAGCCTCTTTCACCTCAGACGGTTGAGGAGGTTTGGTACGGGCGCCCAAATCCTAAGAACTTTCTACAGGGGCACAATTGAGAGCATCCTGACTGGCTGCATCACTGTCTGGTATGGGAATTGTACCTCCCTTAATTGCAGGATTCTGCAAAGAGTGGTGTAGACAGCCCAGTGTATCTGTAGTTGTGAACCTCCCATGATTCAGGACATCTACAAGGACAGGTATGTAAAACGGCCCATAGGATCATTCGGGACCCAAGTCACCCCAACCACAATCTATTCCAGCCGCTACCATCCGGAAAACAATACCACAGCATAAAAGCCAGGGCCAAAAGGTTCTGGTACAGCTTCTTCCAAAAGGCCATCGGACTGATGAACTCACGCTGATTTGTGTGTACTCCATATTACATTGACTGTAATATTTATTATAAATTATTATAAATTACCATGATTGCACATGGCACATTTAGATGGAGACATAAAGATTTTTACTCCTCATATATGTGAAGGATGTAAGAAATAAAGTCAATTCATTTCAATTCAATTCAATATTTTCCCAAGTGATGTGTTAAATGGCCTGTAATTTAACTAATGGGTGCACAACTTTAATTACAAATGATAGAAACAGATGAGAAACAGTTTAATATTGGGCTAAGGAGACATACTTGCCCACTGGCCAGCTGAAAAAATAAAATAATCAATTAATGTTTTATAGAAACATAGAACATAGAAAACCGACAGCACAGTAGAGGCCTATCAGCCCACAAAGCTATGCCAAACATCTCCTTACCTTAGAACCACCTGGGCTTACCCATAGCCCTCTGTTTTTCTAAGCTCCATGTATCCATCCAGGAATCTCTTAAAAGACCCTATTGTTTCCGCCTCCACCACCATCGCCGGCAGCCCATTCCATGCATTCACCACTCTCTGCGCAAAAAACTTACCCCTGACCTCTCCTCTGTACCTACTATACCCACTTCCAAGCACCTTAATACTACGCCCTCTTGTTCTAGCCAGTTCAGCCCTGGGAAAAAGCTTCTGACAATCCACATGATCAATGCCTCTCATTATCTTGTTTCAATATATAATAGTTTCCAAATTTGGAGTCTACTAAGTATGAATTAACATTGAATTCTCACCTCTGTGGTTTTCTGTGCAGAAAAATCTAACATTGATATATCAGTTATTGAATTAAGCTTTCCAGCAAAAGTTGAGGTTTGGTGTAATAGATTATTTTGTTTCAATTGTCCTCAGTGTTGGGAACTTAGACTGAATAGGATGCTGACTTAGCCTTGTTAATTCTGTCAGTGAATTTGGAGGATCAATCCTATTCCAGTGGAAAGCAAGCTAGAGCTACAATAATATGGTCCATTTATACATCACCAACACCCACTGCCCCTTCTACTGAAAAAGCTGCAGAACCTCCTGGATCACTACAACCCATGACCTGAAATATCCCATCCAGCTGAGGCAACAATTGACTTGTAATTTCAAATAGTATCACTGTTTGCATTGAGGTCTCTAAATTCAGACTGATTGGTTTCTTTGCAGATCAATTCCTTACATTGCTACAAATAAGACAGCAAGTGCCTTGTTGCTTGCCATGTTAATTTTATTACTTTGTACATTATTAATGTACATTATTGCAAATTACTGCACATTGGTAAATTATTATTGTGTATGTTATTATTCTGGACTTTATTATTCGTTAAGTCTGCACACTGCTAAGTGTGTTTTTAAATGTTGCTGCTGTAACAAAAGAATTTCCCACCCGGGATCAATAAAGTAGTTATTATTATTATTTTATTTAGAGATGCAGCAAAGTAACAGGCTCATCTGGTTCACTGAGCCTGAGCCGCCCAATTAACACCCATGTGACCGATTAACCTACTAACGCGTGCGTCTTTGGAATATGGGAGGAAACCAGAGCAGCTGGATGAAATGCACACGGTCATGGGGAGAATGTATAAGCTCCTCACAGACAGTGGCGGAACTGAGCCTGGGTGGCTTCCACCGTAATACTGTTATGCTAAGCGCTACGATGCCATGCAACCCTCTGCAGGTTGTGCCAGACCTACACTGAATGCTTGCTGTTGCACCATAAGGTGATAAAACCTACTTACAATACGACAAAGTATATTGGGTGAGATTGTGCTCAATCTGGCCTGCTGCCCTCGGTCCACCAGATCCCCCTCCATACCTTCCCAACAGCTGTACTCTCCGAGGCCCTGCAGGAACCGTTGGGTCACAGGAGCTATTGTCACAGTTGTCCTACACCAGGTTAGGGCAGAGCACCATGAACTGCAACTTGGGACGCAGTGGATGCCTGGGTCTCACCTCAGACCTACAGTTGTGCCTTCTGAGAGCATACTGCCATCATAAGCCTTTGAACTACATTTAAATCAACACAGAGAATGCTGGTGGAACTCAGCAGATACGTAGGATGATGACAGATTTACAGCCACTGTGATCTTTCTTGCGCCTCTTCTACTTTTAAATCTGTCTGATAGAGACTTCCAAAAACAAATCAAATAACTGAAATTATTTTTAATGAAATGAAAAAGCTTAAAGTAATAACAATGATTAAAAACCAAAGATAAAATCAAGAAAAAGAAGTGTACTGTTAATGCGCCTCAAGTGAATGGGTTTGTGCGACTGCTAAGGGGCTACTTGCAAAGTATGCTGGACTATATCCACTAGCCTGTCTGACTTCCACATCATAATGCATGCAGGAAGGTGTCAGAGACAGGCTGAGCAGGAAGGAGAATATTACCAGTGATTCACTACAATAAAGCAATAAAAAATACTGACCAATTTGACTCCAGACTAAACTAAAACCACATTTGTCAGGGGTTAATGAGAGGCTATTGCATACTAGGAGTGAACCCTGTGTGGGGGTCAGAGTTAAAAAGTGTGTTATCTATAAAAAGATGTTGTGTCTCCTGATGTGCCCAACTAGTTTTCAGCCTTTTAAAATATAAGAAAAAGCATTTTATCCCACCTGCCCTCACAGTGTATAAAGAAAATGGATGAATATCAGAGCTCTTCTTGAATTTCATACCTCATAGTTTTGAGTGAGATTTGTAATCCATTAATATTACACTAGATTTGACAGCTGCACTTGTTCTCAGTTCATATAAGAAACTGGTAAAAAAATAAAACTGTTCATATTTATTCACAAAAAGATCATTGGCCTTTCAGATCGATTGTGTCAAAGGCCACAGCCCATACTTAAAATTTTGACAAATTCTACAGTTCTGAGATGCAATTAATGAAAGCTTGTTGTATGCAAAAAAGGCAAGCTATGGCACCCACCATCTACCAAAGAATATAAGATTGCTACTGCACCATTTGGAGACACGGCAGTTTTATGCTCTGATAGCCGCGGATAGTGGTAGATGTTGTTTATGTATAAAACCTCCTTGGTTTATTGATGCAGGGCTTTACAGCTGACTGGACACAATTTATTTGACGCGTCCCCCTCAGCATGATTCATAATGATTATTACATGATTTTTTTCAAACATGTTGCACGATGGGAAAAGACACTTCAGAGAGGGTAACGTGCATTTAAAATAAGAATTTATACCACTGGTAGTGCACCTGTTCCATGAGTGCCAAAAAAGACTTGTTTAATAGTCAATGGTTGACAAAGCCAGGTAATAATTATTATTATGCTTGAGAAGCTCCGTTTGTAATGTCACCATTCTCACATAATAAGGCTGACTCTCCTATTGACAGTCACAGCAGTGAGTGGCACTCCCTGGCAATGCAGTATGGGAAATTGTTCATTTAAAATCCATAATGTTTCTTTGAAATATAGTGTTTTCATAAAGAATGTACCAAATATAAACTAGGGGTTTTATGATTCTTATATATCTGCAAAGCACAATCACGCTGGATTTTATCTACGAAAAACCAAAAGAGTGTACTTATAAGGTCTCAATCAGATTTCAGTGGTGATCTATATTTATATATGCGGGGCAGCTCAGAAGTGTAGTGGTTAGCACAATGTTTTACAGTACTAGCAACTTGGGTTCATTCCCGCTGCTACCTGCGAAAAGTTTCTACATGACTGTATGGGTTTCGTCCAGGTGCTCTGGATTCCCCCCACAGTTCAAAAACGTTGAGATTGGTAGGTTAATTGATCATTGTAAATTGTCCGATGATAAGGCTGGGATTAAATCAGCGGGTAGCTGGGCGATGCAGCTCGTAGGGCTGGAAGGGCCCTTTCAGCATGGTATGTTAATAAATAAATAAAATTAAGGACAATTACTGTATACTTTTAAATATCATATGAAATTTATATAAATATCTATGCAATGACTTATCTTCATTCCCACAATTAAAATGGATAAAGCACCATTGCTAAGACTGGTCCAACTTGACTGTAAGCCATATTGCTAAAGAAGAATTTGTGGAACATTCCAATGTTCCTTACAAAATTAAAGAGAACAAAAGCCATTTTTCCTGAAATTGTCCATGTTTGTCCTCAGATTTAGTGTTTATTCCAGGAGTTACTATCTTTATCAAATCTGTGGCTTAGTCACACGGTTAATCATCTCTTTGAAAGAGAGATTATTACTATCATAAAATTCCTGGTGTGTCTGCTCTAGAGCAATCATGTCCTTTCCACAGGGTGGTGGCTAGAACTGCGCAGAGTTACAGCTGGGCCCTAACCAATCTTTTATAATGCTGGATTTTTGATCTTGTTTAATTTGCTTGGCATAGATGAGGAATCAAGAACGGAGCCTTCTTTCTACCATCCCAATATCATAACAACCTAATGATACACTGAAACAACTGGAAAACTCAGAATTTTAAATTCTTAGTAAATTTAGAGAAAAAAATGTATTTTGGCACTGACAATCATAATATCATTGTGAACTTCTTGTTTACAAAGTTGATACATTGATATTCAGCAATTTATCAGGAATCTCCTTTGCCGGTTAGTTGCAGAGATATCAATGAAATGGACAAATTATAAGGTTTTATTTAGTTTGCCCAACGCATTACTGAATCTAATAATTCACAAAATATAAATGTTCATCTCAAAAGAGCAAATTTTTTTCAAGAATCTAAGGTACTAGAGCTCCTGGATCTTTGCTATTGAACTTCCTGATTTCTGAGGAAGCTTCAATAAGTAGATTTTTATAGTTTCCACATTTTACTTGTAGTCAATTTGAAACACACTTTGCACAGATTGACAAAAGGAGACAACTGTCACTTTAAAATCTGGCAACAGTAGCAAGTCTGGATTTGAGTGCTTTGAAATACCGTGAAGAAATGCTGTAGGTGTTTGCAGATGATATAAACTCAAGTAGATGCCAGCACGCAATATGGCAAAAATGATTCAAGCAAATCAACTTCATGGAGCCTCTGTTATTTGCCATCTGGCGCAAAATCAACCAAATGGATCTCTGCATATTCATCTTCATTTGTGAAAATACTCAGGAGAGTGTCATTCTTGGGTAAAAATGCATAAAATATCTATAATGCATAATATTCATGATGTCCTGACACTTGCTGTCTTCTCAATTCATATCATACCTATAGTTGGTTAGATTTAAAGTTAAATAACTGTTTGCCTTGCTGCCATTTTGTTAATATGCATATGTGGTCACTTAATCATTTAAGCTCTTGTGCTTACTGTAGAACTAGTTGCCATGGTAAAATGATAGACATAAAAATGGCACGAAAGCTCTAGTATACCAATGATTTACTCTTTTCCATTTAATAAATAAGGCATGAAATTAGATATTACAAAATTTCCAGTTGACAACACTGGCCCTAGTTTGGAAGTTATAAACATTTGGATAGATCCCTCACTGCAGTTTTGAATAATCTTGAAACTGGGCTTATGTTATTTGAATGTAAGGTGAGGTGAAAGATTAAAGCTAACAGGAACTGCAGCTACCCATCCATCTCAAATGCAGGTAATTGCTAGAACCCTGGAGGAATTTTATCAAGAAACAAACCATAGCTTTGCCACAAAGATGCTATCTGATCTTAAATGCAGTATTGCTGTTGCATTCACTTTGACATGGACAAGGGAAACAAGTAGCTGGTAACCAACACACATGTGGTGATCAAGTTAAATAAGATGCTTACATAAGCGGGACGTTAAGCAAATGAAGTGACACAATTTAATACCGAACCTCATTACTCTACAATGCAACCTTGCATTTTATCATAATTATTCTATTCATAGAAGTAAGCCCCAAAGTACTTCACAGTACAGGGGTGAGAAATCCAGAAAAAAACAGGATAGAAAACAGAGGCACAAAAAAGCTAACAATAAAACAACGCATCTAAAATATTTTCAGGACACAAGTACCAAAGCTGCAAATAAAGGCTCATTTTAAAATTCTCTTTTTTTTGCTGATTGGCTTCTGATTAGACAGCTTGGGGATTTTGGTTAGGTTAAAGAGAATCCATACTCTTAAAATATTGTTGTTTCACGGGTTTTTAACTGGATTGACACGAGTTTTATTAAATACTCTTTCTTGATATTAGTAAGCAGTGGACAAGGCTCACAACCAGATCAGATCAATAAATTAATGAATTGCTCTTCATCATTGCTGGCCTGTAAAATGGGTTTAACTTAGCCTAATATTAATCATGTTCTACTGCTGCTTGCTAATTTAAAATAGATTATTTAATTTTAGGGTATAAATACATTTTCTTTAGATTAAAATTCTAAAGAATATATAAGGCTACTCACACTTTCTCTTGCAACTTTGCTTAACATTATCTTAGTACTTAACTTTTAAAACCGTTTTTAATATACCAGCTCTTTTCATTGGTCTGAGTAACATTACATACCCTGGTCTCTACTGGAGTGATATTCAGAGGTTGCAGAATGTATTCCTTACTCAAAATTTTACTCAGGCTGTGCACATGCACACAGTACATGCATGATCTAACACATCATGTAGTGACAACACACTTATTTACATGTCCTACATTTCTTCCGCACTTAAAAGAAGAAACAAATAAGAAAAACTAAGCTAGTTTCAACAATACTTAGGGGGCTAAATCGAGTATTGTTTTTATTACTGAGATGCTTGGGAAGCTGGAGGTTTGAAGGTAGGTAAGTCACGTGGAGCAGATGGAATACTTCTGGGTTCTGAAAGAGGTAACTGAAGAGATTGTGTAGGCATTAGTTGCAATCTTTCATGAATCATTAGATTTTGGAATGGTTCTGGAGTGACTGGAAAATTGCAAATGTCTCTCCACTCTTTAAGAAAGGAGGAAGGCAGAGAGAAAAAAAATTATACGCCAGTTAGCCTGACATCAGTGGTTGGGAAGATGTTGGAGTCCATTATGAAGGATGTAGTTTCAGGATACTTGGAAGCTCATGACAAATGGAGCAAAGTCAGCAGGGTTTTCTTAGGGTGAAACCTTGCCTGACAAATCTGTTGGATTTCCTTGAGGAAATAACAGGCAAGGTACACAAAGGAGAGTCAGTGGATATTGTGTACTTGGCTTTTCAGGAGGCCCTTGACAAAGTGCCACGTATGAGGCTGCTTAACAAGATACATGGTGTTACAGGAAAGATACTGGCTTGGATAGAAGATTGTCTGATTGGCAAGAGGCAAAGACTGGAAATAAAGAGGGCCTTCTTCTGGTTGGTTGCCAGTGACTAGTGGCGAACTGCAGGATCTGGTGAAGGGAATGCTTCCTTACACGTTATATGACAAAATGGCAGAGCATACTCACTGAGCCTAATTCTGCTCCTATGCCTTACGGTCTTATATTTATAAATTTAACCAATCACCTGTGATGTAACTTCCCTACAATCTTCAGAACTCTACTGGTGTTGCTTGATTTAATGCTGGAAATTCAATAGATGTTAGAGTCTTACAGAATGAAAACAGGCCCTATGACCCACTGCATTCATTTTCCCATATTAGCTCTGTGTCTTTCTCTGCGTTGCCTTTTCAGGTGCCCTGTGTGAATGCCTCTTAAATATAATGATTGTGTCTAATTCTGTCACCTCACCTCAGCATATTCAATGTGGAAATATAGAGATTTTTCATTATGTTATTGATGTAGCAACCATATTTAAGACTCACTGAACATGTTACTTCTTGACTCTTTCCAGTTACTTCTATGTGAGCTCCTCTTCAGTAAGTCAAGGGATCATTTCAGGCGTGTATTCAAACACAAAAACTTCCTCACTGTTCTATGGTGGATCTGCAACAAAATCAGTGCCTGTGTGAGCCATTCCGAATTTGTCCCCAAGACTTGAGAGATAATTCTTCGAACCTTGTTTCTCTACAATGTTTTCAATTCTCCCTTTTCCCATCTGTGAAGTCCTTGGTGACGTCAACACCCAGACCTTATGTGCTCTAAACCACCTCCCTTTGTTGCACGTGTCCTGACACCTGTGATGTTACAACTTGCTTCTTAAGTTTGCTGAATCAGAATCAGTTATGTCCCAAATATTCTGTGCACAACCATTTCTGCAGGACTCTTTCCTGTGGCAGAATGCAGCATTGAATTGAATTTCAAAGGACTACGTTTAAAACATTTATTTTATTGTAAAATCATATCTGCCTTTCATGAACGCTTCTTAGTGCACCTTCAACATCCTGATCTGTCACCTTCTTCAGATGATGCTGAATGAAGAGAAGATGTGAAACCCATACTGTTTTGAAATGGATATATTGGCGGGCCATTAATCAATAAAATCTCATTGGAAGATCAGATATTATGACATTGAATCTGAATTCTTCTGGGGTATGTTAGACCATTAGACAAATGAGCTGAATTAGGCAACTCGGCCCATCAAGTCAGCTCAGCCATTCCTTAATGGCTGATTTATTATCCCTCTCAGCCCCATTCACACTTTAACCTTTGACATCCTGAATAATCTAGAACCTATCAAACTCCACTTTAAGCATACTCAATTACTTGGCCTGTACAGCTGTCTGTGGCAATGAGTTCCACAGATTCACCATCCTCCGGCTAAAAAAAAAGTTCCTCCTCATCTCTGTTCCAAATAGCTGTCCCTCAAATCTAAGGCTGTGCTCTCTGGTCCTAGATTCACCCACTATTGGAAACATCCTTTCCACATCCACTCTGCCTGGGTCTCTCCATATTTGATACAGTATGTTTCAATGAGATCCCCTGTCTTCAGCGAGTGCAGGCCCAGAGCCATCAAATGCTCATTTGTTAACCATTTCGTTCCCTGAATCACTCTCGTGGCCTCCTCTGGATCCCTCTCTTTCTTAGGTAAGGAGCACAAACTGCTCATAATGCTCCAAGTAGGGTCTGACCAATGCCTTAAAAAGCCCAGCATCACATCATTGCTCTTATATTCTAGAGCTTTCAAAATGAATGCTAACGTTGCATTTCCTACTGCTGACTCAACCCACCACTTCTTTGTCCATCTCCCAATCTGCCCAAGTCCTTTTGCAGACTCCCTGCTTCCTCAACTCTACCTGTCCCTCCACTTACCTTTGTACCATCTGCAAACTGGGTCACAGAGCAATCAACTCTGTCATCCAAATCTTTAGCATATAACGAGAAGAGAAGTGGTCCCGATACCAGCAGCTGTGGAACACACTGACAGCCGGCCAAAATAGGCTCCTTTATTACGACTCTGCCTTCTGCCAGTCAGCCAATCATCTATCCATGATAGTATCTTTCCTGTAATAAATCTTGTTAAGCAGCCTCATGTGTAGCACCTTGTTAAAGGCCTTCTAAAGCATGTTCAGTGGTGGTGCATAATCCAGTATAGTTTGTGATCGATATTCACTATCCAGGGCCAGGGGGGCCTTCCTTATTTGCCAAATTTAACTTTCTAAACACAGCAGGTGTGAACTTCTAAATACCGAAGGGTTGTTTCTGAGTTGTGTTAAACCTCCAACTAATATTCTTTATTTAGCTTCTTGTCATACACGGGAGCCAATTTTCAGTTCTTAATGTAAGCTGCGAGCAGTAATCAGTATAAAGTTAAAAGGACAGCTTTGCAAATAAGCACTGTCTACAAAGTACAGGATGCTGACCCACAGCACCTTGGAAATGCAGTGAAAGACAATGGGGATGTTAATTGGCTTGTATCAAAGCAGACCTAGAACTGAACTTTTAGTTCAAGGACCAGATTGATACTATCATTTAGCACATCGAACAGCTGATCTATTAATAGTTGGAAAATCTGTGTAATCAAAGAGTCAGCTTTACAGTATTAATTGTGGGAATCTGAGGGTTCTGACCTCTGAAGCATTCAGACCACCTATGAGAAGAGGTATCTGAAAATAAAATCATATGTTTATGAAGTCACCCAAGTGGTAGGAAAACAGTATAAACGTGAGAGAACGTTGAAGCTTTTTAGAAATGTGCCAAGAGCATCAGGAATAATGAAAGAGAGATTCAGGACTAGAATCCACTCTGCTGCATTCAATCTCTGATGGACAATTGGTTCATCTGCCACTTGTTGGTACGTCTTTTTGACCTATTGTACCTGCATTTTGGAAATCCTCCATGTTTTAGAATAGGACTGTAATTTGGAAATGTTTTGTAAGGTATAAACCTTCTTTCAGCTTAAAATGTACTTTAAGAATGTTATTTAAATTTAAACATGTATCACTGAAAATAAATGAACCTAAATTAAACTACTTAGTTAGCTGGAAGTATCACCTCATTGGTAGGGATGGGGGGGTGAGGTAGGTGATCCACTGATCAAATTGTGAGCATTGGCAGCTAAACTCACAGTGGAGGATAAACAGGGAAGTGAAGTGGTCTTTGAGAAGTAGGGGGCGACAGCAAAATCTCCCTTTTGTGCAGGTATCCTTAGCTACCTAAATCAGATAAGGCTTAATATCTTTGAGCTTAGAACTTCACGGTCAGCAAACCCAACACCATTGCAAATTCACCTCAATCCATGCTGAATGACTGCCTACCAGAGCCCGTACGTTTTCCACTCCTTTTTTGTTTGCAAGCAGCATGACCTTTTCCACATTCAGAGTGTTGCTCTCTGTAGCTGTGAGCGTAGGCCTTAGCAAAGTCTGCACTTGCTAGTTGTCTCTCATGGATCTTCACCAGGCCAATCGACAAATCTAGGAGCTACTAAGTTAACAATGCCAAAATGATCTTAAATCTCCACTTTGTGACCCCATTTCATACAGTCTTTATTTGCGGGTAGCTTGGACCATCTAGTAATGGAAAGGCTTTATATTCTGATCTGAAATTATGCCCAAATCAATCCAATCAATCAAAAAACACTCGTACTTTCTTTCACGCTGCATCCTTCTTCATCAGTTTGGCTGTAAAATTATTCTCTTCTGCGTGTAGAGTTTAGGTTCATTCTCTAAAGTGGAGCAGCATAAAGCAGTCATGTCAATGGGACTCAAAAACATACAGTCATAAGCACTGGAAGAGGCCATTCAGCCCAGCTCATCAGTGATGACCAGCAGGCACCATTCCATATTAATCCCATTCTTGAGCACTTTGTTCAAACACAATTTAGGCATTTTAGAAATCCCTGAAGTGCTTCAGCAAGTATCTTTCCACCATTCTCTCTGGCAGTGCACCCCACTTCCAGGGGTTTGCCTCTCTTCGTATTACCTCTAAATTTCACATGCCTGATCTTAAATTTATGTCTTTGGGTTAAAGCTACCTATGAATTAGGAAAAGGTTCCCTGCAATCTACCAAACTTGCATCCCTCATATATTTCAGGATATACCTCAGTAATGTTCCCTCTTAACTTCCTCTGCCCCAGGGAAAACAGACCTAGCCTCATTACTGAAATGCTGCTTATCAGGCAACATTCTGGTGAATTTCTGTATCCTCTCCAGTGTTTTCACATCCTTCCTCTAGTGCAGAGACCAGAAGAGCATGTAGTACTCCAGCTGAAGTAAGACTGATGATTTAAAAAGTTGGAAAGTAACCTCCCATCTTTGGATTCAGTGCCTCAGCTATTGAAAGCCTTCTTAAAAACATTATCTATCTACACTGCTATCTTCAAGAAACTTCCTCAAATATCCCAACCACTCAGTATAGGTACTGACCTTATAACTACTCTCAAAAATGCATCTCTTGGCATTTATCAGAATTAAACTCCATTTGCCATTTGTCAGCCTATTTTGCCACCACATTGCTATTACCCTGTGATCTAAGACTACCCATTCCTGTACAACACCACTAGTCACAGGCAGCTCAACATCAGCAAGACCAAAGAGCTGATCATTGACTTCAGGAGGAGGAAATCAGAGGTCCATGAGCCAGTCCTGATCAGTGATCAGAGGTGGAGAGGGTCACCAACTTTAAATTCCTCGTGTTTTCATTTCAGAGCATTTGTCCTTGGCCAGGTACGTAAGTGCAATTATGAAGAAAACACAGCAGCACCTCTACTTCCTTAGAAGTTCACCAAGATTCAGCAAAACATATAAAATTTTGACAACCTCAGCAGTGTGAGTTGGAGAGTATATTGATAGGGTGCATCATGGTCTTGTATGGAAACATCTTGAATGGAAAATCCTACAAAAAGTAATGGTTATGGCTCAGCCCATCACAGGCAAAGAACTCCCCACCATTGACACATCTATGCAGAGCGCTGTTGTAGGAAAGCAGCATCCACCATCAGAGACCTCCACCAGCCAGGCCATGCTCCTTCTTTCTGCTGCAACAGAAATCTCAGGACCCACATTGTCAGGTTCAGGAACAGCTATTATCCATCAACCATCAGGCTCTTAAACTAGAGGAGTTAACTTCACTCAACTTCTCTCTTCCATTTACAAAATTGTTCCGACACTTTCGAGGAACTTTCATTTCATGTTCTCAATATTTATTGGCTATTTAATTATTTAATATTATTATTTCTGTATTGGCAGTTTGCTGTCTTTTGCACGCTGGTTGTTTCTCTGCCCTGTGGAGTGTGGTCTTTCATTGATTCTGTTGTGTTTCTTGGATTTACTGTGTATATCACAAGAAAACGAATCTCGGGGTTATATATGGTGGCTTTATGTACTTCGATAATAAATTTATTTTGAACTTTGAAAAGCAGTCTTCTACTTGCATCTTCTGTCTCCCAGGGCAATTTTAGCTCTAATTCACCAACCTACCTTTGATCTCAAGAACTCTACCTTTTGTATCAGTCTCTAATGTGGGACTTTGACAAAGGCTTTGCTGAAGTCCGTGTGTACTACATGTACTGTACAGTACTCATCAATACTCTTAACCTCTCTCACCTTTCTTTTACTTTTTATAAAGCTGAAAAAATCTGTATTTTCTTTTATATTGTTGCCTAGCAGCTTACCTTCATATTTCATCTTTTCTTTCCTTATGGCATCTGTTGGTTACCTCCTGTTGGTTTTTAAAAGCTTCCCAACCGTCTACCTTCTCACCAACTTTTAGTCTATTATATGCCCTCTCTTTTGTTTAAATGCTGTCCTTGACTTCCTTGTCAGCGATGACTGACTCATCCTTCCTTTAGAATACTTCTTCATCTTTGGGATCTGTTTATCTTGCACCTTCCAAATTGCCCCCAGAAACCCCAGCCATTGCTGATTTGCCATTATTCCTGCTGGTATCCCCTTTCAATGAACTTTGGCCAGTTCCTCCCTCGTGCCTCAGTAATTCCCTTTTCTCCACTGGGAGACTGAAACATCTGACTTTATCTTCTACCTCTCAAACTGCAGGGTGAATTCTATCATTTTATGATCACTGCCCCCCTAAGGGTTTATTTACCTTAAGCTCCCTAATCAAATCTGGTTCATTACACAATATTGAATCCAGAATTATCTTTCCCCAGTGGGTTCAATCACAAGCTGCTCTCAAAAGCTATCTTGCAGACATTTTACAAATTCTTTCTCTTGGGATCTAGCATCAACCTGATTTTCCCAATTTCCTGTTGTAATTTACATCCCACATCCTCCCTATTGTTTGGAGGCCTGTATAAAAGTCACATCAGGGTCTTTTTACCCTTGCAGTTTCTTAACTCTACCCACAAAGATTCAAAGGATCAAAGGTTCAAAGTTTCAAATGTTCATTATTATCAAAGCATGTATCGATATACAACCCTGAAATTTGTCTTCTCCAGATAGCCACGAAATAAAGAACGTGAAAGTCATTCAGAGAGAAACATCAACCCCCTCCCCACGCGCAAAAAAACAGCAATCCAATCATCAACCGCCCCTCTCCCCACAAAAAAAACAGAACAGGAACATCAACCCCCAAAAACCATCCTTCCCTCGCACAACAAAACTAACAGAACACAACAGAACATCAATCCACAATCACCCTCCTCATGATTAGCAAAACAGAAAATGAACAGGCAATGAAAACACGGAATATAAAAACCTTAAGGAAAAAAGACCACAGTCCATAAACACAGAACCACAATACCATCCTACAACATCACCAACATTCATTGAAAGAGAGGGACACCACACGAGCCAAAGCGGGCTACCCACCTGTCACAGTGAGCCACACAGCGAAAGAATTCTACATCTTCCAATCCTGTCAGCTCTTTCTAAGAAATTGATTTTAGCTTTAACCAACAGATCCACCCCACTTCCTCTGCCTACTTGCCTGTCCTTTGTTTGTTAAGCTCTCCCACTACTATCTTCTTTTTCCCATGACTCTGTGATGCACAGAACATCATACCTGCCAATCTTTAACTGTGCTACAGGATCATCTACCTCATTCCATTTACTGTGTGCATTCACCTTCAGTCCTGTATTCATCATCCTTTTCAATTTTGCCCCCATGTTACACTTCAACTCATCCCATTGACCGCAATTTTTCCCTATCAACCGCTTGTCTTTCCTCATAGACTCTCTACACACTGCATCTGCTTGTACATGCAGTGGAACTCCATTTCTCATCCCTCTGTAAATTAGTTTAAACCTTCTCCAACAGCTCTAGCAAACCTGCACCCCTCCCCCAACAATATTGGTTCCCCTTGGGTTCAGGTGTAACCCATCTAGTCCACTTCGTATGGGCCATACCTTCCTCAGAAGAAATCCCAATGATCCACAAATCTGAAACCCTGTACCTTGCACCAATTCCTCGAGCACACATTTATCTGTCAAAACATCTTATCCTTCCTCTCTGTGAGACGCAGGATTACTACCCTGGAAGTCCTGCTTTTCACCTTTCTACTTCACTTGATAGATTCAATAATAATAACAGTCTATGCCTCACTGTCAGCAAAGCAAGAGAGATGATTGTTAACCTCAGGAAAAGGGGGTGGGTGGTGCTGTACATGTTCCTGGTTACATCAGGGCGCTGAGATTGAGAGTGCTCAAAGCTTTAACCCCAGGAATGAACCTCACCAATAACTTAACCTGGTTCAACCACAAGGATGCAAAAGCCAAGAAAGTGCACCAGTTTGCATCATAGAAAGCGTCCACTCTGGATGCCTCACGGTTTGGCATGGTAACTAAGATCACAAGAAACTGCAGAGTTCCCACCACACAATGGAAACCAGGATTCCCTCCATAGTCTTTATCTAGACTGCTTGTTGCCCTGGTGAAGCAGTCAACATGATCAGGAACCCCAGCCAACTCAGACATTCACTCTTCTCCCCACTGCTGATCGAGATGGTGTCAGCCCTCGGGCAACAGCTTCTAGACAGCAGATCTCTCCAATTATTTCAACTTTTCTACACCTTCGGCTTGTTCTTTTTGTTTTGCTTGTGCTCCTGAAACTGCTGGAACTCGATCGAAGAACCCAGCGCTATGCTGTGTCCAGAGAGCTGCCCCGTGGAGATTAGAGACGGGGGTGGGGGGGGCAGCTAAAAGGACCGAGAACACAAGCTAGCTCGGGGGAAAGATCAGAGATGAGGCGCGGGGTCATAAATGACTCCAACTCGAAGCAGCGAGGAAGATTGGAACATCGAAGGGAATGGGGAGTGGGTCAGCGATGGGTCCCAACAGAGATGGTCTGCAGCCTGGATTGGCGGCATTTGGACCAGGGTTGGTGGTCACTCTTAACAGGGGAACTGAGTTTGTGCAGCTTTTCTCCTCTTATACAAGCAAACGGATGTTTCAGATATTCTGAGATCCATGTGATTATTGCATTGTACTTAATACTGGTTTCCTTCAGTTTTCTGGTGCTTTCTTTCTTGTCGATGACTGATGGGCTGAGTGATCTGTTAATTCTTTACGTGTGGGAGGGGTGTGAGGGTTTTGGTGCTGGCATTGCTGTTTTTCTCTGCAGGGGAGGGGAGAGTTGATGCTAATGTCGCTGTTCTTTCTGTGGGGGAGGGGAGATTTGATTGTAATGTTGCTGTTCTCTTCTGGAGTGAGAGGGGTCAGAGATTGTTATTGTCCCTGTTTTTTTTTTGCGGGGAGGGGAGATTTGATGGTAATGTCGCTTACTTTTCTGCGTGAGGGGGTCGGGGTTTGTTGTTGTCTGTGTTTCTTTCTGTGGGCGAGGGGAGATTTGATGCTAATGTCACTGTTCTTTTCTGTGAGTGGGGGGGTCAGGGATTGTTATTGTCCCTATTTTTTCTATAGTGGAGGGGGAATTTGATGCTGTTGTCACTGTTTCTTTCTACAGGGGAGGGGGGATTTTCGGGTCTGCAAGTTTGGTTTCTTTTCATTTTTGTGCTGGAAGTTGATGTCCTTCCTTTCATCAACCCCAACGTCTTTGTGGATTTCATGGCTATCTGGAGAAGATGAATATCAGAGTTGTACTGTACATGCATACTTTGACAATAAAATGAACCTTTAAACCTTGGTCATTGGGAAGAAGTTAAAACAATCTGAAAGGAGGGTCCACCAGTCTCAAGGACAGTGTCTATCCTGCTGTTATGAGACAATGAGCAAGCATCTTCTAAGCTGAAGATGAACTCGTAACCTCACAATAAACTTGACTATCTGCTTGCAAGGCATTTTTTTCTGTAACAGCAACTCTTCATTCTTCATTCTGCTATTGTTTTCCCTTGTACAGTGTTGTAATTAAATGATCAGTACAGATTGACTGCAAAACAAAGTTTTTCACTGTACCTTTCTCGCTGACAATAATAGACTAATTTACCAATTTACCTCAGGTTAGCATAAGGGGTTTAAGAGACTCTTAGCTAAGCACATGAATATGCAGAGAAGGGAGGATTATGGCCATTGTGTGGGGAAGAGGGATTAAATTAATTAAGAGTCACTGGTTTAATTAGTTCAACATAACATTGTGAGCTGTAGGGCCTGTCCTGTGCTGTGCTGTTCTATGTTCTATGAAATAGATTTTGGTCCATCAGGGAGTCCCTGGGCTATGGGGAACGAGCAGAAAAGTGAACCTGTTTCCAGGTTCAGATCTTGCTGAATGACAGAACAGACTCAAGGGGCTGTGTCGCCTAGTCCAACTCCTGTCTCCTATTGTGCTTCTCGTGCCCTTACATCACAAAAGTACTTATCAGACATCATTCTGGCTTCCAGTCTTAGATCCAGCCTTACATGCTAAGGCTATACACTCTTTCTTTCTAAGCCTAAAGCATTTTACTGTTGTAAATAGGTAAGTATGCGATGGGTGATCTACATTACATTAGTGAAGCTTTTCCCAACAGCCCTGCCTTTTGTGCCATACTTCCTCATGTTATTTGAGCTTAGCATCGGCTCTCTCACTTTTACTACCTTTATCTGCCCATTCACAGCATTAGCACTGACATTTTGTACGGCACCTCTAACAATGTGGCCATTTTAGCTGCACACTTAACCATTTAAATTGAACTTCCTCACCTAAACTTTCTTTCTGTACTTTTTTACAATTTCCAAAGGTGTCTCTTGAAGTGATTCTCCAGGCTCCCAGCCACTTCCACAAGTGAAATACAGTATCCGTTTTCTTTCCTGAAATCAAATATCTACAAAAATAACAATTGTATGCATCTCTATAAATAAGACTGCTCCCTTACACTCTAGATTGTCTTTCTTTTGAGCAGGCGCACTGTCAATCTTGCCCTCAATTGTCCAGTAAGATGGTGGAGCACTCAGAAGCAGTGGCCTCTCTGGTTCCAAACAAAGGTGCAAATGTTCATACTTTACATCCTTTTTACAACTAGAAGACACTGCTAGTCACAAAGAACATCGAGTGCTGTACGTCTGTCCCACTAGCACGTTGCTCGATAACAGTGGATCTGGACTTGTTACGCACCGTGCTACAGCCTGCTTCTGACGCTGAGGGAAGGAAGGGTCAGAGGCAGTGCACGATCCAAAGGGTGGTGTGGGAGATTGGCTTTGAAGTTTTTATTGTGATGGCAAGACCCCCCCTTGTACGTCGACACTGCCAGTCTGATTCACTGGTTCTTTGGTGAGACTGGTGGCAGGAGAGCTGCACAGCCTCATTTTTGGCGTGGAGTAGGCCCTCATGCTCCAGGGTCCAGGGTCACCTGTTGCAGTTGCCAGGAAAAGACACTCCAGAGCTGGCTGTGTGCTGCTGGGTTGGGGGCTGCCCCCCAATTGTGCTGCCCTCCAGTGTCTGCTCGATGGAGGACAAGCTGGATTGCATTCATATGCGGCCGCACTTGCGCTGTACGAGGATTGCTGCGGGTTTGTTCTTGCGGAAACGTGGCCTGGACAACATCCATACACCATTAATCTACAGTGGGCATGACGCTCAGGGCTTGGCTACATTATTATTTTTTATATACTACTCTTTTGTAACTGTATGTTATTTTTACTACCATAATTTTATGTGCTCTGTGTGACCGTTGGTACTGTGTTTTGTGCATTGGTCCCAGAGGAAGGCTGTTTCAGTTGGCTCTATTCATGTGTATGGTTGAATGACAATTAAACTTGAACTGGAACTTGAATTTCAACAACATCTTGATCCATTCAGTTTAAGGACTGAAGGGCTTGCATGCTTAATCATAATGTCAAAATTCCCTTTATAGTTATTTTGGTTCTGGCTGCCATCTTGTACTGCTTTAACAATAAAAAAGGATTATATTAGACAATCAGCATGCTCTACACTTTTCTCCTCCAGTGCTCCAGTCTAGAGTCCATCATTTAAAACCGCATTTTGAAGTTTCTATGAATTCTCAGATCCAATTTACCACAATCACTCAATGTATTCAATAGATGTTACTTCAATCAGCCCTGATTCTTTTCTATGCCATCTATTTTCAGGCTGCTATATATTCCCTTTTAGTTGCTAATCTCATGGGAGCAATATGCAGAGAGTGCAGAGTAATGCATCATGGTCTGATAGTCAATTCAAATGCGCAGAAATATAAGAAGATACAGACAGCTGTAAACTTAGCCCAATACATCACAGGCGTATCCCTCCCCACCACTGCATGAGGTGCCGCCTCAAAAAAGCAGTCCCTATAATTGAAGACACCCTGCAACACCATCACCATCTGGAGCATGCTGTCTTCTTACAGCTATGATTGGGCTGGAGGTAAAGAAACCTGAAGTTCCACATCATCAGGTTCAAAAACAGATACTTACCTTCAACCCTTTGATTCCTGAACCAACTTACACATCACTGAACACTACCTCAGAATAGTCACCCTATAACCACTTTGACCACTTTGTATGACAATGAACTTTGTCTAATTTTGGTTCTAACTGTTGTTCTTTCCAGCACAATTCTTGTATGATTTGTGTTTAATTTGTATTTTTCGTCTGTATATTGTTTCTCTAATGCTGTGTGCTTGTGAGTGTTGCTGCAAGGAAGTCTTTTCCATTGTTGTACATACAAATACTTGTACACATCGCAATGAAATTGAACTTGACTTGATTTGATGAACTGGATTGAGAAACGTAGGTCTCTGATGAAGAGTCTTGGCCTGAAACATTGACTGGTTTTTCCTCTCCATAGATGCTGCCTGAGTTCCTCAAGCACTTTGTGTGTATTGCTCAAGATTTTCAGCATCTGCAGAATCTCATGCATTGAAAATTTACCTGCATATCTTTGCTACATTCCGCAGTTATTTATGTTGTGATGAAGTTATGCTGCAGTTTTATAAAACTCTGATTAGTCTGAACCTGGAGTATTGCATAAAGTTTTCATCACCCTATTAGAATAAAAAGGATTTTGAGGCTTTGGGGAGGGTGCACAAGAGGGTTACCTGGATGCTGCCTGGATCAGAGGGCATGTGCTATAATGAGAGGTTGGACAAACTTGGTTTGTTTTCTCTGCAGTGGCAGAGGCAGGAGGGAGATCTGATAGGGGTTTGTAAGATTCTGAGAGGCACAGATAAAATAGACAGACAGTATCTTTTCCCTGGGTTGAAATGTCTAACACCAGAGGGTATGCATGTCAGGTGAGAGGGAGTAAGCTCAAAGGAGATGTGAGTAGCAAGTTTTTTTTTACATAGAGATTGGCGGGTGCCTGGAATGCGCTGCCTGGGGTGGTTGTAGAGGCAGATACATTAGAGATTTTTAAGAGATATTTCAATAGGTACAGGAATGTGAGGAGAATAGAAGGATGTAAGGATCTGGACATTGTATAGGAAGAGGAAATTAGTTTAGTTGACCATTTGACTACTAATTTATTTGGTTCAGGAAAGCGTTGTGGACTTGTTCTTGTGTTTTACAATTCTATGTTCTATGTAATTGACCATATGGTGTCAGTGATAAACTCTCATTAATTGGCCCATTTGGCCCACCTTTGATCTTTTCATAGGTTCAGCTAACAAGAAAACACTTCTATTTTTCTAAGCTAATAGCATAAATTTAAAAATCTGTCACATAAAACTCTCTAGAATAAGTAAACCATTGTGTTCTTTTTTAGAATATGTGTTTTTGTGCCATTAAACAGATGTATACACAGGACATTAAAATTCTGTCCTTTTGAATGATTTCACTTCTGGATCACTTTCATAATGCGTCAACTATACTTGTGAAGCTTTTGCACAGGTGTCCATTGAAAGACTAGTTAACTTGTTCAGACTTTGCAGAGGGGAACAGATTCAGTATTGAAATTTAAAATAGGGTCACCAACATCCAGTGATCATTGGTTTCAACACAAATAGCAACTATTCTTGGAAGCTTAAGGTTATATCTTTTTACATCTACACCAAATGAAACAAATGGCTTTCAAAAGTCGAAGAATGTTTCATTCTGAAGCTAACATTTCACTCTCATCCAAAGAAAACGAAAATGATATGTGAATTTTGTACTAGTGTTAATGATATGTGAGTAATCGTGACTAAATTGATCTCCAAACTGCTGGTTGCCTGACGTAACAAGGACATATAGAATGAAACGAATTTGGGCTCAAGTGATGTTTTAGTTTTGAATAATTGAGTGAGTCATTTGCATTCAGGAATTGAGGTACTGAATGAAAGAAAATAACTGGTTCCTCTGTGAAAACTACAACCAGAATTTGATGCCATTTCCCTTGCTTTGCTTTAATTGTACTCCATTTTGATAATACTATTATATACTTGTTCAATTTCAAGCATGTTCAAATATGCTGAGAAGGTCCAATAAAATTCAGTGACCATCTGAAGATAACTCTGGGGAACTAACCACATTTCTCCTGTTTCAGTCTTGAGTACTTGGACAGTTCTCTTCATGAGAAGAGAAATATTCACTTGAAGGGCTTTCATAAGATAACTTCCATCTGACCAATGTCCATTTTGCTACAGGCACTATCAATTGTAAGTTAAAATTAATTTCTAAAGTGTAAATTCACAATATCTGATATTGAACAAGTCATATGGCTCTCAAGAAGAATGTGTGCAGCATCTTACGCAGCAAGAACGGCTTGTATTTACGTTGTGCCTTTAACATAGCAACATACAATAACTCTAGGCCCAGGGGGTTCACAAGAGCATTATCAAACAAAATTGGACACCAAGCCATGCAAAAAGATATTATGTGACTTAAACTTGATCAAAAGGGAACTTCCTGAAAGGAGAGGAGTGGCAGAAAGGTGGAGTGGCTTGGGGAAATCTAAGAACATGTCAAGAGATGAACATTTGATCAATAATAACAGCAATACTTACAGCACCTTTGACTTGGTAAATTCCCAAATCACTTCATAAGAACATTCTAGCTATCAAATTGTCATCACTTCCACTCTATTCTGTCTTCAAGTGCTGAACTGGGTACAGAAGCAAATGGAAGAGATTGTCAAGATTCCCATGCAACGTTCTGTTGATATTCTATTTGTTAAATGAGGAAACCAGGTATCCCCAACCAATCATTTGACACAATGTTCATTCAATGGTAAATCAGTAAAAACACGTCCATTAACAACAAGGATGCAAGATGTAACCATTACTCTTAAAGAAATGCTGTTTCAAGGGAAAATGATAAAGCAGTCATTTAGCTATCTCTTTGTTCACACAAAACAATGGGGTTCAAAATGCCAAGAGAAAAGACAGAACAGGCGTTGGAGAGAAAGAGTTGAGTTAAAGGAGGCTGACGGTAGCTTATAGAGGTGTATAAAATCATGAGGGGTTAACGATAAAGTGAACACTCACAGTCTTTTTCCCAGGGTAGAGGATTCTAAAACTAGAGGACATACCTGTAGGTTTAAGATGAGAGGGAAAAGATTTAAAGGAGTCCTACTGGGGCAAGTTTTTCACAGAAAGGGTGTAGGGTATATAGAACAAGCTGCAGAGGAAGCAAAAGAGGTCAGTACAATTACACTTAAAAGAAACAGAATCAGATTTATGATCACTGATAAATAATGTGAAATTTACTGTTTATGGCAGCAGTACAGTGCAAAGATATAAAAAATCTATAAATTGCAAAAAAAAAGCGCAAAAGTAGTTTTTAGACAGGTGTGAAGAGAGGAAAGGTTTGAAGGGATACGGGTCTACCACTGGCAAATAAGAATAGTTCACATGGGCAAATTAGATGTCAGGCCAAAGGGCTTGTTTCTGTGCTGGGCCACTTTGTGACACTGATTCTAAATCTTGGCCTGTTAGTATTGGCAACCAATGCAACAAATCTGGATCTTGTGCCTGCATTAAATATCCACATGTATATGTGCGATGGGAGAAAAGGAACATGAATCTATTCTGAAATTTTCCACAGCATATGTTCCAGAATTTAATGGCAACTAATGAAACAGGTTATTTAGCTTAGCTCTATCAACACATGGCAGTTTATGATGTTTCTCAAATATAATCCATCCATCTAAATAGGCAGAAATTGGGTTAGTGAACGTAAATTTAAACTTGTGGAGCAATTTGATGCCATGTCACTTTCTAGACTAATCCAAGATAATAATGCAAAATTTCTTATCCTGAAATGTGGACTTCGAAATGAAACCAGTCAACTTTAATCAAAAGCCTATTGAATATGAAGCACAATACTTAATAGATTATAATTCAGCATGTGATGGTACTAATTCATTTTCACGGATATAACAGAAATGCATGCTGTAGATTGGAAAAATTGACACCAATAAACAAAGAACACCTTTTTGGGGAGTTTAATAATAAAATATGGGCAAATGTTCTCCTCACACTAATGAGACAGGATCTTTGCCAACTTTGCATGAAGCCAACCTAATTAACTACAGTAGGCAAGCTTCCAGTGCTGATTGCTCTCAACGCTAGGTAGAATTGTATAAATCACCAAAAGGCTGCAGGCAACATTTAAAGGGATGTCACCTAAGTAACCACGATGACTCGTACTTTAGAAAGTAAAGGCATGCAGCCGTATCATGCATGCTGAACTATATTGTTCTTCAGTCAGTGAGTGCTTGTTCAGATATGGCTGCAATTTTCAATCCAAGTAAACACAAGAATTTAGTGACTGATAAAGGTCAACTCCCAAAGGGCTTGCAACACGGATGGCAATTTGCAAAGCCTCTAGCTCTGTCCGTGTTTAGGATGACTTGGCAAAATGCATAGACTTGTACATGTACACATAAACATTGTATATGAATTTCTGAATATCATCACACAAGACTCCAGGGGTTTGAAGCTCTGAGGTTTTGGTTACCTAGCTGTACACAGTCTAGCATCCATCTTCAAGGACGTCCACCATCCAGGCCATGCTCTCTTCTCACTACTACAATCAAGCAAAAAGTACAGGAGCCTTAGGTCCCCCACCACTAGCTCCAGGAACAATTATCACCCTACAACTATCATGCTCCGGAACCAACACAGATAACTTCACTTACCTCAACTCTGTACAGATTCCTCAACCTATGAACTCACTTTCAAGGACTCTACAACTCATATTCTCAGTGTTATTTATTTACTTATGCCCAGAACTTCCTTTCTGCCAATCTCTAACTGCTTAATTTGTCTCCCTTTGCCCATTGTTTTTGTCAGTCTTTGTCTGTGTTTAGTTCTTTAAATTAATTCTATTATGTTTCTTTATTTTCCTGTAAATGCCTGCAAGAAATGAATCACAAGGTACTATATGGAGACATGCTTGCACTTTGATAATAAAGTTAATCTAAACTTTGATGGAGCGTCTTTCCGCTCTGTTTCAGGATGGAGTTGGAATGAGCTGCCATAAAATCAATGGCTTCCTGCAATGATGCCTGTAAAACCTGAAATTCCTGGGAATGTTCAGGAAGTCAGTTTCTATAGAAAGAGATACCTGTTTCAGTATAAAGACCCTTGATCAGAAAAGATTGGAGTGACTGGGCTTGTATACTCTGGAATTTAGAAGGATGAGAGGGGATCTGATTGAAACATATAAGATTATTAAGGGATTGGACACGCTGGAGGCAGGAAGCATGTTCCCGTTGATGGGTGAGTTCAGAACTGGAGGCCACAGTTTAAGAATAAGGGGTAGGCCATTTAGAACAGAGATGTGGAAAAACTTTTTCACCAAGAGAGTGGTGGATATATGGAATGCTCTGCCCCAGAAGGCAGTGGAGACCAAGTCTCTGGATGCATTCAAGAGAGAGTTAGATAGAGCTCTTATAGATAGCAGGGTCAAGGGATATGGGGAGAGGGCAGGAACGGGGGACTGATTGTGTATGATCAGCCATGATCACAGTGAATGGCGGTGCTGGCTAGAAGGGCTGAATGGCCTACTCCTGCATCTACTGTCTATTGTTTAAAATATTTCCAGCGCTTCTTTTTCTCACGTCAGATTTCCTGCACCTACAGTTTTTTGATTTGCCTTGAATAATGTGGATGCCTATAATCCATTCAAGCTGTAATATTCACTTCTGGCAAGGTACAATGAAATTAAATTATCTATCTTGGAAAAGAGATACTCAGTCTCCTCCTTTGTACAAGAGTGCAGTGCAAACTGTTAATATCCTCAGTGCAAAACAAGATTTATAACCATCAACATTTCACCAGTCACTTCCTACTTGGTCTGAGGTTGGAGCTATGATTGTTCAGTTTGTCAGGCTATGGTGATGAGTACATTTGTGAAAAAGAATCATACTGGCGGTCACTGAGATTCTGGTGAGAATGCAGTTTTTCCTTTCTCCGTGATGCAAGTTGGCACTGGTGACCAATGCCAATGTTTTGCAGACAGCTCACAATATTTCTCGATATGCTAGTAGATAGACTTTTTCTGATCTACAGTCGCTGCAGTCTGCAGTCTGTAATTTCGCTTTTAAGGATGTACTTTTGAACCAACCGAATGATCCAGTGCTTTACTGATCTCCTGGGGGATTTGGCAAAATTGGTTCCTCCATTACTCCAGGCCAACTAAGGCTTTGAGCAAGATTAAAATCGTTGAGGATGAAAATAAACAGGTATTCAGTGTCCAGTCTCCCTCTCCTGTCGCTACTACCATCAGGCGGGAGGAGTCTTGGGCCCCATGCTGCTAGGTTGTGGAACAGTTGTTGCTCTGCAGCCATCAGGATCCTGGGCTGGCTTCACTCGCCACAACACTGAACCGGCTCCACAGCTCCGGAACTCACACAAAGTGCTGGAGCAACTCAGCAGAATCTATGGAGCAGAGTACAGTGGATGTTTCGGGCTGGGATCCTTCAGCAGGACTGGAGTGGACACAGCTGTGGACTCACTTTCATGGTCCACGTGTTTTTGTTTATTTCTGTTTTACTATTTATGAGATTTCGCCTCTTTTGTAAATTGGTCTTGTGTGGGTTTTTTAGTGAATTCTATTGTGTTCTTTGTTTTGTGAGTACTTGTAAGAAGAAGCACATGATATACATGCTTTGATAATAACTTTGACAAAGTCTCTTCAATGACACACTGGGTAATAAGACTTTCTGCTGATAGACCTACCCAGTCCCCTCTCTCTCTCTCTCTCTGTCTCTCTCTCTGTCTCTGTCTCTGTCTCTGTCTCTGTCTCTCTCTCTCTCTCTCTCTCTCTCTCTCTCTCTCTCTCTCTCTCTCTCTCTCTCTCTCTCTCCTATGTCTATCCTGTTTTATGTGTCTTTTTTAATTGTTCAAGCTAAACTTAGTTCTACAGATGCCAAAAATTAATGTTGACCTATCAACAAAGATGTGTCGCATCCTCAACCAGCTGATAACTTGTATGCTTTTCTGCTAAAACATCGAATAATGAAAGAGCTAGATTGAGTAGATGTGAAAAGAATGTTTCCTATTGGGGGGGAGTCTAGGACCAGAGGGCACAGCCTCAAGAGGGATGTCCATTTAGAACAGAGATGAGGAGGAATTTCTTTAGCCAGAGAGTGGTGACTCTGGGGAATTCATTGTTGCATATGGCTGTGGAGGCCAAGGCCGTACATTTCAGTACACCTCCAGCAGAGGTTGATAGTTTCCTGATTTGTAAAGGCTTCAAAGGCTACAGCGAGAAGGTAGGAGAATGGGATTGAGAGGGAAATAAATCAGCCATGATGGAATGGTGGAGCAGACTCAATGGGCCAAATGGTCTAATTCGAGCCATATTGTCTTTTGGTCTCATTGTCGTAAAATGTCACTGTTGTAGCTCTTCCTGCTTTGTAATGGATACCCAGCTATGCAAGGTTAAAGATAACAGTAACTGGGATTGCTGAATATCAAAATGACAATATAATCATCAAATTGATAAAGAAAGGGAAGCTGGAACATGAAACTAAACTGGTAAAGTACATAAAAACAGACTATAAAATCTCTTATGAGTACATAAAAAGGAAAGGGAAAGGACTAACAAGGACAGACAAAAATGGTCTGTCATGCAGAGGAAGATTAAGTAGGTTAGGCTTCTTTTCTCTGGAGTTTCGAAGAATAAGAGGTGACCTCGTTAAAAGGTGTAAAATCCTTAGATGGCTTGGCAGACAGGTATTGGTCATCACTGACCAAGAAACCTACTTCCTGACCAACTGGGAAAGAAGACTTCTCAATCCTTTCTCTCCCGTTAATTTGTCCTACTCTATGCAGCCTCTGTTCTGATACCAAAAATAAGCACAAACAACATCAAAATCATGCAGCATTCTTACAGCTAAAAGAAAAATTACACCTGTCTAAAAATCTAGAACCTAAGGTCACTAATTCAAAGTAAGGAGGAAGCCCTTTAGGGTTGAAATGGAGAGAAACCTCTTCACCATGAGGATGGTGAAATCTTGAAACTTACTATACCAAAGGGCTTTGGAGGCTCAGGCACTGACTGCAGTCGAACAGAGATTGATTGATTACTAGCTATCAAAGGAATCCCGTGATTTGGAGAAAAGGCATGAAAATGGTGTTTGAGCTGGAAGAGGAGCCATAATCTTGCTGAATGATGAAGCAAGCTTGAGGATTCAAATGACCCATCCCTGCTGAACTGTTCCAACTCAGCAAAGTACACCAGTTGAAACCATAATCTGCAGCAGACAGCATTAGTGCATACACCATCACTTTACCAGGATTAAGAGAGCTTTACATCAGAAGTGTGCATGTACCTGTGGAACTCATTGCCACAGAAGGCTGTGGAGGCCACATCATTGCATATATTTAAAACAAAGTTTGATAGGTTCTTGATTAGTAAGGGAAGCAAAGGTTATGGGGAAAAGGCAGGAGAATGGGGTTGAGAGGGATAATAAATTCCAGAATGGAATAGAGGAGCAGACGCAATGGATCAAAATGACCTAATTCTGCTTCTATGTCTAATTGTAGACAGCATCCATGGTATTCAAATTAACCCCAATATTTCCCTATTTAACTCTGCATATATAATACAGACATACAGACTATTAACCATATAACATATAACCATATAACAATTACAGCACGGAAACAGGCCATCTTGGCCCTTCTAGTCCGTGCCAAACGCTTACTCTCACCTAGTCCCACCTACCTGCACTCAGCCCATAATCCTCCATTCCTTTCCTGTCCATATACCTATCCAATTTCTTTTTTAAACGACAAAATCGAACCTGCCTCTACCACTTCTACTGGAATCTCGTTCCACACAGCTACCACTCTCTGATTAAAGAAGTTCCCCCTTATGTTACCCCTAAACTTTTGCCCCTTAACTCTCAACTCATGTCCTCTTGTTTGAATCTCCCCTACTCTCAATGGAAAAAGCCTATCCATGTCAACTCTATCTAACCCCCTCATAATTTTAAATACCTCTATCAAGTCCCCCCTCAACCTTCTACACTCCAAAGAATTAAGACCTAACTTGTTCAACCTTTCTCTGTAACTTAGGTGCTGAAACCCAGGTAACATTCCAGTAAACCTCCTCTGTACTCTTTTTAATTTGTTGGCATCTTTCCTATAATTCAGTGACCAGAACTGTACACAATTAAGAAGAAATATAAATACCACCTATCATTAAAGGGATAATAAAATTCCAGAAAACTGTATAGGATTATTCACAAAAAGACAAGTTATTACACCTCAGGATAGAACTACACATTTGGTTTTTCAGGGATCACAAATCATTCTTGCCATGGGTAAATGGCAACACAGAGTAATCCTGTTTTAAGTGGATGGGAGATGACATTTCACTTAACTTAATTGAAATGCAAAATGTAAGTAAATATTTCATGCAAACTGAATTACAATACTTCAACCTACCCTGAAAGCCTTAATGTAGATGACAATTTGGTTTTACACCTGAGTACTCTTGGACTGCCAAACTTGACTTCCAGGAACATAATTTGCTCTTAAATCCAGGAGTTCTTGATGTTATTACTGTGAGTAAAAATGTCCATCTCCACAGGACTGACATCAGATATTATATGTTACTTTCAAGATGTTCATATTCAATGTACATGATAGAGTGGATCTTGCAGAAAATAAGTTGATTGAAATACTTCACATGCTTCCCTTGAAAGACCTATATGTATGCAGATCCCATAACAAAGTGCAATTATATTCACCTCTGTCAATCTTTTCCTCAACTCTCCTGGAGCTGCTAACTCAGACAGATTCCCAGATACTGATGTTACCAGAGTGGAGTTTGTTCTCTATGACATTGAGGATGTGCATACGTATGAAGAAATACAACTGACCTTCATCCTATTCTTAAATGAAGTTCAAACACGTGCATTTTCAAATCGGGCCACTAGATAAGGATTTAGAGCAAGAAACTGACCTACATTTTCATTTCCTGCCCCCCCATGCATTAGAATTATTGTTGCGTCCTAATTGTGTTTCTAGTTGAGATGGGCTGACTGACTCATTAAAGTATGCTACAACGTGCAAGTGAAAACAATACCAACTTTTGGTCCAAGAGTCAAAAGCACTTTTCTCTAATTTGGAATAATTATAGGTACCTTCTCATTATGTCATAGAAAGTCATTAAAGTGATCTTAGAATCAGTGATTCTGAAAATTAGAAAAAAGGTGCAAAGACTAACATTTGGTAATTATACATCACAGCAGTTCTCTGTCACTGAAAGGTTAATAACATTGTTTTTTTTAGTTCTTCCCAGTCATTGGAAAATGTCATAATTCTTAGATATTTATGTGATTACTCCAAAATTGTATGGATTGGAAATAATATCAGACTTGTAAATGGAAATAAGTCACTTCTATCTTTGAAGTTAAAAGTCTGGAATTGTAAGCAAAAAGCTTAACAATTATTTCATGCAGCATTATTTTTCACACAGACCTGGTAAAAATCACTAATCATTTTAGATATACTTATTCACCTCATGCCAATTATACAAAGATCTTTCTTGTACTAAAGAAAAGAGGTTTGAATGTTATTTGAACCTATTTTGAAGTCTTGGGTATTTATCGTCCTGCGCAGATATAAAGATCATAAACAGTGCAGGCAACGAGATACTGTTAGTCTGAGGTCATTAAAACTGAAAATGCTGGAAATGCTCAGTAAGTCAGGCAGACCCAATAGAAAGGAGCTTCAGATTCATATTCAGAATAATTTATCACATTACATGGAAATATATAGTGAAATTATTCATTTGCGTAAACAACCAACACACCTAAGAATGTGCAGGGGACTGGCATTCCACCATACGTTCCAGTGCCAACTTAGCATGCCCACAATGCTTGGCAGAACAACACAAAGCACAGCAAACAATGGAACAGCACAGCAAAATAAGCCCCTTTCTTCCCTCCCACCCACATGCACGCGGATAGTTTGGATGGGAGACAGTTTCTTTATCCGGCCCGTGAGACGACTGAACTCCCTACCACCAGCCAGGTCTCTTCATGTGTGAAGTATCCCTTCTCTCCAGCTCTGATTCCTCCCACCCACCTGGCTTCACCTATCACCTTCCAGATAGCCTCCTTCCCCCCTCCCCCACCTTTCTATTCTGGCATCTTCCCCCTTCCTTCTCAGTCTTGAAGAAGGGTGCCGGCCTAAAATGTTCACTGGTTATTAATTCCCACAGATAATGACTGACCCACAGAGTTCCTCCAGCATTTTGTGTGCGTTGCTCCAAATTTCCAGCATCTGCAGACTTTCTCATGTTTATGAGTAGCGCACGCTGTTTACTTTTTAACTTGTGCATAAGGACACCTTATGCTACATGTCATATATGGAATATGTTATTATTTGTTGTCTTATGTGTGGTAATATTAGCTCATTTGTTGTGTGAGGGTTATATTACTGAGTTGTGCACTTTGGTGCAAAGGAACATTGTTTCATTTAGTGGTATACATGAGTACAGTTCAATGACAATAAACTTGAACAGTACCCCCAACTCCAGATGAGTCCTTTGGGCCTCCAGTCTCCAGTCTCTAGGCTTCAGCTATTGGGCTTCAGCTATTGGGCTTCAGATTCTGATCAACCTCTGGGATTTTATCTTTGGTATCATCAGAGGAGGCCTAGACCCCAGATGTCCTTCATCACTTTGAACGTGGAACTGAAGCCTAGACTCCGGATGTCCTTCATCACTTCGAACGTGGAACGGAGGCCTAGACTCCGGATGTCCTTCATCACTTTGAATGTGGAACTGAGGCCTAGACTCCGGATGTCCTTCATCACTTCGAACGTGGAATGGAGGCCTAAACTCCGGATGTCCTTCATCACTTCGAACGCGGAACGGAGGCCTAATCTCCGGATATCCTTCATCACTTCGAACGCGGAACGGAGGCCTAGACTCCGGATGTCCTTCATCACTTCGAACGTGGAACAGAGGCCTAATCTCCGGATATCCTTCATCACTTCGAACGCGGAACGGAGGCCTAGACTCCGGATATCCTTCATCACTTCGAACGTGGAATGGAGGCCTAAACTCCGGATGTCCATCACTTCGAACGCGGAACGGAGGCCTAATCTCCGGATATCCTTCATCACTTCGAACGCGGAACGGAGGCCTAGACTCCGGATGTCCTTCATCACTTCGAACATGGAACGGAGGCCTAATCTCCGGATATCCTTCATCACTTCGAACGTGGGCCTAATCTCCGGATATCCTTCATCACTTCGAATGTGGAACAGAGGCCTAAACTCCTGATGTCCTTCATCAGTTCGAACGTGGAACGGAGGCCTAGACTCCGGATGTCCTTCATCACTTCGAACGTGGAACGGAGGCCTAGACCCCGGATGTCCTTCATCACTTCGAACGTGGAACGGAGGCCTGAACTCCTGATGTCCTTCATCACTTCAAACGTGGAACGGAGGCCTAGACTCCGGATGTCCTTCATCACTTCGAACGTGGAACGGAGGCCTAGACCCCGGATATCCTTCATCACTTCGAGCGTGGAACGGAGGCCTAGACTCCGGATGTCCTTCATCACTTCGAACGTGGAACGGAGGCCTAGACTCTGGATGTCCTTCATCACTTCGAACGTGGAACGGAGGCCTAATCTCCGGATATCCTTCATCACTTCGAAGCGGAACGGAGGCCTAAACTCCTGATGTCCTTCATCACTTCGAACGTGGAACGGAGGCCTAGACTCCGGATGTCCTTCATCACTTCGAACGTGGAACGGAGGCCTAGACTCTGGATGTCCTTCATCACTTCGAACGAGGAACGGAGGCCTAGACTCCGGATGACCTTCATCACTTCGAACGTGGAACGGAGGCCTAGACTCCGGATGTCCTTCATCACTTCGAACGTGGAACAGAGGCCTAGACTCTGGATGTCCTTCATCACTTCGAACGTGGAACAGAGGCCTAGACTCTGGATGTCCTTCATCACTTCGAACGTGGAACGGAGGCCTAATCTCCGGATATCCTTCATCACTTCGAACGCGGAACGGAGGACTAAACTCCTGATGTCCTTCATCACTTCGAACGTGGAACGGAGGCCTAGACTCCGGATGTCCTTCATCACTTCGAACGTGGAACGGAGGCCTAGACTCTGGATGTCCTTCATCACTTCGAACGAGGAACGGAGGCCTAGACTCCGGATGACCTTCATCACTTCGAACGTGGAACGGAGGCCTAGACTCCGGATGTCCTTCATCACTTCGAACGTGGAACAGAGGCCTAGACTCTGGATGTCCTTCATCACTTTGAACGCGGAAAGGAGGCTTAAACTCCGGATGTCCTTTATCACTTCGAACATGGAATGGAGGCTTACACTCCTGATATCCTTCATCACTTCGAACGCGGAACGGAGGCCTAGACTCCGGATGTCCTTCATCACTTCGAACGTGGAACGGAGGCCTAGACTCCAGATGTCCTTCATCACTTCGAATGTGGAACGGAGGCCTAGACACCGGATATCCTTCATCACTTCGAACGTGCAACGGAGGCCTAGACTCCGGATGTCCTTCATCACTTCGAACGTGGAACGGAGGCCTAGACTCTGGATGTCCTTCATCACTTCGAACGTGGAACGGAGGCCTAGACCCCGGATATCCTTCATCACTTCGAACGAGGAACGGAGGCCTAAACTCCTGATGTCCTTCATCACTTTGAACGCGGAACGGAGGCTTAGACTCTGGATGTCCTTCATCACTTCAAACGAGGAACAGAGGCCTGAACTCCTGATGTCCTTCATCACTTCGAACATGGAACGGAGGCCTAGACTCCGGATGTCCTTCATCACTTCGAACGTGGAACGGAGGCCTAGACCCCGGATGTCCTTCATCACTTCGAACGTGGAACGGAGGCCTGAACTCCTGATGTCCTTCATCACTTCAAACGTGGAACGGAGGCCTAGACTCCGGATGTCCTTCATCACTTCGAACGTGGAACGGAGGCCTAGACCCCGGATATCCTTCATCACTTCGAGCGTGGAACGGAGGCCTAGACTCCGGATGTCCTTCATCACTTCGAACGTGGAACGGAGGCCTAGACTCTGGATGTCCTTCATCACTTCGAACGTGGAACGGAGGCCTAATCTCCGGATATCCTTCATCACTTCGAAGCGGAACGGAGGCCTAAACTCCTGATGTCCTTCATCACTTCGAACGTGGAACGGAGGCCTAGACTCCGGATGTCCTTCATCACTTCGAACGTGGAATGGAGGCCTAGACTCTGGATGTCCTTCATCACTTCGAACGAGGAACGGAGGCCTAGACTCCGGATGACCTTCATCACTTCGAACGTGGAACGGAGGCCTAGACTCCGGATGTCCTTCATCACTTCGAACGTGGAACAGAGGCCTAGACTCTGGATGTCCTTCATCACTTCGAACGTGGAACAGAGGCCTAGACTCTGGATGTCCTTCATCACTTCGAATGTGGAACGGAGGCCTAATCTCCGGATATCCTTCATCACTTCGAACGCGGAACGGAGGACTAAACTCCTGATGTCCTTCATCACTTCGAACGTGGAACGGAGGCCTAGACTCCGGATGTCCTTCATCACTTCGAACGTGGAACGGAGGCCTAGACTCTGGATGTCCTTCATCACTTCGAACGAGGAACGGAGGCCTAGACTCCGGATGACCTTCATCACTTCGAACGTGGAACGGAGGCCTAGACTCCGGATGTCCTTCATCACTTCGAACGTGGAACAGAGGCCTAGACTCTGGATGTCCTTCATCACTTTGAACGCGGAAAGGAGGCTTAAACTCCGGATGTCCTTCATCACTTCGAACATGGAATGGAGGCTTACACTCCTGATATCCTTCATCACTTCGAACGCGGAACGGAGGCCTAGACTCCGGATGTCCTTCATCACTTCGAACGTGGAACGGAGGCCTAGACTCCAGATGTCCTTCATCACTTCGAATGTGGAACGGAGGCCTAGACACCGGATATCCTTCATCACTTCGAACGTGCAACGGAGGCCTAGACTCCGGATGTCCTTCATCACTTCGAACGTGGAACGGAGGCCTAGACTCTGGATGTCCTTCATCACTTCGAACGTGGAACGGAGGCCTAGACCCCAGATATCCTTCATCACTTCGAACGAGGAACGGAGGCCTAAACTCCTGATGTCCTTCATCACTTTGAACGCGGAACGGAGGCCTAGACTCTGGATGTCCTTCATCACTTCGAACGTGGAACGGAGGCCTAATCTCCGGATATCCTTCATCACTTCGAACGCGGAACGGAGGACTAAACTCCTGATGTCCTTCATCACTTCGAACGTGGAACGGAGGCCTAGACTCCGGATGTCCTTCATCACTTCGAACGTGGAACGGAGGCCTAGACTCTGGATGTCCTTCATCACTTCGAACGAGGAACGGAGGCCTAGACTCCGGATGACCTTCATCACTTCGAACGTGGAACGGAGGCCTAGACTCCGGATGTCCTTCATCACTTCGAACGTGGAACAGAGGCCTAGACTCTGGATGTCCTTCATCACTTTGAACGCGGAAAGGAGGCTTAAACTCCGGATGTCCTTTATCACTTCGAACATGGAATGGAGGCTTACACTCCTGATATCCTTCATCACTTCGAACGCGGAACGGAGGCCTAGACTCCGGATGTCCTTCATCACTTCGAACGTGGAACGGAGGCCTAGACTCCAGATGTCCTTCATCACTTCGAATGTGGAACGGAGGCCTAGACACCGGATATCCTTCATCACTTCGAACGTGCAACGGAGGCCTAGACTCCGGATGTCCTTCATCACTTCGAACGTGGAACGGAGGCCTAGACTCTGGATGTCCTTCATCACTTCGAACGTGGAACGGAGGCCTAGACCCCGGATATCCTTCATCACTTCGAACGAGGAACGGAGGCCTAAACTCCTGATGTCCTTCATCACTTTGAACGCGGAACGGAGGCTTAGACTCTGGATGTCCTTCATCACTTCAAACGAGGAACAGAGGCCTGAACTCCTGATGTCCTTCATCACTTCGAACATGGAACGGAGGCCTAGACTCCGGATGTCCTTCATCACTTCGAACGTGGAACGGAGGCCTAGACCCCGGATGTCCTTCATCACTTCGAACGTGGAACGGAGGCCTGAACTCCTGATGTCCTTCATCACTTCAAACGTGGAACGGAGGCCTAGACTCCGGATGTCCTTCATCACTTCGAACGTGGAACGGAGGCCTAGACCCCGGATATCCTTCATCACTTCGAGCGTGGAACGGAGGCCTAGACTCCGGATGTCCTTCATCACTTCGAACGTGGAACGGAGGCCTAGACTCTGGATGTCCTTCATCACTTCGAACGTGGAACGGAGGCCTAATCTCCGGATATCCTTCATCACTTCGAAGCGGAACGGAGGCCTAAACTCCTGATGTCCTTCATCACTTCGAACGTGGAACGGAGGCCTAGACTCCGGATGTCCTTCATCACTTCGAACGTGGAACGGAGGCCTAGACTCTGGATGTCCTTCATCACTTCGAACGAGGAACGGAGGCCTAGACTCCGGATGACCTTCATCACTTCGAACGTGGAACGGAGGCCTAGACTCCGGATGTCCTTCATCACTTCGAACGTGGAACAGAGGCCTAGACTCTGGATGTCCTTCATCACTTCGAACGTGGAACAGAGGCCTAGACTCTGGATGTCCTTCATCACTTCGAATGTGGAACGGAGGCCTAATCTCCGGATATCCTTCATCACTTCGAACGCGGAACGGAGGACTAAACTCCTGATGTCCTTCATCACTTCGAACGTGGAACGGAGGCCTAGACTCCGGATGTCCTTCATCACTTCGAACGTGGAACGGAGGCCTAGACTCTGGATGTCCTTCATCACTTCGAACGAGGAACGGAGGCCTAGACTCCGGATGACCTTCATCACTTCGAACGTGGAACGGAGGCCTAGACTCCGGATGTCCTTCATCACTTCGAACGTGGAACAGAGGCCTAGACTCTGGATGTCCTTCATCACTTTGAACGCGGAAAGGAGGCTTAAACTCCGGATGTCCTTCATCACTTCGAACATGGAATGGAGGCTTACACTCCTGATATCCTTCATCACTTCGAACGCGGAACGGAGGCCTAGACTCCGGATGTCCTTCATCACTTCGAACGTGGAACGGAGGCCTAGACTCCAGATGTCCTTCATCACTTCGAATGTGGAACGGAGGCCTAGACACCGGATATCCTTCATCACTTCGAACGTGCAACGGAGGCCTAGACTCCGGATGTCCTTCATCACTTCGAACGTGGAACGGAGGCCTAGACTCTGGATGTCCTTCATCACTTCGAACGTGGAACGGAGGCCTAGACCCCAGATATCCTTCATCACTTCGAACGAGGAACGGAGGCCTAAACTCCTGATGTCCTTCATCACTTTGAACGCGGAACGGAGGCTTAGACTCTGGATGTCCTTCATCACTTCAAACGAGGAACAGAGGCCTGAACTCCTGATGTCCTTCATCACTTCGAACATGGAACGGAGGCCTAGACTCCGGATGTCCTTCATCACTTCGAACGTGGAACGGAGGCCTAGACCCCAGATATCCTTCATCACTTCGAACGTGGAACGGAGGCCTAAACTCCTGATGTCCTTCATCACTTTGAACGCGGAAAGGAGGCTTAAACTCCGGATGTCCTTCATCACTTCGAACGTGCAACGGAGGCCTAGACTCTGGATGTCCTTCATCACTTCGAACGAGGAACGGAGGCCTAGACTCCGGATGTCCTTCATCACTTCGAACGTGGAACGGAGGCCTAGACTCCGGATGTCCTTCATCACTTTGAACGCGGAAAGGAGGCTTAAACTCCGGATGTCCTTCATCACTTCGAACATGGAATGGAGTCCTAAGCTCCTGATGTCCTTCATCACTTCCAACGTGGAACGGAGGCCTAGACACCGGATATCCTTCATCACTTCGAACGTGGAACGGAGGCCTAGACTCCGGATGTCCTTCATCACTTCGAACGTGGAACGGAGGCCTAGACTCTGGATGTCCTTCATCACTTCGAACGTGGAACGGAGGCCTAGACCCCGGATATCCTTCATCACTTCGAACGAGGAACGGAGGCCTAGACTCTGGATGTCCTTCATCACCTCGAACGTGGAAAGGAGGCCTAAACTCCTGATGTCCTTCATCACTTTGAACGCGGAACGGAGGCTTAGACTCCGGATGTCCTTCATCACTTCAAACGAGGAACAGAGGCCTGAACTCCTGATGTCCTTCATCACTTCGAACATGGAACGGAGGCCTAGACTCCGGATGTCCTTCATCACTTCGAACGTGGAACGGAGGCCTAGACCCCGGATATCCTTCATCACCTCGAACGTGGAACGGAGGCCTAGACCCCAGATATCCTTCATCACTTCGAACGTGCAACGGAGGCCTAGACTCTGGATGTCCTTCATCACTTCGAACGAGGAACGGAGGCCTAGACTCCGGATGTCCTTCATCACTTCGAACGTGGAACAGAGGCCTAGACTCCGGATGTCCTTCATCACTTCGAACGTGGAACGGAGGCCTAGACTCCGGATGTCCTTCATCACTTCGAACGTGGAACGGAGGCCTAGACTCTGGATGTCCTTCATCACTTCGAACGTGGAACGGAGGCCTAGACCCCGGATATCCTTCATCACTTCGAACGAGGAACGGAGGCCTAGACTCTGGATGTCCTTCATCACCTCGAACGTGGAAAGGAGGCCTAAACTCCTGATGTCCTTCATCACTTTGAACGCGGAACGGAGGCTTAGACTCTGGATGTCCTTCATCACTTCAAACGAGGAACAGAGGCCTGAACTCCTGATGTCCTTCATCACTTCGAACATGGAACGGAGGCCTAGACTCTGGATGTCCGTCATCACTTCGAACGTGGAACGGAGGCCTAGACTCCGGATGTCCTTCATCACTTCGAACGTGGAACGGAGGCCTAGACTCCGGATGTCCTTCATCACTTCGAACGTGGAATAGAGGCCTAGACTCCGGATGTCCTTCATCACTTCGAACGTGGAACGGAGGCTTAGACTCCGGATGTCCTTCATCACTTCGAACGCGGAATGGAGGCCTAGACTCCGGATGTCCTTCATCACTTCGAACGCGGAACGGAGGCCTAGACTCCGGATGTCCTTCATCACTTCGAACGTGGAATGGAGGCCTAGACTCCGGATGTCCTTCATCACTTCGAACGCGGAACGGAGGCCTAGACTCTGGATGTCCTTCATCACTTCGAACGTGGAACGGAGGCCTAGACTCCGGATGTCCTTCATCACTTCGAACGTGGAACGGAGGCCTAGACTCCGGATGTCCTTCATCACTTCGAACGTGGAACGGAGGCCTAGACTCCCGATGTCCTTCATCACTTCGAATGTGAACGTAGATGTCCTGTGTCACCCTTCCTCATCCCTGAATGTCAGATGTAGAGCTTGAAGTGTGAAACAGAGGACTTACCTCTAACTCCTCCACATTCCTATCATAAACCCTAATCTGACCTCCAACTCTCTTACTGCCCTGTGCCTAAACCCTAACCTGACCCTTAACTCCACTCTCTGTCCCCAAAACCATCACTATGAACTTAAACAACTGCTAAGTCTGGGCCACAATCTTGATGGAGACCACTGCTCAGTGCCACCTTGACCACATAGATAGGGTCATAGCTCAAATCAATGCTTAATGTAAACGTGACATCACTAACATCAAATATTAACTTTGTTTCTCTCTTCCCACATGCTGGCTGGCTTGCTGTGTATTTCCATCACTCTTTATGTTATAGATCAAAATTAATTGTACTCCAAGATCCTCCATAATATGTGTTTGTCCATGTAGCTTTTGGGCTTGGGGAGAATATTTTATTGATGTAACTGGTGGTTTACTGAGCAATTCAATAGTTAAATAATTGGAAAAAGAAATCTATTGCTGTGAAATCCATGCAAGCCAGCAGTGAAGGATTGTAATGAAGCCAACTCTAATGTAAATATAATAAACTATACTGACAGTAATGTGAATGTTAGACCCTTATTAATTAACCTCATTTGTCTAAAGCATAAACCACCCCACCACCCCCCACAATCATTAAGGATTCTAAATTTAGCTTTTATAAATCTGTTGGGATATTTAACTAATTAGGATATGCTGGAAGACTTCAGTACTTTTGTACTTTTACTCAAGTGCTCCTGCTTCAGCAGCCTGGATTTTGCACTGATTAAAGCACTGGCGCTCCTGCACGAAACTTTCTGAAACAGACTGCAACTTCTGGCAGCAGAACTTTCTGCTCGGCTACATGTGCTGAACACCTTTATGGACATTGCGTCCACTCCTGGCCTGGCATTCTCTTCCTTTTTTAAACACTATTCATTTGGGGCAGAGGTTCCCAACTTTCTTTATACCGTGGACCGCTACCATTAACATAGCCCAGATTGGGAACCCCTGATTCACGTTACGTTGAAGTTGATATTAATTGTCTATAATTAATTGTTTCTGAAAAGGTGGTGGTGAGCTGCCTTCTTCAGATGCTGCAATCCTATTGAAAGTACTCTCACAATGCTATTGAGTAGGGAGCTTCAGACTGATAATCAGAGACAGTGAAGGTGAAATTCAGTGATGGCTCTCCCAGGCACTCACAGTCTTTGCCTGTCCAGGTGGCTGGGGATGCTGGTTTGGTAGGTGAAGCTGGAGTAGCCTATGCAAATAATCACAGTACATACTACAGTCAAACTGCGTTAGGTCTGGAGATGACGAATGTTCAGAGGTGAATGAGACGTAGTCAAACCAGCTACTTTGTTGTAGTGACAGTCTTCTCAGAATCAGGTTTAGTATCACCGGCATATGTTGTGAAATATGTTAACTTAGTGACAGCAGTATAATGCAATATATGATAATATAGAAAAAACTAAATAAGTAAATCAAATACAGTAAGTATATACGTATCAAATAGTTAAATAAAAATAATGCAGAAGCAAAAATATTTAAAGTGAGGTAGTGCTAATGGGTTCAATGTCCATTTAGGAATTGGATGGTAGAGGGGAAGAAGTTGCGCCGGAATCGCTGAGTGTGTGCCTTCAGGCTTCTGTACCTCCTTCCTGATGGTAACAATGAGAAGAGGGCATGTCCTGGGTGACAGGGGTCCTTAATGATAAAAGCTGTTGGAGCTACACTTGCCAGGCAAGAGGATGATATTCAAACACGCTACTGATCTTTGTCTTTTAGATGGTGAAATGGTTTTGGTGGAATGAAGACGTTTCTCCACATCTGTTTTAAATGGACATCCCTCTATCCTGAGGCTCTGCCCTCTTGTCCTAGGTTCTCCCACAATGGGAAACACCCTTTCTGCATCTACTCTGTGTTGGCCTTTCAACATTCCAAAGGTTTCATTGAGCTCCCCCGTCACCCTCCTGAATTCCAGCGAGTACCAACCCAGAGCTATCAAACATTCCTCGTATGATAATCATCTCATTGCTGGAATCATCCTTGTGAACCTCTTCTGAACCCACTCCAATACCAGCACATCTTTTCCTAGATAAGGACCCCAAAACTGTTCACAATACTCAAGGTGAGGCCTCGCCAGTGCCTTATAAAGCTTCAGCATTACATCCCTGCTCTTGTATACTAGTCCTCTTGAAATGAATGCTAACATTGCAATTGCCTTCCTCACCACTGACTCAACCTGCAAGTTAACCTTTAAGGTTCTTCACAAAGACTCTCAATACCCTTTGCATCTTAGAATTTTGGATTTTTTCCCCCATTTAGGAAATAGTCTGCACATTTATTTCTACTAGCAAAGTGCATGACCATGAATCTTCCAACATTTTATTTCATTTGCCAGTCTTTTACCCATTCTCCTAATCTGTCTAAGTCCTTCTAAGTATTCCATCACTCTCTAAGATGGGCCTTGTAGGCAATAGAACACATTTATAGGAAGGGCAGTAGAGGTTGCAGGGATTTCAGGAAACAACTCATTGCTGCAAAATATCCAGTCTTGTGTGGGCATAGCACTTCAGTGGCTCGACCAGGTACATTTTGACCAAGTGCTACTCCTCAGCTACTGAGAATGAAAGGCCTTTGAACGTTATTAGGAAGGTAAGTGCATGCTCTCTATTTGACATTTATTGTCATTGAGTTTGAGAGTTAAACAGCTCAGAAACAGGCCCTTCAGCCCAACTGATCAATGCTGACCAAAATTCCACCTGAGCCAGTCTTATTTACCCATATCCCTCTCACCTTTATCTAAGTACCTCTTAAATGTTGTTGATGTACCTGCCTAAACTGCTTCCATTGGCATTTCTTTCCATGTACTGATACTCTCTGGGTAAAAAAAAAGCTGTTCCTCAGATTCACCTCTCAATTCTCCAACCTTATCCATACCCTTCATCATTTTATACTACTCCATAAGATGACTCTTCATTCTTCAATGCACCAGTAAGAAAAGTCTCAACATGCACAGCTTCTGATCAATTTGAAGTAATCCAGGTGTTACTTGCACAAGCCTGAATGTTGCTACACAACTGCATGACCTGCTTTATTTGTTGATGCATTGAATAATAAAATTAGCAGAAGTTTCCACCAACACACACAAAATGCTGGTGGAACGCAGCAGGCCAGGCAGCATCTATAGGAAGAAGTGCAGTTGACATTTCAGGCCGAGACAAAACATCCTGACGAAGGGTCTTGGCCTGAAACGTCGACTGTACTTCTTCCTATGGATGCTGCCTGGCCTGCTGCATTCCACCAGCATTTTGTGTGTGTTGCTTGAATTTCCAGCATCTGCAGATTTCCTTGTGTTTGTGTTTTTAAATATTTCCACCTCCACCTTTTGTCGGCAGGTGGAAGGATAATTAAGGCACTCAGCCACATCCCATGACTGAAACATTGTTCACCATCCAATAGAGATTTCACCTGATCCCTATTAATTTCAACCTGACAAAGGTTTGGAGCTGCCACACTTTATGTTATTCAGTACCTCTACTCCTCTGCTGGAATTCAGCTCTTTTGTTCATGTGTGGGTCAGGGTAGTAATGTGATCTGGAAATGAAAGATCCTAATAGAACCCAAACTGTGCGTCAAGCAACAAGTTATGAATCAGTAGTGCTGTTAATAATCCATTTCATTACTGATTATTGGGAACAGGGTTATGGGATAATTATTAGTCAGATTAGTTTAATGTCAATTTGGTCACACCTGTACAATTTTCCACATAATTTGGTCGATCCCTCATTTCTAACATTCTGGAATAGTCTGCAGCCAAGATGTCCTGCACAATATCCCAGTGATTGAAGGCCAAATCTCTATATAGTCTCATCTCAGCACGTTATCATTGATGGTGCAAGTAGATATTGCAACATTTTCTGTGTCCTGAGGAGATCAGGATTCCTTTTCAAGTCTATTGTTCAGACCATTGCTTCCAATAGAGGACATTCAGTTTCGCTGCTGCATTCTGTGAATGATAATTTTATTTTTAATTCTGTGGTCTATAGCTACAGTTACATTTCCATTAAAACAGGGCTCCCAACCTTTTTATGCCATGGACCAATGCCATTAAGCAAAGGATCTATGGACCCCAGGTTGAGAAACTCTGCTTTGAAGAGTAGACTGCCATTTAAGAGCACAAGTAACACCCAAATTTCTAAACAAATCCCATTCCACCTTCTCCTTTACTCTATGCAAGCACTGAATATCACAGGCATTGATGATATATGACTGCATTATTTTAGAGGTTCCAACACAAATTTCAGACAAACCCACTAGGACAGAATGTGCAATTTATTATACAAACATACAATGCATTTTTCAGTATTTCTTTATTCACTGATTTAACAGATGCATTTGTCTAGCTAAAATAAATAGACTAATAAGTTATTGAAAGGAATTGCTTCTCAATTTCACACTAACATCACCATGCTAGTATTCATGGTGTAATTTCAGTGTGCTCAGTGGATTATTCCAGTTTGGTGTGAGCTTTCCACAGCCTCATTAGTCACTGGAGGCAACAGTACCAACCAATACTTTGATGAATCAAAAGACGATCAAGTCACCTTCTAACTTACATAACTAAAGCTGCTTCTCTATCTACAGCAAGAAACTTGAAACTAATTGACTATTTAGAAAGCAAAATTACAGCTCAGAGAATGATTTATTTCTATTACTTTACCTCAGTGATCCCCAGCTGAGGCAGTACCACCTCCCAGTGGGATAGTTATGTAGCCTACGGAGGCACTACAAACAGAAATCGTTGGGGTGGGGTGTTCAAGATTCTTGGGGGCAGGTGCAGTAAATGGTTCCCTAACTTGAGGCACAAGACCTGACCAACCGTGTCAACTCACTGCTGTCACCAGCATCCTATAGGCATTCTCAGTTTGTGTTAACTATTTATTTTAATTTAGCCCTGTTATGGATGGATAAATGTGTATGATGCGACCTCTATGAACCTGAAGGTGGTAAAGCTTTGAATTCTAATCCTGCTAAGAAACAGAATCTACAGAAAGTGCATCAATACAACGTTACATACCTGGAGCATGGTTTTATTCCATTTCTGTCAGATCAGTGACACCCCATGTGTATTATTTGTAATACTGTACTGTCTAAAGAAGCCATGAAACCATCAAGATTGCAGAAACACTTCTGTAAAAGAAACCCGGAAAGGGCTATGTATGGTATTACTCAATTCCAGAAGATGAAAAAAACATTTGAAAAGTGATGCACCCACAAGTCATTTGCCAAGAAAGCTAAAAATGGCCTTGATAGTGCTTTCATTGTTTCTTATAGCATTTTCAAACTGATAGCTAAATGTGGAAAATCTCATACAATTGGTAAAAGATTAATAATGCCTGCTGTACCAGAAGTGCTCACTACTGTTTCAAAATGGATATCAGTATTAGCCAATTCCTCTGACTAATAACTCTGGAGCTTGTCGTATTGATGAAATGAGTGAAGACATTGTGTATCAACTATGCACAGAGCTACAAAAAGCAGAATTTGTGAGACAACTGGATAAGTCAACTGTGCAAGACAATGAGGCATTGCTAATGGCATATGTATCAAAAATCTATCAAAATCTATCAAAAATGGAAAAGTTTATGAAGTGATTCGCTTTTGGAAAAAGTTAAAAACAAATATCAATTGAGAATCAATCTATTATGAGCTCAAAATATATATTGAGGATAAAAGTATTCCAAATAGGAACATGATTTCTTGTGCAACAGTTGAAGCACTATATATGACAGGTCACCATGCTGGTTTAGCGGTATTTATGAAAAAAGAAATTCCAAGTCTGTTTGCGATCCATTGTATAATTCATCATCAGCCAGTGACTTTTTTTCAAGCATGACCCTTGTAATATCTGCTATCAACAAAATTAAAGCTCACCCAATAAACAGCAGAATATTTCCCCAGTTATGCCAAGATAACAATGACGAGTTTGAACACTTGTTTCTTCACACTGAAGTGCATTGGCTGTTAAATGGCTGTTGCTTAAAATGTTTCTTTGATCTTTTTGACCCAGTGCTTGAACTTTTGCTCAAAGTCGACAAGAGATTGGGAAAAAAGATTGAACTTCTATGTGAAGAAGTGGCATATCTAGCCAATCTGTATGACAAAATAAACATTCTAAATATAAAACTGCAGGGTGAGAATTTCAATTTAATCCAGGCAAAAAGTGAAGTGTCCAGTTTTATCAGAAAATTGGAAATATATAAACAAAACATTGAGAGAAGAATGTTCTCACAGTTTACTTATATGGAAAGTATAGCACTCTCTTTCACAGACAGTGATTTGCAAGAGTACTGCTTACACCTGCAGTCACTGAAGAAGGGATTTCAGAATTGATTCAAGGACTTGAATGACCTGGAAATTTTGGACTAGGTAATTAACTCATATTATTGCAAGATGGAAGAACAGGAAGAGAGCTTAAAAGGAAGAAATTATCAAAATTCAGGATGATGAAAAAGCAAAAATGCTTTTCAAAAATATTGGCATTTATGGCATGTAGCTACACTGTCATACTAAGTTTCCTGGTCTTTGGAGAAGAGCTAATCTGCCCATCATTGCATTTCCATCCTCCTCCCTTGTTGAAAGAGGGTACAGAGGGTAAACTCACCAAAAAACAGAAACTGCTTAGACATTGTTATGCAATTGCTGTCACAACTTGAACCAGATATTTCAGCTCTTGCTAAAAATCATCAAGCTGAAGGATCACATTGATATCAAAGCTGCTGTACAACACACAGGTACCATGTAAGCTAGGGTTAAAGACAAATAAAAATTTTAAACAGAATTATTTTTCTCATGCTAGCATATTGTAGACATGTTTTTACACTGCGGGGGTGCTGGATATACTGTGCCTAAGAGGGGAGCTGGCAGGTATGAAAGTGCTTTATGGGGGCATTCGGTTAAAATAAAGTTGAGAAACACTGCTTTACCTGATAGAAATATCCTTCCTTTTGAAAACACAAAGAGCTACATTGAGATTCAATCAAAATATAAGCAGTAATTTTGTGACTTAGAGAGAACTTGCCCACCAACATGAGGTGTGGCCTTTTTCTCCAGAGGAAGGAAAGAATGGGTGATTTCGAAGTGCTTGCTACTGCACCAGGATGTGTTTTATCTCCTTGCAAGTGCAGCATAGTTCCACCTGTAGCTACATGATACATGAATATAATGCCCATATTTTATTGTCCAAACATAATCCATTAAATCTGTCAGTATTCATCAACAGAAAACAGAAAGTGCTGTGGAAACTTAGACATCATTCATGGAAAGAGAAACCAACTTAATATTTCAGGTTGAAGATCCACACTGGAAACATTAACTTTACATCCCTTCCCACAGATGCCCCTGTCCTGCTGAATTTTTTTCAGAATTTCCTATTCCTATTTCAAATTTCAAAACATATGCATTTTTATCAGTTAGAAGTAGATACTTTATTTAATACTCGCTTTGCTTTGTAGCATTAGTGTATGCAAGTTATTGCACAAACTTAATATAGAACTATCACTCATGTCCTGACAGAGGGCTCAATAAGCAGTTTTGAAACAAGTTGTTGTGTCATTCCATGTGTTGTATGTAACATACAAAGCCTATAGATTCTTCTGTCAATAGCTAGCTTGGTTATAGAGCTGGTGCTTAAAATTTCAGACATAACCCGACCAATGGACTGCTGCTGCTGAATGGCGTTACATGCTTTCCTACACATATCAAACCAATGGGAGCACACAGAGGGAATTGGGGCAAAGTCTATTGGGTGGTGGTCAGAGAGGCTGGGCAGCGGGCAGCTGTATTGTAGATCACAGGATGGGTAAATACAACGGACAACGGATGGACATGAGCTGATAGAATGCAGATAGCTGATTAAGTTAAGGGGACGTTCCCGAGTCAGTTCCTATAGACCAGCTCAGGGAGTCCTCATCTTCAAACTGCATTGTCACAGAGTTAGAAATAAAGACTGCTTGTTTAGAGGATGCTTCACAGTAAGTGAAGTTCAGAGACCTGTGGACTAACTTCCCTGACTGTACTCCCATGGACAATAATGTCACATGAGTGTGTCTGCTATGGATGAATTGACTGGAAGTAGCTGTCCTAACTTTTGGAGAGTTGCCATACAAGCTACTATGCTTATTCTGGGAAAAAATGTTTTTATATGTGTTCTGCAGAAAATTGTCAAACAATATAGATGAAACTCCTGTTCTTCCCGGGTGTCTCAGGAAATGGCTTGTTAGGCCTCACTGGCAGTCTCCCACTTCTGCACTGAGAAACCCACCTTTCTCCGGCCTCATATGTCTAAGGTATACACACTCCAGTCCTGCCAAATCTGTGAGATTGGGATGTCTCACCCACTCACGCCCCGGTTTGTGTGAAGGCTGCCCTGTTACAGCTTGTCACAAGAAATAACAGATCGCACATGGCATACAATTATAAGAAGTATATTTATGAATATTAACCCTCTGGATCAAATCACAGTCCCTCCAGATCGAATCCTACGATTGGTTCTCTCCAGCATCTTCTCTCTTCAGCTCCTGCTGAACAAAGACAAAGACTCCCACTGGTGTCAGGCACAAAAGAACTCTGCTTCCGCCAGCCTTCTCTCCTGATTGGATGGCTCACATTCCTCAGCACCCCTTTAATTTTATTTTTTTTCTTTTCAAATCTTTTTATTATTATTATTATTATTCAAAAATAGTACAAGTACATCGAAGTAACAACCCCTTATCTTTAACAACAACCCAAATACTGTTAGCAGCGAAACCTTTACCAGGGTGTTACATAATCTGAATTTCTACATCTCTGTTATGAAATTAAAAAAAGCAAGTCCTATTTCAGAAATTGCTGTAATTCAAATACAATTCTTCTTGAGATACCATTCTAGCCATTAGCAGGTCACTGTAACGTTAATTCTAATTCTTAATAAGTACAACAACCATAAAAATGATCTTAGCATTAGAAAGGGAAGTTTGATTTTAGCATCTAAATATAATTGACAAAATTCTTGATTGGAGTGGACATTAATGATCCAAATTCCGATCTGCAACACTAGTAATTTCTTGACCTCACAATCAACCTTGTAATGACTTTGCACCTTGTTGTCTAATTATTCTGCATTTTCTCAGTAACTATAAGTTTATTCTGCACTGTTATTGTTTTATCTTATACTATCTCAAAGCGTTGTTGTGGTAAATTGATTTAAATGAACGGTAGGCAAGATTATTTTTTACTGTACCTCAGTACATGTAACAAAATAATAAGCCATCTTAGCAATTAGAATTAAGTGTACTCATAAATGCTTCATATTTAAACTTTTTTTGTTCTTTTAAAACAGATACTAATTCAAACTACTGGCAGTGAATGATATTGAATGAGATCTCTAAGTTCTTCCACATTAATGTAACAAGAAATATTAGAATTTACTATATAGTAGGTACATTTTCATTTATTTAGCACTTTATCAAAGACTCAGAAAAATTCCATGCTCTATTCTAAATCTTCATAACATAGTAACAGTGTTGCCTCTTTACTACAGCAATGTGAAACTATTCCTACCCTCAGCACTCTCCATATATTCCTCTGTTGTCTGCTGCTCCAAACAAACATTTACTTTCCTTTAAAAACACACACACATACAAAATGCTGGAGGAACTCAGCAGGCCAGGCAGCATCTATGAGAAAGAGTATACAGTCAATATTTCAGGCTGAGACCCTTCATCAGGACTGGTGAAAAAAGATGAGAAGTCAGAGTAAGAAGGTGGGGGGGGGGGAGGGAAGGAAGAAATACAAGGAAGTAGGTGATAGGTGAACCCAGGAGAGGGGGAGGGATGAAGGTAAGAGCTGGGAAGTTGATTGGTGAAAGAGTTAAAGGGCTGGAGAAGGGGGAATCTGATTGGAGAGGAGAGAAGGCTATGGAAGAAAGGGAAGGGGAAGGAGCACCAGGGGGAGGTGATGGGCAGGTAAGGAGATAAGGTGAGAGAGGGAAATGGGAATGGGGAATGGTGAAGGGGGAGCATTACCCCAGAAGTTCAAGGAGTTGATGTTCATGCCATCAATTTGGAGACTACCTGGACGGAATGTAAGGTGTCGCTCCTCAAACCTGAGTGTGGCCTCAACGCGGCAGTAGAGGAGGATATGGACTGACATGTCAAAATGGGAATGGGAAGTAGAATTCAAATGGGTTGCCAACGGGAGATCCCGCTTTCTCTGGCAGATGGAGTGTAGGTGCTCGGCGAAACTGTTTCCCAATCTACGTCAAATCTCACTGATACACAGGAGGCCAGATGCAGTAGTTGACCCCAACACACTCACAGGTGAAGTATCGCCTCATCTGGAAGGACTGTTTGGGCTCTGAATGGCAGTGAGCAGGGAGGTGAGGGGCAGGTGTAGCACTTGTTCCTTTCCCTTAGAAGTTGTTATATATTTTCCTCAGCTGTTCCCTGAGCAAGGTATTACATCTTCCAACAACATTCTACAAACTAGTCTTCCTGCAGTCTGATTTCATGCACCCAATGCACTATTCTAACAAAATTGAAATCACCTTTGAAACCAAAGGGGCCAAATTGGGCATGTCGTCGGGGTGCACTGGGATCTGATGGTATCCCCTGACCAGGTCGATTTTCGAGAAGATGGTCGGAAGTACAATGCAAGAGTACAACTATGCCATGCATTCAGCGCACCTCCACAAGGGTGAGTATCTGTGAGTAACCATGAAGGATTAAACATGTACTGCTTACACAGGGCCTCTGTAGGCTTTAAATCCTGGGCACAGCATATAGATGCAAACAGAAGGAAGGCATCGCAGCATCTTTACTTTCTGAGGAGGTCAGCATGACAAAATCATTCTGTCAAACTTTTATAGATGTATTGCTGAAAGTATCCTGACTGGTTGCATCATGTCCGTGAAGCTGTTAGGGATTCAGGAGATATGCAATTATGTGAATATAGCAGATATTATTTCAAATTAGAACTAATCTTCAGTTCTTAATGTAAATTGCAAGAAGTAATTAGTCTGAAATAAAACAACAATTTTGTAAACACACAGTACTGTCAGTACTGTGTACAGAACACAAGTTGCTGGCCCACAGCAGGGAGGTGGCTTCTCAGGAGATATGGTTTGCAGAGTGATGTTCTCATAAAATAAGGTTGTAAAGAAAAGTTTTTGCACATTGACCTTCATAAATCAAAGTATTTGGTACAGGAGATGCAATGTTATGTTGAACTTGTATAAGATACTGTTTGCCTTCATTTCGTTGATTAAAGCTCCCACTGTTTGCCAATTAAAGTGACTAGGGAGGTTGAAGCATCGAAATAAGTGCAGAGCGTGATTGCTGGCTGCTTGCCTTTAAATCGGTTGCTCTATATTGGAGAGGGGAGAGCCTGCCGCTGCGGAGAGTGTTGTTTCTGTATTTTAGATTGGGACTTTGGACTATAGACCTTTTTCAGACATAATTTTTATATTCTGTGTCTTTTTTTGCCTGAATTTCTTGTTTCTTTTATACAGGGAGTCAATGTTCCTGATCTGTTTTGTTTGGTTTTTGTGTGGGGGGAGGGATTTGGGGGTTGATGTGCCTGATCTGTTTTGTTTGGTTTTTGTGTGGGGGGAGGGATTTGGGGGTTGATGTGCCTGATCTGTTTTGTTTGGTTTTTGTGTGGGGGGAGGGATTTGGGGGTTGATGTGCCTGATCTGTTTTGTTTGGTTTTTGTGTGGGGGGAGGGATTTGGGGGTTGATGTGCCTGATCTGTTTTGTTTGGTTTTTGTGTGGGGGGGGGGATTTGAGGATTGATGTGCCTGATCTGTTTTGTTTGGTTTTTGTGTGGGGGGAGGGATTTGGGGGTTGATGTGCCTGATCTGTTTTGTTTGGTTTTTGTGTGGGGGGAGGGATTTGAGGGTTGAAGTGCCTGATCTGTTTTGTTTGGTTTTTGTGTGGGGGGAGGGATTTGGGGGTTGATGTCCCTGTTCCATTTGTGGTCATTTGTTTTTTTCGCAGGGAGTGGGATTTGGGAATTGATGATTGTGCTGCCTTTCTTTTCTTTGCTGGTTTCATGGTAGCCCGGAGAATTGAAGTAAATCAGAGATAATAAATTAAGCTTTAAACTTTTGAACCTTTGAATATTGGTGAGGCATAATTCGAAGTATTGTGTGCAGTTCTGGTTACTTACCTACAGGAAAGATGTAAACGAGGTTGAACGAATGCAGATGAAATTTACAAGGATGTTGCCAGATCCTGAAGACCTGTGTTATAAGGGAAGATTGAATTGATTAGGATTTTATTCCTTAGAACATAGAAGATTGAGAGGAGAGTTAAAAGAGGCTTACGAAATTATGAGGCGTATTGATAGGATAAATGCAAGCAGGCTTTTTCCACTGAGGTTGGGTGGGACTACAACTAGAGGTCATTGGTTAAGGTGAAAGGGGAAATGTTTAAAGGGAATGTAAGACGAAACTTCTTCACTCAGCGCGTTGTGAGAGTGTGGAATGAGCTGCCAGCACAAGTGGTTCATGCAAGCTCAATGTCAATGTTGAAGTGAAGTTTGGATAGGTACATGGATGGTAGGGGTATGAAGAGCTATTGTCCCAGTTCAGGTCGATTGGAGTAAGCTGTTCAAATAGTTCAGTACAAGCTAGATGGGCTGAAGGGCCTGTTTCTGTGCTGTACTTTGCCATGACTCTATGACTGTATGAGACATTCTTGTATGCATCAACCAAACCTAAGTCAATGGGGTTACATTTACTAATCTACATCAATCCAATCAACTATGGCTGAGTTACTTTGGACTATGGTTCAATGAAGCTTGCACACCAGACTTATAGCCAACCCTCCCAGCAATAATTTTGGGTGTCTAGGATCTCTGTCCTAAGATGCACTTATATCATCCTAGTTAATTACTTTGTCCCCTGTTGTAGATACAATAGAAGCATTGTCAGGCTCAAATTGTGATATAAGTAATGCTACTGTAGCTGGTGAAGTTGTATTGAATTACCTGCAGTTACCTTCGATCTTAAGGATATAAAAATGTGATTATCTCTGAATATGGGAGACTCTACTAAGCGGGTCTTTAGGAGGATGCCTATTTGTCATAATGAATAAAGACTTTTATATCACCAGCTTTATTGTCTCTCCGGTGACTAAAATCACAGTTTCAACAAGCAATTTGAATGTGTAGGAATGTATGAAGTGTCAAAGAGTAGTTGACTCAGCCTACTACATCAGAGCCACATCCATTCGCACCATCCATAGTATCTACGTGAAGTGCTGCCTCAAGAAGACATCTATCATCAAAGATCCCCACTTTTTAAGGCCATGTCATCTTCACACAGCTGTTATCAGGCAGGGGGTACAAAAGCCTGAAGACCCACATGACGAGGTTGAAGAACAGCTGCTTCCCTTCAGTGCTTTACCTCAGTATAACTAAACTATGACCTCTTTCACCACTGTGCACTACAACAAATCTTGTTTTCTTTTGTTCTAATTGTGTTTCCTTGTTAAAATTGTGTATAATTTGTGTTTAGTTAATCTTTTTCTAGTGAATGCTGCTAATCTGATCCTACATGCCTATGACATCACAGCAGGTAAGTTTTTCATTACATCTGCATATGAGAATAAACTCAACTTTGGCTCAGAGTCTCAAGCTTCTCTATAACATCCCGCCTGTTCCTTCTCCCTTTTAACAGGCCATAGCGGATTCACTGGAGTAAGTGAGAATGATGCATTTCTTCGAAGATGCCTCAAGCATATCCTTGCATCTTTTACTCTGTCTGCTTGACAGAGCTCAGAATGGAGTACCTGTTTTTGGGAGTCTGATACTGTGCACACAAGTGACATGGACTACCCCACCATTCATTACTGAGCGATGTTGGTTTGCTTGTCCTTCAAAGAATCTGGAGAATTCTGGGCAGATAGCATTGATGGTATTTTTCCAGTGTCTTGAAGTGCCTAGGCATCCAGGTCCCAGGCATATAGGAGAGCCTCCTTGAACGCTTGAAAGATGTGAACATCCTTGAATCCACTACACAACAGCTACATGTACCAGCCTTGACACCATTCTGGATAGGCAAGAAGTTGAGAAGGCTTTCCAAACTCAAAAATAATAAGGCTTCTGAGCAGGCAGAGCTTCCACTGTAATTGTAACATATGGCAGTGAAGAACTCCAGTCACAAATCCACAACCTCATATCACCCACCTCTGAGAAGGAGGAGATATTCCAAGGAATCCCAGAGACACTGTAATCATAATGTATTCACAACTTTTTTCAGTGTGATTTCATATAATTCCTTTCTATAGAATTTAAATAAAAGTTTCCTCTCTCATCCATCATCCTCAAGTTCAAGTTTGTTGTCATTCAAATATACACATATTGTTTCTCCAGGACCAAGGTGCAAAATACAGTACATATATGACATATGGTTTAGTAATGTAATGTTCCTGGTGCTGTCATAAGTAATGTGTACTGGGTGGTTGCAGGATGTTCAAAGGGCTCAAAGTTGGATGAGGAAGCTGATACAGACAGACAGACAGAAATACTTTATTGATCCCGAGGGAAACTGGGTTTCATTACAGCCACACCAACCAAGAATAGTGAAGAAATATAGCAATATAAAACCATAAATAATTAAATAATAATAAGTTAATCATGCCCAGTGGAAATAAGTCCAGGACCAGCCTATTGGCTCAGGTTGTCTGACACTCTGAGGGAGGAGTTGTAAAGTTTGATGGCCACAGGTAGGAATGACTTCCTATGACGCTCCGTGTTATATCTCGGTGGAATGAGTCTCTGGCTGAATGTACTCCTGTGCCTAACCAGTACATTATGGAGTGGATGGGAGACATTGTCCAACATGGCATGCAACTTGGACAGCATCCTCTTTTCAGACACCACCGTCAGAGAGCCTAACAGTCCTTGTCCTTATATTGCGGTACTTCCTGCCTGATGGTAGGAGGTCAAAGAGATTGTGGGATGGATGGGAGTGGTCCTTGACAATACTGAGGGCTCTGCAAAGTCAGTGTTACTTGTATGTCCTGGATTGGGGTGGGGGAGTGAGAGAACAACAATTCTCTCAACAGTCAGTTAGTTTAGTTTGGTTTACATTTGGATCTAATTATGGGGTAAAAACCCTCTTCAGAATTTACAAAATATTAAGAACATTGCAGGAAAACAATAGGCAACATGTATAATCCTTTAATGCATTGTAACAGCAAGTGGATTAAGTAGAAAGAGACCTGGTAGCAGTCTTTATGGTGAATTGATTGAACAATCAAAACAATAATCTGCAAATCCAATAGGATGTTCAACTGGAAAGCCAAAGAAATAGAAAAGACATCAAAGTAATGAATAATGTAGATTAATGGTTTGATTAAAGTGTCTAGATTTGGGGCACCAAGAAATGAGAGAAGCATTCAAATATTTAATCACAAAGGTCTGAAAACAAGAGAAATAAATTATAGTCATATAGAGTATGTAAAAAAAAGTTAATTTGGAATATTATTTTAATAAATATTTAATAACCTTAGTTTCATTCATAAATGTTGCTCCTGTAAGACTAGAATGGATATATTCAGTGTAATTAATGCCTTGTTTATTATTTAGCAGGTCTCCTATTTTACATTTCAAAAAGTATTTTCCCACAAGGACGGCTAAAGTGTGTCACAATAGAAGCTACCTGTTTGGAAAAAAATTAAATTATCCCAGAGTCCTGGTGTTAGACTGACTGTGTGTGTGCTTTGGTGGGTGGGATTTGTATTGTTGCCATCATTCTGTTGCTGCTGTTGTTCTTTGTGTGTCCTGCCAACATGGTAAGCATGCTATATTGGGACTGGAATGTATGACAACACCTGCAGGCTGTTCCCATCACATCTTTAGGTTATCTAGGCTGTTAACTCAAAAATGTGTTTCACTCTTTCCATATACATGTGATAGGTAATGAGTTGAACTGAATATGAAATTACTTCATTTCTGATATTAGTCCTGCAATATGTACTCAATAACCTAGAAACTGGAAGGTCAGCATTCCATTGTAACTAACAGTTCCAATTAAGTAATCCAGTAATCTGTACACTATTAAAGAAATGACGGATTGTTTCTTCTCTTTTCCTTCGGAGGAGAGACCTTTGAATGAATTCAGTTCAAGTTATGCAGTTGATTCCTGATGATTTACAGGCACTTAATAACATGAAGTATATTAGAACAGTTTGCATGAATAGTTAAACTTTGTACGTTCTTACTTTTGAATCATGAAAAGCTTGATATAAGTTACAGGATGAGGTGGTTATGTAATCACCAATGTAGGCACCAATGAAACATCGAAGCTCTGAAAGAAAGATATTGCAAATGTTATACAACCTTGAGATTCATCTCCTTACAGGCAGCCACAATCTCAAGGTTATATACTGTATCTGTATATTCATATTTCAGGAGGAGCTTTGTAATTTTGTTTGTAACTGTGTTGTGTTAATCCTAGCCTCTCAGCTCATATCTTGTAATATGTTGGGATCATAAATTTCCACAAGCTATCAGAGGAGTAGGTTGTTCCAGGAGCAAGAGATACAATAATGAAGCGAGAAATATTAGTTTCTTTCATATGAATAGTGTATTCTTAGATTTAAAAATTACACTACCAAGGCTAACTTTTGTTTGTAATTTGAATCAAGGGTCTCTGTGTAATTGTAGCTGTCAAGGGGTTCCACCAGTGAGAACAGCTGGTCAGAATAGATAAATGCATGACAGCTGTTCCTGATGGATTTGGGCTTGAAATTTGACTGACTGGGAGAGATAAGATTGTTTCCAGAAATCTGGGAGTGTGTCTTCCTTTCTACTATTCCTCTGGTTTTTGCTGTGCTGTCAGGTAGCTCTGATGACATCATCAAAGTTTGAAAAGAAAGCTCTGAGGAAATGGAGGTTAAGAGCAAAGAAATGGCCAGGCCAGATGCCATTTTGCAATTATACCAGATCTTTACTAAGATAAATGCCAATTCAATTTCAACCATTTCAGTGCCAAGAAAAAACACAATTTTCACCACTGATGCACGTATGCAGCTTTTCCATGCTCTAAACAATGAGGTCATTCATCTTACCAGCCAACATCCTCAGTACACCCTTCTCAGTAGAAATCACCGGGTAGTTATCATCCTTGATGCCATGCGGTATCTGTTGCACATCAATTTGTTTTTAGATTATTTTCCAGAAGTACAATGCTAATCTTCCACTCTAATTTTTGTTAAAAAACAAATTAAGCCAGGGAAGTAATAGTATAACCAATAGAATCAATATTCATATAGTAATTCAGATAAGAGTGAATAAGCTACCTCAAGAGTGACAATAAAATTGAAACTGGCATTTCCAGATGAATTTTCAAAGATAAAACTTATTGCAAAGTGACAAAACTTTGCAAGTACACAACAGCTTAATGCAGATCAATAAGGGAAGGGGGTTGTCCACCTGATCACACCTTTTAATAAGATTATATTGCAGGGAAAGTCATTATGCAGAAGATAAAATAGCCATAGTGTTGTAATTGCACATCAGTGCAGATTTAACAAATTTTCAAATAAGTGTGCACTTAAGAAATATATTAATTGATTTCAGAAACAGTTGTTCATTATTAATAGTTTATTTGGTTCACATTTGTCACAACTTTATAATAAATGACTGTAGCAATCTTTGATGAGGATTTTAAGTCAAAGGTCATTCTTTTTAAACAAAAGAAGAAGAAAATAAACTGTAAAGATAGGATTTAATGCTCCCTCCCTTCCCCACCCAACATTTTCTGGGGAGATAATGAGGCTCCATTTAGGTGGCCAAAGTCTCATGCTTGAAAGAATACAACAAACTAATTGCTACCCCTCGAAATTGCAACTGTCACATTTGCTATTTAGGTATCAATTAATATGGAGCAAAAATGGAAATGGAAAAAGAGCAGAGTAAAATTTATAACCACGAACATTTTTTTTTGTAAAACAGAAAATCATTGTCCATTAATTTATGCACGGATTATCTTGCTTCAGAGCAATCCTTTGCTTCAGCCAAAAATGGTCCCCGACTCCTTGCACAATGATGTTGGCTAAAATGTTAAGGCTTGAAGTGAGCCACACGACCAAAAAAAACTGTGAAATTTTACCAATGTCGTAATTAAGCACTAATGGAGCATCAATCATCTAATCATCTGGACATTACCATTGGTGGGTTTTGTCCAACTGCTAAAAGGATAATTTCATTACATAGATTTTGAACTGCATATATCTGATGTTTTAGTAGATCGAACAATTTGCAAATGAGTATTTCTAAAAGGCCTTAAAAATTGTTTTTCATGTTCTGCTTTCACTTCTGGATTCCCTGTATGGGTAAATGTGTGTGTGTAGATTGCAATTTTCAAGTGCATTACTCTTCACAGCCTAGGCTGCTTCTTATTTTCAGCCTCACGCACTCTTTGGTTGCTGCAGTAACCATCCAATTAGAGATCTCTCTGCCTGATATGCATGTGGGACAGTAATAACATTTAAATAGCTTCTGAAAGAAGCATAATCAGGATATATAGTTCAGTATTATGATTGGGGAGTGGGAAGAACTGGCTTGTTTCTTTAAATGAGTAAGGGAAGCATACAATTGAAAGCAGTTCCACAGCGCAGGGCTGAGAGCTGGTTGACCTCGCTGCTTCCCAACTGTAATGGTGCATCTCTCACCTTTGCGATGGCACACGACAATAACCCAATTAACTCAAAACATAATAATTTGCAAGAGCTATGGAGTGGCTCAGAAGCAATGATAATCCTCCGACATAAGCAATGGAACATTCACCACTGTTTCTGCAGGACCACGGAAAGTAAAAGAACAAAGTAACTGAATAAATGTGATTTTAATGGGCTAACAGCCTGTAGGCCCCAAATCACAGCACAATACTCACAATACTCTGGGACAAAGGGGAAGGGAACAATCCAAAATTTTTGTTTAACACAAAATTTCCACTCTCAGCCACTCAGCAAAAAAATGTAAATTTATGAGCTGAAGAGCGTTTGCTCTGTAATAGAATCAGAATCAGAATCAGGTTTATTATGACCCGCATGTGTCGTGCAATTTGTTAACTTAAAAGAAGCAGTTCAATGCAATATATAATAGAGAAGAAAAATAAATAAATAAACAAATGACTTAATCAATTACAGTATATGCTTATTGAATAGATTAAAAATCATGCAAGAACAGAAATAATATATGTATAAAAACTGAGGTAGTGTTCCTGGGTTCAATGTCCATTTAGGAATCGGATGGCAGAGGGGAAGAAGCTGTTCCTGAATCACTGAGTGTGTTCCTTCAGGCTTCTGTACCTCCTACCTGATGGTAACAGTGAGAAAAGGGCACACCCTTGGTGATGGGGGTCCTTAATAATGGGCACCACCTTTCTGAGACACCATTCCTTGAAGGTATCCTGTGTATTTTGTAGGCTAGTAGCCAAGATGGAGCCGAATAAATTTACGACTCTGCAACTTTTTTAGGTCCTGTGCAGTAGCCACCCCACCCCATAACAGACAGTCGGAATACACTCCATAGTACATCTATAGAAGTTTTTTAGTGTTCTTGTTGACAAACCAAAACTCTTCAAACTCCTAATGAAGTATAGTCGCTGTCTTGCCTTTGTCGCTGCATCGATATGTTGGGACCAAGTTAGATCCTCAGCAATCTTGACATCCAGGAACTTGAAGCTGCTCACTCTTTCCACTTCTGATCCCTCTATGAGAATTGGTATGTGTTCCTTTGTCTTGCCCTTCCTGAAGTCCACAAATCATCTCTTTTGTCTTACTGACATTGAGTGTGAGGTTGTTGCTGCAGCACCATTCCACTAATTGGTATATCGTGCTCCTGTATGCCTTCTCGTCTCCAATTGCATTTTGCTGAAAATGGTTGTATCATCAGCAAATTCATAGATGAATGCCTAGGCACAGAGACGAGGGTATAGAGAGAGTCGAGCAGTGGGTTAAGCACACACCCCTGAGGTGCACCAGTAATGATCGTCAGTGAGGAGGAGATATCACCAATCCACACAGATTGTGGTTTTCTGGTTAGGAAGTTGAAGAACCATTTACAGAGGGAGATACAGAGGCCCAGGTGGGAATGATAGTGTTAAATGCTGAGCTATAGTCGATGAACAGCATCCTGACATACAGTAGGTGTTAATATTGTCTAGGTGGTCTATCTGCCCAGACCCATACACATTCATCCCACATTCCATGTTTCCGAACTGAAACCTGTGTCTGTCAGCTCTTTGTGCCCTCCAGCTGAGCCTCCTCCACCTGGCTGGATCCCAACCGTTAATTCCCCATTTTCTCCTAATTCCCTTTGATTGGGCCATGGTTCTGACCATTAATTCCCCATTTTCTCCAAATTTCCTTTGATAACGGCACACCTGGTTTTCATCAAGACCTGCCGCATAAGAACCCCGGCTTTGCACCCACTAGTTGCCAGATCGTTGGTTTTGCCTGTGTGGTAATTAACATTCTCCGGCTGTTTAGGACTGTGTGTTTGAAGTTTTGCTTCAGTACCGAGAATTACCTGTGAAACTCAGTCTCTCCATGTCAAGATAAGTCTTTTAAGTTTTACTTCAGCACCGAGGTTTACCTGTGAAACTCAGTCTTTCTGTGCTAAGAAAAGTTTTGTCTGCCACTTCCCTATCTATGCTCCATGTCACGATCAGTTCTGCCTGTCTCCTGCCTTCCCGCACTCTCTCCTGTTTGCTGATCAACGCTCACACCCGTGTCTACATCCAAAGGCAACCTCCGTGCCTATGTCCTGCGCTTGGGTTTGCCTCATTCATTGCAACAGAGCCATTGAGATTGTGTCTGCATTGACCTATTGTGGTGATAGGCAAATTGCAGTGGGTCCAGGTCTTTGCTGAGGCAGGAGTTCAGTCTAGTCATGACCAACCTCTCAAAGCATTTCATCACTGAAGATGTGAGTGCTACATGGTAATAGTTATTAAGGCAGCTCACATTATTCTTCTTAGACTCTGGTGTAATTGTTGCCTTTTTAATGCAAGTAGGAACTTCTGCCCATAGCAGTAAGAGGTTGAAAATGTCCTTGAATATTCCCGCCATAAAACTGGTGATTATAGAAAGTACTCTGATCCACAGTATATTATTGATTCTGGTGTGAAATATTTGTCAGTGTTTCATTGAAAATGTTGCTGTAGAACAAGGAAAAATAAAAACAGAGTCATCTTGAATAGGACTAAAATAAGTGTGGTCCTGGTCTTGATCTCCACATCCAGGCTCCATCCATCTGTCATATATGAAGAGTCCGGGCTGGGGAACCCTCTCATGAATGGCAGTTGCTGACACGAAATATCATGATACTGTTGTCAAGGAGTGGGCAGCTTATAAATATTGGCAAATTCTACTGTAACTAAATGAGTGCCCGAACTACTTCTCACAGGCCTGTAAAATTGCTGGAGAGCTCTGCCACGACTGATTGACAGTCAAACAGTGTGCTAAAGGCAAGATGGTACAAATCAAATAAAACCAAAAGTACCACAGGCAGTCTTTCCTCATCGACGTGGGTTGCGATCAGTGATCACACTTTGCTTTGTACTGCATTTTGAACTTTGGATGTGCAGCCCTAGTTGGATATCTCCACAAATCGTCACTTTGAGTTTCTGAGTGGATTCATGCCACAGTGATTCCTCCAGCTTTCTGGGAAAGTGTAGAGAGCTTGTCAGGCCTCTGTTGGTCAGGGTCGACCATGACTATTGCTCTCTAGCTGTCCAGATACACAAGCCTGGGCAGTATGATATGGAGAGCAAACTGTTGCCCATGTCGCAAGCTCCCCCTTTCCATGCATCTGATGAACCTAAAGGAATGGCAGAGACCGATACGGTTTGGTACCAGTAGCAGGGGGGGAGTTGCCAGTCAACACTGAACTCAACATGAGACTCTGTCAGGGACCTGAGCTCCAGATAGTTCCCTTGGGGTTTACTTCCAAAACCTTCCCCATGAGTACGTATAGCCACAAGTCAGCAGAAGTTTGAGATCAGAAATTTCCTTCTATCTGAACTGCCAATGACGACTGACAAGCCCCATCTGCATGAAGCAACTGGTTTTAAGGCACCAGTAATCTGCTTTTCCCCTTTTCCTGTCAGTAGAAACGGTTCTGCTGGGCTTAGTAGTTCAGCCACACATGAAGGCCAAGAGCTGGACTTGGTTGTCAGAGGCTATTTGAGTCACACGCCATTGGGAGGATTTAATAAGTAGTGGGAGCTTATCCCCATGACCAACCCCACAACTTAATAAACCAGGGCTGCCGAAGTGTTTGCAGTTGTAGACAGAAAATGTCGGAAGCACTCAGTAGATCAGGCAGGATCTGTGGGAAATGAAACAGAGTTAACATTTCTGGTCAAGAACATTCATCGGAACTGGGAATCTTTGAAATACTATTTTGATCTCTTTGTCCACAAATAAAATCTGACTTGCTGACTGCCCCCAGCATTTTATAAATTTCAATTTTCAGCAGGTTCTATTGATTTTCATCTTTGTTTTTTTTTCACCTCCTAAACCTTTATTTTGTGACTGGACTTCATAGACGAGCATTTCTGCCTGTAGAAGAGACTGGAGAGCACAGTTCCTCCAGTTCCTGTCAGAGTGTCAGCCAGTCCAGCACACACTGTTATATTGTCTTCAAAGACCCATCTCCAGAAGGTGAGTACTGCCTGCAACTGATAGTCTGGCACATTCAGTGCCAACAACCAAAGATGAATCAGTAATTTTCTCATTTAGTAAAACAACCTTTTTGAGAATGACTTTATATGGGGCCCGACTAACGGTGATCAATTTTAAAACTGGTCTGGTGGAAACCAGAAAAGTGATTAGGTAAAAGTGACCAACCTACTCAGCTGTCAGACATCTTTAGAGTCATAGAGTAAAACAGCATGGAAACAGGACAAACCAGTCTATGCCAACCGAAGCATTATCCCTGCTAGTCCAAGTTGTCAGTGTTTCGCCAATTATCCCCTTGATGTCCCTGTCTGAATGCTTCATAAATGTTGCAAGTCTGTTTGCCTTAACCACTTCTTGTCTTAACTTGCTCTTTCGAGGTTCTCACTACCTTCTGTGTAAAGGAGTTATTCTTGGCTCTCATTTAAATCTTGTATCTGTGTCCTCTAGTTCTGGACTCGCCAACCCTAGGGAAAAGACTTACACATTACTCATCCCCTATTATTTTATAAACTTCTATGATGTTACTCTATATTCTTCTATCCTCCAGTGAATGAAGATCTAGCATGGACAACCCCTCTGTAGAACTCATGCAGGACCCTTGTAAATCCCTTCTACTGCTTGACAATGTCTCCCCTATAACAGAGTGACCAAAGTTGTTCACATTTCCCCAAAACTTGATGACCTGACTAATCAGGCTACAATGAGGCTTCTTCGCCACCTTGCCCTTCGCTTTCGGTGAGCTGTGAACTTGTATTCCTGAGACTCCTTCAGGAATCTTATATTCCAACCTTTAACATGTTAACCTCAGTCGGTAGCTGAGACAAGCAGCAAAGGGTGTGAGAGTGCTTTTTACGTACACATCTGAAAATTACTTAAACTAGCAAGAAACACACTCAAAATGCTGGAGGAACTCAGCAGGCCAGGCAGCGTCTATGGAAAAAAGTACAGTCGACTTTTGGTAGGCTTTGGCCTGAAGAGTCGACTGTACTTTTTTCCATAGATGCTGTCTAGCCTGCTGAGTTCCTCCAATATTTTGGGTGTGTTGCTCGGATTTCCAGCATCTGCAGATTTTCTCCTGTTTGTAAACTAGCAAGAAAATAGTTGGACCCAGATGATATGAATGCTTCTCTTCACCCTTCTTATGGGGCTCTGAGACATCAGAATCTTTCCAATGACTCTAAACAATAAAAACTTTGACCACCCTACTGATGGACTTTGAAGAGCTGGTTTCCAAAGATGCTCAATTCCACTGAACGCCATCACCTCCCTGCCGCTTCATTTCATTCTTGAAGGGTGCTAGTGACAAAATCTCATTTCTCCTGGGTGATTTCATACTACACCCTGAAAGTGTTACATACCACTCAGGTTAGCCTGCAATAATTCTAGGGCCAAATTCATGAACGTGTTAAATTAATTGATAGATTTTAAATGAGTTGAAATTAGTCAAACTTCAATTCTACCACAAACTTGGAGATTTTCAGCTTGCTACCCGTCTATAGGGAATAAAACTGTGGCCTGCATAATATTCCAAAAATTGTACAAAACAAGCAACCTCAAGACATCATTGTTCCTATATCATCATAAAAACTAATGTGCCGTTATTTTGTGAAACAATTAGCTTGCATTATTTAATTTAAAATCTCTGATCACTTGTTCTCATTAAAAATTCCCATCTGTCATACTATATTACAAATTCCAATCTGTCCTTATCACATTACAGTATCCTCCCAACCCCCACTACCTCCCACCCTCTCCCTTCCCCCACCAATGCCACCCCATCCGAATCTGTCATCCGTTCATTAAAAAGCCGCCTTTGCAGTTGTACTTAGTAGCATCCTCTTCCATTTGAGAAGTGCTTATGCCATGTTTAGATTAGACTTTCTATATGTCCAGCAAAGTCCTGGGTTTGTCATGAGCATTTTGCAGCTAAACATTCCATGTATTTTTGTATTATAGAATTATGCCATGTCCTGTATGTTTGAAATTTTTTGGATTTATTTTGATACCTGAAACTAAATAGTTCATAGATTCAATATATATATATATACACACATATATATATATATATAGATAGATATATATAGTATATATAGTATATAGTATATATATATAGTACAATATATAGTTCAAGTATCAATATATATCTTTAAACTTGAAGAATGATTACTTCATATTTCTGTTTCATAATCAATAATTTTCAGCATTTATAAACTTCAAAGATTATTACTATCAATATTGGCATCGGTTTCAAAAGATAGATAATAAAAACTGATTTAATGAGGAACCAGGCCATCCTATCCTCACAACAAGTTAAAGGAGCTCATGGCATTCGGAATTCCATATTTACTGGCAATCCTATCCTACAAATGATCCTTTTCTAATTATCAGTAAGCAGCAGGTTACTTTTGATATCTGCGAGTTATAACTCGAGTGCTGCAATGCGCTATTTTACTCAGTGGGGATCATGGGAGTTTAAATGCATTAAAATAGAACACAAATGAAGAACCAATGGGAGCACACCTGCTGTAATGCCACTGAGCCCCTTGTTGAGCTGCTAATGATGCACTTAATGAACTGAAATTTTAAAACAACTTTGTAAATGCTGTCTCTGGTGCTTTTTCTTCTGATTGGCTTATCAAGGGTGTGGTAAATCTAACATAGTCACAAGGCCTTGCATTCACACAGCTCCTTAGAAAAACACTTACATTTTATTCTACTAAAATATTCCACCCTCTGTTAAAATGATTTCAGATTCAATCTTTGCTGTTAGTTTAATGAGGCTTATCATCAACTCCAATATGCTTATTCACCAACTATTGGACAGGGACTATATTATTTTTAAAGATGGAGAGAAGCAAATCATCTCCTATGCTTCAAGAGGCTTCACAAGTTATTGGTGGAAGTTTTTGCATACCATTGCACAGAATTAGTAATCCTGATGTACTTCAGAGATTAGGTCTATCTTCAAGCCCTCAGGCCTTCACGTGCTGTCAAGAATTAGCATAATGTCAATTGGAATATCTAGACGGGTGTTATTCATGGAAAGAATAAAAAAAGAAGCAACATTGTCAGTTTTACTGTACCTGAATGGATCAGCTGTAAAATAACCAATCAAGATTTTGGTGATTTTTCCACAAGCTCATGCTGTCATATGGACATTAAAGAAAATAATACTGAAATAATATTTTTTTGGTTGTAAATTGACACCCTGTATTGCAGAATCTATATGTTCTTCACTGAAACTGATTCATCTTTCAGTACAAACTCAATTGTATTATATGAGACTAAAATGAAATCTCTGCCTAATTTACTGATCATAAAGTTAAGCTAATGATAATACTGAATGAAACAACAGTTCTCTTGTGTTCCAGTTGCCAGTTCATTTATCTTAGCTTTTTTGCTACAGCAGCTGAAGGAGAAATTTCGGATGAACACATTAACTTTCACAGGAGATGAGATTGCCCTGTGACCCCGAGCTTTGAAAACATTTTTCGTCATGCATAATTATATCATTGAAAATCAAAATAGTAGTCCAGAGGTCAGAGAAATGTTGATGGTGCAGAATCCAGCCAGTTTCCACAGAGAAAAGCTGAGCAATTATTTACAGCCATGGTTGTGTAGAATTGGATATGCTAGCAACTTCTGTGCTGTGTAAATGTGACACATTACAACTTTTAAATATACCTGATGCTCAGATACCAGATTGGTGGAAGAGACTCAGGATGTGCTTCAGCTGGCCTTTGTGGAGCTCTGGCTCATGACACCTCAAACTGAAGAAGGAGCTCAGCGATGAAACTGAAAGCCATGCATCAGTTTGCACTCAGAGACGCTGCACAGACAGTGGAAGGAGCGGATCATCTCATAAAATATACGCATATCTGCTGAAGCCTGCCCTAATCTGTGTTTCCCATATTGGCTTCATCAACTGACTCTGAACCCATAAAGCCCAGAGCGGGAGCAAGTCACCTCAGTCTACCTGAGAGAGAGAGATTACAGTGATAATCAAATATGTGTCAAGGATTACATATACCTTCAGATTCACCTGAATGCATGTGCACAGAATTGCTGACGTCATAATCTTAATCAGATTTTATGGGTCTCCAAGATACCATTCTTCATGTGTCAATACTTGATATTTCAGATAGAGATACTGTTCACGTTATTTAAGTTAACAGATGGACTAGGCACTGAGACAGCGCTGGTGGCAAGGTGAGCACTTGCTATCTGGGTATCTGGCATATTGTCCCGTTAACTCAGTGCTCCATTTCCTTTATAAGCATGTGTTTATTTGCTTTCACTGTCTGCACCCTCCTTTTCCTTCTGCCACAGTAGCTCCAGCTGCTCTGTGGGAAGTGCAAAGCTGAAGAATTTAGTGTGTAATTCCTTTAATTAACAAGCTATTCACAGAAACTCCATTGTGTTCCCTCTGCCATCCAATTTCTGAATGGACAATGAACCCATGATCACTACTTCACTATTTCTTTCTCTTTTCTGGCTCTCTTTCTGTACGACTTACTTAATTTTGTGTGTGTGTGTATATATATATATATATTTCCCCACCCCTAGGACATGCCCTTTTCTCATTGTTACCATCGAGAAGGAGGTACAGAAGCCTGAAGGCACACACAGTGACTCAAAAACAGCTTCTTCCCCTCTGCCATCTGAGCTCTAAATGGACATTGAACACGTTACCTCACTACTTTTTTATTTCTGGTTTTTTTTTGCACTACTTATCTTAACAAACTAATAAACATATATATGTTTAACATAATGCAGTTTTATTTCTCTCTGTTTACTTACCATGTATTTCATTGTAATGCTGCAATTGGGTTAACAAATATCATGACATATGCCGTTGATATTAAACCCCGATGCTGATTCTGAATTCTTATTGGAATTTATAGTTTATTGTTATTATCTGTTGCAAAGTACTGCTGCCGCAGAACAACAAATTTCACAACGTGTTCCAGTGATATGAAACCTGACTGATTCTGAACTCCAGCCTGGTGTGATCTCTGGTCTGCATCCTCTTTAGCTGTGGCCATGGTTTAAACTTGGGGTAAGGACCTAGTAGGCAGGAACCTAGAACCTTTCACCCTCAAACCATGTGCTGTCTGCACCAGTCATAATTAACTGATTAATGTTGGCAGCAGATTATGGTTTGATCTTGATGTTCACCTGGCAGAGAATCCCAGCTGGTCCCTCAACACCAGCTCCATAGCAAAGAAAGCCCAGCAGTGTCTCTACTTACTGCGAAGGCCGAGGAAAGTCCATCTCCCACCCTCCATCCTCATCACCTTCTACAGGGGTTGTATTGAGAGCATCCTGAGTGGCTGCATCACTGCCTGGTTTGGAAATTGCACCATCTCGGATCGCAAGACCCTGCAGCGGATAGTGAGGTCAGCTGAGAAGGTCATCGGGGTCTCTCTTCCCGCCATCACGGACATTTACACTACACGCTGCATCCGCAAAGCAAACAGCAGTACGAAGGACCCCACGCACCCCTCATACAAACTCTTCTCCCTCCTGCCATCTGGAAAAAGGCACAAAAGCATTTGGGCTCTCACGACCAGACTATGTAACAGTTTCTTCCCGCAAGCCATCAGACTCCTCAATACCCAGAGCCTGGACTGACACCTTACTGCCCTATTGTCCTGTTTATTATTGATTGTAATACCTGTACTTTTCTAGTGTAGGTTTTTTCTGTGTCATTTTTTACGTAGTTCAGCCTAGTTTTTGTACTGTGTCATGTAACACCATGGTCCTGAAAAACGTTGTCTCATTTTTACTATGTACTGTACATAGCAGTTATGGTCGAAATGACAATAAAAGTGACTTGACTTGACTTGCCTTGATAGCACAGGCAGCTGTTGACAAGCAACTAAAGAAGAATTAGTCGATGGAGATTGATGTAGTCTTGCCATTGTCCGGAGTGTAATTGAGGCAGGGAAAACTTTCCTTGTGACATCCAATGGAGCATTCCCTCAACTCCATCAATGTCAGCTTTTTACTGTATATTTACTTGGTATTTTGTTTATTTTTGATTTTCTCCCAAATTCTTGCTCCATGGGGATGAACCAAGCTTAATCCCACCTCCCCGTCTCTCTGACTTCAGGAGTTTCAATTTTTCAGGTAAACAGTTACCAGACATCTCATTCAAAATGCTGGAGGAGTTCAGCAGGCCAGGAAGCATCTATGGAAAAAAGTACAGTCGACACTTCGGGCCGAGACTCTTCTTAGTCTTGCTGAAGGATCTCGACCTGAAACGTTGACTCTACTCTTTTCCATGGATGCTGCCTGGCCTGCTGAGTTGCTCCAGAATTTTGTATACGTTGCTCGGATTTCCAGCATCTGCAGATTTTCTCTTGTTTGTGGTTGAGCTACCACACATGCCTTTTTACTTCTTGAAATAACATATTTTCCAAATGGAAATAATTGGGGTTGTTATAGTAAACTGAAAATCAGAATCAGAAATAGAATCATACACACAAGATATTCTGCAGATGCTGGAAATCTAGAGCAGCATGCACAAAATGCTGGAGGAACACAGCAGGTCAGGCTATGGAGAGGAATAAAGAGTCAATGGATTGAGCCAAAACCACTCAAAAAACAGATTTATTATCTCTGGCATATGTCATGAATTTTGTTGTTTTGCAACGTTGGTACTGTGAAATATATAAACATTGCTGTTGGTTACAATAAGAAATATAAAATAAACAAACAAATGAATAAGTAAATAGTGCAAAAAGAGAGCAAATGGAGAGGTTCTGCTTATGGGAAAGCAGAACCTTATGATCAGAAATAATAAAGTTATATGTAAAAGAAGGCAGTAGATCTCAGAAATTGTTCATAGTTGCTGTTGTTAATTATATCTGAGAATTAATATCCAGTGTGATCAGTTCTGACTGTTTCATACTTTGCTTCTTAAGGATGATTTCAGAATTAATAGTAGCACATTATCGCAGCAGCATAGTAGCACAGAGGTGAGCGTAATGCTTTACACTGCCTGCTGTCAGATCGGGGTGTGATTCCCGCTGTTGTCTGTAAGGAGCTTGTACATTCTCCCCGTATCCTCATGGGTTTCTTTCTGGTTTAAGATAGCACTACCGAAGGCATGTAACATCTTACTGCAGTTCGGAAGCAAAGAAATTCAATTAAAAAGATTACTCATGACACTCTTTGGGGTAAGTGGCGGTGGACTACCAGCGCAAGTGGTGAGGAGACAAGCGGAGGCAGGGCCAGTTTGGGATACATGCCCTGCTGGTGCGCTGCAGGGTGGGTGCTCTCCGAGGTGGAGTTGTGCAGATTGGAGTAGGTGATTCGGAGGGGAGAGGATGAGATGGAGGAATTCTGATACCCATTTTGCTGGCCCGGGTGTGAGGCCGAATCCCTGTGAGCACTGAGCCAATTTGTAGAGGTTGAGAATGGCTTCATTGGTAGCAAAATCTAAACCTGGAGCGATTTGCCAGAGTGGCCTGGGTCCTGGTACGAGGCACAATCCGCTGCTTGGAGAATTTGAACACCAGCCCAGATGGACTGGAGACGCAGGGTGTCGGGAGTCAGGAGAGGGTGGATCACTCTGCACACTGGGCTGATTTGGAGAGGTTGAGAACAGCGTCGCCAGCAGCGAAATCTATGCCTGGAGCGATTCACCGTGACAGAGTCCAGGTCCTTATTTGAGGTACAGTCTGCTGTTTGGTCAATTTGGACAGCGGCCCAGATAAACTGGGGGCTCCTCTCTCCACAACGCCAAGGGTGTGAGACCATCCCTGGAAGTCGTGTTTTATGTCTACGAACTTTGTGCCTAATGCTCCACTGATACGGTAAATTGAATACCGCTGCTTCGGGCAGCTCCGGTGATTTAGATCTGGGGTCTCGGTTTGGTTCGGAGTGCTGCTGTTGTCACTAGCTTCTATTAGTCGCACGCTTCCTGTTTTTTTCTCTCTTTCTCTGTGCGCGTTGCAGATCAGACTTTATTTTTATAAATTGGGTTCTTTTGTGTTTCTTACCTGTAACAAACAAATCTCAAGGTTGAATAACTCAGACATTAAATGATATTGAATGTACTTTGAACCACTGGGTACTTGCACATTACAAAGTTGGTGGGCCATAAGTATGATATACGAGTGTCAGAAGCATGCCGATACTTGCCAGCTGTTCCCAGCACCATCCTTGCTGGTCTGATTTGATGTAAATGGCATATTTCACAGTACGTTTCCATGTACATGTGACAGATATAGTCAGTCCTGCAACCAAAACCTTCTTCGTGTGCTTAAGTTATCACTCAAAACCCTGCTTACCTTTGAGTCCTTTTAATATAAAATTTACAACTTACTCTCAGCCCCCAAAACTGGTACTGATGACTTCAACTTTTGTATGAACCTTTGTCAAAAGCTCACGTAAAAGTAGACAATTATTTCCTTCATGCAAAGAGTGTTCCTCAGGATCAGAATTTCCACTATTCTAAAGGTACTCTCCTCACCCTCTCTACCCAATTTTTCTCAATATTCTGCTTTGATAGATTTTTGAGAAGTAAGTTTGAGTTCATAGATTCAAAGGGCATTCCTCAAAAACTTCATCTGTGATGGTACTGCAATCCTTGCTGTTGCCATTGACCCCCAGATAACTCAGCGCATAAGAATCAAAGACACCGCCTTAGGACAAACTGGAAAAAGCAGTGAGTTAAAGCTGTTGTTCAGCTCTGGGGGCTGCATTTGTAAACAGCCCAGAAGGATGGGTCAAAGTTCTCTGTCTGATGGCTGTAAAGCTTCTCTGTGAAATGTGCTTGGAAGCTAAGTGTACTACTCGGACCAGTCTGCAATTTGTCATTAATTTGTGCTAAATTGGTGGGCTTACTCTTTGATGTGGAAATAAAGTATGGTGTGGGAAATGAATTCTCACACTGATGCAGGAGGAATGCTCTTATCCTGAACAGTGAAGCAGCTTCACTAACTGTGCTCTTTTCTGCTTAAAATAGGAAGATCATCTTAAGACCATAAGACAGAGGAGTGGAATAGGCCATTTGGCCCATCGAGTCTGCTCTGTCATTACATCATGGCTGATTTATTATCCCTCTCAATCGCATTCTCCTGCCCTCTCTCCATTTGACACCCTGACTAATCAAGAACTTATCAACCTCCACCTTTGTTACAAATAAGGAGCAACTCTGATCGGCAGAAGGGTGCAAAGTCGCCCCCCCCCCCCTTTTGAGAATCGCAAAATCGCTACTATTTCGGCTCTGATACCCAGGAAATGAGAGAGATAAACAGCTCATACAAATTTATGAGAGAGAGATACAGCACAGGTTGGAATGTCTCCTATTGACAAACAGAGAGATTACTGCTATTGTCTCTTGGAGAAGGAATTGTGTATTGAGTACTGTTCTATTCATTGAAACCCCTCAGGGGGCAACCAGAGTGGTCTGGTTGAGGGATTGCATCATCCCAACCTGATTGACACCTGAGACCCGGTGAGCGGGGATAAAAGTAGGGTCTGGGGAACACCCCTCAGACGCACCAGGAGAGACGCTACGAGACCGGTGGGGGCTTGTGTGTGTGTCCACCCTTGCCTGGGTGATGAATCCTCCACGGAACGGTCTAGCTCAAAGATGGAGGGGTCATACGTGAATGGCCACAACAACTACGCATCGAAGAATCAAGATCATAAAAGGAAAGTCGGTAAGTTAATAGCTGTTACTGCTTTTTCTCTCTCTTCTCTCTCTCTCTCCCTCTCTCTCTCTCTCTCTCTCTCTCTCTCTCTCTCTCTCTGTCCAACAATTGCAACACAGTGATCAGCAACTACCGCAGCCTGCATGAACTAAACTGAACTTTGTATTTCCATCGGACAATTCATTATCTCCTAGACAACAATAGAGCTTATTTCTTATTGATTATTATTATACTCGCACTTTTAGGTTTAGTATTGATGTTGTATATTATCTGTATATTTACATTGATATTATTTTTGTGTATTTTTACTAATAAATACTGTTAAAATAGTATCATCAGACTTCAACGGATACTCCTATCTTTGCTGGTAAAATACCCAGTTACGGGGTTCGTAACACCTTAAATATACCCAATATCTCGGCCTGCAAAGCTATCAGTGGCAATGAATTCTGCAGACTCACCATCCTCTGATGAAAGACATTTTTCCTCATCTCTGTTCTAAATGGATGTCCCTCTATTCTGAGGCTCTGTCCTAGACTAAATGCATAGAGACAGTTGTTAATAAAAATCATTCTATCTATTAATGATTTAGTCCATAATTATGTGGGTATTTTTAAAAGCAATGTATTCTGTAAAATGTTTGAAAGATATGCAAACAATTGTTCATATTTATATATGTTAGAACAAGAAACTTGTTTAAGTTAGACTTGCTGGGATTGGGAACCAAACTGAAGAGATGGAAGAAGGGGCAGTTGTTTCACAAATAGAGAAAGCTTGTAGGCAGTGAAAGGGAGGGTAGGAAGGTGATAGAGAAGAATGCGCTCAGAACTATGGTTTGAGATTTGTCTATTTTAACACAAGAAGCATCATGAACAAAGCAGATGTGCTTAGAGTGTGGATCGGTACTTGGAACTATGATGTTAAGGCCATTACAGCGACTTGGATGGCTCAGGGGCAGGAATGGCTACTTAGAATGCTGACCCTTAGATGTTTCAACAAGGACAGGTAGGGAGGCAAAAGAGGTGGGGGTGTGGTATTGCTGATCAGAGATAGTGATATGGCTGCAGAAAAGGAGGAAGTCATGGAGTGATTGTCTACTGAATCTCTGTGGGTGGAAGTTAGAAAGGGGAAGGGGTCAATAACTCTTCTGGGTGTTTTTCATAGACCACCCAATAGTAACAGGGACATCGAGGAGCAGATAGGGAGACAGATCCTGGAAAGGAGTAATAATAGCAGGGGTTTCGTGGTGGGAGATATTAATTTTCCCAAAATGATTAGCATCTCCCTAAAGCAAGGGGTTTAGATGGGGTAGAGTTTGTTAGGAGTGTTCAGGAAGGTTTCTTGACATGATATGTAGATAAGCCTACAAGAGGAGAGGCTGTACTTGATCTGGTATTGGGAAAGGAACCTAGTCAGGTGTCAGATCTCTCAGTGGGAGAGCATTTTGGAGATATTGATCATAATTCTATCTCCTTTACCATAGCATTGGAGAGGGATAAGAGTAGACAAGTTAGGAAAGTGTTTAATTGGAGTAAAGGGAAATATGAAGCTATCAGACAGGAACTTGGAAGCATAAATTGGGAACAGATGTTCTGAGGGAAATGTACGGAAGAAATGTGGCAAGTGTTCAGGGGATATTTGCGTGGTGTTCTCAACAGTAATGTTACATTGAGACCGGGAAAAGATGGTAGGGTACAGAAACCGTGGTGTACAAAGGCTGTTGAAGATCTAGTCAAGAATAAAAGAAAAGCTTACAAAAGGTTCAAAAAAGGCTAGCAGGAAGGAACTTGAGAATGAAATTAGGAGAGACAGAAGGGGCCATGAGAAGGCCTTGGTGGACAGGATTAGGGGAAACCCCAAGTCGTTCTACAAATATGTGAAGAGCAAGAAGATAAGACATGTGAGAATAAAACCAGTCAAGTGTGACAGCAGAAAAATGTGTATGGAACTGGAGGAGATGGCAGAGGTACTTAATGAATACTTTGATTCAGTATTCACTACAGAAAAGGATCTGGCAATTGTAGGGATGACTTACAACGGATTGAAAAGCTTGAGCATATAGACATTAAGAAAGAGGATGTGCTGAAGCTTTTGGAAAGCACCTGGGATAAGTCTCTGGGACTGGACGGGATGTATCCCAGGCTACTGTGGGAGGTGAGGGAGGAGATTGCTCAGCCTCTGGCAATGATCTTTGCATTATCAGTGGGAACGAGAAAGGTTCCAGAGGATTGGAAAGTTGCAGATGTTGTTCCCTTATTCAAGAAAGGGAGTAGAGATAGCCCAGGAAATTATAGACCAGTGAGGCTTACTTCAGCGGTTGGTAATTTGATGGAGAGGATCCTGAGAGGCAGAATTTATGAACATTTGGAGAGGCATAATATGATTAAGAATAGTTAGCATGGCTTTATTAAAGACAGGTTGTGCTTTATGAGCCTGAATGAGTTTTTGAGGACGTGACTACACACATTGATGAAGGTAGAGCAGTAGATGTAGTGTATATGGACTTCAGCAAGACATTTGATAAGGTACCCCATGCAAGGCTTACTGAGAAAGTAAGGGACTTAGTTACATCCAACAGGCTGAGTATCAAAACATTATGTAGGCATCCGTTAGTCTTGAGAGACCATGGATTTGTGCCTTGGGAAGTTTCCAGGGCACAGGCCTGGGCAGGGTTGTATGGGAGACCGGCAGTTGCCCATGCTGCAAGTGTCCCCTCTCCATGCCACCAATGTTGTCCAAGGGAAGGGCAAGGGCCGATACAGCTTGGCACTGGTGTTGTCGCAGAGCAACGTGTGGTTAAGTGCCTTGCTCAAGGACACTGCCTTAGCTGAGGCTCGAACTAGTGACCTTCAGATCACTAGATCAATGCCTTATCCACTTGGCCACATGCCAACACACTAAGAGAAATCAAAACATTAGGGATGCAGAATCAGAAAGAATAGCAAATATGGTACTCAAGGCGTTGTATGTAAACGTCCGTAGTATAAGATATAATGTGGATGAACTTGTTGCACTATGACAGATTGCCAGGTATGATGTTGTAGCCATCACTGAATAATGCCTGAAGATTGGTTGTAGTTGGGAGCTGAATATCCAAGGTTACATATTATATTGAAGGGATAGGAAGGTAGTCAGAGGGGGGTGGTGTGGCTCTACTTGTAAAGAATGGCATCAAATCAGTAGAAAGATGTGACATAGGATCTGAAGATGTTGAATCCTTGTGGGTTGAGTTAAGGAACTTCAAGGGTAAAAGGAAATTGATGGCATATATGCCTCCCAACAGTGGCTGGGTGGTGGACCACAGGCTATAAGAGGAAATAGAAAAGGTGTGTCAAAAGGGCAATGTTATGGTAGTCATGAGAGATATTAACATGCAGGTCGATTGGGAAAATTAGGTTGGTAATGAATCTTAAGAGAGTGATTTTGTTGAATGCCTAAGAGATGGCTTTTTAGAGCAATTTGTTATTGAGCCTACTGGGGATAGGCTGTACTGGATTGGGTGTTATTTAATGAACAAGAGGCGATTAGGGAGCTTAAGGTAAAAGAACCCTTCGGAACCAGTGATCATAATGATTGAGTTCAACTTGAAAGTAAAATCTGATGTGCAGTATTTCAGTGGAGTAAGGGAAATTACAGTGGTATGAGAGAGGAGTTGGCCAAAGTAAACTGGAAGGAGCTGCTGGCAGGAATGTCAGCAGAGCAACAATGGTATGCATTCTGGGAAAAATGAGGAAGGTGCAGGACATATGTATTCCAAAAATGAAGAAATACTCAACTGGTAAAATGGTACAACCATGACTGACAAGGGAAGTCAAAGATATTGTAAAAGCGAAAGAAAGGGCATACAACAAAGCAAAAATTAGTGGGAGTATAGAGGATTGGAAGATTTGTAAAATTGTACAGAGAGCAACCAAAAGATCATTAGAAGGAAAAAAATGAAATATGAAAGCAAGCTAGCAAAAATATCAAAGTTGATAGCAAAAGCTTTTTCAAGTATGTTAAAAATAAAAGAGAATTGAAAGTGGATATAGGACCTCTAGAAAATGAGGAAGGATAAATAAAAACAGGAACAAGGAGATGGCTGATAAACTAAATGAGTATTTTGCATCAGTCTTCTCTGTGGAAGACACTAGCAGTATGCATGATGTTTTGGTGTGCAAAGGAAGAGAAGTGGGTGCAGTTACTATTACTAGAGAGAAGGTACTCAAAAAGCCGAAAGATCTGAAGGTACATAAGTCACCTGGACCAAAGGAACTGCACCCTGGGGTTCTGAACGAGGTAGCATTAGAGATTGTAGTGGCATTCGAAATTATCTTTCAAAAAATCATTGGATTCTGGCATGGGGCCAGAGGACTGGAAAATTGCAAATGTCACACCACTCTTTAAGAAAGGAGGAAAGCAGCAGAAAGGAAATTATAGACCACTTAGCCTGACCTCAGTGATTGCGAAGATGTTAGAATCAATTGTTAAGGATGACGGATGTCAGGATGTCAGAACACTAGAGCAGGGATCCAATTGCAGACCCAGTACTGTGCACACAGTGATATTAACTGAGTAACAAATCCCAAGGTGCAAACAAAGTCAGTGTCAAAGTTCAGGCAGAGATCAAAACATCCAGAGAAATCCAAAAACCAGAATCGGGAAACAGGCAGAGTCGATACTCAGACAGACAGAGTCCAGATATAAATGCTGGAAACGTTCAGAAAAATTCACTAACACAATCTGGCAACAGGAGAAAACATAGGACTGAAATACACTGAACAATAAACAGAGAGGCAGATGATAGGTGGAGCATAATGAGACAACAGGTGGCAGCATTACAGGCAATAATGAGAAGCATATGAGAGACTGAGTACTCAGTAATACAAGAATCGGAGTAGAGCAGGAGCACGTGGCAATACAAATCCACAGACTGACAGCTAGGGGGAAACACACAAAAAAAACAGAGCTCAACTGGAAGTACTGACAATGGAGTACTTGGTGATACAGGACAAGATAGTACAAAGTTGGCATGGTTTTCTTCAAGGAAAATCATACCTGATGAACCTGTTGGAATTCTTTGAGGAGATTACAAGTAGGATCGATAAAGGGGATGCAGTGGATGTTATATACTTGGATTTTCAGAAGGCCTTTGACAAGATCCCACACATGAGGCTGCTAATCAAGAGCCCATGGTGTTACAGGAAAGTTACTAACATGGTTAGAGCAATGGCTGATTGGTAGGAGGCAGCGAGTGGGTATAAAAGGATCCTTCTCCGGTTGGCTGCCAGAGGTGTTCCACAGGGATTCGTGTTGGGACCACTTATTTTTATGCTGTATATAAATTATTTGGATGATGAAATAGATGGCTTTGTTGCCAAGTTTAGAGATGATACTACGATTGCTGGAGGGGCAGGTAGTATAGAGGAAACACGTGGGATGCTGAAGGACTTAGACAGATTAGGAGAATGGGGAAAAAAGTGGCAAGTGAAATACAATGTTGGAAAATGCATGGTCATGCACTTACATAGTAGAAATAAATGTGCAGACTATTTTCTTAATTGGGAGAAAATCCAAAAATCTGAGGTGCAGTCCTTGTGCAGAACACCCTGAAGGTTAACTTGCAGGTTGAGTCGGTGGTGAGGAAGGTAAATGCCATGTTAGCATTCATTTCAAGAGGGCTAGAATACAAGAGCAAGGATGTGATGCTGAGGCTTTATAAGGCAGTGGTGAGGCCTCAACTTGAGCATTGTGAATAGTTTTGGGCCCCTCATCTTAGAAAAGGTGTGCTGGCTTTGTAGAGGGTCCAGAGGAAGTTCACAAGGATGATTCTGGGAATGAAAGGGTTATCATATGAGGAACGTTTTGATGGCTCTGGGTCTGTACTCATTGGAATTCAGAAGGATGGGGGGGGGGGGGATCTCACTGAAACCTTTCAAGTATTGAAAGGCCTAGACAGAGTAGATGTGGAAAGGATGTTTCCCATGGAGGGAGAGTCTTGGACAAGAGGGGATACTCAAAGAATACAATCAGGCTCATAAGGCATGACCTGCCCTTGACAAAGCCATGCTGACTATCCCTAATCAGATTAAAAAAGGGTGGGTTTGTCATATCTGTGGCAGAATAAGCGCTCTAGAATTAATAAAATCCATCTCCAAAAATCTAAAAAAGAGGGTGGCATGGCTCTACCTAACTTTCGTTTATATTATTGGGCAGCTAATATACGTTGTGCTACCTTCTGGTCTTTCTTCCATGGCCAACCCGAGTGCCCTAACTGAGTGGCGATGGAGCTGAGCTCCACTAAAGAATTATCTATCTCTGCACTTCTTGGCTCTGCACTCCCTAGTAGTCTGCCCAGATCAATAGCTAATCCTCTTGTTAGACACACTTTGCGTATATGGGCTCAGATCAGGAAATGCTATGGTTTCCAGGGGTTTTCCGTTTCCAGCCCTGTTGCTCATAATCACCTTTTGTCACCTACTATATACGATTCAGCATTCCAGGTTTGGTATAGGGCATTAGACATTTTGAAGATCTTTTCATTGATAATCACTTCGCTTCTTTTCAGCAGCTCTCTGTTAAGCTCAATCTGCCCAATGCTCATTTTTTCAGATATCTCCAAATCCAACACTTTATTGCTCCTTTAATTCCTAACTTTCCTGAAATGCCTGCAAAAAATGCTATGGACCTATTTCTTTCCATGAATCCACTAGGTAAAGGCTTAATATCAATCATCCGAGATAAACTAGCAGCCTTACGACGGGCCCCCATGGATAAAATCAAAATGGCCTGGGAGCAGGATTTAAATATCTCCTTATCTGAGGAGAGCTGGGATTCAGTTCTCAAATCGGTTAACTCAACCTCTCTTTGTGCTCGCCACTGCCTTTTACAGTTTAAGATTGTTCATAGAGCCCTTTTGTCAAAATCTAAACTATCTCGATTCTACCCTAGCATTAGTCTGCTCTGTGATAAATGCAAGTGGCCTCTCTCATCCATATATACTGGTTCTGTCCTAGCTTGGAGAAATTCTGGAAAGACGTCTTCTCTACGTTATCGTGTATTCTGAATCAGCACCTAGAACCAAACCCCTTAATTGCTCTGTTCGGTTTTTGGGGCGAGACAGATTTATGTCTGGGTCCGACCAAATGCCGAATATTATCCTTTGCCTCTCTCCTGACTAGACGCTTGATCCTCCTCAGATGGAGAGATGTTGCCCCGCCCACTCATGCTCAATGGCTTAACGACATCATGGCCTGTTTGGACCTTGAAAAAATTAATTATTCAGTTCTCAATTCGGATCTAAAGTTCCATAAGGTCTGGGGACCTTTTATCGAGTACTTTCATAACCTTCCTCTTGACTAGGGTTTTTTTTTTCTTTTCAGTCCCTTGCTTTCAGCTCCTTTTTTTTCTGGTAGAAGGCATTATTACCCTCTGTTGCTGAGTGTATTCACAGTCTGGGAGTTTGGCTGTCCTGACTTATACTCTCTATATTGTGTTGTGGTTGGTTGGGAGTTGCTGTTGTTTTTTCTTGTGTTGTGGGGTTTGGGGAGGACACTAAGCTTATTTGTCTTTAATTTAGGTGCTTTTTTTTTGCTAAATTCTCTTCCTTTGTAGCATATTGTTATTGTATGCTTAATTTTGCACTGTTTTAATGTTCCTTATTGGAATTTGGGGCTTTTAATTTGTAAAATGTTTTGAAAAACTAATAAAAAAAAAATTTAAAAAAAGGGCGGGTTACACCTCAACCCAAAGGAGTCCAATATCCTAGTAGGCAGGTGTACTAGAGCTGTTAGGGAGGGTTTAAACTAATTTGGCAGTGGGATGGGAATCGGAGTGATAGAGCTGAGGAAGGGGAAAACAGAAGTAAATCAAAGATAGATAGAAAGACAGACCAGAGATGAGGCATAATCACAGCCAGTGGGATGAGCTACAGGGCAATAGAGGCGTGGTGCAGTTAAAACAGAAAGCAACGAATACTGGACTGAAACTGTTATATTTGAATGCACGCAGCATAAAAAAATAAAATGGATGGTCTTGAAATTTATCTACAGATTGGCAAGTATGATGTTGTGGCCATCTCGGAAACTTGGCTAAAGGGTGCCTGCCATAGGGAGCTGAATATACAAGGATATACGGTGTATCGGAAAGATAGGCTGGTAGTAAGAGGGTCCAGTGTGGCCCTGTGTTTCAGAAATAGTATTAAATCATTAGAAAGCGATGACATAGGATTGGAAAGTGAACAGTCTCTATGGATTGAGTTAAGAAATGGCATGTGTAAAAGGACCCTAATGGCAGTTGTATACAGGCCTCCAAACAGCAGCCAGGATGTGGATTACAAATTACAGCAGGAGATAGAGAAGGCGTGACAGAAGGGCAATGTCATGATAATCGTTGGGGATTTTAACAGTCAAGTGGATTGGAAACACCAGGCCATACTGGACCTCAAGAAAGAGAAATTATAGAATGTCTGAGGGAATATCTAAGGGAACAGCTTGTTGTTGAGCCCACTAGAGGATTGACTGTGCTGGACTGAGTGTTGTGCAATGATGTGGAGATGATAAGAGAGCTTAAGGTTAAGGAACCCTTGAGGAACAGTGATCACAATATAATTGAGTTCACTTTGAAATTTGAGAAGGAGAAACTAAATTCAAATGCGTCGGTATTTCAGTGGAATAAAGGAAATTGCAATGGCATGAGAGGGGAAATAGCCACGGCTGACTGGAAAGGGACACTAGCAGCAATGGCTGGAGTTTCTGCGAAAAATGAGGGAAGTACAAGACAGATATATTCCAAATAAGAAGAAATTTTCGAATGGAAGAAGGGAACTACCGTGGCTGGCAAGTGAAGTCAGAGCCAAAGTAAAAGCAAAAGAGAGGGCATACAAGGAAGCCAAAGCTAGTGGGAAGATAGAGGATTGAGAAGCTTTTAAAAACTTGCAGAAGGAAACTTATAAGGTCATTAGGAAAGAAAAGATGTATTATGAAAGGAAGCTGGTGACTAACATCAAAGAAGATACTAAAAGCTTTTTTAAGTATATAAAGGGTAAAAGAGAGTTGTGGGTAGATATAAGACCAATACAAAATGATGCTGGAGATATTGTAATAAGAGATGTAGAGATGGCAGAGGAACTGAATGCATATTTTGCATCGGTCTTCACAGTGGAAGACATCTGCAGTATACCGGACATTCATTAATGGTCTGAGGGTGGATAAATGTCCTGGACCTGATGGAATGCAGGCTTGGGTTCTGGAGGAAGTATGTAGAGAGATTGAAAAGGCATTAACAATGATCTTTCAAGAATTGATAAATTCTGGCATTGTACCAGATGACTGGAAAATTGAAAATGTTACTCCGTTATTTAAGGGTGGCAGGCAGCAGAAGGGAAGCTATAGACCTGTTAGCCTGATATCAGTGGTTGGGAAGTTGTTGGAATTGATTGTTAGGGGTGAGATTGCGGAGTACCTGGAGGCACATGACAAGATAGACCAAAGCCTGCATGGGTTTCTGAAAGGAAAATCCTGTCTGACTAACCTACTGCTATTTTTTGACGAAATTACAAACAGGAGATGCAGCAGGTGTGGGGTACTTGGACCTTCAGAAGACCTTTGACAAGGTGCCGCACATGGGACTGCTTGGCAAGATAAGAGCCCATGAAATTACAGGGAAATTACTAGCATGGGTGGAGCATTGGCTGATCAGCAGAAAACAGAGAATGGGAATAAAGGGATCCTATTCTGGTTGGCTGCCAGTTACCAACGGAGTTCCCCAGGGGTCAGTGTTGGAACTGCTGCTTTTTACAATGTATGTCAAATATTTGGTCACTGGGATTAATGGATTTGTGGCTAAATTTGTCGATGATACAAAGGTAGGTGGAGGAGTGGGTAGTATTTAGGAAACAGAAAGTCTGCAGAGAGACGTAGATAGTTTAGGGGAATAGGCAAAGAAATGGTAAATGAAGTACAATATTGGAAAGTGTATGGTCATGCACTTTGGTGGAAGAAATAAATGGGCAGACTATTATTTAGATGGGGGGAGAATTCAAAATGCAGAGATGCAAAGAGACTTGGGAGTCCTTATGCAAGATACCCCAAAGGTTAACCTCCAGGTTGTGAAGAAGGTGAATGCAATGTTGGCATTCATTTCTAGAAGTATAGAATATAAGAGCAGGGATGTGATGTTGAGGCTCTATAAGGCACTCGTGAGATCACACTTGGAGTGTGGTGTGCAGTTTTGGACTCCTTATTTTAGAAAGGATATATTGACATTGGAGAGGATTTAGAGAAGATTCACAAGAGTGATTCCAGGAATGAAAGGGTTACTGTAAGAGAAACATCTGGCAGCTCTTGCGCTGTATTCCCTGGAGTTCAGGAGAATGAAGGGGGATCTCATAGAAACATTCCGAATGTTAAAAGGCCTGAATAGATTAGATATGGTAAAGTTATTTCCCATGGTAGGGGAGTCTAGGACAAGAAGGCAAGGCCTCAGGATTGAAGGATGTCCATTTAGAACAGAGATGTGGAGAAATTACTTTAGTCAGAGGGTGGTAAATCCATGGAATTTGTTGCCACTAGTGGCTTTAGAGGCCAAATCATATGGGTGTACTTAAGTCATACATAGATAGTTTCTTGATTAGCTAGGGCATCAAAGGGTATGGGGAGAAGGAAGGGGAGTGGGGATGATTGGAATAATTGGATCAGCCCATGACTGAAAGGTGGAGCTGACTCAAAAGACCGAATGGCCTACTTCTGTTCCTATATCTTATGGTCTTATTATGTCTCTCCAAATGCTCATAAATACTACCTCTCAGGATCTTCTCCAACAACTTGCCCACCACTGAAGTCAGACTCACTGGATATAATTTCTTGAGTTATCTCTACTCCCTTTCTTAAACAAAGAACAACATTTGCAATCCTCCACTCCTCTGGTACTTCTTCCGTCCCTATTGATGACACAAAGACAATCGCAAGAGGCTCAGCAATCTCCTCCCTCACTTCACACAGTAGCCTGGGGTATATCTCATCTGGACCCTGTAACTTATCTAACTTAATGCTTTTCAAAAGCTCCAGCACATCCTTTCTTAGTGTCAATATGCTTAAGTGTTTCAGTCTGCTGTAAGTCATCCCCACAATTGCCAAAGTCTTCTCCCCGGTGAATACTGAAGCAAAGTATTCATTAAGTACCTCCGCTAATTCCTCCGACTCCATGCATACATTACCACTATCGCACCTGATTGGTCCTATTCTCACAAGGCTCATCCTCTTGCTCTTCACATACTTGTAGAATGCCTTGGGGTTCTCCTTAATCCTGCTCACCAAGGCCTTCTCATGGACCCTTCTGGCTCCTAATTTTATTCTTATGCTTCTTCCGAGCAATCTTGTAATTTTCTAGAGCTTTAATAGTACCTAGTTTCTTGAATCTTTTGTAAGCTTTTCTTTTCTTCTTAACTAGATTTTCTACTTACTTTGTACACCATGGTTGTTTAACTCTGTCATCTTTTCCTGCGTCAATGTAACATACCTATGCAGAATTCCATGCAAATATTCCCTAAACATTTGCCACATTTCTGCCGTGCTTCCAGCTTACTTTACTTTACTTTATTATCACCAAACAATTGATACTAGAGCATGCAATCATCACAGTGATATTTGATTCTGCGCTTCGCACTCCCTGAAGTACAAATCAAAGTAAATATAATACATTTTAAATTATAAATCATAATTAGAAAATAGAAAAGGGAAAGTAAGGTAGTGCAAGTCAGGTCCGGATATTTGGAAGGTACGGCCCAGATCCGGGTCAGGATCTGTTCAGCAGTCTAGTCACAGTTGGAAAGAAGCTGTTCCCAAATCTGGCCGGACAAATCTTCATGCTCCTGAACCTTCTCCCAGAGGGAAGAGGGACAAAAAGTGTGTTGGCTGGGTGGGTCGTGTCCTTGATTATCCTGGCAGCACTGCTCCAACAGGGTGCAGTGTAAAGTGAGTCCAAGGATGGAAGATTGGTTTGTGTGATGTGCTGGGCTATGTTCACGATCTTCTGCAGCTTCTTCTGGTCTTGGACAGGACAACTTCCATACCAGGTTGTGATGCACCCTAGAAGAATGCTTTCTATGGTGCGTCTATAAAATTTAGTGAGGTGTTTAGGGGACAGGCCAAATTTCTTCAGCTTTCTCAGGAAGTAAAGGTGCTGGTGGGCCTTCTTGGCAGTGGACTCTGATGGTTAGATCAAGTGATATTCACCCCAAGGGACTTAAAGCTTTTAAAGTTTATACTCCCAAATTCCTGCCTAATAACATTATATTTCCCTCAACCCCAATTAAATGTTTTCCTAAAATGTCTGTTCCAATCCCTCTCCAGTGCTATGGTGAAGCAGATAGAGTTGCAGTCACAACCTCCCACTGAGAGATCTGACACCTGATCAGTTTCATTTCCCAATACCAGATCAACTACAGCCTCTCCTCTAGCTGGCCTAACTACATAAAATGTAGAAACCTTCCTGAACACACCTAACAAATTCCACCCCATCTGAACCCAATGTGCTAAAGAGGTGCCAATCAATATTAGGAAAGCTAATATCTCCCATTACAATGTTATTGTTATTGCACGGTTCCAGAATCTGCCTCCCTATCTGCTCCTCAATGAGATTCCCCCTCAACCTTCTAAACTCCAGTGAATACAGTCCCAAAGCCATCAAACATTCCTCATATGTTAACCCTTATGTTCCAAGGACTCTATCCAACACCAGCACGTCTTTTCTAAGATAAGGGTCCCAAAACTGCTCACAATGCTCCAAATATGGTCCAACAAATGCCTTATAAAGCCTTAGCATCACATCATTGCTTTGTATACTAGTCCTCAAAAATGAATGCTAACATTGCATTTGCCTTTTACTCTAGGTAACAGCAGCCTAACTATGGTTATCAAATTATTCAAAATTAGCATATATTTAAGAATTTGGAGTTTTAAGCAGGGCTGCTATGGACCTCCAGCACCCAGGGCTTGCCCTTTCTCAGTGTTACCATCAGGTAGGAGGTACAGGAGCCTGAAGGCACACACTCAGCGATTTAGGAACAGCTTCTTCCCCTTTGCCATCAATTCCAAAATGGACATTGAACCAATGACACTACCTCACTTTTTTTATATACAGTATTTCTGTTTTTGCATTTTTTAAAATCTATTCAATAAGAAGGCATACAGTGCGTGGGTCTTCATCAACCATGAGATTGAGTTTAAGAGCCGAGAGGTATTGTTATAGCTTTATCGGACGCTGGTCAGACCCCACTTGGAGTATTGTGCTCCGTTCTGGTTACCTCGCTACAGGAAGGACGTGGAAACTATTGAAAGTGTGCAGAGGAGATTTACAGGGACGTTGCCTGGATTGGGGAGCATGCCCTATGAGAATATGTTGAGTGAACTTGATCTTTTCTCCTTGGAGTGACAAAGGATGAGAGGTGACCTGATAGAGGTGTACAAGATGATGAGAGAGGCATTGATTGTGTAGATAGTCAGAAGCTTTTTCCCAGGGCTGAAATGGTAATATGAAAGGGCACAGTTTTAAGGTGCTTGGAAGTAGGTACAGAGGAGATGTCAGGGGTAAGCTTTTTATGTAGGGGGTAGTGAGTGTGTGGAATAGGCTGATGGCAACGGTGGTCGCCAACTGAGAAATTGTAAGGGCAATAAGACCTTAAAGGGAGTTACCCACAGGCCCGCAAATAGCCTGGATATAGGGTGCAAGTTGAATCAAGAGTTAAAATTGGCATGTCACAAAGGTAATGCTACGGTTGTAATGGGGGATTTCAACATGCCCATAGACTGGGAAAATCAGGTTGGTACTGGACCCAAAGAAAGGGAGTTTGTGGAGTGCCTGCGAGTTGGATTCTTAGAGCAGCTTATACTGGAGCCTACCCAGGAGAAAGGCAATTCTGGATCTAGTGTTGTGTAATGAACCGGATAAGGGAACTTCGAGGTAAAGGAGCCGTTAGGAGGTAGTGAACATAATATGATAAGTTTTAATATACAATTTGAAAGGGAGAAGGGAAAATAGGAATTGTCATTATTACAGTTGAACAAAGGGGACTATGGATCCATGAGGGAGGAACTAGCCAAAGTTGACTGGAAGGATACCCTAGCAGGGATGACAGTGGAACAACAATGGCGGGTATTTCTGGGAATAATACAGAAGGTGCAGGATCAGTTCATTCCACAGAGGAAGAAAGATTCTACGGGGAGTAGGAGGCAACTGTGGATGACAAGGGAAGTCAAGTACAGTATAAAAATAAAAGAGAAGAAATATAACAAATATAATATAGCAAAGATGAGTGGGAAACCAGAGGATTGGGAAACTTTTAAAGAGCAACAGAAGATAACTAAAAAGGCAACGGGGAGAAAAGATGAGGTAAGAAAGTAAGCTAGCCAAGAATATAAAGGAGGATAGTAAAAGCTTCTTTAGGTATGTGAAGAGGAAAAAATTAGTTAAGACCAAAGTTGGGCCCTTGAAGACAGAAACAGGTGAATTTATTTTGGGGAACAAGGAAATGACAGACGAGTTGAAAAGTACTTTGGATCTGTCTTCACTAGGGAAGACACAATCTCCCAGATGTAATAGTGGCCAGAGAACCTGGGGTAATGGAGGAACTAAAGGATATTCACATTAGGCAGAAAATGGTGTTGGGTGGACTGATGGGACTGAAGGCTGATAAATCCCTAGGGCCTGAAGGTCTGCATCCCAGGGTACTTAAGAAGGTGGCTCTAGAAATCATGGACACATTGGTAATCATTTTCCATAGGTTCAGGATTAATTCCTGAGGATTGGAGGGTAGCTAATGTTATCCCACTTTTTAAGAAAGGAGGGAGAGAGAAAACAGGGAATTAAAGACCAGTTAGCTCAGGCTAACATCAGTTAGCATCAATAGTGGGGAAGATGCTGCAGTCAATTATAAAAGAGGAAATTACGACACATTTGAATAGCAGTAACAGGATCGGTCCGAGTTAGCATGGATTTACGAAGGGAATATCATGCTTGACTAATCTTCTGGAATTTTTTGAGGATGTAACTATGAAAATGGACAAGGGAGAGCCAGTGGAGGTAGTGTATCTGGACTTTCAGAAAGCCTTTGATAAGGTCCCACATAGGAGATTAGTGGGCAAAATTAGAGCACGTGGTATTGGGGGTAGGGTACTGACATGGACAGAAAATTGGTTGGCAGACAGGAAGCTAAGAGTAGGGATTAACCAGTCCTTTTCAGAATGGCAGGCAGTGACTAGTGGGGTATCACAAGGCTCGGTGCTGGGACTGCAGCTATTTACAATATATATTAATGATTTAGATGAAGGGATTAAAAGTAACATTAACAAATTTGCAGATGACACAAAGCTGGGAGGCAGTGTGAAATGTGAGGAGGATGCTATGAGAATGCAGGGTGACTTGGACAGGTTGGGTGAGTGGGCAGATGCATGGCAGATGCAGTTTAATGTGGATAAATGCGAAGTTATCCACTTTGGTGGCAAGAACAGGAAGGCAGATTACTATTTGAATGGTGTCAAGTTAGGAAAGGGGGAAGTACAATGAGATCTAGGTGTCCTTGTTCATTAGTCACTGAAAGTAAGCATGCAGGTACAGCAGGCAGTGAAGAAAGCAATGGCTTGTTGACCTTCATAACAAGGGGATTTGAGTATAGGAGCAAAGAGGTCCTCCTGCAGTTGTACAGGGCCCTGGTGAAATCACACCTGGAGAATTGTGCGCAGTTTTGGTCTCCAAATTTGAGGAAGGTCATTCTTGCTATTGAGGGAGTGCAGCGTAGGTTCACGAGGTTAATTCCCAGGATGGCGGGACTGTCATATGTTGAAAGATTGGAGCAACTGGGCTTGTATACACTGGAATTTAGAAAGATGAGAGGGGATCTGATTGAAACATATAAGATTATTAAGGGATTGGACATGCTAGAGGCAGGAAACATGTTCCCGATGTTGGGGGAGTCCAGAACCAGAGGCCACAGTTTAAGAATAAGGGGTAGGCCAATTAGAATGGAGTTGAGGAAAAAGTTTTTCACCCAGAGAGTTGTGGATCTATGGAATGCTCTGCCTCAGAAGGCAGTGGAGGCCATTTCTCTGGATGCTTTCAAGAAAGAGTTAGATAGAGCTCTTAAAGATAGCGGAGTCAAGGGATATGGGGAGAAGGCAGGAAAGGGGTACTGATTGTGGATGATCAGCCATGATCACAGTGAATGGCGGTGCTGGCTCAAAGGGCCGAATGGCCTACTCCTGCACCTATTGTCTATTGTCTGTTGTGGTGGAGGCAGATACGATAGGGACTTTTAAGAGGATAGGTACATGGAGCTTAGAAAAATAGAGGGCTATGGGTAACCCTGGGTAATTTCTAAATAAGTACGCGTTCGACACAGCATCGTGGGCTGAAAGACCTGTATTGTGCTGTAGGTTTCCTATGGTTCTATATTAGGGGTCAACAGAAAAAAAATCATTTCCCATGGCTCACTCTCTCTTCACCAGACAAAACTAAACAACTAAGACAAAGCATGAATGCGCAACTATACTCTTTTGCTTCCACCACACCCCAACCCACATGGCAGATTACCATAATAAACCCGCCACAAAGTACAATACAAACAGAAAATAGGCATGCCTCCTACAGGTCACATGTGTAATTGGTTGGTGCGGGCTCATTGGACAGGAAGGGCCTGTTACCGTTCTGTAACTCTAAATAAAAATGAAATGCATCATGCATTATAATTATGACTGTAACATCAAGCATTGAGTGTATTATGTCATATGACATCAGATATACTGCTCCGCCAAATATGCCCAATGGCTGTGAGCTTACTGCCTTCAGTCAAAGATGCCCTGTTAATTCCACGTTCCCACTAAGAAATCTGAAGGCTTGAGTTTGGTCGATTACAAACTGCTTTAATGTAGCAAAGCAGGTGTCTTTCAATGTCTGGATATTTTGGATTTTAATTCAGTCCATGTGATATCATTCCTGCCCTAGATTCTCGTTGTGGCACCACCTCTACATCTGTAAATGAGGCATAATCTACAGTTAGCTCCCTTGTTTACTTCATGTTTCAATGCTTGAATTCTCCCTATTGCATGAGATGTGCCTCCATGGAGCCCCTGTACAGTAATACCATTCCAATGTAAGTTACATATTGTTTTCACAGATAATTACACTGTGGTGATATTCAGTAACCCCTCACTTCAACGTTTAGGCACAATGAATTCCAACACATGTGTTTATCACAGGTTTTAGTAACTTGGGACCACTCTGGCATATAGCCAAGTTTTAAAACTGAATCTTGGTGCAGTGAAACTGATTAACAGTCAATTCTGAGTTTTCTTCCATATGATACGATCACAGACTTGTGTGTTTCATTTCCTACATTAATTATTTTCTGTTGTTAATTTCACAGCAGCACATGCAAGGAAACTGTGGGACACAAAATCATAAACTTTTACACTAATTTTGAACTAATCAGAAATGTCATACCTACATTAATTTTTGCATAGCACTGAAACATTGTACATAGCCAATATGCTTAATAACTACTGACAAATACAAAGATGTGCAGTACATTCTCACTGGTTTTTGCTGGGTCATAAAAGTGAATAAAGGAAAATTAAAACAGAAAATGAAGGAAAAATTTAGGAACTCAGACAATATCTGAAGTTAGAAAAATACAAATACCATTTCAGGATGAATGCCTGTTATCAGAGGTTGAATAATGGATACAAGTGAGTATAAGACCTGAGGATAGTCCGGTGAGGATATGGTGACTGTGAAGTCTTTGCTTTATCTTTTGAGCTCTATCATGAAAGTAGATCTATACTTTCACAAACGAGAAAATCTGCAGATGCTGGAAATCTGAGCAACACACACTAAATGCTGGAGGAACTCAGTGGGCCAGGGAGCATCCAGGGAAAGAATACAGTTGATAGTTTGGGTTGAAACCCTTCAGTATGACTGGAAGGACTTCTATACTATGACAATTATATTTTACTTCAGCAGTTCAAGCCACCTTCCAAAAACGATAATCACCATACTCTTCTTTTCCCTTAAGAAATTTTAAACCACTATATAATTAAAGTTAATTGAATATATCCACTATTTCCTTATTGTTTACTATTGAAAAAAATGTCATTTTCCTGCTTTTTCTAAATGTTGCCTTTAGTTGGACCAGATTAATCCATGATAATCCAATTCTCATTGCCGGTTCAAAGAAAACCAATATTTTAACAGCAGAGCAATAATCCAAGAAAAGTAAAGATAAACCTTCCTAATCAGCTCACAATATCTGACTGTAATTTGCTACATTCTTTGACATCTTGAGATCCTGAAGCTAAAATTGCATGACAACTTGAAGACAGTAAGATATAGGTGAAGAATTAGACCATTCAGCCATCAAGTCTGCTCCAAAATTACATCATGGCTGATGTATTAGGTAGTTATGGCCAATGTGCACAGCAGACTGGGTGACAAGAAGGGGAAAGGCCAGTGCAGACTGCCTCTGTGGCCATCCCCCTCAACAGCAGGATACTGCTTTGGATACTGCTGGGGGGTGGGAATGACCTAGCAGAGGAAAATCTCAGCAGTCAGGTCTCTGCCAGTGAGTTTGGCTCTGTGACTCAGAAGGCAAGCGGGGAAAGGAGACAAGCTATGTTGACACAGAGGATTTGTTAGTTAGGGGAACAGAAGGGAGGCTCTGTGGATGAGAATGAGATTCCTGGATGGTAGTTTGCCTGCCGGGTGCCAGAGTCAGTCAGGGACATCTCGGATCAAGTCCTCAGCATTCTTAAGTAGGAGGGTGAACAGTCAGAGGCCATGTCCATGTCAGACCAATGACATGGGTAGGGCAAACAGCAAGGTTCTGCAAAGTGAGTTCAAGCAATTAGGTGCATATTTAAAGAACATGACTTCCAGGCTTGCGATCTCAGGAATAATGCTCGTGCCAAATGCTAGTGAAGAAAGAAATAGGAGAATCATATAGTTTAAAATAAGGCAAAGGAGTTGGTGCAGGAGAGTGGGCAACAAAATTTTTTGATCATTGGGCTCTCTTCCAGGGAAGTTGGTATCTGTACAGAAGAGACCTGAACTGGAAGGGGACTAATATCCTAGCAGGAAGGTTTGCAAGTGCTGCACGGGTGAGATGGGGGGTGGGGTTTGAACTAGAGTTGCAGGGGGATAGGTACCAGAGTGCCAGAACAGCTAATGGAGAGGTTGTGGAGACAGATATTGTTTAGACCTCAGGCATGGTGTGACTAATGTCCTGAGCTGCGTATATCTCAATGAAAGAAGTTCTATAGGAAATATAGATGAGCTCGGGGCATGGATCAACACATAGAATTATGACGTTGTAGCCATTAGTGAGACTTGATTGCAGGAAGGGCAGGACTAGCAGCTCAATATTTCGGGTCTCTGTTGTTTTACAAATGACAGAGGGATTAAAGGGGGAGGGGTGGCATTATTAGTCAGGGAAAAGATCATGACAGTTCTCAGTCAGGACAGACTGGAGAATCCATCTAGTGATGCTTTATGGGTGGAACTGAGGAATAAGAAATGTATGACCACATTAATAGATTACTAGATGGGATGGGGTTTGTCAAATATGTTCAGGAATGTTTCCTTAATTAGTACATAGAAATCCCAAAGAGACAGTGTGTGATAGTTGATCTCCTATTGGGGAATGTGACAGGCCAGGTGACAGAAGTCTGTCTATTTTGTATCTAGTGACCATAATGCCTTTAGCTTCAAGGTAATTATGGTGGAGGATAGGTCTAGTGGTCAGGTTGAAATTCTAAATTGGAGAAAGGCCGATTCAGATGGTATCTGAAATGATCTGGCAAGTGTGGTTTAGGACAGACTGTTTTCTGGCAAAGGTGTACTTGGTAAGAGGGAGGCCTTCAAAAGAGAAATTTTGAGAGTACAAAGCTTATATGTGCCTGACAGAATAAAAGGTAAAGAGAACAGGTTTAGGGAACCTTGGTTTTCAAGAGATATTCAGGCCCTGGTTAAGAAAAGAACAGAGAAGCGTAGTAGGAATATGCAGATGGAAACAAACAAAGTACTTATGGAGTATAAGAAATGCAAGAGAACATCAAAAACATCTTGGTAAATCAGAAAGAAATCTGGAGGGATAAATAAAGGCATGAGGTTGCCCTGGCAAACAAGGTGAAGGAGAATCCTAATGAATTCACAGATACGTTAAGAACAAAAGGATCATAATGGCCAAAATTGGTCCTCTGGAAGATCAGAATGGTAATATATGTGTGGAGCCAAACCCAATGGGGGAAGACCTTAAAGGGATTTTTTGCATCCATATTTTCTCAGGAGACAGACAAAAAATCTATAGAAGTGAGGCAAAGCATAAAGTTCATGGAGCCTGTACATATTAAAGAGGAGGAGGTGTTTGCTGTCTTGAAGCAAGTTAGGGTGGATAAATTTGCAAGGCCTGACAAGGTGTTCCCTCAGACCCTGGGGGAGGTAAGTACAGAAATTGCAAAGACAATAGCAGAGATATTTAAATATCCTTAGTGACAGGTGATATACTGGAGGATAGCTAACATTATTCCACTGTTTAAGAAAGGCTCTAAAAATAAACAAGAATATTATAGGCCGATGACCAGACACCAGTGGTGGGAAAGTTATTGGAAGGTATTCTAAGGGATCAGATATATGTGAACATGGACTGATTAGGGATAGTCAGCATGGTTTTGTTCAAAGTAAAATTTCTTATCAGTGTACATACATGTCATCATACACAACCCTGAGATTCTTTTTCCTGCAGGCATACTTAGCAAATCTATAGAACAATAACTGTAAACAGGATCAATGAACGACAAACTGAGCAAATGCAGATATAAATAAATAGCAATAAAAAATGACAGCATGAAATAACAAGATACAGAGTCCTTAAAGTGAGAGCATTGGTTATGGGAACACCAGAAATAGAATGAGTGTAGTTATCCTATTTTGTTCAAGAGCCTGATGATTGAGGGGTAGTAACTGTTCTTGAACCTGGTGGTACGATTCCTGAGGCATTTGTACTTTCTACCTGATGGCAGCAGTGAGAAAAGAGCATGGCCTGGGTGGTGAGGATCTTTGATGATGGATGCTGCTTTTCTACAACAACGTTTCATGTAGATGTGCTCAATGATTGGTACTGGGCTGAATCCATTACCTTTTGTAGGATTTTCCACTCAAAGACATTGGTGTCCCCTTACCAGGCCATAATGTAGCCAGTCAGTACATTTTCCACCAGACATCTATAGAAGTTTGCCAAGGTATTTTTGATGACACGCCAAATCTCCGCAGACTCCAGAGGAAGTAGAGGCGCTGTTGTGCTTTCTTTGCATTTTTATTTATATGATGGGTCCAAGACGTGTCCTCTGAGATATTGATACTTGCCACAGTCCTGTCTGATTATCCTCCTTCTCACTCCTACCTCGTTGCTACCTCCTTGATTGGGCCTTAATTCCCATCATCTGATCCCTATTTGCTGCTAGTTCAATTAATTATAGCATAGCTGGTTTCCTTTAGAGAATATAGGGTAAGAACTTCAGCAACATAGTCATGGGTCGCCAGTTCTTTGGTGGATTCTAGTGTGTGAAAACCTTGTTTTCTGATCCCTTAGGACCGTTAGGTCTAAGCTCCACTCCATTCTCTGGATATTCTACATAAACCTTTTCTCCAGTGATGTGCCTCAGGGATCTGTTCTGAGACCTCTTCTCTTCGTGATTTTTATAAATGGTCTGGATGAGGAAATGGAGGCATGGGTTAGTAAGTTTTCTAATGACACAAAGGTTGGGTTGGGGATGTTGTGGATAGTGTGGAGGGCTGTCAAAGGTTACAGTGGGACATTGATAGGATGCAAAACTGGGCTGAGAAGTGGCAGGTGGAGTTCAACCCAGATAAGTGTGAGGTGGTTCATTTTGGTAGGTCAAATATAATGGTAGAATATAGTATTAATAGTAAAACTCTTGGCAGTGTGGAGGATCAGAGGGGTCTTGAGGTCCGAGTCCATAGGACACTCAAAGCAGCTACACAGGTTGACTCTGTGGTTAAGAAGGCAAATAGTGTATTGGCCTTCATCAACTGTGGGATTCAGTTAAAGAGCTGAGTGGTAATGTTACAGCTATATAGGACCCCGGTCAGACACCACTTGGAGTACTGCACTCAATTCTGGTCACCTCACTACAGGAAGAATATAGAGAAGATTTACAAGGATGTTGCCTGGATTGGGGAGCATGCCTTATGAAAACAGGTTGAGTGATTTTGGCCTTGGAGCGACATACGATGATGAGGGGCATTGATTGTGTGGATAGTCAGAGGCTTTTCCCCAGGGCTGAAATGGCTAACATGAGAGGGCACAGTTTTAATGTGCTTGGAAGGAGGTACAGAGGAGATGTCAGGGGTAAGTTTTTATGCAGATAGTGCATGGAATGGGCTGCTAGTGACGGTGGTGGAGGCAGATACAATAGGGTCTTTTAAGAGACTCCTGCATAGGTACATGGAGCTAGGAAAAATAGAGGGCTATGGGTCACCCTAGGTAATTTCTAAAATAAGTACGTGTTTGGTGCAGCTTTGTTGGCTGAAGAGCCTGTACTGTGCTGTGGGTTTTCTATGTTTCTATCTCCATTGCATATTTTAACACCAATAGTTAAAGATCAGGAACATCAAGTACTATTGACGGAGCTGGATACGTGAATTGGCATAGCTGAACCTGTGATTGATGTGTACTGTTGGCTTATCTTTTGTGATCATTGGTGATGTTTGAAGAAGGGTGTTGCTTGTTCTTCAATTCTTTAGTAAGATGTTAAATGTGCATTCTGGGCAGTTAACTATTCAAAGAGATTCTGATCTGATTTTGTAATTCACTACTGCCGATATCTTAATATATCTTGTGTATTGAAGCATTAAGCATATTCATTAAGCAATGCCATATGATCAAATGTGTTGTTCTGTGCATATTTTAACCTGCACTATCCAATAGTTGGGTTTATACATTGCTAAACTATGTCTAAATTTCAGAGGGCAAATGAACAACACTGCAAAATGTGACACCAGTTATTTTATTACTACTGTCTGTAACTTAGAATCATTTGCATGGATTCATACACAGGATGCCGACATTACCAAGAAGACCATCACTTACTGCCCTTTATAACTGGTGTTGGTGGTGGTGAGTCACTTCTTAAATGCAAGGACTGCAGCTAGACTACCGTTCTATTCAGAAGCAGGTTCTGGAATTTCGCATGAATAAACTTACTGATCTGTAATGTCTTTCATCGTCTTTGGATGTTACAAAGCAGCTTTCAGATAATGGACTACGTGTAACTGATTACCAGATACTTCTAAGTCCTGAGGCATTTGTGGCTCAAGTGTGAGCACAGACATTAACAACAATTATAGCTTTAAGATTAATCGGAGTCCCACAGAGATTTTTGGTCTCAGCGTGATTACAAATTCAGGAATGGTCAATGCCAGTCTAGGGAAGATTGGTGTCAATCTAGCTGGAAGCCAAGGAGATATCTACAGGTTTTAGGCTGATTGTGGATCCAAGGAATGATTGCTGGCCTTGCAGTGATAGTGACTCCAAAGAAGAAATCACCAGACCTGATGGGTAATGGCACAGAAGTTATAGGGCTTCATATCTTAGGGAGTTAATCACAATTCTGGCTAGAAATGTCATGGGGAGAAGCAAATGGTGCTGGGGGAACCACGTCCAGAGATTAGGACTTGTGACTCCAATGATCAGGGGAGGGGCTGGTGGGATGATCAGCAGGGGATGTCCAGGAACAGAGATGCATAATTCTCAATTCACATCAGGGCCCAGAAGTCAGTTATCGGAAGCTACCTCAAACAACAATTGTATTGGTAAATTAAAACAGGAAATGTGCTCTTTTTAAAAAATAGCAGCTCTAATTTCTACTTTACATATGAAGAAAGGTGTGATGCTTCCAGTTAAAAGTGCATCCACCTTGGGGTCAACATTCATATCATTTGGAGGTTAGCAACACAAGTAGATAAAACACATTGCACACCTGCCTTCACAGCTAGGGGTGTACAGTATAGCAGTAAGGAATTCATAATGCATAAAACTGGCTAGGCTGCACTGGGAGTAGTTTTTCATTGGTTCTGATGGATTTCTTTGTTCTACTGTGTATGCCTGCAAGGAAGTGAATGTCAGGGTAGCATATGGCGATGAACATTGAGGCAGATGAAGCACATCTCAGAGCATCTCATTGACAAAAGCTTGGAAAATGGCTGGGCTGTTGGAACATCTGAACGGTATCATCAAATATTCACAATTGCCAATGAGTGTTATGAACAGCGTCGTCCACTCCTCCCACTGGCAGATACGAATCAGGTTATTCACTCTCTGTTTATCCAGTCTGGTGAAGTTGCTGGCCCTGTGAAGTGTTCTGAATACACTATCCATAAAGGGAAGAGGGTAGCGTTTCTTCGTAGTTCTTCATAATTCTGTTGAGGCCACAGTAGACAATGCAGGGTTAAGGAAACAGATTCTTCTTTGTAACAAAGAAGAACCTTGCAGCAAGTGGGGTCTGGGATGGTTGAATTAAGTCATGCTTTAGTGCTTTGTCGATGTAGTCATAGAAGTCATACGTGGCTTGGGAAGTGGGAGAACAGAGGACCCTGGGCAGGGGTGGTGCACAGGAGGAGGTCTGACTTTTCATCTTCTATCTCCAGTCATGATGAAGTGTCCTGGCCCAAAACGACGACTCTTTACGCATTTCTATAGGTGCTGCCTGGCATAGATGTTGCTTGGATTTCCAACATCTGCAGATTTTCTCTGGTTTGTGATAACGTATCCCCAGTAAGCTCAATGACAAACATCTCATAAGCATAAAATATTCACTCTCTTGAGATCCATTACCAATCTGATTTCCCAATCCACCTGCATGTTAAAATCTCCCATGACTATCATAACATTGCCCTTTTGACACGTGTTTTCTTTTTCCCATTGTAATCTGCAGTCCACATCCTAGCAATTGTTTGTAGGTCTGTATATAACTGCCATCAGGATCCTTTAACCCTTGTAGTTTCTTAACTCAACCCACAAGGATTTAACAATGTCACAACTTTCTAATGATTTGATGCCGTTCTTTACCAGCAGAGTCATGCCACCCCCTGCCTATTTCCTGTATAGTTTTTTCACTCTTTTGCATTTCCCCCTCTGATGTACCTGAAATTTCTATACCTGCAACATTGAGCTGTCAGTCCAGTCCTTCCTAAACCATGGTTCCATGATTGCAACAATATTATTATCCCATGTGTTGATACACCCATCTGTCTTACCTGTGAGGCTTTTTACATTAAAGTAAATGCAATTAGGCCTACTGGCCCTCTTGTGTTTCCAGTCCTGATTCTACCTGCTCTTTCCACTGGATTGTTCTATTTTCTACATAGGAGTCAGACTCAGTGGACTGAATGGCCCAATTCTGTTCCTATATCTTATGGTTTTATGAGCTTGTGGTCAACATCTCTACCTACTACACTGCCATTTTAGTCCCACCATTTCCCCCCCTCCCCCACCACCTCATTAGTTTAAAAACACCAGCAAACCTCCTTTCAAATGTATTGGGCCCTCTCCAGCTGTGCAACCAGTCTTCATGTATAGATCACCCCCGATCCAGAGATCCCAATTATCAATCATCTGAAGCCCTCCCTCCTGCCCCAGCTCTTTTGCCTCACATTCATGATTCCTATCTTCCTACTTCTATACTCACTAGCATGTAGCACAAGGATGAATCCTAAAGACACAGCTTCTCAACTTTCAACCTAACTCTAAATTCCCTTTGCCAGTATCTGTCTCTCTTCTACTGTCTGCCTGCTTCTGTTGACAGCTCACCATCTACTCTTCGGCTTAACCTACATTACTCCAACAAGGATACAAGTTTTGTTGCTCTGTTAAGTTCTGTTCCTCAGTGCTAACCCTGCTGACAGGGAAAAAGTTCATTTTGCCTTACTTCATGCTGCCTTTTTAAACTCTCTCCTCAAATTTGACATAGAATGGATTATGTGTATGCAATCCTAATGAACAATGATAATGTTCAACACTATTCCCAATCAGAATTAACTGCTTTTGTTTAAGCTCAAGACTGGTCCCTTTAAGCATCCTCCTGCTAACTCAGACTAACACAGACTTACAATAACATAAACAGCAGGCACATTCAGATTCTTGTGAATTAAGCTATTGTGGATTATTGTAAAATTGACCTATTTTCTTGCAATAGTTCAGAGAAGGACAGCCTCTTTCGTCCCTCTTACTAGCCTGCCTCAGAGGGAGCAGTTAGAGGGTATGAGGAGGTGGAATGATGTGAATCATAATGTATGGAGCAAGAAGATCGAATATTGGGGTTAAGATGGAAATCCCTGGCTTAACAGTAGTAGTATCATCACAAACACAAGAAAATCTGGCAGGTTTTCTGGAAATCCTGATGAAGGGTCTTGGCCAGAAATGCTGACTCTTTACTTTTTTCCATAGATGCTGCCTGGCCTGCTGAGTTCCTCCAGCATTTTGTGTGTGCTTCCCTGGCTTAGCTGACTGATGGAGCAAGGAAAACCTGTGCTACAATGACATAAATAAAATGAAATTAGTATGCAGAAAACACTGGCCGCCAGCACAGAACCAATGTGATAGTTCAGCTGGTGACCTTGTCAAGCAGGCTCAGATAGACTCTTAGGTACGTACAGAAGGAGTATGGAGATATTATTTGTGAGATGAGAACAGGAAAAATCAAGTTATGGTCATTTCTGAACTTGCAGTTATGCCTAATTTCATCTTGTAATGTAATTGTGCTGATTTTCCAAGCACAGTCACAGAGAGACAGGAGTGGGTTGCTGAATTTCACATTTTGCTGAATCCTGAGGTGGAATGAGCTTTCACAGATTGGATCACTGAAGGCATTTTACTGTACTATTTTTGTGTGGTCAGTTTACATGTGATATCAGTAACAATAGTGTATAAACTTCTCATATTAAAACATGATAACAAAGATAAACACAAGAGATTCTGCAGATGCTGGAAATCTCTCTCAATGGTGAGAAAGAGTTTGCTGCAAATACTACAGTCAGGGAAACTCGAAATAAAGCAATGCTGCTGATTGTAGCATCAAAGCAGCGAGCTGTAGGTCTCCCTCCTTAGAGAGAGAGAGAGAGAGAGAGAGAGAGAGAGAGAGAGCACATGGGATGCCAAAGTGCTGGGATGCACAGTGCTTTTTTTGATGGGCTCTAGATCATGGTCTCTCTGGGGCTTTGTTGTGGCCTGCAGGATGAGTGGTCGGGTGCTGAGGCAGCTGAAGTGAGGGTTGATGTTTAGCTGCTGCTTGTGTGTAGGAGGGAGGCAGGGACACTGGGGTTCCAACATTTTTCTGTCATCCATTCTTTGGGGTTTTTTCTTCTGTTTTGTGGATGTCTGCAAAGAGTAAGGATTTCAGGTTGTATATTGTATACATTCTCTGATATTAAATGGGACCATTGACCTGTTGAACACACATAAGTTGCAGGAGGAACTTAGCAGATGAGCAGACTCAACAATTGAATACTGATGAAGTGCCTCGGCCTGAAACACCAACAGTTTATTCCTGTCCATAGATGCTGCCTGACCTGCAGAGTCCTTCCAGTATTTTGTGTGTGTTACTATTATAACAATGAGTAGATAACGATTGAAAATGAATTAAAATAAAGGAAAAAAGTTGGGGAGCAAAGACCACTTTCCAATTAAAGTTAATGAAGCATTAACATTTGTTCTGTAAAATTAGGACCTTAAAAAGATCCCTTTGCATACTTGTATTGAAGAAAATGCCACTGGCTGGGGCTTCTGTCAGAATGTCAAGTACAGAATAGAGCTTGCTAACCTTGGTTTTCTTCCATGTGCACATTTAATAAAGCCGCTGCACAAACGCAGCAGGAGTTATTGCGACGGACATATGGTCCCCACAGACACATGCAATGGGCCAATTGAATTTTCTTACCATGCGATATTCTGGCCTCCACACATCCAAACACTGGCAGTACAAGCAGAATGTTCCATAAAAGGTAACCCTTAGTGAAAATTACGGCCCACAGGATATTGGATGGCTAGTCACTTTGTAACTTCACATTGGTAGCACCAAGGGAGTGATGCTCTCTGGTTATTAAATGTCAGCAGCTTCAAACAAACTGCAAAATAATTACTCATGTATGCAATTTGCTAGGAAAATCATGATCATTACCCAAGCATTTATTTACAAAAACAAAGCATTTCAAGAGAAATTATATGCAGAAATGTCCTGCTAGATTTACAAAGACATTGCAAGTAAGATGTAAGAGGAAATTATCCCCAAATGTGTCAGTTAATTTTAGTCAAGTGGTTGTTCTTCCTTCTATTTATCATATGAAGATTTATTTCTGAATATTCTCCATTGAGAACAGCTTAATATTTCACAAGAAGAGATCAGAAGGATTGTGAGGTGTGAAAATATTAAACTACTGTTACAATTCCGGTGCAGCAGGTTAACAGTAGTTTTAAAGCAAGTATACACAATAATTCTACTGATCACAGTTGCATATTGACATGATAGGGATCACAGTATTGACACTAGTTTTGCCTGTAATATGTTTAGCTGAGGTCAGTTCATTGTAAAACTTGTGTTAATTTTAATTCCATAACATTGATAAACAAACTATTTTGAGAATAAAATCAGCAAACCTGATTAATGGTAAACTTACAAGTTTCAGCCCAAGTGTTCAGGATTTCTTTGCCCAAAACCAAATATTAATTGTATATTTACTCATCTGAATTATGAATTGTATCATGCTTCCCTAAAACTTTTCTTTCCTTTCACTCAAATCCAAAATGGTCATGTGTAAGAGATTACCACTGTTTCATATTACTTTTTGTAATAAACGGAGATTGGCATCATGTGTCATTGCCTCTGAAAAATTAAATATTTCCTTTGTGGAAAATATCAGTTGAAATGCAGACCTAATTTTCCTTTTAATTAGTTAAGAAAATTAGTACATATTCATATTACTCTTCTTTTCGGTTCAACCAAATTATGCAAATTAAATTTCCAACAGAATTTTACTTAAGCAACATACACAAAATTCTGGAGGAACTCAGAAGATCAGGCAACATTTATGGAAATTAATAACTAGCTGATGTTTCAGACCAAGACCCTTCATCAGGAAGTTTTGGTGTTATATCAATATCAGTTACATACACATGCTTCAAAATGGTTTATTGCAATTACAAAATTACAAAATGTAAATGTGCAAAGTTAACATATTTTCTGGAAATTTAAGTTTTATTTCTATACTTAGCCCCATTGCCTACCAAAGACTACATTTAAATCACATTGTACTCGGGTTGCAATCATGGAATGAATTTATGATTGGCTCAGTAGGTAGAAGAAAGTGATGCTCAAGTGTCGTTTATTGGACTGGATGCCTGTGTCTAGTGGTGTGCCACAGGATTTAGTGCTGGTATCGTTATGGTTTGTCAGTTGTATAAATAATTTGGTTGTATACGTACACGGTTAGTAAGTGTGCAGATGACACTAAAATAGGTGGGTTTGTAGACAGTGTGGAAGGTTATGAAAAATTATAAGGTGATCTTGGTCAGCTGGCTGTGCATGATGAGGATTGGAAAATGGCTTTCAATCCAGATAATGTGAAGTATTGCATTTTGCTGGCCTTCATCAGTCAGGTCATTGAGTACAGCAGTTGGGAAGTTACATTGTGGTTATATTGGCAGGGCCATACTGGTGAACAGCTTTGGCCACACAAAGATAGAAAAGATATTACACTATTAGAGTGGTCAGTCAGGCTTTGGCTCAACGGGCTTGGACAAGCACAGTTCTTAGTAAGTTTTTATTTTCTGTTAGTACATAGAAAGTGCACTGAGAATGAGTCCAGAGTTAGTGGTATGTTCCTTGTGTGAGATGTGGGAAATCTGGGAGATCTCCAGTCTTCCCAGGAGCTACATATGCATGAAGTGCACCAAGTTGCAGTTCCTTAGAGACCGTTTTAAGGAATTGGAGCTGCAGCTTGACGACCATCAGTTCCTATGGGAGGATGATGTGGTGATAGATAGGAGCTATGGGAAAGTAGTCATCCCTGAGTTACAGGAGGCAGGTACCTGGGTGATGGTCATGAGAGAGAAATAGAATAAACAGCCAGAACAGAGAAGCCCTGTGGCCATTCTCCTGAATAATAAGTATACTGCTTTGAAAAGTGTTGGGCGGGGGGAAGGAATTGCTATGGAGAAGCTGCAGTGATTGGCACTGAGTCTGGATCTGTGGCTCAGAGGGAAGGGGGAAAAGAAGAGTGCGGTAGTGGTAGGAGATTCCATACTTAGGAAGAATTCAAGAGATTCTGTGCACATGAAAGAAACAGCTAGATGGTACTTTACATCTCAGGTGCAGGGGTCAAGGATAACTCGGATCAGGTCCACAACATTCATAAAGAGGGAGGGCGAGCAGCCAGAAGTTATGGTGCATTTTGGTGTCAATGACATAACAGGAAATGGGAGGAGGCCTTGAAGAGAGAATATAGGGAGGTAAGGAGAAATCTGAAAAGCAGGACCTCCATCATAGTCATCTCTGGATTGCTGCCTGTGTCACATGCCAATGAAGGTAAAAATAGAAGAATGACAGATGGGAGATTTTAACATGCACATCAATTGGGAAAATTAGGTTGGTAATGGATCTCAAGAGAGGGCATTTTTTGAATGCCTATGAGATGGCTTTTTAGATGTGTTTGTCATTGAGCCTACTAGGGGATCAGCAATACTGGATCAGGTGTTACTTAATGAACCGGAGGTGATTAGGGAGCTTAAGGTAAAAGTACCCTTAGGAGACAGTGACGACAATATGCTTGAGTTCTACTTGAAATTTATTCTCCTCAATTCCCAGAGTCTAGTCTGACACCTTAAGTACCAACTTACATACACACACATACAACTGAACACCACTCCACTCCCTTTGCAATTTTTGCTCATTGCTTTCTCAATTCCTGCTAAAACATTGTTTACTTTGTTTACATTTACATCATTTATTATTATATTGTAATTTGCCCTTTACTGTGCCTATTGTCTTGTTTATTAATTATTGTACTGCCTTGCACTGTTTTGTGCACTTTATGTAGTCATGTGTAGGTCTGAAGTCTAATGTAGTTTTGCATTGTTTCACGTAGCACCATGGTCCTGGAGGAATGTTGTTTCATTTTTACTGTGTACTGTACTAGCAGTTATGGTTGAAATGACAATAAAATGCGACTTGACTTGACTTGGCTTGAGAGAGACAAAGTAAAGTCTGACGTAACAGTATTAACAGTATTTCAATAGAGTAGAGGAAATTACAGAGGTATGAGAGAGGAGTTGGCAAAAGTAAATTGGAAGGAGATGCGAGTAGGAAAAAAATGAGAAAGGTGCTGGATAGATGATTCATATACGAAGAAATACTCAAATGGCAAAATAGCACAACCATGGTGAACAAAGGGACTCATAGCTAATGTAAAAGCATAAGAGAGGGCATACAACAAGGCAAAAATTATCAGGATGATAGAGGATTGGGAAACCTTTAAAACCTACAGGGAGCAGCTAAAAGAATCATTAGGAGGAAAAAGATGAAATTTGAAAGCAATCTAGCAAACAATATCAAAATGTATAGTAAAAGTTGTTTCAAGCATGTAAAAAATAAAAGAGAGATGAGAGTGGCTGTAAAACTGCTAGAAAATTAGGCCAGAGAAATTATAACAGGGAACAAGGAGATGGCATATGAACTAAATGAGTATTTTGCCTGTCTTCACTGTAGAAGACACCAGCAGTGTGCCAGATGTAGAAGGATATGAGGGATGAGTAGTGAATGCAGTTACCATTACAAGGGAGAAAGTGCTCAAAAAGCTGAAAGACCAAAGTGCACCTAAGTCACACAGACTAGATGAACTGCACCCTAGGGTTGTGAAAGAGGTAACAGCAGAGATTGTGGAGACATTAACACTGATCTTTCAAAAATCATTGGACTCTGGCATGGTGCCAGAGGACTGGAAAATTGCAAATGTCACCCCACTCTTAAAGAAAGGAAATTATAGACCAGTTAGCCTGACCTCAGTGGTTGGGAAGATGTTGCAACCAATTGTTAAGGATGAGGTTATGGAGTACTTGGTGACACAGGACAAGATCAGACAAAGTCAGCATGGTTTCCTTAAGGAAAATTTTTGCCTGACAAATCTGTTGGAATTCATTTAGGAGATTACAAATAGGATAGATAAAGGGGATGCAGTGGATATTGTACATTTGGACTTTCAGAAGGCATTTGACAAGGTGCCACACAAGAGGCTGCTTACCAAGTTAAGAGCCTATGGTATTATACCGAAGCTCCTGGCATGGTTAGAGCATTGGCTGATTGGTACAAAGCAGCGAGTGGAAATAAAATGATTCTTTTCTGGTTGGCTGCGAGTGACTAGTGGTGTTCCACACGAGTCAGTGTTCGGACCACTTCTTTTTATGCTGTATATAAATTATTTAGATGATGGAATAGATGGTTTTGTTGCCATGTTTTCAGATGATACTAAGATTGGTGGAAGGGCGGGTAATGTTGAGGAAACAGGAAGGCTGCAGAAGCAGTGAGATAGATAAGGAAAATGGGCTGGAAAGTGGCAAATGAAATGCAATTTTGAAAAATGAATGGTCATGCACTTTGGTCAAAGAAATAAATGTGCAGGCTATTTCCTAAATGGAGAGAAAATCCAAAAATCTGAGATGCAAAGGGGCTTGGGAGTCCTTGTGCAGAACATGCTAAAGGTTACCTTGCAGGTTGAGTCGGTGGTGAGGAAGGAAAATGTGATGGTAGCATCGATTTCTAGAGACCTAGAATACAAGAGTAGGAATGTGATGCTGAGGCTTTATGAGGCTTTGCCTTGAGTATTGTTAACAGTTCTGGGCTCCTCATCTCAGAAAAGATGTGCTGGCATTGGAGAGGGTTCAGAAGAGGTTCACAAGGATGATTCTGGGAATGAAAGTGTTATTATATGAGGAACATTTGATAGCTCTGGGCCTGTACTAACTGGAAATCAGAAGGATGAGGGGGGAATCTCATTGAAACCTTTCGAATGTTGAAAGGCCTAAACAGGGTGGTTGTTTCCCATTGACAAGAGTGCACAGCCTCAGGATAGAGGGGTGTCCATTTAACACAGGGATGTGGTAAAATTTCGATCACCAGAGTTTGGTGAATTTGTGGAATTTGTTAGCACAGGCAGCTGTAGCGGCCCGATCATTGGGTGTATTTAAGTCAGAGATTGATAGGTTCTTGATTGGACATGGCATCAAAGATTAGAGGGAGAAGGCCCAGCATTGGCGCTGAGGAGGGGAAAAATGGCAGAGCAGACTTGATGCGTCAGCTGGCCTAATTCTGCTCCTATGTCTTATGGTCTTATGAAATGTGTTGCTGAGGAATTGGTGCGGGGGCAGTGGTTCAGATTTTTGGATCATTGGGATCTCTGCTGGGGGAGGAATAACCTCTACAAAAAATATGGATTACATTTCAATCTGTGGAGGACCAACTACCTTGTAGACAGGTTTGCTATAGCTGTTGGGGAGGGTTTAAACTAATTGGTAGAGGGATGGGTAAAGGAATGTTAGGGCTAAGAATGGGGCAATTTGAATATGAATAGATGTAGTCTGGAGTGAGACTTCAAGGACGAACAGTCAGATGACTGGACAAAATTGCAGTCAGTGGGTCGAATTGAAGTGTAACATAGGGGCAAAATTGGAAATGGTGATGAATACAGGACTAAAGATGTTATATTTGAATGCACACAGTATATGGAATAAGGTAAATGATGTAGTGCAGTTAGGGTTTGGCAGGTATGACGTTGTGGGCATCATTGAGTTGTAGCTGAAAGAAGATCATTGTTTGGAGCTTAACATCCAAGGACAGGTGGGTAGGCAGAGGGTTCAGGGTGACTCTGTTCGTAAAACTTTTAATCAAATCCTTAGAAAGAGGTGACAGAGGGTCAGAGAATGTAGAATCCTTGTGGGTAGAGTTGAGAAAGTGCGAGGGTATAAAGACTTTGATGGGAGTTATACACAGGCCTCCAAATAGCAGCCGTGATGTGGTATACAAATTACAATGGGAGATAGAAAGGGCAAGTAAAAAGGGTAATGTTGCAATAGTAATGGGGAATTTCAATTTGCAGGAAGATAGGGAAAACCAGGTTGGTGTGCGATCCCAAGAGACGTGAAGTTGTAGAAGGCTTTTTTGAGCAACTTGTAGTTGAGCCCACTAGGGGAAAAGCAATTCTGAACTCGGTGTTATGTGATGAACCAAATTTTATTAGAAAGCTTAAGGTAAAGGAACATTAATAACAGACAAATAATCACCTGAATAATAAGCTAATGCTTTGAGAGGCTGGTCAAGGATTACATCTGCAGCTTGTTACCACCCAAACTGGACCCCCTACAATTCACCTACTGACACAACCAATCGACAGACAACGCAATAGCCACTGCTCTGATGTCCTTACACATCAGGAGAAGAAGGATGCTTATGTGAGAATGCTGTTCTTGGACTATAGTTCAGCATTCAACACCATAATTCCATCCAGGCTCGACAAGAAGATCAGAGACCTCGGCCTTGACCCTGCCTTGTGCAGCTGGATCCTGGACTTCCTGTCAGATTGCCGGCAGGTTGTAAGAGTGGGCTCCCTCACCTCCACCCCGCTGACTCTCAATACAGGAGCCCCTCAGGGCTGTGCACTAAGTCCCCTGCTTTACTCCCTGTATACCCATGACTGTGCTGCCACTGACAGTTCTAATCTGCTAATTAAATTTGCTGATGACACTACTTTGATTGGCCTAATCTCAAACAATAATAAGGTGGCCTACAGTAGTAACAAGAAAACAACCTCTCCCTCAATGTCACAAAGACAAAAGAGCTGGTTGTGGATTTCAGGAGGAATGGAGATGGGCTAAACCCTATTGATATCAATAAATCTGGGGTTGAGAGGGTAAACAGCTTTAAATCCCTCTGCATCCACATCACCAAGGATCTCACGTGATCTATACTCAACAGCTGTGTGGTGAAAAGGCACACAGCATCTCTTTCACCTCAGAGAGTTGAGGAAGTTTGGTGTGGGCCCCCAAATCCAAAGAACTTTCTACAGGGGCACAACTGAGAGCATCCTGACTGGCCGCATCACTGCCTGGTATGGGAACTGTACTTCCCTCAATCGCAGGACTCTGCAGAGAGTGGTGCGGACAGCCCGGTGTATCTGTAGTTGTGAAATTCCCATGATTCAGGACATTTACAAGGACAACTGTGTGAAAAGGGCCCGTAGGATCATTGGGGACCTGAGTCACCCCGACCACAATCTATTCCAGTTGCTACCATCCGGGAAGTGGTACCGCAGCATAAAAGCCAGGACCAACAGGCTCCGGGACAGTTTCTTCCACCAGGCCATCAGTGTGATTAACTCTGGAGACATTTAGATGGAGACATAATGTAAAAATTTTTACTCCTTATGTATGTGAAGGATGTAAGAAATAAAGTCAATTCAATTCAATTCATTAGGAAGCAGTGATCATAATATGATTGAATTCACCCTGCTGTTTGAGAATGAGAAGACAAAGTCAGATGTACCAGTACCACAATGCTGAGGCTTTATAAGACGTTGGTCAGACCACACTTGGAGTATTGTGAGCAGTTCTGGGCTGCTTATCTAAGAAAAGATGTGCTGGTATTGGAGACAGTTCTGTTGATGTTCAGAAAAATGATTCTGGGAATAAAAAGGTTTACAAAGGAGGAGTGTTTGATGACTCTGGGCCTGTATTTGTTGGAGTTTAGAAGAATGAGGGGGATCTCATTGAAACCTGTTGAATATTGAAAGGTCTGGATAGAGTGGATGTAGGGAGGGTATTTCCTATAGTGGGTGTGTCTGGGACCAGAGGGCACAGCCATGGACTAGAGGGATATCCATTTAAAACAGAAATCAGAAGGAAGTTCTTTAGCCAGAGGGTAGTGAATCTGTGGAATTCATTACCACAGGCAACAGTGGGGGCCAGTTCATTGAGCATATTAAAGTGGAGGTTGACAGGTTCTTGATTAGCGAGGACAGCAAAGGTTATGGAGAGAAGGCAGGAGAATGAGGTAGAGAGGAATAATACATCAGCCATGATGGAATGGTGGAGCAGGCTCGATGGGCCAAATGATCTAATTCTGCCAAATGATCTGTCTTATGGCCTTAAACTATTAAACTAGAAAGAGTGCAGATAAGATTTATCCAAATGTTGCCTGGACTTGAGGGCCTGAGTTAAAAAGAGCAGATGCATAAACTAGGACCAAATCCCTTGGAATTTAGGAGACTGAGGCGTGAGCTGATAGAAATAAACAAGATTATTTTGGGCATAGACAGAGTGAAAGCACATAGCCTTTTTCCCAGAGAAGGGGTGTTAAAAACAAGAGGACAGGTTTAAGATCAGAGGTGAGAGATTTATAAAGGACAGCCTCTTCCCAGGCAAAAGGTGGTGCATATTTGGAATTAAATAGAAATAGTGGCTGAAGCAGACACGTTATTAACATTTAAAAGCCATTTAGACAGGTATGTGGACAGAAGAGGTTTAGAGAGCAATGGGCTAAAACTCAGCAGATGGGATGAGCTCAGCACAGACAGGTTAGGCTTTAGGACCTGTTTCATCGTGTATGACTCTAAAATCCCACTGCAGAGTTATCAAAGGCTAAACAATTCCCAAATACCAAATGCCGATCTGCTAAAATGGATCACTGTGAAAGAATTTTAAAATCAGAATCAGATTTATCATCACCGGCATGTGTCGTGAAATTTTGTAACTTAGTAGCAGCAGTTCAATGCAATATATGATAATATAAAAAGAAAGAAACATATATAAATGAATAAATAAGTAAATCTCCCACAGTATGTATACATTGAATAGATTAAAAATAGTGTGAAAACAGAACTAATACATATTAAAAAGTGAGGCAGTGTTCATGGGGTCAATGTCAATTTAGGAATCAGATAGTGGAGGGGAAGAAGCTGTTCTTGAATCATTGAGTGTGTGCCTTCAGGCTTCTGCGCCTCCTTCCTGATGGTAACAATGAGAAGAGGCCTTACCCTGGGTGAGGGAGGTAATTAATAACGGACGCTATTAACAGAGAAGATGGCAGAGTTGAACAAAGAAAATCAAATAATCAAATCCCTCCATGTTTTCTTTTGTTCAGTTGGTATGACAGAGATAACCAAGTTTCTCAACTAAAATTCTTCTTTGAAATGATGAGTGTGTGCAGCTAAAAGTAATGAGCCCAGTTTACCAGTCAGGAAGCCTTAGCTTGTCCTTAACAAAGCGCCAGAGAAATGCCGTGATGCAACTTAACTAATGAATGCAGTCATTGCTATGAAGTAGTATACTGCAGGACTTTCACATAGTGATTGACCATAAGACATAGGGGCAGAATTAGGCCATTTGGCCCATTGAGTCTACTCCACCATTCAATCATGGCTGATCCTTTTTCCCTTCCTTAGCCCCACTCCCCGGCCTTCTCCCTGTAACCTTTGATGCCATGTCCAATCAAGAACTTGTCAAGCTCTGCATTTCTGAAAGTCCAGATATGCAACTCTCACAGGTTCGGCACACAAGGAAACCATACTGGCTTTGTCCTTTCTTGTCCTGTGTAACCACGTACTCCATAACCACATCCTTAACAACTGACTCAAAAGTCTTCCCAACCACTGAGGTTAGGTTAACTGGTCTATAATTTCCTTTCTGCTGCCTTCTTCCTTTCTTAAAGAGTGGGGTGGCATTTGAAATTTCCCATTCCTCTGGTACCATGCCAGAGTCCAATGGTTTTTAAAAGATCATTATTAATGCCTCCACAATCTCTACAGCTACTTCTTTCAGAACCCTAAGGTGCAGTTCATTTGGCCCGGGTGACTTATGTACCCTTACGTCTTTCAGCTTTTTGAGCATGCTCTCCCTTGTAATAGTAACCGCACTCACTTCTCTTCCCTCACACTCTTCAACACCTGACACATTGCCAGAGCCTTCCACAGTGAAGACTGATGCAAAATACTCAATTAGTTCATGAGCCGTCTTCTTATCCCACGTTATTTCTCATGCCTCATTTTCTTTTTTTTGTAATTTATTTTTCATTTTCAATTTTAAAATCTTTTAAATTAATTATTATTAAAGATCAACAAAAAATACATTAAGGTAATCAAGTCAGTATGTCATTATGTACAATGAAGAATTAAATTAGCAAATAACTGATTAACAAAGTTAACCAATATATCAATAATAAGAAGAAAAAATAGTGTTAAGAATTTTTTTGAGAAAAAAAACCTACTAACTAAAAAAAACCAAAAAAAGTTAGTTTTTATTGAATTTCTTCATCAAACATTTCCATAAGATGTATTTCAGATACTATACATGTATATCATATATTCATATTTGTCACAAATCTCTACAAAATATTTATCTGAGGTATACATTTACAGAAAAAGAAAGGAAAGAAAGAACAAGTAGAAGGAGAAAACTATGTACAAGTAGGGAGTGATTTTTTTTTAACAACATATTCATTGATTTGTGAGAATAAAAATCAGACCTGTGAGGTGTTATGTAGCTAAACCACCTTTCCCAGTATGAATCAAATTGTTCCAACTTATGATTAACAGATGCTGTTATCTTCTCCATTTTGTACATGTCCATCGTAATTTCCATCCATGCGTTTATAGTTGGGCTCTCCTGTGATAACCATTTCCTAGTAAGTCTTTTTACCAGCCACCAGCAGTATATTCATTAAATATTTATCTCTTTCCAACCATTCTTGAGGTATATACCCAAAATATATGCTCTTACTTTCTAAGGGTATTTCAAAACGTCTTGTAGGGCATTGTGTATCCCACTCCAATAGTCTTTGATAACTGGACAATCCCAGAAAATATGATAATGGTTTGCATTTTGATTTCCACAATTTCTCCAGCAACAGGGAGGTTACTATCATAATGGGATTTCTGAGAGGGTGTAATAAAATACTTTATCAAGTTTTTCCATCCAAACTCCTCCATTTCTGTGAACTGGTACACTTCAATTGATACCTCCATATTATTGTCCATTCTTCCTCAAATATAATTATCCCTCCTTCCTTCTCCCATTTTGTTTTAATGTATGAAGTCGAATGTGTTTTAAGATTTGACAAACCCTTATACACGCTTGAAATGATTTTACTACCATTATCTGATTTATATGCTTTTCTAAATAGTTCTATCAAACATGTACTTGCCTTGGTTACATTTTAACCCTCCTTTAAACATACTGTTGCATCTGCAAATACCAATAAAAGTCTTGTTTTTCTAGTAGGTGTTTCTCTTTAAGCATTTCAAAACTGAACAGTGTTCTTTCTTTCATTTTATTGCCAAGAGCTGTTATTCCTTTAGCTGTCCAGTCCTTAAATCTAGCATCCAGTTTATTCAGCGTAAAATCCGAGTCATATGCACACCATTTAAGAATTGCAATATCTCCCTCTAGTTTATATTCTTTTACAATAGTTTTCCATATTTTAAGAGTCCATTTCACCCTTGGGTTATCAATAGTATTTATGTAACTTTGTAGGTTGTTATCAGCCAAAATTGCCTGTATGGGGATGGAAAGTATCCTCTCCTCAATGTTTTTCCATTGAGCTTCATATGATGGGTTGTACTAGCATATCACAGCTCTCATCTGCGCTGCAAAATAATAATCTCGAAGAGAAGGTAGGCCCCATCCCCCCTTTTCTTTGGTTAATTGCAAAGTTTTGAGACGAACTCTAGGCCTTTTACCTTGCCATATATATCATGATAACATTTTGTTCCATTCATTGAAATTATTTTGGTTAATCTCTATTGGTAGGGTCTGAAAGAGTTATAATAATCTGGGCAATATATTCATTCTTATGATTCAATCCTTGAATTGAGACTAAAAAACGGAATTAGGTTCCATCTTATTATATCTTACTTATTTTTTTAGATATAGGCAGATAATTCCATTCTGTTAATTTTGCTAATTCTTCTGGTATAATGATGCCCAAATATCTGAAAGACTCTATTTGCTATGCCCAGGGATATCTACTTTGAATTTCTCTTGGTGGGCTATAGTTATATGAAAGTAATTGTGTTTTATCTATGTTGATCTTGTATCCTGACAAATGACCATACTGTTCAAAAGACTGCATCAATTTAGGTAAACAGTATGTTGGTTACCGTAGATATTTAGATCAAAATGTCATCCACGTAACAAGCCAATTTATGCTCTATCTCTTTAATAGTGATTCCCCTGATATCTTCATTTTGTCTGATGTATTGAGCTAATAGTTTCAGATATAATGCAAAGAGTAGCGATGACCATGCACTACCCTATCTCATGCCCCTTTCTAGGGTAAAACTATTTGATAAATATCCATTGATTTTAATCCTAGCCGTAGGATCATCATATAGTGTCTGTATAGTTTTAATAATTGTGTCATGTAAACCAAATCAATAAAAAACTCTGTAAAGAAAATTCCAATTAACCAAATCAAATACTTTTTCAGTGACCATGCTTATCACTATTGCTTCAATTTTATTTTTTTGTATATGATCCATAATGTGAAGTCTCCTTCGTATATTGTCTTGTGTTTGGCTTTGTTGTATAAAACTTGTCTGATCATTATTTATCAGTGTGGTTAGAAACTCTTCTAATCGTTTGACCATGATGGAAGTAAATAATCTATAGTCTACATTAAGAACAGATATTCGTCTAAGTGACCCATATTCCATTTTATCTTTGCCTTCTTTCGGTATAGCTGAGATTAACACCTCCTGCCAGCTGGGTGGCATTTGAGCCTGTTTTAGAGCCCAGTTCAGTGTTGATATGTGACCAAGTGGTTAAGGCGTTGGTCTAGTGATCTGAAAGTCGCTAGTTCAAGCCTCAGCTAAGGCAGCATGTTGTGTCCTTCAGCAAGGCACTTAACCACGCATTGCTCTGTGATGACACCGGTGCCAAGCTGTATCGGCCCTTGCCCTTCCCTTGGACAACTTTGATGGCATGGAGAGGGGAGACTTGCAGCACAGGCAACTGCCGGTCTCCCATACAACCCTGCCCAGACCTGCACCCTGGAAACTTTCCAAAGGTGCAAATCCATGGTCTTTCCGGACTAACTGATGCCTATATATATATATATCAGGGTGAGGAGTAAAACAGAAATTAACTCATTTTTAAATTCTTTATACAACTCTGCCGTATATCCATCTGATCCTGGTGACTTGTTTAATTTAAGCCTACTAATTGTAGTTTTTAGTTCAGCTTCAGTTATGTCAGCAGACATCATTCTATTTTGTTCGTCGCTTAAAGTGGGTAACCCTAAAGAATTCAGAAAGGTGTTATGCTTCCCCCTGGAACTTGGGAATATAGAGTTTGGTAAAACACTTCAAAAACTTCTTGAATTTCACTTAGCTTATTTTTTTTTATCACTTTTGTTCTTGGATCACTAATTATATGAATTGTATTTTCTACTATTTTTTTTAGTTTCCATGCCAGTATTTTCATAGATTCAGATTCACTTTCATAGTGTCTCTGTTTCAGAAACATTAGATTTTTCATTATTCCTCATGTAGCCAAACTATTAATTTCATTCCTAATTTTTTAAATTTCCTCTAATGTATCCTGTGCCAAACTCAATTTGTGATTTTTTCTAGTTCCTTCAGCTTATTTTGTAATTCGGCTAATATTTTATTCCTTATTTTGTTCTTATATGAAGATAGTGCTGTAATTTTCCCTCTTAAGACTGCCTTCAGAGTATCCCATAGAATGGGAGGTCAAACCTCTCCATTATCAAAATAAAGACTGAATTCTAAATAAAGACTAATTTATTTTTTGATTTGTTCCTTAAAATAGGGATCATTGAGTAGACTTGAATTTAGTTTCCAAGTAGTAATTCTTTGGTTGTAGGTCAAAATCAACAGATAAATATATAGGTGCATAGTCATTTACATCTATTGTCCCAATTCCACAGGTGTTTATTTTGGATTTATCTTTTCCAAATGTTATGAAATAGTCTATTCTTGTATATAAAAAATAGGGGGCAGAATAAGGAGTGTAATCTGATAGGAAAAGGTCTCTCCATATATCAATTAAACCAACATCCTCAAAAAAGAGTGTTAATTTTCTTATGTAAGGATTTTGTTTCATTGGTTTTTCTATTGGAAGAGTCTAACTTTGGTTGTAATTATCAATTTGTCTCCCCCAAATCTCAAGAGACCTTCTGTTTCTGTTACCATAATATTAGTAATTTTCTGGAAGAAACTAATATCACTTCCTGGGGGTGCATATATATTCAATAGAGTAACTGAATTTCCATCTATATTCCCCCATACCAGAATATATCTGCCCTCCTTATCTCCCATTTCAAATATTTTTTTCAAAATTTAGCTTGCTTGAGATGAGAATAGCAACTCCTCTCCTGATTTATATCAGGTGAAAAGCAAATTAGTGAAGCCCATTTTCTTTAGTTTCCCATGCTCATTATCACAAGTGAGTTTCCTGTAAATATACCACATGGGCTTGTTCATTTTTCATTTTGCATAGAATTTTACTGCATTTGATTAGATTTAACAGCCCATTGACATTAAAAGAAATGAATTTTACTTTGTCCTTAGCCATGTGTATTTATCTGTCAGTATTTCATTGAAATTAGCAGAATAAAATTTAATCAATCTACTCCCTGAACAAACAAGAATCAAGAAACATGAATGAGAAAAAAGGTAATGGAGGTGTGATTCCAAGGCTGAGGTCTCTAGTAGATGACACTGAGTTGAGCTAGAGGAAATGTCTGGCCGTGGGGGATAGCCTCTCCTACCTGTGAGTTGAGGGCCCCCACAACAGTACCCATAAAAATAAGTGAAACAATCTATGTCCATTACACAGAAAAAACTTCTCTGTGTATTCCTCCCATGTATATAGTCTCATTTAGGTGTGGAAAGAAGGAGTGAATAAATGAATAAAAAATAAAATAATTGAATAGTATAAAATCTACATTGTAATATGTGCTTCTTGAAATAAGTAAAGCACCATCTATTTTTGCCTCTGTTTAGCTTATCGACACTTTTGAAATTAGTCAGACTTTATGGCTCTTCTGGAGGGGGTGAGGGCTGTCTTCTTTAAACTCAATCTCTTCCTGATATTCTTCTCTCGCCATCCTCCCATCCCCTGCTTTCTCGATTCTCTCACTATTTCCCAAGCAGAGCGGGATAGCTGCTCAGCCAGGCTTTCTCTCAGTTTGAACACGCTGACAGGCAACCCTCTGGTCTTCATGTCTGCAGTCGCCTCTTCCATTGTCTGATACAGCCGCGTCCCATCTTCATAGAACACTCGCAGTTTAGCAGGGTACGGAGTCTGGAAGCTAATCCTTCTTTGCTTAATTACTCGCTTTACATCAGTATATTCTTTACATTTCTGCAGGACTGCTGGGGCGTAATCCCGATCAAAACATATTAATTTCCCGTTCAAACATACCTTCTTCTTTCCCCAGGCCTTGCGCAGAATCTCTGCTTTGGTTTTGCACCGAAGGAATCTGATTACTATTGACCGTGGCCTATCTTCCCTGTCTCCAGAAGGCCTCGGGATGAGCGCGCGGTGTGCTCTCTCAATGTCAAGTGCCATGGTCAGCGGGAGCTCCAGTGTGTCCCGTAGCAAGTTTTCTACAAACTCCACCTTAGGCAACCCCTCTGCTGCTTCGGTAACATTATATATCCTGATATTCATATACCGTGACCTTCCTTCTTGGTCGAGTAGCTTATTTTCCTGTTGATTTAACACTTTTAGCATCTTACATAATATCCATTCCATGTTTTGAACACAATCTTCCACCTTTTCAATTCGTGTCTCTGCCACCGCTATTTTTTGATTAACGTTAGTGAGTTCTGACTTGATATCATTTAGTTGCTGTTTTATGTCTTTTTGGAATTCCCTTATTTCTTCCAGAATTTTTACTAAATTTGCCGCTTTGCCTGAACGAGGCCCAGTGTCAACATCACTACCACACGCTCATGTAGGAGAACCGCTCATTGCAGCCCCCTCGTCCACAGGCTCCGCAGTGATGCTTTTTTAATCTCCATTCCTTTACCCCATTCTTAACCCCACCTTACCAGTTCAGATATTTTTGAGAAATCTTGTATTTGGTGGATTGATGGGGCAAAATAAGCATTTTTCTGGAGGAGCTATTATTTTAAGCTGCTATTCTGGACAACGACATCTCCAGAATCCATGCCTCATTTTCTAACAGTCAATATCCATTCTCATTTCTCTTTTATTTTTTACACACTTGGAAAAGTTTTCACTATATGCTTTGATACAGTTTGCTAGCTTGCTTTCATATTTTATCTTTTCCATTTTAATGATTCTTCTAGTTGTTCTCTGTAGGTTTTTAAAAGCTTCCCAATTCTCTATCTTCCCCCTAATTTTTACTTTGTTGTATGCCCTTTCTTTTGGTTTTACATTAGCTTTGACTTCCCTTGTCAGCCATGGTTGTACTATTTTGCCATTTGAGCATTTCTTTGTTTTTGGAATACATCTATTGTGCACCTTCCTCATTTTTCCCAGAAACTCAAGCCATTGCTGCTCTGCTGTCATCCCCACTAGCATCTCTTTCCAATTTACTTTGGCCAACTTCTCTCTCCTACCTCTGCAATTTCCTTTACTCCACTGAAATACTGCCACATCAGATTTTACTTTCTCCCTATTAAATATCAAGTAGAACTCGAGCATATTGTGATCACTGTCTCCCAAGGGTTCTATTACCTTAAGCTCCATAATCACCTCTGGTTCATTACATAACACCCAGTCCAGTACAGGTGATCCCCTGGTAGGCTCAATGCCAAACTACTCTAAAAAGCCATTTCATGGGCATTCAACAAACTCACTCTCTTGAGATCCATTGCCAACCTAATTTTCCCAATTGATCTCCATGTTAAAATCACCCATGACGATCATAACATTGTCCTTTTGACATGCCTTTTCTATTCTGTGGTCTAATCTGTGGTCCATATCCCAGCTCCTGTTGGGAAACTGTCATTAGGCTCCTTTTTCACTTGCAGTTTCTTAACTTAACCCATAAGGATGCAACATCTTCTGATCCCATTTCACATCTTTCTACTGATTTGATGCCTTTCTTTACCAGTAGAGCACACCATCCCTTCTGCTTACCTTCCTTTCCTTCCGATACAATGTGTGACCTTGGACTTCCAGCTCCCAACTACAACCATCCTTCAACCACGATTCAGTGATGGCCACAACATCATACTTGGAAATCTGTAATAGTGCAACAAGATCATCCACCTTATTCTTATACTCCATGCATTGAGATACAACACTTTGAGTATTGTATTTGCTACCCCTTTTAATTTAGCATCCCTAATGCACTGATAATCTCCCTGCTGGTTACAATTTTGTCCTATCATCTGCCGGCCCTTCCTGACAGTCTGATTGCATGCTATCTTTCCTTTTTACCATCTGTCCTATCCTGAGTCCCTTCACTTCAGTTCCTGCCCCCTATCAAATTAGTTTAAACCCTCCCCAACAGGTCTAAAATCCTGCCCATGAGAATATTGGTCCCCCTCGAGTTCAGATGCAGCCCATCACTTCTGTACAGGCCATACCACCCCCAGAAGAAATCCCAATGATCCAAGAACCTGAACCCAGCCCCCTTCACCAGCTTCTCAGCCATGCATTTATCTACCATATCATCCTATTTCTACCCTCATTGGGGTGTAGCACAGGTAGCAATCCAGAAATTACTCCCCTGGAGTTCCTGCTTCACAGCTTTCTGCCTAGCCCTCTAAATTCTCTCTTCAGGACCACTTTGCTTTTTCTTCCTATATCATTAGTACCAAAATGTACCAAGACATCTGGCTGCTCTCCTCCCCCCTCCAAAATACTGAGGGCATGATCTGAGAGGTCCCTGACCCTGGCACCTGGGAGGCAACATAGCATCCAAGTCTCCCATTCATGTCCACAGAATCTCCTGTTGATTGTGACAGAGTGGTGTGTGGATTGACTTGACAGGGATCTTGGGAGGAAGTGGTAGTCGCCCCATGCTTCTATCATGTTTGACTTTCTGGATTGGACTGAATATTTAAGCTGTTGGATAGCCGCCAATCAAATGAAGTGTTTTGTTCTGGCTTGTGTTAAGTTTTTTTTAAGCATTGCTGGTGTCGAATTCATCCAGGCATGAAGAGAGATGCTATTGATCTCATTTCCCACCTCTGGAAGACAGAACTGCATTCACTGGAGTTCAGGATTGTATTTCTGATCTAAAGCCTTTCTTGACAGTGATATATCTCATCTCAAAGTGTGCACTAAACCTGAATCCCACTGAAGTAGTGGCAGCAAGGGCAGCAACTTTTTATTTGGAATCCTTAGTATAAAACTTTCAGGGAGCTTCATCATTCAAAACCTCTGCTACCTTTTCTAGGTCACTATTATTCCCAGTCTTTAACTGTACAGAGTAGATCATGTAGTAAGGCATCCCATGAATTTTCACATAAAACACAAGCTAAATCTTAGTCAAAGAGGTAGGTTTTAAGAAATTACATGGAGGAGGAAAAATATACAGTGCAGGGGAGAAGTTTAAGAGAGGTTGTCAGAGCTAAGGGCCCTGGCAGCGCAATATACAGCTGCTAATAGTTGAATGCTTAAGAAGCTTCAATTGTAATCCTGATAAAGGGTCTCAGCCTAAAGATTTGACTGTTTATTCCTCTCCATCAATGCTGTATGACCTACTGAGTTCCTCCAGCATTCTGTGTGTGTATTGCTCTGGATTTCCAGCATCTGCAAAATACTTTGTGCTTATAATCATAGGAGTTCAGAGATCTCAGATGACTGCAGACTATGAGGAATCTGCATTGTTAGCAAATGAGAAGCCATTGACAGATTTGAAAGGGGGGGGGGGAATTTTAAAACAACTCTCCAACCCGTCCAACAATCTCTTTGACCCACTGCCATCAAGCAGGAGGTTAAGGATGTACTGTCACATCCTTTACAAAAACTGTTTGGATGGGAAATAGCTTCTTCCCCCAGGCCATGCAACTACTGAACTCCATTACACCACCCATGTCTCATCATGTATGAAGTGCCAGTAGCATTACACTCTTTACTTTTTAACTTGTGATGGAACTGTACCTTATTAATTGTTAATTTATTAGTGACAATATACTTGATGTGTGAGTTATATGTTCTGTGTTGTGCACCTTGGTCTACATTTGGCATTATACATGCCTAAGCTTGAATGACAATAAACTGATTTTGAACTTGAACTAATGTACCAGAAATTAACAAAAGAAGTAAGAACTCTTTTGTAAACAAAAAATCAAAATGTGTTGGGCACATTAACCAAATGAAATTGTGTGGGAGTTAAGATACAATAAAGATTTGGAGCACTGAGGTAGTGCAGCGGTGAGTGCAATGCTATTACAGCTCCGAGCTTTGGAGTTCAGAATTCAATTCAGACATCATCTGTAAGGGGCTTGCATGTCTTCCCTGTGACCAATTCAAATTCCTTTGGGTGCTCCGGTTTCCTTCCACGTTCCAAAGACGTACCAGTTAGTAGGTTAATTGGTCATTGTAAATTATCCTGTGATTAGGCTAGGGTTCCATCGGTGAGATGCTTTGTGGGTGAAGCTTGTTGGGCTGGAAGGGTCTGTTCCATACAGTATCTCTAAATAAATAACTATAGTTTACACTGGATGCAAGCTATAAGATTAACCAGGCATTCTTGAAATAGAGAATTATTTGGATTGTTGATTACACAAATGTCAGCTTCTGACCCAGGGTCAGAAGCCAATGAGATATGTAATAAACCTCCTCAGTTAGTTTATTCTCTGATGCATATTCATCAGTCTGATTCTAATAATTATTTCACCAGGATACCTTTAACACTTTTTTTATCCAATTGAAATTAACGACCATTAGTTCAGCATCAGTATGATAAATGTTCACTAACTGACCTTGTGAATGTGAGGCCTCTGTCAGTCAGAATTGAGCATGGATATTGCATCCTAGATGTTGAGATAAATGTCTGATATGGAGAGTAATCTGTCTCCCCCTCTCTAAACATCTGATGAACCCAAAGGAACTACAGAGGCTAATGCGGTTTGATACCAGTAGCGTCGCAGGAGTTGCCAGTCAGCATTGAACTCAATGTAGGGCTGCCTTAGGGATTCTATCTCTGGGTTTTTCTCCAGGGTTTACTCCCAAAGACTTCCCCATGAGTGGGTACAGCTGCAAGTCAGTGGAGGTTTGAGTTCAGAGTTTTCCTTCTCCTTGATGAGCTGCCAACCATGGCTGACGAGCCCCATTTGCCCAGAGCAACTGGTTTTAAGGCGCCAACAACCCACCTTTGCCCCTTCTTGACAGTAGAACTGGTTCTACTGGGCTTAGTAGCTAAGGCACACGTGAAGGCCAGGAGCTGGACTTGGTTGTCGGAGGCTATTTGAGATGCATGCCATTGGGAACATTTAATAGGTAGCGGGAGTTTGTCCCCATTCCCACCCCGGCAATAACAACCTGAAGGAACTGACCTTATCACAAATGAATAATGTGGTCACTGGGATGTAAATTTTGCTTTGCTGTTCCATGAATATAATTCAGAATTCAGTCCTTTATATCATGAAAGATTAATTATACTCTCCATTCTTAGTTGATTATTTAATATCTTGGATCACCTCTGAAATAAAGTCTTAGTCCAACTCTTGAGATTCAGATCCAGATTTATTTATCACATATACATTGAAACACAGTGAAATGCATTGCTTGTGTTAATAGCTAACACACTCAAGGATGTGCTGGGGGAGGCCCACAAGTAAGAATAAAGAATAAAATATTGGTAAGAATAAATATGAAATGTTTTAGGCTTAGTTGAAGCACCAAAAAATGCCAGCACAAATAACTACAGGCCCAATGCAATGAAGGGAGTCTCTGAATCTGCACAAGTCAGTGCAGTAATTCAAGATCAAGTTCAAGTTTAATGTCATTCAGCCATATAGATGTATACAGGCAAACAAGACAATGTTCCTCCAGACCAAGGCATACAACACAGTACATAAAACTCACACACAACACATAAAGTAATATTACCATAAATAAAGTAACAAATAATAATATGTATTCTAGAAGACTGACATTTAGCAAAAGGTGTATTTATGACACGGTTAAGAAGTAAACAGTTTAATGCTACTGGCACTTCATCAGTGATGAGACCTGGGAGGTGGCAGGGAGTTCAGTAGTCTCACAGCCCAAGGGAAGAAGCTGTTTTGCCGTTCCCACAGTTCTTGCCACAGTAACTCCTGCCTGATGGTAGTGGGTCAAAGAGATTCATAGGTAGTGCAAACACCTGCTACCTTGCCTGACGGCTAAATCACTTGCAAAGATGCCAAATTAATTACACTTTTGCAGTATTTTGTGGATTTTCTGGGTGGGTGCACAATGCAAAATGAAATTCCTCCACCTGTTTCCATGAGCAAAAAAGCACAAAATATGTATTTTATATTCTAGCTGAGTTTCCTGTTAATATCAACCAGTATTTTTCACCCTTTTTAAATATATTCATTATACCAGTGTGTTATGTTACACTGAGAAATGAAACATGTCTACCAAAATATTTCATGCAATGCCAGTACCAAGAACTGAGAGGGGAGTAAAAAGCAGCACTTTCACTCCACTGCCCTGACGGTAATAGAATGATAACTTTAAAGCAAAATGGCCCTTTCTTAGTCTTATCATCTTTTATGTTCTTCTATCCAACCAGGGAGAGTTTGATGCCTAAAGTGGAAAATGTTCCATCTCCCAGCTCCAATATCCTTTACCCTGACAACAATTGAGACGCATTGAATAAAACTGAATAAATCTTAAGCGTGTGAGGGAACCCAATGTTAATAAAAAGTGGAAATTGAAAAACACTAAGCTTAGGTTTTAAAAGCCTGCGGACAGTCAGAAGAAAAACAAGGATTCAACCAATAAGGAGTTAAAGCCTGACCCAAAAAAGATCGAGTTTAGAGATAATAATAAAATGATTCTGATATTTGATGTGATGCGAATAACAGAACAAAATAAATAAAATGAAATGAAAACAAAATAAGTGTCAAGCTTTATAGTGACCTTTCCAAAGTCATATCTAACATAAAGTACACCATCTGAATGCAGCAAATGTAGTAATCAACTTTAATGAAAGAGGAAAAGATACTGCAGTAAGTACTGGGGCAAATTTGCTGAGTTCACCTCACGCACAGTGCTTTGCAAGGTGGCAGAAAGTAGGAATCTGAAAGCCACAGATGCAATTATCCAATAGATTTGCCAGTACTTAAATTGACTTGGGAAATTCAGAGTATAGCTTTAGGCTGTGAATTTAATGAGGTAAGATATTTCTATCCTTCAGGAAATGTTTCAATGCCTTTTTGCCCTTGTGGTTCAATAAGGGAGAGAAGAAGTTCTGAAGGTTTCAGATACTGTGTTGCAGTTGGAAAATGGCAGAAATTTCCTGCAGTTCAGAGAGGTAAGCAGCTAACTGCAGCAGAAAATGCAGAACGTAAGACCTAGCCAGGGTGGGGAGAAGTGATTCATGGTGGTTGCAGGTCTTAACCTGGACAGCTTCTGCCCAGCTGTTGGCCACTGCTGAACTAACAGCACACCGCTTTGCAAGAACCAGTGTAGCGGAGAGTAGCCACAAACACATCCTCCAGTTTTCAAATTCCATTTCTCCCTCACCACACTCTCTTCTGAATTACTTACTGCAGAGGGTTTGTTGCCTCTCTTTTCTCCTGTGCAACGCCACTCAACACAACATTTGTCCTTGTTTTCATAGACCCAGCCACTGCTCCATTTCACATCCACAGCCACCAATACTGCATGGGAGTTAGTGCATTCTCCCCATGACTGTGTAGGTGTCACCCAGGTACCCCAGCTTCCTCCCACAGTCCAAGGACATACCTGTTGATAAGATAATTGGCCACTGTAAATTGTCCCATGATTCGGCTAGGGTTAAAGCAGGAGTTGCTGTAGCAGCACAGCTCGAAGGGCAGTAACGGTCTATTTCAATCAATCAATCACTCGAAATGCGATGCACAGAGCCAGGAGAATCAGGCCGAGAGTGCTCAACAGTCACAATAGGAGGAGAGACAAGACTAATGCAGGGGATGAAAAGACAGAGGCAACTTGTTACAAGGCAAGTCACACACTCCAGAGGACTCTGGTGAGAACTTTACCTCCAAGCTTCAGAGCAAAACAGCTATGAATGTAAACAGCCACATATAATATTTAGGAAAGCCTATAAGAAAGCTCCCTTTATTTTTTAAAAACGATGAGTGCGCTGTTATATCAATTAGTAGCATTTTGGCAAATGGCTTTTTGCAGAGCATTTTCAACAGGTGATCAGGGGCATTTCAATACTGACCATCTTCATCACGGTGGCACAGTGCGACTCTTCCATTGTCTGCTGAGTCAGATCTGATGTGCTGTCCACATGGAGTTTGCACATTCTCTCTGTGAGTACATGCTTTCAATGTGGATGCTCAAGTTTACTCCCACATCACAAAGACTACTGGCTGCTATAAATTGCCTTCAGTATAGATGAGTAGAGGAGAATCAGGAGATAATTAGTAATTGGTTTATTATTGAAAAGCTTTTGTTTGCATGCTATCCAGATATCATTCCTTACATAGGTACATTAAGGAAAGACAAAAAATTTCAAATACAGTATCGTCTTACAGTTAGATGGATGTTCAGAGCAGGTAGATAATAACTGGACAACAAATATTTAAAAAATGTTGCTCCCTCAGGAAATTTTTTTGTTGATGATAGACAGCTTGAAGCTAAACACAAATATAATTTCAGACTACTGGTATCACGTAGGAATGTAGAGAAACAAGAAATTAACTTTTATTGAATATATTGTGTTTAATTGCATAATGACGCTGATGCTTTGCAATAAATCAACAAACTAAAATTGTTTTGTTGATGGTTTTCATTAGTGCTTGTTATTCATAAGGCCATAAGACATAGGAGCAGAATTAGGTCATTTTCCACAGTGAGGACAGATGCAAAGTACCCATTGAGTTCATCTGCCATTTCTTTCACCCCATTACTACCTCACCAGCATCATTTTCCAGTGGTCCAATATCAACTCTCGCCTCCTTTTACTCTTTATGTAACTGAAAAATCTTTTAGTATCCTACTTTATATTTCATCTTTTCCCTTCTTATAGCTTTTTTACTTTGTCTTTTCTTGGATTTTGAAAGCTTCCCAATCGTCCAACTTCCCACTCACTTTTGCTACCATATATGCCCTTTCCTTGGCTTTTATACAGTCCTTAACTTCCTTTGTCAGCTACGATAACCTATCCATGCCACTTGAGAACTTTTTCTTCTGTGGGACACATCTATCCTGTGCCTTGTGAACTTCAAACTTCATCCCCACCAGTATCCTCCTCCAATCCACTTGGGTCAGCTCTGCTCTCATGCATCTATAATTCCTTTTATTCCACTTGCGATACTGATAATGTGACTTGTGCTCAAATTCAAACGTATTATGATCACTACCTCCTAAGGGTTGCTTTACATTAAGCTCTCTCATAATATCTGGGTTATTACACAACACTCAGTCTAAGAGAGCCTTTCCCCAAGTAGGCTCAAGCACAAGCTGTTCTAAAAGACCATCTCATTGGCGTTGAACAAATTCCCTCCCTTACGAACCGATACCAACCTGATTTTCCCAATCCCCTTGCACATTGAAGTCCCCATTACAATTGTGACATTACCCTTATTACATGCCTTTTCCAGCTCCCTTTGTAATCTTAACCCCATACCTTGACTACTATTTGGAGGCCTGTAGTTTTTGTACCCTTGCAGTTTATTAACATCCACAAAGATTCAACATTCTCTAACCCTATGTCACCTCTTTCTAAAGATGCAATTCAAGTTCCCAGTCATTGATGACCTGTTTGATATGTAGACCAACAAAAATGCCTTCCTTAATCTTGGCATCAGTTAATCCGGGAAATGTCTATATCAAATATTAAAATCCTTCATGGAAATTTAAAGCCTTTCTAAAACCTGTCCTGCTATGCAGCATCCCAACCTTCCTATGCATGCCCAGGCATGCCTGGAGAAGATAAAAAACTTTTCAATTTACATTGTGGGCTACATTTTAATTGATTTGAATTATGAATTGAAATGACAAATACAAATGATTTCAAAAGATGGTGCATGATAGGGAAAATTCACGGTGATTTTAACCATCAGCAACCCAAAATCCATAAGATACACCAAAAAAGTATTTAGGAAGCAAAATCTTTGCTGTCCAGCATAATATGCAAGTGTCAAATAAGAGATCAAGAATGTATGTAAGATCCATTCAAGAGTCTTATAACAATTTGTCCTTGAAACTGGTGGTATGCTTTCTCAAGTTTGAAGGATGCAGTATATATAGAAGAGAATTTGGTTGCAGAGAAGAAAATGGGTGAATGGGACTGATTGCTTCTTGGATTTGATAGGCTGAATGACCTCTTTCACTGTTGGGTGAGAATACGAAATAACTCTAGAAATCATGCAACATCTGCGGCTGGCTTTAAGATTTCTATTGCACCACAAGTAGCTGTCACCCAGTGTGTGCCAGCTCCAGTGACAGCTCAGTTTGCTATGCATGAGCACACTGATCATCACTGAATACAGAGGCTTGCAGAAATCTATTGATCCTTTGACAAGGTACAGATAGCTGGAATTGTGCAGATATTGTTGCAAGGAAATGGCAGTAAGTTTATGGAGCATGAAGCTGCTTTCTTTAAATTCACCTTTCCCTTCTGCCATTTCACCAGGGCACTCATGTAGAACCACAACTCTCAAGGTCATCCTTCAAGGCCTCCTGCAGTATTCTCCAATTAGAATCTGCATCCTCCCACATACTTTGTGCAACCACTCTCAATATTTCTCATCTCATAACTCTCCAAAGCCAGTACAGCATCTACAAGGCTCAGGTCAGGAGTGATAGAATACTCTCCACTTGCTTTGATGAGTTTAGCATCAACAACTCTCAGGAAACATATCACATCCTATAGATCAGAGCAAACTGCTTGATAATCACTGAATCCACAGCCATTCACACTCTTCACCAAAGTTCAAAGTACATTTATTATCAAAGTATGTATACTATATATAACCCTGAGATCCGTCTCCTTACAGGCAGCCACAAAACAATAGAACCCATATAAAAAAACACCCAATGTGTAGATTAGAAACAATCGGTGCAAACAATAAAAGGAAGCAAATAAGATTTTTTATTGCCATAAAGAAATGATCTGTATCCACAACAAGCGAAACAAAGATTTCCTCTGTAGTTCAGTGAAGAGTGACAATAATAAACCAATTTACAAATTGCTATTTTCTGATGCAGACAGACAAAATACTGAACTGTTGAATCTGAAAACCTACAGCTTTGATATTTAAAGAGTAGCAAGACAATAGGTTAAGAGTTGGGGTGGAATTAAGTTTTTTGTTCAGCATGGACGAGGTGGGCTGAGAGACCTTTGTTGTGGCACTAACTTCCATGATTTATATAAGATATTAAGATAGGTTCCAAGAAAATGCAAAGAAGATGATTACTTGGTTGCCAAATGAAATGTAGCAATATCATCAATCAGTGACATTATGGCTAAATGTGTGATACCATCAAATATAAATCTCTCTCAGCCTGTACTGTAATGTAATTGCTCTCTTTGAATAAGAAACTTAGCTTACTTCACACACCAGTGGATGGCAACCGCACCCCCCTCCCCAGTTGTCCCACCTGAGCTCTGGAAAGAGATGTGCAAGACTTAATTGTTGTAGTCCTATGAAAGTTTGAAAATCATTGGTGGTGCAGTTGATGCCTCGCTCCAAGGATTCCACGAAGAGCAGGCTTCAATGATGAAGTGCAAATTTCTTATTCATTATTCCCTCCAAAAGATTCTTGTAAGAAAATTGACCTCTGAACATGATGGACAGATACAGTGCCTTGAAAAAGTATTCAGGCTCCTCAACTATTTTCACATTTTACTGTCTCATCTTCTAAATTTAAAATATATTGATGCAAGATTTTTGAGCTAATTTATAAAACATGAATCATGTTACATCAAAAGAAAAATTCCAAAACCAACATTAAAAATCACAATTATAAGGCTGATAAAGTATTCATCCGCTTTGAAATTACTTTGCAATTTACTTTAGGTGCAATACTGTACGTATTGCCTTATCAACTCACCCAATTTGTTGATATAGAAAAATGAAGGATAGCCTGAATAAATACCCCTTCCCTCTGTAAGGTCCATCAGTATGGTAGATTTTCAACAGAACAAACCAAAATGAAGACAGAAGAGCATTAAAGGCAAGTCAGGGAAATGATAATAGAGAAGCACAAATCTGGGGATAGGAACAAAACCATCTCATTGACACTGAGCATCAGAATCAGAATCAGGTTTATTATCACTGGCATGTGTCTTGAAATTTGTTAACTTGATGGCAGTAATACAATGAACTATGTGATTAATAAATACAGGTAACATCACTGATGATGTGTCCTAGCTTAGCATCATGCAGATTTTTCTGTAAGAGCTACCTCCTGGGATACCAGTGACTACCAGGAAGAGCCTGGTTGACAGCCTGGAGAGACAGCAAGCCAGGGCAGGGTGGGTTAGCAGCCCTTACCGCACCTCCTGTAAAGGAGTACCCAAGAAGGCTACGGATCAAAGAATGGAAAGGTACCCCCAGGGAAGCCCGAGAGGGAGGTCGGAAGAGCTTCCCAGCCAGATGGATACGACCCAGTGCAATGGACAAATGACATCGAGTATACAGTGCATCTGTAGCAAAACTTGTAAGAACTTGAGAGGCTTGAAAATCCACCGGTCAAGGATGAAGTGTAAGGAGCAACAGAGAGCACCACAATGTGCAGATTCTCAGTCTGGTGAGACAGAGGAGGAGCAGGGTCAGGAAGCACCCCACAGTACCCAGAGCCTCTGCACGGTGCAAGCTGTGCATCCCATCATCACGTCTCAGCCTGTGCAGATCAGATGACCCAAAGCCTGCCAGACAGCAGAGTGGCAAAGATTTGATGAGGACATAGACTACATTGTGGCCCGACATTGTGTTGTGGTCCGACTCATAGAAGCACACTCTTATGCTTGAGCTTACCGTGCCGTGGGAAGAACACATGGAGGAGGCCTATGAGCGGAAAAGAGTCAAGTATGAAGATCTGAAGAACAACTGCCAAAGAGCAAAGTGTTGGCCTGTGGAGGTTGGCTGTCGTGGCTTTGCAGGCCAGTCACTCTGCAAAGTATAAACTGCACTTGGAATTACAGGAGGGAGAGGAAGAAGAGCCATTTCTACCACCACAGATACGGCAGAGAAAGCATCAAGATGGCTCTGGCTAATGAGGGCAGATCCGTGGGTTGTTGCTAGGGCACAGGCCAGGGTGTGATCAACCCCATTCGGGTCACCTGGACAAGGGTGTATGATGTTGAAAGACCCGAAAAACCTGACAACCCCAGGTAACATCACTGATGATCACGGTCTGAGATTAGCATCATGTAGATGTTTCTGTAAGAAGAAGAAGAAGAGAAAAAAAAACTGAATTAGAGTAAGTATATATAGTTTTATTAAATAGTTAAATTGAAATAAGTAGTGGAAAAAAAAACAAAAATGGAAAAGCAACACACGCAAAATGCTGAGGCAACTCAGCAGGCCAGGCAGCATCTATGGGAAAAAGTATAGTCGAAGTTTCGGGCTGAGACCCTTCGTACAACCCTGCCAAAGGGTCTTGACCCAAAATGTCAACTGTACTTTTTTTTCCATCAATGCTGCCTGGTCTGCTGAGATCCTCCAGCATTTTGTGTGTGTTGCTTGGATTTCCGGTATCTGGTTTGTTTTAGAAATCAAAAAGTATTGAGTTCGTGTTCATAGGTTCAATGTCCATTTAGAATTCTGATGGCAGAGGGGGAAAAGCTGTTCCTGCATTGCTGAATTGCTTCAGTCTTCCTTGGAGCTCAGTTTGGTCTATCATAAAATTGCAGCCACACTGTCTAGATCAGGCCACCCCTCTAAACTTGGTCGCCAGAGAAGAAGAGCACCAGTAAGAGAGGCTACTGTGATGCCAACTGTCACTCTGAATGAGCTGCAGAAGTCCGTAGCTGCAAATGGAGATGAAGTTCATGGCTCCACAACTGTTTTCACATTTTGCTGTCTCATCTTCTAAATTTAAAATATACTGAAGCAAGATTTTTGAGCTAATTTACAAAACACGAATCATGTTACATCAAAAGAAAAATTCCAAAACCAACATTAAAAATCAAAATTATGAGGCTGATAAGGTATTCAACCCCTTTGAAATTACTCAAAGGCCTTGCACTAAAAGGGTTTTTATGGAAGAATGGAAAGGAAGAAGCCCTGGCTGATAAAAAAGTATATCATTGTACATAAAGACTTTGCAAAGCATCACTCAGAGATACTGTAAAGGTGTGGAAGAGAGTCTTGTGGTCGGATGAGACTAAAGTGGAACTTTTTGGCCTCAACACTAAGTGGTACACGCAGCATAAAGCTAATACTAATCATCAGTCAGGTAACACCATCCCTATTGTAAAGTATGCTGGAGATAGCATCAGGCTATGGGGCTGCTTTTCAGCAGCAGGGTCTGGAAACCTGGTCAGGATTGATGGGAAAATGAATGTTGCTAAATACAGAGAGTTGCTGGATAAAAATCTGCTAGCCTCTCCAGAAAGATTACGGTAAACTGGGGAGGAAGTTCATCTTTCAGCATGACAGTGACCCAACACACACTGCCAGAGCAACCATGGACTGGCTTCAAATAAAGCAGATTCTTGAGTGGCACAGTCAGAGTCCTGACCTTAACCCAATCGAACATCTCTGGCAAGTCCTCGAGATTGCTGTCCATTGGCACTCCCCAACTAACCTGGCACAGTTCCTCCTCTTCTCTCACTTCCCTCTGGTAATTCTGCCTACCTTGCTGTCCCACTAGAGGGATCTTTACCAATACAGCTTAATGGGAGCAGCAGGTTTGGTCAGAAGCTTTGAAGCCAGGAAAGTGTTCTTCAACACTTCTCCCACCTCGTTATGTTTCTGCAATTTAAAGCAGCTATTGAAAAACGTAAACACATGAACCATAGTGAGAATTAGATGAAATTAGCCACCGACTAACCTAAAAATAATCAATCACCCCACTGGAAAGTGCTAATGTTTTCTTCTTCCTAGTATTTGAAGCCTGTGATGATGTGTAAGGTTGTGATAAGCAGTTAGCAAGACACAACTGAAAATAAATCAGAGCTGTTTGGTAATTTCCTCATTCTCCAAACTTTTTGTAGGCTTTATCTGTACATTTACTGATACTCTAAACAATGTAATTGTAATATATGCATTATTTGTGCTATTTTCAATATCAAAGAGACTCAAAACATCTACAAAGCTGAACCACCAATCCAACATGCACACACTGAAATTATCAGTCCTAATCAGCATAAAAAAAACAAATACTGAAGTAAAAGGTCAAAGGAAAACCATTCAAATCCTGATCAATCAAACAATATTAAATGGAGCACCTTTACATTGACTTCTCCTTTTCATTCTTTTGTTTTGTAATGATAATTTCAATTACGATGCAGTACTAACTTCACCAAGTCTTTTGTTTCGCTATTTAGAATCCTTATATAAATGTAAATGGAGCTATTTATTTTTAAAGGGCATCGTTATAATAATGTGATATTTTTTAATGTCAGCTAGCAATCAAATACTACTGATCAGAATGGGAAGTAGCAAGACATAGTGCTTCCTCAGAGCTATATAACAATCCGGACATTGGATTTCCTGGAATTGCAGCATTTAACGTTCATATGAGAGGTATAAAATAATTCTGATTGCATCAAAATCTCAATAACAAGTTGGAGCATTGATGTTATTATATATCTTGGCCAAGCAAAGGGTATTTAATGTGATTCTATATATCATACATATAGGTAAACATCCTGCCATCTTCTCATTTTATTGCTGTAAAACTTTGAACTTCCTGTAAAACTCTGATCATGTTATTAATTTGGATGATTATGAAAATATTGTTTTTCATTTTAATAGTTTCCAACAAAAAGTTTTTTTCTCAGAATAGGAATCATAATCATTGGCATATGTCACGAAATTCATTTTCTATATTTTCTGAAAATTTAATCCCATTTCTCTACTATAATTTTAGCTAGTTAATTTTGTCTTTGCAACATTTAAAAGCTGAACAAGATGCACACAAAATTACTTCCAAACTTTATGATTACTCCCATGGTTTGGGAAAACACAACTAAACTAAATTTTACAAGTATTAATAAAACCTACATGTAATTTGCAGGAATCAGAACAATTATTTTCTTCTGAAAATATTTCTTAATACAATTTATTATGTTGGTAATTTATAAAAAGTACTTTAAAATTGGCAAGTAATATTGAAATGTTTAAACTGTGTATCATAATGAAAGTAAAACAACTTTCTGATTAAGTGCTAACCTAACTGCTTTATAATCATAAAGGATTACAAATAATATTTTATTTCACTACATTTTGCTTTGCTACTAACAAAATGATTCTGTAGATGAACGTAAATTGTCCAGAAAATGTTTTATGTCTTTTTGCACCATGATATAATCATATTTTATATTGCAAGAGTGAGGATAAGGTGTTGGACTGGAAATTAGCTTAATTCAACAGTGTGAATGGATATTTTGTTTGGATTAATTGGCTGGAAAAAATAGCAGATCAAACTTCAGAGTAGCAGAAGGCAATCTTTAAATATGAAATGGAGGTGGTGCAGCTTGAATACATTCAGACTGAGAGTAAAAGATATATGACAGGAAACGTGTCACAAAATCAGAATAGCAATTAGAGTTAAAAGGCAATAGTTAATAATTGGATGAGATATAGTACAAAATACAACTATCATAAAACCAAAAAATGGAAGAGAAGGTAAAAATACCATTAAGAGAAATGAGTGGAAACAAGCCAACATTTATGTCAACAGAATTGACAATTGCAATAACTTAGCAATGAGATAATAAGCAAAATGATACACAACGAATGCTGAAGACCTTTAAAGATGATGGAGCATATCATAGAACTGAGATTGAAGAAGTTGCAATTGTACATTTTTGTTAATTTCTAGAGACGGATAACTTATTATTTTAGAAGAATGTGAAGAGTACTCAGTGGAGATGAATATTCAAAATCTCATGCCACACAAAAGATCAACAAGACTAAATTATATAAAGTCACTATCTAAATGTTTTGAATAATTGAATGAGAAAATGGTTAGGGACTACAAGAGCACTGAATACAATTTTTCCAAATTTCAAAATTGCAAGTGTTGCGCCTACGTTTAAGCCTAGAAATCAAGGTCAGTCGAAACAACTAATTTTGACCTGCTTGTTGATCATTTTTAAGCCAGCAATTTAATTTCTGTGAAGACTATCACACGGTTTATCATCTCTTCATTTCATGAGGACTGGTAAGAATAGAAGTTCAAAATACAGCTCTGTAATGTCATAATGTGGTTAAGCTAGTTAGTACTTAAAAGATAGAGGCTGACCAGGGATAATCAATGTAAAATGGCAAAGAAAAGTTATTAACAACTATTTTAATTTTGAGAAAATTATAGTATATATGTGAAAAAGGGAATATGGATTTTCATAAGATATCAGAAAATATGTCATCTGAAAAGCCATGGTATGATGCACCAAGGAAAATGTAGCTGCATATAGCTGTAGAAATCAGAGCTAAATCAGAGCTTAGTGGTCATGCCAAATCCAACTCCAATATCGTGTCATAGAGCCATGGAGGCATACAAAACAAAAACAAGCCTTTCAACCCACCCATGTCCACACTGAATACCAAGTGCCATCCACACTAATCCCATTTACCAGCAGCTGGTCCATTGCATGTTCTGCTTGCCCAGAATATCTATGTCCACCACCTTCCAAGGAAGTGTGTTCTAGACTGAAATCTCCCTCAGGTGGTTTGGTTTCACAGGATTTGAGCTGTACTCAGAAATCCATGGTGAGTTCAATTGTCTCCCAATTAATAAATTGATCAGGGCAAAAGCTACCATTATAAATTAACGATCATTCGATACAATCTGGAATAATCATGTGGATGTGTGGACAATGATGGTAGAAGTAATTAAGTAGGAGGAGAAAATGATCAAATAATCCCTCAAATATTCTCCAGCATTCAGTGAAGTCAAGTGTAATCTTTGACTACAAATCCATTTTACTGCCTGAATTCCATAACTCTTTGTAGTGCATAAAACTATACTGTATATCCCTAGCTTTAATGACTGTGTATCTTCACCTCTCCAGGATAGAGAATACCAAAGGTTTAATCTCCTCCACATCTCAATCTTAAATGATCAGCTCTTTAAATAAGAACTACGTCATTTGCCTCTAGATTCTTCAATCAGGAGAAATAGCTGTACATCATCTGGACATCAGAACAGCATTAGGGATCAGAAGGAAAAATCTCCATGGATTGAATCACACCTAACACAAAGGAAGCTGGTTAATCATCCCAGACACAGAGCATCTCTGCAGGATTTCCACAGAGTAGTGCCTTAGTCCCAACCATTTCAGCCACAGTACATCTCTGCAGGAGTCCCACAGTGTAGTGTCCTAGTTTCAACCATCTCAGCTGCTTCATTAGTGACCTTCTATTAATTGTACGATTACACAACATTCAGTGCCATTGCCTTGTCTCAGATAATGAAGCAGTCCTCAGGCAAATGCAATAAGACCCAAACCATTTTCAGACCTGGGCTGATAGGTAGCAAGAAATAATCACACCATAAAAATGCCAGGCAATGACAATTTCCAACAAGAGAAAACTGAGCTATCAGCCTTGCTGACTTTCAATGTTATCGCCATCACTGAATCCTTCTCTATTAATATCCCATGGTTTTACTATAATCCAGAAATCCTGAGTGTCATATATCCATTGTTGCTACAAGAAGCTAGGAATCCTGCAGCAAGTAACTTATCCTGAACTCCCCAAAACCATCAAAAAGGCTCAAACCAGGAATGTAATGGAGTATCCTCTGCTTGCCTGGTTGAGTGAAGCTTCATAACTCTCAAGAAACTTAGAATCATATGGGACATAGCAGCCTGTTTGGTAGGCACACCAAAATCATTCACTGACTCCTCCACTAGTGTATAGTACAGTCTCCAAGATGTACAGCAGCACCTCACCAAGACTCATTAGATAGTGCCTTCCTAACTCACTATCTCTACCCACTACAAGTCGCAAAAGGATGGGAACATCTCAGTTTGGAAGTTGCATTCCAAACCACACAACATCCTGACTTGAAAGCATATCACCATTCATTTGCCACCATTTGTTCAAAATTCTATCACTCACTCCATAACAAGTATGTGGGTATTCCTACTCCAGCAGAACTGGAGGATGTGAATTCGATTTCAACATTTAAGAGAAATCTGGCCAAATATTTGGATGGAAGGGCTATACAGAGGTATGGACCAGATGGGACTAAGCAAAATAACATTTCAACAGGGACTAGACAGGCCAAAGGGCTTTTCGCCGTGCTACAGTGCTTTATGATTATGACTACCTCAAGGGCTGCAGCTGTTTAAGAAGGTAACTCACCTTCTAAAGAGCAATTAGGGACAGACAATTAAAAGCTGTTTCAGCCTGCAAAGGCCACATCCCTTGAATGAAAAAAAAGTTCCCTGGGATGGTGCCCCTACCATGTGGTCAGATGGCATCAGAGGGATCCAACTAGGTAGCTCAGTCTGAAAGGTAGCAGCTCCTCCAGTGTAAGGCTCTGCAACGCATTAGAGCTTTAGCCTAGATCTCTGTGTTCAAATCACTAGAGTGGTATCTGAACTCAGAACTTTAATTCTATTGTTTGTATAAGCACAGCACACGCTTTTGTACCCAGTCATGAGAAGATAACGAAGTCACATTGTCCTGTCTGACTGGCAACCGTTCTTCAGAGGTCCTCCAACTGCTCCCGGTGGCTTAGCTTATCTCAGTCATCCTATCCATGCTCAGCCAAATGCAGAAACTTGGAGGATGGATAAAGATCTTGTGCTCCATAACTGGACCATCTACTACTGACCACGGGAAAGATGGGCTGGATGCATTTACAAGACCATAAGACATAGGAGCAGAATTAGGCCATTCAGCCCATTGAGTCTGCCCCTCTATTCCACCATGACTGATTCCAGATCTCATTCAACCCCATACACCTGCCTTCTCGCCATATCCCTTCATGACCCAACCACTCAGGAATCTATCCACTTCTGCTTTGAATATACCTATGGACTTGGCCTCCACTGCAGTCTGGGACAGAGCATTGCACAGATTCACCATTCCTTGACTAACTTCTTACATCTGTTCTAAAAAGTCAGCCCTCAATTTTGAGGAAGTGCCCTCTAGTTCCGGATACCCCCACCAGAGAAAACATCCTCTCCACATCCACCTTATCTAGTCTTTCAACATTCAGTAGGTTTCAATGAGATCCCCCACGCATTCTTCTAAGATCCAGTGAGTACAGGCCAAAAGCTGCCAAATGTTCCTCATATGTTAACCCCTTCATTCCCAGATTCATTCTTGTGTATCTCCTCTGGACTCTCTCCAATAACAACACATCCTTTCTGAGATAAGGAGCCCAAAACTACTGACAATACTCCAAGTGAGGCCTGACTAGTGTCTTATAAAAGCTCAGCATTATCTCCGTGTTTTTATATTCTATTCCTCTTGAAATAAATGCCAACATTGCATTTCCCTTCTTTACCACAAACTCAACCTGTGAATTAACCTTCTGAGAGTCTTGCACAAGACTTTTGCTTTTATCTCCTATTCCACTTGAAATGAATACCAACATTGCATTTACCTACTTTCCCACAGAGTCAACCTGTGAATTAACCTTCTGGGGTCCTAGGTTCCATTGCACTTCTGATGTTTGAATTTCCTCCTCATTTAGATAATAGTCTGTACTATTGTTCCTTCTACCAAAATGCATTATCATACTTTTCTATCTGCCAGTTTTTTGCCCTTTCTTCCAATTTGTCTAAGGCCTGCTGCAATCACATTACTTCCTCCACACTACCTACCCCTCCACCTGCCTTCGTATCATCCGCAAACTTTGCCACAAAGCCATGAATTCCACTATCTAAATCATTGACAAACAACGTGAAAAGTAGTGGCCCCAATACTGACTCCTGAGGAATATGACTAGTCACTGGCAGCCAATGTGATAAGGCCCCCTTTATTCCCACTCACTGCCTGCTGCCTGTCAGCCATTCCTCTATCCATGCCAGTATCTTTCCTGTAACACCATAGGATTTTATCTTGTTAAACAGATTCATGTGAGGCATCTTATCAAATGCCTTCTGAAAATCTACTTCACATCGAGGTCCTCAAAATTACATCAGGAACAACTGATGTACAAACAATATCCTCCTCATTTAAAAAGGAGTTGCAGATTCTCTGGAAGATGTAGGTCTTCAAATTATTTTATTTTACTCAGTTACATAAAGTGTTTTAATTACAGATTCTCAAAATCTGTGGCTTTTTAAAAATATATACAGGTATCTTCTCTGGAGAGATAAACATTGTTTCTATCATAAACATTTGAAAATAGTTCAGAATCCTTTCTATGGGAGGTTTCCTGGGGCATCAACCCAACAGATTGCTAAATGACACCTTTGCAGCTTGTGTTTTGTCTCATTGCACAGGACAACATGCTTGGCCATTGCTGTATGGAACATGAAAGTTCAAGTGAGAACCACAGGTGAGCTAGATCCAGTATGGCTGACTCGTAATTTTAAACAAATCGGTCTGATCTGCTGTAGAAGCTGGAAATCTGGAACAAAAATATGAAAATGCTGAAAATACTCAACAGGTCTGGAGAATCAATTTTACTGTTTCAGGTCAGTGATGAAAGGCCATCAACCAGCAACATGATTCTGGCCTCCCTCCATAGAAGCTGCCTGACTTGCTGATTATATCAATTATTTATATTTTATTGCTCCTTCTTACTACTGCTATTTTCTATTCTATTCTTCTCTCTCTATGTTAGCATCAATTATTAATAGCCTTCCTCAAGGGTCTCCAAAAATATCCTGCTTTACACTAAACCAGCACAGTTGTATGTGAATTATGCTAGAGAGATGCACTCCCAACCAGTTATGTTTTTCTTATGAAGTGAGCAATATTGATAGCACACATCTACAGTATATTGTGTCTTTAATACAGGGAAACATTTCAAATCAGTTTGCAGAAATGTAGCGAAAAAAAGTGTACTTGGAGCCATTTTATGGAATATTAGGAAAGGTTACAAAATCCTTGATCAGTCATGGAAATTAATGAGTGTCTTGAAGAGCAAAAGATAGCTTGATTTAGAGTAAACCCCAGAATGTTGGCTTAAATGGCTGAAGGCAAAGCCATCAACTAATGGTTGATGTGGAGAGTATAGAAAATAAAAGAGAACACAAACACAGATTCGAAAGGGAGCTTAGTGGGAAATTGGGGAGGAAGATTTTATGACATTTAGGAAATATTTCTCTTCATCTATTTCAGATTTCTTTTAAAAGCGGATTTGTAACACATGGGTGACCTACAAAGCATATAAAATGCCTTGGAACACAGTGGTATTTAATTCCAATTGTCTTTTCCAATAATTTGGCAAAATTTGTAATTATATTATCATGGTATTTTCTTTTCCAAAAATTGGAAGGAATTCTAAGAACCATGAGAAATTGATTGAAAACAGTAATTTTTTGGGAGATTTAATCTGTCAATGGCAATATTTCTACTTCAAGTTCTCCAGAAATTTCAAGCTTCTTCTCAAAACCTAAAACATTTAACACTAGCTGCTTTTAAATCTGTAATGTTTCTATGTTATTTGAGTTGAGATGTACTTGGACGATAATTGGTGCAGTTAAACCACAGTCTTCTGCAAAAAAAAATACAGTAAGTTTTTTGTTTTCTGCTGGTTTAGATTACATAATATGATTCTCAATCAAAAGCTGAGTTTTTCCTCCCCTAATGAGATTCTCTCATGCCTGTCTAAATTTACATTTGTAGACAACTCAACACTAAGGAGCATTTTAAAGGTGTGCATGCATAAACTTGTTTACTTTTAACTGAGTAGCAGATACTTAAACCACTTGTTCCTAACATTAAAATTTGTATCTGAATTCAAGCAAGGCTTCTAATGCTGCTTTATCCAACTCCTTTGAATAGGTTGCAATCTTCATATCTGAGATTTTTATCTAGAGAATAATTGAATCATTTTAAACCGCTATAATAAATCAGTTAGGCAACTTGAATCGCATGAGTTGCAGCCTGGTTTCTGTATTGTATAACTCTATCACTATATAACTAAAAATATACAAGAATAATTTGTTGATCTCAAATTGCTATTTTGGACCTTCAATTTTAAGTGTTTTTGATATAAGTGTTTATCAAAAGATATTATTAGCAAGTTAATTTTCATAGAAGATAACTAACAAGTTCTTAGATATCTGCAAAGAAAACATTAATATCCAAATAAACTTAAAGTCATTATGTGAAAAGCACAAACTGCATCTCTATTAATATCTTGTTGTTCTGTATCATCTCCTTCTTAGGTAATCCTTTGGGATTAAGGATGACTCTAATTTTAAGGATCTGAGTTGGCTAATATGGAAACCATAGACTCTTCCACATATGAAGCAGATGGCAACTGACAGGGCAAGTGACTGGGAAATTACATAGAACATAGAACAGCACTGAACAGGCAATTTGGCCCATGCTGATTTATATAAGATGTCCTTCTCCTGTGTATCATCCACACCCCTCCATTCCCTACAATTTTATGTGTGTATGTATAAACTCCAGCATACTGACTGATTCCACTCCTATCCCTGGTGACCCATTCTGGGTACCTAGCATAGAGGATACTTTGCCTGAGAGAGGAAAATGATTTTGGTTTGCTTAGCCTTCCACTGAATTTGGATAATTTTTCATAGGTAACAAAGGTGGTATTTTCCAATAACTACTGTAGTTAGTCCAGTGTCTGGAAGTATATAGAAGAGAATGGATCACCATTGTCAATTAGACCATGAGTTTTGTGCCAGGTCTGATATCTTGCTCTTCAAATGCCCTTTTCTTCAATGTCCAAAGGCTGTGGTGGCACAGTGAGGAAAGTGGTGAATATTCATCCTCAAGTCTATCTTCATCAAGAGCTGGTTCCTGGGATATAGAAAGTGGTCACAGTTTTCCAGGGTCTTGTCCTGAACCTCTGTCATTGGAAAGAGGCACAGTAGAGCAAAAGGCAGGGTAGCAGAGGAGCTTTATCTTGCAAATGTTGAGTGTGAGACCCATCTACTTGTATGCATTAGTTGAAGCTCTGACAGTGGCTCAGAGCTTGGCATCTGAGTGTGTGTAAATGCAAGTACTGTCTGCATATTGCAGCTTAACTAATGAGCTTTGGTTCTGGAGTAGAGTCACCAGACATCAATTAACTTCCTATTAGTTCTGAAGTTTAACCCCATTCCTACAGGAAGAAAAGAAGCTGCAAGAGGAATTGATGAAAGCCTTGAGACAATGATGCAGCCTTGTTTGATAGTTCTCCTTACAAAACGGTTGTTGACCCATTGATTCATATCACAACATACATACCACTGTATTCAGAAGAATTTCTGTAGACAGCCAAATTTGAAGAAGGTGTTGTACAGTATCCCCTAACTGATGGAGTCAAAGGCTTTGGTGAGGTCAGAAAAAGCCACATTTATTTGCGGGAGCTGTTGTCATCAATTCTTGTGTAGGTGCCACTTGAAAAAGATCATTCCAGGTACAGCATGAGCCCATGGAGAAGGTGGCAGAGGAGGACTGACAATGATCTTACTGTGATGGACAGCAGGAAGACCACTTTTATTTTCCACATTTGGCATGTTAGCTTTCTTAAACATGCCCATGGTCACAGCATCTCTGAGATCCCCTTGATCTTCTTCCCCAGTCTAACTGGTGTTGGACTGATTACCGCCAAGTCCACATGATTACCTTTATCAGCATAGCTCCAAAACATCAGCACAAACAAAAGCATTTCCACAAGAAGTGTCAAAGCTCTTCAGGACAGCACAAGGCCAGCAGTCCTCACAAATGACCTGTCAACTTCCAGCCTACATACAGTATACTACTAAGTGTCCACAGCTTATGGGCTGCCCTGAGGTCCACCATTATTGGCACCTGTGAAGCAACTCTAGGCGCAATAACAAAAAGAACCAAGTCTAATGAAACTGAGCAGGAGATTGAGAAACTAATTAATCTCAAACACAAAGCATAAGCTTATCAAGGGAAGGGAAACAGCTTTACAGGCACCTGATTGAAAACCAGAGACTTAAAGAGAGTGCAGGAGCCTCAGCAACCTACTCGGTTCATTTTGGGTTTCTCAGCAACGCAGAGCACAAACGGCCAACCCCCTGAGAGCCAGCAAGAGAGGTAAACTCATCAGAGATAGAACAGCAGTCAATGTCATTGGTGGGAACACTACGAAAGCATACTGACCAATGGCCACACACCTAACTCCAGCCCAAGGCAGCCTGTTTGGGTTAGCCTTTCTACCACCCTTAACCGAGATGACAATGGCCTCAGGAAGAAACAGTATTTTCCCTGAAATCCAAAAACTATTTCATCTGTTGCCAGAAATGTATGAATATTAAACAGTACAAACATCTAAGTAAAACTCTTTGCATTAAACATCCAATAAAACCTTCAAATTGAGTAGCATACTGACTCATCAAACTAGTCAGAAGAGCACAATAATTTCTTTCATTTTACTGACAATCTATGTTTGCTTCCAATGAAATTTTAAATAGACATGCATATATATTGTATATAGAGAAAGAAACAAAAGGATAATAGATAGTCAAATAGAAGGACAGATGTTAGATAGATGGATGAATGCATGAGTAGGTGGGTTGATAATGAATATGAAACATGAAGCATTAACTGAATTTTAATGAAATAAAAATACGTGCATATATGTCGTCAATTTATATACATCACTTTCTCACGAACAGCAATCCAGGAATTATCCAATTATCTGTTCTCAGTAGTTGCTGCTTAAGGATAAATATTGGCCAGGACACCAGGGATACTTCCCATAGTTTCCTCAAAACTGTGTAATAAGATTAATCCACCTGTAGTGACAGACAAGACTTCAGATTTAGATCTTAAGTGATAGATGGCACCAGCTCCAATGTAGCACTCCCTCAGTTATATTCTAAACACAAGAGATTCTGCAGAAGCTAAAAATACAGGGCATCTCTCCGTAGAAGAAATTTGACCTGCTCAGTTCTGCCAGCATCTTGTTTTTGTTGCTCAGTTATATTCTTTCTCGCTTTCTCTTTTGTTCTTAAGTCACTGGAATGAAATTTGAAGCTGCAAACCTCCAACTGAAAGAGTATGTAATGGAACAATAGCATGACTTGTATAATGCATCTAAGTCTGAGATTTGCAGTGGATCAGTGTAATGTAGCAAACCACCTTCCTAGACTACAATACCATGCATTTGTGAAAACATCTTGAACTAGCAAACTGATGTACTAAAATTGAACAATTAAATAAACACTCAAGCAGTACGCTAGTCTCTGCAGTCAAACTAGATTATGTTAAGAGTCTGCCATAAACGTCAAAGGATTGCATGTCAAGCAAACTGCAATCCCAGCAAAACAAAACAGTTTACCATTTGTTCATTGTAAAGTTCCATATATTTTAGTTCTGTTTTGCATTCTGAAAGTCACACATCTGACAATATTCCAGTTTGGGATATTAGTTGTCTGCTCTTAACTGCCTCAAAATACCCCTCCAGAAACTTCAATAATTGGAGAAAAAGATCTAGAAATAGGGTCAATTAGTACTTGTTCTTGTATGCAAAATTTGTGTATAAATTGATGAATTCAAAGTATTCTAAGTAAAATTCGTTATGAAAGTTCATATCCAATTCCCTGCAAAATCTTAGTATATATGTATCTATTATGCCTAAGACTTTTGCACTGTACTGTATATTAATTAAAATAGGAAGGTGGTTGAGAATGAGCATTGTATTATCTCAGTAGTATTGTGTTAAGTATTATGAAAAATTGCACACCTGACAATGTGCAAAAGACAAACTGTGAAAATACTAAAATAAGCAAATAATGTTGCGAACATATGCTGAGTTATAAAGTCCTTGAAAGTGAGTCCATAGGTTGTGGAATCAGTTCTGTGTTGACTGAGGTTATCCATGCTGGTTCAGGAGCCAGATGGTTGAGGGGTAATAACTATTCCTGAACATGGTGATGTGGGACCTAAGGCAGAACCCGAATTGTGGAAGCTGCTCTCTTCTCGCTGCACTCCTTGCTCAATGGTGGGAAGGGCTTTACCTGTGATGAACTGGGGTGTATCCATTATCTATTGTAGGCTTTTCTGGCCTTGGGCTTTGGTGTTTCCATACTGTGTAAACCTTGAGTAGATCATTGATCAGGATTGTGATCATTTCTTGGTGAAATTATGCCCATCATAAAATGGAATGCACACATGACCTGTGCATTACTCTAATCAGCACAAATGGTAATTTTCACAGGCTTAAGTCCATTATGATATTATTATTTACATATCATCTGTTATGCTTTACTGATATAAGGTGAGCCTGAGAGCTGAAACCCATGACCTTCATTGGTCAAACCAGGAAAGTGCTATATATTTTTATTATCATTTAAAGGAGCAACACTGGGCATCTGACTGGGCAGTATCACAACTCACTGCAGGCAGCTGTTACACCTTCCAAATTCATAGGTTGTGCTTAACTTAACTATCCTTTGTATTTAGTTACTAAGAAATTGAATCACTGGGAGCCTTAGTAATGATTCTGTTGGCAGCTCTCCATTACTGAAGGCTGACACCTCAGGTTGAATCGAAGGCTTAGGAGAGCAGGAGGCAAAAATAACCCCCATCAGTAAGGAGTCTTCACTGTGGGAAGTTCAATGATATGGGACTCTACTGTAGATAGGGGGTCAGACAGGTGATTCCGTGGATGCAGGAAAGAAACTCGGATGGTAGTTTGCCTCCCAGGTGCCAGGGTCCAGGATGTTTCAGATCACATCCAAGATTTCCTGCAGCCAGAGGTCATGGTACCTATTAGTATCAATGACATAGGTAGGAAAAGGGAAGAGGTCCTGATAAAAGACGACAAGGAGTTAGGAAGAAAGTTGAGAAGCAGGACCACAAAGCTAGTAATCTCGAGATTACTGCCCGTGCCACACGACAGTGAGTATAGGAATAGAATGAGGTGGAGGATAAATGCATGGCTGAGAGATTGGAGCAGGGGGCAGGGATTCAGATTTCTAGATTATTGGGACCTCTTTTGGGGTAGGTGTGACCTGTACAAAAATCCCAAGGGGACCAATATCCTGGCAGGGAGGTTGGTTAAGGCTACTGGGGAGAGTTTAAACTAGAATTGTTGTGGGGGGGGGGACCAAACTCAAGAGACTAAGGAAGAGGAGGCTGGCTCACAAATAGAGAAAGCTTGTAGACAGTGCGAGAGGGAGGATAGGCAGGTGATAGAGAAGGGATGCGCTCACAACAAAGGATTGAGAATTGTCTATTTTACTGCAAGGAGTATTGTGAACAAAGCGGATGAGCTTAAAGCATGGATCAGCACTTGGAGATATGATGTGGTGGTCATGACAGAGACTTGGATGGCTCAGGGACAGGAATAGTTACTTCAAGTGTCGGGTTTTAGATGTTTCAGAAAGGACAGGGAAGGAGGCAAAAGAGGTGGGGGCATGGCACTGTTGATCAGAGATAGTGTCACAGCTGCAGAAAAGGTGGACATCATGGAGGGATTGTCTACAGAGTCTCTGTGGGTGGAGGTTAGGAACAATAAGGGGTCAGTAAATTTACAGGGTGTTTTTTATAGGCCAATAGTAACAGGGATATCGAGGAGCAGATAGGAAACAGATCCTGAAAAGGTGTAATAATAACAGAGTTGTCGTGATGGGAAATCTCAATTTCCCAAATATCAATAGGCATCTCCCTAGAGCAAGGGGTTTAGATGGGGTGGAGTTTGTTAGTTGTGTTCAGGAAGGTTTCTTGACACAATATAAGCCTACAAGAGAAAAGGCCCTGCTTGGTTTGATATTGGGAAAAGAACCTGGTCAGAGCATTTTGGAGATAGTGATCATAAGTCCATTACCTTTACAATAGCATTGGAGAGAGATAGGAACAGACAGGTTAGAAAAGTGTTTGATTGGAGTAAGGGGGATTATAAGGTTATCAGGCAGGAAATTGGAAGCTTAAATTGGAAACAGATGTTCTCAGGGAAAAGTACGGAAGGAATGTGGCAAATGTTCAGGGGATATTTGTGTGGAGTTCTGCATAGGTACGTTCCAATGAGAGAGGGAAGTTATGGTAGGGTACAGGAACCGTGGTGTACAAATGCTGTAGTAAAGCTAGTCAAGAAGAAAAGAAAAGCTTACAATAGATTCAGAGAACTAGATAACATCAGAGATCTAGATTATAAGGCTAACAGGAAGGAGCTTAAGAAGGAAATTAGGAGAGCCAGAACGGGCCATGAGAAGGCCTTGGCAGGCAGGATTAAGGAAAATCCCAAGGCATTCTACAAGTATGTGAAGAGCAAGAGGATAAGACCTGAAAGAATAGGACCTTTCAAGTGTGACAGTGAGAAAGTGTGTATGGAACTGGAGGAAATAGCAGAGGTACTTAATGGATGCTTTACTTCAGTATTCACTATTGAAAAGGATCTTGGTGATTGTAGTGATGACTTGCAGCAGACTGAAAAACTTGAGCATATAGATATTAAGAAAGAGGATGTGCTGGAACTTTTGAAAAGGATCAAGTTGGATAAGTCACTGGGACCAGATGAGATATACCCTGTGCTACTCTGGGAGGTGAGGGAGGAGATTGCTGAGCCTTTGGTGAAGATCTTTGCATCATCAATGGGGACGGAAGAGGTTCCGGAAGATTGGAGGGTTGCGGATGTTGTTCCTTTATTCAGGAAAGGGAGTAGAGATAGCACAGGAAACTATAGACCAGTGAGTCTTACCCCAGTCGTTGGTAAGCTGATGAAGAAGCTCCTGAGAGGCAGGGTTTCTGAACATTTGGAGAGGTATAATATGATTAGGAATAGTCAGCATGGCTTTGTCAAAGGTAGGTCCTGCCTTACGAACCTGATTGAATTTTTTGAGGATGTAACTAAACACATTGATGAAGGTAGAGCCGTAGACGTAGTGTAAATGGATTTCAGCAAGGCATTTGATATGGTACCTCATGCAAGGCTTATTGAGAAAGTAAGGAGGCATGGGATCCAAGGGGACATTGCTTTGTGAATCCAGAACTGGCTTGCCCACAGAAGGCAATGAATGGTTGTAGATGGGTCATATTTTGCATGAAGGTCAGTGAACAGTGGTATGCCTCAGGGATCTGTTCAGGGACACTTATGCCTTGTAATTTTTATAAATGACCTGGATGTGGAAGTGGAGGGATTGGTTAGTAAGTTTGCTGATGACATAGAGGTTGGATGTGTTGTGGATAGTGTGGAGGGCTGTCAGAGGTTACAGCAGGACATTGATAGGATGTAAAACTGGGCTGAGAAGTGGCAGTTGGAGTTTAACCCAGACAAGTGTGAGGTGGTTCATTTTGGTAGGTCAAATATGATGGCAGAATATAGTATTAATGGTAAGACTCTTGGCAGTGTGGAGGATCAGAGGGATCTTGGGTTATGAGTCCATAGGACACTCAAAGCAGCTGCAGAGGTTGACTCTGTGGCTAAGAAGGCATATGGTGGATTGGCCTTCATCAATCGTGGGATTGAATGTAGGAGCTGAGAGGTAATGTTGCAGCTATATAGGACCCTGGTCAGACCCCACTTGGAGTACTGTGCTCAGTTCTGTCCCCTTCACTACAGGAAGGATATGGAAGCCATAGAGAGGGTGCAGAGGAGATTTACAAGGATATTGCCTGGTTGGGAAGCATACCTTATGAGTGAACTCAGCCTCTTCTTCTTGGAGTGATGAAGGATGAGAGGTAACCTGATAGAGGTGTATAAGATGATGAGAGGCATTGATTGTGTGGATAGTCAGAGGCATTTTTCCAGGGCTGAAATGGTTGCTACAAGAGGACACTGGTTTAAGGTGCTGGGGAGTAGGTAGAGGAGATGTCAGGGGTAAGTTTTTTATTCAGAGGGTGGTGAGTGCGTGGAATGGGCTACCAGCAAAGGTGGTGGAGGCAGATAAGATAGGGTCTCTTAAGAGACTTTCGGGTAGGTACATGGAGCTTAGAAAAATAGAGGGCTATGGGTAAGCCTAGTAATTTCTAAGTTAAGGACATGTTTGGTACTATTTTGTGGGCCAAAGGGCCTGTATTGTGCTGTAGATTTTCTATGTTTCTAACACACATTACCTGGACCTTCTCAATGAACAGTGTATTCAACCGGCCCAAGTTTTCTAAGGATGGGCCCGCAGAGGTTCATACATTCTGTAGACCTTTCAAACACTGTTTCATGCTCACTCTAGGGTGGTCAAGTCTTCACACTGATTTTAAAATTCAATGCCACAGTATTTTTCCTTGTGGCTCCACCAGATGTTTGGGGTATTTACCAGTTTGCTATTTGCCACTGTTAACATTTCAACCAAGTGCTACAAGCATGAAAAAATGGCTTTATCAGCATCAATTTCAGTGAGGAATGGATAGCAGCCTGGCACTAGGAGTTTCAAGTATTGCTGGGTTCCTATGAATTCTTATTAAGGCTTCTCGTAATAACCTGTGTACCTTCATACCTTCCACGATGTATAGGTAGTTGGAGATCATCACCGGTTCCCCATAGTGATTGTCATATTCCGGCAAGCATAAAAGACTAAAGCCTTCTCAGAAAGAATGCTCTTTCGCATATTGTAAATGGACTGCTTACCCAGAGAGATGGGTGAAAGGGACAACCTACATCTTTGATTCCTTATAGTGTGATCTTCAAACAGAAGCTGAACTTTCCCCCAATTAGTTTGGTGGGACTGCAGGTTATGTTTCTGAGGCATTAGTCGGTCCTTGGATTTTATGCCTTTCAGCCATCGTAGCTATTGAAGAGGCAACAAAAGCCATATTGTGGAAAGTTGTGTTGATCTAAAAATGAGCTTGTATTTCCTGCAGCGGCCAGAGGTCACCTGCATCATCTGCCAGCCAAATGTAAAGTTTTTATGTGATGTTCTGCTTGCAGACTGGAGCAGCAGCTTGTGTTGGGGTAACAATGGATAGAATTGAGCCCGGGGTACATGAGGCAGATTCCAAAGAGCAACAGGCACTGGAGGAGTAGGATATCAGCATAATCCACCAGGCAAGTGACTCTGCTCAGCATCTTAAACCTCATGGATAATTTGGAATCTCTCAGCAGATCAGGTAAACAGAACTGGGATCTGATGAATGATCTCCAGCCTGAAATGTGAATCATGTTTCTCTTTCTGTAGATGCATCAAGTTTCCAAAATGTTGTTGGTTTTTGTTTTTGTTTTTTGTTGTAGATTTCCAGCATGTTCTGATCTTCTTTAAATTTGCAGTCAGAAGATGAAACCTAGATGATAATTGATAATCCCTCACTTGCTGTTTTACAGGTCAATTTCTACAGATTTCTTACATCAATAATTGAAGTCTGGATCCATCCACTGACTTGGCATACTGTGGTCTGCAACTCACCCTGACATTGTTCCTGAGGACATGAAATTTAATTGTGTAGTGCTCCATTCAATGGATATTTCACTCCTGCAGAAGGCAAATGTCACCTCCTCCTGCTTGTCCCTTCTTGTACCGGGTGGAGTAGTTCTCCCACCCCACCTCATCAGTACACATGAACTGATCATTAATGAGATTGTCTGTGCCTCCTTACTAAATCTGTGAGCTTCTTCCTTTACCCTTACTGCCTTTCTTTCCTCCGTGACAGCTATCGCACTTGTTGCGGGTGCCTGTCTGTCCTGGGGAGTGCGTCTTTAAAGGTATCGCGCTTTCTTCATTAGTGCACTCCCAAGTGTCCGAAGCTACCCTAAATTGATATGGTCCCATCGGGTCTCGCCGATAACAGTGCAGCTCCCGATTTGGTGTAATTTCCTGAGAGAAAGCCATCAATTTCAAGCATCTTTTTGGTCAATTCCACGTTTGTTTCTAACGACAGTTTATGGAAGGTGGTGAAATTTAATTTCAAGAAGTCTCTTGGCTGAGAACTAAAAGCAAGGTCCCATTTATTCTCGCCAGTGGATTTAAAGCCAGTTTCTATTTCCCTGCTATTCTGGCTAATATTTTTTCCTCACTCAACGTTGATGAAACAGATTTTGTGGTTATTATCACATTACTGCTCGTGGGAGTTTACTCAGTGTATTGCTTCGTGAAGTGTCTGTTCCCCGTATTAGAACGTCAGAAATACTTCACTTGGTGTAAAGCGCTTTGGGACATTCTGAAAGCAAGGTGAAGGGCTCCATATAGTCCAAACCTCTCATTGTACAGTGTCTATCGTTGCTATTGTTACTATTTGAATGTTTAGGAGAGGCCCTATTTTAAGGTAAAATATCTAATTGTTTGGTGAAGAAACTGGCAATCTATTGGCCATTTGCACCTTTCGTCCAAACGTTCTCCCAGGATGTATTCAACGAGATTTTCAGCAGGAGACGCCCTTTAGTATTAAAAATGTCTGTTGTCAACTATCTTGAATCTTACATTCGACGATCACTGACACATGAATGAAAGCAAAGCCTGTCCTATTGCTATATTAGGGCATTTTCTTTACGTTAGATAGCATGTTTGTTTAAATAAAAGCGCAAGAAATTCTGCAGTTGCTGGAAATCGCATCAGTGTCTCGTCTGAAACATCAACTGTTTACTTATTTCCATAGCTGATGCGTGAGCTGTTAAGATCCCCCAGTATTTTGTGTGTATTACTCTGGTTAAGCAAATATAGTTATTAGTGAACGTAAACGAATATTATTGCAAAAGTTTGTATTGTTCATCGCAACAAACACGAACTCAAATTCTAATTGCATATTTGTCCCTAGGCATATTTTAGGTACTAATAACTCTACTGTGCTTCATGCTTATAGCGCTAAAATCCTTGTTAGCACTCATGATAGATGAAGAAGTGCCCACTATTTTATCTGTTCAATCGCTTGAAAATAATTCAATTGCTTCAACTCCAGTGGAGAAATCAATAACAAACCTGCCACTCGGCAAACACCAACTTCATGGCAAAGTGTAGAATTTTAATTCTAATTTAATTCATAAATGGGGTTGTGAAGATAGGAAGTTACAAAAGTAGCACCTATTCTTTTTTGCAACGTGTCTAAATATCATCCCTTGTCATTCTATCGCTGTTATGGTTAAGGTAACAGATATTGCTTCAGTTTAATGCAAATATTCGTTTTACCTACAAAATATGAACTACCAATTAGGATAGATCATTTAATTCATGAAAGGATAAGTAAAATATAACTGATCTTATTAAAATATGATATGTTTAAAATGTATCTCTTTAAGTGTATCTTTAAAATGTAAGAACGGGTATTGTAGGTTTCCAGATTGCACGAGTTTAAGTAGATGGAATGTATACACGCGAATTAAGTCAAGTTCCAATTCGTATTTGTATACTTTTAGGAAATTAAGTTGATCCATTTTCATTGTTCTGTTAAACTCCACTTACATACTCCAGTCTAGTATCTTAGTTTTGTTAGCATCAAACATGAGTTTCGTAGATCGAATATTTTGTCCTCAAGGCTGAATTTTAACCCTTTAGTGGACAACACGGGTATCATCAAATGATTTTCACCAAAGCTTTGGTAGCTGGATGAAACAAAAAAAACAAAGGAAATGGTCAGATTTTGCTAGATGTTTATTACCGAAAGTTTCGAAAAGATACTTTTATATTGTAGCCATTCCCAACTACACTCATTATCTGATCACTCATATAATTCGGTCATTTGTGAATTTGTGACCAACAACATTCTTTATTTAATTTGCATTAATACTTAGATCAAAGTCATGACAATGTTCTGTATCAGCAAGCGAGGAGTAACATAAACACGCTGCATATTCGACACCAAATGAAATAAGTGTGCAGTATATGTCTTTGAACTGACAATGCTTGGTGGATTGGAGATCCCACCAGGCATGGCAGTTCTAATTATAAAGAACGCAAATTACCATTTGAGGGGGAAGGGAAAAATCAAATGTTGCTTTAGATTTCACTAAATCCAAGGCGAAAACTGAATCGCTTTAAATAAAGTGGCGACTTTTTTTATTTAGTTACTACCTCAATTCTACAATCCACAGATTATGCAAAGGGTTGGATTAACGATTGGATCTGCATTTGTACAAACTGCTACTTTCCCTGTCCTATTCTGCGCTCTGATGTTACCGAACACATTGACACTAAACTCCAACAGGAGTTGTGAACTCTAATGAGGATCGGGTTAATAAATAAATCAGTACAACGTGACAGCTCTGAAGACGGAGCTCTGAACAGTAAAGTTACAAGCAGCTGCTGCCAGAGAAAAGGCGATGACTTTGGCGAGGCAAGCAAAAATGGAGATTTTTTAAAAATTCTCTGAGTAAATGCTGTTAAATCATAGACATTTCTGATACCACTCTGGAGTCCAACCTCCGGTGAAAATGAGATTTGATTGAAATGCAAACCCAAGAATATTTTATCTAGGCAACATTTAAGGATTTTCATAAAATGTTACAATACACAACTAGGAAATATTTCCCGTTGACTTGCTTCCTCCGTTGTTAATTTTAAATGTTTTGAAAATAAATACATCGCATAGTAGAAGAGGGATAAAGATTGATGACATCAAAAAGTTGTTGTAAGCTTCACCCAAATAAGCTCACTGTTTGTTGAGACTAAACCCCAGTGTTCTCCCGGTCATAATAAACATTTATGTGAATATGAGTGTGCTTCTTCAACTGTAATGTAAACCTCATACAAAATGTTAACTCTCTTGGCTGTGAATATCATACAAACTCTAAAAAGATGCGAAACGTTATCTCCCCTTCACAGTTCAGGTGGAGGTCTAAATATGTCAGTATTTATATGTAGTCTGAACCCCAAACTGTTCGTAATATCCTTCACGAAAATCCTTTCAACCCTTGTATATACTAAGCACCATTGTGCCATTAATAGAGGAAGTAAAAAAAAATCCTTACATTCATATTATGGCTTTCTGGCCAACGGTTAAATCAAAATGTTTTGCAACCAAATAACATCCTTCTTAAGCTTAATCATTGCTGTAATGTAGAAAACCTATCAGCCAGTTTTTATGCAACAAGCTCTCACAGACAACAAACTATTAATGACATGATAATCTTTTTTTTAGGGATGGTGAATGAAGGGAAATATTGCTCAAGCAACCTGGGATGTCTCCCCTGCTGTTCTTCAAAATAGCAGGATAACATCTTTTAACATTCACTCAGAGAGCAGATGGGGCTTTTCTGCAAGGCCACCTTTGAAAGACAGCATCTCTGTCAATGTAGCACTCTATCAGAGCTGCACACGAACATTGGCAGAGATTTTTTTTGTGCTCAAGCCTCAGGTATAGGATCAATAAATGAAGCTTTGAGTGAGAGGTGACAGTGATGTAAGGAATAAGTCTTGGGGGTTCTCTGAAGAGGCATGTGAACATTAAACAATGAAATTGGCTCAATTGAAAGTAGAAATGATCTATTTGTGCACACAGCTACAAGACAATTTCCTGTATACAGACTAAATTCTAGCTCCAACTGTCTCTAGTCACAAATATGACATTTTCTCTCTTGGAATGTGGAAAAATAAATAAAATGCATTTAAAGGAATTTAAACTATATGTACTTTTAAACTCCCACTAGGAAGTTTCATATCAGTTGATCAGACCAGTTTGCAGTTTTCATTCCTGCAGGTTCCAAGGCAATTCCAGGATAATTCCAGAGAGTAATCATGCTACACCTCCAGCAATTGTCCTTAAGATGTACATTTTGTTGTAACCTTGTCCAGCACTGTTCCAACCATCAGATCAGATCTGTTTGAAACATGGGCAACCTTCCTCATATAGCACATTCAGACTGTATTTCAAAGAGTAATTTCATTATAACATTCTCTTATTTTTCGACTAATCAAAACCACAATATCTTTATGAAAGTGTAATCAACATTAAACAAACTTTAACTTTAATGATCCCACCTTTGGTCTTTTAAACAATATTCCTGACCTGACTGTCCCTTCTGATTTTAAATGTAGCAGACATTCTTCACCATTCACAAAATTGATTTCAAAAATGGTCTGGACTTTAAGTCTACAACACTATCCTGTTTAGTAACTGCTAATGCTTTACATTGAAAATGTGCTCGAGATTTGAACACTGTGTCCATACTCAAGGAAGTTTTATTAATTCAAATTAGGGTTGTTATATACTGTATGACACAATATAACATTGTTTCAGGGACAAGCCATATTTCACTTTAAGCCTCAGATTATTTTCATCATTGCAACCTATCCAGTTTCTCCAAGTTATCAATAATACTACAAAGCTTTAGACTAATTTCACATCTTGTCAGTATTCTATCCTACACATTCTTGTTCTTCAATACAGGCTCATCTAGCTGAAATCAACTTCCTACACCTACTTTTTCTCTTGACACTCAAACTACGAGCTTCCTGCCCTCCTTAGGTTATTAGCATTTGTTTTCAATATCTAGATCTTTAAAAACACAAAAATGAATAATTGATTGATACTTGCTGAATGATTCCTCTCCTTTATCAACTATGTAAGTTACCTATCTTACACCTTCACTGTGGTTTTTCATTTCTAAACAATTGATATTTATGCTTTACCTGGAAGCTACAGCTGCCAAACAATTAAATTGTGCATCTCATTCATTATTACTTTCTGCTTTTTCATTATGTATTATTTTCCTCCTTACATGACTCACTCATTCTCATTCGTACTTTACAGAAAATAGAAAGTTTAACTTTGTATTCTATCTTATTGCATATCCATAAAAAGTGTTAATTTCCTTTCCATATGTGAAAACCTGAGCACAAATGCAATTATTTTAAGTGTAATGTATTCCTATAAATATGTTGAGATGGACAACTCTATAACAGTATGATTGTTTAATCAATGAGGGATACTGGCTAGGACACCAAGGGGAAATTACATCTGCTGTAACATTTTAAATTGGAACTTAACTAAACATATCACGTTATTAAGGAAGAGTAAATTGTCTGAAAATATTTTTCTTCCAATGTACTTCAATGTACTTCAGCATTCCCACCCATAAATGGCAATGCCTAAAACCCATCATTAAGGACCCCCCACCACCTACCCTCTTCTCACTCCTACCATCAGAGAGGAGGTACACACTCAACGTGTTAGGAACAGCTTCTTCCCCTGCACCATCAGATTTTGAATGGAAAGTGAAGCCATGAACTCTAACTCACTATTGTTGTTCTGTTTTTGCACTATTTGTTTATTTGCAATATACAATTTATAATATATTTAATGTATTGCACTGTACTGCTGTCGCAAAACAACAGTTTTATGACATATGTCAAAAGTAATAAAATTAAGTTTGATTCTGAATTGGTATTTGAACTATCTTAAATGCAGTGACAATAGTCACCACCCTTGATTTTTAAAGTAAGATATTGGTGCTCCTTAAGGTTGGAAAATATTGGCCTCGAACAACCAAGGCTAAAATCTTAAATAATGCTTCCACTATTACCTAGATGTAAGCCAAACTCCAAACAGAATTATCTCTTGTAATGTTGAGGAAGCAACAAATGTAGAGCTGACCAATATTCTCAGTAGTTTTCTTATGATCAACCTGCAGTTAAACCTAACCCAATTTAAGTGAAATGCGACATACAATATTAGACTCTACTGCTGATTTGTCAACGACTGTATTGGCTGCATCTGCACTGGTTCTTGGACTAAATATTGATGTACAGACCTCAAATATTTGATGTAGATAGTGAGCAACATGTTTTACAATCCTGCCTTCAACGTAAAAGCATTAAAATTCCGAACCACGTTTCATACCTTGCAGAATACACCCCAGGGAGCGGACTACAATTTGAAATCAGCTCGGTTCCTATGGAATAATACTATAGACAAAAATACAACGATTTATTCATCAGGTAATTATTATGGTTTGCTTAAAATACATTATCCGTTGTAAAAAGAATATTTCTACTTAAAATTGAATGAAGATATTGACTTTGATGTCACTTTCACATTATTTATTGAACAAAATAATTTACTTAGCTTATTTTTGAAACAAGTTAAGAAGGAATCAGATTTGGATTCAACGCCAAAATCCGATTGTTGCTGATAATAATTTAAAATTTTCAAGTTGAAAACGGTGTTCATTCTAAGTGTGTTTTTTTCCCTGTGATTGTACTTGATCCAGATCATGGGTCAGCTGCATTCATACCGCCTGCCAATCAGGCAGCAGGTCAGGTCCACTGCAGTAAATTAAGGATTTTGTACAAACAGGCAAGATCGCGCGCGCGCATTGGGGGTAATCATATTTGAGGAGTGCCATCGACGCTTCTGTCTGTTCATTTTTGTCAAGCCCTGAACGACGCAGGTGATTCTTAGCATTCTTTTGTTCAGCGAAGCCTTTTTATATCATCTGATATTTTCGAAGAGGATACTTACTAGTTGGTTAAAAGAACTACATGCAGCTTAATAATCCACATCCATTTTACAAACCATGTTCGGTCAATATATTTTTTCAAAAAAAACCTCGATACTATAGAAACGACAGGCGCCCACTCAACGTGACCTTTCAAATGCTATAGACACCTACAGAGTTTCGTTAATTTGAATCCATTACAGAGATCGAGCGCATTTGAACCCTTGTGAAATTGATCAGTGAAACTATTAGTACCGTCAAATATTCTTCGGAATTTAACTTGACTCTCAAGGTGTATATGTACTAGCATTTATTCTACATTTCAAGTTTCCTGTTAACATTTTGGGCCCGTTTTATGTTCGTGTTAGTTGTCCCACTGTTTATCAACAACGTAATAATTAGATCATGCAGTTCAGGTTTTGCTATGTGACCTAGTACCTTCTTACCTGAAATCATTTCCCACATTAACTCCAGTGAGGACAGGATACTGACTGGCCACTCGTCTGTCCAGTGTAGAAGTTGCGACGTCAAACAAACTTTCGTCAGATAATAGCTCTTGCAGCTGAAGTGCCTATAGAAGTTCTCCCTTTCTTTTTTTTTCAATGAGGCCTATGGTCAGTACTGATTAATAACTTTTTTTTCTCCCTCTGTTGTGAAGTGCAGGCCCGTTGCAGGACAATAGAAGTGCCCTGTGACCAAGAAAAGACTCGACCTTGTGCTGTTTCATTGTGTGAAGCTGAGAAACGTCTTTAGGAGAGAGACCCAAAGCACTGACCCGCATATCTCCCGCAGACACTTCATTCACACAGCTCGACTTGCAGTCGCCCGAAACCCTATTGTTTCACCACCACAATGTATAGATTTTTGTTATAAAATAAACCTTACACACTCAAAAACGTTGGCTTATTATCATGAACGTTGTATGTTATAGCATATGCCTTGTTTGCAACCACTTGAACTTTTCAAACGGGCAACTGTTTGCAAATTCCGCCTTACTGTGGAAATATTAGTTGTTTTAATATGTGTTTTACCTAGTGGAAGCAGTCTTTTAGATTCTCTGCAGGAATCATTTTAATGATCCCCTGGGAAAGGTTATTTTTTAAAATCAAGATTTTTTTTCAGATCCGTCAATAATATGTTTCTTCATTTAAGTAGAATCGAATGCGGCAAATTTACTATTGGGGTGATCCACATTCTTAATATAGCTATCGTACACTACCTGAACGCGTTGTAACTAACACTTAGCTGGTAATTTTTATTCAATTATCTTAAGATTCGATTTTGAGCTATATGAATTTGATTTGACATGAAGCGAAGAGACAACGTGTTCAATGGAAACGTGTTCGGTTTGGAACACATTGCACCTTTTCTGTTTGCTGTTAAGGAGCGTTGAAAGATTACCAATGCCGCTGTCGATGGGGTCCAAGCTGGCCAATGGCCCTTCGTGTCAGCTGGATGCTCACACCTCTGAAATAAGACTAATGAACCCTAATTTGACGTCATGTTATTCATATACCTAAAAGAAATTTAAAGGCTTACTCAATGTAATTTGTAAATATTAAACTGAATGCTACATCACATTTTTTTCCGCAATAAAAAAAGAAAGACTATTACTTGAAAATGCTTTGGTGAAAACGTCTTTTGTGTTACACAGGAAGTGTAAGAAAAAGACAGTCTCCTTTCTATGGTTCAAAACATCAGTGTAAAGCCATTGAAAAATAGCACCGATTTTTAAAATAATTTAAAAGTACACTCAATGCAGTTATTCCTATCTGACGGAAGTAACCATAAGCAAGTATTCTGATTGCGCGCTGCACGTATTGTAAGACATTGGGGCCCGGCCGTTTCTGCAAAATCCGTTGTATTTATATGCAAATATTCTTGATGCTTCTTTATTGATGTCACTGCGAACGTGTCGAAGTAAATAGCAAGAAATAATCTGTTTGTGCGGCATTAAAGTTTGTTACAACCAGGCAGGGAACGCCTCTGAGATAATTGATTGAAGTTGTGCTTACCTGACAAACCTAATAAAGTTGTGTACTTTAGAAATCCAGCAACATGCACGTATCTGCACATATGGCTCGGCACGTGGGCATCACATGTATATACTACATACGTTATACTTAGCCTTCACATCCTCCTTATCATTCTATACCCTTTCCGGCCTCAGGGTTATTAGGACGTTTGCGATGGTCTATCCAAATAACACGGAAATGCCAAACGAAAGTGGTGCGTTGTGAGTGTTAGGTAAATATCAGACTCGTTACAATTCACCATTCAACATCGTCTTAAAAATCCAGGCCCTAAAAGATAAAATATATATATAATTGCTATATCATTATATTTTTCAGAATAAATATTTCATTTACTCAAGACCGGTCAAATCTGCTGTATACTGGATAATGTAAGGCCGCGCTCAGCTGTGTGGACGCGTTCCTCTTAAAGGTTTGAGTTTTGGCGTCAAAACCTTGTTCTAAAACAAGGGTGAAAATATTGTTTACATGCAGCCGACGGGCGTGAACGATACAGAACATAGCATAAACCACGTTCGCTGCCGGGATCCTGAGGCACAGCTTTCCAAATGCATGGCACAGGGCTGAATGGGGCGTATTATAATGCAGTATGGGTAGAGGGAAATTGACCTGTCAAAGATGTACAATAAAAACACATCAGACTTGAAACCATTACCAGTGACAAATTCTTAGTTTTTGAGACTTGAGGCAGGCTTGGTGCCTGTTCAGAGGTGACAGCATATATGAAACAATAATAATGGCGCAGTCTGTAAAGTCGCCGCAGTTAGAGGTCATTTTGTTAAGGACGTCCTATTAAACCTTCCCGAAGAAAGACAATGACTGACTCTAGAGAGGGTAACACTATACTCTGAAACCATTTCCAAGTCCTATCGAGGTAGCGTCATTCAGTCTACCGCCGTCACTGCGAAGGCCTTCTCAACATTCAGTTAGGCAACGATTAGAAAATGGACTGTAAGTCTGTATGATCATTTTAGATTAGAAATCGTTCATTTCCTGTTAATAATCCCGCATTTGGAATTATTAAATGCATGCCGAATTCGCGTAGAATACGGATTAAGAATCTTTTGACTAACCAGGCTTGGATTTGGAAAATAACCCGAGCCGGTAGGGAGATTTCTGCAAAAAAGACAAGAGTTTTACGAAACGGAGTATTAACAAAATTGATGGTTAAACGCGGATTTTAATTAAATGCGTTAAAGGCTAAAAGATGTCTCCTCGCATTGACAATGAATAGTTATTGTAATAAACTGCTTACAAATCTATTTTGGTAAGGTTAATTTTATATATGTGTAATATCACAATAGTTAATATGTTCTAATAGAAATATTAATATTGCTAAATATTTGTAAAACGGTGACTACTCTTGGGCGTTGGGTTTGTAACGGCATGGATCTCTATGTGCCATCCGGTTTTAGGAAGGGTTCATTTTCTACTTCAGAAATATACATGGTTTTGATATGCATTTCCAAACCATTAGCAATCCCCATTCCGTTTCTATAGGTTCATATTGGATTGAAGCTACGACCAGGGCAGTTTGTTTTCGCTTCTCAGAAACAAATTAAGTGTTCCGCAATTCCACCTGGCAGAAAACACGCAAAAGTGTCTTTTTCATTGTGATTCATCTGGTTCACAGTGCGTGCAGTCAGTACCCCCTTTCAGAGCGCATTGCGAACACCCCGCCCAGTGGAACTGCGCTGGGCTTTTCGTCAAATCAAATACACTCTTTGTTGCTGCTATAAAGTAAATGTATCGGGCACGATCTTCCAATTATTATGAAACCTCCTTGTGGGCCAGATCCTTAACATTTGCTGTGTGGCCTGGAAAACCTGCGCATTTAAACGAGTTTGTGGGAGCGAGAAGTGTTTTAGCGTGTTCAAAGCCAGATGTTCACACACAAAAGATGAAGAAGAGAGAGAGAGAAAGAGAGAGAGAGAGAGAAAGTGGGGGGAAAAGTCCCCACGTTTGGAATTGGGAAATACACATCAAGTCTGCTAGAGGCAGCAGGAGCCTTGAGAGTGACTGATTTAACTCATTGTGATGCATGATGCGACCTGCCCTCTTTTGACAAAAAAAAGGCATGCTTAACTGAGCTGGGAGCATCTGACTCAGAATGAGAGAATGCAATGCGCTCATCCCACTATTTCAACACCTCTTCCAGAACGTGCAGACCGCTGACAAAATGCTCCGCCGCTGCAAACCAGCATATTTGTTACCATTGTCCCACGTTATGGATGTGCGAGAGGTACTGAACGGAAGAAGACGGTGTAATGAGAAGACGTCGATTCAGTTGTAAGGTGCGTGTTTCTCTCTTAAGCAATTTATACGTTGAAACAATGTGCATGAGTCGCGGCCTCTCCTTTCTCTCACTAGTTCCATAATACGTGCAAGCGGCTGCTGTGTATAATTTTCTCGTAAAAGAACATTTTATTTCGGCAGGGAGGGCAGGCGTTGCGGATAAGGGGACAGCTCGCACGGCGAGGGAAGAATAGACCTCCCGCATATCTCCACCTCTTTTCACACAATGACTCCGAGTTACATCCGTGCTGCGTGGCTAAGATCGAAATATATATTTTATATATGTATACATATATAAATATGTATACATATATACATTCTGACCTGCTGTTCTTCCTATCTGACGTTTAGTGTAGGTCCAGAAATAATCCTATCCTTTGTGCGCTCTCCAACCCCCACCCTCCCAGTAGCACTCCTCTTCATCTTGACCTTGTCGAGTACGCGTCCCCACCACTCCTGTGGTCGGTCGGTCGGTGCATTCATTTGCTAAGGTTTTCTTTTGACTTGAAACTCTTTAACAGGAGAGAATCAATCCTGTTTACTTCGTAAAATGCTAGGGCTCTTCTTTGGAATCACACAGCTTACCAGACGAGACGGAAATTAGTAAACCTACCCCTAAAAAAAATCACAAGTAAAGAATGCAAATTGCCTTTGCTTTCTTTGTCTATAGTGCTGAAGCAATGGAAGCTGGCTCTTTTGAAAGGAAAAAAATGGCGAGTCCCATTGTAACGAGACTATTTTCTTCCGGTACAAGCACTTTAGTGAAGAAATTCTACAGAACCGACTTCTTTCGATGATTGTTTTGTGCCCTTCTCATTGTGGGTGATCATTTGAGGAAAGTGACATTTCAATCCATTACATATCATACAGGACTGCATTCCCCGTCTTTACGTTCATTATCCCGTTTTAGTAGATTTGTCCTATTTTGTTCTTTTCTTCCCTTTCCTCGACTTATCCTGTCAGGATTGTCTTATTTGTTGGTCTGCAGAATTAGTTCTTCAGAATGTTTCACCACCAAGAGCTACAATTAGAGCTCATCGTATAAAGGAAAGGGCATATGGTAGCGATGGATACCAGGCTTCAATCGCAATAATGTTTAGAAATGCTAAAATGTGTGTCCAGGGCAATTTCTATAGTGACCTCCCTACTCACTTCAACCAATTGTAATAACGTATAAGGAACCTTTTTAAAAAAAAGTAGAGGGATGGTCTACTAATCAAAATAGCCGTTGTTATAAATACGAAATTAAAAAGAAATCCAGTATTTTATGAATATAATCAGATTTGCCCTGTGCATTTTATTTATTTGTGTTATTAACGGCAGTGAATTCCTATATCTTTCAGCAAAACAGATATTTTAAATTAAATTATTCGTAGTTTAAGGCCTTTGTTTTGCAACAGATAATTTGACGAAATAGAGCTATTTGAAAATGTGTATTTCAAAACTTGGGTTTTTGAAAGCTATGCTATATATTACTAATGCTGAACCGTACGTCGGTTCCCATCAAAAATACTGCAGCTAATTATTCCGCCGGGTTAAAGTCATCTGTAAAAAGGAAAATGTGATCGCCAACTTCTTCAAAACCATGGACAGCGATCCGGTTATGACTTTATGTTAAATTGACAAACACGGCCACAGCTGTTCATCAATAGATTAACTTATGATCCTATTTAGACTTTTATTAGGCGAGTAAATTAATTAATTGCAACGATCTGCTGACACGTTTTATCTTCTTAGAGATTTACGTGTACAAAAATGCTGTTAGTGCGCAGTATATGGACGGATTTTTCTCCGGATGTACAATCTGTGCGTGTTCAGATGGGATCACGCCGGTCTGCCCGGCGTGGGCCTTCTATTTCGGACCTGTTTGCCCTCACCGACTCTGTGTATTTCTAAAGCGCTCTGCTTATACGCTGGAAGACACAGAGTCAGTAAAGGCTGAGTGCTCTATGCACACCCGCCCCCTCAGCACCGCCACCACAGCAACCCGCAACCATCCCCCCCCCCACACACACAGCGCAATCACCACTCTTTCCCGCCGCCTCCACCTCCGCATTCCCTTAATCACCAGCACTTCCACTGCGAAAGCCCCCCTCTCCTAATGGAATCAGTCTGCATCACGGGCAGGGTCTGGCGCATTACATATTCGAAAAATAGACAGACAGTTCTGCATAAACTGGGTCAATCAAACGTTTGCCATTCTCAAACGGGTACGTGCCGTGGGTGTGCATTGTGATGTGCCTGCGCGTCCTTTATTTTATCTGCTGATTCGGTACGTTGGAGTGAAGAGGTGCGCGTTTTGAAAAAGGAGGCGTCATATTCGGGAAGAATCGGGGAAATATCACGATTTGATGAATTCACTCTAGAACACCGTGGAAATATGAGCGCGGGGTAATATTCCGTTTGAGCGTTAATCTCGTTATTGACTGCTCTCTATGGCTTGCAGTCTTTCAGTGCCAGCAGGCGACGTTCTTTCGATAGTCAGGATAACGCGAGCGCCGGCACAGAACAAGCTTTCTGTGTAGATTCCGCAATATCGCTTTGAAACCCGACTCATAAACTAGTTGTAGCTCTCGCGGGTTAATTGGGCCGACAATCCTGATACGTGTCCTACATTTTACCCGGTCGGGGATGAAGTTATAAACAACTTTATTGAATTAGTTTACAAGAGGTGAGGTACAGGAATAGAAATAGCTAGAGTACAGCACTAGACCGAACGCCAATATTTCTATGGGATTCCTGCTGTTGTTTTGAAGCAAATTGCATCGCGTTGTGTTTTAATGACAACGGCAGTGTAGGGCCAAGTCCATTCCTTAACCTGTTCCGAAATAGTGATCTGGTATAGTGTTATTTATTGATTTGAAGAGCTTTCAACAGCAACCGGAGGGCTTTGGTATTCGCCTTGTTTTGAAGTAGTTCGGATTATGATGCCTCACCTACCCACCATCCCTAATCCCTACCGCTTCTCCTTTCCCTGGATAACTGAGATCATCCTTAAACTGATAGTAGGTGTGTTTGCCGGTGGCTGTGGTGCCGATGGGGTTGAGGGTCAAAGGGCGCATGTGTTCACAAATGTGCAAAAGTAAGCGAAAATATTCACCGAATATTTTCCAGTGGTCCTGTCCGTGTGGTAGGAATGGTTACCTCGAGAGGGAAGGGCAGGGGAACTGTCGACCAATGGCCGCCAGAGGCAACAGCTACGATTTTAAAGACTGCTTTGAATGGGTATCTCGTCCGCAACCCTCTTGTTGAATTTCAGAGGACTGCTTGAAGGAAAATGTTTCGGGATGTAAGTGGCAGAGTGGTGTGGTCTAGGTGGGTGCTGCCGTTTCTGTTGGGGCGTTGCAACCCCATAAGGCCCGGTGATGCTGAGATCCGCAGCCTCTCCACACTCTCAAGGACATGGAGATGATCAGGAGTTTGGGAGCCAACATCTGCCTGCCCGGTGACGTCACCGGCCCCATGTAATCCTCTTGTGCTAAAAGCAGATCCTTATTTGTTTGGCTCGAGAGCCATTAATCCCTAAGCCCGGATCAGAACCGCGGGGGCAAGGGCTGCGGGAGACTACTCTGGCTGTATCGTGCCGCCAAGAAACTGGAAAAGTCTGCCTCTTGCACCATCATCCGGAGACGTAGCGCATTGAAGTCAGCCTTTATACAGAGGTTATGCCGTTATTTGCCTTTATTTACCGAGATTATAGAAGTATATGTTGATCGGTTGCAGACCCAACCTTCCTGAAAGTCGTGCGAATGGCATTTGTGCAACTAAACTTTGCAGTGCTTCGGTTTTATGGGCGACCTCCTGATCGTGAAAACGGGCGACCGCCTTGGTGTTAGAAAAGGGCTCCGTCAGCACCCCTCTTCACAAACGAATAAAATCACTCTTGCTGTCATCTATTAGACAAACTGTAGCTCTGTAGTTTCCTCCAGTTCGCTCCGGGAGAGCAGTCTGTGATGTTCTCACCCTATTCTTTCACTGACGTGACAGGAAAAAGATCTTCCAGAGAAGGCGTTTTATTTATTTATACTTTACAAGCGCTTCTCTGGGCTGTTTACTGGAACGGGATCACTGATCTGCTGAGCTTTCGTATAGTGCGTGGACGGCCAAACCTTGACTGTTTAAAGAAATGTCTTTGTATCTTACAGATTCCTTTGCCCTTTACCATGTCTGACGGTGGTCGAGAGCCGACCTCCCTTTCTAAACTCCATGTTGTTTGTGTTCTTTATAGGAGACCACTTCACTCTCATCCTTCACCGGTACCGAATGCCGCGCGCAACTTTGAGGTAAATGAGCCCGTCAGCAGGCAGCGTCCGCGGTCGCTTCCTCCCAACAGGCCAGAGCCAACGCTCGCCTAAAAGGAAAAGAACGGAGACATGGACACGATAAAGACCCCCGCAAAGACTCTTCTTTCACACGGACCTAAGCACAGACCTTCTGCAAGGGTCAGTCATCCCTGCGGGGATTATTCTTCACGGATACCAGGGGTAAATGTATGCAAGCACTTCTCCTTCAGCACCGGGCCCCTGCTCAGTGATTTTGAGCGAGACATGTTTTTGGTTTGGTTATTATATGTTATATATTTAAAATATGACAATATTTACCGCAGGACTACACAAATCAGCATCTGCAGCTCTGTGGAGTGTGGCAAATGCCGGACCAGATGGGCTTCCCTGCTCACAGGGGACTGGGCAGGTGCCTCGTCTACTGCTTTTGCGCACTGCAGAGAGGAGAGAGAGAGAAAGGGAGAGGGAGAGAGGGAGGGAGAGAGGAAGGGCAGAAGATCAAGTAACCTTACTTTCTGTATTGTTCACAGTTGTAATCAAATAAGTAATCAAAATGTACAGATTCTGTAAGTTTTCTTATAATCTCCCCCACCCCTCCAGCATCCCCCCCCCCCCAGAACATTCAAATTATAACCAAACGCGTGTAAAGTTTGAGGCCAGATCCTTCTTAAAAGTATGCACAATTAGCGGCACATATCATCAAAGCCGAACTAATCGCAGATTTCTGAGACCGTTTGCGCGTTGGCACAGTTCAGCCGGACCGCCGGAAACCAGGGCAGAAAGGTTACATTGACATTACGGTCAGTTTAGCGAGGAGAACGCAATCAACAAATAAGGGACCAACGTGGCATTGGATGTAACGGTTTTATGTTTCTCTCGCAATGCCACCGGGTGAACTGGGCTGTGGAATTGCTAATTAACTGTCCCTCTTTTTCCTTCAAGCTGATGGCAGACTCGCGCTCTCCGTGTTCACAGCGGACCTTGATTTAATGTCATACAATTAAGGCACGCGGTGAATGCCAAGAGCCGAGCCACTGACTGCACTGTACCAGCAACTTGACTCAACTTCAAATCCAATCAAACCCATCCCCAAGCACAGCACTTCCCTAACCGACTCGCACCCACGAAGAGCCCAGCAGACGGCAGAGAGTACAAAAGCACATCCACCAGTGACCACACACACTTCAGAGGTCGTGGAACATGCCGCTACGTTTTGCATTATCAAGAGTTTATACAGGAATAATAAAAGTATGCGTTTTTTTATTTGCGACTATTCAATATTAGCATTCTAATACGATTTACTTCTACGAACGCAGAAAAGTCTCTCAAAAGATGCAATAACTAATTGGCGATGACAGCGATCAGTGTGAATGGAAAGCGAGTGGGTGTCACAGCGCCCCCCCGGCTGAGCCACTCCTGCCTGGACTAGGTGCGCACGAACTGACATTGTCTTCTGCTCCTTTTGAATTCAGGCCTCAGAAAGTATCGCGAATACAGAAGCGCTATTACTTTGCAACTGCGATTATCATCCAGGATGCCCCATTGAAAATCGCAAAGTGTTAATTGGCAGATGTGTTGTGGTGACTTGGCCCCTCTCTAGGTAACACAATACACATCACCTTTTAAAATCCAAACTCCCACATCTGCAGCACAGTGTGCTCCCGACCAGGGTAGTCAGGCACTAATTGACTGCTCCTCCAGGCGCTGCATGGACCGATTGTGTTCTGCTTACTCAAAAATGGCGAAAGAGCGAAGTTTTTTAGTATAATGTGATTATTTCTTTGACGAATGGATTTTTTTGGGGGAAAGAATACAATAGGAAACGGCTGACAGATGTCAGTGAATCTGTTCAACCTTCGTTACAATCAAACGCTTTCGGAGGAGCGGAGCGAGCGCCATTCAACCCAACTAAACTGACAGAAAGCTTTTGTTAACCCATCTAAAGAAAATAATCAGTATTCGCACAACACTCCGGTGGAGGTTTACAAAGCTTGTGGAAAATGCATGACATGTTTTAATCAATTGTATCACAAAATTATAGAAGTGGGCAGAATAATTAATAATTATTGCTCTCTTTTGAGCAGGGAGAGGCTCAGCGCGAAGAGCAGGGTCCGGAGAACGAAGCATAACTTCTTCGTATTTTGCTTTCATGGGCTATTTAAGCCTGCCTTTGGAAATGCCAACTATTAAGAAAGAAAGCTGCCGAGGCGAAGCAAAATACGTTAAATAGTTCTAACCTAGGTTTAATTTCCCAAGACAAGTCATGCGCAGTTTGTTTTTGAGGAAGAAACGTCGCTCCCTGAAATGTCCCAGTTAAGCTGAGACGTTAGATTCCAATTAACGGGCAACACGCAAGACCAAGGATAGTGTTTATTAAATCGAGCCTGTCCTGAATAAGCTAAATGTTCTGCTACACTTCCAAACTAGAAATAAAACTTTGAATTCTTATCATAATTTAACTGCTCCCCCCCCCCATATATCTCCAAGCGGATCTTTTTAATGTTACTATGGGGACATCTCTTACCCAACTCTCTAGCCCTGCAGCTAATATTTTGGAAATATTTTAAACCATAAAACATCAAATAAATAAAAATATTAATTATTCACAATTTAGGATTCCGCTCGGAGAACCATTTGTAGCATGTAGGAGTTGTTGGATTGTTTCTTCATGCAGATAACGCGTTTCTATTCTGCATTACTACGGTGACATCACTTCTAAAGTTGAGTGTATCTGCGCGACCCGAGGTCGTGGAAGACACGATGCATTTTCGCCTTTTTAAAAACCACTTGGTTAATAAGCTAATCGAAGTCAATATTTGATTGTCTAATTCTATTTTGCATTTTGTGCAGAATGTTAACTCTACCAAGCGCCTGAAAGATACTCCTGTGTGAAATCTACGTCATGTCTCGGCATAAAGAAGGAAAATTGATACATTTCCTTAAAGCCTATTGCTTGGTAAAGCACAGTTAGCTTCCTGTGTTGGAATGAGTCCGCTCACCATTTCAAAGTGGATATTCTGGATCAAGTTGATTCAAGTTAGGCGCCATGCCCCCAAAACGCACTCTGAGCCAAACCCCCACCTTTGCAAACTTCAGTGCAACCTATTAGGTTAGGTCTGCATATGCATCAATAAAGTATTGACGTGCAGACATTACTTCATTTCAAAGCTGCAGGTTCTATTTGTAGTTTTAGAATGGTAGGATAGATGTTGAAACCAGGATTCCAACTGCCCATGTCTCTCAAATCGGTATCTTCCACTTCAATCGCTGGGACTGGGACTAATGGACTCCGAGTTACAGCAGTTAGTGCGACAACATAACTGGTGTCATAATACTCTGACCAACGCCTCAGGTACCGGAAGAGGGAAGTAGGCCAGCCTGAATAATTCACACTAAGTTGCAGGCTATCGTACCATCCTGAATCCGTTACGTGCACTAATTTAATCTTAAATGCTTCCCTACAGGTAAATAACGACTTATTGCCCCGATTTTCTGCTCGCAGTCCAACCCTATTAAAGTGAATGGGCAGAAAACCATCGGTCGAGCGCAGAAATGGAAAATCGTGGAATTGTTTTTCCCTCCTATGTTCAGGTCAGTTCTGCAGCGTGGAAAGACGTGGTGAGCAGCACACTGTATAAAGCTGGGATAATTTACTGTATGAGCAACTGCGGAGAGACTAAATAATACTCTTTTTTAAAAAAATTCCATTTACTACAGTACTTCTGCGTGCCTAATCTGTTAGTTTACATACAACGCGTAAATATTACATCAATATTAATAATACCCGCTTAGATATTTTATATATATATTCCTACCTTGCAAAGTAAAATCAAAGATTTCTTTATTATATATAGATTTCGGGGGATTCAATATTGTCGCTTAAGGAATCAGTGAATATGTGTTTTGGTTTTTTTTAAAAAAAAGCTGCTTCCTGTTCGCTCAGGTTAAATTACAAAATGTAACCAAACAGGATTTTCAAAAGAGTTGCATTCTAAGCCGCGTTATTGCAGTTCTAGTAAAATACTGGATTTCCATAATGGCTTTGGCTCATCTGGTCGCATTGCATTGCTTTTTCCTCTGCAGCTTGTTGTGCTCATTTCAACAAAAATACATTGTAAGAACTTTATAGGATATATTTCCGATCTTTATTGTTTGTTGTTTTCATCAGAACTAGCTTTTGGAATTTCCTTTCCATTTCCTTCGCGGGCAAGGTGACACCGTGTCTGAATTGATCGTTTTTTTTTAAACTTTAAAATAAATCACGAAATGCTTTCCTATCCTGTATTCTCCCCATTTTTAAAACGAATTAATTTCAAGGAGTAAAGATATATTAAATGTTTTTAATATCACGATCTGCATTTAAATACTGTAAAGGTTATTGTTGATAAACAATTCACTTCGAAATCAGTCAGAATTTATGGATCCGCCAGTTACAACGATTATATCTAATCATCCTCAACGCTGAATTTAAAAAGCGCAATGTTTACTTTTTAAACGGAAAAAAATCAGGATGTGTAGTGCTGCATAACTGGTACACAGGAAAGCATGTCTGTATACATTCAATGATTTAGAGGCAGACCTTAATGAATACACAATTTGCGCCGAATCAAATCGATACGTTTAACAAGAAGCATAAATGGTACGTATTGCGGAAGAAGAAAGTCTGCAGTCGGATAGGGAGTGTGGAGGCAGTACCCCAAGGTGGAAGAACGGCCACTTTCCATGTTTGCCTATTATTCCCAGCTATAACTAAAAAATCTAGATGTCAGAAGAGAGTGCCTATCTATAATAACAGTAAAACATCAATCGAACAACCAGGTCAAAAGCGAGAAGATAGATATAATCTTTGGGTCAACCGGGCATTTTGAAGTTTACTTTCTATTTTATATAGATAGCAAGGCTGAAAGCGTTTATCAGCCAGATTTCGCTACAGGAAGATTTGCAAGTCCAAAAATCTCAAGGGAGTTTTGGGACTCACAATGACCCTAACAGCGTTTCCGCAGCGCCACCTGCTGGCGAGGGGAGAATGTGACTCATTATTCCCGCAATTATTCTGGTTAGACAATAGAAACCATCGTTTTGGATTTGGACAGATGGGACAATATCTAAAAAAAAACTTGGTCACAATAATCAAATGTGTCAAGAACTTTATTTGTAAGAGTTAAAACAGTCAAAATAAAATATTGATTAGATCACCGGAGCGTTTATATGCGCAGAGGATTCCGGAAGCAATTTCTTGTTTGTTTTCGTTGACTGCAGCAATGCAGAAGGAACGCAGAAATGAGTAATAGAGTAATAGCCTGAGTAGATTAACCTGCCGCTTAGTACAGTAATTAAGCGAATAAGTGAAAATAGAAAAAAACACCAGAGCCGTCACTTTGTTTCGTGATTATTTCACTCCCTGCCTGCGTGCCAACAAAATGTTTTGCAATCATCCTACGTTACACAGTGCGAATGAACGGGATTAGCGCTACGTGGAAGCGGTGGGTCGAAGGCCCAGTTAATAAACAGCACTGAATGCCTGTGTAACTTTGCCCTGCTCCCTCACACAGATTAAATTACCCTCCTTTTTAAAATAATAAACAACATTGGAGAAGTTCAATATGGTGGACACAAAGGAACTCTGCTACTCAGTCCAACCATACTACAAGACTTTCATCTTCACCCACTCTCCAGTCTAATCATCAGTGTTGTCTTGATTTCTATTTCTGGGCCCCGGAAAGTAAATTCAGAATCAGAATCAGATCAGGTTTAATATCACTGACATATGTCATAAAAGTTGTGGTTTCATAGCAGCAGTACAGTGCAGTACATTAAAAAAACTATAAATTACACTGAGAAATATATTAAAAAAATGAAATTAAATAAATAGCACAAAAAGAGAGCAAAATAGTGAGGTGGTGTTCATGGGTTGGTTCATTGTCCATTCAGATATATGATGGCCGAGGAGAAGAAGCATTTCCTAAAACATTGAGTGTGTGTCCTCAGGTGCCTGTACCTCTTCTGTGATGGTAGTAATGAGAAGAGAGTGTGTCCTGGGTGATCGGGCTCCAGAACAATAGATGCTGCCTTCGTGAGGCACTGCCTTCCGAAGATGACCTCAGTGCTGGGGAGGCTGGTGGCTACGAATCAGCTGGTTGGGTTTGCAAATTCCCATCCTATGCAGTGGCCCTTCAACACCAGACAGTGATGCAACCATGCTCTCCGTGGTACATCTGTAGGTACTTGCTGGAGTATTTGGTGACATACCAAATCTCTTCAAAAATTTAATATCATACAAGCCTCTATGAAATTTCCTCAACTCCAACCTAAATCTCTGGCATATAATCGTATATTTACAGCCCAGCACTTCATAACCCCTCAAGTAGTGGAATCATATTGCTCTTCAATCCAGTCATAACTTTAATTGCTTCTGTTCCAAGAGCTTTGAATTTGTATAGTTTGTATGAAAGGGATCAATTTTAAAACATCAGTTTATATTCCCCTATACCTGACAGCATACAATTAAATCTACATCTTAATTCTTTCGTGATCTCACTATTATGTGTAGAGCCCAACAAAGATTAGCTCTTTAATTTAGGAATGTTTTACGTTGGATCAGTATTACTTATTGTTTTGTGTGTTCTCTGCCCTTGGAAACAGAACCTGCATCATTAGTAATCAGAATGCAAACGAAATGTAGTTGCTGGAAATCTGAATTAATAATGCCGGAAATGTAAAGATATACAGCAGGTCAGGAAGCATCTGCAAAGAGAGAATTAGAATTAAAGTTTGAGGTCAATAATTTTCCATCAAAGTATGCTAATCTGGAATATTCTCTCTCTCTCTCTCTCTCTCTCTCTCTCTCTCTCTCTCTCTCTCTCTCCCTCTCCCTCCCTCACTCTTTGAATATAAACTGACTCTTTCCAACGTTTTGTTACTAAACTGCTACCCACTGTTATTACTTCCTTATCCGCCTGAAATGTTGTCTTAAATGTTCTGTAATTTTCCATTGACTGGATGTCCATGTTCTTCCATGCTACAATTTTCTTTCAATACACACTTTAGAAAGATTTTGTAGAACAAAAACTGTCTCCTACCAAAAGCTGTCTAACCTACCATATGGTTTTAACATCATATTTTTTAAAGTTCATTTTTTCAGAATCTGTATCTTGCTTGAGATTCACTGCTATTCCACTGATCCTGTTGGTACCTACACATTTCAGAGTAATTATGTAAAAGTTTACTTGTTTATTAATATGAAAATATAAAAAGTAATATTTTCCAGATGGATCAAGCTTTTCAGCAAAACCAAAATATGTCTGTCACATTGGGTGAATTAGGTTAGAGATGGTCCTGGATTACTTGCTCTAGTACATGTGCAAATGGGATCACTGAGCTGTCTATTGTGTTTTACTAGCATGTATCATAAACACACATAAAAATTCAATGTTTTTGAGGCAAATCTGGAAGTTAACCTTTTCAGCTCCAGGAGTATGCACTAGAAATTCAATAAGGTATGACCCTTGAAGTTGTTTCCACTGAAAGAATAATCTTCTATGTAGCAAATTTTATGTGAAATATTGTAAGATATTTTCAGTTTTCCACAATCAAATGTATTTCTCAGTTTTATTCATATACTATCACAATTGTTACTCAATTGTTCTCAGATTTTTGGAATTATACAGAGATTCTTATTAACTGTGATTAGAGCCACTATCATTTTTGTGTCTTACACGCTCATGCAATGGAGTGAATTTCTGATTTTAAGGCCCAGTAACAGTGAGGAGATTTACAACCATTCCAATGTGTAGGAAGGTGATAAGAAATAAGGACTTTTAAGCACAGAAATGATCCATTTAAGTTAAATGAGTCCAATAAGACTCTACCCCAAATGTTAGATTTCCAAAGGCTCTTACAGTTTCTTTTCCCTCTAGATATAGAGAGTACCTGGTTGTCTTCTGAATTATTTCAATGGTCTTTGCTGTAACACGTTCCATGTAACAGCACTTGCCAGCAAATAAAATGCAGAAGAAAAGAAACTGGCACTAAACCAGGCACCTGATGTGAGAATGAACTTGGCTCATCATATAGACATTGGTTGAGAAAAGTTATTTCCCGTTTCTTGGCTGACATCAAAGTTCAAGAACCTTTAAGTGTACAATGCTGTGACCTCCACTGCCTTTTCAGGCAATGAGTTTGAGCTCTCCAACATCTACTGGATAAAAAAAACTTCACCTTTCACTTTCATCAATTTGCTGCTGTCCATAACCTCTGGTAACCCACTCCATATAGGCTTCCTGTGATTTTGTTCTTCTCAGCTAAATGTTCTCCCCCATCTTTGCTAGGCAAAGAAAATTAACCCAGCCTAGACAAACTAGCTTCTTGATTAGTAAGGGTGTCAATGGTTACCAGGAGGAGGCGGGAGACTGGGGTTGAGAGGGATAATAAATCAGCCATGAACAAATGGTGGAGCAGGCTTGATTGGTTGAATGGCCTAATTCTGCTCCTATGTCTTATAGTCATTCTTTATAACTATAATTGACTAGTCTTGGTGACATCTTCATAAAGGTCCTCTGCAACACTTTTGCTGTTACCATTTCATTCCTGTAATCTAGTGATTCAATCTGTACTATGTCTATAGTTTACCTATTGTTTTAATATTTTTTCTACTCGGTCTTATATTGTCTGCCTCCAGGACCTTGACATCCTGTCTGAAGTGTATTGCTCAGAATTTTACAAGCATTTCAGCCAAGGCTCTAACAATGATGTGTAATAGTTTAGTGTCGACTGATAGCAAGAGAGCATGAAGGGGTATCAAAAGGAGGTTGGACTACTGACATGCATCCTGGTTTGTTGTAGTTTAACTTTAAAGAGGTTTAGTCTGTGAGTGATCATAACCTTTAGGATGTAGAGTTAATTCAACATGTGTGACCATCTCTGTGGGTGATGGAAGAAAGCTGTTTTAGTGTTGGGGGAACTGAATTCTATGATCTTTTTGGGCATATCCCATTTTAAAGTCTGGGTCTGTTCATTTGAGACAGAACAATTTACACAGAGAAAATGTGCTGGGAGTAGCACTGCCTGAAAATATGACATCACCATTGACGCATCATTCTGATCAACAGAGTAGCTGAAGCGGGAGAGAGTTGTGGAGTCTATATCATATCTGCAATCCCGTTTCACAAAGACTTTATTTAAAGCCTTCTCAAAGGATTGACACAGCAGTGACAACTGTAGCACAGATACCAAAATACAGACGAGGATTTGCAGTGAGCTGGAACACAAGTCTGCTTGAAGCCAGCCTCTGAGAGGGAAGGCTGAAATCTAAGGCACCATGAGCCAACAATATCCCTTAATGTGCAACTTGGAAAAAGTTCCCCCACTTCATAGGTAAACCTTCGTCAGTTCACATCCCAGCTTGAGTTTGCTTTGAGTGAAACTACCAGAAAGGCTACATTATTCTGAATGCTGCAGGAATGTTTGCGTTGAAAGCCTGTGGTCACTGGGATGCTCAATTTAAATTTTGTGAATTTCTCTTAAAAATGAGGAAAGAAAAATATGGTTTTATTTGTCTTCTGACAGAGAAGTCCAATGTGCTGTGGAACAAGCCGTCCTAAACAAGTAGCTGTGTTTTATATGAAGATTTGTATTTTTTTTCCCATGAGACTTTGAGGTAGAGTTGTACAATGTTGTGTGACTTTGTATGAATTGGCCATTGTGTGGCACTGTTGCATCATTTCAATGTTATACCATCAACTTAAAACACTATCTTCATTATCTTTGGGTTTTTTTTACTAAGCCACTAAGTGCCATGCCCACAGTGACAACCTACTGACGCTACTCTCCCACCATAATTTTAAAATGTCATCAATTGGCCCAACTTGGACTCCACTGAAAATGGTGGAATAAGGGCCCCAATATGCAGGTAATGTGATTGTAAGATATCTTAATTCTTTTTATTTTTCTTGGTGCATTCTGCTTTCACTCTCCTTTTCCTCATTTAAATGATGTCCCTCAGCAAAATCATCTGCTGCCAGATCAGTGACAATTTTCCCACAGCATGCAGTACAGTTCACTCTCCATTGTCTTTTTCAAACCATCCAGTCTCCTGAATTGTGAAATTATATGTACCTGGCTGAGAGGAAACTCTTCAAGGTAAAATTTAAGTAGACAAAATCCATGATCTTTAGTCTTTGCAACAAGATGCTTTCCCCAGCTAGCAACCCCAAACCCCTTTCCCTCTTTCTCTCTCTCTACAGCTTGACACTGAATTGGTTCATTTGCTATCCTGATAAGCTAATGGATCATGGATTGAGTTTTTACATCACCATCGTGATAACATTGTTGTTTGCTTGAACTGTTTCAACAATTTCTGCTGAAATTCTCATTCTTTTCTTTGTTACACTTTGACATTGCAATCCAAATGCTGTTCTACCCAACCACTTATATTTCATCTTTCATAGCTTGAATGCATCCACAATTATATAGTCTGAATGTTAAATTGCACCAAATCTGTTCTCTGGACTTGTTGAGTAAAACTGACTTTCTTAAATTGGTAAAGGCTCCATTTTAAATGGTGCATGTTTGTTTTCTGATCATTTCATGAACTCAGCCATTCCTGTTGCTGTAATCTTCTCCAGTCCTCAGTGCCCCTGCAATTCTGGCCCTTGTGCTTCCTGAACTTAAACATTTCTACTCCTTGAGTACAGCTCCAAACCACACATCCCTTTGACATCCATTTGTCCTTCATCTCTAAGATGCTCCTTCAAACTTAATTCAGGTGCTTCAGTATCTCTTCCTGTGCTTGTTAACAAATTTTGTTTGTGGAGTGGATGTTGTACTAAATTAAAGGTTCTGTGAAACTCCAACTGGTAGTGTTGTTACTTTCTCATTTATTTTCCATTCGATGCTTTGTGTTCATTTTCAGTTCTACATGTGTCTCCCTTTGCTAATTCCATTATCAGTTCACAATACAAGAGCTTCCAAGATCATTTCTACCAAAGGTGGAGATAGCTTAAGATCAGCAAAGAAATATTTGAGGTCTGCTGACAGTCAGTTGGTAGCATTCTCACCACTGATTCAGATAAATTTAAGTCAATTCTCCACTCCAGAAACCTGAGCATAATTGCTTAAATGCAATAATGAGAGGGTGCTGTGGTGTCAGAAACTGTGCCTTTCAGACCAGTTTCTAAATCAGCATCTTGCCTATTTTCTCAAAAATATGTTAATGGACCACACAAAGAGCAAAAGGGCAGTATCTGGCAGTTTTCTGGACAACAATTATTCTCCAGTCAATAGGAAAATATTTACCTTATTATTATAACATTGCTGTTTTGTGGGAGCGTGGCCCACATACAAATCAGGTGTTATTTTTTGCATACTGCAATACTTCAAAGATACTTCAATGGCTGAACAGCCATTTGGGGTAACCTACTATGGAAGTTTTTATATAAAACAATCATATCTCCCTTCTGCAACATTTTTAATTGATAAATTTAACTGTCAGAAACACAGCGACTCTGCCTATGGCCTAGGCAGCAACGCTCTTGCCTCGTATTGACTCCGCCCTCTGGCCATGTTTTCAGTAATGAGGCCAGTCATGCATGGCAGCAGAGAACCTTGCAATGTAACTGACTCCATGAAGATGGGTAAGAATGGGTGGTGGAACATCCCGACAACCAACCGATGAATAATGAGTTTCTATGTCTGTTCAAGCTGTCAAAAGCAGGGAATGGTTTTGAAATACAGAAATAATCAAAATATTGAAGGACATAATTAAACATTATTTTTAAAGTACCTTTATTAAAAACAGTGAAAACATTGAAATATGCTCAAGTCATTATAAAACTATGAGTAGTTATTTTAATCCTTAACACCAGTTCTCCACCATTGAAATCAGGCCTACCCCGTTGCTGGTTCACAACATGAGAAGATCTGCAGATGCGGAAAATCCAAAGCAACACACACACGATGCTGGAGGAACTCAGCAAGTCAGGTTGCATTTACAGAGAAGAATAAACAATTAACATGTCAGGCGGAGATCCTTTATCAGGGTGCTAATGAAGGGTCTCGGCCCGAAATGTCGACTGTTCACTCTTTTCCATTGATGCCGCCTGGCCTGCTGAGTTCCTCCGGCGTTTGGTGTGTGTTCCTGTTGCAGGTTATTTGGGAGGATTTCCCAGAGTAACCAAAAGGGGAATTACTACTAATTAATTCTCTGCTACTGGACTTCACGAGGTATCGAACGCCAAAACATTTACACAGGGAAATCCAAAGATTTCTGGCATGCAGAAGGTGAAATACAGATTGTTTTGACAAAATAAATTTTACTCATAATAAAAAAAATTTACAAGAATAAATGGTGCAATGCCTTTTCATTCTTTTCATTCCTAGTCAATGCTTTCAGTATTGTTCTATTACATTGCTGGATGTCAATTGCAGTGCTGCCACTTATTTGGGCTCCTGGAGTGGTATATTACCACAATAGTTGACCGGCTTCCTCTCCCAAACTAGTCCCTCCCTCTCATGGTAGCAGAAGAAAGTTACGTTGCAGGTACTGGATACTATCACCATTTTCCCACAGAATCTGTCTCTAAGTGGATGAGGTTACAGAGTACTTGGAGGCATATGACAAGATAGGCAGAAATCAGCATGGTTTCCTTAAAGGAAAATCCTGCCTGACAAACTTAGTGCAATTTTTTGAGGAAATGACAAGTAGGCTAGACAAGGGAGATGCAGTGGATGTTGTGTATTTGGATTTTCAGAAGGCCTTTGACAAGGTGCCACACATGAGGCTGCTAAACAAGATAAGAGCCCGTGGAATTACGGGAATGTTATATACGTGGATAGAGCGTTGGCTGATTGGCAGGAAACAGAGAGTGGGAATAAAGGGATCCCATTCTGGTTGGCTGCCGGTTACCAGTGGTGTTCCACAAGGGTCCGTGTTGGGTCCGCTTCTTTTTACGTTGTATATCAACGATTTGGATTATGGAATAGATGGCTTTGTGGCTAAGTTTGCTGATGATACAAAGATAGGTGAAGGGGCTGGTAGTGCTGAGGAAACAGAGAGTCTGCAGACAGACTTGGATAGATTGGGGAAATGGGCAAAGAAGTGGCAAATGAATTACAATATCGGAAAGTGTACGGTCATGCACTTTGGTAGAAGAAATAAACGGGCAGGCTATTATTTAAATGGGGAGAGAATTCAAAGTTCTGAGATGCAACGGGACTTGGGAGTTCTCCTGCAGGATACCCTTAAGGTTAACCTCCAGGTTGAGTCGGTGGCGAAGAAGGCGAATGCAATGTTGGCATTCATTTCTAGAGGAATAGAGTATAGGAGCAGGGATGTGATGTTGAGGCTCTATAAGACACTGGTAAGACCTCACTTGGAATACTGTATGCAGTTTTGGGCTCCTTATTTAAGAAAGGATGCGCTGACATTGGAGAGGGTTCAAAGAAGGTTCACTAGAATGATTCCGGGAATGAGAGGGTTAACATATGAGGAACGTTTGACTGCTCTTGGACTGTACTCCATGGAGTTTAGAAGAATGAGGGGGAACCTCATAGAAACATTTTGAATGTTGAAAGGCATGGACAGAGTGGATGTGGCAAAGTTGTTTCCCATGGTGGGGGAGTCTAGTACGAGAGGACATGACTTGAGGATTGCAGGCCACCCATTCAGAACAGAGATGTGGAAAAAAATTTTTAGCCAGAGGGTGGTGAATCTATGGAAGTTGTTGCCATGGGCGGCAGTGGAGGCTAAGTCATTGGGTGTATTTAAGGCAGAGATTGATAGGTATCTGGGTAGTCAGGGCATCAAAGGTTAAGGTGAGAAGGCGGGGGAATGGGACTAAAGGGAGATTGGATCAGCTCATGATGAAATGGCGGAGCAGACGTGACAGGCTGAATGGCCGACTTCTGCTCCTTTGTCTTAAGGTCTTATGGTCTAAATGTACTCCTGCCTCTTCTAGACAACAGTACCTTGCAGTAATTCTTTGGGGTCACTTTTCAAAATACAGCCCTTGGGTTTTCATATTTTCTACATGTTGATATTTGATTTGACTTTACTGGTGTAGATAGATGAGAACATAAAGATGATCATCTAAGGAGATGTAACACTTTTAATGAACATGTGAATTCCTTCTAAGGATATACTACTGATATCATCAAATGGGAAATTCAATTCACAATCAAAAGTAGAAGCAGTTCACACATTGAATTAAGTTGGATGTTGTAAATAATCATCTACTCGGTACAGAAAAAGGTTGTGCAGTTCGTGCATCAGCATTTACAGTTGACTGCAGTCTCTTCTCGTCTCTCCTCACATGATTCCCTTGTTCTTCTATCCATTATGCTCACATCTTCTAATTAATGAGGGACAACCTACTCCGTCTGCTGCAATATACAACTTTGCACTTATCTGTACTGTATGCTGTTAGCCAAATTAACTTCGCTTTTGGCAAGTTTGTTTATTTATTTATCGGGATAAATTATTTATTTATTGAGGACATATTCCTTCAGACACTTGGGGCCACGCCACACCGCCCAGCATCCCATGATTTAACTTTAGCCTAATTATGGGACAATTTACATGGACCAATTAACCTACTAACCAGTACGTCTTTAGGCTGTGGGAGGAAACCGGAGCACCTGGTGAAATTCCAAGCATTCCACAGGATGTACCGACTCTTTACAGACGACATTGGAATTGAGCTCCAAACTTTGATGCCCCGAGTTGTAAGAGCATCGATACTCTACCCTGGCTTAATCTCCTTCTGCAATTAGTTGCAATCCTTCTCAATACTGAATATTCCTGAGGATCTTTCCCTTCCTCCAATTTTCCCTCCTCAATCCAAAAAATGTCAGTATTCACAGCTTTAGGAATTGTTCTCTTAATTCCAAAGTTAAATTGTTAATACAAATTGTGACATATAGTGGTCTCAGCACGGATCTTTGTTGAACACCTCTTCCCAACTTCTTCCTCTCTTACTATCCACCCTTTAATCCCACACTCCGTTTCTATCTTGAAGGTAATGAGCAATCAGTTCCCTTGTTTGACCTATGATCTTATGCATTAGTCTGATAGAGGCATAGAATGCTGCAGTACAGAAATAGGTCCTTTGGCCAGACTAGCCCCATATCAAATTATTAATCTGCCTAATCCCATTGACCTGCACCCAGACCACAGCTCTTCATATCCTCCCATCCACATACCTATCCAAATTTCTCTTAAGTGTTGACCCACGACCACTAGTTGTATTTTCACCCAATCTCAGTGGAAAAAGCCTGCTTGCATTTACCCCATAAACATTCCTCATGATTTTGGATACCTCTACCACATCTCCACTCATTCTCTTATGCTCTAGGGAATAAAGTCCCAACCTATTTTACCCTGCCCTATAGGTCAGGCTCTCAAGTCTTGGCCAGAAGATTGTAAATTTTCTCTACACTCTTTCAATCTCATTGATATTTTCCCGATAGGTAGGTGACCAGAACTGCATTCAATACTCCAAATTAGCCCTTATACAACTTCAAACAAACATCCCAAATCCTGTACTCAATACTTTGATTTATGAAGGCCAACGGGCTGAAAGTTCTCTTTATGACCCTATCTACTGCACCCATGATGCCACTTTCAAGGAATTAAGGATCTGTATTCCCAGATCTCGTTGGTCTATCACTCTTCTCAGTTCTCTACCACTCACCATGTAAGTCCTTGTCTGCATTAAATTCCATCTGCCATTTTTCAGCCATATTTTTCCAGATGGTCCAGCTCCAGTTGCAAGCTTTGGTAGCTATCCTTGCTGTCCCCAACACCCCCCAATCTTGGTGTCATCCACAAATTTTTTGATCTAGTTTACTACGTTATCATCCAGATCATTGATATAGATGACAAACAACAATGGGCCCTGCTCCAATCGCTGCAGCACTCCACTAGTCACAGGCCTCCAGTCAGAGAGACAACCATCTAATTCCATTCTCTGGCTTCTCCCACAAAGCCAATGTCTAATCCAAATTACTACCTCATCTTGAATGCCAAGCGACTGAACCTTTTTTGACCAATCTCCCATGCAAAAACCTTGTCAAAGGCCTTGCTAAAGTCTGTGGAGACAGCATTCACTGCACTGCCTTCATCAATCTTACCAGTAACATCTCTGAAAATCTCTCTATACAGTCCCTTAGAATACCTTCCAGTAACTTACCTCCTACTGACGTCAGGCTCACTGGCCTATAACTTCCTGGCTTTTTTTTTCAAGTTTTTCTTAAACAATGGAACATTAGCTATCCTCCAATTCTCTGGCACTTCACCATTGCCGAGGGATGTTTTAAATATCACTGCTGGGGCCCTTGCAAGTTCCTCACTATTGTCCAACAAAGTCTGAAGAAACACTTTATAAGACCCTGGGGACTTATTCACTCTAATTTTCCTCAAGACAGCAAATACCTTCTACTCTGTAATCTGTACATGGTTCATGAGCTCATTGCAGTTTTGCCTCACTTCTATAGACTCTGTGTCCATCTCCCGAGTAAATACAGCAACTGAACAAGCCTTTTCAAAATCTAAGTAAATTATTACTGAACTACATCACCAATATGTGTTTGTCTTCAAGACATTCCATAACATTAGTCAAGCAAAACTATTCCCTTTGAATTCCAAGTTGACTTCACGATTCTGTTTTGTAGAGTTCTTCTGGGTTGTTCTTTATAAGAATAGCCATTATTTTTCCTCCTAAAAATGTGAAGGCAATTGATTTTGTTCAGTCCTCCTTCTTAAATGTGGGCTTTAGTGGCCCTCTGAAACGGCACCATTTTCAAATTAATTATTAAAATTTGTATATCAATACCATTGCTACTTCATGAATTCTTCATAAACGTGTAAGATCACAAACCACTCAGGCTAGGAGTTTATTCTTTTTTCTCATTTTAGTTTATTTCCCCTTTTGGATTCCCTTTTCCCAACTTAACTGCCCTTATAATCTAATAATATCATGTCTGCCTGTTCTATCATCATGATACATAAAGAACAGAATTACTGATGACAGAAATGTTTAATCTTGTATCATTATTTGTAGTATGTCCCTATCTATCATTTAATGACTCTATTCCCACCTAACCTCCATTTTCATTGAAATCTCTGAAAAAATATTTAATTATTGTATGTTCCTTGATAATGTAATTTAATCTTTCTTCTTTGCCTTCCTAATTAATTTTCCTGAGGTGTACTAATTCATTCATATTGATTTTTATCACGGACAATTCTGCTGCCTACAGTTTCATTTCATTAACATCTTTATTTATCCATGGAAATCATAAGCATTTAGTCTTTGCTTTTCTTTTAGAAGAATACACTCAATGGCCACTTTATTAAGTACACCTGTACATTTCCTCATTCATATAAATATCTAATCAGCTAATCATGTGGCAGCAACTCAATTCATAAAAGCATATAGACATCAACAAGGGGTTCCGTTGTTGTTCAGACAAATCACCAGAATAGAGAAGAAATACAATCCAAGTGATTTTGACAATGGAATAATTGTTGGTACCAGATGGGGTGACTTGAGTATCTCTGAAACTCCTGGGATTTTTGCTCTTTTACTCACAAGTCTCTAGAGTTACAGAGAATGCTGCAAAAAAAAACCAAAACAAGTCATCCAGTAGGTGGCAGTTCTGTAGGCAAAAATGTCTTGTTAATGAGAGAGGTCAGAGGAGAATGGACAAGTTTGTTCAACCTGACAGGAAGGTGACAGTAACTGAAATAACCATGCATTACAGAAGTGGTGTGCAAAGGGCATCTCTGAGTGCACAACTCATCAAACCTTGAAGTGGATGGGGTACAGTAGCAGAAGACCACAGACATGCCCTCAATGGCCACTTTACTTGGTACAAGAGGTATCTAACAAAATAGCCACGGAGTGTGTTTTCCTACACTCTGTTGCACACTGTTTGAAATCTCTCTCTTCCTTGTTCCACGCCATTGTATGACAATACTGTTGCCCAATGCATCAACCAAATCACTCTCCTCAGGCACAGAAATGTTACTTTTCTCCAATTTAATGATCTGGCTCTCTTCATATTTCTGCCTCACTATTATCATAGGCTGGCTGGGTGGTGTAGTGGCATTAGCACTGGACTTCCAGGCAAGTGGTCCTGAGTTCAAACCCAGCTGGATCCCAACCTGGGCAGCAGCAGTATCTGTGTGGAAGAAAGGATTGGCAATCTACTTATGTATCTTGCCATGAAAACCCTATGGACCCTATAGTCCATGATGTCATGAAGAGTCAGACACAACTAAACAACTGAATAACATTATCATCAAAAACTCATTTTATTGTGGTTATGAGGAAGCAGGAGGTCTGTAGAAGGACGTACACCAGTGATTCCCAATGTGACCGATATCAACCACCCCTCCCCGCCCCCAGAGGTGGTTGGAATTCCTAAGGGGTTGGGGGGAGGGGGACTCATTGGCAAGTGGGGGGCAGCTGAGAGCTTACAGGCCTAATTTAAGAAATGAATTACTTCTTATAAGCTTTGATCCTCTGTGCCTCCTAATTGATTACAATGATCACATAATTACCTCATCTCTTGCTAACCCACCTTTCTCTTACACTTTGCTTGAAGTGCATTATAGTTGTTGAAAACCAATGTGGCATTTCTGTATCTGACATATCACGAAAAATGTGGACTGAAGAAATTATGTTATTTCCGGGCCAAGCCCTCTCATTATTGCAGTTCATTACTACCAGGTACCCATAGTCTAGTCATGCAGTGACACAATTTCTGTGATTTAGGGCATATTGTTCAATGAGTTATAGTTTAGAATCTGCCCTTTCAAACGGTCTTGAACGCATTTCTCTAGCCCATGACTGAAACAAGATATCGCTGCCCCACTTTAAGTACCTTCAGGCAGACAATCCAGTTCTGCCTGAGCTATTATGTCATCATTGCTTTACCCTTTATTGATCACAATGCTTGAAGTTGGACTTAAACAGCAGGAATTGACCATGATCATTAATCCATAACAAAAATGTCAGCAGCAGGCTAAACAGAAAAGAAATGTAGATATTATAATGCCGAGTATGAATTTATAGAACATGAAATATGGATTTATATCAGCACCAAACAACCAACAGCAGACAATGTGTGAAAAAGATTTTTCAAATGAAGCAACAAAACTGTCAAGATTCCTTGAACATTTGGGAAAATACTCTCTGATAAAGCATACAATAATCTTACCCAATAATCACTTTGTGAAAACTGTCAGAAATGGAAAGCACTTCAAAACATGTATGCCAGCACTTCACAATAAAAATGATAATTTGCCTGCTTCATACAATATTTCATTTTTCATTGCTAGATTTGTAAATCCCCATACAATTGAAGAAGAACTGATTCTGCCAGCAGTAAAGGAGATTCTGAGTACAGAACAAAACAATTCTGCTCAGTGACAACTCTGTTCAAAGACTAATAGAGGAAACATCGGAGAATGTGGAAGGAACATTGTATAATAAACTTAGAACAATAGAATTTGCTCAGCAGTTGGATGGGTCGACTTTGCCCGGCAACAAATCTTTCCTTTTTAGTTTCACTAAAGATGAAAGCATAGTTTAAGAATTCTTATTTGCAGGCAGACTAGAAACAGACATGAAGGGGGAGTCAATACTTCCAGTTGGTGAACAATTTTTCAAAGAGAATTACATTACATTCACTGACATTCTTGCTTCTGCAACAGGTAGAGCACCACTGATGATAGGATGCCGCTGTGGGATTATTACTTTCTTGAAAAAAGCTGTTCCTAAATATTCACCAGTTACTGTGTAATTCACAGACAACATCTTCTCACAAAAAACCTGGGTGATCGGATGCACAGATCATTCAGTAATGTTATAACAGTGTTAAATAAAATCAAGTTCCATTCTCCCAGTTCTTGGCTATTTTGAGAGCTTTGTATTGCGAGTGATGAAGAGTTTGAACAGTTGCTGTTGCACACAGAAGTTAGATGGCCCTCAAGATAAAAATGCCTGAGATGCTTTGATGCACTTCTGTGAAACTGTAATAAAATTCTTTGAAGACTGAAATGCTTCATTCAGTAATCAATTCAAGAATATTCAGCATGACATTGCTTATTTGTCAGAGCTATTTGAAAAGTTTAATAAAATCAATCTTCAATTGCATGGAAATATAAATCTTATCAAAGTTAAATTATTTGCCTCCACATTTCTGGAAAGTTTAAGTACAACATTTGGCATTACAACCTTTTCCAATTTCCGAGCCTCTCTGAGATGGATGAGAAAGGAAGAAATCCAGTTGATGACCTTCAAGTATATTGTGCCCACTTGGGTGAGCTGCATAGAGATATATCACAGAGATTTCAGGGTTTGCATTTGATCCAAATTGCAGATTTTAGTGAGGAATTAACAGGAAGGATGGAGGAAGAATTGATCTTGTTTCAAAATGACTTTGAGCTAAAGTTCAGGTTCAAAAAAAATCATTTCAAGACTTTTGGTTGCAGAAATAATTCTCTAAGTGCTATTCTGTACTGTTTAAAAATGTCAAGATGTTCTTTATTGCCTTTCCAACATCGTATTCAGTGGAGCATGGTTACAGAACAGTAACCAAATTTCTTTCAAAATAACAAAACAGACTGTATATGACTGAACATTGGGATTGGAGACCCTTCTGAGTGACATTCAGCTTGATGTTGAGAAGCTGATATTAATGCCCCAAGCCCATCCATTTCCTTGAAAAGGGCAATAGCAATGAAATAGTGAATAGTTGGAATACTAATGAAGCTCTAAAAACATTGATGAAAATTGTTTTACTGTAATTAAATAAATCATTTTATTTGTAGCTTTAAATAGATTTGAATAATTTTTGCAATTATTTGTCACTGCTTTGAATTTGCAGTTCCTATTTTCTTTCGCATTGGAAATGAGAAATCTTTATTGCTTAATGGCCAGAAAGGGAGAAGGGCAAACTGGGGATTTGGGAATGGGGGAGCCAAGGGAATGGTAACCCAAAAAAAGTCTGGGAACCATCTAGATTGATTAAGAGAATGGGCAAAGAAATGGCAGGTGGAATATAGTGTAGGGAAGTGTTACGTTCATATGCTTTGCATAGAAGGAATAAAGGTGTAAACTATTTTCTAAATGGGGAGAATATTCAAAAATCAGAAGTATAAAGGGGTTTGGGAGTCTTCATGCAGGATTCATTAAATGTTAACTTACAGGTTGAGTTGTTAGTGAGGAAGGCAAATGTAATGTTCGCATTCATTTTGAGAGGACTAGAATATAAAGGCAAGGATGTAATGCTCAGGATTTATAAGACATTGGAGTAAAGTGAGCACTTTTGGGCCCCCTTTCTAAGAAAAGATGTGCTGCCATTGGAAAGGGATAGGAAGAGATTGATTGCTGGAATTAAATTGTTAACATATGCGGAAGGTTTCATGCTCTGGACTTGTATTCAGTAGAGTTTAGAAGAATGTGGGAGGATCTCATTCAAACCTATCAAATATTGAAAGGTCTAAATAGGGTGGATGTAGAGAGGATATTTTCTATAATGAGGCAGTCTAGGACCAAGGGGCAAACCTCAGAACACAGGAATGTCCACTTATAACAGAAATGAAGAGAAATTTCTTTAGCCAGAGGGTGTTGAATCTGTGGAATTCATTGCCACAGGCTGCAGTGGAGGCCAAGTCATTGAGTGCATTTAAAATGGAGGTTGATAGGTTCTTGGTTAGTTAGAGCATCAAAGGGAGGAGGCAAAGAGATAATAAATCATCCGTGATAGAAGGTCGTACCAGACTTAATGGGACAACTGGCCCAATTCTGCCCCTATGTGTTATGGTATTATGGTCTTTCCTAAACATGCCCAGCAGCATTTAATTCCAGACTTCTTTTAGTTATTTCTAAAGATTGCAAAGGATTTGGTAAGTCACAATTATTTCCCATGCAATAATCATCATTACCATTGCTTCATGAAATCGAGAGTTGGATGGGGTAGCGACAAGAAATATTTGTATCTACCATTTGTGGAAGTCTCATCTTTAACTTATCATGGTGCTCAGATGAGCATACAATCTGGGATCATACTTGGGTTGAACCAAATTGTAAAGATTAATATGGAAAATACTGAAGAGAAAGCAAAACCTTCTGGTAAAGTGTGGAGGATAATTATGTCTAATCTGAAATGTTGGAAATTTGCATCAAATGCTGAATGGATGATACTTTTTCATACATACTAATCAAACATGATTATTAGAGGGGTCACTGGCCAGTTCTGCCTGTGCCTAACTGAAACTTACCATGTTAAGCGTGACAAAAATACATTTGTGTGCAAGTGTCCTTTGGCTTTATACACTGAAAAATGGTATCAGCGGTGTAATGTTACATGGTGATCAGCATGCTAGAAAGAAGAAACAAGAGTGTTAAATGTACTGAAAATATGCATTTAATCAAATTAATTAAACACACAATTATTATTTCTAATGATATTTTATTAACTGACAGCTTATAAATGATCAACCTATTAAAATTGATTATTGCCAATTAAAGAATGCTGGAAGCATTCATCAGGTCAGTTAAAGGAGAGAGAATCATATTCTAACTAATAATCATGTTTGATTCAGTCTCTTGAAATGGGATTCTCTGTGGTAGTTGATTGTGCATAATGTATTGTACCATTCTGTTTAATAGTGAGACTTTTGAAGTAAATGATTTCAAAGTTAATTCATTTGGAGGATTTAGATCAAAGTAGAAACAGGGAGTGTAAAAAACCTGGAAATTCTTTGATGCGTGGGCAGGTGCTTTAAGCACCTGGCACTTGATTGGGAACAAATAACTTCTTCAACTGTGCCGTGTATCTATGGACGGTGAAACGGTAGGTTGTGGGTCCAGTTTGCTCATTAAGGGGATTGGTAGGGAGAGAGGTGAGGGTCTTGATCATCATTTCTCGACTGGATTAAGGGAGTGAGGAGAAGATTCTCAGAACGATTACATAAGGATGGGGTTTGTGTAATTAGCCTTCTTGGTCTGCAGGACGTTGGGCCAAGGAGACTCTTTCCATTTGTATACCTCTGTGAATTACTATGAATCATGTACTTCAATGTTGGAGGAAGACAGCAGATCAGGCAACTTCTATAGAGGGGAATGCAAAGACGAGACCATGCCCGTATTGTCTCGGCCCGAAACGTTGACTGCTCATTTCAACGGATGCTGCCCAACCTGCTGAGTTCATCCAGCTTGTTTCTATGCCCGTAAATAGATGTGACCAAACACAGGCTGGGTGACGTTTTTGCTAAGCATCTACATCCTGTCCGCAGTGACCTTCTGGAGCCTGCAGTTGCTAGTCAATTTAAATCTTCTCCTCCAGTTCCACAACAACCTGTCAGTCCTTGGCTTCCTCCATGCACAAACCAGACAAACAGCACTTCATGTTTGACCTGGCTGTCTAGAACCCTAAGGCATGAAAATTGAATTCTCCGGTTTCAGGTGATAAGAGATTCTGGAAATATTGAGCAACACACACAAAATGCTGGAGATACTCAACAAGTCAGGTAACATCTGTGGAGGGGAATAAACAGTTGACATTTCAGGACAAGATCCTTCATCAGCTCTGGAAAGGAAGGAGACAGAAACCAGAATAAAGGAGGGTCCATGGTGGTCTCCTCTATTGGCACAACACATTGTCCATGACCTTTACTGAAACTATGTGGCACACTCAGAATGGAGGAGAAACACCTCATATTCCATCTGCGTAGCTTTCGACCTGGTTTCTCTAACTTCCAGTAATTACTCCTCTGTTCTCCTTCTCTCTTATTCCATTCCTAATTCTGGTTACCCTCATGCCTTTCTCTTTGCCTCACCTGCCCATCACATCCCTCTGGTTCCCCTCATCCCTCTCTTTCTCCCATGATTCACTGTCCTCTCCTATTATATTCCTTCTTCTTCAGCTCTTTACCTCTTCCACCTATCACCTCTCAGCATCTTACTTCATCCACCTACCCCCACCTTCCTACCTCCCCCTTACCTGCTCTCACTTATCACCTGCCAGCTTGTACTCCTTCTCCCTGCACCTTCTTATTCTGGTTTCGGCCCCTTTCTTACCGGTCCTGGTGAAAAGTCTCAGCCCGGGCTGTTGACCACCTATTCCCCCATACCCTTTTTGCTCTCCTCCTATTCACACCACAGTCACTCATCAAGCTAACTTTTCTCCTACTCCATTCACACACTCCTCCCACCACACTCCCTCTCCCCTATTGGATCCATCTGCCCACATCACCTCCTTTATTTGAAACCAGGCTCCATCTTCCTTTCCCTATCAGACTCCATCATCTGCACCTCTTTGTGATCTTTACCTATCATCTCCCATCCTCTGTCACTATTTCCACTCTTCCGTCCTTCACCTCTGCAAGTGAGCCCCCTTCCTCATTTGAATCCATCTGTCGCTCACCAGCACTTGCTCCTCCCCTTCCTCTCACTTCTTTATACCAGCTGTTTCTCCTCTCTCTTTCAGCCCAGGTGAAATATCGACTGCCCATTCCCCCCACAGATTCTGCTTGTCTTCAATTTGTTCAATGCCCCATATTCCAGCAAGTGCAGTGTCTTGAGTGAGCCATGAGCTGCCCAAGCACCAATAGATTTTGACAGACACTCTGGGAATATACCATGATTATGCGGTACATTAATGCATCAGATCCACAGAAAGCCCAGAAGAAACATTAAAGACATCACATTGAGTGCAGTAGGTACCCAATTGTGCTTTAGAATCAACAATTCAAAAAAATGTTATCAGATTATACAGTACTTGTCAACAGTATGATGAAATCTGTAAACGCGAATGTTTTCCACAGATTTATTTATTTAAAACCCTGAGTTTATAAGCAGAATGAAAAGTGCAGCACATCAGTTAACAGCAAACATGGAATAGCTAGAGTTAAGTAGAGAATGCAGCACAAAAATGGATAGCCTAAGATGACAGCTCACTGCGAGGCATCACAGAAATATTTAGATGTGATGCAGCCAATCTATTACCCAATGAAAGGGTTATATAATTTTAATCTCATGTTACCCTAGAGACAACCTTATTGCTGAAAGCCTTCCAGTAGATTATTTGAATAAATGGTAAACTTGATGCTGTATTATAATCTTGGGCATTGAATGTTGCTTTATTATAGTCTGATAACATTAAAACCATTTCATGCAGAAATAGCTCAAAATGAGCTATTGTGCTTTAAGCAATTTGTAGCAAATGGCACTCGCTCTATATCAACTAACTGTGAGAACTTTGTATGAAACCCAGGTTTTCTTAGTTAGAATTCACTGAACTATTTACAGCATAAAAAAATATAGGCTACAAAATTGGGGCAGCAACCAAGGCAAATTATTTCACCTTATTTTGCAGGAAAAGGTGTCGGGGATGAATCGGTCCCTACGGAGATGTGTTGATCTAACACTGCATGATGCTCCAATCAACATTTTGCTTTAAAGTGACTTGCTTTCAAGGCGGGATTCACAATCAGAAGCATTTGGTTAAATTTCTGAAATAGTGCAAGAGGCTTGACAAGAAAAGCAGGTGAAGTCCAGGCATGTGTTGGCACTGAGAGCTGGTCATTGCAGAAACATTATGCCAGTCCAGGACTGGCTGCTCAATATCTCAGGATACAGATGCTGCAGGGTTGGCAGATGCTTAGGTATGAGAGGATGGAGGCTTGCCTTTTGGAAGAAAGAGGTCATAACAACAATCCTTAGTGTTGTGACTGTGATCAAAGTCACTGGAGAGACACTGAAGCTGGTGATATAGAAGTCTTTATTCATAACAGAAGGAGCTAAGGTGGTGCCTGTGGGCGACTTCTTTGAGCTTATCTGCAAAGCAGCTTAAATTCCTCTCTTTAATGTCTCTCTTTTTCCCTTTCAAGAAGAGTAGGGTCCTGTTGGAGTCCGTGGTCTGCAGCCGCACACAAACCGCAGTTCAACCCAGTGGTGGAGTTTCTTCTGCTTCTGGAGTTCGCCAACATTTTCAATATCTCCAGGAGTGGCATGGTCTTCGGGAGTGCGGCCTTGGACAACTCGATTCCTCACTGGTGTTGCCAACTGGAATGTCACGAAGATTAAAACAGCGAGACAGGGGTGTGGCTGTTGGAGGCCTCTGCACTCAGGAAGTTGTTCTTTCTCTTTCTCTCAATAGAGTCTGCTGCTTCTCAAGTTGGGTGAACTCAAATAAGCATCTCTTCAGATAGTAACATCGGAACAGTGGTCTTCCCCTCGCTGTTGAGAGAGAGAGAGAGAGCCTATGTCAAAGGGCTGGGTTATGGACTGTAGTCTTTATTGGACTTTAGATAATGGGCTCTTTGGGGTTTTGTTGTCGCTTACTTGGCATATGATGGGCGCTGATGTTTCCTGCTGGAATAAGTGGGGGAAGGTGGACGGTTGATGTTTTGTCACTCATTGTGGATGGAAGGGGGTTCTAACATAAGCTTTGTGGTTCTAACATTTTTCTGTCATTCATTCTTTGGGGTTTTCTTCTGTTTCATGGATGCCCGCAAAGAATAAGAATTTCAGGTTGTATACTGTATACATTCTCCGATATTAAATGGAACCATTGAACAAGCAGACATCATTCTGGAGACTCTATCAGTTGAGTCTCCCAAAACCAAAAGTACATCACATTTTTATATCTTTATCATCAAAGGCAACAGTTGGTGATTCAATGCAATTTCAATAGTTACAATGTCATTACTTACTTCAATATTTTGATCTGACAATTCTTCCTCTGAATTACATACTGCATATACAGTGGGAGATACAACCAAATGTTCAAGTACCCCTGCTGGGACAAAAAAATTGACGTAGGTATTCTAAAATCTTCTGAAGAAAGAGAGCTAGATGCCCAAGATAAGCAACTGTGTGAGCTGACTCTCTTAGTACAGAACAGATCTGCTATTGATTGCAACTATTCCTGTGACCATGTTTGATATGTGAAGTAACAACATTAGTCTGGTCTGCCAGCTTGAACTCAACTCACAATAGTGTCAGTGAAAATAACTAAGCAATGTTGCCTGGTTTGATGCAAGTAAATTAGCATAACCCTATTGTCTTAGCAATTGGCTGATGAATATCTGAACATCTCATGGTCACAATTCTGCAAACCATTTCTCTTAGTCTGTGAGCCAGCCAGTGCTCCACAGACAGTGCAAAGGTGTGCTTTTAACTTCAGTTTACACCCTGCAGTGGATAGTGAGGTCAGCAGAGAAGATCAGTGGGGTCTCTCTTCCTGCCATTACAGACAATTACACTACACGTTGCATCCACAAAGCAAACAGCATTATGAAGGACTCTACGCACCCCTCATACAAACTCTTCACCCTCCTGCCATCTGGAAAAAGGCACCGAAGCATTCGGGCTCTCACGACCAGACTATGTAACAGTTTCTTCCCCCAAGCCATCAGACTCCTCAATACCCAGAGTCTGGACTTACATCTTATTGTCTTGTTTATTATTTATTTTAATGCCTGCACTGTTTTGTGCACTTTATGCAGTCCTGGGTAGGTCTGTAGTCTAGTGTAGTTTTTTTTCTGTGTCATTTTTTACGTAGTTCAGCCTAGCTTTTGTACTGTGTCATGTAACACCATGGTCCTGAAGAAACGTTGTCTCATTTTTACTATGTACTGTACCAGCAGTTATGGTCGAAATGACAATAAAAAGTGACTTGACGACTTGCTTGCAATTTACAATCCACATTAAGAACTGAAGACTGGTTCTTTCTTGAATTAATATCTACTATATTCATATCACACTAGAATGCTCCCTAACACCTTAACACTTAGAAAGGATATTTTAGAGATTGTCCAGTGAGGCCATATAGGTAGAATTAAAAAAAACAAGAAGGGGCTTTTTCAAAGGCCTGTTTCTGTGCTGTAATGTTCTATGGTTCTAAGGTACTATGGGCTGTATTATGGCCCTCCCCACCCCCCAATAATCAGCAGAATTGGAGGAGCAGATATGTAGACAGATTGCAGCTAGATGTAAATATAATAGGTTAGTATTATATTACCCTTTCGTAGGGTAGGGTAGTGGGAGATTTTAACTTCACTAATATTAACTGGACCCATTTGACCTAGTATCAAAGACTTGGACAGAATGAAGTTTGTGAAATGTCTCCTAGAAAGCTTCATTCTCAATATATAGAGGGAACTAGTAGGGAGGGGGTAACACTGGGCCTGCAAATGAGGTAGGGCAAGTAGTGGAAATGTCTGTCAGTGAGTGCTTTGTGTTCAGTGACCATAATTCTATTAGTTTTAAAATGGACATATGCATTTGGTTCACACCCTGAACTGCAGCAGTGCAAATTTTAGAGCCATTAGGCGGGATCTTACAATGGTTAATTGGGTGAGATTGTTTGTGAGGAAAGAAGTGTCTGCCAAGTGGGAGGCCTTTAAAAGTGTGATGTCAAGAGTTCAGGATCTTCAAGTTTCTTTTTGGTGTGAAGGGCATGTTTCGGGAACCCTCATTTATGAGTGACAATGAGGCTCTGGTTAGGAAAAAGAGGGAGACATACATTATGCATAACCAATTAGGAATTGGTTATGAGAGAAGGTAGGGGGTCAAAAAGAGGATATGAGAAGGATCTATTATAGGAAAGATGTTATTAAACTAGAAAGTGCAGGAAAGATTTACCCGCATGGTACCAGGACTTGAGGCCCAAGTTACAAAGAGAACTTTCAAAGATTCCATGGAACATCAGAGATTGAGGGGGTGATCTGATAGAAGTAAACAAGATCATGGCAGGCACAGAGTGAAAACAGTCTTTTTCCCACAGAGGGTGTGATAAAATCAAAAGGGCATGAGTCAAGGTTTAGAGACATGAGGTTTATAAAGGATGTCAGGGCCATCATCTTCATGCAAAAGGTGATGCACATTTGGAATGAGCTGTCAGAAGTAGTGGCTGATATGGGCACTTTAACAACAATAAAAGTCATCTAGATATGTCTATGGTTAGGAGAGGCTTAGAGGGCTATGGGCCAGACATGGACAGCTGGGCAACACAATCGGCATGGACAAGTTGGCCTGGAGGCCTGTTTCCTACTCTGTGACTCAATGAAACCTATTTCTATTTCCATAGCCAGTACATAATATCTGAATTTTATAAGCCACAATCTTTAAGACTTAACATGTACAGTTCACTTTTGGTCTAATAATTTCACCACAGACCTCACTAACTGACATGGCTCAATACTTGTGGAGAGAAGCATGCATGTAGCAGGAAATGGAGAACCTTCCACATTGTAATTTAGGACATCATTACAATTATTTCTCTTGCTCAGTTGCAGGCTATCTCACTGGGAGGGCACTTTGATAGTCACCATTAATTAGCTTTGTAGTGTAGGCTTCATACTGGTCAAATGAGGTTTCCACCTATCACAGGGTAGACACTAAATTAGTGGCTCGATTGCTGGGGGGGGGGGGGTTACATTTACAATTCTCACAATCCATTGTTTTCCTAACAATGTTTAGACTAATCGTTCCTTTTCAGAAACTCAAAGGGCTATGAATGATATTGGTTTATTTTCCTGTGAAATGGGTGCCTTTGGCTTTCAAAGTCTTATTTGCTGTTCGTTAAAAAGAAAGCTTCTTTTAAGAACAAAGTCAGAAATTCTTGATAGTTCCTTTCCAAATGAGAAAGTGCTTAACCATTCTTGAGCCAGAAAATAAGAAAAATATATAAAATGATCAGGAGAATTGATGTAATCTTTTAAAATCGATTCAATTTCTTATGCCTCATTGCACTGTATTATTTAATATTTTAAAGTTTTTAAGTTTTTAACACCTAGTTATTTTACTTTTTATGCCAGGTTTAAAAATGAATAAAAATTAAATGAAGAAGATAAAAGAGTTTGTGAACCAAATACCATCTTCAAATAAGGAGCTCTGGTGTAATAGGATAATGCTTCAATGGCTTAGCTAATGACTGTATAGCTCTTAATTGTGATTTAAATTGGTAATATTTGATTGGGCTTTGAATGGAGAAGAGCCCTATTAAACTCAGCTGTTCTGCTTCTCTAATTGACCCTTTTCTTTTATAAATAGTCCAGCTGCTGTTTGCTTTTCATCAGCCTACATGTACACATATATACATACAATCCTTTCATCAGAGCTGCCCAGCTCTGTGAATTGCCCTATTCACATGGCTACTAATGAGCATGTACATCAAATCAATGTGGTCAGATTAGTGAACTGCGCCAACTGAATGCTGGTATCAGGGTGTCGCCGCAAAGATTCAAAAACTTTAACTAAGTGTGTGGTTCTGGCTTTTTAAAAAGAAGTTCTAATTGTAACTGATTAAGACTTGTTGGTGACGGAACTGGATGGATACGACACCAATTGAATCAAGCAGGGTGTTTTTAGAAGGACTAAAGGTGACAGGCTGCACACTTAAATGTCTTGATTTCACAAATGAGCAGAAATGCATGCCAGTGAGAGATGGGAGTAGGTTAACTCAGTTAAAAACTGAATGTATTTCCAGCAATATTCTTCTTAAAAGCATACACAAGCCTATAAAAAGTTCCATCCCCCTTGGAAGTTTTCATGTTTTATTGTTTTACAACATTGAATCACAGTGAATTTAATTGGACTTTTTTGGCACTGATCAACAGAAAAAAGACTCTTTCATGTCAATCTCTACAAAGTGATCCAAATTAATTACAAATATAAAACCCTACAAAATAATTAAATCACAAACAAGAGAAAATCTGCAGATGCTGGAAATCCAAGCAACACACACAATGCTGGAGGAATGCAGCAGGCCAGGCAGCATCTAAGAAAAGAGTACAGTCGACGATTTGGGCCAAAACCCTTTCCGAAATGTCAACTGTGCTTTTTTCCTAGATGTTGTCTAGCCCGCTGATGGTCCTCCAGCATTTTGCGTGTGTTACAAAATAATTGATTGCATAAATATTTACCCCCTTTAAAATGACTCATCAAATCATCACTGGTACATCCAATTGGCTTTAGAAGTCACATAATTAGTTAAATGGAGATCACCGCGGGCAGTCAAGTATTTCAAAATACATCTGTATCTGGAAGATTCAACTGCTGGTGAGTCAGTATCCCAGCAAAAACGACACCAGGAAGACACAAGAACACTCCAAGCAACTCCACAAAAAGGTTATTGAAAATCATAAGTCAGGAGATGGATACAAAAAAATTTCTAGGTCTCTGAATATGGCACAGTTGTAAATTTGCCTAGAGCAGGCCGTCCTCAAAAACTGAGTGACCATGCAAGAAGGGGACTAGTGAGGGAAACCACCAGGAGACCTATGACAACTCTGGAGGAGTTACAAGCTTCAGTGGCTGAGATGAGAGAGACTGCGCATATGACTGTTGCTCAGGTGCTTCACCAGTTGCAACTTTATGGGAGAGTGGCAAACAGAAAGCCACTGTTTAACAAAAACCCACGTGAAATCATGGCTAGACTTTGCAAGGAGGTATGGGAGACTCTGAGGTCAGCTGGAAGAAGGTTCTATGGTCTGATGAAACCAAAATTGAGCTTTTTGGCCATAAGACTAAACACTATGCTTGTCGTAAGCCAAACACCACACATTATCAAAAGCACACCAACCCTACCATGAAGCACGGTGGTGGCTGCATCATGCTGTGGGGATGCTTCACTGCAGCAGGCCCTGGAAAGCTTGTGAAAGTAGAGGGTAAAATACAGGGAAATCCTGGAGGAAAACCTGACAGTCTGCAAGAGAACTGTGAAATGGAGAAGATTTGTTTTCTAGCAAGATGATGACCCAAATCCATTGTGATTCAATATTGTATAACAATAAAGCATGAAAACTTCCAAGGAGGAGGGTGGTGAATACTTTTTATAGGCACTGTATACTGAAGTTACGGTGTGCAGTGTGCACTCAGGAAAAGATAAATGACCTGAACGGGCTGAAAAGCTTCAAGGTGGAAAGAAAGGCAAGCTAGTATTTGTAGCTACTTCAACCAGTCCAAGTAAAGTATTGGAATCCCATTTGTTTGAATAGAGATCTCCAGCTTTGACACTGGGCAACTTGTAATTTTTATTGTGTATCTGTTCTTTGTGCTTTAATGAGTTTTAATGAATTCTTTTTATTTTTCTAAATAGTCTTTGATATTTTCTACTTAAAGAGACATTCAAAAGCTTTTAACAACACCTCCTAGCAATGCTCGAGAGTGAAACTTCACTCAGCTTTGCCTACTGCCAAGGACAATTGAGACACTCTGGAGCAGGAGGTCAGGAAAATGCCATCTGCTGCCACTTACCATAGCGGTTCACTACTTCTCTCTAAATACCACCAGGGTGTTGGTTGGTATATTTGTCTGACCCCTGCATCTGGCACACATAATTAGAAAAGGGAGGCAACAGAACAGTGGGCGATGAGTCCAGGTGGTAGGCTTAATCTAACCTGAGTTATTTTAGAGATGCCCAACACATATTGGTAGCTTTCTTATAAATATAAAAAAACTACCACCAAAATACACATTGTACCAATATCCTTTGGATGACTCAAGAAAGAATGGCAAGTTTCAGACAGTAGTGGCAGCCATCTTTTGGAGGAAGTTCTCTCCCAAGAGGAGGGAGGAGGACTTAATGGACATAACGGACACATGAGGGGTGAGGTGATCACAGGTTCCAAGCACAAAGCCTCTGTGGCTAAGGAAACTTGATGCCTTTCCTTGAATAGTTATTTCAATGCTACACCCAGATCTCAAACTCCACTTGTTCCAAAAACTCAGCATGAATAGATCCCACTTCCAGCTTCTCTCATTCTCATGCAATGAATGTCAGGCTACCTGTTTTCATCTCTGTTACACTTGAGAGATCTACCAGCACCCTACGCATTCTGTAAAGCTGAGCAAAAGGCAACTCTACAGCGCCCAGAAAGGAATAGCCAAGTTAAAGGCTTTAGCTGCCACGTGGATCAATAGAAGATTGGTTTCTGTGTTTGACAATTCTAATTGCTCTCTGATTTGTCCCTGCTGGACTCTGGTTTGCAACAACTTCCAGCTCCATAAGGAAAGGATGGTGTGGGCAAGTGCAAGCTGCAAACTAACACAATGCACGTTAAATGCTGGAGGAACTCAACAAGTCAGGCAGTGTCTGTGGAAGTGAATAGACAGTCAATATTTCTTTGACAGTCAAAGTCAATATTTCAGGCTGAGACCCTTCTTCAGAACTGCAAAGGGAAGAGGATGATGACAGAATAAAAAGGTGTGGGAGGGGAAGGAGGCTAGCTGGAAGGTGATAGGTGAACTAGGTGAGTGGGAATTGCCTGGCCTGCTGAGTTCCTCCAGCATTTTGTCTGTCTTGCTTTGGATTTTCAGCATCTGCAGACTTTCTCATGCTTGCGAAGGCCTGTACTAACTCCTTTACTTTTGAGAAAATAGCTTTATTTGTCACATGTGCATTGAAACATCCAGTGATATGCATTGTTTGTGTCAATGACCAACACAGTCTGAGGATTGTGTCTGAAAGTATCACTATGCTTCTGGTATCAGCGCAGCATGTCCACAACTAATTAACCTTAATCAGTGGGATGTGGGAGGGAACCTGATCACCCAGAGAAAACCCGAGTGGTCGCAGGGTGACAATACAAACTCATTACAGTCAGTGGCAGGAATCGAACCCCAGTTGGTGATCGTTGGCACCGTAAAGTGATTGCCACTACAGTTACGCTACACTAATGTTTCGACCTTTATGCCCTCATTTCCTGCAGAATGCATCCAAAGATGTCACTCATAAGTTCTAAACTACCTCTTATGAAACTACATACTTTAAATCAGATGCATATTACTTAGGTTAATATTCTTTAAAAATAATAAATTAATATTGAGTGAATAGACAAAGTAATTTATTGCTGTTACAGTAAATGCTCCATTTGTCTACAAAAGGTGATGGCTTGTTACATTTCTGTCACACTGTTGTGTCAGCTTTGCTGATATTAATTCCTATGTCCATATTCATAATGGAAGCCACTTAAATGAAGTTGTCACATAATAATTACAGCCTCCCGTCAATGGTGGCAGTGTAACAATTTAGACTCACATTTCAAAATTCTTCAGCAATTCCCAAAATACAGCAGCTTTTTACTTCATTAAATAAAGTCTCAATAATAAACAAAATATGTAATCACTCAAAACTCTTTTGTGAATAACAATTAATCATTTATCTCCAATTGAAATCTGCATTGTTATAATAAAATTGTAAAAAGCATTTTATAAAATCATGCCTAAAATGTACCTGTTTTATTGGTAAGGATCCAACAGTACCTGCACAGAGAACACTTACATAAGAGCCACCATGGGCAGGTTGGAGCTTCAGCACATGCAGATTCCAGCCAATAAATCTGTAACTATCGCCTAGCTATGAACTATTCCTGAGGAAGATGAACTGGGTTTCTCCAGCATGTACAGATATTTAGGCTTCCCTCATGATGCACCATCAATAACTCACTCTGAGACGTAGGCGAGATATCGGCTTTTATTGACTGGAAGAAGGAACCAGGAGTGAGTGTCTATCATACAAGGTCCTGGAGACTGAGGCCGAGTGTCAGGCCGCAGGTCTCCTTTATACAGGGGCCTGTGGGAGGAGCCACAGGAGCAGTCAGCAGGGGCGTGTCCCGACAGGCACATAGTTCACCACATTCACCCCCCCTTCGTTTGAAAAAGTCCTCATGTAGCGAAGGTTCTTACAAGTCAAGCCGATCAGGCGGTCGAATCTGTCGCTGCGATCTACGTAGCACCGGCTGTGACCCCATAGGTGCCGGCAACATTGGCGATTGCACAGGGGACGGGGGTTGCGCGTGTTCTTGCCCACTAGGCGCCGGTGATCCCTCATGCATGTGCGAGGCGCCTGGTATAAACGCGTACGAAACGCCCGGTATACAAGTGTCGTGAGGAGTCTGTGTAGGGCCTGGTGCGTACGGTGTCACCTCTGGTGCAGGGTTCACAGTTACCGGAGAGCCTTCAGGGTAGTGGTCTGCTGCACCTGCGGGTGCCAGGTCGCGGATGGAGACCGTGTCCTCCCGCCCATCAGGTAAGACCACGTAAGCATACTGGGGGTTCGCATGGAGAAGGTGAACCCTCTCCACCAGCGGGGAGTATTTATTGCTCCTCACATGTTTCCGGAGCAGCACTGGCCCCGGGGACGTCAGCCAAACTGGTAGGGTGGTCCCAGTGACAGACTTCCTGGGAAAAGAGAATAGGCGTTCGTGAGGGGTGGCATTGGTGGACGTACATAACAGAGAGCGGATAGAGTGCAGTGCCTCAGGGAGGACCTCCTGCCATCGAGAGACCGGCAACCCTTTGGACTTAAGGGCTAAAAGTGTGGCCTTCCACACTGTGGCATTCTCCCGCTCTACCTGGCCATTACCCCGGGGATTATAACTCGTGGTCCGACTGGTAGCAATGCCCCTAGCTAGCAAGTACTGGCGCAGCTCCTCACTCATAAAGGAGGACCCTCTATCACTGTGGATATAGCAGGGATACCCGAACAGAGTGAAGAGCTGGCGCAGGGCTTTTATGACGGACGTGGCAGTGGTGTCGGGGCAGGGGATGGCAAAGGGGAACCGTGAGAACTCGTCAATAACACTGAGAAAATAGACATTGCGGTCAGTGGAGGGAAGGGGGCCCTTAAGGTCAACACTCAGGCGTTCAAAAGGGCGGGTGGCCTTGACAAGTTGTGCCGTGTCAGGACAGTAGAAGTGCGGTTTGCACTCGGCACAAATTTGGCAGTCCCTGGTCATCGTCCTGATGTCCTCCAGGGAGTACGGCAGGTTCCGAGCTTTCACAAAATGGTAAAATCGGGTGACCCCCGGATGGCAAAGTTGTGCATGAAGGGCGTACAGCTGGTCGAGCTGTGTGCTAGCACATGTTCCCCGGGATAGGGCATCAGGGGGCTCATTGAGTCTGCCAGGCCGGTACAGGATATCATAGGTGTAGGTGGAGAGTTCTATCCTCCACCGCAAAATCTTATCATTTTTGATCTTGCCCCGCTGTTGGTTGCTGAACAGGAACGCAACCGAGCGCTGGTCGGTCAGCACAGTGAATCTTTTGCCAGCAAGATAGTGCCTCCAGTGCCTAACAGCCTCCACTATGGCCTGGGCTTCTTTCTCCACCGCGGAGTGCCGAATTTCAGAGCCTTGGAGGGTGCGAGAAAAGAATGCTACTGGTCTGCCTTCCTGATTAAGGGTAGCAGCCAGAGCGAAATCGGAGGCATCACACTCCACTTGGAAGGGAGCGGTCTCGTCCACTGCATGCATCGTAGCTTTGGCAATGTCCGCTTTAATGCAGTTGAAGGCCGCGCAGGCCTCAGCAGAGAGGGGAAACGAGGTAGACTTGACCAGGGGGCGAGCCTTGTCTGCGTAATGGGGGACCCATTGGGCGTAATAGGAAAAAAACCCCAGGCACCGTCTGAGGGCCTTGAGAGTGGTGGGAAGAGGGAGCTCTAACAGGGGGCGCATACGTTCGGGATCAGGCCCAATAACCCCGTTTTCCACGACATACCCAAGTATAGCAAGGCGGGTGGTACCAAAAACACACTTGTCCCTGTTATAAGTAAGGTTCAGAGCTGCGGCCACTTGGAGAAACCGTTGGAGGTTGGCGTCGTGATCTGGCCTGTCATGACCACAGATGGTGATGTTATCCAGATAGGGAAATGTGGCCTGCAGTTGGTACTGGTCCACCATCCGGTCCATTTCCCTCTGGAAGACAGAGACACCATTCGTGACACCGAAAGGGACGCGCAGGAAGTGATAGAGCCGGCCGCCCGCCTCGAAGGCGGTGTAGGGGCGGTCCTCTGGGCAGATGGGGAGCTGGTGATAAGCGGATTTCAGATCTATTGTCGAGTACACCTTATACTGAGCAATCTGGTTGACCATATCCGCGATGCGGGGTAGGGGGTATGCGTCATGCTGCGTAAACCTATTGATGGTTTGACTATAGTCCACCACCATCCTATTTTTCTGCCCAGTCCGAACAACAACCACCTGGGCCCTCCAAGGGCTTGTGCTCGGCTCAATGATCCCCTCCCTGAGCAGCCGCTGCACCTCCGACCGAATGAAGGCCCGGTCCCCCGCGCTGTACCTCCTGCTTTTGGTTGCCACAGGTTTACAGTCGGGGGTCAGGTTGGCGAACAGCGGTGGGGAAGGGATCTTGAGAGTGGAGAGGCTGCAAGTGTCGGTAGCGCAGCTGTTGGCCTGGTTCTGGATGGGATGTGTGTGTCCGTGTGTGTGTGTGGTCAGTAGCGGGGTATGTGAAGAAGTCCCACAAAACTGAGGATTCTTGACAGTGAGTGGTGGGAGGGGCCCGTCGTATACCATAGTCACACTTTCGAGATGGCTCTGGAAGTCCAGCCCCAATAGCACAGGTGCACACAGATTAGGCATGACCAGCAGTTCAAAGTCCCGATATACTGTGCCTTGCACCACCAAAGTCGCTACACAACCCGCCCGGATGTCTGCGGACTGCGACCCAGAGGCCAAATGGAACCTCCGACTGACCGGCCGCGTTGCAAGTCCGCAGCGTTGCACTGTGTCCGGGTGAATAAAACTCCCAGTGCTGCCCGTGTCAAACAGGCATCCAGTCCAATGCCCCTCCACCTGGATGTCCATCATGGACCTTGCAAGCTGGTGTGGGGCGCTTTGGTCGAGAGTCACAGTGGCCAGAGTTGGATCGCCGTCGGGGTACCCGGTCAGCATCGGAGGGTCGGGGGCGGGGCATGCTGACGCCGACAAAGATGGCCGCTCACATCCGGGGTACCCGGTCAGCATCCGAGGATCGGGGGCGGGGCGTGCTGACGTCGACAAAGATGGCCGCCCACATCCCGGCATGCAAGATGGCGGCCCCCACGTTTCACCCGCAGCGCTGCACTCCGCTCGAGGTTGAGACTTACAGACCTTGGCGAAGTGGCCCCGCTTTCCGCAGCTGGAGCAGGTCGCTTCTCGCGCTGGACAGCGTTGTCGAGGATGTTTCTTTTGGCCACAGAAATAACAAGGCACGAGTTTCTTACGGGCCACAGCCGTGGTCTGGGTCGGGGAGCTCGTGGAATGGCGACTGGCGGCGGCGTTGGCGAATTCGCTCCCGGGAGCTGGCGGTGGCGGGGTCTGAGGCGTCCACGAAACCGGCGGGGAATCGCGCGACTGGACAGCGTCGGCGTTATGCCGCGCAGCTTCTAGAGCGTTGGCCTTCTCTATCGCCGAGCTTAAGGTAAGATCCGAGTTCTCCAGCAGCCGCTGGCGCATGTACACTGACCTCAGTCCCGTCACAAAGGCGTCTCGCACCAGCAGCTCCGCATGCTGTTCTGCCGTGAGCGTCTTGCAGTCACAAGCCCGGACGAGTGTCTGTAATGCTCGGAGAAACTCAGCGCACGATTCGCCAGGCCGCTGTTGCCGGGTAGCTAAACGATGTCTTGCGTAGACGGTGTTCACCGGCCGCAGGTACTGTCGTTTGAGGGCGTCCAGTGCCCCTTCGTAGGTCGGCAGGTCCCGGATAAAGGAGTAAACTTTGGGGGTTACCCTCGAGAGTAGGATTCTGTGCATAACGGCGGGTTCAGTCGCACGAAGCTCCGCCAAGTACGATTGGAAGCATGCAAGCCAGTGTTCAAAAGCGAGAGCTGCGTCAGGGTCTTGAGGGTCCAAATCCAACCGGTCCGGACGCAAAACGGGTTCCATGTTTTAAAACTTCCAGTCAATAAAATTGATGCACCATCAATAACTCACTCTGAGACGTAGGCGAGATATCGGCTTTTATTGACTGGAAGAAAGAACCAGGAGTGAGTGTCTATCATACAAGGTCCTGGAGACTGAGGCCGAGTGTCAGGCCGCAGGTCTCCTTTATACAGGGGCCTGTGGGAGGAGCCACAGGAGCAGTCAGCAGGGGCGTGTCCCGACAGGCACATAGTTCACCACACCTCATTACACCACTAAAAGTCCAGGCCCCCTGAAGGGCCAGCCATTCACATCCAGGAGGTTTTCCTTTAGCAAGTTAGTACTCGGGATTCGCCTAATGTAATACGTGAGCTGTCTCAAAGAACTGAGAGTAGGTAGAGACCTCTACCTGCACCAATATCCCTTGTCCATTTTTGTAGCTTCATTAAAGATTTTTCTAAGACTTGAAGCTTTCTCAGAAGCCTTACACTACCAAAAGAGCCTTCTGAGCTCTCTCAGAAACCTGTTTTCAAAGAAATAAGATCATCCAATCTTACAGCCAAAAAAAAGGGAAGCTATTCAAGGTAACACTCACAGAATGCTGGAAAAACTCAGCAGGTCAAGCAGCAACTATAAAGATGAAGAAACAGTTGATGTTTCGTGCCGAGACCCTTCTTTAGGAGTGGAAAGGAAGTAGGAAGATGCCAGAATAAAAAGGTGGAGAGAGGGAAGGAGGATAGTTTAGAAGATGGGAGGTGAAGCCAGGTTGGTAGGAAAGATAAAGAACTGGAGAGGAGAGAGGAGCATAGGAGAAGGGATGGAGGAGGTGATAGGCAGGTGAAGAGAAGTAAGATATCAGAGTGGTAAGTAGAAGAAAAGGGGTAGGAGAGGGAATTTTTTTTTGAGAGAAAGAAATCAAAATTTATGCCACACACTCAAAATGCTGAAGGAACTCAGCAGGCTAGGCAGCATCTATGGAAAAGAGTAAACATTCGACATTTTGGGCATAGGCGATTTATCATACCATCAGGTTGGAAGCTACCCCGATGGAATATAAGATGTTGTTCCTTCACCCTGAAGGTGGCCTCATCTTGGCACAAGAGGAGGCCATAGTCTGACATGTCAGAACAAGAGTGGGAATGAGAATTAAAATGTTTGGCCACTGGGAAGCTCTGCTTTTGGTGGATGGAACGGAGGTGCTCAATGAAGCGATCCCCTAATTTACAATGTATCTCATCAGTGGAGAGGAGACCATATCGGGACCACTGGAACATAGTCGACACCAACAGATTCACAGGTCAAATGTTGCTGCATCTGGAAGGACTGCTTGAGGCCCTGGACGTAGGTGAATGGGCAGGTGTAGCACTTTGGTCATGGCCTGTAGGGAATGTAGCTGTTACAAGTAACTAGGCAAGATCATCTCTTGATTAGTAGCTTCTGAATTTATTTTCACTGTACGCTGGTTCAGACAGTTGTTCATTTACATCTCATCAGCATTTTTCACTAATTATAAGCGCTGAATAAAAAAAACTATACAATTTTATAATTACTAGAATTAACAACAACATACCTTATAGGACACTCTACCCTGTTTGTAAACTGTATCTAGAAGGCTAATATTGATGAACACAAAATTCATAATATACAGTATGCTCTCTTGTTACAAAAATACTGTAGATTCAATCCAAAATCCTGTGTTTAAAATATTTAGCTACAACAGGCTACATATGGTGTCAATAATTAACTCTTAGCTTAAGCTTTTGACATTATTGACAAATAATCAGTTGGATCATATATCACTGGTGTTATTTTTCATATTTGACAACATTCCTTCCAAGAGTTGATTTGAAACAATTTGTTTCCTTGACGTTTAAAGATTTGGGAGTGACATTTTCAATAATTGTAGGAAGAAAGGTGATTGAATTGCCAACAGGGTTATGTTAGGCAAAGCTGACAATTATTAATTAAATCATGCAAAGACAAGTAAGTAGCAGCAAATGTGAACAGAAGTAAAAATAAACAAAAGATTTTCTTTATTTTCTTATAGCTAACGAGCAAAATGATTGGAATTTTGTGCTGAAATATCACTAATTTAACACAGAACTGCCAGCATTTTCCAGTGCAAATGCACTAATTTGGGAATTCCCCATATTCACATAAAGATGTTAAAATATTGTCAAACGTTTTCCTGGTGCTCTCTTCTGCTGCCTCCTCACTGAGTGCACTGGCAAAATATAACAGTTGTGGAAATGACTGAACCCTTCTGCTGAGGAATCTACTAGCAGAATCTGCACGATTTTAGATTTGGCAATTAGCTTGTTGTACCAAAACCCTCCCCACTGCAGTAATCCTCATGTGATGGCATTCACCCTCGCTACAGTGCTTCGTTGATGAGGGTCGAAATGCCTTTCGTGAGGAAGTAGAATCAGTAACTTTATTCATACCAGGATGATGCATCAAGTGTAAGCAGCTTGACACTGGCAGGAAATTCTACATTAAGAAATATTTATTCAGTATGCAATGCTGTTCATTGCTTTTGAAAATCAATTTAAAAATCTGATCAGCTCATAAACAATTGGATTTGAGATATTTAGATGATAATACATCATTTGTTCATGGATATCTATGTTTACTGGACAAATCATTGTTTTTGATGACCTTTATTTGTCACATGGATATTGAAGCATCGAAACATAGAGTGAAATGTATCATTTTGTGACAGTGGCCAACACCATCAGAGGATTGTGCTGGGGGCTGCTCGCAAGTGTTCCCATGCTTCTGACGCCAATGCAGCATGCCCACAATTCACCCGTATTACCCTAGCTCACACCTTTGGAAAGTGAGAGAAAACCGGAGCCCCCAGAGGAACCCCACGTGATCACAGGGTGAATGTACAAACCCCTTACAGACAGCGGCAGGAAATCGGCGATCGCTGCCATTGTAAAGTGATTGCAATAACCATAATGTCACTGTGCACTGCTAAACTATAAGACCACAAGAGCATAAGATGCAATGGCAGAATAAGGCCAGGTGGTCAATCGTCTGCTCTGCCCCTCATCATGGCTGATCCAACTTTCCCTCCCAGCCCCATTCTCCTGCCTTCTCCCCGTATCCCTTCATGCCCTGATCAATTGAAAATCTATTAATCTCTGCCTTAAATATACGAGGGGTGATTGATAAGTTCGTATCTCATCTCCTTCTACCTTAGGCCACAAACTTATCAATCACCCGGTGAGTTATTAACTTCAAACCTTCTGCATAATCACTCAGTTGACCTGCGCGTGCATGTAAGAGCTGTACGACTCAACTCCTTCTACCTTAGGCCACAAACTTATCAATCACCCATCTGTGGACACTTTCTGGAGGTCCATGATCCGTATGCTCCACGACCACTGGACTAAGTGTGTAAATGTAGGAGGGGACTATGTTGAAAAGTAAATGTGCTAGGTTTTCTGAAATTGACTCCTTCTACCTTAGGCCATGAACTTATCAATCACCCCTCGTACATGACTTAGCCTCCAAAGCTGCCTGTGACAATGAATTCCACAAATTCACAACTCTGCCTAAAAAAGGATTCCTTCTCATCTCAGTTCTAAAAGATTACCCCTGTATTCTGAGGCTGTGTCCTCTGGTGTTAGACTCTCCCACCACTGGAAACATCCTCCCACTTCCACTCTATTGAGGCCTTTCAACATTTGATGGGTTTCAATGAGGTCACCACTTATTCTTCTGAATTCCAGTGAATACAGGCCCAGAGCCATCAAATGCAATTCACATGACAAGCTGTTCACACCTGGAATCATTTTCATGAAACTCCTTTGAAGCTCTCCCGTGTCATCAGATCCTTTATTAGGTAAGGGGCCTAAACTGCTCACAATACTCCAAGTGAGGCCTCACCAGTGCTTTACAAAGCCCTAACGTTACATCCTTGCTTTTATGTTCTAGTCCTCTTGAATTGAATGCAAACATCACATTTACCTTCCTTGCCACAGACTCAACTTGCAAATTAACCTTTAGGGAATCCTGCACAAGGACTTCCAAGTTCCGTTGCACCTGAGATTTTTGTATTTTCTCTCCATTTAGAAAAACAGTCTACCCTTTCATTTCTTCTACCAAAATACATGACCATACATTTCCCGTCACTGTATTTCATCTGCCACATCTTTGCCCATTCTCCTAATCTGCCTAAGTCCTTGTGTAGCCTCTCTACTTCCTCAAAACTACCCGCAAACTTTGCAACAAAGCCATCAATTCCATCATCCAAGTAATTGACATATAACATAAAGAGTAGTAGTCCCAACACAGTGCCCTGTAGAACACCACTATTCACCAACAGCCAACCAAAAAAGCCTCCCTTTGCTCTCATTCTTTGCCCCTTGTCAATCAACCATTGCTTTATCCATGCTAGAATTTTTCTTGTAATACCATGAGCTTGTAGCTTGTTAAGTGGCCTTATGTGTGGCACCTTGTCAAAGGCCTTCTGAAAATCCAACTACACAATATTAACCAATTATCCTTTGTCTGTCCTGCTTGTTATTTCTTCAAAGAATTCCAACAGATTTGTCAGGCAAGATTTCCCCTTGTGGAATCCACGCTGACTACGGCCTATTGTATCACATGCTTCCAAATACCCTAACACCACATCTTTAACAATCGATTCCAACATCTTCCCAACCACTGAGGTCAGACTGACTGGCTTTTCATTTTATTTCTTCTGCCTCACTCCTTTCTTGAAGAGTGGGGTGCCATTTGCAATTTCCAGTCTTCTGGATCATTCCAGAATCTAGTAATCCTTGAAAGATCTTTACTAATGCATCCACAATCTCTTCAGCTACCTCTTTCAGAACCCTGGGGTGTTCACCTTCTCATCCTGGTGACTTATCTATCTTCAGACCTTTCAGTTTCCTAAGAAGTTCCTCCCAAATAATGGCAACTTCACACATCTCTGCCCCCTAACACTCTTGCCCTTCCAGCATACTACTAGTGTCTTCCACAGTGAAGACCGATACTCAGTGCTTATTCAGTACATTGGCCATTTCTTTCTTCCCCATTACTACATCTGCTGCATCATGTTCCAGCAGACTGATACCCACTCTCACCTCTTTTTTACACTTAATGTATCTGAAGAAACTTTTGGTATCTTCTTCAATATTATTGGCTAGCTTACCTTCATATTCCATCTTTTTCTTCTTAATGACTTTTTTAGTTGCCTTCTGCTGGTTTTTAAAAACTTCCCAATCCTGCAGCTTCCCACTCAGTTTTGCCCTGTTATATGCCCTCTCTTTGGCTTTTATTTTGGCTGTGACTTCTCTTGTTAGCCATGGGTTGTGTCATCTTCCTCTTTAGGATGTATATATCCTGCACCTTCCAAATTGTTTCCTGAAATTGCAGCCATTGCTGCTCCGTTGTCATTCCTCTCATGCCTCTGTAATTCCCTTTACTCCACTGTAATACTGATACATCTGACTTTAGCTTCTCTTTCTCGAATTGCAGGGTGGAATCTATCATATTATGATCACTTACCCCTAAGGGTTCTTTTGCCTTAACCTCTCTAATCAATTCCGGTTCATTGCACAACACCCAATCCAGAATAGCTGATCCTCTAGCGGGCTCAACCACGAGCTGCTCTAAAAAGCCATCTCATAGGCATTCTAGAAAATCTCCCCCTTGGGATCCAGCACAAAGCTGATTTTTCAATCTTCCTGCATTTTGAAATCCTCTATGACTATTGTAACGTTGCCCTTCTGGCATGCATTTTCTATCATAATTTGTAGACCACATCCTTACGACTATTTGGGGGTCTGTATACAACTCCCATCAGGGTCTTTTTACCCGTGCATTTCTTTAACTCTACCCACAATGCTTCAACACCTTCCGACTCCTCATTCTAATGATTTCAGGGGTTTTTTCTGCCAGTAGAGCCATGCCTCCCCCTCTGCCTACCTGCCTGTCCTTTCAACATAATTCTACCTTGGAATCTACCTTACTTCATATACTGTGCACAGTCAAATATAACACCTTCAGGCCTGTATTCACCCCTTTCAGTTTTGTCACCCTTTTACATTGCAACTCATCCTGCGGATCACAACTTTGCCCTACCATCAGCCTCTCCTTGCTAAAAGTCTGACTACACACTGCCTCCATTTGTAATCCAACTATCTCATCTTCAGCACTGTCACTCCAGTTCCCAACCTCCTGCCAACTCAGTTTAAACCCTTCCGAACAACTCTCGTAAGCCTGCCTGTAAGGGTCTTGGTCCTCCTCAGGTTCAGGTGTTACCGAACCCTTTTGTACAGGTTATACCTTCCCCAGAAGAGATCCCAATGATCCATAAGTCTGAACCCCTGCCCCATAAAAGTGGATAGGCCATTTGACCCTTTGTACAGTAACTACTGAATATGGCCTCAGTACCACCTCTTATTCTTCATTCCCTTAATATATAACTATTTATCAGTCTCTTTCTTGCATATACTCAGTGACTGAGATTCCACAGTCATCTTAAGCAGAGAATTTCTGCTGGTTGAGGAAATTTCTTCTCATCTCTGCCCTCAATGCTGAGACTATGACCTCTAGTTTCAGACAGGGAAAGCTCTGCTTCTAAAAAGAATTCTATTTGCCTTGGTAATATCACCTCTCACTCTTCAAAATTCAGGTGAGCACTGGCCCAGTCTGGTTAATTTGCCCTCATATAACAAACCCCCATGGTAGAAATGAACTGGTTGAATCTTTGCTGCACTGCTCTGTCTGGACATGAAACTGTTACAGCTTTCAATTCCGGTGCCGTTCTGTCTCTGTAATACAATGAAACGTGTGGTATTTCTCCCACAGTCCAAAGATGTAATGGGGGGAGGGGGTGGGTAGATTAATTTGTCATTGTAAATTGCCCTGTGATTAGGTTAGGGTTACTTGGGTTTGTGGAATCACAAAGAGCTGGAACTGTCTACTTAGCATTGTATCGATAAATAACTAAATACATTTCCTCATTAGATAGGTAGACTATACCTGGGCACTACAATTCAGTTGTTAGTGTGCACTTGGTTCTGCCAATGTAGAGGTGATCAAATCAGGAGCGCCAAGTACAGTAGATGAGATTGGAGGAGCTGCAAATGAACCTTTGACTCATCTGGAAGGACTTATCTGCCCCATTAACTCCGTTTATATTTATGCATTTTGTGGCTTCCATAATAGACTTAAAAAAATTTACTATTTCTTAAAGTTCAAAGTAACACTTATTATCAAAGTACATAGATGTCACCTTATACCACCATGAGATTCTTTTTCCTGTGCAGATATAGTAATGAGCAAATCTATAGGACGGTAACTGAAACCAGGATCAATGAACATCAAACTGGGCAAACACAAATATAAATAAATAGTAATGAATAACAAACATGAAATAAAAGGATATAGAATCCTTAAAGTGAGACCATTGGTTGTGGGAACACCAGACATAGAATGAGGGTTGTATCACTTCTTGGTCAAGAACACAATGGTCGACGGGTAGTAACTGTTCTTGAACACAGTGGTGCAAGTCCTGAGACACTTGTACCTTCTACCTGATGGCAGCAGCAAGAAAAGAGCACGGCCTGGGTGGTGAGAATCTTTGATAATGGATTTTCTACAGCAACATTTCATGTAGATGTGCTCAATGGTTGTCCTGTGAGGTACTGGGCTGAATGCACTACTTTTTGTAGGATTTTCCACTCAAAGGCATTGGTGTTCCCACACCAGGCCCTAATCCACTTTGAAAGTTTTCAGGCAGTTTCAGAGGCAGCTGCAGGCATCTGGCCACTTTACTTCCAGTGGTACAGCGCTCAATCCAGTCAACAGCAGATCAAAGATGTTCTAAACGCATCATTAGAGGATCAGCAAGAGACACGTTGTTATCTACCTTATGCAGTCAAGCAAATGACTCATCAATAGCAAGCGATGCTTGAAAACATTGTTCGAAATATTCTGCTTGTCTTTGCACCATTGCTTCTATATTAATGAAAGTGTTGTGCCACAAACATTCAGTATTGAGGATATTCCTGATAGTAAACTACAGATTATACAACATCATAGAAACTTGTTCTTGTTACCACAGTCTTATCTGCCTTGCTGAGCTTGGTATCTCAGAGTTTATGCTGGACAGTCATTTTGATGTTTTTAGCTGTCTCTTTAGATACTCTCATGCTACCTTAAAGGCAGGCCTCACTGAGATAATGGTCAGTCATCTTTCCACACCAGTCCTGATGCATATGTCTGCTGGGACTAAGGGTAGTGAATGCAGTTGCGTTTCTGTGGAGGTGCAGCATACTTCATTGGATTTCACATCAATTGCTATTAGCTGGTTGCTCAACTTCTCAGCAAATGATCGGACAGATCAGGCTGACCACTCTAAGCCATGGTTACTGGCAGGACCAAAGGCAACAAAGTTAAGTGTCCAGTCTGCATACTTTTCAGACTGAGGAATTGAGGATCATGTAAATGTATCATCCCTACTTCCTTTCTTTAGTCACAACTTATCCCTTTCCTTTTCTTATTTGAGATACACTGAAACTACAGTGGTTAAATTACCGGACGAATGATCCAAATATCTGAGTTCAATTCCTCTTATACAAAATTCAGTCAATAACTGGAATTTGGGGGAAAAAGAACAATTAAATCTGGAAATGATCACAGAAGTCACTGAATTTTATAAAAGCCACCATTTCAAGTAAGTGAAACTACTATGCACTGCACTACCATCAATCAATTTCACACACAAAGTTAAGATGCTGTGTATAATTTGGATAACACAGAGCACAGCAGGAGTTGATGCTTTTGGGGGTTGGGGCGGGCAGTAGCACACGTGTGGTGGAAGGCTACCTTACCCTAAGTGATGATAATTTGAGTTTTGCTGCTGAGTTTGGCAAGCCTGGACTGACACCTTGCCCTACTGTCCTGTTTATTATTTATTGTAATGCCTGCACTGTTTTTGTGCACTTTATGCAGTCCAGGTCTGTAGTCTAGTGTAGCTTTCTCTATGTTCTTCTTTTTATTACGTAGTTCAATCTAGTTTTTTATACTGTGTCATGTAACATCATGGTCCTGAAAAATGTTGTCTCATTTTTACTATGCACAGTACCAGCAGTTATGGTCGAAATGACAATAAAAGTTGACTTGACTTGACTTGAGAAGAAAGCAGATAAACAACAAAGTGCATGGGCACATCATAAAACTCATCCACATTCGATGAGGAGACTGTATTCTTTGTCACTGGAGCAGGGCTGTGCACATAGCATGGATACCATCCTTTCCAATGTGGCCTCTTCCAGCAGCGTGAATGTGGACTCCACCATGATATGGTTATCTCTGCTTCCGTAATATCATCAGAGGTTGTGTTTCAGTGGAAAGCCAGACAGCCAGCACCATTTTTCAAAGTAGCATTTTGCAGAGTGGCTACCAGCCCGACAATCTAGTCATCAACAAGACAGGCTACTTTATGACTTCCACAGTTCCCAACTCTGTCTGCCAGTTTTTTTTCACTCTGCAGAGCCTCTGCTCATTATCTCAGTTGTGACTTCTGCTAAGAAGAAGCCCTGATAAAGTTACTCACACCTGGAAGCAACAGATTTGAGCTCCAGACCTTGTGTCACCAATGACACCCTTCAGCCAGCCAGAATACTACTCAAAGAGCACTGAAGCATTGTGTACAATTAGAAGCAAATAAAATGCCTAGAATTTCAGTAGCTACCAATAGACTATGAAGATGAAATGCTCAGAATTCTTAGAAGCCTAAGAAGCATCTCCATGGAGAAAAAAATAGGAAAATATTTCAGGCCAATGACTTTTTACTCAGTTCTGAATAAAAAAAATTTAAAAAGGGTTATCAGCCAGAAACATTGATCCATCTTTCCCTTGCCGCAGATGCTTCCTGAATTACTGAGTGTTTACAACATTTTCTGTTTTCCTGTTTTTATTTCAGATGCGCAGCCCTTTGAGAAATAAACCGTCGACTGCCATGAACACTTGTCAATAACATTGTGCCTAACTTTCATGTTTCCAAGTGTAATATCATTTCTGTATGGGACAAGAGTTACAGAAGATATGCATTGACAGAGTAATACCAAACTGGCTGAAGAATGCCTAACTGAAAGCCCCTACGTTTTGTAATATTGCACAAAGGCTACATACCTTTGCATTGGGCATGAAGGTATGCAAGTGTATCAACCTGTAGTTCTTGGGTAAGAGGGTAAATTAACTTATAAAGGCTGTAAATAGTGACAGCCCAGCAAAGAAACAGTTGGAAAGTATACTACAGTAATTTTCCAAATAATAAAGTGCAAAGAATTGCTTTTTCTCTCCAGGGGTTCACTCTGCTTCAATTATGTAGTTGTATCGGACAGCTTACAATCTAACACAAAATGGTGATAAATATGATCTAGCAATTAACCCTTATGCATTATCTGTGTGCTTCTCTACCTAGTCACCAAGTACGTCCATGCAATTTATATCTATGTGATGTTCTCTCAGGTCTAATTAAATAATGAAACACATCATGTGCAAACAGAAATTTTTAATTATTCGGTAACACAAGTACCCAGGGATGGTAATAAGCCTTAATAGTAATATAAAGATAATAATTATATGTTTGACATCTAATTATCATCTTTAATTGCAAGAACACAAGCACGCAAAGTTGTTTCACTAGTTTCAAAAAATCCAAAGATGCAATAAAACAAATATTGAGTGCAATTCTGGATAAAAATATTATTCCTTAGGTGACTAATAAGCTATTATAGGCCTCAAGTGTAGTCTATATGCTTATAATTACATACGTGTCCATAAACATATTTTACTAAAATGTTGCAAATGACAAGCAATAAAATATTAACATAAGACCTGAAAGCAGTATAATAAGGATAGCAACATTTCCCAGAAGAAATGTAATACTTTGCCAAACTCTTCGAAGTCTGCGAATCTGTCACCCAAACTTTGATATTCTGTCACCCAGGAAGTATTTTTTGCTGACATGGGAGTTGGTTTTCTTCAGCAAAACCAATACTTTCAGTAGAGGTGTTAGGATAAATATTTCATAACCACAATGGTTTTGAATAGCAAATAAATACGTATGAGTTTCATAGTTATATTTATCAACATAGAACAACCAGACAATGAAGAATCTGTCATCTGAGCTGATAATCTAGTTCTTACAAAATGGGTCAAGGCTTCTACTGCCCCAAGATTGCTGGCTTCCTGACCCGTCACATGCTGTCTTTTGCTGAGAGGCTAGATCCCAGCTCATAAATGAGGCAGAGTGTAGTGTGGCACAAAACATGACACCTCCAAGAATATGTAACAGGCTGCCCTGACAAAACCGCCTTGACAGCCGATGTGGTCCTAACCCAAGGCTCACCAGTTGTCAAAGCTGTTACTGTTATTGAAAGTGTGTGAATGCCTTTGACATTCACAAACATTCAAAGTCATTCAGGATGCGGTAAAAATAAAAATTCAAAAACAAATACATATTATAAATATTAAAAGATGCGTGCTTAAAAAGTAATTAAGAACATTTAAGCAATTTATTTAAATGAAATTAAAAGCGACAGTTACCTTTCCCTTTGAGGCGGATTTCTCCGTTCATTTTACTGGGAGAGCTGCAACTGCTTCAGGTTTACTCTGTGATGAATCCGTTAGTGTAGTGTGTGTGCCAAAGACCCAGCAATCAGGAATACAGACAGACAGACAGACTTTATTGATCCCGAGGGAAATTGGGTTTCGTTACAGTCGCACCAACCAAGAATAGTGTAGAAATATAGCAATATAAAACCATAAATAATTAAATAATAATAGGTAAATTATGCCAAGTGGAAATAAGTCCAGGACCAGCCTATTGGCTCAGGGTGTCTGACACTCCGAGGGAGGAGTTGTAAAGTTTGATGGACACAGGCAGGAATGACTTCCTATGACGCTCAGTGTTGCATCTCGGTGGAATGAGTCTCTGGCTGAATGTACTCCTGTGCCTAACCAGTACATTATGGAGTGGATGGGAGACATTGTCCAAGATGGCATGCAACTTGGACAGCATCCTCTTTTCAGACACCACCGCCAGAGAGTCCAGTTCCACCCCCACAACATCACTGGCCTTATGAATGAGTTTTTTGATTCAGACTGTTGCTATCCCAGTAATGAACTTATTTGCAAGTAGATCTGGGAGGAATTCAGCGTAGATCTGTCCCAGTAAAGGGATAATGCCAGCGGCATCATTACTAGAAGTTTATCCATCTACAATTTGCAATAAATGAATTGGGAGAACCATTGCAACTTCAAAATAAATAATTCAAATGAACAAAAATTAGTTCAATGAACAGCTGTGATGAGAAACACTTAGTGTTTTCCATTACAGATATACCGGAATAAAATAATGATGCTCAGAACTCCAAACCAATCTCTTTTCACTGAGGATCTCCTGTCCAAAATGCCACAGTTTAGTTCAGTGACTCAATGATTTCAGTGAAAGAGGTATAAATCTGTCCATTTAATTCGTGACAGTCCATGGTGGATGCATTGAATGCTGAACATATTGTATTAAAAATTTTGAAAACTTATTCTGTAGAATTTAAAATCAGAAAATGAAAGCTTACATCAAAGTAATTTTTAAAAATAACTATTATCAAGAGTTAGTTTATTAACTAAAAAATGTACATCTCCTGCCACACTGTGGCAAAGTAGAATTATTGCACGTCTAAAGACACAAATGTAGAAATTGGATTTCATTTATGTTGTGGTATAATGTACTTCTATGTTTATCTAGAAGTGATAGAGGAACGTACAAAAAATTACATTGGTTTAATTTAACTTTAAGTAAATCATTACAGATTCTGCATCCCTCTTCCTTCAATAAAACCATGTCAGTGCATTTCTTTTATAGTTCCTTCAGGAAATGTTTGCAAACTTTGCATCTATCATATCATTCTAACACTGTCTGTTAGGTTGAAGTATTATTTTCAAAGCAAGGGGCTCAAAGACCTCAGGGAGCCATCTCAAGGGGAGGATTGCAGAGAATAGGCACTGTGAACAGTTCAGTGAAATGAGAGAAATAGAATGCTTATCAATGATCAGAATGGAGCCCAGAACTTTACATAGGCTTGTTCCTAGTGCCAACGCCAGCAGTGTATTTGTGGACCTAACCAGAATTTAACAACGGTAGCTGAAGCACCTGGCAGTTTTCAGTGAGGACACCTGTCTCACACTTTCTAATGTCTGTGTTGGCATTGACTTGTATAATGTCCAAATAATGGTATTGGGAAGGTGGAACAAAGGCAAGGCGAGGAACTGTTGATATAACTTTATATTTAGTTATTGGCAGTCGGACAGCCCAGTTAGAAAGCCTCGGTAACTCCATTTCTTCCTCAAGCTCTGCGGCTGCTCATCATGTAGCTCCTGGCAAGGGCTGAACCTGCTGGTGGAAAGATTATGCAGCACCAGCAAACCACCACAAATTATTACACTCTGACAAGGCTCCACCAGAACACTCGGGGCAGCCGATGCAACTTTTCCTTGTACCGTGGCTATATCTATGTGACAAAATGGTTTTCATCATAAGTATGGTGCCTGCATATGTAAGTGCACGGAAGTCATTAGCCAACTTACTAGAAGATAAGACATTATGAGGCTTATCGGTGCTGTAAATGCAAGCAGTCTTTTTCCACAGAGGGTGGTTGAAACTAGAATTAGAGGTCATGGGTTAAGGGTGAAAGGTGAAATGTTTAAGGGGCAATTAAGGGGGCATTTCTTCACTCGGGGGTGGTGAAAGTGCGGAATGAGCTGTCAGCAGAAGTGGTGGATGCACGTTCAATTTTAAAAATTTAAGAGAAATTTGGATAGGTACGTGGATGGGAAAAGTATGGAGAGTCCCAGTCCAGGTGCAGGTCGATGGGAGTAGGCGGAACAATCATCTGGCATGGACCATGTGGGCTGAAGGGCCTGTTCTGTGCTGATGTCGTTGATATTTAATATTCGAGTAATATTGTAAAAATATTGTTCAATTAACCACTCTTTGTTGTTTACATAATGCACTATGGGTTTATACGTGAAAATGCGTGAATAGGATACGCCGTTACGCCACTATGTCATAACTGCACACCTTACTAAAACAAAAACAAAGAGTGCACATCTATCCCAGTCTCCTGAGCTTTTTCCCTTTTGATTAATTTCTGAAGTTACAAAACATAACAGTAGTGTTCTACAACAGTGACTCTATGAATGCCTTCACATTGAGCAATGACAGCTCAAATGGTACAACAAACCATTACAAAATGAGTCAACCAAGACAACTGCCAGCAGACTGGAGAGTGGCAAACTTGACACCTGACACATTAGGTGGGCATAAAGAGTGGAATCACGTTTGGTTACAGTGCCATTATTTTTAGCCGCTGACCAATGGAGTCGGACACAAAAAGGTTCATGGTGTGGTGACCTTTATACTCGATGGCAATACAGTCATAAGTCTGATCTGAGGTTGGAGCTGTGGGTGGGATATATGGCAGGAGAAGGAAACATCACTGTAAATGCCCCACATAGTTTCTTTTCAAGGCTCAAATAGGATACTTACTCTCTGAAGATCCTGGACTCATATTGAGAGCTCTTCTTCCCTTCTCCTCATTCTCCAAATAGTTTATCCTCTGTGCATCCCTCTGCTTATCCTGTTCCTGTCATGATCTATTCCAAGGGGAAAGGCCACTAATGTAGCTATCTGTGATAGGAACTGATTTCTGTAAAAACTTTTAAATCTGGACAAAATCCTTCTTCACACATTGCAATAACTCCTTGATGACACAAGTGACTTAAAATAATTCGAGACACCACCAAATGGTTCAGAATCAGAACCAGAAGCAGGTCTATAAATACTGTTATGAAATTGTTTTGCAGCAACAGTACAGTGCAATATATAAAATATCACTATAGTTTACAATAAATAATTAATGGAGCAAAAAGAGAGCAAAATTTTTCATGGATGGTTCTGTGTTCTGGTAATGATATTTTAAACCAGAACTTTGTGAGAACTAGAGAACCGGCTCTCTTAGAGCGAGTATTGAGGAAAGAGAAAGAAATGATTAATGATCATATTAGGAAAGAGTGACGGTGACGCGATCAAACTTTTCATTAAGATGGACAGTGGAGAAAAAGAAGCAGAAACAAAGGAACAAAGGAAACAAGGAGGTGAAGTGAGAAATTGCTCTGAAAGATTGGGTAACCTTTACTAAATGCATAGACACAGATTGGCAATGGATAATATTGTTTTGAAAATGTATACATGGATTAGAACAATTATTCATTCCTGTCTGGCAAAAATAATAGTTAGGATTAGAGGGCTTAGGAAAGAAATTAGGGAGAGCCTGAGATCCAAAAAGGAGACATAACATTGGCAAAAAGGGCAAAGGGCAGCAGACCGAAGGACGAAAAGTAGGTTAGAAATCAGCAATGGAAGGTATACAAAAAAATTAAGGGGTAGATGAGAGTAAGTTTATAGAGAACATTAAAATCTGACTGATTTTAACAGTTAGAGGAGGTGAACGTTGGTCTGCAACAGCCAAGAATAGGGATAATTATAATTGAGAACAAAGAATAGCACAACAATTGGATACATAGTTTAGCTCTGACTTCACAGTAGCATGACACTATGGTATTGCTTGGGTATCAGAGTTCAATTCCGTCATCCTCTGTAAGCATGTTTCTACATTCTTCCCCTGCACACTCATATTGTTCCACCAGGCGCTCCTGTTTCCTCTCACAGTCCAAAGATGTACTGGTTAGTGGGTTAACTGGTCATTGTCAATTGTCCGGTGGTTAGGCTAGTGTTAAAATCGGTAGGTTGCCCAGCAACACAGCTTGGTAGGCCAGCAGGCCCTGCTCCATGCTGTATCTCTAAATAAAATAAATAATCCCCCAAGCGGCTATTAAGAGGGAGGAACGGAAGTAAAACAGTAAAAAAATGCAAAGGAAGTTAATATGATAAAGGCTGACAAATCTCCAAGAATTGAGAATTTATACCCTAGAATATTAAAGCACTAGGCCATCTTGGGTAATGCATTCAGAGCTCGCAGTGTGACAGCCTCTGCGTGACTGGATGAGCACTTGGCACAGCATCAGTACAGAGCCCGCAAGTGACCCTAAGCTACTGATAATCTGTCACTTCTGTTCACCATCCCAAAACACAGAAGCAGAAGCAGAAGTAGGCCACAGGCTTCACAAGCCTGCTCGGGAAAAAGCTATAGTGGCGCTCCGGTTGGGAGGAGGGGGGTGCGTAGTCGACAGCCCGCCCCAGCATTCCTAGTGGACAGCGCTATTTATTGTTCTTGTTTTAAAATGCTTTTGTGGGATTATGGTGGGATGTTCGTTCATTTATTGCTACATTTTATGGTTTTATGGTTGTGGGTCACCCTGACTGTAATAACCACCTCACCCACTTGTGCATGACTGACTCACCGGGTCAGAGTGCTCAGTCTGGTTTTGTGCTTGTTGCAATGACGACGTCAGTTGAGAAAAGTGAGCTTTTCTCAACTGTCATCATGGACCAAATGCTCGCCATATTGGTGTCAGGAGTGGAATTAGAGATTGAAGAGCTACGATATTGTTCGGAGCACCTTAAAACCCATGGAATAAGTCGAAGGCCTGGGCAGTATGCCTCCCCCAGACTGCAGGAAGACAGGATGCTGACCCAGAGGGAGGAACTGGGAATTGAGCATTATGCCTTCCCAGGGAACCCCAATAGGGTGAGGGTACCCAGGCTCCCCACCCTGGGGACACAGTGGAGCACATCATTTACCTCCCTTGTGGCCTGCACCGGGGAACCCAAGATACCAGAGCCATGAGAGGACGGACAACATGGCAGACACCACAGAGCAAGACGAAGACTAACGGGCCTCAGCAATTCATGTCAAAAGGTCCACCCTGAAGCTCCCCAGCTACAACAGTGCCAGCAGCCTGGGGCCTTAGTTAGTGCAAGGCAAACTTGCCACATGGCTCAACGGGCTCTCCTGCTGGGGGGTGACGACCTGTGAGTCCTCCTGGCCTAACGCCGGCTGAGTGACTCGTAGCGGAGCTGGAGCGTTGTTTCGGCCATTGCTGGAAGCAGTAAGGGGAGACCTGGGCAGCATGCGGCGCCGTGTGCAAGAAAGCCCGAGGGTGATCACAGCAGATCTCCGCCACTGTGCTCGGCGTGGCTTCCCGCAGCCCGGAAGGAGCTTGCCCTCCATGCATCAGTAAAGGCTCCGATGCCACAGAGCCTTCAGCAGCATGCTTGCCTAACATCACCATCGTCACTGGCTGAGGAGGAGAGGGCAGAAGCAGTTCCAGCCCCAAAGGCACTCCAGCGTCACCCTGCACGCTGTGAGCCCATGGCGGAAGACAAAACTGATGAGTAGGAAGCCACGAGACAGGTTTGACTAGCGTTGCGCCAGCCCCACCACGTGCCATGGAGCGACCTGCTACCGGTGTGGCGAGGCAAGGCATGCCGTCCGGACTGCCCTGCACCAGCGCCACGATAAAACCCTGCGCAGCCGTCGGGAAACGCCGAGTGGGCAGTGCCAACTGAGACCGTCAGCAGAACCCCTCTGTTGTCGCCATTTGGGTGAAAAGCAAGGCTTATACATGAACTGTGTGGTGGAGGGCATCGGATGGCGTGCGTTGGCGGACACGGGATCAACCGTCACCATCATCCACCTGGGTGTCCTCCCCAACACAGACTGGCCATCCCCTCCTGGGTGGACAATGATGACGGTCCAGCTGGATACGTTCACCGGCGACAATGTGGTGATGAGAGGGTGGCGCATCGCGGTGGTATAAACACAGTGGAGCACGAGGCGTGACTAGCTGACAGTAGAGAGTCCTGAATCAGTGCTGAAGCCGTGGCCCTTCGGCAGGGCAGCTCCAGGAAGTGGACCCAGCGGGGGCAGTAACAGCCACCACCGGTCTCACAACAGCCCGCCGCAGTGCGGCACACCCCACAGTGGCCCAACACAACACAGTGGAACCAGGGGCGAGTGGTGGTGGCAGCCGGCAGCCAGGTAGACCATTGACCAACAGCTGTGCAGCAGACAGGTGAGCGATCCTGTGTTTGCTCGGGTGAGGGGACGGCGAGTGTGGGACAGCAGCCGGAGTCGGCAAAGGTCTCCTCCCTGGATCCAGAGAGCAAAGCCCTACACTCACAGTCTGGCACGCTGGAGATGCACAACGGGTTGCTGTTCCAGTGGTCGCCATTTTCCAATGACAGACATCTCCGGGGGCTCTGCGGCCTGGTGCTGCAGTCGGTATATGGGCTGGTGGCGGCCAGCCATTTTGTAGTCACAAAGACATTGGGCACACTGTGGCCTGGGTACAGGCAGGATGCGGAGATGTTCGTGCACTGCTGTGACGCTTGCACATCCCAGAAAGGGCCAGGCCGAAGGTCCCGGGGGCCAATGCAGCAGTACGTAATGGGGACCCTGGTATGGGTCTACTGCCTCACCCAGAAGGGACATTCCACCCAAGCTTTGAAGCCATTGGAAGGGCCTGAGAGAGGTGCTTGACCGCATCTTCGATGTGGTATAACGGGTATGGTTGCCTGAGCAGTGACTGGCAGTCGTGCAGCACCGGGTCCAGCTGGCACTGTATCACCAACCCAGTCTGTATGTGACTGAGCGGGTTCTCTCACCGACAGAAGCGAGGACGTGACCTGTAGGTTCCCTGCCTCTTGCCTCAGCGAACAGTACCTCCCATGGGGTGCGCTACAGACATCCCATAGCACCCCAGGCAACGGTATTGACCTCCACCAGAACTTCTGGACATTGGTGTGGATGGCTGATCCCTCAGGCAGGGGCAGTGTGGAGCACTGTCGGGGGGCATGGTAGACAGTCCACCCCAGCACTCCCAGTGGTCAGCACTATTTATTGTTTTAAGATGCTTTTGTGGGATTATGCTGGGAAGTTCAAGTTCATTTATTGCTACATTTTAGCTGGGTTTATACAGTTATTTACATGTGTGTTTGTGGGTCACCCTGACTGTAGCCAGTGCGTATAATAATCACCTCCCCTGTCTGTATGTGACTGAGCGGGTTCTCTCCCTAGCGCCCGGTCTGTTTTTGTGCTTGTCACAATAAAGATGTTACTTGAGATAAACAAGCTTTCCTTGTCTGTCACCATGGACTGAATGCTTGGCACAGTATATTCGGTCCTCCCACTTACACCTCACATGTCTCTTCACTGTACCAGACTTGAGTCAAGCTCAATGAAATCATCTTACCTGAATGACTCTGCCAAGCCCATTCCCTTGTCTATGGTTTTATTAGTGGGTAGGGGCAATAGGAATCTTATTCATCCATTCATATGTTAAATGACAAGGTGTTTGGTTTTAGAAGCAAACTCCTGGGATTTGAATCATTGAGGGCTTACATGCCTCCTGCATGTAAACATTACTGACCCGCCTCGATTCACAACTGCAGAAGGTCATCTCAGGACAATGTCAGGAAGGGCAAAGTTATTAGAGCCTGTCAGGTTTGGTATCTGGTGTGATGATCCCATCACAGTCTGTGGTGTTATCTGATGATGATCAAAAATACATGGATGGAATTTGGATATATGCCAGCTCTCTCCCTTTCTCCAAGCAAGGCACCCATCCACCAGAATAACATTGCCGGTAAGAACCATCTTTTCAGAAAGTAGTTTATAATTGCATTACTTCATGCGTTTTTTTTATTGCAGACTTTATCAATTAGCAATTAATACAATGTCACACTCTCATTCAGGGTACATCAGTTTTAGTTGGAAGAGGGATTGACACTTTCATATCCATAAATACTTATGCTTTTTAAAAAGCAAAGAATTCCAAGTTCTGTCAGACTTGTTTCTGAATTTGACTGATCAATTCCAGTTAAATATAATCTCTGCTCTACTCCCTCTTCACCTATGACTCTGTGGCTAGTCACAGCACCAATAGCATCCATAAATTCAACAATGACACAACTGTTGTTGGCAGGATCTCCTATGGTGATGAAGAGACATACAGGAGCAAGACAGAGTGGTGTTGCCACAACAACCTTGCACTCATTGTCAGTAAGACCAAGGAATTGATTGTGGACTTCAGGAAGGGGAAGTTGAGGGAACACACACCAGTCCTCATCAAGGGGTCAGAGGTAGAACAGGTGAGCAGTTTCAAATTGCTGGGTGTCAACATCTCAGAGAATCTGCCTGGGTATAACATATTGAAGAAGGCATAACAGCAACTATATTTCATTAGGAGGTTGAGGAAACTTGGCATGTCACAAAGACACTTGCAAATTTCTACAGATGTACCATGGAGAGCATTCTAACTGGTTGCATCACCATCTAGTATGGAGGGGCCATAGCACGAGAAAACCAACAGAGGGTTGCAAGTTCAGCCAGCTCCCCAGCATCGAGGACATCTTCAAAATCTGATGCCTCGAAAAGGCAGTATCCTTTATTAAGGACCCCCTCCACAAAGGACATGCCCTCTTCTTAATGTTACCATCAGGGTGGAAATACAGGAGACATACTCAACATGTAAGGAACAGCTCCTCAGTACCCAGAGCCTGGACTGACATCTTGCCCTATTATTTATTGTGATGCCTGCACTGTTTTTGTGCACTTTACGCTGTCCTGTGTAGGTCTGTAGTCTAGTGTAGCTTTCTCTGTGTTGTTTTTTTACATGGTTCAGTCTAGCTTTTGTACTGTCATGTAACACCATGGTCCTGAAAAACGTCTTACTTTTACTGTGTACTGTACCAGCAGTTAAGGTCGAAATGACAATAAAAGTGACTTGGCTTGACTTCAGCTTTCTCCCCTCCACCATCAGACTTTTGAATGGGCCACGAACCCATGAATGCTACCCGGCTATTTTTGCTCTCTTTATGCATGACTTACCTAATTTAATTCTTTATATATTATTGTAATTTATAGTGTTTTATGTATTGCACTGCACTGCCGTCACAAAACAATAAATATCACAACGTATATTAGTGATAATAAATGTGACTTTGATTCGTCGGAGACAGTACCTCATGCTCCGACTGCCTGTTATCTTCATATCTGATGGTAACATCATCCGTCATTCTTTGGCCTGCACCAAGTCCGTCCTCCACAGAGCTGCATCTGCTAAGTGGAGGTGGGGATCAATGCGTGTCTGGTTCAACCATACTGAACACACTCTATCATCCTATTGCGCTTCTTGGTCCTGGCTCGGGCAGAGATGTGTGCGAGAGTCTCATTATAGATTTTATATCATCTACATATCTACCTGCTGTGATATTTCGTAGCCTGTGATGCACCTGGTTGAGTACAGGTTATAATAGAGTAAAATTACATTTATAAACACGTGACTTCTGGAACCATAAGATACTGGTGCAGAAACAGGCAATCCCTCCCGTCAAGTCAGTTCCGCTTTTCAATCATGGCTTCTTCCCGTAACTCTCAACTCGCTTACCAATTCAAGAAACTAACAATCTCAGTCTCAAATACACACAGTGACTTGGCTTCCACAGCCTTCCACAGATCCACCACCCTCTGGCTGAAGAAATTCCTCCTCGTCTGTTTTAAAGGGACGTCCCTTTATTCCGAGACTGTGACCACAGAATTTTAATCAGAATCAGAATATGGTTTAATATCACTGGCACATGTCGTGAAATTTGTTAACTTTACAGCAACAGCACAATGAAATACATGATAAATTGACACAGAGAAAAAACAAATTATGGTAAGTACAGTATATATATGTCTATTAAATAGTTAAAAAATGTCTGTCTGAGGCATCAGTCGGTCAGAGTTGATCATGAATATTTCATCCTAGCTGTCTAGGAATGCAAGCCAGGGCAGTACGATATGGAGAGTAAGCTGTCACCCATGTAGCAAGCTCCCCCTCTCCATGCAAATGAGGAACCCAAAGGAACGGCAGAGACCGATACAGTTTGGTACCAGCAGCATCACAGGAGTTGCCAGTCAGCATTGAACTCAATGTAGGACTGCCTTAGAGACTCCAGCTCCAGATCTTTCCCTTGGGGCTTACCCGTGAAGCCTTCCACATGAGTGGCTATAGCGGCAAGGCAGCGGAAGTTTGAGATCAGAATCTTCCTTCTCCTAGGTGAGCTGCCAACCATGGCTGACGAGTCTCATCTGCCTGAAGTGGCTGGTTCTAAGGTGCCAGTAACCTGCCTTTGCCCGTTCTCCTGTCAGCAGAAACACTTCTGCCGGGTTTAGTAGCTAAGCCACAGGTGGATGTGGAGAGGATGTTTCCTACGGTAGGGGTATCCAGGAATTAGAGAGCACAGCCTCAGAATTGAGGGGCAAGCACACACACCAGACAGTGATGCGGCCAGTCAGAATGCTCTCTGCAGTACACTGTTGCTTTGATTCAAACATCACATTCCTGGGCGTCAGCATCCTGGGCCCAGTGCAGTGTGCAAACACAAAAACATTGTTGAGTGATTGGGGAGACTCAGTAAGTCAGAGCAATTCTTACAAATTTCTATAGATGTACTGTGGAGAGCATTTTATAACATATAACATATAACAATTACAGCACAGAAACAGACCATCTCAGACCTTCCAGTCCATGCCAAATGCTTACTCTCACCTAGTCCCACTGACCTACACTCAGTCCATAACCCTCCACTCCTTTCCTGTCCACATACCTATCCAATTTTACTTTAAATGACAATATCGAACCTGCCTCTACTACTTCTACTGGAAGCTCATTCCACACAGCTACCATTCTCTGAGTAAAGAAGTTCCCCCTCATGTTACCCCTAAACTTTTGCCCCCTAACTTTCAACTTATGTCCTCTTGTTTGAATCTTCCCTACTCTCAAAGGAAAAAGCCCATCCACGTCAACTCTATCTATTCCCCTCATAATTTTAAATACCTCTATCAAGTCAGCCCTCAACCTTCTACGCTCCAAAGAATAAAGAGCTAACTTGTTCAACCTTTCTCTGTAACTTAGGTGCTGAAACCCAGGTAACATTCTAGTAAATCTCCTCTGTACTCTCTCTATTTTGTTGACATCTTTCCTATAATTCGGTGACCAGAATTGAGCACTATACTCCAAATTTGACCTCACCAATGCCTTGTACAATTTTAACATTACATCCCAACCCCTATACTCAATGCTCTGATTTATAAAGGCCAACATACCAAAAGCTTTCTTCACCACCCCATCCACATGAGATTCCACCTTCAGGGAACTATACACCATTATTCCTAGATCACTCTGTTCTACTGCATTCCTCAATGCCCTGCCATTTACCATGTATGTCCTATTTTGATTAGTCCTACCAAAATGTAGCACCTCACACATCTGCATTAAACTCCATCTGCCATTGTTCAACCCACTCTTCTAACTGGCCTAAATCTCTCTGCAATCTTTGAAAGCCTACTTCATTATCCACAATGCCACCTACCTTAGTATCATCTGCATACTTACTAATCCAATTTACCATCCCAATGTCCAGATCATTAATGTATATGACAAACAACATTAGACCCAGTACAGATCCCTGAGGCACACCACTAGTCACTGGCCTTCAACCTGATAAACAGTTATCCACCACTACTCTCTGGCATCTCCCATCCAGCCACTGTTGAATCCATTTTACTACTTCAATATTAATAACTAACGATTGAACCTTCCTACCTAACCTTCCATGTGGAACCTTGTCAAAGGCCTTACTGAAGTCCATATAGACAACATCCACTGCTTTACCCTCGTCAACTTTCCTCGTAACCTCTTCAAAAAATTCAATAAGTTTTGTCAAACATGACCTTCCACGCACAAATCCATGTTGGCTGTTTCTAATCAGACCCTGTCTATCCAGATAATTATATATACCATCTCTAAGAATACTCTCCATTAATTTACCCACCACCGACGTCAAACTTACAGGCTGATAATTGCTAGGTTTACTCTTAGAACCCTTTTTAAACAATGGAACCACATGAGCAAAAAGCCAATCCTCTGGCACCATCCCCGTTTCTAATGACACTTGAAGTATTTCTGTCAGAATCCCTGCTATTTCTACACTAACTTCCCTCAAGGTCCTAGGGAATATCATGTCAGGACCTGGAGACTTATCCACTTGTATATTCTTTAAAAGCGCCAGTACTTCCTCTTCTTTAATCATCATAACTACCCTGCTTGTTTCCCTTACCTTACACAATGTAATATCCCTCTCCTTAGTGAACACCAAAGAAAAGAAATTGTTCAAAATCTCCCCCATCTCTTTAGGCTCCACACATAGCTGTCCACTCTAATTCTCTAAGGAGATAATTGATAAATCCTCAATTTTAACCCTCACTATCCTTTTGCTATTAATATAACTGTAGAAACCCTTTGGATTTATTTTCACCTTACTTGCCAAAGCAACCTTATATCTCCTTTTAGCTTTTCTCATTTCTTTCTTAAGATTTTTTACATTCTTTATATTCCTCAAGCACCTCATTTACTCCATGCTGCCTATATTTATTGTAGATCTCTCTCTTTTTCTGAACCAAGTTTCCAATATCCCTTGAAAACCATGGCTCTCTCAAACTTTTAACCTTTCCTTTCAACCTAACAGGAACATAAAAGATTCTGTAACCTCAAAATTTCACCTTTAAATGACTTCCATTTTTCTATTACGTCCTTCCCATAAAACAAATTGTTCCAATCCATTCCTTCTAAATCCTTTCACATCTCCTCAAAGTTAGCTTTTCTCCAATCAAAAATCTCAGCCTATCCTTCTCCATAATTATATTGAAACTAATGCTATTGTGATCACTGGACCCGAAGTGCTCCCCAACACATATGTCTGTCACCTGACCTATCTCATTTCCTAACAGGAGATCCAACACTGCCCCTTCTCTAGTCAGTACCTCTATGTATTGCTGCAAAAAACTATCCTGCACACATTTTACAAACTCCAAGCCATCCAGCCCTTTTAGAGAATGGGCTTCCCAGTCTATGTGTGGAAAATTAAAATCTCCCACAATCACAACCTTGTGCTTACTTCAAATATCTGCTATCTCCTTACAAATTTGCTCCTCCAATTCTCACTCCCCATTAGGTGGTCTATAATACACCCCTATAAGTGTTACTACACCTTTCCCATTCCTCAATTCCACCCAAATAGTCACCCTAGATGAGACCTTTAATCTATCCTGCCAGAGCACCGCTGTAATATTTTCTCTGACAAGCAATGCGACACTTCCCCCTCTTGCCCCTCCAATTCTATCACACCTGAAGCAACAAAATTAAGGAATAATTAGTTGCCAATCACACCCCTCCTGCAACCATGTTTCACTAATAGCTACAACATCATATTTCCAGATATCAATCCATGCTCTAAGCTCATCCACCTTTCTTACAATGCTCCTAGCATTAACATAAATGCATTTAAGAAATTCTCCACTTTCTGTTTATCCCTAACAGTGCAAACAACTTTACTATCTTCTCTTTCTTCCTTCTCCCCTACATCTTCAGTCTGAGCGCTCCTCTTCTCTGTCAACTGCCTATCCTCCCTCACACACTGTCTACAAACTTTCTCTATTTGTGAAAAACCTCCTCTCTCCTAGTCTCTTCAAATTGATTCACACCCCCCCAACCATTCTAGTTTAAAGTCTTCCCAGTAGCCTTCGCAAATCTCCCTGCCAGGATATTGGTCGCCCTAGGATTCAAATGCAACCCATCCTTTTTGTACAGGTCACACCTGCCCCAAAAGAGGTCCCATTGATCCAGAAACTTGAATCCCTGCCCCTTGCTCCAATCCCTCAGCCATGCATTTATCCTCCACCTCATTCCATTCATACTCTCACTGTCACGTGGCATAAGCAGTAATTCCGAGATTACAACCTTTGTAGTCTTTCTTCTCAACTCCCTTCCTAACTCCCTATATTCTCCTTTCAGGACCTCTTCTCTTTTCCTACCTATGTCATTGGTACCTATATGTACCACGACCTCTAGCTCCTCACACTCCCACTTCAGGATATCTTAGAGGTGTTACGAATGAAGGGAACAAAGTCGCCCCCCCCCTTTTTGAGAATCGCAAAATCGCTATTATTTCGGGTCTGATACCCAGGAAATGAGAGAGAGACAACGCCAGAATACACAAGGTGGAATGTCTCCTATTGACAAAGAGAGAGATTACTGCTATTGTCTCTTGAAGGAGGAATTGTGTATTGAGTACGGTACTATTCATTGAAACCCCTCAGGGTATTCATTGAAACCCCTCGGGGCAGCCAGAGTGGTCTGGTTGAGGGATTGCATCATCCCAACCTGATTGACATCTGAGACCCCGTGAGTAAGGATAAAAGTCGCGTCTGGGGAACACCCCTCTGACACACCAGGAGAAGCGCATGAGACCGGTGGGGGGCTTGTGTGTGTGTCCATCCTTGCCTGGGTGGCGAGTCCTCCATGGAACGGTCTCGCTAAAGGATGGATACGGATCAAGATCGTACCAAGGAAAGTCAGCAAGTTTTTCTCTCTTTCTCTCTCTCTCTCTCTCCAACAATTGCAACACAGCGATCAACAACGGTTGCAGCCTATATGAACTGAACTGAACTTTAGATTTCCATCGGACAATTCATTATCCCCTAAACCACGATCAAGCTTATTTCTTATTGATTATTATTATACCCACACTTTTAGGTTTAGTATTGATGACGTATGTTGTCTGTATATTTGCATTGATATTATTTTTGTGTATTTTTACTAATGAATACTGTTAAAAATAGTATCATCAGACTTCAACGGCTACTCCTATCTTTGCTGGTAAGACACCCAGTTACAGGGTTCATAACAGAGGTGATCAGAAACATCCCAGACCTTGGCACCAGGGAGGCAAACTACCATCTGGGTCTCCTGACTGCGTCCACAGAATTGCCTATCTGACCCCCTAACTATCGAGTCCCCTACTACTACTGCCTTCCTCTTCCTTTCCCTACCCTTCTGAGCTACAGGTCTAGACTCTGTGCTGGAGGCATGGCCACTGTTGCTTGCCCCAGGTAGGCTGTCCCCCCCAGTAGAACTCAAACAGGAGTACTTATTGTCAAGGGGTACAGCCACTGGGGTACTGTCTAGTACCTGACTCTTCCCCTTCCCTGTCCTAACTGTGACCCACTTGTCTGCCTCCCATGGCCCTGGTGTGACCACCTGCCTGTAACTCCTCTCTATCAATTTCTCACTCTCCCTGACCAGACGAAGGTCATCGAGCTGCAGCTCCAGTTCCCTAACATGGTCCCTTAGGAGCTGCAGCTCGGTGCACCTGGCACAGATGTGGACGTCCGGGTGGCTAGGAGATGCCAGGACTTCCCACATCTGACACTGAGAACAACAAACTACCATCCAGGTCTCCTGGCTGCATCCACAGAATTGCCTATCTGACCCCCAACTCTCGAGTCCCCTCACACTCATAATTCTCCCTTTCCTCAACTAACAGGAAAAATTGAAAAATAAACCTACCTTGCCTCACCCGTTTCTGCCTAAGCCCGTTGAGCCCAAGCCCTTAAGCCTTCACTCTGCTCCCGGCTCACTCCACTGCCTGCTGTATAAGGCTGTGTTCCTTTTAAATCTTCCCGGCTTCACTGCCCAACGTCACACGCCTGCGCAGTCCCGCCTCCCTTAACCCTGATGAGAAGAAAAAATCAAAATGGCTCCTGCAGCTCTCCCGTTCTGATTCTCAGACTTCCTTCTCCAAATTTTGACCGATTGCATCACTGTCTGGCGTGGCGGCTCCAGTGCACAAGACTGCAATAGGCCGCAGAGGGCTGTAGACTCAGCCAGATCCATCTCAGGTGCAACCCTCTCCAACATCGAGCACATCTTTATGAGGCAGTGCTGTCAGAAGGCAGCATTCATCACTATATAGGACATGCCCTCTTCTTACAATCATTGTGGAGGGGGTTATGGAGAAACAACTTCTTCCCTTCTGCCATCAGTTTTCCATAAACCCAGGACACTGTCTTCTTGCACTGTTTTCTAACTTACTGTAATTCTTATTCTTTTGCACTATATGGCCACTGCAAAACAACACGTTTCACATCATGTATGTCAGTGGTAATAAATCCGATTTGGATTACCATATCTTCAGACAGTTCCAGAGCAGCCTTTACCTGGTCTCAGCTTGGTGTATTTGGATTTCTGGGAGAAGGCCCAGCACAGCATCTCATTTCTGGAGTACAGGATTCTTTTGCAGTTCCGATGATTTCTCTGATGAAGGATCTTGGACCAGAAACTTTAACCGTCACTCATTCCACAGATGCTACCAAGAGTCTCTAGCATTTTCCATTTTGATTTCAGGTTTCTAGCATCTAGAATTTTCTTTTGATTTTCCTTACAAGTAAAGCATTAACAAGAACGGACAAAGTCAACCTTGGTCTACGTTTAATAAATCTAATGGAGTTTTAGGTATGCAACTAGTAGGATAAAAGAGAATCAGAAAAAATACAAATATACAAAATATACAAAATATACAAATAATAGTATATTTGTACAATGAGATGTCTTTTGATAAAATTCCACATGAAAGGTTAATGCTCAAAATTAAATTGCATAGAGTTGTGAGAAATTTACTGGCATGGATGTAGAACTAAATGAGAGAGACAAGGAATAAACAGACCAGTTTCCAGGTGGCAGATCAAGCATGGATCCTGGCCATTCATAATATCCACCAATGATGTGGACAAGGGAATTACATGTAACATTTCCAAGGTCGCAAATGATACAAAGCTCAGGAGGGGGTGGGAATGAGCAGTGAGCACAATGCAAGGAGGTCCCAATACGAGTTGGTTGAGTGACAAAAGTACATGGCAGGTGTAGTATAACATGTTACGCACACTTTGACTCTAAGACAGAAGTACGCACTGGCAGGTCAAAGGTGGAGTCAGAAGAGGGGGAAAGCGAAACACTTGAAATGCTGGAGGAACTCAGCAGGTCAGGCAGCATCCATGGAAAAGAGTAAACAGTCGACGTTTCAGGCCGAGACCCTTCATTCTTTTCCATGGATGCTGACAGCCTGCCGAGTTCCTCCAGCATTTTGTGTGTGTTGCTTTGGATTTCCAGCATCTGCTGACTTTCCTGTGAGGGGGAGAAGGGGATAAAGTAGGAAGCTGGAAGGACACAGGTAGATGAGGGAATGAGCTGTAGAAAATCGAATCTAATAAAAGAGGACAGTGGGTCATGGGAGAAAGGGAAGGAGGGAGGTGACAGGCAGGTGAGGAGAAGATAAGGTTGAGAAAGTAATCAGAATGGGGAATGGAAAAAGAGAGAGGGTGGGAAGGGGAGAAATTACTGGAAGTTATAGAACTCGATGTTTATGCTATCAGGTTGGCAGCCACCCAGCCAGAATATGAATTGGAGCTCTTCCAATCTTAGCCAGGCCTCATCACGGCAGCAGAGGAAGCTTGGCAGACATATCAGAAAGTGAATGGGAGGTTGAACTAAAATGGGCAGCCACAGGGAAAGCCTGCCTTTTGCAGAGTGAAGGTGCTCGCCAAAGCCCTTCCCCACTCTACATCGAGTCTCACCATTGTAGAGGAGGCCACACCAGGAGCACTGGATACAACAGATTCAAGATTGATTAATATCTTTTCCAGTACACAAGTATAAATAAGAATGAAATAATTCCCAATCCAGATCCAAAGCAGCACAAAAATTAATCCATAATTAAAAACACAATAAATATGAATAGGGACATTATATAGCTTAAATGCATATATTGCATGTACATAAAATGATGCTTGGTACAGGGGTGTCTGTATAGGAAATGATAAAGTAGTGGTGGTGGGGTGAGTTAGTGGGTTGAGGTGCTCATCAGCTTTACTGCTTAGGGAAAGTCACTGCATTTGACCATGACAGACTTGCAGATGAAGTCTCATTTTGCCTGGAAGGACTAGGGCCCAGAATGATGCTGCAGGAGGACGTGTAAGGGCAGTGGTAGCAATTGTCATGCTTGCAGGGATAAGCACCCAAAGGGGCGGGTGGGGGGGAGGAACTTGGACAAGGGAGTCCCATAGAGAGCGATTTCTATGGAAACCAGGCTAGAGATGGTGGAAGTTACAGAAATAGTATGTTATATACAGAGGCTCGTGGTAAGCACAAAACCCTATCCCTGTTATGCTGGGGGAGGGGGGATGATGGACTGAGGGCAAATATGTGGAAAAAGGGGAGATGCAGGTGAGGGCAACTTTAAAGGTAGTGGAAGGGAAACCTCCTTCTTTGAAAGTCAAGTCAAGTCACTTTTATTGTCATTTCAACCATAATTGCTGGTACAGTACACAGTAAAAATGAAACAACATTCCTCCAGGACCATGGTGTTACATGACACAGTACAAAAACTAGACTGAACTATGTAAAAAAAAACACAGAAAAAAACTACACCAGACTACAGACCTACCCAGGACTGCATAAAGTGCACAAAACAGTGCAGGCATTAAAATAAGTAATAAACAAGACAATAAGATGTAAGTCCAGACTCTGGGTATTGAGGAGTCTGATGGCTTGGGGGAAGAAACTGTTACATAGTCTGGTCGTGAGAGCCCGAATGCTTCAATGCCTTTTCCCAGAAGGCAGGAGGGAGAAGAGTTTGTATGAGGGGTGTGTGGCATCCTTCATAATGTTGTTTGCTTTGTGGATGCAGTGTGTAGTGTAAATGTCCGTAATGATGGGAAGAGAGACCCCGATGATCTCAGCTGACCTCACTATCTGCTGCAGGGTCTTGCGATCCCGGATGAAAGAGGTCATCTCAGATGCTATAGAATGGAAAACCTCATCCTGAAAACAGATGCGGCAGAGATGGAAGAACTGAGAAGAAGGAGTAGCACTTTTACAAGTCTAGGGTGGGAAGGGGTATAGTCAAAATAAGTGAGAGTCAGTAGGTTTGTAACAGATAGAGGGAAGCAATGGAATTAGAGCTCAGCGTCATGGTAGGTGAAATCGTACAAGTGTGGCTGCAGGGGGTCAATGGTAAGGCCTTTGCTGAGGACAGAACATTCTGCCTCAGCGAGGAGAAGGCCAGAGGGCATATTAAAGACATGGCATGTGTTAGAGCTTGGGCCAGGGGAGGGTAGAAGTTTGGAGGGATCAGAGGAGAGAGGAGGGTTGGTGTGTTCTGGAAAAGTAAGGTAGGAAGTAGATTTCATGGAGTTTCTTGGAGTTAGACCATAAGACATAGGAAAAGAATTAGGCCTTTCAGCCCATCGAGTCTGCTACACCATTTCATCATGGCTGATCTATTTCCCTCTCAACTCCATTTTCACTCCTTCTCCTCGTAACTTTTCATGGCTTGACTTATCAAGAATCTATCAACCCCTGCCTTCAATAGACCCATCTGTAGCAACAAACACTGTAGATTCACCACCCTCTGGCTAAAGAAATTCCTCAGAATCTCTGTAACTTCATTCTGAGGCTGTGCCCTCTATTTTTAGACTCCCCCACCAAAGGAAACATCCACTCTATCTAGACTTTTCAACATTCAGTAGGTTTCAATGAGATCCCCCCCCCCATTCTAAATTTCAGCAAGTAAAGGCCCAGAGCCGTCAATTTCTCCTCATATGATAAGCCATTCATTCCTGGAATCATTCTCATAAACCTCCTCTGAACCTTCTCCAATTCAGCACGTCCTTTCTTAAATAAGGGCTCACATTAAAACTGCTCACATTAAGTGAGACCTCACTACCACAGTATCTTATAAAGCCTCTGGATTACAATAGACAATAGGTGCAGGAGTAGACCATTCAGCCCTTCAAGCCAGCACCACCATTCAATGTGATCATGGCTGATCATCCACAATCAGTACCCCGTTCTTGCCTTCTCCCCATATCCCTTGACTCTGCTAACATTCAGAGCTCTATCCAGCTCTTTCAAGGATTACATCCTTGCTTTTGTATTCTAGTGCTCCCAAAATGAATGCTAACATTGCATTTGCCTTCCTCACCACAGACTCAACCTGCAAATTAACCTTTAGGGAATCCTGCACGAGGGCTCCCAAATCCCTATGCACCTCAGGTTTTTAAATTTTCTCTCCATTTAAAAATTAGTCTACACTTTTATTCCTTCTACCAAAATGCATGGCTGTACACTTCCAGATGGTCACTGTATTCCATTTTCCACTTGTTTGCCTGTTCTATTAATCTGGACCATCTGCCTCAAAGTCCAGTGCTGATGCCACTTCACCACCTGCCAGCCCATAATTCCCTTTACTCCACTGTAATACTGATACATCTGACTTTAGCTTCTCCATCTCAAATTGCAGGGTGAATTCTGTCATATTATGACTCCTATGGGTACCTTTACCTTAAGCTCCCTAATCAAATCCAGTTCATTACAAAACATTTAATCCAGAATTCTCATTCTCCTAGTGGACTCGACCACAAGCTGCTCTAAAAAGCCATCTTGTAGACATTCTACAAATTCTCTCTCTTGGGATTTTCCCAATCTACCTGCATATTGAAATCCTCCATGACTATCATAACATTGCCCTTTTCACAAACTTTTTCTAACTCCCATTGTAATTTGTAGCCCACATCCTTGCTACTGTTTGAAGGATAACTACGATCAGGGTCTTTTTATCCTTGTGGTTTCTTAACTCTACCCACAAGGGTTCTACATCTTCTGAACCTATGTCACCTCTTTCTAAGGCTTTGATTTAATTTTTTACCAATGGAGCCTCATCAGCCCATCTACCGACCTGCCTGTCCGTTAAATACCAGGTGTCTCCTTCTTCCAGCCACGACTCAGTGATGCCCACAATGTCGACCTGCCACTCCTCAACTGTGCTACAAGATCATCTGCCTTACTCCATGTACTGTGTGCATTCAAATATCATCAGTCCTGTATTCATCACCCTTTTCAATTTTGTCACAATGTTACACTTCAATTCAACCCACTGACTGCGATTTTGTCCAGTCATCTAACTGCCTTTTCTCAACATCTCACTGCAGACTACACCTACTTGTGCACCAAATGCCCCATCCTCAGCCCTATCATTCCCATTCCCCTTGCCAAACTATAATCCTGCCTCCTATACCAATATTTTAGCCACACATTCATCTGTCAAATCATTCTACTCTTACCCTCAGCAAGGCATGGCATGGGCAGCAATCCAGAGATTTTTTGTTGGTATTATTTATTTATTTAGAGATACACAGGTAGCTCGGCTGTAACAGGCTCTTCTGGCCCAGTGAACCCACACCATCCAATTGCATCCATGTGGCCAATTGGCTGCCTAATTCTTATGTCTTTGCATTGTGGGAGGAAGCTGTAGCACCCGGAGGAGATTCACATGGTCACAGGGAGAATGTAGGAACTTTTTACGGTGATGGAACGGAACCCAAGTTGCTGGCACTGTAAGAGTTACAATAACTGCTATGAAACCGTGCTGCCCAAACTAAACTTAGCTAAAAATTTAGCTTCCACCAAGCTGATGGGTTAGAAGGATCTCCAAGGAATTTCCTGGCCACTGGAATGTAAAGAGTTAAGGAATTTCTGAACAATTCCATTCAGCACAGTTTTAGGAAATACTATGATGTGCCTTATCAGCTCTACAGTTTCTTCATCAAAATGACAGCTGTGGAAAAATCTATGCTGGATCCAGCGACAATTACACTGTTGACAATTTTCTGTCCTATTTTTGAAGAGATTCCATTGGGACTGCAGGAAGCAAATAACAGTGCTCATTGTAAAAGACAGATAGAATAGGCTGACAGTGCCTTGGTTATAGTCCATACCCACCATCAGAATTGTAACCCGAGGCCACACTATCACAAGCTGACAAGTTGTCATATTCAGACTCAATATAATCAAAATGGATCTTGTCACTGTCATGATTTCTGCTCTGCATGTAGAACATATATTTGTTCCAAGTTGTCTTAGTGTCTGTCTTCTCTAATATTCATCTTGATATGTCAAAAAATTCCTTGCGGTAGATCGTCCGGATTTCTGTGAAATAATTGTAGGAATTGGTTTGATTTTCTGGAGGTTTTTAGACCATTAGTTGTTCACCCATTCTGTCCATCATGTAGAACTTAGCATAGGCAGCTAGGCAGCTGAAATAGGCAGGAAACTTGTAAATAAATACAAATCATGGTTAGATGAAGAGGTCATAATCCTTGGTGTTTCTTTTGTCTGGGCCTCCCAAAATGCTCCAAATTCTGCCAATAGCCACCAAACCTAGATTGTAGAGTCTGAGCAGAAGCCATTTTCATTGCTCAGGACTATCAGGGAAGTTGGAAGAGAGTTTGGTGATGTTTTTACTAGTTTTATTTGAGGGACACGGGCTTCTTTAGTTACTCTCCTTGACACACGTGCATGAACAGGTTTAGATCGATTCCCATTTCATTACTTAAAATTTTGCCCTTTCTGGTCCAGTTTCAGTATACTATTAATAGTAGCTGCTCAGTCAGATTTCCTGGTCTAGCTTTAATCCATAAAGTCTGTACGTACATAAGGTCTTCCATAAGTCTGGTTCACCAATAAATCAAGGATCCAAGGTTGCAGGTTCCAAGAGATACAGGTTCTGTAACAATCCAGAACCCAGTCACAAAATTTACTACCTTTCAATCAAGAACAGGTCTAATATATGCAAGTTTAAATGCCCCATTAACTCCATTTATATTTATGCATTTTGTGGCTTCCATTATAGTTTAAAATTTTATTATTTTTTAAAGTTCAAAGTAATATTTATTATCAGAGTACATAGATATCACCACATACAACCCAGAGATTCTTTTTCCTGTAGGCATATAGTAATTAGCAAATCTATAGGACAGTAATTGTAAACAGGGTCAATGAACAACAAGCTATGCAAGTGCAAAAATAAGTAAATAGCAATAAACACCAAACATTAAATAACGAGATAAAGGGTCCTTTAAGTAAGACCATTGGTTGTGGGAATAGCAGAAATAGAATGAATGTATTTTATACGTAAATTAGAATGAATCCCCTTTTGCTTAAGAGCTTGATGGTTAAGGGGTAGGAACTGTTCATAAACTTGGTGGTACGAGTCCTGAGGCACCTGTACCCTCTACCTGATTGCAGCAATGAAGAAAGAACATGGCCTGGGTGGTGAGGATCTTTGATGATGGATGCTGCTTTTCCACAGCAACGTTTCATGTAGATGTGTTCAATGGTTGGGAGGGTTTTACCCATGATGTACTAGGCTCAATCCACTACCTTTTGTAGGATTTTCTGTGAAAAGGTATTGGTGTTCCCATACCAGGCCCTAATGCAGTCAGTCATCTTTCTGCCACACATCTATAGAAATTTGCCAAGGTTTTGATGAAGTGCCAAATCCCTGCACACTCTTGAGGAAGTAGAGGCGCTGTCGTGCTTTCTTTGCAATTATATTTTTATGATGGGCCATGACAGGTCCTCTGAGTTAGTGACATCCAGGAATTTAAAGTTATTGACACTCTCCACCTCTGATCCTCCGATGAAGATGGACCCCTGGTTTCTCTCTTCTGAAGTCTACAGTCAGTTCCTTGGTCTTACTGACATTGAGTGAGAGGTTTTTGTTACGACACCACTCAGCCAAATTTTCAATCTCCCTCCTGTATGCTGATTCATCACCACCTTTGATACAGCCCACAACAGTAGTGTCATCAGCAAACTTGTAGATGGTGTTGGAGCTGTACTGAGCCACACAGTCATAGGTGTAAAGCAAGTAGAGCAGGGGGCTAAGTACACATCCCTGTGGTGCTCCTGTGTGATGGAGAATGTTACATCCCTCTCGCAATAGAAGTAATTTAAGTAATTTCATCCTTAATCTCTAAAACTGTAGCTTTCAATCTATCACTTTCTCCTATTTTCTACAAGCTTTATATCCTGACACATTGACTCCTCAGTCTTGGCCGTCGTACAACGAAGGGCTACTATGTCACACCATCCAAGTTGATTTGGAGGACACATCCAGCTTGCAATTCAGTTTGTTTATTTTTTACACTGCTTTTTCACATATCCTTCACTTCGAGTGATATCTTTGCACACTTCTTATTTCTTACAAGCATGTCTGTGTAATTATTTTATATATTAATTTTCCCTTCGCCTGTAGTTTCTGAAGCACCACATCCAGGTATCTGGCATCCTCTTTGATTTTCTTTGGAACCATTATTTATACAGCTATTTGCTCTGAACCTGATCCTGCTTAATATAATGACCAAATGTTTTATCCTCTCTGTTAGAACCATGTCTCTAGTACCGATCAGCTGCAGCATGACTATAGTGCAGTTTCTTCCTGACCAAATGGTGGTGCTGCTGCCCATAGCACTGAAATCCTTACTCTCACACTCGTTCACTTGCCCAGTAAATATCTTGCAAATAGTTCATTGTGACTCATGTAATAATTTAGGTATTACTACCTTTGGAGATCTGTCCTTAATTTGCCTCCTAGTTCCTGGTTCTCTACAAGCAAGATCATATCTCAAATCTCTTACATTACTGATCTCCTTTCTTTGTATTCTTTCAAGTCAGATCAAGACATTCCAGGTAGCTAACATAACAAGTGGGACTTTGGATCATGTTTGCAAATGATACTTTTTTGTCTTTGAAATTATTATGACAATAGACAATAAGTGCAGGAGTAGGCCATTCAGTCCTTTGAGCCAGCACCGTCATTTTCAATGTGATCATGGCTGATCATCCACAATCAGTACTCCATTCCTGCCTTCTCCCCATGTCCCTTGACTCCGCTATCTTTAAGAGCTCTATCTAACTCTTTCTTGAAAGCATCCAGAGAATTGGCCTCCAATGCCTTCTGAGGCAGAACATTCCACAGATCCACAACTCTCTGGGTGGAAAAGTTTTTCCTTAACTCCGTTCCAAATGGCCTACCCCTTATTCTTAAACTGTGGCCTCTGGTTCTGGACTCCACCGACATCGGGAACATGTTTCCTGCCTCTAGTGTGTCCAATCCCTTAATAATCTTACATGTTTCAATCAGATCCCCTCTCATCCTTCTAAATTCCAGTGTATTAAATCCTTTACAGTTGCATTTATTGTGCTCTTTCTCTATCCCTCCTTCTTGACTTTGCCTCCAACTTCCACCCTGCCCTCAGATTTTCTCAGTCTATTTCCAACACCTTTCTCCCCTTTCTCAATCTCTCTGTCTTCATCTTTAGAGATAGTCTATCTACTGATATCTTTTATAAGCCCAGACTGTCACAGTTATCTTGACTATAACCCTTCCAAACCTGTCACTTGTAAAAATGCCCTTCTCTCTGTTCATCTGTCTCCATCATATCTGTTCTCAGGATAAGGTTTTTCATTTCAAAACAACTGAAGTATCCTCCTTCTTCAAAGAAAGGGGCTTCCCTCACCTGCATCTCTTCCAATTCATGCACATATGTCTTCACCCCATCTTCCTGCCATCATACCAGGGATAGGGTTCCTCTTGTCCTCACCTGCCACTCTACAACCCTCCACATGCAGCTCATAACTCTCCGTAACTTCTGCCACCTCCAGTGGGATCCCACCACCAAGCACATCTTTCTCTACCCCCCACCTCCGACTTCCCGCTTTCCACAGTGATTGCTCCCTACGTGACTCTCTGGTCCACTCATCCCTTCCCACTGATCTCCCTCCTGACACTTATTCTTGCAAGTGGAACAACTGCTACAGCTGCCCCTACATCTCCTCCTTCAATACCATTCAGGGCCCCAAACAGTCCTCGCAAGTGAGGTCATCTACTGTATCTAGTGCTCACAGTATGGCCTTCTGTATATCAGTGAGACCCAACATAGATTGGGGGATGGCTTCATCGAAAACCTTCTGGCACAAAGATTGGGATCTCCCAGTGGCCACCCATTTTAATTCCACTTCTTATTCCCATTCGGACATGTCAGTCCATGGCCCCCTCTACTGCTGCAATGAGGCCACACTCAGGTTGGAGGAGCAACATCTTATATTCCATCCAGGTAGCTTCCAACCTGATGGCATGAACATCAATTTCTCAAACTTCCGGTAAAGCCCCCCCCCAACTCCTGTCACCATTCCCTATTCCCATTTCCCTCTCTCACCTTATCTCCTCACCTGCCCATCACACCACCTGGTGCCCCTCCTCTTTCCCTTTCTTCCATGGCCTTCTGTCCTCTCCAATCAGACTCCAGACCTTTATCTCTTTCATCAATCAACTTCCCAGGTCTTTACTTCATCCCCTCTTCCCTTCCGGTTTCACTTACCATGTATTTCTTCCTCCCTTCCCCCCACCTTCTAACACTGACTCCTCGTCATTTTTTTCTCCAATACTGATGAAGGATCTCGGCCCGAAACGTCGACTGAACTCTTTTCCGTAGATGCTGCCTGGCCTGCTGAGCTCCTCCAGCATTTTGTGCGTGTTGCATAAATATAAATACTTTATCTAGCTTCTATACACAGATTGATTGTGTGTCCATAAAGCAGTGCTAGGCACAGGAGAATCTGTACATAAGGTGACTGGCAGGAAATGATAAAGAGGTGGTGGTGAGAGGGTGTGGTAGTGTGGGTTTGTGGGTGGAGGTATTGATCAACCTTACTGTTTGGGGAAAGTAACTGGTTTTGATGCATGTTGAGATGTTTTCTACTGCGCACCTCTAGAATGACATGAGTATAGATGTATGCAATGCAGCTCTGTGTTTTATTTCAGCCTCCTCGGAAAGCAGTTGGTGAGCGTTCTTAATTGTGTAGCATGTGTTCTGGGACCACGGGAGCTTATGTGAGATGTGCACTCCCAGGAGTTTGAAACTGCTCGGAGTTTCCACAGCTGTGTTGCCAATGTCAATAGTGGAGTGAATTGTATGAGTTTTCTTGAAGTCGAGAACTATCTCCTTTGTCATGTTGACTTTGAGGAAGAGATTATTTGCCTGGCACTGGGCCACGAGCTCTTCCACTTCCTCTCTGTTATGAAACCAAAACAATAACTGTTGCCTGCTCCAGATGTGGCCTAACCTGCTGAGTATTTCTAGCATTTTGTTCGTATTTCAGAAATTAGTGAAGTAGAGACGCTGATAGCTATTCCGTAACCGCTACCAGAATAAATAGGCGTTATCACTATTATCAGACTCTGTGGTAATTGATATCTTTTAGAACTTCAAAACATTAAACTAATTCAAGTCCGAAATGTGGGTCTAAAAGCAAGGTGCCCACAGATCATGTGGTAGCATGATGACATCTGCAATTTATACATAGAACCTGTAATGAATTATGTAAATGAACAAGAATGCTTAATCAGCCAATATCTATAAAGATAACTTAAATATTAAGAAAATATTAAATACACAACACTCCTCCCTGCTTAGCTATGAACTCCAACTCAATCAAGCTCTGGACACCTTTCTTCTCCTTCCTTCTTCTTCTAGTTTGTGCATCTTGATCTGGAGTATTCTCTGATTAATACTTCTATTGATTACTTTACAATCTGATCTCTGGTCTGGGTTTCCACTTACACAACATCATCTGCTGAATCTTTTGTGTTCGTATCTCCACTGACTCCTTTCTGTTTGGTCTTCCATTGATCCAGCTGGGCTTCGGTCTTTGCATCCACTTTTACAAGCAGCTTTTTATCTCCTATTTGCAGCAACCATAATCTGGTTCATTAGATTCTGGTTCATTATACTCACAAAAGCTGAAACTTCTTCAGCTTAAAACCAAGCTACATCTCACAAGTAACTGTCCGATTAACATGAGAAATTTAAGTAATTAAAATCTGAGTAATTAAAATTTCTAGTGAAATTTAAGAGACTACTAGACAGGAATATGGAGGAATTTAAGGTGGGGTGTTATATGGGAGGCAGAGTTTAAGGGTCGGCACAACATTGTGGGCCGAAGGGCCTGTACTGTGCTGTATTGTTCTATGTTCTATGTCCTATGTTCTACAGATCTTTCAGTTATGTTGCCGACAAAACTGTTGTAGTTGGACCAATGCTTTCATCATCATCTCTGAGCATCTCAGTCCTTCCTTGGTCCAATACACTTTCCAACCAGAAGCACAGTGGCACCAACACCAATCTGTTCAGCAATGGCTCATGGTGTTCAGCATGGAAATAGGTGTGGCATCATCCAGTAAATTTCTTAATTCACTTTCCGTTGGCTTCATTGCAGGGGATGTGGCATGCAAATTATAGATGTACCTCTAATCAAGTTGTAATTGTCCCAACCACTCATGCACCCACAATTCTGGCCCACCTGCTTGTTCTACATTCAGGCTCAATGTCACTTCCACAGGAGCTATCTTGTCTTCAGTGTAAGTTCCTACTTGGACATCTGCAGACTTCAATTTAATAACTTTGAAATGTTGTTCAAGCTCATTTGGAGGAATGACTGAAACTGTCGGGAAGCGGCCTGGTCGAGGGGAGTGCCTGGTGTGAAAAGTGCTAGTCTTTGGCTCGAGAGTCTTCGGCGAGGAGGCTACGCCAGGCACAATTGGAGAGGGTGAAGACATGACCGCTAAGCTGATTCAGTGTGCTACGTGCATGATGTGGGAGGTCAGGGACACTGATGGTGCCCCCGGCTGCTACAGCTGTGGAAAGTGTGTCCAGATTCAGCTTCTGAAGGAGAATGTTGCAGCACTGAAGAAAGAACTGGATGACCTCAGGTTTATCCGCAAAAATGAGGGTTTTCTGGACAGGACCTACAGAGAGGTCGTTACACCGAGGATACCGGAAGAGAGAAAGGGGGCGACGATGAGGAAGGAAAGGATGCTTGAAATACAAGAGACCCCAGGGGATGTACCTCTTGTAAACAGGTTCACCCTCTTGGAAGCTGTCAGGACAGAAGATACTGCCAGTCTGAGAGGCGGACAGGTCTGCGAGCCAAAAATTGGTGCAGAAGCAGAGCTGAGGACTCAGACATCAGGAAGAGCCGTGGTAGTAGGGGGACTCCATAGTGAGAGGTATGGAAAGGGGTTTCTGCGGCAGCAGGCGAGATTTAAGGATGGTCTGTTGCCTCCCTGGTGCTAGGATCCAGGACATCACGGACCGATTGCAGGGAATCCTCAAGGGTGAAGGTGAACAGCCGGAAGTGGCAGTGCATGTCAGCACAAATGACATCAGGAAGAAGAGGAAGGACATTCTGCAGCGGGACTTCAGAGAACTCGGAAGAAGGCTGAAAAGCAGGACTTCCAGGGTGGATGTCTCTGGTTTGCTTCCAGTTCCTCGTGCTGGAGAGGGCAGGAACAGGGAGCTAATGGATCTGAATGTGTGGCTGAGGAACTGGTGCAGGAAGCAAGGATTTACATTCTTGGACCACTGGGATCTGTTTTGGGATAGGGATGAATTGTACAAAAGGGACAGGTTGCACCTTAATAGGCGGGGGACCAACATTCTGGCAGACAGGTTTGCCACTGCAACTCGGGTGTGTTTAAACTAAGTAGTGGGGGGGGGGGATGAACTGGAAATATAAGGATGGAGTTAAAGGGAAAGTGAAAATAAGAAAAGTTAAAAAGGACAACAGAATCAATGGAGTAGAAAGCTCAAGAAGAGATCATACAGTATGGCCAAGTGAAATAGAGAAAGGAGAGGGGAGTACCAAATTAAAAATATTATATATGAATGCAAGAAGTATAAGGAATAAAGTAGAAGAGCTTGAGGCTCAGTTGGAAATTGGCAAGTACGATGTTGTGGGAATAATTGAGACATGGCTTCAAGCGGACAGGGCCTGGGAAATGAATATTCAAGGATATACATCTTATCGAAAGGACAGACTGACTGGCGGAGGGGGTGGGGTGGCTCTGTTGGTGAGGAATGATATTCAGTCCCTTGCGAGGGGGGGACATAGAATCTGGGGATGTAGAGTCAGTATGGAAAGAAATGAGTAATTCTGAGGGTAGAAAGACCCTAATGGGTGTTATCTACAGGCCCCCAAACAGCAGTCTGGATGTAGGGTGTAAGTTGAATGGAGAGTTAAAATTGGCATGTTGCCAAGGTAATGATACAGTTGTCAGGGGGGATTTCAACATGCAGGTAGACTGGGAGAATCAGAATGGTGCTGGACCCCAAGAAAGGGAGTTTGTGGAGTGCCTCTGAGATGGATTCTTAGAACAGCTTGGACTGGAGCCTACCAGGGAGAAGGCAATTCTAGATTTAGTGTTGTGCAATGAACCGGATTTGATCAGGGACCTCGAGGTAAAGGAACCTTTAGGAGGTAGTGACCATAATATGATATGTTTTAACCATCAATTTGAGAAGGAGAAGGGAAAATCGGATGTGTCAGTATTACAGTTGAACAAAGGGAACTATGGAGCTATGAGGGAGGAGCTGGCCAAAGTTCAATGAAACAATACCCTAGCAGGGAAGACAGTGGAACAACAATGGCAGGTATTTCTGGGAATAATGCAGAAGGTGCAGGATCGGTTCATTCCAAAGAGGAAGAAAGATCCTAAGGGGAGTAAGGGGTGGCTGTGGCTGACAAGGGAAGTAAAGGGCAGTATGAAAATAAAAGAGAAGAAATATAACATAGCAAAGATGAGCAGGAAACCAGAGGACCGGGAAGCTTTTAAAGAGCAACAGAAGATAACAAAAAAGGCAATACGCCAAGAAAAAATGAGGTACAAAGGTAAACTAGTCAAGAATATAAAGGAGGAAAGTAAAAGCTTCTTTAGGTATGTGAATAGCAAAAAAATAGTTAAGACCAAAATTGGGCAATTGAAGACAGAAACGGGTGAATATATAATGGGGAACAAGGAAATGGCAGATGAGTTGAACAGGTACTTTGGATCTGTCTTCACTAGGGAAGACACAAACAATCTCCCAGATGTAATAGTGGCCAAAGGAACTAGGGTAAAGGATGAACTGAAGGAAATTTATATTAGGCAAGAAACAGTATTGGATAGACTGTTGAGTCTGAAGGCTGATAAGTCCCGGGACCTGATGGTCTGCATCCCAGGGTACTTAAAGAGGTGGCTCTAGAAATCATGGACGCATTGGTAATCATTTTCCAGTGTTCTATAGATTCAGGAACAGTTCCTGCTGATTGGAGGGTGGCTAATGTTGTCCCACTTTTCAAGAAAGGAGGGAGAGTGAAAACAGGGAATTATAGACTGGTTAGCCTGATGTCAGTGGTGGGAAAGATACTGGAGTCAATTATAAAAGAGGAAATTATGACACATTCGGATAGCAGTAGAAAGATCAGTCTGAGTCAGCATGGATTTATGAAGGGAAAATCATGTTTGACTAATCTTCTGGAGATTTTTGAGAAGGTAACTATGAAAATGGACAAGGGAGAGCCAGTGGAGGTAGTGTACCTGGACTTCCAGAAAGCTTTTGATAAAGTCCCACATAGGAGATTAGTGGGCAAAATTAGGGCACATGGTATTGGGGGCAGATGACATGGATTGAAAATTGGCTGGCTGACAGGAAACAAAGAGTAGCGATTAACGGGTCCCTTTCGGAATGGCAGGCTGTGACCAGTGGGGTACCGCAAGGTTTGGTGCTGGGACTGCAGCTGTTTACAATATACATTAATGATTTAGATGAAGGGATTAAAAGTAACATTAGCAGATTTGCTGATGACACAAAGCTGGGTGGCAATGTGAAATGTCAGGAGGATGTTATGAGAATGCAGGGTGACTTGGAAAGGTTGGGTGAGTGGGCAAATGTATGGCAGATGCAGTTTAATGTGGATAAATGTGAGGTTATCCACTTTGGTGGCAAGAACAGGAAGGCAGATTACTATCTGAATAGAGTCAAGTTAGGAAAAGGGGAAGTACAACGAGATCTAGGTGTTCTTGTACATCAGTCAATGAAAGCAAGCATGCAGGTACAGCAGGCAGTGAAGAAAGCTAATGGCATGCTGGCTTTTATAACAAGAGGGATTGAGTGTAGGAGTAAAGAGGTCCTTCTGCAGCTGTACAGGGCCCTGGTGAGACCCCACCTGGAGTATTGTGTGCAGTTTTAGTCTCCAAAGTTGAGGAAGGACATTCTTGCTATTGAGGGAGTGCAGCATAGGTTCACAAGGTTAATTCCCGGAATGGCGGGACTGTCATATGTTGAAAGATTGGAGCAACTGGGCTTGTATACACTGGAATTTAGAAGGATGAGAGGGGATCTGATTGAAACATATAAGATTATTAAGGGATTGGACACGCTGGAAGCAGGAGGCATGTTCCTGCTGATGGGTGAGTCCAGAACTAGAGGCCACAGTTTAAGAATAAGGGGTAGGCCATTTAGAACAGAGATGCGGAAGAACTTTTTCACCCAGAGAGTGGTGGATATGTGGAATGCTCTGCCCCAGAAGGCAGTGGAGACCAAGTCTCTGGATGCATTCAAGAGAGAGTTAGATAGAGCTCTTATAGATAGCAGGGTCAAGGGATATGGGGAGAGGGCAGGAACAGGGTACTGATTGTGTATGATCAGCCATGATCACAGTGAATGGTGGTGCTGGCTAGAAGGGCTGAATGGCCTACTCCTGCACCTATTGTCTATTGAAACAGCTGACCCAATGTCCAATTCCATTTTAATTAATTTACCATTCACTTCAGGTGTAAGCCTTTTGCTGGTCTATTGGTAGCTTTCAAATTGTAAATCTCAACGCTACCCAGTCCGGTGTCACTCTCATCATTATCAGATTTTTCATCAACAGCATGCAGATTAGTATCCTTTTTGAAATAACAACTTGACTTTTTATCTTTTTCTCTCCTGTACAGTCTATTTATTTTTGTCTACCCAACATGCTCTTTGTGTCTGACTTTTTTGCATTTTCTGCAAGTTTCAGCTTTGTATCTGCATTTGTCTGGTGTATTTGAGCCCCTGCCACAATGGCAACACAAGTTGTTTGGCCAGGCTGGTTTCTGTTTATATGTTGCAATTTTGTTCACGCTGACTTTCATTCCTGACTGCAACTCAAATGCATCTCTGTCTGCAGTTCCCATTGAAACAGTGATTTTAACTGCTCTTTTAAGATTATAAGGCTAACAGGTAGGAGTTTAAGAAGGAAATTAGGAGAGCCAGAAGGGGCTATGAGAAGGCCTTGGCAGGCAGGATTAAGGAAAACCCCAAGGCATTCTACAAGTATGTGAAGAGCAAGATAAGATGTGAAAGAATGAATATTGCAATACTCATTTCTGCTGATTTGGTTGGAACAGTTAAACTTCGAAACAAACTGAATGCATTTAAACGAAATGCACTGAGCAAAATCGGTACACGTTTCTAAATGGCTATTGTTAAATTAGTTCACTATATATGAGCCAATTACCCATGCCCATTGATCGTTCTGATGCAGCCAGCCTTTCTGATTATTTTATGACTTTTATTACCTGGTACTCACTCTTTATGAACCCATGAATTCTTCCATTTTCTTTTTTTCAGATCTCAATCATGTCTTCCCTTCAGAAGAACACACGCTGGGCTGCTTCTATTTTTAACTTGACCATCTTTGCACATGCTGTGCTATGGTTTATTTTAGTTCAAGTATCTCACTGTGCTTTAACGGGTTGGTAGCCATTTCAGGTTCATTAAAAATGCCTCATCAGTGACGTTTTGTAACTACAAAACATTAAACTAATTCAAGGAAAACATTGGAGTCTGCAATGCAGATCTAACTTTAAGCGAGGAACCCACCTATCACGTGGTAGCATGATGACATATGCAATTAATTTATTTATACTTATAACTGGTAATTAATTAAAGGAACATTGTTTAATCAACCTATACGTATGAAAGAGACTGTTACTCTAGAGTGGTGCTGTACAGCCACGCTAGAAAGTACAAATAGCCCCACGAACCATCAGAAAAAGATCAAGCCATCATCTCTCGAGACACACAGATGCTGATGATGTATACTATATATATATACACAATTGCTCAAATATTTTCAGGCAGGTGGGACTCGTCAGCCTAGGATGGCAACCTGCCAAGGAAGACTCGGATTTTAAACCACCACTGACTTGCAGCCATACCTACCCATGGGAAAGGCTTCGGGAGTAAACCTTGAGGAAGAAATCCGGAGCCGGGGTCCCTAAGGCAGGTTGATGTTGTTCACAGCTTCACTCTGGCAACCACTGTGACGACACTGGTGCGAAGCTGTATCGGCGCTTGCCCTTCCCTTGAACTACATCAGTGACGTGGAGAGGGGGAACCCGCTGCATGGACAACAGTTGGTTCTTCAAATCTTCCCACCCAGGCTTGCGCCCTAGAGAGGACACAGTCCACCAGAGGCGCAATGATCCCCCGGGATCGACGGCTGCCTACTAAATGGACAAAAGTAATGCCCTCAATTATCATTTTTGACCTAATAATCAGCAGAGTAAATATAAATAATGATCAAATGTGAAAGGTTCTGGAGATCTAATCCGCTCATGAAATCTCACCTGCAAGCAATCAGCCCATGAAAGAAAATTGTTGGAGGTTGAAAATGTAAACATATTAAAGGTATTATGTACATTGTGAAATGTATTAGCAGGTTTAGACATCACATACCACACATTTACTGATTTTAAATGTATTAGGGTTAAATGTACTGGATTTCAAATGAATTTTATTTCCATTCCTTGATTATAAAACCACTTCCTTCAGCAGTTTACAACATTCCCCCCATTTACAGACCATTTCCTCATTACAGAAGATGGGAGAGGGCTGTTTTGTATCCTCAGAAAACAGTCCAATATTGCAATTTTCCACAATACAAAGATGCATCATCTGCGCATGTCAAGAAAAGCAATTTGAAAAAATATGAACAATATTTACATACTTACTTTGTTCAAACAAATGCCATGAGAGCAAATTTTACCCCCTATCTCAAATTTTGATTTCTGAAAGGGTGAATTTCTGTTACTTTACCAGCTGTAGGGTAACGGGATCACTTGCATTTGAAAATGAAATGGCTGGCAACCAAAGACCTGGTCTCTAATGTTAGTATAACTGCAGCACCACTGTACGTTCCCTAAGTTACATTAAAATGCACTCCAAAATCAAGAACGACACAGTTTGGTGAAGATTTCAACCTCAATCTCTACAGGTCCATTTACTTCTAATTTGATTCAGAAATGTATATCATAGAAATGACTAATTAAATTTTCTTAGGGTACTAAGAATGACAATTATTGTAAGCAACTACAAACATAATAATTTGCTCAATGATGAAAAGTAATTACATATATTTGCTTAAATCAAAAAGATAGCAATGAAGTTTGTCTTCATGATACAAATAATACTCATTCTTCCTCCCCACTGAAAAGACTGCAACTTCTGCATAACATACCATATGTTCTTCCATTACAGTGTGAACACAAAGACTAAAAATGTTGGTTGTATTAAACAAAAAAACATATCAATTGACTAATACAACATCTCGCCTGTGAGTATTGCTAGCAATAAACACAGGCATGGAACTCTTTTCATCCATGGGATCTAATCTTTCCATCAAAAGGACATAGATCAACATTGCAGTAGCAAAGAAATACCAAATTTCTCAATTAATTAACAAGATCAGTGACATATTTACTTGATAACATGATTGAGCTTGGCTCAATTATAACACTGTTTAATTACGCCTAGAATATTAATATGCCAAAATCCTGCTGAGCGTACCTAGTCTGCGAAGAATAGATTATGTATTTCATTTAATATAACTGATCATGAGAAGAATCAATTAAGAAACATGACTTCAGGAACCTTACAAGAACACTTGTGTAACTAAATAATAAGAAAAGGGAATGAGGTAGAGTTAGCTAGCAAGAGATTATGGAGATATTTATAAAGAGTTAAAACATTGCTGATTTTAAAAACATTTAATAAAATAAACAAATTAGTTGCACAGAGGACATTGGCTGCTACAAAAGGATGTTGACAGGCTAAGTGTTTGGGCAAAGTCGAGCAAATGGAGAGTAAAGTGGAAAAATGCAGCAGAATTGCTTAGCCTAATTTTAACAGAAAAAGATGTTAAATGGTAAGGAATTCAGATGGCAAGATACACTGGCATACAAAGGTCTTTGGATGTCTAGTACTGTCCATTACCAGTATGCAAATACAATAATTAGGCAAGCTAAGAGAATATTATCACGTACTATCAGGGGATGAAATACAGAAGTAGGGAAGCTATACTTCACTTTAATATGTAGAACATTGGGGGAGACTACATCTAAAGTACTGTGGACTGTATTGGTCTATTTAAAGATATATTGGAGTTAACCAGATTAAAACCTAGAGTTGGTAGGATATCTTAAGGAAAACCTGGACAATTTAAAATTGTCTCACTCATCCAGATATCTTCATCACAGCCAGTGGCAGGAGTTACAAGGCAATAGAGGTATGGTGCAGGTAAAACAGAAAGCAACGAATACTAGACTGAAAGATCTGCAAGACCCTGCAGCGGATAGTGAGGTCAGCTGAGAAGATCATCAGGGTCTCTCTTCCCACCATTACAGCCATTTACACTACACGCTGCATCTGCAAAGCAAACAGCATTATGAAGGACCCCACGTACCCCTCATACAATCTCTTCTCCCTCTTGCCATCTGGAAAAAGGTACCGAAGCATTCTCACGACCAGACTATGTAACAGTTTCTTCCCCCAAGCCATCAGACACCAACTTACTGCCTTCTACCATGCCCATTGTCTTGTTTATTATTTATTGTAATGCCTGCACAGTTTTGTGCACTTTATGCAGTCCTGGGTAGGTCTGTAGTCTAGTGTAGTTTTTGTGTTGTTTTACATAGTTTTTGTACTGTTTTATGTAGCACTATGGTCCTGCAAAATATTGTCTCATTTTTACTGTGTCCTGTACCAGCAATTATGCTTGAAGTGACGATAAAAACTAACTTGACTTGGCTTGACTTGACTATGTATGAATGCATACAGCATAAGAAATAAAATGGACAATCTTGAAATTCAGCTGCAGATTGGCAAGTATGACGTTGTGGCCTTCTCTGTCACTTGGCTAAAGGATGGCTGCCATTGGGAGCTGAATGTCCAAGGATATACGGTGTTTTGGAAAGGTAGGTTAGTAGGCAGAGGGAACAGTGTGGTTCTGTGTACAAGAAATAATATTAAATCATTAGAAAGAGATGGCATAGGATTGGGAGGTGTAGACTCTCTATGGGTTGAGTTAAGAAATGGTAAGGGTAAAAGGACCCTAATGGCAGTTGTATACAAGCTTCCAAACAGCAGCCGGGATGTGGATTACAAATTACAGCAGGAGATAGAAAAGGTGTGTCAGAAGGGCATTGTCATGATAATCATTGGGGATTTTAACATGTAAGTGGATTGAAAAAATTAGGTTAGTACTGGACCTCAACAGAGAGAATTTGTAGAATATCTAAGGGATGGCTTTTTAGAACAGATTGTTGTTGAGCCCACCAGGGGATCGGCTGTGCTGGATTAGGTGTTGTGCAATGATCCAGAGGTGATAAGAGAGCTTAAGGTTAAGGAACCATTAGGGAACAGAGATCACAATATGATCGAGTTCACATTGAAATTTGAGAGGGAGAAAATAAAGTCCAATGTGTTGGTATTTCAGTAGAATAAAGGAAATTACAATGGCATGAGAAGGGAACTGGCCGAAGTTGACTGGAAAGGGACATTTACAGGAAGGTTAGCAGAACAGCACTGGCTGGTGTTTCTGCGAAAAATGAGGGAAGTGCATGACAGATATTTTCCAAATAAGAAGAAGTGTTCAAAGGGAAGAAGAACATAACTGTGGCTGACAAGTGAAGTCAGAGCCAAAATAAAAGCAAAAGAGCAGGCATACAAGGAAGTCAGAGTTAGTGGGAGGATAGAGGACTAGGAAGGTTTTGAAAACTTGCAGAAGGAAAAGAAGGATTATGAGAGGGGAGCTGGTTACTAAAGAAGATACTAAAAGCATTTTTAAGTATATAAAGGGCAAGAGAATATCGAGGGTAGATATAGGACCAATACAAAATGACACGGGAGATATTGTAATGAGAGATGCAGAGATGGCAGAGGAACTGAATGCATATTTTGCATCAGTCTTCACAATAGAAGATATCTGCATATACCGGACCTTCAAGAGTATCAGGGAAGTGAAGTATGTGCAGTGAAAACTATGACTGAGAAGGTGCTCAGGAAGCTCAATGGTCTGAGGGTGGATAAATCTCCTGGACCTGATGGAACGCACCTTCGGGTTCTGAAGGAAGTAGCTGGAGAGGTTGCGGAGGCATTAACGATGATTTTTCAAGAATCGATAGATTCTGGCATTGTACTGGATGACTGGAAAATTGCAAATGTGACTCCGCTATTTAAGAAGGGTGGGAGGCAGCAGAAAGGAAACAATAGACCAGTTAGCCTGACATCAGTGGTTGGGAAGTTGTTGGAATCGATCGTTAGGGGTGAGATTACGGAGTACATGGAGGCACATGACAAGATAGGCCAAAACCAGCATGGTTTCCTGAAAGGAAAACCCTGCCTGACAAACCTGCTGCAATTCTTTGAAGAAATTTCAAGTAGGGTAGACAAAGGAGATGCAGTAGGTGTGCGGTACTTGGATTTTCAGAAGGCCCTTGACAAGGTGCCACTGATGAGGCTGCTTAGCAAGATAAGAGCCTATGGAATTACAGGGAAGTTATTATCATGAGTGGAGCATTGGCTAGTCAGCAGAAAACAGAGAGTGGGAATAAAGAAATCCTGTTTTGTCTGACTGCTGGTTACCAGTGGAGTGCCACAGGGGTCAGTGTTGGGACCACTGCTTTTTACAATGTATGTCAATGATTTGGACTATGGGATTCATGGAGTTGTGGCTAAATTTGCTGATGATACAAAGATAGGTGGAGGAGTGGGTAATGTTGAGGAAACGAAGAGCATGCAGAGAGACTTAAATAGTTTAGGGGAATGGGCAAAGAGGTGGCAAATGAAATACAATGTTGGAACGTGTATGGTCCTGCACTTTGGTGGAAGAAATAAACGGGCAGACTATTATTTAGATGGGGAGAGAATTCAAAATGCAGAGATGCAAAGGGACTTGGGAGTTCTTGTACAGGATACCCTAAAAGTTAACCTCCAGGTTGAGTCAGTTGTGAAGAAGGCGAATGCATTGTTAGCATTCATTTCTAGAAGTATAAAATATAAGAGCAGGGACGTGATGTTGAGGCTCTATAAGGCACTCATGAGACCACACTTAGAGTATTGTGTGCCGTTTTGGGCTCCTTATTTTGGAAACGATATACTGACATTGGAGTGGGTTCTAAGAAGATTCACACGAATGATTCCAGGAATGAAAGGGTTACTCTATGAGGAACGTCTGGCAGTTCTTAGGCTGTATTCCCTGGAGTTCAGGAGAATAAGGGGGGGATCTCATAGAAACTTTTCCAAATGTTAAAAGGCCCGAACAGATTAGATATGGCAAGGTTATTTCTCATTGTAGGGGATTCTAGGACAAGAGGGCACAACTTCAGGAGTGAAGGACATCCTTTTAGAACTGAGATGCAGAGAAATTACTTTAGTCAGAGGGTGGTAAATCTGTGGAATTTGTTGCCACAAGTGGCAGTGGAGGCCAAGTCATTAGGTGTATTTAAGGCAGAGGTAGATAGGTTCTTGACTAGCCAGGGCATCAAAGGTTATGGGGTGAAGGCAGGGGAGTGGGGGTGTCTGGAAGAATTGGATCAGCCCATGATTGAATAGTGGAGCAGAATCGATGGGCCAAATGGCCTACTTCTGCTCCTACATCTTATGGTCTTATGGTCTTATATCAAATCTACTGGTATCAGGAAGAGTGAAAGGAGGTCCTGACAGAACAGACTTGGAAAAAAATGTTTCCTCTTGTGGGACAATCCAGAAGTAGTGGGTTGCAGTTTAAAATATGGAATTCCATATTGGACTCTGAAATCAGTTGATTTTCCTTTCTTACAGGGTGGCCAGTACATGAAATTACTAGTCTAGCACTAGTCCCTAAAGGAGTAAAGCAAAGTCATTTAATACTTTTAAGTCAGAATTAGATAGATTCCCAAACAGAAGAGATTTTGCAAATACTGGAAATCGTGAGCAATACACACAAACTGAGTACTCAGGCAGCTTCTCTGGAGGGGAATAAGCAGCAGAGATTTTGTTCTGAAACCCTTCATCAGGGCTGGAAAAGAAGGGAAGAGGGATCAATCGGTAAGAAAGTGGACGATTGACAAGATACAGTACATGGGAAAGATATTTGGGATTTCAGTCAAATAAGCCACAAATTTTCTGAATGGCAGAACATGCCCAAAGGGCCATGAGATCAATGCCTGCTGCTTACTCATACGTTCATATGATCACTTGCTTCTTTCAAGTACCAAAAATTTTAATTAAAAATGAAAATATACATTTCTGCTTATTCTCATACTAGCTGTAAAAAATAATGTCGTTCTTTGGGTTACAATGTTGATGAAGAGAATTATCTTCTTTATATCTTCATGGGAAAAATATTCAATAAATGGTTTAAAATCAGATACAGCTGGCTTTCTCAATGTCATTCTTTGCTCTTTTGTAAATGTTAGAATATCAATGGATTTATAACTTCACCATGATATTTTATGTAATGGCACAATTTTTAAAACACGAGTTTTATCATAATGCTTGCAAGTATAAATTAAATTCTGCACAGCAGGCTGAGCAGTATCAGTGGGGTTTTTGTTTGGATGATATCATTGTCATTTCTTAAGCTTTTTGGATCAAAATCCCTTTCAAAGGTGCAAAAGACAAAATTATTTTGTGCGTTGTTGTATATTTATTTTTAATCAGCCTAAAGCTCATCAAGCCATCAAGTAAAGCTGAACTTTACAACAGTCTGCCTGCTTTAGGTAAGTATACGGATGGCAGCGATATGGAGGGCTACTGTCCAGGTCTGGGTTGATGGGACTAAGCAAAAAAAACAGTTCAGCACACCACAGACTAGATGAATGCAGGTCCTATCATTCTCCATCGTCGACTTTTGTAGGCATATGGCCACAGAATATTGCAAACTAATCAGCCATTGTTTTAGCACTCTAACACAGTTTTAAATGAGACCTACTGGAGCAAACAAGGCAACAGTGGTGCAAAATTGATTTGTCACCCATTAAGCTTTTGCTTCACTTGCCATCATTCTTCATGTGGTACACCTCGGTGGCAGATGGCAGCTGTGTTGCTAGTTTAAAAGCAGACAGTACACAATCCCTTGCACCTTTCACTAGGGGGCAACCTGCCTGTGAAAGAGAACAGAGGACAGAGCACCAAGGTATTCCAATCAGCTATAAAGGTGCATTATTAAAAAGATTGCATTATGCAACATATGCTACGTATGTTGGACAGATAATCAGTACTACCATTCTTCTCTCTGCATCAAGAAATCAGCTGGCAGAATCAAACAGCTCACCCTGAGCGTTCTCTTTTCTCCCTTCTTCCATCAGGCCGAAGATACAAAAGTTTGAAAGCACATACCATCAAGCTCAAACACAGCTTCCCTCCCACTGTTATCAGACTATTAAATAGCTTCCTCCTATGATAGTGTTGAACTTTGACCTCACAAAGTTATGATCCTCAACCTTCAAGTTGAAAGTGCACATATTGTCAAAGTATGTATACTATATGCAACCTTGACTTTTGTCTCCTTGCAGGCAGCCACAAAACATACACACCCAATAGAATCCATTAAAAAATTGACCATCGAACACCCAATGTGCAGAAAAGAAATGAATCGTGCAAGCAATAAAAGTAAGGAAGTAACATTCAGAACTGAACTTCACAAAAGTGAGTCCACAGCCACGAAGCCAGTCACTGCTGATCCAGGAGCCTGTTAGTTGCAGCCCGCAGCTTTAGTTCTGTAGACCTTGCAGAGCAGTGGGCTGAAGAAGAGTCGTCTCTTGTCTCCCTGAAACCCTGACCTTTTCAATCAGACCCATCGCTTAAATTGGGAAACCTTATTGTTTCCCTGCACTTTCTCTGTAGCTGTTACACTTCATTCTGCATCGTGTAATCATCTGATCTGTATGAACGGCATGCAAGGCAAGCTTTTCACTGAATCTCAGTACGTGACAATAATAAATCAATCCAAATCCAGAGTTCACTTGGAAATTGCTTGAACCCTTGACATTTTTATAAATAGGCTGAGACTCCAGGGTAAATTTTCAAGCATGGTCTTTACTACATAAATTCAACAAGCGTGTATATCATACAAAGTTATAGAACAGAAGGAGGCTTTTTGACCCATGTTGGATCCTGATGTTTTAATCCAAGGTTCATAGTTCAAAGTTCAATGTTCAAAGCAAATGTATTACCAAAGTATATATATATGTCACCATATACATACCTGAGCAACACAAACAAAATGCTAGAGGAACTCAGCCACCCATTTTAATACCACTTCCCATTCCCATTCCAATATGTCGATCCATGACCTCCTCCACTGTCGTGATGAGGCCACATACAGGGTGGAGGAACACCGCCTGGGAGGCCTCCGAACATAAGCATTGATTTCTCAAACTTCCAATAATGGACCCCCTCTCCCTCACCATTCCCCCAATCCCCTTTTCCCTCTCTCACCTTATCTCCTTGCCCACCAATTGCCCCCCCCCCCCGGTGCTCCTCCCCCTTTTCTTTCTTCTATGGCCTTTTGTCTTCCACTGTCAGCTCCCCCTTCTCCAGCCCTGTATCTCTTTCACCAATCAACTTCCCAGCTCTTTACTTCATCCCTCCCCCTTCAGGTTTCACTTATCACCTTGCGTTTCCTTCTCCTCTCCCCCCACCTTTAAAGTCTACACTTCAGCTTTTTTCCTCCAATCCTGCCAAAGGGCCTCAGCCTGAAACATCTTTCAAGCTCAGTTGAAACACACGTGAGATCCACTTTCTCACGGGCATACTCAATAAAGGCATAATAGAATAACATAGAAACATAGAAAACCTACAGCACAATACAGGTCCTTCGAACCAGTGTTGTGCCGAACATGTACTTACTTTAGAAATTACCTAGAGTTACCCATAGCCCCCTATTTTTCTAAGCTCCATCTACCTATCCAAAAGACCTTATTGTATCTGCCTCCACCACTGTCGCCAGCAGCCCATTCCACGCACTCACCACTCTCTGCATAAAAAACTTACCCCTGACATCTCCTCTGTACCTACTTCCAAGCACCTTAAACCTGTGCCCTCTCATGTTAGCCGTTTCAGCCCTGGGTAAAAACCTCTGACTATCCACACAATCAATCATAATAGAATCAATGAAAGACCGCAAAAGACAACAAACTGTGCAAATACAAAAAGAAAGAATTAATAATAATAAATAAATAAGCAATGAATATCAAGAACATCAGATGAGAACTTGAATTGAGTCCATAGATTATGGGAACAGTTCAATGACAAAGCAAGTGAAGTTGAGTGAAATTATCCTCTTTGGTTCAAAAGCCTGATGCCCGAGGGGTAATAGTTGTTACTGAAACTGATGGCATGAGTCTTAAGGCTCCTACATCTTCTTCCTGATGGAAGCAGTGAGAAGAGAACATGTCCCGGGTGGTGGGGGTCCCTGATGAATGCTGCTTTCCTGTGATAGCATTTCATGGTGATGTGCTCACTGGTGGAGGGGGCTTTACCCTTGATGGATTTTTTTGTAGGATTTTCCATTCAAGGACATTGGTGTTTCATACCAGGCCGTGATGCAACCAGTCAATATACTCTCCACCGTACATCTATAGAAGTTTGTAAAAGTTTTAGATGTCATTCCAAATCTTCGCAAACTCCTAAGGAAGTAGAAGCACTAGTGTACTCCTTTGTAATTGCACTTACATGCTGCTGCATAACGGTGATAGAGTTCCTCATGTCTTACCTACCATCCCACCAGTGTCTGCATCCAATACACTATCCTCCAGAATCTCCGCCATCTTCAAAAAGATCCTACCACTAAACGCATCTTTGTTTTTAAATTTTTATCTTTATTTATTGAGATACAGCACAGAACAGGCCCTTCTGGCCCTTTGAGTTGCTCTGCCCCATAACACCTGATCTAACCCTAGCCTATTCATGGGACAATTTACAATGATCAATTAACCTACCAACCAGTATGTCTTTGGATTGTGGGAGTGATGCATCATCAATAACTCTCGGAGACGAGAGGTGAGATATAGGCTTTTATTGGCTGGAAGAAAGAACAAGCAGCAATTGTCCACCATATTACATCCTGGAGACTGAGACCGGGGCGGTGTCCCCAATCGCCTTTATACTGGGGTCTGTGGGAGGAGCCACAGTCAGTGGGAGGAGCCACAGGAGCAGTCAGCGGGGGGGCGTGTCCAGACAGGTATATGTAACTCACCACAGGGAGGAAACTGGAGCACCTGGAAGAAACCCATGCGGTCACGTGGGGAACGCACAAACTCCTTGCAAACAGAAACAGGAATAGATCTGGGGTCACTGGGACTGTAAAGCATTGTGCTAACCACTATGCTCCCATACCTCCCCCATCCTCTGCTTTCTGCAGCGATCACCTCCATTCAGAGCTCCAGGCAGTCCTTCCAGGTGAGGTGACACTTCACCTGTGAATCGGCTGGGGTCGTCTATTGTGTCTGCTGCTGCCAACATGGCCTCCTCCACATTGGTGAGGGCTATGTAAATTGGGGGGCTGCTTCATCGAGCAGCTCCATGCCAAGTGCCACAGGCAGGAATTCCTGGTGGCCAAACATTTTAATTCCAATTCTCTTTCCCGTTCCAACACGTCAATCCATGGCCTCCACTTGTGCCAAGAGGACACCACCCTCAGGACAGAGGAGCAACACCTTGTTTTCCATCTGGGCAGCCTCCAGCCTGATGGCATGAGGATCGATTTCTTCTTTGAGATGAGGAAAAACTTCTTCACACAGAGAGTGGTGAATCTGTGGAATTCTCGGCCACAGGAAACAGTTGAGGCCGGTTCATTGGCTATATTTAAGAGGAAGTTAGATATGGCCCTTGTGGCTAAAGGGATCGGGGGTATGGAGAGAAAGCAGGTGCAGGGTTTTGAGTTGGATGATCAGCCATGATCATACTGAATGGTGGTGCAGGCTGGAAGGGCCAAATGGCCTATTCCTGCACCTATTTTCTATGTTTCTATGTTTCTTCCAGTCAACAAATTTCTCACTCCTCCTTCCACTAATCCCTACTCTGAACTTTTACGTCTTCTGCCTGGGTCCCCTTCTCCTCTTCCTCCTTCCCTTTCTCCCATGGTCCACTCTCCTCTCCTATCAGATTCCTTCTTCTCCAGCTCATGATCTTTCCCACTTACCTGGGTTCTCCTCTCACTTTCCAGCTAACCTCCTTCCCCTCCCCCTACCTTTTTATTCTGGCATCTTCCCCCTTCCTTCTCAGACCTGAAAGAGGTTCTTGGCCTGAAACATCGACAGTTTATTCATTACCAAAGATGTTGCCTGGCCTACCGAGTTCCTCCAGAATTTTGTGTGTGTGGCGTAGAACACAGCAATCTCTCATTCCCCTCGGATATCACAACCTTGCCCTCAAGTCCTCTTGTAAGTGTGCTTTTGCTAACAATATGCTGTGTAGAGGGGGGTCTGTTTCTCCACCCACCCTCTAATCCCCTTCTCCTGCCTCACTTCCAGCCATAGTGATGAACCTTCGTCCGCTTAATGGTTCCCTACCTGCTTCTTTGACAGTTAAATCTGCAAGTCCTTTATAAGATCATGAAATCTGTAGATCATTAAGTTTACTTTGAACTTTGATCTTTAAAAATACACTGGATAATTAAGTGTATACAGGTAATTATAAATACAAGCAAGCATAAGAAACTTAAACTACAAGGAAAATAACTGCTCTACAGTCCAGTTCAACATAATCCCCTGCCCCCTCCCCCTTGATTCTAAATCACATATTTAGAAGAATTATATCTGAAATTCAGAGGCAGGAAAACTTACGGTACCTGTGAAAAGTATAAAATAATCAAATATTCACCTAAATTATGGAAATATCAAAAGGGTATTCATACGATTATGCTATTGTTAAGTAGATTAAAAAGATGTAAATCATTATAAGGCATATCAGATCAAATATTATGACTCAGAATATTGACTGACTCCAAACTTCCTAGACTTAATTGAATCTAGTCAAAGAAATTCCATCCATCAGATTGATATATTTTAGCTGTTCCTTTACGAACATGATCAGCCAAATCAGTTATGTCTTGAGACATGTCCAGTATGTAGGTGCATCACTCCTTGCCTATAACTACACACTTTCCTCTAACTGCTAAGCGAAGATCTAATACCAAACAGATTTGAATAATCATCTTGCGTGTTACAACTATTTCTCTTGTAACTTTCTGCAAGGCACGAGCAAAAGCTGCGGTGACATTTTTAATCTTTCTTCCAGCTTGTGTGTGGTACCTATTGACATACCCAACAGCTGGAGGCTTTAACAGCATCAGCAACTGCATGTGATACCTGCAAATACACATTATAGGTCATTTCAATTGGTACATTATTGGTAGGATAAATTGCAGAAATATACTGTAACAACAACAAATAATATTAGAGTAAGCATCGTAATGTCCTGTATTTATCAACTTTGTTTGGTGTCTTCTGAATGACTAATGATTTGGTCACTGTAGATGAGCAACGTAGGCACCAAGTCAAAGGTTACTAGCATATTAACCGTAGTACTTATTGCCTTCATCGGATACCACTTCAGCTCACTTGCTGTAGTTAGTGTTTATCCACTTACATTTTCCTTCTACTTTCACTGCCAAGTTACTAGCACCACTTGATAAGAACTTTCCCAATAAGATCCCAGTTGTTCCGTATGCATTTTTAAAAATCGGGACCCATTCCTCGGGAATCAGGGTGTGTTCTCCTTCTGACGGATCACTCCAATTGGCAAAAACCTGTTCAGAAGCAGACTGGGCAGCCTGGGTTACTTTCACACAACTAAACCGTCTGCAATAAGGGCCTCTCTGAAATCAGGAGCTCCTGGCAGTGGCATGGGTCACCCTGCTACTACCTCAAATGGACTTAATCAGTTTTCCTGTTTGGGGTTGCTCTGATGCTAGATTAGACCACAAATGAGCCATAGGCCATGGTATACCTTCTTCATGGTACGTAGTCAGTCACTGTTTGATGATTCCATTCACTCATTCGCCTTGTCCTGATGACTCTGGATAATGTGGACAATGGAAAGACCATTCGAAGTTCATCAGTCAACATAGTTCCTGACAGACACTCCCACTGGTATGTATTTCTTGGTCAAAGTCAATGTGACATGGCAATCCTCATCTAGGATGAGGAGTGTGTGTGTGTGTGTGTGTGTGTGTGTGTGTGTGTGTGTGTGTGTGTGTGTGTGTGTGTACGTGTGTGTACGTGTGTGTACGTGTGTGTACGTGTGTGTACGTGTGTGTACAAGTGCACATAGCTTTTCTTGCTGGAATACCTTCCACACATCACGTTAACTTGTCCACTGCTACCAATACGTATGTTTAGCCTCGACACACTTTGGCCAAGTAATGTAGTCAATTTGTAAGTGTAATAGTGGACCAGGTGCAGTTAATTGTGGTGGCTTTTCTGCTGATCCATAGATCCATTAGACGATAAGATGTAGGAGCAGAAGTAGGCCATTCAGCCCATCGAGTCTTCTCCACTATTCAATCATGGGCTGATCTAATTCTTCCAGTCATCTCCACTCCCCTGCCTTCACCCCATACCCTTTGATGCCCTGGCCAATCAAGAACCTATCTATCTCTGCCTTAAATACACCCAACGCCTTGGCCTCCACTGCCACTTGTGGCAACAAATTCCACAGATTTACCACCCTCTGACTAAAGTAATTTCTCTGCATCTCAGTTCTAAAAGGATGTCCTTCAATCCTGAAGTTGTGCCCTCTTGTCCTAGAATCCCCTACAATGAGAAATAACCTTGCCATATCTAATCTGTTCGGGCCTTTTAACATTTGGAAAAGATTCTATGAGATCCCCCCTTATTCTCCTGAACTCCAGGGAATACAGCCTAAGAACTACCAGACGTTCCTCATACAGTAACCCTTTCATTTCTGGAATCATCCTTGTGAATCTTCTTAGAACCCTCTCCAATGTCAATATATCCTTTCCAAAATAAGGAGCCCAAAACTGCACACAATACTCCAAGTGTGGTCACACAAGTGCCTTATAGAGCCTCAATATCACATCCCTGCTCTTATATTCTATACCTCTAGAAATGAATGCCAACATTGCATTACCTTCTTCACAACCGACTCAACCTGGAGGTTAACCTTTAGGATATCTTGCACAAGGACTCCCAAGTCCCTTTGCATCTCTGCATTTTGAATTCTCTCCCCATCTAAATAATAGTCTGCCCATTTATTTCTTCCAGCAAAGTGCATGACCATACACTTTCCAACATTGTATTACATTTGCCACCTCTTTGCCCATTTACCTAAACTATCTAAGTCTCTCTGCATGCTCTCTGTTTCCTCACCACTACCCACTCCTCCACCTATCTTTGTATCATCAGCAAATTTAGCCACATATCCATTAATACCATTGTCCAAAAATCCAGGATGTGTTTTCTGGCATGCTATGTTACACCTGTGCCCTGAACTTTGAATTCCACCACCAACAGGAGAATCTGTTGATTACTTGTCCACACTTCCTGTGCTGCTTCTTATGGAATTTCATCCACGAAGGATTTCCATGGATTTCCATTGTAGTTGTTTTGAAATGGCTTATACATTTTAATACAGCCTCTCCTGAACACCAATTGTATTGCTGTACTAGTTGGCCATTCCTGATTGGAGTTCTTACAACAATAAGGAATCACCTTTGCTGCCATAGGTTTCTAAAGTTATGAACAACTTCAAAAGCTTAATAAGAATCAGTGTAGATATTAGCTGATCTTCCTTCTGCTATCATATAGGCTTCAATCAGGGCTTTCAGTTCTGCCCGTCACATAAAGGTACCAGCAGCCATACTTCCTGATGCTAGACTCAAGTTTCAGAAACAATGGCCTAATCAGCCATTCAAATCCCCCCTCAATTGTCGAACAGCCATCAGAGTACAGAATCAGATCTAGATTTAATAGAGGTGTTTCTTTGTAATAATTTGCATCTTCATGTCATGCTATTATCCTTTTGCAATCACAGTCTTCACAATCCCAATGTCCAATAAGAATTCAGCACATTCATTTCCAATTAGTAAGTTAAAATGTAAGCCATCTGGCTTCTGTTCTATAATGGCAAGCAAGGGCCACAGGGAAAGGCTTAGTTGATTTTGAATTCAACAATATGTTCATTACATCCAAAATTGCTTGTTGAAACCATGCCATCAGATCAGGATCACTCGACTTTTGTGAGGCGGATCTTAGTTTCTCATTCCATTTGTTTGGCAGCTTATATAGGGAACACCAACTTCACTTCAATTCAGTTTTTCCAGCTTCACCATTTTGGCAATACCTAGCTTCAAGCCATTCATAAAAGTTGATTTCAAGTGACCATATGTAGATTCCTTTGTCTTCATTTACTTGCAGAACTCCTGAGTAACTTAGCCAAGCAGTCCTGTCACATTCCTCACATTCAGAAACAAGACCAAAATCCTTTGCTTGCAATCAATCACTTTCCTCCAATTAGTCTGTAGTAGTGTATGTTCAAACCATCCAAACATCTTGTATACTTTGTCAATATCATCCCTCATATTGTCATCAGCTCTAGGAGGCAGCTGTCTGGTTTGCTGAGAAGACAACAGAGTAGCCAAAATTTGGATGCCATCATATGGATGCAGTTTGTACACATAGAAGCTCAGCCCACGTCTTTAAGTTTTCTTTGTTAGGAAGTGGAATTTCTTTGAACCATTTATCAATTTTGTCTGTTTCAGGTGATTAACAAAAAAGACATTTATTTCCTTTCATAAGTTCCTGTGTGTCTTCACTTCCTTGGTCTTTATTGCGACAAGCTGTGACATGGCTGCCAATTTTTTTGCTTCTTCACTGGCATCCTCGATTGAGTTACTAGGGGTTACTGTCTAGTCCATATCATGTCCTTGGAGATCAGATGGTGGCGCTGTCTCAGAACACTGTCCAACGCAGCGGGTGTTTCCCAAGGAGGAGCATCACTGGCAGGACTGCCCACTTGAGGTCCCTGCTGAGTTCTCTGTTTCCAGTTACATTGAAGCTCTGTACAATGAATACACTTCAATGCAATTACAATTATCATGTTGATTTTTTTCACTCATTCAATTAATGTAAAGATTTGCTCTTTAGCCATTCTACTGACATTCTATCCTTGTAGTTTATCACAGTTTTCCTTTTCTGCTTTCACTTGTTCACTTGAAGTATTTACTTGTTCCATTAACCCATATTTGATCAAACTCACCACATGTTCATATCTTTAACAGCTACAAGACTGCTTTAGTCCATCCAGGTTTCTTCTTTCTCTTGGGTATTTTCCTGGATCTTAACCTATGCCTTCTTAATAAACTCAACAATGATATTCAGCTCATCCAGATTTTTTCATTGATTTTTATCAAATTGAAATATTTTAATTTGATAAGACTTCAAATACTCAGTCATCTGTTCACACGTAACAACTGAGATCCATCTCCCGCGTTTTCTGTAGTAAGTTTCATGACTTAATTTAATCTTATGTACTTAATTTGTGCATAATTTTTAACACTTGGACTGCAATCTAAATACCATTGCATTGAGTCAAAATAGTATTGCTTTGCAATAAGAATATTACAGGATTGCAACTGGAATATTATTTTTTTGCAGATGACTTATTTCTCTCATTGGATTACAATCTAGAACTTTTTTTTAAAGCACTGGATTACAATCGGAAGGATTCTTGGGTATTCCACTGGTTAGTACAAATTTATTTTGTGTATGATGTTAATTTTAATGCGGATCTGGCTTTTCCAGAATGGTACAGTATAATAGAGTTTTCCTTTGTTCTTAAACCTCCACTAGATGGTGTACTGAAGCAAGAACGAGGCAATTTCTCGGACGATTGTAAAAAATTACCATAAAAAATCCTCAGCAAGTAGGATTAAAGAGAATCCCAAGGCATTCTATACGCACATCAAGAGCAAGTGGATAACTAGGGAGAGGGTAGGAGCACTCAAGGATAAGTGGGGAAAGTGTTCCTGGATATGGAGGATGTGGGCAAGGTCCTTAATGAGTACCTTACATCAGTAGTTATCAAAGAGAAGGACGTGGACAATAGTGCTGAACACATTGATATACTAGCGCATCTCAAGGGAAAGGAGGAGGTAGTGTTGGTTCTCTTAAAGAGCCAAAGTCGCCAGGGCCTGTTGGGACACTCCCCAGGTTATTGAGAAAAGCAGGAGAATAGATTGTTGGGGCCTTGACCAATATCTCAGTGTCCTCTCTAGCCACAGAGGTCTGGTGAGTAGCAAATGTTGTTTCATTATTTAAAAAGGGAACCAGGGATAATCCTAGAAACCTTTAACTAGTGAGTCTCATGTCAGTAGTAGGAAAGATCACAAACAGGCTTTCATTGGTCAAGGTCAATCATGAATATTGCATCCTAGCTGTCCAGGTACATGAGCCAGGGCCGTACAATATGGAGAGCAAACTGTTGCCCATGTAGCATCCTCCCCCTCTCCACGCATCTGATGAAACCAAAGGAATGACAGAGACCAATACAGGTTAGCACCAGCAGCATTACAGGAGTTGCCAGTCAGCGTTGAACTCAATGTAAGACTGCCTTAGGAACTCCAGCTCCAGATGTTTCCCTGGGGTTTCTCCCGAAGCCTACCCCATGAGCGGGTATAGCAGCAAGGTAGTGGAGCTTTGAGATCACAGTTTTCCTTCTCCTAAATGAGCTGCCAACCATGGCTGATAAGGCCCAACTGCCCGAGGCAACTAGTTTTAAGGTGCCAGTAACCCCGCCTTTGCCCCTTTTCCTGTCAGTGGAAATGGTTTTACTAGGCTTTGTAGCTAAGCCACATGTGAAGGCCAGGAGCTGGTCTTGTTGGTCAGATGCTATCTATGGCACATGCCAATGGAAGCATTTAATAGGTTATGGGAGCTTATCCCCTTGACCACCAGGGCTATAAAAACTCCAACGAACCAATAGCAAAGTTACTGGAAAGAATTATAAGGGTTAGGATTTGTGAGTATCTGAAAGACCATGGCCTAATTAGGGAGAATCAGCATGTCTTAGTTCAGGGTAAGTTGTGTCTTACCAAAGTGATTGTTTTTTTTAAACAAGGTGGCTGATGAAAGTAGAACTGTGAACTATACCTGGATTTTATTAAAGCATTGGACAATGCCCTCATTGGAGGCTCATCCTGAAGATTGGGTGCCACATTAGCATAATGGTTAGCGCAATGCTCTTACCGCTCAGGGCAATGGAGACCAGAGTTCAATTCTGTAAGGAGTCTCTGTATGTCCTCCCCAATGCATGGCTTTCCCCAAGTGCTCTTGTTTTGTCCAGCTGGACAAGACAGGGCCAACTCCATGCTAAATTGCTAAATAAGTAAAGATTAAGATGCATTGGATCCAGGGTGAATTGGCCATTTGGATTCAGAACTGGCTTGCCCATAGAAGGTTGAGGGTTGTTGGCGATGTGACTTATACTGTCATTAGTGGTGTTCAACAGGGATCTGTACTGGGACCTCTGCTGTTTGTGAAGTATATAAATGACCTGACACAGAATATAGATGGGTGGGTTAATAAGTTTGCAGATGATATGAGGATTGGTGGTGTTGTGGATAGCGAAGATGACTGGCAAAAAAATACAACAGAATCAGAATCAGGTTTATTATCACCGGCATGTGAAGTGAAATTTGTTAACTTAGCAGCAGCTGTTCAATGCAATGCATAATCTAGCAGAGAGAGAGAGAGAGAGAGAAAATAATAAATAAAACATAATAATAATAATAATAATAAATAAACAACTAAATCAATTACATATATTGAATAGATTTTTTAAAAATATGCAAAAACAGAAATACTGTATATTTAAAAAATGAGGTAGTGGCAAAAAATTCAATCTCTATTTAGGAATCAGATAGTAGAGGGGAAGAAGCTGTTCCTGAATTGCTGAGTGTGTATCTTCAGGCTTCTGTGCTTCCTACCTGATGATAACAGTGAGAAAAGGTCATGGCCTGGGTGCTGGACATCCTTAATAATGGACGCCGCCTTTCTGAGACACCGCTCCCTAAAGACGTCCTGGGCACTTTGTAGGCTCGTGCCCAAGATCGAGCTGACTAGATTTACGACCTTCTGCAGCTTCCTTCAGTCCTGAGCCGTAGCCCCTCCATATCAGACAGTGATACAGCCTGTCAGAATGCTCTCCATGGTACAACTTTAGAAGTTTTTGAGTGTATTTGTTGACATGCCAAATCTCTTCAAACTTGTCATAGAGTATAGATGCTGTTTTGCCTTCTTTTTAATTACATCGATATCATTAGGACCAGGTTAGATCCTCAGAGATCTTGACATTCAGAAACTTGAAACTGTTCAAACTCTCCACTTCTGATCCCTCTGTGTGAATTGGTATGTGTTTCTTTGTCTTATCCTTCCTGAAGTCCAAAATCAGCTCTTTTGTCTTACTGACTTTGAGTGCAAGGTTGTTGATGCGGCATATCTCACTCCTGTACGCCCTCTCAGCACCCCCTGAGATTTTACCAACAATGGTTGTATCATCAGCAAATTTATAGATGGCATTTGAGCTATGCCTAGCCACACAGTCATGTGTATACAGAGAGTAGAGCAGTGGGCAGAGCTCAGTTGCAAATATGTGAAAAGAAATGGCAGATGGAGTTTAACCTGGCCAAATGTGAAGAGTTGCACCTTGGTAGGTCAAATGTGAAGAGACAGTACATTGTTAGGGGCAATATGCTTAACAGTGTTGATAAGCAGAGGGATCTTGAGATTCAAGTTCATAGCTCACTGAAAGAAGCTACGCAGGTTGACAGAGTGGTTAAGAAAGCAAATGGCATACTTGCCTTTATTAGTCGAGGCATCGAGTTCAAAAGTCAGTAAGTTATGTTCTAGCTGCATAAAAAATTGTGAGGCCACATCTGGAGTATTGCACACAGTTCTGGTCACTCCGTCATAGGAAGAATGGTGAGGCTTTAGAGAGGGTGCAGAAGAGGTTTACCAGGATATTGCCTGGATTAGGGGGCATCTGCTATAATGAGAGTTTGGACAAACTTGGGTCATTTTCCCTAAAGTAGCAGAGGCTGAGGGGAGATCTGATGGAGGTTTATGAGATGTGTAGATATAGTAGACAGACAATATCTTTTTCCAGGGTTGGAATGCCCAATACCAGAAAGTGTGCATTTAAGGTGAGAGGGGGCAATTTGAAAGGAAATATGAAGAGCAAGTTTTTTTTTATAACAGAGCGTGGATGCCTGGAATGCACTGGCTGGTGTGGTGGTAGGACCAGAAACAGTAGAGGCTTTGAAGGGAAGTTTAGTTTAGCACATAAATGTGAGGTAGTTGGAAGGATTTGGACATTACGTAGGCAGAAGAGATTAGTTTAGTTGGCCATTTGATTACTAATTTAACTGGTTCAGCAGAACATTGTGGGCCGAAGGGTGTGTTCCTGTGCTATGCTGTTCCATGTCATTTGTTGATTTGGGAAATCGGGAAGCAGGTCTTATCCCGTATCAAACATGCACACTACAACTTTCCACTTCATCTGGGATTCTCTTCCAAGTCCTTAAATTTTCACAATCATCTTGCTGACTATGTCAAAATTGCTGGATCCTGATGTTATTCAGAAGTCATGAATGAGGCATAAAACTTATAGGCTTATGGTCATCTATTAAGTATTACAAGAACAAAGAAAATAAGAATAAAGGAAAGACAGCAGAGAACATAAAGACCCTCCTGGCAGGGAGAGGAACAAAGAAGAGAGAGAGACCCAACATGGTTTGGTCTTCTTATACCAGATTACTAATTCCATTGATTATCCTTGGAGTCAAGATGAAGATTCAAAATTGTGTAATGCTTTTCCATTACACATGTAAAGGAGAACAAAATAATTGTTACTCTGGATCCAACCTAGTACAAAAACTCAATAAGATAAAGAACACAATAAAAAAGTACAATAAATATAAATACATAAAATAGCTTACATAGATTGATCGTATGCTCATAAAGTGAAGCTAGGCACAGGAGTGTCTGTACATAAGATGGATCTGACAGGAAATGATAAAGGAAGGGTGTGTTAGTAGTGGCGGAGTTAATCAGCCAAACTGCTTGTGGAAAGAAATTATTTTTGTATCTGGTGATCCTGGTGTGGATATTATGTAGACCCCTCCTTGAAAGGAATGGGTCAAAAGATTACTTGACGGAGAAGTACAGGGATGGATCTGGGCAACTGGATAGACTGAAGACTAGTCAAGCTTGTCAGATTGAATGAACTACAATTTCCTGGATGACAACCAGAATTTTCCTACATCTGCACATCTGCATCAGCACGTTTTGGGTTTCAACAAACATGAGTCCAGCCAAGCAGTGTTCCAGCGTTTTCCTGACACTTGCTCCAATGAACCTACTTGAACAACTTGCACTGGATGAAGGATGATCAAACAACAGCATCACCTTACATTTCAATAGAAAGGAAAAATTTAACTGTTTATTGCTTGGTCTTCTGAATTTTCGTCTTTAATAGTTAACATTTTAATTGTTTGGCTCCAGTGCCCAAGACAGTGATTGTATACACAATCGCGGGTCATTTGTCTATGAAGCCAACTAGCCCTCTGTAAGGCAATCCAGACAGTCCCATTTGGTAAACCCTTCACAGTAGCCCTATAAAACTCCTCCAGCCCCATGACAGTTCATTACTTATCATATTCCTCTGATTTTGAACTCTAGTAAATGGCCATTTACAATCAACAAATCACAGTCTTGCTAGCTTCTTTATGTTACTATAGCCATTCATTCTGTTCTAGATGAAGGAGCTCAATCTCAACCATGCAGAGTACAACTAGACTGCTGTAAAATAATATGCAGTATCAATGCAAGAAAAATATAACTGTAACATCTAGTCCACTTGACATTACATCTTTCATCTCTTTGCATATCTGAACCACCAGTAACAAATTATAAACCCAAATTCTTCATGAAGAATATTCTAGCTATTGAATTTCACAATAATCAGTTCTAATTAATGGGCTGGTGGCATAGTGGCATCAGCACCGGACTTCGGAGCAAAGGCTCCCGAGTTCGAATCCAGCCGGCTCCCTTGCACACTTTCCATCTGTGCTGGGTTGAGTGTTGAGCTAGCAACACAGCCTCTTAAAAATAAGAAAGCCTGCTAAGAAAACGCCATCATGACAGCGTCCTGATGAATCCACTTGGAGTTAAGGGCTTTCTTCTTTCTTCTATCACCGCCATTCTATCATTTATGTTTAAGCCCTAAAAAAAACACTATCTGGACCTCCATAAGAAATGGCTTTTCATTTTCTTGATATGCAGTTTTACTCTCTTTGCCCCAGACAAATTCACTTTAAGTGTTTACATCTTTTAGCTTGGCAGAAATTGTTTGCCCTGCAGGTCTAGAAGTTCACAACAAGCTACAAAGTCATTTAATGAACAGAAATGCAAATTTCAAAGCCACCAGAGCATTTCTGCATCAGGGTGGTTTGCACTGGCTAAAAGTAAGAATGATTCTCTGCTGTGCCAAAAGTAGCTTCAGTCTGCTTACTGGAGAAACTTCAGTAATTACGAAAAATAGATGATGAGAATTTGGTGATAAAGATGGACACAACTCTTAACAGTGCTATCGATCAATGGATTTCTGAAACAGTTCAACAATCCGTCTCAGAATTATATTATACTCATGGCTGTGATCACATCTGGTGAGGGAAAGTAAATCAGATTCATTAACATTCACTGCATGTATTAATTATTATAATTGATGTAGTCATGCATTTCAAAGGACATCCCATCTAACCTTCCTTCTGTTACTTCTAATTCAGATCAAATACATGCATTATAGGTCTTGGAATGCCTCAATGGGCTTAGGTATCAAGTGGAGTATCACACAAACCAGAATGTTTCAACTTTTAATACATGGTCCATGCAAAGTTAGCTACTCTCAATTTGGCTTAATATCCTAGTTTTTGCATAAACAAGTAGAGGTAGACATTTGGCAAGGAGAAGATTAGGTTTAGGTACGCTGGTTCATGACAAAGCTAATGAATGAAGTCCTGTAATAAAATTAATTGCAGTTTGGAATATGCCTTGATTTGGTATTTTTATTGATGATATGGTGACATAGTGATTAAGTTACTGGACTAGCAACACAGTGGCTTGGATTGATGATCTGAAGGCAGGAGTTCACACTCCACCAAGACAGCTGGGTATTTAAATTCGGTTAATTAATTTCTGGAATTAAAAAAAAGAGCTAATGTCAGTAAAGGTGATCATAAAACTACCAGATTTTTCTTAAATCCTGACAGCTTCACTAATCTCCTTTAGAGAAAATCAGCTAAATTTACCCCATATGACCTTTATGCAATTCCAGACCTACTGCAATGAGGGGGATTCTCAGGGTCCTTCCTAAACATCAACTGGAGACAAGTGTTTGATACTTGCCTTGTTTTTGTGGTTTATAAGTAAGTGAGTAAATTAAGGAATGATTCTTATTCATCTATTATAGCAGCAGCTACAACAAAACAACACAGATACAGTATTTAAACATAAAATCATAATGAATAATAGTTTTAAATAATGGTTAATAACCATTATTAATAAGCAATAATCATTTTAAAACCTCCTATGGTCACACCACTACCCATCTGTACAAAGCTCCCCCAGCTCTACAAACTGCAGGATAATCTATTCTATATCTAGTGACCATGCAAGGCCCAAAATACACGGCCATTCTTACCATCACCTGTAAACATCTCTCTACCACTATCCTGCATTAAATTACATATTTGACCAAGGTTTTGGCCATTTGCCTTTTCTGGCACAGAGCCCATTTATTAATAGCAATTTAGTGAAGTGCCTTGGGCTTTTTTGCAATGTTAAAAGATGCATATCGATGCACCATCAATAACTCTCAGAGATGGGAGGCAAATGATAGGCTTTTATTAGCTGCGAGAAACCACCACACGACATCCTGGAGACTGAGGGGGGGAGCAGTGCCTCCAACCGCCTTTATACAGGGGTCTGTGGGAGGAGCCACAGGAGCAGTCAGCAGAGGGGCGTGTCCAGACAGGTATATGTAGTTCACCACACACATAAATGGGAGTTCTCATTGACGTATACTTGTTCTCAACCAACATCAATAAAACTAGGCCTTTGACTAGAACTAGAGGTCATGGGTTAAGGATGAAAAGTGAAATGTTGAAGGGGAACATGAGGGAGAACTTCTTCATTCAGAGGGTGGTGAGAGCATGCAACGAGCTGCCAGTGCATATGGGCTCGATTTCAACATTTTAGGGTAATTTGGGTAGGTACACAGTTGAGAGGGTGCAGGTCAATGGGACCAGGCAGATTAATAGTTTGGCATGGACTAAATAAGCCAAAAGATCTGTTTCTGTGTTGTGGTGTCCTACGACTCTACAAAACCATTCCTTATTTCTGTATGGTGGATCTTGTGTGGGTGCGAGTGAAGAAGTCAGCACTTCCTCAGAAATCAGCATATGACGTCCATATGCTGCCACTCAGAGGGCAGGTTTCAGGTTGCCAAGAGTGTAATTGCTGTAGATTTTACAGTTTCTCATTAGTTCTGTGGTTAAGTCCCACTAGGATGCAGTCAATGCTTCCAAGGAAAACATTCTTTTGTAACTGACCATGAATGAACAATAAAGGTTCAAGGTAATACCCTACAAAACAATGGACCATTTCCTAGATCTCAGGGGCCAACTGTCTCCCAAGGCAGATATTGAAGATAGTGAGAATTTCATCATCCATAAGCCAGTTTAGTCTTTGCCTGATCACACAAAATAATGACTTGAAAATACAATTACTATCTTCACAAGATTCTCCACAATCACTAGAAGGAGATGTAACCAAACATCAGTCTCCTCTTTCAATTTAACATCTCCAGCATCGAGGCCCTGGTTACCCAGTTAAGTACGTTGACTCACCAATATTGTTTCCAAGCTTGACACCAGGTTCCCAGAACAAACAGTGGATTCATTGCTCAGTTAGAGGAATAGATCATGAGGCAAGCAGGAAAAGTGATTTCAAAATGTCCCCAAAGCCACCTAGAAAAAAAAATTGCAGCATGCCTACTGCTGCCGAGGCATGCCTGGTTCATGACTAAACCCAATAGAGGAAGGAGCATTTGGGATGATGCTGAGAACCTCAAGTCCATATACTAGAAGCCCTGTGGAAATGAAACAAGGAGCACGTCATTTCACCCTCTTAAGCCTAACCTGTGGAGAAGTCTGGCCCAAGTCTCTTCAAATCAGACAAGTCCAAAATGAAAGAAGCCTCAATCAAAAGAGAGTGGTTGAAGAAAAATAATCAACTCCATCATTTTTTTTACATTACAAAGAAATGATAAATGAAATCAATTTAAGTAACTGGATGATTGTAAAGATAGATCAGAGATGCCCTACTATGATGAATTGTCCTGATTTTCTTTTGTAGAATGTGTGCATTCACTGGGATTTAACAACATTCTGAATTCTACTAAACTGCAAATTAATTTAAATTAATTTAAAACTGGTCTGAGAGACAATTACTTCCATCAAGTCAGGCTTATCTGACTCCATCCCATACAAGGTCACTTAATGGAGCAACATTTACAAAACAGAAGTTGGAATGAATTGTCAATTTCACCCTGTCATTGACATTCCAAGAACTGCCTTACAACCCTGCCCCATTTTTAAACTACAGTTCAATTCAACAAAGCACTCAGCTCTTATTGCATTAGTTCAATGAATCCATCTTAATCTTAAACCACGATTTTCCCCACAACTATCAAAATAATTTCACTTTTCTTACTGATTTGTTTAGGTTTTTAAACAAAATCATTACTATGATCTGGTTCAAATAAAGTACAACTCTCCCAGGGTTCCATGACACATTTCAACCATCTCAAGGAAATGCAACTTTCAATACTGTATCCACAATGAAATGTACAGCACAAAACAGGTAGTTTGGCACATTTGGTCCATGCTAAACCATTTAAACTGCCTGCTCCCATTAATCTGCACTGGGAGCACAGCCCTCCATACCCTTATCATCCATGTACATATCCAAACTTCACAAACGTTGAAATTGAACTTGCACGCACCACCTGCTTTCACAACTCATTCTACACTCTCACGACTCTGAGGCAAGAAGTTTCCCCTCATGTCCCCTTAAACTTTTCACCTTTCATACCTAACCCATGACCTCTGGTCCCCATCCAACCTAAGAGAAAAAAGCGTGATTGCATCTAACCTATCGATGCCCCTCACAATTTTGTATACCTCTATCAAACCACTTCTCAATCTTCTCTGTTGTAAGGAATAAAGTCCTAACCCAATTCAATCTTCCCTTATAACTCAGGTCCTCCAGACCCAGCAGTATCCTTGTAAATTTTCTCTGTACCCTTTTAACCTTATTATCCTGAAGGTAGATGATCAAAACTGCACACAATACTCCATATTAGGCCTCACCAATGTCATACAACTTCAATATAAGATTCATCTCTTGTACTCAATACTTTGATTTATAAAGGCCAATGTGCCAAAAGTGTTCTTTCCAATGATATCTATCCAATGATTATTATCCCCGGCATGTGATGTGAAATCTGTTAACTTGGCTAGCAGCAGTTCAATTCAATTCATAATTGAGCAGAGAAAAAATAAAATAACAATGGTAATAATAATAATAAATAAACAGGTAAAACAATTTCATATATTGAATAGACTTTAAAAATGTGCAAAAACAGTGAAGGCTTCTGTATCTCCTACCTGATGGAAACAGTGAGAAAAGGGCATGCCCTGGGTGCTGGAGGTCCTTAGTAATGGATGCTGCCTTTCTGAGACACCACTCCCTGAAGATGTCCTGGATACTTTGTAGGCTAGTACCCAAGATGGAGCTGAAAGTGGCAAATGAAATGTTGGAAAATGCATGGCCATGCACTTTGGTATTTAGAAATAAATATGCAAACTATTTTCTAAACAGGGAGAAAATCCAAAAAATCTGAGATGCAAAGGGACTTGGGAGTTCTTGTGCAGAACACCCTAAAGATTAACTTGCAGGTTGAATCTGTGGTGGGGAAGGCAACAGCAATGTTATCATTCATTTCAAGAGGAGTAGAATTTAAAAACTGGGATGTAACAAGGATTTCAAGCACTGGTGAGGCCACACTTGGAGTATTGTGAGCAGTTTTGGATCCATTACCTAAGAAAGGATATGCTGACATTAGAGCGGGTTCAAAGGAGGTTCATGAAAGGCTTGACATATGGAAAGTGTTGATGGCCCTGGGCTTGTGCTCACTGGAATTCAGAAAATGTGGGGTGACTTCATTGAAACCTATCAAATAGTGAAAGGGCTTGATAGAGTCGATGTGGAGAATATGTTGATGGGGAGTGGAGTCTAACACCAGAGGACACAGCCTCAGAACAGAGGGACATCTTTTTAGAACAGAGATAAGGAGAAATATTCTTTAGCCAGAGAGTGGCAGATCTGTGGAATTCTTTGCCACAGGCAGCTGTGGAGATCAAGTCTTTGTGTAATATTTAAGGCAGAGGTTGATATATTCTTGATTAATCAGGGCTGAGAGGGAAAATGAATCAGCCAAGATGAAGTGGCAGAGCACACTCAATGGGCCAAGTGGCCTAATTCTGCTCCTACATCTTATGGTCTTACCACCTTGCACTTGTTTTCATTAAATTCCATCTGCCATTTCTCAGCCCATTTTTTCCATTTGGTCCAGATCCCTCTGCAAGCCATGATAACCCTCCTCATTGTGCCAGTGATATTAAATCTGTCTCTGATTTCAACAGAGAATTAATTTTCACCCTAATACCCCATATATTAAACAACATCTAAAACCTAAAATGTCTCAGTAGGATTAGCTCGTATCAAATTCCACCAATATCAATTATTAAAAAAGTTCTATCCAATTCTACACCTGGGTTAAATTCACATTTTTCACTTACCATTGAGCTTTCAAATGCAAGATTGATTTCTTACTCCTTGGCACAAATTCACAATTAACCTAAACACTAGTTTTCTGCTGCAATGAAATGGCCAACTGTGGCATAGCTAATCATTAACAAAACCAATCAATTATTCAATCAATGGTTAAACCAAACCACTGTCAAGATTGTAAATAAACCAATTGTTCCTAGTAATCAAAAGCGCCATTCACAACCTTTATAAAGCTTTACCACTTAGCAAATTTTTGAGCCACTAGATACTCTCTTTCTCAACGTCAACCTTCCATGAACATTAATTGTCTGTACAGATTAATCTCAAAAGTAATGGTGAAATATAAATATTGCAAAGGAGCTCTCCAATGTAGAGCCTGCATTCATCTGTCCAAATCTATGTTTTTTATTCATAATTTTGAGTTATGGTTTCAGCGGACTGGAAGGCTCTACACCGGGTAGTCAAAATTGCCCAACATATCATGGGCACCTACGCACCATCAAGGACATATATACAGAAAAGGCCAGAAACACCCTGCACATGGATCGTTTGTTCAACTCCCATCAGGGAGGAGTCTACATAACATCCACACTAGCACCACCTGACCAAAAAACATTTGCTTTCCCCAAGCAGTATAACTGATCAATATCTGCACCCCACTAACCCATGCCTCCACATCCCACATCCCCACTACTTCATCATTTCGCGTCAGAGTCACCTCATGTACAGACAATCCTGCCTATGCCCAGCATCACTTTATGGACATACAATCTATCTATATACATATATATAGTATAAGCTATCTTATGCATTTATACAGTATTTATTGTGTTCCTTATCTTTTTTTTGGGGCTGTATCAGATCTGGAGTAACATTTATTTCATTCTCTTTTACATTTGTGTACTGGAAATGAGATTAAATAATCTTGAATCTTGAAATTTATTATTTGTGAAGTGTGAAACCATTTAGGCACGTACTTCACCAAAACCATTTTATTTTGGACTGAACAGCTGTCAGAGAGAGGAGGTAGGCAGACCATCTGTTTGAATCTAAGATCCCGGAGGACAATGGTCAATGTTGTAACCCCCTGCAATACCCTGGACGTGCAACTTCAATGTTGACCTGTGGTGTTAGAACCAGTGATACAGAGAAGAATTGACTTGCAAATCAAAGTCTCCTTAAAGACCAATGAACAAGAATTCATTTTTGTTGCTGGCTTTTAAGAAACCTTATTTTTCATCTGGCTTATTCAACATTAAGCTAAAGTCGACAAGTTGCTTAGCACTGCTGTTTCAAACAACCTGTCTCATTTTGTCTTATTAGCAAAAGCTGACTGAGCATGAAGGTGTTCTTTACTTGTCAGTTGATAAAGTGGGCACTCCTTTTCTTATCTCTCAGATTCTGACTTTGTCTTGTCTAATCTATGCAAGCACACCTATCATCTGTGCAGAGGGAATGATATCCAATTAATTCAATATGCTAATTTAACAACACACATCATTAACCTAATGTGTAATATATAGAAACAGCAGTAAATTAATCATCACCAGGATAATGTCCAAATTTATTCTGAGACTTCAATTAGCTGAAAATATGCACCTTTGGAATAGTATGCTAGAAGTTAACATTTTATATTTGAGAACATCATGTTATTCCTGAGTAATTGCATAATTTTAACTGTAGTTTGTACAAGAAAAAGAATGTGGTAATTCACCAAGTTCAATTCTTAAATTGCAATGATAAAAAAGTATTTTTCATTATTCTGTTTGAGAGGTCACCAAATTTATTGTGTTTGGATTATATATGGATAGTTTCTTCATTCATTCATCAATGATCTTGGATATGTTTTTCACAGCAATTCAGCTTGCTCGTTATGGAAGCCCTCACGATCATCTGTTCTCTTTGTAAATTGTATTCTGTTTAAGTGTATATTGCACTCACATTTCACAGACTGATAGCATTGACAATAGCTAAAATATTTTGCAATACTATAGGATCTATTTTCTATACTGTACTTACAGCCATGAGTAATGCTTTATCATATCAACTGCAATAAGACCTACAACAGACCTTTCCCTGTGGATTTCTCTTCTTTTCAACTAATTACAGCAGTACATGGAAGAAGTCACCGGAGAAACAATAATAATTGCATAAAATGTTACTTGCACTATTTCTTTCGGAGTTATTTTGTCAGAGTTGTAATAGGAGGGGAAAACCACAAGGAAACTGATTCCTCTTGAGTAACATATGGTATTTAGAAGAAGCAACATAAGCTAGCGATGGCAGACAACCGTTTTTCTAAACCCTTGACACTTTGAGATTGGCCAAAATATAGGGAAACCATCATTGTTAAAAAGACAGTCAAATTATATATGAATGTTGAAAGAATTTGTTGGTACACTGCCTTTTCACCTCTGGCACATAGATGTGAAAATAAGCCAAAATGAATGGAAAGAAATCTCCTCTGACTAAGCTTTCATTTCAGTGTGACAATCCACCCAATTCTGAATAAAGTCGAAATTTGAGGGGGTACCTACTTTGTGTAACTGAAAACTAAACTGCTGCGCCTGTTTTCACTGACTGCATTAATAAAAAGGCATTGTTAATGTCAACTTCTCAAACTTCCTGAAATGTCTCACCCTTCACACTATTCCCCGTCCCCTTTTCTCTCTCCCACCTTATCTCTTTGCATGTCCATCACCTCCCTCTGGTGCTCCTCCCCCCTTTTCTTTCTTCCATGTCCTCTGTCTTTTCCTATTAGATTCCTCCTTCCCCGTATCTCTTTCATCAATCAACTCCCAGCTCTTTACTTCATCCCTCCCCCTCCTGGTTTCATCTGTCATCTAGAGTCTCTCTTCACCCTCGCTCCACACCTTTTAAATCTACTCCCCGTCTTTTTTCTCCAGTCCTGCTGAAGGGTCTCGGCCCGAAATGTTGTCTGTTTACTCTTTTTCACAGATGCTGCCTGGCCTGCTGAGTTCCTCCAGCAATTTGTGTGTGTTACTTAGATTTCTGGCATCTGCAGATTCTCTCTTGTTAACAATCATAAAGATGCTGTTTTCATGTATAAGCTATTTTTCACACCATTGGATGCCTGTATTATGACAGGGCGAAGACTGGCATCCCTAACCCAATGTGAAATAATGTAAACACTTTTAACTCAAGACATCTTTTATATATTTATATGCTCAAAGTACAAAACTGATCAAAATTTAGCATCAAATAGATAAATTCACTTGAAATGCCTCATTGATAGGAAGTTATAACATTTATTCTTGTACATTGGTGCTTTTCTATCATTGGTACTCAGTACAGAAAAAAATCATAATACATCCAAATGCAGGAAGACTAAATGATGGATATTTTAACACAATGCAAAGATGGAGATAATTTCCCTTTATGACAAATATTAATTCAATACATACAACCAGGTTTCCCAACTAATTACTTGCTACCTCAGAGCTACCTGAACTATAACTTTTCCCACCCTGTCCCTTGTAAAAATGCCATCCCCTTCTTTCAGTTCCTCTGTCTCTGCTGCATCACTCTCAAGATGAGGTTTTTCATTCCAGAACTAAAGAAATGAACTCCTACTTCAAAGGAAAGGGCTTTGCTTCCTCTACCATCAACACTGCCCTCACACGCATCTCTTCCATTTTGCACATGTCTCCCTCAGTTCATCCTCCTGCCACAATACCAGGGATGGGGTTCCTTTTGTCCTCACCCCCATTAGCTTCCACATCCAGCACATAATTCTCCATAACCTCCGCCATCTCAACCAGATCCCACACCAAGCATATCTTTCCCTCCCCCTCACTTTCCACTTTGCACAGGGATTGGTCCCCTGTCCACCCATCTCTCCCCACTGATCTCCCTCCTGGCATTTCTCCTTGCAAGTGGAACAAGTGCTACATCTGCCCCTACACCTCCTCCCTCACTACCATTCAGGGCCCCAAACAGTCTTTCCAGGTGAGGTGACACTTCACCTGTGAGTCTGTTGAGGTCATTTACTTGTATCCAATTCTCCTGCTAAAGCCTCCTGTATATCAGTGAGACCCAACGTAGTTTGGGAGACCACTTCGCTAAGCACCTGTGCTCCATCCGCTAGAAAAAGTGGGATCTCCTGGTAGCCACCTATTTCAAATCTACTTCCCATTCCCATTTCAACATCTCAGTCCATGGCCTCCCCTACTGCCTGAGGCCACAATCAGTTTGGAGGAGCAACATTTTATATTCTGTCTGGGTAGCTCCAACCTGAAGGCATGAATATCAATTTATCAAATTTCCAGTAATTGCCCCACCCCTTCACCGTTCACTATTCCCGTTTCCCTCTCTCGCCATATTTCCTTACCTGCCCGTCACCCCTTTATGGTGCTCCTACACCTTCCCCTCCTTCCATGTTGTTTTATCTTCTCCTATCAGATTCACCCTCCTCCAGCCCTTTATCTCTTTCATCAATCAACTTCCCAGCTCTTTACTTAACCCCACTTTCCCCCTCTCCCAGTTTCACCTAAAACCAACCAGTTTGTATTTCTTCCTCCCCTACCCCCACCTTCATACTCTGACTTCCCATCATTTTTTTCCAGTCCTCAAGAAGGGCCTCAGCCTGGAATATCGACTGTTTACTCCTTTCCATAGATGTCGCTTGGCCTGCTGAGTTCCACCAGAATTTTGTGTGTGTCGCCTTGGATATCCAGCATCTGTAGATTTTCTCTTGTTTGTAGTTAATTATACAAATTAGCAGCCATCAGTCAGAGTCAGAAAATTTATGTTTCAGCTTTTGTCAATAACTTCAGAAAGAAAATAAAATTAATTTCAAAGTACATTTTGTAATTATTTTCAAAGTATATGATGTTGCTGTCAGAGCTTACAACCTTCTGAGGCATTTTTGGATCCTGCACAGTGGCCCCTCCATTCCAAATGGTGATGCAACCAGTTAGAATGCTCTCCACAGTGCACCTATAGAAATCTGCAAGCGTGTTTGGTGACATATCAAGTTTTCTCAATGTCCAGATGAAATGTGGCCACTGTCATTCCTTCTTTGTAATTCCATCAATATGTTGAACCCAGGATAAATCTGCAGAGATGGTGACTCCCAGGAACTTGAAACTGCTCATCCTTTCCATTTCTGATCCTTCATTGAGGACTGCTGTGTGCTCCCTCAACTTCCCCTTCCTGGTCCACAATCAATTCCTTGCTCTTACTGACATTGAGTGTAATGCTGCTACTGTGTCACCACCCAACCAGCTGATCTATCCACCTTTTGTATGTCTCCTCATCACCATCTGAAATTATGGCAACAATGGTTGGTGACAAGGAGGCATACAGGTGTGAAACAGATCAGCTGATTAAGTGGTGTTTCATAGTTCCACACATGCATTTTGAATTATATTTTATTAACTTATTATGTTTTATGTGCTGTGTATGATATATGTATTGTGGGCACATTGGTCTGGAGGATCACCATGTTGTTTGGTTGTACACATGTATAGTCAGATGACAATAAGGTTCAGCTTTGATCTTGAACTTGAAATTTTTACAGTAATTATTCTTCACTGCAAGACTATCTTGAACAGTACTTATTAGATTAAGGATTGTAATGGATACTCTTCAACTGCTGCGTTTTGTGGATACAGAGTTGACTTTCTTACTTTTTCCTGACTTTGAATGAGCACAATTATAGTGCTGATTTTCTGACCTAATATTCTTCTTGCAGTAATGAATCCTCCCCTTCACAAGTCATCTGCAAGAGTCACTCTTACTAACATAACTGTGCGCATATGTCAAGTACATTCCTCCCTTAGGTAATATCTTGTTTCCTGTAGATGCAAAGTGATCATTACACACAGACAGAAAGAATCATCATAAAAATAAATACATTGGTGGTTAATCATCAGAGAATCTAGTTTTGTATGAGTCTTCGGCATTTATTCTATTTGAGTATTTTTAATGGAAAATATTTATTTAGTGTTAGTGAGTTATGGTTGCATAGTGGAAAATTATAGAACAACAAACTGTTGCAGTAATTTGGCAAAGAAATTAACTTTCTATTAAATTTGATACATCGTGAAGTTGATCTGAAAAATGTATAGCAATATCGAGACCCCGTAAACATTGTGTCAATAGCATCTCCTAATCCAGTTTTAAAAAAACAACAAAGGACAAGAGTCAAAAAAAGAAATAAAGTTAATTAGGGCCAAATAAAATAGGGGGCAAAAGGAGATAAAAAGAAAACAGGAAATTTAAGGAAAAGATAACAGAACAAAATGGGAGGAAAAAGAGACTATTTTGAACCAACTGTATTTGGGAATTGTAAACCTTTTTTTAGAAAGCTAGTGCATGAATTTCTGGGTAATTGTAAGAAATAGATACATTTTCTTAACCTATCAAATATGGACCCCATTCATCATGAACAAGAACCATGGGGTATCGTCTGAGTGCATTATTTCACTGCTTTTCTCAAGGTATGAGGAACGCAAGATGAAAAAAAAATCAAGATGCATTTAGTTCACTTTTTGCCATTTGGACAGTTGCATAATACAACAGTAAAGGAGTTCTTAACTAATCATCGTAATCAATCTCTATCAATTAGTCTACAACGACCCAGAAATGACATACGAAACCCCCAGTGGTGGAATGCTTTGGGTACCATATGCCCAAAATCACCTTTGCCCTCCAACGCATACTGTGCTCACCACCTCATGTTTCATTTACTACTTACCAAAATACTACTTTCAGAAATAAATCTACATAACATGTATTTGATTGAGCGACCTCTTTTGAGTTTTGAAATTTGCATCCTGAAAATTAATCCCTTCTGACACTGATGAGAGGTTTGGTACAAAATGACTGCCAAGACAGATAAAGGAGTGTTAAAAGAAAACTCTAAATTTACAACCTGCTGCAGTGTGACTCTTCAACTTCAGTCATTTTTCTATGAGCCTCCAAGGTTGAGTGTCAGGTCAAGACCATAAATCATGTCATTGCTAGCCCTGTATAACACTAATTAACATCCCTAAAAGGATGGAATGAGAATATTTCACAATCATGTCTTAAATCCAATAATTTTACTGTTAGCTTTAAGTTTAAATGGAAGCCTTGCAGTGAGAAGTAACCTTTATGGCTTTTGGTAAATCATTGAACAGTGCAAATCATAAGGTAATTTGCAAATAATCCAAATTAATAGTGTATCCCTTTTCACTCAACAAGTTGCTGGCCATTGCTGGAGAGTGGAATGAAACATTGAGAACCAGATTTGCCAGGCCTTACAGCACAAGCCTACTCCAGCTGACACCCCTAACAATGGCAAGTTCATGCCAGTGGCCATGGATAATGAGGCACTCCAGTGGGCCTACTCCTCACCCCTCTCTGGCCATCCAGGCACACGTTGGATCTGGATTTTCTGCAACACTGATTCTGGTGGCTCACCATGATCGCCGATCTATGTCAGTTTGTCGCTGCCTGCCCTCAATGTGGCCAGTCCAACTCCTCCAAACAGTGACCCTCTGGGCTCCTGCAGTCCACGACACTCATGGTTCCACATCACCATAGATTTTATCCTGATGAAGGGTCTTGGCCTGAAATGTTCACCGTTACTTCATTCCCACAGATGCTGCCTGACCTGCTGACTTCCTCCAACAGTACATTTTAATGCATTTGTCTAAGCATAAAAGTTTTGTTAAATCAAATCTTTGAAATAAAGTTTTTTAGAATTATGAACGGAATTGATAAATGTGGAAGGGATAGTTCATTTAGGTAGGGAACTACTAAAGGAAACATCAGTTTAAAGCAATTATCATCAAAATGAAATGAGAACTATAGGAAGATGAACAACTTTGCAATGGGGATGGCTATAACAGATGAACAACTTTTAAAGGGAAATTGAATGCACATAATGCACATTATTTAGTGGGAAGAAACAGATGCAGAAAGATTAGGTTCAGAATACACTAAAAAGTATCAGCAGAAATATCATGAGGCAAATACTAACCTAAGCTATAAATTTCACCAGTTATATCCTATTCAAAATTATTTTCAAACAATTTGAGAATCTGAACTTTAGTTCCACAAGATATATTCTAAGAAACTGCTGTGAATGAGAAATTAATGCTACATTCCAGTGGCCCTGATTGAATTTGACATGGATATTAATAACATACAGTACTGTGCATAAGTCTTAGGCACATATAAAGATCTAGGGTGCCAAAGACTCTTTTATATCATTTCCTGCATGTGTTAATTTTGATTTGATTTAAAGCACATGGTGGAAAGTTTTAGGCACATTTATATAGCTAGGGTGTGTGAGACCTTTGCACAGTACTGTAGACACTTCCCTTTATTACAAAAATTATAAAATTATTACCAGTATTATTCAATTGTAAGATAGTCCTTTTTTCTTTTTTTCCCCTCCCAATAGGAAATCACATTCTAGCTTCATTCTACACACAGACCCTTTCTGCTTTCAATGAACAACTGCAAGTGCACAGGATCAAGTAAGAATGTGAACATCCTGCTGATTTTGAATAAGAGATTTGTGCCAGTAGATGGCGCAATGTGTCTGACATTGGTAGACAATAGACAGGACTATTTATTTTATTAATTTAGTGAAAGTGGGCAGAGTAGGCCCTTCGAGTCATGCCACTCCAAAAATTCCACAACCCCAACCCAATCACAAGACAATTAACAATGACCGATTAACCTACCCTCTACGCAGTCCTCTGGACTGTGGAAGGAAAACGAAGCACCCGGGAGAACCTGTGCTTTCCATGGCAGGGCACACAAACTCCTTACAGAATGGCACCAGAATTGAACTCTAAACTCCGAAACAGCCCAGTCTGTAATGTCGTCACGCCAGCGCTACTAAGGAGGTCCACATTTTGCTGTAGGCAGGCATATCACAGTGTTTGCCACTTGTTGGACTAATTCTCACACATCTGGGCTTTGAAATATTTCTTGTGACGTGTGTTGAAAGTACAAGTTTTTATGTTCAAAGCAAAGTACACTGGCCATCTGAGGACTCAGTGAACAGCAGAAATATGTACAGTATCTGACTCCTTAAACAATCTGATTGACGATTATGGAATTAACCGTAGCCTGAAAAGGATGCATAAATTAGCAGGGAGCGTTCATTGTCAACTCATTAAAGAAAAAAAAATAGAGAAAAAGAAAGAGAATAAAAACAAAGAAAATGATTTAAATTAAAATGTTTCTATTTAAAATAAATTTATCAGTCTCAAGGAGTATTTGGGCAGTAATTAAATGACTAAAATCCCTAAAAGAAAGTAATTTTATTACCTTTTTCCAGGAAGTTAAAACATGCCAAAATGATACAACACAGAAAGAGGCTATTTAACCCATCCATTACATTGCTCTTTTCACATAGCCTTAAGTTTCTCTGCTTGGGAGATTTATCTAATCCTCTTCTAAACATTACTAGTACTGCAGATCAGTGAAAAGTTGCTTTGTGTGGCCTTTTCCTCCTTTTCTAACCATGTCTTATCTGTTTGTTGATCCTTCTGATATGTTTTCTCCTCCAAAATGCCCTCATGGTCTTGAGTATACCTAATAAAATCTCCTCTTACTTTTCTCTGAAGGGTGGCATTTTTTCCATTCATTCCATGTAACTAAATTCTCTCACCTCTGGCACCATTTTTGCTAAATATGCTCACTCCAAAGTACTTTGAACTTTCCAATGTCCCAACATTCTTTCCAAAGTGAGGTAAACAGAACTGAAAATAATACTCCAAATTAGTGCATGACCAAGGTTTTTCTATGATTTAACACATCTTCCTTTGTCTTGTTTCCTTCTTCTCTGTTAATAAAGCCTAATAACTAAAGTGCTTTTTAACAGCTTTCTCAACTTGTGGTGCTATCTTCAAGACCTCTGCACACACAAATCCAGGTGCCTGCTCTTGGTATCTCCTTGTGCTTGTATGATTAAATTTATATTGCCTACCTTCATTCTTTTTATCAAAACAATCATTTTATCCATTTCTCATCAGGCTGCACAGGTGCTACTTTATCCCAAGTTCCTCCAGCAGCTTGCATTTTGATCCAAATTTCTGTAGCCCGGGTTCTACATTGTATCAGGTTCAAGTCACCCACTATTCCTGTTCTCATCGACGCGTATCATTTGATGCAAGATCAGAGGCACTCCTCTTTCAAGGTAACCATCTCTGTTTTTAATGCCCTCATATCCTCAGTTTTCTCTGGCTCTTCAAAGTACTCAGTCCCTCCAAGTCTAGCCAGTTCTGCCTCCCCGATTTTAATTGTTCAACATAAGAGATTGTGCAGATACAGGAAATCAAAACTAACACACACAAAATTCTGGAGGAATTCAACAGGTCAGGAAAGGGAAAAAGAACAGTTGATGTTTGGGGCTGAGACTCTTCATTGGGATTGAAAGGGAAAAGGGAAGGAAGCTGGAATAGGAAGGTGGGTGATGGGAAGATATACAAGCTCGAAGGTGATGCGTGAAGCCAGGTGGGGGTGGGGAGAGGGGATAAAAGCATAGGAACATAGAAAATCTACAGCATAATACAAGCCTTTTGGCCTACAATGCTGGGCTGAACATATACTTAATTTAGAAATTACCTAGGGTTACCTATAGCCCTCTATTTTTCTAAGCTCCATGTAACTAAACAGGAGCCTCTTAAAAGACCCTATCGTTACCACCTCCATCACCATTGCTGGCAGCCCATTCCACACTCTCACTACTCTCTGCATAAAAAAACTTGCCCCTGATATTTCCTCTGTACCTACTTCCCAGTACCTTAAATCTGTGTCTCTTGTGGCAGCCATTTCAGCCCTGGGAAAAAGACTCTGACTATGCACATGATCAATGCCTCCCATCATCTTATACACCTCTATCAGATCACCTCTCATCCTCCTTCACTCCAGGGAGAAAAGGCCAAGTTCACTCTGAAGTAGAAGCTGGGAAGTGAAAGGTGGAAAACGTAAAGAGCTGAAGAGCAAGGAATCTGATAGGAGAAGAGAGATTGGCCCATGGGAGAGAGGGAAGGAGGAGGTCACCAGAGGGAGGTGATTGGCAGTTGAGAAGAACAGTAAGGGTAAGAGGGGAGCCAGAATTGGGAATGAAAAAAGAGAGAAGGGGAAGGGAGAGGAAATTGCTGGAAGTTAGAGTAATCAATGTTCATACCATCACATTGGAGGATACCCAGATGGAAAATGTGATGTTTCTCCTTCAACCTGAGTGTGGCCTCATCATGACAGTAGACGAGGCCATGGACTGACATGTTGGGGCGGGAATAGGTAGTGGAATTAAAATTGTTGTCACCTAGAAATTTTGTTTGTTGCAGATGTAGGAAAGGTGCTCAACATTATTATTCTTCGCTGGGTTGTAGCTGAAGTTTAAATATTGCTTGATACTGCTCCTGTGAAGCACCTTGGAGAATTTGACTACTTTAACAATGACACAGAAATGAAATAGAATCTAACACAGATTGAACAGGAATTTAGAAGTCCAAACTAATAATCTGCATAACACACACACACACACTGCTGGAGGAACTCAGCAGGTGAGCCAACATCTATTGAAATGAATAAACGTTTCAGGGCAAAACCCTTCATCAGGACTGGAAAGGAAGGGGGAAGATGCCAGAATATGGAGGTGCGGAGAGGGGAAGGAGGGCAAACTAGAAGGTGATAGATGAAGCCAGGTGGGTGTGGGTGTGGGGATGAAGTGAAAAGCTGAGAGGAGATGTGGAAAAGTCAAAGGAAGAAGAAATCTGATTGGAGAGGAGAGGTGATCATGGGAGAAAGGGAAGGAGGAGGATCACCAGGGGGAGGTAATAGGTAGCTGAGAAGAAGACGTAAGAGGCCAGAGTGGAAAAATGAAGAAGAGAGCAGGGGGAAGGAGAAAATTACAGAGATGGTGGAGAAATCGATGTTCAGGCCATCAGATTGGAGGCTACCTAGACAGAAATATGAGGTGTTGCTCCTCCAAACTGAGAGTGCATTAGGGCAGAAGAGGAGCCCATTGACCAAAATGTTGGAACAGGAATGGGAATAGGAATAGAAATGGTTTGCCACTGGGATTATTTGAAAAGTATTTCTGGCTCACTAATGATCCTCGATGAAGGAAATCTGTGAGCCTTAACTATTGTGGCCTGTTTTTGACTCCAGATCTAGAGTCTGACTCAAATTATGAGTGATGAAGGATGGCCTCTATCCAGATGCCTTCCATGAAATTATGCTGTTGTTCCTGAGAAAACATTTCTGCAGGGTTTATGAGCAGGCATTTGAGAAGGCAGCAGCAAGTCTACACATGTATTGCTTTACCTATAGAGTTGTGTCCTTGGTTGAACTCCCATTGATCGGCAGTTCAGCAAACCTGATGGTATCAGTGAGGTCCATCTGAACCCCTATAATCCTGTTGCATTTTTGTTCTTGACTTTTCCAGAATTCTTGTTTTCAAATGGTCCCTTAGTAATCACATTGTCACAAGGAAGCATTCAACTGGGGTGTCACTTAGTCTGGATTGAAATTGGAAGTGGAATTCATATTGGCTTATTATTGTCACATACTGAGATACAGCGAAAAGGTAGTCTTACACACAGTTCATAGACATCATATCGTTACACAGAGTATTGAGATAGAACATTGTAAAGTCCCATTTGAAGAAATAGTTAATGAAGTCTTGGAAGTTTTCATAATAGTCACATTAATACTTCCCTTCAGATTGGAGTTAGTGGCATAGCTTCCACACGTACATCATTGCTGCTCTGCCCACTGGGTCACACTGACAACCTTTGACACAAGCCATAGCTAGAGACAAAGACTGAGACGTGCAACCATCTTTAGAAAAAAGTATTACAACTGCTAAATTTAACAGTCTTCAACAAGTATATAAATAGAATTGTTTAAAACATGAGTAAACCACTGATGCCTAACGTAGAAGTTTAAAAATACAAAGGACATAAAGCTCAAATAAACTTTTCTTTCCTTCCAAGTTTGAGCAGCTCATAAAGGTGAATAGGGGCACGGGGAAGTAGAGACAGATTCCCCATGCTGACGCTGGGAATACCAGCTCATCCAGCCCCCACCGCTGGACTTCACCTGAAGACCACCAGTGGAACAGTTTGATATGGATTATTGTGCATTCCGTTATTTACCTGCAAATGAATACCAGCGATCGTAAAGGGAACAACCATCCACAGTCAGTCCAATGAGTCAAATTTCAAGTGCCTCACTATTGTAATGATGGAAATCTGGTGCCCAATTTGTAAGCACAATGACCAAAGTTATAATGATGAAAACTTCTGCCTTCCACTTGGCCAGCTGATGGATACGTTTCAGCTGGCACTCTGCGAATGACTCCCCTCCCAACTTGTCAAACAGCTTTGTGGGATATTTCATATCCACCTGTCAAAGCAGACATCATCAATTGCTTGCTCATTGGATATGCCCTGCCTGTTAACACTGAAGTGCAAAGTCCTGTAAAAAGGCTGATGTTTCATTACACCGTTGCCTTTATGAACCAAGAACAATGTCTGACTTCAAAGTGTCTCCCCTCAAGAAAGTCCAAGGAATAAATCCAGTTTCACAAATATATATTGTTACCAAATATACGTATAATAACCTTGCACAGCTTTTGTGAAATTTTAATCACTTTTCCGAATACAAAAATATTCAGTATACAGCAATTAGTATTATTAAAATATCTAGGTAATACTGGATTCAATGAATGCCTCAACAACACCAAAAAATGTGAAATAACATTTAATTTGGCTCTCCACTCCCCCCTCCCCTTCAATGCAATACTGTACTTGTTGTCATGGACACACTTCTACCTTCTCTATCAACCTACAGACTCTTGAATATTATGTTTTCAGCTTACAAATGACAATAAATTTCCCAACCAGTATAGATTCATAAGATACATGTATAATTCTTAATATGTATCTGATTGACTCTGTTTTCAGGTTACAGCAGATAACAATTCACTTCATGGTAGTCAGCATGTTCTGCCGTTATATCTCATTCACTACTATTGCCACCATTTGTCATTGTTTCCATTATAATCCCAGGTGCTGTGATGGTGCCAGATGGAATCAATATTACAACTGTGCAGAATCAATATGGGCTGTAACAAGTGAAATCACAATGTGGGTGTAGGGAACTGGTTAATAAAATGTGTTAAAACAATCTTTCAAGGCATGTCAGCTTGCTTTTTTTTTAATTGAAAATACTTTCCATGAGCCAGCTTAATTCCTATCATTAAATTTCCTTTTAATTTTCAGTGAATATGCCAATCAAAAAAAAAGTTTGTTAAAAGATCAGATTGGTGATTCCTTAAATCAGCTCTGATGTAAAATTATGGAATCTGTTAGTTTCTTTATTGAAGTTAATCAAAGCCAATTTGGCTAAATATTGAACTTGCAGCTTTTCCTTGTAGTTGTCAATATGGCTATTCACCTTACATCAAATTCATTTACCCTCTGGTGCAGCTGAAATTATTGACTATAAGCCAATTATGTAACTGGATCTTATTTCCAGACCTCAGAATCTAAATAAGACCTGTAATGCAAATTAGCTAAGAATTTCATGCACATCCTCCTTTACTTCTGTCATGACTAGAAGACATCTAAATTGCCATACATTCTCCTACATATAGGAGATTATTCTTCTATCTGGCTCTCAATCACAAGTTCAAATGTAATGTTTGTGACTATTTTCCAAAGGAGGGAAGCATCAAAGGTGAGCATAGTCCTAAATTCTACACTCTTTTCAGCTAAGATCAATGAGTAGTGATCGTGAACTTTAAGCTCTTAAATATACACAGAAGTGTGATGTCCTGAAAACCAAGATATTCCAAACTGCAAGACAGGTGCATATAAAAATTGTGCATTATGTAATATCTGATACATATGTTGGATAGATAACCAATACTACCATAATGTTACCACTCACTACATCAGGACATCAGCCACTAGAGATTCTTTCTTTTCCCGTCTTCCATTGGGCAGAAGGCATGAAAGCCTGAAAGCACATAACACCAGGCTCAAAGACAGCTTTTACCCCATCATTACAAGACTTTTAAATAGTCTGACTCTTGACTCACAGCCAACCTTGTAATGACCTTGCACTTTAATGTTTACCCACACTGCACTTTCTCTGTAACTGTTACACTTCATTCAACGTTGTTATTGTCTTACCTTGTTCTTCCTCAATGCATTGTGTAATCATCTGATCTTTATTAATAGTATGCAAGACAAGATTTCACTGTAGTTCAATACACATGACAATATAAACTGATTCCAGTTCCAAACCTTAACCAAAATAGTGGATTCTAAAGGAACCCTAGAGAAGACGAGAGGGATGGGAAAGTAAAGAGGCTTGGGAGCAAATTTCCAGAGCATGTGGTCCCAGAAGATGAAGGCAATATTATCAGTGGAGGAATTATTAAGAAGGCCAACTCTGAAAGTGCATAGAGACCTCACAGACGTAAAGGGCTGGAGATTGTAGCCAAAACAGTGAGCAGCAACAGCAAAGAGGGATTTAAAAACAAGAGTCGAAGTGTCGATAGCTGGCTTATTGAAGACATCAATGTCTTCCAATGACCAGCCTAGCTACAATCAGCTAATTCAGCCTGATCCGGCCTGCTGAGGACTGGACTGACATTTGCCTGCTGAGTTGCTAGGCATGGTGTATGACGTATTTCTTTACATTTGCAACTAATCTACTTTCATCCAAATGACTATCTTTTTATAAGAATTGAATACACTCACAGGTATTAAATAGGAATTGCACAGCAAGTTATTATTATTCAACTTCTATCCTCAGGATGTAGGCAGTGCAGAGGATATTGTTTTTTTTAAGAAGGACACCTTTCTTAATTTTATTACATTCATTGATTTCATTATCCTCACTGTCTTCATTTATGCTGTCCACTCAATCAATTATATTCAAAAGGTATTTGGAGGCGGTTTGCTGACGGCTCCACATCCAATTTTCCTTTACTCCTAACACGAGTCAGTGGGCTTTGGTTCAGGTCTAACAGTTGATCCAACTGTTTGAATGAAATAACTGTGGGAGGATAGAAAAATTAAATCTTCATTTAACTTGATCCAGAGTACAATGTCGTCATACAACTATTTTTTTCCTATTGAACTTTTAAATTATTAGTCAGTAAACTACTTTTAATATTAAAATTAACATTAATTTTTTTTAACCTGCACAATCCAATTAAGTTTATTTTCAGTTTTCGCAACAAAGACTTTATCTGGGTGAATAATTCTGATTTCAACATAAAAAATGCATCATGAGATGAAATAACTGTCGTGTGCAACCACTGAAGTGGCAGAATGACTTTAAAATTAGTTATTTTCAGACAACTTACTAATATAAAATATGAGAGTCAAAAGTTACAGTAGTTGGTGAATGAACATAATCTGTCCATTATTGCCCTTGCCCATTTCATCCCTGCTACATTTTGTGCAATGTGTTATGTTAGTCATTGGTTCAAATGACACAACTCCTCTGGAACACAGAAACACAAAAGGTAAGTTGTGTCGCCTTCAATTCAGTCACACTGAAATATCAGCAAGGAGTGTGAAACCATCAATGCAGATGTAAACCTGATCTTAAGTGGCATCAAGGGATCAGCAGAAAAGAAGTTGGAGAAGATGGGCGACCGGATCTACAGCTATGGAAAGGAGAAATTTGGAGTGAAGGAACAAGTCAGCAGGAAAGATCTACCTCCTCCCCCCAAATCCCATCGCCTCCAGGAAATCCAACGACTTGTTAAAGAAAGAAGCCTGAGGAAGTTGTGGAGAAAAGCAACAGCAGAAGAAAGAGAGGGCATCAACCTGCAGCTGCAGGACATTCTGGAATGGGAGGGTGAACAGCCAGTGGTCGTGGTGCACATAGGTACCAACGATATAGGTAAAAAACGGGATCAGCTCCTACAAGGTGAATTTAGGGAGTTAGGAGATAAACTAAAAAGTAGGACCACAAAGGTAATAATCTCTGGATTACTACCAGTGCCACGTGCTAGTCAGAGCAGAAATAGGAGGATATTTCAGATGAATACGTGGCTTGAAAAATGGTGCAAGGGGGAGGGATTAAAATTTCTGGGGCATTGGAACCAGTTCTGGGGAAGGTGGGACCGGTATAAACAGGACGGTCTGCACCTGGGCTGGACTGGAACCAATGTCCTAGGGGGAGCGTTTGCTACTGCTGTTCAGGAGGATTTAAGCTAATGTGGCAGGGGGATGGAAACAAGTGCAGAGAGACAGAGGGGTGTAAAATGAGGGTGGAAGCAAAAAGTAGTAAGATGAAAAGTAAAAGTGGCAGGCGGGCAAATCCAGGGCAAAAAAACAAAAAGGGTCACTTTTCAACATAATTGTGTAAGAGCTAAGAGTGTTGTAAAAACAAGCCTGAAGGCTTTGTGTGTCAATGGGAGGAGCATTCGTAACAAGGTGGATGAATTGAATGTGCAGATAGTTATTAATGAATATGATATAGTTGGGATCACAGAGACATGGCTCCAGGGTGACCAAGGATGGGAGCTCAACATCCAGGGATAGTCAATATTCAGGAGGGATAGACAGGAAGGAAAAGGAGGTGGGGTAGCATTGCTGGTTAGAGAGGAGATTAACGCAATAGAAAGGAAGGACATTAGCCTGGAGGATGTGGAATCAATATGGGTAGAGCTGCATAACACTAAGGGGCAGAAAACACTGGTGGGAGTTGTGTACAGGCCACCTAACAGTAGCAGTGAGGTTGAGGATGGCATTAAACAGGAAATTAGAAATGCGTGCAATAAAGTAGCAGTAATTATAATGGGTGACTTCAATCTACATATAGATTGGGTGAACCAAATTGGTAAGGGTGCTGAGGAAGAAGATTTCTTGGAATGTATGAGGAATGGTTTTCTGAACCAACATGTCGAGGAACCAACTAGAGAGCAGTCCATTCTAGATTGGGTATTGAGCAATGAGGAGGGGTTAGTTAGCAATCTTGTCATGCAAGGCCCCTTGGGTAAGAGTGACAATAACATGGTGGAATTCTTCATTAAGATGGAGAGTGACATAGTTAATTCAGAAACAAAGGTTCTGAACTTAAAGAAGGGTAACTTTGAAGGTATGAGACATGAATTAGCTAAGATAGACTGGCAAATGATACATAAAGGGTTGACAATTGATATGCAATGGCAAGCATTTAAAGAACACATGGATGAACTACAACAATTGTTCATCCCAGTTTGGCAAAAGAATAAACCAGGGAAGGTAGTGCACCCATGGCAGACAAGGGAAATTAGGGATAGTATCAAGCCCAAAGAAGAAACATACAGATTAGCCAGAAAAAGCAGCACACCTGAGGACTGGGAGAAATTCAGAGACCAGCAGAGGAGGACAAAGGGCTTAATTAGGAAAGGGAAAAAAGTTTGAGAGAAAGCTGGCAGGGAACATAAAAACTGACTGTAAAAGCTTTTATAGATATGTGAAAAGAAAAAAGATTGGTCAAGACAAATGTAGGTCCCTTACAGTCAGAAACAAGTGAATTGATCATAGGGAACAAAGACATGGCAGACCAATTGAGTAACTACTTTGGTTCTGTCTTCACTAAGCAGGACATAAATAATCTTCTGGAAATAGTAAGGGACCGAGGGTCTAGTGAGATGGAGGAACTGAGGGAAATACATGTTAGTAGGGAAGTGGTGTTTGGTAAATTGAAGGGATTAAAGGCAGATAAATCCCCAGGGCCAGATGGTCTGCATCCCAGAGTGCTTAAGGAAGTAGCCCAAGAAATAGTGGATGCATTAGTGATAATTTTTCAAAACTCTTTAGATTCTGGATTAGTTCCTGAGGATTGGAGGGTGGCTAATGTTACCCCATTTTTTAAAAAAGGAGGGAGAGAAAAAAACAGGGATTTATAGACCGGTGAGTCTGACATCAGTGGTGGGGAAAATGCTAGAGTTGGTTATCAAAGATGTGATAACAGCACATTTGGAAAGAGGTGAAATCATCGGACAAAGTCAGCATGGATTTGTGAAAGGAAAATCATGTCTGACGAATCTTATAGAATTTTTTGAAGATGTAACTAGTAGAGTGGATAGGGGAGATCCAGTGGATGTGGTATATTTAGATTTTCAAAAGGCTTTGACAAGGTCCCACACAGGAGATTAGTGTGCAAACTTAAAGCACATGGCATTGGGGTGGGGGGGGGGATGGTATTGATGTGGATAGAGAATTGGTTGGCAGACAGGAAGCAAAGAGTGGGAGTAAACAGGACCTTTTCAGAATGGCAGGCAGTGACTAGTGGGGTACTGCAAGGTTCAGTGCTGGGACTCCAGTTGTTTACAATATATATTAATGATTTAGACAAGGGAATTAAATGCACCATCTCTAAGTTTGCGAATGATACGAAGTTGGGTGGCGGTGTTAGCTGTGAGGAGGATGCTAAGAGGATGCAGGGTGACTTGGATAGGTTATGTGAGTGGGCAAATTCATGGCAGATGCAATTTAATGTGGATAAATGTGATGTTATCCACTTCGGTTGCAAGAACAGGAAAACAGATTATTATCTGAATGGTGGCCAATTAGGAAAAGGGGAGTTGCAACGAGACCTGGGTGTCATTGTACACCAGTCATTGAAGGTGGGCATGCAGGTACAGCGGGCAGTGAAAAAGGCAAATGGTATGTTGGCATTCATAGCAAAAGGATTTGAGCACAGGAACAGGAAGGGTCTACTGCAGTTGTACAAGGCCTTGGTGAGACCGCACCTAGAGTATTGTGTGCAGTTTTGGTCCCCTAATCTGAGGAAAGACATTCTCGCCATAGAGGGAGTACAGAGAAGGTTCACCAGATTGATTTGTGGGCTGCAGGACTTTCATATGAAGAAAGACTGGATCAACTAGGCTTATACTCACTAGAATTTATAAGATTGAGGGGGGATCTTATTGAAACATATAAAATTCTAAAGGGATTGGATAGGCTAGATGCAGGAAGATTGTTTCCGATGTTGGGGAAGTTCAGAACGAGGGGTCACAGTTTAAGGATAAAGGGGAAGCCTTTTAGGACTGAGATGAGGAGAAACTTCTTCACACAGAGAGTGGTGAATCTGTGGAATTCTCTGTCACAGGAAACAGTTGAGGCCAGTTCAATGGTTATATTTAAGAGGAAGTTAGATATGGCCCTTGTGGCTAAAGGGATCGGGGGTATGGAGAGAAAGCAGGTACAGGGTTCTGAGTTGGATGATCAGCCATGATCATACTGAATGGCGGTGCAGGCTCAAAGGGCTGAATGGCCTACTCCTGCACCTATTTTCTATATTTCTATGTTTCCTGCATGAGGACCTTAAACAGAGGCTCTCGAAGTTGCGCAGAGCAGAGAATTTAAGGAAATGACGCAAAAAGAAGGAAAAAACTAGAACAGACTTCTACAAAGACCCTTTAAATATGTGAAAGGCATGTTCACAAAAGAGAAAAGCGGATCCCTGAAAGCATCAACAGAGGAGGTTGAAAGGTATTTTAGAACCACCCACACTGCTGAGCTAAAAGATGAACCGATACTTGTCCCAGCTGACATCCCACCAATCTCACCCCCACAACATCTATTTAACATCAGCTCTCCCAAGTTGAGTGAGGTGAAAAAGGCAATGAAGAAGGCAAGATCGGCATCAGCGCCAGGCCCTAAAGGTGTTCCGCATTGTGTTTACAAGAACACCCCGGATGTTCTGAGATTCCTCTGGAGAAACATGAGGGTTATGTGGGAAAAGCAAGTTATCCCCAGAGCCTGGAGAAGAGTGGGGGGAGTTCTGATCCCAAGAGAAAAGAATTTGTTCACCATTGAACAGTTCCGCCAAATAAACCTTCTGAACATAGAAGTCAAGATCTTTTTCAGCATGTTGGCGCAAAGACTTACAAAATATCTGAAACAAAACCATTTCATCAAAACCAATTCAAAAGGCCGGCATTTCAGGCTTCTCGGCATGCCTTGAACATACCAGCATCATATGGCATCAAATGCAGGCAGCTAAGAAAGAAGGAAAGGATCTGCATGTCTTGTTTCTTGACCTGGCCAACGCCTATGGAGCAGTTCCTCATTCCCTGCTGTGGACTGCTTTTGAATTCTTTCAGGTGCCTGAAACAATAACAAATCTGGTAAAATACTACTTCCAGGATCTGCAAGTTTGTCTCACAACATGAGACTTCACCACAGCTTGGCAACCACTGGAAGTAGGCATCATGGTGGGGTGCACCATCTCCCCATTGGCCTTCACTATGGCAATGGAGCTCATTATCAGAGCTTCAAAATGGGTTGTGGGAGGAAAACAGCTACAGTTTGGTCAAAGGTTACCACCAATATGAGCCTATACGGACGATATGACAATACTGACAACAACTGTCCCTTGCACCAAGAGACTTCTGCAAAAGCTTCATCAAAACATCATATGGGCAAGGATGAAGATCATCCCAGCAAGTGCAGAAGCATCTCCATTGTCAAAGACCAAGTCACAGATCAAAGATCTCATATTGATGGAACACCTGTCCCAACTATTTCAGAAATGCCAGTGAAGAGCTTGGGTCGATGCTAAGCTCAAGAACACCGAGCAGTTTAAACAACTCAAAAAGGATACCATCACATACATAGCTCACATCAACAGGACCTTGCTGCCAGGAAAACTCAAGCTGTGGTGCTTCCAGTTCGGCATGCTCCTGAGAGTCACGTGGCCTTTAACAGTGTATGAAATCCCCATCAACAAGGTGGAAAAGCTCAAAAGAGTGATCGGCATACATGTGAAACAGTGGCTTGGACTTCCACGATGCTTAAGTCCTGTTGGACTGTACGGGAACGGCAAATTGGAACTCCCAATTACAAGTCTTGTGGAAGAATACAAATGCACCAAAGCAAGGTTGGTCATGTCCCTCACTGAATCTGAAGATACTGTTATTCGAACAGTGGCTTCCCGTGTGGCAACGGGGAGGAAGTGGACTCCATCTGAAGCCATTCAGTGCTAGGTCTGCTCTTCACTTCAGGGATGTGGTTGGCCAAGTCCAACATGGGAGAGCCGGTCTCGGCTCATCCCAAAGACTCCTCAATGGCACAATGTAACAGCAGTGCAGAAGAGACGGCTCATGGTGGAGGAGGTGAGGAGAAGGAAGAGGCAAAGCAACATGCCAGGGCCATTTCAATGGAAGAGCCTGGAAAAGAGGAAGCTCAGTTGGCGTGACAGTTGGGAGATGGAGGGATCTCGGCTAAGTTTTGTCATCAAAGCCACTTATGACCTTCTACCAATACCTCAAAATCTGAACCAGTGGTGGGGAGAAGACCTCACTTGCTCTCTTTGTCAAGCACCTGGATCACTAAGGCACATTTTAACAGGATGCACCATGAGCCTCAGCCAGGGGTGGTATACTTGGCGGCATAATCAAGTTCTCAGGCATCAATCTTGGAACAGAGGCAAACCACCATAAACGCTCTCCCACAAACATTGGCAGGAAATGCCCACATTACACGATTTATACCAGCAGGCCAACCTCCAGAGCACCAAGTAACATCAAAGGATATAAGCATTCTGCATGTTGCTCAGGATTGGAAAATGGACGTGGACTTGGAGAAAAAGCTTGTTTCCCCCAGACACTGCGGCTACAACACTCCAGCCAGACATAGTCCTGTGGTCCACAACAGCCAAGCTGGCACATGCTGTGGAATTGACAGTACCATGGGAAGATGGCACTGAGGCAGCTTATGAGAGGAAAAAGATCAAGTACTCTGAACTGGCAACTGAAGCGGCTCAGAATGGCTGGAAAACCAACATTTTCTCTGTAGGAGTGGGATGCAGGAGATTTATTGCTACATCTAAGGTGGGGGTGAGGGGTGTCTCCTTCCAACAAGCAATTAAGTCCTTGTCAAATGCAGCAGAGGAAAGCAGCAATTGGATTTGGATTAAAAGGAAAGACAACAACTGGGCTGCAAGATGAAGACAGGAGGGTATGGAACTGAGGGGGGTGTATCTGGGACGTCAGGTAGTACTGTTGAGCGCTCTGGAGACTTCGTGGGCTTATCAACGAAACGCCAAAGAAGGAGGGTGCCCACCTGATGACCCCGATGACGTAGTTACCCTCCTCGTCACCACTCCAAGCCACTGCCAACATCGAGAGTGCCAACTTCATCATTGGGATTGAAACATCAAGTCCTAGTAGCTCTACCCTTGTTGAACAGCACTATTTGAATTAACCTGTAAGTTAGAATAGTGCTTTTAATATTGTAGTTTATTTCCATATTTGGGCACAACATACTGATTGAGAATTATGTGCCATACCTGCTTTGCAGCAGCAAAGGTAATTGGAACAGATAGCTTTGAGGAGGAGTTTGTTGGAGTACTGTGCTAATGGTTTGAGTGTTCAATCTTATTGAGAGATCATTATCAACATCTGACAATACATTTCATTCATTTTTGTGTTAATAACATCTGCTGAACACATGACAAATAGGTGCCAAGATTAGATTAAAAAGCACTGAGGGTTAACTGTGAAAAAGATTTTTCTTTCAAAGACTAACTGCTATCGAGCAGAAGCCCAGCATTGGTTTCAGTGAGGCAGTGTTAGTCCTGGATCCTGTAAAAATGGCAGTAATTGTTGTCAGCCTCCCAGGGGCTCTGAGGGAGTGGTGCGAATTGGTGCTGAAGATGCTGTAAGCTACATCATGCCAATAACGGTCTGAACTACACATAGTGCCCATTGGCACAAGTTTCATATGGCAAGAGGATGAGGTAGGCATGGTCCAAGCAGCCCAGTGCACGGGGCGCTTTCTAAATTTCATTCAGGAAGTGTCACTGGTTCAAATAATGCAGCCAGACAGCCAACAATCTCTGAAATGGCAGGAAACCATTTGGTACCACTAAGATAATGATATGTCAGCTAAGTTCCCAAGGGGGATGTCTGAGGTAAGATTTTTACACAGAGAGTGGTGGGTGTGCAAAATACACTGCCAGCAACAGTGGTAGAGGCGGATACAATAGGGTCTTTTAAGAGACTCTTAGACAGGTACATAGAGCATAGGAGGCTATGAGGAAGGGTAATTCCAGACAGCTTCTAGAGTAGGTTACACGGTCTGCTCAACATTGTGGGCCAAAAGGCCTGTAATGTGGATTTCTATAATTCTATGATTCTTTGATTTACTTCATCTAAGCAAGGCATAGAAATTATTTTTCTAGGATCAATGATGTCATAACATTTGATGAACATGCTAAAGTACTCAAGAAGACAATTCAAGAGAAACTGAATTAAACAAAGATAATACAACACCCTGACCAATGTACTCATACTTTAAAAAGCAATGGGTGGTGGAGAGATTAAAAGAGAACTTTCAACCCATCACATTCAGAGACAATTGAAAGCTGCTGGTTGAGAACACAAATTCTGCAGCATAGAGAGGCCATCAGCAATTACATTGTGGCATCAAACAACCTACTATTACTTTACAACTTTGGTAAATTCCTCAGTAGATCTAAAGAAATAGAGTGGATTGTGGAGTCACGGATGAAATCAACAGGGTGATGAATACAGGTGCACATAATATATGGAATAAAGTAGATGATCTTGTAGCGCAGTTAAAGATTGGCAGCTATGGCACTGCGAGCGTCACTGAGTCACGGCTGAAAGAAGTTTACAAATGGGAGCTTAACATACAGGATACACACTGCATCAAAAGGACAGTCAGGCAGGCAGAGGGGGTGGAGTGGCTCGGTTGGTAAAAAATGAAATCAACTCCTTAGAAAGAGGTGACAAAGGATTGGAAGATGTAGAATCCTTGTGGGTAGATTTTACAAACTACAAGGGTAAAAAGAGTAAACTGCTGGGAGTTATATACAGGCCAGGATGTAGGCTAAAAATAACCACAGGAGACAGAAAATGCCAATGTCAAAAGGGCAATGTTACTATACTCATGGGGGAATTCAATATGCTGGTAGATTGGAAATTCAGGTTGGAGCTAGATCCCAAGAGAGGAAATTTGTAGAATGCCAAAGAGATGGCAATTTAGAGAAATGGTTGAGCCCACTGGGGGATCAGCTTTGGCTTTTTAAAGTAATTTCTTGATGAACTCACTAGGTGAAGGCGATTCTGGATTAGGTGTTATGTAATGAACCAGATTTGATTAGAGAGCTTAGGTAAAGGAGCCCTTGGGAGGCAATGATTATAATATGATAGCATTCACTCTGCTCAGTGGACTAAAGGGAATTACAGAGGCCTGATAGAGGAGTTGGCCAATATTGATTGGAAGGGGACACTAGCAGGAATGACGGGAGAGCAGCAATGGCTGGAGTTTCTGGGAGCAAATTGGAAGGTGCAGGAGAGATACATCCCAAAGAAGAGGTATTCTAAAGGAAGGATGACACAACTGTGTCTGTCAAGGGAAGTCAAGGCCAACATAAAAGCAAAAGAAAGGGCATATAATAGAGCAAAAAATAGTTTGAAGTTAGAGGATTGGAAATCTTACCTTCATATTTCTTCATTTCCTATTTTAAGCTTTTTTAGTTGCCTTCTGTTGGTTGTTAAAAGCTTTCCAATCCTCTAACGTCCCGTTAATTTTTCCTCTAAAAAGCTTAAAGCATTACATAAAAACACAAAAAGCTGGCAGAACTCAGCAGGCCAGACAGCATCTATGGGAGGAGATAGTGACGATGTTTCAGGCCAAAACGTCGTCACTACCTCCTCCCATAGATGCTGTCTGGCCTGCTGAGTTCCGCCAGCATTTTGTGTTTTTATTTATTTCCAGCATCTGCAGATTCACTTGTAAAGCATTGCATCCTTGTTATTATATTCTAGTCCTCTCAAGATGAATGCTAACATTGCTTTTCCTTTCTCACCATCAACTCAACCTGTAAGTTAACCGTTTGAGAATCCTGCACGAGGCCAATTGCAGCAGGACTTAGACAAATTGGAAGAATAGGCAAAAAAGAGGCAGATGGAATACAGTGTTGGGAAATGTACAACAAGGCATTTTGATAAAAGGAACAATAGTGCGGACTATTACCCAATGGTGAGAAGGTTCAAACATCAGAGGTGCAGGGGGACTTGGGAGTCCCTGTGCAAGACTCCCAGAAGGTTAATTTACAGGTCCAGTCTGCTGTAAAGAAAGCAAATGCAATGATGATTATTTTAAGAGGAATAGAATATAAAAGCAAGGTGATAATGCTGAACTTTTATAAGACTACACTTAGAGGAGGTTCACGAGGATGATTTCATGAGTGAAGGAGGACATATGATAAGGTGTATGATGATGATTAATATATAAGGAGTGCTTGGAAGTTTTGGGCCTGTACTCACTGGAGTTTAGAAGACTGTGGGGAGGGGAGGTTCTCATTGAAACCTACCGAATGTTGAAAGGACTAGATAGGGTGGATGTGGAGAGGATGCTTCCTCGGGTAGGGGTAACCAGCACTAGAGGGCACTGCCTCAATATTGAGAGGCGACTCTTTAGAAAAGAGGTAAGGAGGAATTTTTTTTAGCCAGAGAGTAGTAAATCTGTGGAATGCTCTGCCATAGACTGTGGTGGAGTCTAAGCCCAGGCATATATTTAAGGTGGAGGTTGATCATTTCCTGATAGATCAGGGCTTCAAAGGAGATAGTGAAAAGGCAAGTGTACGGGATTGAGTGGGATCCGAGATCAACCATGATCGGAATGGCGGAGCAGACTTGATGGGCTGAATGGCCTTATTCATGCTGTTAAGTCATGGTCTTATGATCTTATTGGATGGGAAGATATTGGAGACCATTATTAAGGATTAAGTTTCAGAATACTTGGAGCACATTATAAATAGGCCAAATGTTAGCATAGTTTCCTTGAGAAATCTTGCCTGAAAAATCGATTTCACTTCAACATCTGGGAGATAGAGCAGCATCCTGGAATCACTTTTGCAATCACAGTAACACCTACCTGCCCCTCTATTAACAGAGTGCAGAGTAACTGTTGTCCCCTTCACCTTCTACACTGAGCCATCCACAAACGCTGTGGAGGAAGGGACTGAACCAGTTACTCACAGTGCCTGAAGTGTGTGCAGAGGAGACTCACCAGGATGTTCCTGGACTAGACAGTATGCCTCATGAGGATAGGCTGAGCGAGCTAGAGCTTTTCTCTTTGAGCATGATTTGAGAGGATGTGAGGCCACTTGATAGAGGTGTATTAGATGTTAGGGTGTACAGATCCGGCTGACAGTCAAATATTATCCCCTAGGGTGGAAATGGCTAATGCAAGGATAAATGAATTTAAGGCGTTGGGAGGAAAGTAAAGAGGGATGTCAGAGACATGTTCTTCACACAGAGAGGTAGGTGCATGGAATGCACTGCCAAATGAGACCGTGCATGGAATGCACTGACAGATGAGAACGTGCATGGAATGCACTGCCAGGTGAGACCATGCATGGAATGCACTGACAGATGTGATTGTGCATGGAATACACTGCTAGATGAGACAGTGCATGGAATGCACTGCCAGATGAGACCGTGCATGGAATGCACTGACAGATGTGATTGTGCATGAAATACACTGCCAAATCAGACCGTGCATGGATTGCACTGACAGGTGAGACCATGCATGGAATGCACTGACAGATGAGACCGTGCATGGAATGCACTGACAGATGTGATTATGCATGGAATGCACTGCTAGATGAGACCGTGCATGGAATGGAATGCCAGATGAGACCGTGCATGAAATGCACTGACAGATGAGAACATGCATGGAATGCACTGCCAGGTGAGACCGTGCATGGAATGCACTGACAGATGAGACCGTGCATGGAATGCACTGACAGATGTGATTGTGCATGAAATACACTGCCAAATCAGACCATGCATGGATTGCACTGACAGGTGAGACCGTGCATGGAATGCACTGACAGATGAGACCATGCATGGAATGCACTGACAGATGTGATTATGCATGGAATGCACTGCTAGATGAGACCGTGCATGGAATGCACTGCCAGATGAGACCGTGCATGAAATGCACTGACAGATGAGAACGTGCATGGAATGCACTGCCAGGTGAGACCGTGCATGGAATGCACTGCCAGGTGAGACCGTGCATGGAATGCACTGACAGATGAGAACGTGCATGGAATGCACTGACAGATGAGAACGTGCATGGAATGCACTGACAGATGAGACCGTGCATGGAATGCACTGACAGATGAGAACGTGCATGGAATGCACTGACAGGTGAGAACGTGCATGGAATGCACTGCCAGGTGAGACCGTGCATGAAATGCACTGCTAGATGAGACCACGCATGGAATGCACTGCCAGGTGAGACCGTGCATGAAATGCACTGCTAGATGAGACCACGCATGGAATGCATTGCCAGATGAGACCGTGCATGGAATGCACTGCCAGATAAGACTGTGCATGGAGTGCACTGCCAGGTGAGACCGTGCATGGAATGCACTGCCAGATGAGACCGTGCATGGAATGCACTGCTAGATGAGACCACGCATGGAATGCACTGCCAGATGAGACCGTGCATGGAATGCACTGCCAGATGAGACTGTGCATGGAGTGCACTGACAGATGAGACCGTGCATGGAATGCACTGCCAGGTGAGACTGTGCATGGAATGCACTGCCAGGTGAGACCGTGCATGGAATGCACTGACAGATGAGACTGTGCATGGAATGCACTGCCAGATGAGACTGTGCATGGAATGCACTGCCAGGTGAGACCGTGCATGGAATGCACTGACAGATGTGATTATGCATGGAATGCACTGCCAGATGTGAACATAAAGGCGGATACACTAGGGATACTTAAGAGATCCTTAAATAGGCACATGGATGAAGGGAAAATTGAGGACTATTTGGGAGCAAGGGTTAGGTTGACCTTGGAGTAGTTCAATGGTTGAAACACATAATGGGCTTAAAGGCCTGTACTGTGGTGTACTGTTCTCTGTTCTAACTTACTTTTGAGAAATCATAGCAGACAGCAGCTACAGTCATCCCAAATGGCCTATGGTCATGCTGCTTGGAGAAGACCATAGCATCTATGTGGGGTGGGAAGGGAAGAAGCATGCCTGGATGATCTAGTTGTGGGAAATGCCATGCCAGTCATTCATAACAATGTTGCAAATTCAATACAAACACCAGCTTTAGATACCAATGTAAGGATCACATTATAGCTGTTTACAATTCACAAATGAAATTGCAGATTCAGCTTTTATTGGGTGGAGGTTGGTGAGAAGTGACTAGAATGTATAATATGCATTTTGACAATAGACTGAAAATAGGCAAGCTAAGATTTCAAGACAAGTGTTTTGATGAATCACGAGTACAAGGTTAACATTGCTCGGGATTGTTCTATCATGAACAAGCACGCTTATTCACAGAATTCCAGCAATATACCTCAAAGGAAAAGCACAGTATAAATCAAGTTACATTTGGAACAAATCCTCTCAATGTTGAGACAAGTGGTGGAAAGCATGTCGATGTATCTGCCACCGCACAGGTCAACCTGTCATCACACCTCAAACTAGCCACCAGAGGGCAGCGGAGATGACAAGGTCAACAAGACCTTCCTGTTCACCTGCCTATTAGGCTAATTATTAGTACATGGTTATCACCTATGCCTTGTTTGTAGCCCTACTTACGTTCCTTGTCACTTGTTTCTTTCTTCAGTCTTGAAATCACCTTTTGTTAGTAACAATTTTTTGTTTCTGAAGCTAGTTGAATTTTGCCTGTGTGTGTTTTTTGGATCCTGTGCTTGTGTCTGCTAAAGAATCCAGCAAAGCCTCGGTGGATTTTTTTCTGTAAGTATGTGTGACTTTTCTCTGCAATTGGGTTCACCACTATACAGTGTGAGGGAAGTTAAAACACAAGAGGTTACCTAGTCAGTTGTGATACCACTGAAGAAGCAAGATATCACAATGCACCAATCTGGATGGGAAGAGTTTGACACCAACTGATTTTGAATTGGGGAATGTGTTTGATTCAGAGAAGTTTGGTTTGGATATTTCTCAATGGGGGTACACACTATCAGAACTTCTCATAAAATGACAATTGCAAACAAGGTCAAGCTTAATAAATCAAAGAATAGAAATGAAAGATGTTAGTCAGAAACATTATTTCAGATCTTTTTCTAAAGAGATTTCATATCAATGATAAAGTCTGAGTTTTAAATTCTCCTAATGAAATGGGTGTAAATAAATGAAAATTGTTGTTTCAGTTGCTGGCAAGATCAGGATCAGAGTTTCAGTGATATGGATAGCCAAGCCAATATGTACTCAGTTAGGCTATAACTCTGACTGCAGCCCACTACCTGAAGCAGTGTTTTCAACATCACCCCAGCCACAGGAACAACAATAACAGCAGCAGCATCACCAGTCAGGCCAAAACCTGCGGTGACAAAGTGTAGAAGGCACAGGGCTTTCCCTGTTGCTCACGTCATTCAGTTAAGGTCAGAAATGAGGCCTTTCCTTTCACAGGGAAAGTAGAAAAGAGATTAGGCATGTGAGAATATCTGCCAGGATTTATAAACATTATTATAGAAACTAAAGATATCAAATAATGTGGTTTAAAAAACTAATAAACAGTAGGCTGTGCAGTTCAAACGATGATGCATGTTAAAATTAATAATGGATATTAGCTGATAATAAATTGCTCCTCACAGGCTGGTGAGGATTTATGTTTATTTCCAAGAAAGTGCCATTTAGCAGCATACAGGCTGCCTGCTCATTTTTTGTTTTTGTTCCTGGGCATGCCTTATCCTCAACCTAAGGTGCCAAATGAGCCTTCTGTGATTTCTTACAGCTTGATCTGGCTTGATTGTGTTCCTGCCCTCTGATCACATCTACACTCACTCCGAATAAAATCTCACCTGCCTCTTTTGTCCATTTTTTAATATCTGGAACTTAAGTACCAAGGGCATCCTTCTTTGACCTTTGTAGACCACAGACGTGGTACAGCGTGCAGAGAATGGAAGGAACTTTCTTGGCTAATTTGTAGCTGTCACCACACTCCAGTTAACACTCATTAGATTTAACACATTTATTATCAACACTGCACACATAGCCCCAGGATTGTCTGCACAAGTACACTGCTTGCTATGGGACATCACCGCCGCTCCAAAACATGCTCACACCTCAGTGTCACAGCTCCTTTGGGCACATCTTAAGTATGTCTAAATTTGTCTCATATCTGCAGTGGGTATAGTATTCTACTCTTGGTAAACTTGTTTCAAACTGTATTATGATGTACAAACATAATTAGCAGTTACAAAATAAGTGTTCTGTAAAATGCAAATAGATCTATCATCAACCGCATGAAGAATGGTTTCATGAAAATGACGGTGATTTGCTGAGCCTAAATTTCACCTGAAATTTTAATGTTTTTTAATATACAAAATGCTCAAATATGCTTTATCCCCAATTTCCATTCTTTACACTTTCTTAACTTTGACACAAACATTTTCAGCAGTCACGGAGTCGTAGAGTATAGCACAGCACTACACTGTCTTGTGACAAAATGCTCAACTTTGCTTTATTTCTGATTTCCAGTGATCAAAATCTTTACGATATAAACAATTGAATCTGAATTCAACCAATAAAATGCTCAAGTTTCCATCTTCTGCTTATCTTCAAGAATATGGATTTCAACCGCAGCAAAATATCAATTAAACAAATTCCTGTTTTGTGAGTATTTAATACCTACTTTGTCCTAACCTTATAATACCATCTGATCTAATCCAATAAGGGGTTTTCCTCTGAGGCATTTAGTGATCCGATTAGTAGATCCCTGAGGATCATTTTGAAATTTCTACTTCAATTGAAAATTGCATTTTTCTTCCCACGTGCAGTGTAAAATTCAGGTGAAGCTATGCCCTGTCTCAAAACTTTAAGGAATCTAAAGTAATAGATTAAAAGTTGTGATGTTGACATGAATTAGTACAGTTATTAAAATCGAGGCATTGTGAATGGTTGATTCAAGTGCTTTGATAAAGATTCTGATATTTTATTATGTCATTACGAATCAAGTACAATAGAGAGATAACAGAAATACAACTTCCCCGCTGAGGTAACATTAATGGTAACGTCAGTGAACCATGGGAAGTTTTACTGCTGAAGGAGTTTGGTTTAACTCCAGAGTTCAATACGATGGGGCTAGCCTGATTATTTTTTTACATACCTACTGTACGTCTACATGTGTTTTGTATAATAGACAATGAGAGGACATTGTGTTAATTTAGAAGCACGTTTGTAAGATAAAAATCCACCGTGAAAACAAACTCGAGCTGATTATTTTTGATATCACAGATTTATGCGTAAATCCAATCTACGCTGCATTAGAGGATGCTTGATTCTTAATACCAATGCTGTTGTGTAAATCAGCCTCCCTACATCGACAAGCCGAGGAGTCATTCGATCCCGTGGTTTGGCGGACTGTCACTCAGGGCACACGAATAACAGAATCAGGATCCTGGAGTTTACAAATGTAAAAAATCGTGATATTTTAACTTTATAGGGTTTTCATTCTGCGTTGGAGCCGAGTTTCTTCCGTTTTGGGATATTTTAGATTTAGAAAAATATATTTCAAATAAGTTTTCACTGTTGCAACATCAATTGAGATTAAACACTATAAAGCCGTCAGGTGTGTAATTTACCTGTGACTATTGGTCTGCAGGATGTTCTTGTATAACAATGTAATCGTTTATTTATTTCACGTTGCAATGTCAAACATGGGTAATCCACTAATCTCGCCTACTTCCCGTTCCCGGACACTGTAATCCCAAAAGGAAAAAATTACATCACTTGGATTGTAATTATAACAAGCCATACGCCTTCTTTGGAAAGGTCCATTGGTGCCGACTCTTGCATACCGGAGGAAGGGAAAGAACAGATAATCAAATATTGGACACCTGAATCGGTTGAGTTCTAAAGTTTAAACCTTCTTAAGTTTTTAGTCAGCAGACTATTATGTATGTGTGTAACAGGGGAAAGGTGTGAACAATGGAAAACACAAAAGCTAAATACGCCTATCGCTTGCAGAATTTTAGCTGAAGTTATCGCATTCTGCACTGAAAAAGCACACAGTATTAATAACGAAAATAATCTGACGATTTAAATTCATATTTGTTGCCTATCTCTAATATATGTAAACTCGGCTATGGACCATCACTTAATCCAAAATAGCATAGTCACCTGCAAAGACGAGATCGTGAATGAACACTGACTGCTGTAAATTCACTTTTATTTAGTTTTTTTCCCCCAGTACTTGTATTAATCGTTTCATGCGCGAGGAAGTATGCCAGTCATTTAACTTGACGAGCGAACAACCGTACCGACGAGAATCTACTGTAGATGCGAATCTAAATTATTCCTGGATTCCCATAACTGGTACTGAGGTCAAACCACGGTTTCAATTGTCGTTCTTATATTGGATTATGCTGTACTTTTGCGGCAAGCAAATCACAGGTCAAAGGCAGAGATTTAATATCTAAGGGGGCTGGAGTCACAAAGACGAATGCGAAAGGAAGAAAAAAGATTCTATATATTCATTCTGTCGAAAGCCTCAAACTATATTTTACTGCGGATCCCGACGGAGCTGGCAAGTTAACAAAGTTCCATGAGGAAAACGAATCGTTAAATATTTTTTAAACAAGCGGAAGCTCCCATGCATTCGCAGCCTCCTCTTGCAAACAGACTAAACTTTCTTAGAGTTTCCCCCAATTACTTGATAACGTGACGTCTATATTTCCTACTTTCTTTGTTTTCCCCAAGTCTAGTTGTAAAAAAAATGTGAATGTGTACTTTTCTCACTTGAACTCTCTATACAGGCCTTTTTGTTAAATAATTAATTAGCTGGCATGGGGCAAGAAAAGTTAGCGGAAGGTTAATCGGGTATATTGATTCCTTTCCTGTACTATACATTCCGATAACAGCAACCTGCGGGGGGAAAACGAGCAATTGTCACTTTTATAATTCCTTTCTATTACTAAAGGTCGATCTTGACTCCAATTGAACACCCAGCCCCATTATTGCACGTAATGCTTAAAAATGCAGCTGTTCATCTGCCACCGTCGCGCTAGCACAGGACTTCTGCATTTAGGAAAAAGAATTCAGGTGGTGACACCCGGAAACAACAAGGGGAACTCATTTTTTACATAATAACATAGCAGAACTGTTATTACAAGAAAATTTAGCTGCAGGATTGCAGAATTTAATGTTTGCATCACGTTGCAGGGTTTCAAATGTTTGAATGGTTTTTGAACATTCGAACTTGCATCTCTGAACAAAATTTCAGGCTCCTTTAAATGAAGATAATTGTCTGAGCTACTTCGTGGATAAACAGATGGACAGCTAATGTCTTCTGGGCTAACCTGTCTATTGCTCTGAATATTCTAATAGTATAATATTTGTGTCCATTTTTAAGCTGCACCGTGTACATTTGCAGCTTCTAATGATTAAGGTCCTATCTTACTGCCAGTGAACTGCGATCATTGATACATCAGACAGACCCAACTGTTACCATATCTTCCAACAACAGGCAAGAGCTCTGCGTTGTGAAATAGATTAGGAAGATTAATAAATCCTCTCTCTTTCCTACCAATTCTCAGCGGAAAAATTTAACCATATGGAAGGCGAGAATTAGAATTTCATCACATTAGAGCAAAATGTAATGAAAAGAGGCGAACACCTGGGGCCAACTCTGAAAGACACAATTAAAAGGTTTTTAATGAAATCGGGGGAACAAATACATCCCTACCTCCAGTTATTCTGACACATAAGATTGATTTGCTAGAGGTGTTGCTGAATATTACTTTAAACTGGGGTCGCAAGAATGAAAAGATGCTATTAAACGTTCGGTGCCATCAAGGAAGATTAGAATCAAACAGAACGAGTCAGAACTATGAAATGAGTTTGTACTGTTTCTAATCGACTCTCGGGGAAAAATGCACAAGCGTACTTCCACAATTTCTTCCTTGCTTTAATTTTTCCCAATTGTGTGTGATTTCTGCCTAAAACACAGGGAGCCAGAGTTGTAGGACTAGAGCATTAAGTGTGTTCAATGATGGGTGAAAGTCGCCACACAAGTCAGAGGAAAGCATTTGTTCGGTTTCTAACGGGACAAAAAGCCTTTGAAACATATGCGTTAAGTTGCGTATACAGATGGCTGGAGGAATAATGGACCGAGCGCCGCTCTGCAAGCTGGAGCTGTGTTGTCTCATATATGTAGATGTAAAATGTGCATGTGTACACTTTGCAGTCGGCGGCTGGGTAGCTCGTTGCCATCCAGACAGTGCTGTTAGAGAGGGGAGAGATATATCTCACAGGCTGGATTGTTTGTTACCGTTTTAATCCTATTAATTAAAACGTTAACCTGATTGGTGGAAGCACGGTCCCAACAGGCAACCCTTCATAATAACCTGCTCGGAGATAATGATGTAAAAGACTCCCGTCTGCTGATCGCCGCGGAAAATATCTTGAAGGTGAATCCAAGCAGATAAGCGTTACGAGGTGCTCATCACCATTACCATCAACAGCGGCACATCGGGACAGATCACAGGGTTAAAAAAAGTACACACATCACAATCAAGTGGTGGAAAGATCAAGGGGTGGGGGACAACCTGAGATATTAAAAGAGTAGTTTATGCAACCACAACAAAAACCCAGCCAACGGACTTGACCTGGCGAGAATGGAAAGGAGTCTCCACCTCAATGGACCACAAGAGGATCTTTTTCGCCAAACTCTCAGCGCCTCGGCTAAGAGACTGGAGAGTACTTTCCGCCCTCCTGCCGCTATCGAGCTGTCGCTGCCTGAGCCCCGCTCCCCGATGGTTTGCTTCGAGCAAGCCGACGCCGACGCGGTACACCAGCAGCCAGGGGGAGAGGCCGGAGGGGGCAGCGGGCAGTACGCCGAGCACCAGGTCACCTCCTGCCGGGAGAGCAGCGGAGGCGACCAGAGCCCGGACGAGGACAGCGACGAGCGCTGCGAGCTGATGTTGGGCAGGCAAGGGGGCACCGAGCGGGCCGGTTCTCTGGCCAAAGGAACCGGGGTGGCGGCGAGCAAGAAGAACAAGGAGCAGAGAGCCCTGAGGCTCAGCATCAACGCCCGGGAGAGGAGGCGCATGCACGACTTAAACGACGCGCTGGACGAGCTGAGGTCGGTGATCCCTTACGCGCACAGTCCGTCCGTCAGGAAGCTCTCCAAGATCGCCACGCTGCTCCTGGCCAAGAACTACATCCTGATGCAGGCTCAGGCACTGGACGAGATGAGGAGACTGGTGGCGTACCTGAACCAGGGCCAGAGCTTGCCGGCGGCAGCGCTACCGTCCTCCGCCGCTGCAGCCGCCCTCACCCCCAGCCTGGGCGCCTACGAGCCAGCGGCGGCTGGCGGCTACCCTTTCACTGCCAGCGGCTTAGTGGCGGCGACAGCGGCGGCGGCGGCGGCGGCCAGCTGCCCCGACAAGTGCGTCACCAGTACGGCTCTTTACAGCACGTCCAGTCTCTGCAAACAGTGCAGCGACAAGCCTTAAACAGACAAACAATAAAACCAGAACAATTCGCATATCGAGGGGCAAAAATTACAATTGGAAGTCAACAACCGAACAGGACTTGAGTTTAGGAATGGTTCTTTGTACAGACGTGTCGCTGGAAAAGTTTGGACGAGGAACTGAAGATAACGAGAAAGTTTTCTTTTTGTTTTGTGGGCGGGGTGTATATTTTCTTTTTGATTTGAACGATTCTCCGCGTTAAAACTGCCGGCCTCATTTGGTTCAGAGGTTTCATCAGTGTTAGTAGCTGCTGCGGATTGTTTGTGTTAGCTTCGTCCGCCGCTTTCTAAGAATCTGTCTGCTCTGATTACGGCTGCGATACAGCTAAATTCCAGACTGCGTTCGTTAACAGTGTGTTCTCAAACTGTTTTCAGATTAAACGTAGAGTTCCAAAACAGCCCTAAAACTTGCGTTCCTTTATTTTGGTTTTATAGATGATGATTATCTCAAATCGTTAAAGAAGCGGAAAGGATTTTAAGAAATCGTTTATTTCATGTGGCAGACAATTGGTTGTCAATTTCTTAACTGTGAACGAATTGTTTTTTTATATATAAGAAAAGAGGGTTTATGAGACTGTTACATTACATGGTTTTATTTGTGTTTCCGGTCTCTGTACAGATTAAGATGTGTTTAAAAATATTTTTGTCACGTTTCTTATTACAAAAACGCTATTTACCCAAAGTGAGCTTTTTGTTTGCATGACGGCATAGCGCCTGTCCATCTGCAATATATAAATATATAAATATCATATAAAGTATGTATAAAATGGACTTGCCATATTTCTACTGCTGTCGCGTGTTTGATTTGCAGTTTGTGCGAACTCTGCTTGACAAGTTGGTGCCATTGCTTCTCTAAAAGGGTCTATGGCAGCTCATGATGTATGGGAGTGCTGATGTACAGGTCTGGCCCTGATTATAATATATAGCCATTTCTATGTGTTATCCGTGTTGGAAGACAAATTTATTAAACATATTTTGAACAAATAATATCTACTCAATTTATGCTTTATCAGCAAAAAAAGTCGCACAAGTAGCACAGGTTGCATGATACGTCAAGTAAGGGCTTCGAGGTGAGACAATTTATCGCTAGCCTTTTGATTAAAATCATCTTTGGAAAAAAAGATAAACGGGTAAAGGAAGTTATCACTAGTTGAAAAGCCAGGACAATCAAGAGATTCTGACAAACTGACCATCGGGATGATTTAACGTCCAAACTCCTTTCGAGTCTATCTGCGAAAAAAAAAGCATCCTTTTCAAAATATTGGAGGGGGTGACACAAAATGTGAAATAACGACATATGGTGAGGATCCGGCTTGTCCTCCGCCTATTGTAAATTTGCATAAACCCTTTTTTTCGCGGCTATTTCTTAAGCCATTATTAAATGCTCAGAGCCAGATCCGTTAGCGATTTTTATGATACTTTAATCTGGGGGCATGAAGAGAGGGGAATGAAGGGAAACTCGAGATACCGGAGTGCAGTTGACCAGCTTTAAAGGGGTTGTCCATATTGTTTTTAATATTCAATATCGCTATTTGTCCTCAGTCCCCAGCCATATGCCTTAGGTGAGGCTAAGTGTGGTCCAACTGGAAAGAATATTTTCTGCTCCACTTAGTATCAAAAGATTAATCAGAACCTGTAACTTTTCAGGAAACATAACTATCTATGCCACAAAGCTATAGCACGCAGCTGACACAGAAGGGTTCACTAGCCCGAGGCCAAATGAAATGTCTCTCAGCATTAGATTACAAAGCCTCGGTGCACCTAATTATGATTATTAAAACAATTTCCATGACGATGTCTAATATTATGTTAATTTGAAAACAACTGTGTATGAAAACTGTCGACTATAATACCTAAATTCATTTAATGAAACACATCGTTAAGGCAATTAAACCTCCTGGATGTGATTAAGGAACATAATTGCGACACTGTTCATTGCCATAATTGGGTGTCTTTAATCAAGGGGCATAGTGAGGAGCAACATTGCCATTACTTTGCATTGTTCTCACTCCGCTGTCCATCACTCTGATTACGAATTAGACACAGCCACCAGACCTTTTGCATAATAACGTAATTGGATATTGTTGCAGCAATATTTGCTGCCTAGTATTTCTTCGCTGTCCCACTCTGTGATTTTTTTTACCTATTTTACTGTAGGAAAAGTTGACATTGTCAATAAGGAATTCTGTGCTTATTTTGCAACCCCCTACTCCCCCCACAACTTCAGTTTAAGTTACAAGGACATCATTTACAGCGCGAGCGACAAGTTATCAATACCTTTCGGATCAATACAGTGCGTGGGGCTTTTTTGTCACAGGTTTCGAGGCTGCTGATTGGACCGACAAAGCCTGAGTAGTGAGTGCTACTAATGAGTAGTGCAGGAACCCTACTGATAAAGCCCAACAGTGCAGAGAATTATGACTAACAACGGGACAAGAATATATCAGAGGTTTAACCACAATACCGAAATTGCCGCACTATTTCTGGGTAAAGGGATTATTCTCCTCTTCCAATGTCTAAATAAGGATGCTACAATTCTGAAACAGCGATACCGTATAAGCAAAATGCAAATAAAACAGAAGGAAAAGGCAAAATTAATTTCATTTCTATACCCGTCCCCAATTGCGACCTCTTATAATCTTTATCTGACACTTCTTTTCTTGAGCAGGCCAGGATTGTTAGATTCGTAGCCTAAAAGCACCAATATCACGAATAGTTCCCAAATGATATCTTTAAGAGACACAACTGGGTTGCCGGATCATTGGGTCATAGATGGCTGCGATCAAACGTGGTTTGGCCAATATTTATTTTTCTACTGTTGTGTTTTATTACTTTCACGTTGATTTTATGTTTAATTTAAATTACTAGAATATTTAAGATTGTTGTTCCATTGAGGATAGCTACAGAATCTCTGTATCAAGGGCGACTCTGATCCTATGGTTGTCCCAGCATGAGTGACATTGACTTTCATAATGTAATGACTTATGAAAGATATAATCATGTGTTAAATTGAATCCTCCGTTTAAGTGTTAATGGTGTGCTCAGGGCACATTTACGTAGAAGATGCTATGGTAACTAATTACTGTACCACTGGAAAAAAAAGAGGCTATATTGCACTTTCAAGGCTTTGAGAAATAATTACTTGAATCCACGTTTTGAGGAGCCACATTATTACAGCGTGAGTTAATGAGCTGCCTGTAGGATAACAACATATTTTAACATTGCTTTTTCTTTTGGAGAATATACTTCAACTTTGGAACAGTGAAGAATTGACCTTCATTACCTGGAGATTCAAAGAGAGGCGTGGTTTATTACTATTAATAAATACTGTACATAAACTAGATACACAAGGTTTACTCCAACAGGCGTTTACTTTAGGAAGGACACACTTCTCATTCTGCCTGTCAAAAATGATAACAACCTTACAAGATTGCTGAATGCAATTCTTTTTTAAAGCAAGTTTACAATTACGGTCATCCCACCGCGAACCATAGAACAAGCAGCTCTCGTTATATTTTCAGGCTTGTCCGGGAAGACATGTAGGCACACCGCGAGACAAACCTTTCACCGTGCCAATATTCCCCGCCACATTTTCAGCAAGCTGCATACCTGGTGGTTGCGAGACAGGTTTACTTTAGGTGGACAAGACGTTGATGACATTACTGGGAATACTTTTCAATAGGCAGCAAAACACCTTTAGCGCGGGAGTGTGGAGGGTAAAGATTTTGCAACTAAAACCGCAGCAGCTGTGTGGATAAGGAACTGGCTTTGCTGAGATCGTGTCACTTGGAGACGGAGGGTAAGATATATATGTATAAGTTTAGATTACTCGCTGTTTTATCTATGCCATTATTGATTATGATTTCACAGTATGACGCATTCCATGAAAGATATACGATTTGCCACGCGATCTGCGTTTACAGTAATTGAGAGATTACCGTGGTGGATGTCATTATAGTTGTATGTCAGGATACAATTTTTCTATTTCATTCAGTTCCATTTTAATCCTACCATTGTATTAATAACGCCTGGTACAATATACTCACAAGCACCCAGCCAGTCTAAAACCTATTACACATTTTTTATTAATAGCCAATCAGAAAAACCGATACGTTATGGGAATTAAAAGTGGACGTTTATGATCTGTGCCAAGCATTTTACTATAATATTTTGAAAATCCCATTCTTGATGATCAGGTGCTGGTCTGTTAGGCACACAATGAGGTCGTGAGTTTAGATAACGCAACCAGATAATCAGCAGGTAGATATATGAATTCAATGTTAATAAGTACAGATAGGATTAACAAATTATCTATAGGAAATAACTTTTTTTTCTTTTTAAATGTTACTTTTTCCTCCGTTGACTGCGTGGTGAAGCAAACTAGATCGATGAGCTCCCGCAAAAATTAAGGAAATTTAGTACATCGAAACCTAAATTGAATTACTTAGAGCTGTAGCTTCCGACCATTAAATGCTAGGTTTCAAAAGATGGACCATGTCGGCCCTGTTTCCCACACTTCTAGTCACACCCCTTCTCACAATCCCACACTCTCTCACCCCGACGAACACATTTCTCGACGACGAAATTGTTCACCCGCCAGACGTGATCCTGCTCCGCTATGTCCAGCAACCTTCGTTTGACTCTGTCGCCTAACCCCGAAATAAAAAGAGCACGCTCAGAAATAATCAGTTTGGCAAGCATCACTGGAGACAGAAACAAAGTTAAACTTTCAGCTCGATGACCTTTCGTCGGAATTGGTTAACATTATAAAGCAAGCATCTTGAGCTTGTAGGGAAGACAGGGAGGTGGAGAGAGCGACGGAATGTGTGTGAACGGGCAGGGCCCATGAGAGACTTAAAGACATGTGGCAGTAGACGAAGCTAATCATGACCAGAGTCTCTCCTGTAATAGGATATGTTATCTAAAGATCCCTTTTAATCGTTCCTAAGAGACCATTCCCTTTGAAGCACTTTGGTTGAGTCACCAACAGCACCTTCTATTCTTGATTTCATTCTCTATTAAGGGAATTATGCAACACCTGTTCATAATGCAAATTCCACTAATTCAGGATGACCAAATGAAGATTGGATAGTTTTGTGGCAAACTTCTTTTTTTAGTCAAATTGCACCATCCCGAGCTTCTTGTCACGTGCCACTTTAACTTTTCCCAAATGACTACCACTTTGACCTCTACTTCAGTCTCCTTAAAGTCAAATAAGCCGAAGGAACAACCCTGAATATTTGGTCAGGCAATTCCCAGAGGTGAATGATTTGAAAAAAAAGAACAACTATTGACTATTTTTTTCAGACAGAATCTTTTGCTAATGATGCTGTTATTTCCAGACTGTCTCCTGACACATCTTCTCCTTCTTGACTTATTACCATGTGCTGTACATGTGTCTTTCATGATTAACAATTCTGTCATTGAAACTCCTTGGCCTTACTCACTGTCATAAACCATCCTTTGCTTCTCCTTCCTCCACTTCTCTACTTGATTAAAAATGGATACAACTCTTATTTCCATTGCTGATGAAAAGTGGTCAACTTAATATAGTAACTTCATTTCTGTACCCACAGATACCTCCTAAACTGCTGAATATTTCCACCATTTCAATTAATCACCTACAGTTGTCTCTGTGAAAGAATGGTCTTTATTTATAATCATAGAATTATCATGACACAAAAAAGCCAATTTGTCCCAATGGATGTGTACCAGTTCTTTCAAAGGCAGTCTTGTGAGTCTGTCACATTCTCCATCTTTCTCTTGCCCTGCACGGTGTTTATAAAATCATAGGATTCATGCTAATCTTACCAAGAAACAGCACAGTTGATGGTCAACAACCCCGTTAATAATTTGGACAAAGATAATATAATTTTTCAGTAATTCAAATTATATAATGAATGTTCTCTTCTACAACAATAATTTTACAAGCTTGACTTGTAAAGAATTGTCTTTTAAGCTTTGAGATAAAATGACCAAAATCTACATTTTGCACTAAGATGCTTAAAATATCATTATATTAGAGCAAAAGACAATTACCTCACTCCGTTAATTTGGATTTGTACACAAAATTTCCTGGTAAAGATAAATGCTATTATTCAAGCCATCTTAATGTGAATTATTGTCCAGCCAATACTTGATGATACTTAATGAAACTGAAATAAATACCAGTTTCTAAACTTAAAACAAAAAACATTAATCTAATGCATTACACAGTCTGCTTCTTTGCTTTTTTGTTATATGTAGAAGTTCAAATGTAACAGTAAGGTGCAGTTTTGCAGAGCACATCTGGAACTGTAATTTACTGTAAATTCCCCAGAATACACATTTACTAAATTAGCAATGATAAGACAAAACATGATTTAGTCAAAATTATTTTGTTAGTCTACTGTTACAATGTTAAAATAAATGATCTAATTTAAAGTTTTTAAGTGAGCCTTTTTATATTAAAATGATTATTCTTTAAGGAATTGAAAATATGGTAAGTACACATTTAGAAGCTGAGGTTGAAAATTCTACTTGGAAATGACAAATGGCCACAGAAAAATTGGTGCAATTGAAATACAAATTGGAGCACTACCCTGATTAGTGTTCAACTGCTTTGGTATTAATTTTGAATCCAATGTCATCACACGGGAAGTGTAATTTTAATTTCATATCAGAGTTGGTGCATTTACATTATTTTGCATAAATGAACAGTTGGAATGGCAGAAGTATCAACTGTAGTGTAAATAGAACATATGTATAAAGGCAGACAGCCACATGTAGAAAACTGTTGACTTTAATAGACTGATTCATTTTAAATGTATGTATGATCTGAATTAGAAACACTGCGAAAGACTGCATCACTCTAATTTTCTAATTTCTGCTAAGAAGTCATTGCTCCATTCAAATGTCTTGAACTCAATCTACATAATAAGATTCTACAGGTTTTTAGCAAATACAGTCTTCATGGGCAAGGCTGAGTTGATCGCTCTGCATATGTAATATTGCCCTGTTGCTAACAGTCCAAGTGAAGAGCTTGCCAAGTTGCAGAATTTAAAGGCAATCATCCTTTTCTCCAGGTATGCAGTTGGAAATAATTTGCTAAACACAAGGAGTTCTGTCAATGCTGGAAATCTTGAGCAACTCAAAAAGCTGGCGGAATTCATCAGATCAGGTAGCATCCATGGAGGGAGGAGGGTAGAATAAATAGTAAACGTTCGGGGCAACACGCATCATTGGGTCTTGGTGAAAGTTCTCGGCCCAAGGCCCAACTGTTTATGTCCTTTCACTGAAGCTGTCTGACCTACAAAGCAATTTGATGTTATGCCATATGAATGCAGGTATTATTTAAATAGGATCGCATTACCAATGAAATTGTTTTGCAGGGTAATTTATATTTAAGTTGCAGGAATTTTGGCTCCATGAACAGGCTAGATGATGTTTTGGATACACAGGATCAAATATATTTCATCAAAGTATGAGAAGTTAAACATCAGATTTGTATCAAATTGCTCAGAAAGTAGCGTGGAGGGAATAACAGGTATATCTTCAAAAGGATGGTGATAGAGAGATTGAATGACAGAAGTGCTGAAGGCATTGCTTTAAGTGAGGTTGCTAAAGCCTGCAAATTAAAGAAGATCCTAAACACAAGAGATTTTACAAGTGCTGGAAATCCAGAGTAACACACACAAATTGCTAGAGAAATTTAGCAGGGTCAGTCAACATCTATGAAGATGAACAGTCAATGTTTCAGGCCAAGACTCTTCATCAGATGATAAAGAGTATTGACCTGAAATGTTGACTCTATATTCATCTCCATAGATGCTGCCTGACCTACTGAATTGAAGGAGATTATTGGAAGAAAAGTAAATAGAAAACAATGAATGAGAATAGAGGTGAAAATCTTAAATAAAAGGGAATGCTGGAGATGCTCAGCAGGTTAGGTACACTGAAGAGGGAGAGAAACAGTATTTATGTGAAGGGTTAAAAACCTTTCATCAAAACCGGCCAACCCTGATACAAACTTGGTAGGTTTGTTATCTGAAACTGCTGAATGAAGTGTTGAGTCTCATAAACAGTATTGTGTTTAACTGGAAGATGAGCTGTTGCACTAGAGTTTGCACTGGCTTTTCTGACCTTTATTTCAATACACAAGTACTGAATAATATCTTGTAGATCACCCACATCAAAGAACCTTTGCCTATTGCAACAAACACAAAATGCTTGTGGAACTCAGCAAATCAGGCAGCGTTTATGTAGAGGAATAAGCATGGATGACTGGGGAAGAGGCCCTTCATCAGAAGACATTTTTACCTACTATTCTTCTAGGGAACAGTTATCAGTTACTTAGCTGATAATTGACAACTACAGGTTTAAACGGAGGATATAGAGCAGCTACTAACTCTTCACACACAGCAAAATAAACAAAGCAACTCAAGTTAATCTTCCAATCCATAAGGACTCAAACTACTTTCACTGATCAGTGTTTTTATGACTTGAGGCTTTGTATCTTCCATGCAATTGCTTCCTGCTCATCAACCCAACAAAGGCATTGATTAAACTGTTCATGTGATTCTATTATATGCTTACATCCTAGACTTTATTGTTACATTTTCATCTGCACCATGTTCATTGAATGTGATTAAGCAAATAAACAACTTCGGGAAATTTCACAGGGTTGCTTTTACACTGCTGTTACACTTCTCCATACGTCCCATATAAGGTGGTTAGCCAGGGGAGCTGAAGTTATTCTAAAGAAACATAATTCATTTTAAAATAAACTACTTATGTATTTAATAGCTTTCTAAGTAAGTGGTCTAATCCTAGGCTTTCAAGAACACAAAATGAGGCATCATATGCTGTGAGGTTCATTTCATCATCGAACTCCACTGTAGCCAATGCCCTTTCCCTATCATGAACATGCTCTTACTCAGAGGAAAATTATTGATAGGGATTTACAAAACCAAAGGTGAACTATGTAGGAGCTGTGTTTTCAAAGCTGTGTCCTTGATGTCCGTAGTATACAGTGGCATGCAAAAGTCTGGGCACCCCTGGTCAAAATTTCTTGTTACTGTGAGTAGCTAAGCGAGTAAAAGATGACCTGATTTCCAAAAGGCATAAAGTTAAAGATGACACATTTCTTTAATATTTAAGCAAGGTTACTCTTTAATTTCCATCTTTTACAGTTTCAAAATAACAAAAAAGGAAAAGGGCCTGAAGCAAAAGTTAGGGCATCCTGCATGGTTGGTACTTAGTTACACCCTCTTTGGCAAGTATCACAGTTTGTAAATGCTTTCTGTAGCCAGCTAAGGGTCTTTCAATTCTTGTTTGGGGGATTTTCACCCATTCTTCCTTGCAAAAGGCTTCTAGTTCTGTGAGATTCTTGGGCCGTCTTGCATGCACTGCTCTTTTGGGGTCTATCCACAGATTTTCGATGATGTTTAGGTCAGGGGACTGTGAGGGCCATGGCAAAACCTTCAGCTTGCGCCTCTTGAGGTAGTCCATTGTGAAGTTAAATTTTCTATTTTAACTTCATCAGTCCACAGGACTTGTTTCCAAAATGCATCAGGCTTGATGTTCCTTTGCAAAGTTCTGACGCTGAATTTTGTGGTGAGGACACAGGAAAGGTTTTCTTCTGATGATTCTTCCATGAAGGTCATATTTGTGCAGGTGTCACTGCACAGTAGAACAGTGCACCACCACTCCAGAGTTTGCTAAATCTTCCTGAAGGTCTTTTGCAGTCAAATGGGGGTTTTGATTTGCTTTTCTAGCAATCCTACGAGCAGTTCTCTCAGAAAGTTTTCATGGTCTTCCAGACCTCAACTTGACCTTCACTGTTCCTGTTACTGCCATTTCTTAATTACATTATGAACTGAGGAAAGGGCTACCTGAGAATGCTTTGCTATCTTCTTATAGCCTTCCCCTGCTTTGTGGGCATCATTTATTTTAATTTTCAGAGTGCTAGGCAGCTGCTCAGAGGAGTCCATGGCTGCTAATTGCTGGGATTGAAGGAGTCAGGGTATTTATAAAGCTTTGAAATTTCCATCACCTGGCCTTTCCTAATGATGTCTGTGAACAAGCCACAGCACAAAACAAGCTAATTAAGGTCTGAGACCTTGGTAAAAGTTATCTCAGAGCTCAAATCTCTTGGAGTGCCCAAACTTTTGCATAGTACTCCTTTCCTTTTTTTTCCACTCAAAACCAAAACAAAAATAATACACTAACCTTGCTTAAAATGTTGAAAAGAATGTTTCATCTTTAACTTTATTACATTTGGAGATCAGTTCATTTTCTACTCACTTAACTATTCATTGTAACAGAAATTTTGACCAGAGGTGCCCAAACCTTTGTATGCCACTGTAACTGTTTTCATCTAATTGATCTACACAACAAAATTTCACCTTGGACTGTCCCAAGTCCAGCTGCAAAAGGGGGAGGGTTGGGCATGGGGCTAGCAACCCCATCCTGTGTAAACCCATTGCTGCAGAAATGCCAGAAGAGGCTCTGAAGAGCTCATCTCTGGGAGAGGAAGGAAACATCAAGAAGATAGACTACACCTGGAGACAATGTGAAAGACTGGCCCAGGACAGAGGAGTCTAGTGAGCTACTGTCAGAGGCCTATGCCACTGTAGGGGTGATAAGGCTTCAGAAGAAGATTTACACGACAAAAAAAGGTGTTTCTCAATAGCACCTTTATAGGCGAAACTGCTGGCTCTATGTGACACCTGACTCCCCAGAAATATGCCATATATGTTATATGGGAATTGAGACATTTGATTTTTCTTTAAAGAGAAGCATGTCTGCAATTTTCCACTGTAGTACACCTAACTGGAAGATGATGTCTCTTTATTCTGAGGCTGTGCCCTCAGGTCCCAGATTCAACCACATCGCCACATCCACTCTGTCTAGGCCGTTCAATATTCAATAGGTTTCAGTGGGATCACCCCCACCTCCCTTTTCTTCTAAACTGCAGTGTGTACAGGCACAGAGCGATCAAATGACTCCGTATATGTTAACTCTTTCATTTTTGGAATCAGTCTCGTGAACACCCTCAGTTCCTCTCCAATGCAAACGCATCTTTTTGTTTAGATAAGGGAGCCAAAACTGCTCACAATACTCCAAGTGTGGTCTGACCAATGCCTTATAAAGCCTCAGCATCACATCCTTGTTCTTATATTCTAGTCCTCTCAAAACAAATGCTAACATTCCATACCATCGAATCTGCCTGCAAGTTAGCTTTCAGAAATCCTGCGCAAAGATTCCCAAGTACCTTTATCCCTCTGGTTTTTGAATTTTCTGCCTGTTCATAAAATAGTCTATGTCTCTTTTCCTTCTACTCACATATCAGACAGCCAGGCTGTGCTCCTCTCCCTCACACAAACAGGGACTGAATGTGAGGATCTAGTATAGAAAATCATACAGTGATGGGCTGAGGAAATAGATGAGCTTCTACACAGCTACATTGAGTCAGTACATTGACCCATATTCAAGTACTCAGTCGCCATCCTAAGTGAGTATGCCACTGCTCTCACAGACTTCATCAGCAAGTGTGCAGAGGACAGTGTACCGAAGATTCATCAGCAAGTGTGATGAGGACAATGTACCGAAGATTCATCAGCAAGTGTGAAGAGGACAGTGTACCGAAGATTCATCAGCAAGTGTGATGAGGACAATGTACTGAAGATTCATCAGCAAGTGTGAAGAGGACAATGTACCGAAGATTCATCAGCAAGTGTGATGAGGACAGTGTACCGAAGATTCATCAGCAAGTGTGAAGAGGACAGTGTACCGAAGATTCATCAACGATTGTGCAGAGGAATATGTACCAAAGAGGTAAATATGGTGTTTGCCAACTGGAAACCACTGAGGAGGCAGAAGGGAAAGGGGATCCATTCCCTACTGAGGATCAGGTCTGCAGCATTCAAATTGAACGACCTTGACTTGTACAGGAAGTCTAGTCTGTTCATCAGGTGGAAGATTAACGAGTTGGAAAACATAAACCAGGTTCAAGGACAGCTCTTTTGTCTTGAAAGTTAACCTTTGATCTTACAATCTACCTTGACATGGCTTTTACACCTTATGTCTACCTGCACTGCACTTCCACGTGTCTTAATTGCAGTATCTCTAAGCACTTATGATTTTGAAATACTCTGAATGGTTGACTTGCAAAACTATGCTTTCACTATATCTTTGGTATGTGTGACAATAATAGACTAATACCAATACTGAAGATATTATAGATGTTACCCATGGATAATAAAATAAAGTTTTTAAAATTTTTACAATACATAAAACAATTGAATATCAGGAAATAATCAATATCTCCAAATTGGGATTTGTTTTACATTAGTAGGCAAAGTATTTATGAGAAATAATTAATTAGATGTTAAATATTTTTGGAACACAAGCTTAGAAATTGCCAAGCCTATAAGTAATATTGTAAAAAAGTTCAAAATAAATTTATTATCAAAGTACGTACATGTCACCATATACAACCCTGAAATTTATTTTCTTGCAGGCATACTCAATAAATGTATAAATATAACAGAATCAATGAAAGACCACACCAACTTAGACATTCAACCAGTGTGCAAAAGACAACAAACTGTGTAAATACAAAAAGAAATAAATAATAATAATAAATAAATAAAGTACGCGATAAATATCGAGAACATGAGATGAAGAGTCCTTGTAAGTGAGTCTGTAGGTTGTGGAACAGTTCAATGATGGGGAAAGTTAAGTTGAATGAAGATTTCCCCTTTGGTTGAAGAGCCTGATGGTTGATGGTTAGTAACTGTTCCTGAACCTGGTGGTGTGAGTATGAGGCTCCTGTATCTTCTTCCTGAAGGTAGCAGCAATAAGATACCATACCCTGGATGGTATGGGCCCCTGATGATGGATGCAATAGCATTTCATGGAGATGTGCTCAATGGTAGGAAGGGCTTTACCCATAATGACATACATGGTAAATACATATAGGACATACACGGTAAATGGTAGGGCATTGAAGAATGCAGTAGAACAGAGTGATCTGGGAATAATGGTGCATAGTTCCCTGATGGTGGAATCTCATGTGGATAGGGTGGTGAAGAAAGCTTTTGGTATGCTGGCCTTTATAAATTAGAGCATTGAGTATAGGAGTTGGGATGAAATGTTAAAATTGTGCAAGGCATTGGTAAGGCCGAATTTGGAGTATTGTGTACAGTTCTGGTCACCAAATTATAAGAAGTATGTCAACAAAATAGAGAGAGTACAGAGAAGATTTACTAGAATGGTACCTGGGTTTCAGCACTGAAGTTACAGGGAAAGGTTGAACAAGTTAGGTCTTTATTCTTTGGAGCGTAGAAGGTTGAGGGGGTACTTGATAGAGGTATTTAAAATTATGAGGGGGATAGATAGAGTTGACATGGATAGGCTTTTTCCATTGAGAGTAGGGGAGATTCAAACAAGAGGACATGAGTTGAGAGTTGTGGGGCAAAACTTTAGGGTAACACAAGGGGGAATTTCTTTACTCAGAGAATGGTAGCTGTGCGGAACGAGCTTCCAGTAGAAGTGGTAGAGGCAGGTTTGGTATTGTCATTCAAAGTAAAATTGGATAGGTATATGGACAGGAAAGGAATGGAGGGTTATGGGCTGAGTGCGGGTCAGTGGGACTAGGTGAGAGTAAGCATTTGGTATGGACTAGAAGGGCCGAGATGGCCTATTTCCACACAGTAATTGTTATATGTTTATATGATGGACTGCGCCATATCCACTACTTTTTGTGGGATGCTCCGTAGAAGGGAATTGGTGTTTCTATACCAGGCTATGTTACATAACAACATAAGAACATAAGAAATAGGAGCAGGAGTAGGCCATCCAGCCCATCCAGTCTGCCCCACCATTCAATAAGATCATGGCTGATCTGTCAATAAACTCAGCTCCATCTATAACCCTTAATTCCCTTACTATGTAAAAACCTATCTATCTGCTTCTTAAATATATTTAGTGAAGAAGCCTCAACTGCATCCTTGGGCAGAGAATTTCACAGATTCACCACTCTCTGGGAAAAGCAGTTTCTCCTCATCTCTGTCCTAAATCTTCTCCCCTGAATCTGAAGGCAATGTCCCCTAGTCCTAGTCTCACCCACCAATGGAAACAACATTCCTACTTCTATCTTATCTATCCCTTTCAAAATTTTGTATATTTCTATAAGATCCCCTCTCATTCTTCTCAATTCCAGTGAGTATAACCCCAGGCAACTCAATCTCTCCTCACAGGTTAACCCCTTCATCCCCGGAATCAACCTGGTGAACCTCCTCTGCACTGCCTCCAAAGCCAGTATATCCTTCCTTAAGTATGGAGACCAGAACTGCACACAGTACTCCAGGTGCAGCCTCACCAGTACCCTGTATACATAGTTGCAACATGACCTCCCTGCTCTTGAATTCAATCCCTCTAGCAATGAAGGCCAGCAATCTGTTTGCATTCTTAATAACCTGTTGTACCTGCAAGCTAACATTTTGTGATTCATGCACAGGCACTCCCAAGCCTCTCTGCACAACAGCATGCTGCAATCTTTCACCATTTACGTAACACTCTACTCTTCTATTATTCCTTCCAAAGTGGACGATCTCGCATTTACCAATGTTGTATTCCATCTGCCACTCACTTAACCTATCCATATCCCTCTGCAGACTCTCCACATCCTCTGTACAACTAGCTTTTCCACTCAGTTTAGTGTCATCAGCAAATTTTGCTACGCTACACTCAGTCTCTCCTCTTCCAAATCATCAATGTAAACAGCTGCGGGCCCAGCACCGACCCCTGTGGCACCCCACTCACCACTTACTGCCAACCAGAGAAATACCCATGTATCCCAACTCTCTACCTTCTATTATTTGAAAAAGAAGATCATAACAAATAACAGTATTTAATTTGTGTTATAATGGCTCCTAATAGCTCCTGTACATGTTAATTAGTACTAAATGGAAGGTATAAATTTATAGTGTGTTGTTAGAGCTGCTGCATTATTGTTTGTTCAGAAAAGTTTTATGTACAATGGGTATTTAAATCAGAATACATTATGCATCATATAAACATAGGAATAACTCAGTGTACATTTATGAATATATTTATAAAACAAAATATACAGCTTAAGACCGAAGAGCTGGTTATTAACTACAGGAAGAGGAAACTGGAGGTCCATGAGCCAGTCCTCATTAGGGGATTGGAGACAGAGAGGGTCAGTAACATTAAATTCCTTGGTATTATCATTTCAGAGGATCTGTTCTGGGATCAGCATGTCCCGCTAAAAAGTAGACTTATTAGACTTTTTAAACAGCACCTCTATTTTCTTCAAAGTTTGTGCAGATTCAGCATGTCATCCAAAACTTTGACGAACTTATATAGATGCACAGTGGAGGATATATTGACTGGTTGTATTGCAGCCAGGTATGGGAACACTAATGCCCTTGAATGGAAGGAACTACAAAAAGTAATGGATACTATCCAGTCCGTCACAGGAAAAGCGCTCCCTGCCATTCAGCACATCTACAATTAGCATTAGAACAAGAGAATAGCATCCATCATCAAGGACTTTCATCATCCAGGCCATGCTCCATTCTCACTGCTGCCATCAGGAAGGAAGCACAAGAATCTTAACTCACACACCACCAGATTCAGGAACTATTATCATCTCTCATCCATCAGACTCCTGAACCAGTGTTGATAATTTCACTCAACACAGCTCATTCCCCAACCTATGACCTTACTATCAAGGACTCATGTTCTCAGTATTATTTATTTATTGTTACATATTATTGCATATTGTCTTCATTTGCACATTGATTTGTGTCAGTCTTTGTTTTTGTGTAGTTTTCCATTGATTCTGTCTTATTTCTTTGTTCTACTGTGAATTCCTGCAAGGAAATGAATCTCAGGGTGACATACATGCACTTTGATAATACATTTAAATTACTTTGCTTTCAACCTGACCTAACTTAATTGCAGGATGAATGTAATAGTCTTGCAGAATTTGTACATAGAGTGACAAGCACCACAGAGTTGTCAGTTGTTCCAGCAACTGACTTGTCTATTCCTTTCAAATGATTTCTTCTACTTTGTACCTTGACCCAATTCTAAAGATTAAGTAGATTATTTTTGTTTCTCTTTTATTTTACTTTCATCCTGCTGAACAGAAAATCCTGACAGAATAGAATTCAGTAGAATATTTTGGTTTCCTGCCAGTAGCATAGTAAACCAAAAAAGAATCAAAAGGGACTAGCTAAGTTTTGCAGAGTAATGAACAATAGTGCCTTTTCAAGGAAGGAGCAAACTCCCCAGCATCTGTTCCAAATTGGATTAAATCTCCCTCCAAAATGTAGGTTTTTATGGAGACTGTATGTCTGGTTGATGGAAGAGGAAGTTACACCATAGCAGAATGGGCAAATATTTTCTTCGTTGTCCTTTTTCAATGTATAGTAATTTCATAGTAAATCATATGGCCAGAACGTGTACCTTGATGATTATTGGTCGCATTTGATGGCTCAGTTCATATGCATTATTATCTAAACCATGTTAACGTTACAGGAATTTTCAGAGACTTTCAGTGATCCCTATAGGTCCACTGCAGTCCTCTCAGTTGTGATGCCCCACTTGTCCTCTCCTTAAAATGTTTTTTCTACTTTTATCAGATTTGTGCCATAAATGTACATTTTCCACATGCCTGATGGAATGTTGTGGCCAATCATCACGTAAACATGAAGATCTCAAATGACCATTCATTCCATTTAAGCAAATTTCAGATCTCTGCTCAAATTTCAGGAACAATTACCACTCAACCATCAAGCTCCTGAACCAGAGAATATAACTTCACTCATTCTAATACTGAAGGGTTCCCACAACCTATGGACTCACCTTCAAGGAGTTTTCATCTCATGTTCTTGATATACATTGTTTATTTATTTCTTACTATTATTTTGTATGTTTTATTCTTTCTTTCTATATTTGTACAGTTTGTCTTTTGCACATTGGTTGTTTGTCTGTCTTGTATGTGTTTTCATTGATTCTATTGTGTTTCTTTGTATTTACTATGAATGACTGCAAGAAAATGAATGTCAGGGTAGTATATGATGACAGATATACTTTGATAATGAATTTACTTTGAACTTCGAACTTCTGAATACTTTGCCCAGTACCTCTGACTATGGGTAATATCACATCTACTGTGCTGAGCTCAGTTGTGACCAGCAATCTGCAGAATTCTACATAGTTCTACATTCTTATTGTTTTGTAGCCTATTAGTCAGAGTACTGTATAAGCAGCAGAAACTGACAAAATATGTAATTAATGCAAATACAACAAATACGTCACTTTGAAAAGCAAGGCATGAAACAATTACCGTTAAAACACCAGTTCTTATTGAAACCTGATCACAACATGGTTAAAACTTTCATGTAATTTTACTGGGAATTCAAGTCATTGGAAATTACAGTATAGACAGGATTAGCAGTATTTTCTAAGTTTATTGAAATGTTAACTCAATGCAATGCTTAATTTATATTTGATATTAATATATTGTCACAGCCATAAGGAACAATAGAACTTCCTGCTGAAGCTCTTGTGCCACTCAGAACAGACACACCAGCAGAGGAAGTGATAGAGTAAACAATGTTAGCCCTGATAGGCGAGCATAAGGTATAGTGTCGAGTGCGAGGAGCTGCAGTGTGCTGGATTCAGTCGGAAGGATCAATCTGACGTGCCATGTGACTTACAAAGATCATCGGATTTGGCAATGTCGATGAACGATACTGCTGCCTTCAATTTTTATGCTTAATGAACATTCCAGACTCACCCCAGAGATACCTTCAGAATCACCAACTTTGCTTTACAGAGCCGCATTTGGAATATAACTGTGACCATGAGAAAGTATCTCTGCACCAAAGATATTTTGATTCTAGTGTTGTTTTGCTCTGCAAACTCATACATAGGGAAAGCATCTTCTATTTTTCCAAAGCTTCCTGTACCAGATTATTCACTAAATTCACCTTTCACCATCAGCTCACATTACTGGCAGTTTGTTACATCAGTGCAGCATCTCATCAAGGCTTCTTGGACACTACCTCCCAAAGCATTACATTATGGTGTAAGTGTAATGGGAACAAGTGTATAGGACCATCAGCTCCAATTGCCATCCTTCCAGGGTCTGTAGATTTACCATGGTTCCCTCTTGTTACTGGACTGAAGCTGTTCAAGAAGGCAATAGCTAGAGGTGGTCAATACATGATGAATTTGCTAGGAATCTGCCAAATTATAATCATAGAAAAGTACAGCACAGAAACAAACCCTTCAGCCCATCTAGTCTGTGCCAAACCATTTAAACTTGCCTATTCACATCAACCAGCACCAAGCCCTTGGCCCGCCAAACCCCTGCCATACATGTACCTATCCAAACTTCCCTTAAGCGTTAAAATCCAGCTTGCATGCTAGCAGCTTGTTCCACACTCTCATGACTCTCTGAGTGAAGAAGTTTCACCTCATGTTCCCCTAAAATTTTTCACCTTTCACCCTTAACCCATGATATCTAGTTGTAGTCCTGCCTGCTTGCATTTACACTATATATATCCCTCATAATTTTGAATACCTCTATCAACTCTCCTCTCAATCTTCTATGTTCCAAGGAATAAAGTCTTAACCTATTCAATCTTTCCTTGTAACACAGATCCTCCAGACCCGGCAACATACTTGTAAATTTTCTTCATACTCTTTCAGCCTTATCATCTTTCCTGTAGGAATTAAGGATTAAGCCAAAAGCTTTCTTTATGACCCTATCAACCTGTGACACTACTTTCAATGAATTATGGGCCTGTATTCCCAGCTCCTTTAGTTCTACCACACTCCTCAGTGCCCTATCATTCATCCTGTAAGACCTACCCTGGCTGGTCCTACTGAAGTGCAACACATTGCATTTGTCCATTTTAAATTTCATCTGCCATTTTTCAGCTCATTTTTCCAGCTGGTCCAGATCCCTGTGCAAGCCATGATAGTCTTCCTCATTGCCCACTACATCCCCAATCTCGGTGTCATCCGTAAATTTGCTGATCCAGTTAACCACATTATCATTCAGATCATTGATATGGATGACAAACAGCAATGGCCCCAGCACCGATCCCTGCCGCATTCCACTAATTACAAGCCTCCAGTCAGAGAGGCAACCATCTACTACCGCTCTCTGGCATCTTCCACAAAGCCAATGTCTAATCCAATTTTCTACCTTATCTTGAATGCTAAGCGAATGAACATTCTTGACCAGCCTCCGATGCAGGACCTTGTCACCTGTCTTGCTGAAGTCCATGTAGATAACATCCACTGCCTTGCCTTCATCAACTTTCCTGGTAACTTCCTTGAAATCTCTATAAGATTGATTTGATACACAAAGCCATGCTGTCTATCCTTAAGCAGTCCTTCTCTATCCAAATACTCATATATCTGGTCCTTCAGAAAACCCCCCAATAACATTCCCACTAGCTACAGACCTGTAATTTCCCAGTTTATTTATAGAGACTTCCTTAAATAGTGGAACAGCATTGGCTATCCTCCAATCCTCTAGCACCTCACCTCTCACTAGGGATTATTTCAATATCTCTGCTAGGGGCCCAGCAATTTCTACACTAAGGGGCAGAAAACGCTGCTGGGAATGGTGTACAGGCCACCTAACAGTAGTAGTGAGGTTGGGGATGGCGTTAAACAGGAAATTAGAAATGCGTGCAATAGAGGAACAGTAGTTATAATGGGTGACTTCAATCTATATATAGATTGGGTGAACCAAACTGGTAAGGGTGCTGAGGACGAGGATTTCTTGGAATGTTTGAGGGATGGTTTTCTGAACCAACATGTCGAGGAACCAACTAGAGAGCAGGCCATTCTAGATTGGGTATTGAGCAATGAGGAAGGGTTAGTTAGCAAACTTGTCGTGCGAGGCCCCTTGGGTAAGAGTGACCATAATATGGTGGAATTCTTCATTAAGATGGAGAGTGACATAGTTAATTCAGAAACAAAGGTTCTGAACTTAAAGAAGGGTAACTTTGAAGGTATGAGACGTGAATTAGCTAAGATAGACTGGCAAATGATACTTAAAGGGTTGACGATGGATATGCAATGGCAAGCATTTAAAGAACACACAGATGAACTACAACAATTGTTCATCCCAGTTTGGCAAAAGAATAAACCAGGGAAGGAAGTGCACCCATGACAGACAAGAGAAATTAGGGATAGTATCAAGTCCAAAGAAGAAACATACAAATTAGCCAGAAAAAGCGACACACCCGAGGACTGGGAGAAATTCAGAGATCGGCAGAGGAGGACAAAGGGCTTAATTAGGAAAGGGAAAAAAGATTATGAGAGAAAGCTGGCAGGGAACATAAAAACTGACTGTAAAAGCTTTTATAGATATGTGAAATGAAAAAGATTGGTTAAAACAAATGTAGGTCCCTTACAGTCAGAAACAGGTGAATTATCATGGGGAACAAGGACATGGCAGACCAATTGAATAACTACTTTGGTTCTGTCTTCACTAAGGAGGACATAAATAATCTTCCAGAAATAGTAGGGGACCGAGGGTCTAGTGAGATGGTGGAACTGAGGGAAATATATGTTAGTAGGGAAGTGGTGTTAGGTAAATTGAAGGGATTAAAGGCAGATAAATCCCCAGGGCCAGATGGTCTGCAGCCCAGAATGCTTAAGGAAGTAGTCCAAGAAATAGTGGATGCATTAGTGATAATTTTTCAAAACTCTTTAGATTCTGGATTAGTTCCTGAGGATTGGAGGGTGGCTAATGTAACCCCACTTTTTAAAAAAAGGAGCGAGAGAGAAACCGGGGAATTATAGACCGGTTAGTCTGACATAGGTGGTGGGGAAAATGCTAGAGTCGGTTATCAAAGATGAGATAATAGCACATTTGGAAAGTGGTGAAATCATCGGACAGCGTCAGCATGGATTTGTGAAAGGAAGATCATGTCTGACGAATCTGATAGAATTTTTTGAAGATGTAACTAGTAGAGTGGATAGGGGAGAGCCAGTGGATGTGGTATATTTAGATTTTCAAAAGGCTTTTGACAAGGTCCCACACAGGAGATTAGTGTGCAAACTTAAAGCACACAGTATTGGGGGTATGGTATTGATGTGGATAGAGAATTGGTTAGCAGAGAGGAAGCAAAGTGTGGGAATAAAAGGGACCTTTTCAGAATGGCAGGAAGTGACTAGTGGGGTACAGTGCTGAGACTGTACAATATATACAATATTTCCAACATATATTAATGATTTAGATGAGGGAATTAAATGCAGCATCTCCAAGTTTGCAGACGACATGAAGCTGGGTGGTGGTGTTAGCTGTGAGGAGCATGCTAAGAGGACGCAGGGTAACTTGGATAGGTTAGGTGAGTGGGCAAATTCATGGCAGATGCAATTCCATGTGGATAAATGTGAGGCTATCCACTTTGGTTGCAAGAACAGGAAAACAGATTATTATTTGAATGGTGGCCGATTAGGAAAAGGGGAGGTGCAACGAGAACTGAGTGTCATCGTACACCAGTCGTTGAAAGTGGGCATGCAGGTACAGCAGGCGGTGAAAAAGGCAAATGGTATGTTGGCATTCATAGCAAGAGGATTCGAGTACAGGAGCAGGGAGGTTCTACCACAGCTGGAGTATTGTGTGCAGTTTTGGTCCCCTAATCTGAGGAAAGACATTCTTGGCATAGAGGGAGTACAAAGAAGGTTCACTAGATTGATTCCTGGGATGGCAGGACTTTCATATGAAGAAAGACTGGATTGACTGGGCTTATACTCGCTGGATTGAAGGGGTATCTTATGGAAACATATAAAATTCTAAAGGGATTGGACAGGCTAGATGCAGGAAGATGGTTCCCAATGTTGGGGAAGTCCAGAATGAGGGGTCAAAGTTTAAGGATAAAGGGGAAGCCTTTTAGGACTGAGATGAGGAGAAAATTCTTCACAATCTGTGAATCTGTGGAATTCTCTGCCCCAGGAAACAGTTGAGGCCAGTTAATTGGCTATATTTAAGAGGGAGTTAGATATGGCCCTTGTGGCTAAAGGGATCAGGGGGTATGGAGAGAAAGCAGGTACAGGGTTCTGAGTTCGATGATCAGCCATGATCATACTGAATGGTGGTGCAGGCTCGATGGGCTGAATGGCCTACTCCTGCACCTATTTTCTATGTTTCTATGTTACTTGCCTTCTGCAGGGTCCAGAGAAACACCTTGTCAGGATTCATTCCTGAGAATGAATTCATAAAATAAGCTTTGGACATCAGTAATCACTGCCAAAGGACTGTTGGTTCATGGTGATCGCTACAGTAGTACATAATCCCGTATTAAGACACAGTATGGCATAGAATAAGCCCTTCCGGCCCTTTGAGGTGCCCCACAGGAATCTCTGATTTATCCCTAACCTAATCACGGGACAATCTACAAAGACCAATTAAGACCATAAGATACAGAGCAGAATTGGGCCATTTGGATCAATGAGTCTGCTTTGCCACTTCATCACAGCTCATCCATTTTCCCTCTCAGCCCCAATCTCCTGCCTTCTCCCCACGTCCCTTCATGCCCTGACTAATCAAGAATCTATCAACTTCTGCCTTAATATACTCAATGGCTTGACCCCCACAGCTGCCCGTGGCAACAAATTCCACAGATTCACCACTCTCTGGCTAAAGAAATTTCTCCTCATCTCCATTCTAAAAGGATGCCCCTCGGCTATGTCCTCTAGTCTTAGACTCTCTCACCATAGGACCCATCCTTTCCATATTCACTCCATCGAAGCCTTTGAATATTGGGTAGGTTCAATAATGTAAGACCTCATTCTTCTGAGTTCCAGTGAGAACAGGCCAAGAGCCATCAAATGCTCCTCGTATGATGCCTTTCAATCCTGGAGTCATTTTCGTTAACCTCCTTTGCACCCTCTCCAATGTCAGCACATTCTTTCTTAGATAAGAAGCCAAAACTGCTCACAATACTCCAGCTGTAGCCTCACCTGTGCCTTATAAAACCTCAAAACTATATCCTTGCTTTTATATTCTAGTCCGCTCAAAATAAATGCTAACATTGCATTTGCCCTCCTCACCACCAACTCAATCTACAAATTGAGTTCTACAAATTTATGGAATCCAGCACGAGGACTCCAAAGTCCCTTTGCAACTCAGATTTTTGAATTTTCTCTCCATTTGGAAAATAGTCTCCACTTTTATTTCTTCTATCAAAATGCATGACCATACACTTCCCAACACTGTATTCCATCTGCCACTTCCTTGGCCATTTTCCTAATTTGTCTAAGTCCTTCTGTTATTTCTCAGCTTCCTTAACATTATATGCCCTTTTGTATCATCCTCAAACTTGGCCACAAAGCCATTAATTTCACCATCCAGATCATTGACACTTAGTGTAAAAAGAAGTGGTTCCAACACAGACCCCCGTGGAAAACCTCTAGTTTTGGCAGCCAACCAGAAAAGGTTCTTTTTATTCCCACTCTTTGCCTCCTGCTAATCAACCAATGCCCTACCCATGCAAGTATCTTTCCTGTAATACCATAGGTTCTTAACTTGTTAAGCAGCCTCATGTGTGGCACTTTGTCTATCCTGCATGTTATTTCTTCAAAAAATTTCAACAGGCAAGATTTTCCCTCGAGGAAACGATACTGACTTTGGTCTATTATATTATGTGTCCCCAGTTATCACAAAACCACATCCTTAACAATCGATTCCAATCACTGAGGCCAGACTAACTGGCCTATAGTTTCCTTTCTTCTGCTTCTCTCCCTTCTTGAAGATTGGAGAGACATTTGAAATTTTCCAATCTCCCAGAACCATTCCAGCATCTAGGGATTCTTGAAATATCATTACTAGTGCCTCTACGATCTCTTCAGCCACCTCTTTCAGAACTCTGGGGTGTATACCACCTGCTCTAGGTGGCTTCAGACCTTTCAGTTTCCCAAGAACCTTCTTTCTAATTATGGTAATTTCACATGCTCCATGACCACTGACACCTGGAACTTTCACTATCCTGCTGGTGTCTTCCACAGTGAAGACTGATGCAAAATACTTATTCAGTTCATCGGCCATTTCCTTGTCCCACATTACTCCCTCTCCAGCATCACTTCCCAGTGGTCTGATATCTGCTCTCACCTCTCTTCAATATTTTATATATCTGAAGAAACTTTTGATATTTCTTTTAATATTATTAATACCTTCATATTCCATCTTTTCCTTTTTCACAACCTTTGCAGTCATCTTATGTTTGTTTTTAAAAGCTTCCCAGCCCTCTAAGTTCCCACTAATTTTTGCTCTATCATATGCCCTCTCTGTGTCATTTATGTTAGCTTTGACTTCTCTTGTCAGCCATCGTGGTATCATCCTGCCCTTAGAATACTTCTCTGGGATGTATCTATCCTATGCCTTCCAAATTTCTCCCAGTAATCGCTGCTAGTGTTCCCTTCCAATTAATTTTGGCTAGCTCCACTCTCATGACTCTATAATTTCTTTTATTCCACTCTAATTCTGATACATCTGGCTTTAGCTTCTACTTCTCGAATTGCAGGGTGAAATCTGACATGTTATGATCATTTTTCCCTAAGGGTTCCTTTACCTTAAGCTCCCTAATCAATTCTGGTTCATTACACAACATCCAGTCCAGAATAGCTGATCCCCTGTTGGGCTGCTCTAAAAAGTCATCTTGTAGGCATTCTACAATTCTCTCTCTTAGGAACCAGCACCAAGCTGATTTTCCAAGTCCACCTGTACATTTAAATTCCCCCATGCCCTTTTGACTTGGATTTTCTATCTTTCATTGTAATTTGAAGACTATGTCTTTGCTACTGTTTGGAGATCTGTAAACAGAATAGCTCCCATCAGGAAATTTTTATCCTTGTAGTTTCTGAGCTCTACCCACAACAATTCTACATCTTCTGATCCTGTCACCTTTTTGTAATGATTTTTACCAATAGAGGCATGCCAGACCCCCTGCCTACCTGCCTGTACCTTTGATACAACATGTATCCTTGGATGTTAAGCTCCCAGCTATGATCTTCTTTCAGCCATGATTCAGTGATGGCCGCAATGTCGTACATAGCAATCTACAAGTGTGCTAAAAGTTCACCTAACTTACTCCATATACCTGACTCTGGTGCCTTGGAGGAATTATACCTCCAGGTACCTCTATTGCATCAATAGAATCTCATCTCTATTCCTCTAACTATAGAATCTCCTATCACTACTGCAGTCCTCTTCACCTCTCTTCTCTTCTGAGCCATAGCGTCAGACACAGTGCCAGAGACCCAGTTGCTGCAGCTCTCCATCAGGAGTATCCAAAGTGATATATTATTGGGAGGGACAGCCACAGGGGTACTGCACTGGCTGCCTATTCCCTTCCTTCTCCTGACTGTCATCCAGTTATCTGCCTCCTGCAGCCTAGGGGTGACTACGTCCCTATAGCTCCTATCTGTCACTTCCTGAGTCTCCTGTGTGAGCTAACGTCAGAGAGCAGCTCCAGTTCTTTAACACGTCCTCTGAGGAGCTGCAGCTCGGTGCATCTGGTGTAGGCTGGAGGTCTCCCTGGGTTCCCATATCTCACAATCAGCACAAAATACTGCGCCTGGAGCCATTTTCACTGCACTAACTGTGCCTGACAGACAAGGAACGAAGAATAAAGAAGAAACTTAGTAGATACTTACCTTGCCTAGGCATAAACTCACCAAAGCAGGATGAGTCAAAGCCAATCCATCACCAGTGCACTCACGCAGTAGCCAGCTCCTCTTGCCCTTGCCGTATTTTTATTCACACTTTCTAATGAATCCCGTTCACTGACTGGGTGCAGTCCAACTCTGCTGTGAAGCACTGCCTTTTTAAATCTTCAACCGCAAACCTAGGTGAAATCGCCACTTCTTCCTGTGCTCCAGCTCACTGACCGGGCAGAGTCCAGCTTCCTACCGACCCACCAACAGAACGCCTTTCAACTGTGGGAGGAAACAGGAGCACCCGGAGGAAACACACACATTCCCAGGGAGAACGTAATCAGTCCTTGCCAGGCGGAGGCAGAAATTGAACCGTGGTTGCTGGTTCTGTAAAGTGTTGTGGTAACCACTACGCTAGCATGCCACCCCAACATTGACTACACTTCCATCGTTAACTGTAGTCATTTTAAAACACAGGGATCCGCTTGTAATTTGATAGAAAGTGATTGTTTTAGTTCAGTAGCAACAATTTTTGATGCATTAACATTGTAGGTCTGGCCCCAGGAAAAGGAGAATTGTTCATCCAAGAGGTTTTAATGCTTCACATGCTGTTCACTGTAGAGGTGTATAAAAGGTTGTATGAAAAACAAAATGATGAACACTCCGATGGAAAAGAATAAACAGTCAACATTTAGGGCTGAGACTGGACTGGAGAAAAAAAGAGGTCAGAGCAAGAATGTTGGGGGGGAGGAGAGGGAGAAATACAAAGTAGTAGGTGATAGGTGAAACTGGGATGGGGGAGGGAGTGAAGTAAAGAGCTAAGTTGATTGGTGAAAGGAATAAAGGGCTGGAGAAGGGGGAAATCTGTTAGGAAAGAAGGCCTTGGAAGAAAAGGAAGGGGGAGGAGCACCAGGGAAAGGTGATGGGCAGGTAAGGAGATGTGAGAGAGGGAAATGGTGAAGGGGTGGGGCATTACCAGAAGTTCGCAAAATCGATGTTCATTCTATCAGGTTGGAGGCTACCTAATGGAATATAAGGTATTGCCCTTCCAAGCTGAGTGTGGCCTCATTGCAGCAATAGCAGTCCTTGGACTCCTGTACTACCACAATGAGGCAAGACTCAGGTTGGAGGAGCACAATCTTATATTCCGTCTGGGTAGTCTCCAACCTAATGGCATGAGCATTGATTTCTTGAACCTCCAGTAATGGTGCCCCCCCCCCATCTCCTTCACCATTCCCATTGCCCTCTCTCACCTATCTCCTTAGCTGCCTATCACCCTCTCCCTGGTCCTTCTCCCTCTTTTCTTTCTTCCATAGGCTTCTGTCTTCTCCTACCAGATTCCCCCTTCTCCAGCCCTTTATCAATTTCACCAACTTCCCAGCTCATTACTTCACACCTCCCCTCTCCCAGTTTCACCTATCACCTACTACCCTGTATCTCTTCTTATTCTGATTTCCCATCTTGTTCCTCCAGTCCTGTTGAAGGGTCTCAGCCTGAAATGTCAACTGTTTACTCCCTTCCATAGATGCTGCCTGGCCTGCTGAGTTCCTCCAGCATTTTGTGTGTGTGTTGCCTGGACTTCCAGCATCGGAAGATTTCCTCGTTTGCAGAGCAACCCTGTGTGCATTTAATCACTAGATTCTAAGATGCCTAACTGGAACGTAGATCACCAATACAGTTTCTGGAGGATGGGGCAAGGAAAAACACTACTCAATGTAATCAACGTGAAATATGAATACTAATCCCCAATATCTTATCTTTTATACTTTCATCAGCAAATTAAATTTTACAGACTGTAGGGGAAATTTGGCATGGCTGAGATTAAAAGAACCATTTCAATAAAGGAGTTGCTGGCTTTGTTTGCATCAGCAGCATTTTGATTTTTCAAGAAACAATCCGTAGTGGGTGACTGTTGAGGACGGAGCACTGAACCATGCTCTTGGTTGCAGTGTGCCAGTGTGGTTCACAGACTCGGCCAGATCAGGAAAAAGTCAGTATAAGTTGCATCTTCACCCACAATCTGCTTTGTTCATCACCCAGTCCCCTCACTCCACACTTCAAGCCTACTCCACTGCACCACAGCCATGCAGGGTCAAGTTGTCAGCATGACAGTGATCTTAAACCAGGTGATTAACATCTAATTACAGGCCACACTAGGATAATCTGCACTTGGGTGCTCAAACCACAGTAGTATTCGTGAAATTTAACTGGATCATGCTGGTGAGAAATGCCCCAGCTCCACCCCCTCCCAACAACAACCCTCACTCCACTACGTCCTTAAAGTTAGCAGCTCATATATTGCTCCACTTCCCGACGGTCGGGCCAACCACTGTATAGATTTAGCTTGTGCTGTCCCTCAAAATTGAACATCAAGCTTCAAAACTTCGGCTCCAATACCTCCTTGTGCAATTGGATCCTCAATTTCCTCACTTGTAGTCCCCAGTCACTTGGCAACAACATCTCCTGCACAATCTCTATCAACACAGGTGCACCACAAGGTTGAGTGCTTAGCTCCCTACTCCCATCGATTTACACTAATGTGTAATATTAGGAATTGTATAATGATGATGAAATAATTGTAATCACACATATATGGTTAAACACACTGGTTATGATAAAATCATATACAGTCAATGAAGCTTCATTGTTAAGTGAATAGAGTTTGAATCATTTTTTCTATTCTTAAGGAAGATCAATGACTTTTCACCACAATGGAAATGTTAAAGTTCAAATTTTTTAGTGATGGCATATCCACAGACCCAAGCAACAGCCTCATTTGTTGTGTTCAGTGTTATTGCATAGATCCAGAATTTGACGGCAGAACATTTTAATACTAATGTCTCCACAATTGTGAAAAGGATTAATCACTACCACCAATTATGAAAACTGGGTGCAGTTAGTCCTTATCCCAAGCTAAATCTGATCATCGTGGCTCTTTCTAAACTTATTAAAAGAATCACACACAAAATGCTGGTGGAACTGAGCAAGTCAGGCCACATATACAGAGGAGAATTAGTTGAAGTTTTGGGCTGGAACACTACATCAGGGCTTGAAACGATGGGTCAGAAGCCAGAAATCTCTTAAGAGAATTTGTTCTTTCTCTCAATTCCATATAACCATAGGACCATAGAACATTACAGCACAGAAACAGGCCTTTTGGCCCTTCTTGGCTGTGCCGAACCATTTTTCTGCCTAATCCCACTGACCTGCACCTGGGCCATATCCTTCCATACCACTCTCATCCATATACCTGTCCAAGTTTTTCTTAAATATTAAAAGTGAGCCCGCATTCATCACTTCATCTGGCAGCTCATTCCACACTCCCACCACTCTCTGTGTGAAGAAGCCCCCCCCAATGTTCCCTTTAAACTTTCCCCCTTCACCCTTAACCCATGGCCGCTGATTTTTACTCCCCTAGCCTCAGTGGGAAAAGCCTGCTTGCATTCACTCTATCTATACCCATCATAATTTTATATACCTCTATCAAATCACCCCTCATTCTCCTTCAGTCCAGGGAATAAAGTCCTAACCTATTCAACCTTTCTCTGTAACTCAGTTACTCAAGTCCTGGCAACATCCTTGTAAACTTTCTCTGCACTCTTTCAACTTTAGTAATATCCTTCCTGTAATTAGGTGACCAAAACTGCACACAATACTCCAAATTCAGTCTCACCGATGTCATATACAACCTGACCATTACATTCCAACTCTTATACTCAAACTTTGATTTATAAAGGCCAATGTACCAAAAGTTTTCTTTACAACCCTATCTACTTGTGATGCCACTTTTAAGGAATTATGTATCTGTACTCCTAGATCCCTCTGTTCTACTGCATTCCTCAGTGTCCTACCATTTACCTTGTATGTTCTACCTTGGTTTGACCTTCCGAAGTGCAATACCTCACATTTGTCCAGATTAAGCTCCATCTGCCATTTTTCAGCCCATTCCTCCAACTGGTCCAAATCCCTCTGCAAGTTTTGAAAACCTTCCTCAGTCCTCCACACCTCCAGTCTTTGTATCATCAGCAAATTTGCTGATCCAATTTGCCACATTATCATCCAGATATAGATCATTGATGTGTGTCATCATTGATAGAGATGACAAATAACAATGGACCCAGCACTGATCCCTGTGTCAAACCACTAGTCACAGGCCTCCACTCAGTGTAGCAATCCTTCACTACCACTCTCTGACTTCTTCCATTGAGCCAATATCTAATCCAATTTACTACCTCTCCATGTATACCTAGCGACTGAATCTTCCTAAATAACCTCCCATGCAGGACCTTGTCAAAGGCCTTACTGAAGTCCATGTATACAACATCCACTGCCTTCTCTTCATCCACTTTCCTGGTAACTTCCTCGAAAAACTCTAATAGATTGGTTAAACATGACCTACCACACACAAAGCCATGCTGACTTTTTCTAATAAGTCCCTGTCTATCCAAATACTTGTAGATCCTATCTCTTAGTATTCCTTCCAATAATTTACCTACTACTGATGTCAAACTTACCAGCCTATAATTTCCCGGTTTACCTTTTCAGCCTTTTTTAAACAACGGAACTACATGAGCTATCCTCCAATCCTCCAACACCTGACCCGTGGATATCAACATTTTAAATATTTCTGCTAGGGCCCCTGCAATTTCAACACTAGTCGCCTTCAAGGTCCGAGGGAATACCCTGTCAGGTCCTGAGGATTTATCTACTCTGATTTGCCTCAAGACATCAAGCACCTCCTCCTCTTTAATCCGTATAAATTCCATGACCTCCCTGCTTGTTTGCCTTGTTTCCATAGACTCCATTCCAGTTTCCTTAGTAAATACAGATGCAAAAAACTCATTTAATATCTCTCCCATTTCTTTTGGTTCCATACATAGCCGACCACTCTGATCTTCAAGAGGACCAATTTTATCCCTTACTATCCTTTTCCTCTTAACATACCTGTAGAAGCTCTTAGGATTATCCTTCACCCTGACTGCCAAAGAAACCTCATGTCTTCTGTAAGCCGTCCTGATTTCTTTCTTAAGTATTTTCTTACTCTTTTTATACTCCTCAAGCATCTTATTTCCTCCCTGTTGCCTATACATGTTATACACCTCTCTCTTCTTCTTTATCAGAGTTCCAATATCCCTCAAGAACCAAGGTTCCTTATTCTTATTCACTTTGCCTTTAACCCTGACAGGAACATACAAACTCTGCACTCTCAAAATTTCTCCTTTGAAGGCCTCCCACTTACCAATCACATCCCTGCCAGAGAACAACCTGTCCCAATCTACGCTTTTTAGATCCTTTCTCAACTCTTCAAATTTGGCCTTTTTCCAGTTTAGAACTTCAACCCGTGGACCAGATCTATCTTTATCTGTGATCAAGTTGAAACTAATGACGTTATGATCGCTGGAACCAAAGTGTTCCCCTACACACACTTCCATCACCTGCCCTAACTCATTTCCTAATAGGAGATCTAATATTGCATCCTCCCTAGTTGGTACATCTATATATTGATTTAGAAAACTTCCCTGAACACATTTCACAAACTCTAACCCACCTAGACCTTTAACAGTAAGGGAGTCCCAATCAATGTATGGAAAATTAAAATCCCCTACAATCACAACTTTCTGTTTCCTGCAGTTGTCTTATCTCTCTGCAGACTTGCTCCTCCAATTCTCACTGACTATTGGGTGGTCTATAATACAGCTCTATTAATATGGTCATACCTTTCCTGTTTCTCAGCTCTACCCATATGGCCTCCATAGACAAGCCCTCTAATCTTTCTTGCCGAAGCCCTGCTGTAATATTTTCCCTGACTAGCAAAGCCACCCCCCCTCCACCCTTCATCCCTCTGCCTCTATCACATCTGAAATATTGGAACCCTGGAACATTGAGCTGCCAGTCCTGCCCCTCCTGTAGGCAAGTTTCAGATGTCATAATTCCACTTGTCAATCCAGGCCCTCAGCTCACCTGCCTTTCCCACAATACTCCTCGCATTGAAATATACACACCTCAGAAGATTGTTGTCTACACACACAACCTTACTATTTATTTTCTATTCCTATTTCTTTCCTAAAAAAAAAACATAGAGACATATTGTAGATAGATGGCTATATATGTAAAGCTGTGCTAACTCTCCTCTTGGAAGCATCTAGCTTCTCTTTGGGAACCCTGGTGATTCTCCTAGCAGAATGAATGCTCGGACCATCCATATAATTTCATGAGAATCCCTCATAGTTCATTGAGAGTTCCCTTTTCTGTCAAAGATGTACCCTGACGATATGTTTTCTAGCAGTAGGGCATGCTTCTGAACTATAGAAAGATTAGTCTTTCTGCAGTCATGTGTAATACTACTTATCAGCTCATTTTAAAGGCAGGGAGAATTAGAGGCAGTGTGGGATGGGTATTTTAAATAAAGCAGAGAAGAGGGAAGATATGTGATCGGGTGAAATGCAGAAATCAGGTAAGAAAGTGGATGATAGTTCCAGGCAAAATGAGATGATAAAGAAAACAAGAAGAGGAATACAGGAAATAGAGCCAGAAATGTGAATAGCAGAATTATTACCAAGAAATGTTGTCGAAAATCAGGGCAATAGTTATCATATGTTGTCTGAGTGTAATAAAATAATGAGCAGATTTATTGATAGTTTTGGGATAGTATCCAAGAGAAAAGAATAGTGAAAAGTTTAGACAGAAGGAGACCAGACTGAGCAAGTGGAGTAGAAAACGAAATATCCATTGTTACAATGACAATGCAAAAACATTAAAGCTGATCAGAAACCATGACAGGACAGGAATTCTGAAGATGGCACCCAGAGTCTCAGCCAAATTATTTACAAAGACAAAGGTAATCAAAGAAGGTCATGCTAAGCTGTAAGTATGAGGAGTGAGGGGTGGGAAAGAGTACTTAATGTTATGAATTAGACGCAGTAGTTCCCAGCCTTTTTTATACCATGGACTCCAACCATTAAACAAGGGGTCCATGGACCCCAAGTTGGGAAGCCCTGAATTAGAGGCCTCTGGTAAGGACTAATTCCTTTGGTTCCAACATTCTTTCAGTCGTGTTCAATATATGCTCAAAGAATAGTCATCATTTCATCAACAGTCCTCACCTTCTGATGTGCTGCTTTATTCACTCCTCGGCTTGGGTACTCATAGTTTTTCTTATTTATTGTAAGCAATGCCAGTAATTAATGGAAATTATAACACAAATATTAAAGGAAGACTTGCAACTATTTACTGCTTTTCACTATATTAGGATCACCCAATGAACATTTGGAAGTGTTATATTAATGGGATTAAAAATGCAAGAGATCACTCATCCACAGCAAGGTGATGTTACAGGTAATCTGTTGAAAGTGTTTCGTGGAGCAGTAGGCATTAGTCTGGAAATTAAGTTGTATTTCCTAGTTCTTTGTAGTGTTATTTTGAGTTTTTTTCCATCTACCTGACTTGACAGATGGAGCTTGATTCAATCTCAAATAAAAGAAAGCAGTTCAGTCAATACAGTGATGAATTCAGACTGAATTATCAGTTTCTATCTTGGTAGTGGGACTAGCACCAATCACATTCTGTCTTGCAGGTAACAGTAATCCCAGTGACCCAATCAGAAAACAGCTAAAAGCAATTGTACTCTAATGAATTGGAAATGAATTAATTACAGTATGCATTTTTCAATCAATTCTCAATGTACTGAAAATAGCTATAATGTGATGAAAGACACAATTTGCAATAAAGTGATTCACTGCAATAAATTTCTTTGCCAGAGATGGTTCAAAATTTATTTCCTTTCAATAGTGAAAAGCTAAGTTCCATCAATACCACCAGAAAGGTAGGATAACATTTAATTGAGAATGAATATAAATAATGGATCTTGAAAGCCAAAAAAAAATCCTGCAAATGCTGAAAATCTAAAGTCAAAATTGAAAATATTGGAAAGAGAAGGTCAGGCAGCATCTGTGAAAAGAAAAACAGTAGTTCTGGGCCCCTTTGGAACTAGGAAAAAAAGAAAACAATTTAATTTTTAGTGCAGGAAACATGTTGGAAGAATAGGTTGAACAAAGAGCACATTTATGATAGGGTGAAAAAAAATTAAAATCGTAGAACATTGAAGAGTAGAGCACAATACAGGCCCTTTGGCCCACAATGTCGTACCTACCCCTTAAGCTACCCCAGGATCAGTCTCACCCTTCCCTCCCAAAAAAACTTACATTTTTCTTTCATCCATGTGCCTATGTATCTACGAGTCTCTTAAATGTTCCTAAAGTATCTGCCTCAAACACCTGGCAGTGTGTTCTATGCATTTACATCTCTCCGGGAAAAATACCTACCTCTGACATCCCCCCTCATACTTTCCTTCCAACACCTTAAAGTTATGCCCCCCTGTAATATTCATTTTCAGACTGGGAAAAAAAAAGTCTCCAGCTGGCCACTCTTCTCTCTATCAAGTTACCTCTCATCCACCATCAATCCAAAGCAACAATCCTTAGCTCGCTCAACCTATCCTCATATGACATGCTTTCTAATTCAGACATCATCCTGGTAAATCTTCTGTGCACTCTCTTGAAAGCAATGTACCTGGACTGCTGCCACAAGCAACAAATTTCATGACAAATGCCAGGGATAGTAAACCTGATTCTGATTTTATAGAGCTGCAACATTACTCGCAGTTCTTGAACTCAATTGCCCTAACTAATAAAGACCAACACCATATGCTTTCTTAAGCACCCTATCAACTTGCACTGCAATTTTGAGGGATTTATGGATGTGAACCCCAAGGTCCCTCGTTCCTGCACAGATAAGAATCCTGCCATAAACTCTGTTTTCTGCCTTCAATTTCGACCCTCAAAAGTGACTCATTTCACACTTTTCTGGACTGAACTCCATCTACACTTCTCAGCCCAGCTCGTCATCCTCTGAATGTCCCATTATAACCTTTGACAACTGACCCCACTATTCACAACACCCCTGATCTTCATGTCAGCTGAAAATTTACTAATCCATCCTTCTACTTCCTCATCCAAGTCAGTTATAAAAATCACGAGGAGCAAGGGTCCCAGAAACATCACTAGTCACCAACCTCCAGGAGGAGTATTCTCCAGATACTACACACACTACCTTCTGTGGGCAAACCAAATCTCAATCCATGCAGCAAAGTTTCCCTGGATCCCAAGTCTCCTAACTTTTTAAATGAGCCTACTCTGGTGAAACTTGTCAAATGCCTTACTAAAATCCATATATACATCAACACACCTTTCCTGCCTAACCCCTCCCTGCTTCCCCTCCCCCACGCCTTGATCTTTCCTCTTGCTGTTTTTTCACCTGGCACCTACCAGCCTCCTCCTTCCCACCCTCCCCCCACCTTCTTTATAGGGCCCCTGCCCCCCCTTCGGTCCTGACGAAGGGTCTCGGCCCGAAATGTTGACTTCTTGTTTCCACGGATGCTGCCCGACTTGTTGAGTTCTTCCAGCATGTACATGTTGCTTTGACCACAGCATCTTCAGTGTATATATATACCACATCCTCTGCTCTGCCTTCATCAATATTTTTTGTCACTTCCTCAAAGAATTCAATCAGACTTGTGAGGCATGACCTGCCCCTCACAAAGCCATGCTGACTATCCCTAATCAGTTTCTTCAAATGCTCATAAATCTTGTCTACAAGTATCAAGGAGTGATGTCTCCAAAAGGCAGCATCCAACATTAAGGACCATCATCACCCAGGTCATGCTTGTTCTCATTACTACCATCCGGAAGGAGGTACAGAAGTCAGAAGGTACACACTCAATGATTCAGGAACAACATCTTCCCCTCTGCCATCCAATTTGAAGACGACCTCAATATTTTTTTATTTCTCAAGACAACAATTTTCACGGCATAAGCCAGTGATATTAAACCTGATTCTGATCATCTCTAATAATTTGCCCACCACTGGTCTATAATTCTCAGGGTTATGTTTATTACATTTCTTCAATAAAGGAATAATATTTTCCACTAATTGTCTGGCACTCTTCCTTCGGCCAGTGAGGCAAAGATGACCGCCAAAGGGACGGCAATCTCTTCTCTTACTTCCAGTTGCAACGTGATGTTTAATCTCTACAACCCCAGAGACTTATCGATTCTAATGTTTTTCAAAGCTTCCAGCACTTCCTCTTTCTTAATGTCGACACGTTTTAGCCTGCTTTACACTGTCGCGTCAAATGTTGAGGTCCTTCTCACTGGTAAATACTGAAGCAAAGTACTCATTAAGGACCTCCCATAATAGTATTTTTTTAGGTCCTACCCTCACTCATTTTCCCACTCTTTACATACAGGTTTTCCTTAATCCTACTTGCCAACATCTTCTCATGCCCCCTTTGAGCTCTCCTAAGTCCATTATTTAATTCCTTCCTAGCTACCTTGCAACTTTCTAACCCTTGCTTCCTAAACTTTAAGTAAGGTTCTTTCTTCCTGTTACGAGATGTTCCGCATTCTTTGTCAGTCATTGTTCCTTCACTCTGCCATTATTTTCCTGTCAATGGAACAAACCCATCCAAAACTGCATTCAAGTACTCCCTAAACACCTGCCACATTTTTTTGTGCATTTCCCCAATTTACACTCCCAAGTTCTTGCCTAATAGCATCACAATTTGCCTTCCTCCAATTAAATATTTTCCCATACTACCTGCTTCTATCCCTGTCCAAGGTTTTGGTAAAAGTCATGGAGTTGTGGTCACTGTCTCCGAAATCTTCTCGCACCAAGAGATCTGTTTGTTGCCTGGTACCTGACCAGTATGGCTTCTTCTCATTTTGGCCCATCTACTCACTGTGTCAGGAATCCTTCTTGGCCACACCTAACAATTTCCACCCATCTAACCTTCTGCACTGAGGTGGTGCTAATCAATATTAGGGAAGGTAAAGTCACCCATTACAACAACTCTATTATTTTTGCATCTTTCCAAAATCTGCTTCCTGATCTGCACTGCAGTGTCTTTGTAGCTATTGCTGGGTCTATAGAATAGTGATTGCTCCTTTTCTGTTTTCCACTCACAAAGATCCCAAAAAAAGCTGAGTGAAAACAATGACAGGCAGAAACAATTGCAACACACCCAGACAGAAGATGGGCTTTTGTTCCTCAAGCTTTGTGACGGTACAGCAGGCAACGGTGCACACACAGAATGCTGGAGGAATTCAGTAGGTCAGGTAGCGTCTGTGGAATTGAATAAACAGTCAGCACCTCAGGCTGAGACCCTTCTTCAGGACTGGCAAGGAATGGGGAAGATGCCAGAATAAAAGGTGGAGAGAGGGAAAGGAGGAGTGCTAGAAGGTGACAGATGAAGCCAGGTGGGTTGGTGTATAAGTATGATGGAGGATTAAAGTGTAGCAAAACAGTGAGGCCAGGATCATTTCTGTGGACCAAATGTCATTGTGGAAATGGAATGCAGTGCTAATTTGGGAGAAGAGCATGTGAGTCACTTCTTGAACTGGAAAGACAGTCTGGGTCCATTGTTGATGGAAAATAAAAAGATACAGATTTGAGGATGCTAGAAATCTTGAGCCACACAAACAAAATGATGCAGGAGCTCAGCAAGTCTTTCTTCTTTCTTTTTCAATCTTTTTATTAAATTTCATATATAAAAAAAAACAAAACATGATAATGAATAGATTACAAATTCAATAAACTTGAAATTACATTAGTAATAGGATAATAATATCCTATTAAACATCAACAAAAGGTACATAAATCAATCAAGTCTATATAAATATATATGAAAAAAACCAAAAATAATCATCAAAAAAGAAAAAAAAAATTGAAAATATATAGAAGAAAATATATATTGAAAAAAAAATACTAAACTAAACTAACATGGGCAATAATAACAGTTTATAAGTATGTGATAGTGTCAAGAAAAAACTCCGGAACTCCATACCTGAACAAGGATAAGTAGAGAAAAGGATCTGAGCTCAGCAAGTCAGGGAGGATATTAAACAATGGACATTTCAAACTGAGGCTCTTCACCAGGACTCATGACAAAGGGTCTTGTTGAAGGGTTTCCGCCCAAAATGTTGACTGTTTATTCCCTTCCATAGATGCTGCCTGACTTGCTGAGTTTCTTCAGCATTTCGTGTATTGTGCAAGAGATAAATAATGTTTCCTTGCACCTATAGACACATAAATTTCGAAACAGACTAGAGTGTCTTGCTATATTCACTCTGTTAGTTGGCCTTAATGTAAATAGATGGTAAAAGAAAAGTGGATTGGGGAATAGTATTAATAGGCACAATTTTCCGAGAGTACTCAGTATGTTATTAAAAGCCAGCAGAAAACTCGATGGACTAAATGGCCTCCTCAATGTTATACGAATTTAGAAGTTAGCTGATTTAGTTTGCCAAAATGCAGAAGGGTTCTTAATAAATATAATGACCAGTTTAAACTCAAAGTGATTTGAAAATTTGCTTAAAATTGGGTTCCTTAAAGAGATGAATTGTAATTAACTAGGTTATATTAATGCATTATATATGTAAGAACAAAAAGGACAGACCAGGGAACAAACCAAGGTTGAGAACAACAGAAGCAGCAATAATGACAATGGTTGCTTTGGAAATCAACAGAGCATTAGTCTGGGTCAAACACATTTGGGAATCAAATAAACCAGCAGAATCATCAGCAGCAGTGATCCGATGTTAAAATTGCTTCTCAAGTGCAATCATGAAATGGTTCTCACTGTTCATTAGTGTTTAGCAAATAATTTCTCATGGCAGAAATCTGTTAATAGTTCCTCACTGTGCTCACCCGATACTTAATCATTTTCAAACTTCTCATGGATAATTTGATGCTTAACACATTAAGAGTAAAGATTTTCTTTTACTTTGTTTTGACTGCATTTCATAACATTGACAAACAAACCAAATTTGTTAATGAAGAGGTAGCTCGGGGGTTTCACGAGTAAACATTAAACAGCAGTGGCACTTATGAAAAGAAATGTCAAACAATGGAAAGCTGGATTAATGCATTTACAGCAAAGTCTGCAGTATCAATACCAAAATCTGAAATAGTTATTTTTATTTACTCATTTGTAACTTGGGAAAAAAATGTTTGTGATACTTATGTCATCTTACCAGCGTATTCATTAATCTTACCTGTTAGACTTAGAAAATTGAATGAAGGGAAATGAGAATTTGTGGCATTTATTTCATATTGTAAAGAACAAATTCATACATTCAACTTACTCAGTAGAATAACTGAATGATGCCCAATGCATGTTGACTCTGGGAAATATAAGGCATTGTCTTGCTGGAGTGTAACCTAGAAACTGCCTTATCACATACAAGAGAAAATCTGCAAATGCTGGAAATCAAAGCAACACACACACAAAATGCATCAAGTCCTGATGAAATATCTCGATCCAAAAGATCGACTGCTTACTCTTTTCCACTGCCTGTCCTGCTGAGTTCTTCGAACATTTTGTGTGTGTTGCTGCCTTACCATATCCTCAGGGTGTTCCAGAGCATAATATGATGAATACACTTATTTTCAATTATGGTCCTTTTATGTAGATGAAAGAGTTGGAGTAGATCTATTGTATGTCAGTTTAATTTCATTGAGAATGCATTCCATAATGTTGCACTTCTTCAGTACTCTACTGAACCACTAGGGCAAACTATGGAGTGGTGAATGCTGGTGAAACACAAAGCTGAGTCACTGGTCTTTGTCTGATGTTTGATACTTCCAACACTCACCAATATCAAGCTGCATAGTAGCGAGCCAGTTTATTAAATCACAAGGGTTGCATTGAGAGCAAGGTGTCGATTCAGAGAAAGCTCTGTGGGATCTGCTCACTGTTTTCTTTGCACTGTGGTCTGCAAAGAGTTGCCTTTAAAAGTTCTGATTTAGGAGACATAACTTCAACTCATTCAGAACACTGCTGCTAGACTTCTAACTAAAAAACCACACAGACAGAGCATACAATTCCTACTCTGCTTCAGTTTCCTGTATCACTTAGAATTGAATTTAAAGTTCTCTTACTTGTTTTTTTTTAAAGCTCTTAATTGTCAGAGTACATCACAGAATCGTTCTCGTTTTATCCCACTGTAAAACACTTTGAATTGTAAGTCTGTAAGAAAAGTACTCTATAAATAAATAATAATAATAATAATTATTATAATATTTGGCTCAGACTGCAGGTTGCAAATCTAGCTGGTCAGTTTGGCAGTCTAAACTTGCTTGAAAGTAAGGTAATTCCATAAGTAAATAATACACAAAATATACTGTTTATTATTCCTTCCTGGAGGAAGGAATCCCCGAGGAGATGAGAATGAACAGAGCACATGAAACTTGTATTCATTGAAAATTCACTTGTTGATTTATTTGCAGAAAATAAAATTTGCATTTTCAGATGAGTTCAATAAGAAGGGTATACAAATAGAATACAAAATCAAGCTCAGATCAACACCGACAGTTGATAGAAGTTAACCTTTTGCTGCTTATTGAAGATTAAAAGTTTCCACCTATTCACAAAATTATTTTATTAATTTTTTTATTGAGTTTTCCATGATTACAGCAGAAAAAAGTTATCAACCCTCCCCCCCTCCCCTTAACCCCTCCCCCCTAACATATCCCTATAGAAAGAAAGAAAACGAAAGAGAAGAAGAAAGAGAGAGTGCCTGGATATCAAAAGATCCCCACATGCTCCACGGCGTTCATAATAACTTCAGTATATATATTTATTTCTTTCCCCAAATAACCAATAGTTTTGTCTTCAGAGCATCTATAGATTTAACCTGTCTTTTGTAAATAAGGGTGCCAATTTTCAGAAATGTTTCATATTTATCTCTTAAATTATAAGTAATTTTATCAAGTGGAATACAGCTGAAGATTTTGTTCTTCCAACAGTCTATATTTAAGTATGAATCCGATTTCCAAGTAACTGCAATAGCCTTTTTGGCTACTGCCAATGCAATTTTTATGAATTCTTTCTGATATTTATTCAGTTTGGGTTTTGATTCTATCCCTTTGATATCACCTAATAAAAATAGTATTGGGTTATGTGGAAGTTGTGTTCCAATAACTTGTATGACAAATACAACAAATGTCCGGTTAAGATTAGTGCAATATAACTTTTTACATCAATTATATATTACACCACAAAAAATAAACAAATTAAACCCAAATTTACCTGATCAATGTTTTCGATGTAATCAAGAAATTGGTACTTTTTTACATTCTACTTGGTCTTGTTCCAAGATTCAACCTTATTGGACAAATTTAAGAGTTTATTGGAACAAATTATTGGAACACAACTTCCACATAACCCAATACTATTCTCAAAATTTTAAGAAGACATTTCCACTACACTTCAAGCCTCCAAAAGTGCCCCTTCATGTTACAATGGTATTGTTTTCCTCAACTATAAAGCCATTACATTTTCCCTTCCAAGTCCTTTTTCTTAGTTTTCACTTGAGCATTAGTAGTTCAACTCAAATTACTAGTTTTCCTAGTAAAACACAAAAAGATTCCAGAATCTGACTACGCTAAGTAACATAGATGAACAGATCTACTTATAGGTACGTAAAGTATGCATACATACAAGAAGATTAGAACTATCTAGGGCACTTTTGAATGACAATGAGCTTTACAGATACTGTTTATTGACAACTTTTGCAGTGCTTCACATTTTAAGAATCATTTGCATGCTTTAACGTGATTCCCTCATATAAAAGTGATTTCAAAGTATTACACAATGTTAATCTTTCAGGAGTGAAGTAGATTACTGTACTGTGAATAATTTTTATTTTGTTATTACAACACAATATAGTTATATACAGAAAATGTTTAAGGAGGAAAAATGCCTGTTTTTGTTTTTCATTATTCATCCTGTGCTTCACTGATCTTACTATCAGAAACAATAGCATGGAAAATATTAGGGTTATAGAGAGATACAGCATAGACACAGATCCCACAGCTCAGGTTTGTACCATTCATCAATTACCCAGTTACAGCAGTTCTAATTCAATCACATATTGCATTCTTCCACACTCCTATCAACTCCCTGTGCCCTCCACCCCAGATTCTACCACCTATCATGACAAAAGAGGAAAGTTACAGTGGCCCATTAACCTGCTAACCAACGTAACTTTCGGATGTTGGATGAAACCAGGGCACTTCGAGCAATCCTACGCCAAAAGACAAAACTTGAGATCAGAGTTGAACCTGGGTTTCTGACTCCACTAGTTATGCCACTGTGGTGCCCATTTTAAGGAAAAATGCTCATCACCTTAACAGATGATCTGATAAAGGTATTTTGATCCATGAAGGGTATAGAAACAGAGGGTACAGTGAAACCTCCCAATGGCAAAGTGATCAAAAAATCAACATGATCGGCAAAGGATCCAAGAATGACTTGAGAATTTTTAAAGCACCCAGTAGAAAGGGTCTCTCCACAGCTTCTAGCTCATGATACCCCAACTCTGTGTACTCTCTCTAACCTAGGACCCCAGTAAACCCAATGTTTCTGCCTGTTTTTGCCCCACTGTACTCATTTCTTCATACCCTGTCTCCATCCTGTCTTCTCTTGTCCTACTTTCAACTAAGAAACGTGTGCCTACCACCATCATGATAACTTCCAATTCCTTGGTCCAAAATGGTTCATTTTAATAATGATGTCCACCTCCATTGCTTATCCCCTGTTGCTTTCTTTAACCAAGACCCAACCAACTCCACTCAACACTCTCATCTGTTCTGCAGAATTTGGTTTTTAACCTCAACTACTTCTCTTTTGATTTCTCCTACTTTCTACAATCAAAGGAGCAACCATGGACACTCTCATGAATTTTGCTGGCTTTGTAGAATAGTCCTTGTTCCAAGACTATGCTGGCATCCCTCATTCCAACTACTTCTCTGCTATATTGATAACCGAATTGATTTTGCTCACTGAGGTGGAAATTATCAATTTCATCACCCTTCCACCCTGCACTCAAATTCATCTGGACCATCTCTGACAATTTGTTTCTTTTTCTTGATTTCTCTATCTTCATCTCAGGAGAAAGATTTCTATATAAGATTTCTTCTATATAACCACAAACCTCTTCAGCTACCCCAGCTAACCTCTTTCCACCCTGCTTCCGGTAAGGATGCATTCCCTTTTTCCTCAATTTCTGTCTCCGCTGCACAGGGCCTTCTGGTCTAGGGTTAGTATGAATATTTCCCTACTTCCTGAAGGATGTCTTCCCTTCTAATGGAACCCTCACATACACTCAAAACATTTTCTAAATGCAATCTCTCACCCGTCCTCTCTTTAGAGAGTATAGTGATAAAGTTCCCTTGGCTGTCACCTTCTTCTCACCAGCCTGTGCATCTAACATATCATCCTTTGCCATTTTTACTGGCTACAATGTGATCCCACCACCAGTTCTCCCCCTATCTGCATTCCTGATCCCTTCCCACCCACACCTCTCCCATCCCTCCTGCAACTGATTTCTGGGTCATTGAGCTCTCTGCTGGGGAAGATGTAACCTGTACAATAATCAGATTACACCCGAACCCAGGTGTGGCCAGTATCCTTGTGGGTAGGTTTGCAAGACCTGAGGACGTGGTAGGAGGTTTGCAAGTTGAGGCAGTATGTAGCAAGACTGTGAGGATGGACAGGCAGATGATAGGGCAAAATTGCAGTCGGCGGGATTAGGTGAAGTGTAACATGTGAGCCAAATCAAAAGAGGGTGATGAATACTGGATGAATACTGTTATAATGTAGATGATCTTGTAGCGCAGTTAGAGATTGGCAGACTTGATGCTGTGGGCATCACTGAGACGTGGCTGAAGGAAGATCATAATTAGGAGCTGAACATCTAAGGATATACATTGTATCGAAAGGACAGACAGGTAGGTGATGGGTGGGTGGTGACTCTGTAAAAAATGAAATCAAATCCTTAAAAAGGGGTGACATAGGAGCTGAAGATGTAGAATCCTTGCGGGTAAAGTTAAGAAGCTGCAGGGGTAAAAAGACCCTGATGGGAATGATATAAAAGCCCCCAAGCAGTAGCCAGGATGTGGGACATAATTTTAAACAGGAAATAGAAAAGGTATTTAATTAGGGCAATGTTACTATAGTTAGTCAAGGGGATTTCAACATGCAGGTAAATTGGAAGTAGCAGGTTGGAGCTGATTCAGAAGACAGCGAAATTGTAGAAAAACTATAATTTCTTTTCTTCAGTATTCACTAAAGAAAAGGATATTGAATTGTGTAAGGTAAGGGAAACAACTAAGGAAGTTATGGAAACTATGACGATTAAAGAAGAGGAAGTACTGACGCTTTCAGGAAATATAAAAGTGTTGAAATCTCCAGGTCCTGACAGGATATTCCCTAGGACATTTAGGGTTAGTGTAGAAATAGTAGGGGCTCTGACAGAAATATTTCAAATGTCATTAGAAACCAGGATGGTGCCGGAGGATTGGCGTATTGCTCATGTGGTTCCATTGTTTGAAAAGGGTTCTAACAATAAACCTAGCAATTATAGGCCTGTCAGTTTGACGTCAGTGGTGGGTAAATTAATGGGAAGTATTCTTAGAGATGGTATATATAATTATCTGGATAGACAGGGTCTGATTAGAAACAGCCAACATGGATTTGTGCGTGGAAGGTCATGTTTGACAAATCTTATAGAATTTTTTGAAGAGGTTACAAGGAAAGTTGACAAGGGTAAAGCAGTAGAGGTTGTCTATATGGACTTCAGTAAGGCCTTTGACAAGGTTCCGCATGGAAGGTTAGTTAGGAAGATTCAATCGTTAGGTATTAATATTGAAGTAGTAAAATGGATTCAATAGTGGCTGGATGAGAGATGCCAGAGAGTAGTGGTGGATAACTGTTTATCAGGTTGAAGGCCGGTGACTAGTGGTATACCTCAGGGATCTGTACTGGGTCCAATGTTGTTTGTCATATACATTAATGATCTGGATAATGGGGTGGTAAATTGGATTAGTAAGTATGCAGATGGTACTAAGGTAGGTGGCGTTGTGGATAATGAAGTAGGTTTTCAAAGTTTGCAGAAAGATTTAGGCCAGTTAGAAGAGTGGGCTGAATGATGGCAGATGGGGTTTAATGCTGATAAGTGTGAGGTGCTACATTTTGGTAGGAATAATCCAAGTAGGACATACATGGTAAATGGTAGGGCATTGAAGAATGCAGTAGAACAGAGTGATCTGGGAATAATGGTGCATAGTTCCCTGAAGGTGGAATCTCATGTGGATAGGGTGGTGAAGAAAGCTTTTGGTATGTTGGCCTTTATAAATCAGAGCATTGAGTATAGGAGTTGGGATGTAATGTTAAAATTGTACAATGCATTGGTAAGGCTGAATTTGGAGTACAGTTGGAGAATTTGTGTACAGTTCTGGTCACCGAATTATAGGAAAGATGTCAACAAAATAGAGAGAGTACAGAGAAGATTTACTAGAATATAACCTGGGTTTCAGCACCTAAGTTACAGGGAAAGGTTGAACAAGTTAGTTCTTTATTCTTTGGAGCATAGAAGGTTGAGGGGGAACTTGATAGAGGTATTTAAAATTATGAGGGGGATAGATAGAGTTGACGTGGATAGGCTTTTTCCATTGAGAGTAGGGGAGATTCAAACAAGAGGACGTGAGTTGAGAGTTAGGGGGCAAAAGTTTAAGGGTAACACGAGGGGGAGTTTCTTTACTCAGTGGCAGCTGTGTGGAACAAGCTTCCAGTAGGAGTGGTAGAGGCAGGTTCAGTATTGTCATTTAAAGTAAAATTGGATAGGTATACGGACAGGAAAGGAATGGAAGGTTATGGGCTGAGTGCGGGTCAGTGGGACTAGGTGAGTAAGTGCTCGGCACGGACTAGAAGGGCCGAGATGGCCTGTTTCCATGCTGTAATTGTTATATGGTTATAAGATGACTTTTTAGAGCAACTTGTGGTTGAGCCCACAAGGGGAAATGTAATTCCAGATTGAGTGTTGTATTATGAACCAAGTTTGATTAGGGAGCTTAAGGGAAGGGAATCCTTGGGAGGCAGTAATTATAATATCATTGAATTCACCCTGCAGATTGAGAGGGGGAAGATAAAGTCAGATGTATCAGTATTACAGTGAGTAAAGGGATTAACAGAGGCACGAGAGAACAGATGGCCATAGTTGATTGGAAGAGTCTACTAGCAGGGATGATGGCAGAACAGTAATGGCTAGAATTTCCAAAAGGCACCCAACCCCACCCTTGATTCTACCACCCATCTAGACAAATGAGGAAATTTACAGTGGCCCTTTTATATGGCAACCAATATTTGAGCCGTTTAAGGATTTTTAGCCGGCTGCAGTCTGATCCCACCACCTTGCTGGGGGACATTCAGAAAGCGTAGGATCGATACCAAAGGTGAGGAACTATTCTAAGGGGATACGTGGGTGACAAAGGAAGACAAAGGCAGCATTAAAAGCATTATAATTCACAAAAATTAAGTTCATGGATTGAGAAACTTTTCAAACAACAGATATATAAAGCATAAAAGAGAGGCAAGAATGGATAGAGTGGACTAGAACATAAGAGCGAGGATGTTTTGCTGAGGCTTTGTAGCGCATTGGCCTGACTGCACTTATAATGTGAGCAGTTTTGGGTCTCTTATCTAAGGAAGCATGTGCTGGCATGGGAAAGGAAGTTCATGACAATAGAAAATAGGTGCAGGAGTAGGCCATTCGGCCCTTCTAGCCAGCATCACCATTCACTGTGATCATGGCTGATCATCCACAATCAGTCCCCCGTTCCTGCCTTCTCCCTATATCCCTTGACTCCGCTATCTTTAAGAGCTCTATCTAACTCTTTCTTGAAAGCATCCAGAGAATTGTCTTCCACTGCCTTCTGAGGCAGAGCATTCCATAGATCCACAACTCTCTGGGTGGAAAAGTTTTTCCTCAACTCTGCTCTAAATGGCCTACCCCTTATTCTTAAACTGTGACCTCTGGTTCTCGACTCCCCCAACATCGGGAACATGTTTCCTGCCTCTAGCATGTCCAATCCATTAATAATCTTATTATTCTGGGAATAAAAGGGTTAATATATTATGAGTGTTTGATGGCTGTTGTTCTATACTCGCTGAAGTTTGGAAGGGTGAGGGATCTCATTGAAACTTATCAAATATTGGAAGGCCTAGACAGAGTGGCTGTGTAGAGGATGTTTCCTATTGTGGGCGAGTCTAGGACAAGAGGGCACAGTCTCAGAATAGGGGGATATCTATTTCGAGCTGAGATGAGAAAGAATTTCTTTTGCCAGAGGGTGGAGAATCTGTGGAATTCATTGCCATGGATGGCAGAGGTTGATAGGTTTTTGGCTAGTCAGAGGGTCAAAGGCTACAGGAAGAAGGCAGGGGAAATGGAGTTAAGAGGGATAATAAATCAGCCATGATGGAATGGCAGAGCAGACTCGATGGACTGACAGGCCTAGTTCTGCTGCCATGTCTTATGGTCTAACTGTAGGGAATCTAATGCCCCACAAGTCCTTTCATCACCTCCTCCACCGCTGTGCAATGGTCTAAACAGCCCTTGTAAATGAGGCAAGGGCTTACTTCCACCTTTTCCAACTGCTTTCCGTGCACATAATGTGGCTTTGTCTGCACTGGAGACCAGAATAGACCAGGCAAATGTTTAACAGAGCTCCTGAGCTCTGTCTGAAAGGGCATTTTGTGGTTCCAGTTGCACATCATTTTAACCACCTTTCCCACTCTCACATTGATCTGTTTGTCCTTATCTTTTCCATGCAAATTGGAAGAAAAATATCTCTCGGGTGGCTTAAACCTAATGATGTTATCATTGCACTTAACAATTTTAATAACTAATGCCCCCATTATCACCTTCCACACAAGTCACCATCCACCTACATCTCTTTTTGTTCATAGTCCCTATCCTCTCCCCCTTTTCTTGCCCCACTTGTTCCATTTACCATTGAGTTCCATCTATCACCTCCCAGACTCTGTCCCACTCACCTTCTTGTACTGCTTTACATACTAATCTTTCCCCTTCACTCTAAGCCCTGACTGACACAGGGTATCAATTCAAAATGTCGACCTACATCTTTTACCACAACAGAAGCTACTTGACCTGCTGAGCTCCTCCACTGTTCTATTTTTGTTCGAGACACGGGCATCTGCAGTCCCTAGTATGTTCATAATTACGATGTGCAATGCACTGCCAGGGATCCTGGTGATGGCAAAGTTACTAACAGTGCTCAAAAGGGAGCTGGACAAATACTTGAAAGGGAAGAACTTACATGGTTATGAGGAGAGGACGGATTAATTGTTTATCAAGACAACACAGGCTCAATGGCCCTTTTCTGTGCTTTAAACAATCAGTGATTCTGATTGGAAACTCCATTTAACCTCTATCAAACCTCAGCTTAAACTTCTCTGCTATATCAACTTCATTTTCTCAGCTCCCCATATACCTGAACAGCATCCACACACAAATCTTTCTGTGCCCTTTCTAAGACTTTGACATCTTTCTTAAAGTGTGGTGTCCTTTGCGTTAAATTTAACTTAGATAGAAAATAAAAAATAATAAAAGTGTACATTCTGGAAATCTGAAATAAAAACAGAAAATGCTGGGAACTCGGCACACCTGAAATATTGATCCCTTTTTTCTTTCCAGTTGCAACTTAATCTGTTAAAGCTCTAATAATCTCTTCTACAGTCATTTCAAGTGTTTTTCTACCTACAAAGATACATTACCTTGGATATCCCTGTCTCTGCATCAATTTAAAATTCAACTACTTAGAAAAGAAGCCAAGATAATACCTCACATATGGAGAGCATAAATCAGAATTTTGAATCTGCAAGGGTTTCTCTGTCTGTTAAAAGCAATATAATACCCGTGAAACACCCTGGTTTCCTTGGTTGCTTATGTATAGGGAAGACACTCTCCAGTCCCGCCAAACCCATGAGATTCAAATGGCTCTCTCACCCCAAACCCTGGTTTGTGTGGATGCTGTGTAATTTTCTACTCTGTTAAAAATTAGTGCCAGGAGATAACAGACAAGTACACTGCATACAATTAAAGGAATTATATTGATGAATCTTAACTTAAGGGTTAGTAAAGAAAACAAAAAAGAGAAGGCCCCATTTTAATTAAACAGTCAAATGTGCACAAGTTGGAGCCCATCTTGAAAATCTCTGTCTCACATGGGTTGGGCCTCTGGACTGTGTGAAAGCTCACACCAACATTTCAATGTTCCTCACAATCCATCTCGAACAAACAGGTCTCCCACCAGGTCGTATCCTACGACCAGTTCTCCCCAGCGTCTCCTCTCTTCATCTCCCACCGAACAAAAGCCCCAAGACCGACCTCAGTATCCCTCACCAAAAAAAAAACTCCCCCCAGTTCTGGCATCTTAATTGGATGGGACACATTCCTCATCATCCCTCATCTTCAACAATAACCCAGACAGGCTGAAAGCAGAACAGACTACCCTTACAGAACTGCTAAATAAAATGCCTACAGCACAACAGTAAAGATGTGAATCAGGGCATTACACCTGTTAGTATGAAGTTGCTTTATTCTACTCCCCAAGAAAGAATATGAAAGGGAATTCCCGAAATTTAGTATCCTACAGCTACAAAACACTTCATTGTTTTTGTCAACTAAGAATCAAACAATTCCCCAGCATGAATCACTAGTATATAATTTTACCATCCTGACTAGAAGCTTAACAAGCTTCTTCATTGGCGCAATTTATAGCGAAACTGGACATCAGATTCTGGGTGTAAGACCCCGAGACCTACACGGCTCTTACTTGGCATTACTGGCCTTTCCTGATGGATTATTTCCAGGTCAAAAGCTGTTAGTATCAGTGAAATGAACATTTTAATCTCACTGACTGCAAAGTATCTCCCAGGACACTTACTAGCTCCAGAACCAAAAGGCATCAAATAATTCCGAAGCTTCTTTCCTCCTTTGTAAAAAGTGGTTTTCTTCATTCCATTTTCTATAAAACGGTCATACTTATACACCTGAAAATACATGCAAAGTGAGAATCAATATATGACAGCAAAAGAGGAGATTTTGTCTGTGTGATTGTGGTTGTTTTTCTTACAAACTCTTAATTTTTCTCTGAGGCCCACCAGCTGAAAAGATAACCACGCCCAAATGAGAGACAGACACTGGTCTTAGCTCTCAGCAGACTGGTCTTAGTTGAGAGCAACCAGACACTTTACCTGCATCTAGGCTCCTGAACCAGCATGGATAACTTCACTCACTTTAACACTGAACTGATTCAACAAGCTATGGATTCATTTTCAAGGACTCTACAAACTTAATGTTCTCAATATTATTTATTTATTATTATTACTACAATTTGTCTTCTTTTGCACACTGGTTTTTTGTCTGTCTTTGTGTGTAGGATCTTACATTAAATGCATTGTATTTCTCTGTATCTAAATACCTGCAAGAAAATGGATCTCATGGTAGCAAACAGTAAATTGTGTGTATGTGTGTGTATATGTATGTATGTATATATATAAAAATCTTGATAATATATTTACTTTGAACTTTGAGCAATTACATGTTAGGCCTGCTCTCACAGAAAAGGCAGATGAGAAAAAGTGTTTTGCAAGGAGAAAAAGAATTGTGGATAATAGCTAAAAAAAACACTAATAAAATTCAAAATATCATTTATGCAATTGTTTTGACTGCACTTCAAAATTACATATTCTAGAGTAAAATTATGTTACATTAAGAATAGTATTTTCAGTAGACCATAAGGAAAATAACACCATTGTATTTGTAACTTTTAAAACAGTTTGTCAATTTCATACACGACATTGTTGCAAAAGATATGGGTTGCCATGAAATGTAGCCCTAAAGTGAGAAAATATCAGAAATGACTATGTAATTTCAGTTTGGTTTGGAAAGACACTGAAGGAAGCTGGAGATTCAGATTAACTGTGAAAACTCAAATCTGTCTATCGCAAAGTGGAACAAGCTGTTCAACTCCCTTTCTTACTTTCCTCTTTACTTCTGAATGCCAAGGATTCTACTAAGCTGTTGTGAAAACATTCAGAACTGTTAATGCAGTTAAATAAGTATTTGAGTAATTTTTACTTTTTTTAAAATTGTTCAGGTTAATTTTGTCCAATATGTGGTGGACAATCAACTACTTTGTCAAAAGTTGTTGATGGTTTTTTATAATAATTGTGTTGTACAGTATAAATGAAAAGCATGCCAAAATGACAGAATACTTACTTCAGAAATGGATCCCAGATAAAAATATTTAATCAATTTATACCCTTTCTTTAAAAAAAACTCATTTGTAATTATCCTACTGTTCAGAGGTATAAGCAGTTTTGTAGGAAAATCAAAATACAATTCCATTAAGTATAATTACTGAAATATATAGCAATTATATATGACACACCACATGCTGACAGCAATCAAAGTGTTAACAGCCTATTTATAAGTACCGCTCCCCACCACCCATACCATACAATCCGAACACAGCTTTTGCCAAGACCACAAAATAAATTTAGCACATATTGTTTGAGTGATAAGGTAGAGATAACATTTTAGATCTAAACCTGTATCATATTATGCTCCATCATTAATCTCCACCATTCTTGGTGCACAAGATCAGTACCTAAACTAGCAAAGGTAGCTGGGCTTGAAATGGTATATAACATTCAAGTTAATGATAGCACTACAAAATACCAATTCTGGTCAATGGCTGAAAAATGGAATGGGGAACAACTATATTAAATGCTATCCAAAAAATTTTGCTATTGAACCATATCTAAATTAGCCTGGGTACAATACTGCTTATTTTCCAGTGTAGAAAAGGCAAAACACACATCCGAAAAGGAAATAAAACCTCATAATAAATGCTAATACGTACAGTATAAGGTTCATTTCTCATGACTATCAATCAACATGGATTGATTCACTTGGAAATTACATATTCCTTTATATTCACTTTCAATATCAACCATGACACTTTTTTTGGCATAAGTAGAAGAAAATATTCTGATGGAAAAACCAAAACTTTACTCTTATTCAACAATTCCAGTACCAAAAAAATACTTAGCATGCCAAAACAAGCATCACCTATAATTGTATCAAAGCAGACTTTGGTAAGGACTTGGCTGATAGCCTAAATGTACATATGTGATTACCATAACTTATTTAAAAGCTGTATAATAAGTAATAGCATTGCAAGATGGTTCCAGACTTCACAGCAAATGGGATGGAAATGGAGAAACTTGAGAGTAGAATCGAATCCTTACAGGGAGCAGTGTTTCATCGCAGTTTCTGTTTTCACTCATTCTCAGCCCAGCCAGAATGAGAGTTCCCCTTGTTCTCAACTCCATCCCACAAGCCATTCAATAGAATTCCTCTGCTTCCTGTACACGTACCATTCTGTAATACATTCTGTAATTCTGTAAAAGTTTCACTGTCTGTAATATGTGCTCTGATGATCAGACTTCTCTGCACTAATACCTTTACTATATTTGACAGGCTCTCAACTATTTCCTTTCCAGATTTTGCACACCTGTTCTGAAACCTCCAATCCCCTCCCAGAAAGCAAAGACAGAGATCTTTTCCACACCTTCAGCCTCCCCAAGCCTGACATTTCAATAAGTTTTATATACAGTACCTTCAGAATAAAGCAGCCTTGAAACTTTATAAACTGAAAGTAGTCCCAGACCATTGTAATCATTCATGTAATAAATACTTGTTTTTCAATATTCAAAACCTGGGCATATACTTGAAACTTGTGTAATTAATTTTCTGAACAGGAGTTAATGTTCATTCTATTGCCAGAGTCTACAGTCACCTGAGAGTGGATTACTTGGATTCAGGTAACAATATTTATTTATTTATTTAAGATAAAGCACTGCATTTCCTTTGTTTTAATAAAGACTATGAGATTAATTAGCTTTTGGAGAGGTGATCAGGCAGAATTAGTTAGCTGTGGTTAATCTGAGAAGCACATATGGCATCAGTCAAAGTAATTCAAATAAGATTCATAACAATGTTTGTGAAAAACTATCTTAACTCTGAAATGTAAAATAAACAATATTGCATAGCTAAGAACCAGTGTTGGTTGCCAAGGTTTAGTAAAATAATTATTTATTTCTAAGTATGAGTTGGATCAATTTTTTTGTCCTAACGAGAAGCTGCGAATTAATACGAATAGGCAAATTTAATATATTCATAAGTGCAAGTACAATAGAAGGTCACTGTGAGACTAAAAAGATAGCTGCTGCTGAACCAGTCATCTCTCCTTTCCAACTTCAGACAATAATTTAGTGTTAATGCTAGTACCAGCAACAATTCACCAAATGCAATGTAGAATCTGATTGTATTTAATTTGCATGCAGGTGGTGAATCTCTGAAGCCACATTAAAGCTGAACCAGGATGGATTAATTTCCAGTCTTTGATATTCATTAACTCTGGCTGCGGAGAAAAAAATACAAGGAGATGACACAATTACCCTCAGAGTTCCAGTGCAGAGCAATAGCTTTACAATCTCAAACTCAGGCCATCATATCAATTGATCCAGAAAGGAGAGAATTCTTATGAAGTGATATGAAGCAAAAAAACAGCTAGAAAAGAATTTTGTGTAAAACAATGATGCCCTGGTATAATTAGCTAAACAGCACAGGTTATTTGTTACTGCCTCAATTCTTCATTCTTTCTTTTGGTCATCAAGTGATCCATTGCGTGACAAAAGCCAAGAGTTTCCTTGACTTGAAGCCAATCAATTCACAGTTTAATGTTAATCCTTTCAAAGCAACACCACTCAATCTCACTCCCTTATTCTCCAATGAGACAGTAAATTCAATGACCTGCAAGTCTTGGACCACACACCCTACAAAGAGGAGGAGATTTTTTCCTTCTGGAAGAAAGAGCAATGGGAACATTAGAACAACAGTCTTGGTGGTTGATGTATGTTTGCAGGAAGAAAGGAACGTACATGCACAAAATCACGTACCTCAGGATCTTCAAAAACCTCTGGGTCCATATGTAGAATTTGAGGATAAATGGCCGTTAAGTCCCCTTTCCTCAGTTTAATTTCTTTTTCTTCCTTAAAGTTTATATTTACATCCTCTTTGACAAATCGGATGTTCATTGAGGAGGAGCCTAAACGAAAGGCTTCATCTATTGCACTTCCTAAAAGCATGAGGTAAGAATGGATGGGGGGGGGGGGGGGAAGAGGAGAGAGAGAGAGAGAGAGAAGGGGGAGAGAGAGGGAGGAGGGAGAGGGAGAGAGATTAGTATCAATTAGTATTAAAAATTTAGAAATTTCACCTCTGAGAGTTACACCACTTTTGTGTCCATAACTTAAAACTAATTCTGGGAATATCCTTAAAACTCAACATGGCTACTAAAACATAATTAAGAACCAGAATTTCTGTTTTCAATTTAAAGGAAGAAATGCAGTTTCCTATCAGTAAAATTGGCAGGCATGGGTTTTCAGATCCAGATAGAAAGCCTGTTCAATATACAGTTACCATCCCATCCTTGAAGTCTCTATAAACCCAATGTCTTTACTTTCCCAGTGGCCTTCACCTTTTGTTCCCTGCTCGAGAGATTTTATGGCTAATTTCCGGCAATTTATCCTGGCAGTTTGAGGGAGAATTCCTATGAGAATAATGTGCATAATTTGCGTAAATCATTCTGATAGAATGCATATCAGCATGTAGCTCCTGTCGGAGGTTGCAACACACACACTGTAATCAAAACTGACTTCTTTCTAACAGCATATCTGGAAACTGCACTTAGCAACTTGATTTTGTCTGATTGTCACTTGAAAGTAGAAAAATTGAGTATCAGCCCATTATTTGACGAAAATATGTAAAACTCATCACCTGTGTTAGAGGGATTAAAAGTAAGCTTCACTCATGATCTCGAGCACCAGTGTTGTTAAAAAAGGAAGTTAAAAAAAAACTTCAAGTGTTAATCCAAAGTATACAGCAACTGTTCTTTCAGTAAACATTAAATCTGCTGCAGCGTGCACAGAAAATAAAGTGGCATGGGATGCTTTCTCGCAGTAGGTTTTTCCTTAAGCGTGCATTTGTCGAAAGGAATGAGGCTTCGGCCGGCTCTGTGTGGTCAGCGCGGTGATTCAATGTGACGTACAGTGAGTTTGTGCATATTCTTTTGGACTGCCTTCGTTACTATAATCAGGCAGAGTCAAATCGGTTTGTTGGTGACGAAGCCAGAACACCACTGCGGATCCAAAATGCAGGCTTGATTGCCACAAGGCACCTGACACGATAGATTCTAAGTGGCAGTGTTTTGGCAGCGAAACTTTGCAGTCCACGATAAAATGTCTACCTTCAACCCTCTTGCTGTGCGCAGCCAAAAAGAAAGACATTGTGCATAAACTATTTTAATATGTGGTTGGGAAATGATAGATGACATGTGAAACATTACTGTTTGCCCAAGAAATCAGATGAAACAAATAGATAATTTCATGACTGCAGTGCACAACTGTGAAAAGCAAGTGTAGTAGTTAGTACAAGCAACATGGTCACGTTCCATTGGCTGAGGTTCGCCCTGGCAGCATGGCAGTCAGAGCCTGATGCAGTATCACAAATGACAATTGGGCAAGCATATCTTACGTAGAAGTTAATCACGATAATGGAGCACAGAATGTGGCTTTGTGGTCAGATAGTAAGTGACAAAATCTGTTATAACTTACAGTACCAGCTACATGTTGGAGGTTAGGCTGCTTTGAGCAATCATGATGATAATTATTAAATGACAAAAGTAATAGATAGATTATGATCAGCAAGGCTCCTGTGGTTTGAGCTGACAAATTAAAAGAATTTTCTGTGAATTGACTGCACACAAAAATAAAAACAAAATGCAGAAAATCTCAATCAGTTTATTTTATACATTTAACATATATCAGAAGCTGACATCCAATTCTCTAGGCAGATCAGCTGACAGCTCGGAAGTTTTCCAATCAGCACAAAGAAATACTGTAAATTAGCCAATGCAGTGGGGGCAACATCTGTTTTTGTGCTATACCAAACAAGCAAGGCAATTTAAATCTGTAAATACGTCCCCTTGGTTTCCTCATGAACAGAGCTGCTCAGATTGGAGGAAATGCTCCCTTTTAGTTAAGGCATCAGTAGAAAGAATGGAGATCTGTATTACAAACTTAGTGTGCAGTTATCCTTGAAGTGAAAGTTTGTATCCATGTAAAATCCTGATAGATTTATAGCAAATTACAGTGAAATACCTTAAAAACTGCATTTTAAAGGTCTACAAATGCTTTCAAAATGCATATATATTCCACCCCCTTACGATACTCGAGTTTAAGCAAGTCTGGTTACGTGTTAGTATTCTGCCTGCCTGGTTTAATGTAAACAGCAAGGTACAATAGTTTTTAAAATCATAAAACATTCTCTACTAATTTTCATCAAATGAATGCTACTTTTTGAAAATGGAGAAATTATCCATATGAATTCTGCTAGCTTAAAATGCAAAATAAATATGAAATGGTGATTTAGACACCCAGTCACCTATAAGATGCTTCAACAATGCAGCGCAGAAAATTGAAAGGTCGCCTTTGTCTGTAATACCTAGAAGGATCAGGAAAAATGGACAGTGCACTGAAATTCAATAGCATTGAACAGAAAATGATCAATAAGTACTGAAAGAACTACAGCCCCTGATCCTTGTTGTCATCACGTCCAATTTGTCAACCAATAAACTGACAATGAAAAGAAAGTGACAAGAAGGAATCATTCTAGAAAAAATGAACTTTTACACATAAAATACTGTGTCAAAAACTGATCTATTTGATCTATTTAAAATAATCATGAGTAGAGGAACAGAGAGAAACTATTATAGAGATTTTTGTAGCTAAACCTGTTTGGTAGTATAATTTAATTAAAAGAAAGGAAAAGTTCCCAGAAACAGCATGTTGGAGAATATCCTTTGCAACTAGATTTGCTATTTCCGCATCTGTTTTCAAGGAGCAATTATATACCATAATTGCAAATATTTCAGTTGGCATGGTAGAATACATCAAGAAAGCGTATGAACATGTTCAAGACATACTCAAAGGGTATTATGTACTTACATGAATGTTGTAAGGGCTCCACAGATAGTGCTGGGGAAAATAGCTTTCTTGTCCCTGTAATCCATGCACCGATCCTTTAATTTTACCCATTCTGAAGAAAATATGAAAACCCCCAAAACTATTTGTGATGGCAGGCCACTTGTCAATCATGATGATGTCAACGATGCCGGATGTCACTGTGCAGCATGTTAGTAAAGCAGCTGCATAAATGGTGGCTGACAGATTGGCAATGTGATTGACAGGGAAGCCAGAGTTTACAAATAGTTCTTGGCGTGTGTCAAAAATCAGACTGCTGTTACTTTTGTTTAAAATATCTAAATGATGGGTATTAAGGGATGAGTTACTGCCTTGAAAAAAAATCCTGTCGATGTAGACTTTTAAAACAGGTTTTTAAAGGTATTTCAGAATGAGGATGCCATAGTATTAATTACAAGGGATTTACTTTACTTATTACATAAGGCCAAGTAACAAAGTGACTGAGTGAGCATAAATTATTTTTGCAGCAGAGAACGTTTTAAAGAGTGATTAATTAAGCTCTTGCCAGAAAAAAATTACATTTATGGAACGACACTACTTAAAAAAAATTGGATTTTTCTCTTTCCTGAGGCACTGAAAATAGACTGTGTATGTTGCTAACACCAAATTCAATCCCCTGTTGAACAAAAATGTCATGGGCAGGAATATACTAGGAGAAGTGTTTATAGTAGTTTATATCTAGGATCTTGTGTTAAAACGGGTGCTGCACTGTTCGCACTAAAAACTCACTTAATTCAGCACAGAAGGATACAAGTGCAGCAATCGGAGAATAGCATCACTCAAAAGCTGTTTGTAGTGCCCAAGCAGCTCTGATAAGCTTATTAGGAATAGGGGAAAGGAACATCAAGAAGCTTGGAGAAAACACAGGGTAAACTAGAATTCATTCCTCTGCCTGCACACACTGCGGAATCCATGGAAGAGAGTGGCATAGGAGAGTGAGCGTGAGTACTTGTACACACTTGTGTGTGCACACATATACAGACACAGAGACACACACAGAAATGCTCTCCTACACTAATGCTCACTACCACCCACACAAAATGCATTCTACTCACTAGAATACTAAAAGAGACAATAATGAAGAGGTAATCTCATGTCCTTCATCCCTTCTATTCAGAAAAAGATAGAGAGGAGTACGAGGGAACGCACTCGGGCTGTCACATATGCACTGTCTGATCTATACGGGTAACATCATCCTGCACCTGGCAGGTAGAGGTACCACCGAAGGAGAAAATCTAAAAATAATTCTATCAGATGTCCTCACTAACAACATTTCATTGTGATCATTACACTCCCTTTGATTTGACCACCAGTAGATACCTTTATTACCATCTGTGCTCTTGTATCACCATAAAAGTACAACTATTTTCTGTTTTCTCTGCACATCAAAGCTATTGGAAGAACTTATATGATCACCCAGCCTCTATTCCCTACAAAGAGCAAAGACGAAATGGGACAGGGGGTGGAGATGTATGGTGAGATGGTGAATTATGTGTCAGCCACTGGCCAAATAGAAATGACTAGGAGCATCTGTCAGCTCCAGCAAGAAGTTTAACAGAGTTAGTGGTCATGACATCCTCTCTAGCCATCCTGGGTGCTTCTGTGCAAGGTATCGTCAGCTGTGTCACCACATAACATCAGCTGGTGTGATATACATTTAAATCCAAACAACATTCTTAAAACACATTTAAACCTCACAGAGGATTTCTATCTTAAAGATTTCCGAATTGCAAACCATTTCTAAAAACACAGAGGATCTCCAAGACACAAATACAATTCCTATAAACTAAAAAGAAATACCAGTGAGTTGCAGGTGAACAAGTTGTCAGTCACAGAAACCAAACACAGAGGAATGAATTCTAGTTTACCCTGTGTTTTCTCCAAGCTTCTTGATGTTCCTTTCCCTATTCCTAATAAGCTTAAACTGTGGTCAACATATGTAACCTTCCTCTACTTCTTTGGTGATTTCACATGAGTAAGGTATTTCCTCAGATATCTTTTTAATACTAAAAGTCTAAAACCATCTTGGAGACATAGATCTTAGCTTTCCATCACTAATACTATAAGGTAACTTCTCTGAGTACATAAAACTCCCAACATTAATAGATCAGTTATTCGATATGCTAAATGATATTATCCACCTGGTCTGCAAGCTTCCTTGAACTAAGCAACTTAATCAACTTTGTTTGGAACAAGATAAATTAAACGGCCCATTGTCTTATACTACATCTCTTTGAACGGTAATAAAATTCTTTTTTTAAACTTCAAACTGATTACTGCTTTCCATTTACATTTTAAGAACAGAAAACTAACCCTCATTTATGGCCAAAAACTAAACAAAGCATAGCTATTGGAAGTTTACTTACAACTATTTGTTCTTACACATGGCAGCTGATGAGTTTAGAAAGCAAGCTTTGAAAGACCTGAGGGAAGAGGTGGATGAATATCCATCACACTGATCCAGTCTGCAAAGGCACAGCCAGAGGTGATACCAGGTCTTTCTGCTTCAATGCAAGTTTCACCATCAAGGCAGAGGTCTGACCTGTGACTTATTACAATGTACTGGCTCCCACAGGAGTAATCCCATCAATTTTGTTCCACCCCCTCATTTCTTTATAGTCCTCTAACTTATTCTTTCTCAAATTCTTATTTAATCCTTTTTTCATCGAATATGCATGAAGATGTAATTTACAGTAGTCAATTAACCTGCCAGCATATTGAAAGGAAGTGGGATGAAACTGGATCAAGAGGACTTATTGAGAGAGCCATGCTCTCTTCTCACTGCTGCCATCAGGAAGGAGTTACAGGAGCCATTTCTCCCACATTATCAGGTTCCTCAATCATCAGCTTTTTGAGATACAGGGGATAACTTCACTCACCCCAACACTGAACTGATTCCACAACCTATGGATTCACTTTCAAGGACTCTACAAGACATGTTCTTGATATACATTGCTTATTTCTTTATTTAAATTTTTTTTGTATTTGCACATTTTGTTGTCTTTTGCACTTGACGCTGAACTCTTCTTCTGCCAGCTCAGTCTCCAAGCTTACTTCTTTGGCAAGGACTCTCCTACCCCCACCAATGACCCCTTCTCCTGTATTCAACCCTCCTCCTCTTCATGGACACCCCGCTCTGGTCTTCTGCCTGCTCTGGATCTCTTTATTGTTAATTGCCGATGGGTCATCAACCGTCTCAAATTCACCACACCCTGTTCCAAGTCCAACCTAACTCCTTCTGAATGCTCTGCTCTCCGCTCCCTCCGCACCAATCCCATCCTCACTATAAAACCTGCTGATAAGGTAGGAGCTGTTGCTGTCTGGCGTACTGACCTCTACCTGGCCGAGGCACAGCGACAACTCTCTGATACCTCCTCTTATTTATCCCTTGATCATTACCCCACTAAGAAGCCCTAGGCCACTGTCTCCTATACCATCACCAGCTTTATCAGCTCTGGGGATCTCCCATCCATTGCCACCAACCTCATAGTTCCCACACCCCGCACTTCCCGTTTCTACCTCCTACCCAAGTTCCACAAACCTGCCTGTCCAGGTAGACCTATTGTCTCAGCTTGCTCCTGCCCCACCGAACTCATTTCTATATACATTGACACTGTCTTATCCCCCCCCCCCCCGTTCAATCTCTTTCCACCTATGTTCGTGACACTTCTCACGCTTTGAATTTTTTCAATGATTTTAAGTTCCCTGGCCCCCACCACCTTATTTTCACCATGGACGTCCAGTCCCGATATACTTCCATCCCCCACCAGGATGGTCTCAAAGCTCTTCGCTTCTTTTTGGATTCCAGACCTAACTAATTCCCCTCTACCACCACTCTCCTCCATTTAGCAGAATTAGTTCTTTCTCTCAATAATTTCTCCTTTGGCTCCTCCCACTTCCTCCAAACCAAGGGTGTAGCAATGGGCACCCGCATGGGTCCCAGTTATGCCTGCCTTTTTGTTGGCTTTGTGGAACAGTCCATGTTCCAAGTCTATAAGGGTATCCGTCCCCCACTTTTCCTTCGCTACATCGACGACTGCATTGGTGCTGCCTCCTGCACGCATGCTGAGCTCGTCGACTTCATTAACTTTGCCTCCAACTTTCACCCTGCCCTCAAATTTACCTGGTCCATTTCCGACACCTCCCTCCCCTTTCTTGATCTTTCTGTCTCCATCTCTGGAGACGGCTTATCTACTGATATCTACTATAAGCCTACGGACTCTCACAGCTACCTGGACTATTCCTCTTCCCACCCTGTCTCTTGCAAAAAGGCCATCCCCTTCTCACAATTCCTCAGTCTCCGCCACATCTGCTCTCAGGATGAGGCTTTTCATTCCAGGATGAAGGAGATGTCTTCCTTTTTTAAACAAAGGGGCTTCCCTTCTTCCACCATCAACTCTGCTCTTAAACGCGTCTCTCCCATTTCCCGCACATCTGCCCTCACCCCACTCGAGATAGGGTTCCCCTTGTCCTCACCTACCACCCCACCAGCCTCCAGATCCAACGTATTCTCCGTAACTTTCGCCACCTCCAACAGGATCCCACTACCAAGCACATCTTTCCCTCCCCCCTCTTTCTGCTTTCCACAGGGATCGCTCCCTATGTGACTCCCTTGTTCACTCGTCCCCCCCCCCTTCCCTTCCCACCGATCTCCCTCCTGATACTTATCCTTGTAAGCGGAACAAGTGCTACACTTGCCCTTACACTTCCTCCCTCATCACCATTCAGGGCCCCAGAGTCCTTCCAGGTGAGGCGACACTTCACCAGTGAGTTGGCTGGTGTGGTATACTGCGTCCGGTGCTCCCGGTGTGGCCTTTTATATATTGGTGAGACCCGACACAGACTGGGTGACCGTTTCGCTGAACACCTACGCTCGGTCCGCCAGAGAAAGCAGGATCTCCCAGTGGCCACACATTTTAATTCTATATCCCATTCCCATTCTGATATGTCTATCCATGGCCTCCTCTATTGTCAACATGAATCCAAACTCAGGCTGGAGGAACAACACCTTATATACTGGCTGGGTAGCCTCCAACCTGATGGCATGAACATTGACTTCTCTATCTTCCATTAGTGCCCCTCCTCCCCTTCTTACCCCATCCCTGACATATTTAGTTGTTTGTTTTTTTTTCCTCTCTCTCTGCCCATCACCCTCCCTGTCCTCCATCTACCTCTGGTGCTTCCCCCCGCCAACTTCTTTCTCCCGAGGCCTCTCGTCCCATGATCCTTTCCCTTTTCCAGCTCTGTATCACTTTCGCCAATCACCTTTCCAGCTCTTAGCTTCATCCCACCCCCTCCGGTCTTCTCCTATCATTTCGCATTTCCCCCTCCCCCCACTACTTTCAAATCTCTTAGTATCTTTCCTTTCAGTTAGTCCTGACGAAAGGTCTCGGCCCGAAACATCGACGGTGCTTCTCAATTATAGATGCTGCCTGGCCTGCTGTTCCACCAGCATTTTGTGTGTGTTGTTTGAATTTCCAGCATCTGCAGATTTCCTTCATGTTTGTCTTTTGCACTTGGCTGTTTGTCCAGTTTTTCATTGATTCTGTTGTGTTTCTTTATACTTACTGTGAATGCCCACAAGAAAATGAATCTCTGGGCAGTATATCGCAGTGTTGACTTGCTTACTGAGATACCATGTGGAATCACCACCCAGCACACTATGATTTAACCCCAGCCTAATCATGGGACCAATTAACCTTTGGACTGTGGGAGGAAACCAGAACACTGGGAGGAAACCAAGTGGTCACATATGTACTTAGATAATAAATTTACCTTCAACTTTTGAACTTTGGCTAGAATATAAAAGCAAGGACGTAATGTTGTTGCTTTCTAAGGCACTGCTCAGACCACGTTGGAGTATTGTGTGCAGTTTTGGACCTCACGCCTGAGGAAGGATCTGTTGGCATTTGACAGGGGAATTATTACGAGAATGACCCCAGGAATGAAAGGGCTAATGCGTGAGGAGTGTTTGGTGGCTTTGGGCCTGTATTCAATGGAGTTTAGAAAGGTGAAGGAAGATCTCATTGAAACTTATAAAATATTGAAAGGCTTAGATAAAATGGAGGTGTGTTTTCAGTCGCGAGAGAGTCTACGACCAGAAAGAACTGCCTCAGCAATAAAAGGATGCCACTTGACAGAAATGAAGAGAAGTTTCTTTAGCTGTAGCATAGGGAATCTGTGGAATTCATTGCAACAGGCAGCTATGGAGCCCAAGTCATTCAGTACGTTTAAAATGGAGATGAACAGGTTCTTGATTAGGAAGGGTGTCAGAGGTTATGGGGAGCAATCAGGAGAATTTGGTTGATAAATCAGCCATGGAGTAAACTTTTTGGGCAGAATGGTCTAATCCTGCCATTCAGTGGAAACTCACATGGTCACAGGGAGAACGTTCAAATGTCCCACAGACTGAACTCAAGGTTAGGTTCGAATTCAGGTCTCTGGAGGTATAAGACAACAGTGTGCAAGACATAAATGCTGCTCCACCATGCTGTCCTGTTTAATGCCCTCGTTTAACAGTGAGATGCCATTTGTGAGCAGATTACTGGCTTCAGTGGACATGGTTATTCTATCATGAGAAGCTAATGGTTCCCCATCAGTAAAACAATGCTGAATGTGAAGAAAATGCTGTCCTGGTTGAGCAGAGATGCTGTGTGTGAGAAAACCATTCTCCTATAGCAGCAGCAGAGACGTGGTGCACAGTCTTCTGGCAAGACGGCAGCACGCTTGGACGCAACAGCCTCCCTGTGGTCACTTTTGTCTTCTTTTAAATGTCTGTTTTATAATCACAAGACCATGCTGGACATTAAAGAAGTCAAATACTACAGGTCCACCCTACAGCGAGTTGCTTGTTTGTGGAAGAGCTGGACTTGGTATGGACTGTGTGTCAGCCTGAACATAGGAAACTGCAGCACATTACAGGCCCTTCAGCCCACAATTCTGTGCCAACCATGTAACCCGCTCCAGAAACTGCCTAGAATTTCCCTAGCGCAATAGCCCTCTATTTTTCTAATCACCATATACCTATCTAAGAGGCTCTTAAAAGTCCCTATTGTATCCGCTTCCACCACCGCCACCGGCAGTGCATTCCACGCACTCACAACTCTGTGTGTGAAAAACTTACCCCTTACATTCTCCTTGGTACGTACTTCCAAGCCTTAAAGCTATGCCTCCTTATGTTAGCCTGGGAAAAAGCCTCTGGCTACTCACACGATCAATGTCTCTCACCATCTTATACACCTTGATCAGGTCACCTCTCTTCTTCCATCACTCCAAGGAGAAAAGGCCAAGTTCACTCAACCTATTCTCATAAGTTACGTCCTTAATCCCGGCAACATCCTATTAAATCTCCTCTGCACTCTCTCCATAGTATCCACATCCCGTTACAGAAAGGCGTTGGAGTCAGCGCACAGACAGCGAGTAGATGTTTCTCTTGGCGATTGCAAGACCCTGCTCTACATTGGTAATGTAAAATACTGTAAGTCTGGTTCACTGGTTTATTGGCATGACTAGCGGTGGGGGAGCTACATGTCCTCAGTTGTAGTGAGGACTAGGCTTGTTGCACAAGTTCAAGAGGAGAGATGCTGGAGGCAGTGTGGTGCAGTGTCCATGCTTCCCTGGGGTCCTCCCCTCCCACTGGTGCTGTCCTCCAGTGTTTGCTTGGTGGAAGACAAGCTGGAATGCACACGGACTTTCAGCTGCGGGCTGATGAAGCTTGTTCTTGCCGATAATACCCAAGCACCATCGACTTACATGACATGTCACTCAAGGACTTGGGTTATACGCAACTTTTTTGTGTCTGTATGTTTACTGTGATCTTATATGTGCTATATGTGCCTTGTGCTGTGTACGACTGTTAGAGTTGTGTTTTGTACCTTGGCCGCAGAGGAATGCTGTTTAACTGTGGCCGTATTCATGGGTGTTAATATATGGTTGAAACAATAATTAAATTTGAACTTGAAGTTTGCTGCTCTACTGTGGGAGCAAAGGTATGTTTCTCCCACACTCCCAACACTGACTCATTCTTATCATGAGCAGAGTCCTGTACAAGGTACACAAAGAGTAGACTTCTGGCAGACGACTGAAGACAGCAGGGACCCAACACCAATGACTCAGAGTCAGTCAATGGCTCAGCTCCAGTTCAGGAGGTTGAATCAATGGTGCATGGGTATGACCATTCCATTATTTAGCAGATCATTTCATTATTGTCAACCTAGTCCTAAGAAAATATCTGATGGCATATTCAGCATACTGACATCTCCCCTGAACAGGTGCGCCTGGTCACTCCCACAACAATATCTCAGGCAGCACATTTATCTGTGTTCCACAGCCAGCCACCTCACAATGCATCGGCCCTGAACAGCAGTCTGAAGGTGGCTCACTAAGGAAGAGTTACTCTTGCATGACCACACACATTAGTTCACATTCAGAGGGAATGGGAGGCACTGTGATACCCGAGGCCCTACAAAAAGGCAGAGGGATTTCAAAACCCACATAGCTAGTAAAACAGGAATGACCCTTTTCCACCAAAAATGTCATGATTTTCAATGTCTTATCATTTGACTTTTTTCCCTTCAATACTGATTCTGAACATCAAGTAATGTTCAAAATGCGACCCTGATTGATTCTGGTACAGCTGCTGCTGGCACTGCTCTGGATAATGCCATATCTTGTAAGGGTGCTGATGGAGAGTTGCCATTGCATCACAAGCCGAAGTCTCATTGAATGGATTCTTGCAGTTTCACACAGGAAAAAAAAAGATCCCTGTTAGTTTAAGCACCCTCAGTGAACTTTGGCAGGTGTTTGAGCAGCCTGCAGTGAATTGTGAACCCAGTGACTACAGTGAGCATTCAGTGAAGGCTGTCCAACATTTTCCATTTACATCCGCAAGAGAGGGAACAGGTTCTGTGTGTCATCAGGTATGTCTTGTGACATCATCAGGTCAGCCACCTAGCTACACCGAGATATATTGTGCATACAATTGCCTGGGCCAATTTCCCACTGGGCTCAACCTTCACTTAGAGATGACTATGAACACCATTTAAGACAGATAAAGTTGCCTTTATGCAAAATCTGAACATGGAGAATGGCCACTAACTTACCTACTCCAGATTTAGAAATAACAAATTCAACTGAAGCAGAATAACTTTTATGTGGTTAAAGAGCTGTGATAATTTGTATGAAGCAAGATCCCAAAGTATTCAAATAGAAATCAGAAAACTGCTGATGGTGAAAACAAAAAATTAAAACAGAAACTTCTAGAAACACCCAAGAGGTCAGACAGAGTCTATGGAAATACGAACTGTTAATGCTGCAGGTCCAAGAAATTTGAACAGATCTGAGAAAGAGAAATCCAAGATTTCCAAGATATCCAAGATAGCAGAAACAGGTCCATCCTTCACTGAAAACTGACTTCTTGTATCTTTTCCAGTTCTGAGAAAAGGTCATTTCTTTTTTGACAAACTCTGTCTGAAGTGTTGACTGTTTCCACCATTTTCTGTTTTATTTCGCAAAACAGCAAATGCACTGAATAAAGTTAGTCTTCTTGTAGTGATGAGACAAGCATTGGCTAGAACATCCTACTCTCCTCAAAACTGTGCCACGGGAGTCTTTTGTTTCCACCAACAAACTGCCTCCTTCTTCCATTCCCCATTCATGCTCTCCCCTTTTTTTCTTCTCATCACTTGCCTATCACCTCCCCTGCTACCCTTCCTACTTCCCATTCTCCGATAGTCCACTCTCCTCTTCTATCAGATTCCTTCTCCGGCCCTTTGCCTCTTTCAGCTATCACCTCCCAGCTTCTCACTTCATTCCCCCTCCCCCACACATCTACCTCCCCCTAACTTGGCTTCACCTATCACCCTCTAAACTCATACTCCTTCCTTTCGCCCATATTCTTATTTAGGCTTGTTCCCATTTCCTTTCCAGTCCTGATTAGTGATCTTGGCCCGAAATGTCCACCATATGTTCTTTTTCATCGAAGCTGCCTGATCTGTTGAGATCCTCCAGCATTTTGTGTGTGTTACTCTTAATTTCTCAAACTTGGGATTGTGATTTTTGCAAATGCAGATTTTAAGCCTTAATTTATTTAAGTTTTGAGTAGAGTTTGAACCCACAGGATTCTGTTGGAAAAATAGAGGGCTATGGGTAACTCTAGGTAATTTCTAAAGTAAGTACATGTTTGGTACAGTATTGTGGACTGAAGGGCCTGTATTGTGCTGTAGGTTTTTCTATGTTTCTAGTAAAAACAATTTGCCACATGAAGGATATCAGTGAGTGCTAGAGTGACAGGTCACTGTACTTAATAACTCCACAGTATCAAGACATCTAGAAGTCAGCTTCTATCACAATGCCTTTTGAGTATCCCAATTCTAAAATGCTGGGCATTTAAAATTTCACCGCTTCCTGAAGCAGACGAGAAGCTGGTGTCAAATAAGGTTGTGATTGCTGTTCTCAAATCAGATCATGCATTTCCTTAGAGAATTTTTATTTCCGTTTTGCTGACTCCCAAGATTAAAAGGATCATATGTCTTCATTTCTCATTCCAAAATGGACGTCAGATTCAATATAAAGATTTAACACATTGTGTACTGGATGGTTTCGAGCCTACATTGTGCTTCATTATAGAGTTTGTTTTAGAAAAGATTTAGTTATCATCCAAAGAGGTAAGAGTTATTAGAATGAAAAATAGAAGAAGAAATAAATCAAATGAAGCAATCAGTGAAGGAATAGGCATTGCAGATGCTAACTTTATATAGGATTCCAAACACCAACTTAGTTTCATGATTTTTATAAAGGATTAAATTTCTAAAACTAAAATATTGTCTTCAAAATGACTGCTATAAATTTGAGCAGTACTTAATAAAAGGAAATTACTAAACTTTTCCAGAGTATATTCAGAACTCTAGTGATTCAATTCGTATGCAGAATTATGTGGCCAGGAACTTTGAACCTGAAGTATCCTGGATTAATTTTGCCTCATCAGAAATAGGGTGAGTGCAGTACAAGAAGTGCACTAACAGTACATTGCAAATAGTTCACTACATGATCACCAGGTTTAAGTCCTTCAAAATTATATTTAAAATAAATGAAATTTTAATCATTACTACAGTTCTCAAACTGAAAGAAAACCTCAGCCAGTCACTTCATGGAGAATCTGCCTTTAATTAAGCAATCCCACACCCCCAGTATTGAGCAGATTTCAAAGACAGAATCAGGACCAGCACCTTTGAAGCCCTAGTTTTGCTTTGTATTCACTGGTGGAGAGAATCATGAGGTGTACTGATGTTTATTAGTAATTAAGCTACAATATCTCCATTGTGTAAAAGGAAATGCATGTTCTATAATTAGTGAAAATAGCCATCTATGGTATCCTCCTCCTTTTTCAAGCAAAATTATAATTTCCATTTCCCAGTTCCATATTAAAATGAGTTACCTAAGGTCACCAAGCTGTCTAGATCTTCTTTGCTGAAGGCGATATTGAAGTCAGGGCCTGGCCTCTGACCTGCTGCCTGTAACATGTGGTCAATCTCATCACGCACAGTTGCACAGGCTTCTGGATGCTTCACAATGTAATACAGGCTCCAGAACATAGCTGGAATTGTGTTTGCAACACCAGCCCACAGAAAGGCTAAATGATGTGCTGTGAGAAAATAAGTGAAAAGGAAGATTAATAGCATTTATTACACTGATTAGATTTGCAGTGTGCTAATTAAAAGATGTTAGGACAAAGACCCAGCCAAGGATCAGTGAATGCTAATGAGGACCAATAGGCTTCTAAAGTCTAATTTTCTGCTTAATGAGGACAGTTTCAAAGTAATGTTACATTGAAGGCGGGAGGGATAAATGTAGCTCCGTTAAATCTGCCTCATTATCAGCAATAAGTGCCTTGTTTTACCACATCAGCAAAAAGTTGAATTCAATTATCACAGAAGGCTTTTGCAGACTGAAGATATTACAATATCAACCCATTCCAAATATTATTTAAAAAATTCCTTCAAGGTCACACAATTGTCATCTTCTTAACATAAAATTTCATAATTTTTGAGCTTTAGTCTAAATTTTTGCCTTTTTTGGTATTTGCATGAATATTGACTAGTGCATGCACCTCAAGCTTCCTTTCCTCCATCACTGGATAACAATTCGAGTCATTGGTGCCCAAGTTCTTTTAAAAATCTACTCTCCCCTTTTGATTGATCTGTGTGCCTGGGTAACCCAATGGACCAGGTCCCAGAAGAAGAAATTCTTCTCTAGTATACACACAGAACAAATGAAAGACCATATATGGTATGAACTTCACACACCGAAATCCTTTTTCAAAATTTCCCCTTTCTAGGTATAACCATAGCCTCCATATATTCCTTCCTCTCTCTAATTTTCATTTGGTAAAGTGACCAGCTAAGCCAGAAAATATACAAACACACAGCATGTCAATCCATGGCACAGCAGTGGAATGGGGGCCTAGTATGTACAATAGCAACACCAAAAATGCGGGAGGAGGTAGTGTAGTATGCAAAAAGGACTTACGCCAACACAGACCACTATTAACATAGAAGAATTCAGGGTATTGGGATGAGTCAGTGAGAATGACAGGAAAGAACAGACAGCCTTCAAAACCAATGCTGAAATCGTATTGAGTATCCTTACTATTACTTCCAAAAAATTTCCACTACTGTGAATTTCCATTTTCAATATTAAACTTCTTTTTGTCCCTGAGAGGAACTGGTTATTGCTGAATTATGAAATATTTTGTGGTGTATTGATGGTCTATGAAGATTCTTTTCAAGAACCAATATTATTTTATTTTCTACTTAAGCTTGTTAGTCTGAGACAGGAAGTTCAGTGCTAGATTTCAACTGCAAAGGCACAGCATTCAATTTTACTCTGATGGTGATTTCAATTACATGTGAAACCATCACTCTTATCATGCATGTTTTATAAGTTTTTCTACATGAAGAAATTAGCAGAATGACATGGCATCTTGGGATATTAGAGTACTGTGGTGTCACACAGCTGAAAGAACCGATTTGTTCATCTTTTTGCTTACCTGCCTTCTGATCATCCTGAAGGTATGGATACCTGTCAAACAAGTCTCTTCTGCCTTGAATTAGTTTTGCCATACATAGCCGTTGATCCAATTCCTTTGATGTTAAGTAACTAATCAGTTCCTTGTGAATTCTTTTTGTATTGCCTAGAAGTTCAATTGGAATGCTTGCAGCCAGGTAGGGGAACATTTGGTCAAACTTAATGAATTTCTCCTTTAATTCAGTAATTTTTTTTTCTTCATTTATTGGTGCTTTTCCATACAAAGATACATAAGTGGCTTCAAAGATGATTCGGCAACAGAAGTCATACATGTATTCAATTCTCCATTCTGTTGATCTCACCAGGTCTCGTCTCATTATGTTCTGAAGATTTTCTGTCGTACTTCTAATCAAAATATTTAACTCATCCCCCTTTAAGTAGTGATAGAGCTTGTGAATCTCTTCATTGGATATGGGTATTTTGGGGTCATTCAATATAGGGAAACCAAACACTTTTGCTGCAAGTCCAAGTGAAAATTCTTGGAAGTCTATTTGTTTGCCAAGCTGACTGATTAAATGGAAAAGGAATGGATCTAAGATAAAGGTAACATATTTGCCTGTAAGAAATAAAACAATAGCTGTTAGCTCGTTAAATCTCTTAGCTTAAGATCTGACTTGCAGCTCTCTCCAATAAAGCTGTAAATATGATGACTTATTGGTGACACTATATTTAATCCACTCCATCTCTCCAAAAAATAATCAAACTGTACCAGAAAAAAAATAACAAAATGCTGCAAGAATCATTGGACAGGAATCCCATTCTTTTTGCCTTCTGCACACCTAATGATATACAACAAAACTATGCCCACTATGATGCAAGTGACCTGCATTCTAGTGCTTACTTTTGATTTAATTTGTCAGATTAATACCAAAAAAACTATTAACATAATACAACTTGTCTCTAAAGTTATCTATCTGTATCCTTTTGGAATTGTCTTCAGTTTTTGACATCATTGAAGACATCCTTCTGGTCCAACATCTCTTCACCATATGAGTGATTCTCCCTTCTTACCAATCCAATAATAGCTAAAGGACGGCAGGCACTGGCATCATTACCTCAAAAACCCCTCAACTATTTATATTTGAGTCCTCCTATTTCTCTCATGCGCAATTCCCTCACCAGCATCATCTGAAAATCACTCATTTCCACCTTCACCTATTACACATATCTATATCTTACCATTACCTTGTTTGACCCGTTCTTCTTAAACAATCAAAAGATTTCCTCCAGTCTTACTAGACTAAATGTTCTACCCAGAATTCCTCTCGCTCTCACCATAAGACATAGGAGCAGAATTAGGCCATTCAGCTCATTGGGTCTGCTCAACCATTCAACCATGGCTAATTTATTTTTCCTCTCAACCCTATTCTCCTGCCTTCTCCCCATATCCTTTGACACCCTTACTAACCAAGAACCTATTTACCTCTACTTTAAATATATCCAATCACTTGCACTCCATGCAATTTATACCAAATGAATTCTACATATTTGCCATCAGCTAGCTGAAGAAATTCCTCCCCGTCTCTGTACTCGAGGGAGGTTCTTCTTTTCTGAGGCCAAGCCTTCTGGTGCTAGACTCTCCCACTCTTTGAAATATCCACTCCACCTCCATTCTATCTTGGCCTCCCACATTCCAACTTTGCTGGTTTTGTTGCTCAGCCATGTCTTGGTAACACGGTATCTCCCAAACTCCCAGAGTTAAAAACAGAATTAGTCAGATCACTCTATCATTCGACTTCCCTGGTGTCAGAAACCGTGAAGGACTAAGGAAGGTGATGATGAGGTAGAGCTGGCTGGCTGCTGGACCTCCCATAGCACACTAAGGGTACCATGCCCCTGGAAGCTGACAAAACCTTGCACCCAGCTTTGCTAGGTCTCAAAAGGCCCGAAACCAGAGACAATTTGAAATCTATTATATTAAAATAAACAAGTTAAAGCTATTAATAATTTTAAAGAAAAAATTACCTATGTCTCTATATGCCTCATACCAACATCGCTAAAATCTCCACAGTAATCCAGAGGACTCGAAGTCTGCCACAGATGATTGCAGTTTAAATCCTGGGGAAATCTCAGTAAAACTTGAGTTCTGTCAGCCAATCCCATTTTCCTTAATTCCTCAGTGTCTTAAATCCATCTGTAATTCTGGGATTATTTAACTTATTTTATTTATTTAGTATGTCTGAACAGACCCTTCTAGCCCAATGAGTCACCTATTATACTCTAGCCTAACCACAGGACAATTTACAATGACCAATTAAACTACTAATCAGTACTTCTTTGGCACCAGGAAGGAAACTGGAGCACTTGGAGGGAAGCCATGTGCTGACGAACAAGATGTACAGTACAAACTGCTTACAGATGGCATCGGAATTGAACTCCAAACTCCAAAGCCCCGAGCTGTTACAGTGTCATGCTAACCACTGCATTACTGTGGATAAAGGCTATCAGGTTGATTAAAAAGCCAGTGAGATCTGGCCTGATATTGAGAGTACCAAACCAATATTTACAACATCTGGTTCAAACCCTCTTCTATCATTTTCACATCCATTCATTGCTTTAGCAACTACCTGAAACCAAGTTTGCCACTTTGAGCTACGTAAATCTGATGGAACATTGGATTGCCTATCTATGACATTGCTCAGGGTGTCTATTTCTGACTCTTTAACACTGCTCATTTACTCTGTCCCTCAGCTTATTTATTGCTGGAATCTTCATACATGCCTTTATTACCTGTAGAATCTCCTGAACATCTCCATAAACCCAAGTTCATATAACTCATGTTTTGACTCAGTGTAAATCTTGTTCCCTCATTCTCCCTATGACCTACAGTTTCTGCCAATATATCTCTAACTCCATTTTTTAAAGTGTCCACGATTGTCACATTCCTACAGGATCTAGTCCTTTCTCATCTCTATAACCTCCCCAAGTTCTACAGCCTTTTAATACATGGTACACTAGTTTCGATCAATTGCTTGGCCCTGAATTTAATCCATCCACAGAAGGTGAATGTGCATTTAGATGCCAAAATCCTACACACTGCAATTCCACACGTTAGTCTGTCCACCTCTCTAATTCATTTTCCTTCTTAAAATTCTCCTCGTAATCTACACTCTTGGGAGGTTTTAGTTAACTGTCTTCTTAATTGAAATGGTATACTTAAAAAAATGATGCATCTTAGGATATTCTTGCTTTATCTAATGTATGTATGAATGGAAATATTTATTGCTGTTATAGTAATCCGAAGTAAAATGTAAACAAAAGTGGTCAAGGAAAAAACTTGCAAGCAAAATGCAGTCAGAATGGTGTTGTACACTGCACTGCCAATAACTAGCAGAGTTGTCAACTCTGTTCATCTATTCATTTTCATAGATGCTGCCTGACCTGCTGAGTTCCTCCAGTGTTTTGTGTGTGTTACTGTAGTTGTCAGAAAGCTGCATTTAACATTCACCGTTTACCAGAAGCAAAGCCCTTTAGCTTCTGCTGGAATATCATTTCCTCAGCGAGGATACACACCGCATTGGCACCATCTGTTACAATAACAGTAGAGCTGATTGAGAACCTGGTCAGCTGTGAGAGGCAAAACTCTTCTGGATATCAGTGAACCTCTCACCATGGCCAAAATCCGTGAGTTAGGGATGCAACCTCCACCAGGACCCAGGATAATAAGACCATGAGACCAATAAGACATAAGAGCAGAATTAGGCCATCTGGCCTATCGAGTCTGCTCCACCATTCAATCATGTCTGATCTTACTTTTCTATCTCCTTCTCAACCCCAGTTCCCAGCCTTCTCCCTGTAACCTTTGATGCCATGCCCAATCAAGAACCTATCCATCTCTGCCTTAAGTACATCCAATCACCTGGCCTCCACAGTTGCATGTGGCAACGAAGTCCATAAATTCACCACCCTTTGGCTAAAGAAATTTCTCTGCATCTCTGTTTTGAAAGGGTGCCCCTCTTGTCCTAGACTCTCCCACCATGGGAAACATCCTTTCCACATCTACTCTGTCTAGGCCTTTCAACATTCGAAAGGTTTCAATGAGATCCCCCTCATCTTTCTGAGTTCCAGAGAGTACAGATCCAGATCCATCAAATGTTCCTCTTATGATAACCTTTTCATTCCTGGAATCATCCTTGTGAACCTCCTCTGGACCCTCTCCAATCTCAGCACATCTTTTCTAAGATGAGGGGCCCAAAACTGTTCATAATACTCAAGGTGAGGCCTTACCAGTGCCTTTTAAAGCCTCAGCATCACATCCTTGCTCTTGAATTCTAGACCTCGTAAAATGAATGCTAACATGGCATTTGCTTTCCTCACCACTGACTTGACCTGCAAGTTAACATTTAGGGTGTTCTACACAAGGGCTCCCAAGTCCCTTTGAATCTCAGATTCCTGGATTTTTCCCTCGTTTAGAAAATAGTCCGCACATTTATTTCTACTACCAAAGTGCATGACCATGTATTTTCCAACATTGTATTTCATTTGCCACTTGATTGCCCATTCTCAAAACTACCTGCCCCTCCACGTCTTTGTATCAACTGCAAACTTGGCAACAAGGCTATCTATTCCTTCATCCAAATCATTTATATACAGCATAAAAAGAAGTGGTCCCAAAACCGACCCCTGTGGAACACTAGTCATTGGGAGCCAACCAGAAAAGGATCCTTTTATTCCCACCAACTGCCTCCTACCAATCAGCCAATGATCTAACTATGTTAGTAACTTTCCCGTAATACCATGGGCTCATGGTAATGACGGAACCAGACTTGCCAAATGAACTGAGATGCACTATGATCCTGTTGCAAATCAGAAAAGTGATTCCAAACTCCTTAGAAAAGAATTCATTGGGAAGCTTAAAAAAACTATTACGCTTCTTATCAGTGATGAAAATGAGAACAGCTGGAAATGAGGCTCCCTACTGCCCCCGTGACAGGCAAGATGGCTGATTTTCTCTTGGCATAGGGAAGGTGATTACATGCTACTTGCCTGAAATAGGAACTATACTAGTCTCCTCCTTGCAAATGAGGTACTCCTGTAATGTCTTCACAAAGTCAGGTCAGGTAAACTTTGCATGACAGAGGATAGTATGACAGAATATCACCCAGGATTGTAAACTGCAAAACATTTGGCTCTGTGGTGCTTAACCTAAAAGTTAAAGAAAATGTGCTGCATGCTTTCAAAGGAAAAAATAGATTTTATGCAAATATTATATTCTGATCCTAAAGCAGTTATATCTAGGTCAGACAATTTTTGTAGCATTAATTTTTAAAATAACAAAAATTTTAAAAATCTGAAGTACGTCAATTAATTTCTATCACCTTCAGTAAATGCTATATGCATGTGTTTATCTTTTCACATAATTATACCTTGTATCTAGTGGGATACAGTAAGAGAAACATATAACATCTCTAGTCGATGTATTCAACAAGGTGGGGTTTCATTGGCAGTGAAGCACAGCACTTATGCAATCACTGTCTTATTAGGGAGATTTTGCTGAACTGTTGACAATGATGTACAGTATTGCTTCGCTGGAATGACGTTTAGGGAAAATGATTCTGCTGCACCACCACACAATACCAATTAGAGAACTATTTTCCGCGACAGGTCAGAAATTTACATTGTTCTCGCAGAAAGATGTGCTTTTTAATTTCTTTATTAAGATGACATTCATGTCCCTTGCAACTTTTTAGCCCGACAATCATTTGCTTGTCATGTTGAGAACTACATTCAGCGAAATCGCATTCCCAAAACATTATATTGCTAGAACACCAAACATCGTTTTGTGTTTTCCAAATGAACTGCTTTCGTGTTCTCCCCAAGTTTTTGACAAGTTCTTTTTAAGAGAGAAAATAAACAGCTGAACAATAATAAAGATTCTGGCAGAATCGATCAGCACAGTTTTTAACATTCAAAATGGTTCAGGCATGAAGTGAAAATATTCCAAGTTAATTTGCCAAGATAACCACTTCATATTTATTCTCCCACTTTACGCTTTGGAGTTTGATGTGATGGTATTATTCTCTCAAAAAAAAACTTCTTTTTCATTTCCATAAATGCAACAGTTACTTGAAAATTTGGAGTTTGTGTCAACTAATGTCAGAACAGAAAAAAGATCATTCATAATTTTAATTGTCATTGGCAGTTTTGGATACATTCCATAAGAAAACTCACCTGCTATATATACCGTGAAGACATCTCCCAATTTCCGCTGACAAGAAAGAAGAAAACCATGAGAATCCCTACCAAACTCAATTGTTTGTCCGATAAATGGAATCCAGCCTTGTACTACTGGCGGCTCTCCAGGTCTATATTGAAGAAAAAATGGGAAACTGTGCTACCTTAAAGTAAAATTTGCAGAATATATCAGTGGAACAAAAAATCTTGCAGCAGTAAATGAGCAAATATTCTTGATTACTCCTTGGCTATTAGAGGTTTGTAATACTCAGTAAATTCCACTGAAATGGTTATATGCCAAATCTGATGCTACCGAAATAGTTACTGTCTCCTCTTTATTTAAATTTATTTTAATGCTACAAAGTAGTCAAGTACATTTTTCTCAATAAATTCGGTTAAAATTGATGAAAATCTGAAACCATCAAATTATATTTCTGCTAAGCAAAGTGCAGCATCTTTATGATAAGCCATCACATAAAATAGCTGAAGTAACACTTCAAGACATCAAGGCATCGTACAGTATATGTACACAGATATTGAGCACATGTACATGAAGCATAAATTCCTTTTAGATAATATTAAATCTGCCACTACCACAGCACAGGTTTGAGGCATAATATCCAAGCAGCATTTCCCCAGTTTCACAAAACTAGAATTGTGTGTATTTGCACCAGTTGAAGTCCCATGAAGATGTGGGCAATAGTTCAAGAGTTTGGTATTTTTGAAATTAATCAATTTTGCAATATTATTTTGAATAGCAAATTTCAACTAGCATTTTGAAATTTTTAATGTGAATTTCAGATCAGTCTAGCTTTAATAGTTATCATACCAATATGGCAAAAACATTATGCTAATAGGAAGGATTTGCTTAAGAGTGTAAGTAACAAGATACGCAGCTCCAATGCTATATTTAAGCTTGCTGACAATGCCACAGTCTTTGGTCAAATTAAAGGTGGTGACGAATCAGCATATAGGAAGGAGACTGAAAATCTGGCACAGCAACAACCTCTCATTCAACGTCAGCTGATTATTGACTTCAGGAAGAAGAAACCTTTAGAAAATTAGTCAGTCCTCATCGGGGCAATCAGAGGTGGAGAGGGTCAGCAACTTTAAATTTGTCAGTGTTATTTCAGAGGCTCTCTCCTGGACCCGACACATAAGTATAATTATGAAAAAAGCACAGCAGTGTCTTTATTTCCTTAGAGGTTTGCGAAGATTCAGCATGACATTTAAAACTTTGACAAACTCCTATAGATGTGTTGGAGAGTATATTGACTAGCTGCATCACAGCCTGGTATGGAAACCTCAATGCCCTTGAAAGGAGAATCATACAAAAGGTGTTGGATATGGCTCAGATCATCACAGATAAAGCCCTCTCCAGCACTGAGCACATCTACATGTAGCATTGTTGCAGAAAAGCAACATCCATCATTAACAATTCCTACCACTCATGCCTCGTTCTCTCCTCGCTGCTGCCATCAGGAAGAGGGTACAGGAGCCTCAGGACCCATACCAGCAGATACAAAAACAGGTATTAACCCTCAATCATCAGGCTCTTGTACCAGCGAGGATAACTTCACTTGTCCCATGTTCCCACAACCAATGGACTCACTTTCAAGGACTTTTCATCTCATGGTCTTGATATACATTGCTTATTTACTTGTCTTTCTTTTCTATTTGCACAGATAGTCTCTTTTACACGTTGGTTGTTTGTCTGTCCTGTTAAGTGCAGGGTTTCATTGATTCTATTATGTTTCTTCGACTTACTGAGAATGCCCACAAGAGAACAAATCTCTATGGTGACATATATATACTTTGATAATTCATTTACTTTGTACTGTGACTACACTGCAAGTTGCCAGGAGCAACCTCTGCACATCAGCCCTCAAGTTAAAATTGCCAGAACTACTTCTTTATGTAAGTGTCGCCCACATTTTGTCTGTAACAACATCAATATAACAGACTAAAAAGCATTAGATTTAGTACATACTTTTTTAAAATGCCGCAGAACGGGTTTCTGTGAATACAAGTTATTCATTTACATTTTGTTTGTCTTTTTGTTTCTTTTTCCAGTGTGATTCCATCCCTTCTTTCTTTAGTAATGGAATTAGCCCTTTACTCTGCTATAAGCCTATGGGAACACAGTGCCAACACTGACATGTTGAACCAGACTGCAGTCCCACTTACTCCACAAGAGAGATCAGTATAGATCATGTTTCAAATCAAGAGCAGTGTGGCTTGTATAGATTAGTTACACTACATTTTGTTTTCCACAACTGAAGTATTGCCTGAAAAAAGTGCCTTATCTGTAGGAACAGAACTTACTGTTGATTGCCTTGGCTGACAAAGGAAGTCAAAGCCAACATTAAAGCAAACAAGAGGGCATATAATAGCACAAAATTTAGTGGGAAGTTAGAGAATTGGGAACATTTTAAAAACCAAAAGAAGGCAACTAAAAAAAGCCATCAGAGAGAAAAGGATGAAATATGAAGCTAAACAACAATATTAAAGAGAATACTAACAAGAGAAAATCCGCAGATGCTGGAAATCCGAGTGACATATACAAAATGCTGGAGGAATTCAGCAGGCCAGCCAACATCTATGGAAAAAAGTATAGTCGACGTTTTGGGCCGAAACCCTTCAGAGGAAGAGGATACTACACATTTTTCAGATATATAAAGAGAGTAGATATTGGACCACTAGCAACTGATACTTGAGAGGTAGTAGTAGGGGACAAGAAAATGACAGAAAAACTGAAGAAGAATTTGGAATCACTCTTCACTGTGGAAGACACAAGCAGTATGCAGGAAGGTCAAGAGTGTCAAGAGCAGAAGCGAGTGCGGTTTCTATTCCTCAGGAGAAGGGATGCTGAAAGGTCTGAAGATAGGTAGTCACTCGGACCAGATGAACCACATCCCCAGGGTTCTGAAAGAGGTGGCTGAAGAGATTGTGGAGGCATTAGTAATGATCTTTCAAGAATCACTAGATTGTGGAATCATTCTGGAGGATTGGAAAATTGCAAATGTCACTCTACTTTTCAAGAAAAGGAAATAATAGGCCCGTTAGCTTGACCTCTGTAGTTGGGAAGATGTTTGGAGTTGAATGTTCAGGATGTAGTTTTTGATTGGCAGTCCGTGCTGGGATCACTTATTTTTACTTTGTATGTCAATGATGGAAGTTTGCGGATGATACAAAGGTAAGTGAGGGTAGGGTGTGTTGAGAAAGCAGGGGGACTGCAGAAGGACGTAAGACGAATTAGGAGAATGGGCAAAGAAGTGGCAAATGGATCACGGTGTTGGGATGTGTATGATCATGCACTTTGGCAGAAGGAATATAAGCATGGACTATTTTCTAAACGAAAAGAAGATTTTAAAAATCCGAGGTGCAAGGGGACTTGGGAGTCCTCGTGCAGGATTCTCCACAGGTTAACTTGCAGCTGAATAGGTGTTGAGGAAGGAAAATGCAATGTTAGCATTCACATCGAGAGGATGTAATGCTGAGGCTTTTTGAGGCAGTGGTGAGGCCTTACCTGGAGTATTGTAAGCAGTTTAGGGCCCCTTATTTAAGAAAGGATTTGCTGACTCTGGGGAAAGTTCAGAGGAGGTTCATGAGAATCATTCCAGGAATGAAAGGCTTATCAGATGAGAAGTAATTGAATAATGAGGGAGGACTTTCATTGAAACCTATTGAATATTGATAGGGTGGATATGGGTGTGAAATGATAGATTAATAGACCATGAAGGAATCAGAGTACAGTGGATTTAGAGGTGGATTTAAATCATTAGCCATGATTTTACTGAATAACCAAGCAGATTTGATGGACTGTACACCCTACTGATGGTTAAGGTTCGCTGTATCGGTTAGTGCCTCGTCCAGCTCATACTTCAGAAGCCTTTGCTTTGGAACGTTTTATAAATATGGAATATCGCATATTTGCTATATTGCACCAGCTGAGTGGCAGGTCTGAAAATTAAACAAGCAAATTTACCTTAAATTCCTCTGCCTAGTAAATACAGCCAAACTAACAAAAATGATGCAATTTGGAAGAATATCCTCAAGCTGAGGACTTGTTAACTTTGATCTATAATGAATTAACACGTACAAACAAGCTGGGTGAACTCAACAGGTCGGGCAGCATCCGTCGAAAGGAGCAATCAACGTTTCGGGCCGAGACCCTTCATCAGGACTGAAAAGAAGGGTCCTGACGAAGGGTCTCAGCCCGAAACGTTGATTGCTCCTTTCAACAGATGCTGCCTGACCTGCTGAGTTCATCCAGCTTGTTTGTACGTGTTATTTGACCACAGCATCTGCAGTGCACTTTGTGTTTATATCTGAATTGTTTGCTAAAAACTTATTTAATCCAATTTCAACATGAACACTATACTTACCATTCTGATCAGCTAACTTTACAGTTATATAGTAACAGAAAGCTGAGATTCATTGCCTTCGGTCCATTATACTTCGTACAATCATTTATTCTAAAAATGGTTTCTGCAGCTTTTCTCATAGCACATTACTTCTGGATTAGTTGAACAATTATATCTGTTCACGTTTTATATTAGGAATTTAAACATCAACTATAAATACTATTAATTTAGAAGTAACACTATACAAAGAGGATGGTACTGCTGAAAAGGCTGACCACATTTCAATGTGATCACCAAGGTAAATATACAATAGGACTTTGTCTACTTTTGATAAAATTTTGATACCAATACCATAAGCTACAGATAAATGTTTACATTACAGTATTTTCTGCAGGTGTCATGTTAAAAATTGAATTATTTTTTAAAGACTTATTCAAGGAAAGTAATACTACACATCAAACATCCAATAGGTTGGAGACTAAAGTATGAAATTCTAATCCTCAAATCTTAAATACACATAAAATTTTGTTTGAAGATAGATAAATGAATGCTTTCATGTGCAATCTAGAACATTTTATAATTGAAATGGTTCAAAAATAATATTTAATTTGCTGATTTACCTTTTTATAGAACTACATAATGCACTTTTATTGAATCTATAAAACATGCATTCTCTTGATTGTATTTCTGAATTTCCAATCAGTTATATTCAATGATATACTAAGATTGTAGATTCCACTTTCACAGAAATCAAGGCATTAATACACTTAATTAGTAAAAATAAAAAGCAAATTAAAACTAGTAGTTTTTATTGGTATCTGCGAGGAGTTTCACTGAAGTCCAATTTAACCAATATATTTAGAAAGAGAAAGAATTTAATAGTTCATCAGCCCAGAGTTTCATAATTTAGTTGAAATGTTGAAATCATTTTGCCTACTGGATTGCTTGCAAAAATCAAAAGGAGAAATTAAATTCATCGATAAGGATAATTACTGCATATAAAGCAGTTCCATTCAAATCCTATAAAAAAACTATAATTTTCAACCTTATTTTTACCCTAAAATCACATTAATATTTATGTATTAATTATTTAATTCATATTATTAAATATATTACCCTGATAGGTGTTCATTAATAAATTTTAGTCATCCTTTGGATACATAAGATTTATTTGCAAATACCCGCTTCTTTTTTGGATCACACTTTTTATTTTCTATTCTTAGACTGTGCCTGTTATATATTGTTTCCTTCATTTAGAAGTTTAGTGCTTTATTTCCAATGTCCCTTTGAAAAATGCACTGTTGTATTTTGTTAGTTAAAACTTAAATATATCCTTAGATTTTAACGTTTTAACATGTTTTCCCACAAAAGCACAAAGAGAAGAAAATTTGCAGATGCTGGAAATCCAAGTAACACACACAAACTGCTGGAGGAACTCAGCAGGTCAGGCACCATTTATGGAAAAGAGTACAGTCGACTATATTGACTGTAACTTTTTAATGATTAATGTGTAACATTACTTTCCTTGAATAAATCTTTTTAAAAATCTTAAATAAGAGTTCTTTTTTTATTTCCAGTTAAGTCCCTTATATAAATTACAATACACTATGTAAAAATAGCTAGGATTGCTCTGGGAGCACCTGGGAATCAGATCTTTAACTTTATTAGTCATAAAAAAAGGGAACATAGTATAATGAAATATTTCAATTTAAATAACAATTCATTACCACTAGATGTTTTATTTGTAGACTGTATTTTCAATTATACAAGAAACTTTCAGAAGTTTGAGACAGATTTCCCCACTTTATTTACTCAATAAGCCACAGGAGTGAATAAGGCCATCCCAGCCTTGCTCGTAGTCTTCTCAAAATGAATGTTAACATTGCATTTGTCTTTGTTACCACCAACTCAACCAGCAAGTTAACCTTTATGGACTCCTGCATAAGGACTCCCAAGTCCCATTGCCTCTCAGATTTTTGAATTTTCTTCCCACTTAGAAAATAGTCTATACCTTTATTCCTTCTAACACAAAGTGCATGACCATACACTTCCCTACACTACAATTCATCTGCCACTTCTTTGCCCATTTTCCCAATCTGTCTAAGTATCCTTCTACAGATTCCCAGCTTCTTCAATACTGCCCCTCCACCTATCCTTGCATCATCCACAATATTGGCTCCCGTGAAACACCACTAGTAACTTGCAGCCAACAGAAAAGGCTACATTTACAACCCTTCTTTGTCTCTTGCCAGTCAGCCAATCCTCTATCCATGCTGGTATCTTTTATGTAATACCATGGGCTCTTGTCAAGTAGCCTCATGTCTGGTAGCTTACCAAAATCCAGTAAACAATATCCATTGATTCTCCTTCATCTATTCCGCCTATTGTTTCTTCATTAGTTCCCTTCTGTTGGTTTTTAAAACTCCCCCAATCTTTTAACTTCCCACTAATTTTTGCTACATTACATGCCCTGTCTTTTGCTTTTGTATTGTCTTTGATTTCCTTTGTCAGCCACCCTTGCCCCATACTCCCTTTAGAATACTTCTTAATCCTTAACTATCCTGTGCCTCCTGAATTCCTCCCAGAAACTTTAGCCATTGCTGTTCTGTTGTCATCCCTGATAGAGTCCCCAGACGACACTTCACCTGTGAGTTTGCTGGGGTCACTTACTGTGTTCAGTGCTCCTGGTGTGGCCTCCTATAAATCGGTGAGACCCGACTTAGTTTGGGAGAGGGCTTTGCCAAGTAAATACACTTCATCCGCTAGAAAATGAGGAATTTCCCAGTGGCTACTCATTTTAATTCCACTTCACATTTCCACTCCAATATGTCCATCCATGGCCTCCTCCACTATCGTGATATGGCCACACTTCGGTTGGAGGAACACCACCTTATATTTCGTTTGGGTAGTCTCCAATCTGATGACATGAACATGGATTTCTCAAACTTCCGGTACAGCCCCCCCCCCCCCCAGTCCCCCATTCCCCGTCCCCTTTTCCCTTATCTCCTTGCCTGCCCATTGCCTCCCTCTGGTGCTCCTCTCCCCCAACCCCTTTTCCTTTCTTCCAGGGACTTCTGTCTCTTTCACCAATCAACTTCATCCTTCCCCCTCCTGGTTTCTTTTAAAATCTATCTCCTCAGCTTCCATTTTCTCCAGTCCTGCCAAAGGGTTTCAGTCCGAAATGTGACTGTACTCTTTTTTCCACAGATGCTGCCTGGCCTGCTGAGTTCCTCCAGCATTTTGTGTGCGTGTTGCTCATCTTCTTTCTAAGGTTCTTTTGCCTATGATCTTGTTCTCTATATGCCCTTCACTCATGAATTGACCAGGTAACCTTGTTTACACGGTCACCCAGGTTTTATACAATCAGAGTCATCTCCCTGTCCCAACCTGATGTAACCATTGGGAGCCAAAATCATTGTCAGCATATATTACCCATCCTCATGATTATAATGACAAAAAGACAAAGTGTGCCATCCATTCTTCATCATCTGCTTCCTGTTATTTCCTGGATCTATAGGAAAGGAGTGCAAATCAAGACTTATTTATTCAGGATTAGGGATAAGGGGTGGTTGGAAGCCAATGTTTTCTAGCCATTGCTTAGACATCAGTACGTGTATTGACATACATGTAAATGCCATCTTCCGCACCAAAAGAAGAGTCCTTCTTAATCTCCCATTCTTTGGTGCATTGTCAAAGGCAAGTTCAGAATTTTGCAGGAGGCACCATTTGGTGCTCCGCCTCACACAAATAGTGTGCAGCTACCTGTATGTGCCAGCTGAGTCCCATTCAGAAATTTCTGCTTTTGAGATTCTCCTTAACCAAAGCTTTTTGTGAAGTGTAACAGTTACAGAAGTATTGTAAGGGTGTGATAGATTGATCCATCTAGTGTAGGCAAGGAAGAATTTATTAGACATGGAGAATTTATTATCTACACATTAATTTATTGGAAAATTAAATGAGCTCCATTCTTTTCTCATCAGTCTTTCTCCTGGTCAGCTGCTAATGAATCTTCCCTTAAATGTTTACATTGAACTTTTATGCTTGCCAGCAAATGAGCTAGATTTACATTGGCCACTACTCAAATTGACATGAAGTCGTCAGATGATCCAGGAATTGCAAGGTGAACATCAGTGGACATAAATCCTTTGGAATTAAGAGTCAGTAGCACAACCACTACAAGGGAACTTCTCCACTCAGAAAGAAAATGCTAAGGTGATATATTTCCACCATATTCTATTGATCTACCATCATAACCTGAAATATCAATGTATAGTAAAAATGACACAAAGGAACATTTAAACAGGATTCATGTGGCTTCAGCAGGCTCTTCTGATAATCAAATTATCAGAAAAAGCTCAGTGCCTCTCATATTTCTAAGTTAAGCCATCAGGATATCCTTTGTAGTAAATGTTATTGTTGAAAGCTTCCTCATTTATGCATAATGTTTGTCCATTTGCAAATATTAAATTTCAGTATTCTGAGATTTAGCATGTTTATAAAGTATACCAATAACTTTTAAAATATGGGTTCTATTATCATGGTCAATCACATAGAAAGAACATGCCACAATAATATTTTTCAAATAAATGAAAAATACTACAGCCATTCTTAAAAGCTCTCATAGCTACAGATTCAAGATGCTAAGTGCTCAGAACGGCATTATCTGCCACCTATCTAAGCACAATGTCATATTATTTCCTGATCTTTTTCCATTTCTGATTACAATAGGATGCATCAGGACAAGTGGAAATCATTAGAAATGATCAAGGGTTATTTCAGATAATTACAAGAAATAAAATTTGTATTTCAGGACTGACATTTGCTTACTGATCCAGAGATATTAATTCATAGAAACATGGTGAATATGATGATTTCTTTAACATTATGAAGACACAGATTCGGCATATCATCTAAAACTTTAACAAACTTCTATAGATGAGTAGTACAGAGTACACAGACTGGATACATCATGGCCTGGTATGGAAACATCAGTGCCCTTGAATGGAAAAGCCTATAAAGTATAGTGGATACTGCCCAGTCCATCATGAGTAAAGCCTTCCCCACTATAGAGCACATCTACACATAGATACGCATCCATCATCAAGGGCACCCACCATCCAGACTATGCTCTCTTCTCACTGCTGCCATAAGGAAGAAGGTTTAAGAGTTTCAGGACCCAGCCCACCAGGTTCAGGAACAATTATTACCCCTCAACTATCAGGCTCCTGAACCAGAGGGAATAGCTTCACTTGCCCCATCATTGAAATATTTCCATAACCTATGGACTCACTTTTCTTTTTTTTTCTGTAATTTATTTTTTATTTAAGTTCATCATCAAACATTTCCCTAAGATGTATTTCAGATACTGTACATATATCATATCGTCATATTTGCCCCAAATCTCCACATAATATCTATCTGAGGTATTAGACTCACTTTCAAGGACCTTACATCTTGTGTTCTCGATATTTATTATTAAGTATTTTTTTTCCTTTTATTTGCATAGTTTGTTGTTGTTTGCACACTGGTTGGATACAGTTGATTCTATTGTGTTTTTCTATTTATTGTGAATGCCCACTGGAAAATGATCTCAGGCTTGTATATACAGGTATGTACTTCGATAATAAATTTACTTTGAGCTTTGAATACAAAGTTCCATCCGTCAGACAATCCTTCCAGGTGGGGCAACACTTTAGTTGCGAGCCTGTTGAGTCATCACTGTATCCAGTGCTCCCTTTGTGGCCTCCTGTATATCAAAGAGACCCGATTTAGATTGGAAGCCCGCCTCTCTGAGCACCTACCAGTCTGCCAGAAAAAAGTGGGATCTCCCGGTGGCTCTCATTTTAATTCTACTTCGCATTCTCATTCCAACATGTCAGTTCACGGCCTCCTCTACTGCTGCAATGAGGCCGCACTCAGGTTGGAGGAGCAACACCTTATGTTCTGTCTGGGTAGCCTCCAACCCGATAGCACGAACATCGATTAATCGAACTTCCAGTAATTGTCAAGCCCCCTTCACCATTCCTGCTTCCCTCTCTCACCTTTTCCTTATCTGCCCACCACCCACCTCTGGTGCTGCTCCTCTTTCCATTTCCTCTAGCCTTTTATATCTTCCACCAATTAACTTCCCAGCTCTTCCTTCACCCGCTTCACCTATCACCTCGCACCCTTCCTCCCCCACATCCCCCACCTTCTTACTCTGATTCTCATCTTTCTTTCCAGTCTTGATGAAGGATGTCAGCCAGAAATATTGACTGCTTACTCCTTCCCATATATGCTGCCTGGCCTGCTAAGTTCTTCCAGCATTCTTGTGTTGCCATGGATATCCAGCATCAGCAGATCTTCCCTTGTTTGCAATACTTAGGTGGCCACTTTCATTCATTACTGACCAACATAATAAGATCTGGGAGCAGAATCGGGCCATTCGGCCCATCAAACCTGCTCCTCCATTCCATTATGACTGATTTATTACCCCTCTCAACCCCATTCTCCTGCTTTCTCCCTGTAACCTTCAATGCCCTAATTAATCAAGAACCTATCAACCCCTGCCATAAATATACCCAATGACTTGGCCTGCACAACTGTGACAAAGAATTCCACAGATTCGCCATCCTCTGGCTAAGGATTGTTTTCCTAATCTCTTCTAAATGGACATTCCTCAATTTTGAAGCTGTGCCCTCTGGTCCTAGACTCCCCACTACAGGGAACATCCTCTCCACATATACTCTATCCAGACCTTTCAATATTTGATAAGGGCCTCCCTCTCATTCTTCTAAACTCTGGCAAGCACAGGCACAGAGCCAGAAAACACTTCTCAAAGGTTAACATTTCTATTCCCGGAATTCTCATTAAACTCCTTTGGACTCTCTCCAATGTCAGCACGTCCTTGCTTATATAAAGGATCTAAATCTCCTGGTCATACTCTTAAGTGCAGCCTGACCAATGCCTTCTAAAGCCTCAGCATTACATCCTTGCTTTTGAATTCTAGTCCTCACGAAATGAATGCTAATATTGCATTTGTCTTCCTCACCATTGACTCAACCTACAAGTTAACCTTTAGGGAATCCTGCATGAGGACTTCCAAGTGGCAAATGAAATACAGTGTTGGAAAGTGTATGGTCATGCACTTTGGTGGAAGAAATAAAAGGGAAGACTATTATTTAGATGGGGAGAGAATGCAAAGTGCAGAGATGCAGAACGACTTGGGAATCCTTGTGCAGGATATTCTAAAAGTTGAGTTGGTAGTGAAGAAGGTGAATGCAACACTGGCATTCATTTCTGGAGGTATAGAATATAACAGCAGGGATTAGACGTTGAGACTCTATAGGGCACTCATGAGACCACGCTTGGAGTATTGTGTGCAGTTTTGGGCTCCTTATTTTAGAAAGGATATACTGACATTGGAGAGGGTTCAGAGAAGATTTACAAGAATGATTCCAGGAATGAAAGGGTTACCGTACGAGGAACATCTGGCAGCTCTTGGGCTGTATTCCCTGGAGTTCAGGGGAATGAGAGGGGATCTCATAGAAACATTCCAAATGTTGTAAGGCCTGAACAGATTAGATATGGCAAAGTTATTTCCCATGGTAGAGAAAGTCTAGGACAAAAGGATCTGACTTCAGGACTGAAGGATATCCTTTTGGAACTGAGATGCAGAGAAATTACTTTAGTCAGACGGTGGTAAATCTGTGAAATTTGTTGCCACGAGCAGCTGTGGAGGCCAAGTCATTGGGTGCATTTAAGGCAGAGATAGATAGTTTCTTGATTGGCCAGGGCATCAAAGGGTATGGGGAGAAGGCAGGGGAGTGGGAATAACTGGGAGAAATTAATCAGCTCGTGCTTGAATGGCGGAGCAGACTCGACAGGCTGAAAGGCCTATGTCTGCCCCTGCATCTTATGGTCTCGATTGCTGCAATCATATTGCTTACATGTTTCTTTAACAACTACCTAGAAAGATAGCATCTTCAGTATTACACTGCAACAACTGAAGACTTGCAGTACCTGGGGGGAATGTGACCATACATTTTCGTGCTACTGCACAGAGAGAAACTCAAGAACACGTTTTTGCTGCTCCTTCTTTTGAAATTCTTGTGCTTTATACAAACAGAGTCCCTTGACACCATGACAAAAAAAAATCAGAATCAGGTTTATTATCACTGACATACTGTATGTTGCAAAACCTCTTGTTTTGTGGCAGTCCAAGGTGTTAAAAAATACTGTAATTAATGTTACAGAAAAAATGAATAGTACAGAAGAGGAATAGTGAGGTAGACCTCGTTGAAAACTCTGATGGTATACATCTCAGGGCAGTGGAGTTCAATCCCAGCATCCTCTGTAAGGAGTTTGTACATCTTCCCTCTGGAACGTGTGGGTTTTCTCCTGGTGCTCTGGTTTCTTCCCACAGTCCAAAACCATACTGCTCAGTAGGTTAATGGCCATTGTAAATTCTCCCGTGATTAGGCTAGGGCTAAATGGAGGGGGGGGGGCCTGGTGTTTGCTGGGCTGTGTACCTCAAGGAGATGTAAGAGCCTATCCCGCACCATGCCTCCAAATAGATAGACTGAAATAAAATTAAGAAGCTGTTCCTAAAATATTGAGCGTGTGTCTCAACATTTGAAACACTTTAAAAAAAAATGGCATGGATTAATTTGAAATACATTTTCTTTGAAGAAATTATGCATTTTCATTCTTCACCTGAGGCATAAAATGATTAGGAATAGTCAGCATGGCTTTGTCAAAGGCAGGTCGTGCCTTACAAGCCTGACAGAATTTTTTGAGGATGTGACTAAACACATTGATGAAGGAAGAGCAGTAGATGTAGTGTATATGGATTTCAGCAAGGCATTTGATAAGGTACCCCATGCAAGGCTTATTGAGAAAGTAAAGAAGCATGGGATCCAATGGGACATTGCTTTGTGGATCCAGAACTGGCTTGCCCACAGAAGGCAAAGACTGGTTGTCGATGGGTCATTTACTGCATGGAGGTTGGTGACCAGTGGTGTGCCTCAGGGATCTGTTCTGGGACCCCTACTCTTTGTGATTTTTATAAATGACCTGGATGAGGAAGTAGAGGGATGGGTTAGTAAATTTGCTGATGACACTAAGGTTGGGGGTGTTGTGGATAGTGTGGAGGGCTGTCAGAGGTTACAGCAGGACATCAATAGGATGCAAAACTGGGCTGAGAAGTGACAGATGGAGTTCAACCCAGTTAAGTGGTTCATTTTGGTAGGTCAAATATGATGGCAGAATATAGTATTAATGGTAAGACTCTTGGCAGTGTGGAGGATCAGAGGGATCTTGGGGTCCAAGTCCATAGGACACCCAAAGCTGCTGTGCAGGTTGACTCTGTGATTACGAAAGCATATGGTGCATTGGCCTTTATCAATCGTGGGATTGAGTTTAGGAGCCAAGAGGTGATGTTGCAGCTCTATAGGACCCTGGTCAGATCCCACAGAGTACAGTGCTCAATTCTGGTCACCTCGCTACAGGAAGGATGTGGAAGCCATAGAAAGGGTGCAGAGGAGATTTACAAGGTTGTTGCCTGGATTGGGGAGCATGCCTTACAAGAATAGATTGAGTGAACTCAACCTTTTCTCCTTGGAGTGACAGAGGATGAGAGGTGACCTGATAGAGGTATTATCAGATGATGAGAGGCATTGATCATGTGGATAGTCAGAGGCTTTTCCCTGGGGATGAAATGGTTAGCATGAGAGGGCACAGTTTTAAGGTGCTTGGAAGTAGGTACAGAGGAGATGTCAGGGATACGTTTTTTTATGCAGAGAGTGGTGAGTGCGTGGATACAATAGGTTCTTTTAAGAGACTGCTGGATAGGTACATGGAGCTTAGAAAAATAGAGGGCTATGGGTAACCCTCGGTAATTTCTAAGGTAAGGACACATTCGGCACAGCTTTGTGGACCGAAGGACCTGTATTGCGCTGTAGGTTTTCTATGTTTCTATCGGTGAATACTGGTGGTTAACTTGTTATTAGAAACTTGCTCGTGCCTGTCCTCAGCCATCCATGATAAGTTACCCTGGATCAAATTGTTTCAAACCTGCTTGATTTTTCCTCTCGGTAAAATATGGCCCTCTAAAGTGAGATTAGTCGCTGACTGAATGACTTTTCTTGTATAGTGTTAACAAACCGCTCAGTGAAATGTTAGAACTATTGGAATAGTCAAAGTAAAGTCTCACTATCCGAATAGCAAACACGTTTGTATTTGTAGCCTTCACGTGATTTTTACATCTTATGTACTCAAGCATGGATTTAATACGAACCTTAATCATTACTTCTTGAATAGACATCAGCAACATTTTGCCACATATACTTTGGCAGATGAAATGCTGCTGTACAGCAAGGCCATTCAAATTTACCAAGTATAACAAGGATTTCTGTCCTTGCCGGATCTGATCTTATTGATCTGTTCCTGTCACACCAGGGGGTGTTCCCTTTTGCTTTGCTTATTAGCTGGCCAGTTTAAACAGAAAAATAATAAATGATTAATTTCTCATGCCGATCTTTTTCAGCTGCAGAAATAGATGGCAAGCCATGAAATAATTTCAGCAAACAATACAGACATTTACATCCCATCTGTGAAGGTGACTTATACTACATGCAGAACAACCCATTTTGATTAATCACAAGATATTTACTGGCTCAAATCTAATCAAAGATCATGGGATCACGGGGTTTTACTAATATACATCCCAGGGAAATTTATGCAGCCACATTAACCCTTTGTTTGCTGGGTTTCTTTCATATAAAGAAATTACATTTATTTTATTTTAAATGGTATTATTAATAATTTCACACTTTAAGCTTCCCCCCCCCTTTTTTATTTGCTTTCTTATGCTATATTCCATTCCCCAGCTGAGAGCATAGGCATTTGATCTGATGCAAGAACACCACTGGTGCCTGTTTTGGGTCAAAAAATAGCAATTCTTGCTGAGTATTCAGAGAGTTAAGTCTGGGTAAAATAGAAATAAAACAAGGTCTAATCCTAGATTATAAACCAAATCATCAAATCTTGACCTATGACAATTTACACCATATCCTCAATTATGCCTTCAAAGCTGATAAAGGATCATGAAAACTCAGCAATTATTTACAAAATTAAGTGCCTGTGTGTGTCTGCTTTCACTTCATGAACAGACCATTATATTGAATAGATAACATCATGACAAATATTTAGATAGGCTTTTTGTCATATTCTAATTTAATGCACCTAATTGTACCCTCTACGCTCTGTCATTCGGTCAAAATCTGTATTCTTCACTGTGTTTCCGCGGGGTAAATAAAGACGCAACTCAAAAATCCAGGGCAAAATTAACTTAATGCTCCAGGTCCATGAACTCACATCAGAGAGACGTTTCACTATTATGGAGACGCAAGGGTCACCGTTTACTTCAGACACGTTTAGATCAGCAGCGATAGGCTTAACACTATTAAACACCATGTCAAAGAATGTGTGTAGCAAAGGAGAAAATTTAACACTAATTCATCTTATGATACTCACTTAGCAAAGAAATAGGGCTCAATTTTCATCCTTTTATAAACAAGAGATTCTGATGCCATTAAGTGTCAGGAAATACAAAGCGACATGCATGTAGCCTCATGAGAACATTGCAGTATATCCCAAAGAAACTGCCACTTCTCATGTAGATTAATTCCTACTCAGAAATGCGTCCTCTAAATAAAAATCAACTGCTTATTAAAATATGCATTTTAATTCTCTTACTTGTGTAATTATTTCCTATTTTAATGTCATAATGGAAGCAATTCACAAAAACTGTTTTGCAACATCTGATTGTTTGCCAACATGAGAAAACATGAATTCAAATCTCTCTGGAAGAATTCTGCAACTGATTACTTCATGATACTCTATTCTGTGCATGGAACCTCATCTTTCCCTGGCCTCCAAGCAAGTCTACCCCGTAGCATTTTGTGATTGGAATCCATTACCAAGACTAGTCTTCACAGCACAATATACCAGCAGAGGACTCTTGCCCTGAGATCACACAGAAACATCTCTCCATTGAGATGCCAATGATTCAGATACGCACTTTCAGAAGTTCCACAGAAAAATTGCAGAGGATTTAAAGAACTCAGGAGCTGAGTATTTAGTCCATACTTTCCTGTCTCTTATTTCTGCTGCTATGTATTAATTAGTTACATATGTATTGAGTTTACAATATTTCAGGGCATAATTTTAATTAAGTCACTACTCTAATTCATATTCAAAATTTCAGCCATGAAAAAAAGGCTACTGCCATCAAGGAAGAACACCATGTGAACAAATAAAGAAGATCCAGCCGTAATTCAGAACGCGGCAAGGCTGTCATTGGATTACTGACTCAGGCCACAAGCAAGGCAAGGACTGCCACAAGCTCCTCTTCTCCTGAAAGGGCTTTGCACTGCCACCAAGAATACACTGGCGCTTCCAACTTAAAGGTAACTCAGCGTTATTCTGCTACCTTAATTCGTGTAGGTGAATCACAGGTCAAGCAGATAAACTCCTTATTTGGAAGGACAAAGAAATAACTTGCAAATTTAAAAGTTGAAAGTTAAAAATTATGTGTGTATTATTAATTAATCGTTATTAATGTAATAGAAGTTATTAGGTTGCAAGATATCAAAGTGAAAGTCATGTTATTAATCTTGCCTCAAAATTGAATATTCAGCATCAGATGCAAAGACCCAAACAGTAACAGCCACACAATAACAGTAATAGTGCTTGTACTCAGTGGAATTGAATTTTGGTGAAATATAATAGAGCCCCATTTTATTTTTTCAGATTTTAACACTAAAGTGTGAATTTCAAGGTGTACCTTTGTGTGGAACCTGATTCCTCCACCAACTACTGCTACCTTACTTTTCAAGATCAGTGACAAAATTGGAACTGTGCAATACTATTAGCAAACAAATTGACAAGAAAACATTTGGTCAATCACGCAGCCGCACTGTGTTTATCTGAGCAGGAATAGCTTACTCATTCTGCTATCAGGAACTTTTATTCAGCTCTTTAAATTTTCAGGAGAAATGAGAGACCTGGGAAACTTTTCTTGGTTGGAATTTCCTTTTATTTTAAAACACATGGGTCTCTTGAATTTTTTGTATAATCTTGGACTGGCATACGAGTCTTCTCAATTTGTGTTTTGGAAATCTGCATTTCTCTGCAACCAGACATGATCTTGCTTGATTGCTTCAGTAGTTTCCTGGGTCCCAGCTCTGAAAATTTGGACAACTATGCTCAAAGTTGTAAAGCACAATCAGAATCTGGATCACTGCTGAAATTCAAGACATTATTGGGAAGCATTTAATTGCAGTGAGTAAAAAAAAAATCACAATATCACAAATAGAAAGTTATATCCCCCTCTTAAATTTATTTTCTGGACAAGATAAAATGTTTCAGCTTACATTTTGGGCAAAACATGTTAATTGACTTGAATTATGAATTGAAATAACAAATATAGGTGATATCAAAAGAATGGTGCTTGATAGGGAAATTTTGTGGTTTTTCATGATCAGCAGCCATAATATACATCAAAAAGAGTTTGGGAAGCAAAATCTGTGTTATCCAGTGAATTTTTAATAGAAAGATCTATTAAAAGTGATGATTGAGGGTTGAAATGAAGATCAATCAAGCAAACTGTTTATAGACCATTCAGCCATTCAGTCTATGGTGCTTCTCAAAACATTTTCATCAGCCCCATTCCACAACTCATTTCATGTAATCTTTTCTTCCTCACATTTTCATTAACTCCTCCCTGATTCTCCTGCCATCACCTATGCTGGGATAATTTACAGTGGCTAATTAACCAGCTGGGTGGCGGGGTAGAGATAAATCTCTACCAAAGGCACCCCTTCCCTCCGCTAGCCTACAGGTTACTCTTGGGCAAGGTGTAGCACCTGCTTAGGTCATGTGAAGTCATGGGAGCAGGGGCTGGATGGTCACATCAGCAGTTGTTGCAAATCACAAGTCCTGGTCATGCGATCACTAACACTAGGCAGACAGTCTCTGAAGACTATTGATAATGGCTGGGGTCATCCGTCTTGTAAAGATATTGTCCAGAAGGTAACAATGGCAAACAACTTCTGTAGAAAAATTTGCTAAGACAATCATGGTCGAGACCATGATCAGCTATATCATACGACACAACACATAATGATGATGAATTGACTACCAAACATACAATAAGTCAATGCATGGATCTAGAGCTGAATTATAAATTCTAAAGACATCTTATATAGTCAGTCATTTAGTATAAAACCCATGAAACACAAATATGGCACCACATTAACATTAAATCTAGCACCTAATACAGCAAAAGAATCATGCACTTATGAAAACTTCTGCCAGGATAATGTAGCCAGGTTTTAATAATGTGAAGATGGATTACTAATTATATTATGTTAAATTCCAACTTATAAAGAGTTAAATAGTAACTGAAATAGTAATCTATTTTCCATATCAAGGACAAAGAACTTGGTCAGAGAGGTGATGGAGAAATAACCTTTTGTTTAAGAAGCCTCAGTAAAAATTATTTCTTGGATGATAAATGGCACTATAAGGTACTAGGGGATCCACCCCCTCCTTTTCATCTCCCACTTCAGACAAGGCAATAGCATCTTCCACCAATAAATCAGCTGTGATTTGAGTTGTGGATGAATTATTTGTGCAAATATGAAGGTATGATTTATGAGCAGATGGCTCTGTATCATCTGAGAGAGTTTGTTCACCGTCGCAGTTTGGACTGAGTTAGCTTGCTTCCCAAATTGCAAGGAATAAAGCTTTACAAGAGTAATGTGTTACCTAATACCATTGCAATCACATTGAATTAGCCTAAATTACAACTAATTTCATAAAGCAAATAACACAAGTGTTATATAAAGCAAAAGTTTGATATGCCAACACTTCAAAGCACTGTGATTTGATTTCTTGATGCATAATATTCCTTATTACCAGCAATCTCCTACGTATAACAGCAGCCAAATTTGAAAATGAAACTTTAAAGCTACTTGGGAACAGAGTTAAAGATTAGTTTTGTCACATGTATATCAAAACATACAGTACAATGCAATGTGTAATTTGCATCATGACCAACACAGTCAGAGAATGGGCTGGTGGCAGCCCACAAGAGTTGCCATGCTTCCAGGAAACCCATGTGGTCATAGGGAACATGTACAAACTCCTTACAAATGGTGGCGGAAAATGAACCTGGGTCACTGGCGCTGTAAAGCGTTCTGCTAACCGTTATGCTGCTGTGCCGCCCCATAATGGCAATGTCATAATGGGCAGTAGGCAAGATTTACAGAGGCAAAACAGGTATCTTCAGCTGGCGAGAAGCCAAGATGCACTGGAGAAAAACAGGTAGAGAAATCATCTCGAATTGCCAAAGAATTCATGATAATTCCTTGGTATTTCCTCAAGTTGAAGAAATAAATTGAAAAATTTAATTAGCTCTGTCTCTGTTCCTCACTGCTTCCTCAGTGTTATTTGTCAACTGGGACAAAATGCTTTAGATTTCTATATCATTTGGTAGAAAATCTAAATAGTGTCTCGAAAAAGCTCAATGTTTCTGGCAGAAACCTTGACCTCTACAAATGATAGGGTGACAACACTACTTATGCACAAGTTTCTGTTGTGAAACCTTTGAAGGATTTGTGCCACAGTTATTAGATTGGAAGCAAATGATTAATTTCTCTATAGAAACCCCTCTGAAATAGAATACCTTTGATACTGTGGCCTGGGTTTTGCTGAACACAACCCTTTACACACACTATTGGCTGAACAGCACTGACTTCAATCAATGACATCATCATGGGAGAATGTCTAGATTATCCAGGTGGAATATGAGGTGCTGTTCTTGTAATTGGCAGAGGAGGAGGCCAAGAACAGACCCAGGTTGGTGTGAAAATCTGGAGGGGAATTAATATGGCTTGCAACTGGGAGTTGCAGATAGCCTTGGCGGACAGCGCAGACTCAGATGAAGGATCTTGATCCAAAAGATTTACTTCTATTTCCCTCCATAGATCCTGCCTGACCCACTGAATTCCTCCAGCAGTTTGTTTTTTTTGTTCAGATTCTAGCATCTACAGTCTTTTGTGTCCCAAATTGGCAGACTGGTTGGAAAGATACAGTAAAAACACTACATTAATGACCTTACAGCACGATTTATAAGGAATGAACCAAGCCTATTTGCATGAAAAGATTTTACTTATTGTGTAACATGCATAAGAAATTTTAATCTAATGATATTCTGCAAGGTATACTGCCTTCAAGTCTGTTGTCAAGTTTTCACTAACAGGAGTAATTTAAATTTAATGAGGGAGAGAGAGCAGAGAGACATTGATGGGCGAGGAATTTAGTGTAGATACTGCTGTCACCTGTCAAGTCTGTTTTTATTGCAGAATAAAAGATTGTCACTTCATATGTTTTTGATGTTATGATTAATACATAACCCAAAAATGTCATAATTAACAAATACATACATTTTAGTATTAAAAGCAAAATTAAATTACAAACTGCTGTTTGCAGCAATTGAAAATGTTCTCCAACACAATGATCGTTCAGGTCATATTGGCTTTAGAAATGTAAACTTAAATAAGGGTGCATTTCTAGCCAAATTAGAGATTAATTAGATTGATCTTTTCCTTATTATCATGCAATCAAAAATTAACAGCTATGCTTATGCACATCATGGAAGGAATCAACGCTCTACTTTGCTGACGGTCATACAGTAAAACCTACAGGGGGATAAAAGATATTTCACAGCAGAGTATTTCGCAGTTTTAGACAAGATTTTCTGCATTTTTCTACGTAGTTTATCATAAACATTAATAGCAAAGCGTTTTGATCTAAGATGTGAAAAGCCTTAATGCTTCTTTGGATGTAATCACCTGAATTTCTCATTTTCCACAACTTCACCCTTAATCGCTGGTGCATATTTTATGTATTCTGGAGATTCTAATAAAGTCTGATACCAATTGATCCAACTCACTTTCCAAAAGTTATATATGTATGACATATCTCACCTATTTTAGAATATCTGTTACATTTGAAAATACAGCAGAAATTACTTTTAAAGAATAAGCCATAGAATGGATCTTTATTTCTCCTAAGACACAAGAGAAACAGTAGATGCTGGAAACTGAATCATTACTTACAAACTGCCAGAGGAACTCAGCAGATCAAGCAATATCTATGGAGGAAAATGAGGTTTCAGGTTGAGACCCTTCATCAGGACTGGGATTATTTCTCTGGGATTGTTACTCCTAAAGCTAACTACTGATCAAAGTTAGGAACAAATTAACAAAACCATTTGCCATTTGATTTCTGAATTGTATACAATGGCAGCAGTAATCCATGAATCTGATTACAATACTGAACTTCTGATAGATAATATTCGTCAAAGATAACTGTCTTAAAACAGCAGTCAATTCATTGGTATACTTTGTAGCAGTTAGAGTACTTGGAGTGTAAGTGAAAACCATTATTAAACCAAGAATGGTTGGACATTGGAGTAGCTATTACATAGTGCTTGTGGTGCAGAGTAACATTTGCAAAGTTGGAAGCACTTCATACGCTGTTAAATAAGGCAGACGCCATTCAAAGGACCTGGTATTCAGTTCAAAATACAAAATTTGAAGTTCAAAGTAACTTTATTATCAAAGACCATATACTACCCTGAGATCCCTTTTCTTGCAGGCATTCAGAGTAAATACCAAAAACACAATAGAATCAATGAAAGGCAACATTCAACACTACAATGAGCAAAAGACCACAAACTGTGCAGATACAAAAAAGAAAGAAAAATAAATAAATAAGCAATAAGTACTGAGAACAAGAGATGAAGAGTCCTTGAAAGTGACTCAATAGGTTGTGGGAACAGTTCAATGATGGGTCGAGTGAAGTCGAGTTCAAGAGTCTGATGGTTGAGTATTAGTAACTGTTCCCGAACCTGGTGGTGTGGGTTCTGAAGCTCCCGTACCTTCTTCCTGATGGTAGCAGTGAGAAGTGACCATGGCCTGGTGGTGGTCGGGGGGAGGGGTTTGTTCCTGATGATGAATGCTACTGCCCTGTGACAGCACTGTGTGGATGTGCTCAACAGTGGGGAGGGTTTTACCCACGATGGACTGGGCTGTATCCACTACTTTTTAAAGAATTTGGAGGATCAACATGCAAAAGAAAATATACAGTGCAAATGCAAGAAGAGCCAACAATAAGCAGTGGGAAGTGAGCACTGAGTGATGGCAGGAGTCCTTTGCTGATTACTGCTGCTTCTTTGTAGCTGCACTCTTTATAGGTTTACTCAATGGTGGAGGGGGCTTTTCCTGTGATGGTCTGGGCTATATAAACCATTCTTTGTACCACTGTTGTGGCAATTTGCCTCTGTGTGATGGATTGAGACAATGGGCCCACTCTGGCTGCTCCTGGCTTCGGGCTTATGGACTCAATTTCATTCTAAATGCTGATGCTTGCTTTATTTGTATGTATGATTTGATATGATGTTTTTATCTCTCTCTTTGCACTGGGTGGTGGTCCTTTTTTTAATTGGGTTCTTTCAGGTTTCTTGTTTTGTGGCTGCCCTTAAGCAGAAGAATCTCAAGGTTGTATAATGTATGTGTATTTTGATGATAAAATGTACTTTGAACTTTGTAGGCTTCTCCATTCTTGGGCATTAGTATTGGTATTAGAAGGAGGCCAATGCAAAAAAGTAGAATGCTGGAAAGACAGGAGAAGATCCCTCATTTCATGCGGTGAAAGGTGAGTGACATCTGGAGTCAACTATCTCATTCCCAAGGTGACAGACCTTGCAGAAGGCCTGAACACAGTCACCTGCTGAAAGGAGACAAAAAAATGCACCACCAACTAGTATTTCTTTTCCTTTCTTCAATACCATAGTCACAAAAATTGACAATTAATCCTTTAACATTGCAAAGATGCTCCATGAATTAGAACGTCGGAGTCTAGCTATTCAAGAAGAGGTTGTAAGTTGGTGTTACACCATCACAGCTCATGACCTCTTCATAGCACTGTTGAACTTTGCAGAGGGTTTACGGCTGCTAACCTAGTCAAGTAGTGCAAAGTAATCTCAAACGTGCACAAGTTTCCTTCCCTACTAGCAGAGCCACCTCCTGCCAGGTGTGGATAAGTCTCTGTTGGAGCCATAAGCCATGGGATTGCGCGGATATGCAAATGACGGCAAATCCAATCGCTTCTGAGCCAGAGCATGACCACTGCTCTGCGTCAGGTCTGAGGCGAAGGAGCAGCCAGAATGTTTTCCTGATATTACTTAAACCTCAGTTTTCCTGAACAAACATGGGTGTGTACTTTCCAATAGCAGTTACTGAACACCCTCTGGAGTAATCCCTTTCACCAAGTGTTTCCTCTCCCTGGACTGAGGTCAGGAGGACAATAGCCTGCCCACTGCTGGCCCAGTCAGTTAACTCAGCAACACCAGTAAATCAAACTACAGGCAGCATTCCTAGTGCCAAATCAACTGGTAAGTCTTCCCATTGAGCTTTGGGGAAGTCCAGTTTCATTTTAAATGCTAATTTGGCTATGTAATTTAAATTCATAATTAACATTAGTGGCATTATCAAACAGTAACAAAAATGTTATTTAATATAACCAATTATGATTTAGCAAAGACCAAAAATATATTCTCTTTGTACTTTCTCATTCGTTCTCATTCAGTGGAGCCAATAAGCTGGTCCTGATGCTCTTGCAATCACACAGAGATGAGGAAGGATTTTCTGCATCACTAGTTCATCTTCAAGGCTGCATATAATATAATGGTACAACTAGACTGAGTGGAGCTGATTGGATAACTCCCACATCAATCCAGCTAGCAGATGACTGATCTTGATTTTGCACACAATTTACAGTATACCTAACTACCCTATACTCACTGGATTTCTCTGAAGAATTTTTTTCAGTTTAATTGGGACAGTTTTCTAAATTTTGGCTTTCTTTGTTCTTTAAGTAACTACTTTCTGACTAAATTGACTTTGTTGCTGAACAATAGACTGTCCCTGAGAGTTATACACCTGTCCCCACCCAACTCATTGACTCGATAATTACTCAACTCCTGGAGAGCAGCAATCTGCTCACAGATGGCACCTCTCTATCCTCTCATGACAGCAACCTGCTCCTGGGTTACAATCAGTAGCACTTTAATGGGTCAATCAGAGACAATGCATTGATGTGAAAATTTGAATGACTTCCGTCTGTGGTCAAGAAAGCTGAAACCAGAAGTACAACTCTGTAAAATTACTCTGTGGCACGCAAAAGAACATGCTTGTTCCAGAGTCGACCTGGTGTTGTTCTTCCGGCTGTACACTTTTTCCCTGCAAGATACTTGGGATGCGTCCTTCCCACTTCCTTGTTAGCTTGGGATACATTTTGTCAAACAATGGATAATGTGTCAACCACTTTGGTACACATTTGTGCCACCTTTCATGGCCCTCTCCTGGGCAATATCTGTCCTCATTTTACCAGCATCTGAGCTTATGTTCACACAAACACATGTAGACAGAAAAGGCCATTCAATAAGAAGTGGGAGATGATCGAAGATACCCAAGATAGGTGCTTACCACAAAGTTCGACAGCTTCCTGCAGTTTGAATGCTGCAAGGCTCTAGGTTATCCAATTACCCATAAAGTCCTCTCTTCCAATATGGCAAGGCTCTGAGCCAGAGAGAATCCTCCTCCTTTTTAAAGTGCAAGCCTGTGATACCCCACAACCTTTTCCTCAAACATCAAGGAGAAGCATTTTATCAGTTCATCAGTTACATTCTTATTGACCTACATGCATGGATGCGTGTCCGATTGGAATACCTTCTTCTGAGATGCTAAAATGACATCAAATGGAAACAATAATCATTTGCCGGACAACCTGCTAAGATATTGGCAGATTTTTGGATATTTGTTTTGATACCATCTTAAAACCCAGGCATTTTCATGGTCCAGGTTACAAATTTAAATTAATCTTTGTCTGCTTCCAAGTGTCTTTCTGACTAAAGGAATTTTAGGAGGTGGTTCAAAAGATGTTATGGGACTCTCTGTGACAATGCTATGCATTTCAAAATAGCATCTTGCAAATAGAAGCCCAGAGGGCAAGTTCTGGTACATGATAACAATAAGGATGGGAGTGCACTGGTCAGTATGGATATAGTGGGCTGAATGGTTTGTTTTATGCTATATGATCCTATATGAGGAGTTTTCGCCACACTTGGCAATCAGATGATGCGAGTACACTGTACTGCAATTTCAGGAGGTGGAGAAGAAAAACTGACCTATTACAACAGCAGCATGGATAAATGTAACAACTGACAAAGAGCTTCCAGCTTTTTGGCCTGAACCCGAGAGTAGGTGAGGACTAAAATTTCTGGGCTTTAACAAGTCGTTAAAACAAACATGCAAACATTTGCAATTACCTTAGTATGTTATCCTGTTATTGTTACTCCTTTAGGTCAATTTGGAAATCCAGAAATCTTCAGTGAATTTTGGAAAATGCTATTTTTACTCCAAATGCAGGGGCATTTAACCTTGCTGTAAATGTGACAATTAACAAATATCATGTCTAAAATGCACATAAAATAATAGGTGGGCACAAAAGAAACAACTTTCCTACTCATCCGGTTTTCTAAAAGAGGTCTTCAGCTTGCAAGGGAAATTTGATGCAAAGATACTAAAATTCATCAAAGATATAACCCTTGACACTATAAGAGAATTCTTTAGAAAGTTTTGACACTGATGTAATAAAGCGATTGAGGAATGAAGAGTCTTGTCTAATACAGGAACATTTCAAGGATGGCTTTAGAAAATATACGATTCTGTTATCCTCGGTGCCCAAGGCAAGCTGATCTCAAAGTGCAAGGTGGAACTTCACAGTGCCTGACATCAGTTAGAATGATATGGATCTCTGATGCCAATGCTTTGAAGTCTACATCTCTCTCGCAATCTAGGAAGCATCATCACAAATAGAGTCAAGGTTAGCCACTGGATCTGAGCTTGAGCACTGGAAAGGCAGCTTTAGGTGAAACTGTAAGAGACATGACCTTCTGGCAAGAAGCCAGGCTGAAGGCTCATTTGTTACTTACCTCAGGGATCGTACTTACACTAACTGTTTGTAAACCAACATCAAAACTTCAGGAAAACATCTGACAGTCTGCCATATAGCACTTGTGCAAGTGCATAAATTAAATACCGTACGGCATGGAACAGATTAACTAGTGACACTTTGAACACGGTGTGGCAGGAAGTTCAGAAGCCCTATGGTCTGGGGAAAGAAACTGTTTCCCATCCTGAGCGCTCTTGTTCTTATGCATCGAAGTCACCTATCTGATGGTAGAAAGTCAAAGAGGATGATGGATGGATGGGTGGGATCCTTAATAATGCTGTGTATGCAGCACTCCTGATAAATCAACACGTACAAACAAGCTGGAGGAACTCAGCTTGTTTGTATGTGTTGATTTGACCACAGCATTTGCAGTGTACTTTGTGTTTACTCCTGATAAATGTCCCTGATGGATGGTAGGAAGACTCTTATGATCAAAAAGCATCATATCACAGTACTATATTTTATATACAGATTTCTTGATGTTGAAATCTCTAAATGATATGACAAGTTCTCTGAATTATTAGGCCAGAAATTGTATTATTAATAGTGTTCTCCACCTGCAGATGACAGTGGTTAAAATGGAAAGAAATGATTGTTTAGAATGTCATGATTGGAGAAGTACAAATGTGAAGCTCTAATCAACAGTTTTTATGTTCACTAATTCGGGAAACCAGTTTGGGAATACAACCATGCTGAACCTCAGCACAGTTGGTATGTACGCTGTGGATCCCCTGTGAAAATACTGAAGGAATCCCTAGCAGCTGAGAACTGACAGAAATTGGCACAGAAGATGAACGTGGCAGTCAAGATGATGACACCCATGCAGTTCTGTGCCAATTCACCTGAGGAAATGTCTTGACAATATTGAGGGGTGTGAAGCCAGTAGAGCAGAGAGTAGCAAGGACAGAGTGATTTGAAAAGGATGAAAATATTGAAATCTGTGGACTAAGAACTAACTGAACTGATAGCGAATGTGATTTGGTGTCATATAGAATGTGACTAGCAGAATTCAGGAAACACTGCTCTGGAGGGTAGAAGACAGGGGTCTGGAAGGGAAAGAATGCTGAGGCAGATCACCCTGGCTTGTAAGAGGTGAAATAACTCCCATTCTAAAACACAACATCATGGGTTCACGATACCTCATTCCAGAGATTTCAACACATACTGCAGGATGGTGCAGAAATTAGAGCATGTTGCAGTCAGATGATCAGTCCTTACTGACACTCTGACTGCCCCCTCCCTGGTGGATGTAACGGATTGTCTTAACCAATAGCTAAAAGGAATTATTTGTCACTTATTTCACTGCTTTTTGTTGGAGCTTGCTGTGTGAAGGTTAGCTATCATGTTTTAGGTGTATGAGATGATGAGAGGCATTGATCGTGTGGATAATCAGAGGCTTTTTCCCAGGGCTGAAATGGCTAGCATGAGAGGGCACAGTTTTAAGGTGCTTTGAAGTAGGTACAAAGGAGATGTCAGGGTTAAGTTTTTTATGCAGAGAGTGGTGAGTGTGTGGAATCAGCTGCCGGTGACGGTGGTGGAGGCGGATACAATAGGGACTTTTAAGAGACTCCTGGACAGGTACATGGAGCTCAGAAAAATAGAGGGCTATAGGTAACCCCAGGTAATTTCTAAGGACACGTTCAGCACAACTTTGTGAACCGAAGGGCCTGTATTGTGCTGTAGGTTTTCTATGATTCTATGTTTCCTAACTTGGAGCAGTGAATGCATTTCAAAATGGGCTACAAAGCACTTTAGAAGATTCCAAAGTTAAAGACACTACAGAAATACAAGAACTGACTTCTTTCACCTCCCTATTTCTTGAGTTCCCCTTTTATTCAATTTTCTTCTGTCATGAAGTCATTAATTCCTTGGAGTGTTACAATCCTGAAAGTGAGTAATCAGAATCCAAAGCAATAAGAATCGCAGGGAGTTAATTGAATTGAATTGAATTGGCTTTATTTCTTACGTCCTTCACGTACATGAGGAGTAAAAATCTCTACGTTATGTCTCCATCTGAATGTGCAATCATAGTAATTTATAATAAATAGAACAATCAATGTAACACAGAGTACACTCAGGTCAGCGTGAGTTAATCAGTCTAATGGCCTGGTGGAAGAAGCTGTCCCGGAACCTGTTGGTCCTGGCTTTTATGCTGCAGTGCCATTTCCTGGATGGTAGCAACTGGAATAGATTGTGGTCGGGGTGACTCAGGTACCCAATGATCCTACGGGCCCTTTTCACACAGCTGTCCTTGTAAATGTCCTGAATCATGGGAAGTTCACAACTACAGATGCGCTGGGCTGTCCGCACCACTCTCTGCAGAGTCCTGTGATTGAAGGAAGTACAGTTCCCATACCAGGCAGTGATGCAGCCAGTCAGGATGCTCTCAATTGTGCCCCTGTAGAAAGTCCTTAGGATTTAGGGACCCATTCAAAACTTCCTCAACAATCTGAGGCGAAAGAAGCACTGTTGTGCTGTTTTCACCACACAGCTAAATTATAAGTATGCTCAAATCTGTCAAAGGTCAAGCAATGCAACATTAAAATGATTTGCACCACCTTTCCTTCCCTCTGAGTCCTTCAAGGGTAGATCTTTTTTTGAAGACCAGGGAAAGGATAAGGATTTGCAAAACACTTTCCATTCCTCTACACCTTACCTATTGCAAAAATGATCAAAGGATTTTAACTATCACTAACTGCTCCTTCAAGAGCACGTGACACAATCTGCGATCGTCTTCTTGTGGTTGCAGTCTCCGAAGGAAGTATCCCTCCTTGTGTCCAAGTGCACAGCTTGCTGAGAGTGGCTAGGAGGTGAAGGATGCAGCTGGTATGCCTGCCCTTCACAGGATGAGGCATTTTGTGTAAGATTTGGCACATCACGTTGGAACTGCAGTAAACATTGATTAGACTATACTTGTTCTGGTCACAACACTACAGGAAGAATATGGTAGGAATGGAGAGAGTGCTGAAGAGATTCAGAATGTTGTCTGGAGTATTAGGCTGTAATTATAAGGACAGATTGAAGAGGCTGGGTTTATTCACAGAGCGGGCTGAGAGGTGATCTAATAGGAAAGGGGAAAGTATATGTTAGATAGCCAGAATCATTTTTCCTGGGGTAGTCGAGTCTAAAATTGGAAAACACAAGCTTAAGGTGAGGGAGAGAATTTAGAAGAGACCCAAGGGGTAATAGTCCACGAAGAGGCTGATAGCTATCTGGAATGAGAAACCAGAGGAAAGGACAGAGGCAGATATATTTATAATCTTTAAAAGATACTCGAACCGGTAAATCGGATTAGCAGAGATGGGAATCACAGGCAGTATAGGGAGGTGGATCTAAATAGTCCATATTTTTGTGCTGTCCGATCCTATGATAGGTCCTGATATCCATGGGTCAGGTATCCAGATGGCATGGTGCCCTCCTCTGATGATGCCTTGTTGCCTAATGTCTAATCAAATTTATCCTTCCTCTACCTTTATCCGAGCACCACATGCATAATTACATATCAAACACTTACTGAACTAAAGAGCACATAGCAAGTACAGACTCAGTTTTCTTGCTATTCCCACTCAGGCCTCTTACCTCTTCTCCTCAGCTGCCTATCACTTCCCACCTGGTGCCCTTTCTCCCATGGTCCACTCTCCTCTCCTACCAGACTCATTCTTCTCCAGCCCGTTACCTTTTCCACCACCTGGCTTCACTGATCACCTTCTAACTACTCCTCCTTTCCCTCCCACCACCTTTTTATTCTTGCATCTTCCCCCTTCCTTCCCGGTCCTGAAGAAGGACCTCGGCCTGAAACATCCACTGTTTATTCATCTCTGTAGATGCTGCCTGACCTGCTGCGTTCCTCCTTCATTTTGCGTGTGCTGCTATGAAGACTTTAAGGTAGATTTTCTAATCTTGGTAAAATGCAGTCATTTGTAACAACTGAGGAAATTGATAAAGCTAATGAATTATTCAAACAAAAAGCATTAGCACCAAGTATCTCCAAATATCCAACAATGTTTAGATGTTACTTTTTAAAATAATATTTTATGATATTTATTTTATTTTGTGTGGTAACAGACACTCAGTGATTGTTATCTGGTAACAAGGAAAGCAAAGCAAAATAGGAACCACAGTTTAGCTTTGTTTAATTTTGTATGGTGGGAAAATGGCTCAAATATGTTTCATTTTGTCAGAATAACTTTTGAAATTTCTCCATGGGACAACAAATTGATTAAGTAAAATATACTGCCTGGAGATTGTAAGGTAAGCCCCAAGCCCATTTCACAAGAAGTTTGGAAGTTTAACATTGTGTAGCTATGAGTATTTGAGAGTTTACCATAAAAAAGGCAACCTTGTACACTATCCCCATAAGAAAGTCAGCTACTAGCTTGGGCCTTAGCCATGTCCATCTTTTTTGTTTTCTACATGGAAAACTTGTTCTGCTTCCTGTTCCTAGTCAACTTCAAAACCCTTTTCTCCTCCACAGGTATTGCTTAGCCTACTGGGTTCACCCAGCATCTGCAGTCCCTCATCTTTCCTTACAACATACATTCTTTATGGAGTCCATGATTTCGCCCTGTATTTAAGTATTTTACCTGTAGTACCTGAAAGGTTAGAATGCAGATTATTTTCTGATGAAGCTTTTAGATGTGAAAAAGAACAATGGTAGTAAATAGCTGAATTTTATTTATTGAAATACAGCATGGAACAGGTCCTGCTAGCCTTTGAGCCACTATCACTAGAGCTTACCTGCCATGGCCCTGTACCAACCAGCTCAAGCCAACACTTCCCAGCCTGCAGGATCTTCTGTGAGTGCACTACAAAACGTAGCTTCAACATACCTATGGGATTGCACTTAATAATTGCTCACCAGTGGGTTGTGCCATTTTTGTCAAAGGGACTTCTACTGTCCCACCACTGCCATGGCACAGTAGTTTTGTGCCATCGATTTCTCTGAATAACCCAAATGAATACACTTCCTATGCTCTTTGATGTGGGTTTACATCATGTATCCCATCTTGGGTCACCCAGAGTAATCAGTGGTAGTGGAGCATTGCATTCACAATGGCCATAGGATTGACTTCAACGGCACAAAACTACTGTACCACACCTTTGACCTCTAGGACCTCCTGGTAAAGAAGCCATTGAAATAGTACTAGAGGAAAAGCATTTTAACAAAGACAGTGGGCTCATTCTAGGTAAGAACTGGAATTTGATTGCAAACAAGGTGGGAGAACAGAAACCTGATTGGATGAGGACTAACCAATCAGGAGGGTCGGACTACAAGGGTATAAATACCACTGGACTAGACATGCCCAGGCATCATCTGGATGGCAGAGTTTGTTATAATCCCATCAGAGTCAGTTAGAATCAATACCTGAACCCCCGGTAGCCCAAGAAGAGCTTATTCGCCATATATGCCAGGAAAGCACAAGATACTTTTTCAATAAGTCTCTGTGTTAAATAACTCCATCTGAATTACCTCATCAATCAGTTCACACACCAACTGCTCCTCTAGCGCCTCACTTGAAATTGCATTTTTCACGTGTCTATAGCTTGACCACAAATTCCCTAGCTGTCCTTTCAGATCCAGTTATAAAGATGAGACCTTGGCTCTCAGATATCTGAAGGCACTGGGTTAAAATACCACAGCAAAGTTTTAACAATAACCTCATGATGCACTCGTATATTTTTCGGGGTGCTGATAAATTTCATGACGACTCAAATGCCTCCAGCCCTAAGGCCAGTAACTACATTACCTTTCTCCTGCCGGGGTTTTTCATAACTTCATTGTTTCTTCTCAGGAAGATCTTCAAGCATTGCATGCATAGAGCAAATGATTGAGACCTTGTGCTTTACGAGCTCACTGACTTATCTGTTATGTCCACTGGGTGCTTCCATCATTGTTCGGCCTATAGAACCCCATTGTCTATTGTTTTGCTCTTGACTAGTTCTTGCTATTTCGAGAAGTGACATCCCAAATTACTGACAATGCACTTCTTCTCTATTGTAGGTACAAACATAGGAGTTTATTTAGAGATACGGTTTGGAAATAGGCCCTTCCGGCCTAACGGGACTCCGGCACCCAATCGCACCCTTGTGACCAATTAGCCTAATAACTAGCCATACATCTTTAGAGAGTGGGGAAAAACTGGAGCTCCCAGAAGACATCCATGCAGTCATGGGCAGATCATACAAATTCTGTACACACAGTGGTGGAGCTGACCTCGGGTCACTGGTGCTGTAATAGGTCAGGTCACTTGTCTGAGTGCTGCTGGTACCATGTAAGCCAATACTACCTGTCGCATGGTCGGGTGCTCGGCGACTAAACCAGCTCCCTCACCGTGCTTGCCTGGTGAGGAAGGTGGCTAGACACTCTGCAGGATGAAAAACAAGACCTGTCGAAGGTGGATGAACCCTCTCGTAGGGTCAACGACCATCTAGCAAACACGTTCCGCGAAGCGTGGAAAGGGCATCCCTTGCATCGAAGTCTGGTCTGGCCGTTCGCTGCAACTGAACTTCCCCCGGCCGTTTTGGACCCCACCGTGCCAATGGATCCGGGAGGGAATGTTGAGAGAGTGGGTCTGGACCTATGCAACCCCCTGCTCACCTAAAATCCATTCACGCACACGCTGTTCCTTTCTGAGAAGTGGGGTATCCTAAAACACACCCCGGTCTGGATCGGCCTGTAGAGCCACTGCAGGACGCACATATCAAACCCCACTAACTGACTGAAAGGAACCACCATCATCGTCCTGTGGGATGGCTAGCCAGAGAAAATAGTGTTATGCTGATTGCTCTGCTTCGTGAAAGCCATTTATGTGAATGTTCTGTGATGCAATTACATCCTTCGTTATTCAGCAGTATTGAGCCTGTCAATTGTCAAGACTGCAGAGGAACTCCAAACCTCCAATGTGCCACCTCCATTGAAATAAACATCCTTTCTGCAAGCCTTCATCAGCTGTGTCACTACTTCCACAGAAGCTCCCGGTCTTTACTTCAGATTTCCAGCTTCTGCAGTACAGTACTGTATTCTACATTTATTTTTAAAAAGGAATTGGATTTACAGATAGGTAGGAGAACATGCAAACTTGTTTTACAAAGGGAAGGGTCAACATTGCAAATCATGGTGAAATATATATATATACAAGCAGGTAACATCTTAACAACATTATTATTTAACTCTCCCTACTTCCCAAAAAAGAGACAGCCAATACTTTAAAGGCAAACAATATTTGCTGAACTACTTATATTATTTGAATGTCTTAATATTAAGTAGATTTTCCAATTTCATGACATATACCAGTGATATTAAACCTGATTCTGATATTCCCTGGTTTAAAACTTAGACACATTGATATGTCAACATATTGTTAAGAGAACAAAACCTCTACAAATTAATTTTACTTTCCCAAGATTAAGTGGTAAAAGCTTACTTAGTTAACCTGTTATTCTCTAAAGTACACAACTACTTAACTCATTCCTTGTGTTCATCATAAATACATTCTGAAGTTTGACTGTTAGCATGTCAAATGTAATAGAAGCTTCTTTTTACTGTCAAAGTAATCAAAGGGAGGTTGAAAATGGGACCTCTGAACAGATGCTGCCCAATCAAAAACCTTAAAGGACAAGACTGTGTGGCCAGATGTTGGAATGACCTTCGGACTACGGAGCACGCTGATATGGCATTGATTTAGATGGTTGTTGGCAGGGGTTTTATTCCAGCAACAGGAAAAGCAGAAGGTAAAGAAAAATCCTTTTCTGGTGTTCCCTTCAAACAAAATTTAGAAGTACTGGTCGACAGGGCTGATATCTGTCAAAGATGTAGAACTCACCATGAAATCCTGCCAGTAGGTATCACATCAAAATGAATTACTTGACTGAACACAAACATCTTAAGGCTGTGCCAAGCTATGTCCCTTTCAACTTTGTAACAGCTGTATTTGTCGGAATACATATTTGAAATAATTAAAGTTAGGTCAATTCTCAAAAGGTGTTACAATCTTTGAAGACACTGGAGATGTAACTAATTGTACAATCACTGGTTATTTATAGTGAATGATATACATAGGCATATAGAAAGAGATTATATTTTGATTGCAGCTGCAATAACTGATGGATACAACATAATAATGTCAGGAGCAAAAGTCTGCGCATAATGCTCTACGCAGTTAAGTCAAATCATTTCTGAAATATCACTCTGTTCTTCTGTGAAAATTAACATGACGAAATATGGCTTTAGCCTGGAACACTCAATTTTTGGTGGGTGTTGCAATCATAATTCTCATGTACATCAAAAACACAATAAATCCTGAACAAAGAAAAGATCCTTGAGTTGACCAATGTACAGTATCAATTATCTGTTACAATACTTAATGCACATTTTGTCTTTTTTTGCTCCAAGAGCAATCCCATCTTCTCCAGGCTAACTTTAAAGCTTATCCCTGGAATCAATCCAGTCAATGGCTTCTAAATCCTTTCTGGAACCCTTACCTCCACCCTGAAGTGTGGACACCAGCTACTTTACAAATAATGTTCTGCAAAAATCCAGCAAATCTCCCTGCTTTTATATTCTAAGAACCAATTTACAAAGCTCAGCAAAGCACACTCTTTATGGTCTTCGCTTGTGACATGATGTGCCAGAGGGCAGCCAGAACTGGTGTTACCGAAAAGCAGTAAAATACAACAGAAGAAGATGGTGCCAACGATCCTCAAGACAGTTCACGAAGCAACTTTTTTCATTTCTGTTACGTCTTCTTTTCATTTCAAATGTAGTTCTGTTACAGTTGAATCTGTTATTGACATTATGGTGGTGTAACTTCAGGCCAATCAGATGATCTGACACGTTGCTATCTCCAAGAGGGTTTGATGAGGCTGCAATGAAAGATTGCAGCAGGATGGCCAGGAAGCTAGAATATGGGGCGTGAGCCCATGATCGGCTCCATCTCTCACCAATGACAACACTGAAGAAGATTGAAATCATCAAGATGCGTGTGAAGGCCAAGCAAGTGTTCAACGCAGTCTATCAGCCTCTCACTCACTGCTGCTGGAGGAGGGTGGCTGCGTGTGACATTCTCTCTCTCTCTCTCACTGCTCTTGAGGGAAGGGTCCCTGTGTTCAAACGTTCTCTCACTCCCTCAATGCTTTTGGAGGAGGGTACCACAGCAAGGTTTAATCACTACACTTTATAGATTTCGACTCTAATTCAGGTGTAGAATGTGCTACCTCTGGCTGCTACTTTTGAATCGGGGTGGCATGCAGATAATGAACACAGAGCTGAAGTGCAACATGCCTTCTAATTTTGTGTTTTGTATTCTGTGTTTTCACTTTTTTTAAAATTGCCATTTGCGTGATTGTTTTGTGTGTGGGGGGGTTGGGGAGTTTAATTTTTTTTAACATTTTCTTTGAATGGGTTGGTCCCATAGTTCTTTGTTTCCTGGCTGTCCTTGGGGAAGACGAATTTCAGGGCTGTATGCTTACATACTTTCATAATAATTATAGTTTGAATCTTTGAAAAGGTTGCCAGTCACATTATTAATTACACATATACATGTAATTCCTTCAATTTTACAAATCAGTAACTAGACACAACCATATCTACCTTCTAACTCAGGTCACTGTTAACGAAAATATAACTGACCTCCCATTATGTTATACACGGACAGCTTTCAGTTGCCACAGAGATTAGAGCTGACAAGTAGTTAGTCCAGAGCACGTAAACATATTCGAAAGACACCCAGTTTGTACTTGTATGACACTACAGTCTTAATTTGGCAATCAAGCACAAGATAGGTTGTTTGCTACGATTAAGGAGCTACTTTGTGAACAAAGGTAATATACTCACTGGAGTGGTAGGGTAATGAATAGCTGGAATTGTCTGCCCCAGACAATAGTGGGGGCGGGGGGGGGGGGGGGGAGTTATTTAAGGTGAAAATAGATAAACATTTGAAATACCAAAGAACTTAAAAATTGAGGAGGGCAGGAATCAGCTATATTCATAGCAAGATACGAGGCAGGCTTGTGGATCGACTCCTGCTTATATATTCATATGCTTATCGGATGAATGAGTTCCAATCTTACTGAAATATACACCAGCGTTGGTGGCACGAGAAGACAGATGCTAAGATGATGTTTCCCCATTACGGGGTCACTCTTTAAAGATAAAGATGGAGGAAATTTTTCCTCTCAAAGTGTGTGAATCTTCAGAACCATCTCTTCCAGAGAGTTGAGGGCAGTGAACGAGGTGGTTGTTGGCAATGACGTTATTACACATCTTGGAGACAGACAGTTTTGGGTTCACTAGGGAATCATACGAACCAGCAGGAAAGTGGAGCTAAGGCCACGATCTCATTGAAAGGCTTCATGCCTGCTATCACTGAAACACACTGGGGGGTTGGAGTTCCTTTGCAGGCTCAATACTGAAGAGGAACTTTGCTACCAAAGGATATAATTGCATCACATAGCATTCACATACATTGTCTTTACTTTAAATGTGAATTATAGTATAAACCTTGACAATATCATTAGTTTTGTAGACAAGAAGGAGATCCAAATCTAAGGTTAATGCATTCAGTCAAAACATACTTCAGTGCTCTTGCCTTCTAACGTCCTTGCTCTGTCTGTCAGGTTCTTTCTGGGTTATGACAACACTTATTTATGAAGAAGATTATCACTTCCGTACCTCGTAATGTATGTTTTCTACTTATGGTAATTACTCACATTGATAAACTTTTGCTATCTCCTGTACATTCCGCAACTGGTTCAATGAAAGATTTACCATCTTTGCCAAAACCATGAGTTTAAAATCAGCAATTTTTAAAAATATATATACCAAGATAGCTTTGAATACTGTCATTCTGAATGGCCTATTCTTGAATTAATGGTTTGCTGATGAGCATCCAAAATTCATTGTTCAAAGCATATCTATTATCAACTATGTAACAGTATACGACCCTGAAATCCATCTTCCCCACAGTCTCCAAATGGAGAAGAACCTTGGAACCAACCAGTTCAAAGAAAAACATCAAACAAAAAGACTGTGCAAATGGCAAAAAAAAAATCACCAAAAACACAAATTCAAAAGGCATATTTCAGTTCAGCTCAGCTCAGCTCAGTGTTCATTATCTGCGGGCTGTCCCGATTCAAAAATTGCCCAAAAGTAGTAACAAAAAAGAAGCCAGCGACTAGAGACTAGAACACATCATAAACCTGATTTAGATTCCAAATCAACAATCTGAATCAATTAAACCTTGCTCTGGCACCATCCCCGACAGCATCGAGGGAGAGAGATCACTCGGAAGCAGTGAGCAAGGGGCTGGTGGTCAGTGCTGAATAATCGTTTGCCCTCCGCACCTGCCTCAAATATTTCAATCTTTCTCGACACTTTAATCGGTGAGATCAGTAGGAGATGGGAGTCGATCATGGCCTTCCTGAAAAAGTTTCCTGGTTTTTTCTACCATTTTCTAGCAGGCTGTACAGGTGTCCACCCCCCCTTTACAAAGGTGGAGTGTTCCGATGAAACCTTTCTTAAGCCGAAGTGGCGTAAAACGAAGAACCATTCATTTATATGGGAAAAATTTTCGTAAAAGTGAAAATCCTCTTTGTAATGCAAAAACAGGTTATGAATGTAGGTCTTTTTATAACAGCGAAGTGGCGTAAAGTGAACATTCGTAAAGCGGGGGACGTCTGTATAGTATATCATATCATATATAGTTCATGTTGCTTTTCTCAACTATTCATTAAATCAGATGCATAAACATTTATAGCATGAAAACTGCAGATGCTGGAAAACTGAAATTTAATAAAAAATTGTAAGAAGCACAGATTGATGACCTGTATCACTCCACAGATAGTACCTGGCCTACTGAATAGTTCTGATATTTTTAACAACAGCCTGCCTGTGCCAACTCTTTGTTAAAGCAGAACAGTAGTAAAACAAAACTATACTGACTCAACTGCTCCACTTCCCCTGCTGTATCCTCTGCTCCAACTATTTACTCTGTCCAAACTACACTCAGAAAACCCAATCGTCTGAAACTTTTCTATGATTCCATGAAATGATGAAATTCCCTGTGCAAAATTCCTGTTGCGAGCACAGAGTGGTGGTGGGTAAATTAGAGCACACTGTCCTAAGAGTAACATCAAACCTGCAAGAGTCCAGTAAAGATAAACTACCCTGGATTGGGACTCCTATAAGTATTCATCTGATCCTTCCAGGTCTTCCCCCCCTCTGCCCAGTTTCCCATCCCCAGTTCTGTACTGACATCCTCCTAACACAGCTTCCAATACCTCTCCTATTGTCGTTCTCCTTCTCACATCCCCAAACAACCCCAATCTGACTCGCCATTCTGCCTAGGTGCCCACTTCAGTAATCTCCAACCATCTTGCCCCAAGCAGCATTCATTCCAACACAACTGACCAAGCAGCCCTCTATAGTCACTTACCTTCTTCCCAGCCTGACCCGGTCCCTGAACTGCCAGCGCCTTTCTCACAGAGCCCCAAACCATGAACTAGTTCCCATGCCAGGCTGCTCTTTATCGTGGTGGACTCATGACTAAGAAGATTGCTAGTGTGCCACAGCTACGGCCACCCAGTGCTCCAATTGTGTGCACCAGAGTTTCTGAGTGATTAAACCTGGGTGAAGCTCGGCACTTGTCAAAACCAGTATCTGTCTAGCACGTTGCAGACTGTTGAAAATTGACAGTAGAGGATGTTTAAATAGATTAAGCCCCAGGAGAAAAGCAAAACAGATAGAAAATGTGTGGCTCCAAAATACATCAGAGCAACTTCACGCCAGAATGGGAGAGAAAAGAATAATTGTTCTTTTTTCATAGTTCAGTGCAGCTCTGTAGGTGATGAATCTAAATAATCAGTAAAATAAATATAAAGTAATACTAAGTATAAATTAGATAGCACTATTGCTCGTCATCTATATCAGCGATCTGGGTGATGATGTGGTTAACTGGATCAGCACATTTGCAGATGACACTGAGATTGGGGGTGTAGTGATCTGCGAGGAAAGTTATCATGGCTTGCACAGGGATCTGGATCAACTGGAAAAATGGGCTGAAAAATGGCGGATGAAATTTAACGCAGACAAGTGCAACGTGTTGCACTTCAGTAGGACCAACCAGGGTAGATTTTACACAGTGAGTGGTAGGGCACTGAGGAGTCTGGTAGAACAAAGTGATCTGGGAATACAGGTCCACAATTCACTGAATGTCATCTCAAAGGTAGATACGGTCATAAGTCAAGTCAAGTCAACTTTTATTGTCATTTCGACCATAACTGCTGGTACAATGCATAGTAAAAATGAGACAACATTTTTCAGGACCATGACACAGTACAAAAACTAGACCAAACTGCATAATAAAAAAAGCACAACACAGAGAAAGCTATACTAGAGTACAGACCTACACTGGACTGCATTAAGTGCACAAAAACAGTGCAGGTATTACAATAAATAATAAACAGGACAGTAGGGCAAGGTGTCAGTCCAGGCCTCGGGTACTGAGGGGTCTGATAGCTTGAGGGAAGAAACTGTTACATGGTCTGGTCGTGAGAGCAGAAAAGGCTCTGAAGCATTTTCCCAGATGGCAGGAGGGAGAAGAGATTGTATGAGGTGTGTGTGGGGTCCTTCATAATGCTGTTTCCTTTGCGGATGCAACATGTAGTGTAAATGTCTGTGATGGCAGGAAGAGAGACCCCAATGATCTTCTCAGCTGACCTCACTATCCACTGCAGGGTCTTGCGAACCGAGATGGAGCAATTTCCAAACCAGGCAGTGATGCAGCTGCTCAGGATGCTCTCAATACAATCCCTGTAGAATGTGATGAGGATGGGGGGGTGGGAGATGGACTCTCCTCAGCCTTCACAAGGTATACAAAATTATGAGGTGTGTAGAGAGAGTAAATGCAAGTAGGCTTTTTCCACTGAAGTTGGTTGGGACTACAGCAGAGGTCATGGGTTAAGAGTGAAAGGTGAAAAGTTCAAGGGGAACATGAAGGGAAACTCTTCACTCAGAAGGTCATGCCAATGTGGAACGAGCTCCAAGCGCAGCAGAGCATGCGAGCTCGATTTCAAAGTTTAAGCGAAGCTTGGATAGGTACATGCATGGTAGGGGTATGGAGGATAATGGTCCCAGTGCAGGTCAATGGGAGGTGGTCAGTTAAATGGTTTCAGCAAGGACTGGATGGGCCGAAGGGCCTGTTCTGTGCAGTACTTTTATATGACTCTATGACTATGAAAAACATCAATGATGATTGTAAGGAACAACTAAGCTGTGCCCATTTGACCTAATGCAGGAAAGGTAAATCTTGTCCTGCCATGACTTCTGCAATCAGCCGAACTCTAACATCACTGCTGATCTGGGCATCACCACAAGCTTCATTTCCACGATTGGCCTGCACACATCTAAAGTAGTTATGACTGATTAAAGCCAACCTAGTCCACTGAAAGGGGAGCTGCCACATGGCTAGAACTGGTAAGTGGAACTCTGTCCAGAGGGCTTTGCAACCTACTCGTGTGTGGTAGAACAGAGCAGTCCAATTTTCAAACGCAGGACTCCACATCCTGGTAGATGCAGCATTGACAAGAGAAATATGATTTAATGGTAGGGTGGGAAATCCTTGAAGCTGGGAGGAAACAGCTGTCGACATCAGAACAAGGTGTGCTGTTCCAAAGAAATAAATGCTCATCAGTGGGCTTGAATGGGGAGCTTGAGAGCGAGTTACAATTTCCCATGAAGAATAAGACACCATCCACATTTTATTATGTAACAAATTCCAAAGTCACAGTAGTAAGTTACTGGGATACTATCTGCCCTGCACTTCCAATATTGTTATCCATTTTTAGCCATCTCTCCTTTATCTATTGCATCACATTTTTAGATGGGGCATTAGTACTGGCAACTCTAACAAACCAATGCCACTGATGGCGACCACACAGGGAGTTATCTTTATGTTGTGACCTCTGACGCAGATAAAAAAATAGATGCATAGCTACTACAGTTAGCATTTTATATGCTCCCATTTCCCTGACTTGCAACACAGTGTTTTCTCAAACTGAATTACTAATGCCTTATCAGTTGCCTTGCTCCATCAGTATAATTTAATGTTCAGCTAGTTCCTAAATGAATAAAGATTTTTTTTCCTTTACATTGTCTCATTCTGGAAGAAATTTAGACCACACTGTATTCTGAGTCCAAAGGCAAAGCCTGAGGTCGGCGAGTCCAAAGTTTGAAGCTCCTAGGCCATCAGGTCTGGAAGTTGGAGTCCCAGAGATGGCCGATTCTGCAGTTGGAGGCCCAGTTCTGTGTGGGTGGAGCGGTGGGAAAGGGGTTTGTTTAGTCATTGTTGCTGTGTGTCTAGTACGTTGGCTGCATGTTGTTCTGCTGAACATTGTGGGCAGTTTATCTTGGTGCTGAAATGTGTTGCAACACTTGCCCTATCACATCCTTAGATTGCATTGATCGTTAATGCAAATAACACCTTTCACTAAATTTCAATGTACATGTGATTAATTAGTAAATACAGTTAAGCTGCTCCAATCCCACTGACTAAAAGTGATTCTGAGTAAATGTAACTGTTTTTATTATTCCCAAGTACCTTCAGGAACAAGAGCAAACCATCAAACAACATACAAAAGTCTACTTCCAGATCTGACTGCTCGCTAACCTCAGGATTATTATCACCGACATGACAGAAAGCTTGTTATTTTGCAGCACCAGTGCAAGATGCAGAAACTGCTATAAGTTACAAAATAAATAAATAATGCAAAAGCTGAATAACAAGTCGGTGTTCAATGTCTATTCAGATATTTGATGGCAGAGGGGAAGAAGCTTAAAAAGGGTCTTACTCTGGAGAGAAGGAGGATGAGATGAGACATGACAGAGGTGTACAAGATATTAAGAGGAATAGACAGAGTGGACAGCCAGTGCCTCTTCCCCAGGACACCACTGCTCAGTACAAGAGGACATGGCTTTAAGGTAAGGGGAGGGAAGATCAAGGGGGATATTAGGAGAAGGTTTTTCACTCAGAGAGTGGTTGGTGTGTAGAATGCACTGCCTGAGTCAGTGGTGGAGGCAGATACACTAGTGAAGTTTAAGAGACTACTAGACAGGTATATGGAGGAATTTAAGGTGGGGGGGTTATATGGGAGGCAGGGTTTGAGGGTCGGCACAACATTGTGGGCCGAAGGGCCTGTAATGTGCTGTACTATTCTATGTTCTATGTTCTAAAACGTTGAGAGTGGATGCCCAAGCTCCGGTGCCTCCTCCACGATGGTAGTAATGTGGAGAGGCCGTGCTCTGGACAGTGAGGGCCCTTCATGACGGATGTCACCTTCCTGACGCACTGCCATCCACGGAGGGGATGGCTGTACCTGTAAATGAGCTGGCCGAGTCTGCAACCCTCTACAGTTTCTGTTGATCCTGTGCATTGGAATCTTCATACCATGCGATGATACAGCCATTGAGAATGCTCTCCACTACACATCTGTAGACGTTTGCAAGGGTCATTGGTCATATCCCAAATCTCTTCAAGCGCTTAATAAAATAGAGCCGCAAGTGTGATGTTTTTGCAACTGCATCAATGTGTTGGGCCCCGGACAGATCCTCTGAGATGCTGATATTCAGGAACTTGAAGCTGCTCACCCTTTCCACCAGTGACCCCTCAAGTAGGGGCTGGTCTGTGTTCTCCTGACTCTCTCTTCCAGAGGTCCACTATCAATTCCTTTGGCAGGTCGATGCTGAGTGCAAGATGGCTGCAGCACCACTCAGTCAACCAATCCATCTCAACCTTGCCTCTTTGTCGCCATCAAATTTTACCAACAGTGACATCGTTGGCAAAGAGAGAGATGATATTCAAGATGTGCCTAGGCAGTGCTGAGTGTAGAGGAGTACAGCAGAGGGCTAACCTTAGATCTGAGCCTATGTTTATTGTCAGCTTGGACGAAATGTTATTGCATCTCACAGATGTAGTATCAGAAGGGAAAGGATTTGCCTGGTGCAAACAAGAACCCCACATTAACTTGCTAACTCTTTTGGAATCCCAGCCCCAGTGAAGAGTACAGGTAAAAAGAAGTATAGAAAGAGCACAACACTGCATTGCAAGACTGGGAGTAAACTATACACTCTCTTGCATTATTGGCATTGGTATCTTGATGTCAAAGGAAGAGGAATAAAAAGAGATGGCACATTGAGTTTTATAGCCAAAATGGTTTTAGAATAAATGAACACTTCTCAGGTTTCCAGCCGGGTACAAGCATCGATTTTAATCAACATTTCCATGACAAACTCTGCCATCTTCATCAGGGATGATGCCTGGGCAATGGTATATATACCCCTGTCGTCCATCTCTCCTGACTGGATGAGGGCTAACCAATCAGGTTTCTGTGGCCCCACCTTTTTTATAATCGAATTCCAGATCTTACTTTGATCGAGACCTTCGTCTTTGTTTAAATTCTTTTCCTCTAGTTTTATTACTTTATCACTTTATTGTCGCTAAACAATTGATACTAGAGCATACAATCTTCACAGCAATATTTGATTCTGCGCTTCATGCTCCCTGGAGTACAAATTGATAATAAATATAATAAAAATTTAAAATTATAAATCATAAATAGAAAATAGAAAAGGGAAAGTAAGGTAGTGCAAAAAAAAGATTTATTACAATGGTTTATTACCAGGTGGTCCCAAAAATCATTGGCTCAGCACAGTGGTTTTGTGCTTTTGAAGTCAAGCGAATACAATATTCTGCTACTGCATATTTCTCTGGGTCATCCAAACGGATACACCTCCTGTGTTCCTTGATTCGTGTTTCCACCATGCTGCTCTGCATTCACAGGGAATCCTGTAAATGCCAGCCATTCTGAGTCCCACGTCATCTTTAACCCACGTAAACTGAGATTTCAGCTTCAATCAGAAATTCACTTTAGTCCTTAAAAGGACCGGCAGGAAAACCAGGAAACCCAACAATGAGGAGGAGCCCATTGCTACAGCCCGTCTTCCCTATATTTCCATGGTTTCTGGAAGGATCGCTAAGATCCTGAAGAAATACTAGAGTAATACCATCCACCAATACATAAGGAAGGTCAAATTGCATCTTATGTGGGTCAAAGATGAGCTGGGACTCAGGATGGATGGAATTTACAGGATTCCCTGTGAATGTGGAGCAGTGTATATCAATGAGATGGGACAGACATCAAGGAGCACAGGAGGTGTATCTGTTTGGGTTACCTGGAGAAATCAGCATAGCAGAACATTAAATTTGCAATTGCCGTAGGATTGACTTCAATGGCACAAAACCTCTGTGCTGCACCAATGGCTTTTGGACCTCCTGGTGAAGGAAGCCATTGAAATAAAAGTAGGGGAAAAGAATTTTAACAAAGGCAAAGTCCCCCTCTAAGTAAAAACTCAAATTTGAATGTAAACAAGGTGGGACAGCAGCAACCTGATTAGATGAGGACTAACCAATCAGGAGAGACACACTACAGTGGTATAAACATGACTGGACTAGACACCCCCAGGCATCATCCCAGAAGGCGCCGGCAGAGTTTGTCGTCGAAACATCGGTTAAAATCAATACCTATACCCAGCTGGAGGCCTGAGAAGAGTATATTAATTATATACACCAGGAAAGCACTAGATCCTGGTTTTAGTATGGCTTAAATTATCCAAGATCTTTACTACGTTTGGGAATATAAAACAGCTTGTAGCATACTTCAGGAGAATGAATCTATTCAAGAGTTTATCTCATTAGCAATCCCTCGCTATTACTTAACAGTGCAAAGATCTTTTGAGTCCCTGGAGTCCCTAGTTTTTGACTCCTCAGAGTTTCATTCAACTCAAAGACTGCCTGAATTTTAATCACTCCTTTTGCCATTCCAACTATCTGTTTATTTAATGTTCACAACAGCAGTCACACCTCAAGGAATAAATGTAAATCTGTTATAAAATCAATATCACAAACGTCATGTTGCAGTCATTTAATTGTCTTACATGTTCATTCATAACTTTATCAAGATTAACTTTTAATTGCAAGCACCTGGTATGAGCCCAGCCCATTGGGAAAAGACATACTGGAAACCACTGAGCCCATGATCTTCCTTCTATTAAAGCCAAAGCATCTGCCCGTTTCAGAATTTTAAATCAATTTATTTAAAGTGACAGCTGGAAGACAATGAGCACAACTTACAATGGTCGTAAAGATTCTCGGAAGCTGCCAGCCTTAATAAAACCATTTGGAGTTTCTCTGCCCTCTCCCCACCCCACCCCACCTCAATGAACAGGTTGGCATTTCACTGAGTCATAGGGATAAAGAGCACAAAGTCCACACTTACAATCAACTGTCCATTTACCTAATCCCTTCTGTATTCTCACATCATTTCATTAATGCTCCCTGATCATACCACTTACCTACATACTAGGGTGAGTCTACAGTAGCCTGTAGACTACTGTACAGGCTGTACTGTACTGTACATCCCACCCATATCATGTTGCATCATGGGAGAAGACAGGAGGAAAAAGTCCGAGGAACAACCACAAACTTAACAAGGACAATATCGGAGTCAGAACTCTACACAGGACACTGGACCCGTGAGACAGTTGTTCAACATCTGTGCTGTTCATCAGTAAAAAATTTAATAGCCAAAAAAAAGCATAAAAAATTACTATGGGTCCCCATACAAATGCATGGTGCAAACCTTTCTAATTCGATTAATTTAATCACATCAATTCTATTATTATGATTAAAGAGGCACAAAAATATAGCAACTACGATTCTTTAGATGAATATTTTAAATCTATTTGATTGAAAGAAATACCATAACAAAGGAACTTTGGCTTTTGATTCTCTTAAAGTCGAATGACTGGGGCTGGGTTTTCAATTAGCTAGAAGGAATCTTTTACAATGCTGGTTATTCCTTCAGAGTAGCTTGAAACAAACTAGGTGGCAAATTAAAATCAGCAAGTGAATCTACCGTTGTTTACAAGAACGTGATGCAGGGTAGATCTAGGAATAGCAACAGAGAAATATTTCACAACTTTATAGGAACGCTATTGCATAACCACCCATTACAGTGTTTGTGACGATAGATCAAAATGTGCCATAAAGTACAGTCTAGTAACATCTTCCTCAATAAAAACCTATTCTTTGCAAAGTCCTCAGAGAATTTCACAATTGTTTATATTCTTCCTCATCCTGCAAACTTATACTTTTGGACACAAAATTAACAAATGGGATGAATTTCAGTATTTAGCAGATGATTCCTGCACTGTTGAGAAAATGCAGCAGTCACACTAAACACCGCACAACATTGGATAAGGAGTGAAAACAACTGATCATGTCAGCAGCCACAATTTGTTTGTAGTTCAAGTTTATTGTCATTCAACTGCACAGATGTATAACACCAATGAAACAATGTTCCTCCAGACCAAGGTGCACAACACAGCAAATACAACTCGCACACATAACGCATGAAGCAATATTACCGCAAATAGATTAACAAATAAGCTGCAGTTAGTACAGCTAATCAGCTGATATTGCATACCATTCCTATGCTTTCTTGAAAAGGAACACAAGTGGCACAACAAGAAATTGATGGAGGAAGTATTCTTGACAGCCACTAGTAATGCTGTCGCAAGGAAAAATGCACGCTTGCAGCAGCATCACTTATCTACAACTGACCCCACGCTGATGTGAAGGTTGTAAAAAACCAAGTCTCTCACATGTCACCAGAGACGTATAACAGAGAACATAGATGTTTGGAACTTATGTCTGATCTTCCTGACCTTTAATTTTTCACCTTGCACTCCAGGTGTTAAGCACATGATGCTTAACAGGCAGCTACAATTGATACTATTGGATGCTCAGGATGAGCAACAATTTCTTCCCCCAGGCCATTAGGCTTCTGAATGTCCGGCTGCATCATATTCGAAGTGTCACTGGTTACTCTGTTCCAGTGCAATATTTAATATTAATGCACTTTGGTTTGTTATTTATGTGTGATTCGTCTGTAGATTTTATCCTTACCTTGACAATGTGTTATGTGTGCTTCACACCTTGGTTCAAAAAAATGTCTCATTTCTATACACAGCTTATGGTTAAATGTTACATACATGTATATAGTTAAATTACAATAAACTCGACTGTCCACCATTCATTTACATTTAAAGAGCTTCAAACATTAATTACATCAGCTTTTTTAACCCCAGTTATTTCTGTTCAACATTAGGTACAAATGTTAACATTGCTGTGAATTAGTTGATTCCTTCTTTCTTCCCCCAAGCTACCAGACTCCTCAATACCCAGAGCCTGGAGTCCAGTTTATTATTTATTGTAATGCCTGCACTGTTTTGTGCACTTTATGCAGTCCTGGGTAGGTCTGTAGTCTAATGTAGCTTTTTTTCTCTGTGTTGTTTTTTACATAGTTCAGTCTAGTTTTTTGTACTGTGTCATGTAACACCATGATCCTGAAAAACATTGTCTGGTTTTTACTATGTACTGTACCAGCAGTTATGGTCAAAATGACAATAAAAGTGACTTGACTTGATATTTGGCCGTATTAGTTGTCTGCACTAGTTGCAAAGGAAGCTTTGTTGCCTGATATGAGCTCCCTGCACAATAGTAAGTTGGGATCATGAGCCAGGCTTTTTCCACTGATAACTGACAACTAAATTGTTCAAAGCATTAGCACTTTATGAAAAGCTAGAATTCATAACAAATGCTGTAGTAAAGTGAGGGATTTTATGATTTGCAAACCAAATTTGAGTGAGCTGTCTTACACAAATTGTACAAACAAATATACTTCAGAGTAAAAGTCTACATACATAAATGTAATGATCCGTCCAACTCGACCCATTCCACCAAACATTAAGGAATTGAGCACTGAATTGATAAAGGCAAACATGGTTACCTCTAGAAATGTCATTAAACTAACTCATTAGCAAACACTGTTTGTAGTCTGTCAGAACAAAATGAAACTTCTTTTCTTAATCTCAAGAAAACACACTGTACAAAGAATAATGAAAATAAACAAATACTTTATTTAATTAGCAGAAAAGAACAAACATGTTCTTCAAAATTATCTTTCTAAGTTCACAGTAAATTATTTCTGATATATGGCAAAGGTAATTGAGGATATGCATCAACATTCAACACAAAGATTAGTTCAACAATTGGTGAAACAAAAACTGAAATTTGAACAACAGTTTACTTATTTTCATCTCAAAATACAGATCCTCAACACTGCACTGAAAGGTCATTTAGGCACATTGTTTAAGTCCTAATGCAGGGGACTGGCGCAGATGTACAAACATGACAAATGAAATATTGTATTTTAGACCATAAGACAAAGGAGCAGAATTAGGCCATTTGGCCCATCGAGTCTGCTTCACCCTGAAATATTAACTCTACTTCTGTTCCCAGGAACGCTGCCTGATCTACTGAGTACTCCAACGATCAGTGTGCTATTCCAATGAGGCACTAACTTTTCAGTTACTGTTGCAAGTATAAATCAGGCTGGTAACATGATCCTGTACACTTTCTCCAAGACTTAGGCAGGCATCGCGTAGTAGAAATTAAGTAATGAACCTCTGCTGAGTGAAAAACATGATCTGAACTTTTTTTTAAACTGTAACTTCCAGCCTGCAGTTATAACACAATTTCTCATCCAAAGCCACTTTAATGCCTCTCCTGTGAAACTAACTGATATATATGAAGTTACCATTCTGTAAAGGAATGGTCCGAATAGTAGTGACAAATCTGGTTCCTATATTATTTGAAAAGATCAGCAGTTACTTGGGGAGTGATTTGGAGCTGTGCTCAGTATTAAATGTGGCTGAAGCCATTTGCTTTATGTCTCAAGTGGTGGCAGCTTTCACAGACTAAAGCCAAGTCCCAAGTGCAAGGCTGCTTTCTGCAAATTGCAAAGTGTTCTCGGGGTTTCCTGCAGGATGAGGAGCAGGAGGAGGAAGGCAAGGTTTCATTTACAGAAACTGGAGGAAGTGAGAGCAGCAGAGTACGGTGTTCGGGAAACTATGCTCTGATCAGGCAATTTAGGCAGCACAAAACTTCTGGGAGAGTCACATGTGCTGACATAAAATAGGCTGGCAAAACGGTTAAATATGATAGAGAACAATCTATCTACATAAAATAAAGAGAAGCTATTAATCAGAGTTAAATAAGAACTTAGAATTTCCCCAGAATGGACAGCCTGCTCTACAAATTCCAGTTCATGCTCAGGTCTCATTGTCCTTCAACCATATACAGCCAAGCGAAACAGTACCGTCAGTCACAGATAGCACACAGTTAGAAAAAAATTATTATAAAGTAATACTGAAGCCCAAGTCCCCAAGTGTCATGGCCTGTCAACTGGTGGTGCATGGATGCTGTCCTGAAGTCATGTTTTTGCAAGAACAGCCCCCAGCAGTTACTCATCTTCTGCAGTGTAGCCGCAGACCAACGCAATCCAGCGTGTCTCCCCAGGAGTGAACACCAGGCAGCAGCAAACGGAGGGCCCGGGCCTCAAACCGGTGTGGAATCCAGTGGCATGCAGGCAGCTCCGGGGCCTCCTTCGCTGACAGCAACAGGAGGAGACCCAGAGGCATATGGGCCATGTTCGTGCAACAACCAAGGCAACGGCGACTCCTTTGCTTGCCTCTTTGGAAACAGCTCTATTTCCATCTTTAATATCTCTATTTTCCCCTTCCAGGGTTCTTTTGAAGACCCTGACCTGGAGTTACACACTGACTTTGGTTCTTTGCAGGAATGGGACCCACTCTCGGGGTGTCACAACTGGCCGTTATCCAAGACGCCAACAACGCGGCCTAGGATCTTGGGGCTCTGGAGACTGGCGGATCGAAGGTTGGTGTCCTGGACAGGGTTGTCATGGGAGTTGGAAGATCTTTGGCTGTGTGCCCAGAGACCTGAGATCTTCGGGCAGAGCTCAGAAAAAGTGATGCCACAGACTTTTAATATCGCAAACCAGCAAGTTGCTTGTTATGTCTCCCCTCTTGCTGTGAAATGGACACATCTGTCTCCCTTATTAGGGAGAGAGAGAACCTGTGGTATGTCGAATACTGGCTGAAGGAGTAGTCTTTGGGGTACTACAAGTCTGTGTCTTTGCTGTTGCTGCACATTCGAGTGCTCAGTGGCGGGTGCCGATGCTTTTTTCTTGCCGGTGGTGGGAGAGGGGATCATTGCCTGCTGCCGCTACCGCTTACGCGCGGGAGGGAGGAGAACTGGGGGGGGAGGGGGAACTTCAGGGTTCTAGCATTTAATTGTCATTCATTGTTTGGGGGCACTCCTCTGTTTTCGTGGATGGTTGTGAAGAAAAAGCATTTCTGGATGTAAATTGTATACATCTCTCCGACATTAAATGTACCTTTGAAACGTAGCTCCATCACTGCCGGGTTCTCCAATAAACCAGTGAATCAGCCTCACAGTACTCTGCATCACCAATATCCGCCAGGGTCTCGTGGACACAAGAAAAATCTCTAAACCAATCATTTCCACTACTGGTTGGATTGTGCACTGCCTTCAACGCCTTCTCCCTGGATGCCTGAAGCAGACAACAACACACTACGCAGCAAGTCCAGCTGTATTGCTACCCAGCAGCTTGCTAGTGGGGAGACCCGCCGTACTTGATGTTCCTAATATCCAACGGTGCCTTGCAATCGTACAAAAGACATGACGGACAAACAATTGCACCTTTATTTCGAACCAGAGAAGCTGCAGCGACCAAGCGTGCCACAGTCTTACTGGACATCCTAGGCCTACGTTTATTTGGAGAGGAAATAATTCCTTACTTCCAGGTTACCTGGTCCACAAAGCTGGCAAAGGCCTGATCAACAAGGCCCTCTTGTCAGAAATACTTGGTTAAAAAGGCCTATGGCTTACCAGCTGTCAAAACTGTCATATGGTGAATGTTTATGCAGATCTCAGATATTCAAAAAAAAGGTCAAAATAATCTTGAAGCAATTTGTTAACACTACTGACAAAGAAATGTGAATATCTAAGAATTAGTACAGTGAATATGAGCTGTGGGTTCAGTACGCAGAATTGCAGGTAAGTTGGTGGTCTGCTGGTAGACACCAGGAGCAGGCCACCTTCAGAGTGCAGATGGATGACAAATTTAGTACTAAATCCTGAACTTCTTAAGGCAATGGGAAATACATCGAAGCTTAGAGAACATCTATTAAGTAACAATCACAAAAGAGCTAGGTTTAAGAAAACATGGCTAATAATAAGCAGGATTGCATTGTTGTAAGAGCAATGCAGTCATTAGTATTTTAGCAACGTTTTACCTTGAATGCCCTTTTAGCAAAACTCTAATTATTGTTTTAAGCATCAACATTTACTCGTGGGTGCATGCCCGGCTTGCTTGAAAGAGAATCACCAGAATAATGTGAATCAAAATCACACACATCATTTTCACAGAATTCCTCTTAGGGGAATGTAAGTATATGAAGACTCTCCTTTCTTTGTCTTAGACTAGATACCATTAATGACAAACCATTATCCAAGCAGTATCCTCTTCCTCTTCTGCCAACTACCTTTATTCCTCAGCTATGAAACGTTGGTGACACAGCGGTGGAAACTGCAGCAGTAGCAGTCTGCCCATTATGCTGCTGCAGGTATGAAGGTCCTCCATCTCTGTTCATACCACTGCACACAGATATAGGACGATTCTTCACTGCTGTTTCCGTAACAATTTTTTTGGACCATTCAGGGTTGCTAGCCCTGAACTGAACTCCTGAACCTGGAGGACCAAAGGACCACTCTTACTGGCCTCACCCTTCGACCTGATTGGCCTGTGTGACCCTACCAAGAGCTAAACCATAAGGCCCTGACTCCAGCCAACATAGCTCTCTGGGTCACTGAGGCACACAAGGCTCCAAATCCTACAAGGCTGTGGCTCTCTTGAATGGTGGAAACTGGAAGCAATTTCAAACTCCTGGGAGTGCTCATTACACACAACCTCTCATGGTCCAAGAACACATGGTGAGACACTTGGGAGTGTGGAGGATCAGAGGGATCTTGGATCCATGCCCACAGGACACTCAAAGCTGCTGCACACGTTGACAGTGTTGTTAAGAAGGCGAATGGTGTGTTGGCCTACATCAACTGTGGGATTGAGTTCAAGAGCCGTGAGGTAATGTTACAGCTATACAAGAACTTAGTTAGCCCCAACTTGGGGCTCAGTTCTGGTCAGTTCATTACAGGAAGGATGTGGATACTATAGAGAGAGTGTAGAGGAGATTTAGAAGGATATTACATGGATTGGAGAGCATGCCTTATGAGAATAGGCTGAGTGAACTCAGTCTTTTCTCCTTGGAATGATGGAGGATGACAGGCAACCTGATTTTGGTGTATAAGGTGATGAGAGGCATTAATTGTGTAGATATCCAGAGGCTTTTTCCCAGGGCTGAAATGGCTAACACGAGGAGGCATAGTTTTAAGGTGCTTGGAAGTAGGTACAAGGGGATGTCAGAGGTAAGTTCTTCACACAGAGAGTGGTGGGTGCATGGAATGGGCTGCCAGTGACAGTCATAGAGGCGGATACAATGGGGTTTTTTAAGAGACTCTTAGATAGGTACATGGAGCTTAGAGAAATAGAGGACTATGCAGTAGGGAAATGCTAGGCAACTTCTAGAGTAGGTTACATGGCTGGCACAACATTGTGGGCTGAAGTGTATTAATCTATGTATGGGCTAATATGCTATAGATTTCTATGATTTTATGAAAACATCCTACACAACCAATAAAGCTTTCCAATGCCTCTACTTTCTGAGAAGGCTGAAGAGAGCTGGAATACACACATCATTCTTGATGCACAGTGGAAAGAATCTTAAAAAGCTGCTTCACTGCTTGGTATGGAAATCGTATTGTGGTGGACAGGAAGGTGCTACCATGAACTGTCCAGTGCATCAGTGACACCAGCCTACCCACAATCAATTATACATCTCGAAAGGTCCTGGATAAGGGACAGTTACATAAGGATCCCACACACCCTGCTTGTGGACTGTTTGTCCCATTCCCATCAGGGAGGAGGCTACATAGCGTCCATGCCAGGACCACCAGACTCAAAAACAGTTACTTTCTCCAAGCAGTGAGGCTGATCAACACCTCCACTGCTACTTTATTATTTCCTATCAGTCGCCTTATGTACAGCCGAGTGACACTTTATGGCCATACAATTAATCTATGTATACAAGTTATCAATCTATGAACATAATCAATCTATGTGTACAATTTATCTTACGTAGTTATTACGTTTTTTATGGTATTGTGTTCTTTACATTGTTTTTTTCTGCTGCATGTCATTGTAAAGTATCTTTTCAACTGAATTGTATTTAGTATTCATTTAGTATCATTCATCACATTTAGTATCATTTGTCTCATTTGGTATCATTTTAATTGATGTGTAGATGATACCTTGATTCAGCTTAGTGATAGAAAAACTTAGCACAGAATTATGAGAAATTTAACAACAAAAAGGAGACTTTTTCCCTCCCCCTCCCCTCTTCTTCTATTCCCCACTCTGGTCTCTTACCTGTTTATCACCTCACCTTAGTGAGGTCTCCTTCCGTTTCTCTTCTTGTCAACTCTCCTCTCCTATCAAATTCCTTCCTCTCTAGCCCTTCACCTTTCTCATCCACCTGGTTTCACCTCTCAGCTTCTAGCTATCCTCCTTCCCTACTGCCCACCTTTTTACTCTGGTGTCTTCCCCCTTCCTTTCCATAGAGAAGTACTGCACAGAAACAGGCCCTTCAGCCCATCTAGTCCATGCTGTACTGCCTACTCCCATTGACCGGAACCCTCCATATTCCTACTATCCATGCACCTATCCAACCTTCTCCTAAACATTGAATCAAGCTCTCATGACCCTCTGAGTGAAAAGTTTCCCCTCATTTTCCCTTTAAACTTCCCATCTTTCACTCTTAACCCATAACCTCTGATTGTAGACCCACTCAGTCTCAGTGTAAAAAGCCTGCTTGCATTTACCCTTTCTATACCCCAACAACTTTGTATCCCTCTATTAAATCTTCTATGTCCTAAAGACTACAGTCCTAACCTACTCAACCTTCCCTTATAACTCAGTTCTTCCAGACACAGCATCATCCTTGTAAATTTTCTCTGTATTCTTTCAACCTTGGTTACATCTTTCCTCCAGATAGGTGAGCAAAGCTGCACACAATAAACTTAATTAGGCCTCACCAACATTTTATACAATGCCAGCATCACATCTCTTCTTCTGTATTCAAAACATTGATTCAATAAGGCAAATGTATCAAAAGCTTTCTTTATGACCCTAACTAGCTGTGACACCACTTTCAACAAATTATGTGCCTGTATTCCCAGATCCTTTTGCTCTACCGCACCCCTCAGTGCCCTACCACTCACTGTGTAAAGCCTACCCTGGTTGGTCCTATCAAAGTTCGAAACCTCGCACTTCTCTGCATTAAATTCCATCTGCCTGTTTTCAGCCTAAAGAAGGGTCTCGGCCCGAAATGTCAACTGCTTGCTCGTTTGTATGGGTGCTGCCTGACCTGCTGAGTTCCAGCATTTCATGCATGTTGCTAAGGAGACTTTGTATTTGTTATATCGGGCAACCCTGTTATTCAGTGAAAATAAGTGGAAGGCACTTCAGATGATGCAAGATAAAGGGAGCAGAGATTTTGTTACAAAAAAATTGGAAGGCCAGTCATAAGTATACAGATATTAAGTATTCAGATGACAAAGGTTTAAAAAAAACCTAAGGTGGACCGAGATAGACATAGAAAGGACAAAAGTAAATGTTTCCATATATGCCTGGCACAATTTTAATTCACTTTTGATGGAGTGCTTGTCCAAAAAAGTACTGTTTTACTTGCAATAATATAACGCAGAGCAGAAAAAAACACTACTCCAGGAATGAAACCTTTTTGCAAGAAAGCAGCATCAAATCATTATGTTGTGATGTGCCAATCTTCTCATTTTTGCATTATTAAATCAGCCGATTCAATAATAAAACACCATCTACATTTGAGTAAACTGATGCAGATATTAACAACAGTCAGAACCACAACACTATCACCATCAACAAATTCCTAAACTGGGGAATTCTATTAACAGTGTAGTGTTGGATATTGTATAATAATTCAGATTATTCAGTACTGGGTGAGTAGATTCTTGCTCACAGCATTTCGTTCATCTGAAAAAACCCTGTCACATATTAGGCTTCAAGGTCACAGTTTAGGCGTATGCTGAGGGAAATGTCATCCTTAGCACTCTCGAACTGTGAACAATGTGCTTAGGACAAAATTTCACTCAGTCCAATTTTTAGATTAAAAATCAAGTACACCCATGAGGAACATAGTGGTAGCCATTACTATCCACTGACCAAAAATTTAAAGTGGCATTTTGAAATCCATATTTAAGAATGTGTAGAAGAATTGGTTATTTCTCCCAATGGAAAGCTTGAGCAACACACAAAAAACGCTGAAGGAATTTGCAGCTCACACTGCATCTATGGAGGGAAATGAACAGCCAACATTTCAGGCCATGACCCTTCATAGAAATACAACCCATGATGCAATTTATTTATTTTTTGAAATTTAACTATAGATGTCATGAAAAAGTCTGATATATTCCTAACTATGAATGGTTAAGAAGCAGCTGATTTGCATATTTGGCCAAAATATCTTCTACAAGTACAGCTTCAATTATTCTGCATTAAGTTATAGTTTTGCCAAATGCTTCTCCCATGAATGCTTCGTTGCTCTCCATTCCTGATATAAAACAACAAATATTAAATTAATCAATAAATATCTTGCCCTGACGTTTTCCACTGTGTTGGGCAGGCAAACAATCTGAATTGAGATTTATTTCATATTTTCTCCAATACACTATACTAACATACCATACGATATTGCCAGGAACGCAACCTGTCTTCAGAATTATAATCAGGACAAAGCCTTTCTGTTATCAGCTGCTAGTAAGTACATGTGAACAATCCAATTTTTTCTCCCAGTAGGAAGCACCTCCCTCCTCCATCTTGCCCTCCACATGAAAAGCCATCAACACTATGGAAAATAGATCAAATACTTAAAATGTGTACAAAACTTGTAATATTAGAATATATTTCCAATGTAGATAGTAGAGAACAGAAAACTATTCTTATCAGGAAAAAAATTAAGAACATTTTTTTCCCTCCGGTGTGATTCTAGCAAAAGGGCTTTTCTCTGATAAACTAATAATGTGATATGGGAAAGGATCTTTTTTCTTTCTTCTCACCTCTTCTTTCCAAGTTAGTAAAAGCAATTTAGTCACCTAAAGCAAGTCACATACTCGATATACAGAATAGTACAGCAGATTGCAAATGGTTTACAAGTGCCACGTGTACATGGATACTCAAGGTTTAATCATGGAAAATGCTAGTGCACTTGCAATGTCAAAAATATTTCAACCACCACAAAGTACTTGGTCCAATTATTCCAAAAGAAGTTTAAAGTATGCTTTTAATTCTTGCATCTGATTATTTAATTATATTGATATTTCCTTTACTGTTCTTTCATTCAGTAAATGCTATTTCTCCCACCCAAAGGTTGTTGTAACATTACTTGCATGAAGTTGTAATTTTAAAAAAACTACAAAGGTAAAAGACACAAACCAGGTACAAGTACACAGTTTGTTTGAATGCAAACTGTATCACTTTAAAGTAATCTCTAAAATAAATGATATTCCACATCTGTAAAATTGAGTCTCGGTAAATACAGATGCTTCAAATTTGTTTTCCTGGCTAAGAAATTCTGCTGCATTTCTGTGCTCAGGGAGATATTTAATAATTTTCCAGGTACATTAGGATGGGTTTTAATGGTATTGACACTCTCCTGGTATGACCCTAAGAGTAATGAAAACTTCACACATGCATGAAGCTCCAATAATTATTTTAAACAACCTTCTGTTGTCCCTTGAGAAACTCTGTGGTATTTGTTTGATGCAGTTTAATTAGTGTCAGGGTAATTAATGCTAGGCCACATACAGGATCTTATAAACATGTTGCTGGGTTAAAACATGGCTGCCAATCCAGCAAAACATTTTAAAGTATATCATTTGAAGCATACTATGAAGAATCATATGCACGATAATTCAAGTACATGTTATTTGTGCAGAAAACTAATGGGGCCAGTTATATGCTTATATCTAGTAAAATTTCCACATTAGCTTTATGATGTTTAGGTTAAAGTACACATAAAACAATTACCAAATACCCTTATCAGAATGCTAGCCCCTTTCAAAAGACTGCAGTCAAGCAAATCTTCGCCAGAACTCTGACAACAACTGAAGATAAAAATGAACAGGTAAATGCAAACATTCCAAAGTAGGATACTTGACTTAATCCAGTGCTCCGATCTTTAGTCTTCATTTTGTAAGATTGCATTTGATTGAATTTGGCATTTGACTTGTTGGTTTGCTGTTTATACAAGTCAATCATTGTGATTAGCTAGACTACCAGCTTGATACCAGAGATCGCTGAGAAGTAGTGATGATTTCAACAAACAATTAAGGAGTGGAAATTCATGTCAAAGAAACTGCTAAGTTTCCACCGGTAGCTTTCTTTGATGTTATAGAGCTGTGTTTGATTACATTACTTTTAAACTTGTTTCTTTCAATTGGCTGTTAGATTGATATTAAATTCACGCTATACCCCATCATTAACATTACAAGTGTGACATTTATTGAGATGGAGAAAAGCAAGTGAAACCTCCTTGCACTTCAGGCATTACAGCAAATATTCATTCACTCTATTATATCTAACCTGGGTTTTCAAAAAACTGAACACCAACATTAGATCATGAGCAGCAGGTGAACTCAGCAGCATTAGAAATTAAGACATCCAACAATGAGTGTGGAAAGTTGCCAGCACTCTGAGCTGACCTGAAATGTTGCTAAAAGTCCAAGCAGGACACATGAAACAGCAGGTTCAAAACCAGGTTAAGGGCCAGATATTTACAGTAGGTCTAACAGCTATATTAATCTTGTAATTGGTGTTTATAAAATATATTTTCTGTTATATGTTGTTTGTCTCACCATTTCTCAAAGGGGTGTATAACTGATAAAAATGAATAGAATACAATGGATTTCACTTTAAACGCCTGCATTTGTTTTTTTTCAAAAATTAAACTTATCAGTTACATTTCCCCCAACAGAAAAGGCCAACAAATAATTTTGCAGCAAGTGCCACTTCTAGTAATAACCTATTAATGTACTTAAGAGACCTTTAAAATAATTATTGTTTAATAATTGGTAACTTGTCAGCACTCTAGGCAATATCACTGGCTCTGAATTACCAGATTGTTAAAATAACATCCTCTAATGGTTGAGCAGAAAATTCCTGCATCTAAATTTTGGGAATACTTTTATCCATAATTTTCTTGTTCCATCAAAACATTTGTTCCCTCACTGTCAAATTAATCATTCTCCCTGGCATCCAAATGAATATTAACCAGCTTGCTTTCAAACTTTGTGTCCAAGAGCGGGACATTCGATCAATGTATACACTCAGTGGCTACTTTATCTTCTTGGTCATAAGGTGAGGTCAGTATGTGTATATTTGTGGCCTTCTGCTGCTGTAGCCCATCTACTTCAAGGCTTGACATATTGTGTATTCATAGATGCTCTTCTGCACACCACTGTTGTAATAAGTTGTTATTTGAGTTACTGTCACCTTCCTGTCACCATGACCCAGTCTGGCAATTCTTAGAATCAGAATCAGGTTTATTATCACCAGCATGTGTCTAGAAATTAGCTAACTTAGCAGCAGCAATTCAATGTAATACATAATATAGAAGAAAAAATAATTTATTAATTACAGTCTATGCATATTGAAGAGATTAAAAATTGTGCAAAAACACAAATAGTATATATTAAAAGGTGAGGTAGTGTTCACGGGTTTAATGTCCATTTAGGAATCGGATGGCAGAAGGGAAGAAGCTGTTCCTGAATCGTAGAGTGTGTGCCTTCAGGCTTCTATACCTCCTACTTGATAGTAACAGTGAGAAAAGAGCATGCCCTGGGGGCTGGAGGTCCTTAATATTGGACACTGCCCTTCTGAGACACCGCTCCTTGAAGATGTCCTGGGTACTTTATAGGCTAGTACTCAAGATGAAGCTGACTAGATTTACAACCCTCTGCAGCTTCTCTGAACTCTCTCCTTAATGAGGAGTTTTCTCCCACAGAACAGCCACTCACTAATATTTTTGTTTCTCTCACCATTCTCCAGAGACTGTTGTGCATGAAAATCCTAGGAAATCAGCAGTTTCTGAGATACTCAAACCTCCCCATCTGGCTCCAACAACGATTCCACAGTCAAAGTTACTTAGATCATATTTATTCCCCATTCTGATGTTTGATCTGAACAACAACTGAACCTCTTGATCGTGCCGACATGCTTTTATGCATTGAGTTGCTGCCACATGATTGGTTGACTGGATATTTTCATTAGCAAGGTTACAGGTGCACTTAATAAAGTGGCCACTGAATGTATATCACCAGCTCCATTACATGGTCTGATTCCACTCTGCCTCAGCATATCCGTTGCTGAAACCTTCATCTATGCCTTTGGTACTTCTTGGTTTAACTATTTAATTCACTTGCAACCATCCTCCCTCAATTTTATCCTTGGCAAATCTTCTGATTGGTGAAAACTGTTATAGGACAGTATCTTGATGGTAAAATTCTAAGCAATACTTGTTTTCAAATTCCTCCATGGACTTGCCCTTCTTTATCTCTGCAAGATCATCCTACCTTATAAATTTCAAACAGTGGTAAAGTGATTACGTTATGGGATGAGTAAACCAAAGCCTGGGCCATCAATAAAGTCATACGAGTTCAAATCCTCTTGTGGAAATAACGTATTTTTAAATTTGATTTATTAAATGAATTCCAAACTTGGAAATTTGATCCTGAAACTACAAATGTTTGTAGTAGATCTTCATTCAGCCTGGCCAGTTAATGGTTATAAGTCCACAGCAATGTGACAGGCTCTTAAATTATCTCCAAGCAAGATTACTCAAATTTGAAATAAAAAAAGCTTTGGGGGCACTGTAGGAGTCCCTTCATCAAACAGCTAGCAGGGATTCAAAATTTTACCTCCTCAAGATATCCACTCAAAGGAAAGTCAATAAATAATGCTGGCCTTCCCAAAGTGAGCCTTTGTACAATTAATGACAATAAGATACACGGCATGTCATTTCTGGCCTTCTGATTATTTGAAAATTCAATCAATCCCTCATTAGCGACTATGCTCTGGAACTTTTACCCCCAACCTTTCAACCTCTCTGGCCTTTTTATTTTCAATGCTTAATCATAGAATACTACAGCACAGAAACAGGCCCTCCCGCCCATGCCTCGTTGTTATCTTACCTCGTCCCATTAACCCTCATGGAACCTAGCCCTCTGTACTCCTCTCAACTTCTTCTTAAAAACCTAACTTCCAACTATGCTATGAGTCATCTACCCATATAAAATCTTAGCATTTTCATTGATAATAATCCTGTGAGTAGTGGTGGGTGTTCTGGTCCACTGGAAATATTTCTATTACCTGGAATGGTCAGAACGAAAACAAAATGTAACCACAGATTGTAACAAAAGCTCTTGCTTTTCAATGCTGTGAAGTTATATATAAGTGATAATTGCCCTGCAGTAGAATAGTTGATCACTAATACCTGTGTAAGAATTCAACCTTGCACTGCACAGTATAGCTGCTCTATATTCTCAGATTAAAAGTGCACCTTCTCTCAACTTGCTGTCCAATTTAATAATTAATGCGTTTAAAGCAAAGTTGGTGACCCATTATGATGACAACGTGCATCATAATACTATAACCTCCAGTACCCTGAAACAACAAATGTAAGCAGAGTTCAGTAACTGTGAAAGAACTATTAAAGGAGGACACACAATGTGTGACCTTGACTGACAACCACACTTCATTTCAGCAATAAACAGCAGTCTCCTGATAAGTGTTCATTGGTGCACAGAGTAATTACCTATCTGTCAGCGTTGCTGGTGTGTGCGAAGTAGTATAAATGAAACATACATAATGTTCAGCAATAATAGAGCACATGCAGAACCTAATGTATTATCTCAGATGTGGGTTTATGCAACTGTTTCCACTGAGTAAATGCCTTCAAGCCATGATAATTTCATTCTAATCTCTGTTCCATATTATAATTTTCAAAGCTGGATGATACTGGTGAGTAATACATTTCAATCAAGGACTAAATGGATCATATTCTGTTGCTTGCTATTTTATAAATCTTTGTTTTTGTCTTTCTAGAAAGGAGTTGTAGAAGTCATGAATAAGCTGTAAATTCATGGATGACAAAGTCTGTCTGTACCAATGTCACGGAAGCTGCAGACAAGTGGCACATACCCTGTAGAAGGGATTCTACCCTTGTCTAATAGGACCCTTAATAGAACTCATACCCTGCAGCAGTTACTGTTCAGTCCTGTTTCTCATTTGACAGATTTCCATATACTTTCTCTAATTTTTGAAACAGAGAAAAAAAAATCCTGGAAGACATGTCGCAAATTTATTGATGCAAGGAAAATTAGCAGGATAAAAACTGTAATTTGAAATTTGAAATTAATTGATCACAGAAAGCACTGACACCGACAATTAAGTTTTTGGCACACTGGGTGGTGAGAGTGCTGGGTCAGCCATATGGAACCAGCAGTAAAACACAAAAGAGTCCTCAAATACAGATATGACAATCTCCTCAGCAGAGGTCAGATGTAACATGGCAGGTTGGTGTCAGTCAGGACTGACAGCCTGGAGAAATGTAATGTCAGATGAACAGAGAGAAAGACACAAACAACTCAAAGTACAACCAAATAAAATCTGGTTATGGGAAATTAAAGTCTGTAAATTGATGCCAGTGATGTTACTGCATGTTTGTTAGTGCTCACTTCAAACTTCTGCTAGTTTACCCGAGGTATTAAATAATAGTTTAATGCCTTCAATAAGACTGCAGAAAGAGGGAAATTAATGTGACAAAAACAGCTTATATTTTCTACAATGTGGTAAATAGTTCCAAATTGCCCCACCAGAGTTTCAAATAAAATTGTATACAGAATTACAGAAGAGGAGGAGACAAATAACTTAGTCAAAGAGGTTTAATAAGCTTCTTGGAGAAAATAAACAAAGGAAGGTTTACAGAGAGAATTACAGAGTTTGGGGCTTTAGAAGCTGAAAGCATAAGCACCAGAGACTGAGATAAAATTGGACATCCTCTATCTGAACATACGGTGGACATAGGAGACATCACAGCAATACAAGGTGGTAATTGAATGAACCTGAAATGGGTATAATTCATACAATAGAATTGTTCAGAGTAATGAGTAAAGAACTACAGTAAAGTTAGTTTAACTCTATATTTAGACACATTTTACTCATTTTGTCGAGATACAGTACTATTTTGAAAAAACCAAACAACACAGTGAAGGCATAAGGAAACCATTAGCCTAGAATGCAATATTTGGAAGGTTAGCACTGGATCATATCTTTCCCATGTTGGAATCTTGATGAATAAATAATTAATCACGTATAAAGAGGAAAACAAAACATAAAATAATCCAAACTGCTATCAAATAATATTAATCCTTATTCAAATAATTAAATGTCTTTTTTTCTGAATTTAGCTTGATTTATAATAAAAATGCCACAAGTCAACAGTTTTTAGAAGCATCTGCAATGTGGCGTCCATGGAAGCTGAGGAACCCCTCACATCTCAGGCACATACAAGAAGGAACACGAGTGCTGTAATGGAACATTACATATGGACAAATAAACACAGACCGGTGGAACAGTCAAGACAGATAGCTTCCTATGTTCCTATAAGCATTGCAAGGAACAAAGGAAGTCAGGAAGTAATTGGATGAGGCTCTGGGGACCTGGAATTTGCATTTGCACTGGAATTTGCACAAAGGCTCATGCTCAGGATTACCTGGGCATGTGTTAATAGAAGTCAGTTTAAAACACAGAAATGGGCACAATCATATCAAAAGAACTGTACAAGTAAGGCTGTGAAACCCCGAATCAGCAAAAATTCTGGCGATCAGAAGTGGCAGCACCTAGATCTGGGACAAGGTGATGGAAAACCTGAGGATCTGACTGCTTCACATGAGTCCAGCTAATATCAAATCGCCTGAGTGAAAAAGAAATTTATACGAGGAAAGACCCAAAATAAAAGTAATTAACTATTAAAGAGAAAATGTATTTTGCCTGTTCCAAGGTGTTGTGATCATTTCCAAGGAAACATTGAGGGCATTTCAGCCTGTTTCATTTTTGGCGATCTTGTGACAAAGATACAGTTTGCTGAGATGAAATTGCATTGCTATAAACCCATAACTCCAAAACCAACTTTGTAGAAGTATTTACTTCTTTAAAATGTCATTTCATAGGCTCTCAAAGTGTAACTGAAAATATTTCCTGTGCTAGTTCTACAATCGTAAACTAAGATCAACCAGAAACCAAGCTGGAGCTGGTAAAAGCAACTTGCTCAGATGTGTACTCTCTTGTGACCTGATGTCTTAGTCTGAAGGTAACCAGATCAACAACATTCTGACTATATCAAGAAGACATTGTCTGCATTTTAACTTGGTGTCTGAGCAGGGAACTAGTTACAATTTTCCATTAGAGCAAAACAGATCTGTATTGTACTGAAAGAACTAACAATAGACAATAGGTGCAGAAGTAGACCATTTGGCCCTTCGAGCCTGCACTGCCATTTTGAGATCAAGGCTGATCATCTACTATCAATACTCGGTTCCTGCCTTGTCCCCATATCCTTTGATTCCCCTATCCATAAGATACCTATCTAGCTCCTTCTTGAAAGCATCCAGAGAATTGGCCTCCACTACCTTCCGAGGCAGTGCATTCCAGACCCCCACAACTCTCTGGGAGAAGAAGTTTTTCCTTAACTCTGTCCTAAATGACCTACCCCTTATTCTCAAACCATGCCCTCTGGTACTGGACTCTCCCAGCATCTGGAACATATTTCCTGCCTCTATCTTGTCCAATCCCTTAATAATCTTATATGTTTCAATCAGATCCCCTCTCAATCTTAATTCCAGCGTGTACAAGCCCTGTCTCTCTAACCTCTCTGCGTAAGACAGTCCAGACATCCCAGGAATTAACCTCATGAATCTAAGCTGCACTTCCTCTACAGCCAGGATGTCCTTCCTTAACCCTGGAGACCAAAACTGTACACAATACTCCAGGTATGGTCTCACCAGGGCCCTGTACAAATGCAAGAGGATTTCCTTGCTCTTGTACTCAATTCCCTTTGTAATAAAGGCCAACATTCCATTAGCCTTCTTCACTGCCTGCTGCACTTGCTCATTCACCTTCAGTGACTGATGAACAAGGACTCCTAGATCTATTTGTATTTCTCCTTTACCTAACTCTACACCGTTCAGATAATAATCTGCCTTCCTGTTCTTACTCCCAAAGTGGATAACCTCACACTTATTCACATTAAACGTCATCTGCCAAGTACCTGCCCACTCACCCAGCCTATCCAAATCACCCTGAATTCTCCTAACAGCCTCATCATATGTCACACTGCCACCCAGCTTAGTATCATCAGCAAATTTGCTGATGTTATTTTCAATGCCTTCATCCAAATCGTTGACGTAAATTGTAAACACCTGTGGTCCCAATACCGAGCCCTGTGGCACCCCACTAGTCACCACCTGCCATTCCGAGAAACACCCATTCACCGCTACCCTTTGCTTTCTATCTGCCAACCAGTTTTCTATCCATGTCAATGTCTTCCCCCGATGCCCTGAGCTTTGATTTTACCCACCAATCTCCTATGTGGGACCTTATCAAATGCCTTCTGAAAATCGAGGAACAATACATCCACTGGATCTCCCCCGTCTAACTTCCTGGCTACATCCTCAAAAAACTCCAACAGATTAGTCAAGAATGATTTACCCTTGGTAAATCCATGCTGGCTCGGCCCAATCCTATCACTGCTATCTAGATATGCCACTATTTCATCCTTAATAATGGACTCTAGCATCTTCCCCACGACCGATGTCAGGCTGACAGGTCGATAGTTCTCTGTTTTCTCCCTCCCCCCTTTCTTAAAAAGTGGGATAACATTAGCCATTCTCTAATCCTCAGGAACTGATCCTGAATCTAAGGAACATTGGAAAATGATTACCAATGCATCCGCAATTTCCAGGGCCACCTCCTTTAGTACCCTAGGATGCAGACCATCTGGACCTGGGGATTTGTCAGCCTTCAGTCCCATCAGTCTTCTCATCACTGTTTCCTTCCTAATGTCAATCTGTTTCATTTCCTCTGTTACCCTATGTCCTTGGCCCATCCATACATCTGGGAGATTGCTTGTGTCTTCCTTAGTGAAGACAGATCTGAAGTACTCATTACATTCTTCTGCCATTTCTCTGTTTCCCATAACAATTTCACCCAATTCATTCTTCAAGGGCCCAACATTGTTCTTAAATATCTTCTTTCTCTTCACATACCTAAAAAAGCTTTTGCTATCTTCCTTTATATTCCTGGCTAGCTTGCGTTCATACCTCATTTTTTCTCCCCGTATTGTCTTTTTAGTTAAATTCTGTTGTTCCTTAAAAACTTTCCAATCATCTGTCCTCCCACTCACCTTATCTCTGTCATACTTCCTTTTTTTTAATGCTATGCAATCTCTGACTTCCTTTGTCAATCACTGTGGCCCCTTTCCCCCCTTTGAATCCTTCCTTCTCTGGGGGATGAACTGATTCTGCACCTTGTGCATTATTCCCAAGAATACCTGCCATTGCTGTTCCACTGTCTTTTCTGCTAGGCTATCCGTCCAGTCAACTTTGGCCAGCTCCTCCTTCATGGCTCTGTAGTTTCCCCTGTTCAACTGCAACACTGACACCTCCGAGCTGCCCTTATCCTTCTCAAATTGCAGATAAAAACTTATCATATTATGTTGCCATCAATATGTCAGAATCAATTCTTCTGTTGATCAGGAAGAGAAGGGGGCTTCCTCCAAGAGTCACAAGTAAATTCACAAACTCCCTCTCCTTTACTAAAATCCCTGTACACATAGCATGTTCCCAAATCCTCTTCCTCAAAGTTAACTGTTTGAAAACGGTGTTATCTAGCCTTCAACATATATTCTTTTGAGGCTGAAGTACACAGAAAACAAAAATGAACCATTAAACAGAGGACAAGTTGTCTACTTATGACTGGTATTCAGCTCTCCCTGAAATTGTGTCTATCTGAGAGTCCTGTGAAGATTCTGAAAACATCTCTTTTCATACCCTAAACATCGTTGCACAATTCTCAAACTGAGAGGACACTTGATTGAATCATGCATGAATCTGAGGGGTGGACATGGAACCAATGGTTTCTCTTGTGGGAGAATCTGGAACTACAGTTGATTGTATTAAAAAAAACAAGTCACCTATTTAAGACAGAGATGAGGTGTTCCAAAGTTTGAAAGTCTCGGGAATTCTGAAGCAGAATCTGAATATTTTTAAGGCAGAGGTAAATGTATTCTCGATTATCTAGTGGGTGAAAGATTATTCTGAGTGACAAAGTGTGGAATGGAGGTTATAATCAGATCAGCTGTAACTTGGAACAGATTTGAGGAAATAAATGAAAGATCAAGCATTTTTATGCTGAAAATATAGAACAATAGGGAGAGAAGCTTAACTTTCTCACATTTATTAATATTACTGCTTTAGATCTTAAGCAGCTTCACGTACAATTCCCATTCAACATGATGTTGCCCCTTGTATATGCTAATAATGAAGTACTAGGGGAGAAACCTTGAAGTGTGCTTTTCTACTGTCGTTTAATTTTCCATCTGTAGAAAACTAAAACCGTTCTGGTTTAAATAAATTAGATCTGAAATATATATTTGTTGCTCTTTATTGTGAAACTAATAGGCACATCGGATGCAGATGTTCCGTTTTAACCTATCAATCCCACGGGACTGGAGCAGGAACCAGCCAGAGGTCCATTTACTCTGCATCAACTGAATGCACCCCAATATGTTTAACCAAAATTAAAAGTGTTTCGGAAACTAACTTGAGTTTGCTTTAAATTCGTTCATCATTCCATGATAACCAGGAGCCCTTTTAAGGATCTTGGCCCAAAACATAGACTGCTTATTCCTCTCCTTAGAAATTATCTGGCCTGCTGAGTTCCTCAAGCAATTTATATCTGTTACTCAGGATTCCCAGCATCTGCAGAATCACTTGTGCTCATCATTCCATTCTGTCCCTTCAGTATCCCACTTCGTCTTTCTGAGCGATCAAAATTCACAGGGTCTTTCACTTCAACTGTTTACAATGTAGACAGCAATATGTTTGAATCGTTTATAGAGTTTTGATAGCATTTTGCTCAGGGTTGATGTGTCCTCCATCGTGCTTCACCACCATTCTCCAGTTCTCAGCCACTTCAATCTATTTTCCAGATGACACACTGTGAGTGATCATAATTTCCTACAATTAAAATGTCAGAAAAAGCAAATCCACCTTACTCATCTCTGCCACGTGCTGTGTCCTTATTTTCAGTGCTTTTCTGCCCTCCAGCAGTCAGAGGAAGATAGATATTTCTAAAAATTCCATACATTCCAAATATCCATTCAAAATCTCCTCTGGACAAAACTCTGCAAGCTTTTGGATTCACTCTCTACCAAGCCTCATTCTGCAATGTCTGCCTCAACTAACCATCCGTTAATGGACTAGGTCCTGTCTTTCACTCCCGCACTATCACATCCATAATGTATAAAATTCATAATCCTTGCAGGTCACTGGTACACATTCTATGGCTTCCCTCAGCCTGACATCTTTTATACTTAGTGAGTCCTCCAATCTGAACATCCCTGCTCAGTTCAGCTGTCTCCATCTCCAGCACTATCATCAACATCGTGAGCAGCCTCTACCTTAAAGTAACTGCTGACTCCAGATCCCCTGGCTTGTTACTCCTCATAATCTAAAAATCATCTTGATATTATACCTTTTGCACCTTGCACCTGCTGGTCTCTTTTAATACTCAGTGTCAATCATGAAGCATCTATATTAAAAATATTGTGTGAATCAAAGTAATGTATTTTTAACCGAAGGTTTTAATGACAGCTTCGACACGGCAGTGACAAAAAGATAAATAAATAACCAAGTAATTAATCTTTGCACGGTCATCCCATCTCTGACATCTTAACTGATCAGTTATTCTAGTCCGGGGATTTTAACTTAGCCTTGCAGTCCCTTACATTTCTATTGACACTACAGCTCACAAAATTATGAGTCTTATTTCTTGCATGATGACTGTGGCTTACCTTGACAATCACATAAAGGCAACAAGCCCTCGGGTTTGTCCTCTGAGATGACATTCAACTACATATATTCACAATTAAAATTCTATATTCTTTGTCAAGAAAAACAAGAAATCCCTAAAGAAACTTTAAAAAAAATTAAAGTAACAGCTTGGTCCTAAAATCCCTACAAACAACAAGCCGCCTGTAGGCACCATTGACCCATTAAAGATGAACTCCCCATGTGGAATTCCCCGTGTCAGCTTAATAGGCCCAGTACATCAACTGGATTTGGACAGTCACATGGAGTAAGAGCCCAGAACAAATCCTGCCCAAGAAAATTGGGACAAATTATTGACAAGCGTTAAGCCAAGCTCTCAACTGAACACATTTTCAAGTCAATCATAAACATGTACTGTATTGCATTTAGGGGGATAAAATAATAAATTTGGCTAAACAGCAATCCAAAAGAGAGCAGAAATGTACTTCATAAAAATCGGTTGTTGTACATTCAGGGCAGAGTTCTCAACAGGCCAACAGACAATGGCTAACTCTTGGAAAATTCAGACAGACACTTCTGCAAAGACATTTCTTCAGGCCGCATGCAATCAAGGTCTTCCCTGCAGATAAGTATTGAAATCAGGCTGGCCTGTAGCCAGGGTTGATCATAAGGGGGGAGTCAGGACTAGTTACAGCTCAAGGGATGAAGTGAGGTTGGAAAATGGGATGGGTTGAGGCGGAACCAATAGTTTCCAGAATGGAGATGTGGGAATGGGAGAGGATTCGAGCAATCAGGAAGAGGTTGTGTTGGGAAATTAGGAAGACATGTTTTAAGTTGAAGTTTGGAGGTCTGGAGAGAATTGTGTTTAGTAACCAGGGAATTGTTGGTTGGGGAATGGAAACAGTGTTGCGGGAAAGAAGGGAGACATTTTGCGTTGTTTGTACAAGATAGTGAACCATAGTGAGAGAGGGATAAGGAGGGCATGTGAGAAGAAGGGTGCAAAAAGAAAGCCAAGTAATTGGCTAAATGTGGACTCCCAACAGTCAGGTTCCAGAGGTGAGCCGAGGGACAAGCAGGTCTTACGAACACTGTGAAACCTTGTTCATAATCCAATTGACTACAGATAACATGAAACTTACATGGAAGACAATTCATGCCAGTGCTGTCTGTGTTGGCACCTCAGATTTGTAGGACCCAGAATCACCAGCTTTGGGTAACTTGCACAAAGAAATAATGTTCATTGAGATTGGATTCTGTTAAGCAAAAGCTTGGATATTGTTCAGCAAATTTGCCCTCATTTCTCCTCTATTTGCTTCTGGACTTACAAGAAAGAGCCATTAAAGCAGGCAACATTTAAACAGCCGATTGGACATCATCCACCCACTTTACATTAATCCTATTCCAACACATTTTGTTCTCCTTACTTTCCCAACAACTTTCTAGTCTGTACATTTCATCTAAATAGTTTCAGCCAATAATACTGGCCAAGTAATGTGCCTACACACGTCGTTGTGTTGGGGAAGGAAATCTGAGCACCTGATGAAAAGCACAACACCCAATTTTGAGCACCTCTGCATGGAGCTTTGTCGCAGGAAGGCAGCATCCATCGTAATGGACCCCCACCATCCAGGCAAATGTTCTCTTCTCACTGCTGCCATCAAGGAGGTGGCACAGGAACCTCAGAACCATCAGGTTCCTGAATCAGAGTGGATAACTTCATTCATCCCAACATTGAACTAATTCCACAACCTATGGACTCACTTACAAGACTCTGCACTGATATCCTCAATACTACTTATTAATTTATTATTTTGCTTCTCATTTGTATACGAACAACTTCTTGTTTTTTCACAAACAAGAGAAACACACAGAAAACGCTGCAGGAACTCGGCAGGCCTGACAGCGCCTATGGAAAAAAGTACAGTCGACGTTTCAGGTTGAAACCCTTCAGCAGGATTGGTGGTTTCCCATCTTTGTGTGTAACTTTTCATAGATTCTAATTTGTTTCTTTGTATCTGCCATGAATGCCTACAAGAAAATGAATCTCAGGGTAGTATATGGTGACATATGTGTACTTTCAAAATAAATTTACTTTGAACTGTGAACTTTTGAGTTCAACTTTTTTTTTGGAGGCAGCAGCTCTAATAAATGCAAGACTACGCCACCTAATCTTGAGCTTTCTTTGTCCCTTGGACTATTGCTTCCATTCCCATGCAACTCTGTGTTGAACTCCTGCTGTTGCCAACCAACCATGCAGATTGACCAGGAATCTGAACCCAAATAAACTAAGCCCCAACATCTCACTGTCAAGAGAGCCTGGCATCAGGTCCTTAGCCTGGCGACAACTACTTGGAGATTCTTTAAAAAGAAACAGTTCTCAAAATGTGTACATTTCATCCAAGCTGGGAAACGCACTTTACAGCAGTAAGTTATAAAACACAGATGATGAATCAAAATCAATTTTAAAGTTGCAATACAAATAAAGTGATAACCACTTAAATTTTTGCAGTATTCATTAGTGCTTAAACCAACTAAGGCTTCAAAGCAAATATGCACATTCCTCGATGAGCACAGTGCAACAGAAGGTCCACTTGCCACAGGGCAAGATGGATAACGTCACCCCTCTGAGATAAGAAAGTCTACTTCGATGGAGTGCCACATCTAGCAACTCAGCCAAGCACTGACAAACCACATTACGCATGTAGCTGGTGAATCTGAGCATAAGGCAGCCCTGGGGTCAAACACTGTGAACCTAGGGATGCAAAGCAAACATTATAACCTTTTGACTAGCAACCCACGAGCAAGCCTACAACTTCCTGATTTTACAGGTTGTCAATGGATCTTTAGAATGGACTCGGTAATGATTATCTAAAAAAGAAAATGTTTTCATATATCAATAGTACACAATTAAAAAATAACCCACATCTTAATTGACATGTTCTTGGCATCAAAGATCCCTGCAAACTAATGGAACTGTCTTTGCTTCATAGCCTAAAGAATCAAGAGAAATTGTTTGTCAAATCTATGTCTCCAGGGGATGTTCCAAAGACACATTTCTGAATATGAGTGCAGCTATATGACTGCCAGGCAACCAATCCTGTGATGGACAGGACAAATAAAGGCAAAACTGAGATCAAAGTAGTCACCCATTTATTTTCATAATTAACTCTTAGAATGCCAAATGTCAAATGCCTTTCATTGTTTTAATATGAAAGAATAACATGGCAAATTCCAAAACAAAAATAATTAGAATAATTTATTATATTTGTGAAATGATAGTTTACAAAGTAGCTGTAACCACAATGATAAGAATAACTGTCAGAACATTGTTCCAATTGGTATTCTTAGCAAATTGACCAAATGACAGAGAATCTGAAACAAACTGTGCTTACAGATCTGAATATTTGCTTTGATGTATGCTACAGGAGAATTGTAACTGCTCATTCAATATCATTATGATTAGAAAAGAGATTGGAAAAATGCCTGAAAGCCCCATAATGAACTCTAGGAAATCATTTGTTCACTTGTTGGCAACATTACATACCCAACAGGAAAGGCATCCATTCAAACTGTCCCACTAAAGAGCACGATGCCTAGAATATGAATGCCAGAAAGACAACACCTGGGGACTCGGGGGAGAATCATGAGAAGGAGAGTGGTTGGTTGGTTGGTTGGTTGGTTGGTTGGTTAAGGAATACAGGCTTTGGGAATCTGGGAATCCACTGACTGGAGCAATTCCACAATTCACTCACAAAGAATGTTGAAACAAATAATGAGGAAATCTGCAGATGCTGGAAATTCAAGCAACAGACACAAAATGCTGGTGGAACGCAGCAGGCCAGGCAGCATCTATAGGGAGAAGCACTGTTGACATCTCAGCCCAAAATGTCGACAGTGCTTCTTCCTATAGATGCCGCCTGGCCTGCTGCGTTCCACCAGCATTTTGTGTGTATTGCTTGAAACAAATAACTTCATTTTGTAATCAGGAGTTCCTTTGTTCTTCCTTGGTTGCATCTTTTCAGCCCCTGGGGAAATCTGCACAGCCGCAATCACTTCAAGGAAGCTCAACTCAGGTCAATTCAGCATTGCTTCACAACTTCGCATTTCCAATGTCCATCAAAAGGAGAACACACGGTGTTGTACACATGTTATGAAAACTTTTCAACCTTCTCCCACCCATGAAAGAACATTAAAACCGAAATCTTTAATTACATTCACATAACCTACAGGAATGCTCAAGATTCCAAACATAGTCTGAGCAGTGGATATAAGAATAAAAAAAATCCATATTAAAAAAAGGTAAGTTTAATATGAATTTGTGTCTTTAATCCCTCAGGAGTGCATCATAATTGCCCAATACAGGTACAGAAAGAACTAAAATTCAAGTAATTCTGCCTTATAGATTTTTCTTCACCATTTTCAGTTAAAAAACAGAAGCTTCTCCCGATCATCATATATGTCTGCAACAAAAAAGCCACAGGCCAAACTGTATAACAATTACTTTCTTCAATGGTCTCATAGAAGTTCAGCAGCAAAGTCACTGAGGTGTTGTTATTAATCCACTGGGTTTTCTGAATGACTTCTCTGTGACATTGAACAAGAAAAAATGCAATCAGCAAAGACCTTTTCTAGGTTAAACCAATGAAGATGTAAATTTCTTCTGTGTAATGGCTAACAAATCGTAAAAGAGTTCCTTATGTAGGTATACAATCACATTCCACACTGCAAGAATCTTGCATCCATGTATTTTTCTAAGTTATTTTGCCTTCAATAATTTCTACATTTCAGGTGGCAATTAAGGTTTGAGCCCAGGTTCATTTCAAATTAACATCTCTACAAAATTTAATGTGGTTAGTTTCTGATAAAACAATTATGTATGTGTTAGAAAGTATACCTTTAAAACGTAAATAATGTGCATATATTTAAATGTTTTATAGTTTTAAAAACTGTAAAAATTAAATACTAAATCAATCATAGGATTTACATAAAGATTAAATGTGGCACTGTTCTTTAAATTCGATGAAAATATTGCCATGTGGACAATAATCAAACTGGTTGCATCCTGACACTACAAACTGTTTGAAACTTTATGATGGTTTGGGAAATGATAACATAAAGCATGTGTTCTTGTGTGATTACACAGCTTCATGAGGAAAAATTGTCAGTTAACTTCCAGAATAAAAAAAACACGCAGTAGAGTACATTTACAATCTACAAATTTGGAGATCACATCAAATTGTTCTCAGTTGCATCAGGTGCCTCGTGATAGGCAATCTGCATTATGACATTATTGGAAAGAAAAATAGGGTTCCAAAATGGAGAAAAATTAAAAATTAGACCAAGCAGAATTCAACATAAAAATTAATAAGGTATATAGTGCTTGATGTTTTGTACAACATCATCAGTAAAGGCACGGTAGAGAAGCTGCAGAACTTGGAGAGTTAGGAATAAAGGCAGACAGCCCAGTAGAAAATGCATTCACTTGACAAGACATGAAAAAGAACCAAAAGAATTTAATGCATGGAAATGACTAAAGTGGTTTCATTAGATGGGACAGATTGCTACATGTCTGACTGATTTTATCTGTTTGACTATCCTTTGAGGGACTGAGCAATGAGCAGCTTTTAAGTTCACAGGCCTCAAACAGCCCAAGATTCATGCTAATAAAAAGCCTTTCATGAACACAGACTGAACAATCGAATGAAAGCTTTATTTATTGGAGCTAAATATCTTGCTCAGTTTTCAACCATACGGACCATTTCACTCTATCAGCTCTTCACAATGGTTGCAAGGCTGGACAATCTGTCTTGTGTCTGTATTGAGCAAAGCTCCTACTCACCAGCATCAATTAAAGAACAAAACAAAACACATAAAAAACTGAAACTCATTAAAATAAACTTTTAATAGAAAGACTTCACAATTGCAATTGAATTGATGTGCTTTCTTTTCAGCTGGTGAAAAGTGCATAATTGAGCCATACATTCATTTGCTTTTGCCTTGTGCCTTTATGTGAATTTTAACTTTTGGTTCCTCCCAATAGTCCTTTAAACAATTCAAAAAGAACCTTAAAAGAAACCATGCATTTTTATTGAGCAGAAGGATCAGTCCATTACTCCAACTTAAAATGCAGCTCTTTGATTTTGCTGGCCACCAGATGTTCATGCTCAAGTCTACTTGCATGAACTGTGATCACAATAAGTGATTTGTACATACAATAGTGATCAGGTGTCAATGCTACCAGCCAATACTCCATCAATTTAAGTTACAATGACGAGCGTGCTGCTTTGCCAATACTAATACTTCCACAATTATTTGCTACTTCAGGCTAGTAAGATTTGATAAAGATAGATGGTAATCATCAATCTAAGAGGTTTTTTTTAAAAAATACTACAATTTTAAATTCTACAATCATTAAAGCAAATTAACCCAAGTACTTCTTTCACAAGATATTATCTCAAAGTCACTTGCACAACCAAAAGTAAAAGGGAATTATCGTCAGGGATGTTTTGACAAAATGATTTTATTTAGTTGTTAACATATTGTAACAAGACCCCAGTGGTGTCAACTTATGGTATAATATCTTCAACACCATTTCTCTTACCCTGAACAAAGACTGTCTGCAAACCCACAGAGAACATGCTGTTAAACTAAGAGGTACATGTTTCAAAAGTTTTTCACTTCTGAACGTTAGCCCAACTGATGGCCAATATCACCTTGAAGGTGCATTTCCCAATGACGTAAGTATTTCATAGTGCTTGTTAGTTGGAATCTTTTATCTGAAAACTCTCCATTAGATGACATTACATCAAAACCTGAAGCCGTACCCCTTCAGTTAAAATAATAAGTAAACCGAGATAAAATGCGTTCAGCAATTCAAAGACTCAAAGAAAAATTTTATGGAAAGCTGCTTCAAAAGCAAGGAGACAAATGAACTGCAGAAACTTGTACTTCAACAACAATTTGCAATGGTAAACATTATTATCCCAGTGACTTAGAGGACTGTTGTGTTATTTGAAGCAAAATGGAAGACTAGCATTCCAACTCAATGAAGTATATAGAAGATGCTATGGTCAAAAACAAGGTGGGCCTGAATAATCAATGAGCATGACCTACAAAATGAAGATGAAAGCACATAACAGTTTCCAAAGAACATGCGCCACGAGTAACAGCTATTCAAACAGCTACAATGTTTAGACATGAGTATCTAACTATTTGACTGAACACAGAGCAATAAAACAAATGTTTTGCTCAACAACATGAAAGCTACCCAAACAATGTGTAATTCATGTCAGAGAAGCCCCTATCACGGAAGCTCCTATCACCAATGGCAATATAATCTTTAAATGTTTTAGCTCTCTAATGTATCCCCAGAATGTGAATATTATTGGCAAAGCATCTATTTCCTATCCTATATGTTTTTTCAAAATTCAAAAGTTCAAAATAAATGTATCATCAAAATACATATATTTCACCATATACAATTGCCAAAGAAAATTAGAGAGGAGCTTGTAGGTAGTCATGCTTCTATTTACCTGCTGCTTTGTTCTTTAAGAGGGTAGAGGACATGGGCTTGAAGAGCTGTGAAGCCAAAGCTGAGGCAACAAATGTCTTGAGCAATGGATATGGCATTAACCAAGCAGACAACTTTGATCTAAACGGTATTATATTCAACCAAGTATGTGCTGGCAATGCAGTCTTAATTTGTAACTTGTAGATGGTGGAGGTAAGTAACAAGATTCAGGATACCAACAAATTGATCTATTTGGTAACCACCTTACTTATTCGGCTGATCCAGCTAAGCTTCTGGATGATGGCAAACTGTATGACATTGATATTTGGAAAATTGATCATGGCTAAGCTACTGAAAGCCAAGAGAAGCTGGTTAGACTCTCTTTCTGAACATAGTTAATGTCTGAGTGCAAGTGACATTCACGTATCAGCCCATGCCTGAACTTTGTCCAGGTGTAGGTACACACAGCTGCAGATTGCATCATTATCTGGGCCTACTCAACGTAGCAATCTTCAGAGTACCAAACACCTCTGCTCCATCTTCCAAAGCTGGAATTTCTTGGTGGACGACCATTTTAATCCCTATCCCCGTTCCTGTTCCAACATGTCAGTCCATGGCCTCCTCTTCTGCCACAATGAGGCCACCCTGAGGGTGGAGGAGCAGCTCCTCATATTCTCTCCAGGTAGCCTCTAACCTCATGACATGAACATCGATTTCTCCTCATGGTAAGTGTTTTCCTCCTCTTCCCTCTTCTTCTATTCACCATTCTGGTCTCCTCACCTCACCTGCCCTCCGCCTCCCCATGGTTCCATTTCTCCCATAGTCTACTCTCCTCTCTTATCAGATTCCTTCTCCTCCAGCCCTTTACCTACCCCACCCACCGGGCTTCACCCATCTCCTTCTAGCTTGTCCTCCTTCCCCTCCCCCCACCATTTTATTCTGGCATTTCCCCCCTTTCCTTCCAGCCCTGAAGAAGGATCTCAGCCCAAAACATCAACTGTTTATTCACTTCTATAGATGCCACCTAAGCTGCTGAACTCTTCCAGCATTTTGTGTGTGTGTGTATTGCTCTCGATTTCCAGCATCTGCAGAATCTCCTGTTTATGTATTCTTCAGTGAACAGCACCACTTAGTAATGCAGGCGCAATCAGTGATGAAGCACAGGCGACGGGTGACCCTGAAGAACATCCATGCTATTTCCTACTACCAACATATCCACACTCTGAAACAGGTCTGCTCTTACTCCATCTTTCAGTTTGGAAGGCTAATGGCATATTGCCCTTTATTTTAAAACTGTAAAGATGTCTTACCGGACAACTGTAAGATCACACCTGGAATATCACATTCAGTCTGCTCTCCCTAACCAAGAAGAACAGATCTGTAATAGAGTATACTCAAACATTACCAGGCCAAATTTTAGGATTCTGTGACTTGTCCTCTGAAGAGTTTATGCCTGTGTTCTCTTCTGTTTAAAGAATACGAGATGATATCATTGATGTACTCTAACAAGGGCTGACACAGCTGATGCAGAGCTTACATTTCTCCAACAGAGATGTCTAAAGCCAGTGGTCAGCAATGCTGTACCTGTCACTTAAAAATAAAATAATAAAACATTCCGCCTGTGTTCTCTTCTGTTTAAAGAATACGAGATGATATCATTGATGTACTCTAACAAGGGCTGACACAGCTGATGCAGAGCTTACATTTCTCCAACAGAGATGTCTAAAGCCAGTGGTCAGCAATGCTGTACCTGTCACTTAAAAATAAAATAATAAAACATTCATCGATTTTTAATCTTTTGGGTTCCGTGTAACTCTTCAGAAAGTTCAGTTTATTACAATTTCCAAAACTGCAACCATATTCCTGTAGCTTGGTACCAGCCAATAAAGACTTTCTCCCCAGATTCCCTTTGGTATCAGCTTTAATTGGAGTCCTCAGTACCCCATTTGGTGAATTGCCGCCATGATGGAATTTGGGCCCGGAGCGAATCACTGGGTGGTGTGGTCTGGGCCCCAAATCCTTTGCAGTAGCTGGGTCCTAGTATGAGGTATAATTCACTGTTTAGACAATTTAAATACTGGCCCAGATCAGAGGTGAGAACCAATTTCGCTTGCACTCCACGATTTTCGCCTCTCTTTTCAATTATGGTTTGGAATGCTGCTGTTCACTTTAATTGAGTGACTTTTATTTTTTTCTTTCTCTTGCACATCGAGTGTTAGTATTTTTTTCTTTAATTGGGTTCTTTCTGGTTACTTGCTTTGTGGCTACCCATGAACAAGCAAATCTCAAAGTTGTGTAATTTATCCATTCCTTGATAATAAATAAATCTTGAATGTTGAAGCTGAGGATAATCAGTCTTACCTCACATCTGTTCTTCAGCCCATAACTTGACTAAGGCTGCAATACTTGGAGCCAAGCGGTCCTGGGAAATCTAAAACTGAGCATTATTCAGCAAATTGCTGGGAAGTAAAAGCTAATAGAGACATTGTTGACAATTTCTCCTGGGCAATGATCAAATGTAAATAATGGGGGCAGTGACTGGCCAAGTTGGAATTGGCCAAATTTGTGTAAAGAACAGAACTTGTCAAGTTGATGCCTATGTTGTAGATCGACCGTAAGTACTTACCAAGAAGCATGGCTAGTTTGCAGTAAAACGAGTGAGTCTGCAGATGCTGGAAATATGTAAAAACACAAAATGCTGGCAGAACTCAGCAGGCCAGACAGCATCTATGGGAGGAGGTAGTGACGACATTTCGGGCTGAAACCCTTCATCAGGAGTGAAGTAACATGGGATGGTTGAGGAGGGATGAGAAGTGTGGGGAGGGATGAAGTAGAGAGCTGGGAAGTGATAGGCTGCACCAAAGGAGGATACGTGACTATAATACCGGGTCTGGGTTAGCGTGTGGTCCAAAAGTTTCAGGGCCAAAGAAGTAGTAGGTTGGGAGCAGAGAGAGAGGCTAGTTTGCAGTACATTCCTTCAGCTCAGTACCAGGAATGTTGGTCTCCCATAAACTTCAGAATGTTTAATGTGTTCAGTATTCACTGATAACAAGTCAAACCTGCTCAGGACAGACCTCCCACGGTTCTGAATTCAGAGATGGAAGGCATTTCTGACTGAGAATGATTGGAAGCTCCTGGTCTTTTGCACTATGATTCTGAGTTCTGTCATCAATGAAGGAGAGGTTTACTAAGCCTGTCTTAATGCGAGAAAAGCTCAACAAGCCCAAGGCCTGAGGCTGGTTCTGAATACGACCATATCTAACGCTTGCTGGATTTATCATTCTGCAATCCTCCCAATATCTTTATATGCCTCCAAAATCAGATTTTTGAAATTAGACACAGCTGCACTCCCTATTATCATGAAGTCAATGCGATGTGGTCTATTCAGTATTACTTTCACCATTTCTTGTAGCAAGATGCAGGATACAAAAACAAAAAGTCTGCCAAGACATTTTATAAAGTAATAAATAGACATAATCAAAGATGGCTTGCATTGGTATTGATGAAATATTTTCTTGCCTAAAGGAATATTATTAACTCAAATTTTTATGTAAAATAGTAATATAGTGCATTCACCAACCTGACCAAGACCACCTTTCATTAAAGTCTAATTTAATTAGTTTTCCTGCTACTTATTTAATACCATAACCACTATGCTACAATAGCTACAATTCCTTCAGCGTGCAAGTCAATCTTCCATCAACACAAGAAAATCAGACTAGGCGTAAAATGAGTGGCCATAAACATCCTGCCTAGTGGGAGCAATTAAAAATTAACACCACAGAATGAAAGCTGTAAGACGATGCTGAACATGAGCTTGCTTTAGCAGCAGCTTTCACTCTCCTCAGTACTCTGTGTGAGTTCTATTCTTCCTTCTAACTTGTCTGAAAACCCATTAGAGAAAGAAACTACTTATGATGTTGATGTAATTAAACTTTGTTTAATTGCTTTTAAAATTTTTACATCTGACTGCTTCTGCCTGTTTTGCACCATGCAGCATGCGTGAAACTGGCCTTAATTGCATTCTTAATAAATAGGCCTCCTCCTGTCAACTTACAACTGTTAATGACTCTACTTTGCAGCATGCCAATTATTTTACACTGAAGAGATGCTTATTATAAAGTTGCAGATGACAGTGCTATGTACTCAAATAGGTTCTTGCAAACACTTTTAAATACTGAATTTTGTCCAGGGATAAAAAAGGGATACTTCTGAGTGATTACAATATAAATCAAGAAACTCATCTTGGTAGCAGCTGAGAAAGATGGGTAACTAACTACTCTATTTATTCAGGAACTCTCATGGTAGACTTCTAGCAGTAAGCACGTTCTAACCCCTTCAGCATAACCATACTTTCTGTGCACTGTTTTCCTCGCTCAACAACAATTTTAGATGCATGATAATCATACAACATGGACTTCAATTATCAAGAAAGCAGATAGCATCAAGGATTCCACAAAAGGAAAAGGCTGAGAGAAACATGTATAGTTGTTCGGTAGTGGGCCAAAATATGGAGAAGATGCATCCTCTACTAGCTTGGGGGGGTGATCAGCCATGATCATGTAACATGACAGGATAGGCTTGAAGAACCAAGCAGCCTAACCTGTTTCTATTTACTTTTATGATTTTTTCCAAATAGGACAACTGATGGTTTGTGATGGAAGTAAAAATAAAATATTAGTAAGCACAAGAGTACAAAATTTTATCACCATCTTTTTGCTTCACTCTTACAGATTTGATCTTCCGACTAAAAATATTCACAGTGATAAAGCAACTTGGCGACAAGGAGACACTCACTGAAATTTTTATGGAAAATTGGTTGTATCTATAGTCAAATTTTAATTACCAAGTCACAATAATAACTTCAGGTTGTTTTTTTTCGATTCTTAGTTACTATGAAATTCATTTCTCAGCTCAATGAAGTTTCTCTCATTGATCAGCTACAAGTCTTCCTTTATCATAAGGTTAAGGAGATTTCACCCAGTTCCCCCAAATCCCAGATTTACCTCATCACAAAATTCATAAATGCCCATTGCAAAACTAAATGTGCTTCTGGTATGACAGTCCCTTTCACTGTGAGCATATTTAATAAAACTGTTTTTAAAAGGGAAGAAATAATAACCCCAGTGTTCTTTATTTATTCTCAGTACCAACGGACCCAAATAAACCATGACTTAGGTCCGTACTGAGAGGCTGGCCTCACTTTCTGCAAATGCTGGATCAATCATTGCCAGATTTCACCAACAAGCACCAAAGACCTCGCCTGAGGAGCCCGTCCTCCCAGTCATATTATTCCTGCACAATCGGAATATCACTCCTAATTAGTGCTGCTCCTGAGATAACTGCGCTGGGAACAAGATGGGCATCAAATCTCTGCAGGCTGTGGTTTGAAAAGGAGTGGAGAAACTTTCAAGAGCCCTTATCACAGTTCATCCCCAGTAGCTACAAAACAGGAAACACTCAGATCTACTAGCTGTTCTCAGGGACGTACGGAGACGGACATCAACTGCCGCTGGAAAAACACCAGCCCAGTGAAAGATGCTGTTTGGTCTACCCAAAGGTTGTTCATTTCCCAGCACAGCAAGGTGTCTGTTGGGGAATGCTGCTGTCCAGCTCATTCCAGGCTGCAGGGGTACCTGCTAAGGGATGTCCCTTCTGCTACTGGACGTGAAGGGGCTGGGTCAGCCATGGAAGCCCATTAAACACTGAAATATCGGAATATCACCCCAGGTGGCCACATGAATGGAAACAGTGCTATGGGATTTTTTTTTTAATAAATTAAGCATATTAAATGCATTGACCATGAATGCAAGGGTTCTGCAGTGCTTATTCTTTGTATATTGTGAATAGTTGCTTCTGAAAAGAAATCCCAAATGGTAATGTTTCACACTCCTACACAACCTCTGGCTGATGTAGCAAGGTAGATGAGATGGGGCCGAGTGTAGGTAAGGAGTATCTGGACCCAATATAGCAAGGGTCCTGCTTACTTTGTGCAAATCAAGTAGCTCAAGCATACATGTATTTTCTTGTGTAACAATGCATGGTTTTCCTTCTCAATATTTTGAATGTATTTTATGCACCTTGGCCCCAGAGAAACACTGTCTCATTCGACTGTGGTTTGAGTGATAATTAAACTTGATTTAAGTTGATTTGTTTTGATAAATCCACCAAGGACAAGTAACTCTCACTTAATGTCAACAAAACCAAACAACTGATTATAGACATCAGGAGAGCAAAGCCAGAGATACATGAACCAGGCCTCTTCGGAGGATCAGCAATGGAGAAGGTCAGCAACTTTAAATTCTTAGGTGTTACTATTTCAGAGAACCTGGTCTGGGCCCAGCAATTACAAAGAAACCACAGCAGTGCCTCTATTTCCTTGGAAATTTGCGGAGATTCAGCATGACACCTAAAACTTTGAAAAACGTTCATAGATGGTAGTGGAGAGTGTATTGACTGGCTGCATCACAAGCCTGGTATGGAAACACCAATGCCATTGAACAGAAATTCCTATTAAAAGTAGTGGATTCAGCCCAGACCATTATGGATAAAGCCCTCCCAACCACTGAGCACACCTACATGATGCGGTGTCATAGGAAGGCTGTGTACATCATTAGGGATTTCCATCATGAGGTCATGTTCCCTTCTGGCTGCATCCACCAGAAAGAAGGTACAAGAGCTTTAGGACTAGCACCACCAGGTTCAGGGATAGTTAATACCCCTCAACCATCAGGCTCCTGAACAAATAGGGATAACTTCACTCACCCCATCACTGAAATATTCCCACAACCACCGGACTCACTTTCAAGGACTCTTCATCTCATGTTCTCATTATCTTTTGCTATTCATTTATAATGCATTTGCACAGTTTGTAGTCTCCTGCACTCTGGTTGAAAGCCCCAGGTGGGCTGCCTTTCATTGATTCTGTTTATAGAATAAATAGAACAGTCAATGTAATACAGAGTACACTCAGGTCAGCGTGAGTTAATCAGTCTGATGGCCTGGTAGAAGAAGCTGTCCCGGAGCCTGTTGGTTCTGGCTTTTATGCTTCCCGAATGGTAGCAGCTGGAATAGATTGTGGTTGGGATGGCTTGGATCCCCGATGATCCTACCGGCCCTTTTTACACACCTGTCCTTGTAAATGTCCTGAATCATGGAAAGTTCACAACTACAGATGTGCTGTGCTGTCTGCAGAATCCTGCGATTCAGGGAAGTACAGTTCCCATACCAGGCAGTGATGCCGCCAGTCAGGATGCTCTCAGTTGTGCCCCTGTAGAAAGTTCTTGGGATTTGGAGGCCCATACCAAACCTCCTCAACCATCTGAGGTGAAAGAGGTGCAGTTGGGCCTTTTTCACCACACAGCTGGTATGTACAGACCATGTGGGGTCCTTGGTGATGTGGATGCCGAGGAACTTGAAGCTGTTTACCCTCTCAATCCCAGATCCATTGATGTCAATGGGGGTTAGTCCGTTTCCATTCCTCCTGTAATCCGCAAGCAGCTCCTTTGTTTTTGTGACATTGAGAGAGGAGTTGTTTTCTTGACATCTCTGTGTCAGGATGATGACTTCTTGCCTGCAGGCCAACTCATTATTGTTTGAGGTAAAGCCAATCAATGTAGTGTTGTCGGCAACTTTAATTAGCAGATTGGCACTGTGCGTGGCGATACGGTCATGGATATACAGTGAGTAAAGGAGGGGACTCAGTACGCAGCCCTGAGGGGCTCCTGTATTGAGAGTCAGAGGGGTGGAGGTGAGGGAGCCCTCTCTTACAACCTGCCGGCAATCTGACAGGAAGTCCAGGATCCAGCTGCACAAGGCAGGGTCAAGGCCGAGGTCTCTGAGCTTCTTGTTAAGCCTGGATGGAACTATGGAGTTGAATGCTGAACTACAGTCCAAGAACAAGCATTCTCAGATAAGCATCCTTTTATAAAACACAGTTGAGAGTAAGAGTATTGTAAAAAGCAGGACAATCTGTACAAGGGAACAAAGAAAAGCAAGGAGCTGCAGCAGGAAAGAAAACACTCAGCGGGAAGGACAGATCCACCAGGAGAGCAAATCTCAAAATTTTAATACAAAAGGCAAATTTCTTTCACAACAGAAGCAGATGCTAAACCTGCCACAGCCACGAGATGACCATTGTTTTTTTTTTTGTTTAATAAACATTACTCCTTCCAGATGCAATTAGTGTTAAATACAACAAATCAAGAATTCGCAGTGCATTACTCCATAAATGAGCCCATATTTGGAAAAGCACTTTTGCCCTTTTCCTTCCAACCAGGAGAAGACGGCAGAACAAGTCCAAGGTTTGCATGTTCCCTTTGGTGTGGAGTGCTGTTGACTGCATAAGGACTGCCTTCAACGTTTGTCTGTGCTTGGCTATCTTCATGAGCCGATGGGGACTCCACTGCTCCGTGCTGCCTGTGGTTATGTGCCAGCTGCACATTATGCAGGTGAGTGCCTGTCAGCCAGGCAGCAATCAATTGTTTCATTCTGAGGCATGCCCTGTTCTTTCTGGATTTGAACTAGCCATGTTTATCTCAAGAATTAGTTCATTACCCTGAAATCTGGCTTTATTTGAGTAAACCATTTCCTTGCCTTTTATCAAGGGCCACCAAAACCTTTCAGGGAAAAAAAAAATCAGAAAAGATTATGGCAATCTAAAGCAGTCTAGTCAAGCTTCCATAAATCTGCTTGACTACAAACAACTCCCACAACAAGTTATACAGTACATTAATTCCAATATAGCTATTTTTGTCTTTTACTTCCTATTGTCATTTTAGATGCATGCTTTTCAAGTTGAGAGGCATCTTCACATCAAAAATATACCACTTCATATTTCCAATTACAATCACATTCTCCAAATTTATTAATGTCTTCCCACATTAATCACAGTCTTATCCATGTTAAGTACTGTCCCAACCCTAGGTTTAGTGTCATTCTTACATGTCAAAATTGTATTTCTAATCACAATACTGTTCAATGTATGAATCAAAATCAGGTGTATGATCACTAACATATGTTGTGAAATGGGTTGCTTTGTGGCAGCAGCACGCTGCTAAACATAAAATTTCTACAAGACTTCAAAAAATGCAGACAAGCAGGGCATCTCCTCTAGTTCTTCCCTGCAACACACACTAAAAGAAAGTGGAAAATGTTCCCCACATTATGTTTTTAAAACATGACTGTTACGGGTAAATAGCTTCCAATGTGAGCCAGCTGCCTGTGTGGGGATTGTCACAGTGCTAGGCCTGTGAGTATGTGCCGGACCACATGGATTAAAACCGATCGAAAGAGATTGATGGCGAGTGGTGGCGGTGGAGGGAGGGCGTGTTGTACAATGGCTCTGCAATAACATGCACAGTAATTGAGGCTCACGGTGCGGTTGATAGGATACGCGATTTAAAGCCTGAACCTACTCACTCTGACTACTCTTCAATATCTTTAAACTTCCTGTACTCATTTCAGTGTTCTTGGAAAGCAAGCTCACAAAGTGGGCAAAGGGAGTAAAGCAGAGGATCTGAAAACAGCGGTGATTCAACTTATAATTCTATTCAAAACTAAAAATCAATGCAGCTAAGTTCCTTTCCGCTCAACTTTGTACATTGCAATGCTGCGGCCACTTTATAAAAAGGTTACAGGGTACTAGATAAAAAGCAATTCGTTTTGACCTCCACTGCTCTTTTCCCACCGGGTGCAGGTTTTGAGCACCTCCATATCTTCTGTGAATAAAACAGACCTTCATTTGCAGTGGCACAAGAGCCTAGAGTGCAATACTGGGAACTGTGCTTCATCTCACGTATGCTGCCACTCTTCTGTCACCCCTGCCATTGCCCCCCCTTCCTTTATCACTAACCAGTCAACCCAGCACCATTTTGTAGACAGCAATCAACATTCAAATTCAGGGCACAACCAACTCCATGCAGTTTAAATGCCTCTCCATTCTGCCAGCAGGCAGAGATGCCTCAAATTTTAAGTATTTAATGTGAAAACAAACTGTAATGCAGTCCCATAGATAACACAAAGTCATACTTCCCCCTTGAAGTGTAATAGAGGGGCTTTGGAGAAGTTAAAGCATTTAAATGGCATTGCCCCAACCCCCATCAATAACATCATGAAGATGCAACATCTTAACAGATCAGAGCTGGTGTCCCACGTCAAATGACTCATCTCCAGACACCCAAAGCCTGTTCACCATCTGAAAGGTAAAAATCCAGCAGCATGATGGAATACTCACCACTTGCCCGGATAAGTGGAAGAACCGCATCATTTGCAGTCTGCTTTATTGCACCCTATCTACATTCCTAAACATCCATTCCCTTCCTTATAATTGCAAAATAGCTACAGTGTGTACTAATTGACTGTACAGTAGTTACTGGCTAATCTGCCAGCAGCTCCTAATCACAGAATTTCTGCCACCTCAAAGGGCAGGAAGTCCAGGTAAGGCCACCAATATTTTTTTTTCCCTCCAAGTCACACAACATCCTGACTCAAAAATAGGTTGTGTTCCTTCACTGCCAGTGGGTTTAAATCCTGAAACTTCTTACCCAATTACACCATGGTACCTTTGGCAGGACTGCAGCTGTTCAAAGCAGTAATTCACCACCGACTTCTTAAAGGCAATAAATGCTGGCCTGGTCAGCCATGCCCACATCCCGAAAAAAATACTAAAATATAATCACACTACTTTCAAAACACGACACCAATTGTCTGTAAACTCTCTATTGAACTATGCAAATCCTTCCACAAGTCAGGAGGGAATTGTCTTGAGGATTTTAAGCTGACTGTGAGCAGAAGACTTTGCCGTCTCTTGATTCCATGGGGACCATTTCGCCAACTGCCTTAGTTGCAACAATATGGCAGACAGCCAGAGACAATGGGCAGTAGGGTGGGCACTAATAATATGTTCCTACAGTCACCAGGCAAAGTCCAAAGAATATAATGACCACTCTCCACTTTGGGAATGGAGGAACCCCTAATCAACAGCTAAAAACAGCTGGCGAATCCATCACGCCACACCTCCACTGCTAATGCGGGAAATCAGAATTTCAGCCTCAATGTATTTTTGTCAGGTTCTGTTTATCAGAACGGTTTACAGTGAAAAGATTATTGAATCTTCATATCCCATTTCCACGGTATGCCAAGCAACACGTATAGCCCTTTGAAAACCTATTGTAAATTCAAAGCAGTATACACAGCACTCTGGCTTCCAACAGGTCAAAATATTCTGCACTCCAATCCTCAAAAACCTATTTGCATCTCTAAACTAATCAGCGTCAGCAATTAAGCTGCCCTCCACTTTTTCCAGACTGGTAACACTGCCACAAACAAGAGCTTGATTTTCATTACACTATAATGTGCTAGGGTTGTGTCTGTGAATACAAGTGAATTGCTTGGAGACAAAGACCTGGTCCATTATCCAGGACATCCCTATTGAAGCAGCTGCCTCCACCACATTCACGCTGACAAACTTCCAGCAAAACAGATGGTTTGAGTATTCATGACTGGTTCCGTAGAAGCCCAAGAGTCAACTATTCAGGGGACTTTTTGTAATCGATTTGATAATGAGCCTTTCTACTCTGGTGGAAAGATTAGACCAGTTTCCTTACAAAAAGATGTTTTAATACATATAAAATAGCTTGTACACACAAGTCAAAGGCAGTGATAACAGTAAGTGTGAACTCAACTGTTATCATTACACAATGTATACATTTCAATAAATCAAAGTACTTCAAATTATTTTTTACAATGCAAAAAGTGTACGTTAAAGGAACAAAAGGCATTTTCTACTTGAAACATTTTATATTCCGGTTAAGTTTGCAAACAAATTTACATTCATCCTGATTTCCTGCAATTCTGTTCAATATACTTTACTGCTTATAAATCATTGTTACGTTTCAGGTTTTGATTTGAGCAATTTAGATAATTAGACGTTACTTGGATTTTTTTTAAGAGCATGGGGAGAAAGAAATATCTACTGCACCTCACGGACATAGTTTTACAGCAATATAGTGAGTAGAAATTTGTTCATGAAGTGCACCTTCTAATTTTGTAGCCACGCAATAATGGAGCTCCACAGTTCAACGTTAATTGTCATCCAGACACTAAAGGAAACTTGTGAAATGGAAGAATTAAGTTTTCATGTGTGTTCATTACCAGCAGGTCCTTGCAAAAAATCTTCTAAAATAGGAAAAACTCACTCCCACACCCAAAATTTAGCTTCTTGGATTAAGGTTGCTAGATTTTGGGAACAGAAAGTTAGGTGATGAAAGAAATAATAAGAATTCCTAAGCATTTTTTGTGACGATTGTATGAAATTCTCATCAGACATCAAAAGATCCTGTATCATTTCAGTATGGCGTTAGAGACGTGGATAATGACCAAAGAGAAAATGGCTGGAGGCTGTGAGCTCTTTAGTACAAGGATATTTATTAAGTGTGTCAAAAATCAAACTTACAAAAATTAGCAAAAATTGTGAAAAGCTAACTGCCAATATTTACAAAAAGTATTCTAGCAGAAAGGACAATAATAGCTTTGTACCTATTCTGGTCTCTCTCTCTCCCTGAGGGCGATGAATTCCTTTAATTTGACACTAGGACAGACCATCTTTAATTACCAACAAAGTTAACTTACGATATGAATTAGAATCGATACACCCCACAATGTGATTACAATTATATTACAAAACAGACAGAAGTATCTACATTAAATGCAATATATAAACACCATATACACATTTTCACATCCACATTACTAAAGAAACTGACTATTCTGCCTCGTATGGTGGGAAAAGCATCATAAAGCCAATCTGAGTGCATCAGCTCAGTTTAGGACCCATTATATGAATATGAATATACAGGGGAAGACATTGAAGTAAGTATTCTCAGTGCAACGGCAGAACGACAAGGCAGTGTGTGTGTGTGAGTGTGAGTGAGAGAAAGAGAGAATGTGTGTGTGTATATATAAGGGGTGATTTTATCGAGTGCTCTACGTCACATACGGATTGCTTAAACTAACCAGAAATAAAGCACAGAAAGAGACTGCTCAGACCATTTGTCCATGCTGATTCTCTAATAAAATTTTCATTTAGAAAGAATCACAGAATATTTATGATTCTGGCAGCCACTGACCCCCACCCCCCAATCAGGTCCATTCTACTCCAAAGAGAGCTCTTCAAATGAACATCCAGGCACTTAACTCTTTCAGCCAGTGAGTTCCAGTCCCCTATCATTTTCTGGTGGTAAAATGACCACCTCTCTTCTAATCTTCTATCAAATATTTTAAATCTGCGTCTTCTGGTTTTTGAGCCAGATCTTTAGTCTTTTTGGATCCCTCAATTTTATACAGTAATTCACAATTTATTAAATCATAAGTTTTGACTTTCCACATAATTGACATCTGTCTGTGTGAATCCCCATACACCACCTCCAGTGCAATCATACCTTCGTTCTAATGTGGAAACCTACTTAAAAACAGTTGGTATCCAAGAATTGTTCTATACAATTATTACATATACTCTCTGCCATTACATTCTGTGCCTCAATTACAAAGCAAAAGCACCCAGTATGTTTTTTATCCACCTTGCCCATCTGTCTGTCCTGTGTTCTTTCAGAATCTGTGGGCCTACATTTCAATTCTGTCATACCTCCCAAATGCTCCCATTGTACCTTGTGGCACCCATGTATAAAGGTCTGTGCTTCTCTAGATTACAATCCATTTACTTTTTTGTTGGCCCAACTGACCAGACTAATGTTATTCTCCTGCAATCTTATGTCTGTTCAAACTACTAATACATATATTACAAAAAATCAATACCCTCGGCCTGAGATAGAGTCATACAATACATAAACATGCCCTTCTGTCCAACTGGTCCTCACCCAACACAGCATTCTCCCTGCTAGTCCCATTTTCTCACTTTCCGCCTACAACTCTTCTGTGTATCTATCCAAAATGTTTTAAACGCTGCAACTTGACCACCTGCTCCAACAGCTCATTCCAGGTACTCACTACCCTCTGTGTAAAGTTACCTCTCAGCTCACTTTTAAATCTCTCCCCCCACCCCCATCTTGTATCTTTGCCTTCTAGACTTGGGACTCCGCAACCCTGAGGAAAAGACTGTCACCATCTTCCTTATCCATATCTTTCATGAATTTTAAACTTCCATGAGGTGACCTCTCATTCTCCTGCACTCCAGGGAGTAATGATCCAGCATGGCCATCAATGTTCCCTCTAATTTACAATGGCCAGTGTGCGCAAAAATCTTGAGCTGTATAGTTTTTTTTGCTCAGTGACAACATGTGCACACTGAATAATTTCTGTAATAAAAACTGCATAAATAAGCCAGTTTTAAAATCTGCAGACAAATCATCCCAATCGCCATGTTGTCAACACCGTCTGCATCAGAGGCTGGAAAAGGAAACGTGACTGTGTGAGATCGTGATATATACTTCACATGCCAACGAGCTAGAGGGAACGTTGATGGCCCTATAACTCAGGCCCTCTTGTCCAGGCAGCATCCTCATACATCTGCGGCTCTCCAGCTCGACAACATCTTTTCAAATGGTGATCAAAATTACCTCAGCCCTCTAGATTTACACTCCCCAACCCTGGGGAAGAAGAGATGAAAACTATACACAATATGCAGTTTCATCAATGACTTGTATAGAACATACATAGAACATTACAGCACAGTACTGGGCCTTCAGTGCTCGATGTTGTGCCAACCTTTTAACCTACTCCGAGATTAATTTAACCCTTCCCTCCTACATAGCCCACCATTTTTCTATCATCCTTGTGCCTTGCTAAAGATTTTGTAAATACCCATAATGTATCTGCCTCTACCATCACCCCTGGCAGGTCATTCCTTGCACCTGTCATTCCCTGTATAAAGAACTTGCCTCTGTTATCCCATCTGTACTTTCTTCCATTCACCTTAAAATTAGTCATTTCCACCTAGACAAAATGTTGCTGGCTTTCCATTTGATCTATGCCTCTTATCATCTTGTACATTTCTATTAAGTCACTTCTCATCTTCCTTTCCTTTCCTTCAAAGAGAAAAGCCCCAGCTCACTCAAATTACCTTCATTTATGATATGCCCTGTAGTCTAGGAGGGCAACATAATTACCCTACTCCTAACTTAATGACCTGACTGAGTGATGCTTGCATGCTGACTGTCTTGCCTTCTTCGCGCCCTGTCTACTTCTGTGGCTACATTCAGTGAACTGTGTAGTTGTACTCAGATCCCCTTGTACCACGATGCTTGTCAATGCACTTCATAATCCCTATGCTGATCTGACTGTCCAAAATGGATCAACTCATACCGATCCAAGTTGAAATCCATTTGACTTTCATCAGCCCACCTCCCTATCTAACGACGACATCTGTAATTCTTCATAATCTGCTTTACCGTCAATAATTCTCCCTGAATTACAATCAGAATTGGCTGACTCTTGTTACAATGTACGAGGTACAGTGAAAAGCCTGACTTGCTTCTACAGATCAGATCATTACAGTGTGCATTGAGGGAGAACAATAATGAACAGCAGAAGTGCAGTGCAAATAAGATGCAAGATCATAACAAGGTAGACTGTGAGGTCAAGGGTCCCTTATTGTACCAGGCAACAGCAAGGTAATAGCGAGCCTGACAGTATATGCTTTCAGTATCTTCTGTCCAATGGAAGAGGGAGAAAGAAATACAAGATCATAGGTGAAACTGGGGGAGGGGAGAGGAAGGGTGAAGTAAAGATGTGGGAAGTTGATGGGTGAAAGAGATACAGGGCTGGAGAAGGGGAAATCGGATAGAAGAGGACAGAAAGCCATGGAAGAAAGGAAAGGGGAAGGAGCACCACGGGGAGGTGATGGGTAGGTAAGGAGATAAGGTGAGAGAGGGAAATGGGAATGGGGAATAGTGAAGGTGGGGGGGGGGGGGGGTGAACATTACCAGGAGTTCAAGAAATCAATGTTCATGCCATCAGGTTGGAGGTTACACAGATGGAATAAAAGGTGCCGTTCCTCCAACCCGAGTGTGGCCTCATCGTGACAGCAGAGGAGGCCATGGACTGACAAGCTGGAAGTGAATGAGACGTGGAATTAATGGGTGGCCACTGGGAGATCCTGCTTTTTTGGGTAGGTGCTTGGCAAAGCAGTCTCCCAAACTACATCTATTCATTCACCCCTTATGAATTAATTACATCTTGTCCAATGGTTACTATTGAATGTGTTGCCCTCTCAAATATTAGGTTGCAGCTGTTTTTTTTTTAAATAAAGGAAACATCTGCAATCCTCTAACACAACCCATATTCAAGGAGAAATAAAACATTGCGGGCAGAGTCTCTGCAATTTTAAATGTCACTTTTCTCAGTAAGGCAAGACCATGCCCCAGCCAGGTAGGTCACTTCTATATGTTAGTTTGCCAGACCACTGAGTGCCATGCTTTCATCCATTTTTAAATCATATCTGTCTCCTCCTACCTCTCCTGTTCTGTTGCATCCAAGACACTGTACTGAAGACAAAAAATATCAGTTATTGGCTACAATAAACTGCCTGAAGTATGTTAAAAACAGATCTGTGAAATCCACTGCTCTGGTCATTTTAGAAACAAGTGTGCAGGAACATTGACTGTTTACTCCTTTTCATAGACGCTGTCTCAAAGTTCAAGCTTCAAACTTCAGAGTAAATTTATTAATCAAGGTATATGCACTGCATATCACCATTTGCAACCCTGAGAGTCATTTTCCAGCAGGCATATGCAATAAATCCATAATAGAATAATCATCCATATTGAATTGATAAAAGATCACACCAACTTGGGCATTCAACTAGTGTGTAAAAGACAACAAACTGTGCAAGACTCCTTGACAGTGGGTCCACAGGTTGTGGGAACATATCAGTGATGGGGCAAGTGAAGTTATGGTTGATGGTTGAGGGGTATTAATCATTCCTGAGCAGCCGATGGCAGCAGTGAGAAGAGAGCATGACCTGAGTGGTGGGGGTCCCTGATGATGGATACTGCTTTCCTGTGACAACACTCTAGTTAGATGAGCTCAATGGTGGGGAGGGCTTTATCTGTGAAGTACTGGGCTGTGTCCCCTACTTTTTGGTAGGACTTTCCATTCAAGTGCTTCCACACCCGGCTGTGATGCAGCCAGTCAATATGCATACATAGATAAGTTTGTTGAAGTTTTAGACATCATGCCGAAACTGCATGAACTCCTCAGGAAGTCGGAGTCCTTTCTTCACTTACCTGCCGGGCCCAGGACAGGTCCTCCAAATCAACAATACCAAGGAATTTAAAATTGCTGGCCCTCTTCACCTCTGATGAGGACTGGCTGATGGACCTCTGGTTTCCTCCTCCTGAAGTCAATCGTCAGCTCCTTGGTCTTGCTGACATCGAGTAAGAGGTTGTTGTTGTTGTGACATCACTCAGCCAGATTTTCAATCTCTCTCCTTTATGCTGTTTCATCACCACCTTTGATCCAGCCAACAGCAGTGGTGTCGTCATCAACCTTGAATATGACATTGAATATGGTACGTTTGCAGAAAAAGACATTCAGGGTTGTGTTAGGAGTGATGAACAGACCTGATGGACAATGGGGTGAAGAGTTAACCATCCCCCCTCCTGAGAAACACAAACTATTACTGTTGTTATGCTGACCATGAGAAAGAGATGAAAAACAAGCAAGAACATCTGCGACAGATAAGTGAGAGGAGGAAATTGCTGATTAACCACATTGTGACTCCTTTTTGAATTATTTACTGTTTCTCTGCAAGGACATTAGTTTGCTCATAAACATTCCTCAGTGGACTGAAGGATTGGCCTGATTTGATGGTCACAGTCATTCAGGAGTGATGGATAGCTGAGTCCCCGTGAGTAGGGATAAAAGACAGGTCTGGAGAGACACCCTCCAGACACGCCAGTGGACATTGATTGAGTGTTAGAATCCACAAGAAAGTTGGGAGCTTCGAAGACTGTACCAGGAGGTCGGTCAGTAAGACTATCAGTGTAAAAGCAGGGCCAGTGGAGACGTGTGTGTGTGTCCACTCATGCCAGAGTGACGAGTCAACCGCAGAAGAACGGTCTAGCAGAAGGACAGAGAGGTCATAACTGAATGACCACACCGATACGATGGATTAAGAAAGCAAAGGAAGGTTTACCTGACTGTAACTGTTACATCTCGCTCGCTCTCTCTCTCCAACGATTACAATACAACAACCATAACTACATCAGCACTCATGAACTGAACTGAACTTTATACTTTTCTATGACAATTTATTTAACCCTAGACATCAATAGAGCTTGTTTATTATTGATTATTATTATTCCTACACTTTTAGGTTTATTACTGCTAAGTTGTTTTATATGTATATTTGCATTATTGATATGGTTTTGGCTTATTTTTATTAATAAACACCTTTAGTTTGGTACCACCAGACTCCAACGAATTCTTCTTTCTCTGCTGGTTAGACACTCAGTTACAGGGTACGTAACAGTTGTATTTGATGACATGTATGTAGTCTGATAATAAATTTTACTTTGAACTTTGTACATTGAACTTTGAATTGTGCTTAGCCACACGGTCATAGGTGTAAAGCAAGTAGAGCAGGGAACGAAACATACGGCCCTGTGATGCAGCTGTGCTGATGGAAGTCATGGAGGAGATGTTGTTGCCAATCCAAACTAAGTGGGGTCTGATTGGAGGAAATCAAGGATCCAATTGCACAAAGTGGCATTAAAGCTAAGGTCTGGAAGCTTACTGATTAGTTTTAAGGGGATAATGGTATTGAATGACAAGCTGTAGTTGATAAAGAGCATCTTGATGCATGCATCTTTGCTGTCCAGATGTTCCAGGGTTGAGTGAACAGCTAATGAGATGGTATCTGCTGTGAACCTGTTGCAACTGTTGGCAAATTGGAGCAGGTCCAAGTCGCTTCTCAGGCAGGAGGTGATATATTTCATCACCAAACTCTCAAAACACTTCATCACTGTAGATGTCAGTGCCACCGGACAATATTCATTGAACCAGGTTATCATGTTCTTCTTAGGTGCTGGTACAGTTGAAGCCTGTTTGAAGCAGGTGGGTACCTCAGACTGCTGAAGCGAGAGGTTAGAGATGGCTGTGAACACTCCTGCCAGTTGACCAGCACAGGTCTTTAGTACTCGTCCAGGTACTCCGCCCAAGATGACTGCTCTTTGTGGGTTCACCTTCCTGAACACTGCTCACGTGACAGCCTCAGAAACTGAACTCACAGGATCATTGGGAGCTGTGGGAGTTCCTCCATGTTTTGATGGTCAAAGCTAGCCAGACCCCAGACAACAGCTTTGACAAGCCAGCCAAACCAGATGAAAGTAGCCGTTGGGGTTCTTTTGAACCCTCGGTGATTTCAGGCTTGTGAAGACTGGATTCAGCAGACCGTGCAGAGGAAACCACTAACTGGTTCAATAGGCAGGAAGGTGTTTCCCAGCATGCGTTGTGGAGCACAAAGTGCACAGCAAGACATGAAGACCACTGTTTGGAAAGTCTAACCACTCCTCCATCCTGCTCCGGCCTGTGTGCAGGCAGAAGCTGAAACGAAAGGTGGCCATAGTTAAAACCGTCCACTGTTGGTCCAGCCAACCAATCTCCATGCTACAGGACTGCTTTGATGACGTCAATTGGAACGTCTTTCGTGATGAGGATGTCTCTGTGTTCACGGAAGGGGTCACAAGCTTCATGCAAAGTGCATCGAGGACATTTTCCCCAAAAATTGGTCAGGGTCTATCCAAACCAGAAACTCTGGCTCAACAGCTCTGTGTGCACTGCATTCACTGCGCAGGACAGAGCTTTCACTGCTGATAACCACCAGGAACTTAAATGCAGCTACGATCTATGCAAGGTCATCAAAGCAGTGAAACGGCAAAAGGACAAGACCCAGACACGACTCTCCACCAACAATACACGCAGCTTACGGCAGGGTCTGCACACCATCACAGACTTCAAAGCTAAATGCAGGGGTGCTGACAACATTGCTGCCTCTCTCCCAAATGATCTAAATCTTTTTTATGCTTGGTTCGATGTTGCCATCAAGGAGAACTGCTGATGTGACCTGCATCTCAGTCATCTCTGTGGGTGAAGAGCACAGGTGTTACCAATAAATGGACAGCCACAAGTCTGCGGGACTGGACGGCATCCCAGGGCAGGCACTTAGAGAGTGCACCGCACAACTGGCTGGTGTGTTTGCAGACATTTTTAATCTCTCCCTCTCCCAGTGTAGAGTGCCCTTCTGATTCAAAACATCCATCAATGTCCCTGTACCTAAATAGACCAAGGTAGCATGTCTGAACGACTGGCGTCCTGTCGCACTCACCTCAATAATAAGGAAATGCTTTCAGAGGCTGGTCAAGGACTACACCTGCAGCAAACTACCATCTACACTGGACCCCCTACAATTCGCCTACCAACACAACCGATTGACAGATGACGCAATAGCCACAGCTCTACACACCGTCCTTACACATCTGGAGAGGGATGCTTATGTGAGAATGCTGTTCTTGGACTCCAGTTCAGCATTCAACACCATAATTCCCTCCAGGCTTCACACGCTCAGAGACCTCAGCCTTCACTCTGCCTTGTGCAGATGGATCCTGGACTTCCTATAAGATTGCCGGCAGATGCTAAGAGTAGGCTCCCTCACCTCTGCCCCTTTAACCCTCAACACAGGAGCCCCTCAGGGCTATGTCCTAAGCCCTCTCCTTTACTCTCTATACACCCATGACTGTGTCACCACCCACAGCTCCAATCTGCAAACTAAATTTGCGGATGATACTACATTGATTGGCCTTAGCTCTAATAATAACAAGGCAGCCTACAGAGATGTCAAGAAAACAACCTCTCCCTCAATGTCGCAAAAACAAAGGAGCTGATTGTGGATTACAGGAGGAATGGAGATAGGCTAACCTCTATTGACATCAATGGATCTGGGGTTGAGAGGGTGAACAGCTTTAAGTTCCTTGGTATACACATCACCAAAGATAGAACCACAGAACATTACAGCACAGAAACAGGCCTTTTGGCCCTTCTTGGCTGTGCCAAACCATTTTTCTGCCTAGTCCCAGTGATCTGCACCTGGGCCATATCGCTCCAAATCCTTCTCATCCATGTACCTGTCCAAGTATTTCTTAAATGTCAAAAGTGAGCCTACGTTCACCACTTCATCTGGCAGCTCATTCCACACTCCCACCACTCTCTGCGTGAAGCCCCCCCCCCCCAATTTTCTCTTTAAACTTTTCCCCCTTCACCCTTAACCCATTACCTCTGTTTTTTTTCTCCCCTAGCCTCAGTGGAAAAAGCCTGCTTGCATTCACTCTATTTATACCCATCATAATTTTATACACCTCTATCAAATCATCCCTCATTCTCCTATGCTCCAGGGAATAAAGTCCTAACCTATTCAACCTTTCTCTGTAACTCAGTTACTCAAGTCCCGGCAACATCCTTGTAAACCTTCTCTGCACTCTTTCAACCTTATTAATATCCTTCCTGTAATTAGGTGACCAAAACTGCACACAATATCTCACTAGGTCTGTACATACAGACTGGATGGTGAAAAAAGCACAGCAGCGCTTCTTTCACTTCAGAAGGTTGAAGAAGTTTGGCATGATTTCCCAAATCCTTAGGACTTTCTACAGGGGCACACTTGAGAGCATCCTGACTGGCTGCATCACTGCCTGGTATGGGAACTGTACTTCCCTCAATCGCAGGGCTCTGCAGAATGATGCAGACATCCGAGTACATCTGTAGATGTGAACTTCCCTCTATTCAGGGCATTTAAAAAAGTCCCGAAGGATCATTGGGGATCCGAGTCAACCACAAACTGTTCAAGCTGCTACCATCTGGAAAACTGTACTGCAGCATAAAAGCCAAGACCAACAGGCTCCAGGACAGCTTCTTCTACCAGGCCATCAGACTGATTAATTCATGCTGACACAACTGTATTTCTAGTCTATAGTAACTGTTCTGCTGCATATCTCACTGTACATACTATTTATTACAAATTTCTATAATTTGCACATTGCATGTTCAAACGGAGTCATAATGTAAATATTTTTACTCCTCATGTATGTGAAGGATGTAAGAAATAATGACAATTTGGGGCCCCTACTCTTTCTGATTTTTATAAATGACCTGGATGAGGAAGTAGAGGGATGGGTTAGTAAATTTGCTGATGACACAAAGGTTGGGGGTGTTGTGGATAGCGTGGAGGGCTATCAGAGGTTGTAACGGGACACTGATAGGATGCAAAACTGGGCTGAGAAGTGGCAGATGGAGTTCAACCCAGATAAGAGTGAAGTGGTTCATTTTGGTAGGTCAAATATGATGGCAGAATATAGCATTAATGGTAAGACTCTTGGCAGTGTGGAGGATCAGAGGGATTTTGGGGTCCAAGTCCATAAGACACTCAAAGCTGCTGCGCAGGTTGCTGCTATGGTTAACAAGGCATACAGTGCATTGGCTTCATCAACCATGGGATTGAGTTTAAGAGTCGAGAGGTAATGTTGCAGCTATATAGGACCCTGGTCAGACCCCACTTGGAGTACTGTGCTCAGTTCTGGTCACCTCACTACAGGAAGGATGTGGAAACCATAGAAAGGGTGCAGAGGAGATTTACAAGGATGTTGCCTGGATTGGGGAGCATTCCTTATGAGAATAGGTTGAGTGAACTCGGCCTTTTCTCCTTGGAGCGACGGAGGATGAAAGGTGACCTGCTAGAGATGTATAAGATGATGAGAGGCATTGATCGTGTGGATAGTCAGAGACTTTCCCCCAGGGCTGCAATGGCTAGCACGAGGGCACAGTTTTTAGCTGCTGGGAAGGAGGTGCAGGGGAGATGTCAGGGGTAAGTTTTTTTTTTATAAACGCAGAGAGCGGTGTGTGCGTGGAATGGGCTGCTGGCGACAGTGGTGGAGATGGATACGATAGGGTCTTTTAAGAGACTCCTGGAGGCTACGTGGAGCTTAGAAAAATAGAGGGCTATGGGTAAAGCCTAGGTAGTTCTAAGGGACATGTTCAGAACAGCTTTGTGGGCCGAAGGGCCTGTATTGTGCTGTAGGTTTTCTATGCTTCAGTTCAATTCAAAATTCAATTCAGCTCACCCTGGGCATCCACTGCACCCTAAACTATCTCCAATCATCTTAACTCGCATCTTGCCACCAAATGCAGATAAACTAGGATGAGGGACTGAGGTTGACAACCTGTGCAACACTCCCACACTTAGACTGCTTAACAACTAAAATCCCATGGCATTTCAGGAAAGTACTGGCACAGATAGAGCAATGGCTGATAGGCAGGAGGCAGTGATTGGGAAAAAGGGGGCCTTTTCTGGTTAGCTTCCAGTGACTTGTGGTGTTCCTCAGGGGCCAGTATTGGGACCACTACTCTACACATTGTTTGTCAATGATTAAGATAATGGAAGTGATGGCTTTGTGGCAAAGTTTGCTGATGACTTGAAGATAAGTGGAGCGGTAAGAAGTGCTGAGGAAGCAATGCGATTGAAGGACAGACGAATTGGAAGGATGGGCAGAAAAGTGGCAGATGGAATACAGTGCTGGGAAATATAGGGTAATGCATTTTGGTAAAAGGAACATTAGTGCAGACTACTATTGAAATGGGGAGAAAAATTCAAACATCAGAGGTGCAGAGGGACTTCAGAAGATTGAGTCTGCGGAAAAGGCAACTAACGCAATGTTGGCACTCATTTCAAGGGGAATACCATGAAAAAGGAGAAAATGTCAAGGCTTTAGAAGACTGCACTTAGAGGATCGTCAACAGATTTAGACCCCATATCTCAGAAAGGATGTGGTGTCATTGAAGAGAGTCCAGAGGAGTTTCGTGAGGATGATTTTGAGAATGAAGGGGTTAACATGTGAGGGGAATTTGGCAGCTTTGGGTCTGTACTCACTGAAATTTAGAGGAAGAATGCGTGGGGATCTCATTGAAACCAACCAAATGTTGAAAGGACTAGATAGGGTGGATGTGAAGAGAATTAGAGGCCACAACGTCAAAATTGAAGGGTGACCCCTTAGAACACAGGTAAGGAGGAATATTTTTAGCCAGAGAGTGGTGAATCTGTGGGATGCTTTGCTGCAGACAGCTGTGGAGGTCAAGACCATGGGTGTATTTAAAGTGAATATTGATAGTTTCCTGATCGGTCAGGGCATCAAATGTTATGGTGTGAAGGCAGGTGTATGGGGTTGAGTGGGATCCGGGATCAGCCATGATGGAATGGCGGAGCTGACTCGATGGGCTGAATGGCCTAATTCTGCTCCTGTGTCTTATGGTCTTAAATCAAGCTCACATGCAAGTGACGACAGCCAATTCCAAGTCCTATGGCGATGGGCGAGCAATGAAGCAGCAGGTGAGGAAGCTGGAGCTGTGGACCTGCACACAGGCCAGTGGGTCGTTCCTCATTAACCACAGTAGCAGTGGAACTCAGCAGCCACCAGAATGACTGAGCAGCCCTTTTCAGGACCACACTGCGCACCTCCATAGCAAGAGGAAGGGAATAAAAAAGGTGCCGTAAACATTATTTCCTTCACTCAACCCTGGTCAAAAGAACCACAGCTGGCGGGAATCCCACTTCAGCTGTCGAAATCGAACAAAAGTGATACCACTCAGCATCAGCACACGGTACATGCCAACCTTAGTGGACCATGCCATCGAACAGACCAGAGAAAAGAACTGCTCTGGTGGCAAGAGAATTGGAGAGGTACAACATCGTAACTCTCTCTGAGACTCGCCTGCCCAATGAAGGCCAACCGACAGAAACAGGTGGCGGCTATGTTCTTCTGGAGTGGACGCAGCAGCACCAAATGTCACAAAGCAAGAATCGGATTTGCTATCAAGAACCACCTGGTCCATATGCTTATCAGTCTGCCAAAAGGATTCAACAATCGCCTAATGACCATGCAACTACCCCTGAGGAACAAACGCAATGTCACGCTGATCATTGCCTAAGGCCTGACGATGACCAACTCAGAGGAAGCCAAAGACGAGTTCTATGGAGAGCTAGATTCTCGGATTGCGGCTGTACCAAGGTCAGTCAGGCTCCTTTTCCTTGGAGATTTCGATGCTCACATGGGAAGAGACCACTATGGCAGTAATGGCCTGGAGACTTCTGGTGGCTGTAATGGAGTAGGTTGTAGTAACTACGTGCTCCAAAATTATTTGCTTACTTTGCTGTTTAAACCTATCTCAGTGAGAGCACCATGAGTAGAAAGCTGTCAAAAAGAGAGACTACTTTAGAGACTCTGACTGAAATGATTCAACAAATGTCAGAGAAACTCGAAAAATTGGATAAACTGGATGACTTGGAATCCAAGTTTGATTTGTTACAGAATTCCTTCGACCTGAACTGAAAACGCTTAATTGGAAACTTGGAAGTTTACAGCAGACTGTGAATGACCATGAAATTCGTATTAAGCTACACGAAGAATCTCTGCCGAGGTTACAGAAGGATATCGAAGGTCACAAGAAAACTTCTAAGGAACAATTTACAAAATACGACGTGTTACTGAAGAAACTGACAGATTTGGAGACCAGGAATGGAAGGTGCAATATCAGAGTTCTTGGGCTTCCTGAAAAACTGGACGGTAATCAACCTATTGATTTTTGTGCTCAAATGCTGAAAGATTTATTCCCTGATATATTATCGGAACTACCAAAATTTGAGCGCGTTCACCGAGTTACCCCGCCAAATTGGGATCCTGCCAAAACTCGCTCTATTATCATTCACTTTTATGAATATCAGATTAAAGAACAGATCCTTCGTGAATCAAGGATATCAAGCATATTACAATTTTGTGATCAACAGTTTCGGATCGTTCAAGATTATCCGCCGGAAGTTCTAAGAGCTAGACAGGCTCTTAAAGAGGTCGTATCTGACCTTTTTAAGCTTGGCTGTCACCTTTCTCTCAGAGATCCGTGTAAACTCAAGGTTACTACTTCTGATAATAAAATTTCTTGGTTTACGAAGCCTGAAGAAGCAAAAAAAATTTTACATAGTCTCCATACTTAAGTTCAACCTTGAATATTTCTCTTTATGCCAAATGTTTTAATTTCAGGTATTCAATCAAGTGTTACGTACCCGTGACACGTGACGGTGGTACCCTTGTCATGTGACTGGGGTTGAAGCTATACTGAACTTGAGGTAATGGTCTTGTGATGGTGGAGTGACGTCATTTTCCTGCCAGTAGGTCATGTGACAGGTTTTTTTTTAAACAGGGTATAAAAGGAGGGCCCCTCCCTGTGAGGAGGGGCAGTTCGTGGCTGGATTTGCCATGTTGACTTCATGCCACTGCGTGATTTAATGTTATGACCCAGTTTAGTTGAAAGATGAAGTTTTATTTACTGCCTAAAGTTAAAAGGTCATTGCCAGCAGTTTCTTTACAACACTGCTAGTTGAGAATCAGTGGAGAGTGAAGATCGGAGTTCGGGAGTTAAAAGATCGAGGAGAATCGATTTCGAATGTGAAACAGGTTCGACCTTGTTTGATCCTTATTCGGAAGGAATTCGTTGACTGTTCTCATGTTAATCCCTGCGAAATAGCAGAAAGGATTGAGTCCAGTGTTGTAAAGGAAAGGTCAGTGCCTTTAAGCCATTTCGTTACGTAAATTCTTCGTGGGAAAAGTTCGATCTTGGGAACCGAAGCAACACGACGTGAAAGAGAATTTAAATCGTCTTAAAAAGTCTCTCCCTTAAATGGACTGTGAGCACTTTGAACTTTTGCAAAATTACTTTGAAGAACTGTTTTGGCAACATTGCTTTAAGAACTGTTTAAGCTTCTTCGCTTTAAGAACTTTAAGCTGCCGCACAGCAGCTGATTTCTGGTTATGTTAGTGATTTGTTTACTTTTGGGGGGGTTTGTTTTCAGTGTTTAATAAACATGTTGTTTGTTCTAAAAACCCTTGCCTAACTCATATATTTATTGTTGCTTGAATCCGTAACACAAGTAATTGGCGCTTTGTTGATAACAAGGTTTCTTGGTTTACGAAGCCTTAGTTATTTGTTTGATTAAGTAATTGCCACCTTGTTACCTTTCAAACTATGCAAAATATGCAGGCAGACCGCAACCATTTTCTCTTTTGCTGTTTTCAGCCTTTATACGGGTCCTCTAATGTTCACAGCTCTTTTTAAACAATATGTTATATTCTTTCAGTGTTATGGTGATTTTTATCTTCCTTTTAGTAATTCGACAAAGTAATTATGTAGGGTGTACATGTAGTAATTACTGAGGAATGAAACTGTACAGTGTTTTGCTTTACTTTAAATTCACTCAGATTTTTCCTATCTTTTGATTATTTATATACCTTTTGGTCTTTTACTGTTTTTCAATAGTATACAATATTCTGTATTTCTTATTGGTTTTTGGTTTTTTCATTATTTTACCATTTTGTCATTTTGTTTTTTTTCTGCCTTGAATGCCTTAAATTAGTCATGTAGGAAAGCTATCAAAACCACTTCTACTTATTTTCTATTTGCTTCTTTACTCCTTTTTTTTGCACCCACAAGTGTATGTCGTTTCTTATTGGTTTCTACTAATATTTGATTTTATTGTCTTTCCTTTTTACAGAGACTAATGCTTATATTTTCCCATGTTTTTTTTTCATAAATAGCGAACTTATTTACTTTGATATTTTGTTTTTGTATATATATTTACAATCATTTATTCAGCACAGCTATACATATATATTTTCTGGAGCCCCCGGCGTTTTGGGTTGGGAACGTTAGATTTAGTCTTCAGCCTCCCTTGGCTGATTTCTCTCTTCAGGGGAGGGAGGGGGCAATTGGGTTTTCTTCCAGAAAGCTGATTGGATGTTTTTACTGTTTTATATATTCGCTATCTACATGTCTGTGATTACCTTTTATACATTACTAAAGGATACTTGATGGATTCTTTTAATAATATACTCAGTTTTAACGTGAAAGATCTAAGTAACCCTGTTAAACGAAATAAGATTTTCTCTTATATTAGGAAACTTAAAACTCATATAATCTTTCTTCAAGAAACCTATATTCGTAAAGATGATAGTTCACATTCTTTCAAAGGATGGAAGGGTATACATTTTCATTCACCGTCTCAATCTAGATCGAGAGGAGTCTCTATCCTGTTTGATCAGAATATATCCTTTATTCAACATAATGTAATTTCTGATACAAATAGCTGCTTTGTTATTTGTTTCGGGTAGTCTTTAGAATAAACTAATGGTATTTACGAATGTATACGCTCCAAATACAGATGACTCCTTGTTCTTTGAACGTCTTTTCTCTCTTCTGCCTGATTTGAATCAGTATTCCTTGGCGATGGGTGGAGATTTTAATTTTTGGCTTGATCCTATATTAGACTGCTCTTCAAGTAAAACCCCTGTCACTAATAAATCAGTCCTACTTTTTAAATCTTTTCTATTTCAATGTGGTATTCTGGACGTGTGGCATTTTTTACACCCCCAAGAAAAGGAATATTCATATTTCTCTCAGGTTCATCATATGTACTCTCGGATTGACTACTTTTTTTATAGATAGAAACTTGCTTCCACTGGTACGATCCTGTGATTATAAGGAGATTGCTTTGTCTGATCACGTACCTGTGCTTCTGGCTTTAAGATTACCTGTTTATTCTGTATCAAATAGAAGTTGGCGTTTTAACTTATCATTGTTATCTGATAAAAAATTTCTAAAGTTTTTGGAAAACCATATTACTTTTTTCTTTAAAGAAAATTTTAAAGGAGATACTGCTGGTACTATAGTCTGGGATACTTTTAAAGCATATATTCATGGAGAAATTATCTCTTACTCTACCTATATAAAGAAAAAAGCTGACAAAGAAAGGTCTGACCTAGCAGCGATATTAAAAGATCTTGATGGAAAGTATTCCCTATCTCCAGATCCAAGTATATATAATAAGCCGATTGAAATCCAATCCAATTCTGCTGACTTACCCAATTGAACGACAGCTGTTGAGAGATAAAACTCAATTTTACATTCACGGGGATAGAACAGGTAGTTTATTAGCCAATCACTTAAAATCTTTTACAGTTAATCATCAACTCACAGAAATTTTTAAAGATAATGGTACCAAGATATCCGACCATTCTGAAATTAACAACGTATTTAAAGACTTTTACTTTAAGTTGTATCAGTCTGACTCTTCTTCAGATGATACCTATATGAATTCTTTTTTCAGTAATATCAACATTCCTACATTGCCTGCTGATAGCCTAACACAGTTAGATCAGCCTATTTCCAATGAAGAAGTGGCTGAGTGCTTTACATTCTGATAAGACCCCAGGACCTGATGGCTTTCCTGGGGAGTTTTATAAAACTTTCACTACGTTACTTACACCTTATTTATCCTCTGTTTTATCAGAGTCCTTTAAATCAGGTAAACTCCCTCAATCTTTTTATGAAGCTTTTATTTCTCTTATTCTTAAAAAAAAATCCAGCTGAATGTTCTTCATTGCAGACCAATTTCTTTATCAAATGTAGATGCAAAAATTTTATCCAAAATCTTAGCTCGAAGACTTGAAAATATTTTACCATCTATTATATCACATGACCAGACAGGACTTATTAAAAATCATTACTCACATTTTAATATACATCCATTATTGAAAGTGATATATTCACCATCCAAAAAATATCAGAGTGTATATTATCCTTAGATGCAGAAAAAGCCTTCGATAGGATTGACTGGAATTATCTTTTTAAGACCTTAGAAAAGTTTAATTTTGGGCTTAATTTTATTCGTTGGGCTAAATTAATTTAGTTGTCTCCTACTGCTCAGGTTATTACTAACTCTCAAATTTCTAAGCCCTTTAAATTACAGTGGGGAACCAGACAAGGTTGCCCTTTTAGTTGTTTACTTTAGCTATAGAACCCTTAGCAATAGCATATTGAGAATCTAAGGACATTTCTGATATACTAAGGGAAGGTATGACTCATAAAATTTTGTTATACGCTGATGGTATTTTACTTTTTATCTCTAAAACTGAAACTTCTTTACCTTCGGTTCTTTCTTAAATCTCCCAGTTTAGTTTTTTTTTCAGGATATAAACTGAACTTACATAAAAGTGAGCTATTTCCTTTAAATGACCTGATGTCATCAAATGCCAAATTTCCATTCCAAGTTGTTACAAGTCAATTTACATATCTAGGTGTAACAATTACTAAAAACTTGAAGAATTTATTTAAAGAAAACTTAAACCCCTTATTGAATTATGTGAAAAAGACGCTTTCTAAACGGTCCCCTCTTTCTTTATCCCTAATTGGCCGAATTAATTCGATTAAAATGAAGATTCTTCCTAAATTTTTATATCTTTTTCAGGCTTTACCTAGTTTTATGCCTAAGACCTACTTTGATTCTTTAGATTCAATTTTAACATCTTATATTTGGAATAGTAAACAAGCTCGTTTAAGTAAAGTTTACCTACAAAGAAATAAAGAGATGGGTGGATTAGCCTTACCCAATTTTAGGTTTTACTATTGGGCTGCCAATATAAGGAATATTACTTTTTGGTCCTATTATATTTATCAGAAAGATTTCCCATCATGGGCCTCCTTAGAAGTTAATTCTGTAAAAAATTCCTCTATTGTCTCTCTTCTTGGATCATACTCTTTTTCAGCAAATAACAGATAACATAATTGTTAAACAATGTTTTAAGGATCTGGTCTCAATTTAGAAAATTTTATGGTTTAGCAAATTTTTCATTATCATCTCCCACTCTCCTTAATTATTTTTTTATCCCTTCCATGACTGACAAAGTCTTTAAAGACTGGGATGAACTAGGTATTTAGTGTTTTTGGGACCTGTTTATCTCAGGATCTCTTGCTTCATTTGACCAATTGTCAACTAAATTTGCACTGCCAAAAACATTTTTACAGATACCTTCAAATTAGAGACTTCTTACGTTCCCAATTAACTACTTTTCCTATAGGTCCTGATAAAAATTTACTGGATGATCTTTTAAATTTAAAACCTTTTGTTAATGGTTCTATTACTGGTATCTATAACTTGTTGATTGATTCTAGACAAGACTTTTTAGATAAAATTATAAAAGCTTGGGAGGATGACCTAAATTGTCAGATTTCTGATGAAAGATAGAATAAAATTCTTAAGTGGGTTAATAAATCATCCTTCTGTGCCCGTCATTCTCTTCTACAATTTAAAGTGGTTCATAGAGCTTTCATTTCTAAACAGAAGCTGTCCAGTTTTTATCCGAACATTTCTCCACTTTGTAATAAATGCAACTCTGCTGATGCCTCTTTAATTCATATGTTTTGGTTTTGCCCTAAAATTGAAAAGTTTTGGCGGGAAGTATTCCATACCTTCTCACAACTTTTTAGGGTCCAATTTGACCCAAATCCCCTTACTGCCTTGTTTGGTATTATTGCAAATGAAGATATAACTTTAAATACTCCTAACCTACAGGTTTTAGTTTTTACCTCTCTTTTAGCAAGGAGAGAAATCTTGTTTAAATGGAAGGAGTCTACTCCTCCTAGACATCTTCAATGGCTACTTGATATTATGTCTTATTTAAATTTAGAGAAGATCCGCTGCTCAGTCTTAAATTCAAAACAATCTTTTTATGATATCTGGGGACCTCTCCTAAATTACTTTTCAAATTTATAAAGTTTAACAGTGCACAGACATTTATATATATTTCTATCTTCCCTTCTTAAGCGAGTATGTTTTTTTTCTAATTATCCATTATCATCCATCAGCTTTTTTCTTTGGTAGTTGGTAGGGGGTTGACTTTTTTATATAAAAAATTTCTTTTATAATGTATGACCTATCTTTAAATTTAAAAAAAAAATTACTGAATTTTCAAATAGGTTACAGAATAGAAAGAAATAATATCAGCCCTCTCCCTCCCCTTGACCCCTCCCCCCTAACCTATCCCTATGTATATGAAAAAGAGGGGGAAAAAAGAAAGAAGAAAAGAAAAAAGAAAGAAAGAATGCCTGGATATCGGAAGATCCCCACATGCTCCATAGAGTTCAAAATAGCTTTAATATATATATCTATTTCTTTCCCCAGATGACCAATAATTTTATCTTCAGAGCTCCTATGTATTTAATCCTACCTTTTGTAATTAAGGGCGCCAAATTTTCAGAAATATATCATATTTATTTCTTAAATTATAAGTAATTTTTTCAAGTGGAATGCAGCTGAAAATTTCATTCTTCCAACAATCTATACTTAAGTATAAATCCAATTTCCAAGTAACTGCAATAGCCTTTTTGGCTACTGCCAATGCAATTTTTATGAATTCTTTCTGATATTTGTTCAATTTGGGTTTCGGTTTTATCCCTTCAATATCAACTAGTAAAAATAATATTGGGTTGTGTGGAAGTATCTTTACATTTTTGATTACAGAGGTGGTATACCTTTATGTGATATGCTATAAAATTTTGATCAATTTTATTTTAATATATGAATGTACACGATTTACATTGAGATGTATCTAAGTGTTGCACTCTGTAAATCTTGTTTTCTCTTCTGAATAAAAATATTATAAAAAGAAAGGCAGTAATGCCCTGCATCTTCTGAAAAGGTGTGTCATGCATGACCTTATTATCACCAACATGGTCTTCCACCTAACAAGACATCTTGGATGCATCCTCGCTCTAAGCACTGGCATCAGATTGACCTCATCATCACCAGAAGATGCGGCAGACATGATGCCAGAGTGACCAAAGATGCCAGAGTGTGGCTCAGACTGTTGGACAGGCCACTGTCTAATCGTTTCCAAATTTAATGTCCAGATCCAACCCAAACAATGTCCACAGGCAAGGAGATTTACCAAAAAGCTCAATGCCAGTAAGCTGAGATCAGGCACTACTGCAGATTAGCTGGTTAAAAGCCTCCAGTGCCAACTTGTGATGTTCGCCTTTGAGGGATGTTGAAGAAGTCTGGGCTGCTTTCAGAGATCATGTTCACTCCGCCTCCTTCAAAGTTCTCAGCCTTGCAACAAGAAAGAACCAAGACTGGTTCAATGACAATGATGAGGAGATAAGAGCTCTCCTACAGGAAAAGCCCAGGCTACACAGAGCCTATCAGAATGATCCTTCCTGCATCTCCAAGACAGCATTTTCCAATACATGCAGAATAGTTTGAAGACAAACTCAGAAAGATGCAAGACTCTTGGCTCTGCAAAAAGACTGATGAGATTCAGGGTTACACAGATAGACATGACTAGAAGTGATTCTATGATGCTATTAAACTACTGTACGGCCCTCAGCCTTCTGGGAGCTCGCCCTTGCTAAACACAGATGGCACCACACTCATCACTGAAAAGGCCAAGATTCTCGACGGATGGGCAGAGCATTTTGAATCTCTGCTGAAGAGACCATCCACCACAAATGAGGAAGCAATTGATGGTCTCAGTCAAGTAGACATCAACCCTCATCCCCAAGAAGAGGAAATTAAGAATGCAATATGCCAGCTGTCAAGTGGCAAGGCTTCTAGAGCAGATGCTATCCCAGTGGAGGTCTACAAATCAGGTGGTCCACTCATCACCAGCAAACAGATGGAGCTATTCCAGTCCTTCTGGGAGAAGGGTCAGATTCCACAAGAAATTAAAAATGCATCCACTGTATACCTGTCCAAGAAGAAGAATAGCCCTTAACTCAGGAGTGGAGTTATCAGGGCACCGTCATGACGGTGTTTCCGTAGCAAGCTATTCTTGTTTTTATGAGGCCAAGTTGCTGGCTCGATGCTTAACCCGACTTGGATTCAAACTCGGGAACCTTCGCTCCGGAGTCCGGCGCTTATATTATTACACCACCAAGCAGGACACATCTATACAAGAGGAAGGGAAATCCCCAGGCAACAACAGGCATCGCTTTGCTCTCAGTAGTTGGGAAAATTTTAGCCAGAGTCCTGCTGGACAGGCTAAATGCTCATCTAGAATGAGGTCATCTCCCTGAAAGTCAGTGCGGCTTCAGGAAAAGAAGAGGAACTATCAACATGATCTTTGCTGTGAGGTAACTCCAGGAGAAGAGCCAGGAGCAAAACTGACAGCTCTACACCACCTTTGTTGATTTTGTTAAGGCCTTCGACACTGTGAGCCGAGATGGATAATGGAAGATCATGGTGAGGTTTGGTTGCCCTGGCAGATTTATCACCGTGGTCAAGCAGATTCATGACAGGATGTCGGCCTGCGTGCTCGACGGCTGTGGCTGTTCTGTTGTTTCTCAGTCACAGATGGGGTCAAAGCTGTGTACTGGTGCCCCCCCCCCCCCTTCAGCATGATGTTCCGTGCGATGTCAACCGATGCATTAGGGGCCATCAATCCTGGAATCCACATCAAATACAGGACGGATGGCAACCTGTTCAACCTGCGCAGGCTTCAGGCCATTACGGAGGTCGAACAGCAGTGCTGAGAGACCTCCTATTCACCGATGATTGTGCTTTCAACCCAAGCTCAAGAGTCCGACACACAGGACTTCGTCAACCAATTCTGCACTGCAAGTGACAACTTCAGTTTCAGCACCTGCTCTAGAAGCCCCGCCACTTGACTGAAGTCATGCATCGAGCAGCTCCGTATAAACCCTGTTTATACAGCCATCCGTTTCTGTGAATTGCCAGCAGCTCCCGGCAGTCGACAAGTTCACGCACCTCGGCAGCACTCTCTGAAGAGCAGTTCACACTGACAATGAAGTCAGCTGAAGCATTACCAAGGCAAGTGGGAGACTACGTGACACTATATGGGGGCAAACAGAATTACTCTGAAGACCCAGTTGAAAATCTACCACACTGTCATCCGACCCACCATCCCTCTACGTGTGCGAAACATGGACTGTGTACAAAGGATACGTGCATAGACTAAACCACTTCCACTTGTCATGCCTGTGGAAGATCATGAACATCAATCGGCAAGACAGAGTTCCTGACATGGAAGTGCTGTCTGCAGCGATCCACACATTGCTGACAAACATCATACTAGGTGGGCAGGCCAAGTCGTCAGGATGTCAGACAATCGCAACCTCAACCAGTCGCTCTTTGAGGAACTGTCCACAGGGAAGAGCTCTTGTGGTGATCAGCGAAAACGATTCAAGGACACTCTCAGGACTTCGCTCAAGACCCTTGAGATTGACCACACTTCTTGGGAAGATGCAGCCTTGAATCACTCATCCTGGTGCAGTGGTCCTCATCGCTCGCGGTCCACGCACACACACAAATAACAGTGGTCTAACGTGTTTGGACTTCTGGTCCAAAACCCAATTTCCCAGACAAAACCCAATTTCCCTCGGGATCAATAAAGTATGTCTGTCTGTCTGGTGCTACAGGTTATATGCTGATAGTAATTGGGCAAGGATTTCTTCAAACAAGTCTAGTGGAAGTTCCCAACTATGATTTGAAATGCTTTCAGATGGACTGTTTCTTGTTTGGAGACTGCATCATGTAGTATCTCCGTGCTTGATTATAGTCGACCTCTGGTGGTGTGTGAACTCTGGTGAAGATCTCAAATGAGAACTAGGTAAATAGAATGGATGGCATTTGATCAGCCTGACCTGCTGAGTGCCTCCAGCATTTTGTATGTGTTACACTGGATTTCCAGCATCTGCAGAATCTAGTGTTTATGTCGAGAATTAGCCTCCTAGCAAATTTTCTTCCATATTAGCTGATCTATTCTTGTACATTATCTGCTTTATCAAAATAAATTGCCTCATCCCAGAAGCTGAATCACACAGGACCTAAAAGTCAGCTGCTATGTGGTCCTCTTTCAACAATAATCAATGTTGACCACACTGAAGATTATTTCTAGGTAGCATTATGTCAGCTGTGTAAGTGGACCTATTGCCATTCATATTAGCTCACCTGTCATCAGTGGTGTAGCATACACTTTAAGCCTTGTTGAACACATCTAAGTGGTAATCTAGACATCACAGATCTGAGTGGGCACCTTCAGCAGTAACCGCAGATTGTTGTTGACCTCACAGGAGGTCCCATGAATAATAGTGCGTTTTTTTTAGAAAATTATTTAGCTAATGAGATACTCAACGGGTATCTTGAAAGTGACACTGCTGGTAGCACTTCATGACGAGAGCTGTAACCACGACTTGATCGTCTGGTCAGGCTGGGTTGGGGATCTCAGGGCAGGAGGCCATGATGTGCCCTATTCCTACAGGAACCTCAGTTGTCATATCCTGCCTAGACAGCTAAAATAATCAATACAGTCACAGGCTCAGCTTTTCCAGAGCTGACATTCTGCAGGAAAACCTTTTGCCACTATCCTCTATGGAAGCTGGTTCACCAGAGGTGCCTTCTAAACGGTAGATCTTGGTCAATATCCTCCAATCAGCAAAGAACTGCTGCATCAGGCTATTCATCAAGGCATAGTATTCATGAAATCTTGGGTAACTTGGGCACTTCAATCAAGTACAGGCTTTCACTGATGGGACTTTTGCCTACAGTCAAGACCATTTTAATCAACCAGGACACCCCCACCACCCAGGGCATGCATCTTCTCATTATTACCATCATGGAGGTGGTACAGGAGCTTGAAGACACACACTCAGTGTTTTCGAAACAGCTTCTTCCCTCCACCATCAGATTTCTGAATCGTCAGTGAACCCATGGACACTACCTCCCTACTTCTGTTTTCTTGCTGCACTACTTATTTTAATGTTTTACATACATTTCTGATTGTAATTTATAGTATGTGTTATGTGCTGCACTGTACTGCACTGCTGCAGCAAAACAAATTACACAACATACAGCTTGTCAGCGATATTAAATCTGATTCTGACTTTTGAAAAGTCTGAAGTAACACACTTCCAGGAAACACACAACTCCTTCATCCTGAGGAAACTCACAACATTATGACATTTTCACTGGCCAGTAAAATGGAAGATAAGCAACAAAGGCTACCCTCTATTTCTCTGGCACTTCACAGCTCTCTGCTCTCCAGTCACTGCAACTAGGTACATTTGCAATAGGAACTGAACAAGCGCCAAGGGCTTTGTGGACAATGTCACTGAACACTTGCAGTTACGATATTGTCGCCTACAACAGGGAGAAAATGCCCTGAAGTAACTTGCATGATCACGAGCTGCGTATTCCACAAACCACAGACATCAGCTGGGGGCAGTGTAAGAGCAGAATGAGTAAAGAGACCTGGATATCCACAAGAGGAGCAGGAGAAAGACAGAGAAAACTGGGAGGGTGCCCATGCTCAACTCTACAGCCTCAACAGCCAAATGTACAGAAGAGGCAGACACCGACTACTTAAAGAGAATAGATTTCTCAAAAGACAAAATTCATAAGGAGTCTGCAAGATAAAATTGCCCAGTGCTAATCAAGTGACCTCTCCATACGATAATCCTTAACACTATTACTGTAAACCAATAACCAGACAGGAAAGCCGGATAATGCATCCTGAGATGCAATCTAACCTGCACGGAATTTAACAGATGAATGAATTAATCCCTTCTCCAATTAAGTATCCGCATTTACTGATCAGTGGCATCTCACACCTCTACATAAAGTGGTCTTTAGCTATAGTTTTTCATAAGTTCTACCATATTTCTTTATTTTCCTATAAATGCCTGCAAGAAAATGAATCGCAAGGTAGTATATGGAGATACATGTACTTTAATAAATTTATTTTGACTTTAGGCACTTCGGTTTTGTACATTGTTGTTCTTACAATATTTGCTAAAAACTTTCCTCCTCTGCTCCACCCGAAGCTCCTTTTAGCTCTGAGATGCCTTAGCTTTCAACACCCTTTCTTTCTTCTTAATGGGATCATAAGTTCTCTGTACCTCAACGTGCCTTTGTTCAAAGAAGTTCCTGATGTTTAACAAATGATTTTTCTACCGATATTTAACCTGGCTCTGACCCCTCCTCCAGTTAAATGTTTTCATGCAAAGGGCAAGGAACAATCAAATAATATCCTATGGAAAGAAGCTCTATGTCATTACCCAAATCTTGGCTGGAAATACATTCAATTTGTAAAGTTCTGTTTCATGATCTCCTCAATCTATTTGCTCTTTATGCCTCTATTTGGACATTTCAGATCCCACATAGACTCAACTCTGCACATTTATACAATATAATGAACATCATTATGAAAGTATTTCAAATAATTTGCTCAGGTGATCTTGAAACAATGCCATTTTAACCACAATTTCAAATTTTTATCTTGGCATTGTTCATATTTTTGGTAGTAGCGGCTGAAAATTATTTCCTTGATACTTACTAACCAAAACTTCCTTTACATTAGATCATGCTTGCATTTGCAGATTGCAAAGGTAATCAAATAAGCACAATTTTCTTACAACACACACAAAATGCTGGTGGAACACAACAGGCCAGGCAGCATCTATTGGAAGAAGTACAGTCGATGTTTCGGGCCAAGACCCTTCGTCAGGACTAACTGGAAAAAGAGATAGTAAGAGATTTGAAAGTGGGAGGGGAAGGGGGAAGTTCTGAAATGATAGGAGAAGACAGGAGGGGTGGGGTGAGGCTAAGAGCTGGAAAGTTGATTGGCAAAAGGGTTACAGAGCTGGAGAAGGGAAAGGATCATGGGATGGGAGGCCTAGGGAGAAAGAAAGGGGGGAGGGGAACACCAGGGGGAGATGGAGACCAGGCAAGGAACGATTGTGAGAGGGACAGAGAGAGAAAAAAAGAGAAAAGAAATAAAAGGGGAAAATAAATAAATAAGGGGTAAGAAGGAGAGGGGGGGCATTAACAGAAGTTAGAGAAATCAATGTTCACGCCATCAGGTTGGAAGCTACCTAGACTTGTCTGTCTGTCTGTCTAGACTAAGCTGTCTAGGAGAGAGAAACCGGGGGAATTATAGACCGGTTAGTCTGACATCGGTGGTGGGGAAAATGCTAGTCGGTTATCAAAGATGTGGTAACAGCACATTTGGAAAAAGGTGAAATCATCGGACAAAGTCAGCATGGATTTGTGAAAGGAAAATCATGTCTGACGAATCTTATAGAATTTTTTGAAGATGTAACTAGTAGAGTAGATGGGGATAACCAGTGGATGTGGTATATTTAGATTTTCAAAAGGTTTTTGACAAGGTCCCACACAGGAGATTAGTGTGCAAACTTAAAGCACACAGTATTGGGGGTATGGTATTGATCTGGATAGAGAATTGGTTGGCAGACAGGAAGCAAAGAGTGGGAGTAAACGGGACCTTTTCAGAAAGGCAGGCAGTGACTAGTGGGGTACCGCAAGGCTCAGTGCTGGGACCCCAGTTGGTTACAATATTTATTAATGATTTAGACGAGAGAATTAAATGCACCATCTCCAAGTTTGCGGATGACACGAAGCTGGGCGGCGGTGTTAGCTGTGAGGAGGATGCTAAGAGGATGCAGGGTGACTTGGATAGGTTAGGTGAGTGGGCAAATTCATGGCAGATGCAATTTAATGTGGATAAATGTGAGGTTATCAACTTTGGTTGCAAGAACAGGAAAACAGATTATCATCTGAACATTAGGAAAAGGGGAGATGCAACGAGACCTGGGTGTCATTGTACACCAGTCATTGAAGGTGGGCATGCAGGTACAGCAGGCGGTGAAAAAGGCAAATGGTATGTTGGCATTCATAGCAAAAGGATTTGAGTACAGGAGCAGGGAGGTTCTACTGCAGTTGTACAAGGCCTTGGTGAGACCGCACCTAGAATATTGTGTGCAGTTTTGGTCCCCTAATCTGAGGAAAGACATTCTCGCCATAGAGGGAGTACAGAGAAGGTTCACCAGACTGATTCCTGGGATGGCAGGACTTTCATATGAAGAAAGACTGGATCGACTAGGCTTATACTCACTGGAATTTAGAAGATTGAGGGGGGATCTTATTGAAACGTATAAAATTCTAAAGGGATTGGACAGGCTAGATGCAGGAAGATTGTTTCCGATGTTGGGGAAGTCCAGAACGAGGGGTCAAAGTTTAAGGATAAAGGGGAAGCCTTTTAGGACCGAGATGAGGAAAAACTTCTACACACAGAGAGTGGGGAATCTATGGAATTCTCTGCCACAGGAAACAGCTAAGGCTGGTTCATTGGCTATATTTAAGAGGAAGTTAGATATGGCCCTTGTGGCGTTGGATGATCAGCCATGATCATACTGAATGGCGGTGCAGGCTCAAAGGGCCGAATGGCCTACTCCTGCACCTATTTTCTATGTTTCTATGTTTCTAGACGGAATACAAGGTGTTGTTCCTCCAACCTGAGTGTGGCTTCATCTTGACAGTAGAGGATTTCCAGCATCTGTAGATTTCCTCGCCTTTTATTTGGGATAACTCCTAAGAAAAAAAACTATTCAAGAAAATAGTTGGGATTCCCTTTGTTTATTTGGGATACCATGCCCCTTCGTTTCTAACTAGTGTCAGATGTGTGCACTTGTGTGGCTGTTAGACACTACACCTTGCTTAGAGAAAGCCATATTTAAATAGCATCAGTTGCATGTGTTAGTGTTCAAAGAGTGGTGATTTTTGTCACTGACAGCTGGTGAGAAATAAGCAGTCAGAAAATTCGGAATTATTTTGCTCACTGCAGTGCAACAGAAACAGTCGTAAGTAAAAAACAATTTCGTTACTTCAACAAGTTAGAAACTATGAAGAATCTGAAGGTACTAACAATGAAAATGAAGGCTTGGAGGATGTAATCGAAAGCATTGTATAAAGGTAGTCCATTATTTATACTAGGTGCCTGCATGATTTTGTTCATTTACAGTCAAAAAGAGCACAGCAGCGTACACTGGCCGAACTCCTGCAATGGCAACTATTTGGAACTAATACACAGGGCACTTGCGGAGGGTGGTAGAGCAAAGGGATCTGGGAATATAGGTCCATAGTTCATTGAAAGTGGCATTACAGATAGACAGAATTGTAAAGAAAGCTTTTGGTGCAATGGCCTTCATCAATCAAGGTATTGAGTACAGGAAATTGGATATTATATTGAAGTTGTACAAGATATTGGTGAGGCCTAATTTGGAGTATTGTGTGCAGTTTTGGTCACCTACCTACAGGAAGGGTGTAAATAAGGTCGACAGAGTACAGAGAAAATTTACAAGGATGTTGCCAGGTCTGAAGGATCTGAGTTATATGGAAAGATTGAATAGGTTAGGACTTTATTCTTTGGAGTGTAGAAGGTTAAGAGAACATTTGATAGAGGTATACAAAATTATGAGGGGTATAGATGGGGTAAATGCAAGGAGGCTTTTTCCACTAAGATTGGGTGGGACTACAACCAGACGTTATGGGTTAAAGGTGAAAGGTAAAATGTTTAAGGAGAAACTTCTTCACTCAGAAGGTTGTGGCAACATGGAATGAGCTGCCAGTACAAGTAGTGCATGCGAGCTTGATTTCAATATTTAAGCAAAGTTTAGAGAGGTACATGGATGGTAGGGGTATGGAGAGCTGTGGTCCCGGTGCAGGTCGATGGGAGTAGGCAGTTTAAATGATTTTGACGTGGATGAGCAGAAGGGCCTGTTTCTGTGCTCTATGATTCCACTGTTTTATGGTACTGAAGTGGTAGTGATAGTATTCTAACTTGTCCTGTATTTCATTTATATTCATAACTTAAATAGCAGTTTGACTTTTTTTTAAATACCTTTTTAACTACTTCTGCAGTAGCTGTTAAATTGGGCCAAAATGTATTGGTCCCGATGTGTCCCGATTAATCGGAATCCACTGTATTACAAATCTCCATTACAGCATTATCCTGGTGACCAGCAACATAATTAAAAATCCCTCAGAAAATGTGCCTTCTGGGAGGTAGTTCCCTATTAAAATCAATAAGAGCAACGTATATTAAAGCATTTAAGCACAGTTATGGAGATCAGCAGACATGTCTGATTTACCACGTTTAAAAACCTGTTTTAAAAAAAAGGACATGAGCTTTGTACAGTCAACTGCAAAGCATTAAAATTACATTACATTACATCCAGAATTTTAATAGAAGCATTATTTAATTAGTTCATTTGCTAATTTCTCCAATATATAATTTCAAAGACCAGGAAAATAAAATAAGTAAAAATGTACCAATGGCTACAAACTCCAAATTCCAGAACATGGTGGTAATTAACCCTTTAAGTTCAGTGAGTATAATGACCAAAACAACTAAACTGCAACAACTGTGATTCAAAAAAAAGATATTATGCAGATGTTACATAATTATTCAAAACTGGAATTTGCTACCCAGTGCAGTTTAAAATTCCTAACATACATAGTCAAAATCTATTTCAACATTGCCCAGTTATGTATTATCAGAACATTGACATACTCGATCAAATGCAGCTCATCACCCAAACAACAGACAATAAGTCACCGAATGCAAACTAAAAATAAAAAAAAATGTAAAAAGGCCATGTAAATTAGTAGACAATAAACCTCGCTCAAGCTACATTAAACTGTTTGGTCAATTTTGATGTATGCCCACATTATTGAGCCTGTAATCCATTTGCGTTAGTCGCCCATGGCAGGCCTTAATTTCACGGACTGATAACATGATTAAATTCGAGCACGCCTGCACAATTCAAACTCTTCTCTTACCCTTCTAGAGACTAGCTACACAAGAGTAACATACAGCTGAATGCCAATGGTAGCTAAAACACCCAACAATGCTCATGAAGAATATTGACCCAATGCAAGAAAGGCAGCAAAATCCAAGCAGTTATTAAGTACCTCTTATTTCACATACAGAAGTAATTAAAAGCACATGGCTCATATAGAAATTCAGGTGAGCAGCTTTCCTCATCACCTGAACTGTTTCTAGAAATGTGTGTGTTCTATTTTGCAGTCCAGGAACTGGATTGCAGTTCAGATGGATTGAGTAAATCTTGGCCAAGGCTATTTTCAGTATTATTCCCTTCCAAAGAACAATCGCAGTTTTTGTATGGCCACATTCCAAGCCATCTGGATGTGCTCAGGATTTCAAAAATTCTCCACACTTGTTTCTAAAGTGACCAGAGCTGCAGATTTCACAGATCTGTTGTTAACATGTTTCAGACACCCTATTGTAGCCAGTAACTCGTTTCTGCACAACTTGGGCCCAACACAGATGGAAGGAAAAGGGGAGAACAGACAAATTTACCTGGGAAAACTGTATTTTGGGGTAATCTTCTTCAGCAAGCTTTTAGAAGTAAGAATACAAATTTATGATGTATAATATGTATACTGCTGGGTTCCCACAGTGACTATTTATCCAGAAAGCTAAACCACATAAAACAGAATGATTCCTAGCTGACACGGTGAACTGATTTTCATCAGGTGGATCATAAGACAAAAGAGCAGAAGTCGACCATTCGGCCCATCGCGTCTGCTCCGCCATTTCATCAGGAGCTGAAGCAATCTTCCCTTTAGTCCCATTCCCCCGCCTTCTCACCATAACCTTTGATGCCCTGACTATTCAGATACCTACCAATCTCTGCCTTAAATACACCCAATGACTTGACCTCCGCTGCCACCCGTGGCAACAAATTCCACAGATTCACCACCCTCTGACTAAAAATTTTTTTTCACATCTCTGTTATGAACGAGCACCCTGCAATCCTCAAGTCATGTCCTCTCGTACTAGACTCCCCCACCATGGGAAACAACTTTGCCACATCCACTCTGTCCATGCCTTTCAACTTTCAAAATATTTCTATGAGGTCCCCCCTCATTCTTCTAAACTCCAAGGAGTACAGTCCAAGAGCGGTCAAACGTTCCTCATATGTTAACCCTCTCATTCCCAGAATCATTCTAGTGAATCTTCTCTGAACCCTCTCCAATGTCAGCACATCCTTTCTTAAATAAGGAGCCCAAAACTGCACAGTTTTCCAAGTGAGGTCTCACCAGTGTCTTATAGAGCATTAGGATATAGATCATGATTACAATAGTTTTTTGGAAAACCGATCTCCTAGACAACAAAGATTTTGCTTCCCGATTATTTGTGTGTGTCTTACAGATTTTGGGCTGCTGACTGTGAAAATCACCATGAGGTTTCCCTATCGCACAGCTTTTTTTTCTTAAAATTGACCACATTTGTCAATTCATAATTCAAGTCAATAACTGATGCCAAGATTAAGGAATGCATTGTAGTTGGTCCACAAATCAAACAGGTCATTAATGACAGCAGTTCATTGGACTGGAGAAGATCGCATGGAAAGCATTCAAGGATGTTGTTGAAAATTTTCTTGGCATCTACACAGCACCAAACTATGTGCAACTGGTTGACAACATGCTTCAAGTATACGAAAACATGAAGTGCAACATGCACTAAAGATTCATTTTCTGCATTCCCATTTAGCCTTCTTCCTGCAAATCTCGGCACTGCCAGTGACGAGCATTGTGATAGATCTCACCAAGTCACTGCAGTCTTGGAGAAACAGCATCAAGGCAACTGGAATCCATCAGTGCTGACTGATTGTTGTTGGACACTTAAGCGAGAAGCCGCAGACAAATGAAATTCAGCAAGAAAACATTTTTAGCTTAGTTTATGTATTGCAAGGTGCCAGCGCCATTATGCAATTAAATAGATTATATTCAACAAAAGTTAATTTCTTGTTTCTCCAAGCAATCTGAAATTATACTTGTGTTCAGCTTCAAGCACTATATCATAAACAAAAAAAATCTGAGGAAGCAACACTTCTGAAAAAATTTATGGTCCAGTGTAAATTTCTAAATGTTGTCATTAACAAAACACCATGGGTTGCAATCACTTGAGAAATATGTTTAAGGGTTCAGCTCTACTAATAGCCTGGTGATACAATTTAGTGAGACAACTAAATACAACTGGTGATATAACTTGGACAAGAGAACGGAGCAGGATCATCTGCTCTTAGAAAGTGGAGATAAAGAAAAAGGAGAAAGAATAAAGAGAAACAGGAAAGATAAAAGGGTAAAGCCAGAGAAGGAGAGATAGACTGGAGGAAAAATAAAAAAGGAAAGAAAGACAAAGGGAGAAAAGAGAAATTCTGAGAAAGAGGAGAGAGGCAGACAGACAGAAGATTGGGAAAGAGACGTAGGAAAGCAAAGGAGAATGAAAGGAGAGAGTGTAAGAAGAAAAAGGGAAGTATATGAGAAAAAAGGATGGAGAGAATGAAAAGAAATGAGAAAGAAATAATTGTCAAAGATGTAAAAATGCACAAAACAAGTTTTTTTTAAATATAATGCTTTCTTTTTAAAGATTAGTGGAAGTTACATAATTTTTCACTGTCATGAATGCAATAATGCAGTTTTTTTATTTAAACATTGCTCACCAATATGTTCTGAATTAGTTTTAACTCTCAACGCAAGATGATCATTTTATCAGAGTCCTGGTGACATCAGCAACTGAAGAGACAATGTCACATGATTAAGTTAAAGCATACATTTGGGTTTCATTCAAGAAACTGGAAGCTATTTGCTCCCTATTGTGAGAACATCACGCAATCTAGGTCTGTTTTATTTATGTGTATACACAAGGAATTGCACTGAATACATCCAGAAATGCAAAAGGGAAAATTATATTTTCTGTCCCTAGAAATACAATACTGCTAGAAAGTTGGTGAACCCTGTAGAATTTTCTCTACTTCTGCATAAATATGACCTAAAATGTGATCATATCTTCACTCATCCTAAAACTGGATAAAGAGAACCCAATAAATAACAAAAAAATTATACTTGTAACATACTAAAAGGCATAACCACTCAAAATATCACAAAACATCGTACAATCCACAATGCAACATTCCATGTTTATGTTTGCAAGCTCAGAGATTAAATTAAGTGAAGCCTAGCCAAGCACTATACTAAATGACTGTGTGCTTACCTGTTTAGAAAACCTATCCATTCTGCAAAGTCCATTGTCAAAATAGTAAAGCAAGCAATGTGAGTGTACATCCACATGCTAGATTACAGGAGGCATGAATATTTAAATGAAGTACAACATCTGTATTATGGCTCATGTCTAACTCCAATAAAGTACACAAATGCCACATGCTTTCTAGTATGAAGGGCATGTTAGTCAAACACTTAAAATTTCTCAGCTGCAATTGGTGATGAACCTTTGATCTTATGACTCCTCTTTCATCCAACCACTTCAATGGATTTTGGGCCTCTGCTTTACCACAAAATGCTTTCTTTTATGTTTAAGGGTACAAACAAAACACCAAGAGACCACGGTTAGTGCTCTTAGCTCCACTTATGAAATACATTGAATACCAGAACACGTCTTCCCCTCTTTTACTCCTCTCTGCTCATCACTCACCAACGCTCTCTCTCATATCCACACACTCTTCTCTCCACCTGCCCATCAACCCAGTCCTCACCTGGTTCTACCATTTGACAGCTAGCCCCCGCCTCCCCCCTCTTTACACAAGCCCACCACCTCCCCGTACACTCTCTATCCTGATGCAGTCTTGATCTGAAATGTCAACCATCCATTTGGCTCCACAGATACTCCCGGACAGCCGAGTTCCTCTAGCAGTTTGTGTTTTTGCTCCAGATTTCAGCATTGCAGAATTGTGCATCTCCAAGTGTTCAGAAAGCTTCACTTACAAATACAACAAACGGAAATACATGCACAGTATGACTAATGTGACGGACCAACAGCAACAGAGCAGACACTGAGTCAGGTTTTGATGTTAAAACGACTATCTTTGTCAGAATCTACTCAAAATATAGAAAATGAAACAATAAACATCGCATGTGTGTGAGTGAGAGAGAGAGAGAGGGTGCGGGAGAGTTAGCGAGTGTGTGTGAAAGAGAGAGTGAGTGTGAGAGAGAGGGGGAAGGGGGGAGAGAGAGGGGGAAGGGGGGAGAGAGAGGGGGAGGGAGAGGGCGGGAGAGAGGGAGGGAGAGAGCAGGCGAGAGGGGGCGAGAGAGCAGGAGAGAGTGGGGGGGGAGAGAGTGGGGGGGGAGAGAGGGGGGGGGAGAGAGGGGGGGGAGAGAGTGGGGGGGAGAGAGTGGGGGGGAGAGAGTGGGGGGGAGAGAGTGGGGGGGAGAGAGTGGGGGGGAGAGAGTGGGGGGGGAGAGTGGGGGGAGAGAGTGGGGGGGAGAGAGTGGGGGGGAGAGAGTGGGGGGGAGAGAGTGGGGGGGAGAGAGTGGGGGGGAGAGAGTGGGGGGGAGAGAGTGGGGGGGAGAGAGTGGGGGGGAGAGAGTGGGGGGGAGAGAGTGGGGGGGGAGAGAGTGGGGGGGGAGAGAGTGGGGGGGGAGAGAGTGGGGGGGGAGAGAGTGGGGGGGGAGAGAGTGGGGGGGGAGAGAGTGGGGGGGGAGAGAGTGGGGGGGGAGAGAGTGGGGGGAGAGAGTGGGGGGAGAGAGTGGGGGGAGAGAGTGGGGGGAGAGAGTGGGGGGAGAGAGTGGGGGGAGAGAGTGGGGGGAGAGAGTGGGGGGGAGAGAGTGGGGGGAGAGAGTGGGGGGAGAGAGTGGGGGGGAGAGAGTGGGGGGGAGAGAGTGGGGGGGAGAGAGTGGGGGGGAGAGAGTGGGGGGGAGAGAGTGGGAGGGAGAGAGTGGGAGGGAGAGAGTGGGAGGGAGAGAGTGGGAGGGAGAGAGTGGGAGGGAGAGAGTGGGAGGGAGAGAGTGGGAGGGAGAGAGTGGGAGGGAGAGAGTGGGAGGGAGAGAGTGGGAGGGAGAGTGGGGGGGAGAGAGTGGGAGGGAGAGTGGGAGGGAGAGAGTGGGAGGGAGAGTGGGAGGGAGGGAGGGAGGGAGGGAGGGAGGGAGGGAGGGAGGGAGGGAGGGAGGGAGGGAGGGAGGGAGGGAGGGAGGGGAGGGAGAGGGAGGGAGAGGGAGGGAGAGGGAGGGAGAGGGAGGGAGAGGGAGGGAGAGGGAGGGAGAGGGAGGGAGAGGGAGGGAGAGGGAGGGAGAGGGAGGGAGAGGGAGGGAGAGGGAGGGAGAGGGAGAGGGAGAGGGAGAGGGAGGGAGAGGGAGGGAGAGGGAGGGAGAGGGAGGGAGAGGGAGGGAGAGGGAGGGAGAGGGAGGGAGAGGGAGGGAGAGGGAGGGAGAGGGAGGGAGAGGGAGGGAGAGGGAGGGAGAGGGAGGGAGAGGGAGGGAGAGGGAGGGAGAGGGAGGGAGAGGGAGGGAGAGGGAGGGAGAGGGAGGGAGAGGGAGGGAGAGGGAGGGAGAGGGAGGGAGAGGGAGGGAGAGGGAGGGAGAGGGAGGGAGAGGGAGGGAGAGGGAGGGAGAGGGAGGGAGAGGGAGGGAGGGAGAGGGAGGGAGAGGGAGGGAGAGGGAGGGAGAGGGAGGGAGAGGGAGGGAGAGGGAGGGAGAGGGAGGGAGAGGGAGGGAGAGGGAGGGAGAGGGAGGGAGAGGGAGGGAGAGGGAGGGAGAGGGAGGGAGAGGGAGGGAGAGGGAGGGAGAGGGAGGGAGAGGGAGGGAGAGGGAGGGAGAGGGAGGGAGGGAGAGGGAGGGAGAGGGAGGGAGGGAGAGCGCGAGGGAGAGGGAGGGCGAGGGAGGGAGAGCGCGAGGGGGAGAGAGGGAGAGGGCGAGGGGAGCAGGGAGAGGGCGAGGGGAGCAGGGAGAGGGCGAGGGGAGCAGGGAGAGGGCGAGGGGAGCAGGGAGAGGGCGAGGGGAGCAGGGAGAGGGCGAGGGGAGCAGGGAGAGGGCGAGGGGAGCAGGGAGAGGGCGAGGGGAGCAGGGAGAGGGCGAGGGGAGCAGGGAGAGGGCGAGGGGAGCAGGGAGAGGGCGAGGGGAGCAGGGAGAGGGCGAGGGGAGCAGGGAGAGGGCGAGGGGAGCAGGGAGAGGGCGAGGGGAGCAGGGAGAGGGCGAGGGGAGCAGGGAGAGGGCGAGGGGAGCAGGGAGAGGGCGAGGGGAGCAGGGAGAGGGCGAGGGGAGCAGGGAGAGGGCGAGGGGAGCAGGGAGAGGGCGAGGGGAGCAGGGAGAGGGCGAGGGGAGCAGGGAGAGGGCGAGGGGAGCAGGGAGAGGGCGAGGGGAGCAGGGAGAGGGCGAGGGGAGCAGGGAGAGGGCGAGGGGAGCAGGGAGAGGGCGAGGGGAGCAGGGAGAGGGCGAGGGGAGCAGGGAGAGGGCGAGGGGAGCAGGGAGAGGGCGAGGGGAGCAGGGAGAGGGCGAGGGGAGCAGGGAGAGGGCGAGGGGAGCAGGGAGAGGGCGAGGGGAGCAGGGAGAGGGCGAGGGGAGCAGGGAGAGGGCGAGGGGAGCAGGGAGAGGGCGAGGGGAGCAGGGAGAGGGCGAGGGGAGCAGGGAGAGGGCGAGGGGAGCAGGGAGCGCGTGAGAGGAAGGGAGCGAGCGGGAGGGAGGGAGCGTGCGGGAGGGAGGGAGCGTGCGGGAGGGAGGGAGCGTGCGGGAGGGAGGGAGGAGCGAGAGGGAGGAGCGAGAGGGAGGGAGGGAGGAGCGAGAGGGAGGGAGGGAGGAGCGGGAGGGAGGGAGGGAGGAGCGGGAGGGAGGAGCGGGAGGGAGGAGCGAGAGGGAGGGAGGGAGGAGCGAGAGGGAGGGAGGGAGGAGCGAGAGGGAGGGAGGGAGGAGCGAGAGGGAGGGAGAGGGAGGGCGAGCGCGAGGGGGAGGGAGGGAGAGCGCGAGGGGGAGGGAGGGAGAGCGCGAGGGGAGGGAGGGAGAGCGCGAGGGGAGGGAGGGAGAGCGCGAGGGGAGGGAGGGAGAGCGCGAGGGGAGGGAGGGAGAGCGCGAGGGGAGGGAGGGAGAGCGCGAGGGGAGGGAGGGAGAGCGCGAGGGGAGGGAGGGAGAGCGCGAGGGGAGGGAGGGAGAGCGCGAGGGGAGGGAGGGAGAGCGCGAGGGGAGGGAGGGAGAGCGCGAGGGGAGGGAGGGAGAGCGCGAGGGGAGGGAGGGAGAGCGCGAGGGGAGGGAGGGAGAGCGCGAGGGGAGGGAGGGAGAGCGCGAGGGGAGGGAGGGAGAGCGCGAGGGGAGGGAGGGAGAGCGCGAGGGGAGGGAGGGAGAGCGCGAGGGGAGGGAGGGAGAGCGCGAGGGGAGGGAGGGAGAGCGCGAGGGGAGGGAGGGAGAGCGCGAGGGGAGGGAGAGCGCGAGGGGAGGGAGGGAGAGCGCGAGGGGAGGGAGGGAGAGCGCGAGGGGAGGGAGGGAGAGCGCGAGGGGAGGGAGGGAGAGCGCGAGGGGAGGGAGGGAGAACGCGAGGGGGAGGGAGGGAGAACGCGAGGGGGAGGGAGGGAGGGGGAGCGGGAGAGAGAGCGCGGGAGAGAGAGCGCGGGGGAGAGGGAGAGAGCGAGGGAGCGAGAGGGAGGGAGGGAGCGGGAGGGAGGGAGCGTGCGAGAGGGAGGGAGGGAGGAGCAAGAGGGCGCGAGGGGGAGGGAGGGAGAGCAGGAGAGGGAAGGAGGGAGATCGCGAGGGCGAGAGGGAGAGGGAGGGAGAGCAGGAGAGGGAGGGAGGGAGATCGCGAGGGCGAGAGGGAGGGAGGGAGGGAGCGAGAGGGAGGGAGCGCGCGAGTGGGAGGGAGGGAGAGCGCGAGAGAGCAAGAGGGAGCGGGAGAGAGGAAGTGGGAGCAGGAGAGAGAGCGCAGGAGAGAGGGAGAGAGCGAGGGAGCGAGAGGGAGGGAGCGTGCGGGAGGGAGCGTGCGAGAGGGAGCGAAGGGGAGTGAGGGAGCGTGCGAGATGGAGCGAAGGGGAGGGAGGGAGGGAGCGCGCGAGTGGGAGGGAGCGAGAGGGAGCGAGGGAGGGAGGGCACGAGTTGGAGGGAGACGACGAGAGGGAGCGGGAGCGGGAGAGGGCGAGAGGGAGCGGGAGCGGGAGAGGGCGAGAGGGAGCGGGAGCGGGCGGGAGGGAGCGTGCGAGAGGGAGCGAAGGGGAGGGAGGGAGGGAGCGCGCGAGTGGGAGGGAGCGAGAGGGAGCGAGGGAGGGAGGGCACGAGTGGGAGGGAGACGGCGAGAGGGAGCGGGAGCGGGAGAGGGCGAGAGGGAGCGGGAGCGGGCGAGAGGGGGCGAGAGGGAGGGGGCGAGAGTGAGGGGGCGAGCGGGAGGGGGGCGAGAGGGAGGGAGCGCGCGAGTGGGAGCACGCATGAGAGGGAGCGCACATGAGAGGGAGCATACACGAGAGGGAGCACGCGTGTGAGAAGTGGTCATCCCTAACTTAGCCAGATAGTTTTTCTCATATTAGCTCATATTTTTCTCTTTACCCTTAACCCTTCATCATGTCAAAAAGACATAAGTGGAATGATGACTATGTGTGCTTTGGTTTCTTTTGCACAACAGTAAATGATGGCTTGCAAAAACCCCAGTGTATACTCTGTAGCGTTGTGTTTTCCAACTCCAATCTGAAGCCATCCAAGCTCCAAGAACACTTCAAGAACAAGCATGGCTGAGCTAATATTGAAGAACATGATGTTGGGTCATTGAAAATCAAAAGAGCTCGTTTTGATTCACAAGGAACTCTTCCAAAATTAGGTTCCTGTTGAAAAACCACTACTTCATACCAAGTGGCATATAAAGTGACCAAATCCAAGAAGCCCCATAGAAGTGCGGAAGATCTCATCAAGCCACGTGCACTGGAAATGGCAACAACTATCCTGGGCAAAGAAGCAAGAAAAAAATTTGAAGTGGTGCCCCTATCAAATAATATCATTAACAACCAAATCAGTGATTTGATTGAAGATATTTTGGATCAAGTCACCTCAGATGTCAGAGCTAGTCCTCTTTAAGTCTCTCTTCAGTTAGATGAGTCAACTGATGTCTCTAGTTGTAGTCAACTCATCACATTAGTAAGGTATGTCAATGATGGTGCTGTGAAGGAAGATTTCCTGTTTTGTAAAGATCTGAAAACAAGCACAATTGCAAAGGATGTGATGCAGCTGGTGAAAGACCTCTTTGCCAAACATGAATTAGACATCAAAGTCATTGGTTCTGTGTGCACTGATGGGGCACCTGCAATGCTTGGAAATAAATCTGGCTTTTCTGCATTGATGAAAAAGGAGATTCCAGACCTGCAAGTTACCCATTGTTTTCTTCATCGGCATGCTTTGGCATCAAAAACATTGCCTCCAAATTTGAAGGAAGTCCTTGATACTTGTGTGAAGATCATCAACTGGATCAGGGGGTGTGTTTTGAACAATTGCATCTTCAAATCATTTTGAGAGGATATGGGAAGTGAGCATTCAGTTTTGCTTTCCCACACAGAAGTCCGTTGGTTGTCACGAGGACAAGCTTTAACCTGTTCCTTTGAACTGCGGGAAGAAATCACAGTTTTTCTGGAGGAGCGTGAATGTGATCTGGTTAGGGCAATGGAATCACAGGGATTCGCCCAAATGCTGGCTTACTTAGCTGACATTTTCACTCGTATAAATGACCTGAGTGTTTCTCTTCAAGGAAAAGGGATAAACATATTGAAGGCTTGTGAAAAGTTGAATGCCTTCAAAGAAATGTTACGTCTTTGGTGTCGAAGGATGGAAAGAGGCAGTCTCTCAAATTTTCCTTCACTAGAAGAGATGGTTGATGATGCTGGATCCATAACTCCTACTGTGCGTGAAGAAATTGTGGCTCATTTGGAAATGCTGTCAGAATGTTTGATGGATATTTTGCTGCTGGAGACCTGAAGATTTCAGAAGAATGGATCATGAGTCCATATTCCTACAATTTGGAGAAAATGTCAGATGATGAAGAGCCGAAGGAAGATCTTATTGATTTGCGGACAAATCGAGCTCTTGAAATGCAATCTGAAAGCAAGACTTTGGAGGAGTTTTGGTGTGCAGCACTGGATATGTTCCCAAGGCTTGGTGGAAAAGCACTCCGTGTCCTCATTCCATTTGCAACAACATACTTGTGTGAATCTGGATTCAGTTCTCTTTTGTCAATCAAGACAAAATCTAGGAATCACCTGAATCCACAGGCAGATCTGCGGATCGCAATCAGCATGAAAGTTCCACGTTTTGACAAAATCATGGATGAGAAGCAGGAGCAAAGAAGTCATTGAATTTTATGTTCACAATTGGGATTGATTTTACGGTTTACTATTTTTTCTAAATAAATTAGAATCTAATTGCTCAATTTATATTTGCATTTTATGCACTGTTAAAAGCTTTTTTTTAAAAGTTCAATTTGTTCACCCGTAGTATTGTATGCGGTTCAATTTGTAGTTCAAAAATTAGAAATTTGACTTCTTCATCTTCAAATGTGGTATTACTTTTGTAGGGGGTGTGAACATTAATCTAACATTTCCTAGGGGTGTGGGGCATAGAAAAGATTGGGAACCACTAGCCTATAATTTCTTGCTTTAGTCTTAGAGCCTTTCTTAAACAACAGAACAACATTAGCTATGCTCCAATCCTCTGGCATACCACCTGGGGCCCTGCAATATTTGCGCTGGCCTCTCTCTGGGTCCGAGGAAACACACTGTCAGGCCCTGGGGATGTATCCACCCTAATTTGCTTCAACACAGCAAAAATTTCAACCTCTGTAATCTGTATAGGGTCCCTGACCTCACTGCTGTATTACTTCACATCCATAGACTCTGTGTCTGTCTCCCACTTAAATACAAAGGCAGAAATATCCACTTGAGATCTCTCCCATCTCTTTTGGCTCTACACAGATTACCACTCTGATCTTCCAGGGGGCCAATTTTTATCACTTGCTATGTTTTTGCTCTGTATAAACCCTTTTGCAATTTTCCTTCACCTTATCTGCTACAACAACATCAGGCCTTCTTTTAGCTCTCCTGATTTCCTTCTTAGTTCTCTTGGATTTCTTATATTCTGAGTACCTCATTTGTTCTAACCTGCCTATATCTGTTGGTTCCTCCTTTTTCTTAATCAGGGCTTCAATAGCTCTCAAAAATCAAGGTTCCCTAAACCTGTTATCCCTGCTTTTTATTCTGACCGGAACCTACATCTCTCTACAGTACTCTCAAAATTCCACTTACCAAGTACACTTTTGTCAGAAAACAACCAGTCTGAAAGCAGACTGTTAGATCCTTTCTGAGACCATCAAAATTGGCTTTTCTCGAATTTAGAATCTCAGCCCAAAGACCAGACCTATCCTTTTCCATAACTAACTTGAAACTAATGGCATTATGATCACTAGATCCTCTACACAAACTTTTGTCACTTGCCCTGTCTCTTTCTCTGTTAAGACAATTAGTATCACACACTCTCTGGTTGGGACTCCAATGAAGTGATTAAGGAAACGTTCCTAAAAGCATTTGACCAACTCTTTGCCATCCAGCCATTTTACAGTATAGGAGTTCCAGTCAATATGTGGAAAGTTAAAATCACCTACTTCTCTTTCTGCCAACAGTTTGCTATCTTAACAAATTTACTCCTCTAAATCCTGCAGACTGTTAGGTGGTCTATAATATAGCCCAATTACCATCCTCTCATATCTACCTATAAAGCCTCACCAGACGAGCTCTCCAATCTGTCCGGACTGAGTACTACCATGACAATTTTCCTCACTAGTAATGCCATCCCTCCCCCTTTAATCCCTCCCACTTTATCACGTCTAAAACAATGAAACTCCAGAATATTGAGCTGCCAGACCTGCCCCTCCAGAAACCAATTCTCAATAACTGCTACAATGTCATAACCCTATGCGATGATCCAGGCCCCAAGCTCACCTCTCTTTCCCACATTACTCCTTGCACTGAAATAAATGCAGCTCAGAACATTAGTCTCACCATGCTTTAAGTCCTGGATTTGTATGTGGGCTTAACAACATCTTTCTCCATTATCCCCCTGCAACTCTAGTTAACCCACCTAAATACCGATGTATTCTTTGGCAATCTTCTACACTATCAACAATGGCATGAATCTTAGAGTCATCTACGAACTTACTAACCCACTGAATTGTTTATATTCGTTCTGAAACAGCGGAAATCCCAGAAGAACACCACTAGGCGTGGACCTTTAGCCAGAATAAGTCCCTTCAACCATTACTCTTTGTCTTCTAATGGCAAACCACCATGTAGCCCATGCAACTCAGCTTATATCAAGTCTAGCTAAGGGTCCCACTGCTCTAGATGTGATAGAGTGGGAGGGATTAAAGGGGGAAGGGCTGCATTATAGTCAGGATTGGTGACATTGTCGATAGTGTAGAAAATTGCTGAAGAACACAGCCAACAAACCTGGTTGGGGGGGGGTGTTTGCTCATTTTAAAAGGGTAACAAGAAAATGATGGCAAAAGAAATTCTTTTTGAAGATGAAGATGAGGAAAATTTACAGCAAATACATTGAGTAGGCGAGAGACAAGACTCCACTGCAGTGGCTACAAGAATGTAGACTACACTTCTCTGAAAGGCAAGCTGCTGGCCTCAGGAATAAGGCTGAATAAAACATTCCAATTTCATGCCAACTTTTTAAGACAACTGCTACACAGATGTTTGCGGGAATATTTCAAAATATTTTAATCAGGTCTATTGCTACGAAGCCAGCAGCTTGCCTTTCAGAGAAGTACAGCACACTAAAAGAAAAACAATCAGAACTTGCTCAGTTCCTTGGAGGGGTTGTGAACTCTGAGGGGTTGTGAAAGCTTAGAACATCCTGGCTGTGAAACTTCATTCACTTCTTCTAGTTATTTTATCAATGGTACAAACGAGAATTTGCAATTTTGCAAGCACTGATGTCATTAGACATCCGGTTATGTTGCATTTTGTTTCTATTCTGGGGTAAATTTTACTATTGGTCCCAAAAGAATCAGAAATAACAGAGCCCTCTTTAGCATGCAGGATGACATCTTTAATTACTTTAAAAAATTGCCACTATTTTGCAATAAAATGGAAAGTGCAACACACTGAAAATAGTGAAACATACATAAAGTATTTAACTACACATACTGGAAAGGTAATTCCCGTTTGCTCGACACCCTGAATTTCTCTATTAGAACGGTTGTTCTAGATGCAATCTCATATGAGCAAACTGTTAAATTCGGAGACGCCTTCACTCCTGGATCCAGTGCTGCCATTCATCCTGTAGTCACTATTATAACGTGCTGTTAGAGTTGCATTGGAGTTGGGAGATCTCCCCAGGAAGACCCATGTGCCCATGGCCACCATCTCTAAGTTCTTTCACAGTTTCACCCCCTCTCTCTCAACTCCATGACAAAGAAAAAGCAGCTGTAGTTTTCAAAGCATACAAGTTCAGTTTTCACTTCCTTATTATGGGGGAGAAAACCACAACAACAATTTTTTGCAGACTCCAAATTTGTATTCATATATTGTGACCGTGTACATACGAACACTGGATTTAAAATGTTTCTTCACAAAGAGTTAACACAATTAACTGTCAAAAGTTACATAGTTGAACAAATTTATAACAAGGAGTTTCATTTCTAAATGCAGTAATCAAACCAACACATTGATGTTCAGGACTACATGACAGAAACAGAATAATTATTCTATGAATAGTATTCTCTCATCACTTCAGCATCCAGGTGCATATCACCACACTTGCCTTGCAGATGTCTGCGATCAGAAACACAGATGTTTCTATGGGCAAACAGCCAGGATCATCTAAAGAAAGTGTGTAATAATGTGCATAGCTGTCCATATTCCCTGATGGCCACACAGTAAGAATAGGGTGTCCATTTTATCCAGCTTGGAAGAAGGCAGGCTTTCAGAAACCAGGGACCAGATGCCCTAATGTTGGGCCTTCGAGTCTCCATAAGCATTTGAGAAGATCATGGCCATAGAACACTCCAGCACAGAAATAGGCCCTTCAGCCCATCTAGTCCATGCCAAACCATTACTCCGCCTAGTCCCATTGAACTGCACCCCAACCACAGCCCTCCATACTCCGACCACCGCTTAAGTTTTGAGATCATTCCCACATCCAACGCTTGCACTGGCAGTTCACTCAACACTCTCACCACACACTTGGTGAAGAAGCTCCCCCTTATGCTCCCCTCAAACATTTCACCTTTAACCCACTACCTCTAGTTCCTTCGTCTCCACTGCATCTACTCCCAGGATGAGACTTTACTTTCCAGGACATCAAAGCACAGGGTTTCCGTTCCTCCACCACTGACACTGCTCTCACCCGCATCTCCTCCATTTCCCAAACATCCACGCTCACCCCATCTTCCCACCACTCATGTCCTCACCAACCACCTCATGAGCCTCTGCATCCAACACATCACTCTCTGCAACTTCCACCATCTTCAATGGGGGTCCTACCACAAACACACCTTTTCCTCCAGCTCGCTCTCTGCATTTCACAAGGATCATTCCCTCTGTCCATTCATCCTTCCCCTCTAACGTCTTGGCACCCATCCCTGCAAGTGGCTGAAGTGCTAAACTTACCTATTCACCTTCTCCCTCACTTCCATTAAGTCTTTCCAGGTTAAGCGACACTTCCCCTGTGAATTTGTTGGAGTCAACAACTATATGTAGTGCTCCCGATGCGGCCTCTTCTACATTGGTAAAACCCGACGTAGACGGGGGACCGCTTTGTCGAGTATTTCCACTCCATCTACAGAAAGTGGAAATACCCATTGGCCAACCATTTTAATTCCTGTCCACATTCCTGTTCTGACATGTCAATCTATGGCCTCCTCTTCCGCCACGATGAGGCCACTCTCAGGTTGGAGGAGCAACACCTCATATTCCCTTCTTACTCTGACTGCTCATCTTTTTTCTCCAAACTCAATGAAGGGTCTGAGCCTGAAACATCGACCGTTTACTCTTTTCCATAGATGCTGCCTGGCCTGCTGAGTTCCTCCAGCATTTTGTGTGTGTTGCTTGGAGTTCCAGCATCTGCAGATTTTCTCGTGTTTGTCATCAGACCTCATATTCTACCTAGGTGGCCTCCAACCTGATGGCATGAACATCGATTTCTCCAACTTACGGTATTTTCCCCCAACCTTTTCCTCAACTCTCCACTCTGACGTTTTACCTCTACTCTTTATCTGCCTAACTTTAAAGGGTCAGAATGAAGCCAGTTACTTACAAGTACATTTACCAGAAATCTTACAAATTACTGCAAAACCAAAAGTTCAAATGACATAATTTGTTGTAATATGATAATGAATTAGGCACTTTTGCCCAATTCGTTTCCTTGCCTTTACTGAAGTTGACAATACTTATCCATAGTCTCGTTATTTGTCACAGCTGTTGTTGAGTGTGTATTTGTTTTTAATTTTTCATCACAAAGTCCAGAACAGTTTTGAGAGCAATTAAAACAATTAAGATTGATTTAACCAAATCCTACATTTTATATTAACTGATTATAGTAATTGAAACTCAAAATCTAATTCCTGCAATTTTCTGCTTGCATAAAACAAAAACAGTAAACATATCAGTTTGCCCTATTAAAGGGGAAAGATTTTATTCATACCAGCAAAGTTCAGAACAAAAGGCCAGTGTCAGACCTAACAATTAGATCAAAACAAGACAACTGTCTCCTGGTACATTTATTGAAAGGGAAAACTAACCAGGACTAGCATAGAGCCAGAATAATCTGGGGCACGTAACTGTAAGGATTTAGAAAAGGTCAAGTTTGTATATGCTTTCTTAAGCCCATCACCCTCTACTAGGTCATGTTCTTCCAACAGCAGCTCACCAGTGTTTTCTGTCCAGGGTCAATCTTTCAAGTTGTCCCCAGGTGTAACCCAACTTCACTAGGTGAAGATACCTCGTCTCCCAGGATGTTTTACTCAATTAAATTGAATTAACTTGATTACCTACATCCTTCATATGCCATGAGGAGTAAAAATCTTCACGTTACATCTCCATTCAAATGTACAATTATAGGAATTTATAATAAATATTATGTACAACAGGATAGTCTCTATAGCATAGAATTACAGTTGCATCAGAATGAATTAAACAGTCTGGTGCCTTGCTGGAAGAAGCTGTAGCACCTCAGAGAGAAAAGCCCCCAGACAATCTGGACTAGCGTTCAAATTGTCTGAACCTTACACTAGACCCAGGACCACAATGAATCGTTCTGGACTGAGATTTCACTGCCGGAGAAACCGTTCTTGACCTCTCCAAATTGGCTCGGCACCCAGAGAGATCCTACATCAGCCAACTCTCAACATCCTGCATTTCAAGTCTATATAGGCCAGCATTTAGATTGTACAATAGCAGATTGCACCTCAGTTTAGGACCTCGCTCTCGCCGTGACAAGCCACTCGGCATCTTGAATACGCCATCTATTGATTCACTTCAGACCTGGATTTCACTGCCAAATAAGCTGTTCTCAACCTCTCCGATTCAACTCAGCATTTAGAACGATCCACCCTCATACCCAGGTTAGTTGGATAGGCATCAAACCTCCTCTGTCCTGTCCTAGAAAGCCTACAGCACAATACAGGCCCTTCGGTCCACAAAGCTGTGCTGAACATGTCCTTACTTTAGAAATTACCTAGGGTTACCCCTAGCCCTCTATTTTTCTAAGCTCCTTGTACCTATCCAGGAGCCTCTTAAAAGACCCTATTGTATCTGCCTCCATCACTGTCACCGGCAGCCCATTCCACACACTCACTACTCTCTGCATAAAATCTTACTCCTGACATCTCTCAAGCACCTTGAAACTATGCCCTCTTGTGGCAACCATTTCAGCCCTGGGAAAAAGCCTCTGACTATCCACATGATCAATGCCTCTCATCATCTTATACATTTCTCCAATTTGTTCACTCCGACCAACATAGCTCCAACTCCAGATGCATCAATTTTGCAGTGCACCAGCTGGGTACATTCTGCAAATTCCCTTTGCCTTTGCTCACTTCTTCATTGCTTACAATTTACAATTGTAAGTGACAGTTTACAATTTACTTCAAAAACATGTTATTAATAACGGTTTTAATCAAAACCATCATCAACAAATGAGTCAAATGAAGGGTCTTGGCCAGAAACGCTGCTTGCTTGTTTACTCTTTTCCACAGTTGCTTCCTGACCTGCTGAGTTCTTCCAGAACTGTGTGTGTTGCTCCTTTTTAAGTTTTCTCAAGTTTAATAATCTTTTCAATGTTCACATTTCTTTTGCTGATCCAGCATCATACTTTAAGCAAAGTTCACAGTCTCAATGCGCACCAACTTTTGATTCATGAACACATCCCCAATACATTTAAAAGAGTTGCAAAGCTGAAGTGACTTTCATAATCAGAGCATTCTGTTCTTTCTATTTCTGGCCTCACTAGCACATGGTATGGGTAACAATCCTGAGATCACAACCCTGGAGTTCCTGTCCTTTAACTTAGCACCTAATTCCCGGAACTCACTTTGCAGGACATCATCACCCTTCCTACCCAAGTCACTGTTATCGACTTGGACCGCAACCTCAAGTTGCTCACCTTCCCACTTAAGAATGCTGTCCACTTGATCGGAGAAGTCCCTGACCCTGGCACCCAGGAGGCAACAAACCATCCACAAATCTCTCTTTCATCCACAGAACCTCCTTTCTGTTTTCCTAATCAATGAATCCCTTAACAGTAAGACTCGCCGCTGCTCTACCCGTTCCTGCTGAGCCATAGATCCAGACTCAGTGCCAGAGACCTGACCACTGTGACTTTCCTCTGCTAGGTACTTCCACCCCCACCCCACCAACAGCATCCAAGCAGTATACAGTACCTGTTTTTGAGGGGACAGCCATAGGGGTTCTCTACACTGGCTGGTTAACCCCTTTCCCCTTCTTGACTGTCACCCAGTTACCCGTGTCCTGCACCTTGGCTGTAATCATCTCTCCGTATGTCCTATCTATTACCCCCTCAGCCTCCCAAATGACCCACAGTTCACCCAGTTCCCGCTTCAACTCCTTAACGCAGTCTGTTAGAGGCACTTTCTTGCAGGTTCATCCTACAAGATCAGGGACCCTGGAGGTCACCATACCTTCCCACGTGCCACGAGAGAAGCATTCCAGTATCCTGTCTGGCAACCCCACTGCTCAAATGTGCAATAAGAAATAAAGAAAGAATAAATAGCTAAAAAGAAATTACTTATGGCCTAGCCCGGGGGTCGGCAACCCGCGGCTCCGGAGCCACATGTGGCTCTTTTACGTCTGTGCTGCGGTTCCCTGTTGCTTTGGGAAATAATTGGTTGTGGCGACCCTTTTCCTGGCACATCCGAAGCGACTCACAATTAGATAGCATACGGGGGTTTGTGAGCACAGAGCTTTGGAGCCTCTGCGCCATGGGGGGCAAGTTGAGGGAGGCTTAAAAGTGAGGCTGAAGATTTCGAATAAAGTTTTTTCCTTCGACTGCAGTTACCGACTCCGTGTCGTAATTTTAGCGCTGGGTGTAGCACACCGCTACATGGTCAGTATTTAATTAAAATGTATTTTATGTTAGTTTGTTAGTTTTTGAAATGTAAATCTAAATTTGAAGATTATGGTGATCTTGTACAATCTAAATAAGACGTTGTGGCGACCCATTTCCTGACACATCCGAACCGGCTCACAATTAGCCAGCGTTCAGGCTAAGGGAGATAGCCTATGGGGGTTTGTGAGTACGTGTCTTTTGCAGCATCCGCGCCCATGGGGGGCGGGTTGAGGGAGGCTTAAAAGCAAGGCTGTTTAGTTCGAATAAAGCTATCTTTGACTGCAGTTTACTGACTGCGTGTAGCACACCGCTACAACGTGTTTTTATCGCTGGCTGTCCAGAGGGGAGGTGCTGAAACGCTTTGTTGCGTGTCTGGAAGAAGTGAAAACTTTCCTGGGCAACAAAGGGCTCAACTTTCCTGAGCTAGAACAGCCAGAGTGGCTGGAAAAGCTACACTTCATGGTAGACATGACAGCGCACCTGAACACGCTGAACACAGCTCTTCAACGTGGTAAGGACGTACAGCCCTGCACATGTTAGAGGATGTTTTGGCATTCGAGCGCAAGTTGACGTTGCTTGCCAGAGATTTACAGAAAGGCACATTGTCTCACTTCCCCAATTTGAGAGAGTTCAAACAAGGTCACGACATAATAAATTCGGAGTATTTACATTCTGCAATCATCGCAATGCAAACATCGTTTGGGAAACGCTTCTGTGAGTTCAGAGAGGAAAAAAACACATTATCCCTCCCGGTCACTCCCCTAAGCATCGACCCATCCCTACTGAATACGACTGCATTGTCAGGTGTGAGTCAACCTGACCAAGTATGATAAATATTTTAATTGCCTATTATTTTACGTATATTCATATGTTTTCATTGTTCAGTGAAATAGTCCTTTTATTTTTCAGGTTGTCAGCTGGCTGACGTTATTTTTGGTTTGCTGCTGGCGGCAAATTTAAGTTTGGCGTTTTTCATAAATACAAGAAGGACTCAAATAGACGTTGAGTATTTTACTTAAAAGTAACCTTCAACCCAACGTCTTTTTTTTCGGAGGTCAAAATGTTTTTGTTGCATGCAGAAATGTAATTTCGTTTTCTCTGCAGGAGTTCATCAATTTCATAAATGCAACACATTATAGTTTGTTTATACATAGCATAAAGGCAAAACAAAACGTTGTATGCAGTGTTATTTCATTTTAAATGTCAAACGGGGTTTTGCGGCTCCCAGGGTTTTCTTTTCTGTGGGAAACGGGTCCAAGTGGCTCTTTCAGTGGTAAAGGTTGCTGACCCCTGGCCTAGCCTCTCCTCACTAAAGCTTCAATGAGCCAAAACTTCAACTCTCCACTCCAACACTGGCCCTCTCACTTTTTTTAAATTGGTCCTTGCCAAGTGTCTAACTACATCCAATGCAGAGTCTCCTCAAGTCTGTGGCATGCAGAATATGCCAGTTGCCCCCACTTGCTTCTTTTAAACCCTCTCTCTCCGAGCAATCTTTTGTTATCTCTACAATATTTAACCACACTCTTCCTACTTTGCCAGTATCACTTTTGTTAAGGATATTGAAATCAGCAAAGAATTCACAATAACTCAAATGCTACTTCACATCCAGAGTTAGAATCAAATTAAGTTTTTGATCAGAAATAGTAGAACACATTGTTCACCAATAATTCATACTTCATTCTCATAGTTATGCAAATTTTTGCTCTTGCCTGATAAATAATGGTGCAGAACTTTTCCTGCTAGGCCTCAAACAACTATTTCATGTGAACAATTTTAGATAAGTTAGGAGTTTAAAAACACAACCTAGGAAGTGTATCCTAGCAACAGGGCTGGCAAGTTGGAGAAATAACTTTCATATTCAGCTCTCCACGTAAGGTCCTTAGTTAAAAAAAAATGAGAATAGCCTTTATGAGCTTAACTCTTAAATTCCTTCTGAAATGCCCAGCAAGCCACCCAGTTGCACATTACCACTATATTCAAATTTGGACAACAGCAGGTTCAGAAGGTGCAGGGAGTGGCAACAAATGTGTATAATATCAGCAATGTGCTGATCTTGGAAAAAAAAATCTAAATATAAGAAATATCTCAAAGTAATGTGAATATGGGACCATTTTAATTCCCAGGTCATTGGCAGTTTTTATTAAAGGTATGAACTTCATCTCCAATTTAGTTGAATGCGATGATCAAATTAATTTCCTTTTTAGATTTACACAAACGTAGATTCATTTATTTATCACATGTACATCAAAATGCAGTTTGTCATTAATCTATTAAGATATACATAGGACAGTACAGGCCTTTCAGACCAAAATGTTTTGCCGACCTTTTAACCTACTCCAAAATCAATCTAACCCTTCCCTCCCAGATAACCCTTCACTATTCTTTTATCCACAAATATCACACAGAAATTAGTTTTTTTTGTTCAAAACTTAAACCTGCATTTCTTTAAAATGATTCATGATTCGGGGGTGCCTCAGTGTGACTGAGCATACTGATGATAAGTTGATGAATCACTGCCCATCCAGGCCCTATCCACCTTCCCAACCAGCCTGCAGCATTTAATCTTATAAAACTAGTCCAAAAATTGCATCTAATCCTTTATTCCAGTAGAATAAAGGTTATCAGGCAACAGGACAGAAAATCAATAATAAAGCAAAAGTCAGCTTCCAAGTCAATATGGGTCAAACACTTTGAGATGATGTCTAATATGAGATATTATTTAATGCAAAGTATAAGATGCTCATAACATTACAGTTGTCACATTAGCATTAGATATTTTTCATTTCAGGTTGTGAATAAATTGGAGTACAGCACAAAAATTCACAAATCTCTCGAGAGACTCAAAATATGACCCATCTTTCTTCATAGCTCTGTATTGATATTGGCTCCAAACTTAGAATTTGCTAACAAAAACAAAGCAGCTTGCATAACCATTACTCTGATAATGGAATCATTGCCAAAAAATAAACAAGAGGAAATATTTTCAGTACACTTCAATTAACATAAAAAATTAAGTCACCAACTAGAACAATCCATCTGGAATCCACATTCAGTATTTTCAAAAAAACTTTCGTAAAATACATCAATATATTACTGTCATTTTGACATTTCCCAGCATTAAGATCCCTAACCAAATAGTTTAGTTTTCAAGGACATAAAGTATTCCTTCTAAACTTCATTCCAGTTTATTATTAAATAATACAGCAAAAGATAACCCACATCCTAGAAGTTTAAAACTTAAAAATGATTGCCTGGCTTTATTTCAGTGACAAATCACTGTTAATTCAGCTTTCTTCCTTAATCTCCCTAGAAAATGATACACACCTTCTTTCACAAAGTTCATTATCTACTGGAAGCTCATCTTTCTGATTTGGGGCAAAAGGAAAATATTATTCTAGACACAGAGTTGTACGGCACATTAACACATCATTGCAGCCTACCCGAACCATGCCAATTGCAACTACGTTAATCCCATTTGCCTGCCTTAGGCCCATTTGCCTCTATTCTTATTCTAACCAAACACCTGTCCAAATGCTTTTTAAATACTGTAATTGTAAATGTATCTGCAGCCTTCATTACCTTTGAAAGCTGGTTCCCTATAAACACCACCTTGTGTGTGAAAATCTTACACCACCTTTAAATTTCTCCCCTTCTCAGTTTAAGCCTATCCGTCTAATTTATACTACCCCGCACTAAGAAAAAAAATCTATCTGCCCCCTGTATGTCCCTCAGTTTTATAAACCTCCAAGGCCATTCTTCAGCCTCTGCCATTTCAGTGAGAATAAATCAAGTTTATCCAATCTCTCCTTACACATAAAGACCGCCACTCAAGGAAATAATCTTTACAGCACACTTCCTAATACCAATACACCTTTCCTGTAGTGAATGACCAGAAATCACTTGATACTCCACAATACTTTGTGCAGCTGCAACATGATGTCCCAGCTCTATGCCCCAAAGCATGCTGAATGCTTTCTGCACATCACATCTACTTCGTTGTTTGTTGAAAGCAGCTACATGTTCCCTACTGTAAGGTGCCTTCTGTATAGGTTTACAATTTCAACAATTGTTGCTTCATTAACATGGCAAAGAAGTCAACATATCGTAAAAATAGAAAAACGATAAAAAAACAGTAGAAATTACAATATTGAATTGTCACCCATAGTGTTACCTACACCACTGACCACGTTGCAAATTCCAAATATCAAAATGCTGACACTTTCCTTAACAATAATCAACGGGCATTTCTACATATTGAAAATCAGAATTTTGATTGTATTAGTATCCTACTTATCAATCAGAAGCAACTGGATTTATACAATCCCTTTCATGGTTTGCAGCCAATGAATGCTTTAACATTGAAGCAATGTTTCTTATTCCCCAAAATAGAGTTCCAGATTTCTGAGTGAGGTCGTGCAACACAATGAAAAGTGCGAAAAAGTTTCACGTGGAGAGTTCAGTCATAAGCTGCGTTTTTATTTTGGCTCCAAACGCGTCTGGTCACAGCTTCTCCATTCTAAAATAATCTACTTTCTACAGTTATGTCACGAATTCAGACATAAAATTACACTCCCCCCCCCCCCCCCGCCCCGCCAGACTTCAGTAAAACGGAATTCCGGACCAAGTATCCAAGTTTTCTCAGCCCGGCGTTCTCTCTCTATTAGACAAGCGCATAGGGCCGGTTGCAATTTCAGCACCAGGTGCCAATCACTGTTCAATTTTCATAGTCTGAAGCTGCAAAGGTTTGGGTAACTTGAGTAACAGTTAAAGGGCAACGCCAGCCTGAGTAGAGTGTGCCAGAGGATTTCAGTATTGATCACCTTCCCAGTTCTCTCGCTCCCTATGCTCTACACTTCTGGAGTTCGGTTTGGGGTCTATTAAAATATCAACAAGTATTTGATGCTGGGTAGATGAGAGCGCGAACTGCCATTGCGCACCCTGAAGCAGCAGGCTATCACTGTAATGCCTCACACGCCACCTCTGCCCGAGAGAAAGAAGCCTTGCTAACTTTTCTGAGAGTTGCAGACCATGTGCTCGACCTGCCATTCAGCGATTTTTGTTTACGGCAAAGCGAAAGTGGAATACGCCGATACGGTGGAGTTTGTCTCACTTAACCGAGTCCGGCGTTAAAAGCAGCTCGCTCGCCGCTCACTACTTACCCCTCGCAAACCCTTCGGTCCCGCGAACTTACCTGCGCTTCCTTCCAGTCAGGCATTTCAGCAGGAGTAGCAGGGCAACTGCGAAGAGCACACCGAACACGAGCGCCATTCCGCCACCAGCACAGCCTCAACTCCCTCGTTGAACACGCCGCTGCAATTTCGGGAAGGTTAACCTCTTCACCGCCTCCCAGAGTGCACACGCATGCTCGCTGGTCCACCGGGAAACTCCAGGACGCAAGGAGTCATGGTTACGGTCGGGCGCATTTCGTGATTGATGCCAACAAAATGCTCACAACTAAATTCGATATCGATGGAAATCAGATACAATTGCAGGCATCTTGAGACTGGTAGACTGGTTCTGAAAGACTGGTACAGGGGAATGAGCCAACTTGAAGTACTGGGACATTGTGGTTTGGAGTAACAAGAAGCTGCTACAGAGTGGGGAATCCTGAGGTACATTGACAATGGGAATCAATGATTTGAGTTTCTCGAGGAACTGATACAGATTTGGGAATAATTCTGAAGGGCAGCATAGAGGAGTGGAGAATGCCAAAAGAAACAGTGAGGGATCCTGAGGGACTGCTAGAGAGAAATTGATGACACGGATTCTCATTAGAATCATTTTCCTTAAAGATTCTTCCATTTTCTCTGTGGATGCTCGTTGGAATGTGGAAGTTCTGCACTATTTGCAATTTTCTTAGGGAAGTCAATGACAGGAAATTTGCACTCTGCATAGTTAGCAGCAATTAAGAAATATTCCTAACCTTCATATCAACTTGTAAAAGTGCATTGCTGAACACCAGTAGGTTTCAGCTAATGTTGCTCTGAACAATTCAGTGAGATTATACCTTTTCCCACCCTGTCTCCTGTAAAAATGCTATTCCCTATTCTCACTTCATTTGCCTCAAACCACATCTCTTCCCAGGATGTGGCTTTCCTTTCCAAGACATCAGTGATGTCTTCCTTCTTAAAAGAATGGCATTTCCCTTCCTCCATGATTGATGGTGCCCTCAACTGCAGCTCTTCCATTTTCTGAAATCTGTGCTCACCCCATCCTCCTAATGCCTTAACAGTGAGAGAGTTCCTCTTGTCCTTACCTACCACCCCATGATCCTCCACATCCAACACATCATCCTCTGAAAATTCTGCCAAAGGGTCTCCAAAGAGATCCTACTACTAAACAGATCTTCATCTCCCCCTCTCCACTTTCCACAGGGATCACTCCCTCCCTGATTTGCATGTCCATTTGTCCCTCCCCATTAATCTCCCTCCTAGCACTTATCCCTGCAGCAGCTCAAGTGTTACACTTGCCCATTCGCCTCCTCCCTCACATCCATTCAGGGCCCCAAATAGTCCTTCCAGGTGAGGCAACATTTCACCTGCAAATCTGCTGGGGGTCATCTACTGTGTCAGGTGCTCCCAACGCAGCCTCGTCCAAGTTGCTGAGACCCATCATTAATTGGGGGAACCACTTTGTCCAGCTCCTCTACTCCATCCACCAAAAGCAGAATTTCCTGATAGTCAAACATATTCTGATACCCATATAACCATATAACAATCACAGCACGGAAACAGGCCATCTCGGCCCTCCTAGTCCGTGCTGAACTCTTAATCTCACCTAGTCCCACCTACCCGCACTCAGCCCATAACCCTCCACTCCTTTCCTGTCCATATACCTGTCCAATTTTACCTTAAATGACATAACTGAACTGGCCTCTACTACTTCTACAGGAAGCTCATTCCACACAGCTATCACTCTCTGAGTAAAGAAATACCCCCTCGTGTTTCCCTTAAACTTCTGCCCCCTAACTCTCAAATCAGGTCCTCGCGTTTGAATCTCCATTCCCATTCCAACATGCCGGTCCATGGCCTCCTCTTGTGCCAAGATGAGACTGCGCTCAGGGTGGAGCACCAACACCTTATATTCTGTCTGAGTAGCCTCCGGCCAGATGCCATGATTTTCCTTCCTGTAAATAAATAAATATTTCTCCTTCCCTTCTCCTCTTCTTCATTCTGGCCTTTTACCTCTTCTCCCTGGTGTATTACTTTCTCCTGGGTCCACTCTCCTCTCCTATAAGTTTCCTTCTTCTCTAGTCTTTTACCATCCCCCCCCCACCCCGAACCTGGCTTCACCTATCACCTTCTAGCTATTCCCCTTCCCTTCCTCACACCTTTTTATCCTGGTGTCTTGCCCTTTCCAATTCAGTCCTGAAGAAGGGTCTCAGCCTGAAACGTCAACTGTTTATTCACTCACATGGATGCTGCCTGACCGGTTGAATTCCCCCAGCATTTTTTGGTGTAAATTCAGTAAGATTCCTTTCTTCCAAATTATGGTTGCGTTATTAAAATTAAATGCTACTGGAAAAAAATCCAAAGATAAGTGCTAAATTACAATGGTTACAGTAAAATGAAAGCTGAATGAATGTAACAAAAGAAAATCAACAATATAATCTCAATAAGTACTGAAGCAGGTTTTAAAGTAGCATATTTAAAATGCTAAGTGAATTTACAGAATCCCTGAAATGAATAAGGGAGAACAGATGAATTTTCTTTCGATTGTGAATGCGTAAAGATTCCTCTAGCTTAGTACATTGAGCGTAGAAGAATCCATAGACAACTGGGAGCATCCAATTTTCTGAGCACTAACTTAAACTGAATGTTCCATACTGAACATATCAACCTCTACACAGATATTTCATGCCACATGTTCATTGGGTGCCATACTTGGGCATTTCAGTTATGTCAAAAAGACAAAAATTTGTCCTTGTTACACAGCGTGAGATGCCCATTGTTTACTATATGGATTGCAAATTTTGCATTTTAAGATTCAAATAAATTATAAATAAATTGGATTTAGACTGGCATGGCAGAATGTGTTACCTATGAGCTGCTGCACATGTAGGCTATTGTGATCTATACCACCTTGAGCAGTATTCAAACAACCTGAGCTCAGAACGGATGAACTCCAGTCCCAAGATCTGGACACTGATGGATCAAGGAAGATGTTACCTTGACACAGTTCAAAAAGGGAATCACACATTTGAGATTAAATATGATAAAATTTGTTAGGGAAAAGGTGTAACTATATGGGAGGCATGCATGGGATATTAGGAGAAGCACTGTGAAAGAGGAAACTGGTACATTGATATAAGATTGGCCCTGTCAATTTTATAAAACCTTAAGTAATAGTACAGAGAGTTAATTCAAGTAAAAATTTAGAAAATGAAAGCGAAATGATGAGGCATTATTGCAGGACAGCAAAATAGGTATTGATAACTAGTGTGTAAAGAAGAAACAGACTACACAAACAATTATAATGAGCGGAGAAGAAGGATTACATGTCAATTCTGACTGCCCTTTAGATAGAAGTAAATGAGTATGACCTAAAAGTCATTACAGAGCGAGATGGTTGCACAATCACCAAGGTTGGGAATTAAATGTACCAGATCCATAACCTTTAGAAGAGTTAAGTAAAGTGGAAAATGAGGATCAGTGCTGAAAATAAACTATCCAGTAAAAGGCAGCACAAACAAGCAGCTTGGTTTGGAAAAAAGTAGGTTTTGATAGAACCCAGAAATAGCAAAGGGCAAAAAGACATTGATGTGCATTGTCCACATGCCCCTAGAAATAGTACGGCTTTTTTACAATCAAGAAATGAGAGGTGCATTAATAAAGGGCAATCATGGATACGTAAAGAATAGGTAAATTAGCAGTAATGGTGTGGGGGATGAAATTGTGGAATATACAAGAGATGGTTTCCTGGATCAGTTTATATGAAACCAGCAAGATAGGAGGTAATGTTAGCTCTTCACTTAGCTGTGGAACATCTGGACAGAAAAGAATCATACATCAGGATGCTCTTTATAGACTACAACTCAGTATACAATACTATCATCCACTCAAAACTAATCAATAAGCTTCAAGATCTTGGCTTTAATAACTCTTTGTGCAGTTGGATCCTTGATTTCCTCACTTGACCCAGTCAGTTAGAATTGGCAAAAAAAATCCCCACAATCTCCACTAGCACAGGTGCACCTTAAGGTTGTTTACTCTTAAAACTGTAAAGCACAGCTCCAAATCCATATTTAAGTTTGCTGATGACACCACTGCCATTGACCAAATCAGAAGTGATGACAAATCAGTTTATAGGAAGATTGAAAATCTGGCTAAGTAATGCCACAACAACAACAGCATCTCACTCAATGTTAGCAAGATGCAGGAGCTGGTTATGGACTTCAGGAGGAAGAAACCGGAGATCCATGAGCCAATCCTCATCAGCCAATTAAAGATGGAGAGGGTCTACCACATTAAATTCCTCTTTTTCAATCTTTTTATTATTGTTATTAATATCAACAAAATACAATTGATACATAGATAATGGGATTACAAACATACACATTTCAACTGCACATGAAAGAATACATAAGCAATGATTACAGTATAAATGAGTATTCCCAAATCATGGATGATACAATACATAAATAAACAAGGCAAATCTAGGTCTATCATAATATATAATAAAAAAACAGAAAAAAGAAAAAGAAAAAAAAATATGCAAAAAAACTAATCTAATAATCTAATAGCTAATAAAGAGAAAAAGAAAAACTGGACATTAAATTCCTCAGTGTTATCATTTCACAGGATTTGTCCTGGCCCCAGCATGTAAGTGCAATTACAAAAAAAGCATGGTGGTGCCTCTACTTGCTTAGAAGTTTGCAAAGATTTGGCATGACATCTAATACTTTGACAAACCTCTGTAGATCTGGGGTGAAGAGTATATTGACTGGTTGCATCACAGCCTGGTATGGAGACGCCAATGCCCTTCAATGGAAATTCCTACAAAATGTAGTGGATATTGTCCAGTCCGTCATGTACTCCCTTCCATTGAGTACATTCACATGGAGCCTTGTCACAGGAAAGTAACATCCATTATCAGGGACCCCACCATCCAGGTCATTCTCTCTTCTCACTTCTGCTATCAGAAAAAGAACAAGGGAACTTCAGGACTCATACCACCAGGTTCAGGAACAGTTATTACTCCTCAAATAACAAGCTCTCGAACCAGTGGGCATCAGTTCATTTGCCCCATCACTGAACTGTTCCCAGATGCTATGGACTCACTTTCAAGGATTCTTCATTAAATGTTCTCAATATGCATTGCTTTTTTCTCCTCTTTTGTATTTGCAGAGCTTGCTCTCTTTTGCACATTGGCTGTATGCCCTGTTGGCTGTGTTATTTCATTGATTCTATGACGGTTCTTAGATCTACTGAGTATGCCTGCAAGAACACAAATCTCAGAGTTGTATATGGTGACATACAGGTACTTTGATAATAAATTTACTTTGAACTTTGATCCAGTATTCTGCAATGAGAAAATGCTAATTTTCTGGTAGTTAAGCAGTTTTTGTAGAAAAACAAAAAAAAAGTGAATATATGAAAATTAAAGTTTTCATGCTGAAGTTGTACAAAGTCTAATTTGGAGTACTGTGTGCAGCTTTGGTCACCTACCTACAGGAAAGATGTAAATAAGGTTGAAAGAGCAGAGAGAAAATTTACAAGGATGTGGGTCTGGAGGATCTGAGTTATAAGGAAAGATTGAATCGGTTAGGAATATATTCCTTAGAACATAGAAGATTGAAAGGAGATTTCACAGAGGTGTACAACATTATGAGGAACACAGATAGGATAAATGCGAGCAGTCTTTTTTTCTCTGAGGTTGGGTGGGCCTATAACAAGAGGCCATGGAAGTGAAAGGGGAAAATTTTAAGGAGAACGAGGGAAACTTGAGGGGAAACTTCTTCACTCAGAGAATCATGTCTGTGAAACGAGTTGCCAGCACAAATGATGCAAGCAAGCTCAACTTCAGTTTCAGAGAAGTTTGGATAGCTACATAGATGGTAGGCATATGGAGGGCCAGTTTAAATGGTTTTGTCATGGAAACCACTGGATTTCCAATGGGCCAAAGGACCCTTTTCTGTGCTGTACTTTTCTTTGACTCTAAAGATGATTTCATTCAATCTGCAACTAACGTCTTAATCTGAAGAAGGCAAACTATGAGCATTCAAAGCACAAGTTGATAATGGCAAAAAAAAAGCTACATTAAAAGGTATGACAGTGAACAAGCAATAGCCAACATTTAAAGATTTAATAATTTGCAACTAATACACATCCCTTTAAGAAAAAGCTCTTGGCTAAGCAGAGAAGTGAAAGATAGTAATAAATCAAATGTAAAGTTGTCAAAAGGTAGTAAGCTCAAGAACTGTTGAGCATGAGCTGCAAAATATTTCTATACAGCTATTGGATGTAATTAGAATAACTAACAGACAGTTTTCATTTCTTGCAAGAGAAATGAAAATGCAAAACTGGGTGTGAAAATTCAGTTACAGTATATTGTGCATTAGTGTCACCACATCTTAAGTATTGGTTTCCTTTCTTAAGAAAGAATGTAAAATGACAAAAATTCTGAGACTTGGTGGGTGGGGTTGTCTAGTGAGAAATGTTGAATAGATTATGTTTGAATCCCCTGGAGTTTAGAAGAGGACTTGAAACAAGAAAAGAGGTTGATGGAAAATACATTCTTTCTGGTTCGATAATCTGGAACTAGGGCACTGTTCAAAAATAAATTGAAATCACTTGTCCTCCACAATCTCCAAGAGGTATTTTTTGTCTTCCTCCGTGATGACACAGATTTATTTATCGACTTCCATTCCTTCAGAACCAGTTTCATCTGATTAAATAATGTAGTTTAAGGACCGTGAAAGTAAAAGGAATGGTGAGACGGTGGGAAAAGTGGGCGCAGATGAATTAGTCAAATAAAGTATAGAAAGAGAAAAAGGGAAAAAAAATTGCTTCGAGAAATGAGACTTAAGTTAAAACATACAGTTTCATGCCCAGAGTGAATAACAATCACAATGTTCATCAGATCCAATCTCAGTGAAGACTTGTTATATGGGAGTTAGTTCACTTGTCAGTCAAAAACTGCTTCTATTCTGCCGGTCAACAATTGATTGCCTGAGTGCCACGGCACCAGTGCCCAGTTTCAGATGCCTGAGCACTATAAGAATAGCACGTGCGTGCAGTCAAAACTGTCCAACGTTTCACCAGCACCAGCCTACCCTCCATCAAGGGCAATTACACAGAAAGTTGTTGGAATAGGGCCAGTAACATCATGAAATAACCCACCCACTCTACTCGAGGACTGTTTGTCCCACTCCCATCAGGGAGGAGGCTACATTACACCCACACCTGGACCACCAGATTCAAAAACAGTTGCTTTCCCAAAGCGGTAAGGCTGAGCAACACCTCCACACACCAACCCTTTAACATTTCCTGTCAAAGTCACCTTGTGCACATACACTCCTGTGCCTAGCATCGCAATATATGTATAAACAATATATGTATTCAGGCTATCTTAAGTATTCATATTTATTGTTGTTTTTTGTGGTTTTATCTTCTGCATAGTGGGGTGGAGATACATTTCTACCAAATAAGATGGAAGTCGCTCCTTCCCTCTGCTAACGTTGGGAAAGGTGTAACACCTGCTTAGAACCCTCCCCCCCACCCAATCAGGGTCAAGTGAAGCCATGGGAGCAGCTGGTGCATATCTCAAGTCCTAGTTATGTGACTGCTGCTGCCAGGCAGAAAATCTCTGAAGGGTATTGATAATGGCTGGGGTCACCTATCCTGGAAATCCACTGCCCAGAAGAAGGCAATGGCAAACCACTTTGGTAAAAAAATTTGCTAAGAACAATCATGGTTACGGGACCCTGATTGCCTATGTCATTGACAGGGCACATAATCATGGTCTTTATCTTCTAGTTCTTTTTTTTGTGCTGCATTGAATCCAGAGTAACAATTATTTCATTCTCCTGTATCTTCTCCATCTTCTTCAGCTGCCCATCGATTTCGATGTTGACTGTGCTGAGAGTTTAGTCTCTGCAGGCACGTTTATGGGCCACAAGACCAGCACTGGATCAGCACTGTCTCCCAAATCGGTTGCATTTGTGACTTGACCGGTCTAGCACCGAATGTCTGCGTTCATGACCTGCTTCATATTTCTTCTGTCTTTTCTCCTCAATAGCTGGGATTGACTTCCTGACAATGCAGTGCCAACTTCTTCTGTCCAAAGCATCTTTCTCCCAGGTGTTGATATTCATGTCAGTGTTCTTCATATGGTGCTTGAGCACATCTTTGAGGCACAGCTTCTGACCACCATGCTTCCTCTTTCCTTCATGTAGCTCGCCACAGAAAACAGCTTTGGGTAAAGGATCATCACTCATTCTTGTGACATGTCCAGTCCAACGCAGCTGAGAAGCTGTGATGAGCAATTCTGCACCAACTGTCCCAGCATGTTTGAGCATCTCCACATCTGGTACCCTCCCTTGCCACTTGATGTGTAATATTTGGTGTAAATGCCTGAGTTGTGTTTTGGTCAATTTCTTGATGTGCTTCCGATACAATATCATTGTTTCAGTTGAATAAAGCAGAGATGGTAAAACAGCTGTGTTATACACTTTGACCTTGGCTGCCATTTTAATGTTGTGGCGAGACCAAAGTCACTTCTGCAAAGCACCAAAGACTTTTGTAGCTGATTGAATCCTCCTCTCAACTTCCAGATCTGATGAGTTGGTGTTGGTCACAGCACTTCCTAAGTATGTGAGAGAGTCAGAGCATTTCAGCGCTACCCCATTGACCGATATGACTGGTGGTTGGGTCTCACTGGGACTACACAGAGGAGGAGGCTAGTACAGAAGTTCGGTTTTGGAGACATTGATTCTTAGGCTGAAAAGAGTGGCAGCAAAAGAGAAGCTGTCTACAATTTCTTGAGTCACATTAGCATCAGTAGCAACCAGGGCTGAATCATCTGCATACAGAAGCTGTCTGACATATATCTCTCTTGATTTGGTTGAGGATTTGAGTCTTGACAAGTTGAACAATTTTCCATCTGAGCAAGTCCTGATGTGCACATCTTTGTCCAAATTATGGTCCATTATTTCCAAAACTGCAGCAAGATATAGTGTGAGCAAAGTTGGAGCAAGGACGCATCCCTGTTTTACCCCGTCAGGTTTAGCTTAGTAGTTTCTTCGCGGTCTCCTATATACTCATGTACCGGTGTACTGGTGGAATGCAGCAGGCTAGGCAGCATCTATAGGGAGAAGCACTGTCGATGTTTTGGGCCGAGACCCTTTGTTGGGACGCTAGTGTCCTGACCTGCTGCCTGGCCTGCTGCATTCCACCAGCATTTTGTGTGTGTTGCTTGAGTTTCCAGCATCTGCAGATTTCTTCATGTTTGCCTTTCAAATTAAACTATCTTAAATCTTTTCCTGTCCAGTTACAATGGCAAAACCTTAATATGAATTTAAACTCATGTTCTTACAATTACGTATTCATCCTCCCGTCACGTCATGGCACACACCTCTGAGATTACATTATACCCCACTTTGTTTACTTTTGCATGCTTCTAATCAAAGTACATGTGGACCTTTACATGAGTAAACACTACAGTGTTAACTCCTCCCTCTCCAACCCTTTATCTTTCCCACCCACCTGGCTTCACCTATCACCTTCTAGCTATCCTCCTCCCTCTCCCCAATTTTTTAGTCTGGCATCTTCCACCTTCCTTTCCAGTCCTGAAGAAAGGTCTTGGACTGAAATGTCGACTGTTTATTCATTCCCATGAATGATGCCTGACCTGCTGAGTTCCTCCAGTACTTTGTGTGTGTTACTACAATATTAATGTTTGACTGAATACATTATCCAGCATGCCATGAACAGGCAGGAAATACCATCAAGAGCTAGTTTGAGCATCATAGGAGGAATATCTTAATCAGATAACAGACTCAAATATTCATTTTCAACATCTATTTTAATAAACTTGACAAAACACAACAAAGCCTAGAAATAGATCTCTACCAGCCTTCCAGTATCAATAGTGTATCAGGGGCTGTTCCTATATTGGAACGTATAGGCCTAAGACTGCTTCTCTTGCAGGTCTCTGATTTCGTTTACGTCTGGCCTAAATGTAGTGAACTTTTGTCCTGCCTCCCATGTTGGATATTTAGCACTTAGGCTCAAGAAATATATATATCGAATTGGTCTTAAAAATGTCCATACCCACACATGCATGTTAAGTGACTTCTAGATCAAATGCCTTCCTTGGGAAATGTAACTAGTTGTTAGTCAAGAAGAAGACTTGTAATTATGTGGAATTCTTTCACTTTCCATGGGACTAGCCCTCACAAGGAAACAAAAAATATCATTAATAATTCAATGAACGTGGAAAATTTTAATACAGTATAGAAAAGCAGGTGAACAATTTCTTGTACACTCTCCAGATGGAAATGAACAAAATGGAGTCCAGTTAGAGAACTATTACCAGATTAGCAGCTGGTCTAACCTAACATTTGTAAAAGAATAATGTCTTTGTTGGGAACTTAGAGGGTCAACCAAATAATGTACCTCTTGTTTTTTTTTCCAGTCTGAGTCAGAGTCTGGAAAGAGCTTCTGTTGCAAGAGCAGCACTTGAATTTTAAACAGAGGATACCATTCTGTCTTTTTTCCTTCACTTTTGGCATTTTATAGATGCTGTTAAATCTGTTAAAGCACTGCAAATATTGTGCGTTTCATCAAAACCCTCTCACAAGCTTTCAATGGTATACAAAATATTCTGCTCAATAAATCTTGATAAATACTGAATAGCAACACACACAAAATGTTGGTGGAACACAGCAGGCCAGGCAGCATCGATAGGGAGAAGCGCTGTCGATGTTTCAGGCGGAGACCCTTCGTCAGGAAATACTGAATGATGTTTTAGTCCCATGACTACCATCCTGCTCACATATGATTCATCACCTTCTCAATCCCTGACCGACAGGGTGAGGACAGCTTGCGAACAAGCAGTATATTCAAATGCCCTTTCTTTCTGCCACATGCTCATGAATTATCCACCTTATGCTTCTTCCTTACCCTCATAAAACATTTGCTCTTGGAAACTGGTGACTGAAGCAATGCCAAGTACAGTCAGTAGGGCTGATACACTCAAAGAAGCATCGTGAGAGATATAAAAGGGGTGATTAGTTTAATAACAGCCATTTTACACTATCACTCATAATCTGAATTACCCCAAAGTTACCAAATGATGTGGTGGCAGATTCAGAAGAGCCATCAACTTTGACAGAACACAGGGGAAGACTAAAAGAGAGATCAAAATACAAAATCCAATAATATTGGATTTAATAATATTGGATTGTGAGTTGGCAGCCCCCTTTAAACCTTAATTTTTAGGAAATCAATAGAAATAGTAGCAAAAGCACTTTTAATATTGGCAGATTTACTGCGTATCAATTTCCTTTCTGGTAATGAAATTTAGAGGAATAAATCAAACTTGCCATTACTGTATCGGCCCACTCAGGCCCTCTACAAATGCATAACCTAGGGCTTTTGATAACAGTGAAGTACAGAAAAGCTCTTGAATGACCCTTTACTGATTTGAACTGAGCTATATTTTCCAAAACAAAAATGTTCTTGTATAGCTCCAGTCTGTTATTCTGATCAAATTTATCTAAAACAATTAACTTCCTCACTAATATGCCATCAGCATCATTAACAGCAGTTTCAAAACATGTTACCTGGAAACTACACAACAATCACAAATGTATGTATTAATATATGTAGTAGTGTAGGCCTCTGTTAGTCTCGATAGACCATGGATTTGCACCTCGGAAAGTTTCCAGGGCACAGGCCTGGGCAAGGTTTTTTTGTGAAAGACCAGCAGCTGCCCAAGCTGCAAGTCTCCCCTCTCCACACCATCAATGTTGTCCAAGGGAAGGGCATTAATAGGCTTAGTACAGACCGTATCTTTGACCATTTCATGATTGATTACAATTGCGTTTGGAGGTAATGGAATGATGTAATTTACAAGTGGTCCATTAATTTCTGCACAGGGTTTAGAAAGAATATGCCAGCCATAAGAGAGCAATACAGTTTATCTAACACATGGAAAAATTACTGGCAACAGTTGGTGTTTCAAAGTAAACTTCTTCCTAATTTAGCTGTGTTTATTTTGAACCATACAGCCCCTCCTGCATACCATGCCTCATATCTTTCTTCACACCTCGCAACCTGCCTCTCTCATCCCTCACCGACTCTGCACCTGTCCTTTCCTTTCCTCCTTTTCTCTCATCCCTACCATCTTCACAGCATTTATAGGCTTGGCATTTATTTACTGCATACCCCCCCGGGTTCTGTGCAAATATCTGTTTCTATGCAAATGTGCTACATTTGCATAGTTTTATATTAATATTCTTCGCCTGTAAGAGATTTCATTTTCACACATGGATGCATTGGCCTCTTTGAACCTACTTTGAAATATCAAGATAATTTCATGTCGATCAAAACAAGGCCCTATATCTTCTTTTCAGCTTGTATGCATTTGGCATTGCAACAGTTTGTTTATTCACAAGGTTTTGACTTTGAGTCCATAATTCCATCAGGTAATTAATTGTGATAAATTCAATGAATATTAAGTGAAATAATCAGAACGTATTATTAAAAATTCTACCAGAGAAGGATGTCAAAGTTTCCACCTTTAGACCCAGGCAAAATCGGTTAGTTGTACACCGAGCAGGCTTCATGTGGTAAAACACTGAAATCATGGTAAATATAAGCACATTTATAGTTGCAAGTCTCAAGTCATACTGACCAAATTCTGGTCTCCAACTTGAGGAAGAATACATCTGTACAGTAAAGACACACCAGGTTGGTTCTAGGGTGAGGAGAAAAATTAGCAGACAGAATTTAGCACAGAAGGAGTTCATTCAATCCATCATGATTCTACCAGCTCTCTGTATGACCAATCCATCAACTTCTCACTCTCCTATCTGCTCCCCATGGCCCTGCTAATCTTTTCCCTTCAGATACTGGCACAGCTCTTGCTGGGGCTACAACTAAATTTACTTCCATCACTACTCCAGATAGTCTAAAACATTATCCTCTAATACGCTAGGTAGTTCCCCAAATAATAAAAAGAGTGTGATCAATTCTGGTTAAATAATTTTAATAGTGTGCAAGGTGAAGAAAGGGCATTGACTGGAGTTCTGAGTCAAAGCCAGCATTGGTATCAATTCAGCATAGCATGCAAATATTGAAATCTGTCAGCTCCAAATATTACTAATGCACCAATATGCTACAACGTTAAATATTTTTGTATCAGTCGTCGTATTGGAACCAAGTCAACATCCACTGCACCAAAATGATGTGCACAACAGGCCTGCACTCCTATTGAAAGAATTCTGCTTTTACTTGTTTTTGCTATTAAAAGGTAATTACCAATAATCTGCATAGAAAAATGTTTCTGTACCTGTCTGTCTATTTCACTAACCTACCTATGTCATCAGTGCCCTTTACTATTAAGGCACAATACCATTTAAACTTTACCACTTCCTGTTGAAATTTCAGTTTCTTCAGAAGTGTCAAACTACTGTTCCTTAATAATGTATCAAAATAATTCAGTCACCTAATCCACAATCTTCTGTGCCTTAGGACACCTAATTTCTTGGTATTCTACTCTGATTCATTTCTAGCAATTCTTCTGATGCCCTAATTGTTTGTTTTTTTTTGTGTATCAATCACTTTTCATACCCTGCTGTTACATTTCCCTCTATCTCACATACCTTGCTACGTTTTCAGTTGAAATGCTTCAGTAGACTTAAGAGAGGCAACAATGCTTATCTTTATATATAATGTCCATATATAACATATTTTTGGGAAGGTGCATATTGGTAAATGACTGAGGGAGCAAGTTCAGGGAACTGTAAACTGATTAATTTAAAATTAGTGGAAGGACTATTGTGGAACCCTTACTCAGAGATCTAACAGAAAACATTGAAGAACAGGAAATAACACATGTTTAAAAAAAGGTTAATCATATTGAACTAAACTTCCTGCATTTGTTGGAAAACTAACAGAAAAAATAGGTATTTTATAAGCCTAATGGTCCAGAGCCCTAGCTTGCATATCAATAGCCATGGTTGTCCGTGACCAATGGAGGGCAAGAAGTGGTCCAGAATATACTGTTTATTGACAGTAGTTCCAAAGAGATTGACCACTATTTGACTGCTTGAACAGTAAATCCTGGCCTTTCTTGAGAAAAATCTGAGGCTTATCTCCAAACATTGTTCTGGGATGTTGCAGAAACAGATGAGAGCAACAACAAATGCAGTTTAGCAAGTAAAAAGAAGTATGTAGAGTGGGCCTGCAATCTGCAAGAGAATTTACGTATGGGTAAACGTATCTTTAGAAAAACATGGTAGTGTAGCAGTTAGCACAACATTATTACAGCAGCTGCGACTCAGCTTCATCTCCGCCTTTTGATCCTTCAAGAATCACTAGATTCTGGAATGGCTGCAGAGGCCTGGAAATTGTAAATGTCACTCCACTTTTGAAGGAGTTGTATCTTCTCCCCATTACTGCAAGGATTTCCTCTGGGTGCTCCAGTTTTTTCACCACATTCCAAACATATCCACGTTAGTAAGTTAATTGATCAGATGGGTATAAGTGGACCATGCAGACTCAGAGGGCCAAGAAGGCCTGTTACAGTGCTATATAGCTATTATTTCTCAGAAAGCACGCATTCAAGTATTATGGAAGAGCAAAGGGATTCATGAGATGCACAAATTGACCTGGGTTCCTTCATAAGAGTAGTTGAAATATAATTGTTATTACAAAGGAAAAGGTGCTGGAGAGCTGAAAAGTCACTTGGACCAGATGGACTACACCCCAGGGTTCTGAAAGGGGTAGCAGAAAAGATTGTGAAGACATTTGTAATGATCTTTCAAAAATCACTACATTCTGCCATGGTTCCAGACTGGAAATTTGCAGATGTCATTCCACTCTAAGAAGGGAGGGTGGCAGAAGAAAGGAAATTATGGGCCTGTTAGCCTGACTTCAGGGGTTGAGAAGATGTTGGAGTCCATTATTAAGGATAAGGTTTCTGGGTGCTTAGAGGCACGTGATAAAATAGGCCAAAGTCAGCATAGTGTCCTTAAGGGGACGTCTTACCTGACAAATCTGTTGGAATTCTTTGAGGAAATAACTGGAAGGCTAGACAAGGGAGATGTAGTGGATGTTGTTTACTTGGATTTTCAGAAGGCCTTTGACAAAGTGCCACACATGAGGCTGCTGAAAAAGATAAGAGCCCATGGTTTTACAGAAAATCTACTAGCCTGGATAGAAATTGGCTGACTGGCAAGAGGCAAAGAGTTAGAAAACAGCAGGCCAATGTTATTTCCTGGGTATATTATGTACAACCCTTCTCTCATCTAAATACCAGCCATTTAACCTCATTTATTATCTGATAGCTAACCATTTTTCATTAACCTGCCTTGGACTTCCAACACTAAATCCTGAAATCAGATTCAAATTCAGATTCAGTTTATTGTCATTTATAAATCACAAATACAATGCAGTTAAAAAATGAGACAACGTTCTCCGGAATGATATCGCGAAAAAGCAGAAAACAGACCACACAATAAAAACCACATAACGTTTGGTAATCCCCAATCCAGAGTCCGAAGAGGCTGCTGCGTATCGATATCGCGCTACCGTCTTAGTACGTTCCCCGGAAAGGAACTACAAACCCATCAGACAAACCTAAACCTACAAGACGTACACAAAACCACATAGTTACATATAGTTATAGTTAACATATAGTTTCAACAGTGCAGACAATACCGTAATTGATAAAAGACTGACAAAGACCACATAATTATAACACAGTTTCAACAGTGCAAAGCAATACCGTAATCTGATAAAGAGTAATCTGATAAAAACCATGGCACGATTTAAAAGAAAGTCTCAAAGTCCTGACAGTCCATCATCAAATGCAGACAGTAGAAGGAAGAAAAACTCTTCCTGCCATGAACCTCCAGTGCCACAGCTTGCTGATACAGCACCCTGGGAGCCCCAACCACAGCCAACTCCGAGTCCGTCCGAAAACTTCGAGCCTCCAACCAGCCCTCTGACACCGAGCACCATCTCTGCCGAGCGCTTCGACCCCGGCAGAAATGTTATAACTGCTGCACAGAATCCCCTTACTGAACACCTTACAAAAGTTCAAATATGTAGCTTTTGCTGAATTCTGTTCTACCTATAATTAACTATCTTTTCAATAATTCAATGAAATTTTCCAAAGGTGATTTGCCTTTAACAAAACTCTTCCAGTGATATATAATTGTCTCATGAATCTTTTTGAAAATTTAATTGAAATATTGAAGTAGTAACTAATTATAAAGATAAAGGTAAATCAGCAGACACTATTTGTATAAATTGGATATGTTGTGCTTGAAATTTTTTATAGAACATAGAATAGTACAGCACAGTACAGGCCTTTCAGCCTGCAATGTTGTGCTGACCCTCAAACCCTGCCTCCCATATAACCCCCCACCTTAAATTCCTCCATATGCCTGTCTAGTAGTTTCTTAAACTTCACTAGTGTATCTGCCTCCACCACTGAATCAGGCAGTGCATTCCACGCACCAACCACTCTCTGAGTAAAAAACCTTCCTCTAATATCCCCCTTGAACTTCCCTCCCCTTACCTTAAAGCCATGTCCTCTTGTACTGAGCAGTGGTGCCCTGGGGAAGAGGCGCTGGCTGTCCACTCTATCCATTCCTGTTAATATCTTGTACACCTCTATCATGTCTCTTCTCATCTTCCTTCTCTCCAAAGAGTAAAGCCCCAGCTCCCCTAATCTCTGAACTAAGTCATAAATTTAACTATGACTTACCTTTTAGCTACTTAAGAGGTAAGTCATAGAGAGCATGAAATCCTGTATTAATGGTAGATTACAAATTGTGCTTGGGTGATTGCAGGAATGGTTAAATAACACTCTTCATATTAGGAAATAATAATATATTAAGTAACTGAATTTAATTGAATTGACATTATTTACATCTTTCATATACATGAGGAGTAAAAATCTTTTAAGTTAAGGTTCTAATTGTGCAATGTGCAATTTATGGTAATTTATAATGAATAGTGTGTGCAACGTGACAGTCAATATAGCATCAAAATACAATTGTATCAGCGTGAATTAATCAGTTTGATAGCCTGGTGGAAGAAGCTGTCACGGAGCCTGGTTTTTATGCTGCAGTACCGTTACCCAGATGGTAGCGGTTGGACCAGTTTGCAGTTTTGGTGACTCAGGTCCCCAATGATTCTTCAGGCCTTTTTTATACACCTGTTACTGTAAATGTCCTGAATAGTGGGAAGTTCACATCTACAGATGTGCTGGACTGTCTGCACCACTCTCTGCGACTGAGGGAAGTATATTTCCCATACCAGGCAGTGATGCAGCCAGTCGGGATGCACTCAATTGTGTCCTTGTAGAAAGTCCTGAGGATTTGGGGACCCATACCAAACTCCTTCAACCTTCTGAGGTGAAAGAGGCGCTGTTGTGCCTTTGTTTACCACCCAGCCACGTGAGATCCTCGGTGGTGTGTATGTTAAGGAACTTAAAGCTGTTCACCCTCTCAACCCCAGATTCATTGATGTCAATAGGGGCTAGCCTGTCTCCATTCCACCTGCAGTCCACAACCAGCTCCTTTGTTTTTGCGACATTGAGGAGAGGTTGTTTTTTAACACCACTGTGTGAGGGTGATATTTCCTCTCTGTAGGCTGCCTCGTTATTATATGAAATTAGGCCAATCAGAGTAGTATTACAGTACTTCCCTTTAGGCCCCTTCCCTTATCTTTGCATATTGCAATATGTTTTTACTTCCATTTTCCCCCAGTTTTAATGCAAAGTCATCAACCTGAAATGTAACTGCTGTTCTCTCTCCGCAGTTACTCCCTGACCTGAGTATTCCTAGCATTCACTGGTGTGAAGTCAGAATTGTTGATGGAAACATCCATTATAAAACGATGGTCAACAAGTTCTTCCTCTGGCAATAATTTTCAACTCTGAAGATGAGATATCAACAATTGCTCATTTGCTAATAACTGTATTCTCTAAAAGACCATGAGTTGAATTGTGAAAAAAAAATTCCAGAGACATTAAGAGGAATTTTAACTAATAGTTGAGAAAGCAGTCTGTCCAAATCCCATGTTTTTCTGGGGTATCATTGTAATATTGATGGGTATGTTGTGGGGCAGGACAAAATAATTGTATTGGTCTATATATCATTACCATCCCACAGATGAACCATAATGAAAATTGCCATGATAGTGGCAGGAAGCATGTTGGGTTTTTACTCCTGCACACATCACAACCAAGACAAGATAAATACTCTATGGTGGTCCGAGGTTTTAGATTAAATTTGTACATTTAAAGAAATGACCAAGTTAAGAGCCCATGGTATTACATGAAATTTAGTAACATGGTTAGAGTATTGGCAGCAAGTGGGAATAAAAGGATGCTTTTCTGGTTGGCTGCCAGTGACTTAGATGATGGAATAGATGGTTTTGTTGCCAATTTTGCAGACAATATGAACGTTGGTGGAGGGTTAAGTAGTGTTGAGGAAACAGGTAGGATGCTGAAGAACTTAGACAGATTAGGAAAATGGGCAAAAAAGTGTCAAATTAAATACAATGTTGGATAAATGCATGGTCATGCACTTTGGTAGTAGAAATAAATGAGCAGAATATTTTCTAAATGGGGAGTATATCCAAAAATCTGGGACATAAAGTAAGTTGTGAGTCCTTGTGCAGAACACCCTGAAGGTTAACTTGCAGGTCTAGTCGGTGGTGAGGAAGGCAAATACCGTGTTAGCATTCATTTCAAGAGGTCAAGAATACAAGAGCAGGGATGTTATGCTCAGGTTTTATAAGGCACTGCTGAGGCCTCACCTCGAGTATTGTGAACAGTTTTGAGCTCCTCATCTTAGAAAGATGTGCTGGCATTGGAGAGGGTCCTGAGCTGATTCCAAGAATGTAAGGGTTATCATATAAGGAACATTTGATGGCCCTGGGTCTGAACTCCCTCTGGGGGAAGCTCGGACTCTAGATCCAGCCAAGACCAAGATGTGGCCTGGCAACAGGACTGGACGTGGGGGCTGGAAGCTTAGACTTGGTCTTGGGAGGCAGGAACGTGGAACGCAGAGCCTTGCCTTCTTCAGAAGTTTTCTGATGACTCTGCCATAGTTGGATGCATCAGCAAGGGAGATGAGGTTTACAGGGCTACGGTGGGAAACTTTGTCACATGGTGCGAGCAGAATCATCTGCAGCTTAATGTGAAGAAGACTAAGGAGCTGGTGGTGGACCTGAGGAGGGTTAAGGCACCAGTGACCCCTGTTTCCATCCAAGGGGTCAGTGTGGACATAGTGGAGGATTACAAATACCTGGGGATACGAATGGACAATAAACTGAACTGGTCAAAGAACACTGAGGCTGTCTACAAGAAGGGTCAGAGCCATCTCTATTTCCTGAGAAGACTGAGGTCCTTTAACATCTGCTGGTTTTGCTGAGGATGTTCTATGAGGCTGTGGTGGCCAGTGCTATCATGTTTGCTGTTGTGTGCTGGGGCAGCAGGCTGAGGGTAGCAGACACCAATAGAATCAACAAACTCATTCATAAGACCAGTGATGTTGTGGGTGGAACTGGACTCTCTGACAGTGGTGTCTGAAAAGAGGATGCTGTCCAAGTTGCATGTCATCTTGGACAATGTCTCCCATCCACTCCATAATGTACTGGTTAGGCACAGGAGTACATTCAGCCAGGGACTCATTCCACCTAGATGTAAGACTGAGCATCATAGGAAGTCATTCCTACCTGTAGCCATCAAACTTTACAACTCCTCCCTCAGAGTGTCAGACAACCTGAGCCAATAGGCTGGTCCTGGACTTATTTCCACTTGGCATAATTAACTTATTATTATTTAATTATTTATGGTTTTATATTGCTATATTTCTACACTATTCTTGGTTGGTGTGACTATAACAAAACCCAATTTCCCTCAGGATCAATAAAGTATGTCTGTCTGTCTGTTTGGGAAGCAGGGACACGGTACACAGAGCCTTGGTATTGGGAGGCAAGAACGCGGAATGCAGAGCCAGGACCCCTCTTTGGGAACAGGACGTAGGGCCAGGGCTCATACACAGAAAGCTGAACACAACAAGATAATTCTTAACACAAGGTGGTGGCAAACAGCCAGACCTACCTAGCAAAGGCAAGGACACAAAGAGACAGTTCCAAACACAAAAGACAGTTGGTTATCAAGACACAGCAAGGCTCCAGTTTTGCTCCAGCAGTAGAACTTGACAGCGAGAATAGGCAAGGACGCAGGCAAGGCTCCAGGCAAAAGGTAGCAGGGAAGGCTTCAGTCAAGGGCTACAGAAAGAAGGGGAAGGGAAGGTGATAGTCCAGCCTCAGGGTAACAGTAAAGACAGCCTGGCTTACCCAACGGAGGCAAGGACAGAAAGGGACAGATCCATCCACAGGGTAACAGCAAAGCCAGTCTGACTTACCCCACAGAGACAAGGATACTGACAAGACAAACCAGCACTCACACTCGATCCCAGGGCCACTTATATTCCCAGCCTCAAGACCAGCATCAGGTGCCTATGATTAAGCCCAACTGAAACAAAGGACAGCTGGAAGACCGGGAGTCCGGAGTCCATGGACCTGACCGTGAACTGGAAAGCAGACTTTATGGACCGGACCATGACACCCTCATTTTTCATTTTTCCCTTCTTATAGCTTTTTTAAAAGTTTCCTTTTGTTCGATTTTGAAGCTTCCCAATCATCCAACTTTCCACTCATTTTTACTACCCTATGTGCCCTTTCCTTGACTTTTATGCAGTCCTTAATTCCTTTGTCAGTTACTATTGCTTACTCCTGCCATTTGAGAACTTTTTCTACTGTGGGACGTATCTATTCTGAACCTTGTGAACCCGTCCCTTTTGTAAGGGTTCCATCTGCCCAGAAGGGGTCTCAATTACTCAGAAATCTGAATCCCTGCTCCCTGCTCTAATTCTTCAGCCATGCATTTATCTGCCACTTCATTCTATTCCTATCCTCACTGTTGTGTGGCATCCTGAGATTACTACCCTTGAGGTCCTCCTTCTCAACTTCCTTCCTAACTCCTGTATTCTGTTTTCAGGACCTCCTCCCTTTTCCTACCTAGATTTGGTACCAGTATGTACCACGACTTTTGGCTCCTCACCCTCCCCTTTCAAGATATGATGGGCGTGTCCAGAAACCACTCAGGCCCTGGCACCTGGGAGGTAAATTACCATCAGAGTTTCCTGTTTGCATCCACAGAATTGCCTGTTTGCTCCCCTGAGTACAGAGTCCCCTATCACTACTGCCATCCTCTTCAGTTCTCTACCCCTCTGAGCCACAGAGCCGGACCTCGTGCCAGAGGCGCAGTCGCCATTGTTTCTCCCAGGTTGGTCACTCCACCCCCTCTCCCCAACGTACTCAAAATGGAGTTCTTGTTGTTGAGAGGGATGGCCACAGGGTTGTTCTCTACTATCTGACATGCCTCCCTTCCCTCGCCCGACAGTCACCCATTTATCTGTCCCTGTAGCCTTGGGTCGACCACTTCTCTGTCTATCACCTCCTCACTTTCCCTAGCAAGCCGAAAGTCCGGTTCCCTAGCATGGTCTCTGAGGAGCTGCACCTCAAAGCACCTGGAACAAGTGTGGCTATCAGGGAGGCTGAGAGTCTCCTGGAAATCCCACATCTGACTCCAGGAAGAGAACACTGGCTCAGTAGACATACCCCCATTCTCTCTCGAGTTAAATAAGAAATAAGGAATGAACTTACTGATGCACCATCAATAACTCTCTCTGAGACGTAAGGCGAGATATTGGCTTTTATTGACTGGAAGAAGGAACAAACAGTGAGTGACCACCATACTACATCCTGGAGACTGAGAGGCCGGGCTCAGGCCTTGATCGCCTTTATACAGGGGTCTGTGGGCGGAGCCACAGGAGCAGTCAGCAGGGGGCGTGTCCAGACAGGTATATGTAGTTCACCGCACTTACATAGTCTCCGCCTGTGCTCGCTGAAGCCTTATTACTCTGACTCAAGACTACTCCAACAGTGACCTTTCCGCTAGGCAGTGCCTCTCTTTTATAGAGACTGGGCTTTTAAAAGCTCTTTGTCAGACCTGCTCAGGAACACTCTTGCTGTGTCTGAGCGGTACTCCAATCAACGTCTCCTGTCAAAAAGCTTGCTGCTTTTTCAAGCTCTTTGTCAAACCTGTGAGGGAGCGCTCCTGTTACGTCTGTGCAGGACTCGGAGCATGAGAGTCCGTCAGTCCTCGAGACAGTTGGAGAGATGACATGGAAGACTGTCACATCGGAACAGCGAGTTCCTGGTCTCCACTCTTGTAGTTACAAGAGTGACCTCTCTCCCTCACTGGGATACCGACTTCGCTTTGATGGACTCTGGATCAATAGACTCCTGGTGCTTCAGATGTTGCTTGCATGGTGGGGAGGTGGGGGGACATTGGTGCTTCTGCTGGTGTGGGTGAGATGGGTGGGGGGGTTGGTGCTTTTGATGCTGCTTGTGCAAGGAAGGGGGATGGGGGATTCGATGCTCTATCATTCTATGCAGTTTCTTTGTTTTCATGGATATATGTGAAGAGGACGAATTTCAGGTTGTGTACAGGATACATGCTCTCTGATGTAAAATGTGCTTTGAAACTTAAAAGCTCATTCATCAAGAGATTTGATACTTAACCTGGTTTGTTTCCTAGCACCAATCCAGTATGGCTTCTCCTCTGGTCAACCTATCTACATACTGAGTCAGAAATCCTTCCTGGACACACCTGGCAAATTCTATCCCATCTAAACGTTTGCACTAAGTAGGTGTTCATTAATATTAGGGAAGTTGAAGTCACCCAAAAATGTTATTTTCGCACATTTCCAAAATCTGCTTCTTGATCCACCTGTTGCTATTGTTTAGACCATTGAATAAACCAGTAGAGTGTTTGCTCCCTTCCTGTTTCTTACTTCCACCTCCACCGACTCAAGAAATAATCCCTCCACCTACACTGACTCAGTAAATAATCCCTCCACAACTTCCTCCCTTTTTGCTGCTGTCCACCTATCTCTGTCTAATGCTATCTCTGATTAGCAATGCCACCCACCGCCCCCCCACCTTTTTTACATCCCGCCCTGTCATTTTTGAAATCTCTAAACCCCAGAACATTCAGCAGCCAATCCTGCCCTTGTGAGAGCCAGGTTTCTGTGATGGCCACACCATCGTGGTTCCATGTACTGACCTATGCTCTAGGTTGGACACACTTTAACCCATCTCTCTGACTGTAATTTTGCCCTGTCAATCGTCTATCCTTCCTTACAGTCTCTGTGTAAACTTCAACTAGCTATAAATCAACTGCCCCATCCACTGCCCTATCAGTCTGGTTCACTAAACTAGTTTAAACCCACCCCAACAGCTCTAGCAAACCTGCCCGCAAGGATATTGCTCCCCCTCAGGTTCAGGTGAAACCCTTCCTTTTCATACAGGTCATACCATCCCCAGAAAAGATTCCAAATATCAATATATTTGAAATGCTGCACCCTGCACTACATTTTCTGCCACACAGTGATCTGCCAAATCATCAAATTCTTACTCTCACTGGACTATGTCTTGGACAGCGACCCAGAGATCACTACCCTTAAAGATCTACTTTTCAGCTTCTTCCATAGGTCCCCATATTCTACACCCTAACTTCCCATATCATGAGGGGGCATCTCATTGAAACCCACTGAATATTGAAAGGCCTATATTGAACGTGGGTGTGTAGAGGACGTTTCCAATAAATGGAGAGCATAGAACCAGAGGGCACGGCCTCAGAATAGAAAGACATTCCTTTAGAACAGGGTTGAGGAATTTCTCCATCCAGAGGGTGATCAATCTGTCGAGTTCATTACCACAAATAGCTGTGGAGGCCAAATCATTGGGTATGTTGAAAATGGAGGTTGCTAGGCTCTTGATTAGTAAGGGCATCGAAGGTTACAGAGATTGTTCCCTCAAAGCCGCACTGTAACTGAAATGTTCCCGTGCTTTGTTTCCATAGAGCTGGAATTTTCTTTTATATAATTTTGAAATTATGCTCATATACCTTTGAAATCTATGTTAATATCGTTGTGAAATACCCTGTAATTAATTTTGTGTTAATGAACACCATCCATAAATTTTCTAAAATAATAGATGTACCACAACCTTTACTTTGAAACATCTTAGAACTTTAACATATTTGCTTTGTCAATGGTTCAAGTTACAACTCTGTTTACTAATTGTAACAATAAGCATAGAGTTGAAGCTCATTGTCAATAAACCACCGGGTCTGGTATATGCCAATGTCATCTAGTCAAAACAGTTTACTTTTAATCTTGTGCTGGTTAGTCTTTTGACTGCCTGCCAAGGCTTTCTTGTGTTGGGAGCTGTGGTTTCTGTTTTAAGTTTAAAGTGCCACACAATTTTCAGGCCATGTAAACATCTCCTGCTCAGAGCAATCAATAGTTGCAGCTGGAAAAACATATAGAGGGAGAAGGCAAGAGAATTAAATTGAGAGGGAAAATAAATCAGCCATGATCAAATGGTGGAATAGTCAATGGACCAAATGGCCTAATTTTGCTCCTACTCTCTGTTCTGCAGTCTTATACAACTCAGAGTATTCTGCTTGCTTTACAGCCAATTATTGTACTTTTGCACTGTAAGAATTAAATGATGTTTTTCATATATTTTTTGGAATTGTATTTAAATAAGTTAATAATTACAGTAAATTAACTGTTGTTTTCTTTAATGATGCAATGCTAAGCTTTGAATCACGCAAGTGGAAAGCATATTACCAACAAACCACTCAAGTTATATTCCTTTAACAGAAAATCAGCTATTGTAGGATTAATTCTTATAACTATGCAACTTAAAATTAATACATAATTGTTGAGATGATCACTGTTACTAAAACACTAGAGGGCCAATAATTCACTTACCAAAAAAACATGAACAATTAGGCATTTTAAGCTCAGCAGTTCACTTAAGATCATTTTACAACTAAACGTTGAAAGCAAATATAGCAAGTGATGCAGTAATTCACTCTTTGTAAACACGGCCAACTGTTACGCTTTAGAATAAGCAGGATACTAGAAGTATATAATCACATGTTCTCAAAAAAACTACAATAAGTTTCCTTATTCTCTCTCTCACACACACATAGTACTATGTAAATGGACAAACAGGCAGAGATTATAGATTTCTAATGATTATGGTGTATAATTTTTAGAAAGATACTTGCAGTAGGTGTAATTTTTGTGAAACTTCCATATAATATGAAACACATACACCAAACATTCTGATCAATCTCCTTCAGTCTTACAATCACTAACTACTCTGAAGAGAATGTATAACAATAATAATTACTTAATTGATCCCAAGTGGGAAATTCTTTTGTTACAGCGGCAACGTTTGCACTTAGCAGTGTGCAGACTTTACTAATTATAAAGTACAGATAATAATATACACAATTATAATTTACCAGTATGTAATAATTTGGAATAATGTGCAATAATAGTGCATGAAATAATAAAACAGAGACCATCATATTATGATTTATGTTCTCCTGCCACACAGATAAACTGTTGTACATGCTTATTGCACTTGGTAGGAAAGATTTTCCAAAATGATCCTTGTGACAGCGGAGCTGAATGAGTCTGTTCAAAAGGGTGCTCCATTGCTTATTCATTAGGTCACGGAGAGGAAGTGCCAGATTGTCCATAATGATTAACAATTTGTTTAGTGACTTCCTCTCCACCACTAACTCTCAAGAGTTAAAAGACAGAAATGCAGTAGCATGCTATTACTGTTGACTGTTCCACAAATTGTCGTGTTTAAGGGAACTTGGGTAAGTCATCAAGTATTAGAGAAGTATACTTTGGGAAGTGAGGGAAGTGAAACTAGGGCAATGCTCTTACAGTAAATGGCATGGTTCTGGAGATGGTTGTAGAACATGGAGACCTAACAATCCAATTACATAGTTGATTGAAAGTGGCAGCAGGGTGGTACAGTCCTCAGTCTGGGCACAGAGTACAAGAGCTGATACGTTATATTATAGCTGTACAAAATGTTAGAGAGGCCACACTAATTGAACTGTGTGTAATTCTGGTCACCTAGCTATAGGAAGGACATAATGAAGTTGAAAAAGGTGCAGAAACAATTCACGACGATGTTTCTGGGACTGTATGGCTTGACCACAGGCATTTTGAGCAAGGGGCAGGGAAGCGAAGATGGGTTGCATTCCTAGAAAATGATTTGTATCACAATTTTACAATAATGTGATCTGTTATATCAAAGTTCAAAGTAAATTTATTTTCAAAATGCATATACAGTATATGACCATATACTACCTTGAGATTCATTTTGCTTACAGGCATTTACAATGAATAAAAGAAATGCAACAGAATTTTATGAAAAACTATACATAGAGACAAAGACTGGCAAACAACTAAAGTGCAAAAGAAGATGAACTATGGAAATAAAATAATACTAAGAGCACAAGTTGTAAAGAATCCAAGAAAATGAGTCTGAATGTCATTGAATCAGTTTGGAGGGGTGATGAATACGTTATCCATGGCAGTTCCGGAGCCTAATGGGTGTTGATTAACAACTGTTTCTGAACCTGATGGTGTGGAATCTTCAGCCCAATGATGGCCTGGATTGTGGGTAGTCTTTGTTCTATATCAATGGTATGGAGGGCTTCTCCTGCGATGGACAGTGCTGCTCCCACTACTTTTTGTAGCCTTCTCTGTTTCTGACCATTGGTGTTTCCATACCGAGCTGTGATGCAACTAGTTGGGATACTTTCCATTTTGCATCTATAGAAGTTTGTCAGAGTTTTCGGTGACATGCCAAATCGACGCAAACTTCAAAGAAAGTAGAGCAGGTGTTTTGCCTTTGTTGTAATGACACTTATATACTAGTCCCAGAACAGATCCTCTGATAGGTTAACATCAAGGAATTTAAAGCTACTAACTTTCTTTTCCTCCATTCCCCTCTTGTGAACTGGCTGATGGACCTCCAGCTCTTTGGTTTTGCTGATGTTGAGGGAGAGGTTGTTGTTGTGGCACCACTCAATCAGAGTTTCAATCTCCCTCCTATATGCCAACCTGTCACAACATTCGATTTGGCCAACAGTGTTGTCGTCAGCAAATTTAAGTTTAGCTCTAGAACTGTACATAGCCACCCTTCTGTGCATGCATCAAGAATGTGAATTTAGAAACTTTTTCACATGAATTCTGTAAGAGAGGATCTCTTACCATATCTCAAATTTTTAGGTAGTGATTTGTGAATTCTGTAAAGGCGTATCACTGTAACCCAAACAACTATAAAACTGGGATCACCTATATCTTTAGATGTAAAACTAAAAAAAGGATAAATGTCATTTGACCAGAGTGATTTTTAAAAAATCATCCTAAATGTCATCTGGAATTACACACTTTCATGTTATTTTCATTTCCTGGTATGTTCATACTGAAGAAGCAGATATCTGGAATTTTCCTAATCAAAAACTGATCACATTCTTTCAATTTAACCAGTATGTAGTTATTCATTTACTATCTAGAATTGGGCTGAAGTGAACAGGGGTTGCACTGGTGGTAATAACCTTATTCACTAGAAATTTCACAATACAGAATTTTATAAGAACTCCAAATTACAATTGTGTAATTTCCAGCAAATACTTGCAAATATTTAGTTATTATGAAATGATTCTGTCTTTAAAAGGAACGTTCTGCCCCCCAGCAAAGGCTTTAAACTTTGTCCCCCTTTGCTAAATGAATTTGGCAGCTGCCATGACGCTGGGCTCTTCTTCTGTCACTATCATCTCCAGTCCTGCTTCTTTGGCAAGGATTGTCTACTACCCATGAATAATCTTCATTCCTCCTCCCCTTATTAGCCACTCTGCTCTAGATCTTTTCATCGGTAACTGCCAATGGGATTTCAACTATCTCGAATTTTCACTCCCCTAACCTATTCCAACCTCACCCCATCCGAACGTACTACCCTCCCAATCTCTCTGTACTAATCCTAACTTCACCATCCAACCCAGAGACAAGGATGGTGCTATTGTAGTCTGGTGGACTGACCTCTACCTTGTGGAGGCCAAGCAGCAACTCTTGGACACCTCTTACTCACCTCTGAACCAGTGTCCCACTGAGACGCATCAAGCCATTGTCTCCCACTCTATAACCGCCCTCATCACCTCTAGGTATCTCCCATTTACAGCTTCCAACCTCATACTTCCCCTAGCCCACTTTGCCCATTTTCACTTCCTAGCCAAGATCCACAAACCTCGCTTACCCATTGTTACTCTTTGCTCATGCCCCAATGAACTCTTGTCCATATTTCTGAACTCCGTTTTGTCCCCTTGACCCAGTTCCCTCCCACCTACAGTACATCTATGATACTTCAAATGCCCACTATCACTTCACCAATTTTCACTCCCTAGCCCCGACCACCTTATTTTCACCTTGGACGTTAGATAAAGCTCCCTAACTCCTTCTCCATTACAAAGATAACTGCTTTGTTGCTGCTTCCTGCACTCATGCTGAGCTTGTCAATTTAATCAACTTTGCCTCTAATTTTCACCCTCAGATTTATTTGGTCCATCTCAGACACTTTTTTTTTAATCTGTCTGCCTCCATCTCCAGAGACAAATTAAAGACTGACACATTTTACAGATCCACTGACTTCCATCTCTTCCCATGTAAAAATGTTTTTCCCTTCTCCACATCTTCTGCCTATCACCTTCTAGCTTCTCACATCATTCTCTTCCCCACTCATCTATCTTCCTCCTCATCTGGTTTCACCTAACACCTTCCAGTTTGTACTCCTCCCTGGTCAGGTCACCCATTCCAACATACTGCCCTCCAATCTCTCTGTACTAGTCCTATTGAATTGCTTGGAATTCTCATGAAACATCAAAAAAATTGTAGCCTCTGCTACTGCAACCTCCTCCAGCCCCCCTTTTGCAATAGAGAGACAACTTTTAGGTTGGACTTCATGAACTGCTGTTACATGGAAACTCGATGTAAGATGTTCCATCACAACTGTGATCACCAACTGCTTTCCTACAGCTGACTGCACAAAGAAATATTTAAGATAACCAGTGATTCAAATGTAATATATTGTCTACAGGTAACGGGCCCAGATTAATCACACACAATTGCACCTATATTCGGGTGGTTTCTGAGTTCTCACCAAAATTTAGATACATGGTACTCCAAAACACATTGTGCTTATTTACAGGATGCATTTGAACTTAGATGCTTTCTAAGCAAGTTCAGAGGGGAATTAAAAACCATGTTGCTAAAGTTCTGGACTAAGTAAAGAAAGCAGATTGCCTTCCTTAATGGACATTAATGAACCAGATACCTTTTGAAATACTTCCAATAGTTCCACATCCACCATTACCTTTAATAGTTGTTTGTATTTCATAACTTAATTATCTGAATTTAAATGTCATGACTAGAATTAGTTTCATATCTCTGAATCTTCAACCCAAATCAATGGATTACAGGTTTTGTGACTTAAGTATGATGCTACTGTACCTCAGCAATGATGCTGGGGTGATACCCTCAAACCTATCTGAGATTTATTATATTTAGATATCCTATCACAATCACTTCTTCCCAGGAGGCTCTTGATGCTGCACCTGGTGACATTTCCCTCTGTTGATTATGGCATACTTCCTTTTTCTAGATTCGGCCACTAAAGATTATCTTCACAATGAAAGGTGGGCTCCAGCTGACATGTAACTAGAGTACTAAATTGATTACAACTCACGATCCCAAGTCTCGTTCATAATTGTACATGGCATATTGTTTTATAAAGTACTGATGATTACATTATGTCTTAAGCTCATGTATAAATATCATTAATGTTTACTGAAATACCATAAGAAATATGTGTACATTTTATGAAGCATTTATTCATTTATGCCCATTTAGTGAAAAAACAGGGAACATTGATATAAAAAAGAAGACTTTGTAAATGCTCCACAGGACAGGCAGCATCTCTGGGACGAGAAACAGAGAAAGCATACAAATCAAATGCCTTTATCAAGTGAGGTAGATGAGAAAATTCATTTTATTTACAAATAAACTCTTTGCGGGATTCCAGCGGATACAGGTATCGATTATAACCAACATTTCACTGACACGCTCTGCCACGTTCAGCAGGGATGATGCCTGGGCATGTCTATTTTTATTTGTTTTAAACAAATAGTACGTAGCCGGTAAAACTTCAATAATCGTGACATAACCATTGAAAATTGAACTGTTTATGTTTCTTTGATTGTGTGGTTGTGATTCTTTTCATCTATGGTTTGAGTAAAGGAGAAAATACAATGCAGCCAGCACCTTTGTGACATTTAAGATCTGGCATCCAGTCAGCAGTGGCATACCTTTCACAGGATTAAGCCTTGCTTGTTAAATCATATCCTGAAGCTGAAGGGGAAAAAAAACCTTGTTCTGGGTGTTCGCTGATTAATGGAGCCATTTAGCCCTCAGCAAAGCTCTGGGCAGTGTGAGATGAGGCATGCATAAAATGAGGACCTTGCAAAGATTATAATGATCTTTTTCTATTCAAAAACCAAATAATTGCTGCTCAGTTAACTGTAAGCCTTGGTATCGAACCTTTTACTCCCACATTCAACTAATGCTTCATTAGTAGCTTATGTGTCTACTGAGCCGAAACACTCTAGGCACACTCTAGGTCATCTTCTTAATTTGACTTAAATGGGCTAATTGTGTTCCACAAGAGCAAAATCTTTGCTGTTACCATTGGAAGAAGTCAATGACTCTGAGGTATTCCAAAGCTTGTAAAATAACAGCATTTTAAACAAACAAAATACCGTCTCCTTTGTTATCTACATTCCACCACTCACCACAAATACCACTTCCACAAATTCACTGAGCAAAATTCGGCTCTGGTTCAACTGATGAGAATCTAGTGGCCACAAACACTGCAGTTGCAGACTAGAAAAACTCCTTTCCCCACTATATTTAGATGCCTAGGGTGGTTTCATTGAAAATCAATAGTGTTGATTTTTTTAAATAGTTGATTATTATCACAGAGAGTGCATTGTTATCTGAATGTTCTAATTTCTTACACATGCTCTTCTCAGCAATCAATTTAAGTGGAAAACTGCAACTGAGCTTTCTGGTTCCTGTGCAAGGCAGAAAGTTGCGATGAGAATCCTACAGCCACCGGCCTTCACAAAAGGCCAGCCTGTCACCAAGAGCATCTCTAAGCCAAGGCAAGAAGAAACCTGTCTGAGCCTAGCAAGATTTGATTGACATGGCCTTTGATTTTTTTTTAAATATCTATTTCTGGAAAGTAGTGAAAGCTGTAGTAATTGTCTCTTATTAATTGTCTTGAGAGGGCAGTGGTAAGCCTTTTCCTCAAACAGTGATGTCAGATGTATATTGATCCAGCAAAGGTGAAGAGACATCAAGATACGTACGAATAAGGCAGACTTTTAAACATTGAGCTGATGGTGTCAATCAGGATACTTGAGCATTTTATGTACATCCACCCCAACCTTGTCATCTCATGCCAGCACTGCCCTTTCGGTTTGCATAGGGAAAGGTGATGCATATGAAGTAATCGTACTGAGTGGCTGCAGTAGATTATGCATTACAGATTATGTATACTGTGGCCACAATAGATTGGCAGAGAAAAGGAGGCATTTTAGCTCCAAATATTAACTTTGAGGAGTCCTAAAGATATGAGAATTGAATAAATTTGGGCTATCTTTACATGTGAAAATAGAAGCTACTTCTATGTGTCTGTTTATGGTATTTTTATATTGTTATTTGTTGCATTCTAAGTTGGGCAGAAGTGTCCATGGTACCCAGAGAGTGGATCAGCATGAACTGATCCCACAACTGTAAAGGACCAAAGCCAAAGTTGGAGAGAGTTGGGAGTGATTGCAGAGACAAGTACAGCAGATTACCTTCAAGTCTGCATCATTTTTAATGATGTCTTACTGCTGGGGACAAAGAGTAATCAGAGACTGATATCCTGTCCAGTTCATACTGCAGAAAAGAAGGCAGGGCTGGAGGTAGCTCCAGTGGTCAGCGACAAAACGCTGAGGAACACAACTGGCTTCAAGAGTTCTGATGACTGAAACAGTCTGAGGATGTTATAGAAATACTGATCATTCCAATTTTCCTATTTCTAATCTCTTTCATATTTAAAAGGAGACATATTTACAAGGTCCTGCAACATTAAACTCTTGCTTATGGTTGATTCCTCCATTCTCTCTATAATGGGGGGAGGGGTGGTGGCTGTTATGCTTTGGAGCTGTGGATGTGTGATATTTGTTTCCAGCACTGGGAGTACAGAAGCCCTTGTCTCCCTTCATCTGTTGACAGCCCCTTGCGTGCTTTTGGATGGTGAAGCTTTGATGGATCAGGAAGTAAGTCATTCAACGCAACTTCTGCCTTCTTCCACAGCCAATGCGTTGATAACAACAAAAAATAACTGAAATGGAATGGAGGGCAAGAAGAAGGAACTTAAATGAGGAATTTGTTCCTGCCACATAAGGTAACTCATCCATATTCTTTTTTGAACAATTGTAGCAAATAACGCCTGCTGTTGCAATGAAGCATCTAGAAGCAACACACACAAAATGTTGGATGAACTCAGCAGGCCAGGCAGCATCTATGGAAAAAAGTACAGTCAACGTTTCAGGCGGAAAAAAAGCTGAGGAGTAGATTTTGAAAGGTGTGGGGTGGGAGAGAGGAGAGCGAAACATCAGGTGATAGGTGAAACCTGGAGGGGTAGGGTTGAAGAAAAGAGATTTGAAGATGATTGGTGAAAGAGACAAAAGGCCATGGAGGAAAGGAAAAAAAGGGAGGAGCACCAGAGCGAGGCGACGGACAGGCAAGGAAATAGGGGAGAGAGGGAAAAGGGGGATGGGAAATGGTGAAGGGGGGTGGGGTCATTACCAGAAGTTTGATGTTCACGCCATCAGGTTGGAGGCTACCCAAACGGAATATAAGGTGTTGTTCCTCCAACCTGAGTGTGGCCTCATCTTGACAGTAGAGGAGGCCATGGATGGACACATCAGAATGGAAGTGGGAAGTGGAATAAAAATGGGCGGCCACTGGGAGATCCTGCTTGTTCTGGTGGGCGCTCTGCAAAACAGTCTCCCAATCCACGTCAGGTCTCACCGATATACAGGAGGTCACACCAGGAACACCAAACATAATAAATGACCCCAACAGGTGAAGCATTGCCTCACCTCGAAGGACTGTTTGGGGTCCCGAATGGTGTTAAGGGAGGAGGTGTAGTGGCAGGTGCAGCACTTGTTAGTTGTGTAGCGAGCAATCCCTGCAGAAAGCAGAATGTGTGGGGGGGGTGGGGGGTGGGAAGGAAAGGTATGCTCGGTGATGGGATCCTGTTGGAGGTGGCAGAAGTTTCGGAGAATTATGTGCTGGACGCGGAGGCTGGTGGGGTGGTTGGTGAGGACAAGTGGAACCCTATCCCAGGTAGAGTGTTGGGAGGTTGGGTAAGAGCAGATGTGTGTGAAATGGAAGAAATGTGGTTGAGGGTAGCGTTGATGGTGGAGGAAGGGAAGCCATCTCATAGCAAGTTTGATAGTTACTAGCAGTGCAAATCCTTTTGTATAATTAAACTAAAGGAGAAAGAATATACCCACAGCTTCTGAAGCGAAAAAAAAAACAAATTCTCAGATGTTAGTGGTTGATGCAGGAAAATATTTTTCTCAAGAGCAGCCAGATTCATTTTGTAGGTTCAAGAGTCCAAAAATACAAGAAGAAAATTCCTTAGTTATTATCGATTGCTCACTGCTTGGGTTGCAATTCATTGAACAATCTGATTAATGACTGGTGAAAAATGGCAGAGTGTGCGTATTGCTCCTTCCACTACTTCCTACCTAATTCTTTCATCTGGAGTCCAATGATAGCATCGGATGCTAGGTGCACACCCTGAAGGAGTGACTGAATCCCCTGAAGCAGTTCCAGTGTAGTTCAGTTAGCACATTTTGCAAGAAAAGGGGCAGAGATTCCATGATACCCATCACTTTGACTCCTCCTCCATAAATTATTACAAGAGTTATTCATATTGAGTAATACCAATCGATAATAATTAAAAGGTGCTGATGTTGGATAATATTGTAGAACTAAAAGCTTAAAAGATAGCAGAAAGTACAAAGTTTACTAAAACACCGAAGGATCTGTGGAGAGGGAAACAGCCAACTTTTCAATCATCTATCAACAAAATAAGCCAAAGTTAACAAACATTAACTTTTCTGCTCAGTTCACAGAGGTCCCCTGATCTGATCTGCTGAATCTTTCCATCATTTTCTTTTTTCATATCTGATTTTCAGCAATTGCAGGTTTTGCTTTTAGTGAGATTGCTTGCAGACAGGTGACAGCCACAAAGGTGAAGGGTGTAGGCAGACCAAAGAGGGTAACCCTGCAGGCTTTTCCCTGAGCAATAGATATACCTATTTGGATACAGACTCTTGGGGCAATGAACCTTCTGAGGGTAGTAGCAGCAGCTAGGAGGCAGGGATTCAGGTTTTTGGATCATATTCTTCTGGGGCAGAGGAGACCTACAAAAAGGACCTAACCTGGAGTGGGAGTAATGTCCTGGGAGGAAGATTTGCAAGTACTTCTTGGGAGGGTTTAAGCTGGATTGGCAGAGGTTATGTTCCTGAGTAGAAATGAGGCAGCAGAGTAGCTGAGGACAGATACTGTAGTCAATGAGATCAAGGTTGAGGACCTTGGGGATGAGAGAAGGAGAATCTACAATCGGTGAATCTGATTCTGAATCAGAGGGCTTTCTGAATAATGGGATATGGAATATTAGAGTTTTATTATACCATTTGACCTACATAATCTGTCTGACAATGTGGTTAACATTGCAACGTAGCAAAAGAAATAAAATGGATGATCTTGAAATTCAGCTACAGATTGGCAAGTATGACATTGTGGCCATCTCTGAAACTTGGCTAAAGGATGGCTGCCATTGGGAAGCTGAATGTCCAAGGATATTTCCAAGATGGTGGTGCAATGCAGCTTGCAGCTGGCACTCCGCAGCTGATTATTTGTTATTTGTGAAGTGGGGTGCCATGCGCAATCATAATTGATTGAGAACGGACGTGGGAGCACGGAGGAACATCTGGAAATCTCCAGGAAGACCTTCTTCATTGCTGCTGCTGCTGTGAGGTTCGGGATTCTGCTGGGAAGAACAGGCCCCCAGTCCTCAGGATCGCGTTGCCGATGGCTGTTGGCGAGGCCATCTAAATATGCTCGGCAGAGGATGGTGCTCGGAGAAGCTGTGCCGGAGGGGATGGTTGTCGGCTCAGAGGTTCGACGGACTCGGAGTCCGCTGCGGTCAGATTGCTTTTGGTGTGTGCTGTGTCTGCAAGGCTGGGTTCGATGGAGCTTTCATTGTGTGCTGTGTCTGCAAGGCTGACTTGGGCGGCGCCGTGGAAGTCCATAGCGGGAGTATTCCCTTCTGCCACCGGCGTGGGATGGCAAGTCTGTCAGGACCCTGGGGACTTGTGGAAACTGTGGAGTGATTTCTTTTGAACTTATAGTCCTTTAACATCTATGGACTATTTTTACTGTGCCCATGGTCTGTTTTTTTTTTATCAATTATGCTATTGTTTGCACTGTTGTGACTATATGTTGTAACTATGTGGTTTTGTGCAGGTCTTGTAGCTTTAGTTTTTGGTCTTGTTTGTCTGGTGGATTTGGAGCTCCTTTCCAGGGAATGCGCTGGACCAGGCATGGGCAAACTACGGCCTGCGGGCCATATGTGGCCCGTTAAGCTTTTTAATCCGGCCCGCAGAACTTGATGAAATTATATTAATAAACCTTGTTAACGTTTTTTCCCTGCAATTCTGGCGTTTTCCCAATAGATGACGCACTCTATATACATTGACCTTTGTTGTGGTGCAGCGTATTACTCCACATTTGCGCTTTACTTTGTGACCTTGTGGCGACCCATTTCCTGGCACATCCGAACCGGCTCACAATTAGCCAGCGTTCCGGCTAAGGGAGATAGCCTGCGGGGATTTGCGAGCACAGAGCTCCGCATATTGGTGCACTCTCACTGTTCTGTCATTGTGCGGGTCATTGTTGAGTTTTGGCACAGGGGACAATTGAATAAGAAGGAGCAGGACAAGTAGACCTGCATCTCCTACCGTTTTTGAAATAAAGACAGTCAGGAGGAGAGTGATGATGATAATATCTTGAAGGATAACAGAATTTTCAGTGCTTTAAAATAATAACTGTTACTATTAAAAAAAGCTGTATTTTATTCATTTAATTTTCAGTGTTTTAAAAGTCATTTCAATAAATAGCTAAATACCATGGGACTTCAAAGACAGATATTTTGTTGTAATGCATTTGTTCATTTTCAATTGAAATTAAAGCACATGTTTTCTACATATCCCATGATATTCTATTTTCTCTTATGAGGTGTATTACCAAAACACTCCGTCCATCTGCTCCTGGTCCGGCCCCCCTGTCAAATTTTAGAACCCTTTGTGGCCCTCAAGTCAAAAAGTTTGCCCACCCCTGCGCTAGACGGTAGCGCGATATTAATACGCAGCAGCATCTCCAGACTGGGGATTGCCAAACGTTACGTGGATTTTCTGGGGTAGTCTGTTTTGTCATATACTTTTGTGATATCATTCTGGGGGAACGTTGTCTCATTTTTTAACTGCATTGCATTTGTGGTTTCTAAATGACAATAAACTGAATCTGAATATACAGTGTATTGGGAAGGTAGGTTAGTAGGCAGAGGGGGTGGTGTGGCCCTGTGTATAAGAAATAATATTAAATTATTAATATGGGATGACATGGGATCAGAAGGTGTAAAGTCTCTATGGGTTGAGTTAAGAAATGGTAAGGGTAAAAGGACCCTAATAGCAGTTGTATACAGGCCTCCAAACAGCAGCCGGGATGTGGATTACAAATTACAGCAGGAGATAGGAAAGGCATGTCAGAAGGGCAATGTCATGATAATCGTTGGGGATTTTAACATTAAAGTGGATTATGAGAACCAAGCCAGTACTAGATCTCAAGAGGGAAAATTTGTAGAATGTCTAAGCGATGGCTTTTTAGAAGAGCTTGTTGTTGAGCCCACTAGGGGATCTGCTGTGCTGGATTGGGTGTTATGCAAAGACACAGAGGGGTTTAGAGAGCTTAAGGTTAAGGAACCTTTAAGAAACAGAGAGCACAAAATGATCAAGTTCACTTTGAAATTTGAGAAGGAGAAACTAAATTCCAATGTGTCTGTATTTCAGTGGAATAACAGAAATTACAATGGCATGAGAGGGAAACTGGCCAAAGTTGACTGGAAAGGGACACCAACAGGAAGGACAGCAGAGTAGCAATAGCTGGAGTTTCTGTGAAAAATGAGGAAAGTGCCAGATAGATATATTCTAGATGAGAAGAAACTTTCAAATGGAAGGGCACTATCGTGGCTGATAAGCGAAGTCAGAGCCAAAGTAAAAGCAAAAGAGGGCATATCAGGAAGCCAAATCTAATGAGAAGATAGAGGATTGGGAAGCTTTTAAAAACTTGCAGAAGGAAATTAAGAAGGTCATTAGGAAGGAAAAGATGAATTACAAAAGGAAGCTGGTGATTAGAATCGAAGAAGATATAAAAGCTTTTTTAAGTATATAAAGGGTAAAAGAGAGTTGAGGATAGATATAAGACCAATAGAAAATGACACTGGAGATATTGTAATGAGAGATGCAGAGATGTCAGAGGAACTGAATGTGTATTTTGCATCAGTCTTCAAAGTGGAAGATGTCTGCAGTATACCGGACATTGAAGAGTGTTAGGGAAGTGAAGTTTGTGCAGTGTAAATTGCAACTGAGAAGGTGCTCAGGAAGCTTAATGGTCTGAGGGTGGATAAATCTCGTGGAGCTGATGGAATCCAGCCTCGGGTTCTGAAGGAAGTAGCTGGAGAGATTGTGGAGGCATTAACAATGATCTTTCAAGAATCGATAGATTCTGGTATTGTACTGGATGACTGGAAAATTGCAAATGTTACTCTGCTATTTAAGAAGGGTGGGAGGCAGCAGAAAGAGGAAACTAAATGAACGTCTGGCAGCTCTTGGGCTGTATTCCCTGGAGTTCAGGAGAATGAGGGGGAATCTCATAGAAACATTCCAAATGTTAAAAGGCCCGAACAGATTAGATATGGCAAAGTTATTTCCCATGGTAGGGGATTCTATGACAAGAGGGCACGACTTCAGGATTGAAGGATGTTCATTTAGAACGGATGCGGAGAAATTACTTTAGTCAGAGAGTGGTAAATCTGTGGAATTTGTTGCCTCAAGCAGCTGTGGAGGCCAAGTCATTGAGTGTACTTAAGGCAGAGATAGGTAAGTTCTTGATTAGCCATGGAATCAACGGGTATGGGGAGAAGGCAGGGGAGTCGGAATGACTGGAAGAATTGGATCAGCCCATGATTGAACGGTGGAGCAGACTTGATGGATGAATGGCCTACTTCTGCTCCTATATTTTATGGTCTTGTGGTCTTATAATTCTTCTACTTCTACAATCCATTGGCAGATCCAGCTTGTCAAACCTCCACAAGCTGTTGTTTGGAGGACCCTCACTTGATTTTGTACCTTCTTCCTTCTCTAGTTAATTGGTCATTGTCCACATGTTCAGCCATGTCCTCAAACATTAACCTACCTGCATCTCTGCTGAGGAATATCCTATGACCAAAAGACCATTAGACATAGGACAAGAATTAGGCCATTCAGCCCATTGAGTCTGTTCTGTCATTCTACCACGGCTGATTTATTATTCCTCTCAACCCTATTCTCCTGCCTTCCCCCATAACCTTTGACGTCCTGATTAATCAAGAACCCATCATCCTCTGCCTTAGCCTGCACAGCCATCTGGGGCATTGAATTCTACAGATTCACTACCCTCTGGCTGAAGAAATTTTTCCTCATCTCTGTTCTAAATGGATATTCCTCTATCCTGAGGCTGTGCTCTCAGATCCAGGACTCCCCGCACTATAGAAAAATCCATTCTATGTAGACCTTTCAATATTCAATAGGTTTCAATGAAATTCCTCATCATTCTTCTAAACTCCAGACAGTACAGGCCCAGAGCATCAAATGTTCCTCATATTTTTTTTTCCTTAATTTTAAAAAAACAATGAAATCAACAAGAACATACCAGCTCAGACACGTGTAAAAATAAAATAAGCAAAAAAAAGAACATAACATTAGAGGGATAACTATTGTACAAAGTGCTCAAAAATACTAAACATTAAATCACAAATGAGGTCTGTGAGAAATCAGCTGGTGGGGGTGGAATTGTTTGTCCACCCCTGGCCTCGACCAGGTAAGCAAGAAATGGATCCCAGCTAGCAGAAAATTTTTTAGTTGAATTGGTTCTCAGGAACCTAAATTTCTCCATCTGTATGACTGAGATGATATCAGCCAACCATCTCTGAAAGGAAGGGGGACCTTATATTCTCTCAATATAAGTCTTTTGGCAACAATCATCCCCAGCATCAGAGACTGTTGTATGGCTGTAGAGAAACTAATAGTAGATTGCGAGCAGCCAAAGATGGCAAGACCAGCTTCCAAGGGGAAGGATCTTTTATAGTACCAGTCAAATATTTTGGACCAAAATCCAGTCAGTAATGGGCAAAACCAAAAGGTGTGTGACAACATGGCCTCCATCCCTTGGCATCTATCACACATTGGCGAGACAGAAGGGTAAATCCTGTGCAATCTAAGTTTAGAGTAGTGGAGACGGTGGACAACTTTAAACTGGATCAGTTGGTGTCTGCTGTTAACAGAGCAAGCCTGTATCATAGACAAACTCTCGTCCCAGGCAGCCTCAGATAATTCAATGCCCAACTCCTCTCTCCAGGCGTCTCTAATCTTCATAGTAGACACTGCAGTGCAATCATCAAAGAAACGTACAAACTTAGAAACGAGATGCTTGGAGTCAGGAGGGTTCTTTAGAATATCAAAAAATATATGCTCCTCTGGAAGGATCTCAAAATTACAAATCTTCGACTGAATGTAATGTCAAATCTGAGAGTAATGAAAAACGTGTCTCAAATTTCTCTTTCAGCAGACTAAATGTTGCAAGCCGTCTCTCTATGTACAAGTCTTCAATAGAAACTAGACCCTTCTCCCTCCAAGCATGGTAGGTTTTATCTGACCATGAGGGTAGAAAGGAGTGATTAAAACAGATTGGTGTCTGGACAGAGGTCTCTTGTAAATTTAGAACTTTCCTAATCTGATTTAGAATTCTGACGGAATTTTTCGGAACAAAACTCAAACTTTTTGAAGTCCCAGGCCTTTCTAGTTTAGAGAACACCATGGCTGGCAAGGAGGAATTGACAAGAGTTAGACTCCATACACAGTCACAAGAGAGCCCAAGGAACTAAGTTATCCAGAGCCCCATGTTGACAAAACATTAAAACCCTAGCATTGACAGCCCAGTAATAGTGTCTGAACACAGGTAATCCCAGCCCTCCTTCAGACTTGGGCTTTTGTAAATGAATTTTCAAAATCCTGTGATTCCAGATATAAGACAAAATTATGGAGCCCAATTCTTTAAAGAAGGCCGATGTAAGAAGAATGGGGAGCTTTTGACAAAGATAGAGAAACCCAGGAAGGGAAACTATTTTAATTGAATTTATACAACCAATCATGGACAGAGGTAGGGTTTTCCAGCTTTCTATATTCTGTTTAAGTTTTGAGATAAACTCCGCGAAGTTTAATTTAAATATAAGTTTAGGATCTTTGGGGATTGCCAAGCTGAGATAATTAGAGTGATCTGTAACTACTTTGAATGGGACTCTTTCCAAAAAACCCCACATGTAGATGTTGGAGAGGGGCACGAAGTCACTTATTGTCCAATTAATTGAGTATCTGGATAGTCTGCCAAAAGAGGTGATTAAATCTAGAAGAAGGGGGACTGACATTTTTTGAGTTTTGTAAGTAGAGAATCACATCGTTGGCATATAAACTAATAAGTATTTCAATACCTCCCACTTTCAAACCCAGAATATTTGGGTTTTTAGGGCAAGGGGCTCTACCGCGACAGCAAAAAGGGCGGGTGAGAGGGGCAACCCTGCTGAACTGAACGGTGTAGGAAAACATAGTTGAATTGTCACCATTGGTTATAATAGAACACATTGGGCTGGCGTATATCAGTTTTACCCAGGATATAAATGACTCACCGAACCCAAACCTGTACAGTGACTCAAACGTAAGGCCACTCAATCTGGTCAAAAGCCTTCTGTGCAACAAGAGATAAAATTGCTGCCCCACTAGCTTTCTCATGATCAGCAGACATAGTGTGGTGATTTCTTTTGAACTTATAGTCCTTTAACATCTTTGGACTATTTTTACTGTGTCCATGGTCTGTTTTTTTTTATCAATTATGCTATTGTTTGCACTGTTGTAACTATGTGGTTTTGTGCAGGTCTTGTAGCTTTAGTTTTTGGTCTTGTATGTCTGGTGGATGTGGAGCTCCTTTCTGGGGAAAGTGCTAGACGGTAGCACGATATTAATACGCAGCAGCCTCTCCGGACTCTGGATTGGGGATTGGCAAACGTTATGTGGATTTTCTGGTGTAGTCTGTTTTGTCATATGCTTTTGTGATATCATTCTGGGGGAACGTTGTCTCATTTTTTAACTGCATTGCATTTGTGGCTTCTAAATGACAATAAACTGAATCTGAATCTGAATCTGAATTAAGGAGGCATCTGACATTGGAAAAAGAGAACCTACCCGGGATAAATCCTGTCTGATCAGGATGAATGATAAGTGACAAATGCTTATTTAGTCGATTAGCCAGAGTCTTAGTAATTACTTTTCTATTGAAATTCTGGAGTGCAATGGGCCTATAGCTGGCCAGGCCTGTTTCCTCTTTACCTTTTTTTAAAATGAGGGAAATATTAGCCTCGTACAATGTTCTAGGCAAGGCTTTATCTCTCTTAGAGCAAGATATCATTCTGAGGAGAAGTGGGGCAAGGATATCACAAAATTTCTTGTAAAATTCACAGCCAAATCTATCTGGCCCAGCTGCCTTGCCGGACGGAAATAACTTAATAGCAGAAGTTATTTCTTCCAATGTGAAGTCAGAATTTAGGTCCTCTCTAACAGAGTCACTAAGTTATAACATTACAAAAGAATCAAAGAAGTCATTCAAATCAGATTGAGCAACATTGTATTTAGAAGTGTAGAGTTCACTGTAAAATTCTTTAAAACAGTCATTTATCTCCTTGGGGTTAGTTAGCAGGGTGCCCGCCCTCAATCTAATACAATGAATTGACTTTAGGGCCTGGGCTTGTCCCCTATGTCATCCTCTACTGCCATGATGAGGCCAAACTTCGGTTGGAGGAACAACGTCTCATATACTGTCTGGGTAGTCTCCAGCCCCTTGGAGTGAACAACGAATTCTCCAACTTCCAGTAATTCCCTCTCTCTCCCTTCCCCTATCCTACCTTCACTCTGTCTCCCCTTCTAGCTGCCTATCACCTCTCACGACTCTGCCTTCTTCTACTACCCTTAGTGCTTTCCCCTTAGATTTCTTCTTCACCTCTCCTGCCTATCCCCTCCCTGCTTCCCCTCCCCCACCCCTTGATCTTTCCTCTGATTGTTTTTCCACCCTCCCCCCCCACCTTCTTTATAGGGCCCCTGACCCCTCCTTCTTTAGTCCTGACTAAGGGTCTAAACCCGAAACGTTCACTGCTTCTTTCAACGGATGTTACCCGACCTGCTGAGTTCATCCAGCTTTTTTGTACGTCCCCTATTTCGAAATGCTTTTGTCTTAATTTTAAGAGGAGGTTATTTATTTGACTACCCAAGATACAATTGTACTCATATTTAAGCTTCATTATTTTGTTATAATCTTCAGAGGATTTCGAAGCCTGGTATGTCGCTTCGAGGGTTGGGAGAGTATTCTCAATCTCTAATCATTGCCCTTCTTGCTCCCTCTTAGCAGCAGATTCATATGAAATTATATACTTTTGATATACTTTTGAATTACAACTTTTGATATCTCTCAGAGTGTGGAATCTGACACCTCGCTGTAATCGTTAATTTCTATAAAATCTTTCAATCTGGTGGCGCTATTTTCTATAAATTTCTTATTGGCGAGTAGGGAGGGGTTAAAACGCCAGGAATAGATTTGTTTGGGAAGTGAGAGAGTTAGGGACATTGTCAAGGGGCAATGGTCAGAAATTAATCTATTATAATATTTTGTTTTGGTAACACAAGATATTAAATGAGAGTCAACCAAAAAACAGTCTATTCTACTGTAAGATTGGTGAACATGAGAATAATAAGAATAGTCCTTGTCGGTGGGATGTTGAACTCGCCAGATATCTACTAAATTCCTAAATTTAATCAAGTTATTTAGGACCTGCACTGACACAATATTTGAGGGTGGGCGGGAGGACAATCTATCTAAATATGGATCTCGGTAGCAATTCAAGTCACCACCGATTATTATATTTGAATTACTGGCATCCAGAAGTAAATCAAAAACTTTCCTAAAAAAAAATTAGGCTCATCTGTGTTTGGACCATAAATATTAAGGAAGGTTAGCGGAAATTAATTAACAGTGCCAGAGATCAGAATAAACCTGCCAAGAGGATGTGTGGTCATGGAAGTGAGCTTTTCCTAAAGAGAATAGCCACACCACGGGCTTGAGAGGTAAATGGTGACTGGTAAACCTGGGATATCCAGCTAGGCCTCAATCTCTGTTGCTCAGTTACTTTGAAATGGGTTTCCTGTAGAAAAACCACATCTGCAGATAGAGATTTGAGATGTCTAAAAACTTCATCCCTCTTCACAACATGACTAAGACCCTTAACATTCCACGAGACTATTGTAATATCTTTACCCCCCAGCTGTGTTCTACCACAAGGCCTCTGCATATGAGAGTAGAAAAGAGATTATTAGAATTGAGCACAAACAGAGTAAACAATGCAAAATGACTGGCAGCCTCTTAAGAACACAACATACACAAAAAAAACATGTCTGAGCCATAAACGAGAACAACACACACCCTAACACACCCCCCTTCGTGTCTCCCTAAACCAGACACGTAGTTCCCCATTTCCATCCCAGAAGGAGCTGCTGGGCAGGTAACTAACATCACACAATTATCACAAACCCCCTCTCCGAGAAAATTTATAACACAAACTATATAATACCGTTAAACAAATGCTGTTGGGGCTGGGGAGAGTTATTCAATGTCCACACCTGAAGCTGGACATTCATGACACCAACTCATATTTAACCATTATAATAACAGAAATATTTAGAACATTCTCTGCAGTTAAATCCCAGTGCGGCATACAGCATTGTAAAACTACATATAACAAGCAGGTCCCTCCCCTTATCCCAGCATGGAAACTGGCACAAGTATAAGCTGAATAAACAGTGTCAGTATATCTACTCCCTTTTGCGTATGTTATTCCTTTCCAAAAATTGTGCTGCTTCTATCAGGTCATCTATTACTATAGGCGCTCTTCATCTTGATGATAAATATAGAGCCTAGCCGGGTACCACAGGGTGTGCTTGATTCCTCCATTATGCAGAGTTTGCAATACATCACAAAAGGCACGACGTTGAGTCATCACCTCTTTAGTATAGTCCAGGAAGATCAAGACCTTGTTTCCCTTGTACTCCATGGGTCATAGTCTGCTGCGGCGCAGGATCAGCTCATTCACTTGAAAGTGATGGATACATGCCAAGACGGTGCGCGGCTTAGTGCCGGCAGCCGGCTTCAGCTGGTTTACCATCCTCCTTGCCCTCTTGTATCCCTACAATCTTAATGTTATGTCTCCGGGAACAAGCCTCTAAGTCATGCACTTTAACTTGGAGCTGACTATTTTATCTCATTAGCTCTGAATACTTAACTTCAAGCTCCTGCACACGTGCTTCAAGGTCACTAGCAGTTAGTTCTTGATTAACCACACAGGCTTGTAAGTCTGTCTGCGAGGCCACAGACGTCTGAAACTTGGTCTCAAAAACATCAAAATGGTCGTTAATGCCACACAGAACTGACTCAGAAGTCTCCTGACCTAATTCCTTGCACATGGTGTAAGTTTTATCCAGCGGTATCTCAGACGTGAAGAAGTTGTTTACAGACCCGTTGTTAACACTAACTTCGGTAGTTTGGCAGTCGGCGGTCTTGGCTTTATTTGCCTTTGGCATTGTCAAATTTTTCCAGCCACTTAGTTTAGGCATACACTGTTGGCCTATGAATGAATAAAACGTGGTATAATAGTAATTTTATTAAGGCCTCGGAGAGGAGCACTGACCAAACACGTCTCATCCATACGCATACGCACTGGCGCCCCCCAATAAGCCCCTCATATGTTAACCCTTTCATTCCTGGGATCATACTCGTGGACATCCTCTGGACCCTTTACAAGGCCAGCACATCTTTTTTTAGATAAGTGGCCCAATGCTCAAAGAGCAGTCTGACTGATGTCTCATAAAGCTTCAGCATTGCATCCTTGATTTTGTACTAGTGGACAGGGTCTGTAGGGTGGTCACGTACATTAGCATAAACAATATCCTGTATACATAGAACTTAGAATACAGAGTAGTACAGCACACTACAGGCCCTTCTGCCCACAAGGTTATGCAGACTCTTGAACCCTGCCTCCCATATATCCCTCCCCACCTTAAATTCCTCCATATTACTGTATAGTAATCTCTTAAACTTCACTAGTGTATCTGCCTCCACCACTGATTCAGGCAGTGCATTCCACGCACCAACCACTCTCTGGGTAAAAAACTTTCCTCTAATATCCCCCTTGAACTTCCCACCCCTTACCTTAAGGTCATACTCTCTTGTATTGAGCAGTGGTGCTCTGGGGAAGAGGTGCTGGCTGTTCACTCTATCTATTCTTCTTAATATTTTGTACACCTCTATCATGTCTCCTTTCATCCTCCTTCTCTCCAAAGAGTAAAGCCCTAGCTCCCTTAATCTCTGATCATAATCCATACTCTCTAAAGCAGGCAGCATCCTGGTAAATCTCCCCTGTACCCTTTCTAGTGCTTCCACATCCTTCCTATAGTGAGGTGACCAGAACTGGACACCTCAAAGTTTGAACTCAAACAAAGAAAGTTGTTATTATGCCTCCTTTATGGAAGGCAGCAAGGTACCAATGAAACAGAGAAGTCTGGGTACAACAAAGTCTTGTTCAGTTATTCAAGAAGGGAACCAGGGTTAACCCTGGAAACTATAGACTGCTTGGTCTCACATTAGTGATTGGAAGTTATTGGAGAGAATTCTTAGGGATGGGATTAACGAGCATTTGGAAACCTGTGGCCTAATAAGTGACAGCCTGTATGGCTTTATGGGGACAAGTCATGCCTTACCAACGTGATTGAGTTTTTTGATGAGGTGATGAGAATGATTGATGAAGATAGGGCTGTGGATGTTTACATGGATTTTAGTAAGGCATTTGACAAGATCCCTTTGGGAGGCTCATGCAGAAGATTAAATGTATGGTGAATTGGCCATTTAGATCTGAATTGCCCATAGAAGACAGGGGGTAGTGGTTGAAGGGACTTATTCTATCTGGAAGTCTGTAATTAGTGGTATTCCTCAGAGATCTGTACCGAGACCTGTGCTGTTTGTGATGTATATAAATGATCTGGATGAAAATGTAGAAGGGTGTGTTAGTAAGTTTGCAGATGATATGAAGAATAATTATATTATGGGTAGTGTTTCAGACGGGAAAAAACACAATGAGATACAGATCAGTTGCAGACGTGGATGGAGAAGTGGCTGATGGTGTTTAACCTGACCAAAGGTGAAGTGTTGCACATTGGAAGCTCGAATGTAAAGGGACAGGCAAGACCCTGAACAGTGTTGATGAGCAGAGAGATCTTGGGGTCCAAGTTTACAGCTCACTGAAGTGGCTACACAGGTTGATAGGATGGTAAAGAACACATATGGTATGCTTACCTTAATTTGTCAAAAGTCAGGAAGTTATGTCACAACTTAATAAAACTCTAGTTAGGCCACATCTGGAATATTGCACATAGTTCTGGTTGCCCCCATCATAGGAAGGATGTTGAGGCTCTGAAGCAGATGAGGAGGTTTACCAGGGTGCTGCCTGATTTAGAGGGCATCTGCTTTACTGAGAAGTTGGATAACTCGGGTTGTTTTTTTCTAGAGCAGCAGAGACTGAGGGGAGATCTGATATATCTGATCTGGAAAATGAAGCTGGGTGGGTAATAATGGGGGCAAGGACATGGTGGATGAACTAAATGAGCATTTTCCATCCATCTTCTCTGTGGAAGACACTATCAGTATGTTGGAAGTTCGAGAGTGTCAGGGACAGAAGTGAGTTCAACTGCTATTACTAGGGAGAAGGTGCTTGGGAAGCTGGAAGGTGTGAAGGTAGATAAATCACCTGGACCAGATGGAGTACACACCAGGATTCTGAAAGAGGTTGCTGAAGACATTGTGGAGGCATTACTAATAATCTTTCAAGAATGACTAGATTCTGGAATGATTCCAGAAGACCAGAAAATTGCAAATGTCACTCCGCTCCAAGAATGGAGAGAGGCAGAAGAAAGGAAACTATCGGCCGGTTAGTCTGACCTCAGTGGTTGGGAAGATGTTGGTTTCAAAGTACTCGGATGCATATGATAAAATAGGGTGTAGTCAGCATGGATTCCTCAAGGGACAATCTTGCCTGACAAATCTGATGGAATTCTTCAAGGAAGTAGCAAGCAGGATAAACAATGGGGTATCAATGGATGTTGTGTACTTAGATTTTCAGAAAGGCTTTGACAAGGTACTGCACAGGAGGCTGCTTAACCAGAGCTTGTGGTATTAAAGGAAACATACTAGCATGAATAGAGGATTAACTGATTGGTAAGAGGCAAAATGTGAGAATAAAGGGGCCTGTTTGGTTGGTTGCCAGTGACTAGCGGGGTTCTGCAGGGGGTGGTGTTGAAACCATTTCTTTTTACATTATGTGTCAGTGATTTGGATGATGGAATTGATGGCTTTGTGGCCAAGTTTTGCAGATGATACACCAATAAGAGGAGGGACAGGTAGTGTTGAAGAAGTAGGGAGGCAGCAGAAGTACTTAGATAGATTATAAGAATGGGCAAAGAAGCAGCAGTTGGAACATTGTGTCAGGAAGTGTATGGTCTTACACTTTGGTAGAAAGAACAAAAGTGCAGATTACTTTCTAAATGAGCAGAAATGAAAAACTCCAAGGTGCAAAATGACTTTGTGCAGGATTCCCCAAAGATTAATTTGCAAGTTGAGTCGGTGGTGAGGAAGGCAAATGTAATGTTGAGCCTTCATAAGGCACCGATGAGGCCTCACTTGGAGTATTGTGAGCAGATTTGGGCCCCTTATCTAAGAAAGGATGTGCTGACATTGGAGACAGTTCAGTGCAAGTTCACGGGAATGATTCTAGGAATGAAGCATGGCTCTGGGCCTGTACTCACTGGAATTTAGAAGAATGAGGGGAGATCTCAGTGAAACTTATTGAATGTTGAAAGGCCTAGATAAAATGGATGTGGAGAGAATGTTTCCTATAGTGGAGGAATTGAGGACGAGAGGCACAGCCTCAAAATAGAGGAATGTCCATTTAGAACAGAGATGAGGAGAATTTATTTTGCCAGAGGGTGATAAATCTGTAGAGTTCGTTGTCACTGGTGGCTCTGCAGGCCAGGTCACTGGGTGTAGTTAAGGCAGAGGGTGATATGTTCTAGATTAGTCAGGGTGTGAAAGGTTTCAGAGAGAATGAGACAGAGAGAAAATGGATTATCCATGATGTTGCGGCAGACCATACTCGATGGTCTAGTTCGGCTCCTATATTTCATGATTTTATGATAGAGGTTTATAAGATTATGAGAGGCATAGATAGAGTAGACTGATAGATCCTTTATTCCCAGTGTTGAAATGTCTAGTACCAAAGGTCATGCCTTTAAGATGGAAGGGGGTAAATTCAAAGGAGATGGGAGGGGAAAGTTTTTTTTACATAGAGAGTGGTGGGCTGCCGAGGCAGGTACATCAGATCAGATCAGATCAGATTCAGTTTATTGTCATTTAGAAACCATAGATGCAATGCAGTTAAAAAATGAGACAACGTTCCTCCAGAATGATATCACTAAAGCATATGACAAAACAAACTACACCAGAAAATGCACATAACGTTTGGCAATCCCCAATCCAGAGTCCGGAGAGGTTGCTGCTTATTAATATCGCGCTACCATTTTAGCGCGTTCCCCAGAAAGGAGCTCCAAATCCACCAGACAAACTAAACCAAAAACTAAAGCTACAAGACCTGCACAAAACCACATAGTTACAATATATAGTCACAACAGTGCAAGCAATAGCATAATTAATTTAAAAAAAAACAGACTATGGGCACAGTAAAAATAGTCCAAAGATGTTAAAGGACTATAAGTTCAAAAGAAATCACCACACAGTTTCCACAAGTCCCCAGGGTCCCGACAGACTCACCATCCCACGTCGGCGGCAGAAGGGAATACCCCCGCTATGGACTTCCATGGCGCCGCCCAACTCAGCCTCGCAGATGCAGCACACAATGAAAGCTCCATCGATCCCAGCCTCGCAGACACAGCACACAATGAAAGCGACCTGACCGCAGCGGACTCCGAGTCTGTCGAACCTCCGAGCCTCCGACCATCCGACCATCCCCTCCGGCACAGCTTCTCCGAGCACCATCCTCTGCCAAGTGTATTAAGACGGGCCCGCCAACGGCCATTGGCAATGCGACCCCGAGGACTGGGGGCCTGTTCTTCCCAGCAGAGTCCCAGACCTCACAGCAGCAGCAGCAGCAGCAAAGAAGAAGGTCTTCCTGGAGATTTCCAGATGTTCCTCTGTGCTCCCACGTCCGTTTCCAATCGATTATGATTGCGCACGGCTCCCCGCTTCACAAATAACAGGTAATCAGCTCCGAAGTGGCCACTGCAAGCTGTGTCACACCGCCATCTTGGATCTTCCGTTACATTAGGGGCTTCTTAGAAATGTCTGGATAGGGACAAGAACGTGAGGAAAATGGAAGTATGTAGACGTTTTGAAGGCAGAAGAGATTAATTGAGTTGGACACTAATACCAATTTAATTGGTTTGGCACAACATTGTGGGCTGAAGGGCTTGTTCCTCTGCTGTTCTGCTCTATATTCTATGTTCTATGCCATGTTGTAAAAGATATATTTGTACAACATTCTTTCCCACAGGCTTGTAAGAAAGCAGATTTCAGCAGTTCCTTCTATTCATTCATTCTTTTCAGTTGTCTCTATTCTCTTGCCTTGTCTACACTACACACTGGCCTCATGTTAGATGTGGATCTGCACAATTATCATTATATGGATAATACTCAAGCACCGCCCAGCAACCCACCCATTTACCCCTAGCCTAGTCACAATGACTAATTAACCTAACAGTCTCGGACCAAAACAGTGACTGTTTGCTCTTTTCCACGGATGCTGCCTGGCCTGCTGAGTTTCTCCAGCATTTTGTGTATGTAGCTTGGATTTCCAGCATCTGCAGATTTGCCTTTGTTTGTGAACCTAAGAACCTGTACATATTTGGAATGTGTGAGGAAACGAGAGCATCTCGAGGAAACCACCGTGTTCACAGGAAGGGTATGCAATTCCTTACAGAGGATGTGGGAACTGAACTTGAAACTCCAACATCCAGAGTTGTAACAACATCAGGCTAATCGCAGTGCAGAATGCATGTATTTTAGTGCATTGCAGTGAAATGCAATTTGTGTTTGAGCCAACACATTATTATTTCCCCCAGATTTAACAATCCCTACTTGGCATCAAAGCATTTCTCCTCCACTGTCTTAAAATTCCTCACACAAACTTCACCTTCAGAGTTTTAACTTGGCTTTTGATTTAATACCAAGCTATCCATTAGCTTGGAATTTTACTTTACAGCATTTTTGAAATCTTGAAACAGTTTTATTTCCAAAACTTCTCGTTTAATAGGCATTCATAATTTTAACTTCCCCAGGTACCAGTGTTTAAATTAAACATGTATAAATAATTCCTGTTGAATACAGAGTTCAGTGGATACATTCTCTCAAAACAAGCAACTGAACTGAAGTGTGAACAGATGGTTCCCATCAGGTATTAGCACATTGAATTGAGGCATCAAAAGGTGATAACAGTAATAATTGCAGATAAAGGTGAATATTCAGTACAGTACAGAATCAGATTTTCAGAATAACAATGGTCAGACGTCTTCTAACATTTATATTGATGGTATAGTGCCATTCAGATAAAAAAATTATTATGTATGCCATGTTGCAGATCTTGATATCAAGGGAAATTGTTATGAAGTCCTTGAGTATCTTACTGTAGAGAAGGAAAAACCTGGATTTATAAAGCTCCTTTCACATTGTCCCTCAACAACTTGCAACCGATGAAGAGCAAACACGAGGAAATCTGCAGATGCTGTAACAACACCTTATACACCGGCTGGGTAGCCTCCAACCTGATGGCACGAACATTGACTTCTCTAACTTCCGTTAATGTCTCTCCTCCCCTTCTTACCCCATCCCTGGTATATTTAGCTGTTTGTTTTTTTCTCTCTCTCTGCTCATCACTCTGCCTGTTCTCCATCTCCCTCTGGTGTTCCCCCCTCCCCAACTTTTTCTCCTGAGGCCTCCCATCCCATGATCCTTTCCCTTTTCCAGTTCTGTATCACTTTTGCCAATCACCTTTCCAGTTCTTAGCTTCATCCCACCCCCTCTGGTCTTCTCCTATCATTTTGCATTTCCCCCGCCCCCCACTACTTTCAAATCTCTTACTATCTTTCCTTTCAGTTAGTCCTGATGAAGGGTCTCGGCCCGAAACGTCGACAGCGCTTCTCCTTATAGATGCTGCCTGGCCTGCTGTGTTCCACCAGCATCTTGTGTGTGTTGCAACCAATGAAGTATGCTTCAAATATGGTGGTTTGTAGGAGTCTGCACAGCACAGTTCCACAATTAGCAATATAGAACATAGAACAGTACAGCACAGTACAAGCCCTTTGGCCCACAATGTTGTGCCGACCCTCAAACCCTGCCTCCCATATATCCCCCCACCTTAAATTTCACCATATACCTGTCTAGTAGTCTCTTAAATTTCACTAGTGTATCTGCCTCCACCACGCATTCCACACACCAACCACTCTGAGTGAAAAACCTTCCTCTAATATCCCCCTTGAACTTCCCACCCCTTACCTTAAAGCTATGTCCTCTAGTATTGAGCAATGGTGCCCTGGGGAAGAGGCGCTGGCTGTCCACTCTGTCTATTCCTCTTAATATCTTGTACACCTCTATCATGTCTCCTCTCATCCTCCTTCTCTCCAAAGAGTAAAGCCCTAGCTCCCTTAATCTCTGATCATAATGCATACTCTCTAAACCAGGCAGCATCCTGGTAAATCTCCTCTGTACCCTTTCCAATGCTTCCACATCCTTCCTATAGTGAGGCGACCAGAACTGGACACAGTACTCCAAGTGTGGCCAATATGATATGATAGTCATGAAATAGTCTATTTATTGTAATTTTGGTTGAGGGATAAATGTAGACTAAGATGCCCTTCTTCAAACTGGCATTATGACATCTTTAACATTTATTTGAGAACAAAACTCAATTTAACATCTTTTTTCAAAAACAGAATGCCTGTCCCGAAGTCACCCACTAAAGTGTAGGTTAGAGTTTGTGCCTTGAATTACTAAAGTGGGATGAGCCCAGAACACAAAAGATTCTTCAGATGCTGCAAACATAGAGCAAAACACACAAAATGCTGGAGGAACTCAGCAGGTCAGAAGTATTGATGGAGTGGAATAAACAGTCGACATTTTGTTCTTATTCACTGATGAAAATAAAATCAACTAGGCCACTCATGGTCTTTGTGCCTACAACAAATGATGTATATTATGCAATTCCTTAATACCTTTGGTGCTGGCTGAATACCCCAGAAAACTTCTCATACCAAACCAAAACTATTAGAGAGCAAGATGTTGTCAGGTTTCTCTTATTATTGGTACTACTTGTCCTGCTGCAGGAACAGGATAAATGAGACAAATGGGGGCATTGATCTTGTTTCTTATTTTCTAGTTGCTCTGTAATGGCATCATCCACTACAGCCATGTGGGGAAGGAGGCATCAGAGGTGGTGTGGGAGAGAACAGTGGTACAGCGGACATACCGGAATCCATGCTGGGTTGGAGGCTGAAACCTGCAGGCTGAGTCTCCCTTCAGTGCTGCTCTTTAGCATCTGCTGGATTGCCATCATCCGCAGCTGATCCAAGGCAAGATAAAGAACTGCTGTGTGCTTGTTCTCATCGAAACTTGGCTCCCAGATAACGTCCCATGCATCATCAATTTTCAGGCCATGCCACTCAGGGACTATTGAAACTCAGGGTGCTATTGAAACTATATGTGCTACGTGTGATTGTATGTGCTGTGTGTTTCACACCTTGGCTCCAGAGGAACGCTGTTTCCTTTAGCTATATACAGGTGTATAGTTGAATTTGAACAATTTAATTTGAACTTGAACATATTCTAGATCCAATTGGTTAAACAGAAATGCAACTAATAGCTGGACTTTACACCTGGAAGCCATCAAAAATCTGTCTGCAGCCTCAGTTCTAAAAAGGCCAGTAGCAGTGACTACTTGTGGTTCATAGAAATAGAGAAAAACTTGCTTCATTATGCCTACCAATAAGCCAAAGTAAGGGATAACTTGTCATTTTGGTTCCTTTCATTTACTAACAGTATCCAAGCTTGAGATGCACTACTTCCATATGTATCTTCACTGAGGCAACACAATGTACGGTGTGGGTGGGGGAATTTGAAGGGATTTTATGTCCTTCTTGCATAATTTCACTGGTATTTTTGTGTTTACCTTGCTGCAGAAACAGACGCTTCACGTCCTCTCCCAGGAGACGTCGGGGAAATCCCGGGGCACAGACTTCCTGGATCTCCCTCAGCGTATTTTCTTTGTGGTTGTGTTTCTAGGAAGAATCAATTTTGTTGGTGTGGGCTGAAACCTAAGGAACGTTAGCCTCAATTAGTCCTTTCAGTTCCTAAAACTGTTAGAATTAGAAATAAATAACAGAATTTCATGCATTTAACATTCCCCAGGTGTGTACACTACATGTAGCTAGTGAGCATTTTTAATTAAAATCTGGAAAATGCTTGGTGCCCTCTGTAATTAACAATCCACTAAAGAAATCACACTGACAGTAATAGCATTCTTGAAAGCCTATTTGAATGATTTTATTAGCAAGTCATTAATTACAGAGAAAAATAAACATTGTCCATTTTCTTGTTAATAGTGGAATTCATGGGTGTACACTCTAAAGGACATTCAGTGTTATTTTCTTTCCAATCCAAATTTCAAGTTTATTTGAAATACTGGAAATCCTCAGCTGGTTAGAAAAGTTCAACGAAGAGAGAAAGTACTTTGGGTGAATGACCTTTCAACAGTAACAGGGTAAGTCAGGAAATTGTATAAAGGGAAAACAATAATAGTACAAGCGTTGAGTTAGTACAGGGAAAGAACAATAACAATGCAGAATGAAGAGTTACAATTACAGAGAAAGTGATGTGCAGACAAGTATCAAGAGCAAGACCATGACGAGTTAGATTATCGGGTCAAGAGTCCATCTTATTATGCAAGTTCGGTCCCAATGCACTCTGCACTGAGTCATGGGAATGAATGTATCCTGAATTTGATGAACAAGATCATCTCTTTTCTTGGACCAAAAATATTTCTGGACTCATTGATTTTTTTAATTGCTCTCACGCTCCACTCTTATACTTCACTGAAACTCTGTACTTAACTGAAAAACAACAAAGCTGTGCTGGTGTACTAACATTGGCTCCTTTGCTCAAGATGGCGTCGCGTGTGTGTTGCAAGGCTCAGTGTCGAACCAGATTTCAAAAAATAGTGTTAATTTATCTACTTGTTTCCTGCGTGTTCACCCAATTTGGCTATGAGAATGACATTTACAGTGACTTACAAAGCCACTACCCTCCCCCACTTGGGACAGTCCGACCATCTTTCATTGTTTCTGCTTCCCAAGTATAGCCCGGTCATTAAACATATGAATCCCACTATGAAGACAATTAAGATCTGGCTGGAGGGTGCTGACTCTGCTCTTCGGCACCAGTTCCAACACACAGACTGGAGTGAGTTTGCTGCCCATGCCACCACAGACTCTCAGATTGACATTGACTTATATACCAACTCTGTCCTTGAGCACATTAACAAGTGTGTAGATAGAGTGACGTCACAAAAACAAATAAAATTTTCCCCAAACAGAAACCATGGATGAACAAAAAGGTTCACCTCCTGCTCAAAGCCAGAGATTCAGCCTTCAGGTCTGGAGACCGGGAGACTTACAGCTCAGCCAGGGCCAACCCAAGGAGGGGATTCTCTCAGGCTAAACACACAAACAGAGAATCAAGGAGCATTTCAACTCCTCAGACCCCCCCATGCAAATGGCATGCTATACAGGTCATTGCAGACTTCAAACCACCTAGTACTGTGCCCCTTTCCAGCTCTGCTTCACTCCCCGATGAGCTCAATTACTTCTACGCTCACTTTGACCAAGAGAACAAGGAGGTCACCCTCAAAGCCGATCTCCCACCTGGTAAACTGCCTCTCTCACTTTCCACCTCCAATGTTTGCGCCACCCTGAGCAGGGTGAATGTACGGAAGGCAGCTGGTCCGGATGGAATACTTGGCCGAGTGCTCAGAGTCTGTGCAGGGCAGTTGGCCGGGATCTTCATGGACATTTTCAATCTGTCCCAGGCCCAGACAGTTGTCCCCACAAGCTTCAAGATCGCCACCATTGTGCCAGTGCCGAAGCATTCCACTACCACGGGCCTGAATGACTTCCGCCCAGTGGCACTCACCCCCATCATTGCAAAGTGCTCAAGAGACTGGTTCTATCACATCTGAAATCCTGTCTGCCCACTACCCTGGACCCCCATCAATTTGCCTGTCGCACCAACAGGTCAACAGAGGAAGCCATCTCCACGGCACTTCACTCTGCCCTGACCCACCTGGACAGCCCCAGCTCTTACGTCAGAATGTCATTCATCGACTTTAGTTCGGCATTCAATACTGTGACCCCCTCCAAGCTGATCGCCAAACTTCGCCAGCATGGTATCAGCTCATCCCTCTGCAATTGGACGTTGGACTTTCTGACTAACAGACCCCTATCTGTTATCTTAGACTATCTCCTCCTCCACTCTCAAGGCTATGTGCTGAGCCCTCTTCTGTACTCTCTTTTCACTTATGACTGCGTTCCTGTACATGGTTCTAACTCCATAATCAAGTTTGCAAATGACACCACAGTGGTTGACCTGATCAGAAGGGATGACAAGACAGCCTACAGGGATGAGGTCCAGCATCTGGCCGTGTGGTGTGCCGACGACAACCTGGCCCTTAACACCCAGAAGACAAGGAGATCATCGTGGACTTCAGGCATGCTAGGAGCCACACTCACGTCCCCATCTACATCAATGGAGCTGTAATGGAGCGTGTATCGAGCTTCAGATTCCTTGGTGTCCACATTTCCGAGGATCCCACCTGGTCCCTGAACTCCTCCATCCTGATCAAAAAGGCGCAACAGCACCTTTATTTCCTGCGGAGCATCGAGAAAGCTCACCTCTGTCCCAGGATACTGACAGACTTTTACCGCTGTACCATTGAGAGCATACTCACCAACCGCATCTTAGTGTGGTGTGGCAATTGTCCTGTATCGGACCGCAAAGCACTCCAGCATGTGGTGAAAACTGCCCAGCGGATTATCGGCACCCAATTGCCCACCATTGAGAACATCTACCATAAATGCTGCCTGGGCAGGGTGAAAAGCATTGTCAAGGATGCATCTCACCCTAACCATGGACTTTTTACTCTCCTCCCATCCAGTAGGCGCTACAGGATCCTCCGCTCCCACACCAGCAGGCACAGGAAGAGCTTCTTCCCTGAGGCTGTGACCCTGCTGAACCTCACATCACAACGCCAAGCAGTATTGCACCCATATTGTACTGTCTCAGTACTTTTATATTTGTGTGCTGTAGCACTTTTTATTCACAGTTATTCTGTAAATAACACTATTCTTTGCATTCCTTGTTATATGCTAACTTCATTTCATTTGGTTTTGTATCTGTACTTGGCACAGTGACAATAAGGTTGCATCTAATCTAATTTGGGCATTTCCCTGTTCAAATGACCATTTGCCCGACTCACTGCTGCAAAAAAACCAGCCCAAATACATTTTAACCGCACCCACACCTCCTCTGAGACATAGTATGGTGGTCAAATACTGCTTGTTCTTTCTTCCGGTCAATAAAAGCCGATATCTCACCTCACAGAGAGTTATTGATGGTGCATCAATTTTATTGACTGGAAGTTTTAAAACATGGGAAGTATTTTACGTCCGGAAAAATTGGATTTGGACCCCCGAGCCCCTGAAGCAGCTCTTGCCTTTGAACTCTGGCTTGCAAGCTTCCAATCATACTTGGAGGAGGTTAGCGCAACTGAACCCGCTGTTATGCAGAGAATTCTCTTATCAGGGACCTGCCGACCTACCAAGGGGCACTGGATGCCCTCAAAAGACAATACCTGCGGCCGGTGAACACCGTCTACGCAAGACATCGCTTAGCTACGCGACGACAGCGGGCTGGAGAGTCGAGCACCGAGTTTCTCCGAGCCCTACAGACACTCGTGCGAACTTGCGACTGCAAAACTCTCACGGCGGAACAGCATGCGGAGCTTCTCGTATGAGACGCCTTTGTTACAGGGATCAGGTCAGTGTACGTGCGCAAGCGGCTGCTGGAAAAAGCCGATCTTACTTTACGCTCGGCGATCAAGATGGCCGACACGCTGGAGGCTGCTCTGCACGACGCTGACGCTGTCCAGCTGCGTGATCCCCCGCCGATTCCGTGGACACCTCAGACCCCGCCGCCTCCGGTTCCCGCGAGCGAATTCGCCAACGCCACTGCCAGTCACGAGTCCACAAACTCCCCGAACCCGACCACAGCTGCTGCCAGTCACAAGCTCGCGCAGTGTTACTTCTGCGGACTCGAAAAGCACCCCCGAAAATGCTGCCCGGCCCGAGAAGCGACCTGTTCCAGCTACGGGAAGAAGGGCCATTTCACCAAGGTCTGTAAGTCTAAACCACGAGCGGGGTCGGGCAGTGCTGCGTGTGAGGCAGGGGGGCCGCCATCTTGGTCACCTCCATCTTGCCTGCCCGCCTCATGCAAGGCATGGGGGCCGCCATCTTGCATGCCCGGATGGGGGCGGCCATCTTTGTCGGCGCCAACATGCCCCACCCCCTACCCACCGGTGCTTACCGGGCACCAAGACGGCAGTTCAACTCTGGCCTCCGTAACCCTCGACAAAGCACCCCACACCAGCTTGCAAGGTCAATGATGGACATCCTGGTGGAGGGGCACAGGACTAGCTGCCTGTTTGACATGGGCAGCACTGAGAGTTTTATTGACCCGGACACAGTGCAACGCTGCAGACTCGTGACACAGCCGGTAAGCCAGAGGGTCAGCTTGGCTTCTAGGTCATATTCCACAGACATCCGGGGGGGGGGGGGGGGGGGTTGTGTAGCAACATTGGTGGTGCAGGGCACAGAATATTGGAACCTTGCGCTACTGGTCATGCCTCAACTGTGCGTGCCTGTGCTATTGGGGCTGGACTTCCAGAGCCACCTCGAAAGTGTGACTATGGCATATGATGGGACCCTCCCACCACTCACTGTCAGGAATCCTCAGTTTTGTGGGACTTTGCCATATACCCCACTACTGACCACACATACACATCGACCCACACACCCCACCCAGCACCATGCCAACAGCTGCGCTACTGACACCACTTGCAGCCTCTCCACCCTCAAGATCCCTCCCCCACCGCTGTTCGCCAACCTGACCTCCGACTGTAAACCTGTGGCAATTAAAAGCAGGAGGTACAGCGCGGGGGACAGGGCCTTCATTCAGTCAGAGGTGCAGCGGCTGCTCAGGGAGGGGATCATTGAGCCAAGCACAAGTCCTTGGAGGGCCCAGGTGGTTGTTGTTCGGACCGGGCAGAAAAATAGGATGATCGTGGACTATAGTCAAACCATCAATAGGTTCACACAGCTTGACGCGTACCCCTACCCCGCATCGCGGATATGGTCAACCAGATAGCTCAGTACAAGGTGTATTCGACCATAGACCTGAAATCCGCGTATCACCAGTGCCCCATCCACCCAGAGGACCGCCCCTACACCGCCTTCGACTCTATCACTTCGGTGTCACAAATGGTGTCTCGGTCTTCCAGAGGGAAATGGACCGGATGGTGGACCAGTGCCAACTGAAGGCCACATTTCCCTATCTGGATAACATCACCATCTGTGGTCACGACTGGCCGGATCACAACGCCAACCTCCAATGATTTTTCCAAGTGGCCAAAGCCCTGAACCTCACTTATAACAGGGACAAGTGTGTGTTCAGAACCACCTGACTCGCTATCCTTGGGTATGTCGTGGAAAACGGGGTCATTGGCCCTGATCCCGACCGTATGCGCCCCCTGTTAGAACTCCCTCTTCCCAACACCCTCAAAGCCCCCAGACGGTGCCTGGGCTTCTTTTCCTATTGATGCACCATCAATAACTCACACTGAGACGTAGGCGAGATATCGGCTTTTATTGACTGGAAGAAGGAACCAGGAGTGAGTGTCTATCATACAAGGTCCTGGAGACTGAGGCCGATCTTCAGGCCGCAGGTCTCCTTTATACAGGGGCCTGTGGGAGGAGCCACAGGAGCAGTCAGCAGGGGCGTGTCCCGACAGGCACATAGTTCACCACATTCACCCCCCCTTCGTTTGAAAAAGTCCTCATGTAGCGAAGGTTCTTACAAGTCAAGCCGATCAGGCGGTCGAATCTGTCGCTGCGATCTACGTAGCACCGGCTGTGACCGCATAGGTGCCGGCAACATTGGCGATTGCACAGGGGACGGGGGTTGCGCGTGTTCTTGCCCACTAGGCACCGGTGATCCCTCATGCATGTGCGAGGCGCCTGGTATAAATGCGTACGAAACGCCCGGTATACAAGTGTCGTGAGGAGTCTGTGTAGGGCCTGGTGAGTACGGTGTCACCTCAGGTACAGGGTTCACAGTTACCGGAGAGCCTTCAGGGTAGTGGTCTGCTGCACCTGCGGGTGCCAGGTCGCGGATGGAGACCGTGTCCTCCCGCCCATCAGGTAAGACCACGTAAGCATACTGGGGGTTCGCATGGAGAAGGTGAACCCTCTCCACCAGCGGGGAGTATTTATTGCTCCTCACATGTTTCCGGAGCAGCACTGGCCCCGGGGACGTCAGCCAAACTGGTAGGGTGGTCCCAGTGACAGACTTCCTGGGAAAAGAGAATAGGCGTTCGTGAGGGGTGGCATTGGTGGACGTACATAACAGAGAGCGGATAGAGTGCAGTGCCTCAGGGAGGACCTCCTGCCATCGAGAGACCGGCAACCCTTTGGACTTAAGGGCTAAAAGTGTGGCCTTCCACACTGTGGCATTCTCCCGCTCTACCTGGCCATTACCCCGGGGATTATAACTCGTGGTCCGACTAGTAGCAATGCCCCTAGCTAGCAAGTACTGGCGCAGCTCCTCACTCATAAAGGAGGACCCTCTATCACTGTGGATATAGCAGGGATACCCGAACAGAGTGAAGAGCTGGCGCAGGGCTTTTATGATGGACGTGGCAGTGGTGTCGGGGCAGGGGATGGCAAAGGGGAACCGTGAGAACTCGTCAATAACACTGAGAAAATAGACATTGCGGTCAGTGGAGGGAAGGGGGCCCTTAAAGTCAACACTCAGGCGTTCAAAAGGGCGGGTGGCCTTGACAAGTTGTGCTGTGTCAGGACAGTAGAAGTGCGGTTTGCACTCGGCACAAATTTGGCAGTCCCTGGTCATCGTCCTGATGTCCTCCAGGGAGTACGGCAGGTTCCGAGCTTTCACAAAATGGTAAAATCGGGTGACCCCCGGATGGCAAAGTTGTGCATGAAGGGCGTACAGCTGGTCGAGCTGTGTGCTAGCACATGTTCCCCGGGATAGGGCATCAGGGGGCTCATTGAGTCTGCCAGGCCGGTACAGGATATCATAGGTGTAGGTGGAGAGTTCTATCCTCCACCGCAAAATCTTATCATTTTTGATCTTGCCCCGCTGTTGGTTGCTGAACAGGAACGCAACCGAGCGCTGGTCGGTCAGCACAGTGAATCTTTTGCCAGCAAGATAGTGCCTCCAGTGCCTAACAGCCTCCACTATGGCCTGGGCTTCTTTCTCCACCGCGGAGTGCCGAATTTCAGAGCCTTGGAGGGTGCGAGAAAAGAATGCTACTGGTCTGCCTTCCTGATTAAGGGTAGCAGCCAGAGCGAAATCGGAGGCATCACACTCCACTTGGAAGGGAGCGGTCTCGTCCACTGCATGCATCGTAGCTTTGGCAATGTCCGCTTTAATGCAGTTGAAGGCCGCGCAGGCCTCAGCAGAGAGGGGAAACGAGGTAGACTTGACCAGGGGGCGAGCCTTGTCTGCGTAATGGGGGACCCATTGGGCGTAATAGGAAAAAAACCCCAGGCACCGTCTGAGGGCCTTGAAAGTGGTGGGAAGAGGGAGCTCTAACAGGGGGCGCATACGTTCGGGATCAGGCCCAATAACCCCGTTTTCCACGACATACCCAAGTATAGCAAGGCGGGTGGTACCAAAAACACACTTGTCCCTGTTATAAGTAAGGTTCAGAGCTGCGGCCACTTGGAGAAACCGTTGGAGGTTGGCGTCGTGATCTGGCCTGTCATGACCACAGATGGTGATGTTATCCAGATAGGGAAATGTGGCCTGCAGTTGGTACTGGTCCACCATCCGGTCCATTTCCCTCTGGAAGACAGAGACACCATTCGTGACACCGAAAGGGACGCGCAGGAAGTGATAGAGCCGGCCGCCCGCCTCGAAGGCGGTGTAGGGGCGGTCCTCTGGGCAGATGGGGAGCTGGTGATAAGCGGATTTCAGATCTATTGTCGAGTACACCTTATACTGAGCAATCTGGTTGACCATATCCGCGATGCGGGGTAGGGGGTATGCGTCAAGCTGCGTAAACCTATTGATGGTTTGACTATAGTCCACCACCATCCTATTTTTCTGCCCAGTCCGAACAACAACCACCTGGGCCCTCCAAGGGCTTGTGCTCGGCTCAATGATCCCCTCCCTGAGCAGCCGCTGCACCTCCGACTGAATGAAGGCCCGGTCCCCCGCGCTGTACCTCCTGCTTTTGGTTGCCACAGGTTTACAGTCGGGGGTCAGGTTGGCGAACAGCGGTGGGGGAGGGATCTTGAGAGTGGAGAGGCTGCAAGTGTCGGTAGCGCAGCTGTTGGCCTGGTTCTGGATGGGATGTGTGTGTCCGTGTGTGTGTGTGGTCAGTAGCGGGGTATGTGAAGAAGTCCCACAAAACTGAGGATTCTTGACAGTGAGTGGTGGGAGGGGCCCGTCGTATACCATAGTCACACTTTCGAGATGGCTCTGGAAGTCCAGCCCCAATAGCACAGGTGCACACAGATTAGGCATGACCAGCAGTTCAAAGTCCCGATATACTGTGCCTTGCACCACCAAAGTCGCTACACAACCCGCCCGGATGTCTGCGGACTGCGACCCAGAGGCCAAATGGAACCTCCGACTGACCGGCCGCTTTGCAAGTCCGCAGCGTTGCACTGTGTCCGGGTGAATAAAACTCCCAGTGCTGCCCGTGTCAAACAGGCATCCAGTCCAATGCCCCTCCACCTGGATGTCCATCATGGATCTTGCAAGCTGGTGTGGGGCGCTTTGGTCGAGAGTCACAGTGGCCAGAGTTGGATCGCCGTCGGGGTACCCGGTCAGCATCGGAGGGTCGGGGGGCGGGGCATGCTGACGCCGACAAAGATGGCCGCTCACATCCGGGGTACCCGGTCAGCATCCGAGGATCGGGGGCGGGGCGTGCTGACGTCGACAAAGATGGCCGCCCACATCCCGGCATGCAAGATGGCGGCCCCCACGTTTCACCCGCAGCGCTGCACTCCGCTCGAGGTTGAGACTTACAGACCTTGGCGAAGTGGCCCCGCTTTCCGCAGCTGGAGCAGGTCGCTTCTCGCGCTGGACAGCGTTGTCGAGGATGTTTCTTTTGGCCACAGAAATAACAAAGCACGAGTTTCTTACGGGCCACAGCCGTGGTCTGGGTCGGGGAGCTCGTGGAATCGCGACTGGCGGCGGCGTTGGTGAATTCGCTCCCGGGAGCCGGCGGTGGCGGGGTCTGAGGCATCCACGAAACCGGCGGGGAATCGCGCGACTGGACAGCGTCGGCGTTATGCCGCGCAGCTTCTAGAGCGTTGGCCTTCTCTATCGCCGAGCTTAAGGTAAGATCCGAGTTCTCCAGCAGCCGCTGGCGCATGTACACTGACCTCAGTCCCGTCACAAAGGCGTCTCGCACCAGCAGCTCCGCATGCTGTTCTGCCGTGAGCGTCTTGCAGTCACAAGCTCAGACGAGTGTCTGTAGTGCTCGGAGAAACTCAGCGCACGATTCGCCAGGCCGCTGTTGCCGGGTAGCTAAGCGATGTCTTGCATAGACGGTGTTCACCGGCCGCAGGTACTGTCGTTTGAGGGCGTCCAGTGCCCCTTCGTAGGTCGGCAGGTCCCGGATAAAGGAGTAAACTTTGGAGGAGACCCTCGAGAGTAGGATTCTGTGCATAACGGCGGGTTCAGTCGCACGAAGCTCCGCCAAGTACGATTGGAAGCATGCAAGCCAGTGTTCAAAAGCGAGAGCTGCGTCAGGGTCTTGAGGGTCCAAATCCAACCGGTCCGGACGCAAAACGGGTTCCATGTTTTAAAACTTCCAGTCAATAAAATTGATGCACCATCAATAACTCACACTGAGACGTAGGCGAGATATCGGCTTTTATTGACTGGAAGAAGGAACCAGGAGTGAGTGTCTATCATACAAGGTCCTGGAGACTGAGGCCGATCTTCAGGCCGCAGGTCTCCTTTATACAGGGGCCTGTGGGAGGAGCCACAGGAGCAGTCAGCAGGGGCGTGTCCCGACAGGCACATAGTTCACCACACCTATTACGCCCAACGGGTCCCCCATTACGCAGACAAGGCCTGCCCCTGACAAGTCTACCACTTTTCCCCTCTCTGCCGAGGCCTGCGCGGCCTTCAGTCGCATTAAAGGGGACATTGCCAAAGCAACAATGCATGCGGTGGACGAGACCATTCCCTTCCAAGTAGAGTGTGACACCTTCGACTTTGCGCTGGCTGCTACCCTCAATCAGGCAGGCAGGCCAGTAGCATTCTTTTCTCGTACCCTTCAAGGCCCTGAAATTCAGCACTCCACGGTGGAGAAAGAAGCCCAGGCCATAGCGGAAGCTATTAGGCACTGGAGGCATTATCTCGCCGGCAAAAAGTTCACCTTGCTGACCGACCAGCGCTCAGTTGCGTTCATGTTCAGCAACCAACAGCGGGGCAAAATCAAAAATGATAAAATTTTGCGGTGGAGAATAGAACTCTCCACCGACAACTATGATATCCTGTACCGGCCTGGAAGGCTCAATGAGCCCCCTGATGCCCTATCCCAGGGAGCGTGTGCCAGTGCACAGCTTGACCAGCTATACGCCCTCCATGCACATCTTTGCCACCCAGGGGTCACCCGATTTTACCATTTCGTGAAAGCCCGGAACCTGCCGTACTCCCTTGAGGACATCAGGACGATGACCAGGGACTGCCAAATCTGCGCTGAGTGAAAACCGCACTTCTACCGTCCTGAAAAGGCACAACTTATCAAGGCCACCCGCGCCTTTGAGTGACTGAGTGTTGACTTTAAGGGCCCCCTTCCCTCCACCAACCGCAATGTCTACTTTCTCAACATTATCGACGAGTACTCGCGGTTCCCCTTTGCCATCCCCTGCCCCAACACCGCTACCATGTCCGTCATAAAAGCCCTGCGCCAGCTCTTCACTCTGTTCGGGTATCCCTGCTATATCCACAGCGATAGAGGGTCCTCCTTTATGAGTGACGAGCTGCGCCAGTACCTGCTGGCTAGGGGCATTGCTACTAGTCGGACCACGAGCTATAATCCCTGGGGAAATGGACAGGTGGAGAGGGAGAATGCCACAGTGTGGAAGGCCACACTTCTAGCCCTTAAGTCAAAAGGGTTGCCAGTCTCTCAATGGCAGGATGTCCTCCCAGAGGCACTCCATTCTATCCACTCCCTGTTATGTACGTCCACCAATGCCACCCCTCAAGAGCGCCGATTCTCTTTTCCCAGGAAGTCTGCCACTGGGACCACCCTACCAGCTTGGCTGACGTCCCCAGGGCCAGTGCTGCTCCGGAAACATGTGAGGAGCAATAAATACTCCCCACTGGTCGAGAGGGTTCACCTTCTACATGCGAACCCCCAGTATGCTTACGTGGTCTTACCTGATGGGTGGGAGGACACGGTCTCCGTCCGTGACCCGGCGCCCACAGGAGCAGCAGACCACTACCCCGAACACTCCATGGTAACTATGAACCCTGTACCCGAGGTGACACCGTGCACACCGAGCCCTACATAGACTCCTCAGGACCCTCCTATACCAGGCGTCTCGTACGCACATATACCAGGCACCTTGCACACGCATGAGGGATCACTGACGTCTAGTGGGCTGACACCTCCAGTTAGGCCGAAACCAGCACAACCTCCGTCTCCGGTGCAATCACCACCGGCACCTGTGCAATCACAGCCGGTGCTACGTAGATCGCAGCAACAGATTCGACCACCTGATAGACTTAACCTGTAAATATACTTGTCAGAAACTTCACCCCATGGGGACTCTCTTTTAAAACAAAGTGGGGGTGAATATGGTGAACTACATATACCTGTCTGGACACGCCCCCTGCTGACTGCTCCTGTGGCCCCTCCCACTGACCGTGGCTCCTCCCACAGACCCTGGTATAAAGGCGATTGAGGCCTGAGCCCGGCCCTCAGTCTCCAGAATGTAGTATGGTGGTCAGCTACTGCTTGTTCTTTCTTCCAGTCAATAAAAGCCGATATCTTGCCTCACGTCTCAGAGTGTTATTGATGGTGCATCACATAGTGAGCATCAAATTAGGATTGTTCAAAATTTCATATTTTATTCATAGTCATAGTCATAGATTTCCTAGTCTTATTGGAACTGTCTACAGCATTCAGCATTGTACCATTCCAAGCACTGCTCTGTTGTGTACCAAAGAGTCCCAGACTTTGAAATGCACTGCATAATTCCATGCACTACTCTGTTACACAGTGATGGAAGTGAGCACTCCGGAGGACATACAGTAAAAGGAAGGTGTTGGGGAGAAGCCGATCAGACTGCAACCTCAGCAACAGGAGCCTGATGCCAAGCCACTCTGTAGACCATTTTCCAGAGCTGTTTTGAGGCAGAGTTTGATGCTAGATTGTCCAACCCCAGGACATCTACTTTTTTAGCAAGTCCATTTTCAAATCACTTAAAAATTGTGCCATCAATTAAATCAAAGTAGCATTGAAGGCAAAATTTGTTCGATAAAATCAGCTGGCACCTTTACTAGGCAGTCAAAATGTTGCCACGTTGAACATTTTAAATAAAAAGAAGAAAGGGTTATATAGTTACTGCACAAAGTTGTTGCTGAGGTAAAGGATCAGTTAAGGTCTTACTGAATAGCAGAAGAGACCAAATGGTCTGCTCCTGCTTCTATATCCAATGTCCTGAGAACAGATGAAACATGAGGAAATATGCAGATGCTAGAAATTCAAGCAACATACACAAAATGCTGGTGGAACACAGCAGGCCAGGCAGCATCTGTAGGAAGAAGCACAATTGACGTTTCAGGCCGAGACCCTTCCTGAGAATAGATACAGACTTCCTCTCCTAGAACACCAAGCTGAAATTTACAATGCACTATTTGCAAGGAATAGTGCAACATATTCCTGCAACAAAAGTTTACTTAGAAGCAAATAATTAATTAAATAAGTCAATACCACCAATTGCATTAGGAATTAGCAAAAAAAAAGAATATTATTCTTGTTTGGGCACAGGCTGCATTCATTTTTGAAATCTAACATTTCAATTAACCTCAGAGACAGAACACCTTCATTACAAGCCTCCCTTTATAAATCCTACTCGTCCTCAGCAAAGATTCACTTGCCGTCAAGTATATTATGGATACTTAGGATGAGGACAAAACAAACCTACAGTCTAGTTAATGATTCAGAGAGCAAACACGAGGAAATCTGCAGATGCTGGAAATTCAAACAACAACACACACAAAATGCTGGTGGAACACAGCAGGCCAGGCAGCATCTGTAAGGAGGAGCACTGTCGACGTTTTCGGCCCGAAACGTCTACAGTGCTTCTCTCTATAGACGCTGCCTGGCCTGCTGTGTTCCACCAGCATTTTGTGTGTGTTGTAATGATTCAGAGAAATACTTAAGCAGCTCTTCAAATGAGCATCATTTCACTTGATCAATACATTCAGATCTTTTAGAAATCTCAGGCAAACTTCTCAGACTTTACAAATCATACTGAGATAGTAGTGTATAGCCACACTCCAGCACATTTAGTCATCTGGAGCATACAACATTTAAACAGCCATCACTGCAAATGGATTCAGTATACCTGGTTAAGTGAGGGTAAAGGGTGACCAATTTAAATCAAGCACTAGTTGTACGATAACTTTAAGGGTCCAAAATGTTTGATTTGCAAAGAACACTTAGCCAAACAATGAGTAAATATACTCTCACCACTACTGCCTTAGTATTTAGGTTTGGAAAGCCTACCGATGCAGCATGGTGCCTCCCTTGAGGCTGTGCCAGATGATAGAAGGCTAACTTTCTTTTGGCTCTGTCCTCTCAGGACACTCAGATTGGCTTTGTCCCTCTTGGGCTGGCTCCAGATTGGAAGCTACCTACTGGAGAGCCTGCTGCTTTGGAGGTACTTAAGTCTGGGTGCAGTGGTGAGAATGGTGCCTGCACTACGGTCATAGAGTCTTACAACACTACAGCACAGAAACAGACCTTTCAGCCCATCTAGTCTGTACCAAACCATTAACCTACCTAGACCCATTGACCTGCACCAAGACCATAGAGCTCCATACTTCTCCCAGCCACAGACTTAACCAAATTTCTCTTAAATATTGAAATTGAATCTGCATCCACCAATTGCGCTAGCAACTCGTTCCACACTCTCACCACCCTCTGAGTGAAGATGTTCTGCTGAAATACTTCACCTTTCACCCTTGACCTCTAGTTATAATCTCACCTAATCTCAGTGGAAAAAGCCTGCTTGCATTTTCCCTAACTACACCCCTCATAATTTTGTATACCTCTATCAAAACTCCCCTCAATCTTCTACATTCAAGAGAATAAAGATCTAACCTATTCAAACTTTTCCTATAACTTGGGTTTTCAAGTCTCAGCAACATTCTTGTGAACTTTCTCTGCACCCTTTCAATATTGATTTCTTGTAGCTAGGTGACTAAAATTAGACACAAAATCCAAATTAAGCCTCATCAATGTCCTATAAAATTTCAACATAACATCCAACTTCTGTACTCAATAAATTGATTTATGAAGGCCAATGTACCAAAAACTTTCTTTATGACCCAATCTACCTGTGACACCTCTTTCAAGAAATTATGGATCTGCATTCGCAGATCTCACTGTTCCACCACACTCCTCAGTGGCTGATTGCTCACCATGTAAGACTTACCCTGATTGATCGTCCCAAAGTGTAATATCTCACACTTGTCTGCATTAAATTCCATCTGCCATTTTTCAGCCCATTTTTTCCAGTCGGCCCAGATCCAGCTGCAAGCTTTGATAGTCTTCCTCGTTGTCCACTACATCCCAAAACTGGTGCCATCCGCAGATTTGCTGATCCGGTTTACCGAGCCTCGGCCCAAAACATCAACTGTACTCTTTTCCATAGATGCTGCCTGGCCTGCTGAGTTCTTCCAGCATTTTGTGTGTGTTAGATGGACCCAGCACCAATCCCTGCAGCACAACACTAGTCACAGGCCTCCAGTCAGAGAGCAAACCATCTACAACCATTGTCTAACTTTTTCTGCAAAGCCAATTTACTACATCATCTTGAATGCCCAGTGACTGAACCATCTTGACCATCCTTCCGAGGGACTTTGTCAAAGACCCTGCTAAAATCCATGTAGGCAGCATTCACTGCCTTGCCTTCATAGACATTCTTCATAACTTCAAGAAATCTCCATAAAGTGGTTGGACACGACTTACCATACACAAAGCTATGTGACTATACCTAATCAGTCCCTGTCTATCCAAATACTTACATATCCAGTTCCTTAGAACACCTTCCAATAACTTTCCCACTACTGACGTCAGGCTGCCTGGCCTATAATTTACTGGCTTATTCTTAGATCCTTTCTTAAACGAAGAAACAACATTAGCTATCCTCCATTCTTCCAGCAATTCACCTGTGGCTAAGGATGTTTCAAATGTCTCTATTAGGGCCCCTGTAGATTCTGCACAGGGTGCGAGGGAACACCTTGCCAGGCTTTGGGGATTAACCCACCCTAATTTGCCTCAAGACAGTAAACACCTCCTCCTCTGAAATCTGTTTCAGGTCCTTGACCTTACTGATTCATTGCCTCATACCTGCAGACTCCATGTTTGTCTCCTGAGTAAATACAGATGCAAAAAATCCATTTTAGATGCCTCCATCTCTTTCAGCTCCAAGCATGGATTACCACTCCGATCTTCCAGAGGACCAGTTTTGTCCCTTGCTTCCATTTGCTATTAATGTATCTGTAGAAGCCCTTGGGATTCTCCTTCACCTTGTCTGCCAGAACAACCTCATGTCTTCCTTTAGCCCTCCTTATATCTATTGCATTTCTTATACTGTTCAAGTACCTGATTTGTTCCTGCCTGCATGTACCTGCTGTGCACCCTCGTTCTTTCTCTTAACCTGGGCCTTAAGATATCCTGAAAACCAAGGTTCCCTACACCTGTTATCCTTGCCTTTTATTCTGACAGGAACATGCAAACTCTACCTTAAAATTTCACTTTTGATTGCTTCCCACTTCCCAAGTAGACTTTTGCTAGAAAACAGATGTCCGAATACACACTTGCCAGATCTTTTCTGATACCATCAAAATCGTCATTTTTCTCCAAATTAGAATCTCAACCCAAGGACCAGACCTATCCTTTCCCATAATTAGCTTGAAAGTAATGGCATTGTGATCACTAGATGCAAAGTCTTTCCCGACACAAACTTCTGCACCTGCCCTGTCTCATTCTCTAATAGAACATTAGAAAGTTTTTGACAAGAGCAGCTTATTTGGCCCAACAAATTTTGCTAAGTTCTTAGTTACACAATGTGTTGAAATAACTATTGAGCTTAGATCTGAAAGTCTCTAAGGCAGTACTCTCACCTATACAACTAGGTAGTTTGTTCCATGTGTCCACAACTCACTGTGTATAGAAATGCTTCTTGATGTTAGTCTGAAATTTCCCCTTAACCACTCTCTACCTATGGCTCCATATCCTTCATAATGGATTAATTTTGAAGTAACAGCTGGCATCCACTGTACTTACAGTATACCCTTAATGAGTTTGAACACTTCTAAAATGGCTCCTCTCATTCGACATCAACTTAGGGTAAAAGGATTTAATTCTTTCAGTCTTTCTTCATAATCCTCATACCCTACAGACCTGGAATGAGTCTAGTCAGCCTTCTCTGGACTCTCTCCCTCACACCTTCACATCCCTCATACAAAATGGAGACCAAAATGGTACACAGTATTCACTGAGTGGCCTCATAAGCACATTATACAGCTTAAAGAGAACATCTATTGACTTGAACTGCACTTAGCACATTATACAGCCCAGCATTGTATTAGCCCTCCTGATTACTTCTGTGCATTGTCTCGATGTTGATAATGATGAGTCTACCAGGATGCCCAAATTTTTCTCATATGGTGCACTTTAACTCAAGACCCCCCCCCCATTGTATACTTATATCTAATATTTCTACTTCCTATATGTAATACTTTACATTTACTTACACAAAATTTCATCTGCCATTTATCTGCCCACATATGGATTTTCTTTAGATCTAACCGCATTGATTCTGTTGCCTGAATGTAATCAGCCCTTCCCCCTAATTTTGAGTCATTGGCAAGCTTTTCTAGTGTAACATGCTGTGGGGTTTCACTGATAACATAATGGTTTCTCTGTAGCAGCAATGTTTGGGTTATGACTAGAGACAACAGGGTTAGGAATGCTGTTGTTCATTCTTGTGAGCTGGAAGAGAGATTTTCATGGTCTTTTGCCAGGGAGAGATGAGGAGAGAGTTGGTAGACCGCTGGACAGGGTGGACTTGGACCGAGAGTCCGAAGGGCAGCGACAATCAGAGGAGGTCAATAGTGAATGATGGACTTACCAGTGAGCTCCAACATTGCGCAACAGACTGATAAGATTGGGCCCTTTTTTTCTTTTCTTTACTAACCATATATTCAAAGTAATTATAAAGCTCAATCATTTAATCACATATTGTGTACTGTTTGTTATTTCGTGGTACTGATTTGTAACAGGGGATCACATCGCACAGCACCCACCCAAATGAGATTTCTTAAGTTTGGCCGGGCCGGGGGCTATCACCCCCTATTTTAAGCTGCTAGCCAAAGCGAGAGTTACACTAGTTTATTTGTTATGTGCTTATCCAAATCATTAATATAAATTAAAAATAGCTGCAACTCTAAAACTGATCCTGCTGAACACTTTTAACATCTACTAGGTATGAAAATAATCCTCTGACCATACCTCATTGCTTTTTAGTTTTTGAGCCAATTCTGCATTCATTCACACACCTTCCCCTGAATCCCTACCTCCTGTAATTTGATTGTTAACCTCTCATGCAGTACCTTGTCAAAAGCCTTCTGAAAGTCCAAGTAAATGATATCAACTGCTCTATTGTTATCATAAATTTCATTCACCTCTTCATTCAACTCCAGCGTATTAGTAAAACAGGATTTCCACTTTCTGAACTTATGCTGGCTTTCTACTAACATGCAAGTTCTTATCATCTGATTTTCCAACTCATTCTTTATTATTGTTTCCATTATCTTGCATGCAATACGTCTTAAGCTTACTGGTCAATAGTTAACTGGAGTCAGTGTAGTCACCCTTCATATATACTGGGACAATGTTAATCCATTTCCAGTCCTTAGGGACTTCATCAGTCTGCAATGACTTTTGAAAAATACATTATAATCCCACAGTTCAGGGCAGGCAGGCAGATTCCTCATGGCGGGCCGCAGGGATCCCAGGCAGGGCCGCTCCCAGGCGGAAAAGACAGAGGCCTGGGCCAGTCACAGACACCTGGGCAGGTGCGGGGCACAACCCTTAGGGAGCAATAGGTGGAAGGGGTAGCAGCAGCAGCAGACCAGCCAGACCCACCCAACAGAGGCAATGGGTAGGAAGGGGCAGAACCCCACCAGGCAGCAGCAGTCCAGCCGGACCCACCCAACAGAGGCAATGGGTAGGAAGGGGCAGAACCCCACCAGGCAGCAGCAGTCCAGCCGGACCCACCCAACAGAGGCAATGGGTAGGAAGGGGCAGAACCCCACCGGGCAGTGGCAGTCCAGCCGGACCCACCCAATGGAGGCAACAGGTAGGAAGCTGGGTCCAGGGTAAGCAGCAAAACTACAGTGATCCACCTGGTACATTGGTAAATTGGGAAAGGCACCCAACAGCATGGCAGCACAAGCAAGGAGAATAAGGCAGAACAGCAGGACCAGCACACAGGAGAGAAGCAGGGGAACAAGACCAACCAGAAAGAGCATACACAGAACAGTCCAGCAACCAGGTTAGGACAGGATTCCAAGCAGGGCAGAACAAAACAACCACCCACCCAGTCTCTGTCCCACGGCCCCTTATAAACACCTGCAGCCGAATTGGCCACAGGTGTGCCTCCTTGATCCAGGCTGATCTTAACTGGCTCAAAGGGGCCGGGAGGGACAGCTGCAAGACCCGGAGTCCGGAGCACTCGGACCGGATCGAGACCCGGAACGTGACCCGGAACGTGGATTCCGGACCAGACCGGACCCTGACACCAGTACATTAGTGCTCCTCCGGTTCAAATGCAATCCGTCCCAGCTGTACAGGTTGCAGCTGCCCCAAAATGCACCCCAATCTCCTGTAAATCTATGCCCCTCTAACCTGCACCATGATTTGAGCCACCCGTTAAACCTTCTCATCTCCTCCATCTTACCTGGACTGGCACATGGCACAGGCAAAACTTTCGAGAAGATCACCTTATCAGTTCTGTCCCTAAGCTTCCCACCTAACTCTTTAAATTTGTTTGGCAGAACTGGCAGCCTTCCCTTACCTATGTGATTTGAGGACAATGACTGCTGGATCCACCTTGATTCTGGCCAGCAGCTTATCCACTCATCCAGGGAGGTCTCCTATATGTGCTCCTGTTAGGCAACACACTATATGAAACTCATTGTCAGTACACACCTGATTGTCGACACCTCTCCCTGCCCCCTTATTGAGTCCCCTGCTACCATTACTTCCTTTTTAGGTTTAGGATTAGAGAGGATCCTGTAGAGCTCCTCTGTCCTGCCTATTAGTTCAGACATTTCATGGTCTTTGTTGAGCATCACTGGATGTTCAAAATGGCTGGACACTCCCATCTCTGGGGTTGATGCCCTGGACTGTGTGCACCTCTTACCCTGAACTTTCTTCCCACGGTCACACACCTGTCTCTTTCTTTCCGGTCTGGAGTCTCAACCTGCGGTAGTCTTGCGGTGCACACCATCTCCCTAAAGAACATCTGGATCACATCTGCCAATTCTCTCCAACATCACAGGTTAGCTACCTCCTCCTCAAATTCAGCCACCTTGTTCCCAAGGTGTCAGGTTAGCTGACTTTCTTGCATATGAACTCTCCAGGCGAGTAAGTTTCCGTGAATTAGAACATAAGGCAAAACTGATATTGCAGAGGATGCACTATTATACTTTTAGGGAGGAAGAACTACTGAACTACTGATGATTAAGTGGATGTATTTATTTAAATTCTTAAAAGTAAACTACAATTTATACTACTATTCTAGATCTTCTATCACACTTTCTCTACTTGGAATTTCTATGTACTGATTACGGAAACTTGACAAATTCTTTCCCATCCATCCCTTTTACAGTGTGGGAATCCAGTTAATATGTGGAAATTTAAAATTACCTGCTATCAAAAACCTTATGTTTCTCGCAACAGTGTGCGATCTCTCTTCAGATTTGCCCCTCTAGTTCCTGCAGACTGTGGGATGGTCACGTTAACGTGGTAGTACCTTTCTTTATTTCAAGTCTCACCTATAGGTACAATATCATAATTCCATGTGTTGATCCATGCTCTAAGCTCAACCACCTTTCCTACATTACTCCCGGCATTGGAATATACACAGCTTAGACCATTATGCCCAGCATACTCAACCTTTTGATTCCTGACTTGTATGTAGGCTTAACAACATCTGTTTCCATGCCGACTCCACTATCTGTTCTAGCACTCTGGTCCCCATCTTCCTGCAGCTCTAGTTTAACACCCTCGTCCCCCTGTGCAGCACTAGGAAACTTTTCTGTTAGGATATTCATGTTTCACCCCCCCCCCCCAAGTTCAAGAGCAAACCATCCCTTCTGTACAGGTCCCACCTCCCTAGAAGAGACCCCAATGATCCAAAAATCGGAAGTCTCCCTCCTGGACCAATTCATGAACCACATAGTAAGCTGTATGATCTTCCTATTTCGGGTCTTACCAGCATGTGGCATGGACAACAACCCTAAGACCACAACCCTAGAGGTCCTGTCCTTTAACTTAGCACTTAACTCCCTGAACTCACCTTGCAGGACCTCGTCACCCGTCCTATCCATGCCATGGGCACTGACGTGGAGCATGTCCTCTGGCTCCCCACCACCATCACTTGAGAGTGCTGAGGACTCGATCTAAGATGTCCCTCACCCTGGCACCTGAGAGGGAACAAAACGTCCGGGAAACTCAGTCTTGTCCACAGAGCCTCTTTTCTGTTCCCCTAACCAACAAATCCCTTATCACTACAGCTCACCTCTTCTCCTCCCCTCCCTTCTGAGCCACAGGGTCAAACTCAGTGCCATAGATCTGAAAGCTGTGGCTTTCCTCTATCTGGTCATTGCTCCCAACATTATCCAAAGCAGTATACCTACTGTTGAGGAGAATGGCCGCAGGCATACTCTGCACTGGCTGCCTAACCCCTTTCCTCCTTCTGACAGTCACCCAGTTACCTGTGCCCTGCACCTTGTCTGTAACTACTTCCCTCTATGTCCCATGTATCAAACCCGCACCCTCTGAATGATCTGGAGTTCGTCCAGTTCTAGCTCCTTAACCTGGTCTGCTAGAAGCTGCAGCTGGATGCACTGCTTGCAAGTGTATTCAACAGGAACACTGGAGGTCTCCCTGCCTTCCCATCACCAGCAAGAGGAGAATTTCACTATCCTGCCTATCATCCCTGCTGCAACACGAGAGAGAGAAAAATAAAGTGAAAAAATCTACCTATAGCCTTCGTCTCTCCTTGTCGAAGCCTCAATGAGCCAAGACTTCAACTCTCCATTCCAACACAGACCCACTCACACAATGGCTGCTCTGCTTAAACTTGGCCCTTGCCAAGTGGCTAACTATGTTCAATCCAATATCTCCTCAGGGCATGTGGCACTTGCTTTTTGTAAATGCTCCCTCTATGCAATCCAATATCTCCTCAGGGCAGGAAGTGGTGACTGCCTGCACTTGCTTTTTGTAAATGCTCCCTCTATTCAATCGAATATCTCCTCAGGAAGAGGTGACTGCCTCTGCTTGCATCCTGTAAACACTCCCTCTATGCAATCCAGTGTCTCCTCTGGACTGTTGCGCACATAAAGTGCTCACAAACCCCACTCACTTCTTTCTTTCTTTCTCTCTCTCTCTCTCTCTCTCTCTCTCTCTCTCTCTCTCTCTCTCTCTCTCTCTCCCCCCCCCCAAAGTGGAGTTTTACTTTCTATTGTAAGGTGCAGAATCGTTGTGCTGGCAGTTTCGCCAATCACTGCCAGTTGTTTGATGTATCTTTGATTTAATCTTAAAGTCTAAGTATTGGAGAGTGAAGACTTTACCAAAGTATGGGAACCCGAAGCATCGAGTAAAGTTTGGCGGTTTAATACAGGATTGACCTTATGGAATCTTTGTTCAGGAAATAGTGACTTGCATCTGAGATAACCCCTGCCTGTAAGAGTAGAAAGGGTTTGTAGTGTTCATTTGCCAAGAAAAAGGTCAGTTCCTTTAAGCCGTTTTTATTTCCTTCGTCGTGAATCCTTTGGCTAAGGCATATATCGGCTGGGATTAGCAGTAACGTCATGTCGTCGAGGAATTCGTTACATCAGGAAAGTCTCTCCTATATAAATCACTTGGGCTTTCGCATTTACCACTTTAAGACGGTGTTTGCATTTACCACTTTAAGAACTGTTCCAGAGTTGCCATATAGCAGTTAACTTCTGATTAAGTTAGTCATTTGTTCACCTTTCATTTTTGTTGAGCAGAGTTTAATAAGTTGTTTATTTGTTTTTAAAACTTGACTCAATTCTATATTCATTGTTGCCAGACGCGTATCATAACAATATGTCTCCCAGCTACAGCTTCTGTGTGGATCAATTCAGCAGTCACAACAATCATCAGTCCCTGATGCTTGTGTGGCACAAATATTCCTCACCACCTATAAGCTAGGACATCTTCAAGGAGCGATGTCTCTAAAATGAGGCATCCATCATTAAGGACCCCCATCATCCGGAACATGCCCTGCTCTCATCGATATATATATTGACCTCCGACTATCACAGCCATTTTCCTTTGTGTTAGGTATGACCTGAACCAGTGGAGAGTTTTCCTCCCAACACCTAGCAACTCTAGTTTAGCCTGGACTCCTTGACATTACACTTAGTCAAATGTTGCCTTGATGTCGAGAGCCGTCACTCTCACTCCAGCTCTGGGATTAATTGTCTATACTCAGAGTAAGGTTAGCAGCTGAGTGACTTTGGTGGAACTCAAACTGAGCTTCTATGAGCAGGTTGTTGCTAAGCGAGAAGCGCTTGATAGAACTAATGATTGTACTTTCCCCAGTGAATGAGAGGACACTGATAGGATGGTAAAGGTCCCGGATGGATTTTGTCCCACTTCCTGTGATCACATGCACACAATGCTGGAAGATGCCAGTGTGGTAGTTGTAATGGAATAGTTTGCCAAGGACACAGCATCTTATGGAGAACAAGGTGTGTGTGTGTGTGTGTGTGTGTGTGTATATATGTGTGTGAGACAGAGAGAGAGAGAGAGTTGGAGTCAGAGGTCAGAGTTGAGTATATTGTCATATGCATGAGTACATGTATGCCAGATGCAATTGAAACTTTGCAACAGCATCACAAGCATGTATATATGCGAATGTGAGTCTGTGTGTGCAAGTAAATGAGGGATAAACATTATTTCTCATCAGATTCCGGTTTGGTAGCCCATTCTGTTCTTGCTTATCTCCCTCCAGCAGCAGTTTCCAACCTTCCCTTCGCTCTCCTCTAAATGTGCCTCTTTTTCTTTGTCTGCATCATCAATCATCCGCCTGGCACTGTCTCTCAGATCCATCCTTACTCCTCTCACCTACCTGTTACTATCTGCCCATCATGTTTCACCCCTCATCACTATACCACCCACCTCAAACTCCTGTCTCATTACCCCTCTTCTCCTTTTTATCCTGGCATCTCACCTCTCTGCTCTAGTCCTGATCCAGAGCTTCAACCAGAAATACTAACAATTCTCTTCCTCTCACAGATGCTGCTCAACCCACTGAGTTCCTCCAGCAGATTTTTGTTGAGTGATTGGCAGTGCATGTGGTATGCAGAAAGGTATTAGGAGACAGTAAAAAGAGGTGAAGATGAAGAGTTTGGATGAAATTAAATACTGTGAGATCGTCATAGCTATTTTTAACACTGTCCAGCCATGCTGGCAAAGGGCTCCCAACAAAGACCTCCCTGCCAATGTTGCCGTCCAGGATCCCTGCAGGGTCTCCAACTCCCCCTTGAACATAGGACATCCTCCCAATGAATACTGTGATCCATCAGCCTTTCAGAGTCCCAGTGCGGAAGACCTTTCTCTGGCAACTGGAAGATTGCTGGCAATGTTGTGAGTCAGTGCCTTTCCGATACATGAGCTCTCAGCTAGAAGTACAAGTTTTGGCAGCTGTGGGAAGTTCAACTGCAACCTCTCAGTAATATCCACTAAGAAATTGTGTGAGGGACCGACAGTGCTTCCTTTTCAAGGACACTGAGCATTAGCACAAACTTTTATTAATCAATACTGATAAGAAAGTTTTGGCCTTGTCTAATTGTATGAAGCATTTGCACCATCTTTACTTTAGATATATTTCCGTACAGAAGTCACATTCCTCAGTGACTAATTGGCTAAAAAATACAAGATACATTCAGAAAATCACCAAATTATTGATGATTAATGCTTATTTACGCTGATCAGTAGATGAATCTGTGAAAGTCACCACTGAATTGAGTTGAATTGAATACTTAAATCCTTCATATACACGAGTAAAAATCTTTACTATACATCTCTGTCTAAATGTGCAATATGCAATTTAGAGTAATTTATAATAAATATTATGTACAACAGAATAGATAATATTACATAGAAATACAGTTGTGTCAACATGAATTAATCAGTCTGATGGCCTGGTGGAAGAAGCTGTCCCGGTCTTGGCTTTAACACTGCAGTATCGTTCCCCAGATGGTAGCAGCTGAAACAGTTTGTGGTTGGGGTGACTCGGGTCTCAGATGATCCTTTAGTCCCTTCTAACACACCTGTCTTTATAAATGCTTTGATTAGTGGGAAGTTCACAACTACAGATGCGCTGGGCTGTCCGCACCACTCTCTGCAGAGTCCTGTGATTGAGGGAGGTACAGTTCCCATACTAGGCAGTGATGCGGCCAGTCAGGGTGCTTTCAATTGTGCCCCTATAGAAAGTTCTTAGGATTTGGGGCCCACACCAAACTTCCTCGGCTGTCTGAAGTGAAAGAGGCTCTGTTGTGCCTTTTTCACCACACAGCTGGCAGGTACAGACGGTACAGAGATACAGAGATCTGGTACAGAGATACAGAGATCTGGTACAGAGATACAGAGGTACAGCGATCCTCAATGATGTGTATGCCAAGGAACTTAAAGCTGTTCACCCTCTCATCCCCAGATCCATTGACGTCAATAGAGATTAGCCTGTCTCCATTCCTCCTGTAGTCCCAACCAGCTCCTTTGTTTTTGTGACATTGAGGGAGAGGTTATTTTCTTGACACCACTGTGTCAGGGTCATGACTTCTTCTCTATTGGCTGCCTCTTTATTATTTGAGATTAGGCCAATCAGTGTAGTGTCGTCAGCAAATTTAATTAGCAGATTGGAGCTGTGGGTGGTGACACAGTCATGGGTATACAGGGAGTAAAGGAAGGAATTAGTACACAGCCCAAAGGGGCAGCTTTGTTGAGGCATCAGAGGGCAGAGGTGAGGGAGCCCACTCTTACCACCTGCTTGCAATCTGACAGGAAGTCCACGATCCAGCTGCACAAGGCTGGATCAAGGCTGCACAAGTTCAAAGTATAATTTGTTATCAGAGTGCATAGACATCAGCACATACAACCCTGAGATTCTTTTTCTGCTGTCATACTTAGCAAGTCTATAGAACAGTAACTGTAAACAGGATCTGTAAACTGTAAACAAACTGTGCAAATGCAGATAAGAAATAAATAGCAGTAAATAATGAGCATGAAATAACAAGAAAAAAGAGTCCTTAAATGAGTGTAGTTATCCACTTTTGTTCAAGAGCCTGTTGTATCAGGGGCAGTAACTCTCCTTGAACCTGGTGGTCTGAGTCCTGAGGCTCCTGTACCTTCTACCCAATGGCAGCAGCGAGAAAAGATCATGGCCTGGGTGGTGAGGATCTTTGATGATGGTTGCTGCTTTTCCATGGCACTATTTTATGTAGGTGTGCTCAATGGTTGGGAGGGTTTCGCCCTTGATGTACTGGGCCAAATCTGCTACCTTGTGTAGGATTTACCGCTCAAAGGCATAGGTGTTCTCATACACCGGCTTTTTTACCTAAACGGGTCCCATTGTATGACGCCAGGACTGGAAACTCATTACCATCTGCAGGAGGTCCCCTAAAAAATTTACCCCCTACTATGGATATTGTGGCAACTCTTACCCAAAATAATAGTGACACCTGACCCCCATATCTCAGACTTTGAAATCCTGATTCCCACACTTACTTGATTAATGCCACAACCACTCTCCTCTCAACCTTCAAATCAGTCCCACAACCCATCTCTTTTCTCCACATACTCTGCAATGGTGCAGTGTGCAGAGGAAAGACTTATGATTTTGTTAGGCCTTGTGTTTAACACTCTTCACCCTTGCACACCATGGAATGTTGTAGTGGACTACCCCCAATGACTGGGGTTCTGAGGAGGAAATTCTAGGAAAATTATAGGGGAATGTCTGAGGTATGAGTTTTTTCTTACTCAGAGAAGGGTACACGCATAGAACGTACTGCTGTGGATGACAGTAGAGATATATTAGGATTGATTCAGGTTATTTAAGAGACTCTTGGATAAATCCTCTGGATGAAGTAAAATGGGAGGCTACGTGGGAGGGAAGTTCTAGATTAACAGTTTGGCACAAAATTGTGGACCAAAGGTCTGTATTGTGTTGCACTGTTCTATGTTCTTAAGTGCCTAATAGTGTTGGCCTGGCCCTCTGCCCACATCCATCTGTTTTGGAGATGGCTGAGAGGCAGAGAAGGTTCCTCAAGAACACAGCCAGTGAAGCCGCACCCTACATCATCCCATGGCTCTGACAGCACGCAATTCTCAAAGTCTTTTGAAAGTTAAAAAAAAAATGTTTCTGAAAGCCATCTGCTAAAAAATATTTTCATCAAGAAACTAACTTAACAATAAAACTTGATCTTATGGTAAAATGCAACATCACATCAGTCAGCCTTGGTCGTAGACAGCTGAGGCAGAAGATACAAGGTGTTTCCCATCCTTGCTTCAAGCATATTAGTGCCAGAGGTCATTGGCACTGGCAAATGACCTTTGCCATGTTAGATACTCAGAGATTTGAACTTCACTTCTGCTTGGACTTCTGCATTTGGCTGCAAATTTGTGCTAACTAAAGTCTGAAGAGAGCTGACAACTATCTACAGAGCCAACAGCTAAAATTGTGCTTGATCGACACTGAACTGTTTCTCCCACATTCATTGATCCAGTTTTGGGAATCCCAACAAACTGATCACAGACCCAAGGATGTGAAGCAGATGAACTTAGCATTGTAAACCAATCCTAGTCTGGCCAAGAAGTTTAATACTGTACGTACTTAAATATCCTATTAATTGGACATCTGAGAGCCCAAATGCTGTTAATTTAATGCTTGACATGAGAATTTACCAATCCCTACAATAAAGCAAAAAGACAGGAGCACATTTTAATCAGCAGGACTAGGAAGGAGAAGCAAAATGACAAACTGACCTATCCTCAAGGCGTACCCAATGAAGAAGTCCGAAGTCCTGAAGAGGCTGTTGAGCTTTCTGTCAGGAGCTGCAGCAATATTTTGCATACAGCCTGGGCTCATCACTTGCCCAGTAACATTTTGCTCCAAAAATGGCAGATGGAGTTTAATGCAGACAAGTGTGAGGTATTGCACTTCGGAAGGTCAAACCAAGGTAGAACATACAAGGTAAATGGTAGGACACTGAGGAGTGCAGTAGAACAGAGGGATCTGGGAGTACAGATACATAATTCCCTAAAAGTGGTGTCACAGGTAGATAGGGTCGTAAAGAGAGCTTTTGGTACATTGGCCTTTATAAATCAAAGTATTGAGTATAAGAGTTGGAATGTAAGTGTGAGGTTGTATAAGGCATTGGTGAGACTGAATTTGGAGTATTGTGTACAGTTTTGGTCACCTAATTACAGGAAGGATATTAATAAGGTTGAAAGAGTGCAGAGAAGGTTTACAAGGATGTTGCCGGGACTTGAGAGACTGAGTTAGAGAGAAAGGTTGAATAGGTTAGGACTTTATTCCCTGGAGCGTAGAAGAATGAGGGGAGACTGGATAGAGGTATATAAAATTATGATGGGTATAGATAGAGTGAATGCAAGCAGGTTTTTTCCACTGAGGCCAGGGGAGAAAAAAACTAGAGGTCATGGGTTAAGGGTGAAGGGGGAAAAGTTTAAAGGGAACATGGGGGGGGGGGCTTCTTCACACAGAGAGTGGTGGGAGAGTGGAATGAGCTACCAGATGAAGTGGTGAATGCAGGCTCACTTTTGACATTTAAGAAAATCTTGGACAGGTACATGGATGAGAGGTGTATGGAGGGATATGGGTCAGGGGCAGGTCAGTGGGACTAGGCGGAAAAATGGTTCAGCACAGCCAAGAAGGGCCAAAAGGCCTGTTTCTGTGCTGTAATGTTCTGTGGTTCTGTGTTCTACGGTTTGTGGCTTTAATGCAAAAAAGCTCACTGGTGATCTTGTCCTGAATTAAGACTCTTAATGTAATCCCTCCGCTCTTTATGTTACACTCATACGTCTAGAACAATCAATCCTGGGCGGAATTTGAATTAGTGAAGTATCACAGGCCAGAAGACAATGACCTCATTGTTTCCAATATTGGAAATCCAAGGTCCATACAATTAAATTTTCAATATTTAGCCATGAAAATTATCTATTGACGTAGAGTAAAAATAAGGTCAAAATACCATCTGCAAAACTACTTCACAAGAAGATTACACATTACAAAAAATATTTACTATGGTAGCTTTAATATCAGCAACATCAGTCTAGTTATTAAAATCATTGATTGCTTAGAAATACAATTTTAATCAATATCATTGCGGACATCTTACTGTGAGTAATTTGCGTGAAGAAAACAAGCAAACACATCTGGGTTCGTAGAGCTCAATCTGAAATACAGGACTCATGCAACAGGCAAAATTCAGTTTCTAGCTTTCCTAGACGGTTGCTGGTGCTTTCATGTCTACCAGAGAGTCTGGTATAACCAGTGGCTAACTAACTGCAAACCTGTTGGATTTTGGAAACTGGAGTAAAAAAAAAGCTCCCAGAGGACAAATCTTCAGGAACCCCACTAAAGCTTGCAGGTTATCTACATTAACATCAGTAAGCAAGGGCTTTAGGAAAAGCCCATAAAATGTATGAGCAGAATTAGGTCATTTGGCCCTTCGACTTTGCTCTGCCAATCAATGGCGACCGATTTATTTTCCCTCTCAACTCCATTTTCCTGTCATTTCCCTGTCACTTTTAATGTCCTTACTAATAAAGAACCTATCAACCTCCAGTTCAAATATAGCCAATGACTTAGCCTCCACAGCAGTCTGTGCAATTAATTCCACAGATTCATTTCCTTTTGAATAGAGAAATTCCTCCTCATCTCTGTTCTGCAGGGATATCCTTGAACAATAATTGGGCAACTATCCAATTTCTACCTCTTGTTTATGAGCTTACACATTTTGTAAACAATTTAGAGCAATATTCAAAGTTCAAAGTAAACATATTATCGAAATCCATATATGTCACCATATACAACCCTGAGATTCATTTTCTTGCAGGCATACTCAATAAATCTGATATAGAATCAAAGAAAGACCACATCAGTTTAAGCATTCAACAGTGTAAAGACAACAGACAGTGTAAATACACAAAAGTAAATAAATAAATAAGCAATAAGTATCAAGAGCATGAGATGAAGAGTCCCTGAAAGTTATTTCATAGCTTGTGGGAATATCTCAGTGATGGGGTGACTGACGTTGAATGAAGTTATCCCCTTTGGTTTGAGAGCCTGACGGTTGAGGGGTAATAACTTTTCCTGAAACTGGTGGTGTTCACTCTTTTGAAGGCAGCATGCACATCGGCCTCAGAGACTGAAATCACAGGATCATCAGAGGCCGTGGGAGTTCGTAACAGTCCCAATATCACAAAGGAATTGGCCACACGTCAACAGTGAAGTATAGTAACAGAAGTACTCATTTAACTGAATGTATTCCAGTTGAAACGTATTTTTTGACATTGAACATGTCTGTACTTGAAAAAATTCTGGTGCTAGACTTCAGAGAAAAAATAAGGTAATGCAAATCAGTGTAAGCAGGTCAAGCATTTCCTGCAGGCAGATATATATTATTTATTCTACATCTTAGCCAGATTTTAGAGAGTAGTCGCTTGTCCCAGTGCCACTGTCACAAGGGGTTCGAAATGAGTGAGAGAAGTTGGTGGTAGGTCTGGACTGATGCCCAGATCACTGAACTACACACCGTAAACTTAAACTAATGAAACAAACCGAGAGCTGTTTTTTTTTTCTTTTCAATTTATGGGTTAAAATTTCCTGAAACCTTAATTAAAATGGGATTCACCCAACAAACATTACAAAATGTTAAAATTTAGGTCATTGTTTCTTTCATAAAATATTGAAACTCCTGGTAGAGTGGTTGCATTTAATTTGGCAGTGAAGTGGATGGATTAGTTGGCTGCTGTTACATGGTTTGGAGGGACATCTGAAGCTCCATCACGACTAAACTCCAATCCATCCTTCCACAGTGACTGTTCTAAAATGCGCTCCCAAAGCATGAACTAAGTGGTCTATTGGCATATGGTGATGCCTCCATTAGAGAGCCAAATGTGGGATGCCTGTTTCAGAACAGCTGCTGTGGAATTCTGCACTGCACAGCTGATTCCCTGTAACAGCTGGGAGTCTTCAGTAATCCATACAGAAAACACCGAGCCTGCTGGGAGCAAATATTTATGAAGGTAAAAACATTGGCAAGATTGAAAAAGAAGCTAATCAATAATTTAAACCTTTAATAACCATTTTGTCATTGAGGACCCATGCGTCAATTCTTATTGAAATTGCACTGAACAAAAAGCGGGTAATTTTGGCTTCGTGGTAAAGAGATGTGAGGTGAAATATGAACTTGGAGATTTTCATTTATTTTCTTTTTTTTTGTTTTCTCCTGTTTATTTACACTGTCATTTTGCAGCTATCCGGCTGTGTAAACAAGTGAGCCAAACTCACCCACAACATCCAATAACAACAATGTTTTATGAATCTGCCAGTATAATCTGTGATACATTGCGTAAGACCCACAGAGCTCGATTTTTGATAGATTAGGCCATGTTGTTAGTTTTAACATTGCACCGTGAGATGGCCAGTGCTATACAGTCATATTGACAGTATGGCAGGGAAAGAGGCCATTTGGCTCTCTGACCTCCCTTCCCTCTTCCTCTGACCTTTGAGTCATCCTCCCACTGACAAAAAATTAAGAAAAAATCCAAAATAGGAACAGTCCAATCCAAAAACAAAAATTCAAACATCACATGCTGCAAACAAAATTAGGTTTTACTGGTACCTCACAGATCATTGCTTGGTCCTTGGTTATTGGCATTCTACAATTCCAGAAGTTATAGTCTACATTTTGGAGTACACTGTCTAAGGCTGGTGCTTTCTTTTTCATTAAAGTCACTGCTAATCACTTAAACTCACTGATACCATAAAACCATTACACAGAGCTGCAGAATTAGACCATTTAGCCCATTGAGTCTGCTCTGCTATTTCATCATGGTTTGATCTATTTCTCTCTCAACCCCATTCTTCTGCCTTCTCCCTGGAACCTTTCATGCCCTGACTAATCAAGAATGTCCATCTTAAAAAGATCCAATGGCCTGGCCTCCACGGCCGCATATGCCAAGGAATTCCACAGATTCACTCCCTCCAGGCCTAAGCAATTCCTCATCATCTCTGTCCTAAATGGACATCCCTCTATTCTGAAGCTGTGTCGTCTGGTTCTAGACAACACACCACAGGAAACATCCACTCCACAAGTCCACTCTATCTATGCCTTTCAGCATTCAATAGTTCAATGAGATTCCCCCCCCCCCCCAATCTTCTATATTCCAGCAGGTAAAGGCCCAGAGCCATTAATCGCTCCTCAGATGATAAGCTTTTAATTCCCAGAATCATTATCTTGAAGCTCCCCTGAACCCTCTCCAATGTCAGCACATCCCTTCTTCAATAAACAGCCCAAAACTGCTCACAGTACTCCAAGTGAGGCCTCACCAGTGTCTTATAAAGTACTGAATCCTTGCTTTTACATTCTAATCGTATCCAAATGAATGCTAACATGGCATTTGATTTCCTCACCATTGACTCCATCTGCAAATTAACCTTTCAGGAATCCTGCACGAGGACTCCCAAGTCCGTTTGCACCTCTGATTTTTTTGAATTTTCTCCCCGTTTAGAAAATAGTCTATGCTTTTATTCCTTTTGCCAAAATACCTGATTGTACATGTCCCAACACTGCATTCCATTGGCCACTTCTTTGCCTATTCTCTTAATCTGTCTAGGTCAGTGATTCCCAATGGGAGTGGCGTTCTAGATTCTTGAGGGTCGGTAAGCCACACCCTAACTTGAAGCACATGACCTGACTGCTCATGTCAATTCGTTGCTTTCGTCCAATAGGCATTCCCAGTTTGTCCTAATTCTTAATTTTAATTTAGCCCCATTAATGATGGAAAATATATATACGGCACGATCTCTCTGAGTTTGAAGGTGGTGAAGCCTTGAATTCTAATCCTGCTAAGAAACAGAATCTACAGGGAGTTCATCAATACAATTTTACATACCTGCAATATGGATATATTCCATTCCAGTCAGATCAGCGGCACCCAAAGTGCCCTATTTGTAATACTGTACCATTTAATGAAACCACAAAACATCAAGATTGCAGGAATATTTCCATAAAAGACATCCAGAAAAGGCTACTTATAGTATTACTCAGTTCCAGAAGATGAAAGAAGCACTTGAAAAGCATTACACACTCAAGTCATTTGCCAAGAAAGCCAAAAATGACCTTGATGTTGGTCTCGTTGCTTCTTATAACATTTCCAAAATGATAGCAAAGTGTGGAAAATCTCATACAAATGCCGGTTTAGTGGCATTTATTAAAGAAAGAAATTCCAAGTCTGTTTGCAAACCGTTGCATAATTCATCGTCAACATTTTGCAGCCAGAATCCTCAGCCAGTGACATTTTTCAAGCTTGACTCTTATAGTGTCTGCTATCAACAAAGTTGAAGCTCATCCATTAAATAGCAGAATATTTTGCCATTCATGCCTAGATAATGATGAAGAGTTTGAGCACTTGGTTGTCAAAAGGCTGCTGCTTAAAACGCTTCTTTGGTCTTTTTGACACTGTGACTGAATTTTTGCTCAAAGTTGACAAGAGCTTGGGAAACAAGATTGAACTTCTGCGTGGAGATGTGGCATAGCTAGCCGATCTGTATGACAAAATGAACATTCTAAATATGAAACTGCAGGGTGAAAATTTCAATTTAATCCAGGCAAAAAGTGCAGGGTCTACTTTTATCAGAAAATTAGAAATATATAAGCAAAATACTGGAAGAAGAATGTCCCTGCGTGGAAAATATGGCATTCTCTTACAGAGATAGTGGGGGTACTTCTTACACCTGTAGTCACTGAACTAGGATTTTCAGAATTGATTCAAGGATTCATGCCTTATGAAAACAGGTTGAGTGAACTCAGCCTTTTCTCCTTGGAGCAACGGAGGATGAGAGCTGACCTGATAGAGGTGTATAAGATGATGAGAGCCATTGATCTTGTGGATAGTCAGAGGCTTTTTCCCAGGGCTGAAGTAGCTGCCACAAGAGGTCACAGGTTTAAGGTGCTGGGGAGTAGGTACAGAGGAGATGTCAGGGGTAAGTTTTTTACGCAAAATGGTGAGTGCGTGGAATGGCTGCCGGCGACGGTGGTGGAGGCAGGTAGGATAGGAGCTTTTAAGAGACTTTTGGATAGGTACATGGAGCTTAGAAAAATAGAGGGCTATGGGTGACCCTATTAAATTCTAAGATAGGGACATGTTTGGCACAACTTCGTAGGCTGAAGGCCTTGTATTGTGATGTAAGTTTTCTATGTTTCTATGATTTAAATGATCTGGAAATTCTAGACTAGATAGTTAACCCATTTCTTTGCAAGGTGGAGAGCAGGAAGAGAGCTTGCAAGAAGCAATTATTGAAATTGAGAATGATTTAAAAGCAAAAGTAATTTTCAGAAATGCCGGCTTTTGTGGCATGTGGCTACACAGTCATACAAATTATCCTGGTCTTTGAAGAAGAGTCAAACTGCTCTTACTGCTTTTCCATCCTCCTACTTTCTTAAAAGAGGCTTCAGTACAGTAAACCACACACTCACAAAATACAGAAATTGCTTGGAGATTTTTATGCCTGGGGACTCAAGGCTTTTGCTGTCACAACTTGAACGAGATATTTCAACTTTTGCTAAAGACCATCAAGCTGAAGGATCACATTGATATTGAAGCTGCTCTACAGTGCACATGCATTGAGTAAGCTAGATTTAAAGAGAAATAAAAAATTAAAGCAGTATCATCTTTCTCATATTAGCATATTGTATACCTGTTTTTACACTATGGGGGCGCTGGGAAGTATATGGTGCCTAAAAGGGCTTTGGTAAGTATGAAGGTTCTTTAGGGAGGCACTGGCAAATATGAAAGTACTTTGAGGGGTGTTGGATTAAAAAAGGTTAGGTAACACTGGTCTAAGCCCTGCTGTAGTCTCCCTGTTTCATCAACTCTACTTGCCCTCCACCTATCCTCGTATTGTCTGCATACTTGGTCTCAAAGCCATCAATTCCATCATCCAAATCATTGACATAGAATGTAAAAAGAAGCAGTCCCAACAATGAAAACCACTAGTCACCAGCAGCAAACCAGAAAAGGCTCCTTTTATTACTGTGGTAAACTACATATACCTGTCTGGACACGCCCCGCTGCTGACTGCTCCTGTGGCTCCTCCCACAGACCCCGGTATAAAGGCGATTGGGGACTCCGCCCCGGCCTCAATCTCCAGGATGCAGTGTGGTGGTCAATTGCTGCTTGTTCTTTCTTCCAGCCAATAAAAGCAAGTTACCACTCAATGCACTTTAGTAAACTATTTAAGAACTTTTTAAAAGCTATTTATTAATGCTTTTTGGGAGGGTGATTTTAGATGCATATCATATTTATACTGAGTTAAATACTGTATGAAATTAGTTTTGCTAGAATAAGTGTATGGGACACTGGAAAAATGTTGAATTTCCCCTTGGGGATGAATAAAGTATTTATCTATCTATCTCGCCTCACGTCTCAGAGAGTTATTGATGGTGCATCGATTACACTCTTTGACTCCTGCCAATCAGCCAATGCTTGATCCATGTTGGTGTTTTTCCTGTAATACCATGGACTCATACCTTGTTAAGCAGCATCATCTGTGGCACCTTATCAAAGGCCTTCTGAAAATCAAAGTACACAACATTAGCAATTCTCCTTTGTCTGTCCTGCTTGTTATTTCCTCAAAGAATTCTAGTAGATTTGTCAGGCAAGATATTGCTTTAAGAAACTATGCTGACTTGGACCTATTATATCATGTACCTCCAAATATCCAAAACCACATCCTTAACAATTGATTCCAACACTGAAGTCAGACTAACTGGCTTATAATTTCCTTTCTTCTGCCGCTCTCCTTTGCGGAAGTGTGGAGTGATATTTGCAATTTTTCCAGTTCTCCAGAACCGTGCCAGAATCTACTGATTCTTGAAAAATCATTACTAATGCCTTCATAATCTCTTCAGCTACAGTTCCTCTTTCAGAACAGTGAGGTATAGTCCATCTGGTCCTGGTCACTTATCTACCTTCAGACCTTTCAGATTCCCAAGCCCCTCTCCATAATAATAGCAGCTGCTCTCACCTCTGCCTCCTGACGCTCTCAAACTACCAGCATTCTGATAGTGTTTTTCACTATGAATACTGATATGAAATTCTTATTCCGTTTCTTTGCCATTTCCTTGCCGCCCTTTACCTCCTCTCCAGCATCATTTTCCAGTGGTCAAGTATCTACTCTTGCCTCTCCTTTACTCTTTAGATATCTGAGGTTGTTGGCTAACTTACCTTTATTTTTCATATTTTCACCCCATATGGCTTTTATAGTTGCCTTTCTGTTGGCTCTAAAAGTTTCCCAATCCTCTAACTTCCCAACAATTTCTGCTGTATCACCTGCCCGCCCTTTTGCTTTTAGGTTGGCTTTCACTTGGAGGAGAGGCAAAGAAAGATCCTGGCAGTGTTTTTTGCAGTCCCAGGTGACTTCTTGCAGCTTGTACACAAAACAGCTTATTCTTCTCTCGAGTCCTTCTTTTCTTTTCAAGGTGGTTGGGGTTTTGTCAGAGCCCATGATCTACAGCTCAAACTATGGTGTTCTGCCAACAGTGGGTCTTCAGATCGGCTGTGCAGCCTGGCATTTCACTGTCTCCAGCAATGGCCTGGAAGGTGTGCACTGTCAGGGGGCAGCCCCATAGACAACCCAGTTCCCTGCCAAGTTTGCCGACTGAAATGTCGTGGGAGAATGAAACAGCGAGACAAAAGGCGGTGCGCTCGCTCATCACTGGCAGCTGTTGGAAAAAGGCCTCTAGACTCGAGTGATCCCTTTCCTTCTCTTTCCTTCTCTTTCCCTTTCAATTGTGAGTGAGAACCAGGCAGTCATCAAGTCAGGGGCTTGGAGAAGTGACACAGAAGACTGTAACAGCAGAACAGTGAGTTGCTCATTTCTTCTCTCATTGCTGCAAAACAGCAACCTTTTCTCCCACGATGGAGAGACCGAGTTTGAGACACCGAAGTACTGGGTTTTGGACTGATGTTTTTGATGAACTCTAGATCAAGGTCTCCTTGGGGACGTTTGCTATTGCTTGTATGGTGGGGGGGTGGAGGGTATGGTGGGTGGTCGGTGCTTCTGCTGTGGGTTGTACAATGGGAGAGGTTTGGGGTTCTGATGTTTCTATCATTCATTCTACGGGGTATCTTGTTTCATAAGTGTCAGGCATTTCAGGTTATATACTGGTTACATTCTTTGATATTAAATTGAACCATCTGAACCTTCTCAGCCACAATCACATCCTCCTGCCTTTAGAGTACTTCTTTGGGATGTATCTATCCTGTGTCTTCCAAGAAACTCCAGTCATTGTTGTTCTGACATCATCCCAGCTAATTACAGAAACCCCTATCGCTACTGCATTCCTCTTTTCTCCCTTTCCTTTCAGTTGCATAGCACCAGGTTCTGTGCCAGAGACTAGGCTGCTGTGGCTCCTCCCAGGTAAGGTTCAACATATCCAAAATGGTCTGCTTATTATTGAGGGAAACAGCCACAGATGTACTCTGTACTGGATGACCATCTCCCTTTCCTCTCCTGAGCTAGTCTACCTGCATCCTGCAATGTAGGGGTGACTACATCCCTGTAGATCCTATCTATCATCTCCTCAGTTTCCCGTATGAGCCGCAGGTCATCGCGCTACAGCTCCAGTTCCTTGACACATCCTCTGAGGAGCTGTAGCTCAGGGCACCTGTTGCAGATGTGGTTATCCAGGGGGATGGTGGTGTCCCAGAATTCCCACATCAAACACAAAGAATACAACACAGACTCTGGAACCATTCTCACTGCACTAACTATGCAGTAACAGAAGAAGAGTGAAGAATGAAGAAGAAACCTAGCAGATAATTAACTCATGCGAGCCTGTTCTCACCAAAGTCTGATGACCCAAAGCCTCCCCACTCTAACACTGGTCACTCTAACAATGGCTGCTCATTCTCGGATGGGCGTGAGGCCTTCTGTGCCAATTCAACTGCAACTGTGCTGCCGAAAGAAGCCGAAATCCTGTGAAAGCTTCTTTATAAAACTACCCGTGTGAGGCCTCTTGTGCCAATTCGACTCCAAAGATGTCCTCAATATCTCCTTGAGCTGGAGGTGAAATGTGACAACCAGAACCACACACTGTACTCCTAATCTAGTCAACTGTAACAAGACTTGTCAACGTTTATGCTCTCTGTCATGACCAATAAAGGCAAGTATGCCATACACCTTCATTATTTCTCTATCTGCTTGTGTTGCCATGTGCAGAGAGCCATGGATCCCTCCGTACATCCATGCTCTTAAGAGTCCTGCCACTTACAGTACACTTTCCTTTTGGATTTGATCTCTCAAAATGCATCACCTCGCTGGGTTAAGCTCATCTGCCACTTATCTATCCACATTTCCAATTAATCTACATCCTGCTGTAATAACTTTGACTTAAGGTGGCCAAAAAAATTCCATTTCATTAACCCTTGGTGCTCCATTATGAGTGAGGTGCTTTAAGCATATGGTAAGTTAATTGTGCAGTGTGCATATTACCTCTGGTCAAAACCCATTCCTGGAAATCTGAGCAATGCTCAAGGCCACTTTTCTTTGAGAAAGGCAATAGTGAGCTCCTGGGTACTTCTTATATGTTTCTTATTTGCAGATGAATAGGCTGTGTACAAAGTGGCCCATGCACTCTAAACTAGGCCTTCATATGACATGTGACTTGTACTCCATTCATAGAGTCACAGAGTCAGAGACAAGAACAGCACAGAACAAGGCTCTTTGGCCCATCTAGCCTGTGCCAAACTATTTATACTGTCTATTACCATTGACCTGCACTCAGACCATAGTGCACTATACCCCTGCTCTATGTACTCCATGTGCCTATTCAAACTTCCTCACTTGTGGACCTCAGTTAGTTCAGATTGACAACAACATCTCCTCCATCGTCACAGGCGCAGCTCGGGTCTGTGTGCTTAGCCCCGCTCGACTCGCTTTACACCTATGACTGTGGCTAAGCACAGCCCCAATGTCATATTCCAGTTTGCAGATGACACCACTGCTGTGGGCTGAATCAAACATGGTGATGAATCAGCACACAGGAAGGAGACTGAAAATTTAGCTGAGTAGTGTCCTAACAACAACATCCCACTCAATGGCAGCAAGACCAAGAGACTGATTGTAAACTTCAGGAGAGGGAAAGAAGAGGTTCATGAGCCAGTACTCATCAAAGGATCGGAGGTGCAGAGGGTTAGCAGCTTTATATGCCTGGGTGTTACTATTTCAGGGGACCTGTCTTGGACCCAGCACGTAAGTGTAATTGCAAGCATGTCAGCGCCCCTTCTTCCTTAGAAGTCTGCGGAGATTCAGCATGACATCTAAAACTCTGACAAGCTTCTATAGATATGTGATGGAGAGTGTATTGACGGGCAGCATCAATGCCTTTGAATGGTACAGTAAATCCTACGAAAAATTCAGCCCAGTACTTCATGGGTAAAGCAGTCAGCGTATCTAAATGATATGCTGCTGCAGGAAAGCAGCATTCATCATCCGAGATTCTCACCACCCAGGCTGTGCTCTTTTCTCACTGCTGCCATCAGGTAGAAGATATGAGAGCCTCAGGACTCTCACCACCAGGTTCATGAACAGTTACTACCTCACAACCATCAGACCCTTCAACAAGGAGATGACTGCGCTCACGTGCCCATCCATTGAGATGTTCCCACAACCAATGATCTCACTTTAAGGACTTTTGATCTTGTTATTTCATGTTCTTGTTCTTTATTACTATTTATTTATATTAGCATTTGCACAGTTTGTTGTCATTGGCATTCTGGCTGATCTTTCATTCATTCTGCTGTAGTTACTATTCTATAGGTTCACTGAGTATGTCCACAGGAAAATGAATCTCAGGGTTGTATATGTAGTGTGATAATAAAATTTACTGTGAACTTTAAACATTGGAAGTGTTTAATTGGAGTAAGGGGAATTATGAGGCTATCGGGCAAGAATTGGAAGCATAAATTAGAAACAGATGTTCTCAGGGAAAGGTACAGAAGAAATGCGGCGAGTGTTCAGGGGATATTTGTGTGGAGTTCTGCCTAGATACCTTCCAATGAGACAGGGAAAGGATGGTAGGGTACAGGACCCGTGGTGTACAAAGGCTGTTGTAAATCTAGTCAAGAAGAAAAGAGTTTACAAGAGGTTCAAAAAAATAGGTAATGATAGAGATCTAGAAGATTCTAAGGCTAGCAGAAAGAAAGAAATTAGGAAAGCCAGAAGGGGCAATGAGAAGGCCTTGGCGGGCAGGATTAAGGAAAACCCTAAGGCATTCTACAATTATGTGAAGAACAAGAGGACAAGACATGAGAGAATAGGACCAATCAAGTGTGACAGTGGAAAAGTGTGTATGGAACCAGAGGAGATAGCAGAGGTATTTAATGAATACATTGCCTCTGTATTCACTATGGAAAAGGATCTTGGTGATTGTAGGGATGACTTACAGTGGACTGTAAAAGGTGAGCATGTAGATATTAAGAAAGAGGATGTGCTGGAGCTTTTGGAAAGCATCAAGTTGGATAAGTCACCGGGACTGGATGAGATGTACCCCAGGCTACTGTGGGAGGCGAGGGAGGAGATTGCTGAGCCTCTGGCAGTGATCTTTGCACACTTCTCCCAAACATTGTAGTTGTACTGTCCTTGAAAGTGAGTCCATAGGTTGTGGAATTAGTTCAGTGTTGGGGTGGGTGATGTTATCCACTCTGGTTCAGGAGCTGGATGGCTGAGAGTATTTGTGGCTGGTTTTAGGGGCCAATGGTGTGTACTGTTTGATTTTGATCTGGTCTTGCTTTGTTTGCATACAATTCCTGATGTAATTGCGATAGTTTTGGGCTTGCTGGCCGCGAAAGTTCTAAACTCAAACAAAAATCTTAAGCCCTATTGGATATAAACAGCCACAAATACGCTCACTAAAGGAACATAATATTGTACGTACCCAATCTTCAAAGGTTAGCTTACTTCCCTGTTTATTATCCACGATGAGTCTTAGCTGACAGTACCCACTATTTGAGCAGTGGGTCCCTCCTCCCTATCAAGAAAAAGATACTTCCAGCTAACAAAGTAGTGTAAAACACAGTTTATCTACAGTGATACACTTTTGAATCCATACATTCTTCAAACACTTTTAAAACTCAGAGGATTTTTATCTTAAACATTTATTTCCCAATTACAAACTGTCTTGAACACACTGTTACGTACCCCGTAACTGGGTGTCTGACCAGCAGAGAAAGAAGAATCCTTAGGAGTCTGGTGGTACCAAACTAAAGGTGTTTATTAGTAAACTACACAATACAATATCAAAAATGCAAATACAATATAAAACAAGTTAGCAGTAATAAACCTAAAAGTGTAATAATAATAATAATCAATAATAAACAAGCTCTATCGATGTCAGACACATCCTGTGCAAAGGTACGGCCTCGGTCCCTTTCCCGATACCTCCCCAGTCTCAGTCTCAGGACCAAAGTCTAACATCTTCCTTAGAATCAATGACTGATCAGTCCCAGTATCTCGTCAGATCCGCACCGGAACTGGGGTTTCTCCTTCCTTCACAGACACTGTCCCTTCCGAGATAAACTTCTCACGCCCCTCTTGTGCTCTATCTAACTTTGCCTTCCCCATCGATCTGTTGACCAACTCAATGCAACCAGTCGGAACTGCCGTTTTCCCTTTTCCTGTCTCCTTCTTCAGAGCAAAGCACTTCGATGCTATATGACCAGCTTTCCCACAATTATAACACGTAAAGTTGGGAACCTTCCTGCCAGCCTGTTTTTCCTCCTCCTCTCCTTTTCCACTAATTCCTGGCTTATTCTCTACCTTAGCCGGTGGGCTTTCTCTACCATCCCTACTGCCTCTCTGGTAACTCTTATTTGAGGAAAACTTCGTCTTGTGGGTTAAGGCATACTCGTCTGCTAACTTGGCAGTCGCAGACAGTCACTGTCTCCTTCTCATCCAAGTACGTCTTCATACCTTCAGGGATACAACCTTTGAACTGCTCTATCAGTATTAACTGTAACAGTTTATCATAATCTCCAATGACCCCTTTTGAGGCGCATCAACGCTCGCAATGCAGTTGCATCTCACGGGCAAACTCTAAATACGTGTGGTTCCATGGCTTTCTCCAGTTCCGGAGCTTCTGCCGGTATGCCTCTGGCACCAACTTGTAACTCCTCAGTACAGCCCTTTTTACTTCCTCATAGTCCCTAGACTCATCCATGGACAACGCTGAATACGCTTGCTGAGCCTTCCCCCTGAGTACGCTCTGTAACAGAACAGCCCATTTTCTCTCAGGCCAGTTCTGATTCACCGCCACTTTCTCAAAATGGAGGAACTTATCAACACCCATCTCCTCGAATGGAGGTACCAACTGGATCTCCTGAACAATCATGAACCCATCATTTGGGTTTTCTGCCCGGTCTCTTCCCTGCGATGCCTTTAACTTCTCTATTTCCAGCTCATGCTGCCTCTCTTTCTCCCTTTCCTCCCTCTGCTTATCAGCCTCTTCTCTCTGCCTTGCAGACTCCAATTCCTTTATCTGGAACTCATACTCTCTTTTCTCCTTCTCCGCAGCCAACCTTAATCTTTCTATCTGTAACTGAACCTCATCCTTGACTGGTTTCCTCTTAGGGAACAGGTCCAATGCCCCCGATGGAAACACACCTTGGGATACATAATACTCAGCTATTGCTCTCTATATTTCCAACTTTCCCATCGCCGGTTTCACCGCCAAGAGATTCAATCGCCTCGCAACACTCACCAATTCCAACTTTCTGACATCCTCTAATGCCCCCGTAGTTGGTTCTTTTAAAAATTTGACAATTTCCATCTCTGCTGGTTTCCCGTCTGGTAGGAATAAAGTGTAGGAATAATAATAATCAATAATAAACAAGCTCTATCGATGTCTAGGGGATAATGAGTTGTCATAGAAAAGTATAAACGAGCAAAATAATGTCCTTGTAGCGAAAAGGTAAATAAACCAGGAAGAGTCACAATAAATTAACAGTCTCTCTCTCTCTTATCTGTAGCAAATGTTCGTGCCTGTGTTTTGTCTCTCTCTCCCATGAGCAGTATAGCAACAGCAATAGTTCATGGTTCTCGGGGGGGGGGGGGGGGGCGGGATGGTTAACTCCGCACCCCATTGTCCATCAGGTCTGTTCATCACTCATAACAACACAAAGCATTTCTTAAACTCAAAGAATTTCCAAAACGCAGGTACAATTTCTATAAACTAAAAAGACATATGATGCAAATCAGCAAGTCATCCATCACAGAAACCAAAGCTCGAGGAGTGGATTGTACTTACCCCATCTTTCTATCATTCCCCTTGATGTTCTTTAACCATTTCAAATGAGCCTGAGCCTACATTTATAACCTTTTTCTACCACTCGGGTGACTTCACACACATATGATTCTTCTTCAGATTGTCCTTTCAACACAAACCTTCTAAAAGCATTTTGGAGACATAGTTCCTTAGCTACCCACCAGTACTGCAGTGAAGGTGTGAAGCTAACTTCCTTGAGCACATAAATGTTCCAATTGTAAACACATCATAGTTATTGATATGCTAAATAATATTATTTATCTGCAAGCTTCCTTTAACCAGGCAATTTAAGAGTCAACTTCTTTGTTTGAAACAACCCGAATTAAACAACATCGTGTCTTGTACCATATCTTGAGCAGTAATGAAGCAGATGCAGTGAGCTAAACCTTATGCAGCACACAGAAATTGCTGGAGAAACTCAACAGGTCAGGCAGCATCGATGGAATTTAATATATAATTGATGTTTCAGGCTGAGATCCTCCTTCAGGACTGAGGGGGAAGGGGGCAGTCGCCAAAATAAATGAGGGGGGGGAGGGAAGGAGAACTGGACAGGCTGGGCATGCCCTTCACTCCTAAAGATAAATAAAAAGAAGAAGGATGACTGAAACAGACTGAGAAATAAAGTGAAATGTGGAAGAGACTAGCAGTGTTCCAGAGGTCTGTGAGTGTCAAGGAGCAGGAGTGAGTACCATTAAGAAAAAAGTGCTAGGCCAACTCAAAAGTCTTTAGGTGGATAAGTCACCTGGACCAGATGGACTACATCCTTGATTCCTAAGAGATGTTACTAAAGAGATAACGGATGCATTGGTCATAATCTTTCAAGAATCACTTGATTCTGGCATAGTCCCATAGGACTGGATAATTGCAAATGTCACTCCACTCTTTAAGAAGAGGGGAAGACAAAAGAAAGGAAATTATAGGCCAGTTAGCCTAACCTCAGTGGTTGGGAAAGTGTTGGAGTCTATTATTAAGAATTGAGGTTTCGGGGTACTTCGAGACTAATGATAAAATAAGTCAAAGTCAGCATGGTCCCTGACAAATCTGTTAGAGCTCTTCAAGAGAGTGACCAGCAGGGTGGATAAAGGAGAGGTAGTGGATGTCATTTAGCTGGATTTTCAAAAGACATTTGATGAGGTGTCACACATGAGGCTGCTTAAAAAGATAAAGTCCTACAGAGTTACAAGAAAGATACTGGCATGGACAGAGGAATGGCTCACAGGCAAGAGGCAGTGAGTGGGAATAAAAGGGGCCTTTTCTAGTTAATGACTAGTGGTGTTCCTCAGGGGTCAGTATCAGGACCGCTGCGTTTCACATTGTTTGTCAGTGATTTAGATAATGGAATTGATGGCTTTGTGGCACAGCTCAAATATCATCTATAAATTTACTGATGATACGACCATTGCTGGTAAACTCTCAGGTGGTGATGAGAGGGCATACAGGAGTGAGATATGCCAACTAGTGGAGTTGCGTCGCAGCAACAACCTGGCACTCAACATCAGTAAGATAAAAGAGCTGAATGTGGACTTCAGGAAGGGCAAGGTGAAGGAACACACACCAATCCTCATAGAAGGATCAGAAGTGGAGAGAGTGAGCAGCTTCAAGTTCCTAGGTTTCAAGATCTCTGAGGATCTAACCTGGTCCCAACATATCGATGTAAGGCAAGGTAACAGCTGTACTTTATTAGGAGTTTGAAGAGATTTGGCATGTCAACAAATACACTCAAAAACTTCTATACTTGTACCATGGAGAGCATTCTGACAGGCTGCAGCACTGTCTGTTATGGAGGGGCTACTGCACAGGACCGAAAGAAGCTGCAGAAGGTTGTAAATCTAGTCAGCTCCATCTTGGGCACTAGCCTACAAAGTACCCAGAACATCTTTAGGGAGCGGTGTCTCAGAAAGGCAGTGTCCATTATTAAGGACCTCGAGCACCCAGGGTATGCCCTTTTCTCACTGTTACCATCAGGTAGGAGACACAGAAGCCTGAAGGCACACACTCAGCAATTCAGGAACAGCTTCTTCCCCTTTGCCATCCGATTCCTAAATGGACATTGAAGCTTTGGACACTACCTCACTTTTTGTTTAATATACAGTATTTCTGTTTTTGCATGTTTTTTAATCTATTCACTATATGTAATTGATTTACTTGTTAATTTTTTATTATTATGTTTTATTTTATTTGTTTTTTTCCTCTTTGCTAGATTATGTATTGCATTGAACTGACGCTGCTAAGTTAACAAATTTCACGCCATATGCCGGTGATAGTAAACCTGATTCTGATTCTGATTCTAAAAAATTGCAGATGCTATGAAGATAGTTGGAGGGGTAGGTAGTGCTGAAGAAGCGATGCGATTGCAGCAGGACAGACAAAGTGAAAGAAAGGGTAAAAATGTAGCAGATGGAAATACAGTGTTTGGAAATTTATGATAGCGTATTTCGGTAAAAGGAAGAATAGTGTGGATTATTATCTAACTGAGGAGAAGATTCAAACATCAGAGGTACAGAGGGACTCAGGAGTCCTCGTGCAAGTCTCCCAGTAGGTTAATTTACAGGTTGAGTCTGTGGTAAAGAAGGCAAATGCAACGTTGGCATTTATTTCAAGGGGAATAGAATATAAGAGCAAGGAGATTATGCTGAGGCTTTATAAGACACTAGTCAGGCCTCACTTGGAGTGTTATCAACAGTTTTAGGCCCCATATCTCAGACAGGAAGTGTTGTCATTGGAGAGATTCCGGAGGAGGTTCTTGAAGATGATTCTGGGAATGGAGGGGTTAACATATGAGGAGCGTTTGGCAGCTTTGGGGCTGTACTCAATGGAATTTAGAATTCATGTGTGGGGATCTCATTGAAACCTTGCCAAATATTGAAAGGACTAGATAAGGTGAATGTGGAGAGTATGTTTCCTCTTTTGGGGGTATCCAGAACTTAAGGACACAGCCTCAAAACTAAGGGTAACCTTTCAGAACAGAGGTAAGGAAGATCTTTTTTAGCCAGAGAGTAGTGAATCAGTGAATTCTCTGCCATAGACTGCGGTGGAGGCCAAGTCCACGGATATATTTAAAATGGAAGGTCATCATTCCCTGATTGGTCAGGGTATCAAAGGATATGGCGAGAAGGCAGGTGTATGAGGTTGAATGGGATCTGCGATCAGCCATGATAAAATGGTGGAGCAGACTCGATGGGCTGAATGGCTTAATTCTGCTTCCATGTCTTATGGTCTTGTGGTCTTACATGCAAACACAGTTGTAGTTACTGCAGGTTCAACTTTGCCGGGGCTGGGATTACACTGGAAATGCATACAAGAAGTGCAAAATAAGTCCAAAATCATTTTTTGAAAAGTTGGATGTGCTCAGCAGACCAGGCTGTATTTGTAGGAAGAGAAACAGTCAAACTTTCAGTTTGGAAACACACTTCTAATGAAGTGTTAATGAACTTAAAATGAGACAAGAGGAGCTCATAAAGCTGAAGGGAGGGTGGAGGAAGGAATGTCATTGATAGGGTGAAAGCTGGAGTACCATAGAGATAAATTCTACCTAGTTTGCCTAGGCAATGAACGAGTGGGGGAACTTAGAGGGTGAGAGCATACATAGACTAAAGAATGTGGGAGTAGCAAACTGCAGAGAAGAGAGACAAAGTTGAACAGGTTAGGCTGGGCATCTCCTTCACACCCAGAGAAGGATAAAAAGAGTAAGAAAAATGTTGAGCTAATATTACAGAAAGATGACTGACACTGAATGAAAAATCGAGTGAACTGGAGATGTAGGATTAAGTACTGAATCCTGCAGGGTGCAATGTGCCCAGAAAGAAGCTGAGGTGCTGTTCCTTACACTTGCGTTAGGCTTCACTGTGAAGTAAGGGGGTCACAGACCAATATGACAGTGTGGGAGGATTGGGAAGTAAAGCAATGGGCAATGAGAAGGTTTGATCCACAGGTCTGTGGAATGCTGTGCAGTGCCAGCCTGACCTGCTGAGTATTCATAGCATTTTCTGCTTTTGCTTTAAGATCCCCAGCATCCGTAGATTTTTTATTGATTTTTGATTTTCAGGTCCATAATCAAACTTTGTACATAAATAACTCCTGATGGTGAGGTCAGCTGAAGGGATCACTGGGGTCTCTCTTCCCGCCATTACAGACATTTACACCACATGTGCATCCGCAAAGCTAACAGCATTGTGAAGGACCCCATGCGTCTCCCTCCTGCCATCTGCCAAAAGGTACTGAAGCATTCGGGGTCTCACAACCAGACTGTGTAACAATTTCTTCCCCCAAGCCATAGAACCATAGAACCATAGAACACTACAGCACGGTACAGGCCCTTCAGCCCTCCATGTTGTGCTGACCCATATAATACCCCTAATGTTTTAGCCTCCACCACCATCCCTGGCAAGTCATTCCAGGCACTCACAACCCTCTGAGTAAAAAACTTACCCCTGATGTCTCCCCTAAACTTCCCTCCCTTAATTTTGTACATATGCTCTCTGGTGTTTGCTATTGGTGCCCTGGGAAACAGGTACAGGCTATCCACCCTATCTATACCTCTCATAATCTTGTAGATTATGTAGATATGTAGTTATGTAGATCTTGTAATCCATTAGATTCCTCAGTTCTCCGAGAGTAATCTGACACCAACCCACACACACACACACACACACACACACACACACACACACACACACACACACACACACACACACACACACACACACACACACCAACCCACACACACACACACACACACACACCAACCCACACACACACACATCATTTCTTTCTCAATTCCTGCTAAAACTTTGTTTACATTGTTTACATTTACATCATTTATTATTATATTGTAATTTGCCCTTTACTGTGCCTATTGTCTTGTTTATTAATTATTGTACTGTTTTGTGCACTTTATGTAGTCCCGTGTAGGTCTGAAGTCTAATGTAGTTTTGTGTTGTTTCACATAGTCTAGTGCAGTTTTTGCGTTGTTTTACGTAGTTTAGTGTAGCCTTGAGTTGTCTCACGTAGTCTAGTGTAGTTTTCCATTGTTTCATGTAACACCATGGTCCTGGAGGAACGATGTTTCATTTTTACTGTGTACTGTACCAGCAATTATGGTTGAAATGACAATAAAAAGTGACTTGACTTGAAAAATGGATTTTGGTTCCCAGTTCATTCTTTGGTCAGCGCAGCCCAATCTGTCTATTAACCATACTCTCAGTTCAATCCACCTTCTCCCCTCAGCTTGATCATGCCAAATCAAGGGATCCATGTTAAAACCCTCCCATCTTCAAATCCCCACCCTTTCTCTTTCAATTGTTCCTCTAGATTTCCCTTCTCACCCCTCAATTTCCTGCTACCCTCTCTATTTCTCTCCTACTCCACTCCACCTCACATATTTCACTCAATTCCATGGTATCCTCAGATTGGGGTTTTAACATTTCCTAAACGATGTAAATGATGATAACATTTTCTTAAGGCAAGAATAATTCTTTAAAATTATTTAAAACTTGCAGTATTCAGTTTCTTACTAATGTAACCTGTTAGGTACTGGGCTCATACTGTTTGGAAAAGAAGTGACCTGATTGAAGTTTTCAATACTGTAAAGAGAATTTGAAAGATGTATCCAAGTAAATTGCTCATGCTTGTGACAGGTTCGTTAGTGGGGAAAGCAAATTGAAGATTTGAAATAGCATACCTTTCTGGAACAGATTTGTGGTATCTGTTATAACTCTATTAGGGGGGATATGGAGGGCTATGGTCCCGCTGCAGGTCAGTCGATGGGAGCAGACAGTGTTAATGGTTTCAGTATGGACTAGATGGGCTGAAGAGCCTGCTTCTGTGCGGAACCTCTTTATGGCTCTAAGTCAGCAAGAAAGGCAAACAAAATAAATATGATTGTTGGGAAAAAAAGATAATCACTTACAGTTTTTGAAAAAAAAAGAATTTAAGATCTACTTAACTGGTGGAGTTGATGTCTGCAACATTTAAAGTCCTGTTGCAGCTAATATTCATTATTTCCTGTTCCTAAAGTTACAAGGCAGGAACAATACTGATGTTCTGCTATTACTCAACCAAAATCGTATGTAAATATCTTCATGAGTCACTTCACCTTTCCAACAAGGCTGGAAATAATAAATTATGTTTCAAAGTCTTGGAAGGAAGACTGAATTCTTAAGCTGATTTATTTCCTAATGTTTTTTCAAAATATCTTGCAACAAGTCACAACCCATTTTGCACCCCACCTAGTTTATTACCAAGCACACATTCTTGTAAGTGAAGCAGAAAATCATTCATTTATCTGATGAAAATATTTGTATAAGTAATTCTATGATGGACTGACAAAGAAAACCTACAGTACAATAAAGGGCAAACATGAGGAAATCTGCAGATGCTGGAAATTCAAACAACAACACACACAAAATGCTGGTGGAACACAGCAGGCCAGGCAGCATCTCTAGGGAGAAGCACTGTCGATGTTTCCAGCCGAGACCCTTCGTCAGGACTAACTGAAAGGAAAGATAGTAAGTGATTTGAAATTAGTGGGGGGAGGGGGAAATGCGAAATGATAGAAGACCGGAGGGGGTGGGATGAAGCTAAGAGCTGGAAAGGTGATTGGCGAAAGTGATATAGAGCTGGAGAAGGGAAAGGATCATGGGACGGGAGGCCTCGGGAAAAAGGAAGGTGGGGGAAGCACCAGAGGGAGATGGAGGACAGGCAAACAACTAAACATGTCAGGGATGGGGTAAGAAGGGGAGGAGGGGCATTAACGAAAGTTAGAGAAGTCAATGTTCATGCCATCAGGTTGGAGGCTACCCAGCCAGTATATAAGGTGTTGTTCCTCCAACCTGAGTTTGGATTTGTTTTGACAGTAGAGGAGGCCATGGATAGACATATCAGAATGCCCTGCAGCCCACAATGCTGTGCTGAACATGTACTTACTTTAGGGTTACCCTCTATTTTTCTGAGCTCCAGGTACCTATCCAGGAGTCTCTGAAAAGACCTTATTGTTTCCGCCTCCACCACTGCCGCCAGCAGCCCATGCCAGGCCCTCCCCAGACAGCTCCTCTATACCTATTTCCTAGCAGCTTAAAACTGTGCCCTCTCGAGCTAGCCATTTCAGCCCTGGGAAAAAGCCTCTGACTATCCACATGATCAATGCCTCTCATCATTTTATATACCTCTGTCAGGTCGCCTCCCATCCTCCATCATTCCAAGGAAAAAAGACTGAGTTCACTCAACCCATTTTCATAAGGCATGCTTGCAATGTAAATCTCCTCTGCACCCTTTCTATGGTTTCCACACCCTTCCTGCTGTGAGGCAACCAGAACTGAGCACAGTCCTTCAAGTGGGGTCTGACCAGGGTCCTGTATAGCTGCAACATTACCTCTCCACTCTGAAACTCAATTCCACGATTGATGAAGGCCAATACACCGTGCGCCTTCTTAACCAGAGGGTCAACCTGTGCAGCAGCTTTGAGTATCCTATGGACTCAGACCCCAAGATCTCTCTGATCTTCCACACTGCCAAGAGTCTTAACAGTAATACTATAGTCTGCCATCGTATTTTACCTACCAAAATGAACCACCTCACAACTTATCTGGGTTGATTAACTCTGAGGAGTCTATCTAGTGATATAGGAGGGAAAAAAATCTTCTTTATGTCAATTCATTTTTTCCAAGGGTAAAGTGTCCCCCAATTAAAAGGGCAAAGAGTCCAGATGAGATTCAAAATTCCTGTGAGTTATTCTGCTTAAGAACTGTAATTACAAGTCTTCATTATTAGACCGAGACAAATATCTTTTACTTCATCTTGTTCAGTTATAATCAACCTGTGTAACTAAAATATAATAAAATAGGCTTTAACCTAAGAGTAATATTAGTAAGTGAAAGATCACAGATTGAACATTGTCAGGAATTGTTTTTAATGTTTTCTTTCAGGAATTGTGCCACATGTAGCACAGTGGGAGTGTTCCCTTCTGGATACTTAAAAAGGTTTTCGAAGAGGAGAAATTCAAATTGCTTATAAGATTTGAAAAAGAAACTGAAAAGTAGATCATTTGAGCAATATAACATTGAACATAGAAATCTACAGCACATTACAGGCCCTTCGGCCCACAATGCTGTACCATCTATGCAACCTACTCTACAAACTACCTAGAATTACCCTACCACATAGCTCTCTATTTTTCTAAGCTCCATGTACCTATCTAAGAGTTCCTTAAAAGACCCTATTGTATCCACTTCCACCACCGACGCCGGCAGCCCATTCCACACACCCACCACTGTCTGTGTGAAAAACTTACCCCTGACATCCCCTCTGTACCTATGCCCCCTCAGGTTAGCCATTTCAGCCCTGGGAAAAAGCCTCTGGCTATCCACACAATCAATGCCACTCATCATCTTATACACCTCTATCAGGTCACCTCTCATCCTCCGTCACTCCAAGGAAAAAAGACCAAGTTCATTCAACCTATTCTCATAGGGTATGCTCCCCAATCCAGGCAACATCTTTGTAAATCTCCTCTGAACTCTTTTTATAGTATCTACATCCTTTCTGTAGTGAGGGGACCAGAAATGAACACAGTACTCCAAGAGGGGTCTGACCAAGGTTTATATAGCTGTAACATTACCTCAAGGCTCTCGAACTCAGTCCCTCAGTTGATGAATACCAACATACCATAAGCCTTCTTAGCAAAACTGTCAAACTGTGCAGCAGCTTTGAGTGTCCTATGGACATGGACTCCAAGATCTCTCTGATCCTCCGCACTGCCAAGAATCTTACCATTAATACTATATGCTGTCTTCAAATTTTACCTACCAAAATGAGCCACTTCACACTTATCTGGGTCAAACTCCATCTGCCACTTCTCAGCCCAGATGTGCATCCTATCGATGTCCTGCTGTAACCTCTGACAGCCCTCCACACTATCCACAACACCCCCAACTTTTGTGTCATCAGCATACTTACTAACCCACCTTTCTACTTCCTCATCCAGGTCATTTATAATAACCACATGAAGGAAGGGTCCCAGAACCACTGGTCACCAACTGGTCACCACTGGTCACCAACCTCCTACAGAATACAAGCCATCTACAATCAACTTTTGCCTTCTGTGGGCAAACCAATTCTGGATCCACAAAGCAAGATCTTCTTGGATCCCATGCCTGCTTACTTTTTGAATGAGTCTTGCCTGGGGACCCTTATCAAATGCTTTACTGACATCCATATGCACTACAATCACTATTCTACCTTCATCAATGTGTTTTGTTACATCCTCAACTAATTAATTCAGGCTTGGAAGGCACGACCTGCCCTTGACAGAGCTATGCTGACTATCCTTAATCAGATTGTGTCTTTCCAAATGCTTTACAAGGGAAGCAACAAGGGAACAACATTTGCAACCCTCCGGTCCTCTGATACTTCTCCCATCCCTATTGATGATGCAAAGCTCATCACCTGAGGTTCAGCGATCTCCTCTCTCACTTCCCACAGTAGCTTGGGGTATATCTCGTCCGGTCCTGGCGACTTGCTTGCAGAGCAGACTTGATGGGCCGAATGGCCTACTTCTGCTCCTATATCTTATGGTCTAAATGCTCTTCATAAACTCCAGCACATCCTCTTTCTTACTGTCTGTACACTCAAGTGTATCAGTCCACTCTAAATCACCCCCATGATTGCCAGCAAAGTTTTCATTCAATACCTCTGCTACCTCCTCTGACTCCATGCACACGTTTCCACTATTGCACCTGATCAGATCTATTCTCACACACTCAGTAATGTTCAGTATGTTCAGAACTTTATCAACCTCATGCAGTTGTTTCACCTTGCCTTAAGGAATTGGGTGGGAAGGTAGTTGTTGATAGTTCAAAAAGTCGAGCAGGACTGAGATTTCCTCCTATAGTATGAAGAATACAATATATGTTCCTTGTGTTGAAATCTCTGTAGTAATTGGTAAAGACAATTTCTTGTGAATCATCTCTCAGAAATGCAAAAGCACCCAAAGTTAAATAACATATCACCATTAAATCTAATTCAGTGAGGAAAGCAGAGAAGATACACTTGGTTACCTCAGCCATGACCTGAATCTGAGCTCCTTTGGCAATTGGAAAACAGCAAGCTAGTGAATTCAGTTCTAAAGAGAAAGAAAGATTTTCTCATCCCCACCTAATTATAAGTTTATGTTTCTAAATCTAGTTATCAGGATAAAAACAAAACATCTGCTGATGTCATCAACCAGCTCTGAGATTCACAGTTAAGTTTAGCTTATGTCTTGCTACTTGACAGGGAAAAAAATCAACAATTGCATGTAAGTGCAAAGAACGTTTAAATGTTTTGGCATGTTGCAAGATTTTGAATAAGTAAATTCATTAATTGTGTTTTAACAGCATTACATGGCAAGCCTGAAAATAAAAATAAATTGCCCATTACTGATATTTTTATTACCCAATTAAATTGAAAGGTGTTAAATGTAATTTTATTCTAACATCTGTCCTAGTTCATTACAACTTGAGAAAGAACTCAATTTTCAAATCCCTCTCTAATTTCAGCATTATATATATACTATGCACACCAGTTGCCATTTCGTTTAGCTCACCTCAGGGTTCTAATGTGCAGAAGCATCACCTAATTTGGTAATTTGGTAATTAAATATACCCATGTGGTGACTGTGTGAGAGAAAGATATTTACTGCATCCAATGCAGGTGGCCGATGCTTTGGGAAAATGAATCGCTCCCTTCAAACCAACAGCAACTTTTTTGTGTTATTGGGCTTGAGGCATTGGCTGTCAGTATTGTTTAAAGAGAATCCCTTATGATCCACTCATTAATTAATTGCAACGTTTGTTGATTCTGTACTGATTCAGAGAGATCCCTGGTGAGCGTTTTGGGTATTCAGGAATGTTTTGATGGAAATTTTTTTTTTGCAGCCTTTCAATCCCCAAGATGATGTTTTGTTGTCACAACTATGGAAAGAGCAAAGAAAAAGGAACTTTGGAAGGCAGTAATAATCTAATTACTTTAAATTCAAATGAAATATTGAAGTTTTCTCTATAGAATCATTTAAAACAAGTACCTGGAATCATAACGATTGACAGGTAGCATCTAATAGACCTGGGAAAAAAAACACAAAACTGATGCAAGATCATTGAAATTTTTTTTCTACTTATGCTCTAGTGAAAAACTTTGGTTATATTCTTTACAAACTATGTAGAAGCAAAATGTTTTAGTTGTCCCCATCTGAAATAATAATATGCTCTCAATGACGGTATAAAATAACCAGTTCTCTCTGGTGTTCAGTAAAGAAGGCAAGTAACTAATTTACATGCTTATTTTGGTGATATGTTTATTCTTTCACTGGTTTGCTACTTTGATGTATCACTATGATACATAGCCTACTTCCAACACCTCATTTTCACCTTTCTTCATGTGATTAGCTGAAAATCTTGTTACAACTATGGCAAATTTCAAAATAATTTTATATGATAGCTCACTTACTCCTTAAACCCATCAAATGATCAGGAAAAGAAATGTGCACATTTCAATCAAACTGCGCAAAATTGCTTCAGGATATCACAGAATATTCCTGAAAAAAATATGCATGGCTTTTCCTATCCATTTCTGATTCGACCTTCAGTATCATCATTAGCTCTAATTCTTCTGGTTGGAGGTTGCTTTTTTTTTTAACTAGCGATAGTGCCCAAATAAATGAATTAATCCCTTGTTAAACTTCACAGAATTTCATATCATTTTGTAAACATTGCAGAAAACAGGATGGCTAAAAACAATTTACACAACCTTTTCAAAGCACAATAGGAGAATGGTAGCATCATATCTGATTCAAAAGAGATTAAAATTAAAATATGGCAGCAAAGATTTGATGCAATATGTCCCAAACATAGGGACTAGCCAGGTTGAGCACAGTGGTCTTTATATGATGCGCTAATATGTTTGCAGTTTCTGAGCATGTATCCATTCTGTCAGCAAAATGACAGAAAAATCCTGTTCTCAGTACTCATATCTGAGACCTCTCAGACCATTTGTAGATTAACATTTTAGCAATGCCATCATTTACTTTCAACATGGCTATTCCTTATTGATCTTATTCCCATCTTCCATAAATTCAAAAATAAACAAAGCCCTGCAGGCATATCTGAATTGAGGCATCTCCAGTTCCCAGGCTCCCCGATGCATGCAGATTGTGGTCTCTGCCATCTCTCACTTGGACAATGATTTGATCAAACCCATCCAGACAGCAGATCCTGCCATCTCCTACTCCGGTTCTGATGACCCTGGACTTTCCAGATCATGAATATCATCATTGCCAACTCCGATTCCAACAAACAACCCTGAATGTCTACAGTCTCTAGCTCTGGTTCCAGCCTGGACCTTGGCTGCCACCACCTCCAGGCCAAGACCTTCCTCACTGCCACCTGGCCCCCGGGCTCCCCTTCCCCACACACCATCAATCTCTAGCTGGGTTTCCCAGGCTCCCCCATCTCTTCTTAGATACTCTGAGCTCCCATCTTCCTTCCACTCTATCTTCACTGAACATCACAACCCTCCCCCTCCTCAGATGCCACCAGCTCTTCTCCCAGCTCTGATCCCAGCTGTGAATTTACCATTCCCTTCAACTTTCCCCTCTACGAGGCAGAACATACTGTCCTCAGCAAGGGCCTTACCGTTGCCCCCTTTACCCACACCGGAGTGAGTTTTGTGCCAGCCACGATGCCAAGCATTTCTCCTCCAAGTTCACTTGTTTCCCCACCCCACACCAATGGCTTCTTCTCCTACCTCCAACCTTCCTCCTCTTTTGGAGACCTCTCTGTGGTTCTTTGCCTGCCCTGTGTCTTTTGAACTCTAATTGCTGATGAGGCCTGACTTCAGCACTCCTCTCTCCTCCTTGAACCTTTCCCCTCTGAATGCACTGCCGTCACCAATCCCAACCTTACCTTCAAACCCACAGCCAAAGGGGGTGCTGTTTTAGTGTGGTGGACTGACCTCTACTTTGATGTAGGTGGCAACCGTCTCTTACTTACGCTTTGAAAAGGACTCCGCTCTGTACCATCAGAAAATTATCTCCGACACCATCAACTCAGGAGTACTCCCATCCACTGCCACCAAACTCATAGTTATCTTACCCTGCACTGCTCATTTCTACCTTCTCCCCAAGATCTGCAAACATGACTGTCCATGCAGGTCCATTGTCTTTGCCCTACTGAACTCATGTCCACCTACCTTGACCCCCTTGGTTCAGTCCCTTCCCAACTACATCCACGACACTTCTCATGCTCTCAAACTCCTCAACAACTTCCAACTCGCTGGCTTTGACCAACTCATTGTCACCATGGATATCTACTCCTATACACTTCTAGCCCCATCAAGAATGTCTGGAAACTCTTTGCTTCTTTCTCAACCACTTTTCCACCAGCACCCTCCTCCATCAGGCAGAACTAGTCCTCATCCTTAACACTTCCTCTTTTGGCTCATCTCACTTTCTCCAGACTCAAGGGGTAGCCATGGGTACCTGTGGTGAACTACATATACCTGTCTGGACACTCCCCCTGCTGACCGCTCCTGTGGCTCCTCCCACAGACCCCTGTATAAAGGCGATTGAGGCCTGAGCCCGGCCTCTCTGTCTCCAGGATGTAGTATGGTGGTCACTCACTGCTTGTTCCTTCTTCCAGTCAATAAAAGCCAATATCTCGCCTTTACGTTTCAGAGTGAGTTATTGATGGTGCATCAGTACCCTCAAGGGTCCCAGCTATGCCCGCCATCTCATTGGCTGTGTAGAACAAGCCATGTTCCGAGGTAATGCTCCCCAACTCTTCCTGCACTACATTGACGACTGCATTGGTGCTGCTTCATTCTCCCATGCTGAACTTTGCCTCCAACTTCCACCCTGCCCTCAAATTTACTTGGTCCATTTTTGACACCTCTCTCGATTTCTCTGTCTCCATCTCTGGAGACCAGCTGTCTACCAACATTTTTATAAACCTACTGATTCCCACGGCAACATTGACAATACCTCTTCTCACCCTGTCTCCAGTGAAAATGCAATTCCCTTCTCTCAGTTCCTTCGTCTCTGTTGCATTTGTTCCCAGGATGAGACGTCCCTTTCCAAGACAGAAGATATTCCACCTCTTTCAAAGAATGAGCTTTCCTTTCCTCCACCATTGATGCTACGTCCACCCGTGCCTCCTCCATTTCTCGGACATCCACGCTCACCCCATTTCCCATCACCTTAACAGAGATAGACTTTCTCTTGTCCTCACCTGCCATCCCATGAGCCTACACATGCAACACAGCATTCTTTGCAGCATCCCCCATCTTCACAGGATCCTACCACCAAATTCATCTTTTCTGTACCCCCTTAATCTCTGTTTTCTGCAGGAATCACTCCATCTGTGACTCTCTTTCATTTGTTCCTCCCCACTAATCGCACTCCTGGCACATATCCCTGCAGGCGACGGAAATGCTACACCTGCCCATTCACTTCCTCCCTCATCTCCATTCAGGGCCCCAAACAATCTTTCCAGGTGCAAATCATTTGGAGTTGTCTATTGTGTCCATTGATCCTGATGCAGCCTCCTCTACATTGGTGAGACCCGACATAAATTGGGAGACAACTTTGTTGAGCACCTCTGTTCTATCCATCAAAAGTGGAATTTTCCATTGGCCAACAATTTTAATTTCTATCCACATTCTTGTTTCAACATATCAGCCCATGGCTTTCTCTATTGCCACAATGAGGCCACTCGCAGGGTGGAGGATCAATACCTCATCTTCTGTCTAGGTAGCCTCCAACCTGCTGGCTTGAACATTGAATTATCCTTCCAGTAATTTTTTTCCCTTCCTTTCCCTTTTCCTCTATTCCCACTTTGGCTTCTTAATTTTTATCCTGGCCTGCCTATCACCTTCCCCTGGTGTTCCTCCTTCTTGCCTTGGTGCCATAGTCTACTCTCCTCTCCTGTCACATTCCTTCCTCTCCAGCCTTTACCTTTCCCACTCACCTGGCTTCACCTATCACTTTCTAGCTTGTCTTCCTTCTTCTCCTCTCACCTTTTTATTCTGGAATCTTCCCCTTACTTTCCAGTCCTAAAGAAGAGTCTTGGGCTGAAACATCGACTGTTTATTCATTTCCATAGATACTGCCTGACCTGCTGAGTTCCTCCAGCAATCTTTATGTGTCCCATCATCCCTATACCCACTGATTTATATCTCGTATTGCCTCAGTTTTTGCCCTCACCATTATTTTCAAATTGCTCCATTGCTTCCTACTCTTTTAATTTGCAGCTTCCTCCAATTGTCAGGAAATGTAGTGCAGGCTTGACCCAAATGCAAAGCAACAGAAACGATTTAGCAGTGAGCGATCATTTTAATAATGAACTGCAAAGTAACAAGCCATGAGAGGCCACAAAACATAAGAGAATGGATACTTGACCCAAGGCAACCAGATAACTGAAGGCTTGGAGCAACTGGTTGAGGCTGTCTGGTTCGATGAGTGAACAAGGACTGTGTATGAGAGCTGGGTTTAAATAGCTGCAGGTGATGAGTTGGAAATGAGAGGCACGTGGATCCTGTTAGCTGGGTAGAGACTGGGAGGTCCTGCATGTCCGACATGATAGGACCACACCCACCCCATGGCCAGAACCCAACAGCCCAGAACAAAGCAAATGGGTCTGGTGGACCTCCTCAATGAGCAATGGATCCAAGATGAAACTGGATATCACCCAAGATCTCTCCTCCAAGCCATACTTAGTTTTTAGTTTTGTAACTAAAACTAATATAATTAGTTTTGCTACAATAAGTGTATGGGACACTGGAAAAATGTTGAATTTCCCCTTGGGGATGAATAAAGTATCTATCTATCTATCTATCTACTCATCCCATTTGACCAAGTACTATACACCCCATCCATGACTGTGTGAATCCATTAACTGGTGAACTGTGTACACTGCAAACTCGAGGAAATCTGCAGATGTTGGAAATTCAAACAACACACACAAAATGCTGGTGGAACACAGCAGGCCAGGCAGCACTGTCAACATTTCATGCCAAGACCCTTCGTCAGGTCTACCTTTCAAATCTCTTAGCATCTTTCCTTTCAGTTAGACTGATGAAGGCTCTCGGCCCGAAACATCGACAGTCTTCTCCTTATAGATGCTGCCTGGCCTGCTGCGTTCCACCAGCATTTTGTGTGAACTGTGTACACTGGATCACTTTCTGTCATTCTAGTTTCCAGAGGTGCAGGATCAGGTGTGTCCAATGGTCCATGGACGATGGGCAGAACATGTGGAATGCAGCTGTGAGCCTGAGCAATGTGGCAGCTGGAGATGGTAAGTGACTGGATTGATATGATGAGTGATCTTGAAGGGGAGAATGAACCAGGGAGAAAGCTTGCAGCAGTCAGTGAGCAGAGGACAGCCAGACACAGTCCCCAGGCCAGAGTAGGCTAGTTGGGCACTGCCAGTGTTTGGCTTAGTGATAGTAGGTGTGGCTGCAAGCTAGGGTTCCGTGTCTACTTTCAAGCATCTGGCAGCAGCAAACCAGGGCCCTGGTGGATGGGGCTTCTAATGTTGGCTCCACCATGAGGAACAATGGGGGTTGGTAGCCATGAAGCACTTCAAAGGGTGACATACCCGTGGCACAAGAGGTGTGTAGATTGTGGAAGTGTTCGGCCCAGAGCAGATATTTCTTCTATGTGGAAGCTGGGGGTGGTGAAACAGAGCAGAGACTTCTGTACTTGCTGATTGGATCTTTCTGACTGTCCGTCAGTCGGCAGATGATAGCCAGAGGACAAACTGACCGATGTGCAGAGGAGGGATTAGAAGGCTAGCCAGAAGTGTGAGAGGGATTGAGGGCCCCAGACCGACACAATGCCCTGAGGGAGACCATGAAAGTAAACTACATGTTGGAGAACAGGTCTGCCATCTCAGCAAATGATGAAGTTTGGAGAGGGCAGAGAGGAGGCCTGGCTTGGAGAACCAGTCCAACACTGTCGTGATCACCATGGCCACATCGGAAGGTGACAAAACCCCTGATGAAGTAAGACCACTGGAGTTGGGGGACCTGTAGATGCCACAGGGGCCTTGAGAGCCACTTGTAAAAAGAAATTGACTGGGCACTTTGAGGGCAGGCAGCAATGAAGTGGTGTACACCTGTGATCAGGGTGGGCCACCAGAACTGGTGTGGCAGAAAACCTGCTTGGCCGAAGAGGGGTGAGGAGTGGCCCCACTGGAGTGCCTCAGAACACATGGCACCTGGTACTTACATGCAGTTGTCAGGTGTGTTGGCCTAGCGGAGCTGGTTCTCAAGATTCCCCATGATCAAGGCAAGGATCTGCATTAACTGAATGATGGGCTGAGGGTCGATCTCCGTTTCATCTGGGTCAAACTGTTGAGAAAGGGCATCTGCCTTATTGTTCTTGGAGCAGGCTCGGTAGGAGAAGGTGAAGTTGCATTGCTCAAAGAAGAGGGTCCAGCGAGCCTGACGTGGATGGAATTGGTGGGTCTGTTGTGTGGATATGAGGTTCTGATGGTCACCAGATCAGGAAGGGTTCAGTGTACTCCATCAGCCAATGTCTCTATTCCTCCAAGGCCCATTTAATGGCAAGTAGCTCCTTGTCTCCTACTCCATAAAGGCACTGTGCATAGCTGAACTTGCTTGAGGAGAAGGCATGAGAGTGTTCAGTCCTCACTGAAAGAGGATGGCCCCAGCACCCTCGTCTGTGGGTCCACCTCTACCACAAAAGGTCTGGAGGGGTTCAGATGATGCAAAATGAGAGTGGTGACGAAGAGTCCCTTGAATTCCTTAAAAGTGTGGGCCGTGGCAGCAGATCCACAACCTTTGGACTCGCTTTCAGGGATTCTTCACCTCATGATCTCAATTATTATTGCTTGCTTGCTTGCTTATTTATTTATTTATTTATTTACTTACTTACTTTCTCTTTGCGATTACACAATTTGTTCTCTTTTGGTATTTGTCTTAATGAGTGCAATCTTCCATTGATTCTATTGTGTTACTTTGTATTTACTGTGAATGGTCACGAGAAAACAAATCTCAGGGTCGTATATAGTGACATATATGTACTTTGATAATAAATTCACTTTGAACTTTGAACTTTTTGTGGAGTCCCTGAAAGTAAGTATGTAGTTGTGGAATCAGTTGAGGGGAAGTTATCAACGCCATCTCAGAAGCCTGGTGGTTTTAAGGTAATAACTGCTCCTGAACATGTTGATGTGGGACCTGAGGCTTTTGTACTTCCTTCCTGATGGAAGAAGCAAGAAGAGTGCATGGCGTGGATGGTGTTGGCAGAGCTAAGGTCTTTGAAGGTGGATGCTGCTTTTATGTGGCAACACTCTATGTAACTATGCTCAATGGCGGGAAGGCTTTGCCTGTATCTACCACTTATTTTCTATAGGCAGTAGTATTTCCATACCAGGTCATGCTGCAACCAGTTGGGATGCTTTCCACTGTCCATCTACAGAAGTTTGTCAAAGTTTTTGATGACATGCCAAATCTATACACACTTCTAAGAAAGTAGAAGTGCTGTTGTGTCTTATTTGTGATGGTATTTATGTGCTGTCCCCAGCACAGATTCTCTGAATACATAACACCAAGGAATTTAAAATTACTAACTTTCTCCATCTCTGAATCCCGTAAGAAAACTGGCACATGTCCTCTACCTTCTTCTTTCTATAACGTATAATCAGCCCTTTGGGTTTTGCTGACATTGAATGAGAGGATGGTGTTGTGGCACCACTCAACCAGACTTACAGTTTTCCTCCTATTGTACATGCTAATTCATTATTACCTTTGATGTAACCAGCAGCAGTGTCATTAAATATAACATTGAATCTGTACTTAACCTACAATGATAGGTATAAATTGAGAAAAGCAGGGCCTATGCAGGCAGCCTTATGGTGCGCCTGTGCTGGTGGAGTTTGTTCTGGCCACCCATCTGACCCAGAGTGGTTATACAAGGCACTAATACTGCTCTAGTCCAGAATGCTGGCCGCCAGCAAGTTCTTCATCAGCTAATTGTGGGACAACAGCATATCACAATGACAAGCTTGGGCATTCAGCCACAGAGCTGAAGCTGCTCCAGCTCTGTTACCAAGATCCAAATGAAAACAGCTGTCCAGTGTTTCAAGATTGCCAAATGGAAATTTCCAAACAGTTTTTCCAAAACATCAAATAGCTTAGATTTTGGGATAGATTCTAAGCTCCAGTTTTAAATTATAAAGAGGCTTTCTCACGATCTTTAAAAAGATCACATGTAAAAAGATCTGGTTGGTCTTCCCCAGCCAGAGACCCCAGACAGAAGAAGCATGAGATCCACAATCTGCTGAGGCCCAGATCAGTGGTGTTCGGGTCTGGTGACCAAGTAAAATGAAAGAGGTCCAGCTTCAACCTCCAGAAAGCCATTTCACATGCAAAATGAGAATTCTGGACCAAACTTGAATCACTGAAGGATGCTTGACAGTCGTGGGTGGGGTTTGAATGCTATCACCTCTTACAAAGTGAAGACAAGTGACATAGGTGACAACAACCTTCCACTCCCAGATGAGCTCAATGCCTTTTATGCTCACTTTGACAGTCAATATATGGAGGTACCTTCATGAACTCCCACAGTCCCCAGTAACCCTGTGATTTCAGTCTCTGAGGCCGATGTGAGAGCATCTTCAGGAGGGTGAACGCATGGAAAGCATCCGGCCCAGACGGGGTACTTGGCCAAGCACTAAAGACCTGTGCTGATGAATTAGCTGGATTCTTCACCAAAGTCCTTAACCTCTCGCTTCAGACAGTTTGTGGTACCCACCTGCTTCAGGCAGGCTTCTGTTATACCAGTGCCTAAGAAGAACATGGTAACCTGCCTCAATGACTATGGCCCAGTTGCCCTTATATCCACTGCGATGGAAGTGCTTTGAGAGGTTGGTGATGGTATAAGTACCATTATAAAGAAAGCACAGCCACTCCTCTACTTTCTTATACATTTGTGGAGATATGCATGACATCTAAAACACTGATAAATTTCTATAGAAGTGCTCTGGAGAGTATATTGACTGGTTGCATCACAGCCTAGTATGGAAACACCAGTGTGCTTGTATGGAAAATCCTACAAAAAGATATGGATGCTGCTCAGTCCATCAGAGGCAAAGCCCTCCCCAGCACTGAGCACATCTACATGGAGTGCTGTCAGAGGAACACAGCTTTTAACTACAAGGACCCCCACCATCCAGGCCATGCTCTCTCCTCAATGCTGCCGTTAGAAGGAGGTGCGAGAGCTTCAAGACCTACACCACCAGGCTCACAAATAGTTACTACCCCTCAACTATCAGGCTCTTGAACCAGAGGGAGCTAACTTCACTCAACTTCACTTACTCCATTACTAATTGTTCCTACTACCCATGGACTCACATTCAAGGACTTTGCACGTCATGTTCTTGATATTTATTGCTTATTTATTTATTAGTATTATTATTTTCTTGTTTTGTATTTGAACAGTTTGTTGTCTTTTGCACATTGGTGTTTGCCCGTCTTGATGAGTGCGGTCTTTCATTGTTTTGATTTCTTTGCATTTACTGCAAATGCCCGCAAGAATATGAAAGTCTGAGTTCCATATGGTGACATATATGTACTTTGACAAAATGTAAATTTACTTTGAACTTTGAAATAATTTAAATTGCTTCACAAATAAAACATTAAACACATGTAACTTTCAAAAGAGAACATTATGATTCACATTTGGACCTATTTAGATTACACTATTCCTAATATTGCTCAAGAACATTTCTACCTATCATAATTTATTTAAGATTGGAATTCTCTTTATGTCTAGTATTGTGGGCACTTTAAACTAATTGCTTCATCAACACATCATAAACTTTTATAATCCTTTCAGCAAATTATTTGGTGATATAAAAAGTTTGGAAGCATTGCCTCATCTACCTAATTACACTGCAGAAACACAACCCCTAATGGGCATATCGTGATCAAAACCTTTTAGTTACACACACAATGTTTTATGGCCTAGATGAGATTCTGCATCACTGACTGTAACTGTTCTAAGCTGACAGATGAAGGCTGATATATGCCTGGAAGAGACTTAAGAATTATACATAGAGATGATGCAGAAAAATAATTTAGCTGCTACCTGAGAGCATTTCCTTCAGAATTACTTGTTTAAAATACTAAAGTGCTTATGTGCATTCGACATATATCTCAGTCAGGTTTTCAATTTAATTGTGTTATTAAAGCATAGGATTATCATGAGAGGCAGATTCATTAGGGGCATTTAAGGAACTCTTAGACAGGCACATGGATGATTAAAAAATAGAGGACTATATAGGAGGGAAAGGTCAGTTTAATTGTAGAGTATATTAAAAGTTCATTGGCTGAAGGGCCTGTATGGTGCTAGGTTTAATATGGAAATACCAGTCAGTACTATATAGCAAACCATAGAACTGTCATGATAATATGTTATGCAGCAAGTCACAATTTCAGAGTTCCAGGGACCAAGGTTCTCATCTTGGGTGTTGTCTGTCAGGAGTTTGGATCCAAATCAGAATCAGGTTTAATATCACCGGCATATGTCATAACATTTGTTGACTTTGTGGCAGCAGTACCAATACAATACATAATAATAGAAAAAAAACAAATATACATTCATTGTATAAATTATCAATTTATACAACTCTGAAATTCTTCTTCTCCAGATAGCCACAAAACTAAGAAATAAAAGAATGACAGCACAGTCAGCAACCCCTAAATCCCCCCTCCCCCACAGAAAAAATCATACAAAAACAGAACAGGCACACTGACCCCCAATCTCCCCCTCCCCTTCACACAAAAAAATGAGAAAAATGAGAAATGGTTTTGTGCTGACGATACAACCATTGTTGGTAGAATCTCAGGTGGTGACGAGAGGGCGTACAGGAGTGAGATATGCCAACTAGTGGAGTGGTGCCGCAGCAGCAACCTGGCATTCAATGTCAGTAAGATGAAAGAACTGATTGTGGACTTCAGGAAGGGTAAGACGAAGGGACACATACCAATCCTCATAGAGGGATCAGAAGTGGAGAAAATGAGCAGCTTCAAGTTCCTTGGTGTCAAGATCTCTGAGGATCTAACCTGGTCCCAACATATCAATGTATTTATAAAGAAGGCAAGACAATCCAACCTTGGGCACTAGCCTACAAAGTACCAAGGACATCTTCAGGGAGCAGTGTCTCAGAAAGGCAGCGTCCATTATTAAGGACCTCCAGCACCCAGGGCATGCCCTTTTCTCACTGTTACCATCAGGTAGGAGACACAGAAGCCTGAAGGCACACACTCAGTGATTCAGGAACAGCTTCTTCCCCTCTGCCATCTGATTCCTAAATGGACATTGAATCTTCGGACACTACCTCAATTCTTCTTAATATACAGTATCTGCATTTTTTAAAATCTATTCAATATACGTAATTGATTTATTTGCTTCTTTATTATTATTTTTAGATTTTTTCTCTCTGCTAGATTATGTATTGTTTTGAACTGCTGCTGCTAAGTCAACAAATTTCATGTCACATGGCAGTGATAATAAACCTGATTCTGATTCTGAAAAACACCGAATATAAAAAACTATAAGACTGAGAAGAAGTCCATAGTGCAAGCCCAGATTCAAACCTGGGTAACATTCTTCGGGCACAATGGCAGGCTACACAGGCTTCCCCCTCTGGCAGCAGAGCAATCCTACCAGTGGTCAAAAGGCAGGAAGCCGGCGCTCATCTTTTGCATTGCCTCCATGTTTCTATCTCCCTCATTGCTTTAATCAGCAAACAATGGAAGCTTTAATCCATGAAATAGAGTCGAAAAATGGCTTGCACCCTGTCCTGCAGTCTTCTCACCATGAGGATAGCACACACTACTCCTCTTGGAGACTGCAGAACACTGAAACACCCAGACAATCTTTAAACTGGAAATTACAGGTTCCAGCAGTTCCAGAATCACGTTGAAGACAAAAAATAAATGTTAAAGACATAAAAGAAGTATAATATATGGTTTCAATATCTATCCAGAAGATGCCAACCTTGGGAGCATTGTACGCAGACGCTACGTTGACCAAAACATGGCCAAGACTATATTAAATAGTTAAAAAGTAGTTATATTAAAACGTAGTACAAAAATGGAAAGAGAAAAGTAATGAAGTAGTGTTCATGGGTTCAATATCCATTCAGAAATTGGATTGCAAAGAGGAAGAAGTTGTTCTTGAATCATTGAGTGTGTGCCTTCAGGCTTCTGTACCTCCTTCCTGATGGTAACAGTGAGAACAAGGCATGGCCTGGGTGATGTGGGTCCTTAATGATGGATGCCACTTTATTGAGGCATCACTCCTTCAAGATGTCCTGGATATTTTCCCTATGGTTATTTGAAATTCACTGGGTGCTCCAGTTTTCTCCCAGACATATTGAAGTAACCTCTTAGTATCCAAAAGATTTAAAGGAAAATTGATAGGAAGCTGAGAGAGAAGATTAAGTGATTGGGTGAGATGGGCATGGATCCACAACCAACAGTAGCATGTGTAGAGAGTAGAATGATTTGAATTCAAACAATATAGAGATGCAAACTGATGCAGACCTAACACCCAGCATTCATGCAGAAACTGACTTTAAATGCTGATAACAGGATTGTATGTAGATTATGTACCAGAAGGCCCATCCAAAGGGAGTGGACTGATAAAGTGGGGAAGAGGACCTGTTACTGGCCAAATCAAAGGTGGTGATGAACTGCCATATAGGTGGGAGACTGACAATTTGGTTAAACGATGCCACAACAACAACCTCTCACTCAACGTCAGCAAAACCAAAGAACTGATCATTGACTGCAGGGGTAAGAAACAATGTGTTCACGGGCCAGTGCTCATTAGGGGATCAGAGATGGAGAGGTTACTATAAATTCCTTTGCTTTATCACGTAAGAGGATTTGTCCTAGGATCTGCAGGTCACTGCCATTTCAAGGGCACAACAGCAACTCTAATTTCTTAGAAGTTTGCTCAGATTTGGCATGTCATCTAAGACTTTGAAAACTTCTATAGATGCACATCGGAGAGTATCCTGACTGGTTGATTCATGACCTGATATGGAAACACCAATTCCCAAAACAAAAAAGCTAACAAAAAGTGGTGAATACAGCCCAGTCCATCACAGTTAAAGCAATCCCCACCATTACTCCCATCCACAAGGAGTGCTATCACAGGAAAGCCGCATCCATCATCATGGACCACCACTATCTAAGCCAGTGATTCCCCACAGGGGTGGTACATGTCCTAAGCGGGCATTAGGGGAAATAGAAGTCCTTAGGGGCATTCAAAATTCTTGGTGGGGATAAATGGCACCCCAGTTTGAGGCACAAACCCTGACCGACTGTTAGTGTAGCAGGCACTTCCAATAATTAAAGGTTGAGGCACTGGAACACAGGAAGAGCCGTAGCTCTGGTGACAGTGAACACTCATGGTCACAACATGGCTGAGACTCAGCAATCTCATCCAGCCTTAATAAGCGAACAGACATTATTGGGGATGCTTAAATTAGCAACCAATGTGTCCAACAGTTCCCCTTGACTCACGTCACAGAATGAGCTCATACAATTTAACAGTCATTAAATCAAGTACATCCTCTCAACTTTCTCTACAGATCTACAGAATACTGGTCATGCATTGATACAGTGCTAGCCAGAACCAAATGGTGGAATAGAGCCAATCGGTGAACCTGCTGACCCTGAGGATTCCTCCTGAAGTGTTCAAAGTGGCCTTAGGTTCATTTGTGCGGTCAAGAACCATCTTTGGGGATTATGCGATCTTATCTGATTGGTTAATTGCACTAACTGGAATAGTATAAAGTTAGATTCCTGTCTAACATTCAGATTGCAATCTGAATCTTTGTCAACATAATTTTCGCTGTTGTGATCATCTTCATCCTCAACTTGCCATTCCGCTACCATCGTTCCATTCTTGTCAAATCGCTGCCATTGTCAACATCCAATAGGCAATGCCAGTTTGTCTTAATTTTTAATTTTAATTTAGCCCCATTAATGTTGGATAAATATGTACAGCATGATCACTATGAACCTGAAGGTGGTGAAGCTTGAAGTTTAATCCTGATAACAAAGAGAAACTACAGAAAGTGTATCAATACAATATTACGTACCAAGAATATGATTTTACTCTGTTCCATCAGATCAGCGATGCTCCACGTGTCTTATTTGTAATACTGTGCTGTTTAACTAAACCACAAAAACATCAAGATTGCAGGAACACTTCTGTTAAAGACACCCTGAAAAGATTACTTATGGTATTACTCAGTTCCAGAAGATGAAAGAAGCATTTGATAAGCATTGCACACTTGAATCATTTGCCAAGAAAGCTAAAAAATTACCTTGATAGTAGTCTCATTGCTTCTGATAACATTTCCAAAATGATAACAAAGTGTGGAAAATCTCATACAATTGGGGAAATATTAATAATGCCCACTGTATCAGATACTCACCACTGTTTCAAATCACTAATATTTTAAAATCAATTCCTCTGAGTAATAATTCTGTAGCTCATTGCACTGACGAAATGAAAACATTGAGTATCAACTATGCACAGAGCTACAAAAGAACAGAATTTGGGATACAACTGCTTGAGCCAATTGTGTGAGACAACAAAGCACGCTAATGGCATATGTACAGTTTATCAAAAATGGAAAAGTTTATGAAGAGATTCTCTTTTGTAAAAAGTTAAAAACAAATATCAATGGAGAATGAATCTACTACAGGTTCAAAATGTATATTCAGGATAAAAGTACTCCAATTAAGAAAATAATTTCTTGTGCAACAGATGGAGCACCATATATAACAGATCGCCATGCTGGTTTAGTGGCATTTATGAAAAAAGAAATTCCAAGTCAGCTTGCAATCGATTGTGTAATTCATCATCAACAACTTGCAGCCAAAAACCTCAGCCAGTGACATTTTTCAAACATGTCTCTTGTAGTATCTGCTATCAACAAAATTGAAGCTCAACCATTAAATAGCAGAATATTTCGCCAGTTACGCCATGATAACGGTGAAGACTTTAAACGCCTGCTTCTTCATATTGAAGTGCATTGGCTGTCAAGAGGCTGCTGTTTCAAAACATTCTTTGATCTTTTTGACACTGTGGTTGAATTTTTGCTCAAAGTCGACAAGAGCTTGGGAAACAAGATTGAACTTCTGCGTGGAGATGTGGCATACCTAGCTGATCTGTATGACAAAATGAACATTCTAAATATGAAACTGCAGGGTGAAAATTTCAATTTGATCCAGGCAAAAAGTGCTGTGTCCACTTTTATCAGAAAATTGGAAGTTTATAAGCAAAACATTGGGAGAAGAATGTTCTTACAGTTTCCCTACATGGGAAGTATGGCATTCTCTTTCACAGATGGTGATTTGCAAGAGTGCTGCTTACACCTGGAGTCACTGAAGAAGGATTTTCCAAATTGATTTAAGGATCTGAAAGATTTGAAAATTCCAGACTGGGTAATTAACCCATTTCTGTGCAAGGTAGAAGATCCGGAAGAAAGTTTGCAATAAGAAATTATCGAAATTCAGAATAATGAAGAAACAAAAATGCATTAAAAAATGTTGGCTTTTGTGGTATGTGGCTACACTGGCATATGAAGTTTCCTGGTCTTTAGAGAAGAGCCAAACTGCTCTTCATTGCATTTCCATCCTCCTACTTTGTTGGAAGTGCGGTGAACCACATACTCACAAAACATGGAAACCACTTGGACATTGTTATGCATGGGGACTTAAGGCTTTTGTGGTCACAACTTGAACCAGATATTTCAACTCTTGCTAAAAACCATCAAGCTCAAGGATCACCCAGATATCAAAGCTGCTATGCAATGTATAGGTACTGTGTAAACTAGGTTTGAGGACAAATAAAACTTGAAGCAGGATCATTTTTTTCATGTTTGTATATGGTAGATATGTTTTTACACTATGAGGGCTCCAGAAAATATATATTGTGCCTAAGAGGGACATTGGCAAGTATGAAAGTGCTAAAAAAAGGTTGAATAACACTGATCTAGGACAGGCTCTCTTTTCACTGCTGCCTTGGGTCCCACACCACCAGGTAAGGAACAGATATTACTATTCAACCATCAGGTTTCTGAACGATTGTGGATAATTTCACTCACGTCAACAATGGACTGATTCCACAGCCTATGGTCTCACTTTCAGGAATCTACAACTCATGCTCTCAGTATTATTTATTATTAGTAGTATTTACATACTTTGGCTTTTTTTATTCTATTGTATTTCTTTGTTCTACTGTGAATGCCTGCCAGAAGATGAATCTCAATGTAGTGTATGAACATATTCTGTACATTCATTGATAATAAATATACTTTGAATTATTTGTGAGAAATCTCTGTTCACAGTTGAAAAGGTAAAAATGCTTGACAGGCTGCTGTTCCTAATGTAGGAAGGTTGTAGAAGAATTGGGGGGGAGGTGAAATGTGGGGAGAGATGATGGGAATGAAACAGGAGAAATTGAGTTAAATTAGGATTAATGAAAATAGGTACAGAAGCTTAGGCTAAAGGGATTGTTTTCACGTTGAAAGATTTTATGATGTTATGCATCTATGCACAATGATGCTCTGTGATTTTAGTTCCAGCAATGGCTACTCTGCTAACGACCATCACTGTCTCCTCTTAGGAGCTTGGACAATGCTAATGAGGCTGTGCTTTACCACAGAGCCTCTTTCCCTGCATCGACATGCCTTGTTGTCCTGCTGAGAGGTATGCACCAGTGAGTCTCAACAAAGTGTTTGCAACATTCATGGTAAGAAGTGCAAGCTGAGCATCAGGGTGAGCCTTGAGGAGTGGTCAATATATAAGACCATAAGACAAAGGAGCAGAAGTCGGCCATTCGGCCCATCGAGCCTGCTCTGCCATTTTATCATGAACTGATCCATTCTCCCATTTAGTGCCACTCCCCCACCTTCTCACCATAACCTTTGATGCCCGGGCTACTCAGATACCTATCAATCTCTGTCTTAAATACACCCAATGACTTGACTTCCGCTGCCACCCGTGGCAACAAATTCCACAGATTCACCACCCTCTGGCTAAAAAAAATTCTTCACATCTCTGTTCTGAATGAGCGCCCTTCAATCCTTAAGTCATGTCCTCGCGTACTAGACTCCCCCACCATGGGAAACAACTTTGCCACATCCACTCTGTCCATGCCTTTCAACATTCAAAATGTTTCTATGAGGTCCCCCCTCATTCTTCTAAACTCTAAGGAGTACAGTCCAAGAGCAGTCAAACGTTCCTCATATGTTAACCCTCTCATTCCCGGAATCATTCTAGTGAATCTTCTCTGAACCCCCTCCAATGTCAGCACATCCTTTCTTAAATAAGGAGCCCAAAACTGCACACAGTTTTCCAAGTGAGGTCTTACCAGTGCCTTATAGAGCCTCAACATCACATCCCTGCTCCTATACTCTATTCCTCTAGAGATGAATGCCAACATTGCATTCACCTTCTTCACCACCGACTCAACCTGGAGGTTAACCTTAAGGGTATCCTGCACGAGGACACCCAAGTCCTGTTGCATCTCAGAAATTTGAATTCTCTCCCCATTTAAATAATAGCCTGCCCGTTTATTTTTGCTACCAAAGTGCATGACCGTATACTTTCCGATATTGTAATTCATTTGCCACTTCTTTGCCCATTCCCCCAATCTATCCAAGTCTCTCTGCAGACTCTCTGTTTCCTCAGCACTACTGGCCCCCTCACCTATCTTTGTATCATCAGCAAACTTAGCCACAAAGCCATCTATTCTATAATCCAAATTGTTGATATACAACGTAAAAAGAAGCAGACCCAACACGGACCCTTGTGGAACACCACTGGTAACCATCAGCCAACCAGAATGGGATCCCTTTATTCCCACTTTGAGTTTCCTGCCAATCAGCCAATGCTTTATCCACGTATATAACATTCCCGTAGTTCCATGAGCTCTTATCTTGTTTAGCAGCCTCATGTGTAGCACCTTGTCAAAGGCCTTCTGAAAATCCAAATACTCAACGTCCACTGCATCTCCCTTGTCTAGCCTACTTGTAATTTTCTCAAAAAATTGCAGTAGGTTTGTCAGGCAGGATTTTCCTTTAAGGAAACCATGCTGAGTTCTGTCTATGTGTGATTGTTGGCCAACAGGAAGGTTTCTGCCTGATTGACCTTGGTGGTTGGCAGTTCATTCAGCCTCTTTGAAGGTGTAGCTGGTGAGACATGGAACTTGAAGGTACGTTCACTGTCCTTAATCAGGGTTTGAGATCCAAATTCTCAGAAGCTGATCTCTGACAGTTGTCCCCTTTTAATACTGTCCAATGTAAGGAAGCAAGTTTACTTGTACAACACTTTTCAAACATAACGGCAGTTCAAAATGCTTTACACAGAACAAGATATAAAAATCAAACATCAAGTTTCAGACAATATATACAAGAATAAAATCACACAAAAATAGATATGATAAAGAGAAGTTACAATGCAGGAGATTCTAATTCAAAGCCACAGCAAAAAGAAAGTTTTAAGTCTCAGTTTAAAAGAACTTAAAGTTGGGGCAGACTTCAGATCTTCTGGAAGGTTATTCCAGATATGTAGAACATAGTAACTGAAAGCTACCTCACCATGTTTAGTTTTGACCCTGGTGACAGTAAGCAAGCTGGCCCCGGATGACCTGAGAGCTTGGCAAGGTTCATAATGCAGCAAGAGATCAGAGATGTACTTTGGCCCTAGACCATTCAGTACTTTATAATCCGGTAGTAATATTTTAAACTCAGTTCTCTAAGGAACAGGAAGTCAATGTAGTGATCTGAAAACTGGAGCGATATGTTCTACTTTTTTGGTCTTAGTGAGGACTCTGGCAGCAGCGTTCTGAATGAGCTGCAGCTGTCTGAGGGATCTTTTAACAGAGACCTAGGAAAATGTCATCTGGGGTCTTTTGGAAAAAGAACACCTTTCTTACTTTACCACCATTGTACCTTTAGAAAAAAGTGGAGCCAATATCTTCCATGATGTGCCTTTCTTCAATGTCCCTCAAGTCAGAAGTTCCAGAACACCTGCCAAAGTCTTCTACAGTGCATCTCCAGTTTAAGATGTACAGGTTTATTTTATATGGCATCAACAACTAATGACACTGACTCCTCACTAAGACAATGACCTGAACAAATGTCACATATAGCACATCCTCACAAAGATATTATGTAAATAAATCAGCACAATGAATCTGCTTGCATCAGAGCAGCAGACAGGGGCTCATTTAGTGTTACACTCAACTTCAACCTCTAAAAATAATATAGAATATAAGTAATATCTGGAAGATCATAGTTCAAAGATGGAAATGCGCTGTCAACACTGTCTGTAAATACAAGCAGAGTAGAAGATAATATACACTCCCAATGCTTCAGCCTGAAACATCATCTGTTTATTCCTCTCCATAGATGTTGCTGGGCTTGCTGATCTTCTCGAGGATTTTGTGTGTGATGTTCAAGATTTCCAGCATCTGAAGAATCTCTTGTGCTTGCAATATCCATTTACTAGGTTCTCCATCTATTTGAAGAGGAACAATATGAAACCTTTTTGATCTATTAGCTCCTGTAGCACCCAGTGGAAGTCGCTATTCTGAATCTACAACATTAAGCAGAAGTTGCTTCCCCTGTAGTGCTTCAGATGTACAGAGCTAATGGGTTTATTACAGGCTCTGAGCATCAGCACAATTTCAAGTCAACATGCATGGCATAGAATATACAGTAACAACCAGTGGCCGATTACAGGGTTGCTGAGCCAAGAGCACTGGTCATCTCTCATCAACTTGCCACACCTCAAGCTAGTTTTCATCCACCCATATCTGATCATCTGCCTTCCAAGGTTTTGAAAGTAAAGGCAATGAGAATGTGGACTCATTGGTTGACAACTTCCAATATAATATATAGTGTGGTTTCAACAAAATGGAAGGTAGCAAATAAAACTCATTTAAAAGGGAAATTACAGACCACAGTGAAATAAGTGCTTGGATCTATTATTAAGTACGTGTTAACAGTGCACTTAGAAAATTAGATTGGGCAGAGAATTGTGTTTGTCAAGAGAAGCTGGTAGTGTGAACTTTCACGAGGCCTTCAATAACACACTGCACAAGAAAAACTTTAAACAATATTATAGCCTACTACATGGAAAGGGAGGCAAACTATTGATGTGGGTTGGTTAAAGCACAGAAACAGAGAACTGGAAGAAATGAACAGTTTTTGTTGTGCCGCAGATTTTGGAGTTGGGGCTGTAGAGATTCACAGCCTTTTATCAATGATTTGGTTGTGGGAACCTAGTGCTATATATTCAGATTTGCTGATGAAACTAATCTGTTCAGAGTGTGCATTAAATAATGATGTGCAAAGCATCTTCAGGGGGCATAGAGATGCAAAGTTATGGCAAAAAGTACAAAATGTGGAAAAATGTGTGATCGTCCAACTTAAAGGAGTATTATCAAATTAATATTCTGGTATCAAGCATTGAGGAGGGCAGATGATAAATTGCATGAGGATATCAGTAGGATTGCATGACCTGGTGAAACTACACCCAGAACATGGATTGAAAGTTTAGCAGTTTGATTCCAGGCATATACTTAGGAGGTATATGTGGCAGGGTTGCTGTTTGAGAAGAAGGTTAAGGAGAATATGCACGTAGCTCTCCACATTCAAATGCAGTAACCCCATGTTTCCATTCACATCTTTTACAACTTACCTTCCCCAACCCACTCACCTGTCACCCACTCACCTGGATATCTTTGTCCTGTGATAAGAAAAGGGAGCTCTGAGGAGAGACACACACAGTTACAGGAAGAACATGCCAACTTCACAAAGACAGCACCCACATTCAGGATTGAATGAAGCTCCCTGGAACTGTCAGACAGCAGGACTATCTGCGGATTAACTCTGCCACCCTATCTTGTGCAGCTTGACAGGAGACACTTAGAAATAATGTTTCCCTGAACTTGGGATGGCTTATTCCAGGCAAACACAATCACAAAGGAAGGACTCAGTTATTCAGGACCAATTTAACTGTATAACCATATAACAATTACAGCATGGAAACAGGCCATCTCAGTCCTTCTAGTCCGTGCCGAACGCTTACCCTCACCTAGTCCCACCGATCCGCACTCAGCCCATAACCCTCCATTCCTTTCCTGTCCATATACCTACCTAATTTTACTTTAAATGACCATACCGAACCTGCCTCTACCACTTCTACTGGAAGCTCGTTCCACACAGCTACCACTCTCTGAGTAAAGAAATTCCCCCTCGTGTTACCCCTAAACTTTTGTCCCCTAACTCTCAACTCATGTCCTCTTGTTTGAATCTCCCCTACTCTCAATGGAAAAAGCCTATCCACTTCAACTCTATCTATCCCCCTCATAATTTTAAATACCTCTATCAAGTCCCCCCTCAACCTTCTACACTCCAAAGAATAAAGACCTAACTTGTTCAACCTTTCTCTGTAATGTAGGTGCTGAAATCCAGGTAACATTCTAGAAAATCTCCTCTGTTCTCTCTCTAATTTGTTGACGTCTTTCCTATAATTCAGTGACCAGAACTGTACATAATACTCCAAATTTGGCCTCACCAATGCCTTGTACAATTTTAACATTACATCCCAACTCCGATACTCAATGCTCTGATTTACAAAGGCCAGCAGACCAAAAGCTTTCTTCACCACCCTATCCACATGAGATTCCACCTTCAGGGAACTATGCACCATTATTCCTAGATCACTCTGTTCTACTGCATTCCTCAATGCCCTACCATTTACCATGTATGTCCTATTTTGATTATTCCTACCAAAATGTAGCACCACACACTTCTCAGCATTAAACTCCATCTGCCATCGTTCAGCCCACTCTTCTAACTGGCCTAAATCTCTCTGCAAACTTTGAAAACCGACTTCATTATCCACAATGCCACCTATCTTAGTATCATCTGTATACTTACTAACCCAATTTACCACCCCATCATCCAGATCATTAATGTATATGACAATTTAGTGAGAATCTTTTTCCTGCAGTGTGATGTGTTTCTGAAATTCTCTACATACGAGGCTGAGAAGTATTGCTCACTCAGTTTTTTCAAGCTGGTGGAGGATAGTTTGGATACTAAGAGTGCAAGGGCCATCAAGGATAGGGACTTAGTGGAGGAAAGTGTCAATCAGATAAAAATAAAGTCAGCTGTGATTTTATTGAATGATATAGTGCAGGAGCAAGAGGTCAAATTGTCTCTTCCTGCTCCTCTTTCTTTTTGAAACACAACTTCTACGGTGTCATAAACACGAGAAAGTCTGCAGACATCGGAAATCCAAAGCAACACCCACAAAATGCTGGAGGAGCTCAGCAGGTCAGGCAGCGCTTGTGGAAATGAATAGACAGCCAACATTTCTGGCTGAGACCCTTCTTCAGAACTGAGGAGAAAGGAGGAAGACGCCAGACTGAAAAGTGGGGGTAGAGGAAGGAGGCTAGCTGGAAGGTGATAGGTGAAGCTAAGTGGGTGGGAAAGGTCAAGGGCTGGAGAAGAAGGAATCTGATAGGGAGGAGAGTGGACCACAGGAGAAAGGGATAGAGGAGGGGATCTAGCAGGAATAATAAACAAGTCAGAAGGAGTAAAAGGTCAAAGTGGGTGATAGAGGAAAAGCGGGAGAAGGAAATTAGTTTACCAGAAGGAGTAATTGATATTCATGCCATCAAGTTGGAGGCTACACAGACAGAATATAAGGTGTTGCTCCACCACCCTGAGAGTGCCCTCATCTTAGCACAAGCGGAGACCATAGACCGACATGCCCGAATGGAAATGGGAATTGGATTTAAAATGTTCGGCCACCAGGAAAACCCACTTGTGGCGGATAGTGCGGAGGTGCTCGACGAAGCAGTCCTCCAAATTACAACGGGTCACACCGATGCAGAGGAGCATCAGGAGTACTGGACACAATAGATTCACAGGTGAAGTGTTGCCTCACCTGGACGAACTGCCTGGGGCCCCAAATGGAGGTGAAGGAGGAGATGTATGAGCAGGTGTGGCACTTCAGCCACTTGCAGGGATAAGTGCCAGGAGGGAGATGAGTGGAGAAAGGAATTGCAGAGAAGGCAATCTCTCTGGAAAGCAGTAGGGAGGTAAAGATATGTTTAGTGGTAACATCTCTTTGAAAGTGGTGGAAATTGCGGAGGATGATGTATTGGAAGCAGGAGCTGATGGGGTTGTAGATAAGAACAAGAGGAACTCTATCGCTGCTAAGATGGCAGGAGGACAGAGGAGGGCGGTGGTGGATGGGGATTGCTTGGTGGTGGTGGGTGGGAGTTTTCAATTCTAGATGTACCAAGGGCAGTAGTGTCATGCATGTAGGTGGGCATGAGTAGTGTCATGGGTGTAGGTGGGCATGAGTAGTGTCATGGTGTAGGTGGGCATGAGTAGTGTCACAGATGTAGGTGGGCATGAGTAGTGTCACGGATGTAGGTGGGCATGAGTAGTGTCACAGATGTAGGTGGGCATGTGTAGTGTCACAGATGTAGGTGGGCGTGAGTAGTGTCATGGGTGTAGGTGGGCATGAGTAGTGTCACAGATGTAGGTGGGCATGAGTAGTGTCACGGGTGTAGGTGGGCATGAGTAGTGTCACAGATGTAGGAGGGCATGAGTAGTGTCACGGGTGTATGTGGGCATGAGTAGTTTCATGGGTGTAGGTGGGCATGAGTAGTGTCACAGATGTAGGTGGGCATGTGTAGTGTCACAGATGTAGGTGGGCGTGAGTAGTGTCATGGGTGTACGTGGGCATGAGTAGTGTCACAGATGTAGGTGGGCATGAGTAGTGTCACGGATGTAGGTGGGCATGAGTAGTGTCATGGGTGTAGGTGGGCATGAGTAGTGTCACAGATGTAGGTGGGCGTGAGTAGTGTCATGGGTGTAGGTGGGCATGAGTAGTGTCACGGATGTAGGTGGGCATGAGTAGTTTCACGGGTGTAGGTGGGCATGAGTAGTGTCACAGATGTAGGTGGGCATGTGTAGTGTCACAGATGCAGGTGGGCATGAGTAGTGTCATGGGTGTAGGTGGGCATGAGTAGTGTCACAGATGTAGGTGGGCATGAGTAGTGTCACGGATGTAGGTGGGCATGAGTAGTTTCACGGGTGTAGGTGGGCATGAGTAGTGTCACAGATGTAGGTGGGCATGAGTAGTGTCACGGATGTAGGTGGGCATGAGTAGTGTCACAGATGTAGGTGGGCATGAGTAGTGTCATGCATGTAGGTGGGCATGAGTAGTGTCACGGATGTAGGTGGGCATGAGTAGTGTCACAGATGTAGGTGGGCATGAGTAGTGTCACGGATGTAGGTGGGCATGAGTAGTGTCACAGATGTAGGTGGGCATGAGTAGTGTCACGGATGTAGGTGGGCATGAGTAGTGTCACAGATGTAGGTGGGCGTGAGTAGTGTCATGGGTGTAGGTGGGCATGAGTAGTGTCACAGATGTAGGTGGGCATGAGTAGTGTCACGGGTGTAGGTGGGCATGAGTAGTGTCACAGATGTAGGTGGGCATGAGTAGTGTCACGGATGTAGGTGGGCATGAGTAGTGTCACAGATGTAGGTGGGCATGAGTAGTGTCACGGATGTAGGTGGGCATGAGTAGTGTCACGGATGTAGGTGGGCGTGAGTAGTGTCACGGATGTAGGTGGGCGTGAGTAGTGTCACGGATGTAGGTGGGCATGAGTAGTGTCACAGATGTAGGTGGGCATGAGTAGTGTCACGGATGTAGGTGGGCATGAGTAGTGTCACAGATGTAGGTGGGCGTGAGTAGTGTCATGGGTGTAGGTGGGCATGAGTAGTGTCACAGATGTAGGTGGGCATGAGTAGTGTCACGGATGTAGGTGGGCATGAGTAGTGTCACGGGTGTAGGTGGGCATGAGTAGTGTCACAGATGTAGGTGGGCATGAGTAGTGTCACGGATGTAGGTGGGCATGAGTAGTGTCACAGATGTAGGTGGGCATGAGTAGTGTCATGCATGTAGGTGGGCATGAGTAGTGTCACGGATGTAGGTGGGCATGAGTAGTGTCACAGATGTAGGTGGGCATGAGTAGTGTCACGGATGTAGGTGGGCATGAGTAGTGTCACAGATGTAGGTGGGCATGAGTAGTGTCACGGATGTAGGTGGGCATGAGTAGTGTCACAGATGTAGGTGGGCGTGAGTAGTGTCATGGGTGTAGGTGGGCATGAGTAGTGTCACAGATGTAGGTGGGCATGAGTAGTGTCACGGGTGTAGGTGGGCATGAGTAGTGTCACAGATGTAGGTGGGCATGAGTAGTGTCACGGATGTAGGTGGGCATGAGTAGTGTCACAGATGTAGGTGGGCATGAGTAGTGTCACGGATGTAGGTGGGCATGAGTAGTGTCACGGATGTAGGTGGGCGTGAGTAGTGTCACGGATGTAGCTGGGCGTGAGTAGTGTCACGGGTGTAGGTGGGCATGAGTAGTGTCACGGATGTAGGTGGGCGTGAGTAGTGTCACGGATGTAGGTGGGCGTGAGTAGTGTCACGGATGTAGGTGGGCGTGAGTAGTGTCACGGATGTAGCTGGGCGTGAGTAGTGTCACGGGTGTAGGTGGGCATGAGTAGTGTCACGGATGTAGGTGGGCGTGAGTAGTGTCACAGGTGTAGGTGGGCATGAGTAGTGTCACAGATGTAGGTGGGCATGAGTAGTGTCACGGATGTAGGTGGGCATGAGTAGTGTCACAGATGTAGGTGGGCATGAGTAGTGTCACGGATGTAGGTGGGCATGAGTAGTGTCACGGATGTAGGTGGGCGTGAGTAGTGTCACGGATGTAGGTGGGCGTGAGTAGTGTCACGGATGTAGCTGGGCGTGAGTAGTGTCACGGGTGTAGGTGGGCATGAGTAGTGTCACGGATGTAGGTGGGCGTGAGTAGTGTCACGGGTGTAGGTGGGCATGAGTAGTGTCACGGATGTAGGTGGGCATGAGTAGTGTCACGGATGTAGGTGGGCGTGAGTAGTGTCACGGATGTAGGTGGGCGTGAGTAGTGTCACGGATGTAGCTGGGCGTGAGTAGTGTCACGGGTGTAGGTGGGCGTGAGTAGTGTCACGGATGTAGGTGGGCGTGAGTCGTGTCACGGATGTAGGTGGGCGTGAGTAGTGTCACGGATGTAGGTGGGCGTGAGTAGTGTCACGGATGTAGGTGGGCATGAGTAGTGTCACAGATGTAGGTGGGCATGAGTAGTGTCACGGATGTAGGTGGGCATGAGTAGTGTCACAGATGTAGGTGGGCATGAGTAGTGTCACAGATGTAGGTGGGCGTGAGTAGTGTCATGGGTGTAGGTGGGCATGAGTAGTGTCACAGATGTAGCTGGGCATGAGTAGTGTCACGGGTGTAGGTGGGCATGAGTAGTGTCACAGATGTAGGTGGGCATGAGTAGTGTCACGGATGTAGGTGGGCATGAGTAGTGTCACGGATGTAGGTGGGCATGAGTAGTGTCACAGATGTAGGTGGGCATGAGTAGTGTCACGGATGTAGGTGGGCATGAGTAGTGTCACAGATGTAGGTGGGCGTGAGTAGTGTCATGGGTGTAGGTGGGCATGAGTAGTGTCACAGATGTAGGTGGGCATGAGTAGTGTCACGGGTGTAGGTGGGCATGAGTAGTGTCACAGATGTAGGTGGGCATGAGTAGTGTCACGGATGTAGGTGGGCATGAGTAGTGTCACAGATGTAGGTGGGCATGAGTAGTGTCACGGATGTAGGTGGGCATGAGTAGTGTCACGGATGTAGGTGGGCGTGAGTAGTGTCACGGATGTAGGTGGGCGTGAGTAGTGTCACGGGTGTAGGTGGGCATGAGTAGTGTCACAGATGTAGGTGGGCATGAGTAGTGTCACGGATGTATGTGGGCATGAGTAGTTCCATGGATGTAGGTGGGCATGAGTAGTGTCATGATGTAGTTTGTACTATGCTGATTATTCCAATTTAACTAGTTTAAATTATTTGTTAATTGCTGTGTTGGTACTTAAGGATTCTATAAGAACAATGACAAATTGTCATACTCATTTGTAACAGTATGGTGTTATACTCTCTCCATGTAATTATGGGAACAGACAAGGGGGAAAGTAAGGTGAAAACAAGATGTAGAAATGGCTTGGAACAGGTGAGATAATTAGCATCCTGATTCAACAATGTTGGCATTAGTACTGCTTCGGGCGAGAACTGCAATTGAAACAAAGAACATACATTTCAAAACCACTTAACAGCCTGAGATTATTAATTTTCCACACTATGTTATAAAAAATATATTACTTTTTAAATGAAGATCAGTGAGACTAAAATGAGTGAGACTTGACAGATTTGATACTGTGTTCTTGCAAAATTAAAGTTAATCAGGGAAACCTTCACACCTCAGCATACAGCTTAAAATTTGAAATAACATGTGCATGTATGGAAACAGACTGGAAGAGTATCAGTACCTTGGAATTCTGCAAATGCTCTAATTCAGTGCACAGATGACATGCATTAAAGCAACTTATTGACTAACATACACAAAATGCTGGAGGAACTCAGCAGGCCAGGCAGAATCTATGGAGGAGAATATATAGTCAACATTTTGGGGTGAAACTCTTCATTGGGTCTTGGCCCAAAATGCTGACATTAGGGCGAACGGCTTGTGTTTGTCTTAAAGGTTATTTCTCTCTTCGTAGTATTCCTGACACTCTCAGCTATCCGCCTCGCCTGTACCATCAAAGGCCTCCGCACTTTGGGCCTCTCCAGCGCCCCAGCCAGAAATTGTGCCTCCGGGGCATCCACTTAAAGGGCCTTGCCATCAGGAACTCCGAGAAATCTGGGGGTTCCCATCACTCTTGCCACTTCCCCGAGCCTTATTATCACAGGCTTCGACTGGGTGCACCACACAGTCCCTCGTTCAAATTCAGTCTCCGGCCCAGGGCGGTGCCGCACTTCCTCAAAAGCAGCATGAAACGCTGGATGCACAGCCCGGGCCCCCAAACAGTTCCCACTCGCCCTCTCCTGGCAGGCCCCTGTGAGCCTCCGCACCACAGGGGTGTTGGTCCCCACCAGAATTGAAGCACCCCCACCCCACATCTCAACTGGGTCCGGACAAACCAGCGCTAACATCTGCAAAACTTCAGACACTCCCACGTCAGCTTCTGAAAACTCCAGTTTCACCAACAAATACCTGTCGTACAGATAATCCCTAGCAATGACGCCCCAAGTCTCCAGTGCACGGAATGGGGTCAATGGCAAATGCTTTAAGTACTGGTTGTAAAACGAACGGTACAGTTGCGTGACCCGGTGTCGAGTATGGCTTTCGCAGAGATTCCCTCTATCCATAGCGACACGGTAGAGCGGGGTCCCACTAATCCTTCCAGAATCGCGTCTTTTGATTTCAGGGGTTCCTTGGTACATTGCTGGGAACGTGTTCCCTTAGAGACACCAGGCCATTCCCTCACTGGGTCCCGACACCTCTCCCTTCTTGGATACCCAGGGACTTGCCCGCCTAGGGGCTTCCGGACGCTCACATTCCCTCCGGAAGTGGCCATCCTCCCCGCAGTTGTAGCACACCCCTTGCCTCTCACAGTCTCTCCAGAAGTGCCCCTCTTATAGCACTTATCTGCACTAACACCATATCTGTACCTGCCTCAAAATCAAAGTTCCATGATACAACCTCCACTTTGCCAAAAGTTTTAACCGCTCTCAAACCTCGAAGTTACACTTCATCCGGAACGCTAGTCTCCACCCCCCCTCAACGCGCAGGCATTCCTCTCTGCCACCTTCGCAGCCGCACACCAAGGCCGAAAAGCAGCTGCCGCCATCCCAACCATATCTTATTTAAGCAGAGAGGTCACAGAGCATCCATAGAATTCTATTCCGGATCAGCACCCCTGATATGGTTTAAAATAGTTAATGATAAAAGACAATATGTAAGATGGCAGAATTGGATTAAACTGTTTTTAATTCATTTATAAATTAAAAATCAGCACATTATAATTTACGACTTAATTAATATTAATATTTTTCTTTAATACAAGAACCCCACTTCCACTGCATTTTTCAGTTCATATCTAATACAGTGACAACATGGCACTAAAATCATTATTTTTCATGTTACATACTAGAGCTGGATTTCAGTATTAAATAAAAAATAGCTGTAACAATAATTGAAATAATAGATGTTGTTTATTTTAATATGATTTCTTGAAATTGATCTGATTTCAAAATATTCTCAACAACTGAAAACCAGGGTCACTACAAGGGGTGGTATAACGTCTACTGGAGAGATGACCTTGGGAAAAACGGTCTCAGTAATGGACCTTTGCCAATAAGAACATTACTTCACATCATTAGGTTCGTTCTTGTCATTTAAAGTAAAATTGGATAGGTATATGGACAGGAAAGGAATGGAGGGTTATGGGCTGAGTGCAGGTCAGTGGGACTAGGTGAGAATAAGCGTTCAGCACGGACTAGAAGGGCCGAGATGGCCTGTTTTCGTGCTGTAATTGTTATATGGTTATTATTCCACGTTACAGGACGTGTTGCAGATGCCAGTGAAACATTTTTTTAAAGAGTTTGTGCAAGAGGCCAATATATTATTTTTATAGCTGCCATTTATGGCAACAAGGCAAATTATTTGGGTTTTATTGTTTGCATTGACAGTTATTGAGTAATATTAATCTCAGTATTAGTTATCATCACATTAGCTAGTAAATTGGCCTATTGTGTATGAAACTGCCATTAATTACTTACCTAAAAAAGAACTTTTGCATGAAATCCCCTGAAAGTAATTTTTTATCACAGTATAATTTTTATGCCTACTACTTCCTAAAGTAAAGAAAACAATCTTATTTATTGACACAGCTATGGGAGCCGTTATTTGATGATTATACTGTTTATTTCTATTTACGAGTATTTACCACAGCCTTGCTGTCCCTCACCATAAAGGTTCACATTTTCTAACAGCAGCTCATAGCATTTCATGAATAATGTGATCTTAGTCACCACTTCAGTGTCAACAAATGCTTCAGATTAATGCACATAATCTCAGCCTGCCTGATGGTATAGTTCCAGCTACGCTAGTCAGTGCTCCATTAGAATGAGTGACATCTGATTCTATGAGCCAGTCACAACAGAGACACCTTATTGCTGCAATGCCACAATGTGCATGACAATGTCAGCAGTGGTGAATGACATTCAGCAATTTGTTACTCTTTAAATTGTGCTTAATCTTTCATCCTAAACTGTACACATGTGTGACTTTAAGTAGGCTATCACAACAAGTACCCAGTAATGCTACAGCACATGGAGTATGACAGAAGGTAAATTGCTTGTCAAGAGGCCTGTATTTCAATTCGAAGCATATTCCTTCTACTCTGCAAACATCTTCCTACGAAACCTCTTCTGAACAGCTGCTTTCAATGCTAACTATTTTTGATTTAAATGTCAATAAAGCTCCAAGCCCTTTCAGGTTTTTTGGCAGAGAATTGCACAGGCTGTACTTCTTTCTCTATGCTTGCTGGCAGGTTGAGTTCTATTTACCTAATCCTAGGAGCATGCCCTGTAATAATTATCATCTCAAGAGACTGTTTACAGTGATAGAAAATGCTGATCAGGACAATAGGATGCTGAATTTCATTTCTGGATTACTGTGACAGGTGACTGCAGTTGTAAATACAAATCCTCTGGAGGATTCAAGCAGTTTGTAGCAGACCAACAGCTGCGAAAATGTTATCTTGTGAAGCACATAAGAAGACAGAATGTCTAAAATGCTGAGGTATTTAGCTCCCACTTAAACAAAAGAAGGTATGTTTCCTTTTTCTCGGTAAACCAGAGCAAATTTAGCAAGCTATCAATTGCTTGCTGATGCTTGAGGGTGTTTGAACCTGCTAATGTAAAGTTTTATTTTCATTAAGATGCATTTTCAATAATGATGACTGGAAATATTACAGAAATGGCAGGTCAGTCAGCATTTGTTAAAAGAAAAAAAATGGCCGACATTCTGGAGCCAAGAGCTTTTCGCAAACTGGAGGCTGGCAGCATTTTTGTTTTGTTCTCTTACATCATCTAAATCTGAGATTATAATTTCTGCCTAGACAAATTGGTGCATGATCATAAGTTTATATTTACATATTACAAAATGTAGGCTTAGTCCTTCCCTAATGGTGGAAGACAGCACACGTTTATGGTGCTGATAAAACACATATGTAGACTAATTGGTTACTTCCCACCTGGAATGATGTCCCAATTCTTGACTCCATCTTGTGGAAACCTGACAAGATCTTCAACAAGTTGCAGAGAAGGTTAACTACACTGGGGCCAGAACAAGGTACTTACCTGAAGTCATAAAATGCTGGAAGAACTCAGCAGGTCAGGCAGCACCTATGGAGAATAGTAAAAAATCCAACATTTCTGACTGAGCCCCTTCATCAGGACAGAATTTGATCTTGGCCGGAAACATTGAATCTTTATTCCTCTCCGTAGATGCTGCTTGACCTGCTGAGTTCCTCCAGCATTTTATGTGTGTTGCTCTGGATTTCCAGCATCTGCAGAATCCCTTGTGTTTAGGAGAAATTAACTTTATTCTCCTTCAATAAATGGTTTAAGGAAAGATTAAAAAAGAGGTGCATTGAAATTCTGATAACTTTTACGTCAGTACCTAGGATCCTCGAAGGGAAGTTACCAGAATGCTTCAGATTAAAGATAATAGGCAAAAGAAGTGGAGATAAGATTTTTTTTAAATGTTATTCATATATACCACAGATTACTGTGATTTGGTATGGAATGTCCGAAAAAGTGACTTCATAAACTGAATCAGTAATAAGTTTCAGATTGGAACTATATGAATACTTGACAATAAACTTCCATCAGGGATGTTGGGAAAGAGTAAGAAAGTGTAACTAATTCAACAAATCCTACACAAAACCAGTACAGGCACATGGGCTTCTACAGTGTCACTCAATTACCCCAATGTATCTATTAACAATCTCAAGAATATTGCTGCCCCAACTCTAACTAACTTATTTAAAACATATTTAAGCATGTGGCTTTACAGTTTATTATATTTTGACACATACAACACAGCGCCATCTGGCGTACACGCAGGTGAGAAAGATGCTGTTTATATGGAAAGGGTGTGAAATTTCTCCAACAGATTTTCTGTATCAAAATGTTTAACTAATCGTGGCTTTCTAGTGTTCAAATGTATGAAAAGAAATAAGCCAAGATGTACAGTTTTTTGATCTGAATCGCCTTTGCTCAGGTAGGTCAGGTTTTTTTAGTGCGCAAGGCCGAGTCTGCATGCATTCAGCATTGTCCTAGTGACAGCAGAGATTACATTCAAATAAGGAGTAAGGCTTCCTGCACCTCTGCACATCAGGAACAACTCAACAACTGTGTTAACACAAGAGATCCTGAAGATGCCGGAAATCCAGAGCAACACGAAAGAAAATGCTGGAGGAACTCAGCAGTTCAGCCAATATCTATGGAGGGGAGTGAACCGTCAGCAATTCTGGCTGAAACCCTTTAAGGACTTAATTCTATTCAATCAATTTTGTTGATCACTAAGGGCACAAAGCCTTGCACCTCTTGCATGGAATATATGAACGTATAAGATGTATAAAGCAGATCTTTGGTCCTTTATAATGTGGCTGGGAAGCATTTGTTCTGAGATGCTGAGCACTCAGAAATTATGAAACATATCAAGGATCTGATAAAGCATGTTAATTTTGTAACCTTCAAAAACATGTTAATCATATAAATATGTTTCTTGTAAGATTATGGCATGTATGGTCACAACAGCTTCTCTGGGTCTAAACAAGATGTATTTGTTCATCCTTTGCGTCTTTTTTTTCTCAATTGTAAGACACTGCTGATATTAAGAACGCCAGGTACTGCAGGTCTACACCATAAGCGAGTTGCTCGATAATGGTGGAGCTGGACTTGTTGCAGACCATGTTGGCTTCTGGACTTGTTGGGTGCTGTTGTGCAGAGGCAGGGCACAGTGATTGTGTTGGACACTTTCATTATGATCACAAGTTCCTACTGGACATTGGTAATGTTGAATACTGCAAGCTTGGTTCACTGGTTCATTGGTGAGACCGATGGGGGGGGGGGAGCTACATTGCCTTCATGCAGAGTTGGGGGCTGGCTTTTCCTATCAGTGCTGCCCTCCAGTGCCCATTTGGTGGAAGACTACATCCTATGCACTATCAGTCTAAAGGGCATGCCACTCAGGGCTACATTACTTTTCCGTAACAGTTTTTCTGCTGCCGTTACTATATGTGCTGTGTGTTGTTGGTACTATGCTTTGCACTTTGGCCCTGGAGGAACACTGTTTCGTTTTTATTCATGTGTATGGTTGAATGACAATAAGCTTAATAGGGCAAACTCAGTGTCCAACTCGTCATGTTGAGATTAGGTGCCCATCAATAACAAGTGCCTCACTCAGCTTAGATCACCATCCTTTAAGAGAATGTAGTTGTACTAAGTAGTTGCAATCTCAGCTGGTTTTTTTGTTTAGTTTCTTTGTCTCTTTGGGCTTTTATATTACTGCTTTCTACCTTTTTAAAAATATGACCCACATGCCATCCATAACTATTCACTGAGAGAAGAACTGAGCTCTCCCCAGCAGGATATATACTTATTCCTTAGACTTCTTTTCTAAATCTAATGCTTTTAGAGGAAGGAATGCGGCAAAAGAGTTTTGAAATAATCAGCTATCTTTGATGCTCAAAATGATTGCAATATAATGTACCTTTGCATTAGTTAGATAGCCAAGTTAAACACAAAGTACAGTATACAGTGGCACACCATATAGTCTACAGCATCGTTCATGGCTTATTCTTACTGACCAAGAGTTTTACCTGACAGATCATGATTGTTGAAGGCCCAACATTTTCTTTGCAAAATAATGATTAATATATATTTCTTCTGCTCTTCAGGCAGAAGTATATATGCCTCAGACCAAGTACTACGATAGAACACAAAGTAAGAGGAAAGTTAGCTTACTGGCTGAAAAGGAAATGAAATGAGTTATTTTGTCTAGACACAAGAATAGTTCATAAATAATCTTTCTTGGCTACATTAGATAACTAAACATCCGTATTTTTTCATCAGGATGAGACTCCATCATTAAACACTAGAGCTCAGGTGTGAGGATAGGTTCCCACATTCCTTTAATCCTAAAGTGTTCAAAAGCTGCCAACAGTAATCTGCTCTTTATATCCCTTACCCTTTCAATTAGATCTCCAGTGTAAATATACTCACTGCCCCTGCAAAGCAACCAGCAGAGTCAAAGATCCCACCCACCCAATATTCTCTCTTCTCCCCCCTTCCATCGGGCAGAAGATATTAAAGCCAGAAAGCAGGTACCACTAGGCTCAAGGCAGCTTCTGTCCTATTATTATAAACAAATATTGAATGTTTCTTAGTAGGATAAGATGTTCCAATGAACTGATGTGTATGAACAGTTTGCAAGATCATTTTTTCTCTCTACCCCAGTTTATGTGACAATAATAAACCTACTTATTAATTTACCATATTGTCACAATGAGTGATATAGTCACAGAGTTATAGAAAAGTACAGCACAGAAACAGGCCTTTCAGCCCATCTAGTCAGTGCTGAACCATTTAAACTGCCTACTCCCATCAGCCTGTGCTGGGACCATAGCCTTCCATACCCCTACCATCCATGTACCTATCCAAAAATCACTTACAGTGCCTATAAAAAGTATTCAACCCCCCCCAACACCCCCCCGGCGGAAGTTCTCATGTTTTATTGCTTTACAACATTGAATCAAAGTAGACTTAATTTGGCTTTTTTGACACTTATCAACAGAAAAAGATTCTACTGTGTTAAAATAAATACAGATCTCTAAATTAAATACAAATATAAAACACAAAATAATTGATTGCATAAATTCACCCCCTTCAAGTCAGTATTTAGTAGATGCTCCTTTGGCAGCAATCACAGCCTTGAGTCTGTGTGGACAGGTCTAAATCAGGTGTAAATCCAGACACTGAAAATTTTCCTCATTCTTCTTTACAAAACTGCTCAAACTTTGTCAGAGTGCATGGGGAATGGGAGTGAACAGTCTTTTCAAGGCCAGCCACAAATTTTCAATTGGATTGAGGTCTGGACTCTGATTTGTCCACTCCAGGCCAGTAACTTTGTTGTTTTTAAGCCATTCTAGTGTAGCTTTGGCTTTAAGCTTGGGGTCAGTTTCTTGCTGGAAAACAAATCTTCTCCCAAGCTGCAGTTCTCTTGCAAACTGCATCAGGTTTTCCTCAAGGATTCCCCTGCATTCTGTTGCATTAATTTTACTCTGTATATTCTCAAGCCTTCCAGGCCCTGCTGCAGTGAAGCATCTCCACAGCATGATGTAGCCACCACCACGGTCCACATTAGGGATACTGTGCTTTTGCTGATGTGCAGTGTCTGACTTAACACCAAACACAGAGTTTTATCTGATGGCCAAAAAGGCTCAATTTGGGTTTCAAAACTTCTTCCAGCTGACTTCAGACCCTCCCACAGGCCTTCTGATGAACTCTAGCCGAGATTTCATGTAAGATTTTTCAACAGTGGCTTTCTCGTTGTCACTCTTTCATAAAGCTGTGACTGGTGAAGCACCGGAGCAACAGTTGTTGTATGCACAGTCCCTCCCATCTCAGCCACTAATTCTTGTAACTCCTCCAGAGTTGTCATAGGTCTCTTGCTGGCCTCCCTCACTAGTCTCCTTCTTGAACAGTCACTCAGTTTTTGAGGACAGCCTGTTCTAGGCAGATTTACAGTTTGCTATATTCTTGATGATTGACCTAACTCTACTCCAAGGGATATTCAGTGACTTGGAAATTTTCTTGTATCCATCTCCTGACCTGTGCTTTACAAATAACCTTTTTCATGAAGTTGCTTGGAGTGTTCTTTTGTCCTCATGGTGTAGTTTTTGCCAGGTTACTGACTCACCAGCAGTTGCACTTTTTACAGATGCATTTTTACTACAGTCAATTAGAACACCTTGACTGCACACAGGTCTCCAAAACGAGATCTCCGTTTAACTAATCATGTGACTTCTAAAACCAATTGGCTGCACCAGTGATGGTTCGGTGTGTCAAATTAAAGGGTAGTGAATACTTATGCAATCAATTATTTTGTCCTTTATATTTGCAATTAGTTTAGATCACTTTGTAGTGATCTGTCTTCACTTTGACATGAAAGTCTTTTCCTGTTGAACTGTGTTAAAAGAGCCAAATTAAATTCACTGTGATTCAATGTTGTAAAACAACAAAAACTGAAAACTTTCAAGGGGGTCAATATTTTTTATAGGCTCCATAGATGCTGAAATCGAGCTTGCCTGCACCACTAGTGCTGGCAGCTCGTTCCACATTGTGTTGTTTTGTGCCATGTGTTATTAAAGGAGATATGGTCAATTTAGCAAATTATTGTGAGAAACTGCAAGTTGACTAGTCAGCCATATATTATTTGTGGTACAACTGAGTTATAAGAGACCACTTGAAGTAAATCTCAATGGCTCACCTGGAAGAGTGGAGAACTGCAATGGCAGAGACCTCGAAATCGTTAGGTCACTGATTTGATTCCAGCTTGAAGGGCAACTTTTAGGTAGCGTGGACGTTAGCACAATTACTTTACGGCACCAGCGATCACCCCAGGGTTTGATTCCCTCCGCTGTCTGTCTGTTCTCTCCATGACTGTGCAGGTTTCCTCAGGGTGCTCTGGTTTCCTCCCACATTCTGAAGGCACATCGTTAGGGTTAATGAGTAGTGGGGATCCTATGCTGGTGCCAAAAGCATGGAAACACTTGCAGGCTTCCCCCAGCACATCGCAAGTTATGACACAAACCGACACATTTCACTCTTGTTTCGATGTACATGTGACAAATAAAGCTAATCTTTAAATATGTTATTACCGTGCATCAATGAAATACTTTCATTTAAATCCATTAAGTGCGACCTGAAGTACATTGTGCATAAAATTACAAGTCAGTTAATTAACAAACTTCTAATGGAATCCTTTTTTAATAAAATATTTGCTCTGACATTGTTAACCCTCAAGCATTGCACAGTGTCCGCTCACGACCAGCCACGGTATTACCACAAGTGTTTTGACAAAGCACCTTCTCTATATTATCTGGTCAGCCCGTGCCAAGTTTCAAAGCTAAGATCCGAACAGGCGAGATATGCCGCTGGACCTCCCTGAGCTCAACATCAGTTTGTTTTGCAGCTTGTGAAACGCAGTCAAGTGTCTAAATGCTTACTGTGAACTCAAGTGCTGTTTCTGTTAGCTACCCCACGCCGAGTGCAAATCGTCAGATAAAAGTTTACCACATAAGAACATTCTATTTGTTTTTCCTAAAGGTGTATATTACAATGCTATTATTATTTATAGTAATTCAGTTTCACTCCTAAAGTTGTTCACATTTCATCACTGAAGAGGATGATGCAAGATGAATGCTGAAAATAAATATTTGTATTTATTTGTGTTAGTATTCATCTGAATACCATTAATCCCACTCAGACGATGGTGCCTCATGAAATATTCCTGTAACATAATCCCATAATTTATATTCAGTGATAGCATATCTAGGTGAAAACAAAAAAATCATTAGTGAACAAAAACAAGAAGGTGAAAAAGATTAGCGTTTGATCACTTTGTCTGCAGCATGTAGGAGAGGCAGACATCCTGCATGTTCTAATTAAATATGAGGCTTCATCTGCCTGGGGACCCAGCAGTTCTTAGCACAGACCGGGCCGCGTCCATCCCAAGAGGAGGCGTGCTGCAGAGGGACACTTTTTCATGGGCTACCTGCTTCAGCTCATCTAAGCAACAATGATAGCCATATGTGAAGCTGCAGGAAAACAGATGCTGTTTTTCCATTTGTGAAATCAAGTTGTTGGAAAATGGTCAGGTTTTCAATTGCAGAATGTACGTCAGGAAAACGAGGAGAATGGGGCTGAATTTTAGTTACCACTTTACAGGTTCCTTGCACTACTTGTGTCAATTTAATTTTTAAAAGAAACATTTATTCTTTCAGCAGAGAGCTTCAACCTTAATGAAGAACATTAATTTCTGTGCATGCGTGCCTGTGGTCACATTATTGCTAATTACTGGGCATTCTCCTTTATATGTTTCCAAGAAAGCCTCCTATGGTTAGAGACAAGAAACAATATTTATGGTGTTTCTGCTTGCTAATCAGCATAAATTGCACACATCAATCAGTGTGATTTTAAATTAAAACTTCTTTTGACCAACAATTACATATCTATTGATCCCAGTGGTGAAAGAGAATTATTCAATGGAATGCCTCCTCCAATTTCAGATATGAATATGGGCAATTTTACCTTTAAATGCATTTTAGAATCACAGATGGTATTGTGATAAACGGATGTTAATGCATGTTATTGTGATAAACTTGTGTTAAAGTCTTGGCATGACTTGGTGATTCAGTTCCATGTCACTTAGTCCAAGCTGCCGTCCATGGTTATTTTAGTGACCAACAAAGCCCATTGCCCGTATTGAACTGACATCAATGGCAGAATCACAATGAGAGCCTGCCTCCGGCTAATGGTAAACCTGGTGAAAAGTAATTGCATAAAACACAGAGCAATACAGCACAGGAAATGGCCTTTCAGCCCACGCTGTTGAGCTGGACCAAATAAATTAGTAGTTAAATGACCAACTAAACTAACCCCTTCTGTCTACACAACATCCACATCCTTCCATTTCCCTCAGATTAATAGATCTATCTAAATGTCTCTTCAATTGTGGATACTAGCCTACAAAGAACCCAGGACAGCTTCAAGGAGTGGTGTCTGAGAAAGGCAGTGTTCATTATTAAAGACCTCCAGCACCCAGGGCATGCCCTTTTCTCACTGTTACCATCACACACACAAGAAGCCTGAAGGCTCACACTCCACAATTCAGGAACAGCTTCTTCCCCTCTGCCATCCAATTCCTAAATGGACATTAAATCCTTGGACACTACCTCACTTTTTTAATATATAGTATTTCTGGTTTTTGCATGATTTAATCTATTCAGTATGCATATACCGCAATTTATTTATTTATTTATCTGTCTATTCATTTTTTTTTACTTTGTGCTTTTTTCTAGATTATGTATTACATTGAACTGCTGTTGCTAAGTTAACAAACTGCGCGTCACATGCCGGTGATAATAAACCTGATTCTGAATTCCGAAGTCCCTAATGTGCATCTGTCTCTACCACCAGTGCCTCTCACCATATTCCAGTACCTACCAATCTTGATGCAGGGTCTCGGAACGAAACATCAAACCTCCCTTTGCTCGCATAGTTGCTGCTTGACCCACTGAATTCTTCCACCAAACTGTTTATTGGTCCAGATTCTAGCATCTGCAGTCAATTGTGTCTCTTCCCTACCAGTGATACATCTGTTCAGGTTTTGTCATATCTTTAAGTCTCATCTGCAGTTACTTTTCCCCTTGTTATCACATGTACTGTACTTGACTATCGCTCTTTCCATGTAAGAACATAAGAAAAGGAAGGACTTAGCCCTAGTTTTGTTCAAACGTTCTGAAACTTTCAATATGATTGTGATTGATGAAAACATGGCCTCAGAATTCTCACTGTTTACTGTAACTATTGACTCCTTTTCTATCCAGCCTATCTTGATGGTGCATTGCTTGAGGAAGGTTAATAGTATTGTCAAGGGTGCCTGACACCCTGGTATTTCCTCTTCTCTCTTCTAGGTTCCTGGAGGAGATAGAGAAGCTTGAAAGCTCAGGCAAGTTAGAATTAGTTTCCCACTGCTATCAGACTTCTGAACCAATCAGCTCCCTCATATCCCTTTCCTGGTGATGCTGCCGCAATCTCAGACTCTTAGTTCTATCTCTCTCAGTTAACCCATTATTGTTGGCTTTATAAGGCACTGGCAAGGACTCACCTTGAGTATTGTGAACAGTTTGGGGCCTCTCATCTTAGAAAAGATGTACTGGCATTGGAGAGGGTCCAGAGGAGGTTCACAAGGATGATTTCAGCAATGAAAAGGTTATTATTATACGAGGAACATTTGATGGTTCTAGGTCTGTATTCGCTGGAATTCAAAAGGATGATGAGAGATCTCATTTCTAATGTTGAAAGGCCTAGACAGATTAGATATGGGAAAGATGGGAACTGGGGTTGAGGGGGAGATAGGAAAAAAGGATCAGCCATGATTGACTGGCAGAGTGGACTCGATGGGCCAGATGGTCTAATTCTGTTCCTATGTCTTATGGTCTTATTGTTACTTTAGCATATCGTTGCATCAGTCCAGATTGCACTAAATCTTACAATCATTGTTGTTCTGTGTTTGTCACTGTACTTTTTGTTGTACTAGTTACCATGTGTACAGTTTTCTGTGTCAGCTAGTCATGAGCAAGAATCTCACTGTGCCCTGCTGAATTTGACAACAAACAAACCTGAATCTGCTGGGAATCTGAGACCAAAATAAAAATGCTGGAATTACTCAACAGACTGGATCGCATCTGTGGAGGGGGAACAGACAACAATAATCCTCTGGGGAAAAACAAGAGAGATTAAATATTGAAAGGAATGATACAATAGAAGGAAACAGCGTGAGCAAGATATGTGAAGAAAAAAAAATCACCTATCTAACTGGGCACTAGACTGGGACAATAAGCTCCAGTGACGTGTTACTGATAGTGCTGCTGCTGCAGGAGTCTGGACAACTGCTGCTCCACTCCGTTTGTTGGGAACACAGACACAAATCCAGCAGTGATTTGCTGCTTGGGAGGGCTGAAGTTGGATAGATCAGGGTGAGCAGATCTGCTGCTTCATGGTGAACACTATACATAGTGAGTTGGGAAGGGGTCACTGCTGGGGGCAGGCAGCCTCTGCTCCATATGGACACCACCTGGACTGCAGCATCTCTGACCACCACCTGCTGGGTCAGATGGTAGCTGCTGACTGCCCCTCTGTTTGTTGCCCAGTTCCCACTAGCCCCGACATTTCTCAATGTCATCAAGCCCAAAGGCTGGCAAGTGCGTCCCAGCTCCCCAGAGATAGCCGAAGTGCCCCGATCAAAACCCCGCAGTCATTCCCTGGAAGCCCAGTCACCACCAGGCCACTCGCAGTGTAGTGTAACGTAGGCCTCCATTAGACTCGATAGACCATGGATTTGCACCTTGGAAAGTTGCCAGGGCGCAAGCCTGGGCAAGGTTTTTTTATGGAAGACTGGCAGTTGCCCAAGTTGCAAGTCTCCCCTCTTCACGCCACCATTGTTGTCCAAGGGAAGGTGCCAACCCATACAGCTTGGCACCGGTGTCGAGCAATGTGTGGTTAAGTGCCTTGCTCAAGGACACACACACAGCCTCAGCCAAGGCTCGAACTAGCGACCTTCAGATAACTAGATGAACACCTTAACCACTTGGCTACACGCCAACACAATAAACCCCTGATCACATCCCAACTTCTAAATAGCACCAAATCCCAATCATATCCCAATTCTCTGAACACAATTCCTAATCCCGATTCAAATCCTGATCTCCCAATCACAAAAATTGGTAATTCCACCAACTTCCAATTCCCCAATTACATCCATTGATTCCCCAATCACCATCCCCAAATTCCTGATCACTCCCTCACCCCCTCCACTCTTCAGTTCAATAATCACAATCTGTCTCCCTGATCACAACAAGGACTCCGAGACCAAATTCTGACCTTGGTCAACTACACGACAATTTGGATCACTTCCCTAATTTGCAGTCACATCCAACATCAATTACTCCCAAGTTTCTGGTCAACTGCAGCTACTCAATTATATCTTGATCTTAATCACACAGAAACTCTCCTGACTTCTCCAGAATATTGGTGAATGATTTGTGCAATAGGTGGAAGTATAGAATAGAACACTTGCTATAACAATACTGTACTTTTTGAAAACATATACAAGATTTATACAGAATAATTTTGAAGTTTACAGATTATAGAAATGTCAGAACTGTAACAGCCTATCAAATGTTAATGGAAGCGCAAGCAAGCTGGTGAAAACAGCCAAATGAAATGTGACGGGGAAGTGAGGTAATATATTTTGACAGAGGAATGAGCATAAAACCTTTAAATTAACTGATAGAATCAAAAGGGGTGTATATAGAGAGCTATCAGGTGCATACACACACATATGTAAAACAGAAGAGGAGATCTTATGGAAGCTGTAATCCAGAAAGAGTCCTTAATGTTAAACAAGGAAGTCTGAGCTAAGAAAGATGTAGTTGAGATTTCGGATGATAAAATAGGCAATGAAAACATTCTAGAAAGACTAGCTTCATTTAATGTGGATAAATCATCTGATCCAATAGGATGCACCCTAGCATTTTGGAAGGAATAATTGCTGATATGGATCATAGTCTCCCATATATGATGACTTAAGAACCATAAATATTAAGAATCTAAGGACAAACCCAGAAACTACCAATCAATCAGTTTAACTGCAGTGGTGGAAAAGCATTTAGAAATTATAATCTGGGACAGAGTCACCCAGACAAGTGTAAATTGCATTTACTTCATGCAATTCATTTTAGAATGTAGGTGGATAATGGAAGAAATGGCAGATACTCCCTTCCGCATTTCCCAAAGCAAGTGAAGTTCCCCTTGAGTTCTTGCAGAGCGGTCTGCCTCAGGGAGTGTCTTGCTTTGCTTGAAAAAATGCAATTTTATTTGACCCCAAATTACTATAACAGGATTTCCTACCATTAACCAGTTATGATTTTATGATAATTCAATTGTTTCATGTTCAGGAATACATCTTTTTTATTTCATTTTCATTATGCATGTCTCCTGATATAATTCCCTGCATATTGCATTCATATTATGAGTCACTTCTTGCATCCCAAAATCTCCTGGAGCATACAGTTAGAATATCTACCAAGAGCCCAGAAGAGACAGAAAGATGACCACAAATTTTGAGAGCCCTTTGCTATTTAAAATAGTCATGTCAGCTGATGTTGTCCAATTCACTATTATTGCCTTCATTAAAAAAACAGAGATCAGCTGGTTTAGGATTCTTGGAGTGTTCAAAACATAGTTCAAAATCACAGCAAATCAGGAGGCAAGCAATTCTAGTGGTGTTTTATCCTGATCTGATTTTTCATCTGTCAGCTTTTCCAGACGATTTGCAAATCATTTTTATAAGAGCTGTTGGGGAGGGTTTAGACTAATTTGGCAGGGAGATGGGAACCAGAATGAAAAGAGTCCAGATAGAAGCGATGGTAAAAAGCAAAGATAACATGCAGTCAGACTGTCGGGAAGGGCAGGCACATGATAGAATAAACTTTCAGCCAGCAGGGTGAGTACTGGTGCATTAAGGATGCAAAATCAAAAAAGATAGCAAATACAGCACTCGAAGTGTTATATCTCAATGCATGGAGTATAAGAAATAAGGTGGATGATCTTGTTGCACAATCACAGGTATGATGTTGTGGCCATCACTGAATTGTGGCTGAAGGATGGTTGTAGTTGGGAGCTGAATGTCCAAGGTTACACATTGTATCGGAGGAATAGAAAGTTGGCAGAGGGGGTGGTGAGGCTCTGCTGGTAAAGAATGGCATCAAATCAGTAAAGAAATGTGACATAGGACTGAAAGATGTTGAAACTTCGTGGGTTGAGTTGAACCCACAAGAGTAAAAGGACCCTGTTGGCAGTTATATACAGGCCGCACAACAGTAGCCAGGGTGTGGACCAGATTACAATAGGAAATGGGAAATAGAAAAAGCCATGCTATGATAGTCATGGGAGATTTTAACATGCACGTCGATTGGGAAAATCAGGTTGGTAATAGATCTCAAGAATGCCTATGAGATGGCTTTTGAGAGCAGTTTGTCTTTGACCCTACAAGGGGATCTCATATACTGGACTGGGTGTTATGTAATGAACCGGAGGCAATTATGGAGCTTAAGGCAAAAGAGCCCATATGAGCTAGTGATCACAATATGATTGAGTCCAACTTGAAATTTGATAGCAAGAAAGTAAAGTCTGATGTAGCAGTATTTCAGTGGAGTAAGGGAAATTATAGTGGTATGAGAGAGGAGCTGGCCAAAGTAAATCGGGTGGAGCTGCTGGCAGGGATGTCAGCAGAGCAGCAATGGCGTGTGTTTCTGGGGAAAATGAGGAAGGTGCAGGACACGTGTATTCCAAAAATGAAGAAATATTCAAATGGTAAAATAGTACAACCACGACTGACAAGGGAAGTCAAAGCTATTGTAAAAGCAAAAGAAAGGGCATACAACAAAGCAAAAATTAGTGGGAGGATAAGCATTGGGAAATTTTTAAAAACCTACAGAGAGCAACTAAAAAAAATCATTAGAAGGGAAAAGATGAAATATGAAAGCAAGCTAGCAAACAATATCAAGGTGGATAGTAAAAGTTTTTTCAAGTATGTTAAAAATAAAAGAGAAATGAGAGTGGATATAGGACCATTAGAAAATGAGGAAGGAGAATTAATAACAGGGGACAAGGAGCTGGCTGCTGAACTAAGTAAGTATTTTGCATCAGTCTTCACTGTGGAAGATACCGGCAGTATGCCTGATGTTGTAGTGTGTGAAGGAAGAGAAGTGGGTACAGTTACTATTACAATGGAGAAAGTGCTCAAAAAGCTGAAAGACCTAAAGGTACTTAAGTCACCTGGACCAGAGGAACTGCACCCTAGGGTTCTGAAAGAAGTAACGTTAGAGATTGTGGTGGTATTAGAAATGATCTTTCAAAGATCATTGGGCTCTGACATGGTGCCAGAGGACTGGAAAATTGCAAGTGTCACTCCATTCCTTAAGAAAGAAGGAAGGTAGCAGAAAGGAAATTATAGACCAGTTAGCCTGACCTCAGTGAAAAGAGACAATTGTTAAGGATGAGGTGATGGAGTACTTGGCGACACAGGTCAAGATAGTACAAAGTCAGCATGGTTTTCTTCAGGAAAAATCCTGCCTGATGAACCTGTTGGGATACAGTGGATGTTGTATATTTGGAATTTCAGAAGGCCTTTGACAAGGTGCCATACATGAGGCTGCTTACCAAGCTAAGAGCCCATGGTATTACAGGAAAGTTACTAATGTGGTTAGAGCATTGGCTGATTGTTAGGAGGCAGCGAGTGGGAATAAAAGAAACTAAGAGACTACTAGACAGGTATATGGAGGAATTTAAGGGTGGGGGGGTTATATGGGAGGCAGGGTTTAGGGTCGGCACAACATTGTGGGCTGAAGGGCCTGTAATGTGCTGTACTATTCTACGTTCTATGTTCTATGTTCTAAAAGGATCCTTTTCTGGTTGGCTGCCAGTGACTAGTGGTGTTCTACAGGGGTCAGTGTTGGGACCACTTCTTTTTATGCTGTATATCAATGATTTAGATGATGGAATAGATGGCTTTGTTGCCAAATTTGCAGATGATACGAAGACTGGTGGAGGGGCAGGTAGTGCTGAGGAAACAGGTAGGATGCAGAAGCACTTAAACTGATTAGGAGAAAGGGCAAGAAAGTGGCAAATGAAATATAATGTTGGAAAATACATGGTCATGCACTTTGGTGGTAGAAATAAATGTGCAGACTATTTTCTAAATGGGGAGAAAATCCAAAAATCTGAGATGCAAAGGGACTTGGGAGTCCTTGTGCAGAACACCCTAAAGGTTAATTTGTAGGTTGAGTCAGTAGTGAGGAAGGCAAATGCCATGTTAGCATTCATTTCAAGAGGTCTAGAATACAAGAGCAAGGATGTTATGCTGAAGCTATATAAGGCACTGGTGAGGCAGTTGTGGGCCCCTCATCTTAGAAAAGATATGCTAGCACTGGAGAGAGTTCAGAGGAAGTTCACAAGGATGATTCCAGAAGTGAAAAGGTTTTCATGTAAGGAACGTTTGATGGCTCTGGGTCTGTTCTTGCTGGAATTCAGAAGGATGAGGGGGGACCTCATTGAAACCTTTCGAATGTTGAAAGGCCTAGACAGAGTAGATGTGAAAAGGATGTTTCCCATGGAGGGAGAGTCTAGGACAAGAGGGCACAGCCTCAGGATAGAGGGGTGCCCTTTCAAAACAGAGATGCGGAGAAATTTATGTGGATATAGAACCACTAGAAAATGAGGCCAGAGAAATAATAATGGGGGTCAAGGAGATGGAAAATGAACTAAGTGAGTATTTTGCATCTGTTTCCACTATGGAAGACACTAGCAGTGTGCCTGATGTTGTAGTATGGGAAGGAAGAGAAGTGGGTGCAGTTACTGTTAGAAGAGAGAAGGTACTTAAAAAGCTGAAATACCTAAGGGAACATAAGCCACTCAGGCCAAATGAATTGCACCCTAGGGTTCTGAACGAGGTAGCAGTGGAGATCGTGGAGCCATTAACAATGATCTTACAAAAATCATCAGACTCTGGCAAGGCACCAGAAGACTGGAAAATTGCAAATGTCACTCCACTCTTTAAGAAAGGTGGAAGGCAGCAGAAAGGAAATTAAAGACCAGTTAGCCTGACCTCAGTGATTGGAAGATGTTGGAGTCAATCATTAAGGATGAAGTTATGGAATACTTGGTGACACAGGACAAGAAAGGGCAAAGTCAATATGGTTTCCTTAAGGGAAAATCTTGCCTGATGAAGCTGTCGGAATTCATTGGCGAGATTACAAGTAGGATAGATACAGGGGTTACAGTAGATGTTGTGCATTAGGACTTTAAGAAGGCCTTTGACAAGGTGCCACATGAGGCTGCTTACCAAGTTAAGAGCCCATGATATTACAGGAAAGTTACTAACATGTTTAGAGCATTGGCTGATTGATAGGAGGCAGTGGGTAAAAATAAAAGGGTCCTTTTCTGATTGGTTGCCAGTGACTAGTGGTATTCCACAAAGTGCAGTGTTGGGACCACTTTTTTATGGCGAATATCAATTATTTAGATGATGAACTAGATGGCTTTGTTGCCAAATTTGCAGATGACACTAAGATTGGTGGAGTGTCAGGTAGGCTGCAGAAGGACTTAGATAGATTAGGAGAATGGGCAAGAAAGTGGCAAATGAAATACAATGTTGTTCATGGTCTAGAAAGGGAAAAAAATCCATAAATCTGAAATGCAAGGGGAATTTGGAGTCCTTGTGCAGAACGCTCTAAAGGTTAACTTGCAGGTTGAGTCAATGGTGAGGAAGACAAATACAATCTTAGTATTCATTTCAAGAAGTCTTAAATACAAGAGCAGGGATATGATGTTGAGGATTTATAAAGCACAGTTTTGGGTTCCTCATCCAAGAGAAGATGTGCTGGAATTTGGAGAGGGTCCAGAGATGGCTCACAAAGGTTATTCTGGGAGTAAAAAGGGTTGTCATGCGAGGAATGTTTGATGGCTCTGGGTCTGTTCTTGCTGGAATTTAGAAGAATGAGTGGAGACTTCATCGAAACCTTTCGAATGTTGAAAGGCCTAGACAGAGTAGATATGGAAAGGATTTTTCCCATGGTGGGGAGCCTAGGACAGAAACACAGAGCTTCAGGATAATGGGGGGTCCATTTAAAACAGAAATGCAGAGAAATTTCTTCAGCCAGATCATGGTGAATTTGTGGAATTTGTGGATTGAATAGTGGAGCAGACTCGATGGGCCAAATGGCCTAATTCTGCTCCTGTCTGATGGTCTTCTGGTCTTAAATCAACATGATGAAGTTTCTACACTGCCCTGTCCTACTGGTGAAAGTAAAATCATATAATAGTGCAATTTGCAAATATACCATTATTTTTTTCCTTGCAAAGACATCCTATTTTGATTGTGTCAGAAACTTACTCATTTAAAGTTATTGATTCAGTTTTGTTGCATTTTCTCAAAATTTTTGCAGAAGGGATGGTATATATTCTATTGATGAAATATATAATCTCTTACAGGTCAATATTTCTGGGAATGCCAAATATAAACTATTAATATGTACCTGTATAAGATAATGAAAATACATCATAATTATTGTAGGTTGGGATTGTTTCTGGAGGGAATTAGAACAGATATTTTCTGCTGTTATCTATATTGATTCCAAACTGCGGAAAACCTGCGGCTATCTTTCTGTTCACTTGTAAATTTTTTTTAAATTGCAGGGCATAAGATAAGGATGTAATTTCTTTTCATTTGTTACCTAAACAGTTATTATTCCATTAGTGTATGGTTAATGTACAAATTAAGAAATAGGATTTGATCATTACTCTATTTTAAGTTGACCATTTGACTATTTATACAGTACTAAAATAACTAATAAAGAGTATCAACTATTTTATCACATCATGCATTTAAAGATCAGAAATCAGGAAAAAAATAGAATTGTTTTGCAATATTAACAACCTCAGGATGGCCCAAGAGCTTTACAGCCAATCAAGTGTTTATGTAACAAAAAGAACCAATGGAAAAATCCAGAAAAATCCAAGCCAATTTACTGAGATAACTTTTTAGTTCTTCTACAAAATATTATCGCAGGAATCTTTGACACACCACCAAAAACAAACTGCAGGACTTTCACTTAACAATTATTCAAAAGCCAATGCTTCAGACAGTGAAGCATTTCCTGGGCACTTTCTTGGAGGGCCAACATCAATTTATGTGTTCAGACCATCTCTTGGTCATCATTTGATCTGACAATGGACTGCTCATGGAGTCCAATGGTGGAACACAGAGTTCCCGAATTCCCCAGCACTTGTACTGCAGAACCAGTTCATTAATTTATAGTTTTATGTGCACTGCACATCAGAATGGACAGGTACAGTGTCTCAATTATCTGAATGGAGAGGGATCCAGTAATTTTAGTTATTTTGCTTATTTTGAGTTGAAATGTTTTAAATTGTGTATATGTTTTATTTGTTTTGTTTTTGATTTAATTTTTCCTATATTTTAACATTTCTAAAACATTTAATTGATCAATTTTTAACAGATTTTGCATTGTTTTTTTTTTGTTTTCTGAATATAAGAACAAGAAAGCTTCACCTGTTGTCAAATTTCTTTTCAGCACTTCAGTGGATGGGGTTTGTCTGGGACCACCCTTTCCTGCTCATCCTTTTCTTTCTTCCCACATTATCTTCTGCCCAACATGATGGAATTCATATGTGCAAGGTCTTTCTCCTGTGCAGTGTCTCACTATTGAAGTCCAGACAGCACTACAAAGGAGGTTAAGTCAAAGTACGTTTAGCCAGTAATATCCATGACACCCATCTAAATATTGTCACACAATTCTGGACCATTATTGCTCCTGATTCTGATGTCTCCATTATTCAAATGCATGCATGTATGCCCTACTCAAAATTCAAGTGATTATACCATTTACTAAGTCCTTGAAAAGCAAGGAAGAGAGAATCAGTGACAACATCGTGTCATTGACTTAACTTCCACCCGACATCCCCATGTCTACCAGAGGTAGCTATTACTCATGAAGAGAACTCCATGAAGTTTTAAGCTTAGTAAAGGACTGCTTCCATTATCATATAGTACTTGTCAGTAAACGGCGATGTCATCTCTTTTGTTTAATTAATTTTAGGTGCAATTAAACAGGCAATTAGAGACAGGCATAAGTGTTGGCCTTCCTGCTGGTGTGCATAACCTGTAAAATTAATGAATCAATATTTATAATTGATAATTATCTAATTATACAGCCTAAGCAATGGTCCATTTTGAAATTTTCACAGAATCAAAAACAACATGAGGAACATTAATTGCTATCAATATTAAAAAGGTTTGACATGAACTCATTGCTGCTGTGGAAACTATAAATTACTCTATGATCATATCATGGATTGCACAGTGTAAATATACTATAAAACTTTAAGTATTAGTCAGTAGGCATGTCACCCTTAAACACAAGACACTGCAGCAAAAGTCATAGTGGCATATACACATTTACAACCTTTAATACAGCAAAACATCTAAGACACATCTTATGAGCATTATCAATGATTCGATACCATGCCACATGAAATACTTGGGCAGTTGACCAAAAATTCCACAAAGCACGCAGGTTTTGAAGGTGCAAAGCAGAAAAGAAGCAAAGAAAGGACATGAAATGAAAAGGTTTATGGTGGGAATTTTAGAACTTAGACCTGTAGTGGCCAAAAAGGAAGTCAAAGTGTTTTATAAGGGAATGGCAAAGGAATCAGAACTGAAACAGTAACTGGGGATAGAGAAGAATAAAGCATTATGCGAGTGCATAAGGCAGTGGAAAAGGGTAGCACTTTAATTGGAACTAGTGTTGATCAGTGACCCCAAAATGGTGGGTGAATGTGTCTTTGAGTGATTTTGGATACAGTGAACGGAGTTTTTGACGACCTCATTTTTATGAAGCATAGAGTAAGCTACACAAGTTGAAATACTCTTGAATAGTTAAGACTAAAGGGAACAAAGTAATGGATGTAGAGAAGATGAGAAAGAGATACACAGAACACAACTGAAGTGTAGTTGCCTCTATGGTTATAATTACTTTTGCCGCCAACTAGTACTTTTGTTTTCCAATAATTCAGAAATTCCCAGATACTGCAGAGTACATGTAGAATATGAGTCACTATGGATTACATACATATTGGCAGTTTCTCACTGAACATTAAATGGATTGGCAAATCAGCCCATAAACCTTGTCATTCCCTTGCAATTTGAAATTGAAACCCCAAATTGTCTAATGCATTCTTTCAAGTTAAATATAAATCTGGAAGGTTCTGCCTAACTTCAGTCCAAAATTATTGTCACTCTTCCAAGAGCAAAATTATGTAAATGTTGGCTGCAGGAGGGTTACATATGTGCAATGTAATTTTTCTCCACTGAGAGCAGTAATTTTAAATGACTTTGTTTTCACCATATCCAAAGAATGCCATTGTATTTCCAGTGGAGCTTTGAATAAGAATTAAAATTAATGCCCTAGGCTGCAATAGTGTTGGAATCAGTGTTGACGAAACAGTCCAGATTTTTGTGAGAATAAATCAAATTGGGAACCAATTTTAATAAAGCTCTGAATCGAAGCTAAAGAAGTTAATTCAATCTGAATTCTACATATGTGCTTCTTTGGTGTTCTCATGTATTGTAAGGCATTCGGTGCTGAATGAACCAAGTTTCAGGACTTTTGAGTAGAAGTTCGCTATCTAAAAATAGTCTTCTGCATCTCTTATCTCAGGAGAAAATGAGAAGGATCAATAAATTTGTACATATAGTTGAATGTGATTATAAATATACCAACCTGCCTTTATTACTCTCGTGCTGGTTTCATCATTGTTGAAGCCTGGGATGTTCTTGAAGCCCCTTCTTCCCATTAGTGTTCTCAATCATCTCTCACTATTGGTGATGTGATGCGGCAAGAATGCAGAGTTACATCTGATTCATTAGTTATTAAGCCACTTCTCTCCAACTTGATGATCCCCAGTAGTAAGGAAACACCAGACCATGAGGTCAACAATTGTAATGGTTTGTATTTCTACTGCTGATGGTCCACAGCCAGTCATAGGTTTCTAATTGTGAGATGCTAGATCTGATCTGATGCTACCCCATTTAGCATGAATGTAGTGTAACATAATACGACAGTGCTTTCAGTGTGAAGAGAAAACTTCATTCTATAAATTTGATGAAATACTTCATATGGACTCTTCCGTTTAGATATTGGTGGATAATAAAGGTATGTGTTTTTCTTCTCTCATATTATATAGCAAGACTAGTGCACAATACACCTTCTATAAATATTTAGTTTGTATTGGGTGATGAGACAACAATAGATGATGTTGTGGTCAAGCACACTCTGACATTTTCTCATTGGTCTGAAAACATGATTCACACTGATTCTTCTTGATTCATTTGTTTAATGAACTTAACAAGTTTAGAATTCCAACAGATTTCTTACATGGTTTTCTGTAATTCATTCAACATTATCCGCAGTAAATCCTTATTTTCAAAGCATGTCTGACAAAAATTGTATGATTTTCCATTGGCGAGTAAATGTGCTAACCACAGCTCAACCAAAATACAATTTATGTGATATTTATGATTTGAGGCTTTGCAGAGAAAACATATGGGCTTATGTAGCAGCAAGCATTGTGCAAAATCACTTCAGGAGCAACCTTGATGCATTTAAAATAAATTTGTATTGCACATCTTTGGTTTGCCAAAGCTCAACTATGAAAAGAATTTTTTCTGTCACAGGATGATAGCACCACATGGAATACCATCAGCCCTTTGTGCCTCAAACAGCCAACCTATTTACTTTATTATCGAATGGCATCTGGTCTGTTCACTTTCTGCCAAATTCAAAACGTCAACAGGTGCACAAGAGTTTATTGCTTACAAAGTCCAGAAAGAAAAAAATGCTTCTCTCATTGCAAACTCGAATACTGATCACAGTCAAAGTTATTAATTTGCAGTTTCAATATCAACATTAAGACCCAACGTAGATCTGGAGACTGCTTCGCCAAGCACCTATACTCCGTCCACCAGAAAAAACAGGATCTCCCAGTGGCCACCCATTTTAATTCCATCTCCTATTCCTATTCCAGTATGTCAGTCATGGCCTCCTCTACTGTCATGATGAGGCCACGCTCAGGTTGGAGGAGCAACACCTTATATTCCAATTGCTTCTCCCCCTTTTCTTCCTTCCATGCCTTCTGTCCTCTCCTATCAGATTCTGCCTTCTCCAGCTCTGCATCTCTTTAACCTCTTCCCAGCTCTTTACTTCAACCCCTCCCGGTTTCACCTATCACCTTGTATTTCCCCCTCCCTTCCACCCCACCTTCTTACTTTGACTCCTCTTTTTCTCCAGTCCTGAAGAAAAGTCTCGGCCCGAAACGTTGACTGTACTTTTACAGCTTTTGTTTTCAGATTTCTGACATCTATCATTTTTCCTTACTTCAAATTCAAACATCATTTTTATGAAGAAGTGGTTGATATTCACTCAACAACTGCCAGTGGAAGTGTGGTTGAGTTTTTTGGCCTCTTTGTGTGAGGACATCAGAGGTATCCCCCCTCACATCATTATTGCATGGCATACTACAACAACTTGCAATTATTGAGATCTTTAATATAGAAAAACTGTCAAGAACACCATCAAACGTTGAATACATTCATCCACGTAAAGAAGCTTAAGGGTTGATGACTAATAACTTGGTCAAGGCATTAGTTCATGAAGAATGTTCTAATGGCGGAATTGGGAGAGAGGAACATTCAAGAAGGGCTAGAATTAAAGGAGCTGCTTAAGGATTTTGGAGGAGTGCTGACCTGAGGCACACTGCAGCAATATGAAAGGCTTGGTTCATTGAGGGGAAATGAGAATGAGAACTTTAAAGTCAAAACATTGTTAGAGCTAGAGCCAATATAAGACTGTAATATTGAGAGTGGTGCAATGTATGACCTGGGTAACATAGGTGTAGCCTGTAGAGTCTTCAAAGACTTTGGTGAAGTCCCAACTTTCATCAATTAGGATGAGAACCTTGATAGACTTCATCAATTTTCTTTGGAGCAGAGGAGACTGTAAGGAGAATGTGAAAAAGGCAAACAAAATCACTGGGCAGAGAGAAGAAGCTGATGACTAAGGAATGCTATGGTAACCAAGGACTATGGACATACACAACTTTTAAGAGAGAATAGTTTCTACATCAGAAAATAAACAAGACTTAAGAAACTTTAAGAGAACTTAGAACATAGAAAACCTACAGCACAATACAGGCTTTTCAGCCCCCAAAGCTCTGCCAAACATGTCCCTCCCTTAGAAATTACCTATGGATACCCATAGCCCTCTGTTTTTCTGAGCTCCATATATCTGTCCAGGAGCCCCTTAAAAGACCCTATAGTATCTGCCTCCACCACCGTCACCAGCAGCCCATTCCACACAATCTCTGCGTAACAAACTTGCCCCTGACATCTCCTCTGTACCTACTTCCAGGCATCTTAAAACTGTGCCCTCTCATGCCAGCCATTTCAGCCCTGGGAAAAAGCCTCTGATTATCCACATGATTAATGCCTCTCATCATCTTATACACCTCTATCAGGTCACTTCTCATCCACCTTTGCTCCAAGGAGAAAAGGCCAAGTTCACTCAACCTCTCATAAAGCATGTTCCCCAATCCAGGCAACATCCTTGTAAATCTCCTCTGCACCCTTTCTATGGTTTCCACGTCCTTCTTGTAGTGAGGCGACCAGAATTGAGCACAGTACTCCAAGTGGGGTCTGACCAGGGTGCTATATAGTTGCAACATTACCTCTTGGCTCCTAAACTCAATCCCATGAGTGATGAAGGCTAATGCACTGTACGCTTTCTTAACCACAGCGTCAACCTGTGCAGCACAAATTATCTAATATAACATTTGATAATTTTGTTCACTGACAAAATCCCTTTTAAAATCTGCCTCTCATTTAGGAGAGAGAGAGTGACACACACACACAATCACCCAGCCCTTCACTGTGATATCAGAAGCATGGTAATGTCATGCTGACTGCTAATTATAATGACTGTAGCATCAAAATAATCATTAGCTGGATGCTTCAACTGGGGGCCAATACTTTGCATGGCTGATACCAATTAAAGCTAGCTTGCACTTGTTAAAGCTGCTTTGCTTCTTTCGAAGGACAGGTGCACCACACGTGGAGCAAAGGTGCCAGGTGCTCCTCGATGGCTTGTGGAAAAGTGAGAACTGGCACAGGGCAGGAAAGAATCAGCTTCATGGTTTTCAGTTTCAGGTGGATAGGGGAGTAATGCCTGTGTCAATCTGCAGGGCTCTTGTGACTCTGTAGACAAGTGCTACAAAATTGGCGGGTGCAGCTAACTTCGGCAGGGAATGGTGTATCAGAACCAATTGTGCATCACACTAGCTACACTACCTGAGTGTATGGTACAGGCAGATACTCGCTCAATTTTTAATGAGTGTCCAGAAGAGCACTTAAATCACCAAGGCATAGAGGACTACAAACCAAGTATGACTAAACGAAATGAGTCTAGATGAGTGCTTGATGGTCTGCATCAATAAGGAGGGCTGAAGGGCCTTTTTCTGCACAGTTGATCCATCAGTCTTTGACTTTGGCATTCAGCTCATAACATCCAAATCAGTCTCCTAAAATAATCTCAATCGGTCAGGACAAATTCATACACAGAACCATACTCTCTCACACTAAATAATACCACATAAGGCACAACCATATCTCACAGGTTCTATGTACTATCAGACATACATTTGTGGTAGCCAAATCATACAAATGGATGCCACAACTCCCAATAGCACATTTCTCTCAGTTTTGAAATAGAGCTGGAACTCAGTGGGATTTTGCAAAGATTAACCCAGAGGGGACATGCAAGCTTACATGGACCACATTGTCACCTCTACCCCCACTGTCCTCCAATACTCCCCTCACATCCTGTTTTTTCATCTCAGATTCCTGTGAATTGCAATATATCAGGAGGTGTAAAAAGAGGAAGAGAACAACAACAGTGAAAAAAAGAACACACTCACCTGGTCAGATGCCACAACTGTGAACCACTTAGTGGATAGCAGAAAGGCAGGACCTGAGACACTGGAAATACCTCAGTGCCTCAATGACAAAGGAAAAGGATAGTCTATCTGCGTTTCAGCTGAGGGAAAAGTCACATATATTACACATAAATACAGATGAGTCTCTTTAGACTTCACCAGCATTCAGTAAGTTCAAAGCTGAATTGTAACCTAATTCCTTATTCCCACCTTTTTCCAGATTTCGTAATTGCTCTGTTTAATAAACTGATGTATTAATCTCACAACTAGTGTAGTACTACTGAAGTGAGTAGTATGAAATAATATTTCAAGCTCTGGGTGTCACTAACTCAGAGGATCTGTCCTGGACCCATCATATAAATATAATTGCAAAGAAAGCACGACAGTGCCTCTACTTCCTCAGGAGACTGGAGATTCGACAAACTTCCTCAGATGGTTGGTGGGGAGTGTGCAGACTGGCTGCGTTACAGCCTGGTATGGGAACACCAATTTCTTTGAATAGAAAATCCTACACAAGGTAGTGGATTTGGCCCAGTTCCTCACGGGTAAAACCCTCTCAACCATTGAGCACATCTACATGAAACATTGCCGTAGGAACATCCATCATCAAAGATCCTCACCGCCCAGGCCTTGCTGTTTTCTTGCTGCTGCTTCAGAACTCGCACCGCCAGGTGCAAGAACAGTTTCTCCCCCTCAACCATCAGGCTCTTAAACAAAAGGAGATAACTACACTCATTCTATTTCTGGTGTTCCCATAACCTATGGTCTCACTTTAAGGACTCTGTATCTTGTTGTTTCATGCTTGCGTTATTTATCGCTATTCATTTACATTTGCATTTGTAGTTTTTTGCTCATTGATCCTGTTTACAGTTACTGTCCTATAGATTTGCTAAGTATGCCTGCATAAAAAAAGAATCTCAAGGTTGTAGTTAGATTGTATCTATGTACTCTGATAATAAATTATACTTCAACTGACTCTTTGACTTCGATATTGCCTGACCACTCCTGAAAAATCTGACCAACTTTTAGTTATGTCGCGAACCTTAAATTCTACATCAGGCAGAAATAACTTCTCACTCACCAGACTGTCACTTCCAATTAATACCTTGAGAACTTCAATCATTTCATAACTAAATTGTAGGGAATAAGACTCCAGCTTACATAATCTCCTTTTGTAACTATCAGTATTTGTTAACTATCAGACTATCAGAACCTCAGGGCTTTGTATGTTAGCAGCATTGGTTGTTGTACCTCCTTTTACTCTATTCCTCCAAATATAAGATGCACAATTCTAATGGATTTCTTATTTGTTTTCCAAACAGTGGGCACTTCACTAGGTATACCTGTACACCTGCTCGTTAATGCAAATATTTAATCAACCGATCATGTGGCAGCAGCTTAATGCGTGAAATTATGCAGGCATGGACAAGCGTTTCAGTTGTTGCTCAGACCAAACATCTGAATGGGGAAGAAATCTGATCTTGGTGACTTTGACTGTGGAATGATCGTTGGTTCTAGACATGGTGGTTTGAGTGTCTCAGGGACCGTTGATCCCTTAGGACCTTCACACAAAACCATCTCTGAAGTTCCCAGGGAATGGTACAAAATCCAAAAAGAAACCCAGTGAGCCACAGTTCTGTAAGTGAAAGTTTCTTGTTAATGAGAGAGATTAAAGGAGACCCTCCTCTGGGCCTGCACCAAAACTGTTTGATAATTTCAAATTTATGTTTTATATCAGGATGTCTTTGTTTCATGCCTGAAGCATCAATGATTTTTAATACAGTGCAATCTCCTTCATCAAAGATACAACTGAATTTACACATTTAAGTTAATGAGAATGGAGCTTAGAGAATAGCTATGGAAATCAGCACCCCAGCTTAGTGACATTCCTAATACAGTAAAATTTTAATTATCAGTTATCTGTTCTGGAATCATGGTAAAATTTGCACCAGGTGTGATCATAATCCCGAAGAGTGAGCCAGGGGTCCACTGCAAGCAGGGCCAGGGTCTGGACTGTGGGTCAGGTGTGTATTGGGAGCCGGGTTGGAGTCCGAAACACCAGCGGTCACTAACTTTGCAGGTAGAGACAGGATTCGGAGTGATTGTACGTTTCCTGACCCCTTTAGACTCACTGGTGCACTGCAACATTTATTACACCACTGGGTAACAAGTAAAGAAAGTGAAATAAATGTATTGGTCTATTAAATAGTCCAGAAAATCTGCTGGTCCCACACCCTTTCATCAGGCACAAGCTGCAAAACCCTGAAGTCATGTACTACCAGGATCAAGGACATCATCTACCCTGCTACTATCAGACTCTTTACTGAAAGAATTGTATGAAAATGAGGACTCTTGACCTCACAATCATTCTCATTATTTATTTACTTATTAAGATAGAGAGCAGAATAGGCCCTTTTGGCTCTTCAGGCTGTGCTGCCCAACAATTACCTGATTTAACCCTAGTCTAATCACATTACAATTTACAAAGACCAATTAAGACCATCAGAACTTAAGACATAGAAGCAGAATTAGGCCATTTGGCCCATTGACTCTGCTCCGCCATTCAATCATGGCTGATCCTTTTTCCCCTCCTCAGCCCCATTCCCCGGCCTTCTCCCCATAACCTTTGATGCCATGTCCAATCAAGAAATTAACAATCTCTGCCTTAAATGCACCCAACGACTGGCCTCCACAGCTGCCTGTGGTAAAACAAATTCCACAAATTCAACCCCACTGGTGAATGAAATTTCTCTGCATCGCTGTTTTAAATGAACGCCCCTCTATCCTGAGGCCGTGCCCTCTTCTAGACTCCCCCACGTACCAACCAGTACACTTTTAGACTGTGGAAAGAAACTGGAGAACCTGGAGGAAACCCACACGGTCATGGGGAGAACATGCAAACTTCCTATAAACAGCGACAGGAATTGAACTTGGGTCGCTGGTACTGTAACGCGTTGTGCTCACCACTATGCTACTGTGCTGCCTTGAAGTATGAACTTACGCTTTATTATTCCTCTGCACTGCATTCCTCTGTAGCGTTTACACTTTATTCTGCAATGTCATTATTTTGCCTTGTTCTATCTCACTGCACTGTGTAGTGATTTGATTTTATGGTCAGAATGCAAGGCTGGCATTGCACCGTATCCTGATACATGTGAAAATAACATTTTAATACCAGCACCTATACAACCAAAGTACCAAGGATACCACATCATCAGAATTTTACTAGTGTCTTGACTAGAAAAAGCTGGTGTTGTCACTGTTGTTACAGTAAGTAAGAATTAGGTGTGATATAATTTGTTGTATTTTGACAGATCTGATTGTCTTAATTCAAAAATGTAAACAATTGCACAGCATGTTTTTTCTCAGGAAATGGGTGAGGATGGTGCAAGTTGATAAATATTTTAACAGAGGGTGTGGGAGAAGCAGGCAGTCAGATTGGAATTGGTTTTCTCCAGCAAAGAGCCGGCACCACACAATGAATAGCCTCCTTTTATGAGTTCATGATTACACATACAGCAATGCTTTATCACATGACTGAACTTTTTCCACAAATTACATCTCAGGAGCTATTACTAATCAACCTAGAATCACAGCAACCAACACACACACCAGGGTTGAACTGACCAAACCTGTTATTAATTTATTTTGGTGAAATTGGTTGAGGAAAGCTCGTTGCCACGGCACCCAGGGAGTTCCCCATTCAGTAGTGCTGTGCGATCTTCGTCATGACCGGGCAATCATTACCTCAGCCTGGAAAAAAAGGAACAATTCAATCACACTCAATCAGGATTGCAGGTGTTTAATCTAAATATTTATGGAAGGTAGGATGTCAGGCTGCAATCCTCTTGAGTGCGAAGTGAGGGAGTTTAGATATATAAAAAACAGCAAATTAAAATGAGAATGATTTGGTGAGGGAAAGCCTAGATTGAGGCTTCTCCCACCACTGTTTCTTATGAGTATTTCTGCTTTGCTCATTATCTATGGCAGTGCTTTTTAACAAGTGCATCAGATTTTGATAACACCATTGCAACATTGAACCTGGACTTTGTTGATTATTGGATATTCTTCCAAGTGTAGGTCTGGGGACTGTGTCTCCATCATTGACCTTCATTTCATAAAGCAAGAGCGAACCAACATTAGGCGTCAATGCCGCTTTATTTTATTTTAATTTTTGACAACGTATCAAAGGTGTCAATTAAATTTGATTTTTTCCCAGTTTTGTTTCTCCCACCTCACGGTGAAGTGGGGTTTCGGCAAGGAACTGGTGGAGCTGAGTGGTGGAGGGTATTTTTTTCTCTGTCAAGCATTAACATATTCCACGTTTAGATGCAAATGTAAAACAGATTAAGCTGTTTGTACAAACTAATCCGTTTCTCCTATGTCCACCCTCCCCCACCCCCATATCAACCTCCATCTTCAGTGGAGTGCTGCACTAAATGGAGTGGCTTAAAACTCCGCCAGCGTGAAACAGTATCAGCAGAACTTGCAAGCACTGCCAAAAGGTGCTCGGGTGTCCAGGCACTGCCAGCTGTTTGTACCTTGTATTAAAAGACATCATGTTCCCAATTTTCTTCAATAAAACAAGGAATCTGCCAATTTGTGTTGTCTGCTTCTGGAGAAGGATCACAGTCCAGGTTCAGCGGGTTGGAAAAGAATTGGAGAGAACAGGCCACTGTTCCCAGTGCAGCTTGCTGTCACAGTTTGACTGACAAACTGACTTTTGAGGTGTTCTTGCCCATTCCAGTCACAGTTTATTGAAGGTGATTTTGATCTTCTCTGTGAGGCCACAGCAGTGGCCACGCCATCTGTCACCTTGATTGCATCTGAGATTCTCTGGAGAGAGCACGATGGCTCCTGATCGTTTACAGATTGTGCAGCTTTCGCCTCCATAAGGACCACATGCACAGAGCCAGATGGTGAACATACACGCTTATTATGAGTCTTTATCTCAGTGCAGGAAGGGTAGGAACCATTAGATCTCCCTCAGGAACCCAGCATCATGCTGTTTCTCAGCAAATACAGCCTTATTCAGCTGTCATCACCCTACCTCCAGATTATTTGCGAAAGGAAGAGAGAGAAAAAGAAAACAAGTATTTTATCAGCTGCATTAAAAAATGGGCTCAGGTATCTCTGACTGCTCCCCCACCATGAAAATTATTGGCAACGTAAGATTTGTAGTTTCATTGCTTGCTGTGTATAATAAACCAGACTTTGGGGATTTTGCCAGCAAACCTCACCTTACAAAGGATAACAGCCACTCACTTAGGCCCAGCTGCAAAAAGTGAAATATGTTCTGCTGTTTAAATTCTGTCAGTACCTGCAATTATCCCTGTTCCAATACCAGCAGAGAGAAAATCGCACTATTGTGGTACTGTCTCTGCTTCATGCAGTATGCTGGCTATTATACAGTACATCCCTGTATTGATTTCTTATAAAAATGGCTGCATGATAATTCAGCTATTGAACTGAGTATTAAGCATATGATCTCATACAATTTTTAATGTATTGCCATACATAGTATCAAATTTGAAAGAAGACTCCATTTGCAATAAAAGGTCATGCATTTTATAACAAACCCAATTCCTGCCTCTCTCCAGAAAAATTGTTCAAAATAATATCCTTCGAAATTGTTTTATTATTTCTCCCTCTGCCTTTGTGAACATTAATATATTGTACACATCAAGTAAATCTGCTGTGTTTGTTGAGTTCAACATCACTCCAATTGTCCTTCAACACATGTCATCTACTTAGCTGTGTCATAAATGCTCTGTGTCAGAAAGGTGAGCAATCTCTGTGAGCAGAGTCAAGAAGATAAAGAGCTTGTGTATATATTGTAAAACAATAGCAGATGGTTAGGATGCATTGTAGGCTTGTTTCAACTCCCCTGTCAGTCAGGGGCTTGTGTATGTAAGGATGGCTTCACCACTTGCGTATATATTCACTTAACACCAACTTGGGAATTTTCACAAGTCACTCCTTAACACCTCCTTTTTCTATATATATCAACTTTTGTAATATATAAATATTTTCCAAATCAGTTATTGCCATATTGTGAGCATTAACAATTTAAACACTTTCTACTATAATTTGTAATAGGTCATGAAATTTAGCTGAACATTTTCACATCTCCACTGCTGCAGTTTTCACAAAAGCCAGAGTACAGAGTTCAGCTCACATGGTTCAGGACAGGCCTAAATTCCAACCCTTTATGGTCTGTGCAGTTGACTATCACATAGGTTATCAATACACTATTCAAACTACTATCAATAATTCACGAGACATCTCCTATCATCATTTGTAGCACAGAGTCAGGTCCTGTGGTTCAGATGGGTAGGGAAAGGAAGAGGATAGCAGTAGTGATAGAGGACTCTATAGTTAGGGAGTCAGATAGGCAATTCTGTGGACGCAGGAAAGAAACTCGGATGGTAGTTTGCCTCCCAGGTGCCAGGCTCCAGGCTGTTTCTGAACGTGTCCACGATATCTTAAAGTGGGAAGGGGAACAGCCAGAGGTCCTGATACACATTAGTACCAACGACATAGGTAGGTAGGAGGAGGTCCTGAAAGAAGACTACAGGGAGTTAGTAAAGAAGTTGAGAAACAGGACCTTAAAGGTAGTAATCTCGGGACGGTGAGTACAGGTGACAGTGAGTACAGGAATAGATTGAAGTGGAAGATTTATGTGTGGCTGAGGGATTGGAGCAGGGGGCAGGGATTCAGATTTCTGGATCATTGGGACCTCTTCTGGGGCAGATGTGACCTGTACAAAAAGGACGGGTTGCACTTGAATCTGAGGGGGACTAATATCCTGGCAGGGAGATTTGCTAAGGTTATTGGGGAGAGTTTAAACTAGAATTGCCGGGGGTTGGGAACCAAACAGAAATGACAGAGGAAAGGGAGGTTGACTCACAAATAGAGGAAGTTTGGAGACAGTGCAAAAGGAAGGATAGGCAGGTGACAGAGAAGAGACATGTTCAGTCAGATGGTTTGAGATGTGTCTATTTTAATGCATGGAGTATCATGAATAAAGCAGATGAGCTTAGAGCGTGGATCAGCACTTGGAGCTATGATGTTGTGGCCATTACAAAGACTTGGATGGGGCGGGGGCAGGAATGGCTATTTCAAGTGCCAGGCTTTAGATGTTTCAGAAGGGATAGGGAGGGAAGCAAAAGAGGTGGGACGTGGCACTGTTGATCAGAGATAGTGTCACAGCTGCAGAGAAAGAGGAAGTCATGGAGGGGTTGTCTACAGAGTTTCTGTGGGTGGAAGTTAGGAATAGGAAGGGGTCAATAACTCTACTGGGTGTGTTTTAGAGACCACCCATTAGTAACAGGTACATCAAGGAGCAGATAGGGAGACAGATTCTGGAAAGGAGTAATAATAACAGAGTTGTTGTGGTAAGAGATTTAAATTCCCCAAATATCGATTGGCATCTCCTTAGAGTGAGAGATTTAGATGGGGTAGAGTTTGTTAGGTGTGTTCAGGAAGGTTTCTTGACTCAATATGTAGATAAGCCTACAAGAGGAGAGACTGTACTTGATCTGGTATTGGGAAATGAACCTGGTCAGGTGAACTGTGAGGCTATCAGGCAGGAAGCATAAATTGGAAACAGATACTCTCAGGGAAACATACAGAAGAAATGTGGCAAATGCTCACGTGATATTTGCCTGGGGTTCTGAGCAGGTACGTTCCAACGAGACATGGAAAGCATGGTAGGGTACAAGATCAGTGGTGCACAAAGGCTGTTGTAAAACTAGTCAAGGAGACCTTACGAAAGGTTCAAAAAACTAGGTAATGAATTGAATCTGAAAGATTATAAGGCTTGCAGGAAGGAGCTTAAGAATGAAATTAGGAGAGCCAGAAAGGGTCATGATAAGGCCTTGGTGAATAGGATTAAGGAAAACCTCAAGGCATTCTACAGGTATGTGAAGAGCAAGAGGATAAGATGTAAGAGAATAGGACCAATCAAGTGTGACAGTGGAAAAATATGTATGGAACCAGAGGAAATAGCAGAGGTACTTAATGAATGCTTTGCTTTAGTTTTCACTACGGAAAAGGATCTTGGCAATTGTACAGATGACTTACGGTGGACTGAAAAGCTTGAGAATGTAGATATTAAGAAAGAGGATGTGCTGGAGCTTTTGGAAAGCATGAAGTTGGATAGGTCTCTGGGACTGGACAGGACGTACCCCAGGCTATGGTGGGAAGCGAGGGAGGAGATTGCTGAGCCTCTGGCAATGATCTTTGCATCATCAATGAGGACGGGAGAGGTTCTGGAGGATTGGAGGGTTGTGGATGTTGTTCCCTTATTCAAGAAAGGGAGTAGAGATATCCCAGGAAATTATAGGCCAGTGAGTCTTACTTCAGTGGTTGGTAAATTGATGGAGAAGATCCTGAGAAGCAGGATTTATGACAATTTGGAGAGGCATAATATAATTAAGAATAGTCAGCATGGCTTTGTCAAAGGTAGGTAATGCCTTACGACCTTGACTGAATTTTTTGAGGATGTGACTAAGCACATTGATGAGGCTAGAGTCGTAGATGTAGTGTATAAGGATTTTAGCTAGGCATTTGTTGAGATACCCCATGCAAAGCTTATTCGGAAAGTAAGGAGGCATGGGATCCCGGGGACATTGCTTTGTGGATCCAGAATTGGCTTGCCAACAGAAGGCAAAGAGTGGTTGTAGATGGGTCATATTCTGCATGGAGGCCAGTGAACAGTGGTGTGCCTCAGGGATCTGTTCTGGGACCCCTACTCATTGTGATTTTTATAAATGACCTGGATGAGGAAGTGGAGGATTGGGTTAGTAAATTTGCTGATGACACAAAGGTTGGGTGTGTTGTGGATAGTGTGGAGGGCTGTCAGAGGTTACAACAGGACATTGAAAGGATGCAAAACTGGGCTGAGAAGTGGCAGATGCAGTTCAACCCAGACAGGTGTGAGGTGGTTCAAATATGATGGCAGAATATAATATTAATGGTAAGACTCTTGGCAGTGTGGAGGATCAGAGGGATCTTGGGATCCGAGTCCATAGGACGCTCAAAGCTGCTGCGCAGGTTGACTCTGTGGTTAAGAAGGCATACGGTGCATTGGCCTTCATCATTCGTGGGATTGAGTTTAAGTGCCGAGAGGTAATGTTGCAGCTATGTAGGAGCCTGGTCAGACCCCTCTTGGAGTACCGTGCTCAATTCTGGTCGCCTCACTGTAGGAAGGACATGGAAACCATAGAAAGGGTGCAGAGGAGATTTACAAGGACGTTGTCTGGATTGGGGAGCATGCCTTATGAGAATAGGTTGAATGAACTCAGCCTTTTCTCCTTGGAGCTACAGAGGATGAGAGGTGATATAAGATAGAGGTGTATAAGATAATGAGAGGCATTGATCGTGTGAATAGTCATTTCCCCAGGGCTGAGTTGGCTAGCATGAGAGGGCACAGTTTTAAGGTGCTTGCATGCAGGTGCAGAGGAGATGTCAGGGGTAAGTTTTTTACGCAGAGATTGGTGAGTGCATGGAATGGGCTGCCAGCAGCCTTGGAGGAGGAAGAAATGATAGGGTCTTTTAAGAGACTTCTGGATGGCTACATGGAGCTTAGAAAAGTAGAGGGCTATGGATAAAGCCTAGCTAGTTCTAAGGTAAGGACATGTTTGGCACAGCCTTGTGAGTCGAAGGGCCTGTATTGTGCTGTAGGTTTTCTATTTTCTATGTAGTATGTTTATATTTTTCATTAACCCAATGAATATATTTTATTAAAAATAGATGAGCTGCTCCAATTTACTGATGGCACTGTTGGTTTTACACATGGAAGTGAATGGAGGAAAGTGATCCCTCTCAAAAACACAAGGGATTCTGGAGATTCTGGAAATGTGGAGCAACATGTACAAAAAGCTGGAGAAACTCAGCGGATCAGGCAGCTTCTCTGGAGATGAATAAAGCACCAACAACTCGGCCCAAGATCTGTCTGCAGATCCCTCCCAAGGTGTTGTTCCAATACTAGAACACAGAACACAGAAAATCTACAGCACATTACAGCCTGAGTTCCTCCATGTTACATTGACAAGCTGCTGTGAACCAAAGTTAGAGGCAATGGAGACAGTCAGCCCTCCTTATCCACGGTTCCACATGCGCAGATCAGGAAAACCCAGAATTTCTCTCTCCAGCATGTACCAGACCATTTTTTCTTGTCATTATTCCCTAAGCAATACAGTATGTTGGCCTCCGTTAGTCTCGATAGACCATGGATTTGTGCCTTAGAAGGTTTCCAAGCCTGGACAAGGTTTTTTTTTATGGAAGACCAGCAGTTGCCCAAGCTGCAAGTCTCCCCTCTCCACACCACCAAGGGAAGAGGGATTAGGACCCATACAGCTTGGCACCAGTGTCATCGCAGAGCAATGTGTGGTTAAGTACCATGCTCAAGGACACACACACAGTCTCAGCCAAGGCTCCAACTAGCAACCTTCAGATCACTAGACCAACGCCTTAACCACTTGGCCACACGCCAACACACAATACAGTATAACAACTATTTACATAGCACTTACAGTGTATTAGGTATTATAAGTAATCTAGAGATGATTTAAAAGTACAGGCAGTCCCCAGGTTATAAACAAGTTCCGTCCCTGAGTCCGTCTTTAAGTCAGATTTGAAGTCGGAACAGGTACATCTGGTATTATTTAGTGTCAGTTAGTCAAACGTTTTTCTTAGTATATAGTATATATTTTACCTTTCTATGCATATAAAACAGTTAAGAAACATATGTATTTCAATAATTAAACCACTGCATTGCTTAGTAATCATTGTAGCTTTCATCGGGGCAGGGCCTTTCACATGCTCCATTAATATTGTTCAATCGTTGACCGACTGTAGCTTAACGCTTTTCCATGAAAAAGATGGTGTTTCACCTCTTTCCGATCACTTTATTATTTTCCACTTTATTTTCAATTGTGATCGTGATTATCTTCATGAACAGAAACACTGCGAATTCAGAGCTGTACCGGGTCCTAAAGTCCACAGCACTGAGAAAGGTTAAATAGGGGACTTGAGCATCTGTGTTTTTGTTGTATCCGCGAGGGGTCCCGGAACCAATCCCCCACGGATAAGGAGGACCGACTGTACTACTGAACTATTTTTTGGAGCATAAATGGGAAGTTAAAGAAGTACTTGGCCAAGTATTCCATTATCCGCTCTGCAGTCTGAAGCAGGATGGCTTGTTGGTACAGCTGGTAAAGCTACAGCCTCATTGCTCCATCACTTTGGGTTCAGTCCTAACCTCGACTGCTGTCCGTGTGGAATTCTGCATGTTCTCCTTCAGTATGGATTCCCTCCTACATCCAAATCACATGTGTGCTAGTTGGCTGACACAAGAGATTCTGCAGATGCTGGAAATCTTGAGCAGCATGCACACGGTGCTGGAGGCAAACAAAAGGTCGGACATTATCCCTGGAGGGAAATGAACTGTCGATACTTTGGGCTGAGATCCTTCTTCAGGGCTCAGGTGTTGATAAAGGATCTCAGTACAAAACTTTAACTGTTCAGTTCCCTCCATAGATTCTGCTTGACCTGCTGAGTTCCTCCAGCATTATGTTTGTGCTGCTGCGTTAGTAGGTTAATTGGCCTATGTAAAGTGTACCTAGCATAGACATCTGGGGAATCAATATTATTTTGATAAGAGAGAGTTACAGGGAATGGAATTGCTCCATGAGCCAGTATAGACTTGGTAGACCAAGTGGCTTCTTTTCATGTTGCAAGGGAGTTTGGAACTATATATAAGGGAACTTACTGATGGCATCCATCATTGGTTATAGTGGAAGCAATTGTCAGTTAAAGACCAATAGGAAATGAAAATAATTCATAACAATTATCTCATTCATTCTCAATCTTTGTTTGCACCCTTTTAGAGAAAAACCATAGCTCAGATTTGAACAACACACACAAAATGTTGGTGGAACACAGCATCTACAGGAAGAAGCACTGTTGATGTTTCAGGCTGAGACCCTTCGTCAGGACTAACTGAAAGAAAAGAAAGGAAGAGATTTGAAAGTAGGAGGGGGAGAGGGAAATCCAAAATGATAGGAGAAAACCGGAGGGGGTGGGGTGAAGTTAAGAGCTGGAAAGGATCATGGGACGGGAGGCCTAAGGAGAAAGAAAGGGGGAGGGGAGCACCAGAGGGAGATGGAGAACAGGCAAAGAGTGATGGGCAGAGAGAGGGAAAAAAAGGAGGGAATAAATAAATAGATAGATAGATAAATAAATAAATAAACAAAAGATAGGGGTAAGAGGGGGAGGAGGGGCATTAACGGAAGTGAGAGAAATCAATGTTCATGCCATCAGGTTGGAAGCTACCCTGACAGAATATAAGGTGTTGTTCCTCCAACCTGAGTGTGGATTCATCTTGACAGTAGAGGAGGCCATGGATAGACATATCAGAATGGGAAGGGGACGTGGAATTAAAATCTGTGGCCACTGGGAGATCCTGCTTTCTCTGGCAGACAGAGTGTAGGTTTGTCCTGGTCCTGTCCGCCAAAGAAAGAAGGATCTCCCAGTGGCCAGAGATTTTAATTCCACGTCCCCTTCCCATTCTGATCTGTCAGTCCATGGCCTCCTCTACTGTCAAGATGAATCCACACTCAGGTTGGAGGAACAACACCTTATATTCCGTCTGGGTAGCCTCCAACCTGATGGCATGAACATTGACTTCTCTAACTTCCGTTAATGCCCCTCCTCCCCTTCTTACCCCATCTCTTATTTATTTATTTATTTATTTATTCCCTCCTTTTTTCCCTCTCTCTGCCCCTCTCACAATCACTCTTTGCCTGTTCTCCATCTCCCTCTGGTGCTCCCCTCCCCCTTTCTTTCTCCTTAGGCCTCCTGTCCCATGATCCTTTCCTTTCTCCAGCTCTGTACCCCTTTTGCCAGCTCTTAGCCTCACCCCACCCCGTCCTGTCTTCTCCTATCATTTTGGATTTTCCCCTCCCCTCCTACTTTCAAATCTCTTACTATCTCTCCTTTCAGTTAGTCCTGACGAAGGGTCTCGGCCCGAAACTTCGACAGTGCTTCTCCCTATAGATGCTGCCTGGCCTGCTGCGTTCCACCAGCATTTTGTGTGTGTTGCTTGAATTTCCAGCACCTGCAGATTTCCTCGTGCTCAGATTTGAACACCCAGCCAGAGGTGCAGATGTGTGGCTGCTGGGACAGATTTGAACCAGTCTGATACTCTGTCGCACAAGGCTCTATGCATGCTGACACTCTGGTTACCCGTTTGCCTGAATGGAAACTGTGTTTCATTTCAGATCACAGAAGGTCATTACTGGAGCTACAAAGAAGCCATTCAAATCCATCAGAGTAATATTTTGAAGGAAGTCAGCTGAGTCACAAAGGCAGAGAAATCCCACAGAGAGACTTTGTCCGGCCCAATCCTTTTCTGGCGCTGTGACCAGCTGACCTGGAGAAGGAGTCGCAGCAACTTTCTGTTTCCAACTTGTGGTTAAAGATGCAGCTGTGTCCCAGTGTAGAGTCCCACACTAAAGGCAATGTAACACGTTCTTTAAATGGACTGCCCCAACCCTGCTCAAAAGGAAAAGCTGGAACTGCCACCTATAGGAATAAGGCAGAATCCTAACCTCCTGTCCAATGCTTTCTACCAAGCACGTTGAGTTCAAAGTAGCCACCAAGTATCACAAGGAGATTCAAGAAGAATCTAGACCTGAAGTTAGTAATTACACAAGTTATTCTCAGGAAACCCCACTCCCACCTAGCTAATATTTGCCTGTTAAGTGAGAAGTTTGCTTGTGAGCAGAATCTTTTGCCTGCCAAAAGAATCCAGCTCTCCACTGCTTATTGTGTTATTTTTAATCTTTCTAGGGGTACAAGTTCAAATAAGTTCCAAGTAGAATTTATTATCAGAGTGCATACTCGTCACTACACACAACCCTGAGATTCCTTTTTCTTCGGGCATACTCAGCAAATCTATAGAACAGTAACTGCAAACAGGATCAATGAAAGAGCAAGAGCATAGAAGTCAACAAATTGCACAAGTGCAATGATAAATAGCAATAAATAATGAGACCATGGAATAACAAGATAAAGAGTCCTTAAAATAAGATCATTGATTGTGGGAACATCTCAATAGATGAGTGTATTTATCCTCTTTTGCTCAAGAGCCTGTTGAGGGGTATAACTGTTCCTGAGGCTCCTGTACGTTCTGCCTGATGGCGGCAGTGAGAAAAGAGCAGGGCCTGGGTGGTGAGAATCTTTGATGATGGTTGCTGCTTTTCTACAGCAATGTTTCATGTAAATGTGCACAATGGTTGGGAGGGCTTTACCCATGATGTACTGGGCCAAATCCACTACTTTTTGTAGGATCTTCCATTCAAAGTCATTGATGTTCCCATACCAAGCTGTATCGCAGCCAGTCAATATAACCATATAACAATTACAGCACGGAAACAGACCATCTCGGCCCTTCTAGTCTGTATTGAACACTTACTCTCACCTAGTCCCACTGACCTGCACTCAGCCCATAACCCTCCATTCCTTTCCTGTCCATATATCTATCCAATTTTTTTTTAAATGAAAATATCGAACCTGCCTCTACCACTTCTGTTGGAAGCTCATTCCACACAGCTACCACTCTCTGAGTAAAGAAGTTCCCTCTCATGTTACCCCTAAACTTTTGCCCCCTAACTCTCAACTCATGTCCTCTTGTTTGAATCTCCCCTACTCTCAATGGAAAAAGCCTATCCATGTCAACTCTATCTATACCCTTCATAATTTTAAATACCTCTATCAAGTCCCCCCTCAACCTTCTACAATCCAAAGAATAAAGACCTAACTTGTTCAACCTTTCTCTGTAACTTAGGTGCTGAAACCCAGGTAACATTCTAGTAAATCTCCTCTGTACTCTCTCTATCTTGTTGACATCTTTCCCATAATTCAGTGACCAGAACTGTACACAATACTCCAAATTTGGCCTCACCAATGCCTTATATAATTTTAACATTACATCCCAACTCCTATACTCAATGCTCTGATTTATAAAGGCCAGCAGACCAAAAGCTTTCTTCACCACCCTATCCACATGAGATTCCACCTTCAGGGAACTATGCATCATTATTCCTAGATCACTCTGTTCTACTGCATTCTTCAATGCCCTACCATTTACCATGTATGTCCTATTTCGATTAGTCCTACCAAAATGTAGCACCTCACACTTATCAGCATTAAACTCCATCTGCCATCTTTCAGCCCACTCTTCTAAATGGCCTAATTCTCTCTGCAAGCTTTAAAAACCTATTTCATTATCCACAACGCCACCTATCTTAGTATCATCTGCATACTTACTAATCCAATTTACCACCTCATCATCCAGATCATTAATGTAAATGACAAACAACATTGGACCCAGTACAGATCCCTGAGGCACACCACTAGTCACCAGCCTCCAACCTGACAAACAGTTATCCACCACTACTCTCTGGCATCTGCCATCCAGCCACTGTTGAATCCGTTTTACTACTTCAATATTAATACCTAATGACTGAACCTTCCTAACTAACCTTCCGTGTGGAACCTTGTCAAAGCCTTTACTGAAGTCCAGATAGACAACATCCACTGCTTTACCCTCATCAACTTTCCTCATAACCTCTTCAAAAAATTCACTAAGTTTTGTCAAACATGACCTTCCACGCACAAATCCACGTTGACTGTTCCTAATCAGACCCTGTCTAGTCAGATAATTTTATATATATATATATATATATATATATATTTATATATATATTATATATACCATCTCTAAGAATACTTTCTATTAATTTACCCACCACTGACACCAAACTTACAGGCCAATAATTGCTAGGTTTATTCTTAGAACCCTTTTTAAACAATGGAACTACCTGGGCAATATGCCAATCCTCCGGCACCATCCCTGTTTCTGATGACATTTGAAGTATTTCTGTATTCTGAAATATACAACAACATAATTGGAGCCAATAGATTTCTGATTATTCCTTGAAAGAAAGGAACTTGGATGAGGGTTATGTGGCTGTACTTTAATGAAACAACAAGGTCACCATTGATGAAATGGAAGTCCCTCATAATTTATGTTGTTCTCTAAACACCTCTCCACACTGCTGCCATTTGATTCAGCTTCTGATTGTCTCTGAGGAATCTGTTATTCTCTGTAATCTGAATACACACAGCTGATAAACTCTTCATGTACACAGAGCAGTTGTAGAGGAGCTGATTTCTGTCCCTTAGAGTTAGCCCTTGCTTGCTATATTAAGCATTTGCTTTGGAGACACCACTGCAAGTCAACGTTAGTAGCCTGGCCAGCTCTGACCAGCTCCTATGTCACCATCGACTACAGGCAGGTCCTGACAATAAAAACAGTGATACACAGAGTGAGCCCCAGGATTACAGCAACCTGCAGTATATTAGTACATTCTGTTTAGCTCCAAAGATAAATACATTTCCCCAACATTCCTGAGTAGCATTCAGAGAGTCCTTTCAGGAGAGCTAGTTAGACAGCTCAAGGAACAAACAGGCAGAACATGTTGTTCACTGATCTGTAAATAAATTTCAACTGGGATCCTAACTGACGTACAGTCACTATTTACAGATATAATTCACTTGCTGTCTGTTTCACTTGACTGCCCCATGCACCTAGAAACAACTGTGGAATTGCTCTGTGTTTTGTTGGCCATTGTTTGAGTAAAATGTGACTTCAAAGGAACCCTTCTGCTTAATTGACAATTATTTATTTTGAATTAATTATGTATTCAATTTTTTTCCAGGCAAAAAAATATAGACAGTACTCTGTGGGCTAGAGATTCAATGGTATGCTGTCCATTTCATTGGATAAGTACGACATTTAATCATCCTATAAGTGGAATGCAAGTGCTTATTCAGTATTTAAGGTGCCCTGTCTGCCACAGTGGTAAAGGCTGTAGCATTGAGCCAAATGCAAAAAAATTGTTTTTTTCATACTTAAATAGGCTATCTTTGTTGTCCCTTCCTCAAGCTTGCACAATCCATGCACCAAGTGATTCCTTGAGCTTTAAGCTTTACCTGTTACCCGCTTTGCAACAATCCTTTCAGCTGGACAGTGCCATACTACCTGTCCCTGTGAGGAATCATTTGTACAGAAGAATACTTTTATTTTGTGTGGCCTGCGCAGAGTGTCCTGGAAGTCTGTGGGAAGAAACGATGATGGATCCTGACAATGGTTGCCGGAGCAGATTGTCATGGTGATTTGGCAGAACATTGCATCACCAATCAAACAAGAACCAAGACTTGCTTAATTGGTGCGAAGGGGCCCTACCCTGTCAGAACCAACTTCCATAGCTGGAACCTCTGCACTACCATATATTGCCCTCAACGCTGCTGTATTGGGGATGGGATCGCTTAATGTCGAAGAAAACCCTCTACTCTGTTGACATTTATTTGACTTGAAATTTTTATCCAGGCATTTTTTCAGCAAAAGAATACAGACAGTAGAAATCGACTTCTCCAAATAATGTTTGCCAAGATTTGGAAAGCAGTGTAGAGTTGTGTAACATAAGACTTCTCTGTCTGCTGTTCCCAGGCACTCACACTAAGACAAGTACAAAGTGCTGCTGGAAGATTACCCGCAAGTCTGCCCAAGGCTTGTTGGTCTTCCAGTGCAAGGAACTGACAAAGACCGAATGTTGCAGACTAACACGTTCCCTGGGCCAGCACCATGTGGCGAGGAGCACCATGAAGGTTAGTGCAGCTGCCGCAAAAGATCTTTGAGGAATGGGCAAAATTCAAGCCCCTCTCTTTACTGCACACCCAAGGAGCTAGAACAAGTGTAAAATCTTCTTAGACTGTTTGCTATTGTAAAGAAGTTGATACTATGTTGACGTACTATAATTGGAATAATAAGGCTTGTACCAAGAATGGTGATGTGTAGATGTATTGGAATCAACTTTTAAGAATGAAGTATTAATTTAAATAAAACACTTCATTAGGGAGTAAATGTGTATTGGAACCCTACTTTGCAAAGTGTATCATCATTATTCCCAGAGGTTTTAAGAACTGCAGGCTCAACATTTAATACCATAAGATGTAGGAATTGAATTAGGCCATTTGACCCCTTGAGTCTGCTTCACCATTTCATCATGGCTGATGCAACTTCCCTCTCAGGCCCAGTTTCCTGCCTTCTCCCCTTGTCTATTCATGCCCATATCCAACTAAGAACCTATCAACCTCTGCTTTAAATGTAGGTAAAGACTTGGCCTCCACAGCCACCTGTGGCATAGAATTCCACAGATTCTCTCTCTTGCTAAAAAATTCTTCCTCATCTCCACTCTAAAAGGACACCCCACTATTCTGAGGCTGTGTCCTCTGGTCTTAGACTCTCCCTCCATAGGAAACATCCTCTCCACGTCCACTCTATCAAGGCCTTTCATCATTCAATAGTTTTCAATGTCACCCTTCATCCTTCTGGATTCAAGTGGGTAGAAACCCAGAGCAATCAAATGCTCCTCATACAACAAGCCTTTTAATCCCGGAATCATTGTTGTGAATCTCCAATATCAGCACATCCTTTCGTATATAAGGGGCTGAAAGCTGCTCACAATCCAAGTGAGGCCTCACCAGTGCTTAACAAAGCATCAACATTGCATCCTTGCTTTTATATTCTAGTCCACTCAAAATGAACACGAACATCGCATTTGCCTTCCTCAACACAGACTCAAGCTGCAAATTAACCCTCAGGGAGACTTGCACGAGGACTCCCAAATCTCTTTGCACCTCAGATTAGATGTAAGATTTGTTTTAAGCTAGCCAAGGAAACATCACTTTGTTAATCTTATCACATCCCACAAGAATTTTGTTTCAACAGGATCACCAAATAAACTAAAAGAACAGAAATTCTCATCCAAGCTTGGAAATGAAACTGTGGCTGACTGACAGCAACTACTTCCCCATCTTCCTACTCCCCAATCATCTTCCACCTGCTGAACTCTGATTAAAACTCGACTAGTATTCAAAACAGCCAACCTTAATGTACCCTGGAGAGGGAAACTGCTTCTGAGGCCATTCTGTTTGCTGGTAATGAATCAATTAGCTTCCCAGATTAACGCTGTGAAGTCCTGCACTGCCCTGATTCAATTTCAAATGAAATCTTTAAATGTTGATATGTTCTACTTTTGGGGCACTGTCTTCTCATCGAATGATAGGTAAAACAGTTAAATGATAAATTTTAAATAAATCATCCTCAAAATAATTGCTAGTAAAATTAATGGCAAATAATATATGATCTCAGTTACCATTTGAAACACTGAGTCAAATTAGTTTCTGGTTAAACCCTTTCATTGAGCCACAAGAGACTGTAGATCCTGGAATTTGGAGTGACAATCTGTTGTAGGAACTCAAGGGTTGAGCAGCATCTGTGGAGAGAAATAACTTGTTGACATCTCAGGTGAAAACCCCACATCAGATTATTGGGGGAAAAAATCCAGATTGAGATTAAAACATCATTGAAGCAGACCTCCTGAGAGGCAAGACATTCATCTGTCGCTGGGAACACAAGGTAAAATAGGGAGTTTTGGAACATTGGCCTGAGCACCACTCATTATTTTCCCCTTGATTATTCATTTAAGTATGTCACAGGTCACACACTGTACCCTGCAGCTCTGGGCTGAAATTCAGGACCTTCCCTGATCAGTAACATGGTCCTTTGATTATTAAATGGTCTGCACTCTAACATCACTGCTTTGCATGCAACATCTTCCAACCTCAGTCTTCAGTGTGTAAGATATCTGAAACCTCATCAATGCTTGCCTTTTCACTGACATGTTGTAATAACCACATCAGAAAGAAATCCTTTCATCTCTGCCCCACTAATCGTCTAACACCTCAAGTGCCCCCACAACTGTGGTTGCCATGGGGAGAGATCACAAAGTTTGATTCCCTTCCCAGTAATTGGTACAGCAAAGACAAGGCAGTTGGGCATCTTCCAGCTATTGAGAACTGCATAGAGTGAGGAAATGGGCTTCTCACCCTAGCTTGTCCATGCTGGCTGAGATGCCTAGCCACGCTTTCCTCCATTTAACCCACATCCCTCTAATCCTCTCCTATTCACGCACCTCTCTGGATGCATTTTAAAAGCTGTGATTCTCTCTACCACTTCTGCTTATCTGCAAACTTAGTCCATTTTCACACCCTTTGTGTGAAGCAACCTGTCTCTCAGAACTCCTTTAAATCCTTCTCACTTTAAAACAAAATCTTCTGGTTTTAGACTTGACTACCCTCAGAAAAATAAACTATCCAGTTTATCTGTGCCTTCATAACTTTATTAACCTGTATAAGGTCACCTTTCAGCTTTCCATGCTCCTCAGAACCTAGACGAGTAAATACTGTAAAGCCGTGTAGTCCAGGCAGGGAACATCTTGGTGAACTTTTCCTGTACTTTTTGTGGAGCTACCACAATCTATATATAATGTGGTGACCAGAACTACACACTGTGTGGCCCAATCAATGTCTTGTACAGTTGCAATATGATGTAATATGAGCTGTTAGACCCCTTCCTATGAAAGCGAGCAAGCTAAATGCCAACTTCTCTACCCCCATCAACACACACAAAATGGTGGAGGAACTCAGCAGGTCAGGCAGCATGCATGGAAAGGAGTAAACCGTCAACATTTTGGGCCAAGACCATTCATCAGAACTCTTTCATCAGTCCAGATGAAGGGTCTCAGCCCAAAACATTGACTGTTTACTCTTTTCCATGGATGTTGCCTGGCCTGCTGAGTTCCTCCACCATTTTGTGTGTGTTGCTTTGATTTCCAGTTTCTGCAGATTTTTTCTTGTTTGTTCACTGACCTATATGCCTGTATCACCATTTTTAGAGAGCTATGAACTTGCACTCGAAGGCCCGCTGTGCACGAGCTCTTCAAAGGGCCTTGTCTGTGTCCTAGCAGAATCTGACCTCTCAGAGTACAATACTTCATACTTGTCTGGAAGTAAATCTGTAAATATCTACTTCTGCTAAGATCCAATTATTCTGATTTTAAATTTCTGAAAGTGACCTTTCCCCATTATTCTCTGAAGTAAATTTATAATATAATACAAATTATATTACATTTATATATGGAGCTAACTTCAGTTATTTATGAATTAACCCTAAGTGCATCAAACCAATTTAAAACCAATACTACATCTATTAAAATCCACAGATCTTACTCCACTAGCCTGCAGTTATAGTACAATGTTCACAACCAGTTCGTGTTTATACAACAAAATACCTGTGTGCATTTTAGACTCTTCTTCGGGAATTCTTTGGCTAATAAATTGTATATTTGACCTCACTAAATTTTATTCAAGATAGCATATAAAAAGAAAGAGCCATTTCATGAATTGCTGTATAGTGCAGACAGATTCCTATGGTTTGTCCTTTACATTATTCATTGTCAGCTGCAGTGGGGTAAACAGTGGGGAGCCCTGACTGTCATGTGGCTCTTTGTGCATTCAGGATGTTTATAACCTGGGGCAGTGGATTGCTTTTTAGGGCAACAGACGGCTATTTGACCACTTGTCAAGCTTCATTGCAAGCAGAATGACACAAATGAGCCTGTGGTCATTGCTGTGTTTATAACACTGAGAAAAGCCATTACATCACTCTGGAAAATACAACGTTCAGTAGCATTGAAACTGAACGTCTCCATCAATACTTTCACAATACCAACATTATGCCTTTACACCTATATAATTTCACAACCTGGCAAATACTGAGTGTTTTAATAACACAGACACTATTATGATTTTATCACTTACGTATCATATATGTGCATTTTATAAAAACTTGCATAAAACTGGAATGCTGGTTTTTACTTCAGTGCCACTTCCCTGAATTAACCCTTTATCCGTTAATTCCCATAATATCCAAAAATCTATTGGTTTCCATCTTGAATTTACTCTTTGACTGAACCACCAAAGCTGTCTTGGATAAAGAATTCCAAATATTTACTGCCCTTACTGTAAAGAAGGTACATTCTTGAAGGTGCGAAGCTTAAAAAGACTCATTGAAAATCAATTTTATGCCATGTTGCAGAATAATTCATTACTAGAAGAACGTCCCTTGCAATTTGGAAAATTCCTGTGCTTCATTTTATCATTGTTCAAATTCCCTCTATTTGAACTAGCTGGCCCAGTTGCCAGTAAACTATCAGTTTGTTTGGTCACTTTGTTTTTAAAATATGCTTGCTGAGCTGTGAGCAATTGGTTTTCACTGATATGGATAATAATCAATTTAGAAACAAACACACTATTTATACAATTACAAACATTAGGGCAAGTTATAGATATTATCTAATTTTGGGATATATTGTACATTTGAGGTGAATTAAGTATGAGTAAAGAACCTTTTAGTTTATCAGGTGATCCTACTGAAACAAAATTCTTGTGGGATGCGATGGGAATGACAAAATGAAGTTTAATTTCGGCTAGGTGGTCTATAATCAAAGAAACACCACCCCAACAAAAGGGGTTGTGACAAATGAGATGAGAAGAAAAGTCTTCATCCTAAAGGCTGTGGAATTCTCTACTCCAGAGGGGCTGGATGCTCAGTCACAGAATATACGTAAGACAAAGATAAAAAGATTTCTGGTTTTTAAGTGCAAACAAGAGAAAATCTGCAGATGTTGGAAATCTGAGGAACACATACAAGATGCTGGAGGAACTCAGCAGGCCAGGCAGCATCTGGGAAAAGATGCAATTTGTGAGTCTGTTAGCATTATATACTGTGTTCAGTGCTCCCAGTGTGGCCTCCTGTATATTGGTGAGACACAACGTAGATTGGGAGACTGCTTCGCCAAGCATCTACGCTCCATCTGCCAGAAAAAATGAGATCTCCCAGTGGCTACCCATTTTAATTCCACTTCCTATTCCCATTCTGATATATCTGTCCATGGCCTCCTCCACTGTCGTGATGAGACCGCACTTAAGTTGGAGGAACAACACCTTATATTCCGCTTGGGTAGCCTCCAAACTGATGGCATGAACACCAATTTGTCGAACTCCCCTCCTTCACCGTTTCCCATCCTCTTTTCCCTCTCTCACCTTATCTCCTTACCTGCTCATCACCTCCCTCTAGTGGTTCTCCCCCCTTTCCTTTCTTCTGTCTTTTTCACCAATCAACTTTTCAGCTCTCTACTTCATCCCCCTCACTTCAGGTTTCGCCTATCACTTTGTGTTTTTCTCTCCCCTTCCCCCCTCCCACCTTTTAAATCCACTTCTCAGCTTTTTCCTTCAGTCCTGCCAAAGGGTTTCTTCCCAAAATGTCAACTGTACTCTCTTTTCCTAGGTTCTGCCTGGCTTGCTGTGTTCCTAGGTACTAAGTGATTTGGAGTTAATGCAGGAAAATAGCCCTGAGGTAAAAGGTCAACCGTAACCTTAGAGTGGTAGAGTGGCATAGCACAGAAATGGGCCATGGCATCTCTACCGGCCCTTTTTGCCAATATACACCCATCTCTATTGCCTACATTTAGATCTGTATCCTTCTCTGCTTTACTTATTTAAGTGGCAGTCTAAATGACCTTTAAGAATAGTGATTGTATCTGACTCCATCACCTCTTTCAGCAGTGATTTCTAGATATCAAATACTCTCTATGTAAAAGAACATTGTTGGGGGTTATGGAACGATACAGCACACAGCACTGGAAGGGGTCATTCCATACTGTATCTATAAATAAAATAAAATAAACTTTACTTTCAAATCACTGTTGAAATTCCCTCCATTCACTGTTAACCTATGGTTTCTGATACCACTGCTGTGGAAAAATTATTCTATTACATGATCTAGGCCTTTCATAAATTTAAGCTCTTCTGTCAGGTCACCCTTTAGTCGTCTCCACTCCAGAAAAAACTAGCCCAGCCTTTTCAATCGTTCACTGTCACTAAAGTACTCCAGTCCAGGAAGCATCCTAGTGAATATCCTCTGCACTCTCTCCATCACAATCACATCATTCCTACAATGCGGCACTATGATACCGCACATCATACGCCAAGTGCAGGCTAAACACGGATTTCTAAAGATACAACATAATCTGCCAGCTCCTATGTTCTGTCATGACCTATGAAAGTAAACATGGCATATTCCTTCTTCACCACCTTCTTGACCTGTGCTGCTACTTTCAGAGAGCAATGGACTTGGACCTCAGTGTTTCCCCGTTTGAATATCCCTTTGTGACCTACCATTTACTCTATAAGTCCTCCTCAACTTCCCAAGATGCATCATCTTGCTCTTCCCAGGATTAAAGTTCCATCTGCCAATTCTCCGACCATCTGATCTATATTCTCCTGTGACCTTAGAAAGCACTCCTCCACAGCACAACCAATTTTTATATCATCTCAAAACTTACTCTTCATATCTCATTCAGATTCATATCACCTATTTATCACATGAACCTCAAAACATACATTGAAATGTGTCGCTGTGTGTAAAGGACCAACACAACCTAAAGATGTGCTGGTGGCAGCCTGGTAGTATCACCACTTACTCCAGCACCAACATAGCATTCCCACAAAGTTCAGCAGAATCTCTGGCAACTAGACAACAGCAGCAAAACAAGCCCCATTTCTTCCTCCCACCCACTCACACACACACTCAGACAGTCCACCAGCCATGGCACAAGTCACCACATGGCCTTCGGCCTCCAGTGGACTCACAGACTCTCAGGCCCAGGGTTGCGGACATCGGACCTCAGCTTCCAATCGACATTCGGGTTTCAGTCTTCGGTCACAACCCTAGGGCTCACCGATGACAGGATTTCAAACTCCAGGCCTCAAACTCTGAACTGGCGGACTCAGTTACCAGCCCTCATGCTTCCTGCCTATACAGACCTCTGATCACACCGATCTCACAGGGGACTCACTGACCTGGGGTGGGGTGGGCACCAACTCTTGACCTCACTGGTCTTCATCCACAGTGCTTGCCAGCCTATCATCTTCCCGCATCCATGTCACTGGCCTTTGACCAAGAGCACAGAACAGATTTCTATACTCTGACCTGACCTCGAACTCCCCATGTCCCTGTCCCTAAAATCTGTTGACCCCAAAACCATCCTTAAAAACCTCAAAACTAACCAAGTCAGAGCAACAGCCTTAACAGAAACTGCAGCTTAGTTCCATCTTAAACAGACTCCAGGTCATTAATATTTATCACATGAGGTCTCAACACAACTACTTACAGACTTCCAATCAAAATATCCACCCTTCCATTTCTAACACCCACTGATTTCTATTCACCAATATGTCTCAGCCTCTGGACCAGCCTACCATAGGGAACATTTGACAAGATATATAGTATAGATAATGTCTAATGTTCTCCCCACTCCGACTTCATCAATCATCTTAGTTACTTCTTCAAAAATTTCAATTAAGTTAATATGAGGATTTCTCCCATGCAAAGCCATGCTGACTATCCCAAATCAGTCCCTGACTTCCCAAACATGCTGAATGTAAATCCTATCTCTTAGAAAATTCTCCAAGCATTTATGTAAGCTCATTGGCCAGCAAGAACCTCCCTCTTTAATCCTTGCTGCCATTCTTAAATAGGAAGTAACATTTCCTTTCCTCCAATCTTCTGGTGCCTCACATGTGGCTAAGGAAGGCACACAAATCTGCATCAGGTTCCCAGCTATCTCTTCCTATACTTCCCACAGCTTTCCGGGTTAGAGCTCATCAAGCCATAGGTACTTCCACATTTACATGTTCCAAGACATTTAGCACCTCCATTTTCTGAATGTTAAAGTGATCTAGACAACCAACGTATTCCTCCTGGAACTTACCATCCTCCACATTCTACAGCCTGGTAAATTCAGAAGTATTCATTTACGAAACTGCCCACATCCCCTAACACCACACATTGGGACTCTTAGGTTCCTAAAGGAGCTTTCCATCTTCTTAGTGACCTTCTTGCTCCTGTTATAGGTCAACTTGGGGTTTTCTGTGGCTTCTTTCGATCCTGTGCAGTAGCATCCCCCCAACCCCCCCCCCCCCCCCACCATACCAAATGGTGGTGCAGCCTGTCAGAATGCTCTCCATGGTACATCTGTGGAAGTTTTCAAGTGTTTTAGGTGACAAAACAAATCTTCTCAAACTCCTAATGAAATATAGGAGCTTTCTTCCCTTCTTCATAGCTGCATCGATATGTTGGGACCAGGACAGATCCTCAGAGATCTTGACACCCAGGAACTTGAAACTGCTCACTCTCTCCACTCCTGACCCCTCTATGAGGATTGATTCATGTTCCCTCACCTGAATTCCACAATTGGCTGTTTGGCATTGAGTTCGAGGTTGTTGCTGCGACACCAGTCAGCCAGCAGGCATACCTCACTCCTGTACACCCTCTCAACTCCATCTGAGATTCTGCCAACAATGGTTGCATCTTCAGCAAATTTACAGAGAGCATTTGAGCTGTGCGTAGCCACACAGTCATGGGTATAGAGAGAGTAGAGCAGTGGTCTACCCACACATCCCTGAGGTGCACCGGTGTAGACAGCCAGCAAGGAGGAGATGTTATTACCAATCCGCACAGACTGTGGTCTTCTGGTTAGGAAGTCAAGGATCCAATTGGAGGAGGAGGTACAGAGGCCCAGCTTCTGTATTTTAGTTGCCTATACTTGTCATTCACTTCTGATTTCATTCCGATCAAACCCTCAATAATATTTGTCATGCAGGGTTCCTTAACTTTGTCATCACTTCCTTTCACCATTTCTGGAATATGCTCACCCTGAACTCACTAACTCTCTTTTTAAAAAGCAACCAGTTGTTAGATGTCATCTTACCCACAGGAATGTTGAAGCATGTGTAAGGGGCAGAATGATCTACCCTTTCCATTTCCTTTGTTTTTATGTTGCTATGTTTCTGAAACTTCATAGGAAGGAGAAATATAATAAACAGCATAGTGTTATGATTTTGTAATGTTATATGAAAATACCACACACAAGCACAATAACTTTAGGAAATAATTTTAGCTTATTTAATGAATCCTCACACTGTGGGACATTTCAGCTGAGGTTGGAAGAGGTTGGAATTGAACAGCTACAGCAAATTCCTGGCTTGCAAAATGAATCTGCAGCTCAGAAATATAATTTGCAACCTTAATATCAGACAGATGAACACTGGTGTAGCATCAGCCATGAAAGTTCACCCCCAGACCTCCTTAACTCATATTAAGCACCAGATCTGGGAGTGTGGGTTACCCTGTCCTCAGGACTGCCCTGAAACCTAACGGAACAGCCAGAAGGCAGCATCAAGAGAAGCGGAAGGAAACAGCTGTCCTCTGCTAAGGCTCCCCTGAAGTCTGTATAAGTTGCTGCTTCAAGGAGTTTAAACATACCTGACTGACCAATAATTGGAAAGCTTATTAGCATCTCTTTCCCGCTGTCAAGAAAAAGGATATGCTTCAGAACGAGGGAAGATAAAAAAAAAAGATAGTGCCTTTATAAGTAATGGATGTATTCTTAAAATTATTTGCCATTTCAGCCCTGGGGAAATGTCTCTGGCTATCCAATCAATCTGAGCCTCCTATCATCTTGTACACCTCTATCTAGTTACATCTCATCCTCTTTCGCTCCAGAGCCCAAGCCCACTCTGCATATCCTCAGAAGGCATGTTCTGTAATACGAGCTGGTAAGTCTGCTCTGTGAAAGGGCAGAAGACCAGAAGGGGGTAATAGTGCAGGACAAAATATTGTTGTGATTAAATGGCAACAGATCAGAGTAAAATGGGCCCAATTGGAACGAACAGATTATTATCTGAAATTATCTGAAGAAAATAAAATCTTGTTTCTCACAATTTCACATTCTTGCCGTGGAGAAATCAGTGTGGATTGGATGATTTCTTTTATGATACACTGCCTTTCTGGAAGAAAACATGGGCATAGCTTCCCGTCCCTTTAATTCTCCTGCTCCCACTCACACCTTTCGGCCATCAGCTCCTCGCATGGTTCCAATAAAACTTACTACAAGCTTAAGGAACTGCATCTCATTTACCTATTAGGCATATTAAAGACCTTTGGACTGTACATTGACTTCAACAATTTCAGATAATGAGCAATTTCAGGATATTTTCTTTGTATTTTGGATATATAACCAAGTATGGTCCTTTTGTAATTTCAGATAACACTCTCAGTTGTCTTATTTACTCCAGAAATATCTCTGCTTTCTGCACTTGCCCCATTTTTTGCACAAACTCTTTCATTTTTGAATATTAATTGAAAACCAAAATTGCAGGTGTTAGAAATCTGAAATTAAAACAAAAAACGTTGACAGTACTCAGCATCTCAGGCAGTACCAATAGAAACAGCATTAACAGAAACAGCATTAACAGTTCCAGTCCATGAACTTTCATTGGACTGAAAGGAGTTCATTGTGTTCTACCACTCATTTCAATGGGACCTCTATACTTGCTCCAATTTCAACATGACAGCTGGGAAATCAGCAGAAGTCTGGGTATGTGTATGTGTCCTGGAGCCAGCACTCAGCTGAGCACTGCGTCTTATGCTTGGGAATAGCCTGCTAATGGGCTTACCTGCTCATGGGTCCATGCAGAACAGAACTGCCTTCACTCACATCAGTTAGGGAGTCACAAGTGGCACATGCTCTTTTTAGATTGAAGGCTAATTTGCAGCCAGGGTGGAAACCTAAGTGACTGCTATAAATATATCACCACTTGTTCCATAAGCCTATGCCCAAAGATATTGTAGGATTCACCTGAGTGCAAGTATTCCTCTATTTCAATGCCCTGCTGATGATTGTAAGCTTCCAGTTGCATATCATTGTTACTCTCCTTCCCATTCCCACCACGACATGCCTGTCCTCTGCCTTCTCCATTGTTATCTCATGTTCCACTTGTGTGGCTTACAGTCCAATGGTATGAACAATGAATTTTCCACTTTCAGGTAACCCACACCCCCATGTTCTACTCCCATGAACATTCACCTGTCCACCTAGACTTCTTCTCCCTTTGCCCAATCCTCTCCTTTCATCTTGTTCCATCTGCCCAACATCCCCTTCCTTTCTCTTAACGCTATGTCTTCTTCCTCCCTCAGTCCTTATACTGGGTCTCAGCCCCATTTTGGCAGCATACAACTTTAGCCTCCACATCTGATCTGATGAATTCTTCCAAAGTTCTTTTATTTTGTACTACTGCCAAATTCTTGCCATAGTGCCACTGACTGTTTACATTGGTGGCACAGCAGTTTCAAACTTCTGCAAGTGCACTTCCCACACAACTTTTCATAGTCCCAGAACATATTATACACAATCAGGAAAGCTCACCAATGCCTCTGCTTTTTGAGGAGGCTGCGGTATGCATATCTATACTCACGTCACTCTACAGATGAGCAGTACTGCACACCCTAACAGTCTGCATCAGGCACTGCGACAGACAGGAAAGCTCTACAACTGGTGGTCAAAGCTGTCCAACACATCACCGGCACCAGCCTACCCACCAGCAAGGACAGATAGGTGCTGGAAAAGGGCCAGCAATATCACCCTGCTCATTGCCTCATTCCTGTCAGGGAGGAGGCTACATAGTATATATACCAGGACTACCAGCCTCAAAAACAGTTACTTTCCCCAAGCAGTAAAGCTGATCAACATCTCCACCCACTAACCCACTCCACCACAACTTTATCATTTCCTGTCAGTCACCTTTTGCACCGACACTCCTGTGCCTAGTGTCACTTTATGGCCATACAACAAGCTATCTTTTGCATTTACACACACAAATGCTGGAGGAACTCAGCAGGCCAAAGAGTACAGTCAAAGTTTCAGCCCGAAACATCAACTATACTATTTTCCATAGATGCTGCCTGGCCTGCTGAGTTTCTCCAGCATTTTTTGTGTGTTGCTCAGATTTCCAGCACCTGCAGATCTGCTCTAGTTTGTGATCTTACGTATTTATATTTATTGTGTTTCTTTTTATTATTGTGTTCCTTATCTAATTATGGTTTTTTTTTGTGCTGTATTGGATCCAGAGTAACAATTATTTAGTTCTCCTTTCCTCCTGTGTACTGGAAATAACATTAAACAATCTTGACTCTTTAGGGTAAGTCCTTGAACTGTTCACTACAGTGTGTCACCTCTGTTTATAGGAAAACATCAAGAAGCCCAAATGTATTGTTCCCAACCTTTTTGATTTACCAAAGATTTTCCAGGATTGCATCCTTCTTGAAAAGCTAAGAATACCTGTATTTCTCCAAATTTGGACCATACCTGATTGATAGGTAGAATTTGACAGCAGTAACTAGGCAGCAAACAGGGTCAAAATTACATTAATGATTCCTATTTAGGTTCATAATGCCCTGACTGATTTCTGCCCAAGTCACAGCTGCCTACATTTCGACCATTTCAAAACCAGAAAGAAATATTCAGGGAGTGGACAGCAGATGCTTCTAGCAACCACTTCCTTTCGGTGTTATACCAACACTGACCGCAAAAGGGTCGCCAGTGAGAGGACAATTGCTATATTTTGCACAAGGAAAAATTTCTATGTCTTCTCCAAATTATTCATTAGAAACTTTCTTTATCTGTGCTTAGCAAGGTGTACCTTAATGTGGTTCTATGGCATGGCGTATATCAAGCTCAGAACATAGCCGCCAGATACAAAACCGTATCAATTTGAGCAGACTTCATCACCTAATGTTATTTAATTGCAAGCTCTTCCGATAGCGAAGCTCTTTATTCAAATAACATTTTTGCGGTAATGGGTTCAAATTTCCACAAGCCCAATTGCATACCATGAAAGAGAAAATGAGCACAAAATGATTCTGAAGTTTATCATGGTATATGGATCCTAAATCTATTTTGGCAAAAGAAACCAGAGCGTAATTTTCCTTTTATCATAAATTACAGATCTGTTGCACAGTGCAAATATTGCAGAGCTGTAAGACAGCTGTGTCCCATTAAAATGTGTAATGGTCACTGATTTCCTACAGCACATGGTCATCAGGCTGAATCCACAGCCAGTAATTAAGAAGATGAAATGTTTAATTGTGCTTTAATTTTGATAAAATTTATCTGTCACACATCCTGTAATCAGGTATTACACTCACAAATCAATGTCATTGGATCTGAGTGGTGATGGAGGCAGCAGGTTCTCTCAGCTGACAGATTCATTTGAATGTCAAACTACCCTGTTCAGTAATCACAGCAGTGCTGAAATGTCAATTGCTGCAAAGACAGTGACACACTGGGGCGAACCCTCTCTTTAAAAAGTGAGGACACCACGGCTAGAAATACGATTCTGCTGAAAAACATAGATCAGAAATGTATGGGAGACCCTCCCCAATTTATCCCAGTGATGGACTAATCTGAAAATTTTGCATGCATTTCAGAAAATCATTGTGGAATTTAAACAATACTAATCACAATGTTTTCCACATTAGTGACATCCGTAGGGATGGTTTCAGGAGTCATCATGCCTGTTTGGCAAAAACTAATGATGTTTGAAGTTATGTCTGAACCTCTTAAAGAAGTTGGACGTTGTTCAAAGGTTTCTGAGTGCTTATCAGAGTAAGGGAGAAACAAACAGACTCAACAATTCACTGCCTAAGCACCTACAGGGTGCAATAGAGGTTCCCACTGCTCAGAAGAGGAGGAAGCTCTCCACAGCAGAAATGGTGGCCATAAGAGAAGGTTGACAAAGAAGGCAATGCCAGGAGGTTTGCATCAGGGCATGGGTACAATGCCACAGAAAGGTTCTAGGAGCTTCAATATACAACCAAGTTCAGTGAACAGATGAAACCATCTACCCACCTCCCCATGACCAACAGGGGAGCATTACTCTCTAGGTATCACACCTCCACCGTTCACCCAGCGACCTCTCTGTAACACCACTCCCACCTAAGTAGATATGCCCTGGCACAGAAGTGGCACCACACTATAACATGATCAGTAATGTTGTGCTCTTTTCCATGATGGGGATCAGAACTAAGTGGGCCAAGTTAGCTCAAACAAGTCCAACTTCTTCATTTTGTTGGGATCTGCACTCCTCAAGGTAAGGAATTATTTGTCTGTGCAGCCTGTAAATGATGAAAAGTTTTGTAAAGAGTTTCCTCTTTTGCCATGGAGCATGCAGCCTTAAATGTGGTAATTCAGTCGCTGATCCAGACCAGTTTCTCAACGATGATTCGAGGATGCATAAGTGCCATTGGCTGCAGGGAGAGAACAGTCACATTTCTTTTATTACCCATGATAACTTGGTTTTCCTCCTATTGTTGAACGGTATCTAGGCCTGGCGGAAGGGAGGCATAGTTGAATGTTGTTTTCCTGAGTTTTTTAATGGAATAGGGTTCTCAGCTGGCCTAGAGGAAGCAAACATGCCCTGTTGGATCCTGGAGAGAGACTTCATCCAGCTGTTTAACGATTTATTTATTTAGAGATAAAATGAGGAACAGACATTTCTGACCCAACGGGCCACACTGTCTAGCAACCCATTTATTTAACCCTAGCCTAATCACAGGTCAATTTACAATGACCAATTAACCTACTAGACAGTATGTCTTTGGAATGTGGAAGGAAATCAGAACACCCAGAAGAAGCCCAAGCGTTCATGGGGAGGACATACAAATTCCTTACAGGTGGCACCGAAATTTCAATTCAAGATATTCATCTAGCTGAACTTCCACCGGTATCTCGTGTTATTTTTGCTGCAGCTTCCAGTGCCCGCAGTCTCTTTCAGGCTCTGTGCTTCAAGCTGATTTAAAAAGCTTGAGAGCAGCTTCGGGCAGGGTGATGAAATCTGAGCCCAGAGCGAATTGCTGGGCAACGTAGTCTAGGCCCAGAGCCTTTTGCAGCAGCAGTACCTGGGTCTTAGTGTGAGATACAATACAGTACCCAAATCGGAGGCGAGAGCCAATTTCGCTCGCTCTCCACAATGATCTCTCCTCTCTCCAGGGTGCCGAGGCCTTTTATTGTTCCATAGCTTGGTTCATTTAAATGCAAGCCCAGATAGACTGAAAAGACAGGGTGTTGGGGTCCATACGAGAGCCAGTTTCACTCGTTCTCCATGATGGACATCTCCATGGTGTTGAGGTTATGAAGACTGCCCCGGCTGCTGTTGTCTATGCCCATTAATGTGATGAACTGATAAGTGAGGCTTTGGGCCTACTCCAGGCTGTTGCAGGGTTTGGATCCGAGGACTCCATTTTTGGTTCGGAATGTCGTTGTTCCCATCAATTGTTTGCATGATTTGTATTTTCTTTTCTCTTACACTTGCGGTGTCGATATTTTTTTTCTTGAATTGGGCTCTTTTGGGTTTCTTGCTTTGTGGCTACCTGTGAGCAAGCAAATCTCAAGGTTGTATCATTTATACATCCTTTGATAATAAACGTACTTGAATCTTCTGTCTCTAATGACAAAATATGAACTGCTTCAAAACTCTTCAAGCATCTATGTCTCTCTCTAGGATCCCAGTAATGTTCTCCAGGATATTTTCCATTGTTTTCATCACAGATTCAGTGCACAACACTATTTGACACAGTGTTCGATGATGCAGGGGGAGAGACGCAGCAGCAGAATGAATAGTTCACTGAGTTTTAATAAGAACTGTACAAAAAAAAAGGTAAATAACAAGTACTAGGTCAAGGGCGCTGCTAATTAAAACTCTCCAACTGAAAGCTAACATCGTCATTGCAGCTTGAAAGCAGTAACTTAATCATTATCACCATTATGTGCTGTGTCAGTAATTTAATCCAGTACTAAATTGGCACTCCTTCTTTACAACATGAATCGAAGTTCTAATCTTCTTTCCCGAATGTGGACTAAGGTAGGCAAGGAACCTTGTCGTCGCTTCAGTCAATTTGACAAGACTGAACTGAAAGGAAGTGAGTTGCAACCCTAATTGGCTGGAATGTGCAGAGCGTTTCCGAGAGCTCAGCAGAGAAGCCCTGTCCCATTCACACGTTCCCTTGTAGGTTGATCCAGTCGCTCAGCAGCAGGAACTCCCACATCAGTCTCCTGGTCAGGGAAGGGTGGGGGCTGGAATCCCTTTTGGCATTCAAAGAGGGACGTGCCAGTGGAGGGCGACTGGAGGTTATTGTGGGAAAACTCTGCCAAAGCCAGTTGGGAGCTCCAGGTTGTGGGGTTGGTAGAGAAAAGGCAGGCAGGGCAGTCTCCAGCTTCTGATTCACTCTGAGTCTGGCTGTTAGATTGGGGGTGGAAGCCTGATGAGAGGCTGGTTGTGGCTCCCAAAACATAGAAACATAGAAAATATGTGCAGGAGTAGGCCATTCAGCCCTTTGAGCCTGCACCGCCATTCAGTATGATCATGGCTGATCATCCAACTCAGAACCCTGTATCTGCTTTCTCTCCATACCCCCTGATCCCTTTAGCCACAAGGGCCATATCTAACTTCCTCTTAAATATGGCCACTGAACCGGCCTCAACTGTTTCCTGTGGCCGAGAATTCCACAGATTCACCACTCTCTGTGTGAAGAAGTTTTTCCTCATCTCGGTCCTAAAAGGCTTCCCCTTTATCCTTAAACTGTGACCCCTCATTCTGGACTTCCCCAACATTGGGAATAATCTTCCTGCATCTAGCCTGTCCAATCCTTTTAGAATTTTATACGTTTCAATAAGATTCCCCCTCAATCTTCTAAATTCCAGTGAGTATACGCCTAGTTGATCCAGTCTTTCTTCATTTGAAAGTCCTGTCATCTCAGGAATCAATCTGGTGAACCTTCTTTGTACTCCCTCTATGGCAAGAATGTCTTTCCTCAGATTAGGGGACCAAAACTGCACACAATATTCCAGGTGCGGTCTCACCAAGGCCTTGTACAACTGCAGTAGAACCTTCCTGCTCCTGAGCTCAAATCCTTTAGCTATGAATGCCAACATACCATTTGCCTTTTTCACTGCCTGCTGTACCTGCATGCCCACCTTCAATGACTGGTGTACAATGACACCCAAGTCTCGTTGCACCTCCCCTTTTCCTAATTGGCCACCATTCAGATAATAATCTGTTTTCCTGTTCTTGCAACCAAAGTGGATAACCTCACATTTATCCACATTAAATAGTATCTGCCATGAATTTGCCCACTCACCTAACCTATCCAAGTCACCCTGCATCCTCTTAGCATCCTCCTCACAGCTAACACTGCCGCCCAGCTTTGTGTCATCTGCAAACTTGTAGATGCTGCATTTAATTCCCTCGTCTAAATCATTAATATACAGAAAGCCTTCCAAAAACGGGATGTGAACTGTGGTCCTTGATCAGACGCTGTGCAGCCTGAACACATGTTAAGCTATGAAAGTGGCAGCTTCACGAGCTGATGGGAGCTTGGGGAGAGCAACGATGGGGGCTGCTTTGGAGAACTGGTCCTAAACTACCGGAATGGTGGTGTTCCCGTCTGACCGGTGATGAAAGTCACTGAGGGGTGGGATGTGGGGTGGTGAGGGCACAGGCAGCAGGCAGAGCCGACCAGCGGGCTCTGACTCGTTGCCTTGTGCTGGGCACAAGTAGGACAGGCAGAGTCAGCATCGTGGACATCTTGGGACATTGACAGTCACCAAAATCACCTTTTTATATAATTCCAGGGTCCATTGAATTCCTGGATGGTAAACCAGACAGGAAGATTGATCCCTCTCTAACACCCTGGGCTGCACAATGGCAGTTTGGGAGGGCCCCACCTAGACCAGGATCTGACAATTGGGCAGTCCTCACCTCCGTTTCTATTCCCCAAATAACAGACAAGCTATGCTCAAGTGAGGAAGGATGGGCTTTAAATTGGCATTATCCTCAGAGCCGTCAAACTGGTGACAGCATGAGTCTCGGTATTCTTGGCTGCCAAGATGGTAGGTGAGGATGAAATTAAACCAGATGAAAAAAATAGCCCAACAGACTTGCAGGAGTTGGGCCTCTTGATGTCATGAATCTAGGCCAGGCTATTGTAGTCTGTTCATACCAGAAAGGGGCATTCTGCACCCTCCTGCCAGTGTCAGCAGGCTTCCAGGGCCTCCTTCACTACCAGAAGTCCCTGCTTCCAAACATCATAGTTGTGCACTGCAGGAGACAAGCGACAGGTAAGAAAAGCACCTTCCATTTGAACACTGGAAGTGGTGAAAACCTGTCCTCCTGCACCAGTCATCCTTCCGAGACCCTTGCAAGGGGCCCTTCGTGGACTGTGTACTGGTTGATGAGTGAGAGGCTGAAGAGAGGCAGTGATCTAAACAGCGGGAAGCTCAGGGAACTCTCCCTCTGTGCACCTCCGTTTCTCGGTCGGCTATTTGAGTAACCAGATTTATCAGGTCATCCACGCTGTCCTGCTGGACACCTGCGCTCAACCAACACCGGAAAGCAGTGATGAGGGATCCCTCAGTCAACCCCGTCTCAGCTGTAAGTGTGTGGAACTTTACTGAGTAGCCTTTCTCTCTTTCTCCCCTGGCATAGATGATGGAATCAGTGGGGAGTCTCTTGGCCGCATACTGGAAGGTCAAAGGTTCTCTTGAACTCAACTACAAATTGTTGAAAAGACTTGGGCTGCAGAGGAACCTTGTTCTCATAGACCATTGAACATGATTCACCATGTAAGCTAGTTTATGTACATCATCACCAAGTTGATCCGGCTGGGCTTGGGAAGTAATCTCACACTGGGTAATAAGGTTCCTGCATCCGATGGGGTGTCTGGAGTTTCTGCCTTGAGCAGGAATACTCGGTTCAGGTCCGGAAGCTGCAAAGGGAATCAAGGCAATAGTAGCTGAGGGTAATGAGGCTATTGTAGTAGAGGTTGTGGGAGGTTCTCATGCTGGTAGTGGGACTTCCACTAGCGACAGTGAGAGTAGTAATGGCTGCCACTTAATCTGGCTGCCTGTGACGAGATGCTGGACAGACCCTGCGAGTGTTGACTCCTGTTCCTCCTGCTTAGACTGGGCTTGCCACTCTGAAAGTAATCATTAGACTGCATGAGCCTGTTAACCCAGTCTCCACTGACCTTAACTTCTCTCCTACCTGGCCAACTAAATTCAGAGCCCAGATCAGCTGTTCTCTTTCCACTGGGTCCACTTTGATGATTGAGTATTGCTGACACGGTATCCAATGTTGGCCGATGCTTTGCCGAAGGGAGGGACAAAGCAGCAGAATGAACAGTTCACTGAGTTTTAATAAGAACTGTACAGAACCAAAGAAAAATAATGAACACTGGGCCAACAAGGCCATGAAATAAAACTCTCAAACTAAAATCTAACATGTCACTGTAGCCTGGAAGCAGTAACTCAATACGAAATTAATACCACTTCTCGACAGCGTCATTCTAAGTTGTAATCTTCTTTCCCAGAACGTGGATTAAGGTAAGCAAGGAGCATTGCACTCTCTGCTTTGGTGAAGACTTAACAAGATTGAAATGAAAGGAAGGAAGTTAAATACAACCACAAAGAAAGTCTAGTTGGCTGGGATATCCATCAACACAAATCTGCAGCCAAGATCATGGTTGTGACACTACTGGAATCATGGCTTGCGAAGAACTTCTTTTTCCCCCCAAGAGTCATCCATTAGATCAGGCAATGACTGAATTATAATAAGCATAGCTGATTTAATTGCTAACTTTAAAAATTGCTGCTGATGTTCAGACGTTTAAATTGTTTGATTTTATTTTTAACTGCCTTTAAATATTTCTGAGTGTCAGTGCTGACAAATGTCTTTATAGATTTGACAGGTGGGAAAGCTGCAGATTGGGCTTTACCATGAGTCGGTTACAGGATAAGACTATCCTGGCTGACCAATTATCACTGGAAGTCCTGGCACTCAAATGGAGTGTTTTCGGCCAGTAAGGTTCTGCTTCTGGACACAGACAAGGTAAAGGCATGGGCATTGGCCACTTCGACACCAGCAAGTCTTGGGCCCCTCCCAGCTAATTCTAGATCGCTGCTTAGAATTTCAGAGATTATGTTGATTATTACATTCTGGTGATCTTTTGCACAGCAGGTTTTTCAAATGATGCAGAGCAGAATGTCAGAACTGGTAAGATCTTCATTTTAAGCAGGACATCTGAGAATAGGTATCTGAGCTTATTGTACTAGTTTTCTTAACATTTTCCAAAATATTTTCTGGGTACCAGTCAGCTTCTTTAGTCTTCCTCCTCATCATAATCAAATCTACACAACCATCACCTTCATTTATATATATGAGCCAGTTTTGGAGGAACTAAATGTTATTCTTGCTGTCATTATGGGTGTAAGTAGCTTCTGGTGTGATAACCGGTTTGCTAAATAGAAAGCTGTGCTGGAAGAACATTAATACAGCCTGTAAACAAGCAGATTCAATTTCCCTTACTGCATCCTTACTCTAATAGTTTGCGATGTTCACAATAACTTTTAAGATGCTTCATTTGTATGATTGAAAGTTGCTGCTTTTCCTTTATAAATGTTAGATGCTTTTGGGTGCTTTTGATGGAAGTTTTAAAACCTGATTCCACGTGTACATTATTTTTCATTTCCTTATTGTTTCAAATAATGCTAAAATAAGCCCATCATGGCTAGCTCTGTAAATTCTGTATGTTAAATAGATTAAAAGAGATATTTTAGGGATTGTGGGGGTTGGGGGATGTTATGGCAACTGATTTACAAATGTTCAAAACTGTAATTAAAAGACTGTGATCAGCAATTAGGACTTTTAAGCTGTCTTAGTTGTTCTGGTGTGGTATTACACTCTGCTTAACATGTGGCATTCATGATAATTAAAATGATGCTAACACATGGACAATTTTATGGCCCTTATGGTGCAGCCCATTATGCCAAATACAAGCCTATGTTTGCATAGCATACACTACACAGCCTCATTACGCATGCTTTTTCTTCCCTCCTTCAAATAAATGTTAAGGCAATTTGCAGAAAAATGTAATCTGCACTTGGAGTCGATTGTTCATGATTTAGTAATGAAATTAATGAATTTTTTTTCAGCTGGTTTCGAGACTTTACAAGCCATTTCAAGGGCGCAAAACTCAACAATGGGAATGAATATCTGACAAGGCAATAAAAAAGCTGCTGATTTGCTGATGGCTTTGTTTTCATGTTTTCACCAGAGATTATTTTTACCTGCTTTGTGTCCTCTGTGCTAATTTCAAAGAGCTCTTCCCACTTAGCAAGAAGTTTCTTTCCTTGGGATGAACAGATTGGAGTCAGTTGAGGCTCAGTTGGTGGCACATTTTCCCCTGAATTAGTAGGCTCCTGGTTAAAGACCCACCCCAGACATTTGTACAGACAAATTTAAGCTGACATTCCAGTGCAGTTCTTCACTGTTGGAAATACCACCTTTCAATGAAATGATAAACTAAGCTCCTTCTGCTGTCTTAGGTAGACATAATAGATCCTGTCGATGTGTTGCCTTGAAAACCAAACAAGTTAACCTCAGTATTAAATCCAAACTCTAATTCTCAGTCAAACTTTTTAACAAAAAGATATGCCTAGAAATCCACTTCCATCTGTAATGTTGAGCACACCCATCAGCATGTTGTTCAACGCTCCTCAAAGTTACATATTTGTTATGAATTATTCTGCAGCATTGCAAAAGGCTTATGAAAGGACTCACTCCATAGAAGTGCAAGTTTTATTTTCCTTCTCTGCATATGTTTTTATTGTTAAACATATTCTTCAAAGCTGCTTATTTATTATTTGGACACTTGGCATAAAGCAATTTTCCATCCATGAAGCATATAAGACAGAAAATAGGAGATAAGAGAATCTGGGCACAAAGAGAAGGAGAAAGTTCCATTCAGATGTACAGTGTTAATAATTTGAGATTTCTTTCAATTAATCTTGTCCCTTTGTTCTTGTTTTAATTTTATCTTCCTTGCTTTCACAGTTTCCCCTTGCACAACATGGCCAACTGCCATGTATTCATATACTGAATATATGAAATTGTTCAAACAATTGGTACAGTTGCATTTTGGCACAGAATTTAAAATGCTTCACCTTTAAATGAAAATGGATATGCATTATCCTCATCATAACCTTGGGTAAAAAAATTTGTTGAACCTTGAGAACCTGCCGCCTGGTTCGGTTGCCGTTTAGATGAAGGATTGCTCATTATCCCAGGCTTTCCATGGCATCAATCGCGCTCCACAGGTGGCAGAACGAGTCACAATCTGAGCAAGATGTCAGCTTTCCCCTCACCAAGATGGAGCACCTTGATTCCACGTGTCATTCCATCTGGCATCCTGGCTGAGGACTCAATAAACTCACTCATCTGAGGCAATCATGTTGAAGTGACAGGCAGTGCTGGGACTTGGACTCGCCACATCCTGGGCTGGTGCCAAGCACACCACTATTGGAGCTACCCGGCTGCTTGCTCCAAACTGCCAGGCAGCTTTTGGGTTGTGAGGCCTGAACCTACTCACTCTCCAGGATTATTCTGGTACTTTGAGAACTTACATTTGATATCTTTAAGTTCACATATGATCCAGATACAGTTCCGGTCTGAAATAGAACAAATTCTTTAATTCTACTTCAAGTAAGTCCTTATGCATGCTTTTGATGATCAACAGAATGAATATATTAAAAGCCTACAAGAGTAATGCTTTTCATTAGTTGCCTTAATTAATGTCCCATTATATTTATCAGAATTTTGATGCAGTGAGTATAATGTATGCAAATATATAATGACAATATACTTGGGGATGTACCAGCTGATAATTAAGTGTTCACTTGTAAAAGGGGGATCTGATGTATCACATATTTTAATGAGGTCACTAGTATGGTATATTGGGGAGTTTCTATCAATGGTGCCTGTATGGGTGGCCCATGGTAATAGAGTATATTTGTTCTATGGATCAGTACTTAGTTGGGAGGGAGGTGAGAAACCATGGTAGCAAGGAGCCTTATTCTCTCAGTGATAAAATGTGACAAGTGATATTCCATTGGTAAGATATATAACTTTCATCTCTGTAACATCACCCAATTCTGATCCCACCTAGACTCACCTGCTGTTGAAACTCTTCTCCAAACCTCTATTACCCAGGTGATTACTCCAAAGAGGCCAAAGCATCCATCCTTTTCATAAATTTGCCAAATGCAAATCTGCTGTCTTTATTATAACTTGCGCTGCTCCCTTCGCCCATTACCCTTTCACCTCATGGCCCACACGATGCCCAGTTTATCAATGGCCCAGTTTTAAAATTCCCATCCTCATTTTGGAACACCTTTCCGGGTTCTCCAAACTTCTTTCCCTGTATTCTCCTCCAGAACCGCAAATCTGAGTGTTTGAACGCTCCGGTTCTGACCTCTTTAGTATCCTCAATGTAATCAGTGGTAGCTGTGCCTTCAGCAGCCATGTCCTCCAGTTCCCTCCCTAAACCTCACCACTCCCTATCTCTCATTCCTCCTTTAAGTGAGTCCTTCATTCAGATTCTGTTTTTGCCCTTGTATCTCATCCTGCAGCATGGTGTCGATTCTTGTTCATGACTCTCCTTGAAAGGGCAGGGATCCTGTATAAAAGAGGCTGTTGGATGATCTAGAAAGGGAAATTACATTGGTTCCACTCTGCAGTGCCTAGATCCACCTATTCTGTTAGAATCATAGCTTCATACAGTACTACAGCGCAGAAACAGACCCTTCAGCCCATCTAGTCTGTGCTGAATGGTTATTCTAAATAGTCCCATTGACCTACAGCTTTAGAGTCAAATAGCGTGCAGGCACAGAGCATAAATAATTGCAACGGGCAATCAGCAAAAAGCGGATCAGAGTCCCATTCACTGGTTTTACTGCTGGACTCAGAAACAGAATCAGTTTTGATATCACCAGCATATGTCATGAAACTTGTTGTCTTTATGGCAACAGGACAATGCAATACATAATCATAAAAAACAATGAATTACTGCATCTTGTACAGTATACTGTATATATGAAAGTTAAATGAAACAAGTACTGTAGAGCAAAGATAGTGAGGTCGTGTTCATGGGTTTAATGTTGATTGAAGCTAAGGGTGGAACACCATGTATGCACATCTGCCCCTCAGCATCTCCCCAGTTACACTTACAGTTGGTTTAAGCAGCACAGCTTGGTTCATTTTGAATGGAGTGACTGACCTTGGCTGAGAGGGTAGATGACTTGTGTACTTTCTTTATTTTCCTGGCAATCAGAAACACTTCTAAATAGTCAATTAAAATTCTTCAGCAACAGTAAGCTATCAGAAGCAAGCTAGATTTACAAAGAACTGGAGTAGAATTACCATCAGCTGTATAGGCACTTATAAGAGAAAATCTGCAGATGCTAGACGTTCTCACCTGTCCCATCTTCCATCGAGCAGAAGATACAAAAAAAGCCTGGACACTTTCTACCCCACTATTACATACAAGGGGTGATTGAAAACTTTGTAGCCTAAGGTAGAAGGAGTCAATTTTAGAAAACCTAGCGCATTTATTTTTCAACATAGTCCCCTCCTACATTTACACACCTAGTCCAGTGGGCAAGGAGCATATGGATCTTGGACCTCCAGAAAGTGTCCACAGCATAGGTGATTGATAAGTTTGTGGCCTAAGGTAAAAGGAGATTAGTTACACAGCTCTCGTTACATGCATGTGCAGTTCAACTCTGAGTGATTATGCAGAACATTTAAAGTTAATAACTCATCTCTTTCTACCTTAGGCCACAAACTTACCAATCACCCCGATGAGTTATTAACTTTAAAATTTCTGCATAATCACTCAAAGAGTTGAACTGCACATGCATGTAACGAGAGCTGTAAAACTCATTTCCTACCACCTTAGGCCACAAACATCAATCACCCCTGCTGTGGACACTTTCTGAAGGTCCAAGATCCGTATGCTCCATGACCGCTGGACTAAGTGTGTAAATATGGAGGGGCTATGTTGAAAAATAAATGTGCTAGGTTTTCTAAAATTGACTCCTTCAACCTTAGGCCACAAACTTATCAATCACCCTTAATAGTTCCCTAGTATGAGAAAATGGACTCTTAACCTTTCAATCTACCTTATCATGATTTTTCACCATATTGTATACCTGCACTACACTCTGTATGTAGCTATAAGACTTAATTCTGCTTTACTTTATTCAGCCTCAATCTAAAGTGTAAGAATCTGATCTGTATGGACAGTATGCAAAGCAAGCTTTTCACTGCATCTCAGTCCACGTGACAATAAAAACCAATTCCAATGTCTGACGAAGAAAGGGACAATGCTTCCCTTTGTATAATATTACTTCCACACCTCCTTATGGCATAGAGGGAGGCCACTTCATGTTCAGAATAAACTTATTATCAAAGTACATATGTGTCACCATACACTAACCTTAAATTCATACTTGTAGAGTCCTTGAAAGTGAGTCCATAGGTTGTGGAATCAGTTCAGTGTTGGGGTGAGTGAACCTATCCACTCTGGTTCAGAAGCTCTTTGGCCCATCAAGTCTATTCCAGCTCACAAAGCAATCCTGTTCCCAATAACCTACTCTCCCCACATTTCCATCAACTCAGGACAATTTAGATCAGTCTGTGAACTTGTCAACCTTTGGAATGTGGGAGGAAGCTGCAGTATGCAAAAGGAACCTATGGGATCACAGAAAGAATGGGCAAACACAACAAGGACAGCAGTAGAAATCATACAGATTGAACCTGGGTCACAGGAGCTCACAGGAAGCAGCTCTGCAACCCAGCTTTATACTTCACTTTGAGGTTCAGAAATCACAGAGAACTTAATTTATTATCTGATGCACTGTGCACATGCTCTTTCACATGACGAACCAGCTTAGTCAACCTCCAATCAGTCAGCACAACTTGACTGAACAAGCCTCATGGCTGAGAACCTTACACTGAAGCTGAAACTTCACTGGCCACTCCCAGCTGTTCTTGCGGTTTCCCATTCGATCTTACACTAGGCTCCATACTCCACCACCCTGGCCATTTCCTTGCCATTTCAGACCAGACTCTCTCTCTCTTTGGTCTGGTACCTATATCAACCTTTCATACAATCTTAAGAAGTTGCAAGATCGCATTCCAGATGGCAAAGCACAACCCCAATCGTTACATTGGAGTTACAATTACAATAGGGGTGTCATACAATGGATTTTCAGATGGGAAGGTGCTAATACTAAGAGACACTCAACATGCGCTGTACCCCTTTGATTACAATGTCATTTTTTTCAGGTAACTGAATGACAGAAACACAAATGCCACATGTAAGCAATTAGATCTTTAAGATAATTTGGGGTATGTATTTGTGTAGTCAAAATGCTCTTCTAATGGTTTTTTACTCAACAGCCATTGACCTTGTGGCATTCCCAAAAGTTTTGGTATTTGGATGTGAAGCCAGACTTTTGGGGTCACTTTTTGTGACTGCCTTGGAAAGTATTATGCAGTTATTAGCTAGTTTACCTCATTAAAAACATGCCTTTTGCCCTATTTCTAAGTCTTAGATTGTCCATTTACAGGGTCCTTTGCTTTCCCAAGACATGATGATGGTTATTGAAATTTGGTCCACTCTTCCTGTAAATATGATTGCACTAGACGAAAGAGGATAAACTGAGTTGTGTTGCAGATCATCCATAATGGATGACAAATCAGGCCGCCTTCTGCTTCCATGTGCCTGTGGTGCTCTGTTCCTTAATTCATCCACTTTTGTACTTATTGCTAAAAAATATGCAGCATTACAGCGTTAGTAATTTAATAATTCCCTTCTGGATTTATAAATGTTTGTTCTTAATTTAACCCAGCCACTCGAGACGATAAAAAGTACAGCTTAAAAAAGCAACAAATTGTAGAACATTTGTCTTCTTGTTAAACACAGAATTCAGGATGTGTTCTAAAGGACCAATAAAAAGAAGTCCATTGGGGGCAACCATTTGCCATGAAAATCTAAACTAGGAAGTAAATAGTTACAGTTCTCATTGGGATAATATTTCCCAATTAATTATTGGTTTTGTTGTGTAAAATATGTAGACTGCTCTTCCTCTTATACTTACTTAAAATGATACCTTGTAGTCAAGCGAAATACGACCCTCCAAATGTAAATTAGTGCACTTGGTGGCAGGGAAAATGACAGAAATAGTTTCCAATTCAAGATGAAGTTATGATTATTCTAACTTTAACAAATATATTATTTTTCTAAATTTAGATCTTCATCCTACAAAATGACAGTACAGAAATATCTCACTTTTAGATTGCCTGCTAAGTAGAACAATACATTTTTCTATAATTAGGCAGTTGGAATTGTTCTGTACTGAAAAGTTAGAAAACCATCTATAGTCTTTAACATAAGTTCCCAGGGTGGAATTGTCAGAGTGTTGAGGGCATAGGTTTAAGGTGAAAGGGAGAAAGTTTCAAGGAGATCTGCGAGGCATTTTTTTCGACACAGAGGTAGGTGCCTAGAGAAGTGACAGAAGCAGATAGGGTAGCAATGTTTTAGAGGCATTATGCAGACACATGAACAAATAGATAATGGGGGGATATGGACCATATGTAGGCAGATGGGACTGGTTTAATATGACATCATGGTGGGTACAAAATAGCAAAGTGAGGGGCCTCTTCATGCCTTGTACTTTTCAATGCTTCTGTCTTCTGAGCAATACTCTAGAAAGTTTCAATTCTAAATGTCACAGATGGAGAGAAATGTTCAAACTTTTTTATTTTCTGAGGGCAGCTCTCACAGCTCTCACAGACTCCTGTTCTTCAAAATCACATGTTAAAACACAGCAGCATAATGATTAGTGTGATGCTATTACAGATGGGAGATAAAATTCTGGCACCATCTCTAAGGAGTTTGTACCATGACCATGTGGGTTTCCTCCAGGTGCTTCCATTTCCTCCCACAGTCCAAAGATATACTAGTTAGTAGGTTAATTGATCTTTGCAAATCATCCTGTGATTAGGCTTTGGTGGGTTTCTGGGCAGCACCGTTCATTGGGTGAAAAGGAGTTGTTCTGCACTTTATTTCTAAATAAAAATAAATAAAACCATCATGTCAGGTCCGCACAGGCAGGCACCTCCCAATCTCCACCCAGCTAACAGAACTCACCTGCCATTTGTTTTCACTCATCGCCTGCAGCCTATTTAAACCCAGTTTGCATCCACAGTCCTTTGTTCACCCATCGAGCCAACAGGCGTCAACCAGTTGCTCCTATCCTTCAGTTACTTTGTTCCTTGTCATGTTAAATATCTGTTCTCTCTTGTTTCGTGGCCCCTCTTGGCTTGTTATTTTTATGTTTATTAGTAAAATATTGTTTCCTGCTGATTCCTCTCTGCTGCTCTGCTTTTGGGTCAAGCCATCTCTTAATTTCTGAACAGGATGGATGAACCAATGATTGTTCACTAATGGTGAACCTAGCAGAGTTTTCCTGCTTAAAGAAAGTCTTCTGACACAGGAGCACATAATCCCCAACATCTTCTCACCACACTCAACCAATTCTCAGTCTTAATACAGCAACCCTGCACTAGTCAAACTCTTCCCTCGGAGCCCCGAACACTTCTTCTACCAGCTTCCAGCCCCAGTGCATCTTACAATTTGACCTCTAGCCACCTCTGTACTCTACGGACCGAGCCAAGATTGCCTTTGTCATCTCTCTCCTGACTGGGCAAACTCTGACCTGTGCCGCCACTAAACGGAACAATAAAACCTCCATTTGCTGTAAATATGAGGAATTCACCACTGAGATACGCTGGATATTCGACTATCTGGGAAGTAGAAGGGGGGCAGTGGATAAAATACTTTGCCCGTGTCAAGCCTCATGCTCTGCGTTGATTACGATGTGGAATTCAGGACACTAGCAGCGAAGTGTAGCTGAAATACAAAGCACTGCTGGCCCGTTACGATCACGGTCTCTCAGAGCATGTGAAAGATGAACTGTCTGTCTGGAAGATGCTCACCGACCTTGAAAGCCTCATCACTCTGCCCCTTCAGAGTAACAAGTGTATGGAACGACCCTCTAGATCATCAGCCGCAACCCCAGTTCTGTTCCCAGAACCATTTCAGGCTGCAAGATCTTCACCATCAACACCTCCAGCACTCATGCAGGTAGGGAGAGCTTCCTTAACTAGTTAACATGGACGCTGAGGCTATCCTCTTTCAGCAAGCACTAAATGGGAAGGCACATCTTTGTGCCTTCTTCTTGCACAAATTCAACTCTATACGATGTCATTGTAGAGTAGGAAACAGGGAGCTATTCACCATTAATTGGTCCTTGGAGGAAAGGCTGATAGGGAACACTAATCTAGACTGACCACCAGAACCACATATCCTTGCAATGGACCCACCAGCTCAATCCATGTCAGGCTCCAGGCCCTCTTCTTTGAGCAATTCAATTTCACCATCTCCTACTGACCCCACTCCAAGAACACTAAGATGGACATCCTTCCACGACAGTTTGTCCCAGCTGAAACAGAGATCAATCCTCAGCCCAACATTCCATCCTCACAGATCTTTGCCCTGATCATCTGGGATCTTGAGAAATTGAACCGTTAGGCCTTAAAACACGAGCCTGCTCTGCCTGACACACCTGACAACTGCATGTATGTGTGCTCTGATGCACTCAAGTGGGCCCATTCCTCACCCTTCTGCAGCCATCCAGGAGCCTAGCAGACTCTGGATTTTCTGCAGCACCAGTTCAGATGGCTCACCGTGACTAATGATGTACTGTACATCAGTTTGTCACTGCCAGCCCTCAATGTATCCAGTCTAATTCCTCCAATCTGTGGCCCTCTGGGTTCCTGCGGCCTCTACCAGTCTGATGCCCGAGATCCCACATCGCCATGGATTTCATCATGGGTTTTCCACCTTTGGATGGGGCCATGGTTACCATGAGAATGGTGGAACAGTTCTCCAAGGCAGCCCACTTCATCACCCTCCCTAAATTTCTCTCAGCTGCTGAGATGGTGGACCTGGTTCTTCAACCTGCAGTTTGCTACCATAGTTTCCCTCAGGACACTGTGTCAGACCAGGGCCCACAATTAATCTCCCACTTCTGGCAAGCCTTCTGTTCCCTCCTTTGCACCTCAGTGAGTTTGTCCCCTGGCTATCGTCCACAAGCCAATGGTCAAACAGCAAGTTTAGAAATTTTTGTAATGCTTCTCTGCCTTTTACCTTTCCACAATGAAGAAGTATTTGCTCTGGGCTGAATAGTCCCTCAATCTGCATGCCTCCTCTGCCACAGGTCTGCTACCCTTTGAAGTGCATCATGGCTGTCAACCCTCATTGTTCCCCATGGAGGAGACAACCGTGGAGGTCCATCCCACTAGTTCACTGCTGCTAGAAAGCTTGGAAAAGGCCACAGAGGGCCATCCTGGTTGCCAACTATGCTTACTGCCACAAAGCCAATCTCCACTGATGCCCTGCCAAGGAACTGTGTCTGGCTGTCCCCTGGAGACCTGCCCCTGCACACCAACTCCTGCCAGCTCTCACCTTGGTCCCTTCATGATCACCCATCACATCAATCTAGTCTCTTATCCTCTCCAGCTGCCGCCATCCCTCAGGATCACAACTACCTTCCGCATATCCTGCCTCAACCCCATTGACCACAGACCATTCAACCCAACTGATCCTGTACTTCTGGAATCCAGGGCGGTGGAAGGTGGTCTGATGTACATGATTCGCTGGTTGATGGTTTCACATCATCATGGATGGAAGGTGCAGTACCTAGTCAACTGGGAAGGGTATGGCCCGGAGGAGAGGACTTGAGTGCCACCTAGTTTCATCTCGGATCCATCACTCATTGAGGCATCCCACCAAACCTATCCAGATCATCCTGGGCCATCAGCTGAAGGCTGTGGGAGAGGGGTGATGATACCTGTCAGGTCTGAATATACAGGCACCTCTGAGTCTCTACCTAGCTAACAGGAGTCACCCGCCACTTGTTTCTAGTCATCACCTGCAGCCTATTTAAACCCAGCTCTCATCCACAGTTCTTGTTCATCCATCGAACCAGGCAGCCTTAACCAGTTGCTCCTAGCCTTCAGTTACCTTGTTGCCTTGTTGTGTTAGACTTGTGGGCTGTTGTGGCTTGTTATCTTGCAGTTTATTAGTAAAATATCATTTAATGCTAAATTGTCTCCATTGCTCTGCTTTTGGGTCAAACCTCCTCTACCATTCCAGACCCATCTACTAGAGAAATTAACCTTCAATCTTAACATAACATTAATAGTATACTATATAGTACATGAAACAATTTTTCTGGTCTTTAATCTTTGTGTGAATCAGACAAAGATCTGATATAAACTGATAGAATGAAAGCTTCCTCTATTATCAGTGAACATCACTTTTGAATTAAGATCTGACCAAGTAAATCCAATTCCTCATCACAAAAATATCGTCATTAATTCCTTGTCTCACACCCGGAATGTTCTCAGGATAGCGAGCATGGGAAGATTTGGTGGAGTGTGGAAGTGGCGGGGAGCGGGTGTTACAGGAATGGATCGAGGAGTTGGAAGTACTTTTCTGCAGCCTGGACATCTGTGCCATTGTTGAAGGTGGTTTACAGGTCCCCAAAAGACAAATGTGTTTCATTTCATAGCGAATAATGATTCACTTTGCTGAACATTTTACCAATGAAGTAAAGTGGAAGAAATAATCAGTATTCAGGCAGAAACCATATCCACCAATTAAAATAAATAATCTTATTGACATGTAACACAATAATTATAATTTTGGATTACAAAGCAAAATTGCTAGCACATACAGTGCCTTAGGGAAACACCATCCAAAACAACGAGGTCGTAGAACAGAAACCAGAATATAAAACTGAACGCTTTCATCTATTGTTTGGTTGACATCAATATTTGTGATCACCAAATCAAAGCATATTTGAAAGCAAATAGCTTGAGTTTATTTGTTTCTTTCTCACACTAAATGAATTAATTTGCAGGCTATTACTTGAATTGGCAGTTTATAGGCTTGTTTTACTGACAGTAGTATTTGAAGTTTCCTGCGGTAACTTCATTACCCATATTTTGTTCAGAATTACTGATGCATGCCGAAAATTGCTAATGACAGATGTTTCTCCACTCTGTCACACTTCTCGTATCATTTGATTTGGAAAGCAACATACGGTGTTATGCTCTATCAGTATGTCACAGACTGTCTGTAAACAGCTGGTCATAACTCAGTTCAGTGAAAACCATTACTTTCCAATGAAGTGCTGGACAAGATCCAAGTTTTGTTTTGGCATGGTGAGCACTGCATTATGCAGATAGTTTTGCTGCACCAGGGTTACCTGTGGAAGCAGAAGCCTTCTGCTCGTCTTTACTTCAGTTCAAAATTACACTGAAATGCAAACACATCAAATTAGTTATATCCAATAAACTATCAAAAGCCTGGCCACATTTTTCATCTGCCAACTTCATGCTTCCTGGATAAATGACCTGGTAAACTGAAGGGATAACAGGGAATGGTTATTTAAATGGTGTGTCCTTCTCAAAAACATTGATGTATGTGGCATCACAGAAGGTGGAAGGAGTAGCTTCCAATTCGCACTCAAATGTGAACGATTTCTGAACGTTGCAAATAATCAGTTAGGCATTCATTGATAATTATGCCCTTTAAATTTTACCACTGATTTACTTCAAACACTCCTGCCACTGTTTCCTTTATCAATCAATAAATACTCCAAAAAAGCTTCAGCTTCTTGGCAGCATTGGCAGTTAATACATTGTAATAACTTCCCTTTGAAATATATTTAATTCATTTCAAATGACTGAATATCCTTACCAAATTAAATTTTTATATACCCTCTACTGGCTATCATTGGAGCTTTATGCACAGAAAGAAAAAGCAAACCTAAGCAACTTAAATTTTGGTGCCCAAGTCAAAAGTGAAGCAAAATGCGAGTGGAATTAATCTTCAGAATACAGCTCAAGTTCAAAATTATCATTTCTCATTTGATAATGAGGAAGCAAATTTAATGAAATATCTAACACTGCAAATTCACTCTCATTTTCCTGAATTGCTTTCTATTTAATGTTAACATTTTTTCAGATGGAACCATACTGTTAAAAAAAATTAAGCATATGTGCTCTGTTCTAAAATTAAAACACAGATTAGGAGTTTAAATTGTAAAGAGAGGGGTAGTGTGGAATGACCTCACTCTATTACCATTGAATGGAATGAATCCAGTTAGGAGCTGACAATTAGAATGGCTTTTTATTTCCATACTCTGAGAATTTCATTTAATTTCCTATTATGTGGAGAAGTGCCAGATTCACTGCTTCGTTTTTGGTCAGAGCGCATATTCAGATATCAAGAACAAATTGTCAAAATGACCAAATTAGCAAGGTGTGTATTGGTGTAAGTATTGCTGGTGGTTACAGGACCACACTTTGGTTTTGTTCATAAAATTATTTATGTTATGCACACATGCCAAGAAATAATAATCACACTGATATGCAAAGATTGAAATTTGACAAAACCAGCCATGAAAATTGACCAGCTGGTGCCTTGTTAAATGCAGCAACAATGTGTATCACTGTTTCATAGGTAGATAAGAATCTCATTCTATACTTATGTCCCATTTCTCTGCAGCATATGGTACTTGAGAAAGCAGCCTATTTACTTAGATTAAAATATGGCTTTAGCGGTATAGACAATGGAATCCCCAGAATCCAGTGAAGTTTGTTTGCACAGCCTCAGTTTTACAATCTTTCTGAATTTATTTCAATTCTGTACAAATCCTCTCCTACATAACTAAAATATAAAGGCCCTCTCTTAAATAGTCTCTTTTGAACATGTTGCACTAACACATTATACATGCCGGCCTTGCTGGAGAAGAAGAGGAGAAGGGCGATTGGCCTTTCAAGCTGCTCCATCATTCTGTTCTGTAATCTGTCTCTGCTTTCTCCCTATATTCCGTCAAATCGAACGGGGTTGAGGGGGATAACAAACGGCCTGATTCTGGTCCTGCGTCTCATGGTTTTATGGCCTAAATGTTTTCATCTTAAAAACAACATCGTCACAGGAATATTTAATGATTCTGTGAAGAGTAATCACTTGCCCTTCTATAAACCACTAATTCACCTGATCATACCTGACTTGGCATATTAAAAAAACACAGTAAAATTTAATTTCTCTACACTTATCCTTAGAACTTGATGTTTACATTTATTTATGTCCTCCATATATGCAGATATATGCAATTTTTTTCAGGGAATTTGAGCACAACTTGACCTAGTTTTGGCAGGGCCACCGCAAATCCATAGGTGAAGCAATTTGTTTGCATTCACTAATGAAAATGCAAGCCTCTGTATATAATTCCAAGTTAATGCACTGAATATTGAACAAACCATTGCCCATATTATTCTACATGCTTTAACATTTGCTTTGCCACAACCCTCAGTGGTTCAGTGGTGAAATAGATCATTGTGTGGTCATTAAGGTAGAGTACGGAGGTCTCAAATAAAATCTGTAATCCTTATCCATAGACGTGACTATTTAGTTCACCGTTCCTACACCCACATTTTCCAAAATTCACTGGTTTTTAAAATGATTATAAAATCTCTAACTTCTTATTTGAGGTCCTTGTTATGAAATGTTGCCTTTGTTCCCTCTCTCCCCAAGTCCTACCAAATCCACTCAGTGCCTCCAGCAATTCTGCTTGCATGCCTTTATCTGGACTGAGTAACTTGACTACAGATTAGAATAGTGGACTTTTTGCTTAAGACTTTATCAAGGCACTCCACGGATCTTATGCCAATATAATGGCTGTCAGTTAGGAGAATTTCGGAGGAGATTCCCAGATACCTTCTACAGGGTTAAACTTGGTCTGCTCAGATCAGAAAGAAGAAACACTCACAATTACTTCTCTTTCTCCAGAATATATCAAGTCAAGTCGCTTTTGTTGTCATTTCAACCATAACTGCTGGTACAGTACACAGTAAAAATGAAACATCGTTCCTCCAGGACCCTGGTGCTACATGAAACAATGCAAAACTACACTAGACTACGTGAGACAACACAAAACTATACTAGACTTCAGACTACTTCAAACTATACTAGACTACATAAAGTGCACAAAACAGTGCAAGGTAGTACAATAATTAATAAACAAGACAATAGGCACAGTAAAGGGCAAATTACAATATAATAATAAATGATGTAAATATAAACAATGTTTTAGCAGGAATTGAGAAAGAAATTAGCAAAAATTGCAAAGGAAGTGGAGTGGTCAGGTGTGTGTGTGTGTGTGTGTGTGTGTGAGTGTGTGTGTGTGTGTGTGTGTGTGTGTGTGTGTGTGTGAGTGTGTGTGTGTGTGTGTGTGTGTGTGTGTGTGTGTGTGTGTGTGTGAAATTATCAACCCAATTATAGTTTAATAATAGCATTATATGATCATGCTCTCTTGAAAAATGGTTGCAGGCAGAGATACCAGCCTGTTGGCACTATTCATCGGTGTGCCCAGGATGATCTAGGGGATGGAAGAATTAAAAAAGGACTCAATGGAAAGAAAATTCTGTGCATTTTGCCCAAGCAATCTACCAGGGAGTAAAAGCAACAGCTGAGCATGATATAAAAAGGAACATTGAACAGTTATGATTACATCTCTGTAACAACCACACCTGATTCATCTTCCATTTAACTTGATGGAAAGATAAGCAATGCTGGCTACACTTTAATTCTAAGAAACACTCACAAAATTCTGGAGGAACTTAGCAGGGCAGGCAGCATCTATGGAAAGGAGTAAACAGCTGATGGTTCTCACTAAAACCCTTCATCGGAACTGGAATAAAAAAGGTGAGAGGTCAGAGTAAGAAGGCGGAGGGAGGAGAGGAAGAAAGACAAAGTAGTCAATGATAGGTGAAACCGGGACGGGGGAGGCAGTGAAATAAAGAGCTGGGAAGTTGATTGGTGAAAGAGATGACGGACTGGAGGAGGGGGAATCTGCTAGGTGAGGAGAGAAGACCATGGAAGGAAGGGAAGAAGGAGCACCAGAGGGAGGTGGTGGGTAGGTAAGGAGATAAGGTGAGAGAGGATAATAGGGAGTAATGGGGAATGGTGAAGGGGGGTGGCAATTACCGGAAGTTCGAGAAATCGATGTTCATGTCATCAGGTTGGAGGCTCCCCAGACAGAATATAAGGTGTCGTTCCTCCAGCCTGAGCGTGGCTTCAGTGTTGCAGTAGAGGAAGCCATGACTGACGTGTTGGAATGGGAATAGGAAGTGGAATTGAAATGGATGGCTACCAAGAGATCCTGCTTTTTCTGGCGAAACATAGGTGCTCAGCGAAGTGGTCTCCCACTCTATACTGGGTCTCACCAATGTACAGGAGGCCACACCAGGAGCACCGGATACATTAGACCCCAACAGACTCACAGGTGAAGTGGCGTCTCACATGGTAGGACTGTTTTGGGCCCTGAATGGTAGTGAGGGAAGAGGTGTAGGGCCAGATGTGCAACATGTTCCCCTTTAATTCTGCCCAGGTTGTCCAGGAAGAATCATCACCATTATGACAGTAAGAACCTGAAAGAGAACAGATTCACTTCTGAAGAATAACACCCTCCAACATTTCCAGAATATTCTATTTTTAATTTTCATATCCAGCTATGGTTCTTCAACCTTAAATCTGTAAAAATATCTGGGAATTTCCTCAGAAATTCTCCTAGCTGACAGCCATTATTTTAGCATAAGATCAGTGGAGTGCCTTAAGATAAAGTCTTAAGCAAAAAGTCCACCATTCTAATGGCAAATTGGTAATAGAAATTCAGAGACACCTCCAAAGAAACTTGTGGTATTTATGTCTATTTAATAAAGTGATTAGTAGACAATTATTGCAACAGAGCATGTGATTTACCTCACTTTATTGATTTTGCTTATTTTCAGTGTGGATTTCTGTTCACTGAACCTTGAAACACATAAAGAATTATTTTGCATTGAGCGGTGGTTTCATTCTCACTTACAATTAAAGTGGGGCAATGTTTGCTAGTTTAATATATAATCTCACTCCCAATTGCTTTGATTCTATGGCCCAACTTATTTAGCTGTCTTAGATGTAACAGGTCCAGCTGGACAGCACAGTGAATTAAAGTCAGATCTGAAGCAGCAGAATGTACTCTTGTGAGATTAGGATTCTGGCTCAAATACCAGAACACTGCTGGGTGCCCTGGAGGTTTCTTTGTAATGTCTGCAAGTTCATCAAATATAGTCATTTGCCCTCTGCAAATGAAGAGTTTTATATTCCAGCAAATTTCTGCAGTTCATATTAAAGCTGAACGCTGAAGCCTATTTCAAAACGTAAGATAACTTCAGTTTGTTGTCACTGTCCGTTAAATTTGAGAGAAATGAAGCTGCATGTTTTCACACTTTACAGTACTAGAAGCACAAAAATATCCAAAATTAATAAATCTAAAATGAGACCAGAAAATATTCAGTGGATTGTGCCCCAGTTGTGAAGAAATGAGAATTAATCTTTCACATCAATGAATTTTTGTCAGGTCCGGAAAAATTTATAAATCAAACAAGATTGAAATTACAGTAAAAGTGAGGAGGAACAGGGAGAATTCAAGGAAGGGTCTGTAATATAGACTGAGACTACAGGAGATTGGAGTCAGCTGAAAGAGGGTGTTCAGGCTACTTCTGGAAAACGTCCAGCCAAATGAAATCTGAAATGCCAGTGGAGGAGAAGGCACAAATAAACAATGCTGGAGTTATAAGACTGGGATAGATAATTATCTGAAAATATTGAATTTATTGTCGGAGTGCGGAGGATTGGTCTGTGCCTAAAGAGAAGATGTGATGTTATTCCTCAAGCTCACATTGAACTTCATTGAAGCCTTGTAAGGGGTCAAAGGCAGAAAGACCAGAGTGGGATTGGGACAGAGAATTAAGTGACAATTAATTGCAAACTCAAGGTCATGCTTGCCAACTGAATGGAGGTTTTCTGCAAAACAGATCATGTATTTGCATGATGTATTTGACTTTCCCAGTTTACAGGTAATTTTTTTTGAGTACCAAACCCACTACAATTTGCCACTTGCCACAATAGGTCAACGACAGACACAATCTCAATGGCTCTTCCCATGGCCTCAGACCACCCACCTGGACAATACAGACCCTTATGTCAGGATGCCGCTCATTGAGTATAGCTCAGCGTTTAATACCATCATTCTCACAGTCCTGATTGATCAGCTACAGAACCTGGGCCTCTGTGCCTCCCTCTGCAATTGGATCTTCAACTTCCTAACCAGAAGATCACAGTTTGTGTGGATTGGTGATAATATCTCCTCCTCACTGACAATCAACACTGATGCACCTCAGGGGTGTGTGCTTAGCCGACTGCTCTACCCTCTGTATACACATGACTTTTTGGCTAGACATAGCTCAAATACCATCTATAAATTTGCTGACAATACAACCATTGTTGGTAGAATCTCAGGTGGTGACGAGAGGGCGTACAGGAGTGAGATATGCCAACTAGTGGAGTGGTGTCGCAGCAGAAACCTGGCACTCAACTTCAGTAAGACAAAAGAACTGATTGTGGACTTCAGGAAGGGTAAGACAAAGGAACACATACCAATCCTCATAGAGGGATCAGAAGTGGAGAGAGTGAGCAGTTTCAAGTTCCTGGGTGTCAAGATCTCTGAGGATCTAACCTGGTCGCAACATATCGATGCATCTACAAAGAAGGCAACACAGTGTGTATACTTCATTACAGACAGACTTTATTGATCCCGAGGGAAATCGGGTTTTGTTACAGTCGCACCAAACAAGAATAGTGCAGAAATATAGCAATATAAAACCATAAATAATTAAATAATAATAAGTAAGTAATACCAAGCGGAAATAAGTCCAGGACCAGCCTATTGGCTCAGGGTGTCTGACACTCCGAGGGAGGAGTTGTAAAGTTTGATGGCCACAGGCAGGAATGACTTCCTATGACGCTCAGTGTTACATCGCAGTGGAATGAGTCTCTGGCTGAATGTACTCCTGTGCCTAACCAGTACATTATGGAGTGGATGGGAGAAATTGTCCAAGATGGCATGCAACTTGGACAGCATCCTCTTTTCAGACACCACCGTCAGAGAGTCCAGTTCCACCCCCACAACATCACTGGCCTTATGAATTAGGAGTTTGAAGAGGTCTGGTATGTCAAAAAAAAAACTCAAAAACTTCTATAGGTGTACTGTGAAGAGCATTCTGATAGGATGCATCACCGTTTGGTATGGGGGGAGGGGTCCTACTGCACAGGACCGAAAGAAGATGCAGTCGGCTCCATCTTGGGTACTAGCCTACAAAGTATCCAGGACATCTTCAAGGAGTGGTGTCTGAGAAAGGCAGTGTTCATGATTAAGGACCCACAGCACCCCGGGCATGCCCTTTTCTCACTGTTACCATCAGGTAGGAGGTACAGAAGCCTGAAGGCACACACTCAGTGATTCAGGAACAGCTTCTTCTCCTCTGCCATCCGATTCCTAAAGGGACATTAAACCCGTGAACACTAACTCATTTCTTTAATATATATTTTTTCTGTTTTTGCACAATTTTTAATCTGTTCAATATACATATACAGTAATTGATTTATTTATTTTTCTTCTATGTTATGTATCACATTGAATTGCTGCTGCTAAGTTAACAAATTTCACGTCACATGCCGGTGATAATAAACCTGATTCTGAGTCTGAGTTTATTAAACTAGAGACAGTGTGCAGGAATTCCTGCTGACCTTTCTGGGTCCACAACTTCCTCGGCATGGAACAGTACAATTCAGTACAAGCCCTTTGGCCCATGATGTTGTTCTGATCCTTTAACCTACAGCAAGATCATTCTAACCCTTCCCATCCAAATAGCATTCCACTTTTCTTTGATCTATGTGCTAAGCCATTGTACTTCAGATGACTCTTTCAAAACAAAGGAGATCCAAACTATCAGGTCCATAGGATTTGTAGCCTTTTCATGTAATAATTTCCTAGATATCCATCTAAGCTAGTTCCACTTTCTCTTGTGTGGCCTGTATTCATCTCAACCTTTTCTATCCGTGTACCTGCCCAAGTGTTTTATAAATGCTGTTTAACATATCTGCCTCAGCCACTTCTTCTGGCAGCTCATTCCTTATATGGACCACCCTCTGGATGAAAATATAGCCTCTTAGGTTTCTATATCTCTCTCCTCTCATCCTCAACTTATCCTTGAGTTCTTGATTCCCCAACCTTGTGAGAAAGACTATGTGCATTCACTGCCTTTGCCCCCACCTCTGCGTGATTACCCATCCTTCTCCTACACTCCAAAAAATAAGTTCCAACCTGCTTGAACTCTCTCTATAACTGAGTCTCTTGAGCCCCAGAAACATCCTTATAAATCTCCTCTCTTCCCACCTTAAAGACATTGTTCTTATAACAGGGGGACCAGAACCCAACGTAATATTCCAAATGCAGCCACACCAATGCCTTACACATTCTATACTCAATTTCCAGACTGATGAAGGCCAGCATGCCAAAAACCTTCTTCACCACACTGTCTACCTGCAACTCATACATTTACTCCTCAATCCCTCTATTCTGCAACACTCCTGCAGGGCCCAACCATTCACTGTGAAATCATACCTTCATTTGTCTTTCCAAAGTGCAACTCCTTGCATTTATCCAAATTAAAATTCATTTGACATTCCTTCGTCAACTTTCTCAGCCGACCAAGATCCCTCTGTAACTCCTGGTAACCTTCTGCACTGCCTACGATACCATCTAATTTACTGTCATTTGCAGACTTTCTAATCATGCCTTGTACATTCTCATTTCAATCACTGATATAGATTTCAAATAGCAATGGGCCTAGTACTGACCTCTGTGGAACTCCACCTAGTCACAGGGCTCTCGTCCAAAAGACGACCTCCCACCATCACAATCTGCTTCCTATCAAGTTAATTGTGTATCCAGTTAGCCAGCTCTTCTTGGATCCCAGGCAATATAATTTTCCATGGTACCCTACCATGCAAAACCTTTTCAAAGTTCTTACTGAAGTCCCTGTGGATTACAACTGCTACCCTCCTCATTGACCTTCTTGGTTTCTTCTTTCAAAGACTCGGTCAGATTTGTGGGGCAGATTCCCCCACACATATAGCCATGCTGTCTATTTCTAATCAACTTCTGCCTTTCCAAATGTTTGCCTATCTTATTTCTTAGAATGTTCCCAATAACTTACCTATCACAGATGTTAGGCTTGCTGGTCTATAGTTCCTAGGGTTTGCTTTGCAACCATTCTTAGTTCCCCTCCAGTTTACCAGCATTGGACCTATTCCTAACAGAGTGGTGAATCTGTGCAATTCTTTGCCACAGGCATCTGTGGAGGCCAAGTCTTTGTGTATATTTAAGGCAGAGATTGATAGATTCTTGTTTGGTCAGGGCATGAAAGGAATCGGGGAGAAGGCTGGAGGTTGGGGCTGAGAATTGGATCCACCATGATGAAATGGCAGAGCAGACTCAATGGGCCAAATGGCCTAATTCTGCTCCTATATCTTATGGTCTTGTGGTCTAATGATGAATATACGTCAGCCAGGGCAGCCACGATTTGCTTCTCTAGGTGCTGACAATGATCCAGGATATACCTGACCAAGGACCAAATATTTATCTACTTTAATACGTTATACACCGTCTCCTCTTCTGTAATATGAACCATCCACAAGACATCACAATTAAGTCAAATTCAGAAGTCTTCACAACTTCACATTAAAGATATTCACTGAGAACCTCTCCAGCAGCTTCACACAAAGATGTCTATTCAGTATATTCATTTCAACCTCAAACTACCTGTCATCTACTCTGAGCATGTAACTATGTCCTTAAAGTGTAGAATTTCTGGAAGTTACTCAACAAAGCCACCGAGAGTACCTCCAGTGTTCGTGCAACCACCTTCCACCTCCTATTTGTTAGTCTATGGGAATATGCATTGTGCATGTAGAAAGAAGTGCCTACAAGCTCAAAGAGTGATCAAAGTATTTACATATGAATCATTCATAATTATTTCTATAACCTGTTGAATGAAGTTAGACTAGAATCACAGAGCAAGTCTTTTTGTTGTTCCTCTCTGCGCCTTACAGAGCATTGGGCAGCAACCTTGCCATTTCTTTAGCATTTGTCTGTTTTTTTATGAGGTTGATTTGCTAGCTTGACGCTCAACCCAGCACGGATGGAAAGCGTGCAAGGAGCTGGCTGGATTAAAACTTGGGACCACTTGTCTCCAAGTGCAGTGCGGATGCCACTACAGCACTGGCCAGCTAAGTATTTTTTGATTAATTTTAATTCTGGTCACCATGTTTTTGTTAATATACAGTATGTACCCACGAGCCACAAGCCGGATTGAAACTGGGCAAAAAAATTCCAAAGGCAGAGTTTCTAGGTACACTGTTAGGAATGGGAGGGTGGGACACTCAAAGAGCTCTTGGATGCACTTCCTCTGAGTCCTGCATCTGGAGCGAGTGATAGTCAACACTGCGTCCACATTCTGCCCAAAGCACGTGCTGGTGTTGTCTTGCTGCTCAAGTGATAAGAGAACAGCCCCTCATTAGCTCAAATTTATGTTGCATGTAGTAGATGAACACAAACCTGCATTCATGTTCAAGGGTGCATGGTAAGGGCTGACAATGCAAGCATTGCTTGAGTAGCCGGGCCCCCTGCCCAAGGTTTCTGCTTGTAGAGCAGCTCTGCAGCTGTGCTGGGGTTTGTGACAAACAATACGAGCCCTGCCTGAGGACCCCCCCAGTTTGTGACTCAACTTTCTGACTGGAATAAAGACAGCATAGGGAAAGAGCACTGGATGAAAGAATTGTGACCACTGCCAGGAAACTGGGGGCAGGCGGGCATTGATGCACAGTCAGGTCGCAGAAATGAAGCAGGCATTCTGAGATTGTTCTCCTTTGAAAAAGATGTCAAGGTGCTTAAGTGAAGCACTTGCGGCAACATGGGGTGATTGCAGTGCATCATTGTGGGGAGGGGGAATTAGGGAAGACCTCCTGTCAAAGAGAGCCTTAGTGAGATTCCTGATAAATTGACTGACTGAAAATTGGAGTTGACATCGATGACACCCTCTGCAGCTTGAAAGGAGCCCTTTGCAGAAATGTTAAAGGGTACATTGGCAGGGTTGTCTCAGCCAAGGTCTCGGTTCCAGTGGGGCTGCAGCAAATAACTGGTCTCAGTGGCAGCCTCCCTCGTGAACTCACGAGGCTTTGATTCTCAATGCAGTTCAGAGAACAGAATTTAAACCATGTGCACAATCAGCTCCAGAGGTGCCCTCCTCCCTCCTTACAGCTCTCTCCTAATCTTAGCTACTCCTTTTCCTTCCGCACTAGTCACTGACTCAACAGATCAAAGCAACACAGAAGCAACAGATTGTTAATATCAGAAGTCAGTCTTAGAAAGCAAAGGAAGAGCCATAAACAAAATTAAAAGGTCAGTTTGGTCTGTGGAACTATGAATCCTTTATACATCAAAGCTGAAATCTTTCAATGAGTGAATAAGCAAGCTGACCCTGCAGAGAATCAAACCAGTTTTGCAGACTGGATCTGCAATGAAATTTAGGTTTATATATGATAGTGAAGCTCTTATTCTGGCACATACACAGAGTCTGTATGGAGGTTCCCAACTTGGTAACAAACTGTATTTGATTGGGCAAACATGTGCTGCATGATACTTGGTTGTTTACATGCTATTTTTATAGCAGCAAAATGTGTGATTCAATTTCTAGGTCAGCGGGGAGATGATTTCACAAATGACACACAGTATTTACAAGTACTGAAAAAAAGAACCTCACATTCACATTCTGAATAAAAATCTGAAACTGTACAGGCTGGAAATCTGAAAACAGAAACAGGGAATGTTGGAAACATCCAGCAGGATAGACAGCATTTATGGGAAGAGAAAGTGAGTTTAACTTTGAAGGTCAAAGCCTTTCCATTAGAACCAGAAAAGAGAAAAAACAAGATGGGTCTTAAGGTACAAAGTGGGTAGAGGAGTGAAGGGCAGGTTGAAGAAAACATCTCTAATTTGGATGAGGCTATGGTTGATACACTGATAAATTGTTGATGAAGCTGTCTGGCATAGACAGTCTGGTGGTAATCACAAAAAGTGAAAATTCTGAAAAGACATAGAAGGTGAAATGCAGGTCCGGGTTCTGCTAAATTTCGGCAGTGTCAGTGAAGAGAAGGAAACTAAGTGAATATTACTGAAGGATGTTATACAACAGAACGATCCAGTTCCGATATAAACCTAAAAAGTGAGTTACTGTTGAATTTGACGATGTCCTGAGGGCTCCAGCACATCAAGATGGGAAGTACAGTGTTGTTCCTCAAGATTATATTGGGCCACGTGGAATAATACTAGAGACCCCAGACAATCAGGCGAGAGTGGAAGTAGGAAGGAGAATTAAAGTGGAAGGAAACTGGCCTTATATTGACACCCTGTCAATTCTAATTATCTTGTCTTATCTTATCTGATTGAAACATATAAGATTATTAAGGGATTGGACACACTGGAGGTAGGAAGCATGTACTTGCTGATGGGTGATTCTGGAACTAGAGGCCACAGTTTAAGAATAAGGGGTAGGCCATTTAGAACAGAGATGCGGAAACACTTTTTCACCAAGAGAGTGGTGGATATGTGGAATGTGGAATGTGGAATGCCCCAGAAGGCAGTGGAGGCCAAGTCTCTGGATGCTTTCAGAGAGAATTAGATAGAGCTCTTATTGATAGTGAGGTCAAGGGATATGGGGAGAGGGCAGGAACGGGGTACTGATTGTGTATGATCAGCCATGATCACAGTGGCTAGAAGGGCCAAATGGCCTACTCCTGCACCTACTGTCTATTGATTAATGGACACTCCCCTAGCTGAACCTATTTCCCACAAATTTTAGAAAACATAGAAAACCTACAGCACAATACAGGCCCTTCAGCCCACAAAGCTGTGCTGAACATGTCCTTACCTTAGAACTACCTATACTTACCCATAGCCCTCTATTTTTCTAAGCTCTGCGTATTCATCCAGGAGTTTCTTAAAATACCCTATCGTTTTCACCTCCACCATTGCTGCCAACAGCCCATTCCATGCATTCACCACTCTATGCGTAGAAAACTTACCCCTAACATCTCCTCTATACCTACTCCCCAGCACCTTAAACCTGTGTCTTCTTGTGGCAAACATTTCAGCCCTGGGAAAAAGCCTCTGACTATCCACACGATCAATGCCTCTCCTTATCTTATACACCTCTATCAGGTCACCACTCATCCTCCGTCGCTCCAGGAGAAAAGACTAAGTTCACTCAACCAATTCTCATAAGGCATGCTCCCCAATCCAGGCAACATCCTTGTAAATCTCCTCTGCACCCTTTCTATGGTTTTCACATCCTTCCTGTAGTGAGGTGACCAGAACTGAGCACAGTACTCCAAGTGGGGTCTGACCAAGGTCTTATATAGCTGCAAAATTACCTCTCTATTCTTAAACTCAATCCCACGATTGATGAAGGCCAATGCACCATATGCCTTTTTAACCACAGAGTCAATCTGAGTAGCAGCTTTGAGAGTCCTACGGACTCGGACCCCAGGATCCCTCTGATCCTTCACATTGCTAAGAGTCTTGTCATTAATGCTATGTTCTGCCATCATATTTGAATTAATGCTATATTCTGCCATGATATTTTCTCTCAACTTCTCCCCTCACAGAGAGAACAAGACTAGAGTTCCTCTAGACCACATCTCTACCTCACAATTCTCCATGTACAAAGGTCATTACTTGCAATTTCTGCCATCTTCAATGAGATTACATCACCATACATGTCTTTCCCTTGAAGCATTCTTAAGTTCCCCTCACAATTCCCTGTTCTGCTCTTCCAACTCCACCAGCACTTCTATTGTCCAAGTCCTTTCTCATGCAACTGCCTTTTGTCAGTGTGGAGACATTTTTCTGTAAGTTACCTATCATTAGCGGTAACCCAGCTTCATACTCTTCACTGTCATTAGATATTCTGCAGGGCATTACCTAGAGATCTTACCTCCATTTCACTGTTTTGACATCTTCCTTCGCTTGTTTTCTCTTTTTAACTGTCCTAGTCAATCTATCAGTCAGCTGGCTCCATCAATCTTTTACTGTCGTGGCAATGTGTACTTCATTATCTTCACTCCAACTTATCTCTTCTCAAACTTCATGCAATTTAAATTAATTTGTTTTCTCATGTTTCCAGTTCTAACACAGTATTTTTGACCAGAAATATTAACTCTGTTCCTCCATCCATAGTTACAGTCTATTTTTGTTAAACATTTTCATATTTTCTTTATAACTTTGGGAGTTCATAAAGTACTTCACAGCCTGGTTCAGTATATGTTAAAATGCAGCCTCTGTTGCAAAGTCATCAAATTAAACAAAAGGCCCCACAGACAGCACGCGTTAGGCCTGTCCACTGGCCCCACAGACAGCACACGTTAAGCCTGTCCACTGGCCCCACAGACAGCACGAGTTAGGCCTGTCCACTGGCCCCACAGACAGCACGCATTAGGCCTGTCCACTGGCCCCACAGACAGCACGTGTTAGGCCTGTCCACTGGCCCCACAGACAGCACGTGTTAAGCCTGTCCACTGGCCCCACAGACAGCACACATTAGGCCTGTCCACTGGCCCCACAGACAGCACGCATTAGGCCTGTCCACTGGCCCCACAGACAGCACGCGTTAGGCCTGTCCACTGGCCCCACAGACAGCACGCGTTAGGCCTGTCCACTGGCCCCACAGACAGCACGCATTAGGCCTGTCCACTGGCCCCACAGACAGCACGTGTTAGGCCTGTCCACTGGCCCCACAGACAGCACGCATTAGGCCTGTCCACTGGCCCCACAGACAGCACGTGTTAGGCCTGTCCACTGGCCCCACAGACAGCACACGTTAGGCCTGTCCACTGGCCCCACAGACAGCACGCATTTGGCCTGTCCACTGGCCCCACAGACAGCACGCATTAGGCCTGTCCACTGGCCCCAGACAGCACGCATTAGGCCTGTCCACTGGCCCCACAGACAGCACGTGTTAGGCCTGTCCACTGGCCCCACAGACAGCACGCGTTAGGCCTGTCCACTGGCCCCACAGACAGCACGTGTTAGGCCTGTCCACTGGCCCCACAGACAGCACGCATTAGGCCTGTCCACTGGCCCCACAGACAGCACGTGTTAGGCCTGTCCACTGGCCCCACAGACAGCACGCGTTAGGCCTGTCCACTGGCCCCACAGACAGCACGTGTTAGGCCTGTCCACTGGCCCCACAGACAGCACGCGTTAGGCCTGTCCACTGGCCCCACAGACAGCACGCATTTGGCCTGTCCACTGGCCCCACAGACAGCACGCATTTGGCCTGTCCACTGGCCCCACAGACAGCACGCATTAGGCCTGTCCACTGGCCCCACAGACAGCACGCGTTAGGCCTGTCCACTGGTCCCACAGACAGCACGTGTTAGGCCTGTCCACTGGCCCCACAGACAGCACGTGTTAGGCCTGTCCACTGGCCCCACAGACAGCACGCGTTAGGCCTGTCCACTGGCCCCACAGACAGCACGTGTTAGGCCTGTCCACTGGCCCCACCTACAGCACGCGTTAGGCCTGTCCACTGGCTCTACAGACAGCACGCATTAGGCCTGTCCACTGGCCCCACAGACAGCACGCGTTAGGCCTGTCCACTGGCTGCAGCTACATCTGCTGCTTTCTGCTTATTTTGCTTCTCAGTTATGGCAGAGATTCCAAGGCAATAGCATCAAAATTCACAATGCCAAGATCAATGTAGAAGCTGGTTCCAATTTCAGCAATTGGCAATGGAGGAATTCCAGCCTCATACAACATTGATGAAAACAAACATGGATGGGCTCTTCCTACTCTTTCTAATTCTTTCAAATTCAGGTGATGATACCAAGTTGCTTGTTTTCTACAGGATATTAAATAGTGGTCACAACTATTTCATTCTTCCCTTTTTTTAAACTCCATTCCCAGATATATGCTTTTCAGGCAGAGTCAGCATTTAGTTGTCCATCCCTCATTTCTCTTGAGAAGGCAATGGTGAACTACCTTCTCGAACCCTGAATCCTTGAGTAAGAGCAGATGGATTTCTAAAGATTGCTAGGCTTCTCCGAAGTATGGCTTTCATTAGCAGTTTAGACTTGGTTACATGATGCAACTCATTGTGACTACAATCACTTGATAGACATCTTTTTTAAACAGAACGCATCCTTATTCTACTGAGAGCCTCTCTACAAAACTTGGAAATATATGAATCATTATATACATAGGAGAACACTGCCACTTAGAATGGTATACTTGCAATTTGATGGCAATATGAAATCGCTTGGAATTAATCCAACAAGATCCAACTGGAACATTTTAAAAGATCATTAAAGATCCTACCAAAAAATTGCAAGCCTCATCAAGCTGTATATTCAATGAATCTAAATCTTACAAACAGCAAATATGGTACATTTGTTCAGTATATATATTACATAGGTTTTATGTTCATTTTAAGAACACATCACTTTAAATAGAAGTAGGGCTGTGAATATGTTTTTGGTGGAAACCACAATATAGGCAAGAGCAAAATGGTAACCCCCTTTATTTCCTCTACAACATTTCTTAAGCTTTGGACACACAAGAGTTGCAGATGCTGGAAGCTGGAGCAACTCACAAAAAGTTCAAAGAGCTCAGCAAGTGCAGCATCTAAGGATGGAAATGGACAGTTGATGTTTCAGGTAACGACAGCAAATGGCGATATCTGGAGCAATTAGAAATGGCAGATGCTGGAATCTGGAGCATCAAACACCCAAAAGCTGTTACAGAAACATCAGTGAAGAATCCTTCTCCATCTGTATGCTATTCCTGAGTCTCCACCCAGGACTTGCATGCCTGACAGTCATGAAAACTGAAAGAAGCTAGTGGCACAATGAAGGAAGCCCTGAACACAGCCAAGAGCAAGTTCAAAACTGGTTCCAGACAGACATAGATGGGGAACCTTCATTGCTGCCCTAAACACCAGTGGCATAACATGCAGTAAGTAAGAAAGATGTCACCATTCAGAGAAGTTTATCAATATCATAAGAGAGCTAATCCAGTTTTATGACAACAACAAAAAAAAATCCTTTGTAAGCTCCCCACAATGCATTTTAGGATCTGATTTTATCTGAATAGTTTCCAACTTCTTTCGAGTTTTGTGACGACTCTGGTGTCGGTTTAATGATCCAGTTCCTTTACGCCAATGCAATGGATATATATGAATTTCTCTTGCAGCAAGTTTCAGGCAAATACAGATTCTCTCATGCCATTGAATCAGCTTAGTTTCACGTTTAGAGATAAAATCAGAGGTTGCCAATACAATATTTTAAAAACACTTCTGCTTCATCTTTAAGTCCCATTTATAATACATGTGCATTTCTATGTTTTATGCTGCCGCATGTATTGCTTCTACAAGGTAATTTTAAAACGAGTTGAGCTGTGACAAATAGGGACAGCCAGCCTAATTGAATCATTTGAGCCAACGCAGCTCAACTAGGTTACCCTTACTGCAGTTCACATTACTGTGCGAACTATTAAGCCATGAAATCGTGTCTCTTTTTGACTTCAGTGTTCTTGACGTAGCAGTGAAAACAGCAAGTGCTTTTCTTTGTAAAACCAGAGTCCATTTAACATCTGTAACTTTGCTAAAATAGTCACCAGAAAATGTCTTGAAATATTGTTCTGAATGTTTCCTTGCAAACATCAGCATATTTCTCACTTTTCCAATCCTTCCTTTAGCTCAATTTCCTCCCCGAATGCTTCCTATAATTTCTTTTGACCTTAATGCAGCAACATGTGCAAGAGAACAGTTCTGCGATAGTGATCCTTTGGCATCTCATCCAGGCTGCCAATTCCTTACTTGCCTGGGCACTCAATATTAGCAAGTGAGTTGATCTTCTGGGACACTGTAGTCAAACCTAATCCTGTGCACATCTTTCCAGCAGGACTCCCGTGATAGGAATTGGAAATTGACAGATTTTCCTCTTTCATGCACTTGAACATTAAGAGACATCTGTTACAGCTCAGGGCAGTTATGTCCAGCCCCATTTTAGCCTAACCTAGCTATGGGGCTTAAGACACGGGAGCAGAATCAGGTTATTTGGTCCATCAAGTTTGCTCCATCATTCAGTCAAGGTTGTTTTAGTTTCTGTCTCAATCCCATTCCCTGCCTTCTACCTGTAAACTCTGAGAACCCTACTAATCAAAAACCTATCAACCTCTCCTTTAAATATGCCCAATGACTTGGCAATGAATTCCAGAAATTCACCACCCTTTGGCAAAACAAATGCCTCCTCTCTGTTTTAAAGGGATGTCCTTCCATTTTCAGGTTACGCTCTCTGGTCCAAGAACTCTCCCACTATTGAAAATGTCCTCTCCACATACACTATATCCAGGCCTTTCAATATTCAACAGTTTTCAATGAGATCCCAGATCCCACACACCCCCCCCCCCCATTCTTCTAAACTCCAGCAAATATAATCCCAGGGCCATCTTACTCATATGTTAACCCTTTCATTCCTGGAATCATTCTCATAATACCCCTCTGGACCCTTTCCTTTCTTACATGTGAGGCTCAGAATTGCTCCCAATACTCCAAATGTGCTACGACCAAAGCCATAAGAAGCCTTAGAAATGTTGTAATAAAATCCACTTTTCCTATTCCAGGCTCCCAAAGTTTTTGCTAAAATGTCTCCCTCTGCTCAGAGGTGAGATTTTCTTAATTTAAAATGTCTAAGCATTTCGATGCCTTTAGAATAAGATCATTCAGGGAGCATAAAAATAGTGACTCAGATAAACCATCTTCAATTATACTGCACCCTAAGAGCTGGGAGAAACTGTAACTGGAGAGCAAAATATTACTGGAGACAGTGCTTGGTTTCCTTTGATATTTGGGCTGACAGGACAGTAGCTCAAACTGCTGTTGTCCGTGGGTTCCTGGTTCTATAAGTTAGGGAATTCCAAGATATTGGCTGAAGATTGGTGAAAAAGTGGTAATTGTCCGAGCAAAGGACCTACAGACAAACATTATGGCCTTTGATGAACCTGCTACTCCTGAGGGGTGAAGCTGTAGCACGAGAAGCTGTCATTGAAGTAACTCTGGTGAGTTATTGCAATGTATCCTGGAGTGTAAATAAAGCAGACACAGAATGACAGTGCAGGGATAGATGGATGTTGATTGCAGCATCAGGGGTCACCAACTCATCGGCATTCTGCTGGATGGTAAGGAGCTTCATTATGTGCCTCTTAATCCATCCATCTGAGCTAATGGTGAATTCTTCAACATACATCTGACTTATAAATGATGATGAAATTTGAGGAGCCACCAATCACAACGTACCCCACTTTTGACCTCTCGCCGCAGCCATTCAATTAATTCAGCTGATTCTCATCTGTGACGATCAGTAGAAAATTAACACCTGTGTCTCAGACACCATGGTGCTGCTGCCAATACCGAAGGCCTGGCGGCTCAGAGCTGGTCGATGCCTCATGCATGCATGAAACCCACATTTGTACATTACCTTAGCCTTGCTGTGGGTCAGTGGGGGCAACTTTGCTTTCTAAGGAGGTTTAATTAGAGCCAAGCTTCTGATAAAGAAAAAAAGATTAATTGATAAATTACAAGGCAGGAACAGGTTGTCCAGGGGCTCCAACCTATTCGGCCGGTCACTTCCATGGCTGGTCTGTGCAATAACACATCCGTCCCATCATCCGCGTGGATACCCTGAACAATGAAAACTTCAGTCTTAAAAAATTCATCCAACCTAGCACCACAAGTCTTCTGGGGTAAAAGAGCAGCTTTCCTTCATTGTTCGAATGAAATGTTGCTGACCTATTTCATTGCTTAGTCTCCTTGTTCTGACTCCAAGGTTGTTGTACATCTGTGACGCATATTCCCAGCAAAGAAGGTGTTTTCCCTGTACTTGCCTTGACAAGTTCATTAAGCAGTTGCAAACAGTAATTATTTCACCAATCAACATGAAGGGAACATAAACAAACCATAAGGAATGTTCTCATAAATTAATATTTGAATCCCTAATGTCTGAAGATCTGCAGATATATTGCCTTGATATTAAAGCCAGGAAAATAACTGTGACCCAGGAGGGGTAAGGCCGGGGGGGGGGGGGGGGGGGGTTGGTGTTCTAACTCCTCTGGATAAGGATCGGCCGGCATTACATCTTTAGGCTGTGTTGGTTGTTAACACAAACAACACAGTCCACTTTATGTTTTGATGCAAATGTAGATTAATAAATAAATCTGAATATGAAGTGCCACAACGTGAGGCGGGGGGGAAGGGTGTCTTGTTTAAAGAGGGAACCTAATCCAGCATAAGTGTATCAGCCTCCAGGTAAACCAAGGCATTTTAGAATGAGTTTGCTAATCCACAATGGTCAGTAATTATTTTATTTATATGAGGCAAAATGTGTCAGATTTTTGAGCGATTTAGATTTAAGACTTCCAAAATGAGAAAAGATCTGTTGCCAAGGGAACACCAGAGCCATTAGATCTACAACAACAGCAAGCCTTCCCAAAGGTATAAGATAAATCTGGCGTGATGTACATCCCTCCACAATCAGATATCTCTTCCCATCATCTTCAGTCCTGACCTGCTGCCTTCACCCCCCCCCCCCCAATAACCTCTATCAACTTCCACATCCACCACCAGCCCCACTCTGACCTCCGGAATTCTTGATTACCGGTCTCTGTCTGAGACTGTGGCGTGGACTTCTCTGTTCAGCCCTCAGCTTGGCCAGGTTCCAGGTAGAAATGGCATAGCAGGTATTCAAGTTGATACTACCTCAAACACCAGTTGCCCACTTCCCTCACCTCCCTCCCCACGTTCATCACAAACGATGCTAAATTGATATTTCTATAAAAATTGGCATCAGTTCAGCATAATTTCTAAATAGTAACCAGATGATCAACTTTAACGGTTGTAATGCTTTGAAGTGCACTATAACATGTTGTCTCATGACTTTCAGTGTAAATGGGACTATACATCAAAGTGGCTTAAATTTTGTCAGTTCTTGGTGAATCACTACAATGAAAAGATCCAGGCCTAATGAGATTTTGACCATAAAGAAGAAAAAAATTTGGCAAGATCCACCTGATCTCACTATCTTCTCTTCCATTGTCCAATATGGCCGTGGCATTGAGTTAATCATAGTACTGGCATGATGAACCTGATCTATAAATTAAAGATGGACAGATTATCAAATGAAATATGACAATGATTGGTAATGCAGATGAGAAATCTTTTCTTCCATCATTCGATTCTCCATCTATATGAATTTGTTTGCTTCTGATCTGAAAGTATGGTCTGGACTAAAGTACAGGTGGAGGTTTGAAAACATGGAGCACTGAGCAGTCAATAATCTAGAGAAAGAGGCATCACAAAGTCAAAACCGTTTACGTCAGACATCAAACCAAGCCGTTAAGCTCCACAATGCCCTTTGGTCTGGAAATAATATTATTAAAATCAGCTCTTTCATTCAGCTAAATTTTCCATTTGTGGGAAATTTGTAGGGAATCTGCTAAATCTGTTAACATTTCCATTTGTAGAACATTTGCATGTGCAAACTGGCTGTCACGTTTTCATGCCTAACAATAGTAATCGCACAATTATATATCATTCTGCTTCAGTTCCTGTTATTACAGCAAGATAAAAACATAATCTTGTAACTGTTAGAATTTAACCACTGCTGCTTCTATATAAGATACATTTACCACTATCACTTTCCTTGTCTGCACTGCTGACCATCTCATTTGCCTGTCACGGTGGGGTACACACAATCAGCTAGTTATGACCTGACAAATATCTTTCAGGAATACAAAATCAGCTAATAATGACTTAACAACAATTATGATGGATTTAGTTGACCCGTATGTTGCCAGCTACAGAGGGAACCCTCCAGTGAACAGTGATGTATTGCCAGACAAGGTAATGGGATACGTTTTGAACCATGAACTTTCGTCAGCACTGAGCTCTTTAAAGAAAAGGATGTGTGCACACATCACATTTTAATGATACTGAATGTACCCTCTGCGGCAAACAGTGACTAGTCAAAGAGTCTCAAGGGTATAGATGACAGCTGATAACAGACTGTTAGCCGTCAGGAGTACTGAAATTTCTCTGCAGCTTACAATGTAGAGGCATTATTTTGTGAAATAAGGGCCAAGATAGGTTTTACACTGCACCTGAGGACTATGAATTAAGGTAACATTTTCAGGATTTTGCCCACTCACCCAGAACTTTTTTTTGATGATGCTACATGACCTTCAGTCACCTCTGGGTGAAAACCATCACTAAACCCTCACAGGTATTTAATTTTGCATTTGAACTACATTCTACGAGTGGGTAACACAGCAGAGATAGATCATCTCAAGCCATCTTACAGCTCAAGCAGAGGTGCTGTAAAATTAATCCTGCAAAGCTATTTGATCAAACATAGTACTTTTGCAATTTTTTTCTCAAATTATTTGATTGGAAATGCATTAACTTAATCTCCAGTTGCCATCAACAATAAAAAATGTACCTTTCTCACACCTTTGGCCACAGAAACTCTGGAGAGTAAAGGCGGATGTGTGAAAGGCAGTTTAGCAGGAAATGTAGTTAATCCACACACGGGATGAAGGTCAGTGAATACATCTTTAAAGAAAATCTTTTTTACGAACTCCTTCATAATCCCAACTGATCACAACATGATCACTCCTCCGCCAACAAACTCTAACAATAATAAGTACAGTTCATATAATCCATTGCATACTAATCATTGCTCCAAGCTTCTCAGTCAAATCTCAGAGGACTGAGAACAGTTCTATAGCCATTTAGATCTGGAGACATAAGTTCAAAAATCACTGTGGCAGTTGGGGAGTTTTAATTCAGTTAGTTAAGTAAATCCAGAATGAAAAACTAATTTCAGGAATGGTATCACTTAACAACTAGACAACGGCCTATATTGGGTTGTCTTAATGTGTGCAGCTAAACAATTAACACTTGTATTCTTTGGAGTTTAGAAGAATCTTGTTGAAATGTATAACATTCTAAGGGAACTTGACAAGGTAGTTGCGATGTTTGCATTGATATCTGGAGATAGTCTTGAACAAGGAGGTATGGTTATAGTCTCACAGAGTATGGAGAATCTCCGAAACTCTCTAGCACAGAAGGATGGAGAGACTAGATCATTAGAGGAAATTTCAAGAGGATTTGGACAACATTTTGAAATATCAAACAACTGACCAACTACTCACATGAGCCCTTCAAAGTCTCTAATTGTCAGGCTGTATCCAGCACAGCCTGCCACCCAGCACAGGGTGAGCAAAAATATCCACCAACTAAAACCTTGAAGGCCAAATCAGTCACTTTCAATCTGTATCTCAATCTGTTCACTAGTGAAATATTGCATTCTAATTCCCTGACTGAAACTGAAAGGAAAGCCGGTCATATTTGATTCCAAGTTGACTTTTGGACCTCATACTTGTTTCATCACCAAATGTATCTTTTACTGCCTCTAATACATCAACTGACTCAGTTCTCTTTTATTCATCTGCTGTTGATATTTTACTAAATCTAGATTTGGATATTCCAAAGCACTATTGTAACCTTGAGACCATGCAGAACCCTTATGCCCACATCTCCACTGCAACTCATCCATCACCCTAGGTCTGCTGAACTAGACTGGCTCCTGGTAAAGCAAAGTCTCCACCTTAAAACAAAAACATAAGATGTTACTAACACTCTGCGAGTCAAACACCATGTGTGGAAAGAGGAGCAGAGTTAAAGTTTCTGGTCAAGTTGTTTCATCAGATATGGAAAAGTGGAAAACTATTTAAGTTTTAAGTTACAAGGATGGTAGGGAGATGATGGAATGAACAAATGGAGTAGGGTGATAGGATGAGGCCAGATTGTCCAGGAAGTCTGGGTATTTACTGAATTATCTAACTGATTGAATTGAATTGACCTTATTTCTTACATCCTTCACATACATGAGGAGTAAAGATCTTTATGTTACATCTCCATCTAAATGTGTAACATGCAATTCATAGTAATTTGTAATAAATAGTATGTAAAACAGGACAGTCAATATAGCATAGAAATACAATTGTATCAGCATGAATTAATCAGTCTGATGGCCTGGTGGAAGGGGCAGTCCAGGCAGTGATGCAGCCAGTCAGGATGGTCTCAATAGACAATAGACGCAGAAGTAGACCATTCAGCCCTTCGAGTCTGCACCGCCATTCTGAGATCATGGCTGATCATCTACTATCAATACCCGCTTCCTGCCTTGTCCCCATATCCCTTGGTTCCCCTATCCATAAGATACCTATCTAGCTCAATTGTGCCTCTGTAGAAAGGATTTGGGGACCTGTACCAAACTTCTTCAACCGTCTGAGGTGAAAGAGGCACTATTGTCCCTTTTTCACTACACAGCCAGTATGTACGTGATATATATGCCGAGGAACTTAAAGCTGTTCACCCTCTCAAACCCCGGATCCATTGACGTCAATAGGGGTTAACCTGTCTCTGTTCCTCCCATAGTCCACAACCAGCTCCTTTGTTTTTGCAACATTGAGGGAGAGGTTGTTTTCATGACATCACTGTGTCGGGGTGATGATTTCTTCTCTGTAGGCTGCCTCATTATTATTAGAGGTAAGGCCAATTAATTTGGTATTGTCAGCAAATTTAATTATCAGATTGGCATTGTGGGTGGTGGCACAGTCATAGGTATACAGAGAGTAGAGGGGGCTTAGGACACAGCCCTAAGGGCACCTGTGTTGAGGGTCAGAAGGGCAGAGGTGAGGCAGATAGAAAGAAAATAAACTACCTTCATTACAAGCTCAGGAATTCTCTCTCAAAACTTCTCCAATTAACACCTTCCTCAGCTGTGGAAGAAACACGAACTAAGAACATAGAATGCATTCTGGTTATAAACACAAGAGATTCTGCAAGTGCTGGAAATCCAAATTAACACACACAAAATACTGGAGGAGCTTAGCAGGTCAGGCAGCATCTATAGAAAGGAAAAAAAAGATATCTTTTCAAGCCCAGACCCTGCTTCAGGACTGTTTAAAGGGCCTTGGCCTGAAACGTCAACTCTTTATTCAAAATGATTCATTCACTATATTATTGTGAAATTTGAAGGAGAGGTAGTTAGAGAATCAGGATGTGGGTTAAACGTAATGAACTTTTCCTTATTGATCTACCTCATATCTATCCTTATCAGGAACTCCGTGTCTGGTACGATGGCAGGACAAAGTCCCAGACATGGAGGTCCTGGAGCAGGCTAGCACCCACAACCTCTACACCCTCCTACAGAAAGCCCAAGCCAGATGGGCTGGCCATGTCGTCAGGATGTCTGACAGTCGACTACCAAAACAGCCGCTGTATGGAGAGCTGAGCCAGGGCAAACACTCAGTTGGAGGGCAGAAGAAACGTTTCAAAGAATGCCTCAAAGTGTCCCTCAAAGGCCTCAACATCAATCCCAGTAGCTGGGAATCGCTTGCTCTGGACCGCCCAACCTGGTGGAGCAGGACCACTTAGAGGAGCGTATGCAGCAGAAATCAAGCACACCGCAGAGGCTCAGAGGAAACTCAGAGGCTCGAACTACCTCCACTTCCACTGCAGCACCTACCCTCATGTGTCCCACATGTGGGCGAGCTTTCAGGGCCCGGATTGGCCTCACCACTCACCTCGGGAGCCACAGTCACAAACCTGACAGAAGTCGTGGTCGTCTTCGACTCGGAAGGACGAACAACAACATTCTTATCAGACTTGTCATGAATGACCTCTGCAGATATTGTGAAAGCCCCAGTTTCACAATGAAAATCTTCATTGTATTTAATGTCTTTACCACAGCAGTATAAGCTTGAGATGTATTCAGCAGCTCAGTTGTCTGAACTCATCAGGCGCAATGATCCTCTCAACACAGTAAGACTGCGATCTGTAAGCTTGGCCATTACTCTCACTATCAGTGAGCCAATTTAGCAATCCAGCCTCAATGAGTAACATAACAGAAGCAGCATCAAACATACCTTAAAGTACAAGTGCCAACTTCCAAAGCTGGAACATGAAACAAACAATAAGGTGTTCCACCCTAGAGAGAACATGTTGTAGAGATAACTGAGTCACTATAACTTGGATCAATAGCACACTTGTTGACGGGACTTTACAGAAGCAAGATAACTACACTTGTTAATAAGCCACAGAAGTGTCAGTTACCAAAAACCAAATTAAATGCTTCTATGCACAAAGTGCTGGGGGAACTCAGCAGGCCAGACAGCATCTATGGAGGGAAATAAACAGTCATTGTTCCGGCAATGATTTTTCAGCAGGACTCTCCGCCCGAAACGTCAACTGTTTATTCCCTCCATAGATGCTGCCTGACCTCCTGAGTTCCTCCAGCATTTTGAGTGGGTGTTGCTCAAAATTTCTGGTGCCTGCAGAATTTATTGTGTGTTTAAAAGGTCCTGTAAACAGGCCTATAATTTTGTGACAAATAACTTGAAAGTGCAAAAGATTGCCCAGGCACTATGATGTTTCAGCTCCTGCTTTGAGGAAATAGCTTTGTTCTGATGCTCTGAAAAATATTCAAGATCAACTGCATGAGGTATTGGGGGTTGGATTTACATCACTATATAGCACAATATTAATATTTATTTCAACAGAGCACAATATTAGTATTTATTTCAACAGACTTAAAAATGTCCATTTTAAAATTTGCTTATTATGTTCAGCTATCATGGTGACTGTTTATTCATTTCCATGGATGCTGCCTGACCTGTCAAGCACCTCCAGTATTTTGTTTGTGTTGCTTTGGACTTCCTTGAGTGCAGACTTCCTTGTGTTTAAGATTGGCTTCCAAGATATCTCTTTCTCAGTTGGCTGTGAAGTAAAGACTAACACCATATTTCAAGGGTAAGATTATCTAACATATGTTAACTGTTGTTTTTAAAACTTGGTTCTATGAAGAGATTTAAAAGAACAGTGTTCAGGGAATAAAAACTCTTAGCGATGCCATAAGATGAAATTCATCATTTTCATCCTGATTATCCACACAGAATTGATACAATATCATTTTACAGGTCAACTAGTGTAAACAAGTAACTTAGATTTCTATTGAAGATGGAATTTGAAATAAAAAGTTTTAGCAAAGCTAGTCTGCAGGTGTTAAATGCTGGAAAAATCAACATACACTCCATTACATCTGTCTAGGAAAATGCATCTATTGTGTAATCTGGTGATGATTTGAGGATAAGTATTACTTATCTCTAAACAGAGCAATATAGCAAAGAAACAGGCCCTTCAGCCTTATATCCGTGCTGACCATGATGCTGACATATCTGGTCCCAATTTCAATAGACAATAGACAATAGACAATAGGTGCAGAAGTAGACCATTCGGCCCCTCGAGTCTGCACTGCCATTCTGAGAACATGGCTGATCATTCACTATCAATACCCAGTCCCTGCCTTGTCCCCATATCCCTTGATTCCCCTATCCATCAGATATCTATCCAGCTCCTTCTTGAAAGCATCCAGAGAATTGGCCTCCACCATCTTCCGAGGCAGTGCATTCCACACCTCCAAAACTCTCTGGGAGAAGAAGCTCTTCCTCAACTCTGTTTTAAATAACTGACCTCTTATTCTCAATCCATGCCCTCTGGTACTGGACTCTCCCAACATCTGGAACATATTTCCTGCCTCAATCCTATCAAATCCTTTAATTATCTTAAACGTTTCAATCAGATCCCCTCTCAATCTCCTCAATTCCAGCGTGTACAAGCCCAATCTCTCCAATCTCTCTGCGTAAGACAGCCCCTGCCATCCCAGGAATCAACCTAGTGAATCTACGCTGCACTTCCTCAATTGCCAGAATGTCCTTCCTTAAACCTGGAGACCAAAACTGTACACAATATTCCAGGTGTGGTCTCACCAGGGCCCTGTACAAATGCAAAAGAACATCCTTGCTCTTGTATTCAATTCCCCTTGTAACAAAGGCCAACATTCCATTTGCCCTCTTCACTGCCTGTTGCACTTGCTCATTCACCTTCATTGACTGGTGAACTAGGACTCCTAGGTCTCTTTGCATTTCTCCCTTACCTAACTCGACACCATTCAGACAATACTCTGCCCTCTTGTTCCTGCTTCCAAAGTGGATAACCACATTTATTCACATTGAATGACATCTGCCAAGTACCTGCCCACTCACTCAGCCTATCCAAGACTCCCTGTATTCTCCTAACGTCCTCTTCGCATGTCACACTGCCACCCAGTTTAGTATCGTCAGCAAACTTGCTGATATAGTTTTCAATGCCCTCATCTAAATCGTTGACATAAATCGTAAAGAGCTGTGGTCCCAATACAGAGCCCTGTGGTACCCCACTAGTCACCTCCAGCCAGTCCGAGAAACACCCATTCACTGCTACCCTTTGCTTTCTATCTGCCAACCAGTTTTCTATCCATGTTGAAACTCTGCCCCCAATGCCATGAGCTCTGATTTTACTCACCAATCTCCTATGTGGCACCTTATCGAAAGCCTTCTGAAAATCTAGGTACACTACATCCACTGGCTTACCCTTGTCTAACATCCTTGTTACACACTCAAAAAACTCCAACAGATTAGTCAAGCATGATTTGCCCTTGGTAAATCCATGCTGGCTTGGCCTAATCCTATTACTGCCATCAAGATGTGCCACTATTTCGTCCTTAATAATGGACTCAAGCATCTTCTCCACGACTGACATTAGGCTAACAGGGCGATAGTTCTCCGTTTTCTCCTTCCCTCCCTTCTTGAAAAGTGGGATAACATTAGCCACTCTCCAATCTTCAGGAACTGATCCTGAATCTAAGGAACATTGGAAAATGATTACCAATGCATCCGCAATTTCCTGAGCCACCTCTTTTAGAACCCTCGGATGCAGACCATCTGGACCCAGGGATTTATTAGCCTTCAGTCCTATCAGTCTACTCATCACAGTTTCTTTCCTAATGTCAATCTGTTTCAATTCCTCTGATATCTTATGACCCTGGCCCATCCATACATCTGGGAGATTGCTTGTGTCCTCCCTGGTGAAGACAGATCTAAAGTATGCATTAAATTCTGTTGCCATTTCCCTGTTTCCCATAACAATTTCTCCCAATTCATTCTTCAAGGGGCCAACATTGTTCTTAACTATCTTCTTTCTCTTCACATAGCTAAAAAAGCTTTTGCTATCCCCTTTTATATTCCTGGCTAGACTGAGCTCATACCTGATTTTTTCTCTCCGTATTGCTTTTTTAGTTAAGATCTGCTGTTCCTTAAAACTTTCCCAATCATCTGTATTCCCACTCATCTTAGCCCTGTCATACTTCTTTTTCTTTAATGCTATACAATCTCTGACTTCCTTTGTCAACCACTGTGGCCCCTTCCCCCTCTTTGAATCCTTCCTTCTCATTGGAATGAACTGCATTTGCATCTTTTCTATTATACCCAAGAATATCTGCCACTGCTGATCCACTGTCTTTCCTGCCAGGGCATCCGCCCATTTAACTTTGGCCAGCTCTTCCCTCATGGCTCCGTAATCTCCTTTATTTAATTGCAACTCCTGCATTCAGTCCATATCCCTCTGCCTAACTCTAAGAGTCCCTGTCCAAGAGCTTCTTAAATGATACTATTGTACCTTCCTCAACCACTTTCCATATATTCACCACTCTGTGTGTGTAAAAGTTGTCCCTCTAGTCCTTTTAAAGCCTTTTCCCATTCACCCTAAACCTATACCCCTCGTTTTGAACTCCCCTACACTAGTGACAAGACTGCTACCATCCACCTTATCTACACCTCTCATAATTTTATAAACCATTATAAGGTCACCCCTCATTTTCCTATGCTCTGAGAGATAAAGCCCAAGCTTGGCCAATCTCTCCCTATAACTCATGCCCTCTCGTCCTGGCAACATCCTTGTACACCTTTTCTGCACTCTTTCCACATCTTTCCTACAACAAGATTACCAAAACTGTACACAATACTCCAAGCGTGGCCTCACCATTGACTTAGACAACTCCAACATAATATCGTAACTCATATAATCAATGCCCTGACTGATGGCCAGCATGTTAAATGCCTCTTTCAGAACCCTGTCTACCTGCAGTGCTGCTTTCAATAAACAATGTACTTGTATTCCTAAATCCCTCTGTTCCATGACACTCCTTAATGCCCGACTGTATAAATTCTACGCCCTCCAACCTGCATCACCTCATATTAAACAGATTGAACTCCATTTGCCATTCTTTGGCCTACTTCCCTAACTAATCCCAGCCCCATGACAATCTAAAACAAGGGAAGATCTGCAGAGTAGTAATCCAACCACAAGCACGAGAAAATCTGCAGATGCTGGAAATCCAAGCCACACACACAAAATGCTGGAGGAACTCAGCAGGCCAGGCAGCATCTATGGAAAAGGGTGAACAGTCAATGTTTCGGATCGAGACCCTTCATCATGTCCTGATTAAAGGTCTCGGCCCGAAACATCAACTGTTTACTCTTTTCCATAGATGCTGCCTGGCCTGCTGAGTCTCTCCAGCATTTTGTGTGCACGTTGGATTCCCATGGCAATCTATTTTAAACCCTTTCATGTAACACCAGCATATTTCCCCTCAAGGATATTTGCCCTTCTCAGCTTCAAGTGCAATCGTAGATTGTTTCTACCCCAGTAGAGACCCAAATGGACTAAGAACCTTTGTCACTACCCCTGCACCTGTGCCTCAGCCACAAATTCATCTGACCTGTGATTCTGTTTGATGATAAGCCTGACTAATCGTTGCACGTGTTTGCACAGCTCTCATCTTTGTGCTGTATAAGAGTATCAAAATAAGTTTAAATGAAAATTGCATTTCAAATTAAACGTATATAAAAGGAGAAGATAAAAGTGTGAATAAAAATGTCGTATTTGATTGGTTATTCTAACAGAGCGCAGGGACACTGAATGTATATTTGATTGGTTATTCTAATGGAATGCTGGGAACTGGACTGTGAAGCATCATAAAAAGATTCATGTGAATAAGTACATTAGCAATAAAGATAACATAGTGTGGCTGCTGCCCCTGGATGATTGCACAAAGGAAATTGAAATCTCAGTGTTTATAGATAATAATCATTAAATATGCTTTGTATAAAAGAAAGGACTGTCCTGTTGTGGGTGAGCATCTCAGTAAATATTATGGAAAATAAGCTCATGAAAAGGAAATTCACTCAAAAGAATAAATTTTGGTCGAAGGTAATTACAGCCAGATCAGATAGGCTGAGAGATTTTAATGCAGGAGCTAGTACGCAAAAAAATCATTGATTTTGAATCACATTACTTACCTATCTATATTTCACATTTATTTGAGAAGTGATTGCTGCAAGGTCAGTTAGAAGTTGAAAACAAACTTCTGTAAAGGTCTGGCGAAGGTCTGCGCAGGACAGCACCAAACAGCTTGTATTCAACACTGATTTATTTTATCCTTTCGTAAGTGTGAATAGCTGAAAATCTGAATAATCTCTTCTCGGCTTCCAGCCAGTTATAGATATTGATTATAACCAACGTTTCGATGACAAACTCCGCCATCTTCATAGGGGATGATGGCCGGACATGTCTAGTCCGGTGGTATTTATACCCACCATTGTCCATCCTTCCTGATTGATTAGTCCTCATCCAATCAGATTTCCACTCTCCCACCTTGCTTACAATCAAATTTCAGTTCTTACTTAAAGAGCAACCTTCATCTTTGTTAAAATTCCTTTCCCCTAATGTTATTTCAATGGCTTCCTTTACCGGATGGACCCAAAAGCCATTGGTGGGGCATGGTAGTTTTGTGTCACCCAAGTCAGTCCTATGGCCATTGAAAATGCTGATTTCTCTGGGTAACCCAAATGGATACACCTCCTGTGCTCGTTAATGCAGGTTTCCACCATGCGCGCAGTCTTGCTGATATACACTGCTCCACATTCTCAGGGAAACCTGTAAACACCAGCCAGCCTGAGTCCCGGGTCACTTTTGTCCCTCATAAGCTATGACTTGGTTTGTGGATGGTATTAATCTGGTATTTCTTCAGGATCCTGGTGATCTTCCAGAAACCATGAAAATGTAGGGAAGACAGGCGGTGATGACAGGTCCCACCTTGTTGTTAGGTTTTCTGGTTTTTCTGTTGGCCCCTTTAAAGGCCCGATTGATTTCCCTCGCCTTGTAGCCATTCTGTAGAAACGTTGAACATAATCGTCTTATTTCCCGGGGAGACTCTCTGGGTCTGAACTAGTTCTCACACAGTTACTCAAAGTAGAAAGAACCACTCTGCTTCGGAAGACGTGATGGTGGCTGTTATGGCTGCAAGGTGAAGGATTAAAAGGGCTGACAGAAAGCCAGGGAACCTAACAACGAGAAGGAACCCGTCACTACCACTTGTCTCCCCTCTATTTCCACGGTTTTTGGAAAGATCACCAGGATCCTGAAGAAATGCTGGATTGATACCATCTGCAAACTCATTAGGAAGCTCAAATCACAGCTTATGCAGGCCAAAGGTGACCTGGGACTCGGGTTGGTTGGTATTACAGGGTTTCCTGTGAATGCAGATCAGTGTATATTGACCAGACTGGGTGCACGGTGGAAACCCGCGTCAGGGAGGACAGGAGGTGTATCCATTTGGGTTACCTGGAGAAATCAGCGTAGCAAAACATTGCATTCACATTTGCCGTAGGATTGACTTCAACGGCACAAAATTACTGTGTTGCACCAATGGCTTTTGGGACTGCCTGGTAAAGGAAGCCATTGAAATAAACCTAGAGGAAAGAAACTTAAACAAAGATGAAGGTCTCGTCCATGTAAGAACAGGAATTCAATTGTTAACAAGGTGGGAAAGCAGAAATTTGATCGCATGAGTAACCAATCAGGAGGAACGGATTATGGGGGTGTTTGTCATAGAAACTTTGGTTATAATCGATACCTGTACCCGGCTGGAAACCCAAGAAGAGTTTACTCATCATGTATGCTGGGAAAGAACTGGTTCATTTTTCAACTGAAAATACATTTTAAGAAATAAAAAAAAGGTCAACAGGTCCAAATCTATCCTGTTCTTAATTGTCAGATGAAAATTCCCATCTTTTCACCTCACTTGCACACTCGACAGGATACATACTACTCTGAACCTCATTGCTTAATACCGCGGAGATGTGCAGCAAATCTTTTTCAGCATCCCAGTGCAAACAAGAAGTGAGTGGGAGGCATGGAAAGATTGACAGGGACAGGATTATGGAAGGGAGCCTCTGACAAAGTTGTCACCTGCCCATTCAGTGCGTGGAAAGTTACCCTGTGTCCAATGGTTAAGCTTCCCCTATGAGAGCGTAGTGGATCGAACTGTGGTAGGGCTCATGAGGGCTCGTCAACCCAGATTACATCAACAATGGGAATCTCTGACAAAGGAATCTGCTGAAGCCCAGAGTTCGCTCTGGGTGCATTGGAATGCTTTGATGTGGTGACTCATTGGCCCATAGCAAAGTAATACATTCAAAATGCTGGAGCAACTCAGATGCTTGGTCTCGGCTGGAAACTCCGACTCTTTATTCCTCTCCATAGATGCTGCCTGATCTGTTGAGTCCCTCCACATTTCGTATGTGTTACTGTGGATTCTCAGCATTTGCAGAATCTCTTGTGTTTACGACTGTGCATGACAAACGGACCTGGTTAGGGTTTTCCTTTCTCTCTAAGGAGACAACCAGCCAGTACTCTGGCCTTGATCAATATAATTTGATTGTGTCACTCTGGATGTGTTTTTATAAAACTGAAACCAATGCTTCATTACTGCTGGGTGATACCACGCTGCCACTATTGCAACATCTGTACAACTACTGAGACCGTGCATGTGCAGGATTCCACCCTACATTTGAATCGCCTCATTACAGCCAAATTAAAACAGTTGGCTGCCCTAGAAAATCAAACTATTGTCTACCTGCTTTATGCGTCTGTGCCTCAGACTCTCAGATCCAACAGCAAGACTTTGATTTGATCCTGAGTCAAAGCCTTTAGGGTTGTGGAGACCTTCTCAGCCGCTGGCAAAGTTTAGCCACGAGTTCAACAAGCGGCAGGACTTTCTTCAGGCAGAAAGATACCAAACTCACCTCGAAGAAATCCTCCAAATTCACTGGAAGGATAAACAAACTAACATCAGGATTATTTTCCAGATCAACGTCCTGATGTCAACAGTGTCCCTTTAAATAGCACGCAGAAATTTTGTGGAACTTTGAGCACCAATTTATGTTGGTACAGGAGGAAACATCCATGCAGCAGCAACTAGTACAATCGCTTTACAGCATCAGTGATCACTGATCAGAGTTCGATTCCCGCCTCTGTCTGTAAGGAGCTTGTACGTTCTCCCCATGACAGCAGGGGTTTCCTCCCACAGTCCAAAGACAGAGGAGTTAGGATCGGTAAGTTGGGGTATGTGTGTGGGCACCAGAGGGGAGGCAACACTTGCAGGCTGCCCTCAGTGCGGTTCTCACCGGTTTGAATTGGCGCAAATGAACGCGTCTTGCTGAATATTTCAATGTTTCAACGTACGTGTGTTAATTAAAGCTAATCTCTTCGGGGCGTGCACTGCGGGGGTATAGCGGTTAGCGTAATGCTTTTAAAGCAACCCCGGTTCAATTCCACTGCTGTCTGTAAGGAGTTTTATACATTCTCCCTGTGTCTGTGTGGGTTTCCTCCAGGTGCTCCAGTTTCCTCCCAATTCCAAACATACAGGTTAATTAGTCACACGGGTGTAATTGGGAAGAATGGTTGCATTGGGCCAGAAGGGCTTGTTAACATACTGTATCTCTAAATAAATGAAAAGAACATAGAATTGTAGGGACCCTTCAGCTCACAACGTTGTGCCAACCTTTTAACCGACTCTAAGGTCAACCTAATCCTTCTCTCCCCCATCGGCCCCCAATTTCCTTTTACCCACATGCCTATCTAAGAGACTTTTACATGTCCGTAACGTATCTGTCTCCACCACCAGCACCCCTGGCTGAGTGTCCCATACCCACTGCTCTCTGCGAAAAAATCCCACCTCCGACTGCCTTCCATTATGGAAATACAGGAAAGTATCAAGTGGAAGCCTTTAGCCCACTTTGTGAGTTTTACAATTTTGCCCAGAAGTGATTCAAGAACAACTTACCCCAGACAAATTCAATTTTCCATCGGGTACCATTCAACCAAAGTGCTTTGTAATCCATTTTCCATGACGTAGATTTTCTGTGAAGCAGATTTATATGGCAGGCATTAGCAAAAAAGAAAACAACTTCAAATTCACAAGGTATACAAACGGCAGGCAATCCAGCAATTCTGACTCTAGCTGTGTAGAGAAAAGAGTGAACTTTAACATGGTGCATGAATTTTATTAATACGTCCAAATGTGTTTTATTACTAATTCAAATAGGTTTTCACTTGCATTTTATAGTTCTGATCGAGCTCACTCCGTAGTCGTACTCAGGCCTACATTCCCCTACAACTGTCACTGATGCTCCACATTACTGAAGGATCCTTGCAAATTTAGTACTTCATATAACAAACTTGTATGACATCACTATCAGCAAGATTGATTGGTTCCTCACCTGAATCACATGAACCACGTGCCCAAATCGCTGTCAGTTACAAACTGACAGCTGTCTAGGTTTAACGTAATATGGATCATTAATTTTTGATAAGGCTGGTTATTTTGATATCAGAGGTTAGATCCAAGTGATGTAGGGCAAAGTTATTTTAGATACTGACATAGTATATTCATCATTTCCAAATAAATTCGGCATCATCTTTTAATATTATCTAATTATCTCGACAGATTTTTAGATATTTACCACAGACTCTATAGAGCAATAAATTCTCATCTTTTCAACTGCAGAGGAGTCACAGAGTAATCATGGAGCACTGACGGAGCATCTTTAGCCTATGCTGTGCTTTTCTGAGCAACACAAAGCTTTACTGAGATGTGCAGCAAGATTTGAGAGACTTCTGCATAAACGCATTACAAAATTCAGGATTCAACGTCGTTTCCAGTACGCAGGTGTAAAGGACAATTATTACTCCAGATCTGACTCATCACAAAAGAAAACACAGTAAGATAAAGAACATCATAATAAAAAAAGCACAATAAATATAAGTACGTTCACCAACAAGAGAAAATCTGCAGATGCCGGAAATCCAAGCAACGCGTACAAAATTCTGGAGGAACTCAGCAAGCCAGGCAGCATCTATGGAAAAAAGTACAGTCGACGTTTCGGGCCAAGACCCTTCAGCAGGACTGGAGAGAAAAAGATGAGGAGTAAATTTAAAAGGTGGCGGGGTGGGGAGAAACAAGTATAAATACATTCGTAGGATAGCTTACACACATAGATTGATTTTATGTACATAAAGTTGCCCTAGAAGGTGACTCTGACAGGAAATGATAAAGTTGTGGTGGTGGGGGCCATGATGGGGGGTGGGGGGGGGGGGTTAGTGGGTAGAAGTGTTAATCAGCCTTACTGCTTGGAGTAAGTAACTGCTTTTGAATCTGTGGGTCCTGACGTGGATGCTACGTAGCCTCCTCCCTGATCGGAACGGGACAAACAGTCCATGAGCAAGTATAATTTCACAGCTTCACAAATGTTGGAGCAGAAATGAATCAAACAATATTATTTTATGCATTTGTAGCTGTTGCAGAGACTCAATTCTTTTACTTAATAAACACAGAATCTTTAAATAAACAATATTTTCTATAACATAGGCCACTGATACCATCCACATTTTAGGATATCAGACAGGTAAAGAAACATGGTTTTGTATTTGTTCTGACGAGTTATGATAATGTTCTTAATCAACATCATTCATGTACAGTACTTTTGAAGCGCACTTATATGATAAGCTCACATCAGCGACAAATACCACCATGTAATCTACACTTCGTCTAGGCAGCAAGAGATCTAATTAAAACCGATGTACCAATTTAGTCATCTCTTCATCGCAGGTGGGCCTGAATTAATGGGAAAATGGAAGTAAATTACCTACATTTGGCACATCCAGATCGGTGGCATAATCCTTCAGCAGCGACATGCGATAAACATGACAAGGTAACCTTCTTATTTTTTTTTCAAAAAGTGGCTCATTTTTAATTTAATTTCAATGTTACTGTGGGGCAAATCAGTAATATAGGAAAGGATCTACAAATGCCCACATTATCGCTCCACATTCTTTAATTACAAGCAATGAAACTGTCTTCAGATTTTTCATAGTATGTTCACACATTGTCTTCTGGAGGAAAATATATAAATCAGACCAGTTAATCCAAGTTTAGAAGGTTATTTACTGTCCTATCTTCTGATTAAGCTGCAGCAGTCAAAGCATTATGTTAAACAGGCATCAGGTTAATCATTCCACTTTTTTGAACTATCTATCGTAGGCTGAATCAAGAATGATACAACAGTCAATCCTAAAATTACTTACGTAATTAAAAAGGTCTTTGGTCGTGCTTTTTCAATAATGTGCCCTCTTAATTAGATTTTAGTGTGGTTGACTCTCTTTCAAAGTTCAAAGTAAATTTATTATCAAAGTACGTAGATGTCACCAAATACAACCCTGAGATTCATTTTCTTGTGGGCATTCACAGTAGAACAATAGAATCACAGAAAAACTACACACAAGGTCTGACAAGTAATCAATGTGCAAAAGAAGTCAAATTATGCAAATACTAAAAGAAGACAAATAATAAACAAACAAACAAACAAATAAATAAATAAATAAATAAATACTGAGAATATGAGTTGTAAGGAGTCCTTGAAAGTGAGTCCATGGGTTGTGTTCAGGAATCACTTCAGTGTTGTAGTGAGTGAACTGTCCATAATGGCTGAAGGGTAATAACTGTTCCTGAACCTGGCAGTGTGAGACATTAGGCTCCTGTACCTCCTTCCCAATCACAGCTGTGAGAATGGAGCATGGCCTTAGTAGTGGGGGTCCTTGATTATGGATGCTGCTTTCTTATGACAATGCTCTTTGCAGATGTTGACATGAACCATGGACCCTTTAGCCTTCTTATGCTTTTTTCCAGAGTTGCTCTATTATTTATCAAGAGGCAAATTTACACTATCTGATATGAATCCTGAGGTTTTTCCCTCCTTCTCATATAAAACATTGTCCTGGGAAATTGGTAGAACCCATAGTGAAAATATACAAGTGAAAGCAACATTCAATGAATTCAGAATTCAGAACCAGAAATCCATCTAAATCTTCACACTCTAGTGTACATCCACAATCTTGGAGCTATTGAAGGTAAAAAGGATAGCCAACAGGCTGATCAGCATCTGAAGATGGAAAATGGATTAAAATGTTAAGCATAGGTTTTCATTGGAACAACTTTTCTTCTACTGTCTGTTCTTTTCTACAGGTCCTGCAATTCCAGTCTGTGGTCTGAGACCTCAGTTCTCACCATTATGTTTTAAAAGAAATAAAACATTACATTTCTTGCTTGTCTTTTTAACTTTTAAATCATTCACTAATAGACATGACAACACCAAATACCGAAACAAATACAAGTTCCTTCATTTGGTCTTTCTGCTAGGCAACTGAGAGAGTATGCTCTTATCATTTGATTACTATTTCAATACCGTATATTATTATTTCTATAGGTGACTCCGGAATTGGTAAAGACAGCAGGAAGCTTGTGAAATGGTTTAATGGTTGTGAAATTGTCAACCTTTTATTTCCCCTCCATAGATGCTGCCTGACCTGCATTCTTACAGCATTTTGTGTGCGCTACTCAATATCTCTAGCTATTGCAGAATCTCCTGTGTTTATGCAATGGCTATCAGGTGTGTGGCAGGGTCTGTGCACTTTAGTGTGTTAAATGAACGTCTTTATTTGAAGTATTCTGTTCATGAGCTGGCACACTGTGCAGATTTTCTGATCCCATTTACTTCAGACTGCAAAATCCATTTCCTCCAGTGACAGCATACAAAAATATGATGCTAATTCTGGTTCAAATCTGCAAAGGGATTCCTAATAAAGTGTTTATTATCAAACACTTCATTCCATTTTACCATCATTTAGGGGGTAGCTTTCTGTCCATCCCTACCATCAGGAACATTTTCCAGATCAACGACCTGATGTCGACACTGTCCCTTTAAATAGCAAGCAGAAATTTTTGTGGAGCTTCAAGCAACAATTTATGTTGGTACAGGAGGAAAAGTCAGGAAAAGCCTGAATCAGACTGAACCCAGAGTGACAACAAACATTAAGGAATAATTTGATGCAAAGAATAACTTGCTGCTCCTTCCAGTCAGGAAAAAAAATTGATAGCTTCCATAAAATGATGAAGGTAAAAACAAAATCCCATGGATTCTGGAAATTTACGATGAATATAAGAATTGCTTATGATAGTCAACAAGTCAGGCAGTGTTTGTACAGAAGGAAACATCGAGTTATTGTAAGCAGGCATAGAACATGAAAATGTAAAAATGTAAGGCCATGGGTAGGCTATTCAACCACCTTCACATTCTCTCCTCACGTTTCCAGCATCCTGTTTTTATTTACATATTATAGAAGATAAGGAGTGGCCTTTTGTAAAATGAAGAAAGGAATTGGCCAAAGGGCCAAAGGATAGGTAGTTCTGTGGGGGTAGCAGAAATAAGGTAGAAATGATCTACAATTAAAACCAGGCTGTTCAATGGCAATGTGTGAAAGCACTTCCTTCACATAAACGGCAATGTAAATCTTTTCCCCAAAACGCTGTTGAGTTTAAGCTAATGGAAATCTCAAAACTGAAATTATTAGATATTCTCCAGCAAGGATAGATGGGCAAATAGTTAGATTCAGTTAAGATACAGATCAGCATACCCAATCAGAATGATGGAGTAAGTTCTGGGGTTGAATAGCCTACCCATGGCTTCCTGCAGCCTCTTTTGATTCTACACGTTGGATTCTCCACACCTCAGTCAGAATGCTCTCCACAGTACATTTGCTGAAATTTGCTAGTCTTCAGTGGCATACCAAGTCTCTTCAAACTCCAGATGAAGTAAAGCCACTGGGGTGCCTTCTTCATGATCGCATCGACGTGTTGGGCCCAGGATAGATCTTCTGAGATGTTGACGCCCCGGAATTTGAAGCAATTCACCCTTTCCACTGCTGACCTCTCAATGAGGGATGGTGCGTGTTATCCCAACTTCGCCTTCCTGAAAGCCACGTTCAATTTTAATTTAGAATTATTAATTATTTTTAATTTTGTTAATTGTTCGAATAGAATGATGATCGATTTCAATGTATTGTAATGTCTCGGAATTTCAGAAACATTTAATTAATTGGCTTTGACAGCTGGCTAAGCTGGGAGTCAGATGCTCTTCATTTTTTTCTCAGCTGTTTTTGGACTGAACCCGTTTTGAGCCTTTAATCCCTCCAAATATCTGTAATGACTGATTGTTACAGAAAGTTGTCACAATACATAGGGCATTGCATCACTTCTCTCAGTAAATTCCAATAGGCTGCAAATTCTGGGCCATCAGTCCTGTTTTCCTCTCACAGATGCTGCCTGAGTTGCTGAGTATTCTGAACATTTTCTCTGCTTGATTCCGATTTTCAGCATATGAAGAATTTAACTTTTACTGGGTCTAGTTACTTGGCAGATATCTGTTCAAATCAAATTGAGTGCTATAAGCATACAAAGGTAAAAAGTTGGATTACATGGTTTTGTCTACTTTGGTACAATGCAATTGAAGATACATTTTGGATGGCACAATATGAAGAAATTATATCTCTGATTGCCCATCAGCATTCCAGACATTTAATGGAGCTGAATCCGAATCAGCTTTATTGATACTGACTTATATAGCATGAAGTTTGCTGTTCTGCAGCAGCAGTACAGTGTAAAGATAAAAAATTTCAATGTTACAAAATAAATAAATATTGCAAAAGAAGGAATAATGAGGTGATATTTATGGACAGTTCAGAAATATGATAGCAGAGGGCAAAAAGCTGTTCTTAAACCATTGACAGTGGGTCTTCAGGCTCCTGCACCTCCTGTCCGATGGTAGCATTGAGGAGCGGACATGCTCTAGAATGTGGTGTCTTTAGTAACGTGAGGCATGGTCTTTTAAAGGTGACCTTGATGGAGCGGGCTAAATCCAAGTCCCTATGCAGCCTTTTGCGAACTAATGCATCAGAACCTCTGTACCAGACCGCGATGCAACCAGTCAGAACGGTCTCCACCATTCATCTAGAGAAAATAGGGAGAGTGTTTGTTCTCATACTATATCTCCTGAACTCCTAACAATGAAGAGCCACTGATGTACCTTCCTTAAGATCTGTTGGGCCCAAGATAGATCTTCCAAGATGTTGACCCCCAGGAGCTCGAAGCTGATTTCACCATTGGCTCCTCAAGGAGGAGAGCTGTGTTCTCCTGACTTCCCCTTCCTGAAGTCCTTGTATTTATCAACATGTTGCTACACTGCTCAGCCAGCTATTCTATCTATTGTTGCTTGTCATATGTGGAACCACTATGGTCTGTAAGCATGGCTCTGCATTAGAACCCCACTTAAAATCCACACTTACCTCTATCCTAAGATTCATAAATAACTGCCACTGGTGAATCTCGTTATCTAACCTCCAGATCGTTATATTGCTAATTCTAGGCAGGCTATATTTAGTGCTCAAATATTCTTCTGAAAGTACTTGTGTAAGCTAGAACACAGTTCAAAAAGTGTATATTATTTGATGTCTGGAGTACCCTAGTTCTGCCAATTTAAATCTGATGCACCTGCTATTTAAGACATACATGTATTGATTTTGAATGTTTAAAAGATAAGGATAACCACAAGGTAATTTTCTGTTTCTTGTAAACCATTAAATCTGTGACTCCATTTATAATTGTCCCTGAAACTTTTAATAACACATCAATAAACTTCTGATCAACTCTGTGGTTGGGTTAGTATAGAACTTCATAAACAAAACTTTCCCCAAATAAAATGATACTTACAAAGAACCATTCTGAACAATTCTAGCAATGTTGAATCAATACAGCATATTGTGCTTTGGAAAGCATGTTATATACTTATAAAGTGATGAAATGTCATAGCGCGCTGCAACATCTTACTAATTGACTTAAAATTCCATCTGTTAAAAATTTGTAATTAAATTAGATATCAAAGGTTAATGACCTGCATACTTTAATATGTAAATCAAAGGTTTCCATTTAGTTGTACCTTTAAAATTCTTCTTTGAACACACCGTTGCAATGTCACACAGATTTTAGACCAGTTTTTATCCACAGATTGTTTTCTTCTTAGCAATTGATTGGATTAAAATTGCCTCTATGAAGCACTGTTGAGAAACTGAAAAGTAACTATCACATTTTATGAATATTTAATATTACAGTCATGGGAAATAAGGCAACTAATTAGTGCTTACCATAAATTTGCAAAACATTACTCTATGTAAATTTTGTTCAGTTTTGTGTGAATTATTCAGTAAGTTATTATGGATCGCTAATGTAAATTGCTTTTCAAAGATTTCCACTGTTATTATTGGAAAACAGTGGTTTCTGTGTCATTAACCAATTCTATGCTGATTTTGATGACAGTCCAATCTGCCTAATTAATTATGTGTAATATATATGCAGAAAAGATTCTAGTAAAAATGTGAACTGGGATAAATTAAATTTGAATGTACACTTCAAATTAGACTTCATTCAGAATATTCTATATTTTATACACCTTCACGTTTAAATTAATACATAAGGTTTAATTTTTCTAAATGGCTAAATCTATTAAACTATTAAGGGAGTGAAATTTAATAGCTCCCAAAACAAAAGACACAAGGATCAAACTGCACAATTGGCTCACTCCCATTCAGGGTGACATCACTTTCTTGCGACTCGTCCGTTTACATGTCAGTACCCATAATGTTTTTGGGAATGGTTCGACTCAGATCCTGCCGCCCGCCTATGCATCATAGGGGTGCTTTCGTGTGTCTTGGGTTGGTGAGGCATGGCACTGCCTATCCCTCTCCACAGCCGATATCCTCCAACTTGAAAGGAGTTAACCTTTGTGCATGTCAAAATGTCTTCGCCACCCCGGCCTTGGATGTACGTGACTAGCTGCAGAAGCTTCAACACGACTGTGAGAATGCAATATGACCATAAGAGTAGGACCGCGAGACCATTAAAGTCATGGAATTACAGGGGCAGGACTCGCGAAGGGTAGTGGCAGGTGATAATTGCTTCCGTGGTTTGAGCTGGTGCCAATGTATTGGTCCACTTACTGTGGCAGTTGACATCAGTGGAGAGGGTATAAAAGTAGAGCATTCAGCGAGCTCGGAAATTTTACCAGGACCTCTCCCACAGCTGGATCATGAACGCAGAATACACAGGGCACTACTGTGAGGGTAGCCCGCACACATCTAGATAACTAGTTTAATGCTCCCTCTGCTCTGTCCTAATAAACCAGATTTTGCAACAGATAATGGTCTTTTGCCTTGTGTCTTTCTGCCTTACCAGCCAAATCTGCAGTGTAATGTAACAGAACTATGCATACACCTGGTGTACTAACTTCTAATACACTGTTGTATCAGCCACTGCTGTTAGACTGATGTTGTCACCCATTAAAAAAGGATGTTTGTATTAGCAAAGCTCCTGCTTTCATACCTTCACGAAAAGCTAAAATGACAAGAACCCATAGTTATAGCATTTGTTGAAGAACTTGGGCATCCCAGCTAAGGAAATGGCTAAAGTCAAAAAGTGTAGGAAAAGAGAAAACACAAGGAATCTGCAGATGCTGGAAATTCAAACAACACACACAAAATGCTGGTGGAACACAGCAGGCCAGGCAGAATCTATAGGGAGAAGCGCTGTCGACGTTTCGGCCCGAGACCCTTCGTCAGGACTAACCGAAAGGAAAGATAGTAAGAGATTTGAAAGTAGTGGGGGGGTGGGGGAAATGCGAAATTATAGGAGAAGACCGGAGGGGGTGGGATGAAGCTAAGAGCGGGAAGCTCCAACCTGATGGCACGAACATTGACTTCTCTAACTTCTGTTAATGCCCCTCCTCCCCTTCTTACCCCATCCCTGACATATTTAGTTGTTTGCCTGTTCTCCATCTCCCTCTGGTGCTCCCCCCCCCCTCCTTTCTTTCTCCCGAGGCCTCCAGTCCCATGATCCTTTCCCTTCTCTAGCTCTGTATCACTTTCACCAATAATCTTTCCAGCTCTTAGCTTCATCCCACCCCCTCCGGTCTTCTCCTATCATTTCACATTTTCCCCTCCCCCCACTACTTTCAAATCTCTTACGATCTTTCCTTTCAGTTAGACCTGACGAAGGGTCTCGGCCCAAAACGTCGACAGCGCTTCTCCCTATAGATGCTGCCTGGCCTGCTTTGTTCTACCAGCATTTTGTGTGTGTTGTAGGAAAAGAGAAGATGTCCCACATGTTGCAATGGTTGGCATGGTGATAATGATGGCAAACTGGTAATGTGGGTGAACTGGAGATGTGAGAGAAGCTACATCGATTTACTCTGTCCATGGGGAGAGATACTCCTGACAGCATCACTGAAACACAACTGATAACACAGAGCAGAATAGTGCGGCCATGCAAGGAATGAGAAAGACAATATTACTATCAGCAATCAGAATTAAAAGAAATAGTTGTAAGTTTATTAGCACCACAAACCACAGACAGGACCTCTCATGAAGCAAGACCTTCCCTGAAGTTATCATAGACAATTTGATCGAACTTTTTAAAACTAAAGTCTTCCAAGATTTCTAAGAGTTAGAAATTCAATGTATGCAAGTAAGGATCAAGGCTTGGTGAATATCTTTCAGATTAGAGACTCCAGCTAAAAGATGCGAGTGTCTTGGCATAACGGTGTATGGGCTGTTGAACAAGAGAATTCAAGCATAGCTCTTAGACATACTGGATACGATGGTCGAGGGAATGTGCAGACTAGACATGAGTATCGACAGGACATTGATAAATATAAAATAATTCACTCAGGATATAGAACCCACAGCTGTAGGCAGGGAACAAAATCACCTAGATAGCAAAAATTTTGCAAAGCCAACTTGTATAGATCCCTCAAGGAACTTTGTTGGGAAAGCATTGGATTACATGAGTGTGCAAGGGAGGAAAGTCTATCTATGTGGATACACAAAGTGGAAGATCTTTGTTCAAGTACATACATATCACCACATACAAACAGGAGATCCTTTTTCTGCAAGCGTACTTCGCAAATCCATAGACAGTAACTGCAAACATCAGGAACTGTTAACTGTAAACAAATTGTGCAAATGCAGAAATAAATAAATAGCAATAAATAATGAGCATGAAATAACAAGATAAAAGAATCCTTAAATCAGTGTAGTTATCCCCTTTTGTTCTAGAGCCTGATGACTGAGGAGTAGTAACATTTCTTGAACCTGGTGGTGTGAGTCCTGAGGCTCCTGTACCTTCTACATGATGGCAGAGCAAGAAAAGACCATGGCCTGGTTGGTGAGGATCTTTGATGATGGATGCTGCTTTTCCATGTAAACGTTTCATGTAGATGTGTAGTTAGGAGGATTTTACCCGTGATGTACAGGGCCAAATCCACTACCTTTGGTAATATTTCTGGTCAAAGGTGTTAGTGTTCCCATACCTGGCTGTAACGCAGCCAGCCAGCAGACTTTCCCCTACACATCTGTAGAAGATTGCCAAGGTTTTCAATGACATGCCAAACCTCCACAGACTCCTGAGGAAGTAGACGCACTGTCGTGCTTTCTTTGTAATAATATTTATATGATGGGTACAGGTCAGGTCCTCTGTGATTGTGACACCCAGGAATGTAAAGTTACCGACCCTCTCCACCCCTGATCCTCTGATGATTACTGGCTCATGGATCTCTGGTTTCCCTCTCCTGAAGTCTATTATCAGTTCTTTGGTCTTACTGACATTGAGTGAGAGGTTGTTGTTATTATCCAAGTCTTCAATCTGCAGGGATGCAACCTGATTTCTGAATGCCCTTTCAAAAGCACCAATGTCTTAATTGGCATCAGATAGGGAAAATTGCATATGTGTGCTTGTTTGCCTCAGGTATAAGGATGCAAAGGTGTGAAACATACTGCACAATTGCATTCCGTTCCTGCACTGAAATCAGACATCAAGAAGACTGTGTCCAGTATGTTTTGTCTGATTTACTGCACTCCAGCAGAATGAGTTACCAACAATTCATTAGTTGTCCTCTTATCCATTGAAAACATTATCTTCAGCTTGTGTATTGTCAATGCTACAAGCTTGTCAGCCGTGGGACAAGATTTGTATTGAGAATGTCATGGCTTGGCAGGAGTCACTCGAGTTGAAGGATTGTGTGTTCCAACAAAATGCATCACCGGGCAGTGGTGAGAGTCTGAAGTCAATCAAGCTGTGGGTTGATCTGTGCCAGCATCTGACCAGCTTGCCAGTCAGGCAAGCTCCAGAGGAGTCCACCAAATACAACTACCCCTCTAATAAAGTGACCGGGAAGAACAAGAAATTGGCAGACACTTCCATTATTTGGAAAAGAGAGAAAAGGAGAGCATGATGGAGACAAGCAATTTTTTTGTACTAAAATGCAGGCAGAAGTGCTCTTTCAGCAGGACGGATAGTGTACAGTTTTCGCTTATGCATATTCCCTAAATTCAGCCTGAACACATGTGATTGGGACAAAACTAGTCAAGGCTCATAGCATAGCGCAACTCAGAACTCTGAAACATTTAACAAATCACAGCAATTTCTACAAATAAAATGAAGTATAAACACTATAAATAAATTGATGCAGAGTATATGAAATGATCAAAGATTACATGATGTAAAATACTTCAAACTGCTTTAGCTTAGTAAGACATCAATATTCTGTACCTTTCACAGTCAACCTTATCTACAGCCTATGATATGTACTCATTTATAATTCTCTCAGACTTTGTTTAGGCAGTCAACACTATTCAAAGTCGCCTTGAAGGCAATTCTTCAACATTAAATATTACACGGACTTGGAAAAGGTCATCGGTTTTAGCACCTTTACAAGTCGCCAAAGCCTTGCCTGAGGAATACACTCCTGCCAATTTGATTGACATAACTCTCCCTTTGACTGCACCATCTTTACTCTGCTTGCCATCTATAATACCATGAATTGTCTGGTATGGGACAGCTGACATTCGAACTTCAGTAGAACAGAAACTTTTTAATGCTTATCAGCATTCTCAAAAATCAGTAAATAGGTTTTATTCTAAAACTTATTACTATGTAAAAACTACTGATGCCATGACTAGCTATTAAACAGTTCCTCTGGGCTCTTCACAGCAGGGTGGGATAGAACTTTTGACCCACTTTGGGAGCATTTCTTTCTGAAGATATCTGACCACAGGATGGCCAGAGGATATCTTCTGCAGCCTATCTGAAGAGCAATATGTGACGTGACCTATTGGGTGAGAGAACTAAAGAACTGGAAGGCTTCCTAGACAGAATGAAACTCATAAGCTTGGTCAATATGTGCAAGAGATAAATGCACTGGACAGTACAGTAAGTTCTGACGGTGCGGAGAGGTCAGCTACGAAGCAATTGCACAATAGCTCATAGAGGTGATCCTCTTGGATGAAAATCTGTTGTGTGAGTTGGGAAAATCAATGATGACTGTGCATTCTCAAGACATAAAACAAGTTTATTGGAATCAGTGAATTTGCAGCATTGATGCTCTTGAGCTTTTCTAGCAGGGCAGCTGGTAGACCATGCTTGAGGGGCCTATTTTAAGTTAATCTTTCCATTCTCAACTGATAGGCAATGAAAGAAGTCCAGCAATGCAAACTTGCAGTAAAGAGTGCATCTGCTCTAGCCATTGGTGAAAGCCCAGGTTAGGGAGAGGCTGCTGTTCACGATAGTAAAGCCATGGAGCATATAGAACATAGATGACAATTTCAGGGGAAAAAAAATCCAAGATATGAGAATCCAAAACTACTTCCACTTGAAGTGTTTGAAAAATGATGGGGAAAAGACGCTTTTCCCTCTATAATGTGAATTTAGTGGGCAAGGGCACAAATCAATTGAATTTCTGGAAACATAGGCCAAATAGTAATGATTGCTAAGAGGATCAGTCATTTAGAATTGGCAGCAAAGAGTAAATCAAAATAATTTTCTTTTGATAGGCAGTCCCTTCAGAAACGTAGGGAGAAAACTGAACAAAAAAAACATGAAACTCGATTTTGTAAGATTGAATAAAAAAAACTTAAGCCTTTGCTCAACATGATCTAATCGCTTTTTCTCTTGGATTATAAAGGATTACAATTTCTGACATTCCTGACCCACTAAACTGGAGAGAAAGCCAGATTGTACAGAAAATGATTGTACGTACAAGACAAAAGCATTTTTTTTTTAAAATTTTGTCTCCCAGGCAAAGCACTGGCATTTGTAAGTATTTTAATTAAATAAAGAAGAATTTATTCCTACATCTGCACAGTATACAAATTCTTTTATCAGAATTGCAGACTATGCCTGGAACATAGTTCTTGAATACTTTTGTTAATGGCGTGTAATTCCTTTCCTAGAATACCCCTCTGAGCCCTACTTCTTGAATAATCCAGAATAAAAATGGTTACCAATAAGAAATATACACCCTACAAATTCAAGGGGTTCGAGATGGTAATACCTTGGTTTCCAGCCAGAGTCACAGAAATTTCAGACCAAGACTAGCTATGCTAGCAACTGCACATCATTTAAAACACAGATTAGATAGCTGAGAGTGAGTCCAATCATGACTAAATCAAGCAGGTGGGTCAAGCCTGCAAGATGATTCCCTTTAAGACCTGATTGACATGTTTTTTTTTCCATAGCTCATTAGTCAATGCAGTTTGTAAAATGCAAAGCAGATCCTGGTCCTGGGCTTATGTCAATGGTCTACGTTCCTTTAATGGTGTTCTCCTGAGGAGTGATATGGAAGACTCACCCACATATTATAAAAATTAATCTTTTTATCCAAAGTGTTCCTACCTGTAACAGTATTTTATTAATATTCACAACAACCTGCTGATGCAAAAATTTGCAAAGAAAAAAATACTTCTCCAAACAAGCTAATGTTTCATTATAGAAAAATGTAAACATGTTGCTGTCACAATTGGTTGCTGAACCAAATAAAATACAGAAAATGTTTATAAAATCAAATTTCACGCACCATTTTTTCCCTAGCTATTACATTTCTTGATCCTGAAAATCCATTTGAAATCTGTTGGTCTTCTTTCATGATTCCTTTTGAAAGACCAAAACAGCGCACTAAAAATTTTAAGGAACAAGTTACAAACTGCATCAGACATTACTAGGGATTTTTACTTTGACTTATAAGTACCAGTAGTGTGCTCAATCCTTCATATGACAAACTGAGAATAAAACAAGGGTGACTATTCCCAAGTCAGAAATAAAAGTGGTTATTGAGTGACTATCAAGTGTATAAGAAAGGAGCTGTGTGTCAATTATTGGACAGAATGCAAGATAATGAAACTGTAATCCCTTACAAGTGCTCCCCATGTTATGGCAGTTAGCTGTTTGTAACCTGCTAGTTCGCAGGTGAAGATGAGTCTGCAAGTTGCATTTTCACAAAGCAAAAGATGCGTACATCCCACCAGATATGCAAATACTCATTCGTATGTATGGGCTCTATATAAGGCCGGTGTACATTAGATGCAGAGGATCTGTAAATCTATGTTACTTACTACCTCATTGGATTTCAGTGATAATTCTGTCCTTTTAGTGCTACAGTTCAAGACGTTGCATGTTTCATTACGAACCACTAATATTTTTCAATAGCTTGTATTTTCATTGCAATTTAACACTGAAGCAACCTTATGTTATCTGTGATGTAAAATCTTCCATCAATTTGGTTTGTAATGTATTGAACTAAGCCCCTGTAGAAAGAGTCTTGTGATATATGACCAACATAGCACAGCATCATTTAGCAATAATGTGTGATCGTAACTACGTGACAAGGATGGAAAAATCAATTTTTATTTTCTCATGAGACCATAAAGTGTCTTAGAAAAGCTATTTAGGATTTGTTACAATCTGTTTCAAGCTCTTTCATGTCTTACCAGTTATTCTATTATGTTCTCTAACAAACAATGTCTCCCAAACAATATTTTAGCAAATAGAATATAGAGGGGATCGTTCATTTGTGTTCACTCTTATTACAAAACCTGTTTATTTGGTTTCCTTTTCCTTTCCAATGCTGGCAACATGATTCATAAGAAAGGTCCTGTTTCCCCAGCCAGAGCTCCCCTTTTCTCTCTAAAACTGAAAATTCTTGATCCTAGCACAGCTTTAATAAACCTCTTCTTCATTATTTCCCAAATCCTTTAACTTTACAAAGTGAGCTTACTACTCACAGAATGAAAAACAAGGCCAGCCAGATAGCTTTATGTGTGCTTCAAATTTATGCACCAGTGTGGCATATGACAAAATATAGCAGCGAACAGTACCCTGGAATAAGATCACCAGCTTCCATCTCCGTCCTACACTTTACAAGATCCTTATTAGACAGGATGTTGCAACTTGTGCAAGAATCTCGAAACTTAAGGTCACTGTTTACAAATAAAGAGCCTCCCAAAGATGAGGTAAAATATTATTTTCTTCTGAGAGAGGTGTGAACCTTTGGAACTTCATTTCTTGAAGACTGATGGAAGCAGATAAAAGGTAAAAGTTTCTTGATAAGCAGAGGGTGTAAAATTATCATGGATAATAAGGGATGCAGGAACTAAATGTTCTTTCTAAACAGTGGAGCAGGCACAAGGAGACAAGTGGCCTATTCTTGTTCCTAATCCATATATTCATATAAATGTATCAATGATGCATAGTTGCTAAATAATTTAACTATTAATAGTAAAATAAACAAGGATCAAAAATGTTTTTATTCCATGTACTCTGGGTCATGAAGCCACGTTTAAGAATAAAGCTTTTCTCTAAGACTTAACTAGCTCCATTTTGTCTCTGTATTAGTTTTTCAATCTCCTCAACTCTATATTTTCTTACAACAATTTTCGATTTAATTCAAATTGTAGTTTTTGGATTATTTGATTTAATTGAAAAAAAATCAAGTTTACCTTTGAGCTTATTTCTTTTGTGGAAGAGTTTTGAGGCCATTGAGAAACATTTCTGTTTTCAAAATGATGAAACTTTATTCCTTAGATAATCAAATAGTAACAAGAGTAACAAAGTTATACACAGATTAAGAACGTAAGAATGCAAACATTTGATCTCTGGATTCTCCTTTTGGACATAATTGATTTGATAAATTAGCCCACTTTCTCATCCAGTTCCCCCATTCTCAGATTTGCTTTGTATCCCATGTTCTATTAACATCTGCTTGGACTGAGAATCTGCGGATGTACAATTCAAATTCCTCCCAGCTCATTCTCCAGTGATGGACTTTGTTAAACTGAGACTGTGCCATAAGTCTTGGATCCTGCATCCGGGGAAATGCAGATGCATGTTCTTTTAAGAATTTTAAACATTTCCATTACATCATCTCTTGATTTTCTAAACTCCAGAAGATACAGGCCCATTCTACACAAGCTATGCCATAGGTTAACTTTCCCAAATAGGGCCCAACTATTCTGGATAGAATATTGCCTGAAACCTAGTGGCCCTTTCCTCCTCTAAATTTTCTTACAATCAAACTGGCTGGGGAAGTATGTGATTGAGGAGTAATCTGATTGCAACTGAACCTGGCTAACTAAAACTGGGTAAGTTGTGGCACAAGAGATGAGAAAATCTGGAGATGCTGGAAACCCAAGCAACACACACAGAATGCTGGATGAACTCAGCAAGCCAGGCAGCATCTATGGAAAAGAGTAGACCGTCAATGTTTTGGGCCAAAACCCTTCACCAGGACTGATACTGCTGGCTGCTGAATTCCTCCAGCGTTTTGTGCATGTCGTTTGGATAACTTGTTTTTGTTCTCCCCTTCCTAAAGCATCGAAACAGGACCTAGGACCCACCATGTTCATACAAACATTTAGGCACCCAATGCTCTTAAATAACAAGGACAAATCGGATTTTTGTTTGCTCAGTTCTGATATACCTCGCTTTTAAAAAAAAGCACATAATTTTAGATTTACAAACAGGAAAGAGAATAGGCAGGAGAACACACAATTCCTATGAATTTAAACAAGCAAGCAAGGATACAAGAAAACTTCTAGCGAGAATCTCCAAATCTGCATATTCACAAATTTCTGTATTCGCAAGTCAACTGGCCATGCCTTCTATTGAGCTTTGGCAGGTGGAAATACTAAATAGGGAAATCATTCAGTTAACAAAGGGTAGTTTGGAGAGCAAGGATTTGACATGAATTGTGTGTTGGAAGGCAGCCTTTGTTATCTAAGTAGAATCAAAGGTAAGACCCATTACCTTAGCTTCTCCTGCCCAAGGAAATTACCTCTCACCATCAGTGATGTCAATCCACCTCAAAATCTGTACATCTCTATGTTCACAGATCACTAGCATGAACATTGATGTACTTAATGACAGAGTGGATGAAGGAAAGTATACCCCCTTTTTCTTAACAACTTCTCTTGTTAGAAGGCCAGCATCCTCCACAATGCAAAATGGAAATGATTTAGCAAGAACAATCTAGGTTATAATGCCAGGGCTTTTTTTTTGGCCTGAATCCTACTTCTTTATTGATATTTGTATGTATAGAAAGCATTGATTTTGGAAGCTGACTTGAGCCATCTCAATTAGACTTCTTTCTCACTACCCTTCATTTGCACATAGCCAGTTACTTATTTTAACAGTGTTGATCAATATGGCATTAACTGCTTTGGGAAAGAGTTTATTCCACAAATCCATCATTCTGTGGTGAAATAAATCTCTTTTAATATGGTCTGTCTTATAGTTTGTTAATTCTATACTTGTAACATTTAATGTACCATGTGCAAGTTTAGTAAAATTAACCACTTAGACTTTATTTTTGACACACACAAAATGCTAGCGGAAATTAGCAGGTCAGGCAGAATTCTTATTTTCTACAGCTGTTTAAAATTCTTCCAGTGCAATGAAAACCGGATGAGGAACTGATTACTTAAGAGATAAAGTCCCGGAATCAATGCACAATGCCTTCACAAGAGTAAACATCCAAAACTGGACGATATCCAAAATTGTCTTCACCAAAGTTTGTTCAAAATAAATGAGAGCTACAGTCAAATAAGGTATGTCAGTGTATTATCAGCCTTTTGACAATAGTGTCCTGTTGATTGCCAGGTTTAATTAAATGACAAAAAAAAAATACATTCAAATGCTTTCATAAACACAAGAGATTCTGCAGATGCCAGAAATCCAGAGCAACACGCACAATAAACATCGAGACCCAAAACATTGTCTGTTTATTCCCTTCCACAGATGCTGCCTGACCTGCTGAGTTCCTCCAGCATTTTGTGTTTGCATGGTACTTAACTGTTTATTCATCATTTCAATAACTTCTATGTGTGTAATACCAGAAGAATTTGTGTACCCGAGAACTTGAATTTTATCCATTTTGTAGAGCTGGAAGCGAGCTGCTTTTGGTACCACCACTGATTCAGCTCCCACATGAGAAAAGATGATGACATTGGCCGCAATCCAGTTTGAGTTATGTTAGGGAGATTTATATGAGGAAAATCTAAAACAGGGTTTGCACCATTTTCACAAAGGCCTCACCCTGACACCATGCTGCATGGCATACAGAACGGGGTGTCAGCCCTCAAGACTACACTCCCTGTAGCAGCCCAAACAGCAACACACAAAATAGCTGCTGTGGAAAAGAAAAAGCCAACAGGAGAGGGAGAGAACTCTTCAATCAAGCCAAAGGGTATGCCAGTCTTGGTCAACATGACATATGCTAGTAAAAGGATTCTATATGGTGGGGCTCAGTTGTGCCATCTAACTATGAGAAGATCCTGGCACAAAGAGGTTATAATTGTCAATAAGACCATAACATAGGAGCAGAATTAGGCCATTCAGCCTATCGAATCCACTCTACCATTTCATCATGGCTGATTCCAGATCCCATTCAACCCCATACACGATATCTCATGATATCCCTTGATGCCCTATTAACTACTAATGAGCATCTATTAACTTCCACTTTGAATATACCCACGGACTTGCCTCCACTGCTGTCTGTGGCAGAGCATTTCACAGATTCACCACTCTTTGCCTAAAAAAATTCCTCCTTACTTCTGTTCCAAAAGGTCGCTCCTCAATTTTGAGGCTGGATACCCCCATCAGAGGAGACATCCTCTCCACATCCATCTTATCTAGTCCTTTCAACATTTGGTGGGTTTCACTGAGATACCCCTGCATTATTCTAAATTCCAATAAGTACATGCTCAGAGCTGCAAAACACTCCTCGTATGTTTTCCTCCTCATTCCCAGAATCATCCTTGTAAACCTCCTCTTGGCTCTCTCCAATGACAACACATCCTTTCTGAGATATGGGGACCAAAACTGTTGACAATTCTCCAAGCACGACCAGACTAATGCCTTATGAAGCTACAGCATTATGTCCTTGTTAATATTCTATTGCTCTTGAAATAAATTCCAACATTGCATTTGCCTTCTTCACCACAGACTCTATCTGTGAGTTAACCTTCTATGAGTCTTTTACGAGGACACCTCAGTCCCATTGCACCTCTGATGTTTGAATTTTCTCCCTATTTGGATAATAGTCTGCACATTCATTCCTTTTACCAAAATGCATTTTCATACATCTCCCAAAACTGTATTCCATCTGCAGGTTTATTGCCCATTCTTCCAATTTGTCTGTCCTGTTGTAAGTGCATTGCTTTCTCAGCATCACCTACCCCTCCACCTACTTTGGTGTCATTCACAAACTTTGCCACAAAGTCATCAATTCCGTTATCTAAATCATTGACAAATGATGTGAAAAATAGCAGTCCCAATACTGATCACTGAGGAACACCGCTAGTCACCAGCAGCCAATCAGAAAAGGCCCCTTTTATTCCCACACTGCCTCCTGGCTATCAGCCATTCCACTATCCATGCCAGTATATTTCCTGTAACACCACAAGATTTTATCTTGTTAAGCAGCCTCATGGTAGGAGCTTATTGAAAACCTTCTGAAAACTTAGGTAAATGACATCCACTACCTCTCCTTTGTCTACCCTGCTTGTTACTTCCTCAAATAATTCTAACAGATTTGTCAGGCAAGATTTCCCTTTACAGAAACCATGTTGACTCTGACTTATTTTATCATTCATCTCCAAGTACCCCTGAAGCCTCATCCTTAATAATAGACTCCAACACTTCCCCAGCCACTGAGGTTTGGATAACTGGCCTATAATTTCTATTCTTTTGCCTTCCTCCCTTAAAGAAAGGAGTGATATTTTCAATTTTCCAGTCCTCTGGGACCATGCCAGAATCAAGTGATTCTTGAAAGATTATGACGATACATCTGTTATCTCATCAGCAACCTCTCTCAGGACTCTGGGATGTAGTCCACCTGGTCCAGGTGATTTACACACTTTGAGACCTTTCAATTTGCCTTGCATTTTTTCTTTTGGAATAGCAGTAGCATTCACTCCTGCTCCCTGACACTCACAGACTCACAGCTAGTGTCTTCCACAGTAAAGACTGAAGCAAAGTACTTATTAAATTCATCTGCCTTTCCTTTGTCCCCCATTGCTACTTCACCAGCATAATTTTCCAGTCTTCCAATATCAACTCTCACCTCCCTTTTATTCTTTATATAACTGAAAAATACTTTTAGTATCCTGATTTGTATTATCGGCTAGTTTGCCCTCGTATTTAATCTTTTCCCTTCTTATAACTTTTTTAGTTGCCTTTTGTTGGTATTTAAACACTTTCCAATCATCTATCTTCCCACTCACTCTTTCTACCTTATATGTCCTTCCTTAGGCTTTTATGCAGTCCCCACTTCCCTTGTCAGCCAGGGTTGCCTACCCCTGCCATTTGAGAACTTCTTCTTCTTTGGGAAATATCTATCCTGTGCTTTCCTGAACTATTCCCAGAGCTATTCTGAACTATTCCCAGAGCTATCCTGAACTATTCCCAGAGCTATCCTGAACTATTCCCAGAGCTATCCTGAACTATTCCCAGAAACTTCAGCCACCTCTGCTCTGCCATCATCCAAACCAGTATCCTCCTCCAATCCACCTGGGCAAGCTCCTCTCTCATGCCTCTGTAATTCCCTTTATTCCATTGTGATACTGATACATGTGACTTATGCTTCTCCCTCTCAAATTGCAGTATGAATTCAGTTACATTCTGATCACTGTCTTCTAAGGGTTCCTTTACATTAAGCTACCTAATAAGATCTGGGTTATTACCTAACAGATGACCTTTCCCCTAGTAGACTCAAGCCCAAGCTGCTCTAAAAAGCCATCTCATAGGCATTCAACAAACTCCCTCTGTTGTGATCCAACACCAACCTGATTTTCCCAATCCCCTTGCGTGTTGAAGTTCCCCATTCGAATTGTTATTACACGCCCTTTCCTGCTTCCTTTGCAATCTCGACAACAAATCTTGGCTACTATTTGGGGGCCTATATATGATTCCCATAATGTTTTTTTTATGCTTGCAATTTCTTAACTCTACCCACAAAGATTCAACATTCTCTGACCTATGTCATCCCTTTCTAAATAATACAATCCAACAAGGCCAATACAAATTTTGGGATGTCAGGCTATGTCACAATAATTTTTGTACAGTGTTTACAGCTCACAGAAAATATATTTATATGCAGAAGTCCAAGCTCTTTATGTGCAGAGTATCTCTTCAGGAAACACGGAGATGCTTAAGTAAGCCATTAAAATAATTGGAGCAGAGATTTATTCATGCATGTGTTGTATGCAGTGTGGGTGGATTTGCCCAACAGGAATTAAGGGATGTGGGCTTTCCCGACTGATTGTTATATTTACATTGGGGAAATTTTATTTTATTGTCTCCTTATAAAAATAACCTCTCTAATAAGGAGCCCCTGCATCCCGTGCAACAGTGCTCGTGTTCTTTTTTGTTAGGAGGTGAGACTGGTGAAGCCAAACAAAGACATCCTCAAGTTGCTGCCTTCTGCTTCTGCCCCTCCTCCTCCTGATCAGCATCTTTCTGCTCCTCAGCCATGTGCTAATCATGCTTCTGCTCCTCACCCTTACTCCTGTTCCATGTCCTCGTACTTGTTCCTCTGTGGAATCTGCCTCATGGTTTATTAGTTTCCACTTATCTCCTTGTTGCTAGTTAACTTCAGAAATCAGAGGTGCAATGATTCCCCAAAGGTTAACATGCAGGTTGAGTCAGTGATAAGGAAGGCAACTGCAGTGTTAAGATTAATTTCAAAGAGACTCGAATATAAAAGCAAGGATGTTATGCTGAGGCTTAATAAGGCATTGGTCAGCACTGAAGTATTGTGAGCAGTTTTGGTCCCTTATCTAAGAAAAGAAGTGCTGCTGTTGGAGCTGGAGAAGACAGCTCTGGGCCTGTACTTGCTGGCGTTTAGAGGAATGAGGGGCAAATCTCATTGAAACCTATTAAATATTAAAAGGCATGGAGAAAGTGGACGTGCAGCAGGTGTTTCCGAGGGTAAGGGAGTCAAGGATCAGAGGGCACAGTCTCAAATAGAACAGAGTTGAGGAGAAATTTCTTTAGCCAGAGGATAGTGAATCTGTGGAATTCATTTGCACAGATGGCTGTGGAGGCCAAGTCATCACCATATTTAAAGAGGAATCATTTAAAGAGGGCTTCTCTGAGCCCTCTCCAGTGTCAGCATATCCTTTCTAAAATAAGGAGCCCAAACCTGCACACAATACTCCAAGTGTGGTCTCACGAGTGCCTTACAGCAATGGGCCAAATGGCCTAATTCTGTCCCTATGACCTATGGGTTTTATGGTCTTATAGTTTTCCTCTGACAGTGGTTGTTATTTCCCGTTTTCTTGGCTTTAGGGATGCAGTCAATTAGACAGATTTTCTTTGTGCTTCACGTGTAGAGCAGGGCACCCTGAACTGTTGTAGCCAAGCACATCACAGTCTGAATTGACCAATAGTATTTCCCACCATTGCCCCGACACTTGTATCTTTAATCTGCTGCTGGGGCTAGAAAACACCCCAGTGTGAGGATAGTCAGAGGGCAGCTTTTGCTGCTAGAAACCCTCTCAGCAGTGCCAGCCCCTGAAACAGTCCAGCAGTGTGGACTCACTCAGGGTCAGGGAGCCATATGATTTTCACAGAAACATGGTATTCACTATAAGGAAATTTTTTCTCACAATCTGCAGTGACTTGCCTAGTGAGAATGTGGAAAGCTTCCCTGTTCCTTTAAAAATCTGGGTATCTCAAGTAGCTCTGACAAGCAATGACTGGGGTGCACCCACTCGTGCGAAGCCAACGTACATTTCTAGGACTTCTTTGATCTCTATCCTTTTGCATTTTCAATGGACCAGAACTTCAATTAGTGCATACGAACAGACTAGGAATTTAATAAATGACAAGGCATAAGAGTTCTGTTTTCTATGAACGATTATCATGACCTTAGTGTGACAGCTGACCTTCCCTTTCTCTCAATCGCTCAATGCTGAGTCAAGCCCTTTATGCTCATAATCATCTCAGAGCTTCAACGTGTAATTTGTTGCTGGACTGGATTTCTGCAGCCTTCCATAGCTTCCACTTCAGTTCAGACCAAGCTTATTCATCGATATTGAGAAAGATTGATCCAGGGCTTCCATTTGCCTGTTAATTTAATACTCTTTCCTAATCCCATTCCCATTCTGACTGGCTATCTTGGTCCTCTCACACTGTGGGCCAATGTACTGTAAACTCAAAGAATATCTCATTGTCCAATTTAGCATATTACAACTGATGATTTCACAAAGAATTCAACAATACCAAATACCAGCCTATCCATCTTTTATCATGCTGTATTTGTCCAATTCTGATAGAAAAAGACATCAACCTCTGATACTCAATAGATGACTTATTGACTGTACCATAAAAAAGCAATAAATATCAAGAAGATCTCAGTGAACACTTCGATCACAAACAAGAGAAAATCTGCAGATGCTGGAGGAACACACAAAATGCTGGGAACTCAGCAGGCCAAGCAGCATCTATGGAAAAAAGTACAGTCGACATCAACCGTATTCTTTTCCATAGATGCTGCCTTAGATGCTGTATCAAATGCTCTTCATAAGACAAGCTTTTCAAACCTGAAATCATTTTCGTGAACCTCCTTTGAACCCTCTCCTGATAAGGGGCTCAAAGCTGCTCACAATATTCCAAGTGAGACTTCACCAGTGCTTTATAAAGTCTCAACATTATATCCTTGCTTTTATATTCTAGTCCTCTTGAAATGAATACCAACATTGTATTTGCTTTCCGCATCACAGACTCAACCTATTTTCTCACCATTTAGAAAGTTGTCAACTCTTTCATTTCTTCTGCCAAAGTGCATGACCTACACATCCTGACACTTTCTATCTACCATTTCTTTGCCCATTCTCCTAATCTAAGCCCTTCTGTAGCCTCTCTACTTCTTCAAAACAACCTGCCCCTCCACCTATCTTCATATCATCTGCAAACTTTGAAACAAAGCTATCAATTTCATCACCCAAATCATTGAAATATAACATAAAGAGAATCCGTCCCAAAACGGCCCCCTTTTGGAGCACCACTAGTCACCATCAGCCAGTCAGAAAAAGCTCCCTTTATTTCCATGCTTTGCCTCCTGCCAATCAGCCACTGCCTTATCCATGCTAGAATCTTTCCTCTAATACCATGGACTTGTAGCTTGTTAAGCAGTCCCATGTGTAGCACCTTGTCAAAGGCCTTTTTGAAAATCCAAGTACATAACATCAACCAATTCTCCTTTGTCTATCATGCTTGTTATTTCTTCAAAGAATTCCAACTGATTCATCAGGTAAGAGTAAACCATTCCTTTGAGTAAACCATGCTGAGTACAGCCTATTTTATCAAGTCTTCAAGTACCCTGAGACCTCATCATTAATAATCAACTTCAACATCTTCCCAACCCCTGAGGTCAGACTAACTGGCCTTTAGTTTCCTTTCTTCAGTCTCTCTCCCTTCTTGAAGAGTAGAGTAACATTTGTAATTTTCCAGTCCTCTGGAACCATTCCAGAATCTAATGATTTTTGAAAGATCGTTACTAACGTCTCCATGATCTCTTCAGCCACCTCTTTGAAAACTCTCGGTTGTACATCATCTGGTCCAGGTGACTTATCTACCTTCAGACCTTTCAATTTCCAAAGAATCTTCTCTCTGGTAATGGTGACTTCGCACACTTCATGACCCCTGACACCTGGAACTTCCAACGTACTACTAGTGTCTTCCACAGTGAAGACTGATGCAAAATACTTATTCAGTTCATCCGCCAATTCATTGTCCCCCATTACTACCTCTCCAGCATCAATTTCCAGCTGTCCGATATCCACTCTCACTTCTCTTTCACACTTTATGTTTCTGAAGAAACTTTTGGTATCTTCCTTAATATTATTGGTTAGCTTACTTTTGTGTTCCATCTTTATCTTCTTAATGACCTTTTTAGTTGCCTTCTGTTGACTTTTAAGATCTTCCCAATCCTCTAACTTTCCAGTAATTTTTGCTCTTTTACATGCCCTCTCTTTGTCTTTTATATTGGCTTTGACTTCTCTTGTTAACCATGGTTGTGTCATTTTTTCTTTATAATACTTCTTCCTCTTTGGGATGTATATATTCTGTGCCTTCAAATTGCTTCGAGAAATTCCAGCCATTGCTGCTCTGCTGTTATCTCTGCCAGTGTTCTTTTTCAAACAATTCTAGCCAGTTCCTCTCTCATGCCTCTTTAATTTCCTTTACTCCACTGTAGTACTGATACGTCTGACTTTAGCTTTTTCTTCTCAAATTTCAGAGTGAATTCAATAATATTATGATAATACTAACTTCAAGGCCACATCCTTATTACTGTTTGGGAGTTTGTATACAACTCCATCAGGTTCTTTTTACCCTTAGCTTTATCCACAATGGTTCAACACCTTTTGACCCTATGTCAAATTCTTTCTAATGATTTGATTTAATTTTTTACCAACAGAGCAACGCCACCGCTTCTGCCTTCCTGCCTGTCCTTTCGATACAATGTGTAACCTTGGATTTTCATCTCCCGGCTATAATCTTCTTTCAACCATGATTCCATGATGCCTACAACATCATACCTGCCATTCTGCGACTGTGCTGAAAGTTCGTCTACCTAGTTCCATAAACTACACACATTCAAACACAGCACCTTCACTTCATCCTTTTTGATCTTGTCACCTTTTACATTACAACTCATCCTGTTGACTGCAATTTTGCCCTATCAACAGCCTCTCCTCACAACACATTGCCTCTGTTTGTAGTCCAGTTACCTCATCCTCAGCACTATTATGCACCTTTCCTAGGATACCACTTGCATTGAAATACAGGCAGATCAGGACAGTAGTCACACCATGCTCAACCTTTTGATTCCTGACTTTGTCTGTCTTACCAACATCTGCCTCCACAACCTCTCCACTAACAGTTTTTACAGTTTGGTTCCCATCCCCCTGAAATTCTGGTTTGAACCCCGCTGTGTAGCATTAACTAACCTTCCCGCTAGGATATTAGGCCCCTCCAGTTCAGCTGCAAATTGTCCCTTCTGTACTGGTCCCAACTTCCCTGGAAGAGAGACCAATGATTCAAAAATCTTGTGCCCTCCCTCCTGTACCAACTCTTTAGCCACATATTGAACTGTATAATCGTCCTAGTTTTAGCCTCACTAGCATGTGGCACAGGTAACAATCCTGAGATCACAACCCTGGAGGTCCTGCCCTTTAACTTAGCACCTAACTCCCTGAACTCCCTATGCAGAACCTCGTTAGTCATCCTACCCATGTCATTGGTACCTACATGGACCGTAGCTGTTCACCCTCCCAACTAAGAATGCTGAGGACTCGATCCAAGATATATCGGACCCTGACAACATACCATCTGGGAATCTCATTCACACCCACAGAACCTCCTGACCATTCCTCTAACTAACGAATCCTCTATCACCACAGCATAACTCTTCTTCCCCCCTTCCCTTCTGAATCACAGAGGCAGATTCAGTGCCAAAGACTGACCCACTGTGACTTTCCTCTGTTAGGTCATTTCCCCCGCCCCCCCCCCCCCGATGGTATCCAAAGTGATATACCTGTTATTAAAGGGGATAAGGGGGATGCCCACAGGGGCACTCTGCACTGTCTCCTTAACCCCCTTTCCCCTTCCTGTCTGTCACCTCATTTCCTGTGTCTTGCACCTTGGGTGTAATTACATCTCGAGATGCAGCTTGTCAGAGACTGTGATAAAGAACTGGAGCTGCAGCTTGATGACCTTCAGCATGTGAGGGGAAAGTGAAGAGGTGATAGACAGGAGTTACGGGGAAGTAGTCACCTAAGGCAGGACCTCAAAGGTGGTAATCTTGGGATTGCAGGCCGTGCCGCGCGACAGTGAGTATAGGAATAGAATGAGGTGGCAAGTCAATGCATAGCTGAAGAATTGGAGCGGGGTGGGGGGGGGGGCGGTCAGAGATTCGGATTTCTGGATAATTGGAACCCCTTCTGGAGCAAATGTGACCTGCACAAAAGGGGACTGATATTCTTGCAGGCAGATTTACTAGAGCTGCTGGGAGTGGTTTAAACTAATATGGCAGGGGATGGGAACCAGTATGATCAAGTTGAGTGTGAGGCAGCAGGTTTACATGATGGGCATAACGTGAATGTAAGGAAGGACAAGCCAGTGACTGGGTACAAATGCAGACAGAGCAAAGAGTTTAATTGTTCCACAGAGGCAAAATTCAAAAGGGCGAAGAATGCGGGATTGAAGATGTAGTATTTAAATACGCGCAGCATTCAGAATAAGGTGGACAAACTCGTGGCTCAATTAGAGACTGGTCGGTATGATGTTGTGGGCATCACTGAGTTGTAGCTAAAAAAGGCCATAGCTGTGAGCTTAACATCAAAGGTATTTCATATCGAAAGGACAGGCAGGAAGGCAAAGGCGGTGGTGTGGCTCCATTGGTTAGAGATGAAATTACATCTATAGAAAGAAGTGATATAGGGCCAGAGAATATTGAATCTCTCTAAGAAACTGCAAGGGTGAAAAAACCATTATAGGAATCATATATAGGGCTCTAAATAGTCACCAAGACGTGGGGTTGAGATTGCAAAGGAAGTTGGAAAAGGCATGTAATGAGGGCAATGCAACAATTGAAATGGGAGACTTCACTATGCAAGGTGATTGGGAGAATCATGTTGGTGTCAGATCACAATAGAGGGTGCAGCTTGTGCTTGGGCCTACTCGGGGAAAGGCTGTCTTAGACTGGGTGTTGTGTAATAACCCAGATCGTATTAGGGAGTTAATGTAAAGGAACACTTAGGAGGCAGTGATCATAATATGACTGAATTCATACTGCAATTTAAGAAGGAGAAGCATAAGTCGCATATATCAGTAATGCAATAATAAATGGAATCACAGAGACATGAGAGAGGAGACTGCCCTGGTGGATTGGAGGAGAATACTGTCAAGGATACTTGTAGGGCAGAGGTGGCTGAAGTTTCTGAGAATAGATTACAAAGCGCAGGATAGATATTTCCCACAGAAGAAGAAGTTTTCAAATGGCAGGCGTAGGTAACTGTGGTTGACAAGGGAAGTTAGGGACTGCATAAAAGCCACGAAAAGATCATATGAGATAGCAAAAGTGAGTGGGAAGTAGGACAACTGGGAAGCTTTTAAAATCTAACAAAAGACCATAAGACCATAAGATATAGGAGCAGAAGTAGGCCATTTGGCCCATCGAGTCTGCTCTGCCATTCAATCATGGGCTGATCCAATTCTTCCAGTCATCTCCACTCCCCTGCCTTCACCCCATACCCTTTGATGCCCTGGCTAATCAAGAACCTATTTATCTCCACGTTAAATGCACCCAATGACTTGACCTTCACAGCCGTTTGTGGCAACAAATTCCACAGATTCACCACCCTCTGACTAAAGTAATTTCTCCCAATCTCTGTTCTAAATGGACATCCTTCAATCCTGAGGTTGTGCCCTCTTGTCATAGGTTCCCCCACCATGAGAAATAACTTTGCCATATCTAATCCGTTCAGGCCTTTTAACATTCTGAATGTTTCTATGAGATCCCCCCTTATTCTCCTGAACTCCAGGGAATACAGATGGGAAGGGAACTAAAATGTTGCTGGTGAGGTAGCAATGGGGAACAAAGAAATGACAGATGAACTTAATTGGTACTTTGCATCTGTCTTCCCTGTGGAAGACACTAGCAGTGTGCTAGAGGTCCATGAGTGTCAGGGAGAAGGAGTGAGTGTCATTGCTGTCATAAAGGAAAAGATGCTAGGCAAGCTGAAAGGTCTTAAAGTGGATAAGTCATCTGGGCCAGATGGACTACATCCAGAGTCCTGAGAGAGGTTGCTGAAGAGATGACGGATGCATTGGTCATGTTCTTTCAAGAACCACTTAATTCTGGCACGATCCCAGAGGACTGGAAAATTGGAAAAGTCACTACACGCTTTAAGAAAGGAGGAAGGCAAAAGAAAGAAAATTATAGGCCAGTTAGCCTAACCTCAGTGGATGAGAAAGTGTTGGAGTCTAGTATTCAAAGGTTCAAAGGTCAAGTTTAATGTCAGAGAAATGTATACAATATACATTCTGAAATGCTTTTTCTTCGCAAAACATCCACCAAAACAGAGAAGTGCCCAATAGAATGAACGATAGTTAAACATGAGAACCCCAAAGTCCCCCCCCCAGCTTCCCCTCCCACATGCAAGTGGCAGTGAGCAACGATTCCCCCCTCTACCCACCAGCAAAAATAAATGCAGATCGGTACAATCACCGAGCCTAAGCATGTGTTAAGCGATAGCAAAGGCACAGACCTTGCAGTTACCCCAAAATCTTCGCATTTCATCCAAATTCGACAACCCACAGGTTCTCTCTCTCTCCCTGGCAAGGGAGAGGGAGGTGACCCCATTTAAACAACGGGCCGGAGACATAACATCAACCCACTGGTTTATGCTCTTAAAAGTCCACTTCATTGCTTTTTGATCTGTGTCCGAAGATCGAAAAGACTTCGGGTCTTCAGGCCCACAGCAAAAGATTTTCCAGCCTCCCCGACAAGTCTCCAGCCGTGATATCAACCCTCGATCCACCCGTCTCCAGAGTCCCGAGATCTTGGGCTTCCAAACACGATCAAGATTCGCAGGCCAAGCCCTTGGCATGTCAAATAGCGGCCAGTCGCGGAACCCCGAGAACGGGTCCCATTCCCTCAAAGAACCGAAACTTGCATGTAATTCCAGGTCAGGGTCTTCAAAAGAACGCTGAAAGGAAAAAAAATAAAGATATTAAGGGTAGAAATAGAGCTGTTTCTAAAGATGTAAGCAAAGGAGTCGCCATTAGGTGCCATCATTCCTCCTAAACTCTACCCCTCATGCATTGGTCATGATCTTTCAAGAATCACTTGATACTGGCATGGTCCCAGAGGACTGGAAGATGCCAAAAGTCACTCCACTCTTAAAGAAGGAAGGAAGGCAAAAGAAATGATAGCCCAGATAGCCTCAGTGGCTGGGAAAGTGTTGGAGTCCATTATTAAGGATGAGGTTTCAAGGTACTAGGATGCTAATGATAAAATAAGTCAACATGGTTTCTGAAAAGGGACTCTACCTGCAAATCTGTTAGAGCTCTTTCAGGAAGTAACAAGCAGGGTGAACAAAGGAGAGGCAGTGGATGTCATTTACTTGGATTTTCAGAAGGCATTTGGCAATTGAATTGACTTGATTACTTAGATCCTTCACATACACAAGGAGTAAAAATCTTTATGTTACATCTCCGTCTAAATGAGCAATGTGCAATTTATAGTAATTTGCAATTAATAGTACGTACAACAGGACAGTCAATATAGGATAGAAATATAATTGTACCAGCATGAATTAAGCAGTCTGATGGCCTGGTGGAAGAAGCTGTCCAGGAGCCTGCTGGTCCTGGTTTTTATGCTGTGGTACCGTTACCCAGATGGTAGCAGCTGGAACAGTTTGTGGTTGGGGTGACTAGGTACCCAATGATCCTTCAGACCCTTTTACACACCTGTCTTTGTAAATGTCCTGAATAGTGGGAATTCACATCTACAGATGCGCTGGGCTGTCCGCACCACTCTCTGCAGAGCCCTGCGATTGAGGGAAGTACAGCTCCCACACCTGGCGGTGATAAAATCCTTTGGCATTACAGGAAAGTTACTGGCATGGATAGAGGAATGGCTGACAGGCAGGAGGCAGCGAATGGGAATAAATGGGGCCTTTTCTGGATGGCTGCCAGTGACCAGTGGTGTTCCTCAGGGGTCAGTATTGGGACCACCATTTTTCACATTGTTTGTCAACCATTTGGTTAATAGAATTAATAGCTTTGCTGCAACGTTTGCAGATGATGCAGAGATAAGTGGATGGGAAGGTAATGCTGAGAAAGAAACGTGATTGCAGCAAGACTTAGACAAATTGGAAGAATGGGCAAAAAAGTGGCAGATGGGATACAGTTCTGGGAAATATATGATAATGCATTTTGGTAAAAGGAACAATAATCTGGACTGTTATCTAAATGGGGAGAAGACTCCCCATTTAGAAGAGGTGCAGAGTGACTTAGGAGTCCTCATGCAAGACTCCCAGAAGGTTAATTTACAGGTTGAGTCGGTCATAAAGAAGGCAGATGCAATGTTGGAATTTATTTCAAAGGCAAAAGAATGTAAAAGCGAGGAGATAATGCTGAGTCTTTATAACATAGCAGTCAGGCTGCATTTAGAGTATTGTCAACAGTTATGGGCCCCTTATAGACAATAGACAATAGACAATAGGTGCAGAAGTAGACCATTCGGCCCCTCGAGTCCGCACCGCCATTCTGAGATCATGGCTGATCATTCACTATCAATACCCAGTCCCTGCCTTGTCCCCATATCCCTTGATTCCCCTATCTGTCAGATATCTATCTAGCTCCTTCTTGAAAGCATTCAGAGAATTGGCCTCCACCGTCTTCCGAGGCAGTGCATTCCACACCTCCACAACTCTCTGGGAGAAGAAGTTTTTCCTCAACTCTGTTTTAAATAACTGACCTCTTATTCTCAATCCATGCCCTCTGGTACTGGACTCTCCCAACATCTGGAACATATTTCCTGCCTCAATCCTATCAAATACTTTAATTACCTTAAACGTTTCAATCAGATCCCCTCTCAATCTCCTCAATTCCAGTGTGTACAAGCCCAATCTCTCCAATCTCTCTGCGTAAGACAGCCCCTGCCATCCCAGGAATCAACCTAGTGAATCTACGCTGCACTTCCTCAATTGCCAGAATGTCCTTCCTTAAACCTGGAGACCAAAACTGTATACAATATTCCAGGTGTGGTCTCACCAGGGCCCTGTACAAATGCATAAGGACATCCTTGCTCTTGTATTCAATTCCCCTTGTAATAAAGGCCAACATTCCATTTGCCCTCTTCACTGCCTGTTGCACTTGCTCATTCACCTTCATTGACTGATGAACTAGGACTCCTAGGTCTCTTTGCATTTCTCCCTTACCTAACTCTACACCGTTCAGACAATACTCTGCCCTCTTGTTCCTGCTTCCAAAGTGGATAACTTCACATTTATTCACATTGAATGCCATCTGCCAAGTATCTGCCCACTCACCCAGCCTATCCAAGTCTCCCTGTATTCTCCTAACGTCCTCTTTGCATGTCACACTGCCACCCAGTTTAGTATCGTCAGCAAACTTGCTGATATAGTTTTCAATGCCCTCATCTAAATCGTTGACATAAATCGTAAAGAGCTGTGGTCCCAATACAGAGCCCTGTGGTACCCCACTAGTCACCTCCAGCCAGTCCGAGAAACACCCATTCACTGTTACCCTTTGCTTTCTATCTGCCAACCAGTTTTCTATCCATGTTGAAACCCTGCCCCCAATGCCATGAGCTCTGATTTTACTCACCAATCTCCTATGTGGCACCTTATCGAAAGCCTTCTGAAAATCTAGGTACACTACATCCACTGGCTTACCCTCGTCTAACATCCTTGTTACACCCTCAAAAAACTCCAACAGATTAGTCAAGCATGATTTGCCCTTGGTAAATCCATGCTGGCTTGGCCTAATCCTATTACTGCCATCAAGATATGCCACTATTTCGTCCTTAATAATGGACTCAAGCATCTTCCCCATGACTGACATTAGGCTAACAGGGCGATAGTTCTCCGTTTTCTCCTTCCCTCCCTTCTTGAAAAGTGGGACAACATTAGCCACTCTCCAATCTTCAGGAACTGATCCTGAATCTAAGGAACATTGGAAAATGATTACCAATGCATCCGCAATTTCCTGAGCCACCTCTTTTAGAACCCTCGGATGCAGACCATCTGGACCCAGGGATTTATTAGCCTTCAGTCCTATCAGTCTACTCATCACAGTTTCTTTCCTAATGTCAATCTGTTTCAATTCCTCTGATATCTTATGACCCTGGCCCATCCATACATCTAGGAGATTGCTTGTGTCCTCCCTGGTGAAGACAGATCTAAAGTACGCATTAAATTCTGTTGCCATTTCCCTGTTTCCCATAACAATTTCTCCCAATTCATTCTTCAAGGGGCCAACATTGTTCTTAACTATCTTCTTTCTCTTCACTTAGCTAAAAAAGCTTTTGCTATCCCTTTTTATATTCCTGGCTAGACTGAGCTCATACCTGATCTTTTCTCTCCATATTGCTTTTTTAGTTAAGATCTGCTGTTCCTTAAAACTTTCCCAATCATCTGTATTCCCACTCATCTTAGCCCTGTCATACTTCTTTTTCTTTAATGCTATACAATCTCTGACTTCCTTTGTCAACCACTGTGGCCCCTTCCCCCTCTTTGAATCCTTCCTTCTCATTGGAATGAACTGCTTTTGCATCTTTTGTATTATCCCCAAGAATATCTGCCACTGCTGATCCACTGTCTTTCCTGCCAGGGCATCCGCCCATTTAACTTTGGCCAGCTCTTCCCTCATGGCTCCGTAGTCTCCTTTATTTAATTGCAACACTGACACCTCTGATCTGCCCTTATCCCTCTCAAATTGTAGATAAAAACTTATCATGTTATGATCACTACTTCCTAATGGCTCCTTTACTTCAAGATCACTTATCAATTCCTGTTCATTACACATCACCAAGTCCAAAATAGCCTCGTTCCTGGTTGGCTCAAGCACAAGCTGTTCCAAAAATACATCCCTTAGACACTCCACAAACTCCCTATCCTGGGGTCCAGCAGCTACCTGATTCTCCCAGTTCACCTGCATGTTGAAATCTCCCATAACGACTGCATTACCTTTAGCACATGCCAATGTTAACTCCCTAATCAACTTGTACCCAATATCCACGCTACTGTTTGGGGGCCTGTACACAACACCCATTAGGGTCGTTTTACCCTTACTGTTCCTCAGCTCAATCCACACAGACTCTACTTCCCCTGTTCCTAAGTCACCCCTTGCTAAGGACTGAATCTCATTCCTCACCAACAGGGCCACCCCACCCCCTCTTCCCATATTTCTGTCTCTACGACAGCACATCTACCCTGGTACACTCAATTCCCAGGCCTGATCCCCTTGCAGCCATGTCTCCGTTATCCCAACAATATCGTAGTTCCCCATTTTCATCTGAGCTTCAAGCTCATCTGTCTTATTTCTGACACTACGCGCATTCAAGTATAGAATCCTTAGCCCATTCTTCCTCTCTTTGCTTAAAACACTGTCAATTGTACCTAACCCAGCTCCTTGAACTTCCATCGGGCTAATTGCACCTTGAATTTTGATGATCACCCAAACCTTCTACACATTTAACCCCATGCTCCTTCTGACCAACCCTCTGTACATGTAACTTTTCCAACACATGTTCTGTCTCACCTTTCTCCTTTACACAATTAATATTTGGGAAACGTGTATTCCCCACCTGTCCCTTATCCTTCATCATATCATCTTCTCTCGTATTCTGGATCCCTGCCCTTATCTCAGAAAGGATGTGTTGTCATTGAAGAGAGTCCAGAGGAGGTTCGCTGGGATGATTCCAGGAATGAAGGGGATACATATGAGGAGCATTTGGCAGCTTTGGGCCTGTACTCACTGGAATTTAGAAGAATGTGTGGAGATCTCATTGAAAACTACTGAACGTTTAAAGCACTAGACAGTGTGGATGTGGAGAGGATGTTTCCTATGGTAGAGGTATCCAGAACTACAGGGCACAGCCTCAAAATTGACCCTTTAGAATAGAGGCAAGGAGGAATTTTTTTAGCCAGATAGTAAATCTGTGGAATGCTCTGCCACAGACTGCAGTGAAGTCTAAGTCCATGGGTATATTTAAGGCGAAAGTTAATAATTTCCTGATCGGTCAGAACATCGAAGGATATGGCAAGAAGGCAGGTATATAGGGCTGAGTGGGATCCAGGATCAGCCATAATGGAATGGTGGAGCAGACTTAATGGGCTGAATGACCTAACTCCTCTCCTATGTCTTATGGCCTTATGTCCTACCTATCACCCCCTCAGCCTCTCAAATGATCCGGAATTCATCCAGTTCCAGCTCCAGCTCTTAATGCGGTTTGTTAGAAGCTGCAGCTGGATGCACTTCCTGCAGTTGTAGTGGACACTGGAGGTCTCCCTGCCTTCCCACGTCCTGCAAGAGGAATATTCAACCATCCTAGCTGGCATCTCCATTGTCATAGCTGAGCAGATATAAAGAAAGGGAATGAAAAAACTTGAGCTTTTCTTTCCTTTGCTTTCTCTGAGTGAAGCCTCTCTACGTCAAAGAGCTAAAGCCTCAAGATCACCACTCTGAGCACGTCCACTCTGACAACGACTGTTGTGCTTACCCCTGCCTTCCTTTACTGCTGACTGGTTGCTGGTCAAAGTTCATTTTCACTGTACCTTTAGGCAGTGGACATAGTTGAAGTCCCGTCTCCCCAAAACTTCCGATGTCTGGATTGGCAGTTGGTCAAAGCTCTTTTTAACATGGCTTCACCACAGGCTTTCAGCTATTGCTTGTGTCATGCAGTTTCATTTGATCCCCACCTTACCAGGAGCACTTCTTTTATTCTCTTCACCCCTAAACTTCACTGCAATATGCCTGTTTTTGTAACAATTCCTAGATCTAATGGAAGGGCATCAACCTGACTGATGGGAATGCTGAGAGCTAGCACAGATTTGATAGGCCAAATGGCCACCTGCTATATCATAAGAAAAATGCTGTCTAACCTGCCAAATATTTATGTTTCAAGAATTCAGTACTTTAGTCCAAAATAAGTCATATTTGAATAAATGACTTCTATTCCAAAATGACTCAGCTCATTTTTATTTCAAAATCTGTCCATCACATCAAAGTAAATCATTAGTCAAGAACAGAAAGCGATCATGAACCTTATTTAGCTGAAAGTCCACCCAGGTTACATCTTTTGGCAAAGTTTCTAAGATATTTTTAGCACCTCTTTGTTATAGTATAGAAAGTGGCCATTTGGCTGGTCAAATCTGTGCTAACTCTCAGAGAATTCCCATCAGTCAATAATAAGGAATTTAGTCAGAATAGTTTGAATAATTGCCAATAATTATCAATGCCTTTGTTTGGAAAGATGGAGCAGTTCACTGCTGAAGTATTTATGCAAATAGTGTCATGATGTCGTCAAACTATGCTTCATTTAAAACCTCATCTTTGTCCTCATTTTCAATTCAATTTGGTGAATGGAAGAAGAAGTCACAGGGGAAATTATAGGAAGTATGTATAAATCATATTTCAAAACATCTACAAACATCCTACATTAAACCCATTCTCTTGTTGCCTGTGATTCCTTCTATTGTGTTCTATTTATAGAGGAACTAATAGAACTCTAGACATTTGTAGCAAGTGGAAGGAATTTACAGTTTGAATAATAGTTGTGCCTTCCTCTTGATAAGTTTTCATTTGCCAGAATTCCTGTTTCCAAGGTCTTTTATTTTTATCTCAATTCATTCAGATCATTTTGTAATGGTGCTTTCTGCAGAAATTTCCCTTCTATGTAGGAAGAACAAGCAATGTGGCATACACCAAGGGTCCCTTGCTTTTGTTGTATCTTCACCATATCAATCAGCTATGCTTGAAAAACCGGTTCTTCCCTTGTGCGGCAGGAATGGAGTCATGCCACCTGTTTTCCACAGACCTGATGCCCATCTCTGCCAGAGGCATTGCACTGCCACTGTCGATTAGAGTCAAAGCAGCACTCAACTGCAATGCCAATGGCTGCCTTTAGGCATCATCAGGGGACATTTCCAAAATCAGATAATCAGCCATCTCTCATGCATCCAGCAAGGAGCTTTTGAACTGTTCATCTGATTTGCCCAGTCATAGCATTTCCACAGGCCTCGTGTATTAATGTAAGAGGGCAAATGAAGTGGCTGTATCCCCAAGTATAAGATGCAACCAATTACACTCACAAATGAGCTCTTATTGAGAAAACAACCATTTTCCTAAGTTTAAGGGTTTAATCTCATCAGTATGTAGCAACTGGTTAGTCAAAGTGTGTAATTATGCTGAAAAATGCATGATATCCAAAACAACTGAACCCAATCATTTTAAATCAATCCAACATACTGTTACTATCCATAGAGGATGGCAGGAGTCTGGATATCCAAACCGGATAACACCACACTGGGTTTTGAGGACACTTGCCCAAGTCTCGATACAGTGTGGTTAACAGCATCCACGGGAGTGTTGCCGCATCAGTACTCTGAAAGCACTCTTCCGACGGTTTGGTAAATCTCATACAGTACTGAAGTACACAGCAGTCAGGCTGTCCATAATGTTGCATGGCACAACTTTGTGATTGACAGAAGACACTTATGAATATTACAAAGGTGGAAGAAAAATAAATCCAACAATTCAGCCAGGTCAGTTCAGTCAAAAAATTTACCAGAATTATATTGGACCATAAATCTGGAACAGTGTTGGAAACTGTTCATTTTAAATGGAATCCTAGTCCCCCCGGTTAGGAACAGTGAAGTATTATTTTTAATTGCTTCACTTTAATTTCTTAATTATTTTAGATGTTTAATATGTTTTGAAATAATACTAAAACTTTTAAAATAAGTTTTTATTTACATTACCTTTTAAAAATTTCCTGATATCAAATTTTTTAAAAAACTGTTAAATTGTTTAACAGCTTTGACATGAAATATAAACTGTACCAATAGGTGGAAGGAGATTTTGTGATGAGGACATTATGATTCTGTAATGAGATAATGATCCAATAATTGCATGTCAAAAAAGTATCAAATGAAGCTTAATGTGTAGCCATGCACTTCAGTAACGGGGGGGCTACAGGTGGATAGTTGTCTAAATGGAGACAACCTGCATTTAGGTGACGTTCAGAGGGATCTTGGTGTTTAAGAAAAATATAAGCAAGTGGCCCAGGAGCTTGTTAAAAAGGCGAACAGCATGTTGGCGTTTATTGCCAAGGGGTTGAAGTTTAAGAATAGGGAGGACCTGTCACAGATGTCAGGGCATTGATGAAGCCAAAACAGGAATACTATGCCCAGTTCTTGCCCCCTTACCTAAAGAGGGATAAAATACCATTGGAGGTCATATAAGGGAGACTAATTACAGAGATAAGAGGGTTGTCCTGTCAAAAGAGGCAATTTGGGCCAGTATTCCTTGGAGTTTAGGAGAATTAGAGGATCCTGAATGGGCTTGATAGTTTAGATGTTGAGATATTTTTATTAGTGGGAGAGACACAGCCAGAAGGGCACAGCTACAAAAGGAAAGGGACAGTCATTTAAAACTGAGGTGCGTGAAAGTTTTTGCTCTCAGAGGTTAATGCATCTCTAGAAGTTTCTGACTCCAAGGGTGGTGGAATCCGAATCATTAGCTATATTTAAAGTTGACATAGAGAAGACTATAAGATAAAGGAACAGAATTAGGCCATTTGGCCCATTGAGTCTACTCTGCCATTCAATCATGGCTGATCCTTTTTATCCCCTTCTCAACTGCACTCCCCAGCCTGCTCCCCGTAAATGAGAAAAGGAGATGAAGTTGGCATAGATGAGCCATGATCATATTGAACAGTAGGGTATGATGCGGAGTAGGGTCTGAAGGCCAACTCCTGCTTCTATTTTCTTGTGTATATCTTTACATTCAGTCTAAAGCTGTCACAAGCATCCTAGATGTGGGATCTCAGGAGTTCACAGGCTTAGGCCTAGTCACCACTTGGGCGTCACCACCAGTGTAGAGGTTGATGTGACCAGCCATTCCCATCTATCTTAACTTAAGGAAAATGGCAAGGACAATGCTGGCTAGTGAACTAAGACTGGGAAAGTGTAGTCCATAAGATTCTGAGAGGGTCTCCCAGAGATGGGCTCTTTCTGTGGCTGGAAAGTTTACGACTAGAGGGCACTATGAAAGGACTATCCTGATGACTGAAATGAAGAGAAATTTCTTCATTCAGCTGGATATAAATGAAAACATTCCAGGTTTCATAAGGAATCTCCAGGAATGGAAATTACCAGTATTCTGTGGACTTTGAGGTAAAATTTTAGTATATGTAGCTGAAATTTTACCCTCACCATGCATTGAACACCCTCCCTCAGACATACCCCTGAGAGCTCTCTGAGTGCACTCAGAGTCAGGCCTTTTATACCTGGGAGCTGAACTTGAGACCATTCATGACCAATTATTATACAACACCAGCAGTAGTGCATGGCAATCCAGGCTAATGCAGAGTTCCCATCCCGAATAGGGCATATTGAAAGCATTGGAAGGGCTGCTTTATTGGAGGTGCATTTGGAATATCACTCCACACCACCTGCAGAAATGATGCCAGCCATGATGTCCTGACGAAGGGTCTCAGCCCAAAACGTCGACAGTGCTTCTCCTTATAGATGCTGCCTGGCCTTGTGTGTGTTGTTTGAATTTCCAGCATCTGCAGATTTCCTCGTGTTTGATGCCAGCCATTGTAGTGTTTCAGGATAAACCCCTCTACATTAGGAAAACTGCAACCAAAAGACATTGGGGAAAATTTAGAATAGATTGCCAATCTGAAAATATTATCTGCTTGCACCAGACTCTCTATATTTGATTCTATTGCAGTCAGCACATGTTCTATAACTAATATAAGACAAGACAAATCTAAATCTTATATTTTAAGAAAAACTGAAAGTACTAACATATTTCAAAGTAACATATTTAAGTATAACTATAGATTAACCACAACATTTTTAAGGATTACTGAGATTTATAAGGAAAATACATGAAATAACACACAAACTATTTTTAATCTACATTATTACAGCATCCATTCTTTTACCTCCCCATCACTTCTCACCAGTCATCAAAGTCAGCAGCTCTACTTGAGGCCAACAAGATAGCAGCTAGTATAAGGGCAACTATGGGACTGGAACCTCAATAAGTTATGGGAGACTCCAGATCAAGTCAAGAGAGTTGGCTGATGTATGTGCTCTTGGCCTCGGGACTGCAAGTGTGCGTTTATCATTGGATGCTTTCAGACCAGTTTCCACTGGCCGTGCCCACCCGATAGTAAGGCAATGTCTGATCTGAAAGGTCTCAGGATCAGCTTATTGAGGAAGTCCCTAGATGTGCAAAGGGTCAGCCAAAATTTTGAATAATAGAAAGAGAAATGGCCTTCCTGTTGATGTGTTTTGTACCTTCCTTACTAAGTGTCACACTTCCACCCTAGCCTTGAAATCTCAAAGAGTCCCCAGGTCTTTCCTCCTCCAAATCTGTTCACTAAATTTATAGCCGTCATTCCAATCTCACCATTTCAGATTAAATATCTATATTCCTTATGCTTAGAAGTTCATGCTTTGGGAATTTAAATGAACTGTAAAGATATATAAGGGAGCTATGGTACCATAGCAGTTAGCACGACTCTGTTCTAGCCTGGTGAGTCCCAGAGTTGGGAGTTCAATTCCGGTGCCGTCTGTAAGGAGTTTATATGTTCTCACCGTCAATGAATGGCTTTTCTCTATATGCTCCAATTTCCTCCACAGTCCAAAGATTTACTGGTTAGTAGGCTAATTGATTATTATAAATGGTCCTGTGATTAGGCATGTGCTAAATAGGCAGGCTGTTGGTTGGTGCAGTTCATTTGATTGAAAAGGCTTGTTCTGTGTTGTATTACTAAGTAAAAATAAACAAACGATAAAGTTATTAAAACCATTGTTGTTTTTGCTCGTTAACTTGCTTGTATTGTATTCCTTTCATATCAGAAAACAGAAAATGTAAATTTTTAGATGTTGGAAGTGCCAATTTCAAAACTTTTATTTTGGTCTTGGTATACATTCTGCACTTTGCATAGATATTGCTATGATTCAGAAGAGATAAATAGACAGCACATTTAGTCTAGAATCATAAGCAACAAATCATCAAATCACCTGCCCTGCTTGGGTTCTCCACAGTAGATGCTTCATGGTTTTCAGAAAATTATTGACTGGGCATGGTAGTAATTTTTTTACTGTGGAATATAATGTGATTGGTATACAATGTGGTACATCTTTGATAACAGTATTCACATGCATACTCAACACAATGGGAGATGGAAATTAAGAGGTTAATTTACATTCTGTCGAAACAACGAGTTTAAAAACAAGACAAAAACAAATCTGTGATCTGGAACTTTCAGAGCACCCTCTCAGAGTGGATTAATGAGAAGTACATGTCTGTGAAATTATGTGCCCTCTCAGTCAGTAAAATGGCCCTAGTGGTGCATGACCTTGAAATGAGGTGAAGCAAACTTCACCTGATCCACAATTACGAGAACCTAATGAGGAAAGGAGAAACCGCGGAATTGTAAAAAGTCCTCAAAATGATCATAACAGAGCGTTTATAAGTACATGGTTTAAAAACAAACAAATAAGTTATTAGGTTAAGCCACATTACAAGCCTGGAAATATGATGATAAAATTAAAAATCTTCTCCAGGAATAGTGAGCTGCATGCAAAGGCCACCCAGGTAAATGAAAACCCGTTCTCTAAAGGAATTTGATATTTTCTTTGTTCTCGGTGTTAATAACATTTATCTGTGTGTAATATTCTGTCAGATGAAATGTTTTTGAGAGATGATTTCCAGCCTTAGCTGCCTTACATGACAGTATTACTGAGGATTCATCAAGGGACCATCTGTCGTGGCTATGAAAATGGAGAGAGATTGGGTTAGCGTGGATAGAAGCTAAACTGCCTTTCACAGACAACAGCAAATACTGCATTAACTGTGGCCCATTTGTACATCCCCATTGACAATCGTTACTTCCAGTATTTTTTAATATTTTTATTTTTAGCTATCAGAGTCTTAAAAGCTTTGAATCTGTTCCATTTTATTACAGATGTCCTCTCTGTTGGTAAAACTTTGGGTAAGATCTGATAATCCTACAAAAATGAATATTTTCTTCATCCCACTGTTCTTTAACAAAGAATTTTACCTTCCCTGCACTCAATTATAGCATTGCTATCAGTTCAAATTACAGAAGAGAAATATAGTGTTTAATATATGTACAGTCTACTCTGTGCCGCTAATAACCTGTCATTTTTAAAAATTTGGATGTCATATCGTATTTCATTGGAGCAGGATTAGACAGCATCACACAGACAAAAAGTTTTGGCAAATTGTGAAGAATATTCCAGATCAAACCATCAGAAGGTTAATGTGGAGCTTTTCATTTTTTCTGACCTCTTGATCCAGAATCTGACACCTGCAAAATGAACAGCTCTCGAGTTTAAATTGTTTAACTGTAGCCTGATCAGTTTTATTATCTTGCTAATCCAGATATCAGCCATTTCATTGGAATGGAAGATATGCATATCATGAATTATTTTGACACTGAGACCTTTTGATTTTCACCAGCAATATTTCATCCCACCAATCAAGACCCAAGTCAGTGAGGCTGCTCTTTTTTCTGGGGTGTCAGAGGACAGTGCACTTCTGACAGAAGCAAATCATCATGGAGCTGTAATGAGCTATCATAGTAATTATTATTCTTTCCCATATTCATGCATTTAATTATAACTTTAGTAAGCCGGAATTTCACAGCAGACACAGCGATATGTGGACAGTATTAAACTCATTTAATATCAAAGTCAACACCAATAATCCAGAAAGATAGAATGCATTGATTGAATATTCAGATATAATTTTGTTTTTTTTTCTCCCTCTCTCTCTCTGAGAAATGCTGGGGCCAATTTCTGGCAAGTAATTAGTGTCTACTTCTGTCAGTAAATCCACTAGTAAGTATAAATCTGCCTTGTTCAGATCTTTGAAATTTCAAGCCTCAGGCTGGGTCACATTAGTTGATCCCATGCAGCAGAGCAGTTCCAGGGTGCACGTCAGTTGGCCTTGATATTGATTTTCAGGAAGAGAGGAATGATCAAATGGGGTTACACAACTCATTCTTCACACCATATTGGATGGCCTTTGGTTAAATGTAGAATATGACTCAACTGCAGTGTCCCTGCTGATCAAATATTCTCTTAGCTTTCACTACCTTAAGAAGGGCAGCTGTTGGTATTGGTAATGAAAGCAGTTGGCATCCTGAGGAATGATGCACGTGGTTCTGGAAATATGAAGATGATCTGGGGAGAATAAATAATAAATGTATCATCAGTACGCCTCTCATTAACAATTTTCCACTACTTTGTCAGGAAGTTGTGTTTTCGTACTTCACATAGGATGGGCACCTTACCACAGGATGGGGATGAGGAGGTGGGGCTAACCAGTGTAATAATGTTGATTAAATGGTTCCGAATGGATCTATCAGGTGACCTTAGACCAATCAGCCTGACATTACCTACGTGTAAGGTTGTAAAGACACAAGTACAGGATAAATTCAGTACTCACTTAGAAAAATATGTTTAATTTAGCAGAGATTTTTAAAAGGTACGCTGTCACTGACTAATACACACCCAGCAGCCATTTTATTAAATCTACCAATACCCCTATACACATAATCAGCCAATCATGTGGCAGCAACTCAATGCATATAAGCATATAGACATGGTCAGGAGGTCCAGTTGTTGTTTGGACCAAATATCAGAACGGGGAAGAAATGTGACCTAAGTGACGTTGATTGTTGGAGGCAGATGGGGTGGTTCGAGTATCTCAGAAATTGCTGCTCTCCTGGGATTTTCACACACAACAGTCTCTGCAGTTCACGGAGAATGAAGCAAAGAGCATACAGTGAGCAGCAGTTATGTGTGTGTAAATGCCTGGCAGTGAGAACGGTCAGAGGAGAACGGCCAGAATGGTTCACGTTGACAGGAAGGCGACAGTAACTCAAATAACCACGCGTTACCACAGCGGTGCGCAGAAGAACATCTCTGAATGCACAAAACGCCGAACCTTGAAGTGGATGGGCTACAACAGCTGAAGACCACATCGAGTTCCACTCTTGTACCGAACAAAGTGGCCAATGAGTGAAACACAAGTTTTTTGAAGAAGTAAGAACATTTGTTAAGATAAATGCCAAAGATGTAGGCACACAGAATTTTAGAAGAGGTTTATTAAATTAGTGGTGTAATATGAAGGGAAATGGCAGAACAACACATATTTGTATATTCTTGATAGTTGTTGCAGGATTTGTAAATCAACAGCGGTAAGCACTATCATATTCGTTATAGTTTAACAGCATATTATGGCCTAATATCATTAACAAGGGATCAGTTATTATCATTTTTATGCAAGATTTGTTATTAAATGCATTAATGGAAGAAGAAATAACAGCTGTTAGAAGTATCTTTAAGAGGCACGCTTTAGTGTAGGAATGAACAGAAGAAATTTCAAACTTAAATAGAACTGCTGCAAAAGTGTAATGACTCAAATGCCTATTTTCTACATTGTAAAATGTTATGATTTTCTTATCTTGAATATATAAATCAGGAGTTCTCTCAAAGCTGCTCTTCCTTCCCCAGTGTAACTTCACCAGAAGTGAAACAGGTGCCAACAAGAGTTTTGAGTACACTTCAGGCAAAGTTAAGATGGCAGAACGGTGGCAACTGTGACAAGATTTTGCTTTACAGTTCAGATGGGGGTATGTTTGGAAGTGTCATTTCTGGGACAGTGCTTCAGGTTAAGAGGTCACCTACCTTGTTTAGTGAATGTACTGTAATCGTTTCCGTGTCCATGTCCCACTTGTGCTCACTACCTTTCTTCTTTAAGAGACACCAGAGGGGGAAGTCAATTAACAGATTCTACTGCCACTCTCTATTTTCTGTTTGTTGGACCTTGTATCAATCAGTTGGTGTATTTGTTTTCATAATAACCTCATTTAATAGAAGGAATGAAGAGAGGCAACATAACTTAAATGATACTATTTTAATGAGATACAAAGAGACCTTGGAGGTGTCACTGGACAAATCTTTGAAGATGGCAAGACAAGTAGAATAGAGCACATGGAATCCTTATCAATAGAGACAAAAACAAGGAAGTGATGCTATATTTGCTTAAGGCACTCTTTAGACTTAGCTGGGATGGCCAACTTTGGATACACGTCAAAGCCTGAGAGGGGGCTCAGAAAAGACTTACATGAACAAGAAAGGATAAAGTCAGGCAGTGCAGTAGTTATAGGATCTCAATAGTTAGAAGAAGTGAAAGGAGATTCTGTGGCCACAAAGGAGACACCAGGGTGGTGTGCTGCATCCCAGGTGCTGTAATCCAGGATGCATTGGAGCGGCTGCAGGAAATTCTCAAGGGGTGGTTGAACAGCCAGAGGTAGTGAAGGATATTGGAACCAATGACATCAGCAGGAAAGGGGAAGAGGTCCTATGGAGTATGTAGATAGAGTTAGGAAAGAGACTGAAGAGAAGGACTTCCAAGGCAGTAATCTCCGGATCACTTCAAGTGCCACAGGCTAGTGCAGGTAGGAATGGGTGAATGAGTGGCTGCAGAGATGGTACAGGAGACAGGGTTTCAAGTTCTTGGATCATCGGAACCTTTTCTGGGTAGGGGGGGGGGGTGGAAACCTGTACAAGAGGGACTGTATGCACCTGAACTGGTGGAGAACCAATATCCAGGGAAAGTATTAAAAGGCAAAATCGAAATATCAAGTATGATGGGTCAGATAGTTTAAAGTGTATATATTTTAATGCTAGGAGTATTATGGGCAAGTGTGACGAACTTGGATTAGTACATGGAACTATTACTGAACTTTAGCTGAGAGAGGGGCAAGAATGGGTGATTAATGTACCAGGTTTTTGAAGTTTTTGAAATGATAGAGGAAGAGATAAAAGAGATGGGGAGGGGGGGAAGTTGTATTACTAATCAGGACAATATCACAGCTGCACTCAAGGGAGACATAATGGACGGTCAGACACTGAGTCCATTTGGGTAGAACTCAGGAATAGGAAGGCTGCGTTCACACTGATGAAATTGTACTGCAGACTCCCCCAATAGCCAACATTGGGGAACAGATATGTAATCAAATTAACGGAAATGCGTAAAAATAATAGGTTTGTTGGCATGGGGGATTTCAACTTCCCTAATATGTGCAAAGGGTTCAGATAGGTCAGAATGTGTTAAGTGTATCCAGGAAGGTTTCTTAAATCAATATGTGAACAGTCCAATGAGAGGAGAGGCTGTACTGGACCTGGTGCTGGGTAGTGAGCCTGGCCAAGTGACTGACCTTTCAGTGGGTGAGCAGTTAGGGAACAGTGATCACAACTCCTTAATTTTCAGGATAGCTATGGATAAGGATAGGTATGGGCTTACAAGAGAGTTTTAAATTGGAGTAGGGCAAATTACGAGGGCATTAGACAGGTTCTAAGAAGGGTTCATTGAGAACACCTTTTCTCTAGCAGGTCCACATCAGACACGTGGATGGTGTTTCCTGAACAGAGTACAGAAAAGGTATGCTCTTGTTAGGAGGAAGGACGGGGATGGAAAGATAAGAGAACCTTGGATGTCCAGAGAGATGATGAATTTAGTCAAGAAGGAAAAGGAAAAGTAGGTAAAGCTTTGGAAGTTAGGATCAACTTGCCAAAGTCATGAGGAGTATAAAGAAGCTAGAAAAGAACTAAAGAAGAGAATTAGGAAAGCTGGGAGGGGCCATGAGAAGTCCCTGGCAAGTAGGGTTAAGGTGAATCCCAAGACATTCTATATGTAGATCAAAAGCCTGGTACGGTGGAAGAGGCAAGCAGATTGGAGGCTGTGAAGAGACTTTGGATAGGCAATTAGATGTAAGGAAGATGGAGGGATACGGACATTGTGTAGGTAGGAGGGATTAGAGTTTGGGTGCTTTTGATTAGCTTTTTAGCTGGTTCAGCACAACATTGTGGGCCGAATGGCCTGATCGTGCGCTGTACCGTTCTATGTTCCGTGAACGGTGCCCAACATGAAGGAGTTTACTTATACATACAAGCGAAGCTGATGTGGTTCTCCTAAGAGCAGGAAAGATTAAATGGAATCTTGACATATCTCCACTGAATTATGTGAAGGCGTGATCGAATAAGGGGAACTGTTTCTGGTGGTAGTGAGATCAGTATCAGAGGGGATAGGTTTAAGACAGCAGGGAGAAGAAACATACTTTTTTAATTAATCTATTTAGTTTCTGTGATCTAAAATGCAACATCTGAATTGAACAGCCAGTGCACAGGTTTATGTCTGGCTGATATAGGGAAGCTGCTGCAATTAGTGAATGATTAGGCAACAGGGCCGCAGGTTTCATATTTTGGATAAACGGTATAACAGAGATGTAGGGGAAAACATCTTTGGTGCAGCAGGTTCCAGACTTCACAGCATGTAGGTGATGGAAACAGAATCATTTTTAGCTTTCAGAAGGGATTTGAATTGCCTCTAAGAGTAACCTTTGGGGCTGTGAAGAACATGTCTGAGAGGATTGCTGCATGGGGAGCCAGCATGGGTCTGACGCACTGAACATCGGCTTTCTGTGCTATAATCATTCCACAACTCTATGATTCAATAGGAACTTTTGAAAGGGAATTTGATAAGAATTTCAATAAACTTAAGATAAGATAAAACTTTACTTATCCCAAAGGAAATTATTGTTGCAAGGTTGTTCAGTCAGAAATATATACTTTAAAATACAAAACGTAAGCATTGAGGTGTGAGAAAGTACAAGATGTGCATTAAAATGTAATGGTGCAAAAAATAGAAGTGGATTGTCTGTGGATCTGAGGACCACACAAGCTTCTCCGTGGGTTGTCACCTTGTTGTGGTGGAGAAACCTGTGTGGGCCTGAGATCCCAAGAGCGATGCCGTCCGGAGCTATGCTCCTGGTAGGGTCACCCATGGCGGTAAGGTCGAGGGTGAGGTCCCTGACAAAGATCAGTCCCACCAAGACCTCAACGGTGGAACAGGCGGACGAAGTTACTTCGAACTCAACGGCTGTGAAGGTGGATGAAGGCTGCAACAAATCCACCAGCTCCAATCATCGTGGTTTCCATGCCATTAGAATCAGTTGGTTGATTTGTGAAGTATCGTGTGCTTCTTGGAGTGCAACATTAAGTACATGTTAAACAAATACATGCACAGGCATCTTCGTTCTGTGGAAATGGAACAAAGACCATCATCCTCGACCTCGAGGTATAGCCACAACAGATGTACAATGAAGCCATATACTATATACTTAACGAGGAGAAGTTGTAAAGTCTTATAGCCACAGGGAGAAAGGATCTCCTGTGACATTCAGTGGTGCTGCTCGGTAAAATCAATTACTAAAGGTGCTCCTCTGCTTGTCCAGTGTGTCGTGGAGGGGGTGAGAGGGATTGTCCATAATGCTCCGTACCTTCTGCAGCATCTTCCTTTCAGACACAACCACCAGGGAAACCTGGTCCATCCCCAGAACAGAGCCAGCCTTCCTGACAAGCTATCGATCTTCTTGGCATCAGCTGCTGTCACCTTTCTGCCCCAGAAGACTACAGCTGGCCACCACTGAGTCATGGAACATCTACAGCATAGTACTGCAGACATTGAATGACGGGAGCCTCTGCAGGAAGTACATTCGACTCTGTCCCTTCTTGTACAGAGCCTCTATTTTTAGTCCTGTCCAGTTTTTTAGTGTTCAGAGTCCAGTTTTTAATATCAAGGGTTTTAGGGTGTCCTGAAGATTTATATATCATATACAATCAATGGCCATTTTATTAGATACACCTGCACAGCCTCTCATTAATACAAATATCTAATCAGCCAATCTTGTGGCAGCAACTCAATACATAAAAGCACACGACATGTCAACAGGTTCAGTTGTTGTACAGACCAAATATCAAAACGAGGAACAAATGGTATCTAAGTGACTCTGACTGTGGAAGGATAGTTGGTGTATAACAAAGTGGTTTGAGTATCTCAGAAACTGCTGATCTCCTGGGATTTCCAAGCACAACAGAAATGTTTACAGAGTTTACAGAGAATGGTGCTACTAAACATCCAGTGAGCAGCAGTTCATTAACAAAGGGCACCGTTCATGAAAGGTGTTAGAGGAGAATGGCCGGACTGGTTCAAGCTGACAGGAAGGCGACAGAGCATGCATTACAACAGTGGTGTGCAGAAGCACATCTCTGAATGCCAAGCATTGAAATGAGTGGACGCAGCAGCAGAAGACCATGAACATCCATTCCGTTTGTGCAGAATTTATATGCCATATAGAAGATACATTAAAGTTCAAGAATTACACACTAATTCATCTGATTCTTGTGTAAACTACATTACTGATAAAAATTCTTTGTAAAATTACCAACTTTGTTTCTGATCTTGTTAAAATTAATTGCAAAGAATTAAAGAAATTTCAGGCTTATCCTGCCTGTGTCATGATTAATGCCCCCTTTTGGCCTATCCCAACTAACATCGGCTCCCTGCTGTGTTCCACCTCCCTTAATACATTTCTCCTTCAAATGTTTATCTAATTCCATTTTAAATGAAACAATGGGCTCATTTTGCATAACCACTTGTGGTGATGCATAATACATTCAAATAACCATTAGACGTGATTAAAAATATTTTAACTCCAGTTCAAACCAACTTTGCAGAAAACACTACTTAAAGCCATTGGAAAAACGGAAAGTCAAACACTTTTAGAAAAGCTGGAGTTATTTTAAATTTTTGTTACTTTAAGCAAGTTGATAGTAATTGACATTTGTTAAAACATTAAGTTCAAGAGGAAATGCTACCCTATGTGAACTACAATTAAGCAAAGAGAGATTGCTTCATGTATTTGTGATTTGCATTAGATTGGCAGTGAAATGATGAAAAAGAATTAACTTTATGTACTTTTCTATAATCCTAGTTTAAACCATCTGTGAATACAATTTTAAAGAAATATCAATTGAAGATATTGTAGTTTTTCATAAGTAGAACGGCAGAGGTGTTTTAAGTTTAAGGGAAACCCTAACAACTCCATTCTTGTCCTCCAAAGCAGAACAGAAATTTCAGTAAAAGACTTCATGTCATTGCATCATCACGTCAGACCAGCCTTTGAAAGTAAACCCCAACTCAACATCGGTGATTGTGAATTATGCGAATACTTCCACCAATTTCATTATCCTACAATTTCAATGGATTTGTTTAAAACCAAATGGAAATTAATTGGGATCCAATACTAGGCAAGCTACTGGCATGGTTAGAGCATTGGCTGATTGGTAGGAGGCAGTGACTACTGGTGTTACACAATGTTGATGTTGGGACCACTTCTTTTCATGCTGTATATCAGTGATTTAGATGATGGAATAGATGGCTCTGTTTCCAAGCTTCCAGATGGTATGAAGATTGGTGGAGGGGCAGGTAGTGCTGAGGAAACAGGTAGGATGCAGAAGGACTTAGACTGATTAAGAGAATGGGCAAGAAAGTGGCAAATGAAATACAATGTTGGAAATTGCATGGTCATGCACTTTGGTAGAAGAAATAAATGTACAGACTATTTTCTAAATGGGGAGAAAATCCAAAAATCTGAGCTGCAAATGGACTTGGGAGTCCTTGTGCAAAACACCCTAAAGGTTAACTTGCAGGAGTCAGTGGTGAGGAAGACAAATGTACTGTTAGCATTCATTTCAAGAGGTCCAGTAAACAAGAGCTGGGATGTGATGTCGAGGCACTAGTGAGGCCTCACCTTGAGTATTGTCAACAGTTTTGGGCTCCTCAACTAAGAAAAGATGTGCTGGCATTGGAGAGGGTTCAGAGGAGGTTGACAAAGATGATTCCGGAAATGAAAGGGTTATCATACAAGGAACGTTTGATAGCTCTGGCGGAGTCTAGGACAAGAGGGCACGGCCTCAGGATAGAGTGGCGTCCATTTAAAACAGAGATGTGGAGAAATTTCTTTAACCAGAGGGTGGTGAATTTGTAGAATTTGTTACCACAGGCAGCTGTGGAGTCCCGGTTGTTGGGAATATTTAAGGCAGAGCTTGATAGGTTCTTGATTGGACACAGCATCAAAGGTTATGAGGAGAAAGCCGAGGAGTGAGGCAGAGGAGAGGAAAAAGGATCAGCCATGATTGGATGGAGGAGCAGACTCGATGGGCCAAAAGGCCTAATTCTACTCCTATGTTTTATGGTCTTAATCTTAATTGGATTAAAATTGTTGTATTTAAATTTCCCCTTAATGGAAATTTGCATCTACTCAAAGTTATATGAATGTGATTTGGTTTGAAATGGTTTTTTGTTAGCAGAGATGTCTGTTCATTTACTTTCCTTAAGGCAAACTATTGAATGGACTGGAATTGAATGCATAGCTGAACGCATGTCCTTAAATAAGATATCCCAGAAGCAAGAGGTCTAGTGGAGCAATAGGTATGAAATTTGTGCATAAAATTGGAGAAAATTATACACATCGGTTCTCAGCTTTTAGTTTTCTGAAAGACCAATGATGAATAAATCTGTGTTTGAGTGCATGTACAATAACTACCTGTGACACCATTCCAGACACTCTCTTTGCTAATATCATTGTTTTAAATGTGATTTATTATTTTCAATATATTAAAACTGAGTTATTTTCTCAAGATATCCTAAAGGTCTTTAATCAACTTTTGCTGTTGCCAACAGCACTTTCTAAAACAAGGGTTTTATTTTTGCAGAACATCTAAGGTTATTTTTCTTCAATCTATTTCTATTTTTCTTTTATCTAAATATCTTTGAAGCCCATGCATACATTTCACTTTGCTTATCAGATAAGGTATTCCATTATCCTGTTAACTTCTGGTTGACATAAATTTGCCTCACTTAACTTCTAACATGTCTCCTGACATTTGACCCTCACTGTAGTTAATAACTTGCTCACGCTGATTTTGTCCATTCATTCGTAACCCTGAAAACTTCATTAAGTTAACCACAATATCTCCTCTTTCAAAACAAAACAAGCCTCCAACTATTTATCTAAAACTTAACTATGAAACTTGATGGCTAGTTTCCAAATGCAAGATGCTACACGCTTAGCTTGTCATCCTAGCAGCATACTTTTGTAAATTCTCACATTCAATAATCTCTCCTACAAGTTGGTCTCCATGGCTGCACAGTATATACAAAGATGGAAATCAAGATACTCTAAAAGCTGATTAATTGGCTCTCGACTGTATCTGTTCCTTTTCCTGCACTCCTGCTCTCACCCCTCTCAATACTCAACCAGAAAGAGGACAGGTTTCCTTACATCTGCTCCCTCCACTCCACCAGTTTCTGCACTCAGCCAATCATCTGAGCACCTTCACTCCATTTGGTGCAGTAGGCAGGATCTCTCAGGGTGTCGACCATTTCAATTCAACTTCCATTCCCACACTGACATATCTGTCTGTGGCCTCCTCTACTGCCCCAACGGGGCTAAACACAGACTGGAGGAGCCACGCATATTCCATCTGTGTAGTCTCCAACCTTATGGCATGAACATTAATTTCTCTAACTTCCAATAACCACACCCCTCCATCCCTTCCCCCTTCCTCTTTCTTTGCTTTCCTCCATTCTGGTTACACTATCACTCCTTCTCCTCCCCTGCCTATCACCTCCCTCTGGTTCCCCACCTACTTCACTTTATTCCACGATCCTCTCCTATTAGATTCCTTCTTCCTCTGCCTTTACCTCTTCTACATTCCACCTCCCAGCTTTTCACAAACTCCCCCCTCCCCATCCACCAACCTTCCAGCTCACCTGGTCAGCACTTCCCCCATCTCCTTATTCTAGCTTCTGCCCCCTTCCTTTCCTATCCTGATTGAGAGTCGGGACCCAAAACATCAACTGTTTATTTCTGTCACAGATGCTGGCTGACTGGCTGAGTTCCTCCAGCATTTTGTGTGTGTGGATTAGAACATAGAAATCTACAGCACATTACAAGGGATATGGGGAGACGGCAGGAACTGGGTACTGATTGTGGATGATCAACCATGATCACAGTCAATGGCAGTGCTGGCTCAAAGGGCTGAATGGGCTACTCCTGCACCTATTGTCTATTGTCTATTACAGGCCCTTCGCCACACAACGTTGTGCCGACCATGTAACCTACTCTAGAAACGGCCTAGAATTACCCTACCGCAAAGCCCTCTATTTTACTAAGTTCCATGCAAATCTAAGAGTCTCTAAAACGACTCTTGTCTTAAAAGACCCTATTGTATCTGCCTCCACCACCGCCACTGGCACCGACCACTCTCTGTGTGAAAAGCTTACCCCTGACATCCCCCCGTACCTACTTCCAAGCACCTAAAAACTATGCCTCCTCGTGTTAGCCATTTCAGCCCTGGGAAAAAGCCTCTGGCTGTCCACACGATTAATGCCTCTCATCACTTTATACACCTCTATCAGGTCACCTCTCATCCTCTGTCATTTCAAGGAGAAAAGACCAAGTTCTCTCAACCTATTCTCATAAGGCATGCTCTCCAATCCAGGCAACATCCTTGAAAATCTCCTCTGCATTCTTCCTATGTTTTCCATTATTTCTGCACCTTCAGCATGATACCATTATTGGTCACATCTTCCCTTCCTACCCTCTATCATTCTAAAGGAGATGGTTCCTTCTGTAGCTCCCTGGCTCACTCTTTCATTTGTACCAATGCTGCTCTCCATCTCATGTCACCTTCCATGAAATTGATCAAGATGCCCTTTTACAACTTTCCTTCAGGTCAAGCAGCAATTCACTTGTGCTTCTACCTTAGTGTATTCTATTGTGTTCTCGATGTAGTCTCTCAACACTGGGGACAAAACGAATGTAGATTTATCCACAAGAGTGAGCCAGAACTTCCAGCCACCTTCATTTCAACTATCCAACCCATCCAAGCCCAACTTCTCTGTTATGTGACCTCTTGTATCTCAATTGATAAGGCACGCTGCAGGTTTTGGAATACTCAAGGCAACAATGTCAGATAATCAGCCTTTCCAGTCTGTGCAACAACTGTCCACCTCTAACGAAAAGTCATCAGCTTGTAACAGTAATCTCTAATATCTTCGCAGGTGCTGCCTACTTACAGAGTGTTTCTCAGAGTCTCAGTCCTGGAGAAGGGTCTCAGCATGAAACGTCACATTCTGGTGTGTTGCTGAGCATGTGTAGCATTCTAATATTTATTCAGATTTCCAACGTCAGTGTCATTCAGTCTCATCAGTGTCAACTGTGAGACCCAACGTAGACAGGGAGACTGCGTCGCCAAGCACTTACACTCCATCCACCAGAAAAAGCAGGTTCTCCCGGAGGCCATCCGTTTTAATTCTACTTCCCATTCCCACTCCGACATGTCAGTCCACGGCCTCCTTCACTGCTGCAATGAGGCCACATGCTGGTTGAAGAATCCACACCTTATATTCTGTCTGGGTAGCCTCCAACTTAATAACAGGAAGGTCAATCTCTCGAACTTCCAGTAACTCCAACCCCCACCCCACCTCACCATTCCCCATTCCCATCTCCCTCTCTCACCTTATCTCCTTACCTGCCCATCACTCCCCTCAGGTTCTCCTCCTCCTTCCCTTTCTTCCATGGCCTTCTGCCCTCTCCTATCAGATTTCCCTTTCTCAAGCCCTTTATTTCTTCACTAATCTACTTCCCAGCTCTTTGCTTCACCCCTCCCCTTCTCCCGATTTCACCTATCACCTACTACCTTGTATTTCTTCCTCCCCTCTCCCCCACCATCTTACTCAGACATCCCATCTTTTTTCTCCAGTCCTGATGAAGGGTCTTGGCCCGAAATGTTGATTGCTTATTCTTTTCTGTAGATGCTGCCTGGCCTGCTGAGTTCCTCCAGCATTTTGCTCGTGTAACATGCTGTAAGATTTCCAGATTTTCCTGCTTGTTATTCCACACTTTATCCCAGGCATCCAGATTGTACCCTACATCACCTCGACTTACTGTGCCACAGGAAACATGCTTGTCTTCAAATGTTTCTGATGAAAAGTCATAGACCCTGGAAGTTAGTTTTGTTTCTCTCCCCACAGTTGCTGCCCGGGTATTTCCATCATTTTCTATTCTTGTAATCATGCAGGTTCTGTCATCAATACTGCCAGATTTAGACTCCTTGTTTGCTCCTCTGCTAGAACACCCCTGCGCTTCATTTCACTTTTTGCATTAACTGCAGCTAAATACTGCGCTGTTTCATAATTGACCAATTCTGATCTTAAGATCTCTTATAATTAGTGCCCCGCACCATTACTCCCTGTAGCATGTTGCCTGCTTTGTTCCCTCCCTAATGGTTTTGTATTCGGTTGTTTGCAAGAGCCGTGATGATCCATGTAAATGTAATTAAGGTGATCACATGCTGAAATGTAATGTAGGAAAAAGGACAGCCAGGTTTCATATTGAAATTTTCTCACAGGATTTGGATATCGGTGGCAAGGCTGAACCCAAGTACCCCCTTAACTGTACGGCTTGCTATCAGATTCGAGTCAACATCGTTCATGGGTGCCCCGGCAGATCAGCATGGTGACCCATGGAAGTGTCTTATACAAGCTAGTTTAAGTATATAAGCTACAGTTAAATTACTTGAATTTTTGAACTCACATGTGTCAATCAAGGTCTCTGGATAATAGCCAGAATAAAAGCTGCCATGCTACAATATATACAGAACAAATACACATAAACAGCAGTAGAAAACACGCCGTGTCTATAGGAATGCGGGAGGGAACGCCGAGCGGATTTTCCCCTGCCCTTCTTCAAAGTAGTGCGTGCGATCATGGTCATTGTCTCCTGAGGAAGGAAGGTACATCATTAAAGACTGCTCACACCCTCTCCATGAACTGTTTGTTCTTCTGCCATCAGGTAAACGTTACAAGAGTATCAAAACAAAAACTACAAGGCTATTAAACAGCTTCCTCCCTCAGGCAGTCAGACTGCTAAATAGCTGCTCTACCTGACTCTGCTTTGGACACTTTTAACTTGCACTGGACACTTATAACTTGTTTTTAACTGACATGTGGCTGTTGTGTTTTACTATTTATTGTTGTGTTTACTATTTATTGCGTTTGTTATGTTATGATTGCACTTGCCCCTGGGAAACAGACAGTCAGACAGACAGACATACTTTTGGGTTTCGTTACAGCCGCACCAACCAAGAATAGTGAAGAAATATACCAATATAAAACCATAAATAATTAAATAATAATAAGTTAATCATGCCAAGTGGAAATAAGTCCAGGACCAGCCTATTGGCTCAAGGTATCTGACACTCCGAGGGAGGAGTTGTAACGTTTGATGGCCACAGGAAACGCTATCTCATTCTGCCCTGCGGAGCTGATATATGGTTGGAATGACAATAAAGTTTTTGAATCTTGAAGTGCACAGCTCAAATTCACAATAAAACTGGCACCTCCAACAGAGAAGTGTCCCTTTGGAGTACATCATTACCTCAATCTAGATCTTTCAGCTCAAATCACTGGAATGGACTTTTGAATGTCAAAGTCATGGAGAACATGGGCTGGATTGTGTTGGACATTGTACATCCAAGGGTCCTTCCAAGGGTTAGCGAATGCATGACATACAAAGAAGTGCAAAACAGGCTGGAGGTTGGATGCTGATACCTCAGGTCTCTTGCTCCACCCATGACAGAATTTGGTTCTGAATCAACCTGAGCTGGATACCTGGTCATTCTGGTTTGCACTAGTCGTGCCTGGCATATCTGGCATTGCCCCATTCATTTCAATGGATCATCGATCTTCATTATAAAGTTAAGTGAATTGTCCTTCATTGCCGCTGAGTCAAAATCATGGAATTCCCTCCCTAACAGTGTACCACCTCAAGGACTGCAGCGGTTCAAGGAGGCAGCTCATCATCACCTTCTCAAGGGCAACGAGGGATGGGCAATAAATGCTGGCTTAGCTGGCAACACCCACATCCCATAATTTAAGTGTAGCTTATATACTTAAAACAGTTTGTATAAGACATTTCCATGATTCATTTTTAAAAAAGTGAAGATGAAATTTTTGCTTCCTTTTCTCTATCTTACTCTGTTTTTGATAAATTTGCATTGATTTAGTTTAACTAGATTGTATTTTATGTTTAATTAATTGCTAAAAAATGTCTAATTTTTTAATTAATTAAATGCACAAGCTGCCAAATCCGTCAGGACAGTATTGGTAGGAATTGGTGGTGGGGGTAGTTTAAGAGTGTACTGCCTGATACCCAGATGCTGTGTCCAGACTGCTGTTCCAATTCTAGGGATGGCCACAGTGGCCAGGTCTGCAGGATGTAGGTACTGTGAAGCCTCAAGATCGAAGTGTAATCAGTGTAAGTATGTCAGAATTTTACCCAATATATTAACAAAGTACCATCACAGGTACAACCTTCCCTGCCATCGAAGCAATCTTCAAGGGGACGTGCATCAGGAAGGCAGCATCAAAGAGACAATTAGAAACGTAGAAAACCTACAGCATAATACAGGCCCTTCGGTAAACAAAGTTGTGCCGAACATGTCCCTACCTTAGCATCTTTAATTAAAGACCCTCTTCATCCGCGATATGCCCTCCTCACATTACTACCATCAGAGTAGCTTGAGGGCGCACACTCAATGCTTTAACAATAGCGTCTTCCCCTCCACTATCAGCTTTCTGAATGGCGCATGAACCAATGAACATTAACTCATTATTCACTGTTTCCTCTATGTAACCTTTAGTACATTTCATGTTTTGCACGGTACTGCTGTCGCAAAATAACAAATTTCATGGCATATGTCAGTGATAATAAATGTGATTCTGATACACTTTGACTGTTGTCTTACACTCCGGATAACTGTATTCTTTCCTGTGTATTTGTTGAAACCAATAAATATGCTGTACACTCAGTGGCCAGTTTATTAGGTACCTCCTGTATGTCTTAGGCTCATGCATATCTGGCTAAGACTTTTGCACAGTCCTGTATCTGTTAATGTGGAGCAGAGAGCATGTTTGTAAATCTGGCTGGAGCAAAGAATGTTAGAATGTGAGGGTGGAACGCCGCGAGAGGGCTGTGGGATGGTGGGGGTTGGCGCAGGTACAGACACACCCAGGCAAGGTCATTTGATTCCAAACAACTGGTTTATTGATCATTACAGAATGTCTCTCCATTACTTCCCACTTCCTCTCCTCTCCCTTCTCCTTTTCCCAACCATGATTCCCTCCTCCCTGCCGCACTTCCCACTCTCAGTCCACATTAGAGAACCATATCAAAATCATGTTTATCATCACTTATATATGTCATGAAATTTGTTTTGTTTTGTGGCAACAGTGCAGTGCAAAACATAAAAATTACTACAGAACTGTACAAAAGTTATGGGCACCCTGGCTATGTATATATGCCTACAACTTTTGCACAGTACTGTATGTTCATGGTCGTCTGCTGCTATGACCCATCCACTTCAAGATTCAACGTGTTGTGCATTCAGAGATGCTCTTCTACACACCACTGTTGTAATGTGCCGTTCATTGCCTTCCTGTCAGCTTGAACCAGTCCAGCTGCTTTCCTCTGACTTCTCTCATTAACATGGCGTTTTCACCCACGGAGCTGCTGCTGAACAGATGTGTCTTTCTGTTCCTCACACCATTCTCTGTAAACTCTAGAGACTGTTGTGGGTGAAAATCTCAGGAGATCAGCAGTTTCTGAGGTACTCAAACTACCCTGACTGGTTATCAACAATCTTTCCACAGTCAAAGCCATTTCTTCCTCATTCTGCTGTCTGGTCGAAACAATAAATGAACTTCTTGACCATGCCTGCATGTTTTTATGCACTGAGTTGCTGCCACGTGATTGGCTGATTAGATATTTGTATTAATAGGCAGGTGTACAGCTGTACCTAGTAAGGTGTCCACAAGATTATATAAGAGAGAGACACAAGGGATGGCAGATGCTGGAATCTGGAGCAGCAGACAATCTGCTGCAGGAAGGCCTCTGATCAAGCAGCATTTGTGCTAGGAAAGGGACTGCGATGTTTCAGGTCAAAAGCCTGCATCAGGACTCCGGCAGCAAAGAACAGTGCTGGGAACATACACATGGCTGTGGCAGTGAGGCTTGGCTAGAACGTGCTCAAAGAGCAGGAAGGCAGTGGGAGAGGGTCTCCCAAAACTTCTGTTGGAGAAAGGAAGAAAACCCCTTCAGCCTCAGCACACCTTGAAGAGACTTCACAGTGGATTACTAAAATGGGGATTCGAGAGAGTGCTGATGCTGGAAACCAGACCAACAAACAATCTGCGGGAGGTTGAACAGTATCCATAGGGAGGGGGGGGCAAGGAACTGTTGACGTTTCGGGTAAAAACCCCGCATCTGGACTGGCAACGTTTAATATTGGTATTAGCTCATGTGAAGACTTTGCAATATCGTCCTTCATATCATTGTGCTTATGAAATGATATTACATGTTATAAAAATTAATAGTGTCCAACATAGCATACCCACAATGCTCAGCAGAACACAGAGAAACCGACAAAACAAAACACAATAAACAATAAAATAACAGCAGCAAACATTCCTTCATCAGACTGAAACCCTCAAGCCTCTGCCATCAGCACAGTAGGATTACCTACAGTGGAACTTAAGCAGCCAGTTCAGGAGGGCGGCCCATCACCACTTTTTCAATGGTACTGAGAGGCACGTGATATAGACTGGCCTTCCCAGTAAAGCTCACATCCTAAAACAAAACACTTGCAGTAAACCCTCGTTACTTCTGAGTGGTAGAGACATGGACTTCCCACAGGTAACAAAAACATAGATAACAGACAAAAGTCAACCTCTCCATGGGTGTAAAAACTTTAATACAAGTATCAGCTTGCCGGAGTCCTCGTATTCATGACCTATGTACAGGCTCCAAGCACACACTGACTATTGATATAAAATAGTTTCCAACACAGAATATCGAATGCAGTTCAATATTGTATATAGAAATAAAGAAAACAGGTGCAGGAGTAGGCCATTCAGCCCTTTGAGCCTGCACCACCATTCAGTATGATCATGGCTGATCATCCAACTCAGAACCCTGTACCTGCTTTCTCTCCATACCCCCTGATCCCTTTAGCCACAAGGGCCATATCTAAATTCTTCTTAAATAGCCTCAACTGTTTCCTGTGGCAGAGAATTCCACAGAGCCACCACTCCCTGTGTGAAGAAGTTTTTCCTCATCTCGGTCCTCAAAGGCTTCCCCTTTATCCTTAAACGGTGACCCCTCGTTCTGGACTTCCCCAACATCGGAAACAATCTTCTTGCATCTAGCCTGTCCAATCCCTTTAGAATTTTATACATTTCAATAAGATCCCCCCCTCAATCTTCTAAATTTTAGTGAGTATAAGCCTAGTCGATCCAGTCTTTCTTCATATGAAAGTCCTGCCATCCCTAGAATCAATCTGGTAAACCTTCTTTGTAGTCCTTCTATGGCAAGAATGTCTTTCCTCAGATACGGGCATATATGGCATTCAGGATTCCATAAGACATAGGAGAAGAATTAGGCCATTCAGCCCATCAAGTCTGCTATGTCATTCCATCATGAATTATTTATTATTTCTCTCAACACCATTTTGCTGCCTTCTCGCTGTAACCTTTCACACTCTTACTCATCAAGAACCTATCAACCTTTAAGTACTGTGTACTCAATAATTTAATGTCCATAATCATATGTGGCAGAGAATTTCAGATCCACTATCCTCTGGATCAAGAAATTTTCCTCATCTCTGTTCTAAATGGATGTCCCTCTATTCTGAGACTATGCCCTTTGGTCCTACACTCACTCACAATAGGAAACATATAGTGTTCCCCCATAACCATTCCATACAGACCTTTCAATTTTCAATAGGTTTCAATGAGATCCATCGTTCTTCTAGGCTCCATCCAAGAACCATCCAAGACCAAGACCCATCAAACGCTCCCCATGCTTTAACCCTTTCATTCCCACAAACATTGCTGTGAACCTCATCTGGAACCTCTCCAATTTCAGTACGTCTTTTCTTATAAAAGGGGCCCAAACTGTTCACAATATTTTAAGTGTAGTCTTACCAATACCTTATAAAGCCTCAACATCACATCCTTGCTCTCAAACTGAATGCTAACATTGCATTTGCCTTCCTTACCATCTGCAAGTTAACCGTTAGGGAAGCTGGCACAAGACTCGCAGGTCCCTTTACGTCTATGCACCTCTGATTCTGAACTTTTTTACCCATTAGGAAAATAGCCTACACCTTTATTCCTTCTACCGAAATGCACGACCATACACAGCCTTACAATATATTCGATCTGCCACTTCTTTGCCAATTCTCCTAATCTGTCTAATCCCTTCTGCAGACATAATGCTTTCTCAGCATAACTTGGCCCTCCACCTAGTTTCATATCATCCACAAACTTGGCCACAAAGCAAACAATTCCTTCATCCAAATCATTGAAATATAAAGTAAAAACAAGCGGTCTCAACAATGATGCCTATGTCCACTAGTCACCAACAGCCAAACAGAATAGCCCCCCCTTTATTCCCACTCTTTGCCTCCTGCAGTCAGCCAAACCTCTATGCATGCGTGTATCTTTCCTGTAATACGGTGGGCTCTTATCTAGTTAAGAAGACTCACTTGTGTCACCTTGTCAAAGGCCTTCTGAAAACCCAAGTAAACAACATTCACTGACACTCCTTTGTCTAACTTGCCTGTTATTTCCTCAAAGAATTCCAACAGATTTGTCAGGCAAGATTTCCTCTTGAGGAAACCATGCCAACTTGGGTCTATTGTATTACGTGCCTCCAAGTACCTGGAAACCTCATCCTAATAATAAGACATATGACATAAGAGCAGAATTAGGCCAGTTATCCCATCAAGTCTGCTGCCATTTCATCATAGCCCCAATCTCCTACCTTCTCCCCATATCCCTTCATGCCCTAGCAATCAAGAATCTATCAACCTCTGCCTTAAATATACATAAAAACTTGGCCTCCACAGCTGCCAGTAGCAAAGAATTCCACACACTCACCACTCTCTGGCTAAAAAGATTCCTCCTCATTTCCATTTTAAAAGAACGCCCCTCTATTCTGAGGCTTCATCCACACTAGACCGGATAATTTTGAAAATGCTGGTTTCATGTAAAAACAATAGGCATCCATACTATGCGTTTTTGAAAATATCTCCGTCCTCATTAAAACGGAGATTTCGGCGAATCTCCTCCTCCTGCGCATGCGCAGGACTCATCTACCGAAAACAAGCAACAAGTTTGGTGTCGAATCTCACTGTGAAAGTACGTGTTTGTGTAGTTACCGACTAGAAAAACTTAAAACGACAGACAGCTGTTGGCTCTCGTGCAGGAGAACTTAAAAGTAAAAAGAAATACTGGAGCGTACGGAGGCAACCGACAGGAAGTTCACGGACAGATTGACCCGGCTGACAACGAGCATTGAAAACTGACTAACTCTGTTGCATTAATAAAGCACCTTGTTAAATGTATAAAACATGTCTGCATCAATATTATCTTGTATTTCCATACAATGTTACATTAGGCTGTTACACATCTACTGTCAGAGAAGTACTTGTATAAATAGATAAACCACCTTCATATGAGCAAGGACAGAAAACAGGGCAAAGTGAGTATACTTATTTATTCAGTAAGTTATGGGTCAAAGTATTGGTGAGTACATTTCTAACTCTTCTGGCGTCAGTCTCATTGCTGTCTGTTCTAAAATTGTTAGGTTGCGTTCAAGAAAACAATGAAATAGCGTGCTGCTGTCTGACAGCGTTTTTAGAAGTCTCTGGTTACCCCGTCCACACTGCTCTTCCGGCGTTTTCAAAATTACACAATTTGGAAAGTGTTTCTGAAAAGCTCTGGTTTCAGGGGACGAAAACGCCGTTTTAGTGCGGACAGAGGGTAAAAACGAAGAGAAAAGGTTCGGTTACGGATTTATCCAGTTTAGTGTGAACATAGCCTGAGGCTGTGTCCCCTGGTCTTAGACAATCCCACCAGAGGAAACATCCTCTCCACATCCACTCTATCAAGGTCTTTCACCGTTCAATAGGTTTCAATTAGGTCACCCTCATTCTTCTAAATTCCAGTGAATACAGGCCCAGAGCCATCAGATGTTCTTCATATAACAAGCTGTTCAAACCTGGAATCATTTTTTGTGAACCTACTTTGAACCCTCTCCAGTTTCAGCAAATCCTTTCTAAGATAAGGGGCCCAAGAAGACTCCATCATCTTCCCAACCACTGAAGTCAGGCTAATTGGCCTATAATTTCCTTTCTTCTGCGTCCCTCCCTTCTTGAAGAGTGGAGTGACATTTGCGATTTTCCAGTCTTCCAGTGATTCTTGAAAGATCATTACTAATGCCTCCAAAGCCTCTTTAGCTACTTCTTTCAAAACCCTGGGGTGTAGCCCATCTGGTCCAAGTGACTTACCTACCTTCAGAACTTTCAGTTTTTCAAGCAGCTTCTCCTTAGGAATAGCAACAATGCTCTCTTCTGCCCCCGACACTCTTGAAGTTCTAGCATATTGCTAGCATCTTCCATAGTGAAGACTAGAGCAAAGTACCAATTAAGTTTGTCTGCCATTTCTTTTTCCCCTATTACCATCCCTCCATTGTCATTTTCCTGTGATCTGATTTCCACTCTCACCTCTCTTTCACTCTTTATATATTTGAAACAACTTAGTATGCTCTTTTATATCACTGGCTACTGGATTCACTGATTCACTCAACACCAACAGAGAAGGTTCTTAAGGAACACACTATATATACTAATTCACTTCAACTTATTCACTGTCAACTTCAGATCAATGAATGCCAATTGTCAGATAGCAGATCAGCTAATAATGAGACTTAGTGCAGAGGTACTTTCAGCATTTCCTTTCAGACACCAACATCTATCTCCCTGATATAGTTATTTTAGCACAAGATGATCATTCTTCAAATAGATCAAAATTGTCCCAAAATGTAATTTTTTTCTTATTCCATAGAGGCTTAGTTTTTCCAGCCTTTTCTGATTTTATTATCCCCATTCTTGTTTACCTTACAGGGAAACTGCCTTTTTTCTAACTTTGGCAATATGCCAAGTATGCAGAATAAATCTATTAATGTGTCAGCAGATCGAAATGTAAAGCTGGACACGCTAGGGTAATGCAATTACGAACTGTTCTTATTCCATAACATGTTGCTAAGCATCAATCAGCAAAGCTCGTGGAATCCAGACAGTCAAAGGCAAATATTTTTTAAAAATCTGATTTATGATGCGGAAAACCATAAAAATTGTATTGTCATAAAATAAGTTCACTGTTAAATGAAAGTATCCTTTCTTTTCCAGTTTGTAAGCATGATCAGATTGATTAACTCAGCTTGAAACTGGTAAATTGGGGTTTTGTTCATGTTTTGTGAAATTGCATTCAGCATGTACATTGGATTGCCTGAGATACACCTGGAATATTTGATGAAATAATTTTACAGCAAAATGAATTGAAAAGGTTGTTTACTTACATGAATCACAAAAACTGATTTTGGACCACTACCATAGGTAACTACTATATCAAGCATACATCAGTCTTCTGTGTCTTTTGCATGCATAGCTAAAATAAAGGCCAGTATGGTAGCATAGTGGTTAGTGCAAAACTTTACAACGTCACCTTTCTCTGGGTTCAATTCCAGCTGCTGTCTCTAAGGAATTTGTACATTCTCCACGTGGGTCTCCTCCAGCTGCTTTGCTTTCCTCCCACGTTCTAAAGACGTACACTTCGGGGTAGAGAGTTGTGCGTGTGCTATGCCAGCACCAAGCGCTCCGTGATGGCTCTTGCCCAGCACAATTCTCACCGATCTGATTTGATGCAAACGATGCATTTCACTGTATGTTTCAAAAAGTAAAGCTAAATATTCTGTGTTCAATAGGAGAAAAAAAAGCAAATAAAATTTGCTTCACTGCTGGGAGGAACACTCTTTGCCAATGAGCTATGCTCAGAGTTGAATGAACTCTTACTTGTATTATTTACCTTGTGGAAGAAATTATGCAAATCTGCTATTCTTTAAGTACATTGAAATACATTTCAGTTACAGACCAAAAATGACCACTCAACCCAACCAGTTCACATAAGTATTTAAATGCAAGTTAAACAAAATCTGAAAAAACAGTGGAAAATGTCAGTAGTACCCATGACTGTGTGGCTATGCACAGCTCAAATACCATCTATAAATTTGCTGATGATACAACCATTGTTGGTAGAATCACAGGTGGTGAGGAGACGGCATACAGGAGCGAAATATGCCAACTAGTGGAGTGGTGTCGCAGCAACAACACGGCACTCAACGTTAGTAAGACGAAAGAGCTAATTGTGGACTTCTGGAAGGGTAAGATGAAGGAACACATACCAATCCTCATAAAGGGATCAGAAGTGGAGAGAGTGAACCCCTACCACCCACCAGCTCCTGTCTTACCTTTCCCTCTTTATACTGCTATCTTCCATCCACACTCTCAGTCCTGATGTTAGGTCATGATTCAAAATGTCGATTTTGCTTTGCCTCTACAGATTCTACTCAATATAGGATCATAAGACCATAAGCCATAGGAGCTGCATTAGGCGATTCAGCCCATCAAATCTGCTCCCCCATTCTATCATGGCTGATTTACAATCTCTCTCAACCTCATTCTCCTGCCTTCTCCCCAAAACCTTTGACACCCAGACTAGTCAAGAACCTATCAACCTCTGCTTTAAATATACCCAATAATTCGTGTTCCTCCCGCAAGTTTTTTTTACCATGAAGAAGAGTTAGTATTTCAAGTCAAAGACCCTTCGTCAGGTCATCAAACTGAAACATTAGCTCTTTTACCTTCTCTGCAAGTGCTGCCCTATTTGCTGAGTGTTTCTGGCATTTCCATTTTTATTTTTATGCCATCTTATGTTGCTGTTAGGAAGCACTTTGCAATCAGTAGATAATCAGGCGTTAATTTGCCTACTGGAATGCTCCAGAGGCAAAAAGAGACTGCAGATGCTGGAATCCAGAGCAACAAACAATCTGTGGGTCACGCAGTATCTGTGTTTAAATATGGCGGGGGCAGGGGGAGAATGAAGGAATTATCGACCTTTCAGTTTGAAACTCTGAATCAGGATACTTGAATGGCTTATTAATCTTTCTTTGGTAGTCTAATTGAGGGAGGAATATCTGCCAGATCACAATATTATCTTCTTCATATTATATGTAGCAAGCAGATTGAGCTTTTTAAAAGTTGCAACTTTGCACTGCAGCACTCCCTCAGCATCAAAGTTATTCGTCTAAATTGAGCTCAATTCTAAACTGAGGCTTCAATCCAGAACCTCCTGATCTCCAACTACAATACATTCAATGTGCCAAGCTGACTATGTAGTTAAAAAAAGTTTTGTTTCCCCTGTTACATCTTTTTTTGGAAGCCAATGAGAAGCATTTAAGTTTATATTTCTCTCGTAACATGCATGCCACAACAATAACAGATAAACAAACCTTCTGTTGCAATTAAGACTTGAATCTATTGTTGTACGTACATCTGTTCAGGTGCCGGAAAGCAAATTTCCGCATGCTCTTAGTTTGTTTGTACTCAGTGGAATGTACTATAGGAAAGCATGTGGCACTGTTGTACTCTTCAAACTTTCGACATCGTACGGGAGCAGGACTTCGATTACACTTGATTAGCCTCGTCTCTCCAGATAATTGACATTAAAGTCAAAATCTTGGACATTGATGCCAGAGAAGAATGAGGTGAAGGTGAATCTCGTGGTATTCCTCTGGATTTATGTCCCTCCTTTTCCCCTTACTGTACATTTTTTTTCTAAGTAGATAACTTGATATGCGTGGTTGAGAAACTGGTGCAGGGGCAGGGTTGCAGATTTCTGAATCATTGGGATCACTTCTGGGGAAGGTACAACCTGTGCAAAAGGGGCAGGTTACTCCTGAACCTGAGGTGGACCAATGTCCTTGCAGGCGGCTTTGCGAGACCCCTTGGGCTGGGTTTAAACTAATTTGTCAGGGGGATTGGAGACTGAGCGTTAGGGCTGAGGATAGGGTAGCTGGTATTCAAGTGTGTAGTGAGACTGTCAGAGAATGCCTATGAGATGGCTCTTTAGAACAGCTTATGATTGAGCCTACTGAGGGATTAGCTATTCTAGATTGGGTGTTAACAATGAACCGGAATTGATTAGAGAAGTTAAGGTAAAGGAACCATTTGGAGACAATAATCATACTAGAATAGAATTCACCCTGCAATTTGAGAGGAAGAAATTAAAGTCAGATGTATCAGCATTCCAGTGGAGTAAAGGGAATTACAGAGGCATGAGAGAGGAGCTGATCAAAGTTGATTGGAAGGGGAGACGAGCAGAGATAATAGCAGAGCAGCAATAGCTGCAGTTACTGGGAGTAAAGTGGGATAGGTACGTGCCAAAGAAGAAGGGGTATTCTAAAGGCAGGGTGACACAACTGTGGCTGACAGGGGAAGCCAAAGCCACATTAAAGGAAAAGAGAACGCAAAAGTTAGTGGGAAGTTAGAGGATTGGGAAGCTTTTAAAAGCCAACAGAAGGCAATTTAAAAAGGTCATAAGGAGGAAAAATCCCCCTTCTCCAGCCCTTTATCTCACCAATAGATTTCCCAGCTCTTTACTTTAACCTTTCCACTCTCCCGGTTTCACTTATCACCTACCACCTTCCTCTCCTCCCCCGCCCCCCCACCAACCCACCTTCTCACTCTAACTTCTCATCTCTTTTTTACAGTCCTGATGAAGGGTCTCAGCCTGAAATGTCAACAGTTTATTCTTTTCCACAGATGCTGCCTAGCCTGCTGAGTTCCTCTAGCATTTTGTGTGTAGTACTTTTATTTCCAGCATCTGTAGATTTTCCCCTGTTTGTCACTCTTTTTTAATGCTCATTTTGAAGATCCCAGGATTTATTGTCCTTTCCTAATTGCTCATGTATGCTCTCCCCGTAAATTCCTGGATTTCCTCCAGGTCCTCTGGTTTCTTCCCACAACCCAAACTCATAGGGTCAGGGTTAGTGAGATGTGGCCACACTATGTTGGCAATGGAAATCTGGCGACATGTCTGGGGTGCTCATCACCACCCTCGCTGATACGGTGCAAACAACACACTTCACTGCATGTTTCGATGGACGTGACAAATAAAGCTAATCTTTACCTTTGTGAAAACAAGACTGTGATTCCATTGGCATTCATTGTTTCATTTGATCTCAGATTTGCTCCTTCACAGTTACTGCAGCTGAACATAATCATAGCCAGCTCTCCAGATCTGTGTTTTTTTTACAGAACAAGCTACTTTGAAAATAAGGTGAGCAAAGAATTGCTGTTGCTGCCAGTAACATAGGTGTCTGTTATTTGCAACTTTCACTGAGCTGCCGTTGACTCCTCCACCTGCTCTGTGCTTAGGCCTTGTGATAACTATAGTCAGCTTCTATTCCTAGCTGTAACAAGAGGGCTGTGAGAGGCTGCTTGTTACTTGAAATAATTAGTCACAGTTTAAGGGCAGTGTGAGTGCTGGTGCCGGGGGTGGAGTTTGTGGTTGAGGGAGTCATCAAATACACACAGATAATTGCTCAGTGACTTGGAACAGAAGGAAGTGGCTGCAGTAGTAGGAGCAAGCTGCTCAGGTGCTACCTTTGCACCTGTCGTGGAACTTACAGGAAATGTTTCCGAGCAAAAGGATACTGTTCGAACTCAGTGATCACTTGGGTCAGATTGGACCACTTGCAAGAAATGGTTTTAATGGACATTTGGAATGGAGGTCGAGGCTTGGAGATCCTACGTGCAAATGGAGAACTGAATATCTGCTTCTGTCTAAGGTGGCTCCTGTGCGGACTCACTTGACAGTAACCTCATGGTCATAACGAGATCCAGGAAGCTGTTGTCACAATATGATTCCAAGACCGTCCAGTTCACACTAAAGGAAATGGCTGAAAGTTGAAGAAAGAGGGCAGCTTCTGAAAATGTGTTCAGCTCCTGACTCAACACAAATTTATTTTCCAGCAGGTGCAATTAATACGCATCAGCCGGTCGTTTCACTTCCTCCTTCCACTGCAAAAGTACCTCTAGGGAGCACTGTGCTAGATTCTGTCATTATTCAGACTGGGCGGGTAAATTGGCCACATCCAGGATGTGAAATTTGTTTTCACTTTAATAGCACTTTATTCAAAAATATTGCTGACCCAGAAAAAGCAGGTGAACTGATGACTATCAATGTCAGTGGATTAGTACTTGGTGAACACTCCTGGAATATTCCCCTGGAGCAGGTCGAGCTCTGGTATGGGTGCTTACGCTAAGAGAAATGGCAACGTGCCCCCCTCCCCCACAGAAATTCAACTTCAGTGCCTGTGCTCTGCAACGCAGAAGTCAGAGATGCACTGAATGTCAGCTTCCTGACCACACGGCGTTCCACTCTAATCATCACCAACTCCTGTACCGCGTCTCACTGAGCTGAGGGGCCAAATGCACTTTGCCCATTCTCCTCATTATTAAGTCTATCCCGCAATGTGAAGGTGCCTTCACCACCACTTACTCAAGAGCAATCGTGGATAGCCTGGTCCAAATAACTGAATCAATGAAAATAATCCCTCTCGTTTCTATCCTTGCAAAGTATTTTCCTTGGAGTAAATCTGTCTTCCTCAAGTAACCCAGGGCCATGGGATAGAGAGATCATAGCAGCAACTTGAATTGCAGGCGTAACTTTGCATATGATAACCTGACAACAGAGAAACAGAGTGATGCTCTTACACTGGAGCATAAATGCCATGAATTCTTTTGAATTTGGGGAATATCGAGATATGGAGTTGCAAAATTTTCCACTTAATCTATTTTTAATTTTCCATGAGGACGGTAATGAAGATATTTGTCCCACTTAATAAAACTGAAATATGAAACATGTATTTTTTGAAGTTAAACATAAATATTAATAGATTGAATTTTTACAGTGGTATTGCTTCCACAGATATTTAAATTGAGCATGTCACATAAAACCTATGAAACAACGTCCCCTAGTGGACATATTTAAAATAGGAAAGATCTTTTCAACTTAAAGTACTATATATATCTTGACTTCCTGTTTTTAAATACAACCATAGAAGTTGTATTAAATAGTACCCAGATTTATGCAACAATCAGTTTAACCCAGTAAATTGTTTCAGAAACTATTTTCCAGTTCCGCACTGGTTTTAATTACCCTGGTGCCTGCGCTGCAGTGTTCTTGTTCCAAAGGGTTAATTCTGTGTCCTCCGGTATCTCAATATCTGCTCCTACTGAGCAAGTTTCTTCAGTAACCTTCCTGGAATAGCAGCTGTTCCTCCAAGTTGGAATGCCCTCCTTACCTATTATCTTCTTTGATCTACAGTGTGGTGTGTGTTAAGTTCCTACTGCTTTTCTCTACATTCTGAGGTGAGATTTGTCCTCACAGTGTCTTCAGCTCCTAACAGTGGCAGATCTATGGGTGTGGTGAACTATGTGCCTGTCTGGAGACGCCCCCTGCTGACTGCTCCTGTGGCTCCTCCCACAGGCCCCTGTATAAAGGAGATCTGAGGCCTGAAGCTCGGCCTCAGTCTCCAGGACATTGTATGATAGACACTCACTCCTGGTTCCTTCTTCCAGTCAATAAAAGCCGATATCTCGCCTTACGTCTCAGTGTGAGTTATTGATGGTGCATCAATGGGCCTCTGTTGTACCACTGTAGTGATATGCCTGTCTTCTTTGGTAACATCCAGATGTTTTATTTTGCAATCCAGCAACCTTCCTATTGTTAGGAATATGAATTTGTCAACATCAATGGATCTGGGGTTGAGAGAGTAAACAGCTTTAAGTTTCTCAGCATCCAAATCACCGAGGACCTCACGTGGTCTGTACGCACCGGCTGTGTGGTGAAGAAAGCACGACAGCACCTCTTTCACCTCAGACGGTTGAGGAGGTTTGGTACGGCCGCCCAAATCCCAAGAACTTTCTACAGGGGCACAATTGAGAGCATCCTGACTGGCTGAATCACTGCCTGGTATGGGAACCGTACCTCCCATAATTGCAAGATTCTGTAGAGAGTGGTGCGGACAGCCCAGCACATCTGTAGTTGTGAACTTTCCATGGTTCAGGACACTTACAAAGGCAAGTGTGTTAAAAGGGCCCATAGGATCACTGGGGACCCAAGTCACCTCAAGCACAATCTATTCCAGCTGCTACCATCCGGGAAGTGGCACCGCAGCATAAAAGACAGGACCAACAGACTCTGGGACAGCTTCTTCCATCAAGTCATCAGACTGATTAACTCACACTGATCTGAGTGTATCTGAGTTACATTGACTGTTCTATTTAATAGAAATTATTATAAATCTCTATGATTGCACATTGCACTTTTAGACAGAGAGGTAAAGTAAAGATTTTTACTCCTCATGTACGTGAAGGATGTAAGAAATAAAGTCGATTCAGTTCAATTCAATCACCTATTGGGTCAGGGTACTGTGGAAGATAAGATCTAACTGTGATGGATTATCCTATTTCAGTGATTTCTTGGTTATGTGCACAGAATTCTCTTCCTTTCTTTTACTCAGCAAAATGTAGGATATTTTTTCTGGTAATCAATATGCCAGTAAGCAAGTTGTCTGCTGTGAACTGTGACTCACCAGTGATCAGAACCTAAGGGATGCTGTTTCTGCCTGTTTCTTGGTCTTCCTATTGCCTATGTCTCTAAAACTTTTTAAAAACAATCAAGAGTCACCAGATTAATTTTTCTCTTAAGATGAAACAAGTTAACTATTTTTCCACCTGGACAGAATTTTCAACTTTCAATTTTGACCTGGGACTTGATAAAATTTTAGAATACTACAGCAGAGAAACAGGCCATTCAGCCCATCTAGTACATGCCAAACTATTAATCTGTCTAGTCCCAACAACCTGCACCCAGACCACAGGCCTCCATACTTCTCTCACCCATGTACCTATCCAAATTTCTCTTAAATGTTGAAATCAACCCTGCATCCATTGTTTGTGCTGGCTACACATTTCACATTGTCACCGTCGTCTAAGTGAAGAAGCTCCACTTAAACATTTCACCTTTCACTCTTAATCCATGACCTCTAGTCCTAGTCTCATCCAATCACAGTGGAAAAAGTCTGCTTACATTTACCTTAACTATACCCCTTATAATTTTATATACCTCTATCAAATCTCCCCTCAATGTTCTACAGAATAAAGTTTTAACCTTTTTGACCTTTCCCTATACTGTAACTCAGGTCCTCAAGTCCTGGCAACATCCTTGTAAATTTTCTCTGCAGTCTCTGAATCTTATTTACATCTTTCCAGCAGTTAGGTGACCAAAACTGCATTCAGTACTCCAAATTAGGCCTCACCAATTTCTTATACAGTTTAAGCATAACATACCAAATCCTGTACTCAATACTTTGATTTATGATGCCAATGTACCAAAAACTTTCTTTACGACCCGTGGTACCACTTTCAAGAAATTATCGATTTATATTCCCAGATCCAGATTATCAGTGCCATGTAAGTCCTGCCCTGCTTGGCAACACCTCACACTTTTCTGCATTAAATTCTATCTGCCGTTTTTCAGCCCATTTTTTCAACTGGTCCAGATCCCACTGCAAACTTTGATCACCTTCCTCACTGTCTACTACAACCCCAATCTTGGTATCAGCCACTATTTTACTGATCCAGTTTACCACATTATCATCCATATCAATGATATAGATTGCAAACAACAACAGACCCAGCACCAATCCCTGGGGCACGCCATAAGTCACAGGCTTCCATTCAGAGAGGCAACCACATACAATCATTCTCTACCTTCTTCCACAGAGTCAATACCTAATCCAATTTACTACCTTATCTTGAATGCTAAGCGACTGAACTCCTTGACAAACCTCCCATGAAACACCATGTCAGAGGCCTTGCTAAAGTCTATTTGGACAACACCTACTGCCATGCCTTCATCATTTTTCTGGTAATTTCCTTGAAAAACTATAAGATTGCTTAGGCATGACTTACTACATACAAAGCCATGTTGATTATTTCTAATCAGTTCCTGTCTTTCTGAATACTTATGTATCCTGTCCCTCAGTATACCTTCCAATAACTTTCTCACTACCAACTTCAGACTCACTGGCATATAAATTCCTGGCTTATTCTTAGAGTCTTTCTTTAACAACAGAACACCATTAGATATCCTCCAATCTTCCAGCACATCACCGGTGGCTAAGGATGTTTTAATATCTCTACTAGGGCTCCTGCAATTCCTGCGCCAGTCTCCCACAGGGCCCAAGGGAACACCTTGTCAGGCTCACTGTAATTGTCTCAAGACAGCAGATATCTGTTCCTCTATACTCTGTTTAGAGAGCATTGCCTTTCATCTGTAGACAGAGTCTGTCTCCTGAGCAAATACAGATGTAAAAAATTCATTTCGGACCTCACTCATCTCTTTCAGCTCCACACTTAGATCCAGAGGACCAAATTTGTCCCTTGCTTTTCTTTTGGTCTTAATATATCTATAGAAAGCCTTTGGATTTCCATTGACCTTTTCTGCTAGGTCGTGTCTTCATGTCTTCTTTTCGCCCTTCTGATTTCCTTCTTTTACGTTCTCTTGCATTTCTTATACTCCTTAAGTAACTCATTTGGTTCCACCTGCCTATACTTGCTACGTACCTCCATTTGTTTTCCTTAACCAGCACCTCAACATCTCTCAAAAACTAAGGTTCCCTAAATCCGTTGTTTTTGCCTTTTAGTCAGACAGCAACAATTCTGTACTCTCAAGATTTCACTCCCACTTACCAAGAACACCTTTTCCAAAAAACAACCTGTCCTAATCAATACTTACCAGATCATTTCTAATACCATCAAAATTGGCCTTTCTCCAACTTAGAATCTCAATCCGAGGACCAGATCTACCAGACCTATCCTGCCCTGTCACATTTCCTAACAGCAGGTCAAGTATCACACACACTCTCATTGGGACTGTTAGGTTGTGTATACTATAATCCCATTAACAAGCTCATAGCTTTCTTATTCCTCAGCTTCCCCATAAAGCCTCAATAGACAAGCTCGCCAGTCTGTCCTGACTGAGCACTGCCTTGATATTTCCCTTGACTAGAAATACTATCCCTCTCCCTTTAATCCCCCTTGCTCTACCACATTTAAAGTGGAACCCCACACCAAGGAGTTTCGAGTCCTGGCCGTCTTACAACCAAGTCTCACTAATAACTACAATATCATAATTTCACATGTTGATTCATGCCCCAAGCTCATCTGGCTTTCCTACAATACTCCTTGCATTGAAACGTACGCAGCTCAGAGTATTAGTCCCACCATGCTCAACCTTTCAATTCCTGACTCTGTACGTAGGCCCAATAAGATCTTTCTCCACAACCTCTCCACTATCTCTTGTGATGTTCTGGTTCCCATCTGCTTGTAACTCTAGTTTAAACCTCCTCCATTGCACCCCACCCCAGTGCAGCACCAGTAAACCTTACCACTAAATTTGCTGAGAATTGCTTTGGTTTCTTTTTGGAGACATGTAGGCCCCCCCATCTCTGTGTATGGTCCCTGGTCGACTCATTCATCCCTGCCTAGTGGATCCCTTTTTTCACCCTACAGAGGCAACCTTTCTCCCAGCTGAGAGCAATGAACACATTTGATAATGATGTTCCTTCATGGCTTGGGAACAACTACTCATTTGCCTCTGAAAACTAAGCCATTGTGAATTCCCTGTTCATGTCTCACCTGGAACTGACTCAACTGCATCCAGTCAGAATCATTCACAACAGGTGCCGCATTGTAGCATTTTGTCTGGGTGCCACTTCAATGTCCCACATAAATGGCTGTGAAATTGGAATATGTCTCACCATGTTGATTGTCTCTGGCTAGTATCCTCAGTACAACAGCCTGCCAGAGAAAGGCTCCACTAAATGTGCTGGCTACATACAAAGCTTTAGTTGGACAACATTGAGGTTCACTGTACTTTTGGGAAACTGCATATTTACAAACTTTCAGCAACTCTTTGGACTCTATGGAGAGGTTTAAAAGCTGTAATCTGAAATGGCCTGTGAGTGCTGGGAACTTGTAAAGCGCTCTCAAATGTTGTTTGGTGAAACTTCTCCAGCACAAATGATCACAAGACCCTGCAGCAGATAGTAAGGTCAGCTGAGAAGATCATTGGGGTCTTTCTTCCCGTCATTACATTTACACTACATACTGCATCTGCAAAGCAAACAGCAGTACACCCCTCATACAAACTCTTCTCCCCTCCTGCCGTCTGGAAAAAGGCACTGAAGCATTCGGGCTCTCACGACCAGACTATGTAACAGTTTCTTCCCCCAAGCCATCAGACTCCTCAATACCCAGAGTCTGGACTGACACCAACTTACTGCCCACTACTGTGCCTATTGTCTTGTTTATTATTTATTGTAATGTCTGCACTGTTTTGTGCACTTTATGCAGTCCTGAGTAGGTCTGTAGCCTAGTGTCGTTTTTTGTGTTGTTTTTAGGTAGTTCAATGTAGTTTTTGTATTGTTTCATGTAGCACTATGGTCCTGAAAAACATTGTCTCATTTTTACTGTGTATTGTACCAGCAGTTATGGTCGAAATGACAATAAGAAGTGACTTGACTTGCAAGTAATTCCTCAGTTTGTAGATGCGGGTGTCCTCACTGGCAGGAATCAGCTTATGAAAGCTCTTAGCAGACGTTCCCATGATGCTCAGGGTATCACATGGCTCACTCAGGAACAGGAATTTACTCAAATTGTTGGTAGACCCCAGAAAGAGTTTTTACTCATGTAGCATCCATCAGACTTGGTAAATACTTTATTACTTTGACCTTTGCTGTGAAAACCCCTTTTACCAGGCATCTCTAGAGATGTGGCTTGTTGGGTCCTCACTAGCAGTGGACTCAGCAGTGAGAAAACCACCTTCCTCAAACTTCCTACATCTAGGGTTGGTATGACTTGCTAACGTGGTATAACGGGAAGTTAGGATGTCTCAACCACCCAAATCCTGATCTGTGCAAATACTGTGTAAACACTGTCCCCTTGCTGTCCGCAAGAAATAACAGGTCAAATACTACATATAATAATAAAGTAAGTATATTTACAAATTTCAGCTTTATCAAACAGTTAGTAGGAAAAAGAAAATTTTAAAAAATTAGAAAAGGGCTCATTAGTTAACCTAGTCCAATTGTGCATACATGTTGGAGCTCATCTTGAAGTTGTCTTTAACTCACTCATTGGACCTACAGTCTGTATGAAAGCACATACCACCTTCTAAACGTCACTTCAAATTCATCTCAAACAAATGAACTCCTCCATGAGTGTGTTGACCCTTCCTCCTTGAAGCCATTCATCTGCACAAAGCAGCTTGAGCAACAGGGATTGCATCCTCAGTCACCTTCCCTCCTGTCTTCTCTCAGCTCCAGCCAAAAAAGGCTGTGACCCACACTAGCGTCCATCACAAAAACCTCCTTGCTCTGCATTCCCTAGAACCTTCTTCCAATTTCACCATCCTGATTGACTGACACAACATTCCTAAATTGAGCTAAAGAGAAGGGGCTATTCAAATCCAAACATGCTAAAAATAGAACAGAATGTTCTTACAGAACTGCTAAAATTAAATACCTACAGCACGGCAGTAAAAATCTTAACCAGGATGTTACAGCTGGTTCTGGCCTCAGACAATCGCTCATGATCAGGTGACCCACAAAAGGACAAAAATACAACTGCAGATGCTGTGAATCAAAGAATACGTACACAACGCTGGAAGAACTCAGCAGGTCAGGCAGCATCTGTGAGAAAAGAGTAGCCAATGTTTCATCAGGAATGAAGGGTCTCAGCCTGAAGCTTTGACTACTCTTTTCTCACTGATGCTGCCTGATCCATAAAAGGAGATCTGCTTCACTTTGAGCTTCTATTTTTGTGCTTCACTTCAATTGTTTCTGTCTGCATCTGTATATCAAGACCGTGTGCTTCAAAGAATGGTCTAATAATGCCTCTGCTGTCATTCCCCTTCTCCAAAGACCAATATGCCATCTGCTCTAATCTTTACCCAAGATCTTTCACTGGTTTTACATAGTGATCTCTTTACCATCTGGGAACCCATTCCCATGCAAGTTCCTTTGCTCATTTCCCTCAATCTGGTTTCCTAAACAGAGAAGATGAATGGTATTAAGTGAGTTTTTCCATGAGGATTAATCTGGAGGTTTGATCTCTTTTGGAGGGGGTGGGTGAAATTTATTGCAAAATTCCTCCATACAGTGATTTACACTGCTGCTTGTCATTGTGCCGACCACCTCTAAAGGCCATTCCTCCAGGAACTGGGAATGCTGTATTTCCTACACCAGGACATCCTCAACGGGTGTAGGAAATTGTGTGCTGGTTTTTAGCTATCCTTGAGATGCTGCCTAGACACTGATGGTCAGTAATGTGGTCCCAGCAAAAACTCTGCCAATCCTGCCATAGTATACTCTTATGGAGTTAAATCACCTTCATGTGGTTTCAGTCTTAGAGAAAAGTACAGTTCAGAAACACCCTTCAGCCCATCTAGTCCATGTCAAACCATCAAACTACCTACTCTCATCAACTTGCACAGGGACTTTCACCCTCCATATCCCTGCCATTTATATAGCTCACATGCATCTCCAGCACTGGCAGCCCATTCCATTCTCTCCCAATCCTCTAAGTGAATAAGTTTCATTTCATATTCCCATTAAACTTTTCACCTTTAACACATGAATTTTAGTTGTAGTCCCACTCAATCTCAAGGTAAATGCAAGCAAACTTTTTCCACTACCTGTACGCTCATAATTTTGTATACCTCTATCAAATCTGCCCACAATTTTCTACGTTCCAAGAAATAAAATTCTAACCTATTCAATCTTTCCTTGCAACTCGTGTCCTCCAGTCCCAAAAACATCCTTGTAAATTTTCTCTGTACTCTTTTAACCTTACTTACATCTTTCCTGCAGTTAGGTGACTAAAACTGCACCCAATACTCCAAATTAGGCCTCACCAATGTATTATACAACTTCAACATCCCATCTCCTGTATTCAGTACTTTGATTTATGAAGGCCAATGTGCCAAAGACTTTATGACCCCATCTACCCAATTATATTTGTCTAAATTCACATTTATTTCAGTGGGGGGGGGGTCCCATTTTATTGTTAGCGTGAAACACAACTCTTATATAAAGGTTAAATCCTATTTCTGTTCTACAGTGTTCAAGTGATGGAGGTTGGGTGTAAAACGTGCCAGCATTGTGTCTTTGATTTACCTACATTTACCAAGCTCATCATGAAATTTGTGTTACTTTCAAATTATTTTACTTTCTACGATCTGTTAACTACCTATTAGCATACTACAGGACTAGTACCTGCACAAGTTAGCTGAACCTACTTGAAGACTGTTCAGTGGGAAGTATTCTAGATATCACTGCAGCTTGCTCCAGTGGCCGACAGGAACTTAGTGCGAAAAAGAGTGCCCAGATTTTTTTTAAAGGAGAGGAGGTTGTCTTCTGCTTACTTCTAGTCCGGTTCTCTCAGGGTCAAGATGACTTACTTCTAGCCCAGTTTAAAGAGCCTGATGAGTCCTTTATGGGATTTGCAGACTTTGCCACAGGTAGGATAGGATTTTTTTTTTTCGGGTGGGGGGGTGTGAACAGGTTAATACATAGTCCTGCTGCAGCCTGTACTTGGCCTTCAGACCATTCTACTAGAGAAAGATAATGTGCCAAAAACCTTCCTGGAGTCTTCTTGGGTATATGAATCCCATGGGCAAGTCCAACTACAATATTCCACAAGTTCTGCTTAGCAGATCAGGGGACCAAAAAAAAGGTTTATTTCTAAGGGGAAAAAAAATCAGGACCTCTTTTTCTCCACCCCCACCCCCCCCCCTTTTAATTTTCTTCTCTATCTAATTGGGTAAGTTTATCTCCTGCACATTTTCTTATCTGTCCTTGCATCATTAATGTAAATCCTTCATTCTGTTCGAGATACATCTCTGCTTGCAATATTAACTCGTCAATGGCTCCCTTCACTGTAAAAGCTGTTCTCATTTTTAGTAACTTGCTAGAGAAAATAAGCCTCAAAATATGCCTAATCTACCACGGATGTTGCTGAAGCATTGCCACAGCAAATTACAGCTTTAAATTGGAAGAAATAATGGAGTGGACAAACATTACTACAAGGTTTCTGTACTGGCAGACCACTTCGTACTTCTAGTTCCACACGGAGATAAAACCACTGCACGGGTTCACACACAAAATCACAAACATAATTTCAACTGTGGTCTTTGTTTGTTATGATGGGGTCAGCCAGTTCCTTATTTCATTTGCTAAAGCTTTTGCAGGCATCGCCCCATACCCATTTTGCATTTCTTCAACAAGACGACAATCAATATTTACTCTAGCTAAAAATGAGCTCTCATTTGCCTGTCATTCTACCTTCATTCCAACTGAATAATATTCAGTTATATTTCTATACCTAGATTCACAGAAACATTCAAAAGCCAGAAGCAGAACAGTTAAGAAATTTCTTAGCAAGTCCATCTTATTTGGTCATGTCATAGACAGGAAAGAATCCAGCACTGGAAAACAAACTAGCTAGCTACTGGAAAACACATCTGCTCATGTTATTTAACTTCCTCAATTTATGGACTCCTTGAATGTAAGAAAAATTTTCAATGCACTTTTGTCATACTGGTGAATGAAATTCCCTTTTGTTTATATTTTGTTCAGAATTTGATGAAGTTATCATTATCACTGCTGTAAGAGATTGTTAAGGTGGTATTTCTATTTAACCCTTGCATAAATTTTTAGTAAGGAAAATTCTCAGTGTTAAATGGAATTTTACCAAATCCTGGCTTATTTATCATCTTTTAAGTGAAAATTTCAAGTCCTCAAGGACAACCCCAGAAATAGCTGTAAAAGAGGTAAATCAGTGATAGCACTTGATCAATTCAATTATATATTATACATGCTTTTCAATCTTAAAAATTCTTTGACATTATTTCATTGTTTAGAAAACACTCAATTTCAGCATCTTATCAGGTTTGGTTTAATTCAAATCTTTGTTGAATTTTTAGCAGTAGTTCCTCATCTTTTCTCATAAAACAGAAAAGAGCACCAAGTAGAGCAAACTGTAATATAAGATTTAATATAACTTGCTTATTTTCAATTCTGTTTGTCCAGCAGTGAGCCCTAATGCCAAGCCTGCATTTTTAAAAGTATGACCCAATAACCAGCTGTATTACTTTTAGTGGTTTGCATAGTAGTTCTTACAGCTGCCATTGTCAATCTAACTTTATTGCATGCTGTGATAAGTTGCCTTCCTTAAGATCCCCAATATGACACACCACACTTGTATATTGAAATTTGCAATCAAATATCAATTGTGAACGCTTCTGAATCTTATAGGTTTTTACCTGTACTCCAAATTGCTATCACCTGCAAATTGTGGATTTGTACAATATTCCCAGTACTTATCCTTGAAAAACGCCACAAAACATTTTCAGTGTCCTTTACTAAATAGAACAGCAATATACAATATCAATGCACTTCCATTTAGAAGTGGCTTCCTCCCACAGAATAGAACTGACACAATGTTATATGGAGAGCAGACATAAATCTCTGTAATTTAGAGAGCATGCATATGGAGCAGATATTCAATATTCCTATACAGAACAACCTATGCCCTCAATCTTTATTTCCCTTATTGAATCACAGACAAATACTCCAGGTCTTTTGTGTTCTATCAAAATATGTTGCATAGATAACTGTGTAACTGCAGAAAAATATTGGAATTATTCAGTTTAGAAGTCACCCTTAAAAACACAAGGTAAATTATGCTTGTAAGTGTCATTTTTCCAAGAATGAAGTGTACTTGAGATCACAACCTAGCTGTAAAATATGTTCCAATGTGAAAGAAAATACATTTTTAAATTGGTTCAGTCTAATTTCCTAAACGCCACTAAAAAGGGGACTAGTATTTGTCAGTAAACAATTCACTTTCATTTTTACTGTCTACACAAGGGAAGACAGTCATTGCAGATTTGTAATTATGATTTTTAATCTGGTATCAATGGACTTCAGTCATACATTCTATAACCAGTCCCCCATACTCACACTGACCATTTAGTACCCATCAATAATAATCAATTTTCTAGCATGAGAGCTGCAACCTCCTCTGCCTTGGCAAATAAGTGCTCGTCTTGTTACTTCATAACATAACCTTCTCAGGCATTGGGTATCAGATCACAATTATACTCTGGATGAAAAAAAATACTCAGATCCCCTCTAAACCTCTCCTCCCCATCTGGTTTTGTATGTCTCTCTTTTGGGGATAAAGTTCCTCACTGTCCATCATACCAAGCCTCTCAGAATGTTGCAACTTCCCACCAAGCTCTCCCAGTCTCCAATGGAAATGAAACCCAACCTATCCAATCCCTGGGCATTAATCCAGAGAAGAAATTTAGAATATGGACACTTCTGGCTCCAATTGTCCTATGACCCAACTAAACTAGGAAAATATTAAGGGCCAATTAACTCACAACTAGCCTATCTTTAAGATACGAGAGAAGACCTGAGCATTTGGGGGGCACAGGGAGGACATGTGAACTCCAAAAAGACAACTACCATGCCACTAACCTTTCTCTAATCATTGGAAAATGGACTTTATTTCAAACCTTGCTAAACAGTTTACATAGACCTCAAAAAGATTGGTCAAGTTTTTTTTATATAAATGCAGCCATAACATTAAAACTGGATTTATTTTCTTTGCTGCATCAATATGAATACAATATTTCAAAAATGTGGTTTAGTGAATGATTCCCTTTCATAATAGATCATTTTGATACCTACTGTACCCAACCAAGTGATTCACTTCAAAATGATTATAAAGAATAAAAACTTGCATTTCACAGCATAGGTTTGGTTTTAAAACCAAGAAAGTACTTCTGAAATAAAGTCACCTAGTTACAGGAAACACAGCTGCAGTTTATTCCCAGAAAATTCCCAAAACAGCAGAGTAATAATGATTTTACATGATAGCAAGGTTATCTGTTGTGCGGGGCATCAGTGCTAACTCCACTGCTCTCTTTCAAAACAGTGTTGTATGACCTTGCACATCCATCTGAAGAGAACAAATGTGTCCTCAGATGATGCTCATTTAAAAAAAATAATCAGCATCTTTTACAGTACAGGACTCACCAGTACTGCATAAAGCACCTGCATAATTTTCTCTCCCCAAGATTCTGAAGTTAGATTTAATGCACAACCTTCTGTCTTTTTAATGCACGAACAGTATCTTCAATATCTTTAAGAATTCAAGATTAACAGCATATGCTAAAATCCATTAAAGTGCAAATCTGGCATTTTATAAAGAAAATATTTTAAAAATTAGTAACTGTAGTCCAATGTTTAATGGAAATTAAACAATTGATATCCATTTATGGGTTAAGATTCTACCAAACTAAATGTTAATTACATGAATAAAGTTGTAACAGACTTCAACTAAACACTATACAAACCTTTCACTTCAAAACGTTCAAATATCAAATTATAGTTTTTTTTTTATATATCTGGCAAAGTAAAATTGAATCCATTTTCATCTTACAATGCAACAAAGTGCAGTTAACGAGCTTTAACATATTACTTTGGGTTGAAAAACTGGATTAAAAGGCAAGAAGTCAGTTACATTGAGCAGTGTGCTACTTTACACAGAAATGGTTGAAAATTATTAAGTTACAAGGACAAAATGCACCAATGAACATGCTGTATTTCGTTATTCAAGTAGAAAAGGCCTACAATTATAAAGGCTTTCAAAACCAAACCAAAAATAAGGCATATGTAATGTTTTAGATCTTGAATGAACAGTAAATATTTATAAATGCCAGTGAAATGTGTAACATTCAAAAGAAATCCATGCACGGCACATTAACATAAAGAGGTCTTCTGTACAGTATTCAAAAATTAAGAATTGAATATGAGACCCAACGTAGGATTCTGCAGAAGAAACTGTCCAAATTCTGGGCACTCAAGCTTCAGTTTTGATGTTATTTGGTACAGATGTGCCCCAGTAAAAGAAATAAAAACATGATTGTGAGGCAATTCACTGATAAAGGCAGAAGGGATCTTCTCTACTGCTGATAACTTAATTTCTTGTTTAAGTGAAGATGAAATATACATAAAGCCTCTATAGACTGCAGTGTCTGCATTAGTATAAATTGCACTTGGCAATTCATCACAACAAAGGGAAACTGTTTCCACAATCCTACAAGTACCCAACTCTGATGCAGATCCCTCCTGTCACCAGTAAAATGAACGCGATAAAAAGTTTGCTGCTGTACTGAACCAACCACTACCAACTTCTTGTTTACTCCCCACACGGGAAACAGCATTATCACTATCCTTTGCTGGACTCTCATCCTCAGGTAAGTAGTCAGGTAAATCTGTGTTTTCCTCCACTTCAACAGGGGTACCATGGAATGGAACCAGCATCTATAAAATATAAAAGATCAAAAATGTCAAAACCACTGGCAAACAGCATATTTATACGCTAATGCAAATAGATTTCAGAGCAAACTTGGCATTAACTAATAACAAGCTCAATATAGTGCCATTAATGCTGTAATAAGACAAAATATTAATTTCAGTTTTTCTCCCCCTTTTCAAAGTAAATTAGTACAAGGTTTGTTAAATATGACATTGTTTTGATGAAAAACAAACTAGCATAGTGCAGAGTACAACTGTTTCTCAACCCCTTCCTGGCAACAAAGTGGTATCACAGAACTAGATGATCCAATCTAAAGATGCCTACAACCACTTCAGTCTTGTCTCCTGCCAATGCTTGTGGCCACTTTATTTCACAGCACCTCATGTGAGAAAACAGTATCTCCTTCATTACCAAAAAGACTCGGTAAAGGATGGACTTTTTACAGCAGTTTGTAAAATTCCACCTGCCCCAGAACAATCTGGTGCAATTCTACACTGCCATCATGGAGCACATCCTCAAATCAGCCGTTACTGTCTGGTTTGTGCAGCAGCTTTTCACAATACATGCAAACCAACAGAAAAAGTCATTGCTGTGGTCTGTCATCACTGCACTAGGCAATCCGTTTTACCAGGTAAGTATATGGATACTGGCCAAATGGGACTAGCTCAGGTGGGACATCTTGATCAGCATGGACAATGAACAATCTCGATCTTGTGCCAGATCAAACTGAATTTTAGACATAACAAAATGCTTTGGATAAAAATCAGAGAAGATTAATAGAATGTATTCAGGCAAGTTTCACACTTAATGAAAAATTAGTACATAGGTTCAGAGATATTACTGTACAGTATAGCAAAATGTAGGCAATGCCCCAACTGTAATTAACATCAATTATAAGAAACTGCTGGGTTGGTAGGAGGGGGTGGGAAAGATGGGCAAAGAAATAGATCAGATATCATGCAGGAGGTACATGACTCCTAGAAACTGATTTCATCTCCTGGATTAGGTAATCTTTCCGAAGCGTCACAGTGAATAGAACCTTGAAACTAGATGACATATCTGAAAGCACTATAAATAGTTTCAAGTCTCAAATTGCAGACTTTTATCTTACCTCCTCCCCAGTCTCATCTTTGATCACTTGTTGTGCTTTCAAAATTTTGGTTGCTGCAATAGCAGATGCCAATGCCTACAACAAAAGATAAACATTGGTTGTTCCAACAACATTATTTGCAAGTAGGCACTTAAAGGGACAAAATATTCTTCAACTTACCAGACAACATTGCCATATTTGACATTTTAAACTCGTTTCTAGAATAAACACACAAATAAAGCATCTCATATTGCATGCTTCAGCAATTTCTAGCCCTCTTAATTACAACATTATACTAGGTACATTGAGTAGTATAAAAAGTTATTAAACCAATTTATATCATTTTTATAAATCAACTAATCTCTGAAGTCATCCATCTCATTTAACAATCTTTAAAGTCCAAGAGTTGCAGAACCTTCCTTATTATAACTTAAATGACAGAGACTTCAAAAGTTCTGTTATGATCTCCAAGCCAAAACAAAGATTAAAAAAATGCTAACTAGAAATGCAAATGGAATAAATAATGCCACGTTCATCCTTTGTTTTTAATTTAGGTAGAAATAGGACATGCTAATTTTGCAAGAAAACATTGAATATGGCATCCTTTCCAAACTGACACACACCCTCAGCCCTGCCAGATAACAGTGTCTGAAAAGACTGAACTTTTTATTGTTCACAACAAAATCTTCATTAGATTCACTATTATGAGAAAAAAAGATAAGGAGCAAACTCATTATGCCTGTTCTGCCATTTGATAAGATCAAGATAGGGTCAACCTTAAGCTCCTGGCACACATTCCTGCTGATCACTATTCCTTGCCGTTTCTAGTCCAAAGATCATTCCATCTCCGGCCTTGAATATATTTACAGAAATAGCCTCCGTAACTCATGCAAAGAATTCCTCCTTGTCCCCATTTTAACTAAGAGTCCCTTCGTTGGGTAATTTTGCTCCCTTGGTGCATTCTCTCAACATCTATTTTATTAAATACCCTCAGATATTTTATTTATATTTTAAACTCCTGTCAACATAGGCCCAAGCTGCTTAAATCAATCCTTCTAAGACAATCGCTTCATTCAAGCAAGTAACCTGTTGAACCGTTATGAAGCTTCCTTCAATGTGACTATACTTCATCTTAAAGCCATGAACAGTAGCAGCCATTCCCCCATGCAATAAAGACATTCGTACTTAAGCCCAATACCTTCTGCATTATCTGTATTCTAACTTTGTATTTCATGTATGCAAACACCCAGATCTCTCTGGAGTAGCATTCATATTTTAGTACAACATAAGGTGTGGCCATTTAGTCAGTCAGGTAGATGTTGACTCTCAGCAAATCCTTTCCATACAACTTATTTTCTCTTGTATGCCCAACAGCTTCACCTGATTCTTCTACAATAGGGGTAATGTATCAGCCTGCAAGAATTTGGGATGTGGAGGAACTACGCATATGCATGTGTGGGGTGAAGGATCTACACCGTCACAGAGTAAAAACAGCACCCTAAGTCAAAACTGAACTCAAGTTGCTGGAGCTGAGCTGGAGATGCTCATGGAGTGAGTACTGTTTTGGATTTGCTCCATAACCTTTACTTTTTTTTTAACCTTTGATCACCCTTATTTAGCTTATTTTTACTTATACCGAAAGTTTCTTTGTTAATTTTTTTTTGAATTTACTGCCAAGAGTTTGTTGTGAACTTCTGATGATATGCAAACAGAAATGTCTCTCAGGTCTAAGGGACGGGACCCCGGACGAAATCAGAACGGTAACGGAAAGAAGCAGGCTCCACCACAACAAACTCAATTAACTTTTGAGGTGCTTATGGAGGTTTTGGATAAAAAATTTGCTGAACTACAACAATTTTTTAAAGAAGATAAAGGCTTTTCAAGAGTACATGGTTAAGACGGATTTAGTAATTAAAAAGCAACAAGCTCTTATTGCGTCTTTGCAAGAAGATGCTCGGAAGCGAGATTTGACTATTGAAAAACTGCAACAGGATTTAATTTCGACCATTAAGCTGATGGAAGCCCTTAAATCTAAGAGTGACGATTTTGAGAATCGGTCCAGAAGACAGAACTTACGTATACTTGGTCTTCCAGACGGCACTGAAAAAGATGACCCTTCGAAATATTTTGCTCAACTTTTAAAAGAAGCGTTTCCGATGATTTTCCCGAATAACCCCCCTTTATTGGATCGGGCACATAGAATTCGGCGTCGATCACCGAGTGTTACTGACAAACCTTCGGTGGTAATTGTCCGGTTCCATTATGTACATGACAAAGAACAACTTATACGAGCAGCTCGTCGGGCAGGAATGATTAAATTCAAAGAATTCTGCTTCCACATGGTCGAAGACTTTAGCCCTGACCTTTTAAAAAGAAGGCTTCTTTTTAAACCGTTGATGGCTGAATGTTATAGAGAAAAATCTGAAACCTGCGCTCCTATACCCTGCGAAGCTTAGAATTTCTCCGTCGAATGCTCCACGACAGGTTTTCCTTTCAACTTCAGAAGCGAGAAAATATCTGGAGGAGAACTTCCCTACTGCTACAGACACCAGTCTCTAATAAATGAACGATTCTGATCATGTAAGATGGTTCTCGATCTCTTAAACCAGAATTAAAATCTGGTTATTGGTGTAGGTTCATCCTATACTTTATACTTAAGTTAAAGTGTGTTTTCCATATTAATTGTTCTGCCTTATACACTTTAACCATTATACTACATACTTGTCCATTAACTTTGTCCCTTCGAAGGTATATTTTTAATTCTTTGAAGGTGAATTTTTCTTTGATTAAGATGGTGGTTTTTTGAAAAAGATTTTTGGTGGCGTTATTTTTTTTCTTTCTTTCGTCTTTTTCCTACAATGCATCGCTTATCATAGCTTAAATATTTTTTGTTTTGTCTGGGCTAGAGCCCAATTTATAATTTTTTTTTAGTGATTATATTTTTATTTTTTTTTTACAACTATACTTAGAAATATGGTTTTTATTATAGCGATTTTAATTTTTAAAGTTGGGGTGATTCTTTTATATATATCCTTTATATATGGAGTGTTCTTCAGCTGACATGGGGGTAGGATTAGTCTTACTTTTTCCCTTTTTAAGTCATATTTTGGCTTTTTCTCTTTCTCTTGGGGGGTGGGAGGATGGTCTGTTTTCTAATTCTATTTTTTTTTTTTACACACCAGTTTGTGTTAGTTTTTTTATTTGGGCTGTTTTTGAACTTCAAATATGTCTGTGTTGTCGTCACTTCCGGGTCTTCTCATTACTTTTGTTCCTCTTCCGGGTGCATGAGTTTATAAGTTGGTTAACCCTTTCTATACCAAAGGGTTGATTTTAGAATTATGGCTCAGACCATTAATTTTGTGTCTTGGAATACTAATGGTTTAAATCATCCAATTAAACGAAAGAAGATTTTCAAAGTATTCCAAAGACTTAATGCTCATATCATTTTTGTACAAGAAACTCATGTGAGGAAGGAAGACGAATTTCGTTTTTTTAGATTTTGGCGGGGTCAACAGTATCACGCAAATTCGAATGCTAAAGTAAAAGGAGTTTCAATTTTTATTGACTTCTCTATTCCATTTGTTCAACATGATATTTTTTCGGATCCGAATAGTAGATTTTTGTTAATTATGGGTTTACTTTGTAATAAAAAGGTTGCTTTGGTTAATGTTTATGCTCCAAATGTGGATTGTCCTGACTTTTTTAAGTCCTTATTTACCTCTTTACCCAATCTAAACGAATATAAGTTAATAATGGGTGGTGACTTTAATTGTTGTTTAAATCCTCTGTTGGATAAATCTTTATCTATTCAGACTTTACCTAATAAGTCGGCCACTTGTATTAACTCTTTTTTGACTGACAATGGAGTTTTTGATATTTGGAGATTCCGGCATCTTAAAGACAAAGAGTTTTCTTTTTTCTCACATGTTTATCACTCTTATTCGAGAATTGATTATTTTTTTGTAGACTCTTGTTTTATTCCATTGGTAATCGGTTGTAACTATGATATTATAGCCATCTCTGATCATGCTCCATTATTACTTTCTATGAAATTTACGGATACAGCTTCTAATGCCAGACAATGGCGATTTGACTCTACCTTGTTGCAAGTCTCTGACTTTATAAAATTTATGGAGGAGCAGATTGACTTCTTCTTTTCAACTAATTCTACAGATGATATCTCCTGCGGAACACTTTGGGGCACTTTTAAAGCGTATATACGTGGACAGATTATTTCTTATTCTGTTGGTTTGAGGAAACGTACTAAGATGGAAACTCTTTTATTGGTTGATAAAATTAAAGAGATTTATAAGAAATATTCGATTGCTCCTAGTAAGGAGCTTTACAAAGGGTTGAACTTCAAATGGAACATAGTTTATTACTTACATCCTCGATTGAAAATCAATTAATGAAAACTAAATCTGATTTTTATATACATAGTGATAAATCTGGTAAACTGTTAGCTAGTCAATTGAAGAATGCTTTGGTTAAACGTCAAATCACTAAGATTGGTCAGCAGAATGGGAATCTGACAGTTAATCATGATGAGATAAATAAGGCATTTCAAGACTTCTATACCTCCCTGTATCAATCTGAATTTCCTCAAGATCATAATACCATGTCTGATTTTCTTGGGAAATTAAATTTTCCAAGATTATCATCTGATGATCTTTTGATATTGGATACTCCTATTACAGATGTAGAAATTAAAGGGGCTATTTCCTCAATGAATTCTGGGAAAGCACCGGGTCCAGATGGTTATACAGTTGAATTTTTTAAATTTTTTTCCGCTACTCTTGCCCCTTGGTTAGGTAAGGTTTTTGAGGAAGCCATTAGATTGGGGTATTTGCCACAATCTTTTTATAGAGCTTCCATTTCTCTAATATTGAAGAAAGATAAAGATCCTACAAACTGTGCTTCCTATAGACCTATATCTTTATTGAATGTAGACTCCAAGATTTTTTCCAAGTTACTGGCATCTAGATTGGAGAAGGTATTACCCAAAATTATTTCAGATGATCAAACCGGTTTTATTAAACATCGTCATTCTTTTTTTAACATTAGGAGATTGTTGAATATTGTTTATACTCCCTCACATGACACTTCAGAATGCATGATTTCATTAGATGCGGAGAAAGCATTTGATAGAGTTGAATGGCCTTACTTATTTAATGTGAGAAGTTTAATTTTAGTCCGATATTTATATCATGGATTAAATTGATTTATCATACTCCAGTAGCCTCAGTGTTTACCAATAATCAAAGATCTCCCTTCTTTCGCCTATTTCGGGGCACTAGACAAGGATGTCCTCTTAATCCATTACTATTTAACATTGCCTTAGAACCTTTGGCAATTGCCATCAGACAATCACAGGATATTTTGGGTATTAATCGTGGGACAGATATTCATAAGTTATCTTTGTATGCAGATGATTTATTACTATTCATTTCTAACCAGGAGAAATCCATCCCAGCAGTTTTATCATTATTGGCTCAATTTAGTGAGTTTTCTGGGTATAAGTTAAATCTTAATAAAAGTGAATTGTTTCCTTTGAATAAACGGGACCCAATTTATGGAAATTTACCTTTTAAATTAGTTAATGATTCTTTTACTTATTTAGGGATCAAAATCACAAAAAACCATAAAGATTTATTTAGATTTAATTTTTTACCCTTAATTGATCAGATTAAAGGTTTGTTTACTAAGTGGTCACCTTTATCTTTATCCCTAATAGGTAGGATTAATGCTATTAAGATGGTTATTTTACCTAAGTTTTTATATATTTTTCAAGCGATACCAATTTTTATCCCGAAATCTTTTTTTACTAATGTTGACTCCAAAAATCCCAGGTTAGGTAAAATATATTTACAGAAGACAAAAAAGGAAGGCGGGTTAGCATTACCTAATTTCAGATTTTACTATTGGGCAGTTAATATTAGATATTTGTTATGTTGGTTGAAAGATGGGGGTGGATCTTTCGGCCCTTGTTGGGTGAGTTTAGAAACTAAATCTGTATCAGCTTATGCTCTGGGTTCTATTTTAGGGACTTCTCTCCCTTTTGCTCTTTCTAAGTTGCCGAAACAAATTGACAACCTGATAGTTAAACATACTTTGCGTATATGGTTTCAATTTCGGAGATTTTTTGGGTTGACTCAATTCGTTTTAAATAGTCCTGTTGTATCTAAATTGTTTTTTTCCACCCTTCCATTATAGATCAAGCTTATTCGGCTTGGAAAACTAAGGGATTACTAAGATTTTCTGATTTATTTTCAGACAATTGTTTCATGTCTTTTGAGCAATTATCCAACAAATATAACTTGCCTAGATTTCATTTTTTTAGATATTTACAGATTAGACATTTTTTAAGTTCTGTACTCCCTACGTTTCCAAATTTTGTGCCTTCAGATATTTTGGAGAGTTTATTTGAATTAGACCCTTTTCAAAAAGGGCTTATTTCAAAACTTTATAATATAATTATGAAGATTTGTTCAGAGCCTCTTTATAAGACTAAAAAGGATTGGGAGAGACAGCTTAGTCTTATTATTTCTAGTGAAAATTGGGACAGAATTCTTCAATTAGTTAATACATCATCGTTATGTGCCAAACATTCATTAATACAATTTAAGGTCGTACATAGGGCCCATATGTCCAAGGATAAATTAGCTCATTTTTACTCTCATATTAGTCCTATTTGTGATAGATGTCAATCTGAAATTGCGTCTTTAACTCATACGTTTTGGTCTTGTTCATTTTTGGAGAAATATTGGAAAGATATTTTTGATATTATTTCTGCGGTTTTGAATATTGATTTACAACCTCATCCTATTACCGCAATTTTAGGTTTACCAATGTTAGACTCACTGCATTTATCTTCTTCTGCCCGTCAAATGACTGCATTTCTAACTTTGATGGCTAGAAGATCTATATTGTTGAATTGGAAGGAAATTAATCCTCCCACTGTATTTAATTGGTTCTCTCAAACTATGTTATGTTTAAATTTAGAAAAAATTAGAAGTGGTACTTTTGAGACTTCTATTAAATTTGAAAAGTTATGGAGACCATTTATTCAACATTTTCATATGATGTAATATGACCCTGTGCCAAGTTCATTTGATTTCCCAGCTTTTAGCTTATGTATGTTGAGAGAACCGGAAGTGACGGCATTGATGAATACTTATTTTTGTGAGATATTATAAACAGCCCCCTTTTTTTTCTCTCTTTTTTTTGTTTCTTTTTTCTTCTATATTAGTTATTAGTTATTAGATTAGTAGATTAGCTAGTTTTGCATTATATATATTTTTTTTTTCTTTCTTTTTTCTGTTTTCTTTATACCATATATTATGAAATATTTAGATTTACCATGTTCATACATATATTTTATGGCTTATGTCTTGGTAAACTCATTTATATTGTACTATTATGTATGTCTTTTTTCATATGTAATGGAATTTGTATGTTGGTAATTTCTTTATCACTATATCATTTGTATTCTGTCCATATTACTAATAATAATAAAAAGATTTAGAAAGAAAAGTTGCTGGAGCTACCTGCTGAGCCATTGGGTGAAACTCCCCTCTATTTAAACAACATGTTTCATTCTTCTATTTGTGAAGAACGTCACAAACCCCATTTAATATCAATTATGAAATTTTTGCACCCAACGTGTAAGCATTCATCCAACTGCTTTTTTGTCGGCACATCCTCAAGTCATACTAATGTTTGCTCCCTTCTCAGAACTCTGATCTGATGTAGTAATTATTCATACAGCACCTAACAAATGTTTTGCATTCAAAATTCAGATGTATTCTATTTGTGTCAAACACCATTTCCATGACATAAAACCATGACAATTCTGCTTTAAAAATTCTTGATTTTCTCAACACGGTGGATTCAAAGCAGCCATTTATTTGGGAGAACTCTTAAAGAACAAAAACTATATTGAGAAAATAGCCAGGATTCCCTCCATTTATTTGAGACACTATGCCGCTTAATTAGTGCGGGAGACTGCTGCCAAATAGTTTCTAACTGGCATCAGTCACATGTACTTGCATGGATGTTAGACACTACATTAGTGGTCACCAACCCGTCGATCTTTTCAAGTCAAGTCACTTTTATTGTCATTTCGACCATAACTGCTGGTACAGTGCAAAGTAACAATGAGACATTTTTCAGGACCATGGTGTTACATGGCACAGTATAAAAAACTAGACTGAACTAAGTAATAAAAAAAACAACACAGAGAAAGCTTCACTAGACTACAGACCTACACAGGACTGCATAAAGTGCACAAAAAAAGTGCAGGCATTTACAATAAATAAACAGGACAGTAGGGCAAGGTGTCAGTCCAGGCTTCGGGTATTGAGGAGTCTGACAGTTTGGGGGAAGAAACTGTTACATAGTCTGGTTGTGAGATCCCGAATGCTTCGAAGCAGGGAGAAGAGATTGTGTAAGGGGTGCATGGGGTCTTTGAGACTTCCCCAGCAGATCCCGAAAAAAAATATAAAATAAATACACAAATACTGCTGAGAGATTGCTTCCGGGTTGCGGGGTTTTAGTTCTGTTCTTTCTGCCCAGTGCACATGCGTGTAGCTCCCCCACACTACAGTGTAATTCAACACATACAAACAAGCTGGATGAACTCAGCAGGTCGGGCAGCATCCGTTGAAATGAGTAGTCAACCTGCTGACTGTTGAGTTCATCCAGCTTGTTTGTACGTGTTGATTTGACCACAGCATCTGCAGTGTACTTTGTGTTTACACAGTGTAATTCAGTGGTTCCCAACCACCGGGCCACGGGGCAACAATGAGTCAGCTGCACCTTTCCTCATTCCGTCACGCCGACTGTTGAACTTGAACCCACACGAGGTCATCAGCTGCCTAAACGCAGTGGTAACCTCGCGCCAAGGATCACTGGTTGGCCTCGCGCGGCTGGCAGGGAATGTTGTTGCTACTGGCCTGGAGCGCGGACACATGGGCGCCGCCGCTAACCCTATTCACCACACCAAATGTTCGTGGGGAACCCAGTGCTAAAATATTCGCAGACGATCTAATTTGGGCTCAGGGTTTCGTAAGTATCAGAGCAGCTACCATGCTGCGATCTACTGAAACAAAGTTTTGTTGGCCAATAGATCCTACAAGAGGGGGCAGGCGGGTGCCCTGTCACACTCCTTGCTCGGTCGGTCGCTCTCTCCGGACTGCGACCGCCGCTGCCCCAGCACGGGGACCTCCGGCCCTGACATTGTCCTCTCACTCCACCGACGACCAGCCCCACCCGGCCAAGGCGGCTGGAGGCGGGCGGGCGGGAGGTTGCAGTTCGGGCCGGGAAGCTGTCTAATGAGGCAATGAAGCCCTCAAAACTGCTTCAGTACCCTGAGTCCAAGCACCCTGCACTTAAAGACAAACCCATTGAGTTTTTTTTCCAGCAGAAAAAACGTGAGCAAGCGGGACAGAAGCGAAGTGCCGAGAGCTGCAAAAACTAAATTGCAGAAAGACTAGACATAAGGGACCTGCTTCGAGTATCGCTATATTCCTGTCTTGATTAACACCCCCCGTCGACCGGTCCACAAGAATACTGTCAATATTAAACCGATCCATGGTTCAAAAAAAGGGTGGGTACCCCTGGTGTTTATACATTATTTCTCCTCCCAGGTTGCGGGGTTTTACTTCCGGTCTTTTCTGCCCCAGTGCGCATGCATGTAGCTAATCGATCTGGCGTCAATCTCACCTTTGACTATGGCCAAAGTAAGGGATCTTGGGCTTAAAAAGGTTGGTGACCACTACACTACATCACATCATGCTTAGAGCTATCAGTTTTTAAAAGAGCATCAGTTGTGTACCTTTGTTCAAAAGGTGATTTTTGTCACTGATAGTCTTTTAACTATTTCCAACTTCAGGTAATTGGGGCAGCTGCTTAATTGGGCCAAAACATACTGATCCCAATGAACCAGAATCCACTGTATTCCAATATTATTTCCTTAGTGATAGATCCCAGCATTGTTCTACAACAAATGTCAGGCTAATTGCATTGCTGTTTCCTGTTCATCTCCTGTTCTTGAATTGGAGCAACTTATCTATTATAGTTTGTGCACATTTATTGAACACAAGCAAACTTATCTACAACTACATCCCATTTTTGTATATTAATTATGGCTTAGAGATGTGTCTTCAATGCATATGCAACTACACAAGCATATTTGACATGGTCATGATCATAATTAACTGAAGATTATGCATTAAACTAGTACCCAAGGAAGAATCCAGTCTCAAATCACCAGAAGTGCAAAAGAAGCACGGGGTACAATTCCCTTAAATGTTGGGCCACCAAATCTAATTGGGAAGTCAATTCTCAACCAAATACCAATTCTTTTCAAAACTGACCTACCTCTGCTTTCAGATCAGATCGGATTCGTACAATACATCTTTTCACAGTCATCTGGAAAGTGAAACTAATAACACCTTTGATTTTCAACAATGCTTCTTCACAGATGTTTCTTCTTGACTAAAAGAACGGAACATAATTCAGTAACAGAAACTTCTTACAGTAAAATTATGAGGCAAAATGAAAGTAATTCTAAGCATCAGTACAAGTCTACTGTTTTGCTAACAGCTGATAAAACAGAACTAAGTTAACCTAATTAATTGTTTTACTAGGTCAATGTAATCATTTAAAAGTGATAAAGTAATAAGTTAATTAAGGAACTACTTATGAAGCAGAGAAAAGCACTTGTATGGCACCATATACTACCCAGAGATTCATTTTCTTGCAGGCAGTCACAGTAAATACATAGTATCAATGAGAAAACAGCAAAGGCAGACAAACACCAATGTGCAAAAGACAACAAACAGTGGAAACACAACAGAAAAAACATAATAATAATAATAATTAGTAGTAGTAGTAGTAATAAATATTGAGAACATGAGTTGTAGAGCCCTTGAAAATGAGTCCATTGGTTGTGAAATCAGTTCAGTGTTGAGGTGAGTGAAGTTATCCACACTGGTTCAGGAACCTGGTGGTTGAAAAATAATAACTGTTCCTGAAACTGACGGTGTGGAGTGAAAGGCTCCTGTACCTCATTCCTGATGGCAGCAGCAAGAAGACAGCATGACCTGGATGGTGGGGGTCCTCCATGATGGATGCTGCTCTCCTGCAACAACTCCTTGTAGATTTGCTCAATGGTGGAGACCTTTTCAGCTATGTATCCATTTCTAATAGTTATTACAGAATAGCCTTCTACCACCTTACTCACATGCTAACCTATTTTCTTTTTTAAAAGAAAGCACTTCCTTCATCTAACTTTGCTACATTCAAATCATCAGGTTAATTTCCACTGCTTAAAAGTCTGTTATCAGTTTTGATCACCCCTAGCAAATCTAATAAATTACTTGGCTATTTTCACTTGATTTTGCAAACATAAACTGTAAAACAAAAGGGGAACTCAGACAAAAAAAAACAAAGCAAAAGGAGTCTGAAGGACAAATGGATGAATTCTCAGATGTCTTCCCTTTTTCCAGAAACATAGCTACCACAATTAACAGTGTAACAGAGTACTACTTCTCACTTCCCCTCTCCTACTGGGGTGGGGGGGGGGGGGGAGTGGGGGAGTGTACTCATGGTCCTCATCTTCAACCCCACTAGTTTCAACATTCAAAAGATCACTCTTCACAACTTCTGCCAACCTCAATGAGATTCCACAACAGTTCATCACCCATCACCCCCTTCAGCATTTTGAAGTCTTTTCCAACACATGGTCCCATCTTCTAACTAATTCTCTTTTTACAGCATTTTAATGTAAGTGCAGGAGATGCAACATTTATCTATGCACCTCTTTTTCTCCCCCCATCATCCAAGGACTTCAACAATCTTTCAGGTGAGGCACCAAATATGGTGCTTCTAATGTGATCTTCTATACTGGAGAAACAAATAAATTGGGCAACTGTTTTGTAAAGGGCCTACATTCAGTTTGTAGACAAGATCCCGAGTTCCCTGTTGGTTGTCACTTGAATTCTCTATCCCACCCAGACTACACCTCCTTGTGCCTTTTGCACTTCTACAAGACCCAGCTTAAGTTTGAGAACAATGAACTTATCTTCCAACTGGGCAACCTGCAGACCTCCAGATTCAGTAACAATTTCTACAATTGCTGACAGCTCCTGGCTAAGATACTTTTTTGACATCTGCCAAAAAGTTCTAACTAAACTATAATTAAAAATTTAAAGATTGGATATAAGTTTTTACTGAAATATCTATCTGGGAAAACTAGATCATGGTACAGGGCTTTGACTTGAATTATCAACAATTCATTAACACAAGAGATCCTGCAAATGCTGGAAATTCAAAATATCACATACAAAATGCTGGAGAAACTCAGGCCAGGTGGCCCAAAATGTTGACTGTTTATTCCTTTCCATAGATGCCGCATGACCTGCTGAGTTCCTCCAGTATTTTGAATGTTACTGAACAATTAATTTACTCCTACTGATTCTGCTCCATATGTTGAATCCCCCCAGCAGACTGCTTTAGGAAAACCTTTTCCATGCTTGTCAAGGAGGCACATATAAAACACAACAGAGTCCTCTGTTCCAGAGCTACTCTTGGGCTCAGTGACAACTTCAGGGAAATAAGGTTCTGCACAGAAGATTAGTTAGGAAGGTTCAATCTTTAGATATTAATATTGAAGTAGTAAAATGGATTCAACAGTGGCAGGATGGGAAATGCCAGAGAGTAGTGGTGGATAACTATTTGTCAGGTTGGAGGCCGGTGACTAGTGGTGTGCCTCAGGGATCTGTACTGGGTCCAGTGTTGTTTGTCGTATACATTAATGATCTGGATAACGGGGTGGTAAATTGGATTAGTAAGTATGCAGATGATACTAAGGTAGGTGGTGTTGTGGATAATGAAGTAGGTTTTCAAAGTTTGCAGAGAGGTTTAGGCCAGTTAGAAGAGTGGGCTGAACGATGGCAGATGGAGTTTAATGCTGTTAAATGTGAGGTGCTACATTTTGGTAGGAATAATCTAAACAGGACATACATGGTAAATGGTAGGGCATTGAAGAATGCAGTACAACAGAGTGATCTAGGAATAATGATGCATAGTTCCCTGAAGGTGGAATAGTTCCCTGGAAGGTGGATAGGAAGGTGAAGAAAGCTTTTGGTATGTTGGCCTTTATAAATCAGAGCATTGAGTATAGGGATTGGGATGTAATGTTAAAATTGTACAAGGCATTGGTAAGGCCGAATTTGGAGTATTGTGTACAGTTCTGGTCACCAAATTATAGGAAAGATGTCAGCAAAATAGAGAGAGTACAGAGAAGATTTACTAGAATGGTACCTGGGTTTCAGCACCTAAGTTACAGGGAAAGATTGAACAAGTTAGGTCTTTATTCTTTGGAATGTAGAAGGTTGAGAGGGGACTTGATATTTAAAATTATGGGGGGGGATAGATACAGTTGACATGGATAGGCTTTTTCGATTGAGAGTAGGGGAGATTCAAACAAGAGGACATGAGTTGAGAGTTAGGGGGCAAAAGTTTAAGGGTAACACGAGGTGGAATTTCTTTACTCAGAGAGTGGTAGCTGTGGTAGAGGCAGGTTCGGTATTGTCATTTAAAGTAAAATTGGGTAGGGATATAGACAGGAAAGGATTGGAGGGTTATAGGCCGAGTGCCGGCCAGTGGGACTAGGTGAGAGTAAGCATTCGGCACGGACTAGAAGGGCCGAGATGGCCTGTTTCCTTGTTGTAATTGTTATATGGTTAGAAGAATGTAGCAACAATTAATTTAGCATCAGAAAGGGTAATCACAAATAGGCTTTCTACCTTTAGCCCAGACATCACTCCTTCAGAGTCATGCTTATATTATCCTATATTATCATGTAGAGCCAAGGATTGCCCTTTAGAAAACCACAGCTACCAAGTTTACTGGGAATGTGAGAGGTTGGGACAGGGGAAAGCCAGCTGAAACACAAAAGCTGACATCACTGATTAACTGGATTTCAGTACAGTCGGCCCTCCTTACCCGCGAATTCCACATGCGCAAATTCAACCAACTGCAAATCGCGAAAACCCGAAAGTGCTCCTCCAGCACTTGTTGTTTGAACATGTATAAACTATTTTTCTTGTCATTATTCTCTAAACAATGTAGTATAACAACTATTTTACATAGCATTTACATTGTATTAGGTATTATAAGTAATCTAGAGATGATTTAAAGTATACAGGAGGATGTGCGTGGGTTATCGTGGATTGGGATCGAAAAAAAAAATCAGAAGTTCTCTTACTAAGTAAGTGGGAACAGGTACATCCGGTATTATTTAGCTTCAGTTAGTCAAATGTTTGCCTTAGTATATAGTATATATTTTACCTTTCTATGCATATAAAACACTTAAGAACATATGTTTCAGTGCTGGGCTCAGGAACGGTATTTCCCAAGTATGAGCCAGTGACAGACCGCTTTCAAGTGCACTCTCCACCGTGCCGAGTTGACGTGGAGGATCAAAAACCCAAAACCCAATAATTAAACCACTGCATTGCTTAGTAATAATTGTAGCTTTCATCGGGGCAGAGCCTTTCTCACTTTATCCTTTAAAATTGTTCCAATCGTTGACCAACGTAGCTTAACGCTTTTCCAATGACCAATGGCATTTCACCCCTTTCCGATCACCATTATTTCCACTTTATTTTCAATTGTGATCATGATTATTTTAGTGAACAGAAACACTGCGGATTCAGGTTTTTGCCACCAGATCCTACTGTCCAGCAGACTGAGACAGGTTAAATAAGGTCTGGGGTTCCGCTGGGTCCTAAGATTCACCGTATTAAGACAGGCTGAATAAGGGACTTGAGCATCCACGAATTTTGGTATCTGCGAGGGGTCCTGGAACCAATCCCTCACGGATAAGGAGGGCCGACTGTAATTTTCTTTTACATGAACAAGCATACTAAACTCTTCACCATCATGGTTTTAGGGCTTACACGTTTTCCTGTTCATATCAATTATATTGAAATCAATGAATTAGTTACAACAAATCTATGACCTAATCATTGATCAGGACAAACTATGGAAGCAAACAATGGTTTCAAGTACATCTTCGGGAAACAGTGAATGAAGAGAACATGCACTTGTCAATGGAGTTGTTATAAAACCAACTTAAGTTTTAATTTGCTGTTCTCCTTGGAACAAAACCTGCATGACCACATCAGAAAATTGTGCTTCAAGGTCATGTTTGGGGGCAATGTCACACTATGTACAAATCTTCAACACAGACTAACAGACTGATGCAATTATCTCCAGAGAAATGCTCCCAATTCCACATAGAAATGGTAAATATATAGAAATTGGCTTTCTCAAGGAAGTTGCACATGTCATATTGCAGTCAAGAGGGGTTGGCCCATTAATAACCAACCACCTCATTGCTTATGTAAGCCAAGAAGACTTATGAAATTCAGCTGTAAAGAATGACATTTGATTGCTTCTTAACCCAGCTACAGAGCACTGATGATCCAAGAAAGTGAAAACAGAAATCATGGTACTGCTGTGACATAATAAATATACGATTATTATTTCATGTGATCTAAGATTCATCCTAGTCAAAAAGCACTGAGTACATTGATTAATTTAACGCCTACCTCAAATGTTTAGGGCTACACGTAAGCAAATCAACTACAGGAAGTCTTTCTTTAAATTCTCAGTAGATATTAAGCAGAATAAAGTGAGTGAGCTTTTGTAACGTGAAATCATCAGACTCCAAACTAAATCAATGATCTAAATCCAGTGGGACAAATTTAATAGAATTCTTAAATACACCTCAAAGATAATCAGAGTAGCAAGGATAAAACAACTGCAATACATACCAACCTGTTAGTGAGATTTTCCTTCAGGACTCAAAAAAAAGTCAAGAATGAGCAAGAAAACCAAACCATGCAAATATTTCTATCATCGTGTAAAAGGGCAAAATAATAAACATTCTGAATACACCTCATATGGAAAAGCAAAGTAAAACTTGAACAAGGCATATTTTTAAAGTTGCATATGCTATAGTAATGACTTTGACACAAATTGATACAGATGGCTCAGATAACCTTAAAATCTTTGGCAATCATAATCCAATCTTTATAAAGCTATTGCCATGAAAAAAAAGCACTTATGTTTTAGCCAAAAGATTACTGTTCCAATGGAAAACATGCATGCCATACGAAACATTTAGCCAAGGAAATACTACACTTAAATGACAAACTAGTTAGAGCACTGGTTTGAAATTCATGACCAGTTTAAAAGATGAATTTCAAAGGTGAACTAATAACTTGTGCTAATTAAAATTGATCTTACCGAATCATCCAATCCATCTATTTGTAAGGTTACTGTTTTTGCACGTTTGTTTGTACTTCCCAGAAAAAACTGAGGCTTGCGCCTGTGAGAATTATAATCATTTGTGTAATCAGATTCCTCATAGCTTGAAGACTGCAATATTTCATAGACTTCATTTGCTAAATTCTTAGTTTCACCAGGCGTTGTCGTCCTATAAAAATATATTAAGGATTAGTATTTTTAAGCCATTAGCTTAAAAAAAAGCAGAACATTGAATACTATGAAAATATATTACATCTCTGAGGGAGAAAGTAAGTGTCTATGCTCAATTGCAAAGGCTATTAAACCTTCAAGGAAAGCATTTTCTCTGCAACGTAGTGGTTAGGGCAGGGGTCGGCAACCCGCGGCTCCGGAGCCACATGCCGCTCTTTCATCTCTGTGCTGCGGCTCCCCGTGGTTTGTTAGTTTTTGAAATGTAATTCGAAATTTGAAGATTATGGTGATCTTGTACAATCTAAGTAAAACGTTGTGGCGACCCCATTTCCTGGCACATCCGAACCAGCTCACACTTAGCCACCATTCCGGCTAAGGGAGATAGCCTACAGGGGTTTGTGAGTACGTGTCTTTTGGAGCATCCGCGCCCACGGGGGGCGGGTTGAGGGAAGCTTTAAAGCAAGGCTGTTTAGTTCGAATAAAGTTATCTTTGACTGCAGTGTCTTTATTTTAGCGCTGCGTGTAGCACACCACTACAACGTGTTTTTTTAATCGCTATTAATATACATCACCACTGCCAATGCCTGACACCCGCCAGTTCGCGGTTTCTTTTAATTCTTCGATCCAAGGTAGGCTAACTACGGAGTAACCTTCAACCCAACGTCTTTTTTTCGGAGTTCAAAATGTTTTTGTTGCATGCAGAAATGTAATTTCGTTTTCTCTGCAGGAGTTCATCAATTTCATAAATGCAACACATTATAGTTTGTTTATACATAGCATAAAGGCAAAAAAAAACCGTTGTATGCAGTGTTATTTCATTTTAAATGTCAAACGGGTTTTGTGGCTCCCAGTGTTTTCTTTTCTGTGGAAAATGGGTCCATATGGCTCTTTCAGTGGTAAACGTTGCCAACCCCTGGACTAGATGAACTAAGTTTTATGCCATTCACATATTTGGAATTAATTGAATTTACTTTAAAAGATGTCAGAAAATTCACATTACTGTTGCTTAACTTAGAATATTCTAATTATTTCTTTTTAATAGTTTAGAAAGTGCTTTAAAAAAAATTTCAGCTCTCAAACGTTATTTTAGTTATTTCATAAGCAACCCTCCCACCCCCAATTTTACAGCATTAAATCACACAAAGCCATGTGGAGATAAGGCGTGAGTTAATACTTGACAGCAAGCCAATAAATGGTATGTGGGCACTTGCCATATAGTTCAGCACTGAAAACAGATAACTCACCTCTACCAACAAATTGATTCAATATTGGTAATATTTTAATTGTAGAAAATTTATTTTAGTACATAAAATATTGCAGGTATCTCCTTTGAGAAAAAAAAAATCAGTATTAAACCAAACAAATGTTTTTGCTTCTTAAGAATTTAGAAATCAGGAGCATTCATACAGAAATCTTTTAAGAGAAAAACACTGAAAGTACAGTGAGAGTAAACTAAGACATACCTCATCTTTCAGTTATAAAAACAATTCAAAAACATAAACTTACTTTTGGATCACATTTTGTAAACTCAACATCATGCCTAATTCACTTCTCATTTTCTCTCTGTTGGATCGACATTCAGCCAGGTAACGCAGAGCCTACAGTACAGAGGAAAACAGATCAATAATTATAAACATTTGCATATGAAACATGCCCCCGTTTATACCCCCAAGCTGGTAAAACCATCACATTTTCCTATATCCAAGTGCATCAAGAAGCAGAGATATAATTCAAGGGTCTTACTATCTTCAGTTCACATAGCATTAAAAATTCTGGAAAACCATAGTAGGGTAACAGCACACAAAGACATACTTTGCTTTGTTAGTGGCTTCCAAAGTAGGTGATATCTCTCTCCCCGCAAAGCGAAGGGAGTTTCTAAGGAGGCAGTGGTCATTCAGTAGCAAGGGGGGCAGCTGAGAAATTACAGGGTTAATTTAAGAAATAGTTTAAATATTACAAGAATTTGAATCTCAGTCACTTACAATTGATTACAATGATCGCATAATCACCTCATCTCTTGATATCCCACTGGTCTCTTAAGACTTTGCTCGAAGTGCACTATAGTTGTTGAAGAACAATGTCATGCCTCTGTATTTGGCATCCTTGGAACGTGATAAGATGGTGGTGCACTAAATCACAGCAGCTTCTACGGGGTCAACCTGTTATAGTTTTTTTTAAATATACTTTTTATGATCACAAGAGCTTCTTATGGACATAAAGAACTTAAAAGTACAGCAGGTCTACCCTACAGTGAGTTGCTCATTGGTGGACAAATTGAAATTGGTGTGCATTGTGCTGCTGCCTGAACAGAGAGGAATCAGAGGAGTTGGTGTAAGAAGGTGGTGTGCAGTCTAACAGCAACTGATCATCTTGTGATTGCAATTCCCTGTTGCACATTATTAATGTGGAATGCTGCAAGTCCAATTCATGAATTTGTTAGTGGGCCGGATGGCAGGGTAGCTGCGTGGTCTCAGTCGTAATGAAGACTACATCCCAAGCCACAGTGTTGCCTGTTTACAGCTGAGGCAGAGTCTGCATGTCCCCCTAGGAACAGAGCGCTACGCTGTCCAAGCTGGAGTCAGGGCTGCCCCTCCCAATGTTTGCTCGTGGCTGTATCGAGTCACTGCATAAAAACTTTCAGAAACCAAAAACACTTCCAACCATGTTTGCTAGAACTTCACAACAAAATAGTGATGGTTTGCAACCTTCATACAACATTTCTTTGCTCATATCTAAATCAGAAAAGCCCCATAAAATTGGAGTACTGATTCTGAAAGCAGAGAGGGAGGTTCCAAGTGCTGTTTTGCACAAGTCATCAGACCAAATAATTAAAACAATTCCGCTTAGGGACATCTCTGTTCATAGACGAAATGTCTGAGAACGTGGAAGAGACATTTTACAACATACTTGGGACAGAAGAACTTGCTCTGCAGTTGAATGAATCAACTCCGCCAGGCCACAAATCCTTGATTTTTAATTATGTTTGTTTCATAAAAGATGAAACCACGGTTCAAGAGTTGCTCTTTGAAGGGGATTAGAAATAGGTATTGGGGGGGGGGGGGGGGGGGGGGAGGTCAATATTTTGGGATTTTTTTCACAAATTAAATAGCAGCACCTGATATATTAGGATGCCAAATGGGTTGACTAAACAATGAAAATAGAGTTGGGATGCACAAATCATGTTCAGATTGACAAACTTACTGAAGGGCTCCACTATTTACAATCTACATTACATTCAGTCTTTCAGTGAGTTTTGTAGCCAAATTTTCCTCAATATTAGTGAACCCCTCCCGACCACCATGGGGTGGAGGGAGGTGGACATTTGTATTCCTAATAAACTGTCTATATTACAATTTTCAGAGCACAAGAGACATCATCTGTGTGTATGCCAAAAAATGAGAGTGGAAATTGTTTTAAAATGACAATTTCTACCAGACCAAATTTGTAATTCCATATCTTATTTTTCAGGTAATGATTTGTCAGGTCCATAAGGGACCTGAATATCCTTAACCCAAATGACTGCATCATTTTAAATTCCGAGACTACAGAAAACTGCAGCACAGAGCAATTCAGGTGCCCCTGAACCCAAGACAAATTTACCATGCAGCAGAAAGTCAAACAGAGCAATGGCGAAGTGGATGGATTATAAAAGTAGAGAGCTTGCTACAGCTAATACAGGATATTGATGAGACCATACCTGAAGTACAGAACAGATTTTTTTTGTGTCCTTATTTTTGGAACCATTTCTGAGAAGGCCTATCAGGCTGATTTTCAGAACAAAAGGTGTGTTGTATGAGGAAAGATCGTACATCTTGTGCCTATGCACATTGGATTATGCATGTTTATTAAAATACAAGCTTTCAAGAGGAGTTGACAAGCTGTTAAAAATGTTTTACTTCATGAGGGTGATCAGAGAGAAACATCTGTGTATGGCGTTGCTCACTTGAGACATAAATGAGAATGAATTTTCTTCGCAGGTCCTTTGACCCATCGGGTGTGAACAACCAAAAAAGATGGCAAATCTTTGGAATTATATACTCTGGTGAGACAGAGACTGAATCATCACATACATTTATAGTAATTTTATGTCTTTGCACTGTCCTGCTACAGCAAAACAACAATAATGAACCAGAAAATAAACCTGATTCAGACATTCAAGGCAGAAAGAGAGTCTTCTGACTTCCCTAAGCAAAAAAATCTATGTGACCATAGCTCTACTTTTCTACTAAAGATGCAATGAACTACAATTCTATCAAACCTTATTTAGACAAAGACTAAGTTTTATATAGGAAATGTAACCAAGCCAAAAGACGTGTTTATCTTATATCCGGAACTATTTACTTTTCATTTAATGGTAAGTACTACAAGTGCTTGGTGTAGCAGGCAGTAAAAAAACAAAAGTTGGCTTTTCAAGTCATGGACTCTTCAGAAGCAAAAATTAATTGGCACTTCTCCATAAGAATGTGCACCTCAAAGAATTTTCACTCCTCTCTCCCCAATGGGACTTCTGGCATTCACTTTTCCTCCCTCCCCAGGCAATTCAAAGCCCTTGTCCCCACCATTAATGCACCATTGCTGCAGTTCGCATCAACTAAAAAAAAACACTGTAGTTAATTATCCTGTCGTCTACAGCACTGTAACATCACCAGGAAGCACCGAGTTCTAGCCCTTTGTCCACATGGGAACACCTGTAGGTTTTTCTTCAAGCTACACACCTTCTGATTTGGAAGTATGAGAAAAATTAACATAAACTACGGCTACTGGAAATCTAAAACAAAAACAAAATATGCTGAAAATATTCAGCTGTTTGGGTTGCGGAAAGAAAAACGCTTCATATCAGAAGCCCATTAAAACTGAAAAGGAGACAGAAAGAACTTGTAAAGTTACAGAAGTAAGGGGGAGAGGTTGAGCAGTTGAGGGGATGTCTCTAAAAGAGTAAAAGCGTGGAAATGTTGTTTACAGCTTAATCTGGTGTATCTATGAATGACAAAAATAAAAAGGTGTGGGAATTGTAGAATTCAGAGTAGGTGGACAAGCCCCATGACTGGACATATCCTCCACTCCCAGAGACACAAAAAAACCAAGCAAGCTAATATTACAGATGGATGATGGATACAGACCACACAACAAAAAGCAAGTTACTTTACATTACTGAATTTAACATCAAGTCCAGATGGTTACAATGTGACTGGCCGAAAAATAAAGCCTGCATTGTGTTTCAATGAGATGGTACAAGAGGCAGCAGACCAATAGATCACAGTGGGAACAAGATGATTTAGAACATCTAATGTACTATAACCCCTATCAGCAATCTTACAATGTGCTTATGGATTTAGAATTGTATCTATCTCCAAGAAAAATCATTTAAAATATTTTTGCTTGTTGATTTATATTCTAGAACTTGCTATATTTTATTCAATTAAATATTGTTATTTAAAACTTTTTTTCCCCCACATCTTCAGTGACTGGGATTTTGCATGACCCCATTTATTACAACTCTGATTTTTTTAAAACTTTTTTTAAAACTTTTTAAAACTCCTCTTACATCCCTGGCCAACTGAATGCTGCAATAATTTGACATGCATATGACAAATGAAGCAAAGATGAATTAAGTGACACCCATTCTTGAAACCTTCCTAAGTTAAACATTTTTGCAGTTTATTATACTGTGAAGAAAAAAAAGACAAGCATAAAATACTCTGCAGAACTAGGAAGCTGATATGTTTAGAGTACATTGGTAAAAGTATACATAGAAAAGTAAGTCTCCCACTGCTTCAGTGATAATTTCAAATTACATATAATGTTGTCTTTCCTCATTTAAGTGAGCACAGAAGTTACTAGATAGCATCAGGATCAGTTCTCATAGGCAATCACCTTTTTACCTTGGTTAAGAGGATATTTCCCTCCTAACCCTTTACATTAACGTGTGCAAGTAGAAAGCATACAAGTAACCATAATAATGACACTCACCATTATCTCCACCATTTTATGTGTTCAATTATTTTGCAATGAATTTAAACTTTTTCTTGTAGAATAACCCCAAAACTGTTTAAAGCTGTACAATATCAAGAGATTTAATAGGATCTATTCAATTAAAACTGTAAATATGGTGTCAACAGTTGAAATTATGAGTCTAAAGCTTCCTGGTAAAATGATAAAAGCATGAATGAAAGGCAAAAGCAAGATATTTCATAATCATTAAAATGCAGGGAAACTTAACTGGTTTTTGTTATGCCTAATAATCAGACTGTAAATGCACTGAATGTTTTAAATTATTAAAGACCGACTCTAATCTTTCAACTCTCCTTGTAAGAATCACTTGATATAAAGAATTAAGAAAACATAGAAACCTACCGACTGTTGAAAGGTTGAATTAGAAACCTACCAAATGTTGAAATGTAGAATTAAAAAACCTACCAAGCGTCAAAAGGACTAGTAAGGTAGATGTGGAAAGAATGTTTCCTACAGCGGGGGTATCCAGAACTAGAGGGCACAGCTTCAAAACTGAGGGGGTGATCCTTTAGAATAGAGGTAAGGAGGAATTATTTTAGCCAAGGAGTAGCAAATCTGTGGAACGCTCTGCTACAGATTGCAGTGGAGGCGAGGCCAAGTCCAAGCATATATTTAGAGTGTAATTTGATAGTTTCCTGATCGCTCAGGGCATCAAAGGATTTGGCAAGAAGGCAAGTGTGTGGGGTTGAATGAGATCCAGGATCAGCCATGATGGAATGACAGAGCAGACTCCATGGGCTGAATGACCTGATTCTCCACCTATGTGTTAATCTTACGGTAAAAAGACAGACGCCTTTCATTTTTAAAGTACTAGAATATTAACTGATCAAGAAAATGCTGTGTAGTAAACAAAAGAAACAGGCCTATCATCGGTAGTGGTGATGTCATAATTAGGACAAAATTTATTAGCACTTAAAGAATAATTGACTTGTTCAAGTTAAGTAGTATGCATTTTTCCCCAATTGCACAAAACCATTTTGAGTTGGTGATATTTTGCATATGGGCTTTTAGAAGATAATTGAAAAGTCTGTCAGCAAAATTGGAGTCTACATGCCTGCTGATACTTAGACTTCCTTGCTTTTGTGTTGTTTGCCTAATTAAAAGCTTAACTATCCCAGTCTTATTTTTAAACCTTGCACCTTCAATTTATGGACTCTCCAAGATTACTGTGAAAAAAAGTTGTGAATAAGCCATCAAGCAACTGCAAAAGGAGGCGAGTTTAAGGTAGGTAGATTTGCCAGTGAATATTTTTGAACATGAACATTAATGAGATGGATTATTACTTACCAAAAGTGCAGAATAAACAACTTGTGGATTTGAGTGATCCAAGAATAGGATCAACCCAGGCAGACATCCCTGATCCTGCACAATCGCTCGCCTGTTCAAGGGGTCAGATGCTAAATCTTGCAGCTGGTTTACAACTGATAGCGCATCAGGCTCCCCACTCATTATGCCACCATCCACTATGCCATACGTACTGCACTGTAAAATGCATAGTAAAATTAAATATCCTTCAAGATTATGGATTCAATTAGACATTATTTAAATAATTTATTTAAACCCTCCCAAGACTAAATGCTCATAAGCCTTAATATAGGAAATATTGATTGCACATGGTACAGAGGTTTGTATACATTTTAAGTAATGCAATATTGGATGTAATGAAAACTTGTATTTTAACCAAATGTAGACACAATTATACACAACACAAAGGAACAAGATCACTACTGCTTATCTCGGCCCAAGGGTCTCGGCCCGAAGCGTCAACAGCACTTCTCCCTATAGATACTGCCTGATCTGCTACGTCCCACCAGCATTTTGTGTGTTGCTTGAATTTCCAGCATCTGCAGATTTCCTCGTGTTTGCCTCACTTCCATATCCTTCCTTTGCATAACTTTACTCCATTTCTAACTTCTTCCTACTCCAAAGGCATGTTATCAACTCTACCTTCCTGTAGAGACAAAATTCCTTCTTGCAGCCTAGGTCCTAAGCTCTCCAACTATTTCTCAAAACCTCACCAGCTCTCCTCAGACAACTCAAAACCTTGCTTTAATCAAGTTCTTGCCTATTTCTTCTGAGGCACGTTTAAATGATTTACTGCTTATTGTAACTTATTTTAAAGACCATCGATGTGCAATCCAGATGAAGTGTCAATTACAAACTAAAAATCGCATAAGATAGTTCCATTTACTTATTTGTTTGTTATTCACATCTTCAGTGGGATTCTCCGGGGAAAAAAATGGGTTTTGCGATTGGGGGGGGGGGGGGGGGGAAATCCACGTGATATTGCGCGAAAGAGTTTATTCAAGAGATACTCCAACGGTGATACTTTCCAGAGATTTCTTGCCCATTTTGTAATCATGTCATATTACAAACGATCCAGATAACAAAGGCATGTTTTTTTTTAAATACATCACAGATCAAAGTGTATACAGAATACGAAAATGTCTTAAATCTTTAACAATTATTGTACTAACTTCCAGAATAAACTGAATACCAGTTAACCCATTCACTTAACTAAATTAGAACTTAAAGCCTTAATAATAACATTTAGTGTGAGGAAGGCGCGAACCCATCCCAAGCATATCTCACGTTCAGCCCAAAGACCTCGGCCACAGCTGAGTCCCTGTTTAACCTCCAGCAACCATGGCCTCCACGTACCTTTAAAAACCAACACTTAAATCCTCGATTACGTTAAGACGTGTGGTAATTATTGATCGATTCGTCAGTGGTTGACAAAGTACAACCAGCCCAATCGACAGTGAGAAGATGAATGATATGAATTTAATAACAGCTCCAATCCCTTCCAACGAACGAACATCCACCGGCTCGGTCCGCCCTGCCCAGCGCCCTTCACTCAACCCGTTACAGGCGCCTCATTGGTTTATTGTCCCTCGAATAGTCATGAAAAGCAGCCAATTACGTATCATGTTACTGCCGTAGGTTATTCCTTTCTGTGAAATTAAATAACTTTTGTGTTTTATTAAATTATAAGGATTATAGTGATTTTAAATAACTGATTTTAAACATGGATTTTGAAAAAGGTACTGAATATATTTTGGCTGTAAGAAAGGCTGAAACGGTTGGGCTCACTGCGCGTGCGCTGATGTGCTGGTTCGCGCGGCTTTCAGAGTGGCGGCATGTTTGGATGTTATAGCCGGTTATCCGCGAAAGACAGTGGAGTTATTCATTCCTCTCTTCCAAAGTGAGTCCTATTACAGCACGACAGAATGCTTGCTAATGTTATAAGCAAATTGCTGGAGAGACTCAGCGGGTCAGGCAATATCTGCGGAGAGAGGTGGACAGTCCACGTTTCGGGTCTCGATCCTTCACCTGGGGTTGGGTGCTGTCTGCTGCCTAGCTCAGTACCCATTTCGGGACTCTTGGTCCCCGACCCCAGGACCCGGGCCCTCTTGAGGGTTTGCAAGAGGCTCTGATCTTCCTTAATTGGTTATCAAGTTAGCTTTAGTTCGGTGCTGACAGTCCAGAGAACTGGGTATTTTCGGGGTGATGGGGGTCCTCAATGATGGATGCTACGTTTTTGAGGTATAGCTTTTTAAGATGTCCTTGATGATAAGGAGTCTGGTATTCATAATGGAGCTGGCTGAGTTTCCAACCTTTGCCCCTTTTTTTTGATTCTGTGCAGTGGCCCCTCCATACCAGATGGTGATACAGTTAGAAAGCTCTCATGGTACCTTTGTAGCGATTTGGCTTTGGTGACATACCAAATCTCCTCAAACTCTTAATCATGGAGCTGTTGCAAAGCTTGCACATCTTTTTATATAGAAGTCTGTTCATTAACTGCAAGATTAAAGTCAGTAATTTTATTTTACTGATTATTTTGAAATTAATAGGCATATTTTATTAAGGCTAAAATGTGCAACATGCTCTTCTGAATTGGTAATGTCCAGAGATCTCAAGTGCCGAATGATAGTTCAAACAAGTGTTTATAATATACTTTTTGTTTATATCACACACTTAAAGGTATGTCCCATTGTCTATGATAGGACTTTCAATAGTTTTTGGTCGATCTGCACTTGTGCTGTTACTGTTTTTACACACATTTGTAACTAGTTCATCCTTAATTGACTTCTGTCAGTAAACCAGAACAGGGATAATTATGAATACTGCAGAATTTTAACAGGTACAAATGCATGAAGGTGAACCTAGTATTCAGAAATCATGAAATATTTTTGTGAAGTAACTAACACTAAAGGTGTCCACCTGTGCAGGTTCAGCTTGGGTAGACTTCTATGGTGCAGAATTTGAGAATATTGTTTCTGTATGCTGCTTTTGTGCTGAGCCATACGTTGCATTTAATTTGAATGGTCAGAGTGTAATACTAATTCTAAATGTAATAAAGTACTTTATTAAATGTAATGTATAAATGTAATAAAGTACATAAAGTCATTCAAAATTATACTGATTAGGAACAGAAAGGCTGCTATATGTAGCCTTTAATGTGTTGTTAATTAACTTTACTTTTCATATTGAACCATTTATTTGGTTGAAAATAATGGTGGAGAATATAATGTTAGCAAATACTGTATATCCTTGCCTACAAATGCTTACCTGATTATATTCTTTCTTTCAGTTGAAGTATGGGCTGCCTAAATTTTCCAGATTCCTACATGATGTGGATTGCAAACTTGTGAGATCGCCCTGATGTTTTTATTCCTGTTTGATGTGATTAGAATGTTCTTGGAATATGCTGGAGTGGACACGAATTCAGTAAGTTGATATATTCTCTATTTCATAAGTGTTTCAAGCCAACATTGTATTACCTGATGTATTGCTGCATGTAGTCTCTAATGGATTTATGGTTCTTCAAGCTGCATGAAGATTTGCTGTATAATTTATCAGTAGTATATTTCATTGAAATTGAGAATATTATTTGTACTTCCAGTTGCAGCTGTTCTGGACAAACAGACCGTATGGTTCATCTCGGAGTATCATTCGAAGAATAGGCACCAACCTACCTCTTAAACCATGTCCTAGAGCTCACTTTCAGGTAAGGCTCCTATCTTAAGTCATCTCACTGACTGTTCACTCACGATCCTCGTGCAATCTGACAGAGTTTGAGCAGTTTTGTAAAGAATGTGGAGGGGAATGGTAGAGTGCAGGTGTGCAAAGCTGATAGAGTCATATCCACACAGACTCAAGCTGCAATTGCTGCCAAAGTTGTATCTACTAAATACTGACTTGAAGGGGGTGAGTAATTATGCAATTGTTTTGTGTTTAATAAATTTAGACCAATTTATAGTGTTACAAACCCCGTAACTGGGTATCTTACCAGCAAAGATAGGAGTATCCGTTGAAGTCTGATGATACTATTTTTAACAGTATTTATTAGTAAAAATACACAAAAATAATATCAATGCAAATATACAGATAATATACGTCATCAATACTAAACCTAAAAGTGCGGGTATAATAATAATCAATAAAAAATAAGCTCTATCGTTGTCTAGGGGATAATGAATTGTCCGATGGAAATATAAAGTTCAGTTCAGTTCATGCAGGCTGCGGTAGTTGTTGATCGCTGTGATGCAATTGTGGGGGAGAGAGAGAAGTTTAACAGTTATTGACTTGCCAACTTTCCTTTTACGATCTTGATCCGTTGATGCATAGTTGTTGTGGCCATTCACGTATGAGCCCTCCGTCCTTTAGCTAGACCGTTCCGTGGAGGACTCGTCACCCAGGCAAGGGTGGACACACACACAAGCCCCCACTGGTCTCGTAGCGTTTCTCCTGGTGTGTCTGAGGGGTGTTTCCCCAGACCCTACTTTTATCCCCACTCACGGGGTCTCAGATGTCAATCAGGTTGGGATGATGCAACACATCAACCAGACCACTCTGGTTGCCCCCTGAAGGGTTTCAATGAATAGTACTCAATACACAATTCCTTCTCCAAGAGACAATAGCAGTAATCAGTGGTTCTGTCCCGCTTTTGTTAGGAGGAGACATTCCACCTTTGTGTATCCCTGCATTGTCTCTCTCTCATTACTGACATGAGCTGTTTATCTCTCTCATTTCCTTGGTATCAGACCTGAAATCATAGCGGCTTTGCGATTCTCAAAGGTGGGGGGGGGGGCGACTTTGCACCCTTCTGCCCATCAGAGTTGCTCCTCATTCGTAACACCCCCATCCTTCTAAGAATTTTCACCCAAAAGGGGAAAATTAACTAATACAGAGTCTTACAGACTTTCAGAATCTAACACAATACAAAAGAGTTTTCACTACAGAGTAATAGTTATACATTCAATTTAACATCTAAACAGTTAGCGATTACATTGTCACTTCCTTTAATATCTTAATATCTTGTACCTTAATAAATTCCTGTAGCATCAGACTCCAATTTAATAACCACTTTTTTTTTAATTCCTTTTCTTCAGCAAAAACAAAACTAAAGGGTTGTGATCTTAAGTATATAATACAAAATGTGAACCAATACATGTGTGATTATTCTGTAGTACCTTACAAAAGTTTATGCAAATATTAATCTTTATTTTACTTTTAAACTTAACAGTCAATCTTCCATGTTGTCTTTATTATTTACATGCTTTGCCAAAATCCCTCAAAACCAGATCCTGTTATTTAAAGTGGCATTTTTTTCAACCTTCGCCTCTTTTCCACTTAACTCTCACATGGTTAGCTTGCTCACCAGTGTGGAATAGGCTTTCGCATACTCCTTTAATAGGAGTTATTTTAGCAACAATGTTTTCCAAACGTAGCCCATCTTCTGAACTTCCACACAATTCTTTATTTTTAAGCAAGTCATTAGTTTTATCTTCAGGACCCTTCATTCTATTAGTTTTCAGGTTAACATCTGCAAGTGATCCCTCTTTGTCCAAACAACATTTCAAATTCTGCCTCTTCACAGCACACCCTTGAATAACATTAGCGAGTGGGGTACCTTTACATTCCAAATCAACCTGTAATTGATTCGCAGGCACCTTGTTAACAAGCCATTGTTCCTTCAGGCTGGTTACTGCTTCTGACACCAATCCAGACTTTAAATTTTCTTTATTCAATTTAGGAACAACACTTTTCCCTTCTCCTTCAATAGTAATATCCACATCACCACCTTTTATCTCCTCACTAACTTTTAACATACCTTCTAACACAAACAACTGGGAATTCTTACTTCCCACTAGTACCAAGGTTAACCCTTTCTTCACTGAACCAAGTCCATCTGACCCAAAAGGACTGCATTCCTTTTCAACTAAATCAGATACCTCAGACTTTTCCTGAGTTTCATTACTAGGTTCGGTATCATGTGCATCCACATCTTGAACACACTCAGACAGGACATCTGCCTCTTCCAGGCTTTCAATACCCGTCCCCTTTTCAAATTCTAAGTTCCCCTGATCCTCCCAGTTACTCTCTGGGCAACTCCCTTCCGGAGTAAACTCAACCCTGCGGGTTAAAACAACCTCATCTGCCTACCCAGCAGACTCTTTCAAGGTAATGGCATCCTTTTCATCTAGGACTGCCCTTATTTCATTATCGGGAACACATTTAAATTCTTCACCTTCTTCAAACAGTTCTCTCATTTCCTTGGTATCAGACCCGAAATAGTAGCGATTTTGCGATTCTCAAAAAGGTGGGGGGCGACTTTTCATCCTTCTCCCCATCAGAGTTGCTCCTCATTCGTAACAGTAGAAATTTGTTTTCACTTTGACAAAAAAGATTATTTTCTTTGATCAGTGCCAAAAAAGCCAAATTAAATCCACTGAGACTCAATGCTGTAAAACCAATAAAACACACAACATTATAAGCAAGTTAATAAAAATTAATTCAAAATGCATGAAGTAAACAGTAAATAGCTGGCTGTCCTAGGGTCGAGAGCTCAGTGGTGGCAGTGTAGGCTCAGCCTGAGGAAAAAGCTGTTGCCCAGTCTGGCAGTCCTGGTCTTGATGCTCTGTACCTCCTTCCTGGCAGTAGTGGGTCACAGACACTGTGGGGTGGGTGGTAGGTATCCTCAACAATGCTTTGGGCCCTTCATCTGCAAAGAACCTGATTAATGTCTCAAATGGGGGATGGAGACTCTGATGATCCTCTTGGCATTTTACTGTCCTCTACGGTCTTGTGGTCTGATGCTTTGCAGCTTCCATACCACACAATGATGCAGCCAGAGAGAACACTCGTTGGTGTTCCTGTAGAAAGTTGGATCAGGGAGCTTTGCATGCATCAAAGTGTAGACCCTGCTGTGCCTCTTGACTAGCGAGGAGGTGTTGGGGGTCCAGATTAGATCATCGGTTATGTGCATACCAAAGAACTTTGTGCTTAGGCTCACCCTTAATGGGTTAACTGGATCATTTATTACATTTTGACCATTTTCTGCCAATAAGGTTTTTTTTTGTTTAGGATGAATGTGATAGTGTTTGAAAATGTCCAACTGTTGTGTTCATTACTTTTTTAAAAAAGTTGCAGTTTCCACAATTCCCAGCCAGAAAATATACCAGCTTCAGACAACTGATCCAGTGACACATATTGGTGTTGCTTTTCATGAAATATTAGAAACAAGCTGAAAGATCAAAGAGTGCATTAAAGTAAATCAGTTAGTTTTGAACTAATGTTTGTATGATGAGCATTGATGAGACTTTTTTAAAAGAATGCCGAGTGCTGGTTTTTGATATTTAGAATAAGCTGCCTAGAATGGTTTCGGGAATTGAAAGGATGGTTTTAGGTTTTGATCTGTTATTCGATTAATTTAATTTTTCCATCTAAGTAGCTTGCATAATGGAAACCATATTATAAAAACAAAATCCTTTTCAACTATTACTAATTATCAGTTACACTCCACTATTTTCCTGAATTTTCTCTACATCTTGAATTTTTGGGAAATTATATTTTGTTCGGGTTAATTATAACCAGACATCTTCCGAAGTCTCCTAAATATTCTCCAATGATATTTTGATCTTACTGCTTTTGGATCTGAGCCTCTTTCCTTATTCTCTTTCTGATAGCTCTGCTCATGCTCTGATTGACATATACCTGCTGCAGGTCAGTGACCCCTCTTAAGAAAATAATTGCTTTACAATTTGCTGTATTATTTTTGTGTTGCAGGGATGAATTGCTTACTGTGTTATTATCATGAAGCAATGGTAGGATGTGCTTTTAACTATTTCCTCACCATTAGTGCAGATTGAAAGAATAAATGATTCAGGTCAATGATTTTGGGAATACTTGTATTTAGTAATCACTCCTAATTGCCCTTGATGTTGTCGGAAAGAATAATTATTTTCAAGTCGAGTTTGTGATACTACAAGTCGTGTTGAAGTGTAATCTGAAGGTGTTGATCCTGATCTTGTACAAGGAAGTTTTTTTCTGAACAAATTGAAGATATTGAGTCAGAAACTTTGCTCTGAAAGATGGTAGAAGTTAGCTAAGAAAAGTGTGAATGCATCCATTTGCAGATCCCTGAAGACAGTGTTAGGGATCTGGAGCAGCAGCTGGATGACCTTCAGCTTATACGGGAGAGTGAGAAGATGATCGATCAGACGTGAACAGGACACCTGAATGTTATGTTGCCTCCCAGGTGCCAGGGTCAGGGACAACTCGGATTGTGTCCATGACATTTTAGAAAGAGAAGGAGAGCAGCCAGATGTCTTGGTACATATTGGTACCAATGACATAGGAAGGAAAAGCAATGAGATTCTGAAGAGAGAGCTTAGAGAGTTAGGCAGAGAGTTGAGAAGCAGGACTTCCAGGATAGTAATTCCTGTATTGCTACCTGTGCCACGTGGTAGTAAGGGTAGAAGCAGGATAATTTGGCAGATAAATGCATGGCTGAAAAGCTGGTTCAGGGGCTAGGGCTTTAGTTTCTTGGATCCTTGAGATCTCTTCTTGGGAAGGGGGGCAGGGGGTATGACCTGTACAAAAGGGACGGGTTGTATCTGAACAGAGGGGAACCAATATTCTTGCAGGCAGGTTTGTTAGAGCTGTTGGGGAGGGTTTAAACTAATTTAGCAGGGGGTGGGACCTGAAATGAAGGGACTCTCGATAGGACGAATGGTTAAAAAGGCAGAGATAGCATGCAGTCAGACTGTCAGAAAGAGCAGGCAGATGATAAGACAAAATTGCAGCCAACAGGGTGAGTATCAGTGCATTAAGGATGCAAAATCAAAAAGGAGAGCAAATACAGCAATGTTAAATCTCAATGGAAGGAGTATAAGAAATAAGGAGGATGATCTTGTTGCACTATTACAAATTGTCAGATATGGTGTTGTGTTCATCACTGAATCATAGCTGAAGGATGGCTGTAGTTGGGAGCTGAATGTCCAAGGTGCATATTGTATCGGAGGGAAAGAAAAGTAGGCAGAGAGGGTGGCGAGGCTCTGTTGGTAAAGAATGGCATCAAATCAGTAGAAGGATGTGACAAAGGATCAGAAGACGTTGAATCCTTGTGGAATGAATTAAGGAACCGCAAAGATTAAAGGACACTTGGCAGTTATATACGATTCTCTCAACAGTAGCTGGGGTGTGGACTACAGATTGCAAGAGGAAACAGAAAAGGCATGTCAAAAGGGCCATGTTATGATATCGTGGGGTATTTTAACATGTGAGTCGATTAGGAAAATCAGGTTGATACTGGATCTCGAGAGTGAGTTTGCTGAATGACTACAAGATAGCTTTTTAGGGCAGTTTGTCATTGATCCTGCTAGGAGATCAGCTGTACTGGATTGGGTGTTATGTAATGAACCAGAGGAGATTAGGGAGCTTAAGGTAAAAGAACCCTTATGACCAGTGATCACAGTATGATTGAGTTCAGTTTGAAATTTGATAGGGAGAAAGTAAAGTCTGACATAATGGTCTTTCAGTGGATTAAGGGAAATTACAGTGGTATGAGAGAGGAGTTGGCCAAAGTAAGTTGGAAGGAGATGTTGGCAGGGATGACAGCAGAGCAGCAATTGAGTGAGTTTCTTGGGAAAATGAGGAAGGTGCAAGACAGATGTACAGTATTCCAAAAATGAAATATTCCAATGGCAAAATAGTAAAACCGTGGCTGACTGGAAGTCAAAGCTAACGTAAAAATAAAAGAGAGGGCATACAACAAAGCAAAAATTAGTAGGAAGGATAGAGGATTGGGAAGCTTTTAAAACTACACAGAACAACTAAGAGAATCATTAGGATGGAAAAGATAAAATATGAAAGCAAGCTAGAAAGAAATATCAAAGCGGATAGTAAAAGCTTTTTCAAGTATGTAAAAAAAATAAGAGAGATGAGGGTGAATATAGGACCACTAGAAAATGAGACCGGAGAAATAATAATGGGAGACGAGGAGATGGCAGATGAACTAAATGAGTATTTTGCATCATTGTTCACTATGGAAGTTTTACAAAATCCCGCAACTGGATCACTTACCAGCAAAGATAGAGAGGTCCATTGAAGTCTGATGGTACTATTTTTAAAAGTCTTTATTTATGAAGAGGCACAAAAAGATGATTAATACAAACATTCAGATACTATACATCGTCACTACTCAATCTAAAAGCGCGGGTCTAATAATAATCATCAATAAGAAACAGCTCGATTGTTTGTCTAGGGGATAATATATTGTCAGATGGAAATATAAAAGTCACTCAAATTCCTGCAGGCTTCTGGCTTTCGGGGGGGGGGGGGGGGGTCGCTGGGTTTTCACTTGTTGAAGAGAGAGAGAGATTGGTGAGAAAAGAAAACTTGCTCGGGTCTTTATGAAGCAACTCCGTTGAATCAGGGGAACAGGCTTCCCCGTTGTTAGCTAAAAGCGGTTTCCCGTGATTCCGGCCACGGATTCCAGGCACGGAATCTAACGCATGTGGCTTCCTTCAAATGGCTTCCCGCTACTACGGCATCGATAGTGTTTCTTCTGGTGCGTCTGAAGGGGTTGTTCCCCCAGACCCTCCTTTATACTTCCTCACGGGGTCTCAGGTGTCAATCAGGTTGGGATGATGCAAACCAGCCCACTTTGCCTGAGGGCTTGCACGTGGTCTCCATGAGACAATGGTCAATGACACATTATTTTACATCGCGGTGGAACGAGGTATTCGGCACGTCTCTCTCTCTTCCATTTCCTGGGTCTACTGACCCCCCCCTCAACTAGTGCTCTTGCGATTCTCACAAAGGGGGGGGCTCCCCTGCCCCTTCAGCCCCTCAGAGCTGTGGTGCATTCATAACAGGAAGAAACGAGCAGTGTGCCTGATGCTGCAGTTTGTGAAGGAAGACAAGCGAGTGCAGTTACTTTTACAAGGGAGAAGGTGCTCAAAAAGCTGAAAGACCTGAGGGTATATAGGTCATCCAAACCAGATGAACTACACCCTATGGTTCAGAAAGAGTTAACAGTAGAGATTGTGAAGGCATTAACAACGATCTTTCAAAAATCATTGGACTCTGACATGGTGCCAGAGGACTGGAAAATTGCCAATGTCACTACACTCTATGAAAGGTGGAAGGCAGCAAAAAGGAAATTATAGACCAGTTAGTCTGACCTCAGTATTCGGGAAATGTTGGAGTCAATTGTTAAGGATGAGGTTATGAAGTAGTTGGTGACACAAGACAAGGTAGGACAAAGTCAGCATGGGAAAATCTTTCCTGATGAACCTGTTGGAATTCTTAGAGGAAATTATAAGTAGGATAGATAAAAGGGATACAGTGGATGTTGTACATTTGGACTTTCAGAAGCCTTTGACAAGGTGCCACACATGAGGCTGCTTGCCAAGTTAAGAGCTGATGGTATTACAGGAAAGTTACTTACATGGTTAGAGCATTGGCTGATTGGTAGGAGGCAGTGAGTGGGAATAAAAGGATCCTTTTCTGGTTGGCTGCCGGTGGCTAGTGGTGTTCTACAGATGTTAGTGTTGGGAACACTTTTTAAGCTGTATATCAATGATTTAGGTGATGGAATAGATGGTCTTGTTGACAAGTTTGCAGATGATACGAAGATTGGTGGGGGGGCAGGTATCAATATGTACCAAGACATCTGGCTGCTCTCCTTCTCTTTCTAAAATGCTGTGGACACGATCTGAGGTGCCCCCGACTCTGGCACCTGGGAGGCAACATAACATTCAGGTGTCCTGTTCACGTCTGATCAATTACCTCCTCACCGTGCCTTTGACATAAACTGACAGTGTAAGAGTGCAAATGTCCCAGGAGACTTAAGTGTAGGATAACAAATAGCACAAAATGTGTCGTTATTTTTTCTACTTCTGCACTAATGAATAGTGTACATTAGAATCTCTAGGTTTTAGGATAAGAGGTGCCTAATGCTTTAAGTCCTGAGAGGTCAGGAGAAATTTTATTAATAGATTAATTGATTGTCAGGTTTCTGGTACTGGAAGTTTAAAAAAAAAGTTCTGTCCGGTGAATGATACTATCCATGAAAAAGAAGCTTTTCACATGATTATCCACATGGACTTTTTTTTTAAAGAAGGTTATTACATAATAATTAAGGAATCATCAGCTATTCCATAGCTAAGCTCTAAAATAATATGCTCAGCATTTTAAGCATTCTATCATTCAATATGTACTGATTTTGAGTAGGGTGTTTTTAATTTATTATGATAACTGAATCATTAGTCAAAACATCTTTGACAGATTCTTCATAGCCCTAGAGAAGTTGCTCAGAATTCATCCGAGGCACAGAATGGTGAAGTTGCTTCCCTGGCTGATGTGGGTTGGATTGTTGGTGAACAAGTTGATTCATTTGCAAAACTGAGGTATGTTTTATCATCCTCCTTTGGGTTTAAAGGCTTCTGTATACAATGAATGCTGGTTAATTGGGACACATGGGGAATAGTACATTTTGGCCCAGTTAAGAGCCTGCCCCAATTATCCAAATTTTCATGGAAATAAAATGCATAACAAAGACAAATGAGTAACAAATTATGCATTTAAATGAAATGCAAGATTATTTAGAACACTGCTAATACTACAGTATTATAAAACTATATTAATTTCTAATGATTATTGACTCTAATGATCATTGCTACCATGTTCTGTTGATTGACTATAAATGAACGAACTCAGCACAGATACCTAGTGCAGATAATGGACTATCTATTGCCTTCATACATAAAGTCAAAATAAAAATCAAAAGTATCAAAAATCAGTGCATCCTTCAGCCCAAACAGATAACATAATACAAGCAAACCCAGCTGATGCTATATTAAAAACTGTTTGCTCTGTAATGGTTGTTTCTGACATCTCCAGGCCTGAATGCTTGAAACCACAGTGAGCAAAACGGTTCTGAATTGTCTTGTTGCTTATTTCTTGCTAACTATTAGCAACAAAAATTACTGCTTTTTGAACACAAACACATGCATGTGACACCAGGCAAATGCACACAAGTGACACTGATTAGAAACTGTTTGGCAAATCAAAGAAAATCATGGCTATTTTGTTGATTATTTTTTGTTCTTTAAGTGTGGTCCAAATTCGATTAACTGGAATCTACTGTAGTATATATTTTTTTCTCTGTATTGACCATTACAGTTCCTAAACTAGGCAGGAACTCAGCAATGCTTCAGGTATGTCTTTCACAATGAGTTTATGGCACTGCAGTATAGCAAATGAATTTTTGCAATTATACATTTCAAGAGTTGGTGTAACAACAATCTATAAATATGTTAAATAGGTGTTTAACATTTTAGAAAATCTATGCACCTTACTCAAAATTAATGTGCACAGTTTGTTGAAAGTCTTGTTGAAGTTAGGATAATCCACAACATTTCTTATTATATTTTGTTAGGGCATTAATATACCAAAAATTTTAGTTGAACCTGCAAATAAAATTTGTTGTGTACAAAATTAAGTCAGTTTGTTCTATATGAGAAAGGACCATTGACCAGCAATCCCATCCAGTGAATATGTCACACATGATATTTTGGTGCACTTGCCTTTTTCTTTAAACTATAGCATAACCTGCATGAAATTCTTACACTGGTTACCTGTTCATGCCCTGGGTCCCCCTCTGTCCCTTTCTCTCTCTCTCCTTCCAATCAACAAGGTCCTCCAATGTACACCCAGACCCAATCACCCAGGTTCTTTCGCCTTCCTCACCGATGCAATCGGCCCATCACCCACATCATCCTCTTATTGGTCCCTTCCCTTTCACTATTCTCATCTGCTCACCCCAAATGCTTAATTTAGCTCCATGCTCCATCCTTTCATATCAGATTCCATATCTGCAGCCCTTTGTTGTCTTCGTCTATTTCCACCCAGCCTCTACTGCGTCCTTCTACCATCTGTCAATTACTTCTATTCACCTGGATCCACCTACTTTTTGCTTGCCCTTTTCCCCTTCACATCTTTATACTCTTCCATTCCACATGAAGGTCTCAACCCGAGAGTCAACCACCCTTGTCCCTCCCTCTACATATGCTGCCAGGTTTATTTTCATTTGTTTTTGCTCCACATCCTAGCATCTGCAGTCTGTTTCCTTATACTGTTAATTTACTATCATACAATTTATTTTGAAACTATTGCAATAAAGCCTGTGTATACCCAGCTAAATTGCACTTTTAAGTAAAATGCCAGTAGAAAACATGATTTCCTGAGATTTGGTTATGTCCTGTCAAATTAGTTGCTGCATTCCTGTAGTCTTAATGCACATGCACTTTAATATACATATTTTCATTTCTATTTTTGATAAAACAAAACTGTTTGACATCTAGCCAAAATAATAATAAAACCATAAGGCCCATTAAGTCTGCTCCACCATTCAATCATGATCATTTTTCCCCCTCTTCAACCTCATTCCCTGACCTTCTCCTCATAACCTTTAATGCCATGTCCAATCAAGAACCTATCAATCTCTACCTTAAATAGACCCAATGACCAGGCCTCCACAGCTGCCTGTGGTAACAAATTCTACAAATTCATCAGCCTCTGGTTAAAGAAATTTATCTGCATCTTCGTTTTAAATGGAAACCCCTCTATCCTGAAGCTTTATCCTCTTGTCCTAGACTTCCCCCACCATGGGAAACATCCATTCCTACATCTACTCTATCTAAGCCTTTCAACATTCAAAAGGCTTCAGTGAGGTCCCCCCTCATTCTTCTAAATTCCAACGAGTACAGACCCAGAGCCATCAAACATTTCTCGTATGATAACCCTTTCATTCCTGGAATCGTCCTTCTGAACTTCCTCTGGACCCTCTACAACGCTAGCACATCTTTTCTGATATGAGGAGCCCAAAACTGTTCACAATGCTCAAGGTGAGGCTTTACCTGTGCCTTATAAAGCCTCAGCATCACATCCCTGCTGTTGTATTCAAGACCTCTTGAAATGAATGCTAACATTGTATTTGCCTGCAAGTTAACCTTTAGGGTGTTCTGTACAAGAACTCCCAAGTCCATTTACATCTCAGATTTTTGGATTTTCTACCTGTTTAGAGAAAAGTCCGCCCATTTATTTCTTCTACAGAAGCCCAAGACTGCATTTTCCAACAGTGTATTTCATTTGCCACTTTCTTGCCCATTCTCCTAATCTAAGTCCTTCTGCAGCCTTCTGTTTCCTCAACACTACCTGTGCCCCCCCCCCCACCAATCTTCGTATCATCTACAAACTTGGCAACAACACCATTTATTTTGTCATCTAAGCCATTGATATACAGCATATAAAGAAGTGGTCCCAACACCGACCCCTGGGAACACCACTAGTCTCTAGCAGCCAACTAGAAAAGGATCCTTTTATTCCTACTCACTGCTTTCTACCAATCAGTCAATGCTCTGATCATGCAACTTCTTCCTAAAGTAGATTTTCTTGTTTGTTTAATGCTTTTTTTAAGAATGGACTTTAGAAACCATTGCATCTTTGTCAGCAAACAAGTATATGAGAATTTGTTCCCTTTGGGAATTTCAATTGTTGTTTACTTATTGTTGTGTTAATACTTGTATGTACAGATCCCATGTTAACATTGTTGAACATCAGGCCTTTTGTTTTCCAAGACCTATCCACAGGCAAGCTTCCCTGCCAAGTATGAGGGACTTTAAAGCAGAACCTGGGACATCCACAGGTGATGCAGCACTGGAAAAAATTAACGTACTGGAGAATGAACTTGCTAAGCTAAGGCAGCAGATTGCCATGATTGTGATGGTACAAGAACAAAACAGTCTCTCAGCAGGTATATCCAGTCATTTATGTTCCTCTTGGCTAAATTTTCAAACATTTCCTGATTGACCCATAGCTGCTGATGAGTCTTTGCTCTTCAAGAGACAACACTCCTGATGAAGGGTCTCGGATCTTTTCCATAGATGCTGCCTGGCCTCGAGTTCCTCCAGCATTTTGTGTGTGTTGCTTGGATTTCCAGCATCTGCAGATTTTCTCTTGTTCGTGAAAAAACTTCATTTGCTTGTACTTAAGCTCATGCCATGAAGTAGGGTTAGCCCTAATATTCTTAGTTGATCATAAGTGTGTTATCACCCTTCCCGAACAGTCTTACAGAGTAATTTGCTGTAAAGTGAATAACTGACTTGTTGGTTATGTAATACAAAGATACATTTGCACCCATGTATTCTGTTATGTGATCTAAGAGTTGCAGATACACTCATACAAATGAATCACATTATTTCTTAGCAAAACTCATTAAGCACAAATGCTAACAGGTGATAACTGTTAAGTGATATCACTCTGAATCTGCTCTTAGAATAATGAATATAGGCTAGAACAAATGAAATTGAGCTTGTCAGTTTCATTTCATTCTTTCAGGCTCCATGCTGTGCTGCTGCTACCTTTATAATTGTGGAAATTCTTTTCTTTTTATCCCACTATGTGGTGGTGTGCTAGTGCAATGGGATCAATACGGGTGAAGCCAACAGGCTCAATAAACTGATTAGAAAGGCGGGCTCTGTTATAGGAGTCAAACTGGACACACTGGAGGCTATGGAAGCTCAAAGACCCTATGGAAAATCCTGAACAATGTTTCTCACCCTCTGCATGCCACCTTGGCTGAAGAGAGGATCACTTTTAGTAATAGACAGCGTTCCAAAGAGCACTGTATGAGGTGATTCTTACCCTTGTCCATTAGAATCTGAATCAGGTTTATTATCACCGGAATGTGACATGAAATTTATTAACTTAGTAGCAGCAGTTCAATGCAATACATAATCTAGCAGAGAGAAAAAAATATATAATAATAAATAAAATAAAAAATAATAAGTAAATCAGTTATGTATATTAAATAGATTTTTTTAATGTGCAAAAACAGAAATACTGTACTTTAAAATAAAAGTGAGGTAATGTCCAAAGAGTCAATGTCCATTTAGGAATCGGATGGCAGAGGGAAGAAGCTGTTCCTGAATTGCTGAGTGTGTGCCTTCAGGCTTCTGTGTCTCCTACCTGATAGGAACAGTGAGAAAAGGGCATGCCCTGGGTGCTGGAGGTCCTTCATAATGGATGCTGCCTTTCTGAGACACCGCTCCCTAAAGATGTCCTGGGTACTTTGTAGGCTAGTATCCAAATTAGAGCTGACTAGATTTACAACCTTCTGCAGCTTCATTCGGTCCTGTGCCCCTCCATACCAGACAGTAATGCAGTCTGTCAGAATGCTCTCCACGGTACAACTATAGAAGTTGTATTTGTTGACATGCCGAATCTCTTCAAATTCCTAATAAAGTATAGCCACTGTCTTGCCTTACATTGATACGTTGGGGCCAGGTTAGATCCTCATAGAGATTTTGACACCCAGGAACTTGAAGCTGCTCAGTCTCTCCACTTCTGATCCTTCTATTAGGATTAGTATGTGTTCCTTCATCTTACATTTCCTGAAGTCCACAATCAGCTCTTTTGTCTTACTGATGTTGAGTGCCAGGTTGTTGCTGCAGCACCACTCCACTAGTTGGCATATCTCACTCCTATACACCCTCTTGCTCTATAATGATTCAGCCTATAACCAGGGAAGTGATGACCCCCCCCCCCCCCCCCCAACCGTTAGACTGTTTGAAGTTACTTACTTTTTATTCTTTCTTACTACTTTTGTAATATTTGTATATCTGTGCACTTGAGATGCTACTGTTACGTTGTAATTTGCTTTAAGATCAATAAAGTACATCTGTCTCTAATGTATTTGCTAGCTGTCTAAATAGAAACAATTTTCTTGACAAACATAAAATACATTCTAGTGGTTATTAATGGAAGAAGGGGTTGGGAGATGTGAAAATGTAATAGCACAGAACTGGTCTTTGAAAAGAAGATTCAGTATGTAGAAAGTGGAGCTGGGAAATGAGTAATGTGTTCTGTATGGATAGCTTTAAAATTCAGCTTTAAATTGAAAATGGGGGATGGTGGGAAGTACAACTACTTGGGTCAGGTGATTTGAGCAACATTAGAGACTGAAGACAATGGATGATTTTAGGAAAGGGTAATATGCTGATACCATGCACTTAATAGCATTAGGTTTATCAGATGATAAACCTTGTTTTTTTTTTCCTCTGATCTACAATGCACATTCGTGCCTTCTCTTCTTTTCCTTCTGTGCTATTCATTTCATCAATAATAACCTGATTAAGGAGATGTAAGTATCATTAAACCATCCAGCATCCATTGGGAATGGAACATCCAGTTGTGTGGATATGCTGGCTGCATATGAATTTTTTTTAAGTACTATTAATTACACATTGATCCTCTAGTCATAAGTCTTTAAATTCTTTACTGCATGATATGTCATCTCCTTAATTTTAAATAACACAACTCTATATTCTGAGGTATACATGTAAAATTGAGCAAAAGAAAATAAACATGAAGTTTCAGAGGAAGTTGTTTTTAATCAACCTGCAGTTATCATACCTTTATGTATAAACTTAAATGAATTAAAAATCTTTTTTACAAAAGTGCAGTGCATTTGAAGGCTGTGGTGATTTAAGCCTGTTAGCCTTCTTGAATGCAAACTTTTATGTCTGCTTTCTTGCCTTCTCTCATGTCAAAAATATGAATGAAAAAAAAGTGAGACTGCAATGTAGTTTCAGCAGAAAAGCAATTCTGTTGCTCAGCAAGTTTCAAAACATTTTCAAATCCTTTGGCAGCAATTTTCCAATATCTTTTTGCTCTGCTGGCTCTTCATTTCTTGGGTTTGTTCCACTATCATGACAGAAATTTTTTGTCAGTTCACAGCCACTTATTTAGTTCACCTCTCAAGTTTTATTCCTCTGGATTTTCAACATAAGAAATGAGTAAATTTAATACTTGACCTTTACATTATTTTCAATATGATTTTTTTCTGGTATAGTGATCCCTGATGCTGCTCCTCACTGTGTTCCGCCATTACCGCCGCCACCTCCACCTTTACCTCCCCCACCTCCTTTCCAACGGAGCATGTCTGCAATTGACCTCATCAAAGAACGAAGGGGAAAGAAAGCTGACAATGAACAGAAAATATGTAATCCTAAACATCAAATGCCAAACATGTTGGAAGTTCTTAAAGACATCAACAAGGTGAAACTCCGATCAGTGAAGAGGTATGCAAGTTTTGTATACTGAGCTAGTTTTGTCGCTGGTGCTTGATTACCTTGTGCAGTAGAGTTGGCCAATGACACCAATGCAGCCACAGATGCTGATTAATTGCATCGGTCTTTCTTGAGCTTGGAAGGTGGTTAATGAAAGGAGAATGTTCAAACTATCTTCGTAATTTTAAAAACATTTTTTCTCTCTAAGTGAATGGATAACAGCATTTGCATCCAAAGGGGCAATAGTCATACGAAGACCAACAAAGAAACAGGTGTGACGAAGAAGCAACAAGCAAAATGTTGTTGAAGGATTTGGATCAGAATTAAGTAATATGCCCTTAAAATCATAGTTTTTAAAAATGATGCAGTAAGAAGGTGGCTTCACATAGAGTGGATAAGCTGAATTGTGTGGTTCAGTAAAGAATTCCCATCATAAATTAGCATTCACCTAGATACTTAGATAGTTTTAAATTCACTTTTAGCATGATAACATTAGTCTGTAAATTATAATAAAGTTGCAAGCATATGGGTCTTTTTGCAAATTAATCCAACAATTGATCAACTAAGATCCTTCAATTTGTTCAAGAATCAGTCCCCATGGTTCACTTGCAGCTAATTTGGGCTATGAATTTGCAAGCTCTGATCTCCATTTTGTTTGTGTCAGATATGCTAGTTTGTAGTAGTAAGACTTGGAATTAGACAGTGCAATTTTTATATCCAAAGTTCTAGCCAAATGATTTCCTCAAAGTTTGCTGCCTTCAAAGTTCCAGGAACATGGAGTCAATCCTGATCTCCACTGCAGTTTGTGAAGTTTGTACTCTGACTGAGTTTTTTTTTTTCTGAGCACTCTGGTTTCCTTTCGCATCCCAAATATGTAGGCTACTGAATTGTGTCAATGAGGTAAAATCTGAGGAGAATTAATGTGGAAATGGGGAGAAACAAAAGGAGGATCAGTGTAAATGGGTTATTAATGGTTGTCCTACACTTAATGGATAATTTTAGTACAGAAAGATTGCAACACTGGATTGTTTAAAATGAAGCATTGTCTTCAGTTTGATGTAAAAAGCTATGTGGTTGAGTTCTACTGCATCTGTAGCATTACTGTCATAAACTTCATTACAGGAGTTAACTGGCTGAGCCAGTTTCACATTGAATTTAAGCAATAAAGAGTCTTGCAGCAAGGAGTTCTTAAAGCCTATAAAACAAGCACCAGTTCTACTGGACAAGTTTAATGTCAAAATGTCAGTAATAGTTATGCATGGCATAATTATAAATGTGTCTATAAAATTGGGGTGCTCCTGCCATATAATATGATGGGGCTTGCAATTTAATTTGGCAGGCTGGTGCAGTGAAACAATGGGCTATTTCATGCTGGTGCTGAGCTAGCTGTTTTATATGAAGATACAAGTATACCTAAAATTTCAGTCCACCCTGGACTTAGCACAGAATTCAGGATACTTCTGATAAAACTGAGTAGCTGTACTTTACATCTGACCCCTCAGTTTTATTCCAGTCATTGAAAGAGTGCCACTGAGTTCCATTAAAAAGGCAAGAGCAACTAAGAAACATTAAAAACATTTATATTAATTTGCATGTTATGTGTTGTTAAATCTTCTCGATTTTAAAATTGTGTAACCTTTCTAACGAGCTTCAACTGTTTCTAGATGTCTGAGCATCAGTTACATTTGAGGGGTGGTGGTGAAGTGCCATTGTGCTGGTGGGCATGGGGCCTCTGGTTCCACTGCTTGAATTTTAGTTGCTGCTTTTGGGACATTGCTTCATGTGTGGCTGGTATTTGGGGTGGGAGTAGAGGGGCATTCGAAGAGTTAGCCATCTCGAGTTTGATTCATAACCAATAAAACAGTTGCTTCTGCTTCTCATCACAGACATGATATTGGAAAAAAAACCATTCATATGCAGCAATTATTGAATTCACAATACCTACCTTAAACTTAAATATTTGTCCTTCCGATAAAATTTGAAATTCTAGATGATCCACAAGAATATTATGAGCGAGTTACAAATAACACTCCTCCCCACTCAGTTATTTGACAATCCATAAAGTATTAAATGTCTCACAAGCTGCCTGGATTTGTGCCTCTGCTTGCTTGTCATGTTACTTAACATCTTGAAAATTCAGCACTTAAATCTCATCTGGTTTGCAAATGCTGCCTACGAAAGAATGTCCTGAAGTCATAAGGGAATAAAGGATATTCACTATTTTCATGGTTCATTGTTCTTTACAAACTATAGCTTCCACAAAGTTAAGAATTTACTAATTTCATTACAGACCTGTTGATGACTTGAAGCCCAAACCAGACCAATGTGCAGAAAATCCAGCAGCTTTAATAGCAGCAGCTTTGAAACGAAAATTTGCATATCGCTACAATTGTGACAGTTCTGATGAAAATTTTTCTTCAAATTCTGACTTCAAGGCAAGCACAGAACCGCCAAAGGTAAGTGGAAAAGTTAAAGCAATTATTCATTGTTCAATGTATTCAACTTAAGATTTATATAATAGAATTGTTTGTATTTAGGAATATCTTTGATCGTTTTGCCCTTTGCACATTTCCAGAAAGAATTAGTCTTACTCTCACCCACTCAGTAATTCTCACCTTCATTCTTTTCTGCACCATTTGAAAATCTCAGAATATAAGTTTTTGACATTAATTTTATTACTTTTCTGTTAATGCTGAATAAATGCAAATGATTGCAGCTATATTGTTTATTGCATAAATATTTCCTACAAAGAAGTTCTTCATCAAATGGTCAGCTCACTCCTTGTGTTTGGTGAAGCTCAGTGAGATAGAGTACAAGAGCTTGGTATGTTATGTACATTCTTTTTCTTTTAATAGTTTGGGCAACATTTGCTGAAGCCAACAGGAAAGAGGAAATCGTCATTGGAAATCACATCTTGCTCTTGATCAAAAGCTTGGACAAAGAAAAACCTTTCCTCCAAGAGAGGTTTGGTTCTAGATAGACAGTTATATGAAGCAGTGCTACCATCTGTCTTCAATGTTGAATATGTAATACTAATGACAACACAGTTTAACATTTGGTTCATTGATTTTTTTTTCATTTAACAGTTGCTCTTTCATGTGCTCATGATAAGACATTTCTGTAACCAAACTTTAAATCTTTCATGTTAGTGTGCTAGTGTTTCTATGTATATCTAAGTTCACTTTAAAAAAAGAAATGGGCAGCTGTTTTAATTGTGCTCAACTGTGGGAGTGGAGTAGTACTGAAGGCTATTGACTTTTTTTATGCTTTAATTGCCACTAAAAATGGAGATCATTCCTTAATGCAATTTTAAAGCCCCATATAAAATGGTCGCAAAGTTTGTGTCCTCATTCATCTTTATTTTAAATCGCCGGTATCAATGCTTATCTTATTACCATAATCATAGCTGTAGGAGGCCTGATCTGACATGGTTTTGCTAACAAGTGACTGCTAGCATTAACATCAACCCTACTTTTAAACCAGCCCTTACTGATAAGCTTTTTAAAAAGTGATTAAAATTTACTTTGTTTATTTCTATGTTGTAAAGTATCTTGGAAGTCTAACAGTTTAATGCAAATTTGATTGCTTATGCTTAACAACTATCGTATTAGTAATTTTGCAATGTGCACAGCTTTGGATTGAAGTTTTATATGGAAATGCACTAAAACAAATGGGGAAACATTACAGCACTGCTTCATTTCAGACCAAAGTGATCATAAACAATGATGGGTAGATTTACATTAAAGTGACACTACAATTTCTGGAATTGCCCAGATCCTAATTTAGAAAAATACAGCTGGATATAGTCTCAGAAAATCTCCACACATGGTATTTTCTAAATTGCCATCTATTTTATTTAAAGATAGTAAATTTGCAGCTTTATTATATGATGTAAACATGTATACAATTTCTTGTTCAATTATGTGTTTTGTACGTAGCGGGTGTGTGGAATGGGGAAGATTGCAAGGTGCAATACGGTTTCACTTGTAACATTGCAGTCTCTCCTGTTTTATTTGAGAGGACTGAAGTGAGACATATTTTAAGTCAACATTGTGAAGGATAATGTATAAAAAGAAATACTGCTTTGGGTTATTAAAGATAATGAAAATGTACCTTTACCTACACTGGGGCATCTCCTCATGACTGCCAGTGTCAATTTTCACCAACTTTTAGATAAATGATTCGGAGGAAATTTTCTTTCTCTCCTTCTATCCCCATACCCTGCTTCCGTGGGGGACTTGAGAAATAAAATGAGCCCATTTGTTTCCTAACAATGTTTTACTTTATAAAAGTTATTTAAATTTGTAGCCAAGACTGGCAATTTCAGACAACCCTTGATTTTTGCCTGAAATTTTAGAAATTATTAAAAATATTGTTCGCTTGTTTGGCAATGAAATTTAAATTTCAAGCAATTTTGGCAATGCAAAATATGTGAATGCAGTAGTTTATAATAACCTCAGAAGTAGGTGGTTGTACCTGTAATATACTTCGTTTACATCATGAAATATATTTGAGGAACTTGATTGTAATGCCTGCATTAGTGTTACATATTCTGGTGTTATTGCTTTCAGAGTATCAGACAACTTTATAATGGTTTGTTACATACAAATACAGCACAAATCTATTTTAATTTTTTTTTAGTTTTTGTTCTCTTAAGAACGATGTGTGTATAAATTGTGTCCCTGTTGCTTGTTTGACATTCATGGACTGTACCGGTTTGATGTGTCAATTTGGGGAAGCTAATCATTTACAGGAGTTGTGAATGAGGACGTATGAAAATGTTATTGCTGCTAGCTTTTGCAGTGGTGAACATCAAATAAAGTAAAATTTGTATTATGTTTCAGATGGTTTAAAAAATAAAAGAATATCTGACCACTCTACCATTTTTGTATCAGTAATCAGAGCATTATACCCACTTTCAGTACATATTCTTGGTCCAGAAGAATGTACAGTTCATTTGAAGCATCAAAGAAAAAAAGTCTAATACCTCAAACTGTTGAGCTGGTAATTTAAGGAATAAGGCCAATCCAATAAATTTGTGAACTAAGTAGCTGCTTTTTCAAATGACTGCGTTGTACAGTATTCTTGAGCTGTATAGCATTGAATAACCATAGTTAGACATTATTAACTATTGGTCCTGTCATCCAAGTACAGACTTTGTCCACTGGCAATATTCTAGAGATGCAGGAAATCTGAAATTTTGAAAAAGCTTGAGAAAAGAAATTTCAGAGAATCATTAGTATTCTTAGAGTGGATGCTGCACTGATCTCATTTTTAGATTTTTGTTTTTGATGTGCAGTAATGTTTGTGTACCTTTCCTGTGCACTGTCTGTACATAGTGGCTAACATTTGCAGCTGTTTCAGAATTTTGTTTGGCTCCAAGTTTCTTTGAAATGGTAAATATTGCCATAACAGTGTAGGTGAGTTGATATGTCCACAAATAAACTATTAACACAACATAAATGCAGTTTCGATATTTATTTATACATTGAAATTCCAAGTAACAATTCCCTTCAATTCATATTTAAATTTAGTTTGTATCCAAGATTAATGACAAAGCTCTTAAATCAAATCAAACTATAACTTGTTCCTGAAATAAGTTCAGTGCCTACTCCATATATTTTGTAAAGCTATCTAATTATAGAGCAACCTGTTTTGGGTGTTCAACTGATGAAGCCAAAAATTTAATGATCAAATTCACTTTTTAAAAAAAATATATCAGTTGACTCCACTATTTTATCACCTGATCAACACTGAATATAATTTTTAATAATCTATTGGCTAACAGTAGCCTGGTGTCTTTTAGTTAGTATAGCTGAATTATATTACTGCATCTTTCAAGTGAAGTTCATTGTCATTTATTGGTATACATGTTGTTACGCCTGTGCTCTCACCCCCCCCCCCCTTTGAGAATCGCAAGATCGCTATTAAGTCAGGTCAGGAGACCCAGGAAATGAGAGAAAGACAAGCAGAATCCACAAAGAGTTTGGAATGTGTCCTGGCCTCCGAAAGGTGGAACCATTGATAACGGCTATTGTCTCTTGGAGACGGAATTGTGTATTGAGCGCTGTGCTATTCATCGATGCCCTCAAGGAATCAGGCAACGTGGGCTGGTTGGGGGATGGCATCCTCCCCAACCTGATTGACATCTGAGACCCCATAAGTGGGGATAAAAGAGGGTCTGTGGGAACAGCCTTTCAGACACACCAGAAGAAACGCTCGAAATCCTGTAATAGTGAAAGCCGGTGGAAAGCCACGTGTGTCCTTTTCCATTTGCCTCGGAATTGGTGGGCCTTGCCACAGAAGAAGGGCTTTAGCTAACAACAAAGGGGAAATCAGCCCCCAATGACTCTCGAAGGATTGACATCATAAAAGGAATGGGCAAGTTAAACCTCCGTCTTTCTCCAATCAAAAGCTGCAGCTTGAATGAACTTGAGTGAATTATATTTCCATCGGACAATACATTATCCCCTAGACAACGATAGAGCTATTTCTTATTGATTATTATTATACCGGTGCTTTTAGATTTAGTATTGATGACATATGTGTATGTTTGCATTGATATTATTTTTGTGTATTTTTATCAATAAATACTGTTAAAAATAGTACCATCAGACTTCAACGGACCTCTCTACCTTTGCTGGTAAGTGACCCAGTTACGGGGTACGTAACAATTGGGGTTCTCGTCTCGAGATTTGACACCAAATTGGGAGGCCAGTGAATCAGGCTTGTAAGTCCAAACTTGGATCTGGTTACGCGGGTAGCCAGACGGGAAACCAGCAAAGATGGACGTGGATGAATTTATAGAAAATCTGACTCTGGAGGCGCTAGAGGAGGCCACAAAGTCGGACTTGATAAATCTAGCAAAAGGGCTAAACCTCACAGAGGTGAGGTTGTCCATGAAAAAGCGGAAGGTGCAAAGGGCAATAACTCAGTATTATATTGGGAAGAATGTGTTTGCAGCTGGGGTGTATTGGAAAATAGCCCTGAAAAGGTACCAGCTGGTGGGACAGCTCAGTTAGAGTTGGAGAAATTATGGTTGGAACATGCAATTAAGTCAAAGCAGCTGAGGAGAAAGAAAGAGCCGAGAGAGAGAAAGAAAGGGCTGACAAACAAAGGGAGCATGAAATTCAGTTAAAACAGCTGGAAGCAGCCAAGAAGGAGAGGGAGGCTGAGAAACAGAGGAAACATTACTTGATGGAGAAGTTAAGGCAAGAGCGAAGAGATCAAGGGTCAGACTGAGAGGAGCGGTTTAATGTTAGTCGGGAGTTGAGGTTAGTACCTCCGTTCGAGGAGACGGATGTTGATAGTTATTTCTTGCTTTTTGAGAAGGTGGCAGTGAATCAGAAGTGGCCCAGAGATCAGTGGGTGGCGCTGTTACAAAGTGTGTTAAAAGGGAAGGCACAACGAGCATATATGGCATTGTCCATGGAGGAGGAAGAGGCAGAGAGTTATGACAAAGTAAAAGTGGCTATTCTCTGGACTTATGAATTAGTACCTGAAGCATATAGACAAAAGTTCAGAGATTTAAAGAAAGGGGGGAATCGGACGTATACCGAGTTTGCCTTTGAGAAGGGTGTGCTCTTGGAATGTTGGTGCACAGCAGAGATGGTGGAAGAGGATTTTTGGCGTCTCAGGGAGTTAATTCTGATTGAGGAATTTAAAAGTTGTGTTTCGAAGGATATCCGGATGTATTTGAATGAGAAGCCGAATAAGTCCATCTCAGACTGCTAGGTTCGCAGATGAATATGCCCTTACCCACAAGACAAAGTTTTCCTCGAATAAAAGTTACCAGAGAGACCGTGGGAACGGTAGAGAAAGCCCGCCGGCTGAGGCAGAGGTCCCGCAGGGAGCTAGTGGTAAGATTGAGGGGGAAAGGCAAGACGGCCAGAGATTTCCGGGCTTGACCTGTTTTAATTGTGGAAAGGGGGGACATATTGCATCTAGATGCTTTGCTCCGAGGAAGGAGACAGGAAAAGGGAAAGCAGCAGTCCCTATCGGATGTGCCGTGGTAATCAGTAAATCGACAAGAGAGCCCCGGGTAGACAGAATACGAGAAGGGTCTGAGACTTGTATGTCAAACGGAACCGTGTCTATGAGGGAGGGAGACACACCAGTTCCAGTATGGATCTGGAGAGACACAGGGGCTGAACTATCATTGATCAGCAGTAAGGTACTAGATTTTGGTCGCAAGACGGGAACGGTAGCTGTGAAAGCGATGGAAATGGTGCCCTTGCATAGGGTCATTATGAATTGTGAGCTAGTCTCTGGACCAGTTGAAATGAGGGCGCGATCAGAATTCCCGAGAACTGACATGGACGTCCTTCTCGGTAACGATTTAACCGGTGGTAAGGTTTGGGCAGCAATGACGCTGACAAGACAGCCTGTGAGAGTTGAGGCTCCACCCCTAGATTCCAATATCTACCCCGCATGCGTGGTCACTCGCAGCCTGTCGAGAAACGCAGCTGAGACAGAGAGCAGTTTAAATCAGGCCAGTATCGATTTGGCCAAGACGTTTTTACCGACCCTGTACCAGGAGGGTGGGAAAACGGAGAATAGGAAAGTGAAAGAGAGTAAGGGAGAGGGGGTAGACCTTCCCTTAGTGATGAAAAAAGTTCTAGAGGCACGAAATAAAGATAAGAAACAGATAGAGCTGTTAAAAGGTCCAGAGTTGGACTTGGATGATCTGCCTGGTTTGGCAGAACTATTTGAAGCAATTGAAAATTCTAAAGGTGTTCCCGATAATGAAATGAGGGCAGTCCTCGATTAAAAGGATGCCATTACCTTGAAGAAGTCTGCTGGATTGGCAGATGAGGTTGTTTCAGCCCGCAGGGTTGAGTTTACTCCGGAAGGGAGTTGCCCAGAGAGTAGCTGGGAGAATCAGGGGAATTAAGAATTTGGACCGGGTACGGGTATTGAAAGCCTGGAAGAGGCAAATGTCCCGTTTGAGTGTGTCCAAGATGTGGATGCACGTGGTACTGAACCTAATAATGGAGCTCAGAAAAAGTCTGAGGTATTTGATTCAGTTGTAAAGGAATGCAGTCCTTGTGGGTCAGATAGACTTGGTTCAGTGAAGAAAGGGTTAACCTTGGTAATAGTGGGAAGTGAGAGTTCCCAGGTGTTTGTGCTCAAAGGTGTGTTAAAAGTTAGTGGGGAGATTAATATTATTATTCAAGGAAAAGGGAAATATGTAGTTCCCAAATTGAATGAAGAAAATTTAAAGGCTGGACTGATATCAAAGGCAGCAACCAGGCTACAGAGACAATGGTGTGGTACCACAAAGCCTGTGAATCAATTACAGGTTGAGTTGGAAGGTAACGGGCCCCACACGCTATTGTTATTCCAGAGAGAATAACAAGGCAGAATTTGAAATGCTGTTTGAACAAAGAATTTGAACTGAAAACTAATAGCCTGAAGGGTCCTGAAGAGAAAACTAGCCACTTGCGTAAAATTAAAGAATTGGGTGGAAATTCAGAAGATGGTCTAAGTTTGGAACACATTGTTGACAAAATAACTCCTATGGAAGGAGCAGACGAAAGCCTATTTCATCAGGGTGCACCAGCTCCCCACGTGGGAATTAACCGGAAAAGAGGCGAGGGTTAATGGGGACGCCATTTTTAAATAGCAAAAGCCGGTTTTACGGGATTTCGACAAAGCATGTGAATAATAAAGACAACCCCATGGAAGCCTGCCTGTTAAGTTTGAAAGCAACGTAAAGATTAGTATTTGCATGAACTTTTGTAGTATACCAGTAAGCTAAGATCACAACTCTTTAGTTTTTGTTTGCTAAAGAAAAATAAGACCTACAAATAGGTGGTTATTAAATTGGAGTCTGATGCTACAAGACTTTTGTAAGGTACAAAATGTTAAGATATTAAAGGAAGTGACAATGTAATCGGTAACCATCTAGATACTGAATTGAATGTATAACTGTATTACCCTGTTTAAAAAAAAACAACTTTTGTATGGTGTTAGATTCTAAAATCCTGTAAGACTCTGTATTACTTCGTTTTTTTCCAATGGTAAAAAACACGTTGAAGGGGGTGTTACGCCTGTGCTCCCCCCCTTTTGAGAATCGCAAGATCACTATTAAGTCAGGTTAAGAGACCCAGGAAATGAGAGAAAGACATGCAGAATCCACAGAGTTTGGAATGTGTCCTGGCCTCCGAAAGGCGGAACCATTGATAATGGCTATTGTCTCTTGGAGACGGAATTGTGTATTGAGCTCTGTGCTATTCATCGATGCCCTCAAGGAATCAGGCAACGTGGGCTGGTTGGGGGGATAGCATCCTCCCCAACCTGATTGACATCTGAGACCCCGTGAGTGGGGATAAAAGAGGGTCTGTGAGAACAGCCCTTCAGACACACCAGAAGAAACGCTCGAAATCCTGTAACAGTGTAATAGTGAAAGCCGGTGGAAAGCCCACGTGCGTCCTTTTCCATTTGCCTCGGAATTGGTGGGCCTTGCCATAGAAGAAGGGCTTTAGCTAACAACAAAGGGGAAATCAGCCCCCAACGACTCTCGAAGGATTGACATCATAAAAGGAATGGGCAAGTTAAACCTCCGTCTTTCTCTCCAACCAAAAGCTGCAGCTTGAATGAACTTGAGTGACTTATATTTCCATCGGACAATACATTATCCCCTAGACAACGATAGAGCTATTTCTTATTGATTATTATTATAACGGTGCTTTTAGATTTAGTATTGACGATGTATATTATATGTATGTTTGCATTGATATTTTTGTGTATTTTTTATCAATAAATACTGTTAAAAATAGTACCATCTGACTTCAACGGACCTCTCTATCTTTGCTGGTAAGTGACCCAGTTACGGGGTACGTTACGATGTAAACCATCAAACGAGACGTTGCTCTGGACCAGGATGTAAAGCACAGTAGTACACATAACACGCATATAAACAAACAGTAAATTAATGAAAGTAAGAATTAAACCTACAAATGAATTATGTATAGCTAAAGTAAAGTGCATAAATTAAATATTGTAGGGTACAGTACAAATTAAATGGTGAGCCTACAAATGTGATACAGCAGGGAGTTCAGAGCCTAATGACCTGAGGGAAGAAGCTGTTTCCTACCCTGACTGTTCCTGTCTTTCTGCCATTGGGCAGGAGACTCCAATGCATGAAATCAGAGAGAATGCTGGATGGATGTCAAATGCTAGATATTGCAAGAAATCTAAATTTTCTCATTGTTAGTTAAATTATCATTAGTTTCTAGAGACATAATGCTTCGCCACAACAGGAGATGTTAATTATCAAATGAATGTCTACCGTTTATAAAATTAGATATAACTTGCTGTTGGTTATTTACATCCTTTGTAGCTGAGAAGATAACAACCATTTTAAGTCTATTGATAACAGATTTCCTGGGTATTGATGATTATTAGAGTAATCATCCTATCTTCATGTCCTATTAGGGAAATCTGAAAAATTTATTCTCATATAGGAAGGAGTAGGAAAACTATCCCTGAACCAGATGCTTTCTGTAAGTACCTGACTAGTTCACTGGTGCCCTCTAGGGAAGTAATTGTTTATGTTTATTTGGCTGGATGATCTGTAGTTAACTCTTTAATTACTATATGAGTCTCAGTTTTCCTGAAAAGCTGATAATGCAAAAAATTACTAACATTTCTCATGAGCACTCCCCCACCACTTTCTGAGAATAAATTAACGTCTTGGCAGAGTTGAGATTTGATTATCTCTACCAGTTTCACTAGGGTTTTTGTATTAGAAGTAAAAAGATTTTCCTAATTGGCAGTGATCATTTATTTGGTAGGAAATTGAGCCTGGTACATACTGAATCACTGGTAAAATAATAGTATTTTCTTTTAATTGAACATTGATTAGGTTATTTAAAACTCCTTTGCAGCATAGGTAAATGTTATTTTTTTGATTAAATATCATTTGAAGGATTTCAGAAAAAAGTGAAGATTGACTTGGATTAAGTTTCTATATTTTTCTTTTTCTTTTTAAAAAGTCTGATGAAACAAATGAACAACCAATCAGGTTAGGTGTAAAATAGAATTACAATTGTATTTGCTGCATACTCTCTGTGGGATGGTACTGTGCCCTGGATGCAAAAAAATATATATAACCATTTGAGGGGTCAGTGGTGGAAAAGGTGATCAGCTTCGAGTTCCAGAGCATCCTCTCATGCGGATCTATCCTGGGCCTAACAGATTGATGCAATCACAAAGTCACGCCAGTGGCTATACTTTATTTGGAATTTGAGGGGATTTGGTATGTCCACCAAAGAATAGTAACTTTCTACAGATACGGAGAGAATTCTGACTTTACATCACTGCCTGGTATGGAGGCTCCAGAAACGGAGGATTGTAAGAGGTAACTGAAGGTTCCAGGTTCAGCCAGCCTCCCCACCATCAAGGACATCTTCAAAAGGCAGTTCCTCAAGGAGGCATCCATTGTGAAGGACCCTCACATCTGGGACATGCCCTCGTTACTGCCATTGGGGAGCAGGGACAGGAGTCTAAAGACCCACACTCAACATTTCAAAGATAGCTTCTTCCAACCATCATCAGATTTCTGAAAGGTCCATGAACACTACCTCCTTGGCCCTATTTTGTGTAACATAATAATTTTATGTATTGCCTCAAAGCATCAGATTTCATGACATGCAGTATGTCAGTGACAATAAACCTGATTCAGAATCAGGGAGAAGTTAAAATTTAATCCCACTGTCCTTCATTCTCTTCCTGCAAAGTTTGACACCAGCTAGTGCTAAACCGTACCATAATCCAGATCAATACCAGTCTTCCTCGGATTCCTTAAAGTCAATGAAATGTTGCTTTTATGTCAGAGATTCTTTTCATGTTTGGGCTTGAACTCCCTGTAATTTGACCTTCAGTTTTAATGTACACGGACTTCTAGGACATTTCCTAGGTTATCTTATTTTCAGTTATTTTATCTTCTCTTGACTACACTCAACATTGAGGCTGGGTTTATCAACTGACGAGGGAAGACTGCAGCTTGAGCTATAAGCAACACAAACAAAATGCTGAAGGAATTCAGCAGGCCAGGAAGCATCTATGGGAAAAAACTACAGTCGACATTTCAGGCCAAAACACTTCAGCCTGCTTAATTCCTCCAGCATTTTGTGCATGTTGCTTAGATTTCCAGCATCTGCAGATTTTCTCATTTGTGAGCTTGAGCTATAAACCCAGTCTACCTGCCGATAGCCTAAATAAACAGATAAGGATTTTTTAAAAATTTCAACGTGTTTTTGGATGGTTTAATAACATACCATATGTAGCTTGCCTTTCTTCACTTTTAGTCACTGAGAAAGGTTTGTTGATGAAAAGTGCTCTTTTTCAAAATGTATTCCTAGACACAAGTGATTTACCATTCTTCCAGACTTCTTTGTAATCCTATAAATACCCCTCTTTCTCCTCAGTACTGGCAAAGCATTGGGTGTTGCATGCCAAAAGATGGAAGTGAATCAATAGCTCATGCTTGGGCTGTAGTCAGCCCTGCAAGTCATATCACAACCATTACAGTATACAGCAGCCATGCCAGACAACTTGACCACATCCGCAAGCCCTGGATGTGCAGAATACTTAATATTAAATGGAAAGACAAGATTTTGGACACATAGAGCTGGTGGGGCTGGTCATCTCAGAATTCCTGATGATAAAATGCCAAAGCAGCAAACAGTAATACAGTATATTGAACAGAGGGATTCGTAGACTATTGGGACATTTCTAGAGTTTCAATATCAATGCATGCCATTGGAAGAAAGTATCAGATCATCCCATTCAGTGTATCTGTATAAACAGCAGTGCTTGCATACCTGAGGGAGCTAGAACAGAGGAAGCAAAGAGGAAAAGAGAAACTCAAAATCAAGACTGGCTGTTGCTGCTGTATCCTTATACCTCTGTCAAATATATGAAAGTAACTCTTGAGCCTAGGTTGGTCAAATCTAAAGAAAATCTGCAGGAGCTGGAAATCCGAGTAACACACAAAATGCTGGAGGAACTCAGCAGGCCAGGCAGCATCTATGGAAAAACACTTAGACTGTACTTTTTTCCATAGATGCTGCCTGACCTGCTGAGTTCCTCCAGCACTTTGTGTGTGTTGCTTGGTCAAATCTGCCATATCTATACACATCGTAACACTATATGACATGGTTGAGCACAAGTGATGAATAACATTCACAGCCATATTTAAAATAACACTGGGATTAATTTCTAGTGATACAGAACTAAGATAAAACCCTAGCCAGACAGCATTATCAATCTATAATAAGGACCTCAAGTGAATAATGTAATGTACAAAAATGGTACTAGATCTCAATGTTTTTTTAACTGAATACCTGATGAAAGTGAAGATCAGAGCTGATTTAAGTCTTGTGAACAAGATGTACAGTAGATATGAATAAAATGTATCCATGTGGCAAAATTCAAAATGAAGTTTATCTATATAAGATATAGAACATAGAAAACCTACAGCACAATACAGGCCCTTTGGCCCACAATGCTGTGCCAAACATGTACTTACTTAGAAATTACCTAAGGTTACCAATAGCCCTCTATTTTTCTAAGCTCCAGATGGTCACTAACAAAATCAAATTGTGAAAAGACATTTAAGATGTACTTGCAACTGCAATGAGTGGCTGAGACAAATGAATACTTTCAGAAGGAGATGAAAAGCTAAGGCAGAATGAATAGGATTTTATGTAGGTCAAGTCACTTACTTCTGAGCTGTATTGAATGTTTTATGTTCTGGCCAATTTATTTCTCAATCAACATCAATGCAACATTTTGTTTTTGGTAGCTCACTCCAAAATACTGTCTTCTAACGCTTCACATTACAATGATTGCATTTAAGACTATAAGACGTAGGTGCAGAATTAGGCTATTTGCCCATCAATTCTGCGGGCCACTGATCCCTAGGATTGCACATCATAAGAGGGCAATCTCAAAAGAAGCGAGGAGAGTAGTCGAGACATTCTGTGCACTACAGATCAGGAAGTGACGTTGGATTGTGCATTGTTAGGCACTTGGCAAAGGTGAATAAAATTAAATTAGGTTTAGGTGGAGTGATCATTGTGAGAGCAGTCTATGTATGAGTGGGCCAGTGTTGGAGTGGGGAGTTGAGGCTTTGCTGATGTGAGGCAGAACCTGTAGGTAGATTTGTTTTTCATTTAGTTTTTCTTATTGCACTGTTAGAGCAGTATGGATGCAGGCAGGATAGTGCAATGCTCGTCTTGCAGGATGTGGGAAGGCAGGGAATCAATCCTCCAGTGTCCCTGATGATTGTGCCTGCAAGAGGTGTGTTCAGCTGCAGCTTCTTACAGACTGTTCAGGAATTGGAGCTGGAGCTGGATGAACTCTGCATCATTCAGGGGGCTGAAGGGTTGCTTGACAGGCAATACGGGGCAGTAGTTACAACCAAGGTGCTGGACGCCCTTTTTCCCCTCCAGAAATGGGATTGCTACCCATGCCATGTTATAGTGAGGTCAGAAATGGGAAGATCATACAGTTTAACATGTGGCTAAGGAGATGGTGCAGGGAGAGCTTCAGATTTTTTGATCATTGGTCTCTTCCAGGGAAGGTCGGACCTGTAAGCGTGGGAAGGTTTGTTAGTGTTGTACGGGAGGGGTTAAACCAGAGTTGTAAGGAGATGGGAACAAAAGCACAAGTGCAAATAGTGGAGTGGGAAAGGTGTTAAACCTGTATACAGTATGGTCAGGAATTGAAAGGTTGAGCATGTTGCGACTAAGTGTGTATTTTAATGCAAGGCGTATTGTGGGGAAGGCAGATGATCTTTGGACATGGATTAGCATGTGGAATTATGACAGTAAAGAGACTTGGTTGCAGGAGGGGCAGAATGTTTCAGGGGGAGGGGAGTTCCATTGTGATAGAGCAAGAGGGATTACTGGTCAGGAAAAGTGTCACAGCAGTGCTCAGACAGGACAGGACAGACTGGAGATCTCATCAACTGAAGCCATGTGTGTGCAACTGAGGAATAAGCAAGTGATTGTTGGCCAGAAACAACTACAATCTACAAATGAGCAAATAGGAATGAGGGAAAATGCAGTGGAAGTGGACAAAGCAAAACTCATTGTTCTTGCCATGTGGTTGCAGAAATGGATGTGGCCATTTTGTGAACTGTTTGGTGAACTGGTTCTTGCTCATTGGAGCAACTGAATGTGGACACAGAGATTTTCTGCTAATGATATGTTAAACCTGAGACCATTTTAAAAAAAGAAACCATTTATTATGTAAAGTAACAGGCTTGTAGAGGAACAACAGGTTATCTGGTTTCTGGGTCCAGCGGTTGGCTGACCTGGAGGATAGGTCTGGTCCTCCAGGGTGAGAATCTAAAATGGAGAAAGGCCAGTTCTTGTGCTATCAGAAAGGATCTGGCAAGTGTGGATTGAGATAGGGTTGTTTTCAGACACAAGTGGTAAGTGGAAGGCCTTCAAAAGTGACACTTTGCGAGTACAGAATTTGTATGTTACTATCAAAATAAATGGCAAGAATAACAGATATAGGAAACTGCTTTTAGAGAGATATTGAGTCTTGGTTAAGAATAAGGAGGTGCATAGCAGGTTTAGACAGGAAGGAACAAATGAGGTACTTGAGAAAGTAAAAGAAATGCAAGAGAATACTCTGAGTCCAGGAGGGCTAAAAAAAAGCATGAGGTTTTTCTAGCAGACAAGGTGTTGGAGAATCTCAAAGGTTTCTACTGATATATTAAGACAAAAGGATAACAAGGGAGAAAATTTGTCCTTGAAGATCAGAGTTGTCAATAATATGTAGAGCTGAAAGCAGTGGAAAAGATCTTAAATGGTATTTTCACATCTGTATTTACTTGGGTGATGGGTCTATAGGAATGAGGCAAAGCAACTGTGAGGTCATGGTCCCTATATAGATTACAGAGGAAGAAATGTTCATATGGAGGCAAATTAGGATGGATGAATCACTATATGTTATGTTTGTAACTCCAAAACATAAAATCTATGCAAAATAAGAACAAGGCAATCTGGAAACCACATCTAACTTTGTGTTTACCTTAAGCGAGGCACACGCTTGTCACGTGGCAGTGTCATGATGTATGCAGTTCACTTATTTTTACATATAACCTGTATTGAATTATTTAAATGAATGAGAATGCTTAATCAAACAACATTTACAATATTACTCAAAGATGACTTAAGTATTAAATACACAACACTCCTGTCTGCTTGGCTATAAACTCCAACTCAATATAGAATGTATCTCTATTGCATATACAGTATATTATATAATACATCTAGCACTCTGACATCCACAACATAGTAAATAGTTAAATTGTCCCACTCAGGCCTAAAGATTGAAATGCTGTTGAGGCTTTTCTTTCTCTTGTGGGATGACATCTTTCCTGACAAGGGGTTTCACTCAGGTTGGCAGGTGAGACTTGTATTCTGGATCCACCTCTGTGGTGGTTGTAAGGGTTGATTCTAGGACTGCAGGAAGGGGTTGTGACAGCTCTGGCCACCTTTCTTCTTCAACAATCGACTCTGCTCTCCTCAACTGCCATCTCCAGATGACATCAAATCCAGTCTCCACTGTGTAGGAGAATGGTCTAGTTCTGTCTTTAATTTTTCCATATACCCACTTTTAATCACTTCTGCAGTCCCTCACAAGAACTACTTGTCCAGGAGTGAAATATCAAACCTCCTTGTTTGAGAAGCCTTCAATTCATCTCAACTGTTTGTCCTGCGTACTCCTCCTGAGATTGGGAGATCCAAGCGTGAGCAGAAGGGACGATATGCAAGGAGGAAATTGGCAAGCTTCTAGTTTAGTGTCAGTGTAATGCATATTTGCTGATATTGCTCATAGTGTGTTCTTTAGACTCAGGACAAACCTTTCCGCCTAGCCATTCATAGCTGGGTGGCATGACGCAGAGGTAATACATCTTACTCCATTCATGTCAGGAATGACTGAAACAGTTCTGCCACATACTGTGGTCCATTGTCACTGTTCTGGAACACTAGTCCTTGCAACAGTGCTTCTCAAGACACCAACAGTATGACAGGCTATAATGGAGACCATTGGGAACACTTCTAGCCACTTTGCAGCTGCATCCACTGCTACTGAGAAATTTGTCCCCTTGAATAGTCCAACAAAATCCACATGAATCCTCTGCCAGGGCAATGCAGGCCTTTCCCAGGGATGGAGAGGCACTGCTCTTGTAATCTCTGCCTTACGGTTAAGTCCACATCCAAGATTTAAAAAGCAAAGCTTTGGACCATTTTTTTCTGCTTAGACAATCCACACCAAGGGTGCATGAAAAGAGCTACTTTTTAATGAGGGTGGCGATCAAGATTTTGAAGGCAGAGTTTCACAGCAGTTTTTCTGAATTGAGAAGCAACCAATCGGCAAGAGGGGTTCATTAGAAAAGGCCAATAAGACTAATTCAAGTGCAAGCAGATCAGCCATTCTTGAGGTGTGTGTAGTCTTTAGAGTGGCTTTGGCTCATCAGGCATGGTTAAGCTAGATTGTCTTTTAAGTTACTCTCTCTCTGTCCTTATTTGTTCATTGCTCATCTACTAGGGCATAGTAGATTAGTTGAGAATGGCTCCAGGGGCAGAGGTGCTGTCGTACTTTCTTTGCAATTATATTTATATGATCAGTCCAGGACAGGTCCCCTGACATAGTGACACCCAGGAATTTAAAGTTACTGACCCTCTCCACCTCTAATTCTCCGATGAGTACTAGCTCGTGGACCTCTGGCTTCTCTCTCCTGAAGTCTACAATCTGTTCCTTGGTCTTAATGACATTGAGTGAGAGGTTGATGTTATTACACCACTCAACAACATTTTCAATCTCCCTCCTATATGCTGATACACCACTGATCCAGTGCGTGTGAGCCCCTGCCACATTGGTAACATAATTTGTTCAGCCAGACCAGTTTTTGTTTAGATGTTGCAATTTTTTTTGATACTCACTTTCATTCTTGACTGCAAGTCAATTGCATCTGTCTGCAGTTTCCATTGAAACAGTAATTCAACTGCTTTTTTGAATGCAAGTAGTGTTTCAGTTGGGAGCTGTTTTTGAATCCTTTCTTGTAAGTTTCCATAAACTAAACAATCTCTCAGTGCATCATTAAGCCCACCACTGAACTAACAACGCACAATCACAATTCAGCCATGTACACTGAAATGGACTCCTCTTCCTTCCGGTTCTGCTTATGAAATCTAAAGCATTCTGCAATCAACAATGGCTTTGGTTCTAAATATTCCTGCATTTCTTTGACAATATCAGCAAAGCTCATTTCTGCTAGTTTGGTTGGAGCAGTTAAACTTTGAAGCAAACTGTATGACTTTAAACACAATGCACTCAGCAAAACTGGCACTCACTTCTCATTGGCTTCAAAATACCCCTTAGTTTGCTGAGTATACAGTTATCTGATGGGTTGAAAAGCCTGTTTCTGTGCTTTAGTGTTCAATGACTTGGAGTCTGTTCCACCATTTAAGCATAGTTGATTTATTATCCCTCTTAATCCCATTCTCCTGCCTTCTTCCCATAATCTTCGATGCCCTTGCAGTACGAATCAAAATCCAGTCAAACTCCACTTTAAGTATGGCTTGACCTCCACAGCTCTCTTTGGCAATGAATTCCATATATTCACCACCCTCTTGCCAAATTTGCTCCTCATCTGTGTTCTAAATGGGTGTCCTTGTATTCTGATGCTACGTCCTCTGGTCCTAGAGTCTCCCGCTATTGAAAACATTCTCTCCTCATCCTTTCTACCCAAGCATTTCAGAGATTACATGGTAGCTGCTGAGCTTGAATAACAAGTCATGTCTGGTTATCGAACTTGGTGGAGTAGAAAATATTGAGCATTACTGACTATTGCATTTGCTTCTAGAACTTGTATATTCAAGTAAAAATCCATTCTTCTTACTGGTGAAGCTTGAGTGCTTTTAAGAGCATGGAAAATATTTTAAATCAAAATGAAACAGACATTGAATATTTGACTGCTTAGGCAACATTTGTGAGAATACAAATTAATATGCAAGATCAATGAAGGAAAATATATCAAAATCTTTTCCCTACAAATTACTACCCGGCTGGAAGCACAAGAAGAATTCATTCGTCATATATGCCAGGAAAGTACTAGATCCTTTTTTACTGCCATGTTGGCTGGAATGCATCTTAATGAAGATCTTGACACCCTTGCCAAGAAGGAAAATAGCACTAGAGGTGTAGTGAGTAGAGCACTCTGTCCATTGCAGATGTTTTTTAAATAAGCTGAAAAAATTTCATCTGGTTATACGACTTGCAAGTAGCCTTCTGAAATTTTGAAAACATTATTGAACTGAGATTTGTTTCTCAATTACAGGTTACATAATTTGCATCCCTAATATAGAGCAACTTTGACCAAATCTTATAAAAGGCTGTTGTACCCTGCTACATTGTTTAAGCTTTCTGTCCCATCTTCCAATCCACTGTGCAGAGACTGTATTGGTATTGTTTCAGTTACAACACTTCTAATGTGGCTGGATTCTTGTTTTGCCAATAACAATAATCTAAAGACCTTTGTTCAGTTAATAATAGAGGCAGGAGACTGCAGATACTGGAGTCTAGAGCATTAAACAATCTGTGAAGGAACTCAATACCTCTGTAGAGTGGATGAAACAGTTAACATTTCAGATCAAATCCCTTCCTTCCACTCCCATAAATTCTGCTTGACCTGCTGAGTTCTTCCAGCAAATTGCAGATTTACCACAAATCTGCCTGGCTTAGAGAGCATATTTTATGAGGATATGTTGCAGCACAGAAGGATGAGAGATGATTTGATAGAGGTGTATTATCTTGGTCTTGGAGAAGTTAAAAGGTCAGTATAACAACATGGGCCAAAGGACCTGTACTGTGCTCTCCACTTTGTTCAATCAAATTGTTATACCAAGTCAAAATTTGACAAATCTATGTCAAGCAATTTTGCATCAATTGAGGTGATGAATTTCCAAGAATTATAACTTTAAATAAAGCAGGCAAACAGTTGAAAAGGTATGTCAATTTTTTTTATTCAAAATTTTAAACAGCAACAGGCATATCAAAATATGAATATGGCAACTCTGCCAACAACCTGGTAATGTTCCTAAGCTTAACATTGAAGCCTTCATCTCTAATGATGGCTGTTGCAACAAATTGTAAACAGAATTTTTTTTATAAAACAGTCCTAGAATACAAATTAACTAAAAAGAGAAAAGCACCAATTTGTTTCACTGAAAAATGCAAACTTAAGATATAGTTGTGCTTACTGTACATAATCAACTATTTAAAACATTGTAAAATACAAAATGGAATGTTTGAAATTTAAAAGAACATTTGTAATCTTATCCTACAAAGGGTTCAATTTTTCCACATCAGACGAGGCCTATAGGGGAGTAACAATTCACTCGCAAAAGGTCGAGGAACAATGCACTTTAAAAAAAAAACAGATTTGGTCACTTAGCTTTGTGCATAGTTTTAAGGCATTTTAGCAATATTTCTTCAATCTGGCTGTTTAATTCATGCATATTTTCACATTATGAAGAAAACAGAATGGTGAATGTAGCAGTATGTTCTGCTATGCAGACTCCAAATGGCTGTTATCACTTGCTTCAGACAGACAAATATCCTGATCTGATCTTTACAATAAACTATCACTAAGTGCAGTTCATACATTGATTTCACCCACTAATCTGTTTTTAAGTTGTTTCTTCAACACTCCCCTACAAAGGTAAAGGCCAGCAGCACTTTGTTGCTATATATGCTGAAGCTTAGCTGTGATCAGAGATGAAGGCTGGATTCACAGTGCACTAAAGGAACACCATGGCAGTAGAGGCTTCCATGGAAACTTAAATGGCATCACAAAAGATTAAAAACAAACTGCAGCATATTTTGTTCTATATTCTTACCAACTAGCATTTCCCAAATTAGTGGTTCATTTTTCACTATGCTTCAAGGCAAGAACCAGAACCAAAGTATCAAAAATACAGCATTGTAAACAAATCTCTGAGGCAGAAAAAGGACTGGCTTCATTGCATGCATTCAGTCACTCAAAAATGGTGAGGAGAGTACAAAAGCTCTTCTTGTACCAACATAAGAATATTTAAGTTCATATTTTAGCCTTAAAAAAACCACAGAAAACCCCGAGTGCAGAAATTGCAAGTATCAATCTGTATAACAGTATTCAAACTAACCATTAATAAATGGCACTTCCTGGGACACTGCCACCCTCTTTTCCCATTCTCTTCAGCATGGCCACCACTGCAGTTTATGTGCTCAATGTCTCACAAAAGCCAACTGAGGTATTTGTGTATTGCTTTATGTTCAGGCTTTGCAAGGAGCAAAAAAGCAATATGATGCTTTGAAGAAAGCATTGAATTACGTTTATGTTGACATGGCTACACATACAACCGTGGCAATGAAAGCCTACAAGTATATTTCAATTCCTCACCTAAAAGCATCATCTCATTTGCCTTCAGCCTAATAGGCTGATAATTCATTGTCCAGCACCCACCGAATGAGTGGAGTGAGAGAAATAGAAGAATTCTCGGCTTTCCTGAGGTATGTCAGTTCATTTCCTCTCAGATAGAATCCTCTCTACTCTGGGTCTGTTCCTGTAATAATCTTTTCCAGCTAGCATTATTCAAACTAAGATGTCCAAGCATGGTCTGTGACAGTGTGCTGTTGGTGAATCGAGACCACTCCACAAAAAGAGGCTTCACAACGTAATTTATAAAACCTGGTGTGCAAAACAAAATGTTTGTTAAATTTAATCTCGACTCAATTACGATTGTTATCAATATTAATTATAAAAGCTGAAGTAAATGAGTATATTCATTTTAGTTGAAACACTGCTCAAAGGAACAAGGAAATTTATTTATTTTTTGTTGGTCATAGGCAAGTGTGCTAAGTCACTCATCAGCAATTCAAGTAGATTACAAACAACTCAATCACTGCTTTGGTTTAGATATACACAGTGGCATGCAGAAGTCTGGGCACCTCTGGTCAAAATTTCTGTTACAGTGAAGAGCTAAGCGAGTAAAAGATGACTTGATTTCCAAAAAGCATAAAGTTAAAGATTACACATTTCTTTAATATTTTAAGCAAGATCACTTTTTTTATTTCCATCTTCTACAGTTTCAAAATAACAAAAAAAGAAAAGGGCCCAAAGCAAAAGTTTGGGCACTCTGCATGGTCAGTACTTAGTAACACCTTCTTTGGCAAGTATCACAGCTTGTAAATGCTTTCTGTAGCCAGCTAAGAGTCTTTCAATTCTTGTTTGGGGGATTTTCGCCCATTCTTCCTTGCAAAAGGCGTCTAGTTCTGTGAGATTCATGGGCCGTCTTGCATGCACTGCTCTTTTGAGGTTTAACTACAGATTTTCAATGATTTTTAGGTCGGGGGCCTGTGAGGGCCATGGCAAAACCTTTAGCTTGTGCCTGTTGAGGTAGTCCATTGTGGATTTTGAGGTGTGTTTAGGATCATTATCCTGTTGTAGAAGCCATCCTCTTTACATCTTCAGCTTTTTTTAAAAAAACAGATAGTCTGATGTTTGCTTCTAAAATATGCTGGTATTTAATTGAATTCATTCTTCCCTCTACCAGTGAAATGTCCACTGTGTCACTGGCTACAACACAAGCCCAAAGCATGGTTGATCCACCCCCATGCTTAACAGTTGGAGAGGTGTTCTTTTCATGAAATTCTGCACCTTTCTCCAAACATACCTCTGCTCATTGTGGCCAAAAAGTTCTATTTTAACTTCATCAGTCCACAGGACTTATTTCCAAAATGCATCAGGCTTATTTAGATGTTCCTTTGCAAACTTCTGACGCTGAATTTTGTGGTGAGGACACAGGAAAGGTTTTCTTCTGATGACTCTTCCATGAAGGTCATATTTGTGCAGGTGTCGCTGCACAGTAGAACAGTACACCACCTCTCCAGAGTCTGCTCAATCTCCCTGAAGGTCTTTTGCAGTCAAATAGGGGTTTTGATTTGCCTTTCTAGCAATCCTACAAGCAGTTCTCTCAGAAAGTTTTCTTGGTCTTCCAGACATCAACTAGACCACCACCGTTCCTGTTAACTGCCATTTCTTAATTACATTACGAACTGAGGAAAGGGCTACCTGAAAACACTTTGCTATATTCTTATAGCCTTCTCCTGCTTTGTGGACATAATTTTTTAAAATTTTCAGAGTGCTAGGCAGCTACTCAGAGGAGCCCATGGCTGCTGATTGTTGGGACAAGGTTTGAGGAGTCAGGGTATTTATAAAGCTTTGAAATTTGCATCACCTGGCCTTTCCTAACACTGACTGTGAACAAGCAATAGCCTGAGACCTTGGTAAAAGTTATCTGAGAGATCAAATCTCTTGGGGTGCCCGAACTTTTGCATGGTGCTCCTTTCCCTTTTTCCCCACTCTAAAATTGTACAAAACAAAAATAATACACTAATCTTGCTTAAAATGTTTAAAAGAATGTTTCATCTTTAACTTTATGACTTTTGGAGATCAGTTTATCTTCTACTCACTTAACTATTCACAGTAACAGAAATTTTGATGTGCCCAAACTTTTGCATGCCATTGTACCTACCTAACAGTTCAACATAAAAAAAATCAAACAATTTCTTAAAAATTAATATTTACTTTGAGACTATACATGTGAAATTAAATATAATATGCTCTATAACACACTAATTGATTCTCAGAATAATTGATCACTTCCATCCTGTGAATTAACAAGAACTTGAGTCTAAACCAGTCATCACAATATTCAATTGTCTTGAAATATGGTAGAAGAGAAAAACAAAATTGACTTATTTTATTTGAATTTCAAACTTCCTGCTTTTTACATGTATATGACATGCTTTTCTTCAAAGTATAAATGACTGATATTTTCCCCCCTCATTTCTCATTTTGCTAGTTGAATTCTTTCACACCTATACAATCAGCGATCAGAACCATGAGAAGATGTAGCTCACTCAGGTTTGCCAGTTGGGTATATAAGGCTTTGATTCATGGTAGTTTGGATTGGTTGGCAAGAACAAATTAAAATATGGCAGGGCAAACAGAGCGGCCACTGTTGGAGTAGACAATGGTTATTTGAGGCTTTAGTTCTTTGAGGCTTCTGCAAGGGGAAGTTCGAATGAAAGAAAGCAAAAAAGCTGTAGATAGATCTCCCCCCCCCCCCAAAGTTTATTTATTGTTTTCCTTCTTTACACTTGCAAGTTAAAACAGTGGGAATACCAATAATATACGTAGGAAGAGTGATGAGGTTCTGCAAAGTGAGTTTGGGGACCTAGGGTGCTACATTAAAAGAGTTCCAGGGTTCTGATCTCAGGATTGCTACCCATGCCATGTGCTAGCGATGCCAGAAATAGGAAGATCATATATGTGGCTAAGGAATTGGTGTAGGAGGGAGGGCATCAGATTTTCAAATCATTGCGCTCTCTTCTAGGGAAGGTGGAACCTATACAGAAGAGATGGTTTGCACCTAAATTGGTGGGGGGCTAATATCCTAGTGGGAATATTTGCTAATGCTGCATGGTGGGGTTTAAACTAAAGTTGTAGTGGGGTGGGAACCAGAGTGTCAGAATAGATAGTAAAGAAGATGTGGAGAGAGATGTTGTTAAAACCTCAGATGAATTCAAGAATCAAAGATTGAGCATGGTGTGACGAATGTCCTAAGCTGTGTATATTTAAATGCAAGTAGTATTGTAAGAAAGGCAGATGAGCTCAGGGCATGGATTAACACACGGAATAATGATATCATAGCCATTAGTGAGATGTAATTTCAGGAGGGGCATGAATGGCAGCTCAATATACTGGGATTCCACTCTTTTAGATGTGAAAGAGTAGAAGGGATTAAAGGAACAGGGTTGGCAATACTAGTCCGGGAAAATGTCACAGCAGTGCTCAGTCAGGACAGATTGGACAACTCGTCTAATGAGGCTTTATGGGTGGAACTGAGGAATAAGAGAAGTATGACCATGTTAATGAGGTTTTATTATAGACCACCCAACAGCTTGTGCGATTTAGAGGAACAAATTTGTAGAGAGATTACAGACTGTTGTGAGAAACATAAGGTTATTATACAAGAGGGGAGAAGATGAAATGAGGGCAGACTAGTCAGTAATATAAAGCAGGATACCAAAAGCTTTTTCAGTTATATAAAGAGTAAAAGGGAGACAAAAGTTGAAATTGGACCACTGGAAAATGATGCTGGTGAGGTAGTAATGGGAATGGCAGATGAACTTAATGGGTACTTACATCTGTCTTCACTGTGGAAGACACTAGCAGTGTGGCAGAGATCAGTGAGTGTCAGGTAACAGAAGTGTATGCCTTTGCTATTAAAAAGGGAAAAAGTGCTAGGCAAGCTCAAAGGTCTTAATGTGGATAAGTCACCTGGGCCGAATGGACAACTGAGAAAGGTTGCTGAAGAGATAAATGATGCATTGCGTCGCCTGGGACTGTACTTTCTGGAGTTCAGAAGAATGAGAGGGGATCTTTTGAAACAAAATTTTGAAACAAATTTTGAAAGGATAGAAAAGATAGAAGTAGGAAAGCTGTTTCCATTGGTAAGTGAAACAAGAACTAGGGGATGTTGGTTGCCTCAAGATTCAGGGGAGAAGATTTAGGATGGAAATGAGGAGAAACTGTTTTTCCCAGAGAGTAGTGAATCTGTGGAATTCTCTGCCCAGGGAGGCAGTTGAGGCTTCCTCACTAAATATATTTAAGAAACAGTTAGATAGGTTTTTACATAGTAAGGGAATTAAGGGTTATGAGGAAAAGGCAGGTAGATGGAGCTGAGTTTACAGACAGATCAGCCATGATCTTATTGAATGGCGGGGCAGGCTTGATGGGCCGGATGGCCTACTCCTGCTCCTAATTCTTATGTTTGTATTATGTAATAGGCACTTTAAATGGTTCAGCACAGACTGGATGGGCCAAGGGGCCTGTTTGTGTGCTGTACTTTTCAGTGACTCTATGATTGTACCTGCATAATGGCAGTAAATAGAACATAGAACAGAACAGCACAGAAACAGGCCCTCTGGCCTACAATGTTGTGCCAAAAGAATTATATTAGTAATCAAATGGCCAAGTGAAGTAACCTCTTCTGCCTCTACAATGTCTATATGCTTCCATTTTTCTCATATTCATGTGCTTATCTTAACGTCTCTTCAAAGCCTCTGTTTCTCACCTTAGCAGCGTATTCCAGGGACCTCTGTAAAATACTTGCCCTCACATCTCCTTTGATTTATCCCCCACCTTAAACACATGCCCTCTGCATTACAAAATTGAACCCTAGGAAAATGATACTGCCTGTTTACTCTATGCCTCTCAATCTTATAAACCTCGATCAGATCTCCCCTCAGTCTCTGTCGTTCCAGAGTAAGAAGCTCAGGTTTGTCCGACATCTCACTATAGCACATGCCCACTAATCTACACAGTATCCTGGTAAACCCCTTCTGTACCCTCTCCAAAGCCAGAACATCCTTACTATAATGGAACAAGCAGAACTGTGCGCAGTACTCCAGTAGTTACATATAACAGAAGACAATTGCTTTGTATTTTATTGAAACTTATATCACTCACCTATTTGAATATTGGCTACAGTTTCTGTATGGCGATCACATAGCTGACTTATATCTAGCTTATTCCTCCTTTCAATGTCCCCTATGTAAGGAAAAATGATCAATAAATCAATGAATTATCACAATTAGTTCTGTAGTAAAGAATTGCACAAGTTACCCCCTTTTCACTGCAATATTTTCCTATTTTCATTATATACAAACTTCCCCTACAATATACAGAAGTATTAAATTGCTTTGTCTTTTGTTAAACAGTCATGAAAAAATAAAATACATTAAATTATAACTTCTGAGCAAACACTTTTTTTTCTTCAGAAGAAACAGGAATTGAAGGTATGGTTTGTTGGTATTGAAAGTTATTTGCATGAACACCTAATTCTTCAAGGCAAAATCCAGATTACTTTTTGCCAATATCATCCAAAAAGCCAATTTTTGTTTTAAAAATTAGCTGCATTTTTTCCTACTTCGTGGGCTTTAAATTAACATAACTTACAATGAAGATCTTTGATCTATTTTTCATTATCAACGCAACAGTGCATTAACTTTACTGGTTACTGCCCGACTTAATTTGAATTTTGAGTGGTATAGCTGTTAGTCATACTCTTTTTCCTTATTGTTTTCAGTTAAGCATAAATTTTAAATCACCAATTACATGATTTTAACATTCACTACATCTCATAACACTCAATTTGCCAAAAAGCTGAGATACCCCTATAGCTTTTCCTTGCTTAGTATTAATTAGATGGAACTTACTTTATGTTTCAAAAACCTATATTCTTGAGTGGGGGTTAAGAGTTTAATTAATATTGTATAGAAAAAGCTGCAAATTAAGCCAATGCACTCAATATACCTTGATGGAAGAATTCTTGGGATACTTTTTCACTCCACTGCTTACTCAGTTCCCAAGGCCGGCAAGGGTTACTGATATCTGCACATTTCAGAGCTATCTGTAAACAAAATACAGTTTACTTACTTAAGCAGCCGAGTTTGTTTTTAAATCTTTGTTGCGTCCATTAGCTTACTACTATCACGACCTGTTTTTTTTACAATTCCTATTAATTCCGTTAACAACAATGTTGTACAGAAGCTTAGGGAGTTATTCAGTGCAACCTTTTCCAAAGACATTAACAATGAGCCTGATGAAGATTTCAGTGAAAAACTTCAAAGAGATTTGCAGGGTGGATTTCATCTAGGTGCTTAGATTTCCTCCGCATCCAAAAGATACATTGGCATGTTAATTGGCTATGGAAAATTATCTATAGTGCAAGTTAACAACAAAAAGAATTGGGCTGGGGGAAACTGTCGAAGAGCATACGTTACACAGATTAGATTGCAGAGGTCTTCAGAAATTAGGAATAAAATGTATGGTCTTGATAGGCAAAAATAGCCTCCTGAATCCTTGCAAATATCACTAATAAATGAAATCCAACTTCATAACTTAGTAGTATCCAAGCTAATAATATAGGTCTATTTGACCTCAATATAAGAGTTAGTGATCTATTTGATCATTCCTGTCCATACTGATCCCCTAAGTCAGCTTTCCCTTCATACTCTGTGAATGCCAAATGTGTCAGTAAATACTGGCAAATGGAGAACAAGATTGAGGACCTAGTATCAGAAGGAATGAGGAATTTCTGTGATCTCTGTTTCATGGACTTGTGGCTTACTCTGAACATGCCAGGCATGTCAGTAAGACCTGAAGGCTTCTCAATACACAGGATGGACCAAACTGCCAATCTGGAGAAGGCAAAAGGTGGGGGTATGTTTCATGTTCAACTCTTTGTGGTACTCTGACATGGTGGTTATGTCATACTCTTGTTCTCCCGACCTGGAACATCTAATGATTAAGCGCTAACCATTCTACTTACATAGAGAATTCTCCTCAGTGATCCTGACAGCAGTTTACATACTGCCAAAAGCCAATTGTTAATCAGGCATTTAAGATATTGAATGCTGTCAATCACCAAACAGCCCACCTGATGCATTTCAAATCATAGTCGGGGACTTCAATCAGACTTGTGGCTACAGGATTGCTTCAAGTCAGTGGATTAGGCCATCTTCAAGGACCCAAAGGATCTGAATGAATACACCATAGTTGTCACAGACTTTATAAAAACTGTTGTAGATGAGTGTCCCCACAATATCACTCTGAATCTTCCCCAGAAGCCCTAAGTGAACCATGAGATGTGCAATATGTCGAAGGCCCATATCAGTGGCATGCAGTTCTGGCGACCAAGTAAGATACAAGTCTAAAAGTGCAAATTTCAGAAAGCCATCTCATATGTGAAGTGGCAGTTCCAGATCACATTTTATTACTGAAAGATGCTTAACAGCTGCAGAAAGATTTGAATGTTGTTACCTCTCAAAGTGAAACTAAAGATAGGTAACAAAAAGGTTGTGTTCCCAGGTGAGCTCAATGCCTTCTATGCTCACCTTGACCATCAAAACGTGGAGCTCCGATGACCCTGTGAGTTCAGTCCGTGAAGTGCTATGAAAGGTTGGTGATGGAACACATTGACTCCTGCTTGAAAGTGACTTGGATCCACTCCAATTTTCCTACCAACACAATAGGTCTACAGCAGATGCCATTTCATTGGCTCTTCACTCGACCCAGGAACCTTACCCCTTCTTTGTGCAATTGGATCCTCTATTTCCTCACTTGCAGACCCAGTAAATTCTGATCAGAAGCATCTCCTCCACAATCTCCATCAGCAGAGGAGCACCACAAGGCTGTGTGCTTAGCCTCCTGCTCTACTCACTTTACACTTATGACTTTGAGGCTAAGCACAGCTCCAGTGCTATATTTTAATTTATTGACAGCACCCCTGTTGCTGGCTGATTAAAAAGAGGTGATGGATCAGCATTTAGGAGGAAGATCAAGTATCTGAGTGGTACACAACAACCTCTTACTCAATGTCAGCAATATCAAGGAGCTGCTTATTGATTTCAGGAGGAAACTGGAGGTCCATGAGCCGGTCCTCACTGGGGGAAATCAGAGATGGAGAGGGTCAGCAACTTTAAATACCTTATTTTAGAGGATCTGTTCCTCCCAGGTGCAATTACGAAGAGAGCACAACACCTCTACTGCCTTAGGAGTTTGTGAAGATTTGGTATGACACGTAAAGCTTTAACAGACTTCTACTGATGAGTGGTAGAGTATATTGACTGGCTGCAACATGGCTTGGTATGGAAATATCATCATCCTTGAATGGAAAATTGTACAAAATGTAGTGCATACAGCCCAGTCCATCATAGTTAACACAATGCGCTGTCGCAGCATCCATCAAGGGCTCCCACCATCCAAGCCATGCTCTTCTCTTGCCACTGCCAGCAGGAAGGTAGTAAAGGAGCCTCAAGACCTCCACCACCAGATTCAGAAACAGTTATTACCCCTTAACTATCAGGCTCTTGAACGAGTGGGGATAAATTTCACTCGCCCCATCACTGAACTGTTCCCACAAACAATAGACTCACTTTCATGGATTCCATTTCATGTTCTCTATCTATTGCTTTTTTTGTATTTGCACAGTTTGTTGTCTTTTGCACATTGGTTGTTTGTCTATCCTGTTGGATGCAGTCTTTCATTGATTAAATGATGTTTCTTGGATATACTGTGCATGCCTGCGAGAAAATGAATCTCAAGGTTGTACATGTTGTACTTAAATAATATAACTTACTTTGAACTATCCTCGACCCTCCAGTATTTTTTAGAAATAAAAGAATACACCAAAGGGGCTGTTATAGCATTTAAGATATAGATAAATATCTCACATTAACAGAAGAAAACCAAATGAGATATGGTAGGCATCCCCGACACAGGAGAATTGACACACACAGAAGTGAAAGGCAAGTAAAATAATGTAACAGTTAACATTGTTGACTTAATTAAAACAGTCACTGAGAAGTCTTCAAAGAACAAATGTGGATTCACTTATGGAAGAAGCTAAAACTAGGGGTCACTTTAAAAATAAAGGTTTGCCCATTTAAGAGGCAAAATTTACTCCGTCGGTGTTGTGATTCTTTGAAACTTCAAAAGGCAGTGGAAATAAGAGTCTTCACTTCTTTTTAAAAATGGCAGAGGTTGAAAAATATTTATAAGCAAAGAGAGTGAAAGGATATCATGGTTAATAGGGAATGCAGAGGGGCAGTTACAGTTGCATCAGCCATCACTTTGACGGCCATGTAGCCTCCAACTGCTGGCTGTCCATTGAATCCAACAGTACAGGAGAGTTTTTAAACATGGAAAAGACATTGCAGTAGGGCAGTTCCACTCTCTCAAGCTTGGAAGTCTAGGTGCAGTGGTATGAAGTTGTCATCAAAACTGGGGACGTCCTTAGTTGCAGTAGACGACTATGACTTCTGTGACTTGTAATGCCCTTTGCTCTCCATGACATGTTGCAGAACTGCTTTCCTGATTACTGTTGATCTCATCTATCCAGTCCACCAGAGCTGATTCCACATGGCTTGTCCCCATCTCACCAGGGTATAAGGCCCACCAGCTACCCTCATCTGGTTTAGTTCGCCTGTTGAAGTGGTGCAATGGGGTGCAGCTGCTGCAAACAGCTACTTGGAGCCACACCTGTGATCTGAGTGTCTGATGGGACCAAAACTTGAGCAAGCTGCCCCAGAATGAACACAAGTCCCTTCACTAGAGGGGTTAGCCCTCCCTTGACACCTCATACACCCCCACCTATAATCTCCTAATTTATATATTCATAACAATTCTCACATTTCTGACACTACAGAAGGAAGCCTATCAAGTCCATGCCAGCTTTCAAACCAATCCTATCAGACACATTCTCCCACTTGCTTCCCTGTAACATATTCTCTTACACATATGCATTAATACAAACCTAAATCGCCCACTAGATATAGTTTATCTAATGTACATCAGACTCGCAGGAAATACTTCGTATGCATTAACAACCAGCACTACCCAAGGATGTGCTTAAGGCAGCTACACATTTCACCTGCATGGGTGGGTGGGGAGGGGAGAAGAGGAGTCGGGGATTTACAATAGCCAACTACCAACTAGTCATTGGCAAGGAACTATAACACCTGGGAAAACCACAACTATCACAAGGAGAACATGCAAACTCCACAAATGCAGCCAAGATAACCTCAATACCTGCAGCAAAACTGTGACTCCATAACAGTCAAATAAATATTCCTATGGCAGAGCACATAACGAATAGCACAGAAGACAGAGACACACAATTAGAAAAGAGAAAAACAAAAGGAAAGGGGGTCACGTACACAAAGGGAGTGGAATAAAACAAAAATGAGTAAAAGAGAATTAATGATAGCAGTGTGAATAATTTGAACACTGATTCACTAATATTGAAAATTCTCAAGATGTTAATTTAAAATATTTAAGAAACTTCTTGAACTACAACCAGAGGCATGAAAAGGAATTTTTTTTGAGTCAAATGGAGAAAGTTACCAAGTTAAAAAGCTGAGAATTTGCACAATTTCAGAACGAGACAGGACTGAGAAAAGATTGCTAAATACTGAATATACCATTTACAGAATTTAGAAGGATTTGATAGATTTAATGGCTAGTTAGATTCAACAGCTTTAATTAGAAAAACAAAAAGAATTAATTTCCAAAACACTAGCCAATATGAGGATCGATATGCCTATTCTGTTTTTATTTGTGCATGGAGGAGGGATTTGGGGGTTGATGATCATGCTGCTGTTCTTTTCTTTCTTGGTTTCATGTCTATCTGCAGAAGAATTTCAGAGTTGAATACTTTGATAATAAATGAACCTCTGAATCTTTGATAAAAATCATGATGCAATGTGGACAATATTATTTCTGTACAATATTAAACAAAATAATTCTGGATTATGCCTGTAATAGATAACACAACAACACAATTATTTAATTCTGGGAAAAATTCTGAAAACTAAAACTCACCTGCAGCATGAAATGTCGATGGCTGGCATCATCTAAACACAAGTCACTCATGTCCAAATGAGTTCTCAGTTGTGATAGAAACTCATTCTGGCGGCTTATGTCTGTAGCTAGAATTAGGGAACCCAGCTGGCTTTCCAGTTGATAACTAAATAAAAGTATATAGATATCAATTATGTGTAGATGAATAATCATTTTATGCAAACTTTAAAACTAAAATTTACACTTAATAATGAGATAGCATTCCTTGTGCACCTTTTATTACAAAGAGCTGATATAATGTTTCAACGTTATCCACTTAAAATAAATTCTTGTATCTATTACAATATACTCCTCACAATAAAGGCCATAATTCTCAAAAAAGCCAGAAATAAGGTGGCAAAAGTTTTGATTTCTGCTTGTAAAGCCCATGTAGGGAAGGTACATCCACAGATCTCGCTTCATCATCACCTTTGTCACCTCCTCGAAAATCTCAATTATGTCACAACTTGGCCTGCATAAAGCCAAGGTGACTGTTCCTAATTAGGCCGCAGTTTTCTAAATGCACATCAGTAGGTGGCGTAGTGGCATCAGCACTGGACTTTGGGGCAGAAGGTCCTGAGTTCAAATCCAGCCAGCTCCCATGCACACTTTCCATCCATACTGGGTTGAGCACTGAGCTAGCAACTTGACCTTGCTAAAAAAAAGAAATTGCCTGCTACAAAAACTTGTGAGTTGAAAGGCAACTTTTTTTCTTCTTTTTCTTCTTCTCCAAAGTCAGAGTAAATTTATTATCAAAGTACATGCATATTATCATATACTACCTTGTGTTTCATTTTCTTGCATGCTAACCTTAATAATTCTTGTTAGACTCACCAATCTGGTTTCTGGAACTGCACCATCTCCCTTCTTGAATATCAAATATTAGCTACTCACCAGTCCTCTGAAACTTCTATCACTAGAGGGGATTGGTCAAGGCTCCAACAATCTCATTTCTTGCCTCTCAGTAACCTAGGGTATATCCTATCAGGCACTGGAAACTAATGCAACTTAAATGTTCTTTAAGAAACCCAATGCCACCTCCTTCATCACAAATGCTGTAGGAAGTCAGCACACCCCACACTGATCTCCTTATCCTCCGCATCCATCTTCTTGGTAAAATCTCATGCGAAGTGCTCATTTAAGACATCACCCACATCCTATACCTCCAAGCACATTCTATCCTTTACCTTGAGTGTCTTTACCTGTTCACTAGCTATCCCCTTGTTCTGGTTGTATGTAGAGAAGATGATGAGATTCTTTTTAATCCTACTTTCCAAGGACATTTCATTCCCCCTCCTGGCTTTCCCAATTCCTTTCTTCAGTTCTTTTCTGGCTTCTTTATAATTCGAAAGTGCTCAGTTCCATCTTTGTTTCCTACACTTTAAATGCATTTCCTTGCTCTTACTTAGTAAATTCACCACTTCTCTCAATATCCATGGTTCTCTTACCTTGCCATCCATCTTCTTACTTAAACATACAGGCTTTGTATTCTGTGTTTTGTTCTTTAAATTCCTGCCACATGTCAAAATATGATTTTGCCTAAAATCAGTTATTTCCAATTAACTCTCCCTAGTTGCTGCCTAACACTCTCATAATATAGCCTTCTCTATTTTAATACTCTCCTACAAAGTTCATGCTTATCCTTATCAATTGAGATCTTAAAACTTGAGCTGCAATCACTATTCCCTAACTGTTTGCCATCGAAAGTTCAGTAACTTGGTCTGGCTCATTACCTAATTCCTAGTCTAACAATGGCCTTTCCCCTTGTTGGACTATCAATATATTGATTCAAGCAGCCCTCCTGGATGCATCTAACAAATTCTGCCCCATCTAAACCTCTTGCACAAAGATAGTCTCAGTCTATTAGGTAAGTTGAAGTCACCCAATACAACCCTGTTGTTTTTATACCTTTCTTTAATCTACCTGCATATCTGTTCCTTGATGTCCCAAAGGCAATTGGGGGTTGCTATAGTATCATCCCAGAGTGATTGCACTTTTCCTATTCTTCAGATCTCTCTATATAATCTCAGTGAATTCACCCTCCATTATGCCCCCTTTGAGTTCAGATGTGATATTGTCCCAGATTAGTAATGGACTCCCAACACCCTCTCCCCTTTTTAACTTCTCTATCATTTGAAAAATACTGAAATCTTGGAACACTAAGCACCTATTCCTGTCCCTCTCTTGAACATGTATCGTGGCCACAACAGCAAAACACAAAGGAAGTTGCAAAAATGACAAGTAGTTTATGATCAAGACATAACTGAAATGTTTATTAAATACTTAGAAATACAAAATTTATTCTAAATTTCAGCCATGCACTGATTGAAAATTATGAAATATAATCCAGATACACACCTTTCCTCAATTGAAAAATGTGAAAATAATTTAGATTCATGAAGCACACACACTGCTGACCTCCAGTGATGGTTTTCTAACACCGAGGTATTCTGAGAGTAAAGGAGAAAGTATTAGTGGCAAAAAAATAATTTCCATTTTGTGTTACCTAACACCAAATCACACAATATTATTAAAGGTGACCAAAGGTTGAGGTAAAGGTGCAGATTTTAAAGAGGGTTTGAAAGTAAAAGAAAATAGAGAGGAGGATCATTTTAAGGAGATAATTGCAGAGTTTAGGATGATGACACCTGAAAGCAAGGCAAGTAGTCAAGTAATTTGTTGCAAGGGTAACAAGGAGGGCATGGGTATAATCAAAGGATTATAGAACCTTGTCAAAATGGCGTAGCTGGATAATACAAAGTTGAGAGTTTTCAAATAATTGTTTAACCAGGAGCCAAAGTAGATCGTTAAATCTCTGCTTCAGTCAAGTCACTTTTATTGTCATTTCGACTATAACTGCTATGTACAGTACATAGTAAAAATGAGACTTTTTCAGGAACATGGTGTTACATGACACAGTACTAAAACTAGACTGAACTACGTAAAAAAACAAGAAAACTACACTAGACTACAGACCTACCCAGGACTGCATAAAGTGCACAAAACAGTGCAGGGAATACAAAAAATAATAAACAAGACAATAGGGCAGTAAGATGTCAGTCCAGGCTCTGGGTATTGAGGAGTCTGATAGCTTGGGGGAAGAAACTGTTACATAGTTTGGTCGTGAGAGCCGGAATGCTTCGGTGCCTTTTCCCAGACGGCAAGAGGGAGAAGAGTTTGTATGAAGGGTGTGTGGGTTCCTTCATAATGCTGTTTGCTTTGCGGATGCAGCATGTAGTGTAAATGTCCGCGATGGCGGGAAGAGAGACTCCGATGATCTTCTCAGCTGACCTCACTATCTGCTGCAGGGTCTTGCGATCCGAGATGGTGCAATTTCCGAACCAGGCAGTGATGCAGCTACTCAAGATGCTCTCAATACAACCCCTGTAGAATGTGATGAGGATGTGGGGTGGACTGAGCACACAGCTCTGGGGTGACCCAGTGCTCAGTGTGATGGTGTTGGAGATGCTGCTCCCGATCCGGACTGACTGAGGTCTCCCAGTCAGGAAGTCTAGTATCCAGTTGCAGAGGGAGGTGTTCAGGCCCTGTAGGCTCAGCTTTCCAATCAGTTTCTGAGGGATAATTGTGTTGAATGCTGAACTGAAGTCTATGAACAGCATCTGAACATATGTGTCTTTTTTGCCCAAATGGGTTAGGGCCAGGTGGAGGGTGATGGCAATAGCATCGTCTGTTGAGCAGTTGGGACAGTCGGCAATCTGCAGAGGGTCCTTCTGAAGAACTTCATGGAAGTCTAAATGTTTCTTTCACAGGGGAACTATCATATCTTGGGGATTTAACATTTTTGTGCCATTCTTTTCTATGTTACTGTTACTTTGCTTGCATGAGTTGGAGACTCTCTATACGTCATATGACCAAATTGTTTTCTTCCTCAATTGTAAACATTGATATAATTAATCAACACATTCAGAGCTGCTTATTTTCTACAACATTGCCTTCTGTGCTCCCAAATACCCAGCTTTCCCTACTCATGCTTCTTTATTATAAGAATATTAGACCATAAGACATAGGAACAAAATTAGGCCATCTGGCCTAGTGAGTCTTCTCCACCATTCAATCATGGCTGATTCTTTCTTTTCTCTTCTTCAACCCCAGTTCCTCACCTTCTTCACATAAATTTTGATGCTGTGTCCAATCAAGAACCTACCAATCTCTGCCTTAAATACACCCAATGACCTGGCCTCCACAGCTGCACGTGACAACAAATTCCACAAATTCATCACCTTTCGGCTAAAGAAATTTCTCTGCATCTCTGTTTTGAAAGGGCGCCCCTCCTTCCTGAGGCTGTGCCCTCTTATCCTAGACTCTCTCACCATGGGGAACATCCCTTCCGCATCTACTCTGTCTTGGCCTTTCAACATTCAAAAGGTTTCAATGAGATCCTCCCTCATTCTTCCAAATTCCAGTGAGTACAGATCCAGAGCCATCAAACATTCCTCATATGATAACCCTTTCATTCCTGGAATCATCCTTGTGAACTTCCTCTGGACCCTGGCCAATGCCAGCACATCTTTTCTAAGATGAGGGGCCCAAAATTGTTCACAATACTCAAGGTGAAGCCTCACCAACACCAAGCCTCAACATCACATCCTTGCTCTTGTATTCTAGACCTCTTGAAACGAATGTATTTGCCTTCCTCACCACCAACTCAACCTGCAAGTTAACCTTCAGGGTGTTCTGCAAAAAGACTCCAAAGCCCCTTGCAACTCAGATTTTTGAATTTTCTCCACGTTTAGAAATATTTCTACTACCAAAGTACAACAAAGCCATCTATTCCATCATCTAAATAATTGATATACAGCATAAAAAGAGTGGTCCCAACACCGAACCCGTGGAACACCACTAGCCACCGGCAGCCAACCAGAAAAGGATCCTTTTATTCCTACTCACTGCCTCCTACCAATCAGCCAATGCTCTAACCATGTTAGTAACTTTCCTGTAATACCATCAGCTCTTAACTTGGTAAGCGGTCTCATGTGTGGCACCTTGTCAAACACCTTCTGAAAGTCCAAATATACAACATCCACTGCATCACCTTTATCTATCCTACTTGTAATCTCCTCAAAGAATTCCAACAGGTTCATCAGGCAGGATTTTCCCTGAAAGAAACCATGCTGACTTTGTCATATCTTGTCCTGTGTCACCAAATACTCCATCACCTCATCCTTAACAACTGACTCTAACATCTTCCCAACCACTGAGGTTAGGCTAGCTGGTCTAATTTTCTTTCTGCTGCCTTCCTCCTTTCTTAAAGAGTAGCTAATTATTGCTTCATCACATTAGCTACATTTTTTAATAGATCATTATGCCCTGATGTAATTATTGTATGCCTTGCTTTTGTTTTATGTTGTGCCCCAGTTTTAATATTTAGTCATCTGCAGCTTTTTTCTTTAAAGTGTTTCTTTTTTTCTGAGCGCAAACTGGCTCTGCACGACTTTAAATTAATTTTTGAACACCAGTCATTTGCTGTCTTCAGAAATATGTTTAATTCATCTAGTCTGTTTCATTGCATGGGAATCTGATGTACCAAAATATAACTTTAATATCTGCTTTATGATTTTCTTAACAGACCAAACTCAAATAAGATCATTGTCAGATAAATGCTCACATGCAAGCTAAATTCAGCCTATTATTAAATCTATTAGATTGTAGGTTTCATGGTCAGCAAAACATTGGTGGGTCGAAGGGCCTGTAATGTGCTATAGATGTCTATGTTCTATTAAGACTATTCCCAAGTCATATTGTTGCACAAAATGTTATTGAAATATTCAATAAATTCACCATATTACTAATTTGAACTAATCTATAGAAAAATTAAAATATTTCATTAATATTATGTCTTTGCATATGGTTGTCCAATTTATTTGATTATTTTTTGTCATCCTCTTATTTACTTAGTAATTACATGTAATGCCCTGGTTCATATATTTTACTGTCCTGCTGTATGAATTTCATTTCGTCCTGTTCTGTGTGAGCTGCTTGTTTTCAGCTTACATTTTGAAGACAAGAGATGAGGAGAAATGTTGCCATCCAATTAGGATGGTCAAATTGAAGGGGAGGTTTCTCTGGTGAGAGACATTAAGGCTGGCTTGGGTTTTTTTTTTTTGGTTTGAGGAATGAAGAGAGAAGATGCCAGAGGTTGTAGGATTCAACCCAGAGCAGGACAGTGATTCGACAAAGCCTGTGATGAGATCGATTGAGGATTGGTGTTTTGGAGAAACTGTGAGCTCCAACTTGTTTGACTGTTTCACTAAAGTGGGTCCTTTTCTTTTTTCTTTAATAACCCTTTAGTCAAATTAAGAATTATGAAGATAAATCTTTTAATTGTATGCAATGTACTCTCTTATTTCTTGGCATTCATTTGTAACAGGGTAGCGGATTACACAGCATCCACACAAACAGGGGGTCTGGGGTGGGCTCGCACCTCAATCTCACAAGTTTGGTGGGGCTGGAGATTGTCTTCCCTAGATCTACACAGACAAGGAAACAGGGGTGTTTCATATATATAATAGGATGCTTAGTAATAAAACACAAGGTTTCATAAACTTGAAGAATCCTACTTCAAAAACAAAATACCTGATCGACATATATGATAGATATACTTCTAGATATGTTCAGGAAATCGATCAAAACAGACAGAGGTAATCACATGTGAAGCTCACATCACTGCTATTCACTGTTTTACACAAGTACAGTACCAATTTTCCAACTGATCCAGTACTTAGCTCTTACACCAGAGGGTGCTAAATGCATATGATCTTCACAGTTACTATTGATGACATATATGGATTAGTTGCAGAGTATAATATACAGAAATTACACCAATGTCTCATTGACAACATATTTGCATACCATGTTCTACAAGTGCATAGTTCAATTAATGATACTGTGATACAAAGAATCCCCAGACTGTTGGGTCAGAAAGGAAAACACAAACTGCACATACCTTCTTATGCTCTTAAGTCTTTTCTACACAACTTCAATCCAAATCTGGGATCATATTTAAAAATCAGTCAAGGATAATATCTATTTTACTTCCATTTAATTGCATCCAAGTATATTCATAAATTTTTACCATCACATTGAATTCAGTGGCTGGTACATCTTTGTGACACATGCCCCTCGAATCTCACCTGCTCACAGCACCCGGTTCTGAGGTGATGTTGTGGGATTACAGGTGTATTGACACACTGTGCTCTTCCTGGTTGTCATTATTCCTCTCCTCCTGCCCCTACTGTAACTACATTCTGTCAAGTCCTTCTAATGATGTCCTTTGATTCACCCATCCCCCACACATCTTCCATCTCGTGCACCATGGCTTCCATGTTCCTTTGCAGGTTTTGTTTCTCCACCTCTACAGTAGCCACTCTCTACCATGGAAGCCATGATTGTTAGGTTTTGACACCTTCTGACATTGGTGGCGAGTAAAGGTTCCCAGCTACATTACATTGAGCTGGATCCTGTTTTGGCTCATATCTCCATAAGTAAAGGATTGGGTTTTAGTGCACGGTGAAACACCAAGGATAAAATCCAGTTTCTTGGTAATTAATTCTTCACTTACATACTATTTTTTTTAGTCACAATGAATTTTGGCTCTAAAGCAAAATCAATCAACACTTACCTTGTATAAACTTGCTAGGTAGTGACTGGTTTTGATTAGGAAGGGCTGGTTAACACCAGGATGATCCATGTCATGTGTGGCGGCTGCCAGCAAACCCACCAGAATATCCCATGGAGAAATAGACTTCGCAAACTTTAAAAAGGAAAAGATAGTCATGCATTTAGGCAAGAATAACTAAAAGGGAAATGCTGAATTTTGAGATTTTACAAATCAGCATAAACACGATAAAATCTGTAAATGTTGGAAATCCAAGCAACACACAGAATGATGGAGGAAATCAGCAAACTAGGCAGCATCTTTGGAAAACAGCAAACAGTTAATGTTTTGGACAGAGACCCTTCATCGCAGGGCTGGGGAAAAAATCAGAAGTTAGGGTCACTTACTCCTACTTCTCATTTTTTCCTCCAGTCCAGGTAAAGGGTCTTGGCCTGAAACGTTGACTGTTTTCCATTGATGCTGCCTGACCTGGCAATTTCCTCCAGCATTTTGTGTGTACTGCATGAACACACTGGCCTGGATCTTATGAAGGATTATCAGCACTATAATTAATTTATTTATGAAGCAAATTGGTAAGCCAACTGCATTATCCACAAATCTGTGTATAGATGTCATTTCATAAGTTTGACTGGTACTCCTCTGCAAATCTCACTCTATGGGTGCCTTGCAGAGAGATTAAAGACATTGAAAAATGAAAATGCAGTGCTTGCCCACTATACATGGTCTAAAAAGTTGGTGCAGCCCTTTTGCTTGCACTAGCTCATTCTTTCACCTTATCCTTTCTAACTCGTCACATTACTCTTATGCAGTTCATTTAATATTCTCAGTTATAATTATTAGTTTAGACTCTGCTTCATGAGGGTTGTTACAAGCTACTTAAGGACATACATTATTGCTTTCTTTACTGTGCTATAAAAAAGTTTTCCACAGTCCCTAGTTATTGTCATCAGTCAAACTTCCACAGGTTACCTATGAGTAGCTGTAGCCAATTGAATGATAGGCATCAGTCCTGCATGACTGAAGGTCATTAATTACTTCTAATCTTTTCATAATTAGTGCACTGTTTACATTTATTTTAAGTTTTGGTAAATTGCATTATCTTTAAAATTGCTGTAAGGCCAATAATTTTCTAATTTTATTTAATTCATTGAAATATACAGTATGTTACAATAACTAAATGACTAGATTTAACTACAAAGAGAAATTAAATGTATACATTTTTACAATTACACATATACTTTACAGATCTAAAGTATCAGATCATTCTTCTCACTCCAAAAGCATGAGGGGTGTACTTGTCCTCAAGACAGTGCAGGAATACTAGTTTCTGTAATTTTGAGGCCATTTCTAACAGTGTGCTAAATCACTGAAAAAGTACCAAGATTTTCATCTTGTACATGCAGTTCAATTCCTTTGAAGTGTTACACAAATAAACTACATACTGCAGGTCTAAATCATCAGCAGCAACTTCAAAATATGTATTCTGCAGAGCAGCATCCAGGGATATTTCTACTCCCAAAACTTGGAGTGATAGGTCAAAATAAAGCATAGCCATTGACTGCAATGACTGTTTATCCAAAGCACAAAGTGACAATTAGAAACAGAATATCTACAGCACAATACAGGCCCTACGGCCCACAAAGTTGTGCTGAACATATCCCGACAGTAGAAATTACTAGGTTTACCCATAGCCCTCTATTTTTCTAAGCTCAATAAAGTATGTCTATCTAAAAGTCTCTTAAAAGACCCTATCGCATCCGCCTCCACCACCGTTGCCAGTAGCCCATTCCACGCACTCACCACTCTCTGTGTAAAAAACTTACCCCTGACATTTCCTCTGTACGTACTCCCCAGCACCTTAAACCTGTGTCCTCTTGTGGCAACCATCTACACCCTGGGAAAAGGCCTCTGACTATCCACAAGATCAATGCCTCTCATCATATTATACACCTCTATCAGGTCACCTCTCATCCTCTGTCACTCCAAGGAGAAAAGGCCAAGTTCACTCAACCAATTCTCATAAGGCATGCTCCCCAATCCAGGAAACATTCTTGCAAATCTCCTCTGCACCCTTTCTATGGCTTCCACATCCTTCCTGTAGTGAGGCGACCAGAACTGAGCACAGTACTCCAAGTGGGGTCTGACCAGGGTCCTATATAGTTGCAACATTACCTCCCGGCTCCTAAATTCAATTCCACGATTGATGAAGGCCAATACACCATACATCCACAACCCTCCAATCCCCCAGAACCTCTCCTGTCCCCATTGATGACGCAAAGATCATCACTAGAGGCTCAGCAATCTCCTCCCTCGCCTCCCACAGTAGCCTGGTGTACATCTCATCCGGTACCAGTGACTTATCCAACTTGATGCTTTCCAAAAGCTCCAGCACATCCTCTTCCTTAATATCTACATGCCCAAGCTTTTCAGTCCGCTGTAAGTCATCCCTAGAATCAGCAAAATCCTTTTCCGTAGTGAATACTGAAGCAACATATTCATTAAGTACATCTGCTATCTCCACCAGTTCCATACACACTTTCCCACTGTCACACTTGATTGGTTCTGTTCTCTCATGTCTTATCCTCTTGCTCTTCACATACCTGTAGAATGCCTTGGGGTTTTCTTTAATCCTGCTCACCAAGGCCTTATCATGGCCCCTTCTGGCTTTCCTAGTTTCATTCTTTAGCTCCTTCCTGCTAGCCTCTAGATCTCCAACAGGAGTTTTTTTTTTAACCTTCTGTAAGCTCTTTTCTGCTTGACTAGATTTACAACAGCCTTTTTACATCACAGTTCCTATACCTTACCATGCTTTCGCTGTCTCATTGGAACATACCTATGCAGAATTCGACGCAAATGTCCCATGAGCATTTGCCACATTTATTCTGTATGTTTCCCTGAGAACATCTGTTTCCAATTTATGGTTCCAAGTTCCTGCCTGGTAGCCACAATATTTCACCTCAATCCAATTAAACACTTTCCTAACTTCTCTGTTCCTAGCCCTCTCCAATGCTGTGGTAAGGGAGATAAAATTGTGATCACCATCTCCAAAATGCTCTCCCACTGAGAGATCTGACACCCGACCACATTCATTTCCAAATACAAGATCAAGTACAGCCTTCTCTTGTAGGCTTATCTACATAATGTGTCAACAAACCTTCCTGAAAACACCTAACAAACTGCACCCACAGAGACTCCACAGACAATTCCTCTATATCTTTCTCGTTTTCTGAAGCCATGACACTATCTCTGATCAGCAGTGCCATGCCAGCACCTTTTTTGCCTCCCTCCCTGTCTTTCTGAAACATCTAAAGCCTGGAACTTGAAGTGACCATTCCTGCCCGAGCCATCCAAGTCTCTGTAATGGCCGCAACATCATAGCTCCAAGTACTGATCCACACCCTCTCAATTGCTTTGTTCATAATACTCCATGCATTAAAACAGACGCATCTCAAACCATTGGTCTGAACGCATCCCTTCCTTATCACCTGCATATCCTCCTTCTCGCACTGACTCCAAGCTTTCTCTATTTGTGAGCCATCTGCCTCTTCCTCTGTCTCTTCATTTCGGTTCCCACCCCCAGCAATTCTAGTTAAACTCCCCCTAATAACCTTTGCAAACCTCCCCACCAGGATATTGCTCCCTTGGGATTAAAGTGCAACCCGTCCTTTTTGTACAGGTCACGCCTGTCCCAAAAAAAGGTCCCAATGATCCAGAAATCTGAATCCCTGCCCCCTGCTCCAATCCCTCAGCCAGGCATTTATCCTCCACCTCATTCTATTCTTATACCCACTGTCATGTGGCACAGGTAATAATCTTGAGAATACTACCTTTGTGGTCCTGCTTCTCAACTTCCTTCCTAACTCTCTGTAGTCTGTTTTCAGGACCTCCTCCCTTTTCCTACCTATGTCAGTATGTACCACAACCTCTGGCTGTTCACCTTCGCACTTCAGGATATCATGGACGCGATCAGAAACATCCCAAACTCTGGCACCTGGGAGGGAAGCAACCATCTTCTCCCTTTCCCTACCCTTCTGAGCCACAGGGACAGATTCTGTGCCAGAGGCAAGGCCGCTATTGCCTCCCCCAGGTCAACCATCCCTCCAACAGTACTCAAAAGAGGAGTACTTATTGTTAAGGGGGATGGCCACGGGGTACTCTCTAGCACATGACTCTTGCCCTTCCCTCTCTGTTACCCAATTATCTGTCTCCTGAGGCCCCGGTGTGACTACCTGTCTATAGCTTCTATATATCACCTCCTTGCTCTCCATGACCAGACAAAGGTCATCGAGCTGCATCTCCAGTTCCCTAAAGCAATCCCTAAGGAGCTGCAGCTCGACACAACTGGCGCAGATGTGACCGTCCTGGAGGCCAGGAGTCTCCAGGAATTCCCACAACTGATACCGAACACAGAACATTGGCCTCACATACATCCTTCCAGACTGTATTCTACACAGGTAACCTACCTCACCTCGACCCATTACCAACAAAGCCCCATTGAACCAAAGCACTCCCATTCTGTCTCCTCTACTCCAACACCCGCTCATATTATATGGTCTTATACATCAGGATACTCTTTAATCGACTACTGCTCAGCATGAATACCATCATCCCCTCAAAACTAATCAATAAGCTCCAAGACCTTGGCTTGAATATCTTCTTGTGGAAGTGGACCCTCGATTTCATCACTTGCAGTTAACAGTGAGTCTGGATTGGCAACGACATCTGCAAGGTTTTGATCAGCACAGGTGCAACACAAGGTTATGTGCTTAGATCCCTGTTCCATTCACTTTACATTTATGACTGTGTGGTTACGCTCAGCTCCAATGCCATATTCAAATTTGCTGACAACACCATTGTTATAGGCTGAATCAAAGGTAGTGACAAATCAGTATACAAGAGGGAGACTGAAAATCTGGCTGAACGGTGCCAAAACAACAACCTCTGTTAGCAAGACCAAGGAGCTTATTATTAACTTCAGGAGAAGGCAACAAGAGGTCCATGAGCCAGTCCTCAGAGGATCAGAGGTGAGAGGGTCAGTAACTTTAAATTCTTCAATGTTATCATTCTGGAGGAACAGTCCTGGCCCGGCACATAAACGCAATAATGAAGCCTGCCTCTATTTTCTTAGGAGTTCAGAACTATTTGGCATGACATCTAAAACTATATCAAACATCTATAGCTTTGTAGTGGAGAGTGTATTGATTGGTTACATTATAGACAATAGGTGCAGAAGTAGACCATTCGGCCCTTCGAGCCTGCGCCGCCATTTTGAGATCATGGCTGATCATCTACTGTCAATTCCCGGTTCCTGCCTTGTCCCCATATCCCTTGATTCCCCTATCCATAAGACACCTATCGAGCTCCTTCTTGAAAGCATCCAGAGAATTAGCCTCCACTGCCTTCCGAGGCAGTGCATTCCAGACCCCCACAACTCCCTGGGAGAAGTAGTTTTTCCTTAACTCTGTCCTAAATGACCTACCCCTTATTCTCAAGCCATGCCCTCTGGTACTGGACTCTCCCAGCATCTGGAACATATTTCCTGTCTCTACCTTGTCCAATCCCTTAATAATCTTATACGTTGCAATCAGATCCCCTCTCAATCTCCTTAATTCCAGTGTGTACAAGCCCAGTCTCTCTAACCTCTCTGTGTAAGACTGTCCGAACATCCCAAGAATTAACCTCGTGAACCTACACTGCACTTCCTCTACAGCCAGGATGTCCTTCCTTAACCCTGGAGACCAAAACTGTACACAATACTCCAGGTGTGGTCTCACCAGGGCCCTGTACAAATGCAAGAGGATTTCCTTGTTCTTGTACTCAATTCCTTTTGTTATAAAGGCCAACATTCCATTATCCTTCTTCACTGCCTGCTGCACTTGCTCATTCACCTTCAGTGACTGCTGAACAAGGACTCCTAGATCTCTTTGTATTTCTCCCTTACTTAACTTTACACTGTTCAGATAATAATCTGCCTTCCTGTTCTTACTCCCAAAGTGGATAACCTCACACTTATTCACATTAAACGTCATCTGCCAAGTACCTGCCTACTCACCCAGCCTATCCAAATCACCCTGAATTCTCCTAACATCCTCATCACATCGCACTGCCACCCAGCTTAGTATCATCAGCAAACTTGCTGATGTTATTCTCAATGCCATCATCTAAATCGTTGACATAAATCGTAAACAGCTGTGGTCCCAATACCGAGCCCTCTGGCACCCCACTAGTCACCACCTGCCATACCAAGAAACACCCATTCACCGTTACCCTTTGCTTTCTATCTGCCAACCAGTTTTCTATCCATGTCAATGTCTTCCCCCCAATGCCATGAGCTTTGATTTTACCCACCAATCTCCTATGTGGGACCTTATCAAATGCCTTCTGAAAATCGAGGTACACTATATCCACTGGATCTCCCTTGTCTAACTTCCTGGTTACGTCCTCGAAAAACTCCAATAGATTAGTCAAGCATGATTTACCCTTGGTAAATCCATGCTGGCTTGGCCCAATCCTATCACTACTATCCAGATATGCCACTATTTCATCTTTAATAATGGACTCTAGCATCTTCCCCACTACTGATGTTAGGCTGACAGGTCGATAGTTCTCTGTTTTCTCCCTCCCTCCTTTCTTAAAAAGTGGGATAACATTATCCATTCTCCAATCCTCAGGAACTGATCCTGAATCTAAGGAACATTGGAAAATGATTACCAATGCATCTGCAATTTCCAGGGCCACCTCCTTTAGTACCCTAGGATGCAGACCATCTGGACCTGGGGATTTGTCAGCCTTCAGTCCCATCAGTCTACTCATCACCATTTCCTTCCTAATGTCAATCTGTTTCATTTCCTCTGTTACCCTATGTCCTTGGCCCATCCATACATCTGGGAGATTGCTTGTGTCTTCCTTAGTGAAGACAGATCTAAAGTACTTATTAAATTCTTCTGCCATTTCTCTGTTTCCCATAACAATTTCACCCAATTCATTCTTCAAGGGCCCAACATTGTTCTTAACTATCTTCTTTCTCTTCACATACCTAAAAAAGCTTTTGCTATCCTCCTTTATATTCCTGGCTAGCTTGCGTTCATACCTCATTTTTTCTCCCCGTATTGCCTTTTTAGTTAAGTTCCGTTATTCCTTAAAAATTTCCCAATCATCTGTCCTCCCACTTACCTTACCTCTGTCATACTTCCTTTTTTTTTAAAATGCTATGCAATCTCTGACTTCCTTTGTCAACCACTGTGGCCCCTTTCCCCCCTTTGAATCCTGCCTTCTCCGGGGTATGAACTGATTTTGCACCTTGTGCATTATTCCCAAGAATATCTGCCGTTGCTGTTCCACTGTCTTTTCTGCTAGGATATCCGTCCAGTTAACTTTGGCCAGCTCCTCCCTCATAGCTCCATAGTCTCCTTTGTTCAACTGCAACACTGACACCTCCGAGCTGCCCTTATCCTTCTCAAATTGCACATAAAAACTTATCATATTATGATCACTACCTCCTAAAGGCTCCCTTACTTCAAGATCGCTTATCAAATCCTGTTCATTACATAACACTAAATCCAGAATAGCCTTGTCCCTGGTCGGCTCTTATACAAGCTGTTCCAAGAATGCATCCCGTAGGCACTCTACAAACTCCCTATCCTGGGGTCCAGCACCAACCTGATTCTCCCAGTTCACCTGCATGTTGAAATCCCCCATAACTACTGCAACATTACCTTTGCCACATGCCAATGTTAACTCCCTATTCAACTTGCACCCAATATCCATGCTACTGTTTGGTGGCCTGTAGACAACACCTATTAGGATCCTTTTGCCCTTACTGTTCCTCAGTTCTATCCACACAGACTCCACTTCTCCTGATCCTATGTCCCCCCTTGCAAAGGACTGAATCTCATTCCTCACCAACAGGGCCACCCCACCCCCTCTGCCCACATTCTGTCCCTATGATAGCACGTATACCCTTGTACGTTCATTTCCCAGGTCTGATCTCCCTGCAGCTATGTTTCCATTATCACAACAACATCATAGTTACCCATTCGCACCTGAGCTTCAAGCTCATCCGCCTTATTTCTGACACTTCGTGCATTCAGATATAGAATTTTTAGCCCATTTCTCCTCTCTCTGTTTGGATCGCCGCCTATTGTGCTTAACCCAGCTCCCCGAACTCCCATCAGGCTATACTCCCCTAGAATTTTGTTGTCCATCCTCAATTTACTTATTCTTTCTGCACATTTAACTCCATGTTCCGTCAGACCATCCCTCTGTACATGTGTCCTCCACTTGTTCCGCCTCACCTTTCTCTACTACACACTTAATATTCCGGAACCGTGTAGTCCCCACCTGTCCTTTATTCTTCATCTCGCTATGGAAACACCAATGACCTTGAACAGAAAATACTACAAAAAAAAAATAGCGGATACAGCCCAGTGCATCACATGAAAAGCCCTCCCCACCATTGAGCGCACCTACACAGAGCATTGCCACAGGAAAGCAGCATCCAAAGTCAAGGACTCCCAACATCAGAGCTCTCTTCTCACTACTCTCATCTGGAAGAAGGTGGGGAGATATATGGGAGGCAGGGTTTAAGGGTCGGCACAACATTGTGGGCCAAAGGGCCTGTACTGTGCTGTACTATTCTATGTTCTATGTTAAGGTAGAGGATGCTCAGGACTCACACCACCAGGTTCAGGAACAGTTATTACCCCTCAACCATCAGCTCTTGAATCAAAGGGGATATCCTCACTTGCCCCATCATTGAAGTCTTTCCACAATTTATGGACTCATTTTCAAGGACTCTGCATCCCATGTTCTTGATATTTATTGCTTACTACTATTATTATTTTTCTTCTTCTATTTGCACAGTGTCTCTTTTGCACGCTGGTTGAAAGCCCATGTTGGTTGTGTCTCATTGATTCTGTTATGGTTATTATTTTAAATGTACTTTGATAATAAACTTACTTTAAATTTGGAAGGTAATCCATTATCTGCATTAGGTGCCTGTGTTAATTTTCTTCACTTACAGCCAATCAAAAGAATGCAGCAGCATACACACTAGTCGAATTCCTCTGTCAATAGCTATTAAGAACTAACATAGTTTATACTGCTGTAGTAGTATTAGTAGCGATTTGATGTGTTCTGTATTTCATTTAAATACATACTTTGTCACTCAGTTAAATGGTAGTTTGCCTTCTCCCCCCACCCATACCTTTTTAATTATTTCCACAAAACTTCATCTAATTGGGGCACATGCTTAATTGGGCCAAAATGCATTGGTCCCAATGTGTCTCAGTTAACTGGAATGTAATTGCATACTAGACAATTGCAAATTGCTATTTGAAGCTAATATTGGAGTGAGTATTAATTACATGACCTCCTTCCGACACTATTATTTTAATGTTCAAAATCTGAAATAATTGAGTGGCAGAGTGTTTGCCTGAGTACTGCTGTGGATGCCATGCAGATTAAGAAAGCTTTTTCCCAATTCCTGATCCAGTCCAGCCTCTCCTGAAGGTATCATGCAAGGAGAGTTCTTTTATTGAGGATACTAGCATGAAGTAGAGAGAAGATTTATACAATAGTTGAGTTGGAACTACCTGCTTTAAATGAGTGAGAAAAATTATTATATGTAGACATAGGAACTATTTGGAGTAAACATTTTTAATGTAAATTATTTTCCTATACAACTTGCATTTTATCGCAGTTTCTAGAATGAACCCTAATGTTTAAACCTTGTATGAACATAGAGGTCATGATTTCCCATTTTTATATCTGTTTTTGATTATTCTCTATCAGTTTCACTGTGAAGAGGGGATAAATGTAAAATCGGTAACACAAAGATAATATGTTCAAAATTTGATATAAAATAGAAAATGGTAGAAATAATCAATAAATCCATCAGTACATTTGCAAAGAAACATAATTAATATGTTTAATGTTAATGCTTTTCATCTATCTTATTGATTTGAGAAAACAATCACGGCATTCTTTCTTTATACATAATATTGATAGCAGCAGATCACTATATTTTAGGAAAATTAGTTGAATGCAAATGGGTTTTAAATACTACTGATGGCTGTATTTAAAAGCCAAGGGAGAAAACTTGAAAGTATCAGTCATTTGACACTTATTTTACCTTTGATTCCTTTAGGTAACAGTGCATGGCCTGAGTTACATCAGCAGCATGTACTGCATTGTGATAAGGATTGTTACGGTGGTAGTCCTCCTGAACCATAACTGCACAGAAAGAGGAAAAAAAGTTATTTGATCACAAACATGAAAAATATTTGGAAATATTAATGAAATTCAAGAGACAATTTCTTAAATGCTTTGAATTTCTTCAAACTGAAATCTGAAAAATAATGAATTTTCATCATTCTCAAGTTGATTAAAATCTTGTATTAGTATATAAATCTAACGCTGTACATAGAAATGTACAAAAGGGTGAGTATATATAGTACAATGGACTGGACAAGTTAATCAATTTGGGACAACTCTTAAAGAAAAAAAGCTAATTGAGAAAATATCCAGGACGGCCTTTGTTTATTTGGGAATAAATGAACCAGGAGACTGTTTCTGAACAGGTTTTGTCTAGTGTCAATCACATGCACTTGACACTACACTGTACTTATTATACAGTGTCAGTTTGTGTTTGTGTTCAAAACGCAGTGATGTTTGCCACTAATAGTTAACAAGAAATAAGTAGCAAGACAATTTGGAACTGTTTTACTCACCACAGTTCAAGCTTTCAGACTGAGTGTACACTGAATGAAATTCTCTGTTGATAACTATTAGGGACTAACTCAGAGGTATTGGTAGATTTCCAATTTGTTCTGCATTTCATTTAAATACATAGTTATTCAGTTAAATTGTAATTTGTTTTTTTTTTAACATCTTTTTAACAAATTTGAATGAATTGAGACAGCTGCTTAATCAGGCCAAAATATACTGGTCCTGATGTGTCCCAATTAACCAGAATCAACTGAAATTGTCCAATGACCGGTCACAACAAAATTCAGTAGCATCCAAGGCTCAAAGTATCAATCACTGCTGAGATGTCCTTCACATCTTTATTACTGTATCAATGTCAAATGCAAAGTGAAAAGAGGTGCTGGACCCAGGTACAGGGATGAGGTGAGGGACGTCAAAGTCACCGTAAGGATATAACATTCAATCAGACACTTGGCCAAGAGTAAGACCAAATAACCTGAGCCAGAAATCAGAAAGGATTGTGAGGTCAGGAGACAAAGTTTAAGAACAAGTATCATGACATAACTTGCCCCAATAATATTGTTTACTTGGATTTTCAGAAAGCCTTAACAAGATGCTGCATACAAGGATGCTAAACAAAAGCACAGTCCATAGTAATACAGAAAATATACTAGCATGACAAGAAGACAGGCTGACTGGCAGAAGGCAAAGAGTGGGATTAAAGGGGGCCTTCTCTGATTGGCTGCTGGTGACTAGCTTCTTTTCACACTAAATGTCAATAATTTAGACAATGAAACTGTGACCAAGTTTGTGGACAATACAAGATAGGTGGAGGGGCAGGTAGTGTTGAGGAAGCAGGGAGTCTGCAGAAAGATTTGGGTTGGTAGAATGAATACAATGTAAAGAGCATGACCAAGCGCTTTAGCAGAACGAACAAATGTGTAGACTATTTTCCAAAATGGGGAGAATATTCAAAAATCAGAGGGCAAAGGGGCTTGGGAGTTCTTTTGCAAGACTCCCTAAAGGTTAACTTGAAGTTTGAGTCAGTGGTAAGGAAGGCAAATGCAACGCCAGCATTCATTTCAAGAGGACTAGAATATAAAAACAAGAATGCAATGCTGAGGCATTGTAAGGCATTGGTCAGACAACACAGCAACGTCTCTTCCAGGGATGCCTACCCTGAAGAAGTTTAAATCTCCCCCTTCAATGGGAGTTCAGTGAAACCCTCTCTCACTACTCTCACTTTGATCTCTACTGCCTAGACTCTTCGACAATGTGTTCACTGCAGACCCGCTACCACAGACTTCACCCTTCCCATGCTCCAGATTCACCTATCACCTTGTGGTTCTTCTTCCTCTCCCCCCTACTTTCTTATTCTTTCTTACACTTTCTTAGTCGAAACATCGACTGCAATCTTTTCCAGAGATGCTGCCTGGCCTGCTGAGTTCCTCCAACATTTTGTGTGTGTTCCTTGGATTTCCAGAATCTACAAATTTTCTCTTGTTCATGATTAGAGTATTGTGAGCAGTTTTGGGCTCTTCGTCTAAGAAAGGATGTGCTGGCATTGGAGACAACCCATAGAAGGTTCACAAGAATGATCCCAGCAATTGCAGGATTAATAAACGAAGAATGTTTGATGGCTCTGAGCCTCTACTCACTGAAGTTTAGGAGAATGAGGGGTGCCATATTGAAATCTATCAAATATTGAAAGCACAGAGTGAATATGAAGAGGATCTTTCCTATAGTGGGGGAGTCTGGGATCAGAGGGCACAGCCACAGAATAAAATGATGTTCCTTTAGAACAGAAAAGAGGAGAGATTTCTTTAGCCAAAGGGTGGTGAATCTGTGGAATTCACTGCCACAGACATCTGAGGAGGCCAAGTCATTAGGTACAGTATACTTAAAGTGGAGGTTGATAGGTTCTTAATTAGGGTCCCAAAGGTTATGGCAAAAAGGCAGGAGAATGCGGTTGAAAGGGATAATACATCAGCCATGATAAAATGCAGAGCAGTCTCAATAGACTGAATGGCCTAATTCTGCTTCCATGTTTTATGGTCTTATGTTATTCTATGCTAATTTGATACTGACATCACATCATCAGTGCAAACACAATCCATCACTGGAAGTGCTGATCAAATCATCACAGTTGTGTTCCACCTCAGAAATTCATCTCTTACACAGTGTTTTGCCTTCTGATCTTCACATCTCCACCATCTATAATTCATCAAGAACACATTATTTGGAGGTTTCATTTGAGGTATTTTAAGTGCTCCTTACCTACTAGTGCCCAAATCATAAATACGATGACTTCAATATTCTTGATTTCCAAGTCTCTTCTAAGGTTCACTCCATTCTGCAGCCTTCTCTTGCTCTAAATCCCAACTTACAAGTCTAGATCTGAACCTAGTTTACCTGACTCTTTATATTCCAGTACAACTGTAATCTAATTCCTCAATCTTTTCATTGAACAAAAATATTCAGGTTCAGTTCCTCTGACTCAGTTCATACAACATCAGAGGTGATTCAAAGTGCTAGACAGACATGGTACCAGGATTGAAACAGTGCAGAACATTCAGTAACTAGAGGCGAAGAAAATCATGGCTTACATCAAAACCTATGTTAACATCGGCAAATTCAAAAGAACTTCATGTGCAATATTTGGATTACTAAAATATCACAATTCAGTGGGAATAAAATAAGAACAAGCGTATCAATGTATGCCTAAACTCAAGATAGAAGGTTTTAAGTTCTTGTATACTGGAACAAATTCCAGGCAGACAGAAGCCTGTTCAGGATGGATGCAAAGCATTTTAACAGGTCTAGGACCAATGACTTAAGAGTTTTTCTCTGATGCAGTCCATTTGGGCTTGAACTAAGTAGTTCAAATAAGTACCAGACTAATAGAGAAAAGTGACAAAATTGAAAAGGAAAATAATATGGGTAAAGAGAGGGTTTATGAGGGGAATGTAATAATGTAAAAAAAATCTAAATGTCTTCCAGTGGCATGCAGACAGTAAGAAGATAGGGATGGGATACGTCTGGAATAAAGAAGTGCTCAAAGGATAACAGAAGATGTTCCTGGAAAACTAAATAACCGGTCTTTACTAAAGAAGAATTTACTGCCACAAAATTTCAGAAGTAGATAAGAGCACAAAAATTATGAGGGGAAGGTAACAAAAGATTGGTTTGCATTAAGTCGATTTTTTTTAATATAAACTCTGCAGAATACTAATTACTAGTGATCCAAATGGTACTAATACCATACACAAGGAAATCTGCAGAGGCTGGAAATTCAAACAACACACACAAAATGCTGGTGGAACACAGCAGGCCAGGTAGCATCTACAAGGAGAAGCACTGTCGACGTTTCGGGCCAAGATCCTTCGTCAGGGTTTCGGCCCGAAATGTCAACAGTGCTTCTCCTTATAGATGCTGTCTGGCCTGCTGTGTTCCACCAGCATTTTGTGTGGGTACTAATACCATGTTTTTTTCAGATACCAAAAAATTACAAGCATGAGTGACTAGGGTAAAATATCCAAATCTTCAGATGGGACACAACTTAGAAATGAGATAAAGAGTAAATGTTAGAAATAGTGAGCAAGGGGACATAAAATGGGCAGGCATATGGCAGAAGATATTTAATATACAGAAGTGTAATACGATTCATTTTGGATGACCAAATAGGGAAAAGAAAAAAAAAACAGAAATGGGAGAGTTCCAAAGAATTTATTGCAAAAAAAAAGGAGTAAAATACTTATAAACATGTATCCCTAAAGTTGAACAGCAAAGAACATTTAAGAAAACACTGGGATCTCAGGACTTGTAAACAGAGCCACAGAGTGCAAAAGAATGGAGGACAAGTCAAACATGTATACACCACTGACTGGTCAGATCACAACTAGGTTAATGCATCCAATTATTGTCACCTAATTTTAAAACATAGAACAGAGGTATTAGGGAAAGTAAGCAGGAGATAGATAGGAGCTACAGGGAGTTTGTCACCCTGAGGCTGCAGTAGCTAGATAGGTGGGTGACTGTCAGGGAAGGGAAGAGCTCAGATTGTAGAGAGCACCCCTGTGGCCATCCCCCTCAGTAATTATCATCTTGTGTTGGATGCTGTTGAGGGGGGTGACCTGACAGAGGATGACCACGACGATCAGGTCTCTGGCACTGAGCCTGAGTCTGTGGTGCAGAAAGGAAAGTGGAAGATGAGGAATGCAGTAGTCATAGGGGATTCCATACTGAGGAGAACAAACAGGAGGTTCTGTCAGCCTGATAGAGATACCCGCATGGTGTGTTGCCTCCCAGGTGCCAGGGTACAGGATGTCTCGGATCGGGTGCAGAGTATTCTGAAGGGAGAGGGTGAACAGCCAGAAGTCTTGCTACCTGTTGGTGCCAATGACATTGGCAGAAAAAAGGAGGAGGTCCTGAAAAGAGAATTCAGGGAGTTAGATAGAAAGCTGAAAAGCAGGATCTCCAGGTAGAAATCTCAGGATTTCTGCACATGCTAACGAGCGCAAGAATAGCATAAGCAGATATATTAATGCGTGGCTGAGAGACTGGTGTAGGGGGCAGGGCTTCGGGTTCCTGGATCATTGGGTCCTCTTCTGGGGGAGGTACAACCTGTACAAAAAGGATGGGTTACACCTGAACCCAAAGGGCTCTAATATCATAGCAGGCAGGTTTAATGGAGTTGTTAGGGAGGGTTTAAACTAACTTGGCAAGGGGATGGAAACCAGAGTGATAAGGCTGAGGAAGGGGAAAACAAATAAATCAAAGATAGCATACAACAGAGATGATAGAAAGGACAGGCAGGAAGATGAGGCACAATCACAGCCAGTGGGATGAGTTACAGGGCACTAGAGGTGTGGAGCAGTTAAAACAGAAAGCAACAAATACTGGACTGAAAGTGTTATATTCGAATGCATGCAGCATAAGAAATAAAATGGATGATCTTGAAATTCAGCTACAGATTGGCAAGTATGACATTGTGGCCATCTCTGAAACTTGGCTAAAGGATGGCTGCCACTGGGAGCTGAATGTCCAAGGATATACAGTGTATCTGAAAGACAGGTTAGTAGGCAGATGGAGCAGTGTGGCCCTGTGTTTCAGAAATAATATTAAATCATTAGAAAGGGATGGCATAGGATCGGGAAGGTGTCAAGAAATGGTAAGGGTAAAAGGACCCTAATGGCAGTTGTATACAGGCCTCCAAACAGCAGCCGGGATGTGGATTATAAATTACAGCAGGGGATAGAAAAGGCGTGTCAGAAGGGCAATATCATGATCGTTTGGGATTTTAACATGAAAATGGATTGGGAAAACCAGGTCAGTACTGGACCTCCAGAGAGAAAACTTGTAATATGTCTAAGGGATGGCTTTTTAGAACAGCTTGTTGTTGAGCCCACTAGGAAATTGGCTTTGCTGGATTTGGTGTTGTGCAATGATCCAGTGGTGACAAGAGAGCTTAAGGTTAAGGAACCCTTAGGGAACAGTGATCACAGTATGATCCAATTCACTTTGAAATTTGAGAAGCTCATTTCCAAGGTGTCAGTATTTCAGTGAAATAAAGGAAATTATAAAGGCCTGAGAGAGGAACTGACTAAAGTTGACTGGAAAGGAAGAATAGCAGGAAGGACAGCAGAGCAGCAATGGCTGGAGTTTCTGAGAAAAATGAGGGAAGTGCAAGACAGATATATTCCAAATAAGAAGAAATTTTCAAGCAGAAGAGGACACTACCATGACTGACAAGTGAAATCAGAACCAAAATAAAAGCAAAAGAGAGGGCATACAAGGAAGCCAAAGCTAGTGGGAAGATTGAGGATTGGGAAGCTTTTAAAAATTTGCAGAAGGAAGCTAAGACAGCCATTAGGAAGAAAAGGATGAATTACGAAAGGAAGTTGGTGACTAATATCAAAGAAGATACTAAAAGCTTTTTAGAATATATAAAGGGTAAAAAAGTCAAGGGTAAATATAATACCAATAGAAAATGACACTGGAGATATTGTAATGGGACATGCAGAGATTGCAGAGGAACTGAATGCATATTTTGCATCAGTCTTTATGGTGGAAGAAATCTGCAGTATACCAGACATCCAAGAGTGTCAGTGAAGCAAAGTATGTGCAGTGAAAGTAACGGCAGAGAAGGTTCTCAGGAAGCTTAATAGTCTGAAGGTAGATAAATCTCTTGGACCTGATGGAATGTACTCTCGGGTTCTGAAGGAAGTAGCTGGAGAGATTGCAGAGGCATTAACAATGATCTTTCAAGAATCGATAGATTCTGGCATTGTACCAGATGACTGGAAAATTGCAAATATTACTCCACAATTTAAGAAGAGTAGGAGGCAGCAGAAAGGTGACTATAGACCTGTGAGCCTGATATCAGTGGCTGGGAAGTTGTTGGAATTGATTATTATGGATGAGATTACAGAGTACCTGGAGGCACATGACAAGATAGGCCAAAGCCAGCATGGTTTCCTGAAAGGGATATCCTGCCTAACTAACCTACTGCAATTTTTGAGGAACTTACAAGCAGGGTAGACAAAGGAGATGTAGTAGATGTATTATACTTGGAATTTCAGAAATCCTTTGACAAGGTGCTGCACGAGGCTGCTTAGAAAGATAAGAACCCATGGAATTACAGGGAAGTTACTAGCATGGGTGGAGCATTGGCTGATCTGCAGAAAACAGAGGGTGGGAATGAAGGGCTGCCGGTTACCAATAGAGTTCCACAGGGGTCAGTGTTGGGACCGCTGCTTTTTACAATGTATGTCAATGATTTAGACTATGGGACTAATGGATTTGTGGCTAAATTTGCCAAAAATACAAAGACAGGTGGAGGATCGGGTATTGTTGAGGACAACAAGAAGTGGGAAATGAAATACAATGTTGGAAAGTGTATGGTCATGCACTTTGATGGAAGAAATAAACAGGCAGACTTTGGGGAGAGAATTCAAAATGCAAAGATGCAAAGGGACTTGGGAGTCCTTATGTAGGATACTCTAAAGGTTAACCTCCAGATTGAGTCGGTGGTGCAGAGGGCAAATGTAATATTGCCATTCACTTCTTGAGGTATAGAATACAAAAACAGGGATGTGATGTTGAGGCTCTATAAGGCACTCGTGAGATCACACTAGGAATACTGTGTGCAGTTTTTGGCTCCTTATTTTACTGACATTGGAGAGGGTTCAGAGAAGATTCACAAGAATGATTCCAGGAATGAAAGGGTTACTGTATGAGGAATGTCTGGCAGCTCTTGGGCTGTATTCCCTGGAGTTCAGGAGAATGAAGGGGGGGGGGCAATCGCATGGAAACATTCCAAATGTTAAAAGGCCTGAACAGATCAGATATGACAAAGTTATTTCCCATGGATGGGAAGTCTAGGACAAGAGGGCATGACTTCAGGATTGAAGAACATCCATTTAGAACAGAGATGCGGAAAAATTACTTTAGTCAGAGGGTGGTAGACCTGTGGATTTTGTTACCACAAGCGGCTGTAGAGGCCAAGTCGCTGGGTGTACTTAAGGCAGAGATAGATAGGTTCTTGATTAGCCAGAGCATCAAAGGGTTTGGGGAGAAGGCAGGGAAGGATTGGATTAGCCCACGATTGAATGGCGGGGCAGACTCGATGGGCCGAATGGTCTATATCTTACGGTCTTATTCAAGATCATGACTGCTTTACACACGATTCAGAAGAGAAATATTAGTAGATGATTCAAGGACTAAATGATATTAGTTGAAAACTTTAGAAAATAAATAAGGGAAATGTGAGAAATAGTGTTTTTTTTTAATCAGAAATCAGGGCTTTCACATGGGGAACAGAAAATGAGATAGAATGACTTGCAAGATTGTTGGGAAAGGTCAAGAAAATTGGATTTGAAATTCCCTCCAGCAAGCATAGACTCAGCCTATCCAATGCTTCCTGATAATTCAAACCCTCCATTCCAGGCAACATCCTTGTTAATCTTTTCTAAACCCCTTCTTGTTTAATCATGTGGTGATTTCCAGAGTAGGGATAGACAATGGATTAAAGTGGCCTTCAATGCTGTACATATCTAATATTCTAATATGTTACATGGTTATCAAACGGAAAAATACAGAAAAGACATCTGGTAAAACAAAGGTTACTTACCCAAAAGTCGACGCAGTTTTACCAAATCTAAGCTGAAATGTTCTATAAGTCCATGGTATTTAAATAAGTGGAAGGTCAAAGTAATCAGACTATTTCCTGTCAGTAGTAAAAAAGAACTACTTTGTAATTATTTGACACTCATTTCACTGTTGCACATAGAAATTTCTAAGAAAAATATCAAATTCAAGCATTTTTAGCTCTCAATTCAAAGCTACCATTTATGGTACTATTTTCCATAATTTCCATGCTAAAGATCTGCATTTTGAAAGAAAAACAAGAACTTAAATTCGAAAGAAATAAAACCACATAAATCAAATCTTGAATTTCTAGAAAATTTGGTTCAAAGTTATAGAACAAAAAGCACAATGATTCACTTGAGCTATTTTCACAAACAGTTCTGCATTCTTTAGCTCCGAATTGGTAAAAACCCTCTGGCACTTATCAATACCTTACCTCTTTCCTCCCTCCTCCCCCAATGTATATAACAGCACAATCAAATTATGCTATTTCATGGCAACTGTTAAAACAATGTTTTGTTATTTCTCCCATGTGATACCTACAACATGAATGTTTTTCATGAATCCAACTTCCTGACAACGCAATAAGAATTAGTTTTTTTTCCAATCTATAATGTTTTTCAATTGATAATTTTCCATGCTAAATGAAGGCCCTGACAACTAAATCTGGAATAGGTTTCACACTTCTAACAAGGGAACATTTCCATTTGTTTGAAGCAAATTCTTTACATTCTCAGATTGTGTCCTTTTAGGATATTCAATGTTTATTCAACTATTAACAAAAAAATTACTTTGGGCATTTAATAATTCTAAAGCAATACTAAAGTGCCTTTTCTGTTCCTTGGCAACCTTAATTCAGAAGTGTAGCCTGTCAAGGAAGGAGGAGTTATCAGTGGGGAAGTATCAGTGGGAGATGGTAACCAAAACTGTATACCTGTATTTAAAAGTAAATACAGAAAAGCATATGGATGGATCAAGAATAAAAATTAACTTGCTCTACATCTGAAAGTGGGAATCATTCAAAGAAAAATAATGAGAGTTCAGGGCCAAAATATTCCTGTAAGCATGATAGCCAAAAACTCTGTAGCTGGTTGGATGAATAGAGAAAAGGAACCATATGGTTGAACAGCATAGAAAGGGGTCCTACTTATAAAAATCCCACTTATCTGCATTAATTACATATCCCTCTATGCCTTGTGCATTCAAGTACCAATCTAGATGTCTTTTAAATGTTGTTGCTGTCTCTGTCTCTACCACCTCCTCTGACAACTCACTCCAGCTATTATCTACTGTGTGAAAAATTGACCACTCAGATTCTTTTTAAGGCATCACTCTCATCTTAAACCTATTTCCTCTAACTTTAGATACTTCTACCATTGAAACAAACTCTGGCTATCTATCCTACCTGCCTCTCATAAAAATTTTACACACTTCAATCTTGTAATTTCTCAGCCTCTTCGTTCCAGAGAGTATAGATTCAGCCTATTTGATGCTACCTGATAATTCAAGCCCTCCAATCCAGGCAATATCCTTGTTAATCTTTTCTAAAACCCTTCTTACTTAATCAAATCCTGTGGTGAGCTGAACTGCACAAAATACTCCAAAGTGATTGTAACATGACTTTTTAAACCTCTGTATTTAAAATCATGACTGATAAAGACAAGCATACCATGTGCCTTTTTCATTACCCTGACTTTCTGGGTTACCACTTTCGGGAACTATGCACTTTTACCTCCTAGGTCTTTCTGTTCAACAACACTACCCAGGGTTCTGCTATTCACTGTGCATGTCCTGCTAAGTTCAGCGTCACTTAAATTAAATTTCATCTGCCATTACTTTGCCCATTTTCCCAGTTGATCAATATCTTGTTGCAGCTTTAGACAGCTTCCTTCAATGTCCACTAGTCCTATTTTGGTGCAGGCTTAATATCATCTATATTCTAATTCAGATCATTAAAATACATGACAAACACCATTCTGCCAGTCTGCAGAATAAATATATAAATAATTAATTGGTTGATTGATTAATAGATAGTTACATACATACAACCTTCTATTAGCATACTCAGACTTCTTCCACCAAGCCAATTTTATATCTACCTGGCTGGCTCACCCACAATCCCATGTGATCGAACCTTCTAGACCACACAACCATATGGGTCCTTGTGAATACACTTGCTAAAGTCTATGTAGGAGCCATGTATTTGTTTTCTACTTGCACTGTATTCTGTACAGTTTGTGTAGGTAATGCCTAACAGGTCCAAAGAAGGGGGAGGCTCATCAAGGTTAGAAAAAGTGTAGGGAAGTACTTACAAAGGAAATAAGCAGGGCAAAGAGAGGCCACAAAATATTGCTAACAGGATTAAGGCAATTTTGAAGGGGTTTTTAAATATATTAAGGGCAAAAGAATAACCAGGAAAACAGAACTGGGCAACCTATGCATGGAACCAAAAGGTATAGGCATAGACCTAAATGAATAATTGATATTCACAAAGGAAATCACCATTGCATTTGGAGGATTCAGGGAAGGGAAAAGTGAAATCCTTTTGCACCCCTCCATTAACTTTGCTGCCAATTACAAATGGTGCACATTTGATTCTTCCCTATCTTGACATCTTGATCTCCATCTCAGGGGGCAAGATAGCTACCAATATTCAATATAAGCACGCAAGACCCCCACCTAGGCTATACTCTCCTCAGTGCAAGGACTACTGCATTATCTCAGTTTCTTTATCTGCAACATACCAAAAACCCAGATAATGTAAGACTTACCAAACCAGTATCTTGAAATGTTTTCCCCTCCACCACTGTTGACAGGGCTCTAAAGCTCTACTTCTCACATATTTAATCACATCCCTTCTCCAAACTAGAACAAGGACAGGATTCTTCCTGCCCTCACCTTCCATCCCCAAGGCTTTCACATTAACTGGATCATCCTCTAACATACATCATTTTCATCAAGATTCCATATTAGATACATCTTCTCCCCTCTCAAAATCCTGGAGAACTTCATGTTTCACGCTTCCATTTCTCCCAGCAACTCTTCCTCACATTATGTTTCCATGTAACCACACAGGATACAATACCTGCTCTTTTATCCCTTTCTGTCCCACCACCCACCAAAGGTCCAAACAGGGTGAAGTAGCAACTCATTCACACTTCTTGACATTAATTTCTATTTAGTTCACACAATCCGAACTCAGAACAATAACTCCATTCTTTTTGCAACTCAAACACCTGAGCTTCAACTCACCTATCAAATTAATCCTGCATCCCACTCTGATCTCCTTCTATTCTGCCTCCCACTTTGCTTAAGGATGCAGCTCTTCTTTCACCTGAACACGTTGCAGTCCTCAGGACATACTGAATTTAACAATTTCAGCTAACCATACTTTTATTTTCAGTTCTCTTCATATGTGGCTAAATCTTTGTTTTTGTTTTTTTTTCTCTCAGTTCTAATGACTGGTTTTGAAAAGAAATTATTATTTAAACAAGTTTGGTCTGCACCCTGTTAAGCATCCTGTCACACTCTCTTCTCTCCACCCTTCCTACTCTCCACAATTTAAAACATGTTTGTTTCTTACTTTGAAGGATCCATGCCATGAAATGTTGACTGTTCGTTTCCCAGGGGTGCTCCTTGATCTGCTGAATGCCTCCAGCAATACCAGTTCAAGTAGCAATAATTTAATGTAATGCGAGAACCTTCAGAAGCTCACACACAAATACTGATAGCACTGGATGCAAACTTTTAAGCAGCAAGGTTTGAAAATTGTTCTGTTTCTGTATCAAGCCTGAACTGATTTGATAATGCCTTATGTTACAGGTGGGATCACTCTGCTGCTGAAAGAGGAGACTAACTTTTGACCCCTTGGAGGTGGGGGGAGAAGAGAGAGAAAAATGTTCTGCCATGGAGAGGGGAGACCGCCTTTTGATTGCTGATGGGATCACTCTTCTACGGAGAGGGAAAAGCCTGTCACTGTTCCTGGATAATGCTACCCAAGTTTTCTGCGTTTTGGATATGAATTGGACTATAAACTTTTTCTTCCTCCCACCCCCAGGTTTAAAGTTTTTTATATTCTTTGTTTTTCACTCAATCTTTTTCTTTTTTTTGTGTGTGCAGGGGAGGAGTATTGCAGGGGCGGTCAATGTGTCTATCTCAATTCTGTTTTTGTTTTTCCTGCAATGAGGGGGGATTTGGGGATCAATGATCATGCTGCTATTCTTTTCTTTCTTGGCTATATGGCTTTATGGAGAAGAATTTCAGTGTTGCATACTTTGATAATAAATGGACCTTTGAATGATTAGATTACCTTTGAAAGAAACCATGCTTGGAGCATTTCTTCACTTTAGAAGGCTGATGTACACATCCATTCCAGTGCACATTAGCCAGTCCATTGAAGTATTTTTCAATTGCATTGGATTGCTAATGCCTAGCAGTTCGGATACACCCTGACTATAAGCTTTCAATCAGATACTTTAATGGCAATGCTTTCCTTTCAGCAGGGTGTCTAGCCAAATCTTTAAACATAGGAATAAAGCAGAAAGGACGTGTTGGTCATCCAGCTTGGGGATAGGCAGCAGAGATTAATCTGTAAACTGCTTAACACTATTACAATGCTATGTACGTGAAAATGGCAAAAGACACCAATCTGTTGGATGTTTCAATGCCAGTCAGGAAATACTACTCCTGACTTTTAGAACATAGAACAACTCCAGACTTTTCTGAGATCTTTGCTTGCCCTAGCATTTTGCTTCCATTCTAGACTCCCCAGTTCAATTTGCGAAATTCATCTTCCACATGATATAACCTCATTAGCCTTTAAAACATTTATTCACAGAACAATCACATCTTTCTAATCTTGCTTTTCCTGCAGTTGTGCTATTAAAAGAGCTACACTCAAACCACATTCTTTACTCTTACTGAGACTGTGACCTGCTACAACCTGAAATAGCGGTTCACAACCTGGTTAGATAGGGCTTCCCTACAAAAATGCAAGCCTACATAGATTGCAGTCCTTTGGTGTTACTCCTCCAACCAAGAGGCCTGACTAGGCCTGGCTAAGCATGGCACTTAGCCACAAGTACAGCTTCTCCTGCAGGCAACTGTTCTTCAACAAACCGGTCCAAATCTCTAAACCCCTACCCCTCTCCCCACAAAGCATGGTACTACCACCTTTTCACTGTATCCATTTATTTTCTGGCATCACTCCCCTGTAGTTGTGAGAACACTAAATGTATTGACGTAATCCTTTCATTGGTGACTGTAGTAAATACAGCTGCTGATATTGCAGCTGTGAGACCAAGTGGTAGCTGCTGCAACTTGCAGAAGATTGATAAATGTGCCACTAATGTACTACAGGCACTACATTACACAAGGAAAACCAAGAATACCATTGTGAACTTTGCAATGGAAAATCTTGATCTTTCAGAGACTTTTGCAATAAGTGTTAAGATCATCTACAATGCTGCATTAAAACTATTATAAAGACAATAAAGCAAAATCTAGGCCAATTAAAATACATTAAAGTTTAAAAAAATCAGCTGTCCCTATTGTAAAATCAAAATAACTTAAAATCTGAATGATAATAATTAACCAGTCCACAGCTAAATATATTGAAGCAAAATTTCTTAGCAAGACAGGCAGGCAGGCCTGCATTGCAAACCAAACTACATAAGGCAAGGTCTGCCATCTTGTGTGTTTGCAGGAAAACACTACATAGATTTCAAAAAAGTTCTATTCCAAAATGTTTATATTAAAATTAATATTTAGATAATAACTTATGTAGAAGAAAAAAAAAGTCAGGCAAGAATAGAAAAATCAAACTATTTATTTTAGTACATAGCTATGGCTAAAATCAGTGTAACTTAGTTCTAAATCTTGAATACTGTGCAAAATCCATTTTCTAGATCAGGCCTTTAGAAAATGCAGTTGAAAAACAAAGAAATGCAACTTGAACATTCTATTCATATATTTCCAGCACTTCTCCCACACTACATCAACAAATGCATCGACGCTGCTTCCTACAACCACGCTGAACTTGTTGACTTCATCCATTTTGCTTCCAACTTCCACCTTACCCTCAAATTTACCTAGTCCATTTCCGACATTCCCCCCCCCCCCCCCACACCCTTTCTCAATCTCTCTGTCTCAGTCTCTAGAGACAGCTTATCTACTGATATCTATTACAGACCCATGGACTCACAGCTATAGTGGCATGCAAAAGTTTGGGCACCCCTGGTCAAAATTTCTGTTGCTGTGACTAGTTAAGTGATTAGAAGATGAACTGATCTCCAAAAGTCATAAAGTTAAAGATGAAACATTCTTTCCAACATTTTAAGCAAGATTAGCGTAATTTTTTTGTTTTGTACAATTTTAGAGTGGGGGAAAAAAAGGAAAGGAGAACCATGCAAAAGTTTGGGTACCCCAAGAGATTTGAGCTCTCAGATAACTCTTACCAAGGTCTCAGACCTTAATTAGCTTGTAGGGCTATGGCTTGTTCACAGTCATCGTTAAGAAAGACCAGGTGATGCAAATTCCAAAGCCATGGGCTCCTCTAAACAGCTGCCTAGCACTCTGAAAATTAAAATAAATGATTCACACAAAACATGAGAAGGATAAAACAAGATAGCAAGGCATCTTCAGGTAGCCATTTCCTTAGTTTGTAATGTAATTAAGAAATGGCAGTTAATAGGAACGGTGGAGGTCAAGTTGAGGTCTGGAAGACCAAGAAAACTTTCCGAGAGAACTGCTCGTAGGATTGCTAGAAAGTCAAATCAATACCCCCATTTGACTGCAAATGACCTTCAGGAAGATTGAGCAGACTCTGGAGTGGTTCTACTGTGCAGCGACACCTGCACAAATATGACCTTCATGGAAGAGTCGCTAGAAAAAACTTTTCCTGTATCCCCACCACAAAATTCAGCACCAGAAGTTTGCAAAGGAATATCTAAACAAGCCTGATGCATTTTGGAAACAAATCCTGTGGACTGAAGAAGTTAAAATAGAACTTTATGGCTGCAATGAGCAGACGTATGTTTGCAGAAAAAAAGAGTGCAGAATTTCTTGAAAAGAACCCATCTCCAACTGTTAAGCACCAGGGTGGATCGATCATTCTTTGGGCTTGTGCTGCAGCCAGTGGCATGGGGAACATTTCACTGGTAGAGGGAAGAATGAATTCAATTAAACACCAGCAAATTCTGGAAGGAAACTTCACACCATCTGTAAAAAAGCTGAAGATGAAAAGAGGATAACTTCTACAACAGGATAATGATCCTAAAATCCACAATGGACTACCTCAAGAGGCGCCAGCTGAAGGTTTTGCCATGGCCTTCACAGTCCCCTGACCTAAACATCATCGAAAATCTGTGGATAGACCCCAAAAGAGCAGTGTATGCAAGACGGCCCAAGAATCTCACAGAATTAGAAGCCTTTTGCAAGGAAGAATGGGCAAAAATCCTCTAAACAAGAATTGAAAGACTCTTAGCTGGCTACAGAAAGCGTCTACAAGCTGTGATACTTGCCAAAGGGGGTGTTACTAAGTACTGACCATGCAGGATGCCCAAACTTTGGCTTCGGGCCCTTTTCCTTTTTTGTTATTTTGAAACTACTGTAAAAGATGGAAATAAAAAAGTAATCTTGCTTAAAATATTAAAGAAATGTGTCATCTTTAACTTTAAGTCTTTTGGACATCAGGTCATCTTTTACTCGCTTAGCTCTTCACAGTAACAGAAATTTTGACTGGGGTGCCCAAACTTTTGCATGCCACTGTACCTGGACTATACCTCCTCCCACCCCATTATGTGTAAAAACACCATCCCCTTCTCCCAGTTTCTCCGTCTCTGCCACATCTGCTCTCAGGATGAGGCTTTTCGTTCCAGAACAAAGGAGATGTCCTCATTCAAATAAAGTGCCTTCACTTCCTCCACCATTAATGCTGCCCTCAACTGCATCTCTTCCATTTCTCACATGTCTGCTCTCACCCTATCCTCCCACCACCCTACCAGGGATAGGGTTCCTCTTGTCCTCACCTACCACCCCACCAGCCTCCACTTCCAGCATACAATTCTCCGCAACTTCCACCATCTCCAACGGGATCCCACCGCCAAGCACATCTTCCCGCCCCCCCTCCACAACTTTCTGCTTTCCACAGGGATCTCTCTCTATGCGACTCCCTTGCCCATTCATCCCTTTACACTGATTACACTGATCTCTCTCCTGGCACTTATCCTTGCAATTGGAAAAAGTGATACATCTGCCCTACATCACCTCCTTCACTACCATTCAGGGCGCTAAACAGCCCTTCCAGGTGAGGCGACACTTCACCTGTAAGTCTGTTGGGGTCATATTATTGGGGTTATATACTGCGACAAGTGCTCCCAGTGTATTCAGAGAGACCTGACATAGATTGGGAGACTGCTTCACTGAGCACCTACGCTCCATCTGCCAGAAAAAGTGGCATCTCCCAGTTGTCACCCATTTTAATTCCACTTGCCATTCCCATATGTCTATCCATGTCCTCCTCCACTGTCGTGATGACACCACACTCAGGTTGGAGGAACAACATCTTATATTCAGTCTGGGTAGCCTCCAACCTGATGGCATGAACATCTATGTCTCAAACTTCTAAAACTACCACCTCTCCTTCACCAGTCCCCATCCCCTTTTCCCTCTCTCACCTCATCTCCTTGCCTGCCATCACTTCCATCACCTCCCTCTGTGTCTCCTCCCCTTTTTCTTTCTACCATGGCCTTCTGTCTTCTTCTATCAGACTTCCCCTTCCCCAACACTGCATCTCTTTCACCAATCTACTTCCCAGCAATTTATTTCATCTCTCCCCCCTTCAGATTTCACTTATTACCTTGTTTTACTTTCCTTGACCCCCCCCCCCACCTTTTAAATCTACTCCTCAGCTTTTTTTTCCCCAGTCCTGCCGAAGGGTCTCGGCCTGAAACGTCAACTGTACTCCGTTCCATAGATGCTGCCTGGCCCGTTGAGTTCCTCCAGCATTTTCTGTAGACTGCTTGGATTTCCAGCATCTGCAAATTTTCTTGTTTTCCGTTCAGATATTAGTTTTGTTTGTATTCAATTCAATCATCACAAATGTTCTGTATAAATTTACCTTTCTCCCCTAAAATGCAAGACCAAAGTGCATATGACTGAACTTTAGACACCAATTAAACAGCAACATACAGTACCAAAGAACACTGAGCAAACAAGGAATCCAATAGTTCCCCTTGCACATCACGTTTTATTTTATATGTACAGCCAATGTTAGTTATCCAATAGAAGTCTCATCACTGCAGCAAATTACTACTTTGAAAAGTTCAGACTACCAAAGATTTAAAGAAAAACATGTTAGTGTTGAGTACTTGTGGAAAAGAGAATAAGTCAAGGAATATTGGAGTCAACAGCAAGCTCCACCACAGAATTGCTGTCCATTGCTATATATAGTTAATTTCATATAGGTTTCAATATGTACATTTAATGTCAGAAATGTATACAACATACATCCTGAAATTCTTTTTCAGGATGAAAAGAATGAATAACAATTAAATGTTAGAACCCAAAGCCCCCAACCTGCTCCCTCCTCCCACGCACAAGCAGCAGCAAGGCAATGAGCCCCCATCAGCAAAAAAACATCAGCACCCTCACCAAGCACTCAAGTGTGAAGCAAAGCATCAATAAAGATAGACTTGCAGTATCCCAAAGGCTACTCGTTTACCCAGTAATTCGACATATCACAGGCCCTCTCTCTCTATTCCAAGTACATTGTAATTAGCTTTCAACAATAGTTGTTATTCAATTCTTTATGACATCATAGCCCAGATTTCCCACCCAAAATGATAAAAGCTAAATAAAATGCCATAAACATATAGGTACAATATGCAATCTGTGCATTCAAGGAACATTTTTTCCCATGAACCTTGAAAGTTGCAGAATGCCATGTTGTAATTTCAAAGATCTTAATCCATTAAAGCTAAAATAAATAGATTTAATCCAATACAAATAACTTTCAGTTTCATCTCACCATTTCATAATTATATTATTTACATTAAATGATTATTGACCACCATCATAACATGTTTAACTAGACAAAATGACATCGCAAAAATTTGAATAAAAGGTTAGGAACCATCGTTCTACAGAGTCAACTTTGACTGCAGATAATGCAATTGAAAAATGCAGTTAAAGGAAATTGCCCAGAAGAAATAGTTTTGCCATGCACATCCATGGTCAGAATAGAAATTTGCATGATAGCTTCTGGGTGCTACAATTCACCTTTCAATAGAATTATACCCCTAGTACATGCTCTGTAATGAAAAGTGATCTGCACATTTACTCATGGAAGATGTATTACAAATTCAAGTCTACTGGTTTTGTTCTGGACGATCTATGCTGTTACCTTGGGGAAAGCTGAATCTGAGATCACAGCTATTAATTTAGCTACTTATGTATTGATCTGTGCACATGACTGAAGAGAAGAGGTGGAGAGGCTGGGACAGATTTTTCTTCAATTTTCTGAATTCTGTACTTATTACAGAATTTTGGGGAATATGTTATGGAATATGCTTAATATGCATGCTTGTTTTAGTAGGCTTTGAATCAAGACATAAATCCCTTAATTGATCCTTCTATGCTTAAAATGAAATGACAAATTAGCTGTGGATCCTTGGCCTAACTAGTTATAGGTGCACATACATTGTCACAAACAACTTCTTTAACCCCTTTCTGGTCTGATCTTTAGGGAAAAAAACTCTATAGTGGAAATATTATATATATCAAGATCTAGCCACCAAGAATTAATTCATCTTTAAACTAAATATATCAAATAAGTTCTGATTTGTCAGATTTGAAGACTGACATAATTTTCATGAAGAGCAAAATCACTTAACTCACCATTTGTCAATCTGTCAAAAAGAAAGATGTCAAAATTCCAACCTCCATCCTTTTCCAGCATACACTGAAAGTACAAAATTAATAATCCTCAGAAAGTCTTTAAAATCTGAAATTCATTTTTAAAGAACAGCTTAATTCTTTATCATTACAGTAAGTGCCCACTTTGAGGTTTTTCCATCCACCACTAGGAAATACTGGATAAGACAGGACAGAGAGTTGGAACATTGATGGGTGGAGGCTACAGAGTTGTTCGTACAGTGAAAATGTGATCCAAAGATCATTAGGTGGGTGTTTGTTTGGAGAAGGCTATAAATCATTAGCATACACAGTTGACAAGAATGATGGAAAGATACAACTCTTATTCTACATGCATCTACCATGTGGAAATTTTGTCTATTCAGAATGATGAACAGTGAATGGGTAAATGCAAGCAGTCTTTCTCCATGGAGATCTGATGGGACCATAACCAGAGGTCATGGGTTAAGGGTGAAGGGTGAAAAGTTTAATGGGAACATGAGGGGAAATTTCTTCACTCAGAGGGTCATGATCGTGTGAATGAGCTGCTAGCACAAGTGATGCATGCAACCTCATTTTCAATGTTTAAGAGAAATTTAGATAGGAACATAGATGGTAGGGGTATGGAAGGCTATGGTGCAGCTGCAGATCGATGGGAGTAGGCAATTTAAATGGTTTGGCACATACTAGATGAGCCGAAGGGCCTGTTTCTGTGCTGTACTTTTCTATACAAGGAGACAGTGAACTTGCAATGTAATTTCATCTTTATAGGCAAAATCATTGATAATTCACAAGGTTTTAGACTAAGTAAATATAACAGCTACCAATGGGTCACCGCTCAACTTCAATTTCCTAAGAAAAAAAACCCCAATTGTCAAAAGGGCAAAATTAATGTGGCTTACTTCTACAAAACTTCAAAAAGGGAAAAACTGCATTGCCATAACTGCTAATCATATGTCCTAGTGGCAAATAGTCAGTTTCAAATAAATAATTTCTTAAAGTGGTGACTGAATGGATTAAGATTCATTATTTGCTTTAATGCCCTAAAGCTAAGGATGCAAAGTTGTTAGCCAAGTTTCCTGCACTGATCATTATTCAATAAACTCAAATTCATGTACAAAACATAAAACAATCTTATGCAATTACGTTATGGATAGAGAGAAGTCTCAAAAGTGGTTTATAAAAATATTGAAGAGAGGCAACAATACATTGTACAACATCCACTGTTAGGAATGAATTAGTAACATATGGAAGCAGGAGACATTGCAAACTAATGAGCATAAAGATGCGTAGTTATTTCCCTACAAGCAAGACTACAAAATTCAGCTGAGTAGTAGGCATTGCTGCCTCAAATCCCTGTCCTGCAGGGTGCTAAAATAGTTCATTTTGAATCAGTATTTTAAAGTACAAACAATGATGCTTCAGGTTGTGGTGAACTACATATACCTGTCTGGACACGCCCCTCCGCTGACTGTTCCTGTGGCTCCTCCCACAGACCCCTGTATAAAGGCTGTTGGAGGCACTGCTCCTCCCTCAGTCTCCAGGATGTTGTGTGGTGGTCTCTTGCTACTAATCGTGGTCTCTTGCAGCTAATAAAAGCCTATCGTTCGCCTCCCGTCTCCGAAAGTTATTGATGGTGCATCAAAGGTAATCCGCTGGACTAGAGATCATTTCCTTTTTTGGTAATTTTTTTTTAAGTTCCTCATCAAACAAGCATTTCCCTAAGATGTATTTCAGACATTGTGCATATATATCATATAATCATATACATCACAAATATCCACAAAGTATTTATCTGAGGTATACAATTATAGAAAAGAGTGGAAAGAAAAAACAAGCAAAAGTAAAAAACTATGTACAAGTAGGGAGTGATCTTATTTACAACATATTCATTGATTTGTGAGAATAAAATCAGGCATATGAGGCATTATGTAGTTAAACCATTTTTCCCCAGTATGAATCAAATTGTTCCAGCTTATGATTGACAGATGCTGTTATCTTCTCCATTTTGTAAATGTCCCTTGTGATTTCCATCCATGTAGTGAAATGAGGGTGTGGAATAGCAGGGTAGGCATTCTTGATGGTGGTGCAACAGTGGTCCGGTGTGTTGTTTTCTCTGGTATTACAAGAGATCTGTTGGTGGTAATAGCTTAGTAATTTTTTCAGACTAGCCTGGTTAAAATCCCCCAAAACGATGGTGAAGGCGATAGGGTGCACTGCTTCACGCAGGTTGATCCCATTGCTCATATCATCTAAAGCCTGACTGACATTGGCCTGAGGTGGAATGTATACTGCTATCAAAATGACCCCAGAAATCCCACGGTAGGTAAAAAAGACGGCACTTTACTGCTAGATATTCCAGGTCTGGTGAGCAGAATTTAGACAGCACTGATAGATTTCTGCACCAAGGAGAGATGATTATGAGGCATACGCCTCAACATCTGTTTTTGAGAGAGACTATAGATCTATCCCGATAGCGTATAGTAAACACGTCGATCTGAATCACTGCATCTGGTACAGAAGGGGTTAACCAGGATTCCATGAAACGAAGGACACACACGGTCCAAATGTCCCTCTTATTCAGCACCTTAGTTCTGAGATCATCGATTTTCCTCACCAGAGACTGAACATTTGCCAGCAAGATAGTTGGTATTGGGAGCCTACAACCTTGTTTCCTCAAGCACACTTGTGTCCCTGACCTGCAACCATGTTTCCTACGTGGGATCTGGCAAGGAGTCTGTCCACAGTCAGCATTGTTCCCATCAGTTTTAAGCAGCAATAGTTCGTTTAAACACATTAAGACATCTTATTGGACTGTACTGACCTTGGAAGCAGTTGTGCTTTTTAAGCTGTTTCAGGCTGAAATGAGAATATTCAATTGTATCCATTGAGAGCTCTGCTGCTACACGAGTCGCCCCTAGGCACCCCAGAAATGACTCTAGGTCTGTACCAGAAACCAGGTATGACTTGCGGAGGGCTATTTCAAGGGCGAAGAGACAATTTCGAATGAGGTTGGAGGCGACATCGGATGTACAACAACTCTGGTAGGGTTTGCAAGACAATACTTCCTACCAAGTGAAACCCATTAGCATGAATGGCAGTGATGCTTCACTACCAGATGAACTCATTGCCTCTATGCCACTTTGAAAGGGAGAACACAACTACAGCTCTAAAGATCCCTGCTGCACCTAATGACCTGGTGATCTCTGTCTCAGAGGCCGATGTTAGACTGTCTTTAAAGAGAGTGAACCCTCGCAAGGCAGAAGGTCCCGATGGAGTACCTGGTAAGGTCTCTGAAAACCTGTGCCAACCAACTGGTGGGAGGATTCAAGGACATTTTCAACCTCTCACTGCTACGGGTGGAAGTTCCCACCTGCTTCGAAAAGGCAACAATTATACCAGTGCTAAAGAAGAATAACGTGAGCTGCCTTAATGACTATCACCTGGCAGCACACACATCTACAGTGACAAAATGCTTTTGTGAGGTTGGTCATGACTAAACTGAACTCCTGCCTCAGCAAGGACTTAAAACCACAGCAATTTGCCTATTGTCACAATAGGTCAACGGCATTCACAATCTCAATGGCTCTTCACACAGCTTTAGGCTACCTGGACAACACAAACACCTACGTCAGGATGCTGCTCGTCAACTATAGCTCAGCATTTAATACAGGTGTGTCCCCCTTTACAAAGGTAGAGCATTCTTATGAAACCTTTCTTAAGCCAAGATGGCATAAAGCGAAGAACCATTAATTTATATGGGGGAAATCTTCATAAAAGCGAAAATCCTCTTTGTAATGCGAAGACAGGTTACTAATGGAGGTCTTTTGTAAAAGTGAAGTAGCGTAAAGCGAACATTTGTAAAGCGGGGGACACCTGTACCATCATTCCCACAATCCTGATCAAGAAGTTACAGAACCTGGGCCTCTGCACCACCCTCTGCAATTGGATCCTTGACTTCCTAACTGGAAGACCACAGTCTGTGCAGATTGGTGGTAACATCTCCTCCTCGCTGATGATCCACACTAATGTACCTCAGGGGTGTGTGCTTAGCCCACTGCTCTACTCTCTCTATACCCATGACTGTGTGGCTAGGCATAGCTCAAATACCATCTACAAATTTGCTGATGATACAGCCATCGCTGGTAGAATCTCAGATGGTGACAACAGGGCGTACAGGAGTGAGATATGCCAACTAGTGGATTGGTGTTGCAGCAACAACCTGGCACTAGACATCAGTAGAACGAAACAGCTGATTGTGGACTTCAGGAAGGGCAAGATAAAGGAACACATACCAATCCTCATAGAGGGATCAGAAGTGGAGAGAATAAGCACTTTCAAGTTCTTGGGTGTCAAGATTTCTGAGGACCTAATATGGAACCAACATATCGATGCAGTTATAAAGAAGGCAAGACAGTGATTATACTTCATTAGGAGTTGGAAGAAATTTGGTATGTCAACAAATATACTCAAAAATTTCTGAAGGTGTACCATGGAGAGCAATCTGACAGGCTACATCACTATCACTGTCTGGTATGGCGGGGGGGGCGGGGGGGGGGGGGTGGTTACAGCACAGGACCAGAAGAAGCTGCAGAGGGTTGTAAAGTTAGTTGGCTCCATCTTGGGTACTAGCCTACAAAGTACACAGGACATCTTCAAGGAGTGGTGTCTCAGAAATGCAGCATCCATTATTAAGGAACTCCAGCACCCAGGGCATGCCATTTTCTCACTGTTACCATCAGGTAGGAGGTATAGAAGCCTGAAGGCACACATTCAGGAACAATTTCTTCACCTCTGCCATCCGATTCCTAAATGGACATTGAACTCTTAAACACTACTTCACTTTTTTTTAAAAAATGTATATATTATTTGTTTTTGCACAATTTTTAATCTATTCAATATACGTATATAGTAATTTATTTATTACTCTTTTTTCTTCTATATTATGTATTGCTTTGAACTGCTGCTGCTAAGTTAAATTTCATGGCACATATCGGTGATAACAAACGTGATTCTGATTATGATCCTAAATCCGAAGATGTACAAAGTAGCTATGATGAGATTGTCTGCCTTTGACATCAAATCAAGATCGAATCAAGGGTACCTTCAAGGAGCTCTGGCAAAACCAGTAAACAAAAATTACAGAAAACCTAATCTACAAAACCTCTCCTTGTAACTCAGACTAGCCCACACTACAGATCCAGGCAATATCCTGATAAAATGTTCTGCATTCTTTCTAGTTTAAAAATCTGCCTTCCTCTCCCACAGTGACCAAACTGCATACAGTTCTACACATCAGACTTCACCAATATCTTGTATAATTGCACCACAACTTCCCCACTCCTATATTCAGTGCCCAAACCAATGAAAGCCAGTATGCCAAACACCTCCTTCACAACCCTATCTACCTGTTACACCATGCATTTATACTCCTAGACCTCTCTGTTCCAGGACACTTCCCAAGACCCTACTGTATTAGTCCTACCCTGGTTTGATCTCCTAAAATGCAACAATTGCATTGAAAGCAATTTTCCAATCCCTAGTCCACGTAGCTACCTGACCAGAATCAGCATTAGGATTAATATCACTGGCATACATCATGAAAGTTGATGTGATGTGCTAGCAGTACACTGCAATATGTAATTAATAGGAACTAAATTTACAACAAGTCTATCTATTAATAAAGTTAAATTAGTGCAAAAAGAAATTAAAAAATAGTGAGGCAGTGTATGGGTTCAATGTCCATTCAGAAATCTGATGGTGGGAGGATAGAAGCTGTTCTTTAATCACTGAGTGTGTGCCTTCAGACTCCTCTACCTCCTCCTCCCTGATGGTAGCAATAAGAGGGCATGTACTGGGTGGTACGGGTACTTTATAATGGATATCACATTTTGAGGCATCCCTCCTTGAAGGTGTCCTGTATGCTGGGGAGGCTAGTGGCCATGATGGAACTGACTGAGTTTTCAACTTTCTGCAGCTATTTCAATCCTGTGCATGTCCAGCACACAACAACAACCCCCCCGCCCCATACCATGCAGTGATACAGCCAATTAAAATGCTCTCCACAGTACTGATGCACCATCAATAACTCACTCTGAGATGTAAAGGCGAGATATCGGCTATTATTGACTGGAAGAAGGAACCAGCAGTGAGTGACCACCATACTACATCCTGGAGACTGAGAGGCCGGGCCCAGGCTCTGATCGCCTTTATACAGGGGTCTGTGGGAGGAGCCACAGGAGCAGTCAGCAGGGGGCGTGTCCAGACAGGCACACGTAGTTCACCACAAGTACACCTGTAGAAATTTGTGTCTTTGATGACATACCAAATCTCCTCAAACTCCTAATGAAATATAGCTGCTGTTGTGCCTTCTTTGTAATTGCATTGATATGTTGGGCCCAGAATGGATCCTTAGAGATGTTGACACCCAGGAACTCCTGGTAATTTTTCATAATCTTCTACAATTCCAATACCAGCTGTTTTAGCATCATGTGCAAACTTCCTAATCATCTTGTATATTTACATCCAGATTACTTATATAGATTACCAACATCCCAGCACACCACTAGACACAGGCCTCCAGAAATAACCCTTGACTATCACTCTCTGCTGTTTAGCACTTTGCTTATAGTGAACTTAATCAGTTATTCCACTCCCCCCCCCCCCAATTTTGGTGGCATGCCAAATGCAGATTCTACTTTTAAGCTAATGTGTAAAGTTTATGCTATGTATTTTGTAACTGTAGGTGTTAAATGGAATGACAATGTATCTTCATTTTCACTATGTCTGATACTTAGCCAGGTTGTGGTCCATCAAAGTAACAGGTTTGGCTTAGTCACACATCTCAAACCCTGCAATTTATTTATGACAGCTACTTAATTTGCCTCTGATCCATTTCAACTAAACTGAATAAAAGTATGTAAATTTTGAAAGGCATGGTTAAGAGGATCCCTAGCAAATGTAAAAAAAATTAGTAGGTCAAACAGCGAAGTACAGAAAGGAAAATTAAGTGATGATTTTAATTAGGTGATTAGCTCTGAACACTTAATTGATGTGCAACATTATCCTTGCTTCATTTTCCATGAATGCCACATGACTATTTCCAATATTTGTTTCTCAGATTTCCATCCGTGCAGTATTTTACTTTTGTTGAGAAGGTTGAATTAAAAATCTTCAATAATCTTGCATAAGAAGAGCCTAAAAAAGAATTGCACAAAAAACTGCAAACTACCCTCAAATTTCAGATAGGTTCAGAGGTTTCCTTTTACAGAGGCTTTGTAATTACTTCTAAGTGTCTTCTTCAGAATAACCAAGATGTTAAAAACGATAAAAAGTTGAAAGCCCTAAATTCTATGTTTGAACTGGTTCACAGCTTTCTTCTTGAAGGAAGTATATTTCATCCAAAATGTCACGTGTACCAGCAGCTAATTTCCTTGTTATTCCGGTTGGGAACCAGTGGTTAAATTTATCCCTAATATTCAACTGCATAGGTGACTTCGCTTTGCATATGACGCAAATTTGCACATTAACTGTATGGAACTACAACAGTCATATGCAAAGCTGAATAACTAAGACAACCAAAGGTGCCTACCAATAATATTATGCATGCCAGATTGGGCACAGGAACGGGCACTCCATTTCCCCAACATTTGACTGGATATCGTGTCAATCAAAACCCACTTCGGGGAGACCATCCCCATCTCCTACCTACATTGTTACTTTCCAAACCTATCCCAAATAACAGATAATATAATTGAAATCTGATCCACTGTTGCAAAATTGAATGTGTCATTGATTTTCAATGGTTCATGTTAAAGTTTATCCCTTTGAAGAATATCCAAGTGACCTTGCTTCCTTCCATTGAAGCCTCTGTTGGAGGTTAAGCCAATACTGATTCGTAGCCTAGTATTAAACTTCCAGAGCTGTAACTGCATCAAAACGTGCACTGCATTGACACCACTGCTGTGGGCTCAACATTGATCATGTATAGGAATGTCACTTGCAAGGAAATGTTTGGTTCAAAGTTGCATTATGCTCTTTTCATACTGGGAAAGGTTGATTGCAATGGCGCATAAAAACAAATAAATGCAGTTGAATTTCTAGACCACAACCAAATTTAAACACTGCATACTTCAATATCTGACGTTTCCCCCATACTGTTACGATTACACAGGAGCCAAGTCCTTTCCAGTACTGTCTTAAACTGGCTACCTGTCAGAATTCCCTACCAATAATCTGTAGCTGACCAATGAAGAGAAATTTGTATTAAGAATCACACTCCAACTCTATTACCATAACTAAAGGGGATTTCAAAATAGTGATTTTTTTAAACAAATAAATTTACATGATTATAAACATTTCTAAAATTCTAACCATCAAATATTTTTAATTCCAAGGAAAAAAAACATTATAACATGACTGATCATTGATAATGAATTAACATTTCAAACTCACCATGGCTTGCCCACTATAATTATCATCCAGAATGCAGAGAGAATCCACAGAAGGAATACCACGAAATAAATGACCTGATCGAAAATACCTTTGAAAACTTAACAACCTTTTTATCTTCCTTCCTGAAGCCAACTCTCCAGTTTCTGGTGGTACTTCCAAAAAAAAAGTGCATAACAAAGATTAATACATATATAACTTATGATGTATCACAGTACTACCTTATATTGATTTTAGTAATAATCAAATGTTGGGTTCATTAGATTATGCTGATGTCACCTTAATTTACTAAGACCATAAATTGCCTTTAAAATATTGCAGATCCCACGATTATCACAAATTTCATAGCCCTTTACATTACATTAGTATCATTCCCCTCAGACTAATACTATGGATTGCAGAAGGCAGCTTCAAATGTTCTGGACCAGCCATACTCTCTCAAAAATCATAGACTGCCTAGTAATTCAACTACCCTCTAATAAAGGTGAAAAACAACTATTCTGGTTTTTGTTCCACAACATTAAAACTTCAATCAAACAAAACAACATCTTGCACTCTTTGTATTTACAAATGAGGCTTAACCCTCCACTCCCAAAGGCAAGTTCAGAATATAAATCAAATGCATAATTACCGTACACTGCTTTTCACTTTCATACCTCAAAGTATCTGTTTTGAAATTATCTGTATGGTTAGCTTGCAAAAGTTTTTCACTGTATGTGAGAATACCAAACCAATACCTGCACCAAGACAAAAGCTGAGCAGCTGGCAGCAAGATATCAAATCACTCTTTTTGTCATAGTAATTATGTGACTGGATGGACCAGATAAATTTCTAGGCAGTGGTGACTCCAGTTATTGGGGAGCAGAATTTCTTGTTAAATATCAAGAAATACCATTGAATATCAAGTAAGATGGGTTGACTCTCTTTTATGAGATGGCCATTATCTGGCTATCATCTGACAGATTTTAATTTTATTGTTTTCATTGAGCCATAATACAGAATAGGCATTTCGAGCCATGCTGCCCAGTAATCCCGCAATTTAACCTGAGCCTAATTACAGGAGAATGACCAACCTACCAACCAGTACATCCTTAGACAGTGGGATGAAAACGATGGGAGTCACGGGGAGAACATACAAGCTCCTTATTGGCAGTAGCGGGAATTGAACTGAGCTCACTGTACAGTAAAGCATTGTGCTAACCACAATGCTACTGTGCCACCCCAAATACACCATAATATACTCTTCATCAATTCACATCCAAACCTGGAACAAATCTTGCTACTTATAGGTGTATCAATAGAAATGCAATCATCAGACAACATCCTCACTTCTGAAATCATAAAAAGAACAGATGTCTCAGGTCACTATCATTAAGAACTTCAGCAATATCCAGGAAATGAGACGTTTAGAGTCCTTAAAGGAGGTTTGACTAGATTTCCTCCCCATGTTTTAGATTTCTTCGATGCCACACTAAATCAAAGTCATGTTGATGTCCATGGTAGTTCCTCTGAACTACCTGTGCTGACACATCACTTTGAAGCATGCCTCATGCTTTCTCCTGTCAGGCACTTCTTAAGACCTCATTTTACCAGTCATGGTAATTTGGATTACAGCAGTAGAATGAAAAATAAGCCAATCTCCTAAAGGCTGCCACATTTTGATCTGCTACATTTGTTCTGAATCCATTCCACTGAGCATGGTGTCAGTGCGAAAGATGTGATGTAGACGTCCTCAATATCTTCACAAGAATGTGGGGGCAATTTTTCCAGCTAAACAGATTTATCAGCTAACAAAGGGTACCAAGAGGTAATAAGAGGCAGATGGAGATCAACCCTGATAAGTGTGAAGTGGTTCATCTCGGTAGGTCAAATTTGAAGACAGAATATAATATTAATGGTAAGATTCTTGGCAATGTGGAGGATCAGCAAGATCTTGGGAGTCCTTGTCCATAGGACACTCAAAGCTGCTGCACAAGTTGACAGGGTTGTTAAGAAGGCATATGGTGGGTTGGCCTTCTTCAACTGTGGGATTGAGTTCAAGAGCCATAAGGTAATGTTACAGCTATACAAGACCTTAGTTAGATCCCACTTGGAGTACTGTGTTCAGCTCTGGTCACCTCACTACAAGGATGCTGCCTGGATTGGAAAGAAAACTTGGTCAAATTCCCAAATGATGGAAGAAGCCGGCAACTGATGAGAACAAGACTGGAGGAAGTTTAATACTTCATTCCTGGATTCAATAACTTAATGGGCTCTTAATTCTAGAAAATACAATCATACAATCATCCAGATCTCTATGTGAAAATGAATCTAAACCTCTCAAGCTACCTTTTTTTACTCTTGCTCACTTTGCAAGCACTGCCATCCTTTTTTCCTCAACATAATTTTGCATATACCTTGTAACCATCATCAATGTTGAACCCTTTGAAGTAATCTAACTTTGCCATAGCTATGTAGCTAAAGACAGAAGAAAAAGTAGAGAAATCGTAGTTAAGTTCTGATTTGCTGAGTAAGTGGGTAATGCAATAGTTCAACAGATTGCATTCTTCAGTATTATTCCTTATCATAATGAGCTTCTCCCAGTGGTCGTTGATGACAACAGAGAATGAGGCAGAAAGTAGTAATGAAAACGATAGTTGGGAACAAAGAAAATAATTGATATTTTTGCATTGAAATAAACCTGAAGAATACAAATACTTTGGTCCTGAGTGCTGCTACCTAATTGATACTTTCATTGAACTAGAAGAAACCTTAACACAGCAAAATGCAACTCTGCACCAATTTTCTAACACACTTCTTGTACTTCAGCATTTCAAGCTTCCTTTTAATTACAAATAGAAGTACACAGTTATTCAAGTTCTTGCAATTAAGTTAGATTATTCATAAATAAATCTTAACAAAAGCTCAAATAACATTCTTACAGTGCAAAAGGCGAAAATCAATGTAAGGATGTGAGTCTCTTCTTTCAGGTTGAAACCCTGCCCGGCTTCTCACCCTTACATCCCCTGCAAAAAAAAAAGAGAAATATTTTGTATGATTTAAGCACTTTCATGAATTAATAGTGATGCAGATGGAATCATACCTAGCATGGGGCATAACTATTTGAAGAGCAGAAAGCAAGAAAAGACAACTAAGCAAAGGACTACAAGTGTTTAAAAATAAATAACAGATTAAATGCAACTTATTAGAAGAATATGTCATAAATGCATCTTTTAATGGAAAATTCAAGTTGCTTGTTTTGTCATACTACATTGAGGAGTTTTCTATTGTTGAAGGAATTTCAATATCCTTTCCAGTAGCTAATTAATGCCTTTGCATCTTTATGGAATAATGCCCAAGAAATAATGTGGAATTTTAATTATTACTAACTGGCTCCCCCTGAACCCTAACTCTCAATTTTGAAACAATTACTTTGAAGCACAGGTCTACCCACTATCTTAATTATATTACTATTATGCTGACTATCTTTCCTTGATGCTTTTCTTGGCACGCTATTACAATTTTTCTATTAGTCAACCGCTCTCCTTTCACACTGTGGACATTAAATCACGCAAATGCACATTCTGCCATTCTGTTGTTAACCCTTGCTCTGAACTTATAAGATTTTGAAGATATTAAGAACACAATAGACAGTAGGTGCAGGAGTAGGCCATTCGGCCCTTCTAGCCAGCATCACCATTCACTGTGATCATGGCTGATCATACACAATCAGTCCCCCGTTCCTGCCCTCTCCCCATATCCCTTGACCCCGCTATCTATAAGAGCTCTATCTAACTCTCTCTTGAATGCATCCAGAGACTTGGCCTCCATTGTCTTCTGGGGCAGAGCATTCTACATATCCACCACTCTCTGGGTGAAAAAGTTTTTCCATATCTCTGTTCTAAATGGCCTATCCCTTATTCTTAAACTGTGGCCTCTAGTTCTGGACTCACCCATTAGCGGGAAAATGCTTCCTGCCTCCAGCATGTCCAATCCCTTAATAATCTTATATGTTTCAATCAGATCCCCTCTCATCCTTCTAAATTCCAGTGTATACAAGCCCAGACGCTCCAATCTTTCAAAATATGACAGTCCCGCCATTCTGGGAATTAACCTTGTGAACCTACGCTGCACTCCCTCAATAGCAAGAATGTCCTTCCTCAAATTTGGAGACCAAAACTGCACACAGTACTCCAGGTGGGGTCTCACCGGGGTCCTGTACAGCTGCAGAAGGACTTCTTTACTCCTATACTCAATTCCTCTTGTTATAAAGGCCAGCATGCCATTAGCTTTTTTCACTGCCTGCTCTACCTGCATGCTTGCTTTCATTGACTGATGTACAAGAACACCTAGATCTCGCTGTACTTCCCCTTTTCCTAACTTGACTCCATTTAGATAGTAATCTGCCTTCCTGTTCTTGCCACCAGTGGATAACCTCACATTTATACACATTAAACTGCATCTGCCACACATTTGCCCACTCACCCAACCTGTCCAAGTCACCCTGTGTTCTCATAACATCCTCCTGACATTTCACACTGCCACCCAGCTTTATGTCATCAGCAAATTTGCTAATGTTACTTTTAATCACTTCATCTAAATCATTAAAGTATATTGTAAACAGCTGCGGTCCCAGCACCGAACCTTGCGGTACCCCACTGGTCAAAGCCTGCCATTCCAAAAGGGACCCATTAATCGCTACTCTTTGTTTCCTGTCAGCCAGCCGATTTTCAATCCATGTCAGTACTCTGCCCCCAATACCATGTGCCCTAATTTTGCCCACTAATCTCCTATGTGGGACTTTATCAAAAGCTTTCTGGAAGTCCAGGCACACTACATCCACTGGCTCTCCCTTGTCCATTTTCATAGTTACATAATGTTTTCCCACAGGGATCCTTGCGAGCACGATTTGTTCAGTGTGGCTTCTGTGCAAGAGATGCAAAAATCCTGAAAAGCATTAAAAATGCCATCTCCATTTATTCCATGGTTCTTCCATCAAATTTATTGCAGATGACTAGGTGAAAACTAATCTCAAAGTTAACATTGGATTTTAGTACTTTCTGAAGTTTTAAGGAAGTGGGGAGGATGTGGTTAGAAACAGTAAGAGGGTTCTAGATTTGCTAAAACGGTGCCACAGAAATTTATGTGGAAAGCAGCATTAGTGGTTAAGAATAAGAATAAAGAACATAAAGTTAGATGATCATAGTGGAGGACAGTCAACATTTGCAAAGCCCATGAAGAGAATCTTGCAAACGTAAACTGAAGTCGTTAGAAAAAAGGGATGCAAGTCAAGGAAGTAGTGGGCAGGGGAGGGTTTGTTGAAGTAATGGAGCGACAGCCTGGCAGCAATCATTAATTCAGAAAATGTGATCTTGTGCAAAGGAGCAAATTAGCCAAATCTAATTGAATTGTAACCACTTAAAGGATGTTACCTCACCACATAAATTACCTGTCACCTCCTGCCTGAAATAAGAAGAGACAGACAAAATTAGAAGATGCAACAGGAAGAAATTGAGGTAAAGGAGAAAGAAATAATACTAACATCAACAGATAATAGAAACAAACCAGGCTCAGAGTGAGTGCTATGGAAATTCCAGAGCAAGACTGGGAATGACAGAAAGCGACAGATAACCATATATTTTCTGATCATCTGAGTTGTATTACAAATATAATACAGTTTATTTACTCACCTAACATACGAATATACAGAGCAGTCTGGTCTGAGCTTTCATACGATATTGCCCCTCGTCTCTGGAAAAATATGAAACCAACATAGAAGTTGTTGCTTTTCAAAATAGAATTCATCTCCAAGCTTCCCAACAGAATAAAAATAGCATATTTGTATTGCACTATGAAATTTTTTATATATTGATGATCAATCAAGGGGATGAATGACATTTCTATAGGTCATAAATCATTTTTTGAGGGGGCAATGTTCTACATTTCCATGAGCTTCAATTCCTTCCTTAGCTTTGATTTCCAGAACTGTTCCTGATGGTATTTGATTAAAGCTCTTCAACAAAGAATGATAATCATCTTCCCTTTGCAAGCCAACCTTCAGATTTAAAAAACAGGTTTTACTGATGCATCTCCCTGGAGCGTCGGAGGATGAGGCATGACCTGATATAAGTGTAAAAGATGATGAGAGGCATTAATCATGTGGATAGTCAGAGGCTTTTTCCCCAGGGCTGAAATGGCTAGCACAAGAGGGAGCAGTTTTAAGTTGCTGGGGAGTAGGTGTAGAGGAGATATAGAACATAGAATATTACAGCACATTACAGGCCCTTCTGCCCACAATGTTGTGCTGACCCTCAAACCCTGCCTCACATATAACCCCCCACTTTAAATTCCTCCATATACTTGTCTAGTAGTCTCTTAAACTTCACTAGTGTGTCCGCCTCCACCACTGACTCAGGCAGTGCATTCCACGCACCAACCACTCTCTGAGTGAAAAACCTTCCTCTAATATCCCCTAGCACTTCCCTCCCCTTAACTTAAAGCCATGTCCTCTTGTACTGAGCAGAGGTGCCCTGGGGAAGAGGCGCTGGCTGTCCACTCTGTCTATTCCTCTTAATATCTTGTACACCTCTATCATGTCTCCCCTCATCCTTCTTCTCTCCAAAGAGTAAAGCCCTAGCTCCCTTAATCTCTGATCATAATCCATATTCTCTAAACCAGGCAGCATCCTGGTAAATCTCCTCTGTACCCTTTCCAATACTTCCAAATCCTTCCTATAGTGAGGTGACCAGAACTGGACACAGTACTCCAAGTGTGGCCTAACTAGAGTTTTATAGAGCTGCATCATTACATCGTGTCTCTTAAACTCTATCCCTCAACTTATGAAAGCTAACACCCCATAAGCTTTCTTAACTACTCTATCTACCTGTGAGGAAACTTTCAGGGATCTGTGGACATGTACCCCCAGATCCCTCTGCTCCTCCACACTACCAAGTATCCTGCTATTTACTTTGTACTCTGCCTTGGAGTTTGTCCTTCCAAAGTGAAGTCCTTCCACCACCTCACACTTCTCTGGGTTGAACTCCATCTGCCACTGCTCATCCCACCAATGTCTCTCTGCAATCTTCGACAATCCTCTACACTATCTACAACACCACCAACCTTTGTGTCATCTGCAAACTTAGCAACCCACCCTTCTACCCCCACTTCCAGGTCATTAATAAAAATCATAATATGTAGAGGTCCCAGAACAGATCCTTGTGGGACACCACTAGTCACAACCCTCCAATCTGAATGTACTCCTTCCACCACAACCCTCTGCCTTCTGCAGGCAAGCCAATTCTGAATCCACCCAGCCAAACTTCCCTGGATCCCATGCCTTCTGACTTTCTGAATAAGCCTACCATGTGGAACCTTGTCAAATGCCTTACTAAAATCCATGTAGATCACATCCACTGCACTACCCTCATCTATATGCCCGGTCACCTCCTCAAAGAACTCTATCTGGCTTGTTAGGCATGATCTGCCCTTCACAAAGCCATGCTGACTGTCCCTGATCAGACCATGATTCTCTAAATATCCATAGATCCTGTCTCTAAGAATCTTTTCCAACAGCTTTTCCACCACAGACGTAAGGCTCACTGGTCTATAATTACCTGGACTATCTCTTCTACCTTCTTTGAACAAGGAGACAACATTCGCCTCCCTCCAATCCTCGGGTACCAATCCTGTGGACAACGAGGACATAAAGATCCTAGCCAGAGGCTCAGCAATCTCTTCCCTCGCCTCATGGAGCAGCCTGGGGAATATTCCGTCTGGCCTCAGGGACTTATCCGTCCTAATGTATTTTAACAACTCCAACACCTCCTCTCCCTTAATATCAACATGCTCCAGAACATCAACCTCACTCATATTGTCCTCACCGTCATCAAGTTCCCTCTCATTGGTGAATACTTAAGAGAAGCATTCATTGAGGACCTCGCTCACTTCCACAGCCTCCAGGCACATCTTCCCACTTTTATCTCTAATCCATCCTACCTTTACTCCTACCATCCTTTTGTTCTTCACATAATTGAAGAATGCCTTAGGGTTTTTCTTTACCCAACTCGCCAAGGCCTTCTCATGACCCCTTCTTGCTCTCCTCAGCCCCTTCTTAAGCTCTTTTCTTGCTACCCTATATTCCTCAATAGACCCATCTGATCCTTGCTTCCTAAACCTCATGTATGCTGCCTTCTTCCATCTGACTAGATTTTCCACTTCCCTTGTCACCCATGGTTCCTTCACCCTACCATTCTTTATCTTCCTCACCGGGACAAATTTATCCCTAACATCCTGCAAGATATCCCTAAACATCGACCACATGTCCATAGTATGTTTCCCTGGAATTTCATTAGCCTGAGAGTATAGAATCTGTGGAATTCATTGTCACAGATGGCTGTGGAAGGCAAGTTATTGGGTAATATTTAAAGCAGAGGTTAATAGGTTCTTGATTAGTAAAGCCAAAGGTTACAGGGAGCACATACAAAATACTGGGAGGAACTCAGCAGGTCAGGCATCATCTATGGAAAGGAATAAAAGGTCAACTACTTCAAACCAAGACCCTTCATCAGTCCTGCACAAAGAATAATGACTCTGGCTGTCAGTCTAATTAAGCAGCAAGATCTGGATGACATTCAGTCTCAAACTGATAATTGACAAGCATAAGCAACAGAACACAAGGACTGTGGCTGATTTTGTGGACAGAGAGGGAAGGAGGAGGAAGAGGGAAATCATGGCTCAGAAAAGGGGAAGGGAGCAGGAAGCACCAGAGACATTCTGTAATGATCAATAAGCCAACTGTTTGGAATCAAGTGACTTTGCCTGGTGTCTCAGGGCTGGGTATGTCTTCACCCAAGCAACCCACACCCCTGGCACTCCCCCTTTGCCACCTGTCCCACCCACAGCACTCCACCCTCAGTATTTCTTTGGTTCCCACCAGATTTACAGATTGGCAAGTACAATACTGTGCAGGAGTCTTAGGCACCCCAGCAAAATGTGCCCATGACTTTTGCACAGTACCGTAGGAGAAGAATTAGGTAATTCGGCCCATTGAGTCTGCTCAACTATTCCATCATGGCTGATTTATCATCTCTCTCACCCCCATTCTTATGCCTTTACCCCATAACCTCTGACTTCCTGACTAATCTGACAAATCAAGAACTTATCAACCTCCACCTAAAATATATCCAATTTCCTCTAGCATTCACAGATTCATCGAGCTCAACCTCAAGTAATCTCATCAACATCACCAAAATGGTGAATTGGAAAGATATGACAGCTCAGTTCAAAAGTTTTGAAGCCTCTTCCTCCCCCACCCCACCCCCCAACATCCTACAACTCTGGACTCTCAATCAACAGGAAACAGCCACTCAGAGGAAACAGACACTCAATATTTGTTGTCACTCTTAGAATGCCTTTCCATGAGCTCACATCTTATTCTTCTAAATCAAGGGAATATTGGTGAACTTGCTACAATCATTTTTCATAAATTAAACCCACATCCCAGAAATCAAACTAATAATTTTGCAGTGATTCAAGACCAATGCATGCTTCTTCACAAATGGAGAGTATGTTTGAACAGTATACTAAATAGTGTATCACCAGAACCCAGTACATCACGTTTTGTAGCCAAACCCTTTTGTAATAAAGATCAAAATAATACTGGGAGAACAACTGTCATTCCCTGGACCTGTTCCAAGATTTACAGCAAAGATCCAAAATAAATACTACTGGGAAATTATGTTATTGTCCCTGGTATGGAAATTTCTGGAACGATATAATATGGAACCAATCATTATACCTGCAAAAATAATGGAATTTCTCAGGCTCTCCCATAAAGACACACTGGCCTCGCCATTGTGAAATACTAGTACAGGCAGTCCCCAGGTTACAAATGAGTTCCATTCCTGAGTCCATCTTTAAGTCAGATTTGTACACAAGTCTGAACAGATACATCCGGTATTACTTAGCGTCAGTTAGTCAAACGTTTGTCTTAGTATATATTATATATTTTACCTTTCTATGCATATAAAACACTTAGGAAACGTATGTGTTTCAATAATTAAACCACTGCATTGCTTAGTAATAATTGTAGCTTTCATCGGGGCAGGGCCTTTCACATACGCCGTTATACTCACTTTATCCTTTACCTGTATCCTTTAAAGTTGTTCCAATCGTTGACCGACTGTAGCCTAACGCTTTTCCAATGACTGACGGTGTGCTGTCTTTACGACAGTTATTTAGTTTATAATATTTTCGCTTAGTAATTCATTCAATAGTATTTTCTAGTTAGAATTATAAGTGTTTAAAGTATATTCATTGCATGTAAAATATATCGGCATACGATGACGTCACATCCGGTTTCGCCGCGTCTTGTGGGAAAATACCGGTTTGAAATTAGCGCGAGGGTGGGGGCTTACCACGAGGCTCACCTGAGCAGAAGTAGTTTTGCAGGCATGAGAAATCACAGTGAGAGCAACGCTGTAAGTTAATAGATAATCGATATGTTGAACTAAGATGTTAATGCCGATCCTGTTAGAAGTAACGACGGTAGATAATGTTTATGCTTTCGTTAGTTAAAGAGTCGCGGATAGTTTGCATGGAAGTGTATTTAAAGTAGTCAATGGAGCAGGTAAACTCTCCCTGTATACTGCACCTTAGTGTAATGTAGTTATAGTCACCTTTGCAAGTATTTACACTTGAAATGTGATATTAAGGAAGGAACAAATACTGTATCAATCTTGTATTGTTTTATCAACAGTTTTCACCATATGTTAATGTGAAGAGTGAACAGTAAATGGTTAATCTTGCTGCGATCTGGTTCTTATTATCTGTGGTTTATCTCGACGTTAAATTCGGCGTTCGTGACACGCGAAGGAGAACGTTACAGACGGCATTTCACCTCTTTCCAATTGCTTTATTATTTCCACTTTATTTTCAATCATGATTGTTTTTTGTCAATGGAACAGAAAACTACGGATTTTATGTTCTATCGCTGAGCAGCAGTGAACCGTCTGATTGGCTTATCAGAATTCTCTTTAGGAACTAGTTGACTTGATAAGCATTTCGGATCTGGCTATTGTTCATGATTGTACTTAATAAAAAAAAAGTACAGCAGCAGCCACGGGCAGCGGGTCGCTCCGGGTCCTAAAGTCCACCCGCACCGAGACAGGTGAATGGAACAAGTGGGGGTGGTGCTGACAGAAAAAGGGGGATCAGGGAGAATCTTGCTAAGGAATATTTAAGTCAAATACAAAGCTACGCGCTCATCAGTGTTAACGGCAACAACTTAAAATGGCGGACTGTGTCGTGATTCAACTTAAAATGGCGCACGGCGTTCTCCTCCCTCTGTTCATAAGTACGAATTGTCTGTAAGTTGGATGTTCGTAACTTGGGGACTGCTTGTATACATGCAGGTGGTGGGAGAATTAAGGTGGAGTTGATGACTATGAAAAAGAAAGTAAGTTATGGAAAAAATAAACAAGATTGATACACTGAAACAGAAAGCCATTCAGCCAACCGAATCTACATCTTAAATGTCAAAAGCAGCTCACATCCATGAAGGTCAATAGTTTAATAATTAATTAAACTTTTGGGATTTTTTTACTTAGATAATAGCATTCTTTTTCTTAAAACAGCTGGCCAACTATTGCAACTTCATGTCAGTGGAGTCCATCCTAACCAATGACCTTTCTCAGAAGAAGCAAAAAGTTGGTCTTGCCTTTGTATCACTGCACAACTTCCACTTTCTACCTTCAGTAGAGTTGCAGGTGAAAACAACAGAATCAGCCTTCTACTCAACTTTCCAGTCAAGATGGCACCAGTGTATAGCACTCCCTCAGTCAACATCTTCCAAATAGTTCACAAAAGTCTTTTTTCACTTTTACATCTGCTTTTTACCTTAAATGTGTTTCTGGGACTATCAGAGCCTGTGATTTACAGTTTAAAGATCATTTGAGTGATCCAGCACTTTACTGTCTCCGAAAAGATTCCTGGAAGCAAGCTCATACTCTGACGGCCTCTACGCAAAGAAACTTCACGATGGGGAGTGAGGAGATGTTTGACTCCATTTCACTGGTTAAACCATTCATTAATCACTGGTTAAAGCATCAAGGAAGCTTGAGGCAGACGAACACAGAAGGCCAGCGAAAGTTCAGCGCAGACTGCCTTCCTTTTGATTGTTGCCGGAAAAGGAGTCAGTGAGCGGCCTATCGCTGTGCGGCTCACTGTGGCAGGCAGGTAGGGCTCTCTAGCTCATGTGGTGTCCCTCTCTTTCAATGAATATCAGTAAGATTGTAGGATGGTATCGTGGTTCTGTGTTTATGAATTGGACTACTTGAGTTTATGGACTGTGGACTTTTTCCAGACTTGCGGTTTTTATATTGTATTTTTTTTTAAATATTAAAATCACCCGTTCCTTTTCAGTTTTGTTGTGCAAGTAGTGTTTTAGGGGGCTGATGTTCTATTTTGTTCTTTTTTTTGGGGGGGGTGTCAATGTTCCTATTCCATTTTGTACAGAGGGAGGGGGTTTTGGGTGTTGATGATCGGGATGCCATTCTTTTTTGTACAGCGGGTGAGTCTGACATTTCTCTCTGAATGACTTGAATGTGCTTTTTTGTTTCATGGTTATCTGGAGAAGATAAATTTCAAAGTTGTATATTGATACATGCTTGATAAATGAACCTTTGAAGAGTATTCTGCTTTTATAACTGCAAAAGACATCAACCATCTTACTGGAATCTGTCTGAAGAATGAGTGGAGGCAGGTGATTGCAAACCAAAATTCCCGTCTTCTCCAAGATGTATGATTTTAAAAAAGAACCTGATGCCACTACTTCAAAAGAAAAATCTTCTTGCAAATTCTAATCTTTCAACCAGCTGCAACTGTGCTGCAGCGGGTTCTTGTAGGAATTTGCAACATGCAAAGATCACTTGTCGTCTTTGTATTCCCACTCAACCTTCAGCATCCATGACCATCTTCACCCTCCCATACCCCACCTGGCTTCATCTGCCCCTCCCACCTTTTCCCCTTGCTGCTTCTAGCCATCACACATGTGCCCACCTCCCCAACTCCATCATCCTTAAGCCCTCCTTGGTGCATCCATCGCCTACTAGCTCACATCTCACCCCTCCTCCTCTCCTCTTTATACTGGCCAACTTCTCTCTCCACTCTCAAGCCTGATGGAGATTATTGATCCAAAACATCAGCAATTCCTTTCACCCCCACAAAGGCCACTTAAATACTGAGTTCCTCCAGCAGTTTTCTGAAAAAAAACTACTACCATGTTAGAAATGTATACAGAAAAAGTCCAGTAACCAATCATGATCAGGACTTTGATGACAGATGTGTCAGATTTTCTGGTCTATTGAATATTATTTCCAGTAATATTCCAAACACTTTAAAAATTGACTTACTCAAAATTGTTAAATGTAATTATATTTAACTAGAATATACTGTGCAGTGTACAGTAATTTGGTTGTATTCAAGTCATAAATTCAACAGAAATATACTTCCCGGTTAAAGAAACTGCGGCTTTACATTACTGATGATATTCTCTTTCTCCATTACCTAATTGCAAAAGTCAAATCCAATTTTTAATACATTTTACAAGCATTGTCAAAAAAAGTCCTAAAAAACTGCCAACAGCATTATAGGAAGTTTCTGAACACTACAAACTTTAAGTTTTATTATTATGCTCAACAGTGAACAACCATCTGCAGGTCCAAATATATACATAGCTTATATATTAATACATATATTAATTCTGTGTAAACAGATATTCCAGATATTTTTGCCAGCCTCTGTCTTGTGATATCTAATTCAACACCTTTTATCAAAGCTTACCTGCAAACAATACCACTTTGCTTCTATATGCTTTTTAGCTTTTTTAATTGATTTGTCTTTCTACACATTCATTTACTGCTTGGCTTCTATTTTTAAAATAACAATTTCTGAAAAAATTAATGCGCAGGAATCTCTGCCTGATGAGCAACTAATTTTAGCATTCCTTACCACTACTTTAGTTTAAAATCAATCAAACCAGCATACACTTAGAAATTGAATCATGCGGCTTCCCAGTCTACCTGGGTGAGCTACTCACCAGAAAGGCCATTATCCAGTGTTAACTATATCCATAATTATCCAGTGGACATGATTGTGATTTACCAACAGACCAGTTGTGTTGGGGGGGGGGGGGTGGGAAAGAGGGGAGAAGAGCAAAGCACCTCAGTGCTTTGATAGAACTTGCTGGTCAAAAGCAGGTTTGCACCTATGGATTGACAAATTAGTTTCATGTATTGTTTGTTTCATCTATTGTTACAACTATGTTGTACATGGTGGTCCCTAATTGCAACATTTTTTTTGTTTCACAGAACACCTGGCTCAACAAATACACTTACAACACTTCAAATCTCTACACCAGTATTTCTCAACTGACGTTCTGTGGAACCCTAGGGTTCAGTGAGAGGTCACTAGGGGTTCTGAGAGATTGTGATTTAAAAAAAACATTGTTTTTTGAACTTCACACAATGTGCGATGCTAGCCATAAAAAGCAGGATCTCCCAGTGGCCACCCATTTTAATTCTACTTCCCATTTCTATTCCGATATGTCTATCCATGGCCTCTACTATCACGATGAAGCCATACTTAAATTAGAGGAACAATACCTTATATTCCGCTTGGGTAGCCTCCAACTTGATGGCGTGAACATCAATTTCTCGAACTTCCAGTAATTCCTTCTCTCATCTTATCTCCTTGCCTGCCCATCACCTCCTTCTGGTATTCCTCCCAACTTTTCTTTCTTCCATGGCCTTCTGTCTCTTTCACTAATTTACTTCCCAGCTCTTTAATTTATACCTCCTCCATCAGGTTTCACCTATGACGTTGCGTTTCTCTCCCCTCCCCTACTTTTTAAATCTACTTCTTAGCTATTTTTCTCCAGTTCCTGCTGAAGAGTTTCAGCCCAAAATGTCAACTGTACTCTTTTCCTAGATGCTCCCTGGCCTGCTGAGTTCCTCCAGCATTTTGCATGTGTTGCTCAGATTTTCTCTTGTGCACGATGCTAGTGCTCGCAGTGGTGGGCAGTGACGCAGCAGCTCCAGTAGCAATCTCGTTAGAGGTCTCTCAGCCCAGTGTGGCAGTGCACAGTAGGGCCATGTTTACTTGGAGTCCATTCTCAGTTTTTAAACACAAGATAGGTGAGGCCGTTGATAATTGGTGAGCGTTGCATTACACAGAGGGGATGATGGTAGGCTGATGAGGAGCATGAAGTGTGTTTTCCAAACACTGAACGGATTTCCACAACTTGGGCTGTGACCTCAGTCTCTCCCTTCTGAATTGTCTCCCCCAACTTCCCTTTACGCACTTCTAACTGACTTACAGGAGCAAACAAACTCTACCGCTGGAGTAGAGAATTGGAGGGAATAGTTCATTTTAAAGGTGATTTTTGAAGAGGATGTGTGAGATGGAAGAGAAGGATTCAATGCCTAGGGCTATGGACAACTCTGATAAGGATAATGATGGAGAATTACCATCTTCTGAGTCATTTCACCGCAGTGGTGCAACAACGGACACAAAAAAGTCCGTCTCTTTTTTTAAAAAAAACAAAACTACAAAAGTTTATTTACACAACAAATACACAAAGTATATACATTATTTACAAGACAGTGAATAAAAATAAGATTACTATTGTCTATAAAAACAGTTAATTCCTTGAAGGGCCCACCGATCCCGAAAGTACCCCACTGTACCCATTGTGACTGCATGCTTCCTCTCCAAGGACAGCTGGACACAAACATATCCTTGGAAGAGAGGCAGGCAGTCGACCCTGGCAGAGTCCTCAACGTTCCACCACCTATACCTGTGAATGGCCATCTTGGCCAGTCCAGTGAATCCTCCTCCCTTCTGCACTGTGTTCCTGTATACAAGGAGCACAGTACTGGAGTGCAACCAGAACCCCAGCAGCAGCCCCTTCAGACACTCAAACAGGGGCTGCAACCTCTCACACTCCATATAAGCGTGCTACACCGAATGCTCCTGGCCACAAAATGGACAGGCAGAGGGGTGTTAATGAACCAGCTTAAAAAACCTTTTGCAAGTTACTGCCCTATGCAACACCCTCCATCCCAGGTCTCCAATGTACAGGGGAAGGAACTCTGTATAAACAGATTTTCCACTGGGGACCTCCTCTTCTGCCAGATGGTAAAACAGACCACCCATGAAAGACTGGTCAGCCGACAAAGGCAAGGAAGCGAAAGGTGTGCAAGAGCAGCCCGTTCAAGAAATGTTTTGGACAGTCATGGACGGGCACGTTATGCGGGACCCTCTCCCATGAGGTATCCCAAAGCCTGGGTTTAACAAGCACTTTCAGCCCATCAGTTGGTGGTGCAGCAGGAACCCCTCCACTTCTCCGAATCTCCTCAACACCATCTGTGACAGGGTGGGGACCAGTCCCCCACTAGCGCGGAAGCACCCCGTCTGGGTGAAACTAGACCCCATACCCTCAAAAGCTCTCAGTAAAAGTGAGGCAGTTCCTTCAAAGCTGTGCAGCTGATGCTGTCCACTGGAAGCTACGTGCTCTCCTTCAGTGTGGGTGCCAGTGCATGCCATCTCGTAGAGTGGTCACTATACAAATATCTCTGCAGGGTCCTGAGGTGGAGAGCTGCTACGCACATGAATGACTGACCACCCTCTGCGATCAGAGGGCTCAGGACTGCAACAGAGACCCAATGCCTCCCATTACCCCAGAAGTATAGAATGGTGTATACCCAAGAATATCCCAAAATGGTGCATAGTTCCCTGAAGATGGAATTTCACGTGGATAGGGTGGTGAAGAAAGCTTTTGGTACGCTGGTCTTTATAAATCAGAGCATTGAGTATAGGAGTTGGGATGTAATGTTAAAATTGTACAAGGCATTGGTAAGGCCAAATTTGGAGTATTGTGTACAGTTCTGGTCACCGAATTATAGGAAAGATGTCAACAAAATAGAGAGAGTACAGAGGAGATTTACTAGAACGTTACCTGGGTTTCAGCACCGTAAGTTACAGAGAAAGGTTGAACAAGTTAGGTCTTTATTCTTTGGAGCGTAGAAGGCTGAGGGGGGACGTGATAGAGGTATTTAAAATTATGAGGGGAATAGATAGAGTTGACGGGGATAGGCTTTTTCCATTGAGAGTAGGGGAGGTTCAAACAAGAGGACATCAGTTGAGAGTTAGGGGGCAAGAGTTTAGGGGGTAACACGAGGGGGAACTTCTTTACTCAGAGTGGTAGCTGTGTGGAATGAGCTTCCAGTAGAAGTGGTAGAGGCAGGTTCAATTTTGTCATTTAAAAAAAAATTGGATAGGTATATGGACAGGAAAGGAATGGAGGGTTATGGGCTGAGGGCAGGTAGGTGGGACTAGGTGACAGTAAGCATTTGACACAACTAGAAGGGCCGAGATAGCCTGTTTCCGTGCTGTAATTGTTATATGGTTATAAGTCATCCAATAGCCTCTTCTGGGTCCTAGATACAAAAGCAGTGGGCAGCGCTAAAGTAATGAGCCAATACCGTATCTTTACAATGAAAGCTTTTACAATGGGTTTTAATGGGTTTTACATGGACTTATAATCCAAGTTGTCCTATTCCATTGTGCCTAGTCTGTGCAAACAACTTCCAAATACAGAAATGGCTCCAGCAAAATTGAAAAGACACTAAACTACAAATCACAACCAGATGACACATAAAAGTGCTTATTATTTTAAACAGCTATTGGAATCTCAAAACAAACAGATTACAGCTTTTGAAAATTAAGTCACAGTCAGTAAAAAGACTCAGGAAGCAAGTTATTTAGTAGCTTTAAGACCAGTTCACTTGAGAATACTTTAAAAACTGAAAACCTAGACAAATTACACAACAATCTCCAGCTACATACAGAAATCCAATAGCTTAGTAGAGGAAGAGTTCTCAACAGGGTGTTTGAGCTGAAAGGTGAATTGCAGGAGTACTTTCAAAAAACTAGTAGGCTATAACTTTGCCAAGTGCTTTCAAAATGAAGAATGGCTGCAAAAACTAGCCTACAATGGATATTTTTCTTGAAATGAAGCAGTTGAACAAGTCTCTGCAAGGCCCTGGAGATAATGTTTTGACTTCTAGTGACAAGATTCTTAGATTTAAAAGGAAACAATCCTTTGAAAAATCATGCTGCAAAAGGAAATCTTGAAATGTTCCCACTGCTGTTTGGGCTTGAGAGTGAGGAAGGATATCAGAAAGTCTTGAGTCTTATTGAAAACCACCCGGAAGAACTGCAGAACAAAATATTTCCTCCCTTTCAGCACAAGTGTATGACTGGATGAGGGACCCTTTCTCTGAATCTTCTGCTCAGCCTGAAAACGACTTTGAAAGAAGAGGAAGAACTTTGTGAGCTGCACTCTGATAATGCACTTATGATGAGATTTACTGACTTGCCCCTGGACAAGTTCTGGATTTCTGTGAAAGAAGAGTATCGTAGGAAAGCAATGAGTATTTTGCTGCAGTTTTCAACCTCTTACATGTGTGAGCAAGTTTTTTCCTGTTTAACAAGCATCAAGAGCAAGGATAGATAATGTCTCATTTCAGTGGAAGGTGAAATTCGTGTGTGCTCGTTTGACCCAGAATTAAGAAATTCATTATGTTTGCCTTATGAGATTTTAAAATTTATGATAGTGAAAGAAACACCAATTTCAAGCTAAGCTTACCTATCAGTTTTTTTTTACCTTCTCACCCCCCCCCCCCAAGAAAGGTTGGCTAAAAATTCATTCCCTACTCAAAAGAGCATTGACAATTATTGTTGGATTATTATATCTACAACACTAACATAACTATGAGCTCTAGATATAATAATTTTTTATGCAGGAGTTCCCCAAGACCTGAAAATTATTTCAAGAATTTCCCCAGGACAAAGAGGTTGAAAAAGGCAGCTCTACACCATCCAAACTTTTTTTTTGTATATACCCATGTATGTTGTCAGTAGTTCAAACTCTACCTCATTATCAGTACCTGTTTTTTCATCTTTGGGTTCTATGTTCCCTGAGGTCTTCTCCCTACAAGAACAAAGAACTGACTCTACAATCATGATGTCTGTAGCTTCAGCTTCCTCCGGTTTTCCCCTTTTCAAAGCCACACCTTTCTAGCTCTCTCTGCCCTAGTCATGATATTGAAACTATCCAATTTTTTCTATTTCATCTGCAAAATCCAAACATACTTCCTAAGCAGTGCTCACCTTTTCCATCAATCTATTTGAATCTTGCCAAGATAGGCAAACACTTCAGAATAGGTACATAAGATAAAGGTCTTGTTTAATCTCTCCAATGGATATACATATCCAAATCATTGCTATTCTATAGTTTGTAGAATCTTAGTATATATAATCTGGCTGTCAAACTTTCTATATTACAAAACTTGTGGCTATAAAACAATTCTGGGATTTCTCAAGAAAATGAAATCTACAACATATAGAAATCGTTCAATTGTTCTTCTACATTCTTAAATATGACACAGGAACATCATTTACCCCCTAGGTTTCTGCTCCGTGATCAATTTAATTGGACTGATCACATTATAACTACATTCTTCTAGCAATGGCTTCTGTTCTTAACTCTATCATTACTAGGGATCAAAATGTTGCTTATGTAACTCCCTGGGTCGCCTCAGGCTTGCTCAGCTCGTTCCCGTCTAGGGGGAGCAGCCTTCGGCCCCGCCAAACTGGGTAATCAGCTGGTGTGGATGCTGTGTGATGTCCCCGCCTCGCCCAAAAACAGACAGCACACCATATGCGATTAAATGAGTACAATTTATAAAGGTTACTATTACTAAGTGATTAATAACGATACAGTATATATGAAGAGAAAATTAAAGAAAAGGCGCCAAACTTATCAAAGTCCAAACCACTTCGTGCACAACCGTTGGAGCTCAATTACTGAAGTCTTCTGGCCACCATTCGATCCCCTCTGAACTCCTCGACTCTCCAAACAGCTCAGGACCCTCCGAACTCCTCGACTCTCCAAACAGCTCAGGACCCTCCGAACTCCTCGACTCTCCAAACAGCTCAGGACCCTCCGAGTGGTCAACCAAGCACATCTAGCTTCAACCCCCCCCTCCTCGGAGAATCTCCCGGCCTCGGACCCCCCTTTGGGGTCCGATCCTCGCCCAGCTTAGAGCATTGCGTCCTCTCTCTCGACCCCCTCGCGCCGATCTGCCCAAAAGCCCGTCAACAAAAGCTTACAGACTCAGAAGAAAGAAAATTAATCCCCATTTGGTTTACAAAGGAATACCATTCTCGTTATCAGTAAATTAGCATTCCTGCTAGTTAACAAAAAGAAGAAACCCTCTTTACACTTACTACCCTTCCAAGTTTGACTCTAGGATACTAGTCGACATGGGGTCCACTTCAGTTCAAAACCCTGCTCAAAACTTTTCACTATGAAAATGTGTGTCAATTTAACAGAACTGAATGAGTTGCAATTTTCTCTTTAAGCACTGCCATATATTGTGTAAATTAAGTACGGTTTTAATGCTGAGAATAACTTATTGTTGTCAAGGTCATACCAATGGAATATGTCAAAGTGTTTAAGAGTGGATTGAGCAACTCAAGTTTTTTTTGCACAATTATGAATTAATAGATTTTTATAAAATGAAACAAACCTTGCACTTTCCAAGCAATATACATCAAACAGTGGAATCAACATACCATATAAGCCAGTGGTTCCCAAACAATTTTTAGGTGACCACATCTCCAGTGCCCCTCCCCACCACCTTCAAGCCATTACACAGAAACTATAAAGAATTTTTATTTACGATTCCAAAAAATAGGAACTGCAAATTCAAAGCATGACAAACAATTGCAAAAATTATTCAAATCTATTTAAAGCTGTAAATAAAATGATTTCTCAATTTAAGCACAGTAAAACCTATTTTCATCAACAATTTTAGAATGTACATTAGTAGTCCAACAATTCATTACTTCAAAGCAACACAGCATACTGGAGGAACTCAACAGGTCAAGCAGCATCTATGGAAAACAGTAAATATTTGATGTTTTGGGCCGAGACCCTTCTTTGGGACTGAGGGGGAGGTTGGGGGTGGGGGGAGGGTGCCTGAATTCAAAGGTGGAGGGACAGGAAAGAGGCTAGCTGGAAGGTGATAGATGAATGGGAAAGGTCAAGGGCTGAAGAAAGAATCTGACAGAAGAGAGTGGACCAGTAGTAAAAGGTCAGAGTGGGGAATTGAAGGGAGGAGGGGGAAAGAATTGATATTCATATTATCAGGTTGGAGGGTACCTTGACGTGCAGAGCAAATTCTATTGTCTTAAGTATGTAGCAGAATGTGTCTGCCACATTCCAGTCTTTGAACAAAGTTGTTGCTGAGTGGAATCATTTGAAACATTTGGTCTGGTGACTTTTGTAAAACCACTCCGAATCTCCTTTACCGCTGGCAGAACCAGTCCTTCAACTGTATGTGGCTTTCCAGAATTAACAATGAAATATTGTATCACTTTTATTGTTAAGTGCAGGCAAATATGTTTTGAAGTGCTTTCTATTTCTGCAGGTTTTTATAAAATGACTGAAAAGAAGCAAAGTTCTTGTTTGGTTTATCAGAGTGCATTCTCTTCAAATGTTCAAGGAGCCTACAACTGTTTCATGGTCTCATATGAAAAAGGTTTTGACATGACATATTGGCTGCTGTTGCATGTTTGGTGCTGGTACAAGTCCATATTCCAAATACTCCATACTATACTGCTAACATGTCTTTTTAGTTTGGTCTGCTTCTGCCATTTTATTATGAATTAACAACCATGGTCAATCACCTATTGTTCAAGTCCAACTTCAAGCGCAGCAATCAATAAAAAGGAAAATTATGATGCCATCATAGCTCAAGCAAAATCTCACTTTCTGTTGAAAGGTATATAAAGTGGGCAGTACTCTCTCCATTGGGGTGTGGGCTAGAGAAATGCAATCAAGGCCATTCAAAAGTGCAGATTCTGAACTTTACCTCCATTGAATGTCATACCCTAATACATAGGAATTGTGATACTGTGTGATTAGAATATAGGAAATGCACTAGCTAAGATTGCTCTACAGTAATGAATGGCAATAATGCACAGGCCAGGCACATAAATAACAATTTCTTCTCATGACATCTCATGACATGCCAAATAGAAGAGTCATATTGCTTTTCAACAACTATAATACACTTGCAGCAAAGTCTCAAAGAACAGTGGTTTAACAAGGGAGTAAGTAATAACGTGATCATTGTAATCAATTATGAGGTACTGAGGGTCAAATGTTTATAATGTCATTAATTTCTTAAAGCCTGTAATTAATCTATTAACCTGCTATATTCAGTCACTAGTGGAGTGCCTGTAATTTCATTAATTTCTTAAAGCCTGTAATTTCTCAGCTGCCTCCCTTTCTAATGCACACCCCCCAAAAACCCCTTTATTTTCATTGCCCCCTCCCATGGGGAGGGACAATATTACCCACTTTGGGAACTACTGATATAAACTGAGTTCTACAAAGCAACCTACACTGACTGGGTCACAATTCTATTAACCTGCTATATTCAGTCACTAGTGGAGACAGCCGAATGCATATGGCCTTCATGAAAATGGCATTCCATGAGCATTTGATAAGTTCTGTGCCACAGTTTTCACTCACCATTCACTAAAATTGGACTTGCCATGTCTTGGGAGCTATTGGTAATGGCATCTAAATTAACAACCCCATTCTAAGTTATGAAAGGAACCAACAATACAGTTCAAAGTAAATTTATTATCAAGTACACATATCACCCCATACAGTCCTGAGATTCATTTTCTTGTGGGCATACTCAATAAATCCATAATAGAATAATAACCATAACAGAATTAATTCATTTGTGTTTCCATAACAACCTGTAATGCAGCCAGTTAATATACTCTCCATTACACATCTATAAAAGTTTTTCCAGTTTTAGATGTCATGCTGAAACTCTGCCAACTCCCAGGGTAGTAGAGTTGCTGCCATGCTTACTTTGTAATTGCACTTACATGCTGAATCCAGGAATTTAGAGTTGCTGACCCTTCTCCCATCCTCTGATGAGGAATGTCTCATGGACCTCTGTTTCCTCCTCTTTAAATCAGATCTTTGGTCTTGCTGACATTGAGTAAGAGGTACTTAGCCAGATGTTCAATCTCCCTCCTATATGCTGATTCGTCACCATCTTTGGTTCGGCCTTCAATAGTGACATCATCAGCAACTTGAATATGGCACTGGAGCTGTACTTAGCCACGTAGTCATAGGTGTAAAGAGTGTTGAGCAGGGGGGCTAATCACACAGACTTTTCACACACCTGTGCAGATGGGGATGTTGTGCCAACCCAAACTGACTGGGTCTGCAAGTGAGGAAATTGAAGATCCAATTGCACAAAGAGGTATTGAGACCAAGGTCTTCAGCTTTTTGATTAGTTTTGAGGGAATGATAATATTGAATGCTGAGCTGTAGTTGATAAGATGCATCCTGATATTTGCATCTTAGGCATCAGTATAATTGAAGCCTACTTGAAGCAGGTAGGTATCGCAGACTGCTGAAGCAAGCAGTTAAAGTATGATATTTATAGTATGTAAAGTTTGAAATTTTTTGGTAAAAGGCACATTTGCAATACACAATTTTAGGGTTGGTTGCATGCGAACAGGTTTCCTACAATAATAATATTAAAAGTATGCTTTCTTCCAGTAAAATGGCAGCACAAGTAGATGTAGTAGCCTCTCAGGGGCTAACCAAAGGTGCTTCTTTCATTGTTAAATGTATTTTTTTTAATCATAAGCCTATACTGGACTCCAATTATTACAGGTACAGTAGGTCTACCATAACAGTGAGCTGCTCATTGTTCGCAGTAGCTGGCCGGGGTGTCATAAAAGCTGGCTGGTGGTTCAGTCAAATTGAATCATTACAGTTGGAGATGACGATGCACAACAGACCAATCCCCATATTGTTCTAATATGTACAAACACAGTGCAATTTATCAAGCATAGTGTAAATCTTCATTACAGGCATCAACACTTTCCTTTAAAAATTGATCATACACATCCAAGTTGGCAAATCCTTACAAGAGTTTATTAAAGCCAAAGAATCAAACATCAAAAGAGATTAAAAAGTGATTTATTGACATTTAAAAATTCCTTCAACTTTACAAGGAAAGACTCAAAAATCTTGAGAAATAGTCGTAAACAGAAAAAAAAACTGACATGCTTTGAAGATTGCTTGTCCAATATAAAAAGTCATTCTGATCAACTGCACTGAAGGACTTTGCAGTTTTCTTTGTAATATTGCCCCCATCATAGTGTAAATACAGCTCATCTCAGAGCCAGGTCATACAGAACTAAAAAAAAGTGTCTGAAATGCAATGAGACTTGTTGGCAGAGTGGTCTCTTTTTACATGTTTTAGTGAATAAGTCAATGTATGAAAGCTCAGCCTTTGGGCATTTACAAACACAAACATTCCCTACACAGCTTCTCAACCATTGTGGTTTGGGAGGCCTTGGTTCAAAATCTAGTTGCTGCAAAATGAAGTTTTCAATTAGCTTGAAAGATTAGGTTCTTTTCCATAGGAAATTTATTGAAGGTAAGAAAATTAAAGATATAGCTTTAAGTGACGCAGTTTGTCAGGATGCTGTCCACTGTAGGTTGACATGAGCCTGGATGTGCAAAGTCCAGCTCTTACACCACCTCAGAAAGCAGAGACATTGAAGAGATTTCTTGACTGTGTAGGATGTGTTCTGCGACCCTGAGAGGTTATGTGATAAGCACTCCTAGGAGTTTAAAACTGCTTGCAGTTTTCTCTGCTGTGCAGCTGATATATAGGGAGGGGTGAGAGGTGTGAGTTCTCCTTAAGTCAATATCTATCTCATTTATTTTGTTGACTAAAAGGAGTTTTTTTTTGCCTGGCACCAGGCCTCGAGCCCTTGCACCTCCTCTACATTGGACATCTCATCGTAGCTGGCAAGGAGCCCCACCACTGTGTGTCATTGACAAACATGACGATGTGATTGCTCAGGTGTTTGACTGTGTAGTCATGTGTGAGCAGAGTGAATAGCAATACACCCAGCACACAGTCCTGGGATCACCTGTGTCAAAGATGATGGAGGGAGGAGTAGTTATTCATCCTGACTAAGAGGTCTGTTTGTTATATTGTCCAACACCCAGTTCCACAGTGGTGTACTTAGACTGAGGAATAGATGTTTGCTCACCAAGATCTGTGGAATAGCGTTGAATGCTGAACTGAAATCCAGAAACAGCATTCTGATAAAGAGGAGAAAATCCGCAGATGCTGGAAATCTAAGCCACACACACAAAATGCTGGAGGAACTCAGCAGGCCAGGCAGCATCTATGGAAAGGAGTTCAATCGCCGTTTCGGGCCAAGACCCTTCATCAGGACTGGAGGAAAAAAAAGATGAGGTCAGTGTTAGGCGGTGGGGAGGCAGAAACACAAAGTGATAGGTGAAACCAGGAAGAGATAGGGATAAAGTAAAGAGCTGAGAAGTTGATTGGTGAAAGAGGTATAGGGCTGGAGACAGGAAAATCTGATAGGACAGAAGGCCATAGAAGAAAGAACAAGGGGAGGAGCACCAGAGGGAGGTGATGAGCAAGTAAGGAGATAAGGTAGAGAAGGAAAAAGGTATGGGGAATAGTGAGGTGGGGGGGGGGGGGGGGAGATTACTTGGAGGTTTGAGAAATCGATGTTCATCCCATCAGGTTGAAGGCTACTCAGAGAAATTCCTGCAGAAAGCAGAAAGTGGGGGGTGGTAGGAGAGGACAAGAGGAACACTATCACTGGTGGGGTGACGGGAGGATGGGGTGAGGGCAGACATGCATAAAATGGAAGAGGTGCAGTTGAGGGCAGCATTAAGGGTAGAGGAAGGAAAGGCCCTCTCTTTCCTCTCTTTGGAGGAGGACATGTTTGTTCTGGAATGAAAAGCCTCATCCTAAGAGCTGATCCAGTGGAGACGGAGGAATTGAGAGGAGGTGACATCTTTACAACTAATAAGGTGGGAAGAGGTATAGTTCAGGTAACTGTGAAAATCAGTGGGTTTATAATAGATATCAGTAGATAAGCTGTCTCTAGAGATAGAATAATCAAGTTGGAGGTAAAGTTGATGATGTAAACAAGCTCTGCATGGGTGCAAGAAGTAGCACCAACGCAGTCAATGTAGCAGTGTACTCTTGGAACATAGACTGTTCCACATAGCTAACAAAAAGGCAGGCATAGCTGGAACCCATGCAAGTACCCATGACTACACCTTTAGTAGGAAGGAAGTGGGAGGAGCCAAAGGAGAAGTTATTGAGAGTGAGGATAAGTTCCACCAGATGGAGAATGGTGATGGACTGGAACTGGCATGCAGAAAGCAACGGAAAGTTTGAGGCCTTCCTGGTGGGGCATAGAGGTGTATAGGGACTGGGCATCCATGGTGAAAATATGCTTAGGGCCAGGGAACTTGAAATCATTGAAAAGATCAAGAGTGTGTGAAGTGTCACAGATGTCGGTTGAAGGAACTGAACCAAGGAGGATAAAACTAAACTGAGGTATGCAGACACAAGTTCTGATAAGTGTCCTTGTTTCCTAGGTGTCAGGACCAGCTGCATGAGATACAATGGCATCTGCCATGCAGTAGTTCTGTTGGTAAGCATATTAGTGAGTGTTCAAAGAGGCAGGAATGGAGTTTTGGGTATATGCCATTATCAGCTGTTCAAAGCACTTCATGATGATTGGCAGTGTCACCAGACAGTAGTCATTTAGTTCTGAAGGTGTCGAATCCTTTGGTACAGGGGTGATGGTTGCTGATTTGAAGCATGCAAAGTCAACAGCCTGGATGAATGAAGTGCTGAAGATGTCCATGATAATGTCAGTGAGCTGGTGTGAACACTTCCACAGTACTCTGCCCAGGATGTCTGGCCTGATGTGTGGACCGTGTTATATTACCAATAAAATACAAATATAATTTATTTATTTCCGATGGACACCCCTGTGTCAAGACAAGGGGGAAAGGATAGAGGGAACTTGGTGCATCCACACACAGATGAAATTCATCGCACTTTTTATAGTAAAGCTTCTGACAAATACTTGCCCATATTTACACTGAAATTTCCTTGTAAACTTATTCGCCAGGCACTAGTGCCATGGCAGCAACTCCATCTTTGAAGTACGATTAAGAATAAAAATCCTGTTGAGAACATTCTCATTATAATTTATGATGGAAAAGATTAAAATGTGTGCACAGACTCCCTTTAAAATGTACACCAAGCTTTTTACATATGTAAATAATATACTTTTTTTATTTATATATATATATATATACATACACACACATATACACACACACACACGTACACAAACACAAACACTACAATAGTACCTCCAGGTATCGTTCTTCCCACCCAGATGAAGGGATCCAAAGATTAGAAGAGTTTGTGAAGGTCTATAAGAAAATTAAAAAAAGTTGGTAGTACAATAGCAAGCATCCAATGAATTTGTAGCCTCATTATTTTCCCAAATTTTCCTTTCTATAAAAGGAAATTTCAGGTAGCTATACATTTCAACAGGAAACTTTGATAATGAATTGGTACATTCACATTGATGCATCACAATTACAAAACAACCACCACAAAATATGCCTTTAAACTTCAACTATAATTAAAACAATTAACTAACTAGCTGAATGGTATGTTCCAGAAATCTTTCAAGAGTTCAGCTGATTGACAGTTGCAGCTTCAGGCTTCATTTGCAAGTTTTCTTTGCTGAAATCTCAACAAATCTGCAGCAAGCACTTGATCTCATCTCCCCCACGCCACCTCCTGAGAATCTAACAATCAATATTTAATAGCCAACTGATCAAGGGTTAGGTCACTTTTAAGTAATGAATGTTAAATACGTAATTCACATTTTAGAACATTACCGGGACTCTTTTGTGGTGGTTATATAACTCAAACTTAATTCCCTGAATGCTGCTTTCATCCATTATTCCTTATTTCTTCCCACGACTGAATTGTTGATCTATGGAGACAGTATGTAAAACACCCAGTAACGTACCAGTATGCTTTTCTAATTCTACATACTGCTCCTCTTGTGCTAGATCAGATCAACCACTACCCTTATAATGTCTTGACAAACAATTCAAATACATCTAAAATTATCTCTTCTTTCCCCTGTCATTGAGCAGAATACACAAAAACAAAAACACATTATCATGCTCAAGTGTAGCCGTATCCAGCTGTTGCAAGACCATTGTGCAGCCCCAAAACATCAACTGTATTTCCCCCCCACCCCCCATAGATGCTGCCTACGGACTTCCTCCAGCATTTTTTGTGTGTTACAACATACAATTTGCAAGAATAATTTAAATGCAACTAGAATCTGATATGGGATTCAAATGAAGTGATTGAAAGGGAGTTTATGGCAAGCATGTACACCATGAAGACATGGATAATTTGACTCAAATTGGTGTTTTTGTGCTGTAGGCAACTTTGAAGATGCTTTACATTAATGCCAGTATTCTTACTTGCAGATTTTAGACGGGCAGTACAGAACCTTTTATCTAATTAAACAGTCTGTTCTTCATTTCCACCAATAAAGTCTAGCCATCTGGATTTTTTTTTTGCTTTTTCACTGTAATAACTACCCACAATAATTAACTTAATTTTTTCTTCCATTCTCAATCCAGCCATGAGACCATACAAGCAAGACATAGGAGCAGAATTAGGCCACTTGACCCTCAAGTTTGCTCCGCATTTCAATCATGGCTGATCTTATTTCCCCTCCTCAGCCCCAGCCTTCTCCCCATAACCTTTGGTGCCACGTCCAATCAAGAACCTATCAAGCTCTAACACGAGGAAATCTGCAGATGCTGGAAATTCAAATAACACACACAAAATGCTGGTGGAACACAGCAGGCCAGGCAGCATCTATAGGAAGAAGCACTGTCGACGTTTCGGGCCGAGACCCTTCATCAGGACTAACTGAAAGGAAAGATACTAAGAGATTTGAAAGTAGTGGGGGGGGGGGGGAGGGGGAAATGCGAAATGATAGGAGAAGACCGGAGGCGGTGGGATGAAATTAAGAGCTGGAAAGGTGATTGGCGAAAGTGATACAGAGCTGGAGAAGGGAAAGGATCATGGGATGGGAGGCCTTGGGAGAAAGAAAGGTGGGGGGGGGGGAGCACCAGAGGGAGATGGAGAACAGGCAGGGCAACTAAATATGTCAGGGATGGGGTAAGAAGGGGAGGAGGGGCATTAACGGAAGTTAGAGAAGTCAATGTTCATTCCATCAGGTTGGAGGCTACCCAGCCGATATACAAGGTGTTGTTCCTCCAACCTGAGTGTGGATTCATCTTGACAGTAGAGGAGGCCATGGATAGACATATCAGAATGGGAATGGGACGTGGAATTAAAATGTGTGGCCACTGGGAGATCCTGCTTTCTCTGGAATCTCCCGTCCTGCTTTTTCCTGTCCCATGATCCTTTCCCTTCTCCAGCTCTGTATCACTTTCGCCAATCACCTTTCCATCTCTTAGGAGAAGACCAGAGGGGGTGGGATGAAGCTATCATTTCACATTTCTCTCTCCCCCCCCCCACTACTTTCAAATCTCTTAGTATCTCTCCTTTCAGTTAGTCCTGACGAAGGGTCTCGGCTCGAAATATTAACAGTGCTTCTCCCTATAGATGCTGCCTGGTCTGCTGTGTTCCACCAGCATTCTGTGTGTGTTGTTATCTATCAAGCTCTGCCTTAAATACACCTAACGACATGGCCTCCACAGCTGCCTGTGGTAATAAATTTCACAAATTCACCACCCTCTGGCTAAAGAAATTTCTCCACATCTTTTAAATGGGATGTTTTAAATGGACATCTTGAGGCAGTGCCCTCTTCTTCTAGACACCCCCAACATGGGAAGCATCCTTTCCACATATACTGTGGCTAGGCCTTTTAATATCAAGGAGATTCCCCCCCATCATTCCAGTTAGTACAGACCCAGAGCCAAACATTCCTCTTGATAAAACTATAAAACTCTGGTTAGGCCACACTTGGAGCACCGTGTCCAGTTCTGGTCGCCTCACTATAGGAGGGATGTGGAAGCATTGGAAAGGGTACAGAGGAGATTTACCAGGATGCTGCCTGGTTTAGAGAGTATGGATTATGATCAGGGAATAAGGGAGCTAGGGCTTTACTCTTTGGAGAGAAGGAGGATGAGAGGAGACATGATAGAGGTGTACAAGATATTAAGAGGAATAGACAGAGTGGACAGCCAGCGCCTCTTCCCCAGGACACCACTGCTCAGTACAAGAGGACATGGCTTTGAGGTAAGGGGAGGGAAGTGCTAGGGGGAATATTAGAGGAAGGTTTATCACTCAGAGAGTGGTTGGTGCATGGAATGCACTGCCTGAGTCAGTGGTGGAGGCAGATACACTAGTGAAAGTTAAGAGACTACTAGACAGGTATATGGAGGAATTTAAGGTGGGGGGGTTATATGGGAGGCAGGGTTTGAGGGTCGGCACAACATTGTGGGCCGAAGGGCCTGTAAGGTGCTGTACTATTCTATGTTCTCTATAACCCTTTCATTACCAGAAACATTCTTGTGAACTCCTCTGAACCCTCTCCAATTCCAGCATATCTTTTCTTAGATGAGGACCCAAAACCTATTCACAATACTCGAGGCCTACCAGTGCCTTATAAAGCCTCAGCATCACATCCCTGCTCTTGTATTCTAGACCTCTTGAAATGAATACCAACATTGCATTCCTCTTCCTCACCACGGACTCCACCTGCAAGTTAAACTTTAGAATGTTCTGCACAAGGGCTCCCAAGTCCCTTTGCATCCCAGATATTTTCTCCCCCTTTAGAAAACAGTCTGCACATTTATTTCTATTACCAAAGTGCATGACCATGCATTTTCCAACATTGTATTTCATTTGCCACTTTCTTGCCCATTCTCCTAATCTGTCTAAGTCCTTCTGCATCCTACCCATTTCCTCAACACTACCTGCCCCTCCACCAACCTTTGTATCATCTGCAAACTTGGCAACAAAGCCATCTATTTCATCATCTAAATCACTGACATAAAAAGAAGTGGTCCCAACACAGACACCTGCAGAACAACACTGGTCACTGACAGCCAACCAGGAAAAGATCCTTTTATTCCAACTCACTGCCTCCTACTAATCAGCCAAGCTCTAGCCACATTAGTAACTTTCCTGTAATACCACGTGCTCTTTAATTTGGTAAGCAGTCTCATGTGTGGCACCTTGTCAAAGGCCTTCTGAAAGTCCAAATGTACAACTTCCACTGTTTCCCTTTTATTTATTCTACATTTAATCTCCTCAAAGAATTCCAACAGGTTTATCAGGCAAAGTTTTCCCTTAAGGAAACCATGCTGAGTTTGTCGCATCTTGTCCTGTGTCTGAACAGACAATTTCAGTTCTAAAAAATTCCATTTTCTTTAAAGTATACTGGAATATTTTTCAAATTCAACCAAATGAAAAAAATGTTTCAGACTTCCCTAAATACATCTCTGTATTCAAAGTATTCTCAGAAAATGACATTGCAAATATTGGCAACATGTAGCTTTTACATTAGAGAATTTAAATGTCAAGTTTGTTCACCAACTTTAGAGGTTTTAACCACATTAAACACCAGTCATTCCCAAGTTGGATAATTAAACAAAATGGTAATTATTTATGTAAAGGGAGGTTTTTTTTCTCTTTGTTACTGTTGGGAAAGGGTTTCTTTGTTTTGTTAAAAGCAGGAATGTGCTAGAAGCTTGTTTACAGGAATGTTTCTTTGTTGCGAGAGAGTGCTGGAAGCTTGTTTGTTAAAATTTACTGATAACGAGAATGGTATTCCTTTGTAAACCAAATGGGGATTAATGTTCTTTCTTCTGAGTCTGTAAGCTTTTGTTGACGGGCTTTTGGGGAGATCGGCGCGAGGGGGTTGAGAGAGAGGACGCAATGCTGTAAGCTGGGCGAGGATCAGGCCCCGGTCCGAGGCCGGGAGGTACTCTGAGGAGGGGGGGATGAAGCTAGATGTGCTTGGTTGACCACTCGGAGGGTCCTCAGCTGCGAGTCGAGGAGTTCGGAGGGGATCGAATGGTGGCTAGAAAACTTCAGTAATTGAGCTCCAACGGTTGTGCACGAAGTGGTTTGGACTTTGATAAGTTTGGCGCCTTTTCTTTAATTTTTCTCTTCATATATACTGTATCGTTATTAATCACTTAGTTATAGTAACCTTTATAAATTGTACTCATTTAATCGCTTATGGTGTACTGTCTGTTTTTGGGCGAGGCAGGGACATCACACAGCATCCACACCAACTGATTACCCAGTTTGGCGGGGCCGAAGGATGCTCCCCCTAGACCGGGGGTCGGCAACCCGCGGCTCCCGAGCCATTTGTGGCTCTTTCACCTCTGTGCTGCGGCTCCCTGTGGCTTTGGGAAATAATTGGTCAGTATTTAATTAAAATGTATTTTATGTTAGTTTGTTAGCTTTTGAAATGTAATTCTAAATTTGAAGATTATGGTGATCTTGTACAATCTAAGTGTGGCGACACATTTCCTGGCACATCCGAAACGGCTCACAATTAGCCAGCATTCCGGCTAAGGGAGATAGCCTACGGGGGTTTGTGAGTACGCGTCTTTTGCAGCATCTGCGTCCATGGGGGCTGGGTTGAGGGAGGCTTAAAAGCAAGGCTGTTTAGTTCGAATAAAGTTATTCGACTGCAGTTTACTGACTGCGTGAGCACACCGCTACAACGTGTTTTTATCGCTGGCTGTCCAGAGGGGAGGTGCTGAAATGCTTTGTCGCGTGTCTGGAAGAAGTGAAAACTTTCCTGGGCAGCAAAGGGCTCACCTTTCCTGAGCTGGAACAGCCAGAGTGGCTGGAAAAGCTACACTTCATGGTAGACATGACAGCGCACCTGAACACACTGAAAACAGCTCTTCAGGGGTAAGGACTTACAGCCCTACACATGTTGGAGGATGTTTTGGCATTCGAGCGCAAGTTGACAGTGCTTGCCAGAGATTTACAGAAAGGCACATTGTCTCACTTCCCCAATTTGAGAGAGTTCAAACAAGGTCACGACATGATAAATTCGGAGTATTTACATTCTGCAATCATCGCAATGCAAACATCGTTTGGGAAACGCTTCTGTGAGTTCAGAGAGGAAAAAAAACACATTATCCTTCCCGGTCACTCCCCTAAGCATCGATCCATCCCTACCGAATACGACTGCATTGTCAGGTGTGAGTCAACTTGACCAAGTATGATAAATATTTTAATTGCCTATTATTTTACGTATATTCATATGTTTTCATTGTTCAGTGAAATAGTCCTTTTATTTTTCAGGTTGACAGCTGGCTGACGTTATTTTTGGTTTGCTGCTGGCGGCAAATTTAAGTTTAGCGTTTTTCATAAACACAAGAAGGACTCAAATAGACGTTGAGTATTTTACTTAAAAGTAACCTTCAACCCAACATCTTATTTTCGGAGTTCAAAATGTTTTTGTTGCATGCAGAAATGTAATTTCGTTTTCTCTGCAGGAGCTCATCAATTTCATAAATACAAAACATTATAGTTTGTTTATACATAGCATAAAGGCAAAACAAAACGTTGTATGCAGTGTTATTTCATTTTAAATGTCAAACGGGTTTTGCGGCTCCCAGTGTTTTCTTTTCTGTGGGAAACGGGTCCAAGTGGCTCTTTCAGTGGTAAAGGTTGCTGACCCCTGCCCTAGACGAAACGAGCTGAGCCAGCCTGAGGCGACCCAGGGGGTTACACTGTGGGGGCTCGTCCGGGATTGATTTCTGTGGAGGCTGTGTGATCACCCTCTTTAAATTGTGTCTGCGGCGAAGAGCTGGTGTGCCTTTGTGGGTGTGCGATTGCTGGTTATCACTGCGTGTGTGTTGGGTGGGGTGGCTGCTGTTGGTAGCCTGGAGGTCGTTGTTCGAGTTCCGACTAGTGCTGACGAAATGGTGGTGGGACCATGGGTTGTCTGTGCTGTTTGGGGAGTGAGGAGTGACAGGTTGGGATGTTTCAGCAGTGGTGGGCTCCGCCCGGTTATTGGAATAATGTCCAGCCCTAAAGGGGCGGGGGCATGGGCGGAGCGGACCTCTCAGTTGTTGGGTGAGTGGCAGTGCTTGGCTGAGGAAAAGCGACAGGGACGGGTTGAAAGTTTGAGTAGGCGGGCTGGTGACTTTGTTAGAACTGTCGGGTGCAATTACCTCGAAGTGACAGCTGCCAGTTCTGGGAAAGTCTGGGAAAATGCGTGTGATTCGACTGGGAGTCAAATGCCGCAGCTGGGGGGGCTTATCATATCCGTGGCAGGAGATTGGTGGGAAGTTTTTAGGGTATCCCTTTTTGCCTAGGGGGGCAGATAAATTGCTTGCGGTGCCAAGGGGATCAGTTGTTCCGTTAATTCGAGAGGTGTCGGGAAACTTAGAGGAGGCCCAGTGGGGGAATGGCTTGGGGTCTCTGGGGGAGCACGTTCCCAGCAATGTACCAACGAACTCCCAAAAGGAGCAGACCCTATTCCTGAAGGCTTAGAGGGACCAAGCGCACAGGTGTTGTTACGGATGGATGGAAGTCAAGTTAAAGCCATCCTCGGCACCGGGGTGCCGGTTAAGTTGCTGTACAGTTTGTTTTATAACCGTTAATGGAAGCATTTACCCTTGAAGACATTGAGGGCACTGGAGATTCCAGGTACCAGTGCCGGTGATTATCCAGACGACGGTTGTTGGTCAGTGAAAATGGAGTTCTTGGAGGCAAAAGTGGAGGTGACTGAGGTTCATGAATCGTTAATGCTGATGTGTCCGGACCCTGTTGAGACGGGCAGCGTTTCTTGAGACGGGCAGCGTTTCTGTTCTAGAGAGAACAAAATCCTGCTGGTGCGCTTGGGGGCCTGCCCGAAGAAGGTGGGTGAGCGCTGTTTGGAGGCATTGTCGATGCACCCAGAGTTTCGAGCTGTTTGTGCAGGCGTGTGTAGCAGCATTGGGCCAATACCGAATTCAAACAAGAGCCAGTGGTGGTACGGCCTGGGGGAAGTATCTGAGGGTGAGACCCTCTTAATGGACGCTAGAAATACCACGAGGGAGGTGAGTTGACTGCTGAAGACACCTCGGAGAGAGAGAGGTTGCGGCGACTGGCCCCTGAAGCCGTGGAAGACATAGGCAGCATGTGTGTGGATTATAGTGCGCTGAAGAGGCGCACTGTCAGTGACCAGAATATGGCCCTGAGGGCCGAAGAGGCGATGGCCTATCTGAATGGTGCGATGTGGTTTAAGGTGCTGGATCTGAGGAGTGGATGTTGCCAGATCCCGATGAGTGGGGCCGACAAGGAGAAGACGGCCGTTATAAATTCCCTAGGAGTCTTCGGGTCCGAAAAGATGCCACAGGGCATATCTGGAGCCCTTGCAACCTTCCTGCGGGGCAGGTGGAAGACCATAGGGGATGTGGAGGCGTTTGGAGTTTTGGTGTATGTGGATGATCTCTTGGTATTTGGATTTGCCTCAGGAGAATATGAAGTGAGGTCGCTGAGAACTACTGAGTTAAAGTGTTTTCTGGACACGTGCCAGGGCTGGCGAAGGTCGCAGCTCGTGAGTGACTGTCTCTATGGAATCAAGTTTGAAATGAAGACGGAGAGACTGGAGAAAGTGATCTGGAACCATTCGGAAGACTTACAAGTTGGAGAGAATGAAGAAAGTTGTCTGACTGAGGGTAATAGCAAACTGAGAACCCGGAGAGGGGAGTTTGCGGAGGTGAAGAAATTACAGACAAATCTCAGAAGAGAGAAGCGGAAGCTTGAAGGGAACCTGAAGATGACCATCGACAGTTCAAATGAAGTGCAAAACCTGAAAGTTGATCTGGAGGAAGTCATGAGGAAGAAAAAGTTGGAGAGAAGTGCAGTGAATACTGAACAGGAGGCTGAAGAGACTGCGGGAGCAGTGCAGGCCACGTGTTTCCGTTTGGAGAAGATCAAACAGCAGCTACCGATCACAGAAATGAGAAAGAATACAGATTCGATGGATGATGTGCTGGATGTGTGGTACATGCTGCCTTTTGCTGACTTTCCCTCGATTGAGGAAGAGACCTTTGGCCCTTCTCCCATTGAGTCAGGTGTAGCGGTGTAGCTGTGTGCAGTGTGGGGCATGAGTGAGAGGTTGAGAGAGGAGTTGGTAGTGGGCCTGAAGGGTTTAGGTGAGGGGGTACGGAGGTCTCAGAAGGGTTAGAGAACTCCCAGAAAGTTGGCCTAAGTAGCGCCTGAGGAACAGGGCGTGAGATTTACTGTGTGGGGAGATGTCACTGTTTGTGCTTGGGTTACGGTGTGTTGGCAGGAAAGGTGGCGAGTTATTTAGTAGTCATGAGGACATGACTTTTATTTGGTGGAGGGAGAGTGTAAAGGGGGTTTCTTTTTTCTCTTTGTTACTGTTGGGAAAGGGTTTCTTTGTTTTGTTAAAAGCAGGAATGTGCTAGAAGCTTGTTTACAGGAATGTTTCTTTGTTGCGAGAGAGTGCTGGAAGCTTGTTTGTTAAAATTTACTGATAATGAGAATGGTATTCCTTTGTAAACCAAATGGGGATTAATGTTCTTTCTTCTGAGTCTGTAAGCTTTTGTTGACGGGCTTTTGGGGAGATCAGCGCGAGGGGGTTGAGAGAGAGGACGCAATGCTGTAAGCTGGGCGAGGATCGGACCCCAAGCGGGGGTCCGAGGCCGGGAGGTACTCTGAGGAGGGGGGGGGGATGAAGCTAGATGTGCTTGGTTGACCACTCGGAGGGTCCTCAGCTGCGAGTCGAGGAGTTCGGAGGGGATCGAATGGTGGCCAGAAGACTTCAGAAATTGAGCTCCAACGGTTGTGCACGAAGTGGTTTGGACTTTGATAAGTTTGGCGCCTTTTCTTTAATTCTTCTCTTCATATATACTGTATCGTTATTAATCACTTAGTTATAGTAACCTTTATAAATTATACTCATTTAATCGCTTATGGTGTACTGTCTGTTTTTGGGCGAGGTGGGGACATCACACAGCATCCACACCAGCTGATTACCCAGTTTGGCGGGGCCGAAGGCTGCTCCCCCTAGATGAAATGAGTTGAGCGAGCCTGAGGCGACCCAGGGGGTTACATTTAATAAATATAGTCATACCTTCACCTCTCATTATGTCATGGCACATGAGGCCACTGTCCACTGAGTCTATGCCAGTTCTCAGAACTTCCATCAATCCCTATACTTCTTTCCCTGCCACCTATTCTTTTTTCACATACCTCATTAACTTCTCTCAATTGTCCCAATACCCACCTATAATAGCTGATAATTTAAAGTACCCAACTTATCAACCAACACATGCTTGTCATACAAAGGAACTCCAAACTGAGAGGGGCGTGTGATTACAGGGAGAACATGCGAACCCCACACACACTTTAAGGGTGAAAACAGCTCCCTAATTAGAATCTGAACAAAAAGAGTCCCAAGTTTTAGTCTGTGTAATATTAATTAGGTATAAATCAGACCTTTATACTCAGGATAAAAGATCTTAATGAAGGAACATAAAATTGGGAAATAGTGATCTGAATGGGAAGGAAATCAGCAATAGAGGGATAGAAAAAAAAGGAATAAGAGACTGTAATAGATGTGCAAAAAAAACCATACAGCTTTAAAATAATCAGGGTATCTGCTTAGTAAAATTTGTTGCTAGATGGTAAGCAGAAAACAATGAAAATGCACACTGGCTGCAATTGTCAGAAAGGTGAATCAAGTCCCTAATCTCACTTTTCACTTCACTGAAATGACACTGTGGAGAAGCATTCCAAAGTAGAGCAACAAAGCATGTCAAACTGGATTAAGTATTGCAGTAATATAAATTACATAATTTCATAAATTTAGATAGTGTTGAGGGTATTTTGTAGAAGTGAGAAGCATAAGGAATTGGTAGAATGTTCTACAGATTTCCTGACAGCAGCAAATTATTGAGAAATCATGTACCAAACACTACGAATGACCAAAATAATTTATTCATCAAATCAGTACAGAAGACAAAAAGCTCAAGCAGATTATGACTTTTTGGACTACTTAAAAAATATTCAGTAGTAGTTTGGATTTCACAATCAATGAATACAAGAGGGGGAAACAGAATCAAAGGATTCAAAATAATTACCCTTCATCAGGAATGGAGAAATTTTTGAAAACAAACATTGTTTCAGAGAAGGGGCACAGATACAGAGAACAACAGGAATGTCTCTGATAGGGTGGACACAGACTGAGCAAAAGTGGCAATGCACCCGACCATACAAAAATGAGAAGCTGTCCATTTGGTCATGATTATGGCTGATCTTTTACCACAATAATTTTCCTGCAGTATTCAAATATTCTCCATTCTCTTAAAATTCAGAAACTTACTGATGAATACTTCATGAATCAGATGTGAAGGGGATGTTTCCTAGCTTACTCAGCATTTCCTGTTTTTATCTCAGATTTCAAAACACTGAAATTTACAAACTAACCCCCTCTTGAAGAATGAATGTTAAAATACTTACTTATGGATAGCAGCCTCTGGTATAAACACCAGCTTTGTCTACATTATTATCCCATATTTCTCTTAAATGACGAAGAGGATTAAATAACAATGTGAAAAGCATGATATCATGAATAGTGAACATTCATGATTTGACAGAAATGTTGAAAAGGAAAAGCAGAAAGCATAGGTCCAAAGTACCTTGCAGATAAGCATGCACAAGTTCTACTATCAATGACCGAGTTAAGAATAACTGAGCAGTGAAAAGGCAGCGGCTCAAGGATATTTACGATGGTATCACAAAGCCTGAACAGAGTAATGGATTAGCCCAGGCATGGGCAAACTATGGCCCGTGGGCCATATGCGGCCCGTTAAGCTTTTTAATCCGGCCCGCAGAACTTGATGAAATTATATTAATAAACCTTGTTAATGTTTTTTCCCCGCAATTCTGGCGTTTTCCCAATAGATGACGCACTCTATATACATTGACCTTTGTTGAGGTGCAGCGTATTACTCCACATTTGCGCTTTACTCTTTGTTTGGCTCGACCTATTTGTGTGAACAGGCGTTCAGCGTCATGAACATCAACAAAGCCAGCCACAGGTCCAAGTTAACTGACCAACACCTCAGATCCATCCTGAGAATCGCCACAACAAAACTAAATCCAGACTTTGATGCGCTGGCTAAAAAGGGAGACCAACAACACTGTTCCCACTGAAAATAAAAATAAGTTTCTTCGTTGTGTTATGTAAAAAATGCATTTGAAAATATTTTTTTCAATAAGCCTTACATGTTACATATCATTTCTGTTAAGTGATGGACATGAGTAGTGCGCAGGTGCACGTACGTTCTCAAAATAAAAAACGCGCTCCAGATCAAATAACGCGCTCTGCATACTGGCGCGCTGTCATTGTTCTGTCTTTGTGCTGGTCGTTGTTGAGTTTTGGCACAGGGGACAATTGAATAAGAAGGAGCAGGACAAGTAGAACTGCATCTCCTACCATTTTTGAAATAAAGACAGTCAGGAGGAGAGTGATGATGATAATATCTTGAAGGATAACAGAATTTTCAGTGCTTTAAAATAATAACTGTTACTATTTAAAAAAGCTGTATTTTATTCATTTAATTTTCAGTGTTTTAAAAGTCATTTCAATAAATAGCTAAATACCATGGGACTTCAAAGACAGATATTTTGTTGTAATGCATTTGTTCATTTTCAATTGAAATTAAAGCACATGTTTTCTACATATCCCATGATATTCTATTTTCTCTTATGAGGTGTATTAACAAAACACTCCGTCCATCTGCTCCTGGTCCGGCCCCCCTGTCAAATTTTAGAACCCTTTGTGGCCCACAAGTCAAAAAGTTTGCCCACCCCTGGATTAGCCCAATGCGAAGTATGCAAATTCCTTTCATAATTACATAGAACCATGCAATGACCAAAGTTTCAGCTTCCCCAATGCAGCATAATCAGAGAATACAAAGGGACAAGAACTTCCTCTTATGTTCCTCTATTGTTTGGAAGAAAAACAAATTCTGGCTTTGAACATTGGGTGGGTGTTTGTTAGGATAAAGGACTGCTGAGTTGCTATCTGTTGAAAAAAACGGAACCTGGTAGAGCCACATCCAAAACTGGGAGTGCAGACTAAATACGCAAACCAGTCGAGCAGCAAAAATTAAATCCATATGTAAGCAGCGGAGCATGGATAGAAAGATAATAAATTTGGGCAAGCCAGAGAAGTGAGTGAGAAAACTTATGTGCATGTTAGTGGAGCACAGAGGAAAAAAAAAATACATTCAGGTCGCAGGACAATCTGTTAAAATTTCAGCTGCAAACAATTAATATTTGTAGATCACAGTCAAAGTGGTTAAAATGTACGAATCAAGATAGAATTGAAAAAAAACGGTCCAAGCTGTGAAACCCAAGAACTCTTACTTGAATAAAACATCTCAATTGGATAAAAATCTATGAAGAAGTCTGGACGAAAAATACCAACAATTTTAAGTGTATTAAGATCCAGAAAATGGCTACCACTGATTTTGAGATAAGACTGCATGGTTGGTTTAATCGAATGTGTCAGTAATTAATGGGACAAGTAAAGTCTTTTACAAATTGAAAGAAACATGAAACTTGAGATGAACTACAAAAACAGCAGGATAGCGACAATAAACATTCTAAAGAAAAATTTCTGTATTAACCAAACAAACAAAAGTACAACACGATAATTCAATCGAAGTCACAAACCCAAAATGCTGGAATAACTTGTGTTTGTGTGTTGCTCTGGACATCCAACATCTGTAGAATCTCATTTTTTATTCAATCGAATTAGATTGTTTGGAGCTTAGAAACAAACTGAAACATTGTAAGAAAGCACAGTCACAACTTCAAGAGGGCAACCTGCTGGTAATGCTTCCAGTGACATTAGCATTGTTGGCACTCTGCCCAGGGAAACACCCATTTCTGAAGCTTCACCCTGGGAAACATCAGACAGTCTACCAACACAGAGGCACCATGCAAACTCCGGAGAATTACAGACTACATAGGACAATCATCTAACATAATGACGCCATTTGAACTCCAAGGAATTACAGGATAGCCATGACATGGACTCTACATCATCCCCTACCACTCAAGTGAGGATGACAGTATTGAAACAATAAAATTGACAGCAATGTCAGAGATTGCTCCAATAAAGACCATGGAAGTGAAGACACAGGACCTGAAGATAAAACTATTATTGATCAAAGTATTGACAAGCTAGTGGAAGATACATCAACTATTGTTCAACCACTCAACAGTCAGCTGAAGAACAGTAAGTGCTCAGATGACGCTGTGACTGTTATAAAACAGAAAGTGTTTCAAACTTTAAAGCTGACATTGTGTACCATAACTGCCTTTAAAATCCCTGACTGGTAAAACATTCTCTCTATGTTAAAGAGAAACACATGATGACAGCCTTAATTCAAGAACACTGAGAACAGCAGCATCCTGGTGATTATCACTCTGACAATAATCGGATTCTATATGCTGACAGCTCTTCAGCTATTGAAAGGGAATTTGAATGGTTGTTTATGGAACTGAAGTGCTTGCATCAAGAAGTATAGCTCCTGGTACCCCTGTGCAACAGGTAGAACTATAAGCTTTGATTGAAACCTGGGAGTCAGAATATCAGCTAAGATCAGCTAATATCTACCCCAATTCTCGATTTGCTTTTGGAAAATTACAGAGACAGGATTTCTTACAGCTGTAGGAACCCCAATAAAAAATGGTCAACTAATTACAAGAACTTATGGATGCCATACAACAGCTGTCTAAATATTACTCCAAATGACTACAGTGAAAGCCGTGGACATGTATTTGCAGATGAAATTTCAGAAAAAGGCTGCATGGTAGAAAAGATAGTAAAAGTAGTACCAAGAACATATACAGTGAACCTGACAACTGGAATTATGGAAACTAAGTTAAACTCTATCACAGAAGAACATACAAGTGCAAAGTGGTCCAAATTCAACACTCCGTACAGGAAAATTGGTTCTGAGTGGAGAATGGTGTGAACAGTGATGGAATCTGGAGCTATGGCAATAAATATTGATAATATGAGACAACAGTCCTTAAAAATTGATTCCATTGGTTGTGGGAACAGATTTGATCTTGGGGTGAGTGACATTATCCCCTGTGGTTCAAAAGCCTGATAGCTAAGGGGTAATAACTGTTCCTGAATCTGCTGGTGTGGGTCCTAAGGCTCCTGTACCATGTTCCTGATGGCAGGAGTGAGAAGAGAGCATGACCTAGATGGCGGAGGTTCTTGATGGATGCTATTTTTCTGAAACAGCGCTTCATGCAGTGCTCAATGGTGGGGAGGGCTTTACCTGTGATGGACTGGGCTGTATCCACTACTTTTTGTAGACCATTCAAGAGCATCAGTGTTTCCACACCAGGTCATGAGGGAACCAGTCTATAATCTCAGCCACGCATCTATAGAAGTTTGTCAAAGTTTTAGATGAAATGCCAAAACTTGGTAAACTTCTAAGAAAGCAGAGGTGCTGTCATGCTTTCTTTCTAATGGCACTTACATGCTGGACAGATCCCCTGAAAATATAACACCAAGAAATTTAAAGTTGCTGACCCTCTACACTTGATCGCCTGATGAGGACTGGCCCACGGACCTCTGATTTCCTCCTCCTATGGTCAATAGCCAGCTCTTTGGTTTTGCTGACAATGTGTAAGAAGTTGTTATGACACCATTCAGCCAGATTTTCATTCTCCCTCCTGTAAGCCAATTCATCACCACCTTTGATTCATCAGTAAATTTAACTATGGCACTGGAGCTGTGCTTAGGCTTACAGTCATAAATAAAGCAAGCAGATCCAGGGGGCTAAGCATAAAACCTCGTGGTCCACCTGTGCTGACAGTGACTGTGGAAGAGATGCTGCTGCCAGTCCGAACTGACTGACTGGGGTATGCAAGAGAGGAAATAGAGGATCCAATTGCACAAGGAAGTTTTGAGGCCTAGATGTTGGAGTTTATATTTAGTTCTGAAGGGATATTAGTACTGAATGCTGAGCTGTAGTCAATTAAGTGCCATCCTGATCTATGTTACTTCGTTGTCCAGATGTTCCAGGGTTGAGTGAAGAGCCAATGAAATGGCATATGCTGTTGACTTGATGTGACAGCAGACAAACTGGAGCAGACCCAGGTCTCACCTCAGACAGGAGTTGACATGTTTCATCACCAATCTCAAAGCACTTCATCACAGTGGATGTAAGCACTACTGGACGATTGTCACTGATGCAGGTTACCATGTTCTTCTTAGGCACCGATATAACTGAAGCCTGTTTGAAGCAGGTAGGTACCTCAGACTGAGGAAGTGAGAGGTTAAAGATATCAGTGAACCCTCCGCCCAGTTGATTAGCACAGGCCTTTTGTACTTGGCCAGGAATCCCATCTGGGCAGAAGCTTTCCATGGGTTCATCCTTCTGAAGGATGCTCTCATGTTAACCTCAGAGACTGAAATCACAGATCATTGGGGGCTGTGGGAGTTCATGAACGTTCTTCCATGTTTTGACTGTCAAAGCAAGCACAAAAGGCATCGAGTTCATCTGAGAGCGTAAGCTTTTTGTCATCTATGTCACTTGGTTTCACTTTATAGGACATGCTAACATTCAAGCCCCACCACAGCTACCCAGCATCCTTCAATATCCAGCACTGCCACTATGCATTCAAGATGGCTTTCTAGGGATCAGACCTGGCCTTTACAAGATCCCCAGACCTGAACACCACTGATCTGGCCTTCAGCAGATTAAATCCATGGAACCAAATTTTATGGTCAAACCGAAAGCCTGGCTTGTAACTTAAGTTGTAAAATTTCCAATCATTCTCATACAAGCTAAATTTTACAATGCAATAGAGGTGGGTTCTTTTTTAAAATACTTTCATCATAAACCAATATTACATGTCCCTGTTGCGTATTGAACACTGAAAAAGATATTGCCATGAATACTTGTTTAAATACAGTCAGCCCTCCTTATCCGTGAAATCCGCATCTGTGAATTCAACCAACCGCAAATCGCAAAAACCCGGAAGTGCTCTTCCAGCACTTGCTGTTCGTGCATGTGCAGACTTTTTTTCTTGTTATTATTCCCTAAACAATGCAATATAACTATTTTACATAGCATTTACATTGTATTAGGTATTTTAAGTAACCTAGAGATGATTTAAAGTATACGGGAGGACGTGCGTGGGTTATCGTGGATCGGGATCGAAAAAAAAAATAATCGGAAGTTCTCTTACCAAGTAATTCGGAACAGGCACATCCGGTATTATTTAGCATCAGTTAGTCAAATGTTTGCATTTGTATATAGTATATATTTTACCTTTCTATGTATATAAAACACTTAAGAATGTATGTTTCAACGCTGGTCTTGGGAAGTTCCCGCGTTCGATCTAGTGACAGATCGCTATGGAGTGCACTCTCCACCGTGCTGGGTTGATATGGAGGATCAAAAACCCAAAACCCAATAATTTAACCGCTGTGTTGCTTAGTAATAATCGTAGCTTTCATCGGGGCACAGCCTTTCTCACTTTATCCTTTAAAATTGTTCCAACCGTTGACTGACGTAACCTAACACTTTTCCAATGACTGATGGCATTTCACCTCTTTCCGAATGCTTTATTATTTCCACTTTATTTTCAATCATTATCATGATTATTTTCGTGAACAGAAACGCTGTGGATTCAGATCTCTACCGCTGGGTCCTAATGTCCACCGCATTGAGACAGGTTAAATAAGGTCTTGGGTTCCGCTGGGTCCTAAGATCCACCACATTGATACAGGTTGAATAAGGGACTTGAGCATCCGCGAATTTTGGTATCCGTGAGGGGTCCCAGAACCAATCCCTCGCGGATAAGGAGGGCCGACTGTATAAGAAAATCAAATGTCACCAATGCCTAAATCTAAAGATGTTAATAGATACAATATTTATGGCACTCTAAAAATATAAAAGTTCCATTAATTTTGCAAGCCCTTTAACAAACTCAGAAAAGGAAATTTTATTATTGCTTGAAATTCTTCTCTTCCACATTTCAAACATATACTTCTCAGTATTCTTTGAATAGATGGGCATTTGGGCTGTGCTTATAATCCAATAAAAACTACTGTACTATCACCACCATCACCAAGTAGCACAGAAGCCTTGGATCCCACGCCACAACGTTCAGGAAGTTATAACCCACAACCATCAGGACTCCTGAACCAGCATGGTTACCTTCAATCACCACTACTTTGAACTGATTCTATGACATACAGACTCACTTTCAAGCACTCTACAATTCATGTTGTTGGTATTACTTATTTAATATATATATTTGCACAGTTTATCTTCTTATGCATATTGATTATTTGCCAGTGTTTGGTTAGGTGTTGTTTTCATGAATTCTACTGTATTTTTTATTCACATGTAGAATAAGGGTGACATATACACTATCTGATATGTTTACTGATATATCACTATATGATATATGTTTACTTTGACTTTGAAGTCTTGAGTACAAACAAGATTACTGGATTGTAGTTACCCTATTCTGAATCATTGAAAGGATTTCTTGGAACACGAATTATGATTTAATAGATGTGGAATGCTTTGAAGACATAAAAATGTTATAGCTGGATCACTCTGGGCAATCTGCTACCCAGTCTTAATACCCACAGTCTCTACCCACATACACTTACAATTTCAGCAATTGTCAAAGACCATAAAAGGTTTTTTTTTAAAAAAGGAAAGTTCAGCTTTTTTTTAAAAAAAAATGAAGGGAATTCAAAATGACTTCAACAAACTTAAACAAATTCTTAAGCTTCTACAAATCAGCAGACTCACTGACACAACCAACACAAAGCTGAAAGCTGATGGAGTGCATCTGGATGTTCTATTATATAAATCACTGCAATGGACTGGGTTCATTAACTAGCTTAGCAATGGAGTACGAAACCTCCTTTAGGCATGAACAGCAATATGAATGGCAATTTATTTATCAACCAGCATAAACTCACCAAATAGAGCTTATTTTCATGATCTAGGATGGCATTCAGCTCATCAGTCCACACTAGCTTCCAGAAGAGCAAGAGTATCAATCCCATTCCTCCTCTCCTTAATTTCTTTGTAGCCCTGAAACATTCTCTCATTTTTTAATTTCTTGCCACTTACCTACAAAGTTGAATTTATGATAACCAGCACTTTTGTGGATTGAAGGAAAACCACACCAAGAAAGAAAAAGAATTCCTGTTCCAAATGGACAGCATCAAAGGCCAGGAATGAACATACAGTTAGCCAGTGATAAACATGAGGACGCTTACAGATGCTGAAAATCCAAAGCAATACACACAAAATGCTGGTCAAGCAGCATCTATGGAAATGAACAATCAATGTTTTCTTTCTTTTCAAATCTTTTTATTATTATTATTATTCAAAAATAACACAAGTATATCAAAGTAACAACACTTACAATGCCTCATAAAGAGGAAATTATCTTAAGAATTGAAAATTTTGTGAATTTTAAAAAACCCTACTAAGCAAGAAAAGTGGGGGGGGGGGGGGGGGAAAACACATTGGAGGTACAACCCCGGAGCCATGCGTCATACAAGAAGCTTCTACAAATAAACATCAAACCGCCAACAAGAAAAAAAGATATATCAAAAAAAATTTACATTTAGATCGTGGAGGAAATCTATCAGTTAACTGAAATGATAACGAGCAAATCAGCCCCATCTCTTCTCAAAATCAAATAAAGGTTCAAAGGTTCGACTTCTAATTTTCTCCAAGCTAAGACACAGCATCACTTGAGAGAACCATCATGATAAAGTAGGAGCTGAAATATCCTTCCATTTCAACAAGATAGCCCTCCTAGCTATCAATGTAACAAACACAATAACATGTTTGTCAGACACAGAAATACCATGGATATTTTGAGGAATTATTCCAAAAAGCACAGTCAATTTATTAGGTCGTAAATTGATTCTGAGTGCTTTAGAAATTGTCGAAAAGACTGACTTCCAAAACTCTTTTAATATAGAACATGACCAAAACATAAGTGTCAGTGTAGCTATCTCAGTTTTACATCTATCACACTACTTGTCAACATTGGAAAATATTGTAGAATGTCTCTCCTTCATCAAATGGTAACGATGTACAATTTTAAATTGAATCAGTGAATGACTAGCACAGGTCGAAGAAGAGTTAACCAGCTGCAGAATCAGTGTCCAATCCTCCCAAATAAAAGTCAAATTGAGTTCCTGCTCTCAATCCTGTTTAATCTTAAGTAAAAGACGCTTATCCCATTGTAATAATAAATTATAAATTCTTCCAATAGACCCTTTCAATGAGGGGTTCATATTTATCATAGTATCTAACATGTCAACCTCCAAAATCCAAGGAAAATTACTTATTTTTTTGTAAAAAATGTCTAACTTGATATTGTAAAAAGTGTGAATACGAGAGAGAACACTTATCAACTAATTATTCAAAAGGCATCAATCTGCCTTCTTTAAATAAATCCAAAAAAGAATTAATACCTTTATTTTTCCAAAGTTAAAAAATTGGATCACTCCAAGAGAGTTTAAAAAAGTAATTATGATAAATTATACTACAAAGTTTAAATTTAAGATTAAAAAAATTGCAGAACTGGATCCAAATTTGTAAGGAGTGCTTAACTACTGGATATAGGTTTTTTATTTAATGAAGTTAAATAAAACTGTTTCACAGCTCTCAGTTCCAGGTCTACCCAAATTGGCAGATCATTCCTATCACCCCAATATAACCAAAAGGACATATACTGCAAATTAACAGCCCAATAACATTCTTAGATTAGGCAAAGCAAGACCTCTGTCCTTTTTCAACTTTTGCAAATGACATTTACCAATTCTTGTTCTTTTATTATCCCAAATAAAAGATAAATGGAATCAATCCGATCAAAAAATTTCTTAGTCAAAAAAAAAACAGGAATATTCTGAAATAAATATAAAAATTTTGGTAAAATCATCATTTTAACTACATGAATACAATCAACAAGTGTAAATGTAAGTGGGCTCTATCTACTAAAGGAATACTTCATAGAGTCCATTAAAGGACAAAAATCTCTCTTTACACTGATGATTTATTGGTGTATATATATCCAAGCCTGAAGAATCTATTCCTGCTTTGCTAAAATTATTTGACAAATTTGGAGACTTTTCAGGATAAAATAAATTTTAGTAAAAGTGAATTACTTCCTTTAAATGAATCTGTCTCTATATATGATAATATTCCTTTTAAAGTTACGGATTCTTTTAGATATTTAGGTGTTATAATTACTAAAAAATACAAGGATCTTTACATTCAATGTTTTCAACTAAGACCCTTTTTCCAAACTGGAAAGGAAGGGGGAAGATGCTACCAATAAGGTGGGTGGGAAGGGGAGGATGATAGCTAGGGGATAGGTGAAGCCAGGTGGGTAGGAAAGATAAAGAGAAGGAGAGGAAGGAGTCGACAGGATAGGAGAGTGGACCGTAGGAGAAGGGGACTCATGGGGAAGTGATAGACTGAAGGGAAGAGGCAAAAGGTCAGTGTGGGGAATAGAAGAGGAAAGGAGGAGAGAAAAATTGTTTTACCAGGAGAAATCAATATTCATGCCATCAGGTTGAAGGCTACAGAGGTATACAATGTGCTGCTCCTCTATCCTGAGGGTGGCCTCATCTTGGTACAAAAGGTGACCATGGACCAATACGTCAGAACAGGAATGGGAATCAGAATTAAAATTAAAATGTTTGGCCACCGGGAAGCTCCACTTTTGGCAGATGGAGTGAAGGTGCACAACAAAGCAGTCCCCCAATTTATGAAAAGTCTCACCAATGTAGAGCAGACTGCATCAGGAGCACTGGACTCAATAGATGACCACAGCAGATTCACAGGTGAAGTGTTGCCTCACCTGGATGAGCTGTTTGAGCCCTGAATAAGAGGTCAGGGAGGTGAATGGGCAGGTGTCGCACTTTCAGGAATAAGTGCTGGGAGATTAGTGGGAAGGAATGAATCAACAAGGGCATTATGAAATGAGCAATCCCTGCAGGGATTTGGGGAGGGGGAAAGGGACAAAGATATGTTTGGTGATAGGACCCCTTTGGAGATGGCGAAAGTGGCAGAGGATGATATGTGGATGTAAAAGCTCATGAAATGGTAGGTAAGAACAAGAGGAACTATCACTGCTAAGGTGGTAGAAAGATGGGGTGAGCGCCGATGTTTGGGAAATAGAGGAGGTGGAGGTGAGGACGGCATCAAAAAGGTGGAGGAAGAGGAACCCCGTCTTTGAAGAAAACAACAACTCTGATGTTCTGGAAAGGAAAGCCGCATCATGGGAACATGCAGTGGAGATGAAGGAACTGAGAAAAGGTGATAGTGTAGCGGTGTGCTACTCGCAGCGCTAAATTAATGACACGGAGTCGGTAAACTGCAGTTAAAGAAAGATTTTATTCAAACTTCACAGCCTTGCTTTAAAGCCTCCCTAATCCCGCCCTCCCCGGGCGCGGATGCTGTAGGGGCATGTACTCACAATCCCCCGCAGGCTTTTCCCTTTGTTGGTGAAGCAGACCTGGTGCCTTTTTGGGACTGGCCTTTGTGCCGGCGCGCTGGCTACTTGTGAGCCGGTTCGAGTGCGCTAGGAAGTGGGTCGCCACAATAGCATTTTTTTTTAAAACAGGAGATAGGGTGGGAAGAGTTGTAGTCAAGACAACTGTGGGAATTCATAGGTTTATAAAAGATGTCAGTTGATAGTTTGCCTCCAGAGGTGGAGACAGAGAGATCAAGAAAGGGGAGGAAATTGTCAATAATAGATAGCCAACATGCCATTATTTCTTGCCAGATAATTTAATTCTGAATATGTACACAAAATTAATCAGAATCAGGTTTAACATCATCAGCGTATGTCATAATATTTGTGGTACAAGAAATTTCTCTACAAAACAACCAAATTTTGATTATTTCAATCATGTGAGGCAACACACACGTTGAAGCTCCATGAGATTGTCTTCTATATTTAGAATATTAAAAATCTAATAACAAACCAGAAAATGATCAGTACTTTGAAAAATATGACACAGCTAACCATCAGGACACAAGGATTTTGCTGAAGAACCTTCTTCAAGAATATTCAATGGGAAGTTTCTTCCTCTCCATCAGATTTCGTGTCAGTCATAGAACAGAAACAGGCCCTTCAACCCATCTTGTCTGTGCAGAAATATTATTCTGTCTAGTCCTCCACCAAGACCATAGCCCTTCATACCCGTCTCATCCATGTACCTATCCAAACTTCTCTTAAAATGTTGGAGTTGAACCAGCGTCTACCACTTGCAGTGGCAGTTCATTCCACAATCTCACCTCCTTCTGAGTGAAGCAGCTCCCCTTCTGTTCCCCTTAAACATTTTACCTTTCACCCTTAACACATGGCTTCTAACTCTAGTCTCACCCAACCGGAGACGATTAACTGCAAACAGGCTTTTTCCAATCAATACCCTTCAATTTTGTATATATCAAATCCCCCCCTCAATCTTCTATGTTAAAAAGTCCAAACCTATTCAATCTCAAGTCCTCAAGCCCTCGCAACATCCTTGTAAATTTTCTCTGTACTCTTTCAATCTTATTTACATCTTTCCAGTAGGTAGGTGAACAGTCTGGAAATAATATTCCAAAATAGGCTTCACCAAAGTTTTAGAATTTCAACATAACATCCCAAATCCTGCACTCAGTACATTGATATGCAAAAGCCAATGTGCCAAAGGCTTTCTTTACAACCGTTATCTACTGTGATGTCACTTTCAAGGAATTATGGATCTGCATTGCCAGATCCCTCCGTTCTACAGCACTCCTCAATGCCTTATCACTCATTATCTAAGACCTATCCTAGTTGGTCCTCCCAAAGTGCAACACCTCACATTTGTCTGCATTAAATTCCGTCTGCCAGTTTTCAGCCCATTTTTCCAGCTGGTCCAGATCCTTCCTCTCCATTTACTACAACCCCAGTCTTGGTCTCACACGTCAATTTGCTGATCTAATTTACTATATTATCCAGATCATTGATATAGATAGTAAACAACAACAAATCCTGTGTTACACCACTGGTCCCAGGCCTCCAGTCAAAGGTAATCATCTACCATCTCTCACTGGTTTCTCCTATGAAGCCAATGTCTTACCCAATTTACTTTGTCATCTTGAATGCCAAGAGTGAACCTTCTTGACCAACCTCCAATCAGAACCTTATCAAAGGCCTTGCTGAAGCCTACGTAGACAACATCAACTGCTTTGGCTTCATTTTTTCTAGCAACTTCCTCAAAAATACCTCTATAAGATTGGTTAGACATGACCTGCTATGCACAAAGCCATGGTGACTGATTTCGAATCAGTTCCTGTCTATCCAAATACTTATACATCCTGTTCCTTAGAATACCTTCCAATAACTTTCCCACTACTGATGTCAGGCTCACTGGCTTATAATTCCCTGATTTATTCTTTGAGCATTTCTTAAACATGGAACATCAGCTATCCTCCCAATCCTCCAGCACCTCACCTGTAGCTAAGGTGATTTTAAATATTTCTGCCAGGGCCCCTGCAATTTCTGAACTAGCATCCCACTGGATCCTAGGAAACATCTTTTTTGGCCCTGGCGATTTATCCTCCTTAATTTGCCTCGTCAGCAAACACCTTCTCCTCTGTATTAATTATAGGGTCCATGACCTCACCGCTGCATTGCCTCACATCTATAGACTCTGAAGCCTTCACTCCTAAAACAACTACTTAGCCACATGTTCAACTGTACAAATCTTCTGATTTCTGGCCTCGTTAGCACATGGGATAGGAAGCAATACTGAAATTACAACCTTGAAGGTCCCGTCCTTTAATTTAACACCTAACTGCCTGAGCTCACTTTGGAAGACCTCATCACCCCTCCTGCTCAAGCCATTGGTACCAAGGTGGACTATGACCTCTGGCTAATCACCCTCCCACTTAAGAATGCTATGGACTCGATCCAAGACATCCCTGATCCTGTGACCCTGGAGGAAACGGTTCATCCATGAATCATCCACAGAACCTCCTTCTGTTCCCCTAAGCAATGAATTCCCTATCACTACAACTCATCTCTTCTCCCTCCTTCCCTTCTGAGCCAGAGCCAAAGACCATGTGGCTTTCCTCTGCTAGGTCAATTCCACCCCACCTCCCAAAGTTATCCATAGAGTTACTGAGGGGAACAGCCACAGGGGTACTTTGTGCTGGCTGCCTATTCCCTCTCCCCCTCCTGCCAGTCACCCAATTACTTATGTCTTGTACCTTTGTACAAGTACCTCCCTGTATGTCCTGTCTATCAATCCCTCAGCTTGCTGAATAATCCAGAGTTCACACAAGAAGCTGAAGCTAGATGCACTTCTTGAAGGTGCAGTCATCAAGGATACTGGCAGTAATGAAAACAAAAATGTACTCATGATCTAGCCTCTCCTTGTCAAAACCTTAACTCCCCACTCCAACACTGGCCCACTCACACAATTGCCATTCCACTTCAACCTGAATTATTTTCATTTGATCTTGCCGAGTGCCTAATGATGCACAATCCAACATCTCTGCAGGACTGTGGTGGGTAAAATGTGCCAACTACCCCACTTGCTTCTTTTAAACTCTCTCCCCCCGAGCAATTGGGTGTCTCCTCGAGATCGTGGCGTACAAAATGAACAGGCCATGAACACTACCTCATTATTATTTTCCTTTTTGCACCATTTATATTGTAATTAAAATAACTTTATGCCTTTCCACTTTACTGCTGTGACAAAACAAAATACATTGCACATCATACAAAACCAGATTCAGAGCCTCTCCTTTATTTGTCAGTAAGAAGTATGCAAAGGAAATCAGGGTCAGTAAGGATGGTTAAGGATTGAGACCAATCTGAATAGTTGGATCAGGGCAAAACCGGCAGGCCATGGATCAATATGGATGAAATCATCTTGTAGTGAGGAATGATACTAACACAAGATAAAATAGTTTGTTGTCAAATGCATTCAAGGACACACATGTCAAGAACAGCACTACTTTGAAGTGTTCCTACCAGAAACTGCTGACAACCTCAGTCCTTGATAGATATGCCATCATTCTTTGTATTTTGGGCCACAGATGCTTTTGACAACACTATAGAACTTATATTTGTTATCTGCAAGCTGGTAGACCAGAATAGAACTACAACACTAAAGGAAGTCACCATTCCGATATCAGATCCATAATGACAGAAGAAAGTTGTAGCATATGTTCTGCCACATGCCTATCAACACCCTTAATTATCATTAAAAGCAGGTAAATGAAAATAAGTTTAAAGTATGCAATAAATCTACTACCACACCTTTGTGACCTAAAATAAAGAGAGCATCAGAAGAAACCCATACAAGCACAATGAAAAATAGCCAACTTTACAGTCAGCATCCAAGATCAACACTGAACCCATGTCACTGATTTACAGAAAGTCATATTCAGATTAATTTATCACATGTACATCTACAGTAAAAAAAAACAATGAAAGGCAGCCAGTACACCCAAGGATATGCAGCCCGAAAGTGTCAGTACACATTCTGGAGCTAATTTAGGATGCACATAATGCTCCAAAGAATAACACAAGCGGCAAACTAAAAAAAAAAGTACCTTTTCCATTCCATCAACCCACCCATTCAGACAGGCCTCCTCCAAGCCTTCACTCATCCCCAGATTCTCAGACTCTTAAACATCAAGCCTCCAAACTGACTTCACCAAACTACTCTCTAATTACTGGTTTGAACTCCCAGCCACTCACAGACCTCCAATCCCAGTGACCTAGGGCTTTGTGACTCTTTCAGGCCTCAAACTTCGGTCTTTGACCTTCAGATTTTTACCTCTGGAGTTACCATGCTCTGGACTTCAACTTTTAGCTTTGCTCTCTGGAATACACTGGGTTTAATCTTTCATACCTTAGCTCCCTCAACACAGAGAGCCATTCAGCTCATTTTGTCCATACCAAAACTAGTTCCAACCCAAAGTACACCGCCAGAGCCACCATGGAGTGGCTTTAAATATAGAAAATTGATGTTCTTGAGTGGCTCAGTCAGAGTCTGACCTTGACCCGACTGAACATTTCTGACAAGACCTCAAGATTGCTGTCCACCACTGCTCCCCAACTAATCTGGAACTGCTTCAGCGATTTTACGAGGGGGAATGGGCATATCTTGCTCCGTCACATTGTGTAAAGTAAATAGAGACTTATTCAAAGAGACTACTGGCTGTAATAGCTGGTTCAACTAAGTACTAAGCAAAATGGGAAGAATATATTTCAGTTTCTGAAAATTTTTCATGTTTCAGAATGTCATGTTTTTTGAGCACTACTGTAAAAAAAAAGGAACATAAGATTCACAAATAAAAATTCTCACTTAAATTGATCAAAATCCCTGGTGGTAATACACATTTATGTGAACAAATGATTGGGGGCCTACAAGGCAGTACATGTGAGTATTCAGAAGGCCATTTTTTTTTATTTTATATATATACATATACATATATATATATATATATATATATATAGTGAAGCTCTGAAGGCACAGGAGACTCTGTAAAGGACTTGAGAATGGTTCCTGGGATTTGGTCTACAGTTACAAGGATAAAAGCTGTGACTGTTTTCCCTAGAGCATATATGTCAAACTCAAGGCCCGCGGGCCAAATCCGACCCACAGTGGAATTACCTTTGGCCCGTGAGATAATATCTAATTACTATTAAAGCTGGCCCCAGTAATCGAAGCGCCTATGGCGTATGATATGGCTAATGCTGAGTTTATTCAGGTACCAGGTTTTCAGGGTTTTTAGTGTTTATTCGGCAGTCTTGCTCAGCAGTCTTCTTCATAAGAAACGGAATTTGTAAAGTGAAACACTGTGTAGTTATAGCAGAGACTGAGACACATGAGAGCAGGCTGAAAAAACGGAGGCAACGAAAGCTGCGTTTGCACGCGTCCGACTGATCTGGCCCGCATGAAGCTGCATTTTGCTCAATCCGGCCCGTGACCTAAAATGAGTTTGACACCCCTGCCCTAGAGAAAAGGAGGGTGAGGGGAGATTTGATTAAATAACATAAAATGATGAGGGATTTGCACAGTGCTGACGGCTGTTTCTTGTTGGAGGAGAGATCAAAAAATCAGAGGTCACAAGAACAAAATAATGGGGAAGAGAATTATAACAACAAGTCAAAACATCTGATGACATCTTCAGCATACTTTACAATAGCAATGGGTATTAGATTTACACCAGTTAGTGTTCAGACCAAGAAGTTCCACTTCAGTCTCATACGACCACAAGACCTTCTTCCACATCTTTACAGTATCTTCTAAGTGATGCTTTGTCAAGTCTTTGCGGGTGAGGATATGCTTTTTTTAAGCCAGGGACTCTTCCTTGTCGCTCTTCTTGTGTAAGACCCTAGAGATTATGGAGCCATGACACAAATCTCCAGTTGCAGCCACTGACTTCTGCAGTTCAGAGTGACTGTTGATATCACAGTAGCCTCTCTTACAAGTGCCATTTTTCAGCATTGATTAAGTTTAGAGGGTCATCTGAACCAAGCAGTGTGCTTGTACTTTGATACTTTTCCTACTTTTTCCACAATGGACAGCACTGAGCTCCAAGGTATGTTCAGCATCTTTGAGGTGATTTTTTTTAACCCTTTCCTAGATTTGTGCTTCTATATTATAATTTCCATAACTTGTCTTGATGCTCCTTTGTCTTCATTTTGGTTTGGTCTGTTGAAAACCTACCATACTGCTGGACCTTAGAGCAAGAAGGGGTATTTAATCAGGATATCCTCCAATTTTCTACATCAACAAATTGGGTGAGTTGGGAAGTTAACATACAGTATTACACCCAAGGAAAGTTAGCCTAGTTATTACAAAAGGGATGAATATTTTTTCGGCCTCACAATTTTGGTTTTTAGTATACTGTTGTCAGGGTTTGGAATTTTTCTTTTTATTTCACAGGATGCTCAGTGTTTTGTAGATTAGCTCAAAAAAAAAACCTACTCCTGCTCCAATAACATTTTAAATTTTGAAAATGATACAATAAAATGTGAAAATAGTTGTGGGGACTGAATACTTTTTCAAGGCACTCTATACCATCATTAGCATCAGATTAATTTAGTACAACACATTCTCAACGTGAGCTGACTTGCACTAGTTCTTTCGCTTTCCTCCATATACCATCATACCTTTCCCATCACCCACTACTTACCAGCTCTATCCCACATACACTGTTATCTTTCCTGTTTCATGCAATCCTGGTGCAGGCTCTTGATTCATACAAGGTTTTCACAGACACTGCTAGACCCTGTGAGCATTTTCTTTTTGGAAATTGTGTAGGATTAGTATAAATGATGTCTGTTATGGACCTACTGAGCCAAAGGACTCATTTCTGTGCTCTCTCTCTCTCACTCTCCATAATTCTATGACTATTAATTCTGCACTGGATCAACGTTTCCAAGTTTTCAACCACTGAGGTTAAACCAACTGTGTTCAAGGATAAGCTGCTTCACAGTGAGCTTGACCAGGTCCACTTCAGATGCTGGAAGTTACAGTAATAACCGATACTCAGATTTGGAATTGGCCTTCACTATATATGTAGCCATTATTAAATCTAATTGCCTCCAGCAATTTGTATGTGTTACTCTATTTTTCCAGCATCTGCAAAATCTCATATTTATAATTGCCAATACAAGTTTCTATAATGTGGAATAATTGGCATCTCATTATGAAAATAAAACCAGAAACTAACATACAGAAAATTAATTAGGTTGCACAAATTTTGTATGCAATATTTATTTAAAAGCAGATGCCCAGCACCATTACTTGGGTCAATAATCCAAAGTACTTTCAATAATAGAAATGTATGGCAAAAAAATTGACAAAGAAAAACATAATGACAAAAGCTTTTTTAAAGTATTAAAATCATGAAGTATTTTCTTGCTGAAATAAACCTAAAGATTTTCCACAAGACTAGTTCTTTAGTGAACCGTCCATTTACTGTCCAAAAGTGAAAGTACTTGGCACAGCAAAATTTTGTTACTAACATTAAACATTATTCTTTAAGATCTACATTGAAATACAAAACCTCCGAAACTGACACACATCCCTCAAACAACCATCATTAACTGCATGTCTGGAACTCAATATTTTGCAATTTTCATGAACCAAAAGTACCCTGTGGTGTTAAAAATAATCAGAGGAAACTAACAAGTGTATACTGCTATCACTTCAACCAAAATCTCACATTTATTTTGTTATTTAAAAAACACTACATGCCCTCTACTGGAACAAACAGCATTCTTAAAATTTTCATGCTGGAATTTTTCAGTACATTTTCTCAAGCACAACATACAGTATGACTGAGTGCAAACAGGCCTGCAACAAAAATAGAAATCATGCAAAGTTGAAAATATTTTATTGAGGCATGCATAACACAAGAAAATAAACAGAAAGCAATAAAACTACATTTCCAGCCTTCTTGTGAAACTAATTTTAAAGGAAAAGCATTTTGACATGATTGGAGTTTTCATGCATTTGTTACAAGCCTTTTCTTTAAAAAAAAGAAACATAACTGGCCAATTAAAAGGCCATTAACAAAATAAATGAAGAAATTATTTGAAATTATTAACTGAGTAGTTTTGCTTGATTTAGATTAGTGACTAAAAGTATCCAGACTGTCCAGATTAAGCTCCATCTGCCATTTCTTACACATTTCCAGCTGACCTATATATATCCTGTTGTATTCCTTTCTCAACCTTCCTGACCATTTACAACTTTGCCAGTTTTTATGTCATCAAACCACTTTCATTTATGTACAATGACCTGTGTATGTTACTCAAAATGGCTTTTTTGGTTTGTTAAGAGTAGGAATGCTTCTTTGTCTGATGTGTTTCTCGCAGTTGTTTAGCTTTAGACTTGCCGATATGGGGATTGTATTCATTTGTTAACCAATGGGGAATGTTATTTTGTCTGGTGAGGCTGGGAGCTTGGGGGTTTTCGCGGTTTTTACAGGGGAGTCGGGAAGAAGACGCCGAGGAAGGTGGACTTGCGCTGCACTGCTCGGTCGACCACCGGGGGTCAGAGGAAAGTGAGGAGGGGTTGAATGGTTTGATGGTTGAGCTCCAACGATGTGCACTAAACTGACTGAACTTTGATAAGTTGGCGCCTTTTGCTTTATTTTCTTTCATATATATTGTATTGCATAGTACTCTTTTAGTTTTAGTAAAATCTTTAAAGTGTATTTCATAACGGTGTCTGGTGTGAGTTTGATATGGTGTGTGCGCGCGGCATAAACTTGATTCCCACAGCACCTGCGTGTATGGGAGGTGGGGTTGGTGAGTGGCTGGATCTCCTTTTCCCCTAGACATATACCAGCCTGTTGGGTAAGTGTTACATTTATATTGCAAACAGAGGACCCAGCACCAATCCTTGCTGAACACCACCACAGATCTCCAATGAGTGGGAGATTGTACGTTTAATCAATTCTATGATATCAATACTGAAAGTCACTAAAATAGAGGTGCATGAAGTGTAAAGCAAAATGTAACAAGTACATTCTTGAAATAAACCTGGAGATAATGGCTTGAAACAACTGACAGGAATCACTAAATTAAAAAAAAAACAAAAGCTGAATAAAAATGGCAGAGAATGGATGTTAATCTATTAGCAGTAGAGCTAATAGGACTTGATGTTTTTTGAATTAGTTTTAGAGATGTAAATGGATAATAAATATCACTATCTTCTCCAAATTTTATTTTAAGAATGTACTGTAGTTCTTACATTTTGTTCTACACTTCATGCGCCTCTATTTTAGTACCTTTAGTGCTTGGTTATGTGAATCACAAGCACCAGTTTTGAATATTACTCAGGTACAGTAAAAATAATACACTGGCTCCAAAAAGCAATTTTTCATAACGGTCAAACCATTTTACAAAAATGCATTCATACAGCAAGTCACTGGTCGGGGTTGAAAAATGCTGATTGTTCAACTACTTAAATATGCATGGCGCTTACGTTTTAAATATTATTGAAATACTAATCAAACAATGCTAAAAATGTTTGCATCATGCCATCACAGCATTGGCTTAATATATTTTTAAAAATCGAGTTACGAACACCCGACTTACAGACAACTCGTACTTATGAACGGAGGGAGGAGAACGCAGTTCACCATTTTAAGTCGGATCACAACGCCATCCACCATTTTAAGTTGGATCATGACACTGTCCACCATTTTAAGTCGTTACCGTTAACACTACGATGAATGTGTAGCTTTGTATTTGGCTTAAATATTTCTTAGCAAGATTCACCCTGATCCCCCTTTTCCAGTCAACACCACCCCCACTTGTCCTATTTAACCTATCTTAGTGCGGGTGGACTTTAGGACCCGGAGTGACCTGCCGCCTGCAGCTGCTGCTGTTTTTTTTTATTAAGTACGATTGTGAACAATAGCCAGATCAGAAATATTGATCAAGTCAAATAGTTCCTAAAGAGAAATCTGATAGGCCAATCAGGCAGTTCACTGTTCCTCAGCAATAGAACAAGAAGTCCAGTTTTCTGTTCCATTGATGAAAAATGATCGCAATTGAAAATAAAGTGGAAATAATAAAGTGATTGGAAAGAGGTGAAATGCCATTGGTCATTGGAAAAGCTTAAGGCTACAGCTGGTCAATAATCGAAACATCTTTAAAGGATACAGGTAAATGATAAAGTGAGAATAATGGAGCATGTGAAAGGCCCTGCCCCGATGAAAGCTACAATTATTACTAAGCAACGCAGTGGTTTAATTATTGAAATACATACGTTCCTTAAGCGTTTTATATGCACAGAAAGGTAAAATATATACTATATACTAAGACAAACATTTGACTAACTGATGCTAAATAATACCGGATGTACCTGTTCCGACTTATATAAAAATCCGACTTAAAGATGGACTTAGGAACGGAACCGCTCGCAACCCGGGAACTGTCTGTATATGACTATGGTCTATATTGCTCCAAGAGGGTGCAGAGAGCAGAAAAGACAGCAAAAGAATGAATTGCAGACGAGATGTCAGGAAAACACCAAAATAAAGTATGAAGGAATTGATTCTAGGGTAATTAAAAACAAATGATTAGGCAGAGTAAACCATTTTTTAAATATTATCACAAACCTGTTAAAAGCTTGAGAGTGTAACTACCAGGCTAAATTAGGAGTACAGGTTGACCACCGCAATTCAAGAATGATTGGGACCTGTGTAGTGCCAGATTACTGATTTTGCTGAATCACTGGTAGTTAGATTGGAATTAAATAAATAAACACCACTAACCCACTGGATGATCACCTCACCCGAGGATAATCCTTTTTCATTAGCACAGTAAATTATTGGAAACTGCTTCATACCTTTGATAGCTCTGAGATGTAAACTTACACCTGTGGGTTTCTACAGTGTTAGAGCAGCCCAACACAATGACATGATTTTTGATGCTTTATAACTTGTTGGTGATTCAGCATCCTCTGTAGCCACTGTTCGCCCTGGAGTATAATGCCAGTAAAGCAATTTCATCCACATTGTACACCTGTTCGGGACTTAAATTTTCATCAGAAACTCATTTAGCAAACTCAAACTCAACAGCTGCTTCCTTGGTCTGCTGACACTACACAAAATGTTCTGCCATGCCCCTGCTAGAAATGCTGAAGCCATCCCTCATTATAATCACACTCATAATCTAGTCCTAATTCTTCATGAAATAAATTTACTTGTTCTTTCACCACTTCTCCTGACACAAAGTGTTTATATGAAAACTTTATCTCATTGTGAACATCTTCCATCTTGCATTGTTTTCCTTATGCACATCTGTTTGTTTGATTCACTGTCAGCAAAGAATTGGAGCAACTTTTCTTTTTGTTTCTTTACATCATAAACAGTGGAAGAGCCAAATGTCATATGCTTTTCACAGACACACCACTGTCAAGTTTTCTTTCAGAACTTCTACCTTTATCTTGTATAGATAACATATGGTGTTTGCGCTTTACACCATAAGAAGCAATGGAGACATGACTGGGGCTAGATAAGCACAGGTTATAAAAACAAATTCAGAACAACAGTGGAACAACTTGCTTCTTTTAAAGACCGTGCCAACAGCTAATTCTGCTAATGGTGCCACCATACCAAAACAATGGCGACGGGTTGGCATGGCGATACAGGAAATTTGAAATCAGGCTGGCGGAAATTATGTCCAAACGAGTGGTGGAACCAGATTACTGATTGCCTGATTCAAGGTGGTCGACCTGTATCTGGAATTTGAATTTGAATGTAATGAGTGCCTTGAGAGAGGAAAAAAAACACTCCACAATTTAAGCATTCATGGAGATAGTAGTAACACTGTAGCATGGATAGAACTAGTTAATGGATCAAAAACAGAGTTGGATTATATTCATCATTTTCAAGCCAGAACTAACAGAATACCACTACCAGTAGTCAAGTTTACTTGCCTTTTGCCTACATCATTTTTAAATATTAGCCTAGCATTCACTATCTTGCAATCTGCCCCATTGATTACAGAGAATTTAGCCAAATTATCACAAATGTGTCTACTATAACTGCCACAATTTCTTTCAGTATCCCAGATGGATCACATCAGGACCAGGGGACTTGTCGAGCTTTTAGCTTATTAGTTTGCTCACTATACTTCTTTAATGTAGGTCCTCACCTCCCATCACGTTCATAGCATTGCCATGAACACCAAAACATAGTACCGTAAATTCCGGACTATAAGCCGCAACCTTTTTCCCACGCTTTGAACACTGCGGCCTATACTACGGTGCAGCTAATGCATGTTTTTTTTTCATGCCGCCAAAAACATTTTCCCTCATAACAGTAGACCAATAAAATTGATGAGTAGTTCACAGAGGTCCAATGAAATTGTACGGTAAATCAAGCGCACTTTCACAATTAAATTATTGTAAATCAGTCATTTGTACTCACCCTCATCGACATGGAAAACACTCGAAGAAAAGCATATGATGCAGCTTTTAAGTTAAAGGCGATCAATCTGGCGGTTGAAGAAGGAAATCGAGCTGCTGCACATAATCTTGGCATAAATGAATCGATGTTGAGATGGTGGAGACGCCAGCGTGAAGAACTGAGTCAATGCAAAAAGACAACAAAAGCTTTCAGAGGTAATCATAGCAGATGGCCCGAACTTGAAAACTTTCTTGAAGACTGGGTTAACACACAGAGAGCAGGTGGCCGCAGTGTTTCCACCGTGCAGATCAGACTGAAGGCGAAAGCAATCGCCACCAAAGTGAAAATCGAAGATTTTAGAGGTGGGCCATCATGGTGTTTTAGATTTATGAGACGAAAAGGCCTGTCCGTCAGGGTACGCACGACTCTGTGTCAGCAGCTCCCTCCCGACCACGAGGAAAAACTTGCTAACTTCCGCACATTCACTCAAACAAAGATAGCGGAGAATTCCATCGGGCCAGATGATATCATAAATATGGATGAAGTACCTTTGACGTTTGACCTGCCTCTCACTCGGACTGTTAATAAAAAAGGTGACTCGTCCATCACACTGAAAACAAGTGGCCATGAGAGAACGCATTTCACTTGTGTTCTGAGCTGCACAGCATCCGAACTAAAGCTTCCACCGATGGTGATTTTTTAAGTGGCTGACAATGAAAGTTCAGTGAAAGCTGCCATCAAGAGTACAAACTCAATTCCAGCTGTGATTCCTGGGGGCACCACGAAGTATTTGCAGCCACTGGACATCAGCATGAACCGGGCATTTAAAGTGGCGCTGCGCGTTGAGTGGGAGGCTTGGATGACGAGCGGTGAGAAATCCTTTACCAAAACAGGACGCATGCGAAGAGCATCTTTAACTCAAATCTGCCAGTGGATCCTAAATGCGTGGAGCCGTGTCACAACATCCACCATCACCAGCAGGTTTCGAAAGGCTGGACTGCTGCGTGATGAAGAGGACCGCGTGTGCTCAAGTGAGAGCGACAACGAAGAGACTGAAGTGAGTGACGAGATCCTAAGGTTTTATTCAATTCGGACACTGAAGAAGAGGACTTTGATGGTTTTAGTGCGCAGGAGGAAGATGAAGAAGGCAATCAATAACTTTTCCTGGTTGGCTGCAGTATATATATTTTTTTTACCAGTCGTTAGGAGATACTGGAATGTTGTTCGTGCACTGTTCAGTAAAAAAGTATACGCAACGTAATTTGTGTGTTACCGATATGCATGTACATTTAAAAGTAGCTGTGTCACAGGCACTGTTCGAAAAAAAGCATTTGCAATATATATTTGTTTATGTTACCATACGGATTTAATTAAAAGTTAAAAAATCCTCACATGTAATATCTTTCTGTGTAAATATCTCATATTACAACGTGGGACACCTGCGGCTTAAAATCCAGTGCGGCTTGTACAAGTACAAAATTGATTTTCTTTCTAAAATTAGAGCTTGCGGCTTTTAATCAGGTGCGCTCTGTAGTCCGGAATCTACGGTAGATATTCAAGGCTTCAGTCACTTCCACTTTACCCAATATTAATTCCCCTTCTATCCTCCAAGGGACTTGCATTCACTTTAGCTACCCTTTTCTGCTTTATCATAAAAATATTTCACTGTTTTTAATACTGTGCTAGTTTACTATAATAAACTATCAAAATTTTCTTTTGTTGCGTTACAGTTTTTCTAATCTTTCAATTTCCCACTACTTTGTAATTATTGACTGAGTTTGTATGCCTGAACTTTTAGTTTGATGCCTTCTTTTATTTCCTTAGTTAACCTAAGCCGGTATTTCACTTCACTTACTGTCCTTGCTTTTAACTGAAATTTGTTTAACTGAAAAATCTCTTTGAAAGTCTTTCACTATTCCTCAAATGTCCCACCATATAGTCTGTGTTCATAGTCTATGCGAGTCAGCTCCTCCTTTATTCCTCCCTTGTAGATGCACTAATATACTGTTCAAGGAAGCTTCCTGCATTTGTATAGTTTCAAAATTTCAATTACCATTTGCTGCTAATTTCCACCCTCATTTTTACATAATCCATATCCAATTCTTCCTTTTATTTTTGTGATATATATCAAGTGAAATATTTATGAAATCTCAGATGACAATTTTAACTTCCAATCCCACAGCAATCTCAACTATCAAACCTTCAACCTGAAACAAACCTTCAATCTGAAACACCAATTCTGCTTCTCCTTCCACAGATGCAGCCCAATTTACTGGGTATATCCAGCAATTTTGTCATTATTTTAGAATTTCTAGCATCTGCAGCTTTTTTATTTTTCATCTGAATCCACAATCCAATTAGATTTGGTATACTTAGAGAGAGAATATGTATTTAGATTTACTTCAAAATTGGGTAGACCACAATAGGATTTAGTAAAAAGTAGCTTGAGATGGCTATCTAAAGATCAAATCATGTCAGACAGCAAGAGACATTCCAGAGGGAAATAGTAAGGGCCCTAGATAAGTAATTCCTAAAACTGGGGAACTTTACACCCACAACTGTGAAGGTATACAAAGGGTAGGATAAAACAGGACAGAAGCAATTCACAAATACAAAAAGAATGTGGAAAGTCTATTCTAGTTTAAAATGTACCATGACAAAGAAATTGCATAGAAAAGTGCATTAATACAATAGGATGTTTAATAAATACAAGGAAGAAAGCAAGAATGAAACATTTTAAGAGCTCAAAATAATAGTAAGTGGGGGATAGAAGATATGTATGGGTTTAAATGAATACTCTGGAAGATACTGGTATTTTAGAGAAAGAATGGGTAACATTTAAAAAACAAACTATCAAATTATGGCATATTAAGCATTTATTTTTGTGTGCCATACTCTGCCAGACCTTCAGCGACCACTCCCCCCCCCCCCCCCCAAGTGGTTGCCTTGGAGGAAAGATTCTGAGAGTGCTCCCCCATATCCTTTTCAGAGCACAGTTGCTTTCATTTTTTTTTTACGAGGCCAAGTTACAAGCTCGATATTCAACCCAGCACGGATGAAAAGCGTGTCTGGAAGCAGCCTGACTGGGTTCGAATCCAGGAACCTTCACTCTGGAGTCCAGCACTAATGTCACTGTGCCACCAGCCAGCCTATTAAGCGTCTGTAGCAATTTATCTAATTTTATAGCTATGTCTAAATAAAATATATGCAAGATCCATAAAAATAAACTTTAAGGCTCTGATAACAATTTTCCAAATTCAATTCAGCAAGTATATTGTCAAAGAACTGGAAGATTGCTAATACTTAAAAGAATGTAAAGGTATAAAATAAGGATACACTAAATTACTGTTCATTCAGTCTAATGTTGCAATAGGACAGTTATTATGGAAAAAAAAAGCTGAGGGACAATATAAAATCAACATTCAGAGAGGCTTAAGTTGAAGGTCAATTATTAAGGGATTTGTTAACCCAAGGTTAACAACTAATTTATTTTGAGGAAGTAACAATCTGTGCACATCTGATGAAAGCAAAATGGATTTTAATAATGTTATTGACAAGAGCCAACAAGATCCAGGGAGAAATTGATTAAAAACAGAAAGCAATTAAAAAAAAACTCAACAAGTTAAGCAAAACTGGAAAGACAACTAGTCAGCATTTCAGTCTGATTTCAGGAAATTGAGAAACTGGATTCAAAATTAGCTTGTGGGAGAGATGCACACAAGGCAATAATAAAAAACAGTTTTCACATTGGCAACTGGTTGGAATTGGTGGCCTCCCCACCACCTCCAGCTCTGATCTCAGCCCTGAGGAACTCCAGGCCAAGACCCTTACTGCAGTTGGGTGCTACATCTCATTTTCTTCCATCACTATTTACCACTAACCCCTCTTCCCTTCACCTCCCCCCCCCTTCATTCCTCTGAACTGCCAGTCTCCTCCTACACCACTTTCCCTGAGTACCCCAACCCTCCCCTCTAGCCTCTACCATCCCCTGACTGCAGCTTTAATCCCTGCTGCATCTTCATGATTTTCTTCTATTTTCCCCTCAGAGGCAGAAAGCTTTCTCCTAAGGAAGAGCCTTTCTATTTGTTCTCCTGCGCCAACACCTTAATGAATTCCGCATCCACCTTCACCTTGCTGGCTCCTCTTCTGTTGCCTCTATCTCAGAGGCCACTTCTTTGGAAAGGATACCCCAGCCCCACTGATGTCCCTTTCTCCTATCTTCAACCCTCTTCTTCTTGGACACACCACTCCACTCTTCTGCCAACTTTGGATCTTTTTATCTCTAACTGCTGTTGAGAGATTAAACATCTCAACTTCAGCGCTCCTCAGTTTTATTTGGATCTCACTTCCTCTGAATGAACTGCCCTCTACTCACTCTGCACCAATCACAACCTCACCATCAAATCTGATAACGAGGGGTATTGTTCTGATATGGCAAAATGACATCTACATTGCTGAGGCAAGACAGCAACCCTCAACATACCACTTCTTACCACTGAGAAGCACCAGGCTGTTGTCCCCTGTGCCAACACCAAACTCACCACTTCTGGAGATCTCCCATCCACTGCCACCATCCTCATAGTTCCAATATCTCACACTGCTCATGTCTACTCCTAATCCCTCCTGGCACTTATCCTTACAAGTGTGACAAGTGCTACATCTCTCCTTACAACTCCCCCTTGAACACCGTTCAGGGCTTCAAAGTAACCTTCCAGGTAAGGCAACCCTTCACCTGCGAGTCTGTCAAGTCAAGTAGTCTATCATCATTTAACTATATACATATATAAAGTGTACATAACTATATAAAGTCTATAAAAGCAAGACAATATTTCTCCTAACCTTGGTGTAAAGCACAGTAGTACATATAACAAACAATAACTTACGAAGGATAAAATCCACAGATGAATCAGACATAAATAACAAATTTATATTAAATTCTGTAAAGTATGGAACAGATTAACCAGTGACACTTCAAATATGATGCAGCAGGGAGTTCAGAAATCTTATAGCCTGGAGTAAGAAACTGTTTCTCATCCTGACTGTTCTTGTTCTTATGCATCATTGTCTCCTGCCTGATTGTAGAAAGTCAAAGAGGATGTTGGATGGTTAGGTGGGATCCTTAATATTGAGGGCCTTGCATAAGCAGCACTCCTGATAAATGTCCCTGATGGATGGTAGGAAGACTCCTATGATCCTCTCAGTCCTCACAGTCCTTTGGGACTTCTGGTCCAATGTTCAACTGCTCCCATACCAGAAGGAAATGCAACGTGTCAGGATGTTCTCAATGGTGCTCCTGAAAAACGCAGTTAATATGGGGGGGGGGGGGGGGGGGGGGGGGGAGTGCTGTGCCTTCTTGTTCAGTAGGCGATTTTAATAGATACCACCTTCCTGTCACAGTCAGTCATAGATGTCACCGTCAGAGTAATCTATTGCATCCAGTGTAGCCCCTGCTACAATTATGAAACCAAACAGAGATTGGAGGACTGCTTTGTCCAGCACCTTTGCTCGTCTGTCACAAAGATTCAAGATCCTGCATTAGCCACGTACTTCAATTCAACTTCCCATTCTGCCATGTCTGTCCATAGCCTCCTCTACTGCCACGATGAGGCCATACTCAGTTCGAAGGAGCAACCCCTTGTATTCCATCTCGGTTGCCTCCAATCTGATGGCATGAGCACAGATTTGTCTAATTTCTGATTACTTCTTATCCTCCCTCCCCTCCCACTCACTTTCTCCACTCCCCATTCTGGTTCCCCTCTGACCCCTTCTCTTCTATTCATTTGCCTATCTCCTCCATCTAGTGCCTTTCCACCTTTCTTCCATGGACCACTGTTGTCTATTTGATTCCTCCTTCAGCCGTTTACCTCTTCCACCTATCACCTCCCATCTTCATACTCTTCCCCACCCATCATCCCCCACATCACCTGGTCTCAGCTATCACCTTCCATCTTGTACTCAATCCCCTTCCCCCACCTTATTCTAGTTTCTGCCTCTTCCTTTCCAATCCTGATGAAGTGTCTTGACCTGAAACATCAAACGTTTATTTTTCTTCATAGATGCTGCCTGACTTGTCAAGTTCCTCCAGCATTTTGTGTGCTGCTCAAAATCTCCAGCGTCTGTAGGATCTGTGTTTATGGTTTTAATATGCCTAGCTCTCTGGTTTTTCATGGAACTTATCAATATTTAGATCCAAATGCTTATGTTAAAGCTTGTAGATAATATGCTCCAATCCATTACTGCTAAGAATGTCATGCATATTTTACTGATGATTTCAACACAAAACCAGCTCTACTACTATTCCAGTAATCTATGATGTCATCATATTACAGAATGAAACAGCAAGAATGTTATGCACCAGCACAGTTATGGGGTACATATTGCTCTTAATATTTTGTATCTTCTTTGCAAGTATCCTACATTGTCTTATTAATCATCTCATTGTCCTATCCTGCAAACTTCAGGATCTATGGAGACAGCAGCAACATGATTAATACAAGGAGGAAGGTTGCAAACCACAGATGATATACCACACTAACTGCAAGTGTGTGATTAAGCATTGCTCCAACACCATCTACAAAATTTGCTAATGACACCACTCTTGCTGGCAGAATCACAGTGATACAGGAGTGAGATATATCAACTGCTTAGTGGTATCATAATATTGAGCTCAACATTAGCAAAACCAAGGAACTGATAGTGGACATTACAAAGAGGAAGTCAGGTGAACTAACACTGTTTTTCAGAGAGTGAACATTTTTACGTTTTTGGATGACAATACTTCAGATGATCTGCCCTCGGCTCAGAACATATATGCAACCATTAAAATGGTGTGCAAGAATCTAAGGAGACTTGGCATGTTACTGAAGACCAACAAACATCTACCAATGTAGAATAGAAAGCTTTCCAACTGACTGCATCATGACCTGGCATGAAAACTGCAATGTATAGGTATGCAAGAGGTTACAGGGAGGGGCAGACTCAATCAGCCAGTTTCATCGGCTGAGTGAGGGTATATGCAAACACTCAATGTCTCAGGAAGACTACATCCATCATTAAGGATGCCTACCATATGGGCCACACTCTTTGCATTCCTGCCTAGATAGCAGCAGATACAGGAACCTGAAAACTCACACCTCACCTTTCAATACACCTTTCCCACTGCCATCAGGTCTTTGAGCCAAGCTGAAAAAGCCTATTTCTACATCAGATTAAATGCTTCTATTGCACTAATGTCCCGTCTATCTTGTCGTGGAAGTTCTCTATAATTAATGCTAATTAACTTACGCAATTTAAGTTTGCCATGTTTGTAATAAATTATGCTAATATAGCAATAAAATTCAATTTTTTGACATTTATTCCATGGGTTTGTATGGCCATGACAATAAACTTGAACTTAAATAATTAGGTGGACATCAAAAGCAGAAAATGGAACTTAATTAAAAAAGACAAGCATTTAGGAAATATAGAAATGCGTAATAGATGGCAAGAAGCAAAATTGTAGAGACTTGGGTGCCAAATTCACAGATCCCAGAAGGTAACAGGACGTGAAGATGTAGGATATTTGACAAGACAAAAACGTAGAAAACAAGACCAGCAAGTCATGTTATGTTATGACAGTAGAAATTTAACAAGATGTTAAATTAGGAGAAGATACTGGATAGATTAGGTTTGTTTTCCTTAGATTGGAAGTTAAGAGAGATCCAGACTGAAGAGTACAAATAGATTATAAGAAACTTTTCCTTATGGAAGAAGCATCTAAAACCACAGGACACATTTAAAAGCTGTGGGATAGAAGATTCAAAAGTGGTCAAGGAGAGAATATCCCCTTCCTCCCAAGATATTTGACATACTGTTGCCAACCCTTGTCAGATGGAACGGTGGTTTGAGGAGACTTAGTATGTCAGTAAAGATTCTCACAAATTTCTACAAACATATCATGGTTGCATCACTGTCTGGTATGGTGGGCCCACTGCACAGGATCTGCCACCTGATCAAGGTCGTGGGAAGCCATGGGAGTACATGGTGGATGGTTGTACGAGTTGACGCTCCCAGAAGGCAGAAATGGCAAACCACATCTGTAGAAAAATTTGCCAAGAACAATCATGGTCAAGACCATGATCACCTATGTCATATGACATGACACAATGATGATGATGATGATGATAGTAATTTATAGTTTTTTATCATCATGTATTGTAATGTATTGCAGCTGCAAAACAAATTTCACAATTGCCAGTAATAATAAACCTAATTCTGAAATTCTAACAAAAATCATTAACTGTACAAGTATTTGAATTTTCAAGAGACAAAAGGCTACAAGCCAAGTACAAAATGAGATTAGTATAGACTAGTACCTGATTGCATAGATAAATAGGTCAAAAAGCCTTTTGTGATGTTCAAAACCAATTATAAGCATACTGTATATAAAATTAGTGAAATTAGTGAGAAAAATAGTTTCAAGGTGATTACAGAGCAATGCAAATACTAAGAGTGTTTGACTTCAGTTTTACATGAAATAAAAACTGACTAGTGCTGCACCAATTAGGTAAGATACGTATAGCAAGGAAGCAATGAGGAAGAAGTGAGCAAATTCATAAGACAATAAAACATAGTAGTGGAATTGGACCATTCAACTCATCAAGTCTGCTCTGCCATTCCATTGTGGCTGATTTATTAGCCCGCTCAACCCCATTCCCCTGCTTTCTCCTCTAAACCTTTAACCCACCTTACTAATTAAGAACCAATCAACCTCCACTTTAAATATACCCAAATACTTGGTCTCCACAACCATATGTGGCAATGAAATCCACAGATTCACCACCCTCTGGCTCAATAAACTCCTCCCCATTCTCAGTTCTAAAGTGATGTCCTTTTATTCAGAGGCTGTGCCCTCTAGTCTCAGAGTACCTCACTATAGGAAACATTCTCTCCATGTCCACTCTATCTAGGCCTCTCAACATTCGATAGGTTTAAAGGAAAGTGGAATGAACTCCAAACTTTAATGGACTCCATCCTAAAATGCTAAGCAAATAACTTGGGCATGCCTCCCCCAAACCATGCCCTCATGATCAGTCACAGACTGGATTCCAATTCCACCCCAAATGTATGGTTCAAACCTACCATAAACCCTGCACCAACATCATTTCTGCCTTCTAAGGCATGATAGAACATTCTAGTAAACCATAAATGCTTGCCCTGTAAACCAGTCTCAGAACAGACAATCAGTTTCATTGGTGTCTCTCTGCGGTAGAGTAGACTGGAATTTTTGGGCCTACATTGTGCTATATCACACCATTTATTCTGGATTAACAACATAAATTTGACCTAATGAAGTATAATTTACATTTTGAATACATTTGTTATTGCAGTCACTACTGAGTAATACAAGCTGCAACCCAACACCCATTACAAGTGATTAACCAGGTGCGAGCCAGAGTAAACACCTATTTCTGTCCAAAATACACAGAATGCAAAAATGGCAAAATGCCATATAGTACCGAGCTTGCTATTCTCAAACAGGACAGTGTTACAGGAACTGCAGTGAACCCCATATCTATCTAAAAGAAACAAAAAAAATACTGAAAAGGTTCTAGCTTCTGACATTACACTTTTCTTGCAGTACTTGGAGGATATTTAGGTTTGATCTGTTAAGTATCAAATATCAGGCAAAGGCTATTCACAAGAAAATTATCCTGGAGTGCAACACTGACCAGAAATTGAACCTAACTGGTCACAAAGCTATTATGGCTACAAAGGTGGGCCAGAGATCAGATATTCAGTGATGAGTTTATATTGAATCATTCAAGTCTTACTACCATCTACAAGACAAAGTGGCCCAGTACACTGCTGACAAGGCTATGTTCAGAGTTGACATATTAACTCCACTGTATTCACACATCACAATTGGGCCACTTATCGCTAAGTCTTCACCACTGTTGAATCAAAGTTCATTGAATTCCCTGTAATGGAGCTTTGCAGGACAATTCTCAATACTGAGCAGTAAGCCTACTACAGTCTTTTCAGACACAGAGATAGGCAACAAATGCACCAAATCGCCAACCCTCTGAACGTGTTCACAAGAACGCAATACGAATAGACTGTATTATGCCTCCACACAATTTGCACTTACTCATACCGATGCTTTGAGAATACACACGCAAATTGGGCGCGGAGTCAAAGAAGCTTATAGTAAAGGCAACAAAAACAACTATGATCGGATTCATTTAATCAGATATACAATACGTCCGAAAAGAGTGATAGAAGCCATGTACCATTGATTTTTCACCAACATAGCAAATGTGAGTTCAGAAGAAATGAATTACTGTAAACTTCGCAGGCATTACGAGGAGAGCATGGTGTAGGAACAAGTGAGCAAGAATCATGATGTGAAACAACTTGGTGGAAAAACATACGGCGCTGGGCGCAAGTTGAGGGCGGTCTCCGCTTACCTGTGACAGGAGTCTCGGGTTGGCGCAGCCGAAGAGGGACGAGCTGGAGCTGAAGCTGATGGCCCCCCGACGGCTCAGGACGTGCTTGGGTACCGGCCTGTCGAGAGGCAGCACCGGTAACTGGTACTGGTAACATACTGCCATTGAACCGGGAACTGAACGGACCCTCGGAAAACACGGCGCTGGGGAAACAATGCAAAAACAACAGCGATAGCAAAACGGCAAGCAAAGGGCTGAAGTGGGCACTTAACATCGAAGGGTGAGAGGGGCCGAGGAAACCGGGCCGTCCAGTGGCGGTCAGCTCGTACATACACAGCCACCACAAAGCAGCTTACCTTCGCGCTGCTACAGCTTCAGGTATCCCGTTTTTCGAATGAACTCGAGCCGTCGTCAATCGCAGTCGCCGACACCTGGACGCAGCCGCTTCCTCCTAGTCCCATCTTGGGTGCGCTGCCTCCTGATGGGATTTTTTTTTTCCCCTGCTGCTTCCTCGGATGCCGGCGGCGCCTTATCTGAGAAAGCCCATGGGCGACAGGGCCAGGCACGGCCTACACGTGAAGGCCTTCCCCTTTCTTCTTTTTCTCTTTTCCTCTTTAGAGCAGCGCTTCCTCATTTCTCGCCGCCTCTTTCAAAACACTTCATCTCCGGCCTGAGGGGGGACGGCGCCGAGTTACCCTTGCACACGACTGGCCGCGGTGGCCGTTGCTCGGTAACGGCACGAGTTCGGTCCCGGTCCCGGTGCTCTCGGGCTGCGATCCGCCGACCACCTCAGTGCGATGTCATGCAGCAAGAGCCCGTGAACATCCACTGCTCCTACACAATGGAAAGCAAAACAATTGTATTGCTACTTTAACTGTGTCCTGCCCCCAAGAAAACAACAAATATTCTTTTGCCTAAGTGATTTTATTTGCTTTCAGAAACCAACCACCTGCCATGTGTGGTTGTTAAAAGCCAGAAATGAAATAAACCAATTACAGATAGGAAATGTTTTCATCACTTTTTCTTATTGGCACATTTATGGTTTTTTAAATGTTATCTGATAGCCGATTGGATAAACTAGAGAGCAGTGCCCTCCCTGAGATTTTCACGTTACCAGAGAACCTGTACTACTAGAAAGCATATAGAGTGCAGATAGGGTATTCCTGCAATCTGGGTTTGCCCTTTGGTTGATGAACACTAATGTAGGTAACCACCTCCTTGTGACTCATATCTTACAATGTGTGCGTGTTATCAACTCTGCTGTTGCAATGATTTGTAGCAACTTATTGCAGTAAAACATTATTCGTCATGAATTATTCAACGAATAGAAAACGCTGTATTACTCATAGTATTCGAAGTGTACAACTACATTACATAACTGATTATTGACATTTTTATTGGACAGAACGTTGTACTTATTTCTGAGTTGTTTTAATTATCCTGCATCAACATATGCAATTGAACCTTGATTATCACCTAACAAAGTCACAGTTAGATATAAGAAGCTTCTAATCTGCCCTGAATTTACATTTTAACTTCCCATAAACTTTGACATTCAAGATACTGAACTCTGTGTGAATCAGTGATCCAGCACTGAGGTTAAAAAAGGGTAATGATACAGTATGGGACTTCCTTATACTTTTAAGAGTTTATTTATTTATTTATTGAGATGCAGTGCAGAAAAGGCTCTTCCAGCCCTTCTGCCCAGCAAACATTGCTTAATCACAGGACAATTTACAAATTAACCTATCGACCAGTACGTCTTTGGACAGTGGGAAAAAAACCAGAGTACCTGGAGGAAACCCATGCAATCACGGGGAGAACGTGCAAACTTACAGACAGCTTCGAGAAACATCAGCTTCTATTTATCACTTAGAACAAAAAGGTTTGAGAAAACCGCAGGTCACATAAATCACAGCGGTACCTTAGAGGTGCAGGCCTGCAGTTTGGCAGTGCTTGCTAGAAATGATTGTCCTGTAAGGATGGTGGATGGCATGGGTACCATCTCCTCATTGATGTGTCATGACATACATGATGAGCTATTCAATGCAAGGCCAATGGCAAGTTGAAGCACATTTTTGCAGACATACTCTCAGAAATCCTGCAGATTCCGGATGCTCTTTCATAAATTTTTCTGTACAGTAAGTAATGCAGGTAAGCACAGTGGCTGTAGACAATTAACTAATTCCAAACATTCGTGTGAAGAGACCCACTAGAGGTGCTCTACGTTGCCTGGGCAGAAATTGACAACTGCATTGGTGCTGCTTCATGCACCCATTCTGAGTTCGTCAATTTCACCAATTCAGCATTAGCGCAGAAAGGGTTGTGCAGCATTACCAGAGAATGCAGAAAGATTTGGCGAACATTTCCTGTGAACTCAGAAAGAGATCAATTAATCACAGCAGTATACCAAAGTAATACAAAGGAAAACAATAAGTAGAAGATGCAGAATAAAGTGTTAGTTACATAGAAAGTGCAGTGCAGGCAGACAATAAAGGGGAGGGTCGTAATGAAGTGGATTATGAGGTCAGGAGTCCACCTTATTGAACTAATAGACTGTTCAATAGTCATAACAGCAGGACAGAAGCCGTCCTAGAGCTTGGTGATACATCCCTTCAGGCTTTTGAATCTTCTGCCTGATGGGAGAGACAGTGAAAAACAATGCCTGGGGTGGGTGGAGTATTTGATTGTGTTGGCTGCTTTATTGAGGCAGCAAAAAAATACACAGTCCAGAGAGGGGAGATTGGGTTATCTGATGTGCTAAGCTATGTCCATATCTCTTTTTAGTTTCTTGCAGTCTGAGGCACAGTAGCTGCCATACCAAGTTGTAGTGCATCTGGATTAGATGCTTTTCATGGTGTAGCTGTAAAAATTGGTGAGAATCAAAGGGGATATGCCAAATTTCTTCAGCTTCCTAGGGAAGCAAAGGTCCTGGTGCACTTTCTCGGCCAAGGTGTCTGCAAGATTGAACCTGAACCGCTGTTGGTGATGTTATGATACCGGTTAGCTAATAGGATGTGTAAAACAAAATGAAAATAATATTATAATCCATGAAGTAACAGAAAACCTTGGATTTCACTGTGCTTTATTCCTTTCTGCTGTCTTGACCTTCTCAGTGTTATTCAAGGTCCAGACATTAGAAAGCTCTCCTGCACTATTCATGTGCAGTCTTTTATGGAAAAAAGAGAGATTGAACTGTCATAAAAATGGAAGTAAAGAGTTCACAGTGTATGCAGCATCTCCACAAACACCATAAAACCCTTCAGTATAGAAGCTGGCATTTGTAATCGTTTATGCGTAGCACTATTTGTATGTATTTACATATGTATGTTTCCTATAATTATATTCAGATGGATGGATAAAGTACAGCAAGCAAGAATGCAACATTGTTATGTTCTTTTTATTGACATTCAGCAATGAAGAAAGAGATTTGGGACCCCCAATCCACAAATTCCCTGAAATGCCTCAGGGATTCACTAGCTTGGAAATTCAGTTAAATCCTAATGCCAGCTGTTATATTAGGGTTAACAAGGTGAGAAAGTGCTGTCTTGCACCTCCAGGAATTTAGGTTCAATCCTGACCTCAGGTGCGGTCCAAATAAACTTTGCATTCCCTTCCCAAGATCATGTGGTTTTTCTCCAGGTAGTCCAGTTTTCTCTCACATCTCATGTGAAATACACACATGCCAAATACACACATACACAACCACACTTTTTTTTCATTTTCTGCTCTCTTTTTACACTACTTATTTAAGTTCATTTACATGTGTGTATGTGTACAGTATATATGCGCTGAATATAGATTGGACAATCCCAAGTCCAAGTGGGAAACACCAAAACGCCCAAGAAGGTAGGAGCAGGTAGTGGAGAATGACAGAGCTAGGACCCTATGAGTCTTCCAAATACAGACAGCTAAGCAGGTACTGGCCAACCAACCAGACATTGTAATACTAAACAAAGCAATAGTAATAGATGTAGCAATCCCAAATGACAGTAACATGAGGAAGAAAGAATATGAGAATATGAATATGAATATGAGAAGCTGGAGAAATACCAGGGCTTGAAAGAGCAGATAGAAAGGATGTGGAAGGTTAAAGCCAGAGTAATCCCAGTGATGATAGGAGCACTTGGAGCTGTGTCACCTGGACTGGGAGAATAGCTCCAAAAAATCTTGGGAACAACATCTAAGATCTGCGTCCAGAAGTGTGAACTACTAGGAACATCAGGGGTACTGCGCCGACCCCTCAAGTCCCCAGGCCTCTGGTAGAGGACCCGAGATTGATGGAAAAATATACATACACACCATCTTATAAGGGGTGGAAAAAAAGAAAAAAATATCTTTCTATATATATATATAGTGTGTGTGTGTGAGAGAGAGAGAGACCATGCGCTGCTATGCTTCTGGAGCCAACAACATAGGGTGCCCGCAACTTATTAACCCGTACATCTTTGGAATGTGGGAGGGAACCTACGTCAAGAACATACAAATTCCTTACAGAGAAAATAGGGAAAGGGAGAATGGCATTGCTCCCTTTAGAACCAGCATAGACCTAAGAAAATAAATACCATCCTTCGTAACATTTAAGGTTAAAACGTTAAATTCAATCGAAATTGATTATAAAATAAGATAAATTATGCAGTGTGGATTCCAAACAGTTCAATTCCCCCATGTCTTGGATAGAACGACAAGTGGTTCTTAAAGTGTCCACACAAGGAGGAGATGGTATAAACAGGAGAAAATCTGCTGATTTTGGAAATCCAAGCAACACACACAAGATGCTGGAGGAACTCTGCAGGCCAGCCAGCACCTATGGAAAAAATACAGCTGATGATTCAGGCTGAGACCCTTCGGCAGGAGATGGTACAGTGTAGTTTTGTGTGAACCAAGAGGGTCAACCTACCTTAGAGTACCAACGTTAGATCAGTACTCTCCTGGATGACTTGTCACTTGACCTGTTTTGTGCTGTTATGCTCGGTCAGATGTGCTTTTATCTCCTATTTCCAGAACTTTTATAAATCACAACATAAAAATCTTTGAAGGAAATGGAACAGTCTTTGTATTCCCTCTATGACCTTTCTCTTGGCTTGCTCACAGAAGTGCAGGAGCATATCCTAGTGCCTTGTCTTCAGTCTGGTGATCACAAAACCTACCTCTCAAGTGAACCATAATCAGACTAGAATACACTTTTTCCCAATTTAAGATTCAAGTTTATTTATAATGCATACATTGAAACATACAGTAAAATGCATTATTTGTGTTAACAATCAACACACTCGAGAGGGCACCTGCAAGTGTCGCTATACATTTATGCCCACAATGCTTGGCAGAACAACACAGAACACACGAGTAACCAAACAACAACAGCAAAACAAGCCCCATTCATCCCTTCCACATACACAGTCCCCTAATCCCAAAACAGACCATCTTCTTCAGTCTCCATCCTCCAGGAAACTGGGACTTTGACTTGGATTCAGACTGAGACATGCTTATAATGGATCTTTGGCTGTTTATTGAAATATAGTTTTACTACTAAATAAGTAATTTTGTCTTGATGTAAATGTAATAGAATATAATGAATCAAGCTCCACTATATATTTCTATTGATTTTTGAATAGTTTAATTAATGTGATATTGCCTAATTATTCTGTCATAATTGCCTTTAAGGTCTCTAATTAAATCAAGATTAAAAGGGAAATAATTCTCAGGATTTGTTGCTTAACAGGTTAGTGGCAACCAGACTCAAATGCAATCTTGAATTCAATATAATTTGAAATTATGTTTGACATAATCTTGTATAAACTATATGTAGAAATGAATGATAAGATTGATGAGACCTTGTATTACCAGATAATTTTAAAACAAAGTTATGTGGGATCATGATTTCCTTCCAAAAACCAGATTAAATACCTTGGTAAAAAATTTTAAAGATGAAAAACATAAAAGTAAGGATGGAAGACTGCAACAAACCTCCACACTCATTCAAGATAAAACAATAATGCAGTTTTGATGTAGACCAAGATTAACATCTTCATTTTAAAAAGAGCACCCTTCATAGTTGTATCTTCAGGAAGAAACGTTACTTTTATGAGGATCAGCAAAAGTTCTGTGATTTGGTCAGGTTCTGATTTTTAAACTCCTTGGTCCTATCTGTTTACAGCAGTCCTTCTAATATAATAAAGGTTAGGACACTGTACTAGTTTTAAAAGGTTGAAGTGTTCTGTTGCCATGGTTGCCACAGACTTTTGTTATGCAACACAGATTACAATGTCAGTTTGAAATGGTGAAGTGTTCCATTGCCATGGTAACAGGCAAGGTCCATATTAGAATGTTAAAAAAGGATTCTGCAAATTAAATGGAAACTACTAAGGCTTTTGGCAACATTCTAAAGAATTCCCATGATTTAGGACTTAACAAACCCAGAAACAAGTCACAAGTGAATTATTCAATCTGAAAACCAGACATATAGATCCCACTTTGAACTGAAAAGTTCAGGGTGGCCTTATATGCAACTCATTTCCTCCCTCTGATTGCCCTCTTAACAGTTCCTCTAAAAACAAAGGATGCATCTGCAGTAGTACAGTGTGTACCTACCATCAGTTGAGATTGGTTGCTGCTCTGTTCTGGTGTGCCTTTCCTGTTTTATTTAATTAGTCCCAATTTCAGTCTTCCAGCACAAAATCAGGACTGCACGTTAGCAATTGGGACTTGAAATCCACAGTTGGAACTTTGTGTGGAGAACACTTAGCAAAGTTGGGATAGAATAAAAACTGATCAGATGGTTTATTTTTAATAACAAACTTCAGTGTGAAAGAATCTCCTCTGCCGTTCTGTTTGAGGGACGACTGAATGGACTGAATAGGTTATGGTAGTTGGTGGAGAGGGATCAATAGCATATAAACTGCAACAAGTCTCGATCAATTGAGTGAATTTCTTTCTCGAGTCAGTTATAGGAACTGATGATAATTTCTGTGTTTTCATCTGCCTTAAGAAATCTTGAAATTTAACAGTTGCACAGCAAAGAAGCTTCTTTGTAAATGGTTAGTCATTTATTTGTCTCATGTTCTCCACATAACACAGGTTTCAATTAGTTTCTGCATGTTTTTATTTCCCGCATCCTATTCCTAGTTGTGTTTTCTTTTAACGCAGACCATGAAGAGGTCTACTAAGTGTTCTCAGCATCCCTATATTTTAATTTAAACCTTATTTTAGGATTAACGTTAAAACACCCCTGTTAGCAAAAAAAAGTCAGAATAAGCCAAGATCTCTTTCTACTTAGGTGGAAAGTATAAACAGCTCAAATGTAATATGTGGCAGCTGCTTGTAATAACTGATCAATTTGGTCCCACTTTCCAAATTTTTGGACACCTGATTGTTGCCTCAGTGAATTCTGATGTAGTATCTCAGCAATCCAAGTAATATATTGGAGAACACATCTCTGCCTTGTCATTGCTCCCAAAATGAAGCCCATTTGAACTATAATATGTGGGCTGTAGAGTTTGCCTGCAGTTCTCATAGATTGGGTAGAGTTGTACCTGAACTGCAAATGAAGCTGAAACCTCAGAAATCTGATAGTGAATGATTGCTCGATCTATAGTGTTGAAATGAGGGATCAAATCTGGAGGATGGGAAAGGGGCTTATTTGCTGTTGAGTCTTGTTTTCTTCTGTTGTTGTTGCTTGTGTTAGGTGTTGTGCTGCTGTTGTATTGAACATTATGGGCATGCTATATTGGTACCAGAATGTGTGGCAACACTTACGGGTTGCTCCCAGCACAAGGTTGGTATGAATCCCCATATCCTAAGGAATTTCTACAGAGGCACAATTGAGAGCATCCTGACTGGCTGCATCACTGCCTGGTATGGGAACTGTACCTCCCTCAGTCGCAGAACTCTGCAGAGCGTGATGCCGACGGCCCAGCACATCTGTAGATGTGAATTCCCACTATTCAGGACATTTACAGAGACAGATGTGTAAAAATTGCCCGAAGGATCGTTGGGGACCCGAGTCACTCCAACCACAAACCATCTGCTATCCGGGAAACAGTACCGCAGCATAAAACCAGGATTAACAGGCTCTGGAACAGCTTCTTACACAGGCTATCAGGCTGATTAATTCATGCTGATACAGTTGTATTTTGATGCTTAATTGACTGTCCTGTTGTATTATAACTTACACATTGCACATTGCACATTTAGACAGAGAAGTAACGTAAAGATTTTTACTTCTCATGTATATGAAGGATGTAAGAAATAAAGTCAATTCAATCCTTGGGTGTATTGGTTGTGAGTGAAAACAGAACATTTCATTATAATCACCAATGTTCTTGTGATTAATCTGAGTCTGAAGCAAGCCACAACATCCATATTATGATTCCGTGGAATTAGTTGCCACAGGCAGCTGTGGAGGCCAAGTTGTTACATATACTTAAGGCAGAGGTTGATAGGTTCTTGATTGGTCAGGGCATGAATGAATCTGGGGAGAAGGCAGGAGATTGGGCTGAGAGGACAAGTGGATCAGCCATGATGAAATGGCAGAGCGGACTTGATGGGCCAAATGGCCTAATTCTGCTCCTATATCGTATGGTCTTATAGTCTTATTGAAAGGGATAAAATCCAGCCAAGACACTGTTAGGGAGCTGAACTCCATGCATTTTATTTATGTTGGGCACAAATTTCAGACTTTATCTGTCACATCCTCACCTGAGTCTTCTGAATATAACTTCATGCCACCTCATTGTATGAAAAGTCCCAACATGAATGACCAATCCTGCCCTCAATCCATTGCACTGGCTCATTTTGTACAGATCCTCTATGTAAATAGAACTCTAGAGCCTGTGGAGTGCTGGTATCTGATCTGCTTACTGCAAGAGTTAAATTGAGTAATTGGTTGTGACTTATTTGTTTCTTTAGTACTCAGTGGCTGGGACTATCAAATTATAGGGGCTTGTTGGATGCGGAAGAGCTACAAAGTGAACAGGAGATTAATATAATTTTACTCGCAATTACTTCAGCCTCATAGTCATGCTCCAGCAATCACCAGCACACCTTCCTTTAGGCCAGCGAACCAGTGACTATAGGGTTGCTACTGTCATTCTCCTGCTCCCAGCAATGAATTTGTATTACCTTTTGGAAAGGAGAGAAAAGTACATTTTTTTTGTGAGATGAGTGAAGAAGCTGTGCAGAATGGTACATGAGTGTGAGTTTCGTAGCTTTGGTAAGTGTATGAGATTATGTGAATTTAACTTAGGCATTATAATTGACGGAGATGAATGCTGGAATTTGGGTTACAGCTTGTCTAATGTGCAGGACTAGTGGTACAGTTGGCGGAGGGCGGCAATTAAAAATGTCTTCACCAACATTGTAACTATTAATAATCTTTACAACTTTCTAGGTCCCAGAGGGTAGATGTTGTCATCTCTTTCTCTTCCACTCAGGTGTTCAGAGCTAGAGGAAAATCTGAGTGCCTACTCTTTGTTTTGGCTCAGTAGACCATGACACACTTGCCAAATTTAAGTTGATTGCTATTTATCTTAGATAGAAAAAGGTGCCTGAGACAGCAATGAATTTTATCATTGTTGTCCCCTTTCATTGGGTGGTGGCCAATAAGCTATGGAATTTGATCTACAGGCTGGCAGATGTACTTTGTCTTCGAAATTTTTAATGGTCTATTTGTCATATACTTCAGTGAGAGATGACTTCGAGCTGGAATATGTACATAACACAAGTATATTCCATATATTGACTTGATGATTGATGTTGTAATGAACTTGGTTTTAAAGTGAAGATGGACAAAGTTTTGGATATATATAGTTTCTGATCTGGTTTGCTCCATTCCAACAAAAGCTTATTGGAAACGAGTCTCAGTATTGATTGGCTGATTGGCCTGGTATGGAAACACTACTGCCTTTGAACAGAAAGTTCTACAATAGGTGTTAGATTCAGCCCCGAACATCATGGGTAAAGGCCTCCCCAACCTCTGAGCGCATCTACATGAAACACTGTCATAGGAAAACAGCATCTATCATCAGAGATCATCACCACCCAGGCTATGCCCTTTTCTCACTGCTGCCATTAGGTAGAAGGTACAAGAGCCTCAGGACTCACACCACCAAGTTCAAGAACAGTTACTGCCCCACAGTCATCAGGTTCTGGAACAAAAGGGGATAGCTATACTCACTTGCCCATCCATTGAGGTGTTCCACAGCCAATGATCTCACTTTATTACCTATTGTCTTGTTATTTCATGTTCTGGTCATTTATTGCTATCTATTCATATTTGGAATTGTGCAGTTTGTTGTCTCCTGCACTCTAGTTGATCTTTCATTGATCCTTTTATAGTTTCTATTCTGCAGATTTTGCTGAGTATGACCACAGAAAATTGAATCTCAGAGTAGTATGCAGTGACATATATGTACTTCGATAATAAAATTTACTCTGAACTTTGAATTTTACAGTGAGGAAAGTGAGAAGGGAGCTGGTGTGACAGCCTTGCTTCTGTAATTGTGCAGTTTTGGACCTGTTAGTTCAGATAATTGCTTTCATATCATTGCATAGGAACACAACATATTTCTGAGGTCAGCAGAATTTGAGTGGTGGTCAGGTGGCCTTTGACCTGGGCCACCTGGTGACAGCAGGGCTACCTGATGACAGCAGTAGATATTAGAAGATCCTGTGTCCAACAATGTGAGTTAGAGTGTGAGGAGAGGACATCAGTTGAGTGAGTGTGAGAATAAAGAAACAAAGAAGAAGGGACAGTGAAGGGAGGGTGTGTGGAGCAGGAAGAAGAATATTAGGGGTTCAGAATGGGAAAGGGAGGGAGGCAGAAAGGAGGGAACTGAGTGAGAGAGGGGAGGTGTACTGGAGGCACTGAGGAGAGGATATGAAGGTGTATTTGAGAAATAGGGCATAGGAAATGCATAATATACATGTATGCATCGCAGAGCGAAAGCATACACTCTGACCTTCATGTCCATTATTTCTATGTCTGACGTTTGTGCAGTAGAACTTAATTTCCATTTGGTTGGTTTCCTTGACATTGTGTGAAGAAATCATTCTGTCAAGTCCCTGTGATAGCTTTAAAATGCAGTCATGGGTTCAATCAGTGGTAGCAGTTTTCACTGAGTTCTCATGAAATTCAACCTCTGATTAAATGCTATTGCAAAATCAGCATGCTAGTGCTGGCTGTTCAATATAATCATGAAGAAGAGGTGAGAACATGAAGGTTAAGCATCTCTGCATTATATTAACAGAGTGGCTTATTCATGCACTGGGTATCTTCCAGGACTGTACAGTTTCTCTCCCTTCGTGTTTCTGTGGTAATTCATTTAGAATGCAACCATAGCAAATTCTCTGCCATTTTTTTTTTGTGTTTTGTCTCTATACAAGCAAGTAAGCAATTTTCAATTTGTTCAAATGAATGAATAGAATTGGAAAATATAATCCCGTATGCCATTTTATAGAACATTGTTCATTTTTATATCAAAAATAATTTCAAAATTGTTCTCAACTTGTAAATTAAACTTATAGTGTTGTTAAAGACATCTTAAGTTACATATAATTACATATTAATAATACTAATGATACTACAGAATAATTTCACCGCAATCTTAAATGAAGCCCTCACCATCGCTTAGAAGAGTGGAGGCTCCTTCACATTTGTAAAGTCATTTGGTAAAGATATCCAGAATCCACTCCAGTGGACTTGATGATAATCTCTAAATGGTGTCTCATAGGCATTCCACAAATTCCTTCTCTTGGGCTCATTTCTATCAATGATCTGGATGATAATGTGGTTAACTGGATCAGCAAATTTGTGGATGACACCAAGATTGGGGGTATAGTGCATCATGAGGAAGGCTATTATAGCTTGCAGAGGGATCTGTATCAGCTAAATGGCAGATGGAATTTTATGCCAACAAGTGCGAGGTTTTGCACTGTGGTAGGTCCGACCAAGGTAGGCCTTACTTGGTGAACAGTAGGGCACTGTGGAGTGTGGTAGAACGAAAGGATGTAGAAATACAGGTACATAATTCATTGAAAGTGATGTCACATGTAGATAGGATCGTAAAGAAAGCTTTTGGCACATTGACCTTCATAAATCAATGTATTGAGTGCAGAAAATGGGATGTTATGTTGAAATTGTACAAGACATTGATGAGGCTTAATTTGGAGTACTGTGTGCAGTTTTGGTCACCTGCCTACAGGAAAGATGTAATCATGGTTGAAAGAATGCAGAGAAAATTTACAAAGATGTTGCTTGGTCAAACCCACTTCTCCCACACCAAATCTGATCATACATTTAGCTTTTTGATCTCAATATTGCCAAACTGCATGTGGCTCATGTAACATATTGCAACTCTTCTTGTGATTTATAGTTTTATTTTACATGTATTGCAATTAATTCCTGCCATGAAACAACAAGTTGCATGACATATGCCGGTGATATTAAACATGAGCAACATGCACAAAATGCTGGAGGAACTCAGCAGGCCAGGCAACAACAATAGCCGAGACTCTTCACCAGGAACATCAACTGTACTCTTTTGCACAGATGCTGCCTGGCCTGCTGAGCATTTTGCGTGTGTTGCTTGGATTTCCAGCATCTGCAGATTTTCTCTTGTTTGTGATATTAAACCTGATTCTGAACAGTCCACGGATTATTTCCTTTTCAGTTCTGCCTTTTAATTTAATCCCTAGCAGAACCTCTTTCCTTGTTCTTCCTAAGTTGTTGGTACACAGATGGATCATGACAGTTGAATCTTTCCTCTCCCACTCCAAGTTCCTCTGCAGATCAGATGTCCCAAACCTGGACACCTGGCAGACAATTCAGCATTCTCGACTTTAATCCTTGTGACTAGTCACCTGACTATACTATCCCCAATTACATCTATATTTCTCTTCTCTCTCCCCCCTGTGTTGTACTGCTCTATGTATTGCTTGACCTCAACAACTGGTAAGGTTGTTACACCTGATCGTAAGTGCACTCAGGTGGTTGTAAAAGGTTCTGATTGCAGAAGAATCTTCTCAATATCCAATGTTTACATCTAAAACCACAACAATGATATAACTTATCTGATCATTGACACATTGGTTTTGTGGCCACTTCCTCTATGTAAATTTGTAGCCACATTTCCTGTATTACAACAGTGACATATTTTTCAGATAAACCCAATTATACTTTAGAAAGTTTATGTTATTGCAAAACAGATACCATTTTCTGTAACCTGCAACTGACAACCTTTGTGCATCTAGATCATCAAAGGCTCCACCTATAAAAGTACAGCAGCAATGATTTCTGAATTCAAAATGGTTTAAAATTACCGACAAAAGTCATGAAAAGCATTGTTTTGTGGTGGCAATATCATAACAAATGACTATAAGTAACAATAACAGTGAATAAATAGTGCAAAAAAGGAATTCCAAGGTGGAGTAATGGGTTCATAGATCATTCAGAAATTTGATTGCAGAGGGAAGAAGCTGTTCCTAAAACATTGTTCGTGGGCCTTGAGGCTCCTCTACCTCCTCCATTCTGGTAGTAATGAGAAGAGGGCATGTGGTGGATGGTAAGGGTCCTTAATGATGGATAAGACCATAAGACATAAGAGCTGAATTAGAAAATTCAGCCCATCAAATCTGCTCTGCCATTTCATCATGGCTGATCCTGGATCCCATTCAACCCCATATATCTGCCCCACCAACCAGGAATCTATAAATATACCCATGGATTTGGCCTCCACCACAGTCTGTGGCAGAGCATTCCACTGTTCACCATTCTTTAGCTAAAAAAAAAATTTCCTCCTTACCTCTGTTCTAAAAGGTTGCCCCTGAATTCTGAGGCTGTGCCTTTAGTTCTGGATACCCCCACAAGAGGAAACATCCTCTCCACATCCACCTTATCTAGTCCTTTCAACATTCAGTAGGTTTCAATGAGATGTCCCCCCCCACCGTACCCTCTTCTAAATTCCAGTGAGTACAGGCCCAAAGCTGCTAAACACTCCTCTGGACTCCCTTCAATGAAAGCACATCCTTTCTGTGATAAGGGGCCCAAAACTGTTGACAACACTCCAAGTTCAGCCTGACTAGTGTCTTATAAAGCTTCAGCATTATCTCTTTGTTTTTGTATTCTATTCCCCTTGAAATAAATGCCAACATTGCACTTGCCTTCTTTACCACAGACTCAACCTGTAAATTAATCTTTTGGGAGTCCTGCACGAGGACTCCCAAGTCCCTCTGCACTTCTGATGTTTAAATTTTATTCCCATTTAGGTAATAATCTGCACTATGTTCCTTTTACCAAAATGCATTATCATACATTTCCCAACACTGTATTCCATCTGCCATATTTTTGCCCATTTTTCCAGTTTGTCTAAGTGCTGCTGCAATCGCATTGTTTCCTCAACACTACCTACCCCTCCACCTATCTTCGTATCATCTGGGAACTTTGTCACAAAGCCATTAACTCCATTATCTAAATCACTGACAAACAATGTGAAAAGTAGCAATCCCAATACTGACCCCTTAAGAACACTACTAGTCACTGGCAGCCAACCAGAAAAGGACCCCTTTATTCCCCCTCACTGCCTCCTGCCTGTCAGCCATTCCTCTATCCATGCCAGTATACTTCCAGTAACACCATAGGATTTTATTTTGTTAAGCAGCCTCATGTGAGGTACCTTTTCAAATGCTTTCTGAAAATCCAAGTAAATAACATCCAGCCTTTGAAGAACTCCAACAGAGTTGTCAGGAAAGAGTTCCCTTTACAGAAATCATGCTGACTTTGACTTGTTTTATCATTAGTCTCCAAGAACCCTGAAACCTTGTCTTTAATAATGGACTCCAACACTTTCCCACCCACTGAAGATAGGCTAATTGGCCTATAATTTCCTCTCTTTGTCTTCCTCCCTTCTTAATGAGTGGAGTGACAATTGCAATTTTCCAGTCCTCCTGGACCATGTCAGAATCAAGTAATTCCTGAATGATCATGACCAATGTCATCCATTATCTCTTCAACAACATCTTTCAGGACTATGGGACGTAGTCCATCTGGTCCAGGTGACTTACCCACCTTCAGACCTTTCAGTTTGCCTACCACGTTTTCCTTTGCAATAGCAATGGCACTCACTCCTACTCTGTGACTCATGAATCTCTGGTATGCAGCCAGTATCTTCCACATTAAAGATGAAAGCAAAGTACTTATTAAGTTCATCTGCTATTTCTTTGTCCCCTCTTACTACCTCACCAACATTATTTTCCAGTGGTCCAATATCAACTCTCACCTCCCTTTTATTCTTTATATAACTGAAAAATCTTTTAGTATCCTGCTTTATATTATTGGATAGTTTGCCCTAATAGTTCATCTTTTCCCTTCTTATAGCATTTTTTTAGTTGTCTTTAGTTAGATTTCAAAAATTTCCCGGTCATCCAACTTCCCTCTCATTTTTGCTAGATTAACATACAAAACATATTTTGCTACATACAAAAGCCTTTCCTTGGCTTTTATACAGTTCTTAACTTCCCTTGTCAGCCATGATTGCCTAGCCCAGCTGCTTGAGAACTTCTTCGGTTGACATGTCTATCCTGCGCTTTCCTGAACTATGCCTGGAACTATTCTGAACTGTTCCCAGAAACTTCAGCCACCTCTGTTTTGCCATCATCCCCATCAGTATCCCCCTCCAATCCATCTGGGCAAGCTCCTCTCTCGTGCCTCCGTAACTCCTTTTATTCCATTGCAATATTGATGCATCTGACTTGTGCTTCTCTCTCTCTCAAATTGCAGCATGAATTCAATCATATTATGTCCACTGCCTCCTAAGGGTTCCTTTACATTAAGCTCCCTAATAAGATGGATGATAATTAACGACTCATCATTAAGTGACATGATGAACTAGCATATAAGTGTGTTTTGTTATAGAAAGGACAACATCTCCTCAGGCCATGTCACTTAATGTTTGAGGGTCTTGGAACATCTCGGGACAGTAGAATTTGAAACAGGTGGTAGGAAAATTCATTTCTGGTCCTTGAAAGAATGGTGGGGTGAGTTTGGGGTTCACAAAGGTTAAAAGAAAAAATGGGACATATTTACTGAAAATGATTATTGAAAATGATATTCCAGCAACAATTGCCCTCAGTCATTCTCAAGGTGATTTGTTTACCTACATTGGTCCCTACTGAGCTGAAATGGAATCATCTTAATGTAGTTCTTCATCCGAGATGCATCCAGTTGAAATTCCAGAAAGATGTGAATTAACTCAGAGATGGCCCACACAGGATAAAAACAAAGTTGAGGAAAAACATATACATGAATTTCTAGGAAATGGATGATTTCTGAATGTCAAGGAAACTGAAAAGCGTTCCAAACATTAATAGCATGTAAACCTGGGGGATAATTAATTAGTTGTCTGTCAAAGAATTTCACACCAGATTTGGGTTGGTGGGTGGGCTTTTGTTAGGCTCTTTTAGGCTCAAATGCCTCGCAGGGCCTTGCCAATCATGTTCAGGATGCAGGTTAGACATTTTGGGTCTGAAGCAAATAAGTGAAGGGAGATGAGGAATCTGAACCATGAGAATGGACAACAAACTCCTCTTAGCAAATTCACAGAATAAAGTTCAAAACACTATCTTATGCTGCTTGAAAGATTGTTGATTTTGTTGAAAGAGTAGGATGAATAGAATACTGGAACTGCCAAAGAATAAATTACACTTAAGATATCATTGTTCTTTTGGCTTTTAGTGAGTATTTTGACACTTGTGGTATGGCATGAATCTGTTGTCATGAAATATATCAGGCTTTAACAAATCGGTGTTCTCTCTGTCACAAGTAAATTATTCTTTAGTGTTATTTTATCAGTTGCATCTATTTATGCTGCATTATGAGTTCAGCCTGACCCTATGGTTCCCTTTTGAATAAACCTATTTGTTCTTTGTTTCATTTAGCCTGACATGTACAGATCATAAGAGATTAACTTTGAGTTTACGACCATCAGACCATAACACATAGGAGCAGAATTAAGCCATTCAGCACATCAAGTCTGCTCTGCTATTCCATCATGGCCTATTTATTATCCTTCTCAACCCCGTTCTCCCACTCTTTTCCTGTTGCTGTTGTATGAATGAAGTCACCGGCGAAAAGTACTGGCAGCTATGAAGCAGGTTCTTTATTCAACAAAACAAGATCCAGCAGGGATCATATGCAGACACTTCGGTGGAAAGGTCTGGCTGGCCCAACATTGGGCTTGATATTTTATGTACTAAAGGACAATGTATTTATCATGCTTTCTTTGAAACTACAGACAAACTTCATACCTCTCGATTCACACCCACACCACAGACATCCAGATGAATTTTAATCAGCATTGTCTGGTCTGGGATTCACAGATTTTAAGAACCCATTGTTTCAGAGCTGTACTCCAAAGTAAATACACAATTTATACTCAGACCCAAAGAGTAGTGGCCGAAGTCATTTGCTAAATGTAAATGTGCAAAAATCGCTCTAACACCTGTAATCTTTGATGCTCCTACTAATCAATAACCTATGAGCCTCTTCAGATAAACTTGGTTTTCACAGCCACCTGTGGCAATGAATTCCACAGATACACCAGACCCTGGCTGAAAGGTTTCTCCTCACTCTATTCTAAATGGACGCACTTGTTTTCTGATGCTGTTCCCTTTGGTCCTAGACTCTCCCACTATTGAAAACATCCTCGCCACATCCACTCTGACTGGCCTTTCAATATTCAATAGGTTTCAATGAGATTCCCCCTATTTTTCTAAACTGCAGCCTATAGACCTAGACAGCAGGCCTAGAGGCATCAGACACTCCTCATACAGTATGTTAATGTTTTAATTCCCAGGATCATTTTTATGAACCTCATCTGCACTCTCTCCAATATCAGCACATTCTTTCTTAGATAAGAGGCCCAAAACAGCTCACAGTACTCCGAGCGTGGTCCATCCAATATCTTATAAAGCCTCAGGATTACATCCTTGCTTTTATATTCTAGTCCTCTTGAAATGAGTGCTGGCAATGCATTTGCCTTCTGTACCTGCACCAAATGTAACTTTCAATGGATGTGTAATTTGCACGGTTGCTCTATTAATCCTATTAATTGATATTTGAGTTATAGTGAGATGCTTTTGTCTGATTTTTGATTCTGATATTTCTGAAAAGTCATAACCAAAGTTCAGCATTGTGGTTTTTATCAATGGCCGAAGTTCTCGATTAGTATGGGTATCAAAGGTTACAGGAAGAAGGTAGGAAAATAGGGTTGAAAGGGACAATAAGTCAGGAATGGCGCATGGGCCAAATGGCCTAATTTTCTTCTATATCTTAAGATTCTAAGGTCGAGTCCACAGTTTTTTTGCAATAAATGTGTGCAAGAAACCAACATGGTTTTACAAATACAAAACCAATATATTTTGTCAATCTATACTGTAACATAATCTTGTCAACTAAGATATCCAATTAAAAGTTCATCAGTAATTCAACAATATAACACCTGAAAATAACTGACTGGAATCCTGTAAACACAGGAACTTTTCTTGCTAACAAATTGAGAATAATAAAATAGTCATCAATGAGCAAGAAATTTCAGCTGAGAACTTTTATCTTGAATTCTAAATGTTTAAATCCTGCCAGCTAACAAGGTGCTAGAAATTTAGAAAATGTACCCCTGTGTGATACAGAGGACCATGGAAAATGTCTAACCCATTTTATTCCTCTCCTTAATATATGGCTTACGTTAAACTTGGATCTTCTAGATGGAAGGATCCTTCAATATTAGATTACAGGGTTTTGATTTCTTTTGTAAGTGGTTTGTTTGCCAATCTCACACATCAGGCAGGAACAAATTCCTGCACATCCCTTGTATTTCAACCTTCACATAAAGTTCTTTGCTCTCTTTCAACTTACTGCAATCCATTGTACTATATTGTCCCAAGTTTTTCTGCAGATTCCCTATTTCCTCAACACTACCTGCCCCTCCATCTATCTTTGTATCTTCTGTAAACTCGGCTCAAAAACATCAATTCCATCATCCAAATCATTGACATATAACATGAAAAGAAGAGGTCCCAACATCGACAACATTAGTCACCAGCAACCAAACACAAAAGACCCCCTTTATCCCCATCTTTGCCTCCTACTGGCCAATCAATCTTCTATGCATGCTAGTATCTTTGCTGTAATACCATGGGCTCTTATCTTGTTAAGCAGCCTCATGTACGGCATCTTGTCAAATGCCTTCTGAAAACCCAAGCAAACAGCATCCACTGAGTCTCCTTTGCCTATCCTGCCTTTTATTTCCTCAAAGAATTCCAACAGAATAATAGTCAGGTGAGGTTTCTCATTAAGGAAACCACGTTGACTTTGGTCTATTTTATCATGTGCTTAAAGTACCCCAAAACCTCACCCTCAATAATGTTCTCCAATATCTCCCCGACCTCTGAAGGCAAGCGAACTGATCATGGAAAACAATCTGTCTTTAAAATGCACTCAGTGATGGTGATCGTGGCTGCATTTCCTTGAGTACTGTTTTGTTTTGCAAAGATGCTGTTCTCAGGTTCCATCAGAAAGATAACCTGAGATTAAGCCTTACATCATTCTCCATTTTGCTGGAATGGGAATTGAGGGGAACTCAGCAGGCCAGGCAGCAGCTATAGAAAAAAGTACAGTGACCGTTTCGGGCCGAACCCCTTTGGCAGGACTGTTTTTTGTGATGTGCTGAGCTGTGTCCGCAACTCTCTGTTATTTCTTAAGTTCTCAGGTAGAGCAGTTGTCACACCAAGCCATGATCTTTGATGATGTGATGTGAAGGCAGCTATTGTTGTGCACACAAATTTCATATTGCACTAGTTCCAGAGCTCAGCATCCATGGAGACCGAGAGCTGGGGCAGCCCATCTGCCTGTTGCTCCTCCTTATACACAGATAGTTCACACTTTTTAGTTTTTTGGGGGATGTATGAGATAAATGTATGATTACATTTATTGTCATATTTTAATACTTCCTTACAGGTTAAACATTCCTGGGCTGTTGCATGCTGCAAGTGGCGAGAAACGAGAGGCTAAGGTCTTCAGGACCTGCAAACTCTGGTTCCTCAATGAGTTCTGTTGAAACATGGGAGGAAGTAGAATTCATCGTGATCTTTGGGACACTGCTTGTAACTGATTTCAGTAGCAAACACCTGCTATAATATGGGATTGTGATACCAGGTAATCTCTATATTAATAACATCTCCGAAAAGAAATCAAAAACCTGTAAATTCATTTGTGTAGCTTTTGTTTCTGTAGGCAACATGAGTCCATTGATTAGCAGTTGTGAATGGTAATCAGTAGTTTGTAGCATGTTTGATAGCTTTCGAGCAGTTCTGCGAGTGTAATCCATATGCATTTTAAGCACAGTAGTGACATTAACTGTCATGTGACATTTGTTTAATAAATAACTTCTTGATTCCTGTATATGCAGCTCTAGTATAATAGTTGTGGGTGGAGTTGAGGTGGCTGGGGGTGAGAGATCTTAGATGCAGAACATCTGGTTTTAAACAAGGTTGACAGTTCCACTTAGGTGCTATGAATCACAATAGCCCAAAGCCCAATTTGAGCTTTAATATGCCTCGAACATGTCATAGATATTTGGAAGTTTCAGAATAGTGTTATATGGGTCTTTGGGGAGATAATAGTTGAAGAACAGAGCCAAATTTGAGCTTGTATGCATACAGAAGCAGGTACTCGAAAGAAGAATTATAATTGTATTTGTCATTATTTGATTTATTGAGGTAATAATAGAAACCTAAATTTACTAAAACAGAACTCAAAACATTAGAAAGGTAAATTAAAGAGATAAATCTGCTTTCAGATAAAACACCCAGCTTAGTAGTAAAAGATGTATAAAAATTTTAATGTTAAAAATTACAAGTTATAAATCTATAAAATATCAGTTGGTCAAAACATAGCTATTCTTGATATTGGTATGACAAAACTCTTAAACCTTTCAATGGCAAAGAATTGCAGGAAGCAATTCTCTTTTCATCCAGAAACAACTATGGAGCTTAACTTTGTTCTTCATACAGATTTTCAATAAGGAATCTTTAAAGGCTATATATTTTCATCCTTTCATGCCATGTCTTACCCAATGATATGAAATAACTCATAAATGGCCCACACAGGATGAAAACAAAGTTGAGGAAAAATTTCTATGAAATTGATTTCTGAATGTTAAGGATATTGAAAAGCATTCCAAACATTAATAGCATTGTTAGAATGCAAACCTGTGGGATGATTAATTGGTTGCCTGTCAAAGACTTTTGTGTCAGATTTGTGGTGGTGGGTGGACTTTTATCAGGCCTTTCCATGTAACTAAGTCATGCTAGACCCAAAAGCCTCACAGGGCCTTGTCAATCAAGTCCAAGACGCTCATGGTCAGCAAGTTAGACTTTATGGATTTGAACCAGGTAAGTATAAGGAAAAGGCGAATCTGAACAGCAAGAATTGGCAACAAGCTCCTCTCAGCAAAATCAGTGGAATTATGATCACAGAATAGAGATTGAAACACAGTAACTTATGCTGCTTGAAAGATTATTGATTTTGTTGGAAGAGTAGGATGACTAAACTTCTGATACTACTAAGGAACAAATTGTATTTAAGATATCATTGTCCCTTTGACTTTCAGAGAGTACTTTGACATTTGTGGTGTGGTATGAATCTGTTATCTTGAAATATATCAGGCTTTAACAAATCAGCGTGTTCTCTGTCACAAGTAAATTATTCTTTAGTGTTATTTTAGCAATTGCATCTATTTATACTGCATTATAAGTTCAACCTGACCCCATGGTTCTCTGCTGAATAAACCTATTTGTACTTCATTTCATTTAACCTGACATGTACAGATAATTGAAGATTATCTTCGAGTATTAAATTTAAGACCATAAGACCATAATTCATAGGAATGGAATTAGGCTATTCAGCCCATCAAGTGTACTCTGCCATTTCATCATTGTTGATTTATTAACCCTCTGAACCCCATTCTCCTGCCTTCTCCACATAACGTTTGACGCTCCTACTGATCAAGAACCTGTCAACCTCCACTTTAAATATACCCAAAGACTTGGCCACCACAACCGCCTGTGGCAATGAATTCCAAAGATTCACCAGACTCTAGCTAAGGAAATTCCTCAATCTCTATTCTAAAGCGATGTCCTTCTATTCAGAGGCTGTGCCATCTGGTCTTAGACTCCCCCATTACAGGAAACATTCTCTCCACATCAACTCTATCAAGGCCTTTCAATACTCAATAGGTTTCAATAAGATCCCCCTCATTCTTCTAATAACGTGATATTAGAAATTTAGAAAATGTATCCCTATGTGCCACAAAGAGGCCTGTGGAAAATCTCTATCTCTCTTTATTTCTCTGCTTAATATATGGTTTTCTCTATGTTAATTGTGCATCTTCTAGATGGAAGGCAGTCCAATGACTTCCTTCAGTATTAGCTCAAATGGTTTTGATTTATTTTCTGAATGGCTTGGTTTCTAATCTCACACCTCAGGCTTTGGAGCAAGTTACTGCACTTACTCTTCTATTTCAGCCTTCTCATAAAGTTCCTTGCTGTCATTCAACTTACTCCAATCCATTGAACTAGATCATACTTCCTCAAGTTTTTGTGCTTCCTCAGCACTACCTACCCCCTTCACCTATCTTTGTATCATCTATAAACTCAAAGCCATCAATTCCATCATCCAAATCATTGACATGTAATGTGAAAAGAAGAGGTCCCAACATTAACCCCTACAGAACATCACTAGTTACCGTCAGCCAACGAGGAAAACCCTCAGTGGAAATTTTCAGCAGAAAATTCAGATTTACTAAATTATTTTGGCATACGTCCCTTAAAGTAACTTGATAGTAAAATGTAGGTGTCATATATGTTCTTAAAATTTCTAAAATTTCTAATCCATTGAGTTTTAATACAAATATTTAATTTATCTCTGATTACTAACCACTGCTCCCTGACTATGCTGATTTAGGGATCAACTTATGATGCCTCCAAGCTCGATCATCTGTAGTCATTGAACATCAGCAATCCAGCTATCGAACACATGAAAAATAAATTTAGATGCCATATCTGTCATATGGAATCTAACCATCTTATTAACATTAATTTGTAAACCTGTAATGACTCTAAAATGCAACGTTAGCATTCATTTCAAGAGGTCTCGAATACAAGAGCAGGGACGTGATGCTGAGGCTTTATAAGGCACTGGTGAGGCTTCACCTTGAGTATTGTGGACAGTTTTGGGCTCCTCATCTAAAGATGTGCTGGCGTTGTAGAGGGTTCAGAGGAGGTTCACAAGGATGATTCTGGAAATGAAAGGGTTATCATATGAGGAATGTTTGATAGCTCTGGGTCTGTACTCGCTGGAATTTAGAAGGATGCGGTGGGGGGGTTTCTATTTAAAACCTTTTGAATGTTGAAAGGCCTAGACAGAGCAGATGTAGACAGGATGATTCCCATGGTGCGGGAGTCTAGGACAAGAGGGCACAGCCTCAGGAAAGAGGGTCTTCCATTTAAAACAGACATGTGGAGAAATTTCTTTAGCCAGAGGGTGGAATTTGTGGAATTTGTTACCACAGACAGTTGTAGAGGCCAGGTTGTTGCGTGTATTTAAAGCAGAGATTGATAGGTCCTTCATTAGCCATGGCATCAGAGGTTATGGAGGGAAGGCCAGGGCGTGGGGCTGAGGACAGCGAAAAAGGATCAACCATGACTGAATGGCGGAGCAGACTCGATGGGCCACACAGCCTAATTCTGCTCCCATGTCTTATGGTTTAAAATAGCAACATTTTTAGCTGTATCAAAATGTTGCAAATAATATCTTTAGTAAAAGCCTTTTAGCTAATTTTTTGAAATAATAGCTTACTCACTCAGTTTCTAATGAACACAAGAGTTTCCATAGCAATGTTAAAAAATATGAGAGATAATGAGAATCCTAGCTTCACTTCCTTCTGTCAAGGGTGAGCTTATGTGATTTTGTACTTCTGTTGTGATGTTAAGTAAATCCTTTGTTTCTCACAAAGAGTAGAGGTATGGTAATTAATTTATGCCCCACAAAGTTGGAGACCTTTGCTATATTGATAAAGGGCATGACCATATCTTAGCCCACTTTATTATGCTTTGAGGATTGTAATATTCACATTGCATGTCAAGTTTTGCCGAAACATCCCTCAACCTGAAGTTATAGTTGCCTCATTCTCAGTAATGGGATGCAGTTTTACAACATTTCATCATTCTTTTCTCCATTGCTATTGTCTGTTATTACTACCAGAAGAGTTATCAAAGGCAAGACCATCTTCAGACATATGTCTAAGCCTATCAATCTCAGTTGCCTTTTAATAATCTGATAAAAATGTGTTTTGGTTATGTATTTGACTAATTATAACACTAACAGTACCTTGTCTAGTCCTAATATCAGATTGTTTCTTCTGCACTGAAATGGATTTTTTAAAATCTTTAGATGTTTGCTTACTAATACTTAGAGTTTTTCTTGGACTTCTTATTACTAGGTGAATATGATACTCATGCTGTCCAAGTCAAATTTCAGTATGAACGATGCTGCAGAGGATTCCCGTTTACCAAAGTCGGATTTTTGACCAATTCATTTAGCGTGATGTTAAGCAATTTCAGGGAAATTGCTGCATAGAAATAGGATGACATAGTAAATTGCTATCATTCTTGTGTGAAATTGCTGTAATTGTAAATATGGACAGTGCACTTCCTGTAGGGATCTGCATTAGTGCTTCCAACGTTTTCCCAGCGTCAGTTGTGCGCCTAATTACATTGCTAATTGCAAACTTATTACTGCCTGTCCAAATAAATTGGAGCTCAAAACATCATGTAGTGTTTGGAACATATTCAAACCAAGAGCACATCCTGTTGGTTTGTTATTTTTGTGGCTACTGAAGAGGATACACCATTGACATTGAGACTGACAGGGTAGCTTCAGGCTGTTTAGATACCTTCCAAAGTCTGCAGAGCATGCAAATAACTAACAGTGAGATCCTCTCTGCACTAAGCTGCTGAGATATACGTACATTCCACAGATGCAGCAGTAGTAACAGTACTGGTTGCATTTCAGTACTTGGCAGTGATGGCTTTGGCCAGGGAGACTCAGGAACCTTAGGGTAGGAAGCAGTGACATGACCAACTGTAAATAGATTTCAAAGTCAAAAGGTTGAAGTAAATTTATTATCAAAGTACATATATGTCACTATATTCAACCATGAGATTAATTTTCTTGTGGGGATACTTGTTAAATCCAATAGCCATAATGGAATTGATGAAAGACCATACACACTGGGTGTACAACCAGTGTGCAAAAGGCAACAAGCTGCAAATACAAAAAGAAAGAAGAAATAATCATAATAATAATAAAAAAATAGATAGATAGATAAATAAATAAGCAAGCAATAAAAATTGAGACCATGAGATGAAGAGTACTTGAAAGTGAGTCCATAGGTTGTGGGAACATTTCAGTGATGAGGCAAGTGAAGTTATTCCCTTTGTTTCAAGACCCTGATGGTTGAGGGGTACTAACTGTTCCTGAACCTGGTGGTGTGACTCCTGAAGCTCCTGTACCTTCTTCCTGATGGCAACAGTGAGAAGAGAGCATGGCCTGGATGGTAGGGGTCACTGATGATAGAAACTGCTTTCTTGTAACAACACTGTGTATAGATGTTCAATAACACCAGTCCTATCTGGAACATGCTAATGATGAAATACAGGCTGTTTCCACCAAGGACTCTGCCCTCACCTGCCTCTCCTCCATTTCCCAGACATCCACGCTCACATTGTCATCCTGCTGCCTTGTGCCAAACCACCTCATGAGCCTCCACATCCAACACATTATTCCCCAAGACCTGTCATCTTCAATGGGACCCTACCACCAAACACATCTTTACCTCCCCCCAGCCCATTCTTCACTTCCAACAGGGATCTCTCCCTCCGTGATTCCCTTGTCCATTCATCTTGCCTCATGAGTCTCCCTTCTGGCAAGATTCCCTGCATTCAGAACCCCAAACAGTCCTTCTAGGTGAGGCAACACTTCACTTGTGAATCTGTTGGCATCGTCTGCTATGTCTGGTGCTCCTGATGTGGCCTCCTATACATTGGTGAGATCCAACATAAATTGGGATGCTGCTTTTGCCCCATCCACAAAAAGCCATATTTCTCAGTGATCAACCATTTTAATCCCTATTCCCATTCCTGTTGTGTCAGGTTGGTCCACAGCCTCCTCTTCTGCCATGATTAAGCCACTCTCAGGATAGAGAAGCAAGACTTCCAATTCCATCTAAGTAGCCTCCAATAAGATGGCATAAACATCAATTTCTCCTTCTGGTATCTTTCCCCTACCCCTTCCCTCTTCTTTTATTCTCCACTCTGTCCTCTTACCTCTTCTCACCTGCATATCACTTCACCATGGTGCCCTTCCTTCTTCCCTTTCTCCTATGGTCCACTCTCCTCTCCTATCAGATTGCCTTTTCCATGTAACCCTCCTCAGCTTCTTACTCATTACCTCTTCCCCAAGCACTTGGAACCACCTATCACCTTCTAGATTGGCCTCCTTCCCCTCATCCCACCTTCTTATTCTGGCATTTCCCCCTCCCTTTCTGGTCCTGAAGAAGGGTCTCAGACCGAAATGTCGACTACTTGTTCATTTCTATAGATGCTACCTGACCTACTGAACTCCTCCAGCATTTTGTGTATGTGTTGTTCCAGAAGACCTGGCTGAAACAAATCTGACTTTACATAAATTCTGCTGTCAGATTTAGTCCTCCATTCCCGCACTGGTGATGCACCATCAATAACTCTCTAAGACGTGAGGTGAGATATAGGCTTTTATTGACTAGAAGAAAGAACAAGCAGCAATTGACCACCATGCTACATCCTGGAGACTGAGGGCAGGGCTCAGGCCCCAATCGCCTTTAGATCAGGGTCTGTGGGAGGAGCCACAGGAGCAGTCAGCGGGGGGGTGGGGGGGGGCATGTCCAGACAGGTATATGTAGTTCACCACAACTGGTAACAAAGCAGAGATCACCCACAGAAAAAGGCCAATATTTCGCCAAATTAGAACAGGTAAGAATAAATGTGGCAAACCCTGCGCCACATCTTATTCACACACACTTTCCTTATTAAACTTCTGACAGCTACCTCACCGTTTAGCAGACCAGCTCCACCCATCACACCATCTGGGCTGCATTCAGACCAACATTTGTCACAGTCCACTTGCTGTAACAATGCCTGTCACCTATGCTGACCTTCCCCAACCTATTCTTTGCAAATCAGTCCACACAGGCTGTTGATACTTTTATATTTCTGGCTTTTTGGTTTACAGTCAGTCCTCAAGAAGGGAACCCATGTGTATCCTGGTGATCCTCTATAATTGTAAGCACAGATTTTTCCAAGTCCCATTCCAGAGCTGTGTGCTGTGTTATGTGTGTCACAGCTCACCGCCAAATTCCTATGGCGAGTTACTGATTTCAAGTTACTGATGAGAATGTTTTTAAGGATTAACGCTGTCCTCCAGCCACCGTGAAGCAAATTGTCAGACTAAGGCCAGCTGCATTTTAGTGTACCCTTTCAAGGGGGTTAAACATCATAATTCTGTTCCAGGCTGTTTCTAGCTATTTCCATGACTCTTTCTAGAAATCCTGATTTGACGTGGGCACTAAAGATAACAGTGTTTCGGTGTAACAAAGAAGGATCCAATTCAATTTATGACAAGCTTTTCCTATAATATTGACTACACGTGATTTGAACCGTATTAATCTAATCTAATATTTAATCCTGGCATGTTTTTAATAAAAACTCCAATTTCATCAGGAGTGTAATGGAATACTCGCCACTCGCCTGGATGAGTGCAGCTATATCAACACTCAAAAAGCTTGACATCATCCAGTACAAGGCAGCCCACTTGATTGGTAACACTTCCACAAGCATGCAATCCCCCCACCATCAGCAGACAGTTGCAGCAGTGTGTACCACCTACACAATGCACTGCAACAACACACCAAAGTTCCTAAGGTAGCACCTTCCAGATCCACAACCACTACCATCTAGAAGGACGAGAACAGCAGATACCTGGGAATACCACCATTTGGAAATCTCCTTCCAGGTCACTCACCATCCTGGCTTGGAAACATCTTGCCGTTCCTTCATTGTCACTGGGTCAAAATCATGAAATTCCCTCCCTAACAGCTTGTAGGTGTACCTACACCTCAGGACTGCAGCGGTTCAAGAAGGCAACTTATCATCACCTTCTCAAGGGCAACTAGGGACAGGCAATGAAAGAGTTAACCTTGATTGTTCAAAAGAAAAGGGAAACAAGTTGTGATATTTTGAAGGACATTCATATTACCAGGAATGAGATATTTGCCACCTTACAGCATATTTAGGTGGTTAAGTCACCGGGGCTTGACTGAGTGCACCATCAGATTTTGTGAGAGGCTGGAGAAGGAACTGTGGAGAAACTTACGTCATTAACTTACACTTCATCATTAGCGACTGAAGAAGTCCCCGAAGAATGGAAAGTGGCGAATGCTGTTTTATTGTTTAGAAAGGGTCGCAAGAAAAAGCCAGGAATCTACAGGCCAGGTAGTTCCCTACAATGGTAATGGGAAAGTTACTGAAGGGAAATCCCAGGGTTAGGATCTACCAGCATTTGGTTAGACAGAGTCTGATTAGGGAGAATCAGCATGGTTTTGTGTATGCAAATTCATTCCTGATAACCTTTTAGATTTTTAAAAAGATAACTGAAAATGAAGACGAAGTGGGTGTTGTCTATTTGAACTTTAACAAGGTCCCACATGGTATGCTGGATTGGACGTTTATGTCCCACGGAATCCAGGAAGAGTTAGTTAGGTGAATGCGAAGTTGCCTGAGAAGTAGGAAGTAGAGGCTGGTGGTTGAAGGTTTTTTTCTCTGAGCGAAGGCCGGTGACCAGTAGTGTAGTGCATGGGTTGGCATTGGGACCCTTGTATTCATTACTCATGTGAATGATTTGGGTGTGAATGCATACCGTCTGCACGCAACCTTAAGAGACGTTATTCATAATGAAGAATGTATCGTAGTTTACAGGACAATTTTGATCATTTAGGGAGTTGGGCCAAGGAGTGATACATGGATTTCAATACAGATAAGTGTAAGATGATGCATTTTGGAAAGTCAAACTAATGTATGACATATCCAATAAGTGTTGGGGCACAAGAGACTGTAATGGAACAGAGTACAAGGAGTACAGGTACATACTTTGGTTAAAATGGCATCACAGGTAGACAGAGTGGTGGAAAAGTAACTTAGCATGTTGATTTTCATCATTCAGAGCTTTGAGTTGAGACTATGTCGCAGTTGTCTAAGTCACTGGTGAGGCTGCACTTGGAGGACTGTGTACAGTTTTAGTCACCCATTTGTGGTTAAATTGGAAGGAGTATAGAAAATGTTTATGAAGGTGTGCCAAGACTAAAGGGCCAGTGTTATAAAGAGAGGTTGGAAAGACTTCTTTGTAACATTATAGAATGAGAGTGATCTTATAGAAATACTTAAAATTATGAGAGGCATAGGTAAGGTGGAGTTAACAGTCTTTTCCCCAGGGTAATGGAGTCCAAAGTTAGGAAGAACAGATTTGGGATGTGAGGGAAAAAAATTAAAAGGGACACAAGGGGCAACTTTTTCCATGCAGTATACGGAACGAGCTGTCAGAGAAAGTGAGGCAAATAAAAAAGTATCAATTAAGAAGCAGCAAATAGGCAACAGACTGAGAGTGTTATGGGCCGAATGCAGGAAATTGGGACTAGTTGGCCGGGCAGCATGGTTGGCATAAACTCACTCGGCCCAAGGGTCTGTATCCTTGCTTCATGACAATGAATGTTGGATATATTAATGTTAACCTGATTAATATAACTTCAGTGGCCTATAGGTTCAAATTTGACATTGTATAATCAATTATTATCAGCATCATTTTAGTCATTATTTTAAGTGTATTAAAATAGTAAAAATTGCTAAAATCATTAATACTGCTATGATTGCTAATAGCATCAAAGTCATTACATTAAAATCTCTTGCGTCTCTTAGATAGCCTAGAGATAATCATTTTTCAATTTCACCACCTCCAAGACATGTTCAGTCCTGCCGTCCTAAAATGTATGATGTGTGAATGAGTTTCTATGCCATGAATCTTGTCTCCAACAGCACCTGGATTTACCACTTGCTTAATCCTTATTAGTCCTGTAGATTGGTGACCTGAGGATATTCAGAGAAAAATTACAAAATAAAATTTATGATTTTGTGGGTGTGTGCAGCCTTCATCTGTCAGGATCATTTTGCCAATTGTAAATATCATTCCTAAGAAATTTGTTTATGGTGAGAAATATATCCATCATAAATTTGCATTCTTTTTATTATGACTGAGAGTCCACTGCAATGCATTGGATGCTGTATATATGTCACTGAGGGGTAGTATTGAAAGGATCCAAGGTTCACTCTTTTTAGGGGTTACTACTGACAGGAAACTGAACTGGTCTATCTTATAAACACGGTGACTACCAGAGCAGGTTGAAGGCTAGGAATCCTATAGCGTTTAACTCACCTCCTGACTCCCCAAAGCCTGTCCACCATCTACAAGGCTCAGGTCAGGAGTGTAAATGAATACTCGCACTTGGATGGATGAGTGCAGCTCCATCAAATCTCAAGAAGCTTGACACCATCCAGTACAAGGCAACCCATTTGATTGGTACCCTTTCCACAAGCATCCAGTCCCTCCACCATTGATGAACAGTTGCAGCAGTGTGTACAATCTACAAGATGCACTGCAACAACACACTGATTTCTTAAGGCAGAACCTTCCAGACCCACAACCACTACCATCTAGAAGGACAAGAACAGCAGATACCTGGGAACACCCACTTGGAAATCACCCTCCAAGTCACTCACCATCCTAACATGGAAACATATTGCCTTTCCTTCATTGTCGCTGGGTTAAAATCATGGAATTCCCTCCCTAACAGCACTGCGCATGTACCTACACCTCAGCAGTTCAAGAAGGGTACATCACCACCTTCTCAAGGGTAACTAGGGACAGCCAATAAATGCTGGCTTAGCTGGTGACATCTGCCTCTCGTAAATGAATAAATAAAAATAAAAGGACGTGAGAAGGAAAATTTCTGGCATGAGAGAGCATGCAGTTTTGGGAGATGCTAAGGCCACAGTTGGGATACAACTGAGCAAATCGGTACCATGGAGAATTGTTGGAGGAGAATGGCATGAATCAGTTGTATTAAAGATTACAGACAGACTGAAGACAGGAGGGAAACATTAAATTGCAACAAGATAAATGAATTAATGTCACTAATAGATTTGTCATTATGGAAGAGTGGTTGATGTTGTGACTATGCACAACTACGTACATATTAAATAAAAGCATGCATGTGGGAGATGGCTTTAACTAGTGTATTCACATTGCAACAAGAGAAAGAGAGAGCAATGTGCATGCATAGACAACAGACCAATAAGTAGGGCTGAGGTGGGGGGGTGTCATTGCTCTGAAAGAAATAGATCCATACATTACATTTGAGAAGTGATCAATTCTTGTGAATTAATATTCCAAATATTCAACATTTAGGAGTGACAGGTTTAAAGGAAAAGGGAAAATAATAACACTGAAATAATGAAAGATTCTCTATTACATATAGATGTGTGAGAAGCAATTGGGGCAACTTAGTAGATGTTGACAATTGTAATGACACAGAAGTTAGCAGGGCCCTAGTACTGCTCTGGAGATGAAGGTGGCCTTCATCAATCGTGGGATTGAGTTGTGACCCTGCTGAACCTCACATCACAGCGCTAAGCAGTATTGCACCCATATTGTACTGTCTCAGTAGATTTATATTCGTGTGCTGTAGCACTTACTTCTTATTTGCAGTTATTTTGTAAATAACACTATTCTTTGCATTTCTCGTTAGATGCTAACTTCATTTCATTTGGCTTTGTATCTGTACTTGGCACAATGACAATAAAGTTGAATCTAATCTAATCTAATATAGGACCCTGGTCAGACCCCACTTGGAGTACTGTGCTCAATTCTGGTCACCTCACTACAGGAAGGACGTGGAAACCATAGAAAGGCTGCAGAGGAGATTTACAAGGATGTTGCCTGGATTGGGGAGCATGCCTTATGAGAATATGTTGAGTGAACTTGGCCCTTTCTCCTTGGAGCAACAGAGGATGAGGGGTGACCTAATAGAGGTGTACAAGATAGTGAGAGGCATTGATCATGTGGATAGAGGCTTTTCCCCAGGGCTGAAATGGCTAGCACAAGAGGGTACAGTTTTAAGGTGCTTGGGAATAGGTATAGAGGAGATGTCAGGGGTAAGTTTTTTATGCAGAGAGTGTTCAGCACGTGGAATGGGCTGCTGGCGGCAGTGGGGGAGGCAGAAATGATAGGGTCTTTTAAGAGACTCCTGGATGGCTACATGCTTAGAAAAATAGAGGGTTATGCGTAAGCCTAGGTAGGTCTAAGAAGGACCTGTATTGTGCTGTATATTTTCTAAGTTAGAAGGAGGTAAGGGGTGGGATTTAAAATGGGGGGGAGAAACACTGGGCTTTCATCACATTCCAGGTTGATTCTGGAAAAGTGAAGAGGTTTGGCTGATGTGATCACAGGCCCATGATGCTCTCTGTGGCTCAGGCAGACCTGATGGTGTGTGGATAAAGTCTGTCCCAAGCCGTGTAGGCTCATCAGATCGTTAGTCCAACACGTGCCACACCTGTGGATAAACTAGTCGCAAATTATACTCATTTAAGGTTATCTCTATATGGGGAGCAGAAATACAGATTATCCAATGTGAGGAAAATGTGCTTGGTTTTGAGGGTAACAAGGGAATCAAAGACAGAAATCGTTGAACTTTGGATGAAGCAGATCACCATCTGCAGAAATGGGATGAACCGGGGGATAAAAGCTAACCAGATAGACATTTGGAAATGTATTGGGAAGTGAGTTTATTATCAAAGTACATTTGTCACAATATACTACCTTGAGAGTCATTCTCCTGAATCAAAGAAACACAACAGAATCAATGAAAACTACACAACCAATGTACAAAAGAAGACAAACAGCACAAATACAATCAATCAATTAATCATTAAATAAATAAATGAAACTAATTGAAGCTAAGAACATGAGGAGTAAGGTTGTTGAAAGTGAATCTATAAATAGTGGAATCAGTTTTTAGTATTTAGTATTGGTTCAGGACCCTGATGGTTGAAGGGTAGTAACTGATCCTTAGCCTGGTGGCCAGAACCTAAGGTTCCTGTACCTCCTTCCAGATGAAAAGACTGCATGGCCTGGTGGGTAGGGTTCCTTGATTATGGATGCTGCTTTCTTGTGGCAGCGTTTCTTATAGATGTGCTCATTAGTGGGGAGGGCTTCACCTGAAATAGACTGGCTGTATCTGCCACCTCCTATAGGCTTTTCCAATTTTGTGCATTGGTGCTTTCACACCAGGCTGTGACGTAATCAGTCATGATATTCTCCACTGTGTATCCTTAGAAGTTTGTCAAAGTTTTACATAACATGCCTTTATTCCCTGGAGCGTAGGAGAATGAGGGGAGATTTGATAGAGGTATATAAAATTATGATGGGTATAGATAGAGTGAATGTAAGCAGGCTTTTTCCACTGAGGCGAGGGGAGAAAAAAACCAGAGGACATGGGTTAAGGGTGAAAGGGGAAAAGTTTAAAGGGAACATTGGGGGGGGGGTTTCTTCACACAGAGAGTGGTGGGAGTGTGGAATGAGCTGCCAGATGAAGTGGTAAATGGGGGCTCACTTTTAACATTTAAGAAAAACTTGGACAGGTACATGGATGAGAGGTGTATGGAGGGATATGGTCCAGGTGCAGATCGGTGGGACTAGGCAGAAAAATGGTTCGGCACAGCCAAGAAGGGACAAAAGGCCTGTTACTGTGCTGTAATGTTCTATGGTTCTATGCTGAATCTGCACAAACCTCTAAGCAAGTAGAGACGGTGTCGTGCTTTCTTTGTAATAGCAATTTTGTGCCAGTACAGATCCTCTGATATGAAAGTGCCAAGGAATTAAAAGTTGCTGACTCTCAATATCCAAATGAAGAGAGGCTCATGGACATCCAGTTTCTTCCGCCAGTGAGCAACCCTTTATCTTGCTGACGTTGAATGAAAGATTGTTGTTGTGGCACCATTCAGTCAGATTTTCAAAGATCAAAGTTTACAGTACATTTATTATCGGGGTGGATACTACATACAGCATTGAGTCTCATATTCTTCCAGGCAGCTACAAAACAACAAAACACAAAAGAACCCATTCAAACAACCCCACACAACAAAGACCATCGAACACCCAATATGCGAAAAAAGAACAAATAATGTAAACAGTAAAAAAAGTAAACAAGTAACACTTAGAACATGAACCACAGAGTCTCCAAAAGTGAGGCTGTTAAGTTTTGTAACTTTAAAACATCAAACTAGTTAAAAGGATGACACAGAAGTCCAAACTGTGAGCCTAACTTCATTCTTTAGTAAGGTGAGCATGCTAGTGTGATGACATACGCAATTCACGTATTTATAAATATAACCCATGATGAATTATTTAAATGAACAAGAATGCTTAATCAACCAACATATATACAAGATTACTCAAATATTACTGAAATATTAAATATACAACACTCGTCCTTGCTTAGCTATAAACTCCAACTCAATGCAGAAAGCATCTCAACTGTATACTCCATATACTATATTATACAGCTACTATATTTCAGACATACACAGCATAATAAATTTTAAATTAAATTATTCCATTCAGGCCTAAAGATTTGATCACTATGAGACAGTGTGGCATTGTTTCTGGTTTCCCTTTGAATCACCTCTGCCATTAAAAGAGAGACTTCCAATTTGCATTATGGAAAATATGTCAAGAGAAGTATCTTGTAAATTTTTTCCAGTATTTCTTTTTACAAGGGTAAACAGGACAATCTATCACCATTTCCACGATTAGTCATCCTCTTGAATTTAATCTTGTAATTCTGTCCTCCAAGAAATGGATCCCAACTCTGTATCCATGCTGCTCTGTGGATCGAAGATTGACACTAATGGTCGATGATCAGTAATGAGGGTAAACTCTCTCCCATATAGGGACTGGTTAAAATATTTTACACCTCAAACCAGAGTCAAGGCCTCTCTGTCTATCTGTGTGTAATTTTTCTCTGCAGTGGTAAGGGAATGTGATGCAAAGGGAGTTCACTTCTGTCTGTCATAACGTGTGACAAGACTGCACCTACACCATAAAGCAAGGCATCACAGGGAAGCTTCAATGGATGACGTGGATCATAATGTGTAAATACAATGTCTGACATCACCATTTCCTTTACCTTTTTGAAAACCACCTCACACTGCTTTGTACATTTCCATTTCTTCCAGGTCTGCAGTAATGACATCAAAGGGTGGAGCACAGTAGCCGGGTTTGGCAGGAACCTGCTATAGTAAATGACAAATCCTATAAAGGACTGCAACTGCAACACACCCTTTGGCCTTGGGGCAACCAACACTGCTTGAATTTTCCCAGCACATTTGTGTAATCTTTCGCATCAATGGTATGACCACAGTAAGTGATGCTTAGTTTAAAGAGTTCACACTTGAAGAAGTTTTGCCTTTAAATCTGCAATGATGTATGTGAGCGCCTGTCACAACAGAAACATAATTTGTTTGGCCAGGCACGTCATGCCCTGAGTTGATAATCTAATCTTTTTAACAATGTTTTGAGATTTTGGAGATGATCCAGTAACAATGATGTCATCCAGGTAACACCAAGTGGCTGGGCAGCTTTGCAGCACTTGGTACGTAGCTACCTGCCAGAGTACAAGTGCAGATGTTACTCCAAAAATAAGCCTATTATAGCGATAAGGCCTTTGTGCATTTTTATCATGAGAAACACATTGGATTCTTCTTCCATCTCCATCTATAGATAGACCTCAGCTAAATACACTTTGCTGAAGAATTTCCCGCCAGAAAGCTTTGCAAAGATATCCTCCATCCCAGGCAAAGTGTATTCATCTACTTTCAGTACTGGGTTGATAGGGACCTTAATAACCTGACAAACCCATTCTTCTTGGTTCATGGAACCACTGGTGTTGCCATGGGCTCCACTCAACCTTGGAAAGAGTTCCTTCAGCCTGAATATGACCTAGCTCACTGGCTATTGGTATAAGGAACCAGACGAGCTATGCAAAACTTGGGTGCACCATTTTCATGCGTACATCACATTGTAGCATGATGACATACGGAGTTCATGTATTTATACATATAACCTGGAATTACTTCTTTAAATGAACAAGCATGCTTAATCAACTGATATATATGTATGTACTGAAATATTTAATACTCAATGGAGTCCACAGCTATGGAACTAGTTCAGCTCTGAGGCAAGTGAAACTGGTCCAAGAACTTGATGGCTCCAGGCCACAGCCAGTGAGCTAGTTCACCACTGAGATGAGTAACGATCTCAGAGTAGTGAGCTAAACACTGGTTTGTCCTTTGCCCTCAGCCTTGACAACTTTATATTTATAATCTGGCTTAGTTCTTAAATCATTTTTTGCCCTCAGACCTGGGCCCTGCCGCTTCGATCTAGCCCCGTCCACTCCAGCAATGACCGTACTTGCATTCTCAAGAGTTGAGTTTGATGAATCCTTCAGGATACTACAAAAACGCAAGATTGTACAAACAGTTTGAAAGCTCAACTCCCAAAGGGAAATTACAGGCTACAGATTGCAGTGATTGTAGTCCAGAGAAAGTGTAATTAAAAGAATAATAATTTTGTCTGTTGCCATGTCTTAACAGCACCATCTTTAATTTTCAAGCGGGCATTCCTTTTGCTTGTGAGAGGCACAGGGAATTTTGGAAAGAAAGTGGACTGTTTGAGAGCTAATCAAAGAGATATTTAGTGATGGCCTTAGGCTGGGATGAAAGAATTTCTGAGGTCACTTAAGATGGCAAGGTCAATGGGATGAATCTGACCATGGATTGGAGAGAACATGGTTGCAAAATGAAAGATGAATTGGAGTATTGTGTACAAGAGCAGACAGAAGATGGTGAATTGAGGTGAAGACTGAAGGAATGTGCAGTGCAGAGGCTAGGGAAGGAAAGCTTCCTTGATGAGAAAGTTTCTAGGGTATCATGGTGGGCAGTGAAAAATGAGAGGTGAGAGGAACTGAAAAAGATCAACTGTTCAAGAGAAGGAAAAAGTGTCAGAGAAGTAGGAGGACAGACCAGGATGTGACTTGATAAGATCTCACATTGCCATCACAAATAAGAAAGTTTAGATACTGTTAATTAATATCAGAACTTAGAATCGGTATTGTTAATGTAAAACCTCAATGACAATTTACAAAAAGACGATGAAAATTTCCTGTCAGTGTACACTCTTGTTTTATAATCTCTTGAATATTTAGGTTATGAACTTTGCTTTGATGGGTATGCAATGAAAGTAGCTATGGGTGTCAAATGCACCTGAGCCATATGACCATCAATGGAAAGAAGTAGCTTATGCCGATGCCACATTAACAGCCTTACTAAATAAGCAAATTTGTCACTAGCATTGTAAAGTAACAGGTGCAATGTTTTTTGCAGCATTAAGTTTTTTTGAATACTGGCTATTAATTATTCATGTATGTTTCTTAATTGTTAGAGTAAACCGCAACTAATTCTACTGCTGGCTTGGCTAATAGGCAGCCTTTATCGCCTACTCCTTACAAGCTCGAAAAACAGTCAGTGAGTTGCTTTCTTGAAAAGCTGTAGCCCTTCTGGTTCAAGTTCTCCAGAGTGGTCTTAGATAAGAAGTATCAGGAATTACACACAGAGTCGATGAGGAAATATTGGGAAAAATGAGCGATCCAATGTTAAATCTTCAGATGATATTAGGAGAAGCAATGCTGCCTTGTTCTCAATGCTACCATCAGGAAGGAGGTACAGAAGCATGAAGGCATACTCTCAAAGACTCAGAAATGGTTTCTTCCCCTCTTCCAACTGATTTCCGAATGAACATTGAACCCATGAACATTACCTCACTACTTTTTAAATTTCTATTTATTTTTCTTTCCGTTATTATGTATTGCATTGTACTGCTGCTGCAAAGTCAACAAATTTCACGGCACATGCCAGTGATATTAAACCCGTTTCGGATTCTGATTCTGGCACAAAATGGCAGGGGAGTTTTAGGTGATTCTATATCCACAAAAAGATCATTATGTCTGAAATTGAGTGAATTTTATCTTTCCCAGAATTGTTAGAGGAGGATTATGTGGTTGGTTGTGTCAAAAACTATACACAATGGGTAATTGTGATTGAGGGTAAGAAAGGAAAGATTAAATTTGTGGGTAAATGAACTAATAGCACAAACAGAAGCAAACAGGTATGATTGAATTTCCATTATGAAATAGGGTGACCAAATCTGGAAGTAATATTCCAGATACTCAACATTTATGAAGAACTGGCAGAAAGGAAAAGGGAAAGTTTAGATTGTTCCATTATAATGATTTTTTTTTTACCATCATTAAATTTTAAAGCTGTGGGTACGAGTTTTATCAGGAATTTTGAGATTCGGGTGGATTGTGCCATGAACATAAAACAGGTTTATGCAACTTACTAAAACTCAGACAAATGCTATATCAAAAACTGCTTGCTATCATGGTTTGTTTCGAGTACTTTTGATAAGTGCTTAGTCTCTCCACTCCACTCCACGTGGTTGGCAGAGAGAACAGAGTTAAGCCTAAAGCCATCCTCATTCCATTTAAACGTCCATTGCTCTTCTCCCATTCATTTGCTTTAACCTTTGACGTATAACTGAAAATGTGTGTTGGTGTTCAGCAGCTAAAGAATGGCCCATGTTGAAATATGGTCCAAAGTAATACATTTTAGGTAATTCTACTGAAGAATCAAAAGTTAGTAATATAACATTTTGTCGTGTTTCTTTGTGTGCATTATAATGCAATTAGAAAGCCATTGAGGCAACTTCAAAATTCAAAGTAAATTTATTATCAAAGCACATATATGCCACCATATACAACCCTGAGATTTATTTTCTTGCAGGTGTACTTAATAAATCCATAAAGGAATCAATGAAAGACAGCATCATTGTCATTGGGTGTATTTAAGGCAGAGATTGATAAGTTCTTGATTTGACATGGGAGAAGGCTGGGGAGCGGGGCTGAGGAGGGGACAAAAGGATTCAGCCATGATTGATTGACGGAGCAGACCCAATGGGCCATATGGCCTAATTCTGCCCCTATGTCTTATGGTCTTGTGGTCTTATCAACTTGGGCATCCAACCAGGGCGTGAAAGACAACAAACTGTGCAAATCCAAAAAGCAAGAAATAATAATAATAAATAAATAAGCAATAAACAAGAAAAGAAGAGGGAAGAAATACAAGTGTTTTCGCACATTCAGATACTTTCCAGTGCATTTCCCATGAGTGTTATGGGTTGCTCCCACATTCCAAAACCATTCGTTGTTAATTGGTTTCAGCAAATTGGTAGGTGATTGGTTGAAGAATGAGGAAGGAAGTAGGTTACTAGGAAATAAATTGAGAAGTAGGGTTGTGATGGGTTTACCCTGAGAATTGGTATAGACTGAATAGACTAGATTCCACTCTTATGCATTGTAAAAAGCTTGAAAGCTCTGCTTTCAGGTGCATGAAAAGCTGTTTATTTTCCCCTGTAAAAATGGGAAGTTCCCAATCCACGAACGCCTTACATTTGTGGTTTGTACCTTTATTTCCTAGTCATTCTTTGTTCAGTTGTTATTGATAACAGTTCATGAAAGAGAATGAGAGAGAGACACAGCTAAGGTGGAACGGCTCCTACTAACAAAAGAGGAGCGGAACCATTGATTACTGCTATTGTCTCTTGGAGAAGGATTGTGTATTGAGTACTGTTCTATTCATTGAAACCCCTCAGGGGGCAACCAGAGTGGGCTGATTTGATGGGTTACATCATCCCAACCTGATTGACACCTGAGACCTTGTGAGTGGGGATAAAAGTGAGGTCTGGGGTAACACCCCTCAGATGCACCAGGAGAGACGCTAGTGAGCATCAGAACCCCCACGAGACAGGGCGGGAGATCAGAGACCAAACGAAGGGTCGGGAAAATTTTAACTCACAGTGTTTTGTAGTGAGACCAGTGGGGGCTTGTGTGTGTGTCCACCCTTGCCTGGGTGACGAGTCCACCACGGAAGAACGGTCTAGCTAAAGGACGCTGGGGTCATACGTGAATGGCCACAACAACCACGCATCGACGGATCAAAATCGTAAAGGAAGGTTAGCAAGATAATAGCTGTTACTGTTCACACATTTTTTTTCTCTCGTCTCTCTGTCTCTCTCTCTCTCCAACAATTGCAACAGCGACAAACAACTACCGCAGCCTACATGAACTGAACTGAACTTTATATTTCCATCTGACAATTCATTATCCCCTAGACAACGATAGAGCTTGTTTCATTAGTGATTATTATTATACCCACACTTTTAGATTTAGTATTGCTAATGTATATTCTCTGTATATTCGCATTGATATTATTTTGTATATTTTTGCTAATAAATATTGTTGAAAATAGTATCACCAGACTCCAACGGACACTTCTATCTTTGCTGGTAAGACACCCAGTTACGGGGTTCATAACAAATTGGGGCCTCGTCTCGAGATTTGATACCAAATTGGAGGGCCAGCGAATCGGGCTATAAGTCCAGACTTGGATCTGGTTGCGTGGGTAACCAGACGGGAAACCAGCAAAGATGGACGTAGATGAATTTACACAAAACCCAACTTTGAAGGTGCTAGAGGATGCCACAAAGATGGACTTGGTAAATATTGCGAAAGGATTAAATCTCACAGAGGTGAAGTCGTCAATGAAAAAGTGGGAGATGCAAAGGGCCATAGCTCAGTATTATATTGAGAAGGATGTGTTTTCAGCTGAGGTATTGGAACATATCCCTGAAAAGGTACCAGCTATTGGGACGGTTCAGTTAGAGTTGGAAAAATTAAGGTTGGAACATGAATTTAGGTTAAAACAGCTGGAAGCAGAGGAAAGGGAGAAGGAAAGAGCTGAAAAGGAGAAGGAGAAACAGAGGCAGCATGAGCTGGAAATGAAGAAGTTAAAGCAAGAGAGAAGAGTCTCAGGGGCAGACCGAGAGGAGAGGTTTAATGTTAGTAGGGAGTTTAGGTTAGTACCTCCATTCGAGGAGACAGATGTTGGTAGTTATTTCTTGCATTTTGAGAAGGTGGCAGTGAATCAGAAGTGGCCCAGAGATCAGTGGGTGGTGTAGTTACAAAGTGTGTTAAAAGGGAAGGCACAACGGGCATATGCGGCATTGTCCATGGACGTGTCTGCGGATTATGAGGAAATAAAGCGGGCCATCCTTCGGACCTATGAGTCAATCCCTGAAGCATATAGACAAAAGTTCAGAGATTTAAAGAAAGTGTGGAATCAGAGGTATGCAGAGATTGCCTATGAGAAGGGTGTGCTCTTGGATCGTTGGTGTGCGGCAGAAAAGGTGGAAGAGGATTTCCGGCGTTTCAGAGAGTTAATTCTGATTGAGGAATTTAAAGGTTGTGTTCCGGATGATATCCGGACGTATTTGAACGAGAAGTCGAATAAGTCTATATCAGAATTTGCCAGGTTTGCAGATGAATATGCCCTAACCCACAAGACAAAGTTTTCCTCGAATAAGAGTTACCAGAAAGACCGTAGGGACGGTAGAGAAAGCTCGCCAGCTGAGGCAGAAATTCAGCTGGGAGCTAGTTGTAAAAGTAAGGAGGAGGAAAGGCAGGCTGGCAGGAGGGTTCCTAGCTTGACCTGTTTTAATTGTGAAACGGTTGGTCATATTGCATCTAAGTGCTTTGCTCCGAGGAAGGAGACAGGGAAAGGGAACGCAGCAGTCCCTACAGGGTGTATTGTGTCGATCAGCAAATTGACGAGAAAGGCCCAGGTAGATAAAATACGAGAGGGGCGTGAGAAATTTATTTCAGAAGGGACAGTGTCTGTGAAAGAGGGAGAAACCCCAGTTCCAGTGCGGATCTGGAGAGATACTGGAGCTGAGCAGTCATTGATTCTCGGTAAGGTACCAGATTTTGGTCCTGAGACTGGAGAGGTAGTTTTAAGAGGTATAGGAAAAGGGACAGAAGCTGTGCCTTTGCATGGGATCATTATAAATTGTGACCTAGTATCTGGACCAGTTGAAATAGGGGTATGGTCAGAATTACCGAGAGACAGCATGGACGTCCTTCTTGGTAATGATTTAGCAGGGGGTGAGGTGTGTTCAGCCGTGAAGCTGACGAGCAAGCCTGTAAGTGTTGAGGACCCGCCTATAGATTCCAAGATCTATCCCGCATGCGCGATCACTCACAGCATGTCGAGAAAGGCAGCTGAGAAAGAGACCGTTTTAAATCAGTCCAGTGTTGATTTGGCTGAGACGTTTTTACCGACCCTGTACCAAGACGGGTTAGAGGATGGTAAAACGGAGAATAGGGAGGTGGAAGAGAGTAAAGGAGAGGAGGTAGACCTACCCTTAGCCAAGAGGGAATTTATAGAGGTAAAGAGTAAAGATGAGAAACAGATAAGGCAGTTAGAAGGTCCAGGGTTGGACATGGATGATCTGTCTGGCTTGACGGAACTGTTTGAAGAAGTTGAAAAATTGAAATGTGTTCCCGATAATGATATAAGGGCAGTCCTAGATGAAAAGGATGCTGTTACCTTGAAGGATTCTGCTGGGTTAGCAGATGAAGTTGTTTTAACCCGCAGGGTTGAGTTTACTCTGGATGGGAGTTGCCCAGAGAGTAACTGGGAGGATCAGGGGAACTTAGAATTTGAAAAAGGGACTGGTATGGAAAGCCTGGAAGAGGTAGATGTCCAGTTTGAGTGTGTTCAGGGTATGGATGCACATGGTACTGAACCTAGTAATGAAACTCAGGAAAAGTCTGAGGTATCTGATTTAGTTGAAAAGGAATGCATCCTTTTGGGTCAGATGGACTTGGTTCAGTGAAGAAAGGGTTAACATTGGTACCAGTGGGAAGTGAGAATTCTCAGTTGTTTGTGTTAGAAGGTGTGTTAAAAGTTAGTGAGGAGATGGGAGCTGGTGATGTGAATATTATTATTGAAGGAGAAGAGAAAAGTGTAGTTCCTAAATTGAATAAAGAAAATTTAAAGTCTGGATTGGTTTCAGAAGCAGTAACCAGCCTGAAGGAACAATGGCTTGTTAACAAGGTGCCTGTGAATCAATTACAGTTTGTTTTGGAATTTAAAGGTAAACAACTTGCAGATGTTAAACTGAAAACTAATAGAATGAAGGGTCCTGAAGATAAAACTAATGACTTGCTTAAAAATAAAGAATTGTTTGGAAGTTCAGAAGATGGGCTAAGTTTGGAAAACATTGTTGATAAAATAACTCCTATGAAAGGAGTATGTGAAAGCCTATTCCACACTGATGAGCAAGCTAACCATGTGAGAGTTAAATGGAAAAGAGGCGACGGTTGACAAAATGCCACTTTAAATAACAGGATCTGGTTTTGAGGGATTTCGACAAAGCATGTAAATAATAAAGACAACACCATGGAAGATTGACTGTTGAGTTTAAAAGTAAAATAAAGATTAGTATTTGCATAAACTTTTGTAAGGTACCACAGTATAATCACACATGTATTGGTTCACATTTTGTAATATACACTTAAGCTAAGATAACAACCATTTAGTTTTTTTGTGCTGACGAAAAGGAATAAAATAGATGGTTATTAAATTGGAGTCTGATGCTGCAAGAATTTGATATTAAGATACAGCATATTAAAGGAAGTGATAATGTACTCGCTGACTGCTTATCTAGATGCTAAGTTGAATGTATATCTGTATTGTTCTGTAGTTAAAAAATTCTTCTGTATTTTGTTAGATTCTGTAATTCTGTAAGACTCTGTATTAGTTAATTTTCCTTTTTGGTGAAAATTCCTAGAAGGATGGGGGTGTTACGAAGGATGAACAACTCTGATGGGCAGAAGGGTGCAGAGTGGCCCATGCCCCCCCTTTTTTGGAGAATCGCAAATCGCTACTACTTCGATGCTGCTAACAAGGAAGTAAGAGAGTCAAAAGGAAATCTGCCAGGGCAGTTGTTATTGATAACAGTTCATGAAAGAGAATGAGAGAGAGACACAGCTGAGGTGGGACGGCTCCTACTAACAAAAGAAGAGCGGAACCACTGATTACTGCTATTGTCTCTTGGAGAAGGATTGTGTATTGAGTACTGTTCTATTCATTGAAACCCCTCAGGGGGCAACCAGAGTGGGCTGGTTTGATGGGTTACATCATCCCAACCTGATTGACACCTGAGACCTTGTGAGTGGGGATAAAAGTGAGGTCTGGGGTAACACCCCTCAGATGCACCAGGAGACACACTAGTGAGCATCAGAACCCCCACGAGACATGGTGGGAGATCGGAGACCAAACGAAGAGTGGGTAAATTTTAACTCACAGTGTTTTGTAGCGAGACCGGTGGGGGCTTGTGTGTTTGTCCACCCTTGCCTGGGTGACGAGTCCTCCACGGAAGAACGGTCTAGCTAAAGGACGCTGGGGTCATACGTGAATGGCCACAACCACCACGCATCGATGGATCAAAATCGTAAACGAAAGTTGGCAAAATAATAGCTGTTACTGTTCACACATTTTCTTTCTCTCATCTCTCTCTCTCTCTCTCCAACAATTGCAACACAGCGACAAACAACTACCGCAGCCTGCATGAACTGAACTGAACTTTATATTTCCATCTGGCAATTCATTATACCCCAGACAATGATAGAGCTTGTTTTATTAGTGATTATTATTATACCCGCACTTTTAGGTTTAGTATTGCTAACGTATATTCTCTGTATATTCGCATTGATATTATTTTGTATATTTTTGCTAATAAATATTGTTGAAAATAGTATCACCAGACTCCAACGGACACTTCTATCTTTGCTGGTAAGACACCCAGTTATGGGGTTCATAACACTCTGCCCTTGGAACAATTGCTAAATATGTGTTAGCAAATTCAAGTTCAAGTGTATTGTCATTCAACCATGGACATGTATACAGTACTGTCAAACATAACAGTTCCTCTAGACCAAGGTGCACAACACAGTACATATGACTCACACTCAGCACATAAAGTAATATCACAGCAAATAAATTAACACATAATAAAATACAGTCCAGAAGGTTGACATTCAGCATAAGGTGCATTTACAACACAAGTCAAAAAGTAAACAGTACGAGGGGTGATTGATAAGTTTGTGGCCTAAGGTAGAAGAGTCAATTTTAGAAAACCTAGTACATTTATTTTTCAACATAGTCCCCTCCTACATTTACACACTTAGTCCAGTGGGCATGGAGCACACGGATCTTGGACATCCAGAAAGTGTCCACAGCAGGGGTGATTGATAGGTTCGTGGCCTAAGGTAGAAGGAGGTGAGTTATACAGCTCTTGTTACATGCATGTGCAGTTCATCTCTTTGAGTGATTATGCAGAAAGTTTGAAGTTAATAACTCATCTCCTTCTACCCTAGGCCACAAACTTATCAATCACTCCTGCTGTGGACACTTTCTGGAGGTCCAAGATCCATACGCTCCACGACAAAAGGCCTGTTTCTGTGCTGTAATGTTCTATGGACAACTGGACTAAGTGTGTAAATGTAGGAGGGGACTAAGTTGAAAAATAAATGTGCTCAGTTTTCTAAAATTGACTCCTTCTACCTTCGGCCATGAACTCATCAATCACGCCTCGTGTAATGCTACTGGTGTAATACATGATGTGATCTGGATGATGGCAGAAAGTTCAGTAGTCTCACGGTCCTGTACCTTCTTCCTGATGGCAGCAGTGAGAGGAGAGTATGGCCTGGATGGTGGGGGTCCCTGATGACAGACTGTAACGGTGCTCTGTGTAGCTGTGTTCAGTGGTGAGAAGGGCTTTACCCATGGTGGACTGGGCTGCATCCACTGCTTTCTGTAGGCTTTTTCATTCAATGGCATATTTCATGCATGGACTTTTGGTCACCCAATGTAAGTGTTCAATGACCTGCACTGATGACTCGATGAATGTCACAAATTAACATTTTTGAGTATTGAATATCTGTTGGAATTTACTTTTTTATTGCACAATATAACTTTTTCTTTCTGATGCAGTGGTTACTGCATGCTTAGTTTTGAAAAGAATGACTCCATGCAGGGAAGTTCAGGAATTTTGTCTTTCTGGACAAATATATTACAGAGCTCTTACAACCAGACATTATCATCCATACACACCCTGGATTCCTCTTACAGGACTTAGAATGAAAAATGAAATATGCTAGAAGACTGCAAGTGAAAGCAAATATTCACTCTTATGGCTCCCCTGGACAGTCTGCTTGCCCCCTGTTGATGGGTGTATCCAAACGATCCTGACCTCAAGGCATATTTCCAATTTCTTTGTCTGCCCCTGAGCGTGAGTGCCGCTCAGAAGAGGAAATTGCTATGGGTGAGCTGTGAATGATCCTGATCCCTGACCTACTGCCATGACTACTTTCGTGACCTAAGATAAGATTAGCATTATTTGTCTTATGTACATCAAATCATCAAAACATACAATGAAATGTGTCATTTCGCGCCAGTGACGAATCCAGTCCGGGAATTGTGATGGTACATACAGCCTGTGAGTGTCGCCATGGTTCCGGCACTGACATAGTGTACCCACAACTCACTAACGCTAACCACGCGGTGTCTTTGGAATATGAGGGGAAACTGGAGCCCCTAGAGGACACTCACATAGTCATTGGGAGAATATACAGACTCCTTACAGACAGTGGCGAGAATCGAACCCGGATCGGTGTAAAGTGATTGCGCTAACCACTGCACGACCATGCCCCCACTCTCTGCGGAGAACACTTCCAGTAACATACTTTTGTTAATAGATTTTCCTAATCAAAAAGCCTGGATTAGAAAATGGATTAAAATTCATACCACAAACATACCTGACACAAGACAGAGGAAATGCACACTTGCTTTTCAAATGGCACATTACAAGAATGGTAAAAGTGAAGCACTATGCCAAATGGTGTGTCATTCCTACTTCATTTGCATGAAAATTTGTTCTCTTCCACATGACACAAATGTCCAGAGCTTCTTCATGCTGCGTTAACAGGTGTAAGTAAATTGGGTTTCTCTTGATTTGCTTGCATAGTTAATCCTTGGGTTGTAAACTAGGTTATGCAAGCATTGGATTTTTAATCCTATCTCACATTCCTGCCTTATGCTGGAGTGTTGGGTGGGTATAGTAAAAAAAAGCCCAGAGCGATATAGAGTACTGGAACATTTGCTCATAAGAGCAGAAATAGTTACATAAGAGTTTGGAACAATGTTTGAATCATTGACAGTAAAGGATGAATAGGCATGTACTGAGCAGACTAGTTTTTAAAAAAAGATTATAGTTTGGAGCTACCTATGACAGAGTGACAGTAGACATTCCTTATTTAGGATGGGCAGCAAGTGATCCTAAAGACCGTGGTTAGCACCAGCTGGAAGAAGATGCCTATTATGCAAAGGAATTCCCTCTGGGCAAGTTGTGAGCTTCCTTGTTTGTTCCAGAGTTCGTAATGAGGCAAATTGAAGGCCTCTCAAGGGCTGCTGTGTAATTAACTAGGATTATTTTTGTGGCTCAAATGAAAAAAGATGGAGTAAAAATTCAGGGTGTCAGCATTTGCAATGATGACTTGAATGGTGGAGGAGATACAAGTATGTATTTAATGCAAATATGGATCATATGACGTCAAATTATATGCAAATAACAGAATTTCACACTGAGGTGTGATCATGGAGTCTAAAGAGGCTGCAGGTGCTGGGATCTGGGTGCGAAAAAAACAAATTGCTGGAGGAGCTCAGTGGGTCAAGCAAGGAGATAATGAATATTTCGGGTTGAGGCCCTACATCAGGACTGAGAGTGGAGAGGGCAGATAGCCAGACTAAAGGGTTGAGTGAGAAAGTGATAGGTAGAACCAGGTGAGGTGGCGAAATATGGGCAGGTAGGAGCCATGTGGCAGGGAGGAGGGAAGGTAGAGACACAAGTTGAAGGATGGTAAATGAGGCTGATGAGAGAGGGATGATGGGCAGATGGAGCCAGATGGTTGAAGGGGAATTCAGACACTAAAGCTGGTGGGTGATGGATGGAAAAATATAAATGCAGATTAAGTCCAGTAGAGAGGGGTGGAGGAAGATAGAGACAGATTGGAAGGTGATATGTGGTATCCAATAAAAGCAAGACAATGGGCAGATGTTGGAAGGAATAGGAGGGATAGGCTAAGGGAGACAAAAGTACTGTTGGGTAGGTGTGTGGATGATAGGATGATGGAACCATGTTTAGTGGGGGGAAGAAGGATGAAAAATCTAGATAACATGGGAGAGATATGATCCTGTCCTTAAGCCTATCATTATTCTGGGGAATAAACAACTCCCTGAGTTTACTTTCATTTTTGGTGGGATGCTGAATGGTTATTACAAGGAAGGAGGCCTGATACCAGCCACTTTTATCTGATTAGCGCAACAGTTGCTATTGTGGAATAAGAGCTTGGAAAGATCTTTGGCCTGTTTCTGTGCTTTATCTCTTTATGACTCTAATAAGCAGGAGCCTGAATTACCAGGTTAAATCTGGATCATGTCAAATTAACTGAAGTGCTGAAATACTGATCATAAATTATGAAGCCTTCAGTGCATTAAACTACATAACTAACATTAATGATCTTATGATTAAAATTATACAGACACAGGCCATTCCACTCATCCATCAACACTGGTCCTATTCTCCCTTCCAGTTTTTTCATATTCCTGCAAGTCATTCTCTCTCGTATGTGCTCATCAACTCACCCTTTACTCTTTCTTCAGCTAATCCTTGCTAATGGGAATTACCTCTTAGAGAACTGCCCCTTGGTAACTAATCTGCACAAAGGATACTGATACTGGATAGAAGCATTCTTCAGGTGAACCCCAAGTTCCTCTCTTCCCTGTACGATTTGCCTATGGTTCACCCTTAGGCTTATTCATTGTTGCTGAGATTTAGTCTTTATAGTTCTATTGCTGTCAGCATCTTCCACGGGGGCTTCTGTGTTGCCGTCCTGCCTGCCGTCTACCTGCTGAACCGTATCTATGCCCACCTGGACAAGCCGGCGAGCACTGTGAGGGTCATGTTTTTTGACTTCTCCTGTGTGTTCAACACCATCCACCCTGCTCTGCTGGGTGAGAAGCTGACAGTGACGCAGGTGGATGCTTCCCTGGTGTCATGGATTATTGATTACCTGACTGGCAGACCACAGTACGTGCGCTTGCAACACTGTGTGTCAGACAGAGTGGTCAGCAACACTGGGGCTCCACAGGGGACTGTCCTGTCTCCCTTTCTCTTCACCATCTACACCTCGGACTTCAACTACTGCACAGAGTCTTGTCGTTTTCTGATGACTCTGCCATAGTTGGATGCATCAGCAAGGGAGATGAGGCTGAGTACAGGGCTACGGTGGGAAACTTTGTCACATGGTGCGAGCAGAATCATCTGCAGCTTAATGTGAAAAAGACGAAGGAGTTGGTGGTGGACCTGAGGAGGGTTAAGGCACCGGTGACCCCTGTTTCCATCCGAGGGGTCAGTGTGGACATAGTGGAGGATTACAAATACCTGGGGATACGAATGGACAATACACTGGACTGGTCAAAGAACACTGAGGCTGTCTACAAGAAGGGTCAGAGCCGTCTCTATTTCCTGAGGAGACTGAGGTCCTTTAACATCTGCTGGTTTTGCTGAGGATGTTCTACGTGACTGTGGTGGCCGGTGCTATCATGTTTGCTGTTGTGTGCTGGGGCAGCAGGCTGAGGGTAGCAGACACCAACAGAATCAACAAACCCATTCGTAAGGCCAGTGATGTTGTGGGGGTGGAACTGTACTCTCTGACGGTGGTGTCTGAAAAGAGGATGCTGTCCAAGTTGCATGCCATCTTGGACAATGACTCCCATTCACTCCATAATGTACTGGTTAGCCACAGGAGTACATTCAGCCAGCGACTCATTCCACCGAGATGCAACACGGAGCGTCATAGGAAGTCATTCCTGCCTGTGGCCATCAAACTTTACAACTCCTCCCTCGGAGGGTCAGACACCCTGAGCCAATAGGCTGGTCCTGGACTCATTTCCATTTGGCATGATTAACTTATTATTATTTAATTATTTATGGTTTTATATTGCTATATTTCTTCACTATTCTTGGTTGGTGTGGCTGTAACGAAACCCAATTTCCCTCGGGATCAATAAAGTATGTCTGTCTGTCTATCTGCAATGGTGATCCTACAATGAATTGCCTGTATACGTGCTTTCTTTGAAGTGAATGAATAACAGACAGATGCCAGGAAAGTAAGTGAGAATTTACATATGTACAGACACTGTACATATTGCCCAACTGTCGCTAACTCTACCCCGGGAAGAAGTGGGCAGATGCTTCCACCTCCAGGGTAAGTGCCTATGGAGGTTTTGCTTCACTAAACGAAGACATCATTGAAATCAATCCCATGCAGCAACATGACCTTGAGTGCATTTTTATTAGACAGACAGAAATACTTTATTGATCCATTAGGGAAATCGGGTTTCGTTACAGTCACACCAACCAAGAATAGTGAAGAAATATAGCAATATAAAACCATAAATAATTAAATAATAATAAGTTAATCATGCCAAGTGGAAATAAGTCCAGGACCAGCCTATTGGCTCAGGGTGTCTGACAATCCAAGGGAGGAGTTGTAAAGTTTGATGGCCACAGGCAGGAATGACTTCCTATGACGCTCAGTGTTGCATCTCGGTGGAATGAGTCCCTGGCTGAATGTACTCCTGTGCCTAACCAGTACATTATGGAGTGGATGGGAGACATTGTCCAAGATGGCATGCAACTTGGACAGCATCCTCTTTTCAGACACCACTGTCAGAGAGTCCACTTCCACCCCCACAACATCACTGGCCTTACGAATGAGTTTGTTGATTCTGCTGGTGTCTGCTACCATCCACGTCACGTTGCCTTTAATAATGAAGAACACAAAAACTTAATCTTCTTCCCAATGGGTCATTTCATGCTGCCTCTGTGGTCACTGTTGACAACGGACCAGCTGTTGACAGATGCATATTCAAAACACAGGTGCTTTGCCTGTTCGCAAAGTAGGACTAAATTAATTCATGCCTTCCCATCCTTTTAGTGGATTTTTTGTTCTCCTTTGCACTTTTATTCTGCCAGAGAATTCACCTAAATGATATGAACAGTAATGTTACTCACAAAATTCATCAAAATATAACCTAACCTTTGTCTATAGCCATCAGGGTCACGGTCACTCTCAGCTTCCTAGCCTTTGGATGTTTCCAAACTGCTGCTGCAGACTACTGCCATTTAACGGAGGTCTCAAACTCACCTCTGAAGGAGGGATCATATTTACTACAGTAGTAGGTAGAGCAGACCTACAAGAGCATTTGCTTAGATTTCAGGCTTCCCCAAAGCATAGACATTCAAAGATTGAACTCATGCCCATACTGCAAACCTCTTGTCCGATCAAACTCAAGGCCTTGCTGCTACGCTCATTCTGCAAAACTGAGTGGTCTACAAGCAGTGACTAAGCTTAAGGTGACACGTCCTGAGTCTCTGTCCCAGGTTGCTCTGTTGGCCTAATTTCCACCAGTTTATACTGTTTTTCTCTGATAATCAAAGTTCAAAGTACATTTATTATGGAAGTATGTATACATTATATAACCTTGAGACTCATCTCCTTCCAGGCAGCCACAAAATAAAGAAACACAATAGAACCCATTAAAAAAAGAAGACAGTCAAACACCCAATGTGCCAAAAAAACAAATTGTGCAAACAATAAAAGTGAGCAAATTACATTCAGAATTGAAGTTCACAAAAGTGGGTCTGTAGCCACAAAGCCAGTGATCACTGCAGCTGATTCAGGAGCCCATTCCTTGCAGGCTATGGCCTCAGTTCAGCACAGAGATGAGTAAATCTTGCTAAGCAGCAAGCTGAGACTGCCAGTACCTTGCCTCCTGTCCTGACACCCTGACCTTTCCAGTCTGGCCTGGTGATTCCTTGCTCTCGGACCCAAGCCCTGCTGCTAAAATCAGGGACATTTAAAAACAGTTAATATATGACACAGTATGAGCCCTTCAGTAAACTATATAAACCTACTTCATTATCAACCTAATGCCTCCCTCCTACATAGCCCATAATCCTCCATTTTTCATCCATCATGTGCCTGTCTGAAAGTTTCCTAACTGTCTCTAATGTATCAGCCTCAATCATTACCTAGGCAGTTACTTACCACTCTTATGTTCAAAAAAACTACCTTTTACCTTTCACATCTTCCCTAAACCTTCTTTCACTCGCCTTCAATGGATATACTCTGGTATTAGCCATTGTTACCCTGGGAAAAAGGTGCTAACTGTCAACACTATCTATGCCTCCTATAATCTTATACACCTCTATCAAGTAGGCGCTAATCCTCCTTCACTCCAAAGAGAAAAGCACTAACTGCTGAACCCTTCCACAAAGGACAAGCTCTCCAATCCAGCAGGCATCCTGGTAAATTTCCACCACCCCCTCTCTAAACCTTCCACATTGTTCCTATTATGAGGTGACCAGAACTGACCACAATATATTCCAAGTGTGGTCCAGCTGGTGATTTATAGAGTTGCAACATTACCTCGCAGCTCTTGAACTCAATCCCCTGATTAACAAGAGCCATCACACAATCTAACTTCTTAACCATCCTTCAAACCTAACCAAACAGCCCCATGTACATCTTCCCTATCCCTATTTAGACGCTGCTATTAATACTATCTACTACAGAAAAATTCCACATTGTTACAATAAAGAATGTTTGGACACAAATACCAGCCTTCAGCTTTTCAAAATGATAGTTAATGTTTCAGCTTAAGTGTTAAGTTATTACCATTTACAAAATTTGGTATAAGGGATGGCAAGATCAACTTGATTACGATAGGGCATGTTTGAGGGATTGACTGATTTGGACTCAAAGATCCCTAAGTTTGAGTCATAATGGTCCATCAACCAACCTAATCCTATATTGATACAATATTTTGTTCTCTCCATATTCTTGTAGACTCCCATGCCCTGCCTCTCCCAAACATTTTACTATTTGTCAACACACTCGATTATCAATGGCTGCTATCAATACTTCATGCTGTTTCACCAGAGCAGGGGTTGAGAAGATGGGTGGTAGTAGGCATGGAATGGAAAATAAAGGGCTGCAGGGAGCAACACTGACCGGCAACATTGTGAGATTGACTGTAGATTGGAAGGCAGAGAGAAAATATGCTGATCTTTTAAAAGTTAGATGGTGCCTTCCTTCAAACCATTGGTTAATGAGTCCAATTACATTATAGAGGCATTCCCTAATTAACTTGGACTTCAAAGTACAACTGAGTTTATGATCACATTCCTAGGGCCTCTTTACATTGTCAAACTTTCCAGCAAGTGTGATGGTATAGGGTTTGCTGACCAATAAGTTCCAGACTCAGACGACGTGCTCAAGCCCTATCAGATATAAATAGCCATGAATACTCTCACTAAAGGGAGATTATACTGTAATGACCCAAACTTCAAAGACTAGTTTACTTCCGTGTTTATTCTCCACAGCAAGTTTAGCTGCCAATGCCAACTATTCAAGCTGTGGGTCTCCTCTCACTACCAAGAAGATACTTCCAGCTAACAAAGTAATTTAAAATACAGTACCTTTACTTACAGTGATACATGTTTAAATCCACATTCTCAAAACACATTTAAAACTCACAGAGGATTTCTACCTTAAACATTTCCCAATTATAAATAATTTCCAAAGCACAAAGGACAAAGCATTTCTCTAACAAAAGGGATTAAAGCTTTCCCAAACACCGGTACAATTCCTACAAATGAAAAAGATACCAAAGATACAGACAAACAAGTCAGCAGTTGCAGAAACTAATGTTGGAGGAATGGATTCTAGTTCTTCCATGTTCCTTGATGTTTCTTACCCCATTCCCAATAAACCTGTACTGCTCTCAATATTTATACCCCTTTTCTCCCATTTGAGTGTGTTTGCATGTATCTGAATTTCCACAGATATCCTTTCGACACAAGCAATCTAAAACAATTATTTTGGAGATACAGATCTTAGCTAGCTACTGCTAATGCTGTAATGCTACCTTCTGAGTACATAAACCCATTCCAACTATAAACACATCAGTTATTGAAATGTTAAATAACATTATTCATCTGGTTCTGTAAACTACCTCAAATGATGCAACTTAAGAGTCAGCTTGTCTGTTTAAAACAATCCAAATTAAACTAACCATTATCTTATACTCTATTCTTGAGCAACAATAACAAAGCAACGCAGTGACTCTTTACAGAGTTTTTTCAAAATACAGAGTCCATTTGTAAAGCTGTTCTATAAAGAATGTTTTTTTTAAACTTCAAGCTGCTTTTCATTTACATTTTAAGAACTGAAGACTGACTTCCATTTACAACCAGAAGTTAAACAATGCAGTATAGTTGAAATTTTACTTTCAAATGTCAGCTGCTATATAGAAAGCCAGCTTAGAAAACATGAGGTCTCCTGCCCAGGACAGTGAATATCCATCACACAAATATTCACCCAGAGCAATAAGGACCTTCTTGTAACATTTGAATCAAGGCATAACACTATCACATTAATGTTCAGATATAGTATCCACTAAAATTAAGCTGTAGGAAAATATTATGACAACTTAATCCTTCTCATTTGTTAAGTTTCTGTTAGTAATCACAAGAAAACAACCAAACCTTGTGATCTATTGGCCTCAGAATAACTGAAAAAATGTTTGAGTTGAGCAATACAGCTAAGTGATTAACCAGAATGAGATTTGGGGGGTAGGTCTGACTGAATTAAAGAAATAATTAAATGGAAAATACAATAATCTCCTGATAATTCACTATCTGACTATTCAGAAATCTGGGTGATTTTTGGGTGATCCTTTGGCACAGTTTAACACACTCAGGCCCTGATTCTTGTGCTCCCTTTGAACTCCACACACTCTTCAACTTCACTGAGGCCTTGAATGCCACCCTCCTTTGAAACTGACCTGGTTCTGTTTCCTTGAGAGTCAGCAGGGCCTTGTTACACTCTTTACTCTTCTCACATTCACTGGGAAATTCATTATTCCAATTTTAAAAAGTGAATTAAAGGTATATTACAGAACTAATATTTTAATAACATCTAATAGTTCGTAAAATCTACCATTCGGGCACCTCCAAAGTCCTGAACCGCTAGATTATCAGGTTGTTACTGTACACATTTCAGCAGACCCAGCAGGGAGCAACTCTTAAGGACTACTTTCAGGAAATTGCTGCATCCAGTCTGTGATGGTTTTACAACTGGCTCACCCTAACCAAATCGCCAAGGAATAGATGCACTCCTTGACTGGTCACTTCACAAACAGGTTGCCTCTGTAATAGCTGACAGTTGAGCTAGTAGCCCAATATTCACAAACTGCAGATACAGTAGCTATCACATCTAGTTGTATCACAGGATTGTCAGGGATGCTAATTGCTGATTTACTGACAACCTGTACGCCTACCACACACAGGGCTCATTAAAAGTTTAGATATTTTTCAAGTTTGGGGCCATCCCAGAACATATCAAAAGCTTCTAACTGACCCTAATGACGTGCACTGTCGAACCTCATGACCAAAGCAATGTTCTTACTATCTAAATCAGAATGTAAATGGGGAATAGGCCTAAGATCTTCTCTACTCTATTTTCTCTTAAAACAATTTCCTTTTCCTTTGTATACTTCTTGTGACTCTATCCTTACTTTGATCTGTTTGTTGTTGGTTTTACAGACTGACCTTCCATCCTCACATATTCTATTTTTCTTGTTACTGTCAATATTGCCACCATTATTCTTAGTTATGTTTGGATTTTGAATCACAGGATTGGTTTTAACGACTCAAGTAAGGAAATGGGGCACTTCCTGAGAAATTTGAAACCCCTGAACCTTCTTAACCTGCTGCTAGCTTACATTGAAATATGAAGCAACTGATAGCATAAAGATGAGTCAGCGAAGCAAATGTAGGAGATGTTTCATGATCATGCCCTTGTCTGATCCATTTTTCAGGTGGATCCTCTACTTAGTTTTTCTAATGTTTGTCCTGTTCCCGGCCCCACTTCCATCCACTTGTAGCTATGGCTACTACAAAATCCAGACACCTAGTTGCATGTTTGATCAACCATCACCTTCCCAGTGTTCTGATGCTTCAGACCCTGAATACTATTGACTCCTACTCCACCCAGGTCTTTCACCTCTCATGCTCCCAACCTTCCCCAGCTTTCTCTGATTCAGCTCTAATCCTTTCAGACCTCACTTCCAACTAAAATCCAGAGCCCACCCAACTTGCATAGGGGAAGTTCTCATGGAGGAATATTCACACAATGCAAGTAACACCCGTACAAAGCCCAGGGTTTAATTGTCTCTTGGACTATTGCACAGAAACTGCACACTTGCACACATTAACTTTAAGGGAGAAGGACTATCGGATAATCTTAATAAAACACACAACCATTTACAACAACTACTCTTGGTCCCACTAACAGCATAGTACCACCCAGGCCTGGATATTACAGACACCCCGTTCCCATCTCTACTTTAAGGACAGGAATTTGCATGAGATAAAATAAAGGTAATATATGAAGAAGGATAATTCTTGTTTGAAATACTTCATTTTATACATTCCAAGAGGTAAGGCAAATTAGAGTTGCACAATACTTGCTTGATGAAATAGTTGTGTCGTCAATCTATTGCTGGGAAAATTGCATAAACGCTGAGAACCTCCTTTGTAAGATTCAAAGAGGAATGTTGTTAGTTTACGATGTGCAAAGCTGCATTGAACCTCCTTGCATTTGTTTTCACATTGCTCTAATCAAAGTAAATATCATATGTACCCAGGTACAAAAAGAACAGTTACAATTGCATAGAGCTGGCCTGCAGCTTTGCATAAAGCAATTGCAATGAAGGGTGCCAAATGTACTCAAGTGGGAGTCATTTCCTGTTGCAAGACCAGTGAATGTTTAACTTTAAAATCTTGCTCAAGTTGCATGGAAATTTCCTAGTCTTCACTTTCTGTTGGTACAATTTCCATGTGTGGCAAGCTGTAGCCACTGAAGAGATGCAGAAAATCATATTTTGTACACTCTTATCAACTGTGTTGTAAATGAAGCTTCCCGACAAGTTCTCCCTTTGCCATATGTGTTGACGTATGACACCAAATAAAGCCAGGATCATTGCTTGGGTTAGCAATGCTTTTGTCTCTGCTATGGGTTAACTCAATGCTTTATGCTTGAAACATAAAATTGTGTGACACACCTTTTTATATTTTATCATCATAACTTAATTGATATGAATTATGCAAGTGTTCTTCCTCCTGTTGTTAAGATTCTGAAGGTTGTCAATATTGCTGCAAATTTCAGTTGACTATTGTTCAATGATTTATATATTAAAGGACTGCCAATAGCAGAGTACATAGAGCAACATATTTTGTGTTTTGAGCCGAGATGCTTCATCAGGATTGGAGAAAAAAATGATGAGGAGTAAATTTAAAAAATGCGGGGTGTGGAAGAGAAACACAAGGTCATAGGTGAAACTGGGAGGGGGAGGGATGAAGTAAAAAGCTGGAATTGATTAGTGAGAGATACAGGGCTGGAGATGGGAGAGTCTTGACAGGAGAGAACAGAAGGCCTTGGAGCAAAGGGGGAGAAGCACCAGAGGGAGGCGATGGGCAGGCAAGGAGATAAGATGAGAAAGGGAAAAGGGGATCGGAAATGGTGAAGGAGAGGGCGGGGAAAGGGGGCCAGTACCAGAAGTTGGAGAAATCGGTGTTCATGCCATCAGGTTGGAGACTACCCAGATAAGTTATTGTTCCTCCAACCTGAGTGTGGCCACATTGCAACAGTAGAGGAAGCCATGGATTGATATATCGGAATGGGAAATGGAAGTGGAATTAAAATGGGTGGCCACTGGGAGATCCCACTTCTGGCAGACGGAGTGTAGGTGCTCAGTGAAATGGTCTCCCAAATCTATGTCAGGTCTCACCGATATACAGGAGGTTACACCAGGAGCATTGCATACAGTACGTGGCCCCCACAGACTCGCAGGTGAAGTGTCGCCCACCCTGGAAGGACTGTTTGGGGCCCTGAATGGTAGTGAGGGAGGAGGTGTAAGGGCAGGTGTAGCACTTGTTCCGCTTGCAAGGGTAAGTACCAGGAGGGAAATCAGTGGGGAAGGATGAATGGACAAGGGAGTCACGTAGGGAGCAATTCCTGTGGAAAGCAGAAAGTGGAGGGGGGCGAGGGAAAGATGTACTTGGTGATGGGATCCTGTCGGAGGTAGCGGAAATTTTGGAGAATTATGTGCTGGACACGGAGGCTGGTAGGGTGGTAGGTGAGGACAAGAGAAACCCTATCCCTGGTAGAGTGACAGGAGGATGGGTTAAGAGCAGACATGTGTGAAATGTAAGAGATGCAGTTGAGGACATTGTTGATGGTGGAGGAAGGGAAGCCCCTTTCTTTGAAAAGGAGGACTTCTCCATTATAGAATGAATTTCTCAAATTTCCGTTAGTGACCCTCCCACCCTCTCCTTCACCTTTCCTCATCCCCTTTTCCCTCTCTCATCTTATCTCCTTGACTGCCCCTCGCTTCCCTCAGGTGCTCCTCCCCCTTTTCTCCATGGCCTCCTGTCTTCTCCTGTCGGACTCTCCCATCTTCAGCCCTGTATTTCTTTTACCAATCAGCTTCCCAGCTCTTAACTTCATCCCTCCCCCTCCCGGTTTCACCTATCATCTTGTGTTTCTCCATCCCCTCCCCCACCTTTTAAATCTGCTCCTCATCTCCTTATCTCCAGCCCTGCCGAAGGGTCTCGGTCCAAAACGTTGACAGCACTTTCTTCCATTGATGCTGAGTTCCTCCAGTGTTTTATGTGTTTTGCTCAGATTTCCAGCATCTGCAGATTTTATCTTGTTTGTGACATTCTGTACGTTCTTACTGCATGTGGACAACAGAGGTGGGAGACTGAGGATGAACAAACAACTCAGTGAATCTTTGTTCAAAACAAAGATAGCATGATGTTTATTGTTTTGGGGGTAAATTCTGCTGCGCTCAGCTGAGTGCTACTCATTAAATGGCACTTTACGAAGGGAAAACTCTGCAAATTGAGAAAGGGCTACTTTCTTGCATTTCTGGTAGTTTGCTTCAAAATCCAATTTTATTGTTAGATCATCAGCAGATACATAGTTAAATTCTAGAAGTGAGAATTTTCATTTAATTTTTCCTACCACTCAAAAGAAGGCCATCTCATTGAAGCGAAGGAGCACGTGCACATAATCAGAATCTGGTTTGATATCATGAAATTTGTTGTTAGGTGGCATTGCAATACTTAATAATAAAAACATGACATACAGCAGTGATGTTAAACCTGATTCTGGTTGCACGAAGGACATGGAAGATTAAAGCCAGAGTAATCCTGGTGGCGAATGGAGCACTTGGAGCTGTGACACCCAGACTGGGAGAGTGTCTCCAACAAATCCCGGGAACAACATCTGAGATCTCGGTCCAGAAGAGCGCTCTACTAGGAACAGCAAAGATATTGCACCGAGCCCTCATGCTCACAGGCCTTTGGTAGAGGACCCGAGACTGAGGGAAAAAAATGCACATGCACACCACCCATAAAGAGTGAGAAAAATATAGATATATATTTATAAAAGGTTAATTAAGTAATGCAAAAATGTAGTGAGGTAGAGTTCATAGATACAATGTCCATACAGAAATCTGATGGCAGAGGAGAAGAAACTGTTCCTGAGTTATTGACTGTGCACCCTCTGGCTTCTGTACCTCCTTCCTGATGGGGGCAATGAGATGAGGGCATGTCCAGGGTGATGGGTGTCCTTAATGACGGATGTCACTTTTTTGAAGCATTGCTTCTTGAAGATGTCCTGGATGTCTGGGAGGTTTGCACTGAATTGACTGAGTTTAGAACTTTCTGCAGCTTATTTCAAGCCTCTACAGTGTCCCCCTCCATACCAAATGGTCAATTAGAATGCTCTCCACTCTAAACCTGTGGAAATCTGTGAGTGCCTTTGGTGACATAACAAACCTCCTCAAACTCCTCATAAAATAAAGCCACTGTCTTGCCTTCTTTGTAACTGCATCAATATGTTAGGCCCAGGTTAGATTCACAGAGACTTTGACACCCAGGAACCTGAAATTGCTCATTATTTCCACTTCTGATCTCTCTATGAGGAATAGTGTGTGCTCACTCATCTTCCTCTTTCTGAAGTCTACTTTCAATTCTTTTGTCTTACCCACCACAAGTCTGCACAGCCTGTAAAGCCTTGTGGTCATTTACTGTGACTTGAGATGAGACATTCTTAGAAATGTGAACATGATTGTTCTGTTCACAATTACACAAGTGTGACTGAACTGGGACCAGGACCTGGGATGCCCTGTCCGTGCAGTTTTGAGAATGGGTGAGGCCGATATTTTAGCTTTATTGTGGAGTCCCAAGCATGTGTAGAGATCTCCAATGGAGTCTTCATTGAGGAGAAATCAAAATATAACAAATTTCCACAGGTGGGAACAGATAGAACAAACAAACAAATATTAATCACACATGAGATTTTGTGATATTACTAGTCAGGCTGACTTTCAAGAGCAGAATTGATGTTTTGCTCATGACTAATTAGGAGATAACTTCCCAGTATCTAGAGAGGGGTATCCTCAAAGTCTAAGTAAATTTATTATCGAAGTGTATATATGTCACCAGGTACTACCCTGAGATTCATTTTCTTGCATGCATTCGCAATAAGTACAAAAAATACAATAGAGTCAATGAAAAACTGCACATAAACAAAAATGGATAATTAACTAATGTGCAAAGACAACAAATGATGCAAATACAAAAATGTAATAATAATAAATAAATAAGCAATAAATATTGAGAACATCAGTTGTAAAGTCCTTGAAAGTGAGTCCATAGGTTGTGGAATCAGTTCAGTGTTGGGGTGAGTGAAGTTATTCACTCTGGTTTATTAGCCTGATGGTTGTGGTGTAATGACTGTTCCTGAACCTGATGGTGTTGGACCTAAGGCTCCCGTTCCTGATGGCAACAACGAGACAAGAGCATGACCTGGATGGTGGGGTTCTTGAGGATGGATGCTGCTTTCCTGCGACAGTGCTCCATGTAGACGTGCTCAATAGTGAAGGACAGGCTGTATCACGACTTTTTGCAGGTTTTTCTGGTCCAGGGCCATGGTGTTTCCTTTCCTTTATAATAATAAGCAATAGATGGACAGGAGTCACACTTGGGGCATCTGCTGGAATCAAATTCCCACAATAAGAACCATGATGGGTTCAGAATCAGAATCCTGACATATGTAGTGAAATTCGTCATCTGGGATCATTCTGAGTGTGAGATTTAATAATCAGCACTAATTCTGTGTGCATTGTTTGCATGCCACAGCACTCCCCCTCAAATATGAAACAGTATGAGTAAAATAAATTGGGAACCAATGATGTAACTGTTCACATCTTGCTCATCAATATTTACAGCCCATAATTTTTCAACGAGCAAAATATAATCTGGTAGAAGAACTGTCAATAATTCCTTTCCTCTCACAGATGCTGCTCGACCTGCTCAGATTTTACAGCAGATTGTTCATTGTACCAGATTCCAGCATCTGCAGTCTCTTCTGTGTAAACGTTTCAACTTCAACTTTATGATTGAAATGCAAAAGGAAGCACTAATAACGTAACTTTTAGTGGTTACAGCGGTTTCACATTGATGAAGGTAGAGCAGTGGATGTAGTTTATATGGATTTCAGTAAGGCATTTGATAAGGTTCCCCTTGCAAGGCCTCCTTCAGAAAGTAAGGAGGCATGGGATCCAAGGAGACCTTGCTTTGTGGATGCAGAATTAGCTTGCTCACAGAAGGCAAAGGGTGGTTGCAGATGGTTCGTATTCTACATGGAGGTCGGTGACCAGTGGTGTTCATCGGGATCTGTTCTGAGACCCCTCCACTTTTTGATGTTTATTGTGATTTTTGGAGGGTTGTCCAAGGTTATAGCAGGACATCGATGGGATGTGGAACTGGGCTGAGAAGTGGGAGATGGACTTCAACCCAGATAAGTGTGAAGTGGTTCATTTTAGTAGGTCTAATTTGAAGACAGAATATAATATGGTAAGATTAAAAAGGTAAATGGCTAGCACAAGGGGACATAGTTTTAAGGTGCTTGGAAATAGGTACTGAGGGGATGTCAGGGGTAAGTTTTTCACACAGAGAGTGGTGAGTGTGTGGAATACACTGCTGGTGGCAGTGGTGAAGGCAGATATGATAGGGTCTTTTAACAGCCATTTAGATAGGTACTTGGAGCTTAGAAAAATAGAGGGCTATGCACTAGGGAACTTCTTGGCAGTCTATAGAGTAGGTTACATGGTCAGCACAACATTGTGGGCCAAAGTTTTAAATAATTCCTTTAGATAACATAGAGTGCAGGCAGAACACAGAAATGATTGTTTTTTTTTACCAAAACCAGAAAAATTGAAATGGGTTGGGCAGACTGTCAAAGAGTCTAGTACTTGATTTCCTCACATGTAGGCAAACCTTCAAGACATTGAGGCAATAGGAGGTTGGTGATTGGGACGCATTAATAGTATGTTCTCTATGTAATGGCATCTAGTTTGCCTCTTTGTAATTCCTTCACTGTTTCAGTGAGCAGGTAATTGGAAAAATAGTCAGAGCTACTACAATGCTTTCTCCAAAGGAAATCATTGGAAAAACATGTAAGAATATACTCTAGTACAGAAATAAGAGTATGCATCATTTGAATGCATTGAGGAAATTAAAATTTGGAAGGGGCTTACCATGTAGATTATAACCAGACATGAAAGTTCTGATGAAGGATCCTTAACCTGAAACATTAACTCTATTTTTCTTATAACTGTTGCCTGATTTTCTGAGGATTCCAGCACTTTCTGTTTTTGTTGGACATGGCCGTATAGTGATTGTTTAACTAGGCAGGGTTTTCTATTCCTACAGGCAGGCCATTATGGTGATAACCACAGGGGTGCACATACTCGGCACATTTATAAATGTCACAGATAGATAGGGCATTTGGCACACTGGCCTTCATAGTTCAAAGCATTAAGTACAGGCGTGGGGATGTTATGTGGAAGTTGTATGAGACTTTGATGAGGCCTAATTTGGAGTATTGTGTGTAGCTACAGTCACCTGCCTACAGGAAAGATATCAATAAAAGGGGTCCATCAGGATCCCTGGCTGCACACCACCATCTGTTTTCTGTCTCCACCCCCAAGTCTTCAGCTCCTTTCTTCCGTTCAGTTTGCTGCGTGGTTTCTCTTTGTCACAAAATGCTTTTTACATATCTTGGTGTTCAGGTTTCATGAGGATTCTCCACCCTTTTCATTGTAATTAGTCATAGGGCAATACAGAAAAAAGCCAATCTGTTGTTCTACTTAGTTCCATTGACCCGCACCTGGACCATAGCCATTCACACCCAAACCCCTCTCAAATGTTGCAATCAAACCCACATCCAACACCTCCACTGAAAGCTGGTTCCACCCTTGCACTACCATCTGAGTGAAGAAGATCACCCCGCCCCGTTACCCTTCAATACTTCACCTTTCACCCTTTTTTTCTTTTTTTTAAAAAAAGATGTCTTCCTTTTTTAAAGAAAGGGGCTTCCCTTCGTTCACTATCAACTCTGCCCTCCATCGCGTCTCCTGTATTTCACGCACCTCTGCCCTCACCCCATCCCCCTGCCAGCCCACCAGGGATGGAGTCCCCCTGGTCCTCACCTATCACCCTACCATCCTACAGATCCAACATATAATCCTCCGTAACTTCCGTCACCTCCTACGTGATCCCACCACCAGCCACATCTTCCCCTACCACCCCCCCCACTCTCGGCTTTCCACAGGGATCGCTCCCTACGCGACTCCCTTGTCCATTCATCCCCCCCATCCCTCCCCACCGACCTCCCTCCGGGCACTCATCCCTGCAAACAGAAGAAGTGCTACACCTGCCCCCACACTTCTTCCCTCACCACCATCCCAGGCCCCAGACAATCCTTGCAGGTGAGGCACCACTTCACCTGCGAGTCAACTGGGGTGATATACTGTATCCGGTGCTCCCGATGTGGCCATTTATACATTGGGGAGACCCGCTGCAGACTGAGAGACCATTTCGCCGAACACCGACGCTCAGTCCTCCAGCAGTGGCGGGATCTCCCTGTGGCCACACACTTCAATTCCACAGACCAGTCCCACTCCGACATGTCTGTCCATGGCCTCCTCTACCGTCAAGATGAGGCCACACGCAGATCGGTAGAGCAATACCTTATCTCCAGCCTAGGTAGCCTCCTACCTGCCGGCATGAACATTCAACTCACAGACCTCCATTGATACCCCTGTCCCCTCCCCTTACCCCCATCCCTATCTATTATTTTAGTCTGGTTCTCTTTCTATTTTTTCCCCCCTCACTATAATCTCCCCCCAGCCCTACCTTTCTTTCTCTTTTATTTCCCATAATTCTCCACCTTCCCCCTAGCCCATTTCCCTCCAGCCTATCACTTCCTAGCTCTCTACTTTATCCCTCCCCCCACCTCTTATCCCCCCTCAACCATCCCATGTTACTTCACTCCTGTCTGGCCTGCTGAGTTCTGCCAGCATTTTGTGTTTTTATCATAACCTATTCTCTATAACTATTCTCTATTCTCTATAACTCAGATCCTTAGGTCTCGGCAGCGTAAATTTTCTTTGCCCCCTTTTATTGATGTCTTTCCTGTAGGCAGGTGACTGTAGCTACACACAATACTCACAATACTCCAAATTAGGCCTCATCAAAGTCTCATACAACTTCTACATAACATCCCCACGCCTGTACTTAATGCTTTGAACTATGAAGGCCAGTGTGCCAAATGCCCTCTGACATGACTTCTGAGGAATTACAGATCTGTATTCCAAGACCCATCTATTCTACTGCACTCCTGCACTCCTCTACCACACAGAGTCACAAAAGAGTTGAACACCAAAGAAAACTACATGCAGATTATTTTCTGATATTTCCTCAGGGCTGCCAAATAACTACATTGCAGCTTTGTGAAAATATAAACAAAAATCACAAAATATGTACATAAAACTGAGCTCTCAATTCCACCATTAATAATAAAATTTAAAGTCCAGAACAGGAAATTCCAACTATGTTAACTTTATTTGAGCAAACTGCCTTGAAAGATTGTGGAGCTTGTAAGATGACTGCTTTTTGACTTGAACCAATTTTATATGTTTATAGCTGCAATCAACAGAGGAAGACTCATAAAGCAATTGCGTTGAGATCCTAGGATGCTGAAATCTTTCTTCCTTTGAGTGTGAATTCTCACAAAGCCAGCATGGGCTTATTTGTCTGTTTCTCCAGAGTTCAGTCTTGTAATCATTGTATGTGCTCATTGACCTTAACCATCTGGCCCATGTCAATAGACAATAGACAATAGGTGCAGAAGTAGACCATTCGGCCCCTCGAGTCTGCACCGCCATTCTGAGATCATGGCTGATCATTCACTATCAATACCCAGTCCCTGCCTTGTCCCCATATCCCTTGATTCCCCTATCCATCAGATATCTATCTAGCTCCTTCTTGAAAGCATCCAGAGAATTGGCCTCCACCGTCTTCCGAGGCAGTGCATTCCACACCTCCACAACTCTCTGGGAGAAGAAGCTCTTCCTCAACTCTGTTTTAAATAACTGATCTCTTATTCTCAATCCATGCCCTCTGGTACTGGACTCTCCCAACATCTGGAACATATTTCCCACCTCAATCCTATCAAATCCTTTAATTATCTTAAACATTTCAATCAGATCCCCTCTCAATCTCCTCAATTCCAGTGTGTACAAGCCCAATCTCTCTGCGTAAGACAGCCCTGCCATCCCAGGAATCAACCTAGTGAATCTACACTGCACTTCCTCAATTGCCAGAATGTCCTTCCTTAAACCTGGAGACCAAAACTGTACACAATATTCCAGGTGTGGTCTCACCAGGGCCCTGTACAAATGCAAAAGGACAGCCTTGCTCTTGTACTCAATTCCCCTTGTAACAAAGGCCAACATTCCATTTGCCCTCTTCACTGCCTGTTGCACTTGCTCATTCACCTTAATTGACTGGTGAACTAGGACTCCTATGTCTCTTTGCATTTCTCCCTTACCTAACTCTACACCGTTCAGACAATACTCTGCCCTCTTGTTCCTGCTTCCAAAGTGGATAACTTCACATTTATTCACATTGAATGAAATCTGCCAAGTATCTGCCCACTCACTCAGCCTATCCAAGTCTCCCTGTATTCTCCTAACGTCCTCTTCGCATGTCACACTGCCACCCAGTTTAGTATCGTCAGCAAACTTGCTGATATAGTTTTCAATGCCCTCATCTAAATCGTTGACATAAATCGTAAAGAGCTGTGGTCCCAATACAGAGCCCTGTGGTACCCCACTAGTCACCTCCAGCCAGTCCGAGAAACACCCATTCACTGCTACCCTTTGCTTTCTATCTGCCAACCAGTTTTCTATCCATGTTGAAACCCTGCCCCCAATGCCATGAGCTCTGATTTTACTCACCAATCTCCTATGTGGCACCTTATCGAATGCCTTCTGAAAATCTAGGTACACAACATCCACTGGCTTACCCTCGTCTAACATCCTTGTTACACCCTCAAAAAACTCCAACAGATTAGTCAAGCATGAATTGCCCTTGGTAAATCCATGCTGGCTCGGCCTAATCCTATTACTGCCATCAAGATGTGCCACTATTTCGTCCTTAATAATGGACTCAAGCATCTTCCCCACGACTGACGTTAGGCTAGTTAGGCTAGAACGATAGTTCTCCGTTTTCTCCTTCCCTCCCTTCTTGAAAAGTGGGATAACATTAGCCGCTCTCCAATCTTCAGGAACAGATCCTGAATCTAAGGAACATTGGAAAATGATTACCAATGCATCCGCAATTTCCTGAGCCACCTCTTTTAGAACCCTCGGATGCAGACCACCTGGACCCGGGGATTTATTAGCCTTCAGTCCTACCAGTCTACTCATCACAGTTTCTTTCCTAATGTCAATCTGTCTCAATTCCTCTGATATCTTATGACCCTGGCCCATCCATACATCTGGGAGATTGCTTGTGTCCTCCCTGGTGAAGACAGATCTAAAGTACGCATTAAATTCTCTTCTCAATGTTGCCAGCAGGCAAATGATACAGGAGATTAAAAACCCGCATCTCAAGGTGCAACATAAGCTTCTTCCACACTGCCATTAGGTTCATGAACTGACTTTAAAAAAACCCTAACACTACCTAGGGCTAAATTTCTTCTCTCTCACTAGTGTCATTATCATTTGTTGTTGTGGAAGTTATATTAACTTAAGTTTATGTAAACATGGTTGTCAGATTTGTAATGTACTGTGTAGCTGCTACTTAACTTTCATGGCTTTTATATGCAATGTATGTACGTCTATGACAATAAACGTACAATAAATGTAAGTTGAAAACTCAGTATCCATAACATTTGACAAATGGATTTGACTTCATGTTATTTGGCTCACTCCTGCCTCTGATTCAGGCTCTATTCCAGAGGCATGAGCACCAGTCATCTATCCCATTGCCGAATGCAGGACTTTGGTCTGCCAATTTTGTGCCACGTTTCTCTGTTTACAATAGTCATTATAATTCAAGATATCTTAGTTGCCTGTGAAATGCTTTAGGATAGCTACTGTCGCCAAAGGTAGTTTCATCATTCCTCTCTGTGCCTGTGGCGCATTGGGCGGCAGCATTTGTCTGTTTTTTTATGAGGCCATGTTGCTAGCTCTGAACGGGTGGAAAGCGTCCAAGGAATCGGCCAGATTCAAACCTGGGACCATTTGGCTCGAAGTCCGACGCGGATGCCATGCCACCACCAGCCGGCACGTAAGATATTACATATTACAGTATGCAATTATTTGTTTTCAATAAATTCCAATATAAATAGTTCCCAATGTTTGAGGGAAGCTCTTGGTCAGCAAGGACATGACAAAGCAAATGATTTCCTTCAGTACCATAATTTCTGTGATTCTATGCTATAGATTTAAAAGGAACTCATAGTTGTACTATGAAAGGCAACCCTATTTTAATTGTGGCAGTTGGCTAAAGTTCACAGAAGCAGGGAAAACAGAGGGCAGTCTTACCAGAATGTCTGTGTCCTTTTTTAAAGGACATAGACATTTGCTGAACTCTCTCTTTTCAAAAGAGAGTTCAGTAAAAAACAAAAATGAAAGGAAATGGTTACACTGGAGTAGCTGTAAACTTGAGTCTGAGGCACCATAATTTCAGAAGATAGTTACTCTGATTTTCTTCTTGGCTTCCAATATAACCTCTCCAAGTTTTTAAAATCATCTTGGGAGAAAAACCTTTGAGATTACATCAGATGCTATACTTTCCAGTATTTTTGGCTTAAGTAGTGTCACTTTTCTTCAGCAGCAAAGGTCATTGGTGATGCCAGTAGCTAGATTTATATTTATGGAGGGAAATAAACATTGGATGTTTCGGGTGACACCCTTCATCTGTCTGCTTGTCTGTTTGTTTTCCTCCATAGATGCTACCTGACCTGCTGTGTTCCTCCAATATTTTATGTGTGCTGCTCAAGAATTACAACATCTGCAGAATCCCTTATGTCGCTAGATATCTGTTTGTTATTAGATTCTTATATATTGTTATATTGTTATATTGGTGTTCCGATGACGCTTGTTATCTAACTTGGCACAACACTATCTATGAGTGCTGTCAGTATTTTCTGCTGTTTCCTTTATTTAAGTTAAAAACACATTGTGTTTCATCAAGTACGCAGTTTGTTTCTGAGGAGTTCCTTTTTTTTTTGTCAAGGGATGGAGGAACAGGGGTGTGAACTCTATTTCCAAGTTGCTGAAAGCTGTACTGCTGTGAGGATGTTGAAACAGACCAATGTGGACAACAAATTTTGGGAAGAGAGGATCCAGCAAAATTGGAAGGAATATTGATCTGGGCTTGCTTCAAGATCTTCCAGTAACTGGCTCAATGTTTCTATAGTGCAGCCTTTGGAAGGGATTCTTCTTCTAAGAATCCCAAAATTGGAAGCAGACTGGAGGGATTTAATGCAAAAAAAAAACAAAACAAAATTCACATTTTTCCTGGAATTATATTGAACCCATAAGTTACATGGGATACATTGCATAGACACAGACTGTTCAGCCTAAATAGCGTATTTTGCTCTGAGTGAACCTCTGCTCACCTTTCCTCATCTAAATCAATCAGCATACATTCTTTTCCTTTTTCCCAGATACTCTTTTCTAGCCTAAGAAAAAAGGCTATTGTGTAATGTGTAATGGTGTGTCAGTGGAGCAGAGAATGGAACCTGCTGAAGTCCCCTTGGGTGGACATGATGTGTAGTGTTGAGAAATTGGACAATGGGGTTGAGATTGCGAATGCAGAATTAAATGTTTCAAGCATAGGCATACGGTACAGACAGGTGTTTAGATTATTAGTTGGCAGTGCGGGGTTTTGACATGTCATTGACTGTTGAGTTGGGATTTGGACAGGTGATAGAACCAAAGCACAGGTTGGGGAGAGGAAGGTAGCTTGAAGTGAGGGAGATGGAATAGTAGTGGAACATAGAACATAGAATAGTACAGCACATTACAAGCCTTTCGGCCCACAATGTTGTGCCAACCCTCAAACCCTACCTCCCATATAACCCCCACCTTAAATTCTTCCATATACCTGTCTAGTAGTCTCTTAAACTTCACTAGTGTATCTGCCTCCACCACTGACTCAGGCAGTGCATTCCACACACCAACCACTCTCTGAGTGAGAAACCTTCCTCTAATATCCCCCTTGAACTTCCCTCCGCTTACCTTAAAGCCTTGTCCTCTTATACTGAGCGGTGGTGCCCTGGGGAAGAGGCGCTGGCTGTCCACTCTGTCTATTCCTCTTAATATCTTGTACACCTCTACCATGTCGCCTCTCATCCTCCTTCTCTCCAAAGAGTATAGCCCTAGCTCCCTTAATCTCTGATCATAATCCATACTCTCTAAACCAGGCAGCATCCTGGTAAATCTCCTCTGTACCCTTTCCATTGCTTCCACATTCTTCCTATACTGAGGCGAACAGAACTGGACACAGTACTCCAAGTGTGGCCTAAGTAGAGTTTTTTACAGCTGCATCATTACATCGCGTCTCTTAAACTCTATCCCTCGACTTATGAAAGCTAACACCTCATAAGCTTTCTTAACTACCCTATCTGCCTGTGAGGCAACTTTCAGGGATCTGTGGACATGTACCCCCAGATCCCTCTGCTCCTTCACACTACCAAGTATCCTGCCATTTACTTTGTACTCTACATACACAACGCTGGAAGAACTCAGCAGGCCAGGCAGCATCCGTGAGAAAAGAGTAGCCAACGTTTCGGGCCGAGACCCTTCATCAGTAATGGGGGGGAAGAGAGGGCCGAAGCCCAGTAATAGAGATAGGAGAGAGGGTAGGGCCTAGAGGCGCCAGGTGGAAAACCAATCAGAGGAAAGATAAAGGGGGGGAGGGGATAAGCATGAAAGAACTGTAGAGATAAAAAAGCAGAAAGTTGAAAGGGGAGAGCTGCATCCATAATGGCCACTACATCATAATTTCATGTTATTCCATGTTAATTCCATGAACCTTCGCTAAAATTTCCAGACAACACATCCCAGTGATTAGGATTTAGAATCAGGAGTCCACATTCATAGAATTTGCCTGAATTATCAACTCAGTAATTCAAAATATAAATTTGTCAGAACTGCAATCTGATCACTGTGGAAAGCGCTGCATTTCAGGGTTAGAGAAGAAGCAGCAGTAGCCGACAGACAAAAAAATACAAACTTACTAAGTTGCTAACCTGCAGCTAGTAAGAAATTTTAGGTAAAAAAAATGAGCCCTATGAAGTTAAAAGGGAAGACTCAACATAAAGTAGTACTGAGTTTGAGAGTCATTGATATTCAGTCTCAACTAAAGCAGATACATATACACAAGAGATTCTCAGATGCTGGAAATCCAGAGTAACACACACTAAATGCTGGAGGAACTCAGAAGGTCAGGCAGCATCTATGGAAAAGAATAAAGAGTTGATGTATCAGGCTGAGACCTGTCAACTGTTTATTCCTTCCCGTAGATGCTGCCTGACCAGCTGAGTTCCCCCAGCAGATGCAATGAGATATTTCCTTCCAATCATTTCTGTTTCATCAGTTTCTTAGCAATCAGCAAATGTTTCACCTCCTGGAGGAGAAAAGGTGATGGGGATGGGGGGGGGGGGGGGGGGGGGGGGAAGAGGTTTGAAGGAGAAGCTCTGTCGGTTAATTAGAGCACAGTATGAACAGTTGATGTGGATATTTCTCCAGGCTGGAGAGGATGACAGCTGAAATGTGTATGAACATAGCAATGTAAACATGTAGCAGTAAGAAGAACAATGGAAAATTACATATTGCATGTGACTGCACAACCAAACAGCCGAGCAATTACACCATCAAGTTCGTGGATGACATGTTGGTGGTAACCATGAGGTGGCCTACAGTGAGGGGGTGGAAAAGCTCCAGGCCTGGTGTCAGGCAAATAACCTTTTTGTTAACGTCAACAAGACAAAGGATACGGTTATCGACCACAGGAGAGCTCACACCACTCACATCCCCCATTTTCATTGGCGGCACAGCAGTGGAACTGCAAGCAGTTTCAGACTCCTGGGAGATCACGTCACACACAAGCTCTCATGGTCCCACAGCACATCCTACACAGTCAAAAAAACTCACCAACACCTCTACTTTCTGAGGAGGCTGAAGAGAGCTGGAATGTGCGCATCCATACTCACGCCACTCTGTAGATGTGCAGTAGAGAGCATCCTTACAGTCTGCATCACTGCACGGTACGGAAACGGTACTGTGGCGGACAGGAAGACTCTACAACAGGTGGTCAAACCTGCCCAATGCATCACCAGCACCAGCCTACCCGCCATCTATGACAAATATACAGAAAGGTGCTGGAAAAGAGTCAGTAACATCAGGAAAGATCCCACCCACCCTGCTTACGGACAGTTTGTCCCACTCCCATCAGGGAGAAGGCTGTGTAGCATCCACGTCAGGACCACCAGACTCAAAAACAGCTACTTTCCTCAAGTAGAAAAGCCAATCAACACCTCCTCCCACCACTTCATTGGTTCCTGTTGGTTGCCTTATGTAAAGCCCAGTGACATCTTATGGATGTACAATGAATCTATTTACATACTTCAAGTTACCTTATGTATTTACATTTATTGTGCTTTTTATCTTCTGAGTTTTCTCTTTGCAGCATCAGATCGGAATAACATTTCATTCTCCTTAACACATGTACAGGAAATTACATTAAACAATCTTGAATCTTACTGACAAGTATGCATAAAATCAACAAGGGGACTCGCCATGCACCTAATCTCTGTCATGTTCTAGTATCAGAGTCAATTAATCTTTACAATGCTTACTGTATACTTGCAGTACTAACCATATGTTCCTATTTAATCAATTGAATAAGCAAAGAATGCGAAGGTTATATTGGAGACAGCATTTTGTCTGGCATAGGTATGAAAAATTCGGCACACTGCTATGCTCTGCCTGTTCAGCAACTAATTATTAATCCTTAAGTATACAATTGGTATGTAGAACTGGGGGGTTGGGGGTGGTGAGTAGGCGGAATAATCATGGAATCATTGTGAGCTGCAGAACTGAACAAAGTGATGCATCCACTCATGCCTCTGTTGGCTCTTTTCAAAAGCCGCAATGCTTCATCTCTCGTCTCTTTAATCATGCATTTAATTCAAAAATTTCTTCCCTTTTGAAATAACTCATGGAATCAGCAGCCAGGACATCTTTTCGGGTAAAATATATACCAGATATCATCAGATTTTAAAAAGGGAGAAATTTATATTTATACTGCAACCTTCATGACATTCTTAAGAACTTGACAGCAATGAAGTGACAGGTACACCTCAGTTGATTTGCACACAAACACAACTGTCATCACGAGCAGGTAATTTGTATTGGTGATGTTGATTGATGATGAAATGATGGCTATAGCACTGAGGAAAACATTCGGGCTCTTTGGAATGATGCCATATTCCCTCTAGTCTGAGAGAGCAGAAAAAGTTCTGGGTTTAGTGACATTGCAATTCCCTTAGGTTCGGTCTAGGCTTTTGTTCTCCGGTCTCTTGTGCGGGTCCTGAGTTCTGATGGGGAGGACAATGTTACAGACTGAGTGACAGACAGATGTAGGATGTATCTTTTCCTGAATTTAGAGATGCAGCTCAGAACAGGCACTTCCGACCCCACAAGCGGAGCCTCCCAGCAAGCCACCTATTCAACACTAGCCGAATCACAGGACAATTTGCAATGACCAATTCACCTACTAACTGGAAGGAACGGGAGCACCTGGAGGAGACCCACGTGATCACAGGGAAAACATACAAACCCCTTAAAGACGGCACTCCAATGGCCCAAGCTGTCATTGTGCCACGTTAACTACATACGATGCTACTGTGGTACCCCTTGTTCTGTTGATGGTGCATTCTGAATTAACCCACATGTGATTTAGCATTTAAATAAGCAAAAAATGAAAATGGCTATAAAAACAGAAAACACTGGAAGTACTCAGCAAGTCAAGCAGCATCAATGGAGAGTGAAATAAAGGTACAGTTTCAGATTGAGGACCTCTCATCAGAACAGTTACATTAATAAATAACAATTAGATTTTGTACAATTCATCTTGTAGATAAAGCCAACATGTGCCTTACGGTTTCATTTTTTTAAAAGTTTCTTTATTTATTGGTTATGTACCCCCCTCCCCCACTGGACTTGTATGCAAACTTGGCTCATTGGCTGGCTCTGCAAACAGACACGTGACTCAGTGGTGAGAAGGCCACCGTTATAAACAAGGGTCAGTACGATTCGAGGTTCTTCCAAGCAGGAACATTACGACGTTCCCATTGAAGAAACCTCGATTTGAACAAGCACTGTGTAAATACTGCCCATGCACATTGTCGGTGAGCAAGAAATAACCACGGCAAATTATAAAGAAAGTAAATTTGCAGACTTCAGCTTTATCAAACAGTTAGTAGGAAAGAGAAAAGAAAAATCAATAAAAGGGCCCATTACAATTAAACCAGTTCAATGCGTACATCAAGTTGGAGTTCATCCTGGAGTTGTCTTTTACTCACTCGCTGGACACACGGCCTGCGTGAAAGCACACACTACATCCTGAACCTTGCTCGAAATCCATCTCAACCAAATGGGTCCTGTCTCAGGAGTATTGGCCCTTCCTCCCTGGAGCCATTCACCTGCACAAAACACTTTGTGCAATGGCGATGCTCCTTCCCATAGCATTCTGAGTCTTCTTCCCTCCTATCCCCTCCAGAACTCGTGCCAAAAAGACTACTGTCCATCACAATCTCCCTCCGCCCCACTCTCTCTAAAACTTTCTCCCGATTCCACCATCCTGATTGGCTGACACAACACTCCTAAGCTGAACAGCAGGGCTTCTTATCCCTCGCCAAAACCAAAACATTCTACCAGCAGGACACACTGCTTTTGCAGAAACTGCTAAAATGAGATATCTACAGCATAGCAGTAGAAATTTTAACCAGGGCATTACACTCTTCCCCCACTAAAAATAGTCATGTCCTCATGACTTTGAAACTTATTAAACCATTATTAAGAACACAGTATTCAAATGAATTTCTTGACTTCAGGACCCGCAATCCAGTTGTAAGTGGAAGTAGCATATCTCACCATGGGAATGGACAAAACACTGTTTCCAAGGTGCATCTTCTGCCAGCCTAGTTAGGGGTTTCCTGACTCTCTGAGACCTCCTTATCTCATATTTAGCTTCTTGTGACCCTCCCTGTCTAACACTCGTACCTCTGGCAGCTCAGGTTCCCCTGGTCCATGGCTGAACTTAGCTTCCTTCAGCTTAAGCAAGTGCTGCTGAAGCTCTTCAAACTCTGCTGGTGCTGTTATGAATGTACCACAGCTCTGAGGGGCCGAAGGGGCGGGAGCAGCCCCCTCCTTCCGGAGAATCGCAAGAGCACTATTAATTCGGGTCTCGGACCCAGGCAAATGAGAGTCAATGTAACGGTTTTGGCCAGGGCTCTTAGAGACACCTGTGCTAAGTGCATGACCCTGCTACGTGACAGCTACCACAGATATGGACACCCTCGGGCAATGTGGGGGTGGGGATTGCATCACCCTACTTTGATGGACATCTACAACTCTGCAAGTCAAGATAAAAGGGGACTGCAGAAGGCGGTACCCCAGAGAGACGCACCAGAACGCTCCCATGATAGCTGGAAGCCAGTCAAAAGCCATGTGCGCTCCGTAACTTCTCTGCCTGGGGAGCGGGTGGCTGATAATACCGAGAAGGACTTTGAACTAATAACAGGGAAACAACGCTCCCCTGATTCGATGGAGTTGCTTCGTCAAAGACCTGGGCAAGTTTTGTCGTTTTTCCTCACTCTCTCTGAAACACATGAAACCCAGCGATTCCCCAAAAAGACTGAAGCCTGCAGACTTCTGAGGGACTTTTATATTGCCAATGGACAATATATTATCCCCTAGACAACAATCGAGATTATTTCTTAATGATGATTATTGCTATACCCGCGCTTTAGATTGAGTTCTGCCGATGTATATGTTCTGAATGTTTGTATTAACCTTCCTTACTTTTGTGCCCCCCTTTATGAATAAAACCGTTTGAAAATAGTGCCATCAGACTCCAACGGACCTCTCTATCTTTGCTGGTGAGTTATCCAGTTACGGGATACTTAACTGTGCTAACTGGTGAGCCATTTCTCAGAAGCAGCTATTCTTGTTCACTCTAGTAATGTGCCAATTACTTTTGGAGAAACAACATCAAATTCATCAGTATAAAAGGCATCCTTAAGTTCCAACATCTTCTCAGATAATCTCCTTTTCCATTCCTTGGGCATCGGTGAGTCACTAAACTTGCATGACTTTGATGTCGACCTCCTCGATCCAGGAGACGGCTTCTCTTCTGATTCCCCCAGAAAACAAGACACTGATGTCACAGGAAAAAGATGGGCAATTGGTACCCTGCGTCTGAGGGTAACATCTCTCTGTGAGGTGTTACCGATTATCACTTTCATCTGTTTGTGTAGGCAGCCGAAAACTGCTGCAGTTCAGGTCTCACCAGCACTCCCAAGGTAAGTGTGACTCCTCTTCCTGATCATCAGGAGCATCCACCTGGATGACTGTCCCTGTCACTCTAGCTACTCCTCCAGGACGTAACGTGACAGGTTTAGACTGGGTGAACCACACAGCTTCTCATTTCCACTCAGGGCATTGTAGTTAAAATTAGGTAAACTTTTCTGCAAAGTTATAGGTTGTAAAGTCTTGAAGTTAAACAGCACCCGAAGCTTAGCAGCCTGCATACCAGTGTAAACATGCTAAATAATGAATATTGGAAGGGACTATAAAACAAATAAAAGTACATAATTATGCCCTTATAAAGCCTTTTCAAACTCCCATGCCAGGAGTCTTCTCATTTGCATTCAAATATCATATCAGATTTACATAATGTCTTCACTTCCTCAGGATGTCATATCCAGCCAATGAAGCACAATCGAACAATTGAACCACAGTTGTTTTCTAGGCAAATGATGTTGTAAATTTGTAAAATTACATGAGCAACGATTATACATTCAGTTAATATATCCAAAATTCTTTGTCTTTTTTATTGGAGTATATGTGATCCCACCTGAACAGGTAGAACATGTAATTTTGATATCCCTTCCAAGAGACACTAATTCTAATAATGCCAAGCTCTCTTTATAATCTACACTTTAATCCTCAATAGGTTGAAACTTTCAACCAACATTTCAAAAACAAGGTTGATATATCTACATTAACCTGTCACTTTTCCACGACAGCTGTCTACTTCTCTTTCCCTCTGCAATAAGGAAACGTCAATGTTCAAATAATTGGACAAGTATTCATTCTATAGCCCTTATTTCAATATGTGGCTTTTAATGGGCCTCACTGTAACTAAACACTGAAGAGAAAGAAGTATACTGACATTCAGGAAGCAAACAAAATGGAAGATGAATCAAACTACCAGTGGAATGAAATGGTATAGAGAAGAGAAATGAGTTGAAATAACTAACAACAGAATTCCTTTCAACAGAGGCTCAAATTAAAAAGCACAATGTTGACATGTGAGAACCTGTGACATCAAGGCAGGAATTGCAGCAGACATACGAGGGGTGATTGATAAGTTCATGGCCTAAGGTAGAAGGAGTCAGTTTTAGAAAACCTAGCACATTTATTTTTCATCATAGTCCCCTCCTACATTTACACACTTAGTCCAGCAGTCATGGAGCATACGGATCTTGGACCTTCAGAAAGTGTCCACAGCAGGGGTGATTGATAAGTTTGTGGCCTAGGGTAGAAGGAGATGAGTTATACAGCTCTCGTTACATGCATGTGCAGTTCAACTCTGAGTGATTATGCAGAAAACTTGAAATTAATAACTCATCAGTTAATAACTCATCAGATTGATAAATTCGTGGCCTAAGGTAGGAGATGAGTTATTAAATTCAAACTTTCTGTATAATCACTCAAAGAGTTGAACTGCATGCACATGTAACGAGAGCTGTATAACTCATTTCCTTCTACCCTAGGCCATGAACTTATCAATCACCCCTGCTGTGGACACTTTCTGAAGGTCCAAGATTCGTATGCTCCATGACTGCTGGACTAAGTGTGTAAATGTAGGAAGGGACTATGTTGAAAAATAAATGTGCTAGGTTTTCTAAAATTGACTCTGTCTACCTTAGGCCACAAACTTACCAATCACCCCTCGTATGTGACAGTCTAAGCACAAACTGCATTTCACAGTGCTAGCAATTTGAATTACAATTGCATTGGCATTTACATATATACTGTATTAACTTATATTGCGATACACCCATCAAGCCACGCCACCCAGCAATCCCCTGATTTAATGCTAGCCTAATCACAGGACAATTTACAATGACCAATTAACCTAGCACCTAGCAAACAGTACAGTCTTTGGACCGTGGAATGAAACCAAAGCACCCAGAGGAAACTCATGCTATCATGGGGAGAACATACAATCTCCTTACAGGCAGTGGAGGAATTGAGCCTGGGTCGCTTGTACTGTAAAGCATTGTGCTAACCATTACACTACCATGCCTCCCCCCATAAATCTTTGTCCCAACTAAATAAATATAATTGAAGTGAATTTCCAATCTGAATGATTTTTGCACTTCCAATTGTCATACTGATTTTCACTAAGGCCCGGACCATGTACTGAGACTCTGAAAAATTATGTTGCAACCTTCAGAGTGACTGAGAAGCTCAAAACATAAACATCTTAAAATCAATTAAAATGTGAATGCATATACTCCATCGGGAACAGATTTTTTACCTGACTGAGAAACTAAATTCTCCAGGGAACAGCCAATTAACAATATGAAAAATAATGGAGTTGAGGAAAACAAGATTCTGTATGTGCTATAGCACAATTATAAAACATGAATAAAGGGAAAATGAATAACTTTAAAATAAAAGCTAGGGCAGGACTGAGTGACTTTAGAGGGGCCAGAAATGATCAAAATAGACAGAAAATATCAATGTTCAGAAGTTCAAAGTACATTTATTATCAAAGTATGTATACCTTATACAACCTTGAGATTCATCTCCCTACAGGCACTATGAAATAAGGAAATGCCCTAGAACCCATTGGAAACAAGAGAAGACCATCAAACACCCAGTGTGCAGAGAGAGAGAAAAACAAATCGTGCAAACAACAAAAGCAAGCAAACTGCATTCAGAACTGAAGATATATGTGAAATCTGAGAGGTTCAACCCGTATAGGTGCTGCTTGCTAAAAAAAACATTTGTCACTGGGGCGAGACGGTAAACAAATTTTACAAGTGGTCTTAGTTCCCCTTCAGTGATGATAACTGAGAATAGCAGGAGTTGAAACAGAAATAGTTTATCTACACTCATATTCCTTTTCAACGCATTGCTATTTACTTTCCCCACAAAAAATGGAAACTTTTCTTCAAAAATATCCCTGTTATTTTACTATAGCATCAATGAATTTTAAGGATGTAAACAAAACAACCGAAAACTTTTATCAATATGCAGAAAAGGAGAAATAATTGCAAATATAACTAAAAATAGGGCAGGATGCATATTTTTTAAATGAGGGGTGCTTGTAGATAACTTCTGTGAAAATTGCCACCTTTTCATCGAGGGATCAGAAGTGGAGAGAGTGAGCAATTTCAACATTCCTGGGCATCAGTATTTCTGAGGATCTAGCCTGGTCTCAACAAATCAATAAAAAAGGCAAGACAGTAGCTATATTTCATTAGGAGTTTGAGATTTGTTTTGTCACCTAAAACACTCGAAAACTTCTACAGATGTACTGTGGAGAACATTCTGACAGGCTGTATTGCCATCTGGTATGGTGGGGGGCGGGTAGGTGGGGCTACTACACAGGATCAAAAGAAGCTACAGAAAGTTGTAAAATTTGACAGCTCCATCACGGGTACCAGCCTCTGTAATATCTAAGACATCTTCAAGGAGCAGTGCCTCAGAAAAGTGAAGTCTGTAATTAAAGCCCCCCATCACCCAGGACATGCCCTCTCCTCACTGTTACCATCAGGTAGGAGGTACAGAAGCCTGAAGGCACACACTCAGTGATTCAGGAACAGCTTCTTCCCCCTTGCCATCTGATTTCTAAATGCATATTGAACCCATGAACTTTACCTCACTTTTAAAAAAAAGTATTGTCTTTCTGCTACTATTTTTAAATTTACTATTTAATATACTTATATATACTTAGTGTAATTCATTTTTTCTGTACTTATCATGTATTGCAATGTACTGCTGCTGCTAAGTTAACAATTTTCACGATGTATGCCGGTGATATTAAACCTGATTCTGATAATATTCTGGAATGAATAATTATGGAATGAATATTCTAATGAATAATTAAGTATCAACAGAGGGAACAAGTGTATAGACATAAATCATTCAAATCATTCTTTTGCCTGGTAGTTTACAGTAGCTAGTTATTAATCAGTATGTCTTTGGGTTATGGGAGGAAACAGGAGCATCGGAAGGGAACCATCTGGTCACAGAAAGAACATTCAAACTCCACCATGGCCAGGATTGAACCCAGTTCCTTCACCTGTGAGACAGTATCACTGTGTCCCTCACCTATTGGGAATCATTAACCGAATCAGAATCAGGTTTAATATCAACGGTGTATGTTATGAAATGTGTTGTTTTGCAGCAGCAGTACATTGCAATACTTTGTAATAAAAACAATAAATTATAAGTGCATAAAAAATCAAAAGTACTGCTAAGCAAGAGGGAAAGTTTTACTAGATCCTCAGAGATGTTAACACCCAGGAACTTGATGCTGCTCACTCTTTCCTCTTCTGATCCCTCAAGAGGACTGGTGTGTGTTCCTTCAGCTCACCCTTTCTGAAATCCTCCGTCCATTCCTTGATCTTACTGATGTTGAGTGCAAAGTTATTACTGCGACACAACACAACCAGGTGATCCATTTTGCTCCTGTACACCTCCCTGTCACCAGCTGAAATTCTGCCAACAATGGTTGTGTTATCAACAAATTTATAGATGGCCTTTGACCTATACCTTGTTACACAGTTGTGGGTGTAGGGAGAGTAGAGCATTGTTGATTATCAGCAAGGAGGATATGTTATTTCCAATTCACATAGACTCTGGTCTCCCAGTAAAGAAGTTAAGGATCCATTTGCAAAGGGAGGTATAAAAGCCAAAGTCTGGATTATTTTAATTAGAACTGAGGGGATGATTGTCTTGAGTGCTGAGCTGTAGTCAATATAGAGCAGTCTAACGTAAGTATTACTATCATCCGGGTGATCCAAGGTTGACTAGAGAGCCAGTGAGAGTGCATCCTCTGTAGACCTATTGTAGCACATTGCAGTGGGTCTAGATCCTTGCTTAGGCAGGAGTTGATTCTAGCCATGACCAACCTCTCAAAGCGCTTCAGAAGACGTGAGTGGCACTGGGTGATAGTCATTAAGGCAGCTCACCCTGCTCTTCTTGGGCACTGGTATGATTGCTACCCTTTTGAAGCAGGTGGGAACCTCTGACTAGAGCAGTGAGAGATTGAAGATGTCCTTGAACAGTCCCACCAGTTAGTTGGCACAAGTTTTCAGGGCCCTACCAAGTACACCATCAGGGCCTGATGTCTTGTGAGGGTTCACCATCATGAAAGATGTTCTAACATCAGCCTCCAAGACAAAGATCATTGGGTCAGCGGATGCTACAAGGATTTGGTGTAGTTTTATTCTCCCTTTCAAAGCATGCATAAAAGACGTTGAATTCTTTGGGAATGTAGTGTCAGTGCCATTTATGATGTTAGGCTTCACTTTGTAGGAAGTAATGGCTTGTAAACCCTGCCAGAGCTGTTGTGCATCTGATTCCATCTCTAACCTCAATCGCAATTGTTTTTTAGCTCTTAAGATAGCCTTCCGTAGGTATTGAACGACATACTGAGTATTTTCAGCATGTTTATTTTCTATTTATATCTGTGGGATAATATTAACAAAATTCTTAAAAATCCATTTAATCTCTAAATAAGATTTCACATGGCAGTATTAAAATAGAATTAAATTCATACTGCATCATTAAGATTATTTATTTATTTTTATTTCTCCAATAATTGGACAGGATTATACAGTTACTTGCAAACTAATGTACAACAGATCCTTTGTTTCTGAGTTTGGCATGCATACCAACATGAATAGTTAGGTTAAGGGAGTGTCCTTTCTTGCAGCTTTAGTTGAGATACAATAGTGATAGTTGTATCTGGGTCATAGTCCAAACCAAGTGCGGGTTATTTTTCATTGATATGAAAGTACTCCATTCTGTCAATGTGCAGCTAATGTACAAGGGCAGGAAGATCTTTATCCAGGTGCATGTATGATCCTCACAGATCTGCCATGATTCCTTCATCCTTCTACACATTGTCCTCAATCCTCCAGATGGTCAGAAGTTCCTTGGATAAGACCCCAGTTGAAATGGCAGCCACCAAAGCAAAGGAATGCTACCAATCAAAATCGTCTGCCCACCCAACGTGTTACAAGACAGGCCACTAGAAAGGTATTTCAGATGCCTTGCCCTACTCTGTCTATTTGTGAACAATGACAACATTGCAAAAGGACTGAGACATCAAGATATCATTACTCCATATAGAATTTTCCAATCTCTCTGCAAGATTCATATTCAGATACATTTATTTATCACATGCACCTTGAGCCATGCAGTGAAATGCATCATTTGTGTTAACAACCAACTGAAACTAAGGATGTGCCGGAGACAGCCCACAACTATTGCTACACAGAATGTCCACAATGTTTAGCAAACAAACAGCAACAAAACAACAGCAGCAAAACAAACTCCTTTCCTCCCTCCTATCCACCCACCCAATCGCACACAGAGAGTCCTCAAATTCCAGGAAAGCCGCCTGCAGCATCCAGCGGTCTTACAGACTCGTAGACATCAGCCTCACAGATCCAGGACTTCAGAAATGGGCCTCAACTTATGGACTTCTGGTCAATCCCTGTACTCACTGAAGACTGGACCATGAACTCTAGGCTTTGAACTCCAGGTTTGCTGACTTGCATAGGTAGAAGTTACACAATGTGACTGAAGCACCTTCCAGTTATCAAACATCAATCTTTTCTATGGTTGCAGTGAAGCAGAGACCCACTTGGAGCACTGTACACAGTTCCTATGAAATAAGATATTTGCCATAGTGAGAGTGCAGCAGAGTTCACCAGATGCTTCTTGACTGCCATACGAAGAGAAATTGGCTGACTAGGCTTGTACTCACTGGAGCTTAGAAGCATGAAAGGAGACCCAACTGAAACTTACAAAGTCGTAACAAATTTTAGGTAGGTGAGGAGGATGTTTGCCCTGATGCAGGCATCCAGAACAGTGGACATCAAGAGGTTTAGAGTGGAAATGAGGAAAAACTTCTTTACTCAGTGTGGTGAACCTGTGAAATTTGCCGTTGCAGCAGGTTAGAGATGCCAAGTTCCTGAATATTTTTAAGAAGTAGGCAGGCAAATGTCTAACTGTTAAAGGTATCTGGGATATGTGGAGAGTGGAAATATATTATTGAGATGGACGAGCAGCTCTGAATACATTCAGTGACCATTTTATTAGATACACCTGTAGATGTGCTTGTTAATGCAAATATCAAATCATCCAATCATGGAGCAGCAACTCAATGCATTGAAGCATGCAGACGTGGTCAAGAGGTTCAGACCAAGCATCAGAATGGGGAAGAAATGTGAAGTAAGTGACATTGACCGTGAAATAATTGTGGGTGACAGACAAAGTGGTTTCAGTGTCTCAGAAACAGCTGATATCCTGGGATTTTCACTCATAACAGTGCCCAGAGTTTACAGAGAATGGAGCTTCAAAACAGAAAACCTCCAATGAGCTGTAGTTCCATGGGGAGAAATGCCTTGTAGATGAGGGAGGTCAGAGGAGAATGGCCAGATTGGTTCAAGCTGACAAGAAGGCGACGGTATCTCATAAAAAACAGTGGTGTACAGAAGAGCATCTCAAAATGCAGAATATGTAGAACCCTGAAGTAGATGGGCTACAGTAGCAGAAGACCTTGAACATACAGAAATACACTCAGTGGCCACTTCGTTAGGTACCTTCTGTATATAATAATGTGGCCACTGAGTGTTTATTGAATGGTGGGGTGGGGGTATCCTTGAAGCCAGAATGATCCAGCCAACTTCTATAGTTATAGACCACTGAAACAGACACTTTGGCCCATGCCAACCATTGAGTACCCAGCTACACTAAGCTCATTTATTACCATTGAGTCCGTAGCCTATTTCTACCTTGAGAATTTATATGCTGGTCCAGATGATTCTGTATCCACCACCTTCCCAGGTTGTGTGTTCCATTGCCTCTGGGTGACAAAATACATTTCTGATTTTCTGCCTCTCACCGGTGTTTTCTGCTCTTTATACTTATCCACGGCTGTGAGCTTGATGACATAACAATGAGAGAGGATCACTTGACAGTGACAATGAGGGAGAGGCACAATGTTGTATACTGATGAGTGTGAATGTTAGTGGCAGTGGGTTTATAGCAAAGGCCACTTTGTGAGCTCTGAGTGTAATCGACCAGGTTAGGGAAGGTGCACGTGAGCCCCTCCCCCACCTGGATGGGCTGTTTGTGTATTCAGAGAGTGGTGAGGGAGGGGGTGAAGGCTCTAGTATTGCATCTCCTACAGTTGCAGGGAAATTTTGCTTGATAATGGGGAGGTCAGGCTGGGAAAGTAAGAACGGACCATGGTGTCTCAAAAAAGCAGTGGTCCTGTGTTAAGGTGACATCAGAGTCTCACAAACTTGTATTTTCATTCCTTCCAGTAGTATCTGCCGTACATGCTCAACACATTGCTTGGCAGTACTGCCCAGTTTACTGTATATTTGACTGTTGGAATTTATGTTTTTGTTAGTGTTATGCTTTCTATTTCTGGTGCAAAAACATACAAATGATGCTGTTGTTTGCCCTGTTTATTCCAATGAGCATTTGGAATCATTTTGTTTATCCCGTCAGAAGAAATTTGTGTTTTCTAGCTATCACCAAGGATGCCTCAACATGGATTAAGGGTGAAAGGTGAAAAGTTTAAGGGGAACATGAGGGGAAACGTCTTCACTCAGAGGGTCACGAGAGTGTGAAACGAGCTGCCAGCACAAGTGGTGCATGCGAGCTGAGTTTCAAAGCTTAAGAGAAGTTTAGATAGGTACATGGATGGTAGGGGTATGGAGGGCTCTGGTCCTGGAGCAGGTTGTTGGGAGTGGGCAGTTTAAATGGTTCTGCACTGGCTAGATGGGTCAAATGGCCTGTTTCTGTGCTGTACATTCCTATGACTTGTAACACTTGTTAAACTTGAGAAATTACTTCACTACCATCAATGGCTTTCAATCAGCATGTTCCATTAGCATTACAGCCAAAGCCACTAGTTTGCTTAATTGCAGTTGATGGTGTCAGATCCTGTAACTATAGCCCTTGCTTTGAATTTACAAACAACGTGATCTGAGGGCAGCCTCACTGGGAATAAGTTTAACTCATTTAAAAGGATTAGTAAAAGATCCAGAGGGCGACAGGGGAAAGCCATTCTACTTAGTATGTTTTGGTCAGTGCAGATTCAGTTATGCTTTCGAAAGGTAACTGGATAAATATTTAAAAATGGAGAATTTACAAGGCAATTTGCAGAAGAAAGGAACAGGTCTTATTGAATCATTCTTCAAAGAGGTAGCTTGGACTTGCCAGGCAGAATAATTGCTACTGTTATATTTCTACACTTCAGTTAAATTCAGATAGGTTTCAGAATCAGAATCAGAACCAGAAACAGGTTTGGTATCACCGGCATATACCGTGAAGTTGTTAACTTTGTGGCAGCAGTACAATGCAATATATGATCAATATAGAAAAAGAAATAAATAAATGAATGACATGTAACTGTAGATATGTATATTAAATAGATAAACATAGTGCAAAAACAGAAATAATAAAAAAGGTTGTGTTTATGGGTTCAATGTCCATTTAGGAATTGGATGGCAGAGGGAAGAAGCTGTTCATGAATCATTAAGTGCGTGCCTTCAGGCTTCTGTATCTTCTACCTGATGGTAACAACGAGAAGAGAGCACGTCCCAGCTGATGGGGGTCCTTAATAATGAATATTGCCTTTCTGAGGCACTAATCCTTGAACATGTCTTGGATACCATGGAGTAAAAAGTAGAAGTGAAATGGCATAATGAAATTTATTCCACAAGGTCCAGATGTTATGAATTCTAAATGACCAATTGCGGCACAAATAATCAAGAGGAGTACTGATGCATGCAGGACTGAAAGAGCATTTCTTAAAGGACCTGTACCATGATTTCGCTTTTAATGAAGAAAGAAAATTCACACGAAGAAGGCAACGATGTACTGCTGAGGCTTTATAAGCCATTCATCAAACCGCATTTGGAATTTTGTGAGCTACTTTGAGTCCCGTGTCTACAAAAGCATGTGCTGGCCCTGGAGAAGATCCAGAGAAGTCTCTCAAGAATGATCCTGAGGACCATTGGGTTCTGTAAGGCCTGATAGAGAAAATTTTTCCATTAGTAGGGGAATCTAGGATCCAAGGTGACAGCCGTAGAATTAAAGAATATCCTAAACTAAGAGGAGGAAAAATTTCCATATTTCCATCAGGAAAATGCCATATTTAATTTTGCTGACAACACTGTTGTTGTTGACCGAATCACAGCTGGTGACAAATCAGCATATAGGAGAAAAACTTAAAATCTGGTTGAATGGTGCCTCAACAAAAACCTCTCACTTATGTTAGTAAAACCAAAGAGCTGATTATTGATTACAGGAGGAAATACCGGAGATCAATAAGCCAGTCCGTGTTAGGGAATTGGAGGTGGAAAGTGTTAGTAACTTTAAATTCTTTGGCAATATTAAATCAGAGGATCTGTCCTGGGACCAGTACCTAACATTACAAAAAAGACACAGCAGTGCCTGTAAATTCTTGGAAGTCTGCACAAATTCAGCTTGTCACTGAAAACTTTGACAATAGCTGGGCACTGGAGAATATCCTGACTCGTTGTATCATAGCCTGGTATGGAAATGCCAATGTCCAAGAACAGAAAAGCCAAAAAAAAAAGTGGTGGATACAGCCAAGTCCTTCAGAGGAAAATCCCTCTCCACCATTGAGCACATTTACAAGGAGCACTGCAGCGTCGAAGCAGCATCCATCTTCAAGGACCCCCACCATTTAAGCCATGCTCTCTTCTCGTTGCTGCAATTGGGAAGGAAGCACAGGAGCCATTTCCAAAGTTCAGGAACAAGTATTGCCCTTAAACCATCAGGCTCTTGAACCAGTATGAATAATCTCACTCACCTCAAAACTGAACTGATTCCACAACCGATGGACTCATTTATAAGGAATCTGTAATTCCCATTCTCAGTTTTATTGGTTTATTTAATGAGTACATGCACAGTTTGTCTTCTTTTGCACACTGGTTTTCAGTCTTTGTGTGTAGTTTTTCATTGATTCCATTGTATTTCTCTGTTCTACTCTGAATGCCTACAGGATAATGAATCTTGGTAGTATATGGTGACATATTCATACTTTATAAATTCATTTTGCACTATGAAGTTTGACATTTCTTTAGCAAGATGGTGGAAAATCTGTGGAATATGCTGGCACAGAAGGCCACATTATACGCTGTATAAGACAGAGAATGATAGGATCTTGATTAAGTAGGGTAAGAGTTACAGGGAGAAGATGAGAGAAAAGGATTGAAAAAAATCAGCCATCGTTCACTAGTGGAGGAAACTTGATGGACTGAATGGCTTAACTGCTTCTTTTATAGTCTGATTGTTCAGCTCATTGGCATTGTGTGAAAGGAGTGAATGACAAGTACTGGTTCTTTCTTGTACTGTCAAATGCTCTTTCTGCTCACCAGCGAGTATCTTCGCTATCCATTCTAGTCAATTAAAGTCCTAAAGCTGCATTTGGATACATCTATCCCTGAATTACATTGATCCGCAATTCAATATGCCAGATCATGTGCACTCACCTCAGCTGTTACAGAAGATTCTCCAAAGCCTGTACGATGACAGACAAAGGGCAGGTGTGAGGGATGCTTACCAGCTGCAGGTTCCTCTCCATATCACCCAAGATCCGACTTAGAATTACATTGCCATTTTATCATTGCTAGATCCAAATTCAGGAACTCACTCCGCAACAGCACCATGGAAGAATTCACCTGTAGACTGTAGCAGTTCAAACTAGAATTTCCTCATCATTTTCCAAAGGGCACTGAGAGATTACCCAATGTCATAGTTATTGTTGGTGTTGCCTTGATCCCAAAAAATGAATGACTCTGTCGTAGAGATAGCTAGAGCAGAAGTATTTACAATATGTTGTTGTGGCTGCACAGCAAAATGATCATCAGGGTAACCAACAAAACTTACCCATCCATCTTATAACATAATCCATTCTGGTTTAAATCTTCCTCCTAACCTCTTACAAGCCACTTTTGGAAAAGAAGTTTTACAAATATTGCAGGAATATCAGGATGCTGTTCTGATAGCAATGCACACTGAATGGCAGATTTCAAAATTCTAGCACAGGCACAGTATCAATTACACAAGCATGATGTGAAATTAAAGAGAAGCACATGCTCATTTTCCATGCAAAGTGGATTATCACAGTTTATGAATGCATGCACCTCATTTACAGTTTATGAAAGGTGCATACTGTTATAAAGGCTCTGAAAACTGGGAAAGCACATGAATGGAGGTCATTCTCAGCAATGAAATTACATTATGCACATCTTCTACTGGATTCATTGTCAGAGCTCATAATTGTTCAGTAGTTATTGATGAAAGATATGTGGACTTGAAGCAAAGAGCAGCAGCTTGCTTGCCGTATGCATGGGATATACAATCAGTGGCTGCTTTATTTGATACACCTGTACACTTGCCATTAATGCAAATATCGAATCAGCCAATTACGTGGCAGCACCCCAATGCATAAAAGCATGCAGATGTGGTCAAGAGGTTCAGTTGTTGTTCAGACCAAACATCAAAATGAAGAAGAAATGTGATCAAGGTAGTTCAAGTATATTAGAAACTGCAGATCACCTGGGATTTTCACACACAAGAGCATCTAGTTTAAAGAGAATAGTAAAAAAATAGAATAACAACAAAGACCTAGTAGTAGCAGTTCTATGGGCAAAAATGCCCCATCAAGAGTAATAGGACATGTTAATTATAAACAAGTCCTATTATTTGTTTACAAACTATATATAAAATTGTAACATCCTGCATCTCTCAACTAATCACCACTCACTTAGATAACCACAATATACTTACAGAAGAATAGGAAGGATGCTGTAAGGGTATGAAAGGATGTAAAGAACAATTGATAATAGATTCTGTAATTTTAAATCAAACCCGGCGGAAAAGTAGAAATCTTTTATGTTTTATATATTAACTACCAAAAAGCATTTGATTGTGTCCCACACTCATGGTTAATAGAAGCTCTGAATATAGATAAAGTACACCCAATACTTGCAAAATTCCTACAGCATCTGATGAAGCATTGGCGTATTATAATCACCCGATCTATTAACAACCAATAAGGAATAACCACCATTATTAAAATAAACGGAGCCATTTTCCAAGGTGACTCTCTGAGCCCGCTATAGTTTTGTCTACCATTAAACCCACTCTCTAACTTACTAAAGCGAACAAAAATAGGGTATCAATCAGAGACAACCAAGTGAATTATACTTGACACACCTTATATACATGGATGATTTGAGATTACACAGTCCTTCATCAGTAAAGCTAAAGCAGTAGAACTATTTTCTAAAGATATAAACATGAACTTTGGACTAGATAAGTGCAGAGCATTAATAAATGAGCAAAAGAGCTAGAAAATATTAAACAGAACAACAGGTTATAATACAACTGGTGGATGAATATGAAACATAAATACCTAGGATATCAACAAGCAAAGAAAATAAATCATAATGCAATAAAGGGAAAGCTTTTGACAGAATTTACCTCAAAGCTTAAGAAAATCTCCCAACAGAGCTCAATAATAAAAATATAACAAAGGCAATAAACACTTTTGCTATACTTATATTAAAGTATTCTTTTGGCATAATATCTTGGTCAGAAACCAATTTGAAAAGCTTTCAAAGAAAAATAGGAACTGAAATGGCAATTTTTAGAAAACACTATGGACACTCGAACACACTTAGGTTAACATTACCTAGGACAGAAGGAGGAAGAGGAATAACAGACATTAAAATGTTACACAACAATCAAATAAAACTTACAAGGATATATTTTCATCAATGAAAACAGGATTCAGCACTCCACATCAACAAATGCAATTTCAATAACAAGTACACACCATTAAACTTAAATGAAAGCACAGCCCAGTAAATTATCACTGCAGAAGAAAACGTGAAAAAGTGACCCTCCATGGAAGACATCCTCATGATCTGAGAAGACTAGATGTTGACAAGGAAGTGTTGAATGCCTGGCTCAGAGTTGGAGACCTCTTCCCAGAAGCAGAGGGGTTCCTTGTGGCAATACAGTTAACACAAAAAAATTATCAGAAGTACATAATAAGAGAGCAAGAAATTCAAGATGAGAAATGCTGAAGAAATCAAGAGAACCAGAAACAATCCAACACACTACAGGATCCTGCAGCAGTTTAACTCAATCTGATTACTTACACAGGCACAATCAAGTGGCAAGCATCATTCACCAAAAATCTTGCTTTAAAATACAAACTCATAAAATACACCAGACAATTACAAGCCTGATTAAGATTTAGCGTCAGAATCCCACGAAGTATATTACGACTGATTCATCATTACAGATAGGACAATCCACAATAACCATCTGGGTATAATAATACAGGATAAACAAACAAGAACAGCTTACATAATAGATAGAGCCATTCCAAACACACAAAACTTACAGAAATCAATAAGTGTAAAACACTAGAAGTATGCTGAATTAATAGAGGAAATTGAAAGACTATGGAAAATTCTGCTAAGGGACATTCAAGTCTGGTGACCAAGAAAGTTACAAGAGGTTCAGGTATGATCTCCGGAAAGCAAGCTCACAGGCAAATTATCATGTAGTCATAGCGTCACAGAAAAGATCAGCATGGAAACAGGCCGTTTGCCCCTTCTATTCTATGCTGAAACCATTTAAACTGCCTATTCCCACCAACCTGCACCGGGATCATAGGCCTCCATATCCCTACTATAAATGTACCTATCCAAACTTCACATAAACATTGAAATCGAGATCACATGCACCTGTCGCTAAGGATGATTTGCGTAACTCTGCTAATTGTGTCAATTCCAGTCTAAACTTAAGTCAACAAGGGATGCTTGAAATTCGTGGCAGGGCTTGAATACTATGACCTCTTATAAAGTAAAATCAAGCAACATAGGCAACAACGGGGCTTCACTTCTAGATGTGCTCAATGCCTTTTATGCTCACTTTGACATTCGAACATGGAAGACAGGGTACCTGGTATTGGTCAACTGGCTGGAATGTTCACTGAGGTCTTTAACCTCGCACTCTGGGAGTCGGAGTTACCCAGCTGCTTTAAACAGACTTCAATTATACCGGTGCCCAAGAAGAACATGGTAACCTGCCTCAATGACTATCACCCAGTAGCACTTAAGTCCACAGTGATGAAGTGTTTTGGGAGGTCGGTAATCAAACATATCAATTCTTGCCTGAGAAGTTACTTGGATCTGCTCCAATTTGCCTACCGGAGCAATAAATCTTGAGTAGATGCCATCTCATTGGCTCTTCTCTCAACCCTGGAATACCTGGACAACAAAGATGCATACATAGGATGCTCTTTTTCAACCACAGTTCCACATTCAATACCATTATCCCCTCAAAACTGATCAATAAACTTCAAGACCTTGGACTCAGTCCCTCCATGTGCAGTTGGATCCCCAATGCCTCACTTGCAGACCCCAGTCAGTTTGGATTGGCAACAACATCTCCTCCATGATTTCCATCTGCACAGGTGCAGCAAAAGGCTGTTTGACTAGCCCCCTGCTCTACTCACTTTATTTCTATGGCTGGTGGCTAAGCATAGCTCCAATGCCATATTCAAATTTGCTGATGACACCACTGTCCCAGGCCAAAATAAAGGCAGTGATGAATTAGCATGTTGGAGGGAGATTGAAAATCTGGCTGAGTGGTGTCATAACATAACCTCTTAATGTCAACAAGACCAAGAGCTGATGATAGGCTTCAGGAGGATGAAACCAGTGGTCCATGAGCCAGTCTTAATCAGAGGATCAGAGGTACAGAGGGTCAGCAACTCTAAATTCCTCAGTGGTATCATTACGGAAGATCTGTTCTGGGCCCAGCATGTAAATGCAATTATGAAGAAAGCTCGAAGGAAGCTCTGCTTTCTTAGTATTTTGTGCAGATTTGGCATGATATCTAAAACTGTGACAAATTTCTATAGATGTATCATAGAGGATATATTCCCTGGTATGGAAACACTAAAGCTGTTAAGCAGAAAGTCCTACAGGCTATCACAGGTAAAGCCCTCCCCACCACTGAGTGCATCTACATGAAACACTGTCACAGGAAAGCAACATCCGTCATCAGGGACCCTCACACCCAGAACACGCTCTCTTCTCACTGCTGCCATCAGGAAGGAGGTACAGGAGCCTCGGGACTCACACCTCCAGGCTCAGTGACAGTTATTACTTCTCAACCAGATAACTTCACTCAGATGCCCCATCATTGAGAATTTCCCTCAACCTATGGACTCACTTTCAGAGATTCTTCATCTTGTGTTCTTGATATTTATTGTTTATATATTTTTAATTATCATTTCCTTTTGTATTTGCACAGTTTGTTGTCTTTTGTACACTGGTTGAATGCCCAAGTTGGTGTGGTCTTTCATTGATTCTATTATGGTTATTATTCTATCATGGATTTATTGAGTAGGTCCACAAGAAATTGAATCTCAGGGTTGTATATATGTGAATATATGTACTTTAATAATAAATTTACTTTGAACGTTGAACTAACTAATATCATCCTAAATTCACTGCACAATAGTAATAAACAATTACTGTATCTGACATCTGATATTTATGTAAATCTCCAGAAGGGCACTATATTAACCACTAGAATAGTCCAATAGTTCCTAGCAATTGAGAAATGAATGTAATACGCACAAAATGCTGGAGGAACTCAGCAGGCCAGGCAGCATCTATGGAAAAGAGTAGAACAGTCAACAATTTGGGCCAAGATCCTCATGCGTCCTGAAGAAGGGTCTCGGCCTGAAACCTTGACTCTACTCTTTCACAGAGACAATGCCTGGCCTGCTGAGTTCCTCCAGTGTTTTGCATGTGATTTCCAGCATCAGCAGATTTTCTCTTCGTTTCACACAGACGATGTGGTTCAAAGTACTTTACAATGGCATAAAGTACTTACACATGGAACATACCATGAAGGCATTTGGTCACATTTTTTATATTGCTCAGTCTTAAACTGAGGGGTAAATGTCAGCTGTACAGTCCTAAGTAACACCCATAAAATCAAGTTTATAGTTTAGAAGTCAAGTGTTCATCTGAATTGTGTTAATAAACCATTATTTGTCTTTGATAGATAATGTAATATGTTAGCTCCATTAAGAAAAGACTTTACATTACAAAAACATAAACTCCAACAGTCACAAATACAATGAACTGGATGGACCCTGTCACCAAACATTTGAGCAACAGCCGTAACCAGAGCTAATGAAGGGCAAAATACAAGGTTAACAATTGTCACCTTAACTCATGGAAATCTCGCTTCCTGCTTGGGGGTATTGACTCTGATTAGTGCAATAACTTGTCCTCTAAAGCAAAAATAAACATTTGTGGTGTGCATGACGTTCTTAAGTTAACAAGCAATCCTCTTGGCTTTGGTCCAGAACCAAAACAAACAGAGCATAATCTCCCTCATATAAAATGTGCTTTGACTGGGTATTTGATTATGCCACACTTTCAAACCATGCTTTGTTTTAAACATTTTAACTGACTCTTCTGACACATTTTTTTTCATCTGTATTCTGTTGGCCCAATGTTTGGATGTTCTGGAGCTAGTTCTGTGCAGTAGACTCATTTATTGTGGACTCCAGAACACAATGGTAGCTCTCCAATCCACTGATGCAAACTGTTACACAAAGTTGTACTCAATCATTTCCTTATTTGACTTGAACAATAATCTTCTAACTCAAATCTAATGAGAAGGGATTTGGTCCCATTTAACATGTCCTTTAAAGGACAAAAACAAATCAGAAGATTATTTGTTACTAAGTAACTAAGTTAACCCTTCACAGAATGGAGCTTACTTGAACCCGGTTAAAGTCACAAAATAAATATAGATGGCGTCATGTGCAATGGCTAAAAGTGGAAATCCAAAGACTCATGTAGGTTATGTACTGAATTTGTATCCAAATTTAGATGTCTGGATTCATAATCCAGAGAAGTAAATTCAAATCTCTCACTAAACAGAAATGAATTTGGAATTAAGTAACTAAATACATCCAGTGCTTGTGTTCATTTTGGAATTGGAATTCATAGACACAGGGGATTCTGCAGATGCTGAAAATCTCAGGCAACACACAGAAAATGCTCGAGGAACTCAGCAATTCAGGCAGCATCTATGGAGGGGAATAAACAGCCAATGTTTCCGACCCTGATGCAGTGTCTCAGTCCAAAGAGTTGACTGTTTATTAGCCTCTATGGATGCTCCCTGATTTGTTGAATTCCTCCAGAATTTTGTGTGTGTTGCTTGGGATTTATGTACCAAGATACAGTGAAAAGTTCGTCTAACAGAATGTTCATATGGATCAAATTATTACGCAGTGCATTGCGGTAGAAGGTAAAATGATAACAGAATGCAAAATAAAGTTTAACAGCTGCAGAAAAAGTGCAATGCCGCCTTTCTGAGGCATTACTCCACGAAGATGTCCTGGGTATGATGGAGGCTGGTGCCCATGATGGACTGATAAGATTTACAACTTTCTGCAGCTTATTTTGATCCTATGCAGTAGCCCCACCTCCCTCGGCTCACCGTACCTGACAGTGATGCAGCCAGTTCAAATGCTCTCCACTGTACATCTGTAGAGATTTGCGAGTATCTTTGGTGATTTAACAAATCTCCTCAAGTTCCTAATGGAGTACCACAGCTGTCATGCTTTTTGTAGCAGCATCAATATGTTGGGCCCAGGATAGATCCTCGGATATTAACACTTAGGAACTTGAAATTGCTCATTCTTTCCACTTTTGATCCCACTGTGAGGACTGGTGTGTGTTCCCTCATCTTATCCTTTCTAAAGTCCACAATCAGTTCTGTGGTCTTACTGACACTGAGTACAAGGTTGTTGCTGTAACACCACTCAACTAGCTGATCTATCTCGCTCCTGTATGCTGTATTCACATGAAAACACCATTCAATAGTCTCATAACAGTGGGGTAACAGCTGTCCTCGAGCCTGGTGGCTTTTTTACCATCTGCCTGATGGGAGGGGGGACAAGAGAGAATGTTTGGCGAGGGTGGTATGTTTGATTATGCTGCCTGCTTTACTGACAGCGAGAAGTGTAGACAATTGCATGGAGTGGACACTGACCCTTAACTTTCTGTAAGGTCTTGCACTCACAGGCAGGGTAGTTGCTATGTTAAGCCATGATGCTTTCTATGGTGCATTGATAAAAGTTGGTAAGGGTTTGAGAACATGCCAAATTTCTTTAGCCTCCTAAGAAAGTAGAGGTGTTGGTGAGCTGTCTTGGCCATGGTTGAACCAGTTGAGGTAATTGGTAAAGTTCATTCCTCAGAACTTGAAATTCTCAACCCTCTTAACCTCAACACTGTTGATGTACCCTGCACCTCCCGTCCTGCTCCCCACCCCCCACCATACCAGAAGCTGGTACTACTGGAAGCAGGAATACCAGCTCCCTCCAAATGAGTATTTTCCTGACATGGAATACGTCACCATTAGCCAGCATCATTATGTTAAACATCTGACAATGGCTACCTGGTTAAAGTATGTTCACTTACAAAATGCGTTTCTTCAAGGTTGTAGCCCTTTGGAATTAAAAAGCAGTTAAAAAAAAGGGCCCCTTGGTAATAATTTCTGTTATGTTTTGTATCTCTAAAACATAAAATTAATTTGAAGAAAATGACAGGAGCCCAAGAAAACTTTTACTTTAGCAATATGTGCACAGATTATGTGGTAATGTCATGACATTGGCAATTAATGTATTTTTTCATATAACCTGTAATGAATCATTTAAATGAACAAGAATGCTTATTCAAACAATGTTTTTATAATATTACTCAAATAATACTGAAATATTAAACACACGCCAACTTCTATAACCCGAATAACCTAGGAAAACTGCTTTAGGCATCCTGCTTACAGTCGGGTAGTGGTTTGGCAGCCTGCCTTCCTAAAGATTTATATTGATCCTTCTAACTTCAAAGTTCAGATACTCTATTGAGTCTTCTCTGGTTTCATTCCCCATTTGCTTCAGCTTCTTTGTTCTCTTGGAGTTTTGGGTACACCTTGAGAAATGAATTGTTAATTGATTGGGAAGAAAGAGAGATATATTAATGACTTTGATGAAAGAATAAAGAGTAATAGATCTGTATTTATGTGGTCACGTGGCTACAAGATTGGATAAGAGGCTGAATATTCTGCAGCAAATAGACCACTCCCTTAAGCCTAAGGGAGGCTCCACCAATTATAAGACACAATCAGGAAAGTGATGGAATACACTCCAATTGTCTAAATGAGTGCAATGCCCACAACAGTCATGGAGCTTGATACCAGGGTAAAGCAGGTCACTGACTGGCACCACCCTTAACTTTCACTCCCTCCACTACTGGTACTGGTACTCAGAAAATATTCCTCTTTTGCGCTGTTAACTTATTGTATTTTTTATTGTAACTTTTTTTATGTCCTGCACTGTTCTACTGCCATAAACAACAACTTCCACAACCTGATTCTGAAAGACTAACAAGCATAACTAGTTTGTTTAGTAATTTGAAGTGGTACTACTGCAGTGGAGAGAGGCTGCTCTTCCACAGAAGACAGAGAAATGGGTAAGTTGACTGGGGTGCCCAGTGAATCAGATCTCAGGGGTCAAAAACTCAAATTATATTGATTTAGGAACATTGACTATATGTTTTCCAAGTATGTGATTGAAGAGGTTGATTGGAAATCTATTACATACACTCAAAATTCTTGAAGAACCTTTCTCACAAAGACCAGTAAAAGCAACTTACACTTGATATTCAGTGGTGGGATGGAGGGCATTTAGTGAATGAAAGGCCTTCTTATTTTGTGAACCTTGATAACTGACTGTCTACATGTTGGGAGAGATATCTTCAGCAACATTTGATTCTAAGATCCTCCAAACTAGCTTCATCCTCTCCCTTTATATATCAAAATAAATCATACTTCGAATAAAAAGCAGAACTTCCAAAGGAGGGGAATAAAAATATAAAGCGAAATTTATAATTCAAGCTTTTATAGATCACCACTCGGACGGAAAACACACCATTCTTCAACAGCAGTACACTAAGCAGTCCCTGATGTGGTAACTAGCTCAGATTGATATGATTTGAACTTGGGATTGGGCAGAATGAATGGGGTAGAGTTTAGACAATGCCTGTTTATCGTTTTTACCTGTAGTGAAATGAGCTCAAAGAGGGAAATAATGGTACCAATGATTCAAACTGTAAAACTTAAGAACATATATTCCTTTGTTTATCATCCACAAGTAGACAGTGACTCAGAGCCCTTTTTGTTCTGTTATGAGGTGATTTGGCTTTATTTAAGATGAAAATGAAAGGAAGATTAGGAATAGATTTTTTTTCTACTGGATTCCAAAACTTTTATGTAATGTGGTGCTGATTTGCAGTGTCTGCCTCGACTTTGCTGAATGAGAGAGTGTGGATAACATGGGATTGTATAAACAAGAGAAAACCTGCAGAGGCTGGAATTCAAAGTAATACTCTCAAGATGCTGGAGGAGATCAGCAGACCAGGCAGCATCTCTAGCAAAGAGTAAACCGTCGACGTTTCAGGCCAAAACCCTTCATCAGGACTCATGAAGGATCTCGGTCTGAAACGTCGACTGTTTACTCTTTTCTGTAGATGCTCCCTAGGCTTCTGAGTTCCTCCAGTGTTTTGTGCGCGTTACATGAGAATGTATGTTGTTCAGTGCAGCATGCCTCCAGCCTACATCCTACCTCAGGCTTAAAATGGCAGGATGATCATATGAACTTGAGATTCCTGACGATCGTTTTCCCTCTACAATGCACACAAGTTACACAGGTATTGCAGACAGTTCTTGTCTCCCTGTTTTACAAAAGAAATCTCATTAAAACAGAGGTTAAATGTCATTCTAAATCCATGTTTAGAAAAATATGGAATGAATGCAAAGAAGACCTACGAGAATGTTGCCAGGACTCAGGTGACTGGATTGTAGTGAGAGGTTGGGTAGACTAATACTTTAATCCTTGAGGCACAGGAGGCTAAGGGATGACATTGTAGATGTGTGTTAAATCTTGAGGGCATGGATAGGATGAATGCACACACTTTCTTCCCCAGCACCAGGGAATCAAAAACTAGAGGGCATAGGTTAAAAGTGAGAGGGGAAAGGTTTAAAAGGGACCTGAAGAGCATCTCCTTCATGCAGAGGTTCCAATATTCAAGTTTATTTATCACATCTACGTTAAACATACAGTGAAATGCACCATTTGTGTTAACAACCAACACACCCGAGGCTGTGCTGGGGGGTCACCACACATTGAGAGAGGTGGTGCATATATGGTAAGAGCATCCAGAGGAAGTTGCTGAAGCATAACAAGATTTACAAGACATTTAGACAGATACATGGATAAGAAAGGTTCAGAGGGATATGGGCAAAATGGGACTAACTTAGCTCAGCATCTTGGCTGGCATGGATAAGTGGGCAGAAGGACTTGTTTGTCACCATGGCAACATACTTATGTCCATAACAGCCCCACTCTTAAGCAAATTCCTAACAGGATATCCAGTATCTCATTTTCAGTACTAATGTTGGCTCTCAATACACTGATTTGTATGACACCATGATGACTGTGTCCAGTAATGCAAAATATATGATACCCACGAGAAGTGTGTCCTTCCTATGCATAACTCCTCACTGTCTGCGTCATGCAAGAAATGACCCAGCAATAAAAGTTGGATGTTCTCACTGTAGCTGTCCTCCTGATACTGCAGATCTTTTTCTTATTTGTTCTATTTTCCACCAGCATAGGAAGATCTGGAGCAAAACCAGAAAATGCTGCAAACACTCAGATGTTCGGACAGCATCTGCGTAAAGAGAAAAACAGTTAGCATTTCAAGTTAAAGGCCCTATTTATGTAGATAATTATTTATAATTATTTATAATTATCTTTCCAGAATCCCCAGCTTGGTTATAGCTTCAGTTTTGAAGGGCCTCCTACTCGAACATCAGTCCCTTTCAATCTGCCCTGATGCAACAAGCCTTCCATTTTGTGAAAGGTATTTTTTCTCCTTCATTTCCCTTTATGCTACCAGTATTAACTCTGCCCTGCCCAACTTTCTAGCTTTTCTAGTCATGTTGCCAGACAGTTTCTTGTCTATATTTTTCATTCATGAAAAGTGGCTAAAATTTAAAAGGAAGCTACTTTGACAAAATCATAAACACGAGAAAGTCTGCAGATGCCGGAAATCCAAAGCAACACACAAAAAATGCTGGAGGGCTGAGACCCTCTTTCAGGACTGGAAAGGAAGAGGGAAGATGCCAGAATGAAAAGGGGAGAAAGGAAGGAGACTAGTTAGAAGGTGATAGTTGAGGCCAGGTATATGGGGAAGATCAAGGGCTGGAGAAGAAGGAATCTGATAGGAGAGGAAAGTGGTCCATACGAGAATGGGAAGGAGGAGGGGACCCAGGGGGCTGTGATTGGCAGGTGAGAAGAGGTAAAAGGTCATAGTGGGGAAGAGGGGAAGGGTGGGAGGAATTTTTTTACTGGAATCAGAAATATATATTCATGTCATTAGGTTGGAGACTACCCAGACGAAATATAAGGTGTTGCTCCTCCAACCTGAGTTTCGATTCATTTTGACAGTAGAGGAGGCCATGGATAGACATATCAGAATGGGAATGGGATGTGAAATTATATATTCACATCATTAGGTTGGAGACTACCCAGACGAAATATAAGGTGTTACTCCTCCACCTTGAGGCCATAGACCAACATGTCAGAACTGGAATGGGAATGGGAATTAAAATATTTGGCCACTTGGAATTTATGGTTGTGGCGGTTGGAGATGCTCATCGATGTAAGCTCCCAAGTTACGATGGGTCTCATCAATGCAGAGGATGTTGCACTGGGCACAACCCCAGCAGATTCACAGGTGAAGTGCTGCCTCACCTGGAAGGACAGTTTGGTGCCCTGATTGGTGGCGAAGGAGGAAATGTGGGCAGGTCTAACACCTCTGTCTCTCGCAGGGATAAGTGCCAGGAGGGAGATTAGTGAGGAGGGACAAAAGACAAGGAAATCACCCAGGGAGTGATCCCTGTGAAAAATAGAGGTAAGGAAGTCAATGATTTGTTTAGTGGTGGGATCCCTTTGGTGATGGCAGAAGTTGCAGAGGACAATATGTTGGATGTGGAGGCTGACGGGGTGGTATACAAAAGTAATTATGGACAGCCCTCCAATTCTGCCCACTCTGTAGGGCTTGACAATCAAATTTCTGCCTTCCTTGCAAATATATAACTTTTATAGATCCTTACAATCATACAAATGTAAATAATAAGCATTTCCTTGACAAAATGCCCAAGATACTTTTCTTTACAAAACTATATGTTAATTTTTATCTTATTTTACAACAATCTCAGCCACAAAATTTAAATTATTTAAAATTGTAACTTCATATCTTCTGCACATTTCATCACAACAATGATGAATGCCTTTTCTCCCACTCTAAACAAGAACAAATTTTCTCAGCACATTAAATTACTATTAAATGGAGAGGGTTTGGAGTTCCCTGAGGCTTATTCACCCTTGAGTGTTGCAGACCTGTACTATTAATCTGTCATGGTTTTCAGGATTCAAAACAGGATGAATCATTTACATGTCTTTGACCTTCACCTAACATTGTATTAACTTATCTTTGGAGCGTTATTAGAACAAGGAGGATGGGAAGTGTAGGACTGCAGTGACGCTTCCAACAAAGCTAATGAGTTTCCAGCTGATGAGACATCTTTATAGAAGGTCAGATCAAGTATTTCCTGGAAGCATTTATGAGTTCTTTCACCTGATGATTCTAATCTGATAATTTGTGGTGTCCATCTCCATCTATCTATGCTCTATTTTCATGCAATGCTCATTTCCAGATGACTGGAGACAAAACCAAGGTAATTCCAGTGTGGGATTGTCATGTCTCTGGCCTCACCCACTCTAGATTTCATACCTTGGCTGAGCCAGTCATTGAAATGTATAGCCACTGGCTTCCAGAGGATGGATTTATAGAACATGGGTTTCTTGATTTTCTAGACCTTTCTAGATGTGGAAGCATGTCAAACATGAGAGGTTGACCCAATGGAGCTGAGATGTCAACGTGACAAACTGCATGAAACATCTTTCGAAGGAAAACCAAAAGGTTTAGAAGCAACATATGAGTAAGTTGGTGAACTGACAAGTCAGGCAGAGAAACAACCTTTGATAAAACAAGTGGACAGGAAGATGAAGACACTTGGTGCTGGTAAGTTACAAACTTAATTAATCAAGCTAGTATTAAAACTGACCCATTCAATGACATGCAGACTGAATCCAATCAAACAAAGGCTAAGCTCATAAGTGAAAGCACAGCTGTCCAAGTAGAAGATTGGCTGGATGGAAATTCCACACTGGAGCAACATCTCGGTAGAGACAAAGCACTGTAAACAGAGGGTCCTCTGCATCTAGTACACCAGAGAATCCAACCATCAAAAGTCAAGAATACAAAGTCATTATATCCATTATGAACAGACCAGACCAGAATAGTTCAACATTTTGTATTTTGCAGGCTATCTTGTAAAAGTAATATCTAACTAACTTGTTTTGAAAATTGTTTTCACAGCCTTAAATGTAGTTATTGAGAATACCTGTGCATCAAGAGATGAATAAAGAAATTCTGAGTGTAAAGTTCATATTCTGCCTCATATTCTCTAACTGAAGATTTGCCAAAGAACATGACAAGCACATACTACGTAAAGTTCCACTTATACAGAGTCCATAGTACTTGTTAGGCCAGTCATCCTGACATCAGTAGTGGGGAAGTTACTGGAGGGAATTTGAGGGACACGATCTGCCAGCATTTGGATAGATAAAGTCTGATTAGAAGTCAGCATGGCTTTATGCATGCAGTCATGCTTGATGAAACTTCCAGAGTTTTTTTGAAGAGGTAATCAAAATGGTAGAGATGATGTTAGAGCAGTAGGTGTTGCTGGTTTGGACTTTAGTAAGGTCTTAGACAAAATCTCATATAGTCAGCTGTTCTGGAATATTAGATCCCATGGAATCCAGGGAGACCTGGTTATGTAGATTCAAAATTAGATCAGAGGTAGGAAGCAAAGCGTGAGTGTTGAAGGCTGTTCCTCAGAATGGAGGCTGGTGTCTAAGGGGGGTGCTGCAAGGGTTAGTGTTGGGACCCTTGTTATTCATTACTTATTTAAATAATTTTGATGTGATTGCAGAGGTTTGATCAGTACGTTTGCAGATGATGTGAAATTATGAGTGCTCTTGATAGTGAAGAATTCTATTGTAGATTATGGGGAGTTTTGGTCAGTTAAGGAAATAAACTAAGGATTGGCAAATTGAGGTTAATAGAGATAAATGTTAGGTGATGCAATATGGAAAGCCAAGCCAGCATAAGACTTGGGTTTAAGGTTTTTAAAGACTGCAAATTCCAAGTTTCGAGATCATCAAAATGGGAGGCTAAAGCATTATGGTACTTACTGCCTGAACCATCAATTGGAAACAATGCAGCCAATTCTAAAATGCAGAGGGTTTAGAGTAAACAGGGACTTCTGTTTGATTTGTCAAGAAGGGAAGTAGCGGTGGTCAGATTCTTGAACGTAGATTGAAATACACACAAGCAAGAATGAGGGCAAGCATGCAAGGGGCAGCATGCAAGAGTGTGCGCATAAAAAGTGGCAAAATAGTTAACAAGATTAGCAGATTTCTTAAAATCGCATTGTTGAAAAAGGAGGATGTTGAATGTGGTATGTGCTTAAGAGTTCAGAATTGTGCCTGGCTTCTGACTGTCATGCTAGGGTGTGTTGGGCACTAGGGAGAGTAATGAACAGAGGGATAAAGGAGTGTATGTGCATAGTTCTTTGTAAGTGCCATCACAGGTAGACAGGGTAGTGAGAAGGGCATTTAACACACTGGCTTTCATCAGTCAGGGCACTGAGTATAGGAGTTGGGATGTTATGTTGCATTTGTATTTTAGGCTGCTCTTGGAGTGTTGTGAGCAATTTTGGTCATCTTGTTATAGGAAAGATACTGTATGATCAAAGTGAAAAGTGTGCAATGAAGATTTAGAAGGATTTTGCTAGAACAAGAGGACCTGAATTATAGGGAGAGGTTGGCCAAGCCAAGTCTTTATTCCTTGGAACATAGTAGAACATGGTGTAATCATGGAGATATGTTCAAAATTATGAGAGATAGGAGGGATGGTAACAGCCTGCTCCCTAGGGTAGAAGAGACCAGAACTGGGGGACCATAGATTTGGAGTGAAAGGGGAAATCTTTAAAAGGAACCCAAGGGGAAACTTCTTCACAGAGGATATGGAATGAGCTGCCAGAAGAAATGGTTGAAGAATGGTGGGGGGGGGGGTTGCTTAGTGGGATATGATTCCTTAAGGTGGGGGAGACAGTAGGGATAAACTCTCACTACCTATTATATGCTCTAAATGGCATGCAGCTCAAATAGCCTCTGACAAACAAGTCCAGCTCCTGGCCTTCACATGTGGCTTAGCTACTAAGCCCAGTGAAACAGTTTCTACTGACAGGAGGAGGGGCAAAGGTGGGTTACTGGCACCTTAAAACCAGTTACTTTGGGCAGATGGGGCTCATCAACTGAAGTTGGCAGCTCATTTAGGAGAAGGAAAACTCTGATCTCAAACCACCACTGCTTTGTAGCTCCACCCACTCATGGGGAAGGCTTCGGGAATAATCCCAAAGGAAAAGTCTGGTGCTGGAGTTCCTAGAGCAGCCCAACGTTGAGTCGTTGAGTTCAGTGCTGACTGGCAACTCCTGTAACACCACTGGTGTCAAATTGTATTGGTCTACGGATTCAACAGCTGTGTGGAAAGGAGGAGCTTGCTAATTACTCACTCTCCACATCGTCCTGCCCTGGCTTGAGTACAAGTTTGTGTATCACACAGATAGCTGGGATGCAACATCCGTGGTCGGTCATGACCAATGAAGGATAGGATATGGGCTGAATGCAGGAAATTGAGGGGCACCATAGACTAGTTGGGCTGAAGGATCTGTATCCATGCTGTATTACTCAATGACTAAATGCCTTAAGACCACATTGGTCCAGATCCCTGTGTATTTTCACATCCACAGTCTGTTGCCTTTCTGATGTTATTACATGTTTTGAACCGGTCAACCTTGTTCCAAAGTCTTACAATTTCAATAACCATTTACTTTGTGATGAAAGAATAGATAAATAGTGAATAGTTTAAGTGAATTGCAGGATCTAGTAATCTAGTGAGCACACATGCTTTGTTATTTGACACCTGACCTTAAATAATGGGCCCTACAATAGCATCTTTCAACCTTCAATGTAGTACATTATGCTTAAGTACTTATCATGTGTAGTTAAGTCTTACAGACAAACAGCAACTTATTTGATCTGCTTATCAAATTTGGAGATTAAGAGATGTTTACTTAAGAGTGCAAATTTCACAATGCCAATACCATTTTGATATAAAGAAATGCACTGACTGTTCTCTTTCTTCTCACCCCTGGGCTAATGGTGCCTCTTTTAAAGGCTCAGTATATCTTCCTGTTGCAATGTGATTTACCTGTGGAATATACTTAAATAGAAACATTGGTTCCTAATTCAAAACGAAAGTGTTGAAAATGTACTTCCTTCATTCACTTTAAAACACTTTTATAGAATTTACAAAATTAAGTATAGGTAAAGGGATTTGTCATTCACTCTCCCCACCCTCCTTTTTCATTTCTATCTCTGCTTTAAGATTCTTTCTCACTCGATATTTTACTTACAAATATGTACACTCACTGATAACATCGATGTAATGGTCACATGGAAACAGATTACAAGTTGTGTATTGTATGAGAGAGAAACATTAACTGAAGGGTCAGAAAAACACACAATGAATATTCTTAATTGCTCTTTAACCTTACTTTGCTGGACTACTGAGCACCCCAGATGCCTATTACAGATGGACATAGAGTCATGTTAATCTACATAGTCTTATCGACAAGCACCCAGAACATACCCCTCCCATTCATGTACCTATCCAAATTTCTCTTAAATGTTGAATCAAACATGCATCCACCACTTCACTGGCAATTTTTTCCACACTCTTACCATCTTCTGAGTGAAGTACTTCCCCTCAAGTTTCCATCAAGTATTTCTTGTTTCCCTTTCAACCTTAATCCATGATCTCCCTTTCTAGCCTCATCCAACGTAATGGCTTGCATTTACCCTATCTATACCCCTCATAATTTTGTATACGTCGATCAAATCTCCCCTCACTCTCCTACACTCTACGGAATAAAGTCCTAACTTTTCCCAATAACCCAGGTACTCAAGCCCTGCCAACATCCTTGTTAAATTTTCTTTGCACTCTTTCACTCATATTGATATCTTTCCTGTACATAGGTGGCCAAAACTGCACACAAAACTCCAAATTAGGACTCACCAAGGTCATACAGAACTTCAGGATAACATCCCAACTCCTGCACTCAAAACTGATTCATGACAGCAACTATGCATAAATAAAGACTGACAAAAAACTATTGTGCAAATTTAAAAAAAGTAAATAAATACATTTTGAGAATGAGAATTGTCAAGTCCCTGAAGTGCGTCTGTAGGCTGTGGAATCAGCACAGAGTTGAAGTGAGTGATGTTATCCATGCTGGTTCAGGAGCCCCATGGCTGTAGGGTGACAGCTATCGCCCTACACCATCAGGCTCCTGAGCCCAATCTCTGTCAGTGTGTTGAGCGACATTTGTGGATGAAAATGGACAGTCAATGTTTCATGTTGAGACTCTTCATCTGCACTGAAGGGAAACAGGTATGTGTAATTCATACATACTTTGATAATAAATATACTTTGTACTTTGAGCTTTAAATGAGGGAAAGAGATGAGGTAAGAGCTGGCAAGTGATCGTTGGATCCAAGTGAGAAGGGATGATTAGCAAATGAAGTAGATACTTTGAAATTTTTGAGTTTTTTATAATTTAGTTTTTGAAAAGATAACCAAGAAGACTAACAAGAGTAGGGTGGTGGATATTGAATATGTGGACTTTAGCAAGGTTTTTGCCAAGGTAGACTGGTCCTAAAGATGAGATCACATTGGATCCAAGCCTAAATAACTAATTAAAGCTGTTTTAGTGGAATGAGTCAGATGGTGGTAGTGAAGGGTTGTTTTTCAGATTAGAAGCCTGTGCCCAATCAAGTGTTGAAAGGGTCAGCACTAGGTTCCCTGTTATTTGTCACACTGGACATTTAAAGATGAGAACGTAGCAAGTCTGTTTAGCAAGACTGCAGATGCTGGTATGTTGGACAATGAAGAAGGTTGTCTAAAGTTGCAAATGGATCAATATTAAATGGAAAAAAAGTATGACAGCTGGGACTTAACTCAGACAAGTGTAAAATGATATCTTTGGGAAGTTAAACCAGGGCGGGCGTACACAGTAAATGACAGGGGTTTGGGATATGATGGAGTACAAGTGTTTCCTAAAAGTGACAACATAGGTAGATAAGCTGGTGAAGAAGGTATATGGCACACTTGTCTTCATCAGACAGGGCACTGAGTGACAGAGTTGGGATGTCATGGTACTGCTGTATAAGGCATTCACAAGGATGGCCACCATCCTAGGATAAGAGATTTTACATCTGGAGGCATAGAAAAAAAATCTGAGGGACAGGAAGCTATCTGGAATGAGTTGCCAGAGGAAATGGTAGAGATGGGCACAATTACAATATTCAAATGACAAGGATAAGTTCTTGGGTAGGAAAGATTCAGAGGCACTTGTGCCAAATACGTGCAAATGGGACTAGCTTAGGAAGACATCTTGGTCAACATGGACAGTTTGGAACGAACGGTCTGTTTCTGTGCTGCCTAACTCTGGCTCCATGACATATGGTGATCGCTATTGATGGCTGTAAATAGTTGCCTCTGTGACTAGTGGTGTACCACATGGAATGGTGCTGGTTAGTTGTTGCCTGTCATCTATGATAACGTGGGAAAGTGGGGCAACAAATTTGTGGATGACACCGAGATTGGGGGCTGTAGTGGATGGCAAGGAAGACTATCAAATCTTGCAGCAGGATCTGGACCTGCTGGTGAAACTGGCTGAAAAATGGCAGATGGAATTTAATACAGACAAGTGTGAGGTGTTGCACGTTGGGAGGACCAGCACATTTAACACAATGAGTGGTAGGGCAGTTAGGAATGTGGTAGAACAGAGGGATCTGGGAGTACAGATCTATAATTCCTTGAAAGTGGTGTCATGGGTCAATAGGGTCAGAAAGAAAGATTTTGGCTATTAAGTACAGGAGCTCGGATGTTATGTAGAAATTGTATAAGTCATTGGTGAGTTTTGTGTTCAGTTTTGGTCACCTATCTACAGGAAAGATGTAAGTAAGTTGAAAGAGTGCAGAGAAAATTTACAAGCATGTTGCCAGATCTTGAAGACCTCATCTATAAGGAAAGTTCAAATAGGACTTTATTCCTTAGACTGTAGGAGAATGAGGGGAGATTGGATAGAGATATACTAAATTATGAAGGGCATAGTTAGAGTAAAAACAAGCAAGCTTTTTCCACTTATGTTGAGTGAGATTAGAACTGGAGATCATGGGTTAAGGGTGAAGGGAAACATGAGAGAAACTACTTCACTTACAGAGTGGTGCAAGTGTGGAACAAGTTGCCTGCGGAAGTGGTGGATGTGGGTTCAATTGAATATTTACGAGAAATTTCGTTAGCTACATAGATGGGAGGATATGGAGGGCTATGGTCCAGGCTTCAAAAAAGGAAGGCATCTTAGATATGAGAGATATACGTTCAGAGATTGGTCACAGAACCAGAGAAATACTTGTGATGAAGAACCTCCAGCTAATCCCAGTGAGGCTACAACAGCTGGTTCGGTGTTGACAGGCTCGTGATACACATATTTTCCACCTCCTAGAGTGTATCTCCCAAAAAAAAACAGATCACAGACCAAACAAAACAGAAGAAAATAAATATGCTGAAGGATCTGTTTAGTAGAGCCACTGCTCTTCATATCGTCCTTACACATCTGGAGAAGAATGTGAGATCGCTGTTCTTGAATACAGCTCATCATTTAACACCATCGTTCCATCCAGGCTTGACAAGAAGCTCAGAAACCTTGGCCTTGACCATGCCCTGTGCAGCTGGATCCTCTACTTCCGGTCACATCACCAGCAGGTTGTAAGAGTGGGCTCCCTCACCTCCACCCCTCTGACTCTCAATACAGGAGCCCCTCAGGGCTGTGTACTGAGTCCCCTCCTTTACTCCCTGTATACCCATGACTGTATCACCACCCACAGCTTTAATCTGCTAATTAAGTTTGCCAATGATACTACATTGATTAACTTTATCTCAAACAATAATGAGGTGCCCTACAGGGAAAAATTCATCTCTCTGACACAGTGGTGTCAATAAAACAACCTCTCCCACAATGTCGCAAAAACAAAGGAGCCGGTTGTGGATTACAGGAGGAATGGAGACAGGCTATCCCCTTATTGACATCAATGGATCTGGGGTTGAGAGGGTAAACAGCTTCAAGTTCCTCGGCATCCAAATCACAAAGGATCTCACATGATCTGTACACACCAGCTGTGTGGTGAAAAAGGCACAACAGTGCATCTTTCACCTCAGACGGTTGAGGAAGTTTGGTATGACCCCCCAAATCCTAAGAATTTTCTACAGGAGCACAATTGAGAGCATCCTGACTGGCTGCATCTCTGCCTGGTATGGGAACTGTACTTGCCTTAAACGCAGGACTCTGCAGAGAGTGGTGCGGACAGCCCAGTGTATCTGTAGTTGTGAACTTCCCATGATTCAGGACATTTACAAGGACAGGTGTGTAAAAAGGGCCTGTAGGATCACTGGGGACTCAAGCCATCCCAACCACAATCAATTCCGGCTGCTACCATCCGGGAAACAGTACCACAGCATAAAAGCCAGGAACGACAGGCTCTGGTACAGCTTATTCCACCAGGCCATCAGACTGATGAACTCACGCTGACCTGAGTGTACTCAATATTGCATTGACTGTTGTGTAGTATAAATTATTATAAATTACTATGATTGCACATTTAGATGGAGTCATAACATAAAGATCTTCACTCCTCATGTATGTGAAGGATGTAAGAAATAAAGTAAATTTAATTCAATTCAATAGTACAACTAGGATGAAGAAGCTCCATTGAGCCACATCACTCAATACGTTGCTGCATGGCCTGCAAGCAGTTATTGTCAGCGGATGTTAAGAAAATGAGTGGGTGCTCTTTCCCCAACTAACATAATTAATATGAGCTCTGTAATTCTGGAGGACTGCTTCACAGTGGTGAACAGGTGATGGGACCAAAGGCTTCTGATCACCATTACAAACATGGATATTGTGCTGGAGTTACCAGGCTTATTCATTCTTCTATTAGAAATTTATCTTGAAAGTTTATGCTGGAAGCACAACAGTTTGTTAATGAAGTGATTTAAATTGCACAGACATCTGTGCATACAAACAACACACACAAAATGCTGGTGGAACACAGCAGGCCAGGCAGCATCTATAAGGAGAAGCGCTGTCGACGTTTCGGACCAAGACCCTTCGTCAGGACTAACTGCAGTGCTTCTCCCTATAGATGCTGCCCGGCCTGCTGTGTTCCACCAGCATTTTGTGTGTGTTGTTTGAATTTCCAGCATCTGCAGATTTCCTCGTGTTTGATCTATGCATACAAGTCTAATTTGGTTATTTGATTCCTATAGGTATAGACCGGGGGTCGGCAACCTGCGGCTCCCGAGCCATTTGTGGCTCTTTCACCTCTGTGCTGCGGCTCCCTGTGGCTTTGGGAAATAATTGGTCAGTATTTAATTAAAATGTATTTTATGTTAGTTTGTTAGCTTTTGAAATGTAATTATGGTGATCTTGTACAACCTAAGTGTAGCGACACATTTCCTGCCACATCATAAAACGGCTCACAATTAGCCAGCATTCCGGCTAAGGGAGATAGCCTACGGGGGTTTGTGAGTACGCGTCTTTTGCAGCATCTGCGTCCATGGGGGCTGGGTTGAGGGAAGCTGAAAAGCAAGGCTGTTTAGTTCGAATAAAGCTATCTTTGACTGCAGTTTACTGACACCGCTACAACGTGTTTTTATCGCTGGCTGTCCAGACGGAAGGTGCTGAAACGCTTTGTCGCGTGTCTGGAAGAAGTGAAAACTTTCCTGGGCAGCAAAGGGCTCACCTTTCCTGAGCTGGAACAGCCAGAGTGGCTGGAAAAGCTACACTTCATGGTAGACATGACAGCGCACCTGAACACGCTGAACACAGCTCTTCAGGGGAAAGGACGTACAGCCCTGCACATGTTGGAGGATGTTTTGGCATTCGAGCGCAAGTTGACAGTGCTTGCCAGAGATTTACAGAAAGGCACTTTGTCTCACTTCCCCAATTTGAGAGAGTTCAAACAAGGTCACGACATGATAATTTCGGAGTATTTACATTCTGCAATCATCGCAATGCAAACATCGTTTGGGAAACGCTTCTGTGAGTTCAGAGAGGAAAAAAACACATTATCCTTCCCGGTCACTCCCTTAAGCATCGATCCTTCCCTACTGAATACGACTGCATTGGCAGGTGTGAGTCAACCTGATCTTGAGATGGAACTGGCCGACATAGCCGACAAAGACATATGGGTGTCCAAGTTTAGACGCTTGACAGCAGACCTTGAAGATGTTGCCCGTCAGAAGGCCGTTCTTGCTCAGAAACACAAATGGAGTGATATTGAAAACCTCACAGATGACAGCTTGCGATCCTGTGTAAAGATGAAGGTGACATCATACAGCCCTGATGTGCAGACGCTGTGCGCTGAGGTCCAGGAGCAGAAATCCCATTAACCAAGTATGATAAATATTTTAATTGCCTATTATTTTACTTATATTCATATTTTTTCATTGTTCAGTGAAATAGTCCTTTCATTTTTCAGGATGACAGCTGGCTGACGTTATTTTTGGTTTGCTGCTGGCGGAAAATTTAAGTTCGGCGTTTTTCATAAATACAAGAAGGACTCAAATAGACATTGAATATTTTACTTAAAAGTAACTTTCAACCCAACGTCTTTTTTTCGGAGTTCAAAATGTTTTTGTTGCATGCAGAAATGTAATTTCGTTTTCTCTGCAGGAGTTCATCAATTTCATAAATGCAACACATTATAGTTTGTTTATACATAGCATAAAGGCAAAAAAAACGTTGTATGCAGTGTTATTTCATTTTAAATGTCAAACGGGTTTTGCGGCTCCCAGTGTTTTCTTTTCTGTGGGAAACGGGTCCAAGTGGCTCTTTCAGTGGTAAAGGTTGCTGACCCCTGGTATAGACTCTGTTGTATTGAATATTGAAACAAGAACACACATAAATGTATATACTGTGAAGGGATATCGGAAGCCTCTGTTGGTTGTGGTCAACCATGGATGCTGCATCCTATCTGTCTATGTGATACACAAGCCAGGGCAGTACGATATAAATGACAGAGACCGATACAGTTTGGCACCAGCGGTGTAGCAGGACTTGCCAATCAGCGTTGATCTCAATGCTGGGCTGTCTTAGGAGCTTCAGTTCTGGATTATTCCTCGCGGTTTATTTCCGAAGTCTTCCCCATGAGTGGGTATTGCTGCAAGGCAGCGGAGGTTTGAGCTGCCAACCATGGCAGCTGAACTCCAACTGCCCAAAGTGACTGGTTTTAAGGTGCCGGTAACCCATCTTTGCTCCTTTTCCTGTCAGTTGAAATGGTTCCACCAGGCTTAGCCACACATGAAGGCCAAGAGCTGGACTTGGTTGTCGGAGGCTATTTGAGATGCATTTCTCTGGGAGCATTTAATAGGTAGCGGGAGCTTATCCCCACTACCCCCAGCTATGACAATCTTAAACAACCATATTCTCAAGAAAAGGATATAGGAACTGTAGTATTATCAGGCACCATCTAAAGCCAGTACAACAAATATAAGCAGCAAACATTTAGAGCTTCAAGACCAAGATGTAGGACAAAACGTTTACATGTTGTATCCTGACTCACAAAGAATCAACGGCCAGGCCCAACAATCAAGTTAATTCTGGTCCAAATATTTCATTTCACTTCGTCTTTCATGACGTTGAAAACAAAGACAGTGCAAAATAATCTCCTTTAGTGATGTTGGTTAAGGAGCACAGTTGATGGAATTCCACTGCTGTACATCAGAATAATGCAAATGAATCTTTTGTGTCACGGAAGCAGAGAATCAGGAATTAGATTACCATCTCATCCAAATAAAACACCACTGATAGTTCTGCACTGAGAGGACCTTGTGCTCACATCTCAGGAGTGAAAGATGATCTTGCAGCCCTCAAATATTTGATAGTATTGTTAAAAATTACTACAGAAGAATAGGAAAATCTGAAAGAGCATCTACAATTTGTTTTTAAGCTGACAATGCAGTGAAGCCAATAAGTGATGCTCTGTGAAACAAAAAAAAGTCTACATTTGTAATGTGGTGCTTAAGATCTCAAATATCCAAAGCAATTTTCACTGGATGAGTAATTTCAAGGTATGAAGAGTTTTATAATACAGGACAATTGCTAGCCAATTTGAGCACGCAGACTTCTTTAATATGATAAACAGGCATGCTGGATGAGGAATAAATACTTTCTGGACATGTGCTCCTCTTTAAAATCATGCCATGGGATCTTTTTGTAGGGTCATCGACCTGCACTGGGACCTTAGTCCTCCATATCCCTACTATCTATATACGATTAGACCATAGACCATAAGACATAGGAGCAGATTTAGCCCTATCAAGTCTGCTCAGTCACTCAATCATAGCTGATTCTTTTGTCCACCCCTCAACCCCACACCTGCCTTCTCACTGTAACCTTTGGTGCTGTGTCCAGTCAATAACTTATCAATCTCTGCCTTAAATGCACCCGGCGACCTGGCCTGTGGTAACAAATGCCACAAATTCACCACCATCTGGCTAAAGTGATTTTTCTGCATCTGTGTTTTAACTGGACACCCCTCTATCCTGAGGCTGTGCCCCCTTGTCCTAGACTCCACCACCAGGGGAATAATCCTTTCCACGTCTACTCTGTCAGGCCTTTCAACATTCAGAAGGTTCCAATGAGATTCTCCCCTCATCCTTCTAAATTCCTGTGAGTACAGACCCAGAGCCATCAAAAGTTCCTCATATGATAACCCTTTCATTGCCGGAATCATCCTTGTGAACCTCCTCTGGACCCTCTCCAAACTATCTATTCAAACTTCTCTTAAACCTTGAAATCATGTACCACGTGTGCTGCCAGCTCATTCTACAATCTCAGGACTCTCTGACAGAAGAGGTATTCCCTCATGTTCCCCTTAAACTACTACTCATGATGTCTGGTTGTAGTCCCACCCAACTTCAGTGGAAAAAGCCTGCTTGCTTGTATCCTATCTATACCCCTCATAATTTCTCTCTATCAAAACTCCTCTCAATCTTCTATGTTCTAAAGAATACAGTCCTAACCTATTCAATCTTTCCTTATAACTCAGGGCCTCCAGACCCAGCAACACGCTTGTAAATTTCTGCATTCTTTCTACCTTATTTACATCTTTCCTGCAGGTGGGTGACCAAAACTACGCACAATACTCCAAATTAGGTTTCACCAACATCTTATAGAACTTCAACATTCCATCTCATGTACACAATACATTGATTTATGAAGGCCAAAGTGCTAAAAGTCCGCTGCAAGCTCTGATAGTCTTCCTCGCTGTCCACTACACCCCTAATCTTGGTGTCATCATTTGGAAGCAAATTACAAGGAACCATTAAAATTAAATATTTCTAAAATTAAATTATCTTCTGCAATCAAATCAGTAATCAAAACTGAGTCTATTTGGCATTGCAACACACACAAAATGCTGAAGGAACTCAGCAGACCAGGCAGCCTCTATGGAAAAAAGTACAGTTGGCATTTCAGGCTAAGACTCTTCAGCAGGACTGGCTCAAAATGTCAGCTGTACTTTTTTTTCCATAGAGGCTTCCTGTCCTCCTGAGTTCCTCCAGTATTATGTGTCTGTTGCTTGGATTTCCAGCATCTGCGCATTTTCTCTTGTTTCTATTTGGCATTGAATTTGCTCGGCCTTACGTCTACCGGTACATATCAAAGTCAACGTTTGTGTTAAACAACTATCTGTAGATCAACTGAATGGTTGAATTAAATGGTGCTTTTCTTGTATTCAAAATAGCTTTAACTAAAATATTGCATAGTTATATTTAGTTCTAGAAGCATACTATCTTCCAAAATAGTCATGGAAATTAAAGTTACATAAATATTTATGTAATGCTGGACATAAATATCTCTGTTCTCCACATTGTCTGTGGATGGAGAAGGCTAAATGAAATACAGGTGACCTGTACAAAATATGGTCACATGAAGTAAAGAAATTGACCCTTGCAAAATTTGCAGATCATTCCCCAAAAAGTGAGATACAGAATAGAACTTATTCTCACAGAATTTATTGAAAATAAACAGATAACTCAACATAACTCTACAGAAAGGGTAAGAGGAGGGAACACAAACCAATCCTCATAGAAGGATCTGAAGTGGAGTGAGTGAGCAATTTTAAGTTCCTGGGTGTCAACGTCTCTGAGGACCTAGGTGCCAAATATTGATGCAGCTATAAAAAAGGCAAGACAGCAGCTATATTTCAATTGGAGATTGAGATTTGGTTTTCAACTAAAACACTAAAAAACTTTGACAAATGTACTGAGAAGAGCATTTTGACTGGCTACATCACCAGCTAGTTGGGAGTGGGGTGGTGTGGGTCTACTGCACAAAATCAAAGTAAGTTGCAAAAATTTGTAAAATTAGTCAGCTCCATCATGAGTACCAACCTCCATAGTATCCGCAGCATCCATCATTAAGGATCCCCCACCACCCCGGACCTCCCCTCCTCTCACTATTACCTTCAGGTAGGAGGTACAGAGGCCTGAAGAGACACACTCAGCGATTCAGGAACAGCTTCTTCCCCTCTGCCATCCAATTTCCGAATGGATGTTGAATCCATGAACGCCTCACTAATTTTTTATTTCTGCTTTTTTTTTGCTGTACTTAATTTTAACTTAATTATTTAATAGGCAAACATATGCTTAACGTAACAGTTTTTTCCTCCATATTTATTTATCATGTATTTCATTGAACTGCTGCCATAAAGTTAAGAAATTTCATGACATATGCCACTGATATTATACCTGATTCTGATTGTGACTCCGATTCTAATTCCAACAATTTTTTTCAGCTCACATTTCCTGATTCATGCACATTTGATGTGGCTCAGCATACCAGAAATTGACAATACAGGCCATTTTCTCAGAATGTGATCCACCCCTTAACGTAGTGGTTGCTTGGCATCAATACAGTAGGAGTTCACTTGGAAGACAATATTTTGACAGTTGCTAATAATGTTTTATAAAATGCTATGTAAAATTAGATTAGCTTTATTTCTCACCCCACACATCGAAACATACGGTGATATGTGCCTTTTGTGTCAACCACTAATATAGACTGACAATATACTGGGGGAAATCACAAGTGGATCCAAGATGGCGGTGCGACACAGCTTGCAGCGGCCACTCCGGAGCTGATTATCTGTTATTTGTGAAGCGGGGTGCCGTGCACAATCATAATCCATTGAAAATGGATGTGGGAACACGGAGGAACATCTGGAAATCTCCAGGAAGACCTTCTTCATTGCTGCTGCTGCTGTGAGGCCCGGGACTCCGCTGGGAAGAACAGGCCCCCAGTCCTCAGGATCGCGTTGCCAATGGCTGTTGGCGAGGCCATCTTAATATGCTCGGCAGAGGATGGTGCTCGGAGAAGCTGTGCCGGAGGGGATGGTTGTCGGCTCAGAGGTTCGACGGACTCAGAGTCCGCTGCGGTCAGATTGCTTTTGGTGTGTGCTGCGTCTGCAAGGCTGGGTTCGATGGAGCTTTCATTGTGTGCTGTGTCTGCGAGGCTGAGTCGGGCGGCGCCGTGGAAGTCCATAGCGGGAGTATTCCCTTCTGCCGCCGGCGTGGGATGGCGAGTCTGTCGGGACCCTGGGGACTTGTGGAAACTGTGTGGTGATTTTTTTAAAACTTATATCCTTTAACATCTTTGGACTATTTTTACTGTGCCCATGGTCTGTTTTTTTTTATCAATTATGCTATTGTTTGCACTGTTGTAACTATGTGGTTTTGTGCAGGTCTTGTAGCTTTAGCTTTTGGTCTTGTTTGTCTGGTGGATGTGGAGCTCCTTTCCGGGGAATGCGCTAAGATGGTAGCGTGATATTAATACGCAGCAGCCTCTCTGGACTCTGGATTGGGGATTGCCAAACGTTATGTGCATTTTCTGGTGTAATCTGTTTTGTCATATGCTTTTGTGATATCATTCTGGGGGAACGTTGTCTCATTTTTTAACTGCATTGCATTTGTGGTTTCTAAATGACAATACACTGAATCTGTATCTGAATCTGAAGTGCCACTTTGTTTCCGGTGCCAACATAACATGCCCACAACTCACTAACCCTAACCCATGCATCTTTAGAATGAGGAAATTCATGTGGTCACAGGATACCATACAAACTCCTTACAGGCTGCATTGGAAATTAAACCCAGTTTGCTTCCCGACAATGAGCTACTGTGTAGCTCATGACCCTGCAAATGGCAAGACTCGATGAGTAAACAGCCACTAATGGAGCTTCAGCATTGGCTATTTTGCTGATCTATTGCAAGAATGCACAGTTAGTGACAGCTTCACATTGGTGACCAGTCTTTAAAAGGACAGATACTGTATATAATGCAAATGCACTCTTCCAGCCACTGAAGTGTATTGCTTCCACATGAACTGCTGCTTTCATGATGGGAAAGTGAACGAAGAGTGCTCCTAACATTCCACCGAGGGATGGGGTTAATTTTCTCACCAGTAACTACAACACAGTTTTGCTCCAACTTTCCTTTTTACACTGTAATGGGAGAGAATTTCTAGACTTGTATGTTCCCACTACTACCTTGACCAGCTCAACAGATGTGGTGTTATTTTTCCTAGAGAAAGTCATTAATGGGTTATATCATGTTAATTTTACACCAATTCAATTTAAGTATAGAACATAGAATTAAACAACACAGTACAGGCCCTTCAGCCCACAATGTTATGCTGACCCTTAAACCCTGCCTCCCCTATAACCCCCCACCTTAAATTCCTCCATATACCTGTCTAGTAGTCTCTTAAATTTCACTAGTGTATCTGCCTCCACCACTGACTCAAGGCAGTGCATTCCATGCACCAACCACTCTCTGAGTGAAAAACCTTCCTCTAATATCCCCCTTGAACTTCCCTCCCCTTACCTTAAAGCCTTGTCCTCTTGTACTGAGCAGTGGTGTCCTGGGGAAGAGGCACTGGCTGTCCACTCTGTCTATTCCTCTTAATGTCTTGTACACCTCTATCATGTCTCATCTCATCCTCCTTCTCTCCAAGGAGTAAAGCCCTAGGTCCATAATCTCTGATCATAATCCACACTCTCTAAACCAGGCAGCATCCTGGTATATCTCCTCTGTACCCTTTCCAATGCTTCCACATCCTTCCTATAGTGAGGCGATCAAAACCGGTCACAGTACTCCAAGTGTGGCCTAACCAGAGTTTTATAGAGCTGCATCATGTATCATTGCTTTGTTGGTCACAACTCAATCAATCCAAGGATACAGGCCTTATTATCCATAAGACCATAAGACATAGGAGCAGAATTAGGCCATTCAGCCCATCAAGTCGGCGCTGCCATTCAATCATGGCTGATTTATTCTCAACCCCATTTCCCCGTAACCTTTGATGTACTGATTAATCAAGAGTCTATCAACCTTAAACATACTCAATAATTTGGACTGCACAGCCAATGGCTAAAGAAATTTTTCCTCACCTCTCTTCTATATGGACATCACTCAATTCTGAGACTGTGCCCTCCGGTCCTGGGCTCTGCCAGTATAGAAACATCCTCTCCAAATCAACTCTCTCTCGGCCTTTCAATATCCGATAGGTTTCAATGAGATGCCCCTCATTCTTCTAAGCTCCAGTGAGCACAGGCCCAGAACCATCAAACACCTCTCATATGTTAACCCTTTCATTCCTGGAATCATTCTCATGAAATTCCTCTGGGCCCTCTCTAATACCAGTAATCTTTTCTTAGATAAAGAGTCCAAAACTGTTCACAATACTTCAATGCCTTATAAAGTTTCAACTTGGTTCTGTATTCTAACTCTCTCAAAATTATTCTTAAAACTGCATTTCCCTTGGTATTACCGCTGACTCAATTTGCAAGTTCACCTTCAGGGAATCCCGTATGAGGTCTTCCAAGACTGCTTCCAAGACAAGCACTGCTGATTTTTGAATTTTCTCCCCACGTAGAAAATAGTCCACGCCTTTATTCCTTCTGTCAAAGTGCATGACCATACACTTCCCAACACTATGTTCCATCTGATACTTCTTTGCCCATTCCCCCAATCTCTCTAAGTCTTTCTGAAGACAGCCTCTTTCAGCAACAGTACCTGCCCCTTCACCTTTCTTTGCATTGTCTGCAAACTTAGCCACAGGATAATTACTTCATCCAAATCATTGAATATAATGCAAAAAGAATAGTCCCATCACCAGCCCCTGCAGCACATCACTAGTTTCCAGCAGTGAACCAGAAAAGGTCCCTTTTCTCCCCACTCTATGCCTCCTGCCAGTCAGCCATATCCAGTTTGGAGCTCTGTAAGCAAGTCCCATCAGGGTCTTTTTACCCTTGCTGTTTCTTAACACAACCCAGAAGGATTTTACATCTTCTGATCCTATGTCACCCCTTCCTAAGGATTTGATTTCATTTTTTACCAACAGTATCACCCTGTCCCCTTTGCCTACCACCTGTCTTTCTGATACAATGTGTATCCTTGGATGCTAAGCTCCCAACTATGAACTTCTTGCACCCACGACTCAGAGATGCCCATGATATCATACCTGGCAATCTCTAACTGCACTGCAAGATCATCTGACTCCTTCTGTATACTGCGTGCATTCAAATAAATTTGGCCCAGGCATAGGTGACACAATAGATTGCTCTACATAAGTTATATCTGAAAATAAATTTTGACAGCTATCTCAGATCCTCAGTGGACATGGACCTGGACCATAAAAGCTTAACTAAATTGACATTGTTGGCTGAAAGCCTGTATTAAAAGTGTGGAAAGTAAAACACCACAGCAACATGAGCAACGATTGAGGTTACAGAAAGAATAATAACCAGAAATCAGCTCACTTCTTAACAACAGTCAAGAGACTTCATGCTGTTGCTACGACCATTAAAATCCTGAAATGCAACTACTTGTGTAACTGCACATCTGACCCAATAGCAATTTTCTTACTTTTTAAAATACTCGAAACTTGTAATCAAAGATCTACCTTTTGTTGTCCTTGACATTCGGTGAACTCTGCACACCCACATCAGAAGGGTACCAGAACATATGGCTTGAAATGAGGACGCATGACTTGGACAACCTAAAATTTGTCTTATCTTTTCAGGAGAGTAATGCAGTTGCAACCTTTTCTGGGTCAAATTTCACCCTTCCAAAAATCTCTACTGGCGTTTTCTGTCATGAATCACCCTTCTGTGTCTGACATGATTTTCATGTCCAATATGTGTCAAATAGAACATAGAGACATAGAAAACGACAGCACAATACAGGCCCTTCAACCCTCAAAGCTGTGCCGAACATGTCCTTACCTTAGAAATCACCTTGGGTTATCCATAACCCTCTATTTTTCTAAGCACCATGTACCTATCCAGGAGTCTTTTAAAAGACCCTATCGTATCTGCCTCCACCACCGTCGCTGGCAGCCCATTCCACGCACTCACCACTCTCTGAGTAAAAAGCTTACCCCTGCCATCTCCTCTGTCCCTACTTCCAAGCACCTTAAAACTATGCCCTCTCGTGTTAGCCATTTCAGTCCTGGGAAAAAGCCTCAGACTATCCACACGATCAATACCTCAATGTAATACTTACTGCAATTCTCCCTTTGTCGTGTTGCTCAGGAAATCAATGTACATTAACCTGGAGAATGTGGAGTGACACTCAGTTTAAGCAGATTTTAATGATGCAAATCCAAGCAGTCCAGCCCCTCCTTCCAACTCTCATTCTGCCCCAGGCACAGCTAAATCCTATTGAATCACATCTTTTCTTCAGCCCTCTACAACTTAACCAATAACACAAGAATTTTATCCCACTATCGGCCCAGGCCCTGAACCCCGATTCTTCATTCTCCCCCCACTATATTTTCCTTCACCTGTTCCACATTGAGCCTTTTAGAGTACATATTCTTTGTACCATTGTGAAAATATCATTTCCACCAGATCGTTGTAATACTAATAATTTTCATTTAGAACATCGAACAGCTTATGAACAGGCCCTTCAGCCCACAATGCTGTGCTGAGCAAAATTAATCTAGCAATTAATTGCCTATTTAAATTAATCTTATCTGTCTACATAATCAAAGGTTTCAATGTCAGAGAAATGTATACAATATCCATTCTGAAATGCTTTTTCTTTGCAACCATCCATGATAACAGACGAGTGCCCCCATGAATGACAGTTAAACGTTAGAACCCCAAAGTTTCCCCCAGCTCCCCTCCCTCCCACGCATAAGTAGCAGCAAAGCAATAATCCCCTCTCCCCCCACCGGCAAAAAAAAACATCAGCATCCCCCACTGAGCACTCAAGCATGCAGCAAAGCAACAGCAAAGACACAGACTTGCAGTATCCCCAAGACTACTCGTTCACCCGGTATTCGACATACCACAGGCTCTCTCTCTCTCCCTAATATGGGAAAAAGAGATGTCTCAGTTTCACAGCAAGAGGGTTCATAACAAATAACTCGCTGATTTACGATGTTAAAAGTCCGTTGCGTCACTTTTTCTGAGCTTTATGCCCAACGGCCTCGGGTATCTGGGCACACAGCCAGAGATCTTCCGTCTCCCGTGACACACCGATTTCCTGCCCTGACACCGACCTGTCCCCAGAGCCACGAGATCCCGGAACTCCGATGACGAGCTAATCTCCTAGGCTGCATCCTTGGCATATCGAATAATGGCCAGTTGTGAAACCCCGAGAGCGGGTCCTCGTCCCGCAAGTAACCGAAGTCAGCATGTAATTCCAGGTCAGGGTATTCAAAGAATCCTGAAAGGGAAAAATAGAGATATTAAAGATGGGAATAAAGCTGTTTCCAAAAATGCAAGCAAAGGAGTCGCAATTAGGTGCCATTGTCTCACCCTAATGTCCATATACTTCCATTCTCTTCACAATTCACGTGCTTAACCAAAAGCCTCAAGTACCTGCACACTACACTGCACTGCATTCCAGGCACCCACCACTCTGTTTAAAAAAACTTGCCCCATATACAATCTTTTGAATTTACTCTCTCTACATCTTACATGCAAGCACTCTAGTATTAGAGGTAAAGGAGCTGAAACACTTCAAGTTGACATGTTCACTTTGAGGAACCAATCACTGTATAAACGCAATGATGAGTTCCAGACTAGTTGTGTCAAGGGGCTCTCTTTATGTTCACTGTTCCAAGGGACAGCACTGTTTGTTTCCACAACTGCACTTAGTGATTTCAGAGCCTGTCACTGTTTCTAACTTTCAGTGGAAGTAGTTTGACATTACCATTTCATTTTAGCTATTTAAAGGTTTTACTGTCTTAACATATTTGTTAACATAGAACGTTATTTTAGAACATTATTCAGCATATTTTTGTTAAATTGGGGTGAGATATATTTGGGACTAACAAGAAAGCTATGAATGGTAGTGAACCCAAGTGTAGATCAAGGTCTAGAATTAACTCAAATTTGAAATAAACAAGAGAACACAAATAAAATCCAAAGATGAAATCACAAAGACTGACACTGGAAATGGAACTTCTACAATTCTACAAGTGCTTAGCATGAGGGATGTAAGTACAGAGCTTCAAAGAAGGAATGCGGCAGGGAAGAAGTGACAGTCTGAGTCTTAAAGGGACAGTGGCAGCTCAACACGGTCTAGGGAACTGGAGTGCTGGAACTTGCATACTGGCCACTGTTCAGTCAGGACCATGACATGTACAAGTGAAAGGGGTTTATTATGTTTTCTATCTGTGAAATTACTATGCCCTGTCTCTTGCAGATGAAAAGGATAAAGCATAATTCATGCTTTAAGCTCTTCTTTAAAACCAAATGTTGGCATCTGAACCTTCAAAGACATTTCCCTTTCAAAACTAGAACGTTAAAATAAACATCTTAACTCATCAACCTAACTTTGCAGGAGAGGGATACTGATGTTAACATGTTAGGCAGCAAATCCAAAACTTAGCAATGGCAGTTTTCATATTTTTATAATTTGTTTTAGCAGATGTTTGTCAGCATGAGGACCTTTTGAATAATAGTACCATCAAATTAATGCCTTTGTTTGATTCTGGGGATACGCTACATGTTATGGTAGTTAGGATAACCAAAACATTCCCTCACAGAATTCACAAAAGTCTGAGACATGGAACAAAAATTTACCCTAACAAAATTTATGTCAAGAAGTAATAATCACTATTTTTTCAACTGGTATTTCCTGACACATGCAGATGTTGTGGCTGGGCATAATGGAAAATCACTAATTGAGTATTTGCTAAGAACACAGCCACCCCCCCAATCCCCTAAGGTGGGTGTCACCGAAATTGCATTAATAAATAAAATTATCACAGATCTATAAAAATCACCAAGCCCTAGACATTAGATCAAGTCCAGTTAGAAAACTAAATCTTTAAAAATGACATTCTTTGTTCCTGGCTGAGCCAAATAGTCCAGGCCTTTAAATGAACATTTAAGGGTGGTTCAAACACTGTATAATTCTCTCATATATCAAGAATGACAAATAATACCAAAAATGTTAGTAACTTCATATTTTCTTTTGCATAGACATTATTATTTAAATTAGTTGAAAGAAAAATATTCCTTCTACAAGCACCTTTTCCCTGGATTTCATTAATCAGCCTGATTGGCTGGAAGTGTGCAATGCCTATCAGCCAGCAGTGGGTGAAAGACAATATCACTTTTCAGTCCCATTGGTTTCCAGGTAGACTATGATGATAAATATTTTATTCATTCTGTCCTAGGTTTTGTGATTGGAGGGCCAATCAAACACCTGCTTGAACAAAATAGGCAATACAATCCGAGTGACCTGTTTACCTCTTTACTGAGATCTGAGAGCAGCCGCTGTATCTTCAAAGCAGGTAGACAATATATAGCACATCTTGTTTGGTCTTATATTTTGTAGGACGTTCTATAAAAGTATTTAAAATGTACTTTTACAGCTGTACTATAAATATTATATCTGTTCATGTAATGTCACCGGAAGGTAGTGGAGAAAGCAAATATGTGACCATTTGTTAGTTGCAGCTGGCTCTGCAGGAGATTGGTTACATCAACTGATAAATGGTTTGTAAGCACAAGGTTCATTTTGACAATTGTTTGTGGAGATATTGCTTGTAATCATAATGAATTTTTACCTGAGGTACGACTTGACAGCATAAAATTGTCTCTTTTGTGAATGATAAGAAGGTGTTGCTCTGAAATAGTTTTATGTTAGGACTAATATCACGCATTCCTTGTACCGTTATAACAGCAGTGAATCATCTTTGACATGCTGGCCATGACGAAGTGGATGTGCATTTTATAGGAATTGGCTCTTGGTGTAAATGTTCCTTGTTTTTTAGGATCAAATTGATTTAAGTAGTCTGAGATACTATATTTGATTCTACCTGAGTCCCCGCTGGAATATTTTGTTTCCACCAGCTAGTGGAGTAAGAATTGGAAATCCTAATACGTAAGGTAATACTGTAGATCTGCAAAAAAGGGAACTACGATCTCAACTGCTGAAGTCAAAGGTTGCTTACCTCAGCTTATTTTGAATAGATCCTCACTTCTGAGAATGGCCACAATGTCATTGCTTTCTACCTTGTTCCTCCACCCCACACCCTCGGTTTTACCACAGTAATCTATTAATTGATTTCACTGATTTCTTTCCCTAAATTTGTAGACCTTGTGTTCTTTATAATCACATTTACTTTGAGCTTATTTTACAGCAGTCAATACTTTTTACAATTTCACAGCTGTTTAACTAATTTTCATGTTGCCTACAGTCACCAGATCTGCAGTTTAATCTCTTGTAAACACCAGAAAATCTGCAGATGCTGGAAATCCAAAGCAATGCACACAAAATGCTGGAGGAACTCAGTGGGCCAGGCTGAGACCCTTCATTAGGACTATTGGAGCATCTCTACCCGAAACCTCAACTGTACTATTTTCCATAGATACTGCCTGGCCTGCTGAGCTCCTCCAGCATTTTGTGTGTGCTGTTTAATTTCTCACGTTGGCTTACACAATCTAGGCACTTGACTCATTTCTGCTCCATTTATCTATATTGGACAAAACTATCTTGTGAATATTTTTTGTGTGAGATGTGTATTCAGAACCTATCATTACAGCAAGGATATTGCTATAAATGGCCCCAATCACATAGGCTTCAGAGTACATTCTGTACAGAATTATATTCTGTAGGATATCTGTGGCTGTTTTGTGTCAGGATTACTTTGCTTCCTAACTGTGTTGATAACAAGTGAAGGAAGTTTTTTGGCAATCATAAATGACACCCACTGCAGCACTGTAATGGTTTTGTTCATTATTCTAAATATTTTATAAATTCTAATATAGGTTCTTCTGATCCAAATGCAGATTCACTGAACATGAAATGTGGCCTTTGTCCGTCTTCTCTGAAGTTGACACTCACATTTTGTTTTCCGACCCGTTCTTGGTTTCACAGAATAAACTTGATGAATAGGTCGAGCCTGGTGTCAGGAAAGCATTTCGAATTGGTGTTACTAGGCAACAACTTTGTGTGTGCACTGTGAGAAAATGAGGGGGATATTGGGGAGATAGAGGGAAAATAAGGGGGGGGGATCATAAGAAAAATTAAGAAGAACGGTCTGGAGGTCAGTCGGGTGAGAAGGTGGCAAAGATGTGCATGGAGGGCATATAGCTGGTTGAGCTGTGGGCTGGCACACGCTCCCCGGGATAGGGTATCAGGGGGCTCATTGAGGCTTCCAGGCCGGTACAGGATGTCATAGTTGTAGGTGGAGAGTTTGATTCTCCACCTCAAAATTTTATCATTTTTGATTTTGCCCTGCTGTTGGTTGCTGAACATGAATGCAACTGAGCGCTGGTCGGTCAGCAAGGTGAACCTTTTGCCGGCGAGATAGTGCCTCCAGTGCCTAATAGCTTCCACTATGGCCTGGGCTTCTTTCTCCACCACGGAGTGCCGAAAGAATGCTACTGGCCTGCCTACCTGATTGAGGGTATCAGCCAGCGCGAAGTCGAAGGCAGCACACTCTACTTGGAAGGGAATGGCCTCGTCCACCGCATGCATCGTTGCTTTGGCAATGTCACCTTTAATATGGCTGAAGGCCTCGCAGGCCTGAGCTGAGTGGGGAAATGTGGTGGACTTGACCAGGGGGCGGGCCTTGTCTGCGTAGTGAGGGACCCATTGGGCGTAATAGGAAAAGAAGCCCAGGCACCTTTTGAGGGCTCTGAGGGTGGTGGGAAGAGGGAGATCCAACAGGGGGTGCATACGGTCGGGATCAGGGCCAATGACTCCGTTCTCCACGACGTACCCAAGGATAGCGAGTTGGGTGGTTCCGAACACACACTTGTCCATGTTACAGGTGAGGTTAAGAGCTTTGGTCGCTTGGAAAAATCATTGGAGGTTGGTGTTGTGATCCTGCCAGTCGTGACCACAGATGGTGATGTTATCCAGATATGGGAATGTGGTCTTTAGTTGTCACTGGTCCACCATCCGGTCCATTTCCCTCTGGAAGACAGAGACACCATTCGTGACACCGAAGGGAACGCGCAGGAAGTGATAGAGCCTGCCGCCCGCCTCAAAGGTGGTGTAGGGGCGGTCCTCTGGGCGGATGGGGAGCTGATGCAAAAGCAGATTTCAGATCTATGGTCGAGTACACCTTGTACTGAGCTATCTGGTTGACCATATCCGCGATGCGGGGTAGGGGGTACGCATCAAGCTGCGTGAACCTATTAATGGTCTGCCTATAGTCCACGATCATCCTATTTTTCTGCCCGGTCCGAACAACAACCACCTGGGCCCTCCAAGGACTCGTGCTTGGCTCAATGATCCCCTCCCTGAGCAGCCGCTGCACCTCTGACTGAATGAAGGCCCTGTCCCCTGCGCTGTACCTCCTGCTTTTGGTTGCCACAGGTTTACAGTCGGGGGTCAGGTTGGCGAACAGCGGTGGGGGAGGGATCTTGAGGGTGGAGAGGCTGCAAGTGGTGTCTGTAGCATGGCTGTAGGCATGGTGCTGGGTGGGATGTGCAGGTCGGTATGTGTGTGTGGTCAGTAGCGGGGTATGTGATGAAACCCCACAAAACTGAGGATTTCTGACAGTGATTGTTGGGAGGGGCCCGTCACACTCCATTGTCACACTTTTCAGGTGGCTCTGGAAGTCCAGCCCCAATAGCACAGGGGCACAACAGTTGAGGCATGACCAGTAACGCAAAGTCTCGATATTCTGTGCCCTGCACCACCAACGTCGCTAGACAACCCCCCCCCCCCCCCCCCCGAATGTCTGTAGAATGCGATCCAGAAGCCATGGTGACCTTCTGGCTTACCGGCCGTGTCACGAGTCCACAGCGTTGCACCACGTCCGGGTGAATAAAACTCTCAGTGCTGCCCATGTCAAACAGGCAGCTAGTCCTGTGCCCCTCCACCAGGATGTCCATCATTGACCTTGCAAGCTGGTGTGGGGCGCTTTGGTCGAGGGTTACGGAGGCCAGAGTTGCATCACCGTCTTGGTCCCGGTAAGCACCGGTGGGTCGGAGGCGGGGCGAGGTGGCGCTGACAAAGATGGCGGCCCCATGCCACGCACGAGGCGGGCAAGCAAGATGGCAGCAACCAAGATGGTGACCCCCATGTCTTGCACGCGGCGCTACTTGACCCCGCTTGTGGTTTGGACTGACAGGCCTTGGCGAAGTGGCCCTTCTTGCCGCAGCTGGAGCAGGTAGCTTCTCGGGCTGGGCAGCGTTTTCTGGCGTGCTTCTTGAGTCTGCAGAAGTAACTCTCAGTGGACCTGAGACTGGCAGCAGCCGTGGTCGACTCACCGGCGGGTGGTGGGGACCACGGACTCGCGACTGGCAGCAGCCGTGGTCGACTCACCGGCGGGTGGTGGGGACTTCACGGACCTGAGACTGGCAGCAGCCGTGGTTGACTCACCGGCGGGTGGTGGGGACTTCACGGACCTGAGACTGGCAGCAGCCGTGGTCGACTCACCGGCGGGTGGTGGGGACTTCACGGACTCGTGACTGGCAGCAGCCGTGGTCGACTCACCGGCGGGTGGTGGGGACCACGGACTCGCGACTGGCAGCAGCCGTGGTCGACTCACCGGCGGGTGGTGGGGACTTCACGGACCTGAGACTGGCAGCAGCCGTGGTTGACTCACCGGCAGGTGGTGGGGACTTCACGGACTCGTGACTGGCAGCAGTCGTGGTCGATTCGCCGGCGGGTTGCGGGGTCTGCAACGTCCATGAGGCCGGCGGGAGATCGCGCACCTGGACAGCGTCAGTGTTGTGCAGAGCAGCCTCCAGTGTGTCTGCCAGCTCGATCACCGAATGTAAGGTAAGATCGGCGTGTTCCAGATGCCGCTGGCGCACGTACATTGACCTGATCCCCGTAACGAAGGCGTCTCTTACTAGCAGCTCCGCATGCTGTTCCGCCATCAGTCCCCTGCAGTCGTAGGCCCGCACGAGTGTCTGAGGGGCCCGGACAAACTCAGTGCTCAAATCTCCGGCCCACTGCTGCCGTGTCGCTAAGCGATGTCTTGCAAAGACAGTGTTCACCGGCTGCCGGTATTGTCTTTTGAGGGCATCCATCGCACCCTGGTAGTCCGTTTGGTCTCTGATCGTGGAGTAGACCCTCGGACTGACTCTGGAGAGGAGAACCCTGCGCATCGTGGCAGGGTCGGTCACATGAATCGCCTCCAGGTACGATTTGAAGCATGTTAGCCAGAGTTCAAAAGCATCGCCGGCTTCCTGGGATTGAGGGTCGAGATCCAATCTGTCGGGTCGTAAAATGCTCTCCATGTTTTAAAATGCAGCTAATAAAATTGATGCACCATCAATAACTCTCGGAGATTGGAAGTGAACGATAGGCTTTTATTAGCACCAAAATGGAGCACGGCATCTTGGAGACTGGGGGGGAGCAGTGCCTCCAATCGCCTTTATACAGGGGTCTGTGGGAGGAGCCACAGGAGCAGTCAGCAGACGGGTGTGTCCAGACAGGTATACATAGTTTACCACACCACTGTACTCCGGTTCCCATCCCCCTGCAACTCTAGTTTAAACCCCACCATGCAACATTAACAAACCTTCCTGCTAGGATATTGGTCCTCCTCAAGTTCAGGTGCAAATCATCCCCTCTGTACAGGTCTCACCTTCCCTGGAAGAGAGCCTAATGATCCAAAAATCTTGTGCCCTCCCACCTACACCAACTCATTTGCTACATATTAAACTGTATAATCTTCCTAGTTCTGGCCTCACTAGCATGTGGCATGGGCAGCAATCCTCAGATCACAACCCTGGAGGTCCTGCCCTTTAACTTAGCACCTAACTCCCTGAACTCCCTATGCAGAACCTCGTCACTTGTCCTACCCATGTCATTGGTACCTACACGGACCACAACTTCTGGCTGTTCACTCAAGAATGCTAAGAACTTGATCTGAGATATCCCAGACCCTTGCACCCGGAAGACAACGTATCATCCAGGAATCTTGTTCTTGTCAATAGAATCTCCTGTCCATTCCCCTAACTATGCGTGTGGCCTCCATCAGTTGTGGTCGACCATGGATACCACGCCTCTGGTAGCGAAGCTGGAGTGGCCTCTCCAGGGTGCAAGCCAGGGCAGAGTTGGTCTGGAGATCCGTCTGTTGCCCATGCAGTGGGACCCCCCTCTCCACGCTGACGACTGGTCCAGAGGAACGACGGAACTCGGTACAGTTTGGTGCCAGCAGCATCGCAGGAGTTGCCGTGCCGGTGCTGGGTACAGCAGTCAGCCACCTTCGGGACTCCGACTCCGGATTTTTCCTCGGGGTTTACTCCCAAAGCCTTTCCTGTGAGTGGGTATAGCCGCAAGGCAGCGGAGGTTTGAAATCAGAGTTTTCCCCCTCCTAGGTGAGCTACCGTCCAAGGTTAATGAGCCCCATCTGCCTGGTCCCTTAACTGACGTATCTCCTATTACCACAACGTGCCTCTTCTTACCCCCACTTCCCTTCTGAGTTACAGAGGCAAACACAATCCCAGAGACCTGACCACTGTGACGTTCCTCTGTTAGGTCAGCCCTTCCCAACAGTATCCAAAGTGATATCAAGTCACTTTTATTGTCATTTCGACCATAACTGCTGGTACAGTACATAGTAAAAATGAGACAACGTTTTTTCAGGACCATGGTGTTACATGACACAGTACAAAAACTAGACTGGGCTACATGAAAAACAACACAGAAAAAAACTACACGAGACTAAAGACCTATCGAGGACTGCATAAAGTGCACAAAACAGTGCAGACATTACAATAAATAATTAACAGGACAATAGGGCAGTAAGGTGTCAGTCCAGGCTCTGGGTATTGAGGAGTCTGATAGCTTGGGGGAAGAAACTGTTTACATAGTCTGGTCGTGAGAGCCCAAATTCTTCGGTGCCTTTTCCCAAATGGCAGGAGGGAGAAGAGTTTGTATGAGGGGTGTGTGGGTTCCTTCATAATGCTGTTTGCTTTGCAGATGCAGCATGTAGTGTAAATGCCCGTAATGGTGGGAAGAGAGACCCCGATGATCTTCTCAGCTGACCTCACTATCCGCTGCAGGGTCTTGCAATCCAAGATCATGCAATTTCTAAACCAGGCAGTGATGCAGCTGCTCAGGATGCTCTCAATACAACTCCTGTAGAACGTGATGAGGATGGGGGGGTCGGTGATGGACTTTCCTCAGCCTTCGCAGAAAGTAGAGACGCTGCTGGGCTTTCTTCGCAATGGAGCTGGTGTTGAGGGACCAGGTGAGATTTTCTGCCAGGTGAACACCAAGAAATTTGGTGCTCTTAACGATATACCTGTTATTGAGGAGGATGGCCACCGGGGTACTCTGTACTGACTCCTTAACTCCTTTCCCCTTCCTAAATGTCACCCAGTTTCCTGTGTCCTGCACCTTGGGTGTGTAACTCCCTGGGTCGCCTCAGGCTCGCTCAGCTCGTTCTCGTCCAGGGGGAGCAGCCTTCGGCCCCGCCAAACTGGGTAATCAGCTGGTGTGGATGCTGTGTGATGTCCCCGCCTCGCCCAAAAACAGACAGTACACCAAATGCGATTAAATGAGTACAATTTATAAAGGTTACTATAACTAAGTGATTAATAACGATACAGAATATATGAAGAGAAAATTAAAGAAAAGGCGCCAAACTTATCAAAGTCCAAACCACTTCGTGCACAACCGTTGGAGCTCAATTACTGAAGTCTTCTGGCCACCATTCGCTCCCCTCCGAACTCCTCGACTCGCAGCTCAGGACCCTCCGAACTCCTCGACTCGCAGCTCAGGACCCTCCGAACTCCTCGACTCGCAGCTCAGGACCCTCCAAACTCCTCGACTCTCCAAACAGCTTAGGACCCTCCGAGTGGTCAACCAAGCACATCTAGCTTCATCCCCCCCCCCCCTCGGAGAATCTCCCGGCCTCGGACCCCCCTTTGGGGTCCGATCCTCGCCCAGCTTAGAGCATTGCGTCCTCTCTCTCGACCCCCTCGCGCCGATCTGCCCAAAAACCCGTCAACAAAAGCTTACAGACTCAGAAGAAAGAACATTAATCCCCATTTGGTTTACAAAGGAATACCATTCTCGTTATCAGTAAATTAGCATTCCTGCTAGTTAACAAAAAGAAGAAACCCTCTTTACACTCTCCCTCCACCAAATAAAAGTCATGTCCTCATGACTACTAAATAACTCGCCACCTTTCCTGCCAACACACCGTAACCCAAGCACAAACAGTGACATCTCCTCCCCACACAGTAACCCTCAGGCGCTACTTAGGCCAACTATCTGGGAGTTCCCTAACCCTTCTGAGACCTCCGTACCTCCTCACCTAAACCCTTCAGGCTCGGACACAACTGGGGATACCTTGGGCCCACTACCAACTCCTCTCTCAACCTCTCACTCATGCCCCACACTGCACACAGCTAACCCTCCCCACTACACCTGACTCAATGGGAGAAGGGCCAAAGGTCTCTTCCTCAATCGAGGGAAAGTCAGCAAAAGGCAGCATGTACCACACATCCAGCACATCATCCATCGAATCTGTATTCTTCCTCATTCCTGTGATCGGTAGCTGCTGTTTGATCTTCTCCAAACGGAAACACGTGGCCTGCACTTCTCCCGCAGTCTCTTCAGCCTCCTGTTCAGTATTCACTGCACTTCTCTCCAGCTTTTTCTTCCTCATGACTTCTTCCAGATCAACTTTCAGGTTTTGCACTTCATTTGAACTGTCGATGGTCACCTTTAGGTTCCCTTCAAGCCTCCGCTTCTCTCTTCTGAGATTCGTCTGTAATTTCTTCACCTCCGCAAACTCCCCTCTCCGGGTTCTCAGTTTGCTATTACCCTCAGTCAGATCACTTTCTCCAGTCTCTCCGTCTTCATTTCAAACTTGGTTCCATAGAGACAGTCACTCACAAGCTGCGACCTTCGCCAGCCCTGGCACGTGTCCCGAAAACACTTTAACTCGGTAGTTCTCAGCTGCTCCTGCAACGACCTCACTTCATATTCTCCTGAGGCAAATCCAAACACCAAGAGATCATCCACATACACCAAAACTCCAAACGCCTCCACATCCCCTATGGTCTTCCACCTGCCCAGCAGGAAGGTTGCAAGGGTTCCAGATATGCCCTGTGGCATCTTTTCGGACCCGAAGACTCCTAGGGAATTTATAACGGCCGTCTTCTCCTTGTTGGCCCCACTCATCGGGATCTGGCAACATCCACTCCTCAGATCCAGCACCTTAAACCACTTCACACCACTCAGACAGGCCATCGCCTCTCTGGCCCTCAGGGCCATATTCTGGTCACTGACAGTGCGCCTCTTCAACGCAATATAATCCATACACACGCTGCCTACATCTTCCACGGCTGCAGGGGCCAGTCGCCGCAACCTCTCTCTCTCCGAGGTGTCTTCAGCAGTCAACTCCCCTCCCTTGTGGTGTTTCGCAGCGTCCACGAAGAGGGTCTCACCCTCAGATACTTCCCCCAGGCCGTACCACCACTGGCTCTTGTTTGAATTCGGTATCAGCCCAATGCTGCTACACACGTCCGCACAAGCAGTTCGAAACCCTGGGTGCATCGACAATGCCTCCAAACAGCGCTCACCCGCCTCCTCCGGGCAGGCTCCCAAGCGCACCAGCAGGATTTTGGTTCTCTCTAGAACAGAAACGCTGCCCGTCTCAACAGGGTCCGGACACATCAGCATTAACGATTCATGAACCTCAGTCTCCTCCACATTTGCCTCTAAGAACTCCATTTTCACTGACCAACAACCGTTGTCTGGATAATCACCGGCACTGGTACCCCGAATCTCCAGTGTCCTCAATGTCATCAAGGGTAAATGCTTCCAATAACAGTTATGAAACAAACTGTACAGCAACTTAACCGGCGCCCCGGTGCCGAGGATGGCTTTAACTTGACTTCCATCCATCCGTAACAACACCTGTGCGCATGGCCCCTCTAAGCCTTCAGGAATAGGGTCTGTTCCTTTCGGGAGTTTCTTGGTACATTGCTGGGAACGTGCTCCCCCAGAGACCCCAAGCCGTTCCCCCACTGGGCCTCCTCTAAGTTTCCCGACACCTCTCGAATCAACGGAACAACTGATCCCCTTGACAGATCCCCTTGGCACCACAAGCAATTTATCTGCCCCCCTAGGCAAAAAGGGATACCCTAAAAACTTCCCACCAATCTCCTGCCACGGATATGATAAGCCCCCCAGCTGCGGCATTTGACTTCCAGTCGAACCACACGCATTTTCCCACACTTTCCCAGAACTGGCAGCGGTCACTTCGAGGTAATTGCGCCCGACAGTTCTAACAAAGTCACCAGCCCGCCTACTCAAACTTTCAACCAGTCCCTGTCGCTTTCCCTCAGCCAAGCACTGCCACTCACCCAACAACTGAGAGGTCCGCTCCGCCCACGCCTCCGCCCCTTTAGGGCTGGACATTATTCCAATAACCGGGCGGAACTCACCACTGCTGAAACATCCCAACCTGTCACTCCTCAATCTCCAAACAGTACGGACAACCCATGGTCCCACCACCATTTCGTCAGCGCTAGTCTGAACTCGAACAACGACCTCGAGGCTACCAACAGCAGCCACCCCACCCAACACACACACACAGCGATAACCAGCAATCGCACACCCACAAAGGCACACCAGCTCTTCGCCGCAGACACAATTTAAAGAGGGTGATCACACAGCTTCCACAGAAATCAATCCCGGACAAGCACCCCACAATGTAACTCCCTGGGTCGCCTCAGGCTCGCTCAGCTCGTTCTCGTCCAGGGGGAGCAGCCTTCGGCCCCGCCAAACTGGGTAATCAGCTGGTGTGGATGCTGTGTGATGTCCCCGCCTCGCCCAAAAACAGACAGTACACCAAATGCGATTAAATGAGTACAATTTATAAAGGTTACTATAACTAAGTGATTAATAACGATACAGAATATATGAAGAGAAAATTAAAGAAAAGGCGCCAAACTTATCAAAGTCCAAACCACTTCGTGCACAACCGTTGGAGCTCAATTACTGAAGTCTTCTGGCCACCATTCGCTCCCCTCCGAACTCCTCGACTCGCAGCTCAGGACCCTCCGAACTCCTCGACTCGCAGCTCAGGACCCTCCGAACTCCTCGACTCGCAGCTCAGGACCCTCCAAACTCCTCGACTCTCCAAACAGCTTAGGACCCTCCGAGTGGTCAACCAAGCACATCTAGCTTCATCCCCCCCCCCCCTCGGAGAATCTCCCGGCCTCGGACCCCCCTTTGGGGTCCGATCCTCGCCCAGCTTAGAGCATTGCGTCCTCTCTCTCGACCCCCTCGCGCCGATCTGCCCAAAAACCCGTCAACAAAAGCTTACAGACTCAGAAGAAAGAACATTAATCCCCATTTGGTTTACAAAGGAATACCATTCTCGTTATCAGTAAATTAGCATTCCTGCTAGTTAACAAAAAGAAGAAACCCTCTTTACAGGTGTAACTACCTCTCCATATGTCCTATCTATTACTCCTTCAGCCTCCCAAGTGATCTGGAGTTTGTCCAGTTCCAGTTCCAACACCTTAATGCAGTTTGTTCAAAGCTGCAGCTGGACGCATTTCTCGCAGGTGTAGTCGTCAGGGACACTGGAGGTCTCTCTGCCTTCCCACATCCCACAAGAGGAGCATTTCACTATCCTGCCTGGCATCCCTACTGTCCCTAGCTGAACAGATATAAAGAGAAGGAAAAACTTGCTTCCTTTGCTTTCTCTGAGTGAAGCCTCAAAGAGCTAAAGCCTCAAGATCAGCTCTCTAGCTATGTCTACTCAGACGGTGGCCACTGCGCTTGCCCCTCCCTGTCTTCTTTTAGTTTGATCTTACTCATCAATCCCAAACACCGATTGGTCACTGTTACGTTGCTGCAACCCACTCCTGTCACTTACCCTCGGGCAGCGGACCTGGTTGTCGTCCCTTCCTCTCCAAACTTCTGATATCTGGATTGGCCGCTGGACAAAGCTCTAAATTTGGTCAGGTGAAACTACATTCTGCCATTTCTGCAACTGATCTACATCCTGTTGTATTCTTTGCAGATCTTCTACACTATCCAACATCTGTATCATCTGGAAACCCATCATCTACACTTTCATCCAGGTTATTTACGTATATACATCACAAACAGCAGAGGTTCCAGTACAGATCCCCGTGGAACTCCACTAATCACAAACCTCCAACCAAAATAATCCCTTTCAACCACTACACTCGGTCTTCAATGGGCAAGTCAGATCTGACTCCAAATGGCCAATTCACTATGGATCTCGTGAATCTTAATCTTCTGGATGAGCCTCCATTAGTGATCTTGTCAACGCCTTACTGAAATCCAAACATCCACAGCACTACCTTCATCAATCACACTTGTCATCTCCACTAACTCAGTCAGGTTAATAAGACACAACTTGCCATGCACAAGTCACATCGGCTCTCCCAAATTAGGCCATGGTTTTCCAAATGCTCATAAATCTTAGCCTAAGAATTCTCTACAGTAACTTCCCTACCAGTAATGCAAGACTCACCAGTCTATAGTTTCCACAATTATCCCTGGTTTCCTTCTTGAATAATGGAACAACATTAGCTACTTGCTAGTCCTCCGGGATCTCTCAATAACCTGGGGTGTGTCCCATCAGGCCCTGGGGACTTATCCACCTTATACTCTTTAAGAGATCCAATAGTACCTCCTCCTTTACCTTGAAACACCCCTGCATATTTGTAAGCTCAGCACAGATCTCCCTATCTTCTGCACCCATCTCCCTGGTAAATACTAATTAAAAGTACACAATAAGGACCTCGCTCACATCCAAGCAAATGTTCCCCCCCCCTTTATCCTTGAGTGGTCCTACCCTCTCCCTAATTATCCTCTTGCTCATGGTGTATGTATAAAATGCCTTGGGATTCTCTTAACCCTATTTGTCAAGGACTTTTCATGGCCCCTTCTGGCTTTCCTAATTCCCTTCTTGAATTCATTTGGGGCTTTTTTAATAATCCCCAGGGGCTCTGTTTGATTCTAGCTTCCTAAGCTTTACACACTTTTCCTTTTTTCTTGACTAAATTCATCACCTCTGTCAACATCCAAGGTTCTCTTACCTTGCCATCCCTGTCTTTCCTTCTGACTGGAACATACCTGTCTCATACTCTCTGCAACTGGTGTTTAAACACCCTCCACATGTCAGATGTGGGCTTGCCCATAAACAGCTCTTCTCAATTAACTCTCTCTGGTTCCTGCCTAGTGTCCTCATAATTTGCCCTGCTCCTATTTAATACTCTCCCACAAGGTCCATACTTATCTGTAGTTATCTTAAAAGTTAAGGAGCTGTTCCCTAACTGCTCACCCACTGAAGTGCCAATCATCTGGCCAGGCTCGCTACCCAACACCAGATCCAATACAGTCTTGTTGGACCATCTACATTTTGATTTAAGAAACCCTCCTGGATGTGCCTAACAAATTCTGCCCCATCTAAACCTCTTGAACTAAGAAGGTCCCAGTTTAGGAAAGTTGAAGTCCCCCTGACAACAATCCTATTGTTCTTACACCTTTTCTTAATATGTCTGCATATCAGTTCCTCACTTCCCCGGTGGCTTTTGGAGATCCTGGGGTGGAATCTCAGAGTGATTGCCCCCTTCCTATTTTTAAGTTTTGTCATGATGCACAGTGATGGCCCAAGGACAGGGTACGAGACAAAGCTGTAGAATGGACAGTTTTAATAAGAACTGTGCAGAACCAAAGGAAATTAGTTAACACTAGGCTAACAGGACCATTAACTAAAATTCGCAAACTAAAACCTAATATCAACACTGAGGCTCCGAAGCAGTAACTTAATACAAATTACTTTCACTCATTTTCAGCATCAATCAAAACTGTGGAATGAGGACTAAGGTAAGCAGTGAGGGTTACCATCACTGTGCTTTGGTCAAGACTCAACAAGACTAAAATGAAACAAAGTAAGTTAAACACAACCCAAAGAAACCTTAACTGGGCTGTGCAAACTCACAAGTGTGATTTCTGAGCCCTTTTTGCTGCCCGCCTGCGAGGGCACCCAAATTCGATAGCAGAGTCTCACTAGGTGCAGTTCCCAAGGTGCCAGATACCTGTGCCCGCTGGATGCCCCAGATGAAAAACTTGCCCGGGATCTTATGAGGCGGAACCCGAGATAGTTCATCTGGGCCATACCCCTCCCAATCCACAAGGTACTGGATGCCAGATGCCAGGGGGTGCTGCACAAAACAGATCAGGGACCTTTCCACCAAGCAGGAAGGAAGGGGAGGTGCGTGACTGGAGCAAGGGGGGAAAAGTTTGAGCTGGGAAACATGGAACACCGGGTGAATCTTCATCAGTGATGGGAGCATCAGTACAGGGGAAGCTCAGTTAATAGCCTTCCACACGACGATAGGTCCCACATAGTATGGAGCCAACTTGCTGTTCTGAACTTTCAAAGAAAGATCTCTAGACGCTGGCCAGACTTTCTCCCCTGGCTTAAGAGGCCTCACCTTTCAGCAGAGCCAATGAGCCTGCTGAGCTTATTATTTTGAGTGTGCAGCAGAGATGCCCTGGCCCGTCTCCATGTGTGCTTGTAGCACTAGACCAGCAGCAGGAACTCCCACATCAATCTCTTGGTCAGGGAAGAACGGTGGCAGGAATCCCTTTAGGCATTCAAAGGGGGAAAGGCCAGTGGAGGACAACTGGAGGTGATTATGGGCAATCTCTTCCCAAACCAGGCTGTGGGGTTGAAAGAGACCACGCAGTGTAGGGTTGACTCCAGCTCCTGATTCACTGTCTCAGTCTGGCTGTTAGATTGGGGGCGGGAAATCTTGTGAGGCTAGCCATGACACACTAAAGAAAACAAAAAGCCTTCCAGAAACAGGACCTGAACTGTGGTCCTTGATCAGACGCCATGACCAGAGGGAAGCCATGCAGCCTGAACAGGCGATGAACCATGAGGTTGGCAGTTTCATGAGCCAATGGGAGCATGGGGGAGAGAACCGAAGTAGGCAACTTTGGAGACCTGGAGACCAAAATGGTGGTGTTTCCATCTGATGAAGACAGGGTGGGATCAGGGGTGGCAAGGCACAGCGAGTGGGCAGAGCAGACTGGCAGGGTCTTGTTCTGGGCATAAGTAGGACAGGCAGAGAAGAAATTGTGGATATCCTTAGGCAGAGAAGAAATTGTGGATATCCTTGGACAGAGACGGCCACCAAAATCATCTTGTTATAAATTCCAGGGTCCAGGGAATCCCCGGATGGCCACCAGGTGGGAGGAGTGGCCCCATTCCAACACTCTGAGCTGCACATTGGCAGGGACAAACAGCTGATTAGTAGGTTCCCCCACCTGAACCTGGATCTAACTGTTGGGCAGCCCTTATTTCTCTTTCTATTCCCCAAACCATCGGAGCAACTATGCATGAGTGAGGAAGGATTGGCTCTGGTTTTGCATTGTCCTCAGAGATGTCGAACTGGTGGGAAAGAGTCAGGATGGAAGGTGAGGGTGAAATTAAATCAGGTGAAGAGGAGGCCCAACAGGCTTGACAGGAGTTGAGTCTCTTGGCATCCGGATGTAGAAAAGGTTCTTATGATCTGTCCGTAGCCAAAAGGGGTGCTCAGCCCCACCAACCAGTGTCTCCACGCCCCTAGGGCCTCCTTGACAGCCAGTTGCTCTCAGTTCCTGACATCAAAGTTACATTTTGCAGGAGTCAAGTGACAGGAAAGAAAAGCACAGGGGTGCAGCCAATTAGCTACAGAAGAGCGTTGGGAGGGTACAGCTCCAATGGCGACATCTGATCCCTATCAGCTTTTGGCCGAGTGCCAGCCTGTAATACCAGGAAAAGTCACTAGGTGACAGCACGTGCCTATCTGAGTCAAACCCCTAGCACTATCGAACAAAACCAGAGGGATAAATAAACTCAGCAGGTCAAGGCAAAAGACTAGTTGTTTGTGGAACTAAAAGGCATTGAATGAAAAAGAAGTGCAAACTGGCATTAAATTTTTGTAACTAAAATTATTCATCACTTTTGATTAATGAGTTGATAATGCAGTAGAGATGTGATCAATTGGAAGCAGCAAAGTGTTGAGAGAAGTGTTGGTGGTGAGGTAAATCTGGGTGGGAACTGTACACATGTGCAAGTGATTTAGGATGATTTTGACAAGAGTCAGATGAGAAACAGGGCAGGCTAAGGAGGCAGTGGAGCTGGAGGAGATGTCATTGTGTCCTTCTGACTGGAAAGATTGAAGTGGAGGCAAGGTGAGTATAGTCTCACCTGACTGGGCAGCCGAGAAAGGGAGGTGGAAAGGACGATGAAGTCAATGATACACGTTCAGGGAGTGACAAGGTTACCGCAGACAGAAGTAGAAATCTTATTCAAGAAGCTCAGAGAGGGAAGGATGTTTGGAGATAGGGCAGGTGTTGGTTTTGAAAGAGGGGAACAGTATTTGAGAATGGACTTAATCAGCTAACATGAAGACCAGGAATGAAACTGGGCCATCGGTAGTTTGTCAGAGAGCAGGAGCTGAGTGTCCTGGACAGTGTGAGCTTGGGGTGGGTATGAGTTGACAAGAGAGGTAAAGCATGGAAGGATTTGAGTTCAGAGCTAGGGAAGGAGGGAACCTTAAAGTGTCCTCTGTCACTTTCCTCCCTTCCTTTCTCCTGCTGGGGTAAGGGGATGGTTTAAATGCTTCAGTTTAATGTCAGAGAATGTATGCAGTAAACAACCTGAAATTCTTACTCTTCACAGACATCTGCGAAACAAGAAGCCACACAGAATGAATGACAGAAACATCAGAACCCCAAAGCCCCCCTACACACAAGCATCGACCCTCCTCCTCCCTTTCCCCCCCACTTGCACCAATCCCCCACCACCATGCAAGCCCCCCCAAAGAGAGCTTGATCTAGTCTACCAAAACCGACAGTCCATCAGTACTTCGGTATCTCAGACAGGCTCCCTCCATCGAGAAGAATCAGACTACAGAAAGGCTCTTACAGTATTCCTCCTGCAACAATGAGGGCAGAGACCAGCAACTCGCTGTGTCGCTTCTCCAAGCCCCCCTACCCCGACTCAATACCGACAGGCGCTCACTCACCATCAAAAGAGAAGGAAATTGTTCAAATACAGGGGCCTTCTTCTGACAGCAGCACACACTGCCTGCTGCCTCAATGTTTCGATTTCCCTCTTTTCATATTGTACACCTCCTCTCCCCCTCCAAAGACAAAAGCCCAAGTTCATGCAACCTACTCTCATAAGACATGCTGTCTAATCAAAGCCCTCCGCACCCCCTCCACATCCTTCCTACAGTCAGGCAGCCCTACACACTCTCTCCACATCCTTCCTACAGTCAGGCAGCCCTACACACTCTCTCCACATCCTTCCTACAGTCAGGCAGCCCTACGCACTCTCTCCACATCCTTCCTACAGTCAGGTGACCCTCTGCACCCCCTCCAAATCCTTCCTACAGTCAGGCAGCCCTATGCACTCTCTCCACATCCTTCCTACAGTCAGGCAGCCCTACGCACTCTCTCCACATCCTTCCTACAGTCAGGTGACCCTCTGCACCCCCTCCAAATCCTTCCTACAGTCAGGCAGCCCTCCACACCCCCCTCCACGTCGTTCCTACAGTCAGGCAGCCCTACGCACCCCCCTCCACGTCCTTCCTACAGTCAGGCAGACCTCCACACACCCTCCACGTCCTTCCTACAGTCAGACGACCCTCCGCACCCCCTCCACGTCCTTCCTACAGTCAGGCGACCCTCCACACCCCCTCCACGTCCTTCCTACAGTCAGGCGACCCCCCGCACCCCCTCCACGTCCTTCCTACAGTCAGGCGACCCTCCACACCCCCTCCACGTCCTTCCTACAGTCAGGCAGCCCTACGCACCCCCTCCACGTCCTTCCTACAGTCAGGCGACCCTCTGCACCCCCTCCACGTCCTTCCCACAGTCAGGCAGCTCTACACACCCCCTCCACGTCCTTCCTACAGTCAGGCGACCCTCCACAACCCCCTCCACGTCCTTCCTACAGTCAGGCAGCCCTACACACCCCCTCCACGTCCTTCCTACAGTCAGGCGACCCTCCACACCCCCTCCACGTCCTTCCTACAGTCAGGCAGCCCTAGGCACCCCCTCCACGTCCTTCCTACAGTCAGGCGACCCTCTGCACCCCCACCACGTCCTTCCTACAGTCAGGCAGCCCTCCACAACCCCCTCCACGTCCTTCCTACAGTCAGGCAGCCCAACACACCCCCTCCACGTCCTTCCTACAGTCAGGCAGCCCTACGCACCCCCTCCACGTCCTTCCTACAGTCAGGCGACCCTCTGCACCCTCTCCACGTCCTCCCTACAGTCAGGCAGCCCTACGCACCCCCTCCACGTCCTTCCTACAGTCAGGCGGCCCTCTGCACCCCCTCCACGTCCTTCCTACAGTCAGGCGGCCCTACACACCCCCCTCCACGTCCTTCCTACAGTCAGGCGGCCCTACACACCCCCCTCCACGTCCTTCCTACAGTCAGGCGGCCCTACACACCCCCCTCCACGTCCTTCCTACAGTCAGGCGACCCTCTGCACCCCCTCCACGTCCTTCCTACAGTCAGGCAGCCCTACACACCCCCCTCCACGTCCTTCCTACAGTCAGGCATCCCTACGCACCCCCTCCACGTCCTTCCTACAGTCAGGCAGCCCTACGCACCCCCTCCACGTCCTTCCTACAGTCAGGCAGCCCTCTGCACCCCCTCCACGTCCTTCCTACAGTCAGGCGACCGTACGCACCCCCTCCACGTCCTTCCTACAGTCAGGCAGCCCTCTGCACCCCCTCCACGTCCTTCCTACAGTCAGGCGACCCTACGCACCCCCTCCACGTCCTTCCTACAGTCAGGCAGCCCTACGCACCCCCTCCACGTCCTTCCTACAGTCAGGCAGCCCTCCGCACCCCCTCCACGTCCTTCCTACAGTCAGGCAGCCCTCTGCACCCCCTCCACATCCTTCCTACAGTCAGGCGACCCTACGCACCCCCTCCACGTCCTTCCTACAGTCAGGCGACCCTACGCACCCCCTCCACGTCCTTCCTACAGTCAGGCAGCCCTCTGCACCCCCTCCACGTCCTTCCTACAGTCAGGCAGCCCTACACACCCCCTCCACGTCCTTCCTACAGACAGGCAGCCCTCCACACCACCTCCACGTCCTTCCTACAGTCAGGCGACCCTCTGCACCCCCTCCACGTCCTTCCTACAGTCAGGCGACCCTCCGCACCCCCTCCACGTCCTTCCTACAGTCAGGCAGCCCTCCACACCCCCTCCACGTCCTTCCCACAGTCAGGCAGCCCTCCACACCCCCTCCACGTCCTTCCTACAGTCAGGCAGCCCTACGCACCCCCTCCACGTACTTCCTACAGTCAGGCGACCCTCTGCACCCCCTCCACGTCCTTCCTACAGTCAGGCAGCCCTCTGCACCCCCTCCACGTCCTTCCTACAGTCAGGCGACCCTCCGCACCCCCTCCACATCCTTCCTACAGTCAGGCAGCCCTACACACCCCCTCCACGTCCTTCCTACAGTCAGGCGACCCTCTGCACCCCCTCCACGTCCTTCCTACAGTCAGGCAGCCCTACGCACCCTCTCCACGTCCTTCCTACAGTCAGGCGACCCTACACACTCTCTCCACGTCCTTCCTACAGTCAGGCGACCCTACGCACCCCCTCCACGTCCTTCCTACAGTCAGGCGACCCTACGCACCCCCTCCACGTCCTTCCTACAGTCAGGCAGCCCTACGCACCCCCTCCACGACCTTCCTACAGTCAGGCAGCCCTACGCACCCCCTCCACATCCTTCCTACAGTCAGGCGACCCTCCACACCCCCCTCCACGTCCTTCCTACAGTCAGGCAGCCCTCCACACCCCCCTCCACGTCCTTCCTACAGTCAGGCGACACTCTGCACCCTCTCCACACCCCCTCCACGTCCTTCCTACAGTCAGGCAGCCCTACGCACCCCCTCCACGTCCTTCCTACAGTCAGGCAACCCTCTGCACCCCCTCCACGTCCTTCCTACAGTCAGGCAGCCCTCCGCACCCTCTCCACATCCTTCCTACAGTCAGGCGACCCTCCACACCCCCTCCACGTCCTTCCTACAGACAGGCAGCCCTACACACCCCCTCCACGTCCTTCCTACTGTCAGGCAGCCCTACACACCCCCTCCACGTCCTTCCTACAGTCAGGCAGCCCTACACACCCCCTCCACGTCCTTCCTACAATCAGGCGACCCTCCGCACCTTCTCCACGTCCTTCCTACAGTCAGGCAGCCCTCTGCACCCCCTCCACGTCCTTCCTACAGTCAGATGACCCTCTGCACCCCCTCCACGTCCTTCCTACAGTCAGGCAGCCCTACGCACCCCCCTCCACGTCCTTCCTACAGTCAGGCAGCCCTCTGCACCCCCTCCACGTCCTTCCTACAGTCAGGCGACCCTCTGCACCCCCTCCACGTCCTTCCTACAGTCAGGCAGCCCTACGCACTCTCTCCACATCCTTCCTACAGTCAGGTGACCCTCTGCACCCCCTCCAAATCCTTCCTACAGTCAGGCAGCCCTATGCACTCTCTCCACATCCTTCCTACAGTCAGGCAGCCCTACGCACTCTCTCCACATCCTTCCTACAGTCAGGTGACCCTCTGCACCCCCTCCAAATCCTTCCTACAGTCAGGCAGCCCTCCACACCCCCCTCCACGTCGTTCCTACAGTCAGGCAGCCCTACGCACCCCCCTCCACGTCCTTCCTACAGTCAGGCAGACCTCCACACACCCTCCACGTCCTTCCTACAGTCAGACGACCCTCCGCACCCCCTCCACGTCCTTCCTACAGTCAGGCGACCCTCCACACCCCCTCCACGTCCTTCCTACAGTCAGGCGACCCTCCGCACCCCCTCCACGTCCTTCCTACAGTCAGGCGACCCTCCACACCCCCTCCACGTCCTTCCTACAGTCAGGCAGCCCTACGCACCCCCTCCACGTCCTTCCTACAGTCAGGCGACCCTCTGCACCCTCTCCACGTCCTCCCTACAGTCAGGCAGCCCTACGCACCCCCTCCACGTCCTTCCAACAGTCAGGCGACCCTACGCACCCCCTCCACGTCCTTCCTACAGTCAGGCGGCCCTCTGCACCCCCTCCACGTCCTTCCTACAGTCAGGCGGCCCTACACACCCCCCTCCACGTCCTTCCTACAGTCAGGCGGCCCTACACACCCCCCTCCACGTCCTTCCTACAGTCAGGCGGCCCTACACACCCCCCTCCACGTCCTTACTACAGTCAGGCGACCCTCTGCACCCCCTCCACGTCCTTCCTACAGTCAGGCGGCCCTACACACCCCCCTCCACGTCCTTCCTACAGTCAGGCAGCCCTACGCACCCCCTCCACGTCCTTCCTACAGTCAGGCAGCCCTACGCACCCCCTCCACGTCCTTCCTACAGTCAGGCAGCCCTACGCACCCCCTCCACGTCCTTCCTACAGTCAGGCGACCCTACGCACCCCCTCCACGTCCTTCCTACAGTCAGGCAGCCCTCTGCACCCCCTCCACGTCCTTGCTACAGTCAGGCAGCCCTCTGCACCCCCTCCACGTCCTCCCACAGTCAGATGACCCTCTGCACCCCCTCCACGTCCTTCCTACAGTCAGGCAGCCCTCCACACCCCCCTCCACGTCCTTCCTACAGTCAGGCAGCCCTCTGCACCCCCTCCATGTCCTTCCTACAGTCAGGCAGCCCTACGCACTCTCTCCACATCCTTCCTACAGTCAGGTGACCCTCTGCACCCCCTCCAAATCCTTCCTACAGTCAGGCAGCCCTATGCACTCTCTCCACATCCTTCCTACAGTCAGGCAGCCCTACGCACTCTCTCCACATCCTTCCTACAGTCAGGTGACCCTCTGCACCCCCTCCAAATCCTTCCTACAGTCAGGCAGCCCTCCACACCCCCCTCCACGTCGTTCCTACAGTCAGGCAGCCCTACGCACCCCCCTCCACGTCCTTCCTACAGTCAGGCAGACCTCCACACACCCTCCACGTCCTTCCTACAGTCAGACGACCCTCCGCACCCCCTCCACGTCCTTCCTACAGTCAGGCGACCCTCCACACCCCCTCCACGTCCTTCCTACAGTCAGGCGACCCTCCGCACCCCCTCCACGTCCTTCCTACAGTCAGGCGACCCTCCACGTCCTTCCTACAGTCAGGCAGCCCTACGCACCCCCTCCACGTCCTTCCTACAGTCAGGCGACCCTCTGCACCCCCTCCACGTCCTTCCCACAGTCAGGCAGCCCTACACACCCCCTCCACGTCCTTCCTACAGTCAGGCGACCCTCCACAACCCCCTACACGTCCTTCCTACAGTCAGGCAGCCCTACACACCCCCTCCACGTCCTTCCTACAGTCAGGCGACCCTCCACACCCCCTCCACGTCCTTCCTACAGTCAGGCAGCCCTAGGCACCCCCTCCACGTCCTTCCTACAGTCAGGTGACCCTCTGCACCCCCACCACGTCCTTCCTACAGTCAGGCAGCCCTCCACAACCCCCTCCACGTCCTTCCTACAGTCAGGCAGCCCTACACACCCCCTCCACGTCCTTCCTACAGTCAGGCAGCCCTACGCACCCCCTCCACGTCCTTCCTACAGTCAGGCGACCCTCTGCACCCTCTCCACGTCCTCCCTACAGTCAGGCAGCCCTACGCACCCCCTCCACGTCCTTCCAACAGTCAGGCGACCCTACGCACCCCCTCCACGTCCTTCCTACAGTCAGGCGGCCCTACACACCCCCCTCCACGTCCTTCCTACAGTCAGGCGGCCCTACACACCCCCCTCCACGTCCTTCCTACAGTCAGGCGGCCCTACACACCCCCCTCCACGTCCTTCCTACAGTCAGGCGACCCTCTGCACCCCCTCCACGTCCTTCCTACAGTCAGGCGGCCCTACACACCCCCCTCCACGTCCTTCATACAGTCAGGCAGCCCTACGCACCCCCTCCACGTCCTTCCTACAGTCAGGCAGCCCTACGCACCCCCTCCACGTCCTTCCTACAGTCAGGCAGCCCTCTGCACCCCCACCACGTCCTTCCTACAGTCAGGCGACCCTACGCACCCCCTCCACGTCCTTCCTACAGTCAGGCAGCCCTCTGCACCCCCTCCACGTCCTTCCTACAGTCAGGCGACCCTACGCACCCCCTCCACGTCCTTCCTACAGTCAGGCAGCCCTACGCACCCCCTCCACGTCCTTCCTACAGTCAGGCAGCCCTCCGCACCCCCTCCACGTCCTTCCTACAGTCAGGCAGCCCTCTGCACCCCCTCCACATCCTTCCTACAGTCAGTCGACCCTACGCACCCCCTCCACGTCCTTCCTACAGTCAGGCAGCCCTCTGCACCCCCTCCACGTCCTTCCTACAGTCAGGCAGCCCTCCACACCACCTCCACGTCCTTCCTACAGTCAGGCGACCCACTGCACCCCCTCCACGTCCTTCCTACAGTCAGGCGACCCTCCGCAACCCCTCCACGTCCTTCCTACAGTCAGGCAGCCCTCCACACCCCCTCCACGTCCTTCCCACAGTCAGGCAGCCCTCCACACCCCCTCCACGTCCTTCCTACAGTCAGGCAGCCCTACGCACCCCCTCCACGTACTTCCTACAGTCAGGCGACCCTCTGCACCCCCTCCACGTCCTTCCTACAGTCAGGCAGCCCTCTGCACCCCCTCCACGTCCTTCCTACAGTCAGGCGACCCTCCGCACCCCCTCCACGTCCTTCCTACAGTCAGGCAGCCCTACACACCCCCTCCACGTCCTTCCTACAGTCAGGCGACCCTCTGCACCCCCTCCACGTCCTTCCTACAGTCAGGCAGCCCTACGCACCCTCTCCACGTCCTTCCTACAGTCAGGCGACCCTACACACTCTCTCCACGTCCTTCCTACAGTCAGGCGACCCTACGCACCCCCTCCACGTCCTTCCTACAGTCAGGCGACCCTACGCACCCCCTCCACGTCCTTCCTACAGTCAGGCAGCCCTACGCACCCCCTCCACGTCCTTCCTACAGTCAGGCAGCCCTACGCACCCCCTCCACGTCCTTCCTACAGTCAGGCGACCCTCCACACCCCCCTCCACGTCCTTCCTACAATCAGGCAGCCCTCCACACCCCCCTCCACGTCCTTCCTACAGTCAGGCGACCCTCTGCACCCTCTGCACACCCCCTCCACGTCCTTCCTACAGTCAGGCAGCCCTACGCACCCCCTCCACGTCCTTCCCACAGTCAGGCAACCCTCTGCACCCCCTCCACGTCCTTCCTACAGTCAGGCAGCCCTCCGCACCCTCTCCACATCCTTCCTACAGTCAGGCGACCCTCCACACCCCCTCCACGTCCTTCCTACAGTCAGGCAGCCCTACACACCCCCTCCACGTCCTTCCTACTGTCAGGCAGCCCTACACACCCCCTCCACGTCCTTCCTACAGTCAGGCAGCCCTACGCAACCCCCTCCACATCCTTACTACAGTCAGGCGACCCTCCACACCCCCCTCCACGTCCTTCCTACAGTCAGGCAGCCCTACGCACCCCCTCCACGTCCTTCCTACAGTCAGGCAGCCCTACGCAACCCCTCCACGTCCTTCCTACAGTCAGGCGACCCTCCGCACCTTCTCCACGTCCTTCCTACAGTCAGGCAGCCCTCTGCACCCCCTCCACGTCCTTCCTACAGTCAGATGACCCTCTGCACCCCCTCCACGTCCTTCCTACAGTCAGATGACACTCTGCACCCCCTCCACGTCCTTCCTACAGTCAGGCAGCCCTACGCACCCCCTCCACGTCCTTCTTACAGTCAGGCGACCCTCTGCACCCCCTCCACGTCCTTCCTACAGTCAGGCAGCCCTCCGCACACCCTCCACGTCCTTCCTACAGTCAGGCAGCCCTCTGCACCCCCTCCACGTCCTTCCTACAGTCAGGCAGCCCTCTGCACCCCCTCCACGTCCTTCCTACAGTCAGATGACCCTCTGCATCCCCTCCACGTCCTTCCTACAGTCAGGCAGCCCTCCACACCCCCTCCACGTCCTTCCTACAGTCAGGCAGCCCTCTGCACCCCCTCCACGTCCTTCCTACAGTCAGGAAGCCCTCTGCACCCCCTCCACGTCCTTCCTACAGTCAGGCAGCCCTACGCACCCCCTCCACGTCCTTCCTACAGTCAGGCAGCCCTACGCACCCCCTCCACGTCCTTCCTACAGTCAGGCAGCCCTCTGCACCCCCTCCACGTCCTTCCTACAGTCAGGAGACCCTACGCACCCCCTCCACGTCCTTCCTACAGTCAGGCAGCCCTCTGCACCCCCTCCACGTCCTTCCTACAGTCAGGCGACCCTACGCACCCCCTCCACGTCCTTCCTACAGTCAGGCAGCCCTACGCACCCCCTCCACGTCCTTCCTACAGTCAGGCAGCCCTCCGCACCCCCTCCACGTCCTTCCTACAGTCAGGCAGCCCTCTGCACCCCCTCCACATCCTTCCTACAGTCAGGCGACCCTACGCACCCCCTCCACGTCCTTCCTACAGTCAGGCAGCCCTCTGCACCCCCTCCACGTCCTTCCTACAGTCAGGCAGCCCTACACACCCCCTCCACGTCCTTCCAACAGTCAGGCAGCCCTCCGCACCACCTCCACGTCCTTCCTACAGTCAGGCGACCCTCTGCACCCCCTCCACGTCCTTCCTACAGTCAGGCGACCCTACGCACCCCCTCCACGTCCTTCCTACAGTCAGGCAGCCCTCTGCACCCCCTCCACGTCCTTGCTACAGTCAGGCAGCCCTCTGCACCCCCTCCACGTCCTCCCACAGTCAGATGACCCTCTGCACCCCCTCCACGTCCTTCCTACAGTCAGGCAGCCCTCCACACCCCCTCCACGTCCTTCCTACAGTCAGGCAGCCCTCTGCACCCCCTCCATGTCCTTCCTACAGTCAGGCAGCCCTACGCACTCTCTCCACATCCTTCCTACAGTCAGGTGACCCTCTGCACCCCCTCCAAATCCTTCCTACAGTCAGGCAGCCCTATGCACTCTCTCCACATCCTTCCTACAGTCAGGCAGCCCTACGCACTCTCTCCACATCCTTCCTACAGTCAGGTGACCCTCTGCACCCCCTCCAAATCCTTCCTACAGTCAGGCAGCCCTCCACACCCCCCTCCACGTCGTTCCTACAGTCAGGCAGCCCTACGCACCCCCCTCCACGTCCTTCCTACAGTCAGGCAGACCTCCACACACCCTCCACGTCCTTCCTACAGTCAGACGACCCTCCGCACCCCCTCCACGTCCTTCCTACAGTCAGGCGACCCTCCACACCCCCTCCACGTCCTTCCTACAGTCAGGCGACCCTCCGCACCCCCTCCACGTCCTTCCTACAGTCAGGCGACCCTCCACGTCCTTCCTACAGTCAGGCAGCCCTACGCACCCCCTCCACGTCCTTCCTACAGTCAGGCGACCCTCTGCACCCCCTCCACGTCCTTCCCACAGTCAGGCAGCCCTACACACCCCCTCCACGTCCTTCCTACAGTCAGGCGACCCTCCACAACCCCCTACACGTCCTTCCTACAGTCAGGCAGCCCTACACACCCCCTCCACGTCCTTCCTACAGTCAGGCGACCCTCCACACCCCCTCCACGTCCTTCCTACAGTCAGGCAGCCCTAGGCACCCCCTCCACGTCCTTCCTACAGTCAGGTGACCCTCTGCACCCCCACCACGTCCTTCCTACAGTCAGGCAGCCCTCCACAACCCCCTCCACGTCCTTCCTACAGTCAGGCAGCCCTACACACCCCCTCCACGTCCTTCCTACAGTCAGGCAGCCCTACGCACCCCCTCCACGTCCTTCCTACAGTCAGGCGACCCTCTGCACCCTCTCCACGTCCTCCCTACAGTCAGGCAGCCCTACGCACCCCCTCCACGTCCTTCCAACAGTCAGGCGACCCTACGCACCCCCTCCACGTCCTTCCTACAGTCAGGCGGCCCTACACACCCCCCTCCACGTCCTTCCTACAGTCAGGCGGCCCTACACACCCCCCTCCACGTCCTTCCTACAGTCAGGCGGCCCTACACACCCCCCTCCACGTCCTTCCTACAGTCAGGCGACCCTCTGCACCCCCTCCACGTCCTTCCTACAGTCAGGCGGCCCTACACACCCCCCTCCACGTCCTTCATACAGTCAGGCAGCCCTACGCACCCCCTCCACGTCCTTCCTACAGTCAGGCAGCCCTACGCACCCCCTCCACGTCCTTCCTACAGTCAGGCAGCCCTCTGCACCCCCACCACGTCCTTCCTACAGTCAGGCGACCCTACGCACCCCCTCCACGTCCTTCCTACAGTCAGGCAGCCCTCTGCACCCCCTCCACGTCCTTCCTACAGTCAGGCGACCCTACGCACCCCCTCCACGTCCTTCCTACAGTCAGGCAGCCCTACGCACCCCCTCCACGTCCTTCCTACAGTCAGGCAGCCCTCCGCACCCCCTCCACGTCCTTCCTACAGTCAGGCAGCCCTCTGCACCCCCTCCACATCCTTCCTACAGTCAGTCGACCCTACGCACCCCCTCCACGTCCTTCCTACAGTCAGGCAGCCCTCTGCACCCCCTCCACGTCCTTCCTACAGTCAGGCAGCCCTCCACACCACCTCCACGTCCTTCCTACAGTCAGGCGACCCACTGCACCCCCTCCACGTCCTTCCTACAGTCAGGCGACCCTCCGCAACCCCTCCACGTCCTTCCTACAGTCAGGCAGCCCTCCACACCCCCTCCACGTCCTTCCCACAGTCAGGCAGCCCTCCACACCCCCTCCACGTCCTTCCTACAGTCAGGCAGCCCTACGCACCCCCTCCACGTACTTCCTACAGTCAGGCGACCCTCTGCACCCCCTCCACGTCCTTCCTACAGTCAGGCAGCCCTCTGCACCCCCTCCACGTCCTTCCTACAGTCAGGCGACCCTCCGCACCCCCTCCACGTCCTTCCTACAGTCAGGCAGCCCTACACACCCCCTCCACGTCCTTCCTACAGTCAGGCGACCCTCTGCACCCCCTCCACGTCCTTCCTACAGTCAGGCAGCCCTACGCACCCTCTCCACGTCCTTCCTACAGTCAGGCGACCCTACACACTCTCTCCACGTCCTTCCTACAGTCAGGCGACCCTACGCACCCCCTCCACGTCCTTCCTACAGTCAGGCGACCCTACGCACCCCCTCCACGTCCTTCCTACAGTCAGGCAGCCCTACGCACCCCCTCCACGTCCTTCCTACAGTCAGGCAGCCCTACGCACCCCCTCCACGTCCTTCCTACAGTCAGGCGACCCTCCACACCCCCCTCCACGTCCTTCCTACAATCAGGCAGCCCTCCACACCCCCCTCCACGTCCTTCCTACAGTCAGGCGACCCTCTGCACCCTCTGCACACCCCCTCCACGTCCTTCCTACAGTCAGGCAGCCCTACGCACCCCCTCCACGTCCTTCCCACAGTCAGGCAACCCTCTGCACCCCCTCCACGTCCTTCCTACAGTCAGGCAGCCCTCCGCACCCTCTCCACATCCTTCCTACAGTCAGGCGACCCTCCACACCCCCTCCACGTCCTTCCTACAGTCAGGCAGCCCTACACACCCCCTCCACGTCCTTCCTACTGTCAGGCAGCCCTACACACCCCCTCCACGTCCTTCCTACAGTCAGGCAGCCCTACGCAACCCCCTCCACATCCTTACTACAGTCAGGCGACCCTCCACACCCCCCTCCACGTCCTTCCTACAGTCAGGCAGCCCTACGCACCCCCTCCACGTCCTTCCTACAGTCAGGCAGCCCTACGCAACCCCTCCACGTCCTTCCTACAGTCAGGCGACCCTCCGCACCTTCTCCACGTCCTTCCTACAGTCAGGCAGCCCTCTGCACCCCCTCCACGTCCTTCCTACAGTCAGATGACCCTCTGCACCCCCTCCACGTCCTTCCTACAGTCAGATGACACTCTGCACCCCCTCCACGTCCTTCCTACAGTCAGGCAGCCCTACGCACCCCCTCCACGTCCTTCTTACAGTCAGGCGACCCTCTGCACCCCCTCCACGTCCTTCCTACAGTCAGGCAGCCCTCCGCACACCCTCCACGTCCTTCCTACAGTCAGGCAGCCCTCTGCACCCCCTCCACGTCCTTCCTACAGTCAGGCAGCCCTCTGCACCCCCTCCACGTCCTTCCTACAGTCAGATGACCCTCTGCATCCCCTCCACGTCCTTCCTACAGTCAGGCAGCCCTCCACACCCCCTCCACGTCCTTCCTACAGTCAGGCAGCCCTCTGCACCCCCTCCACGTCCTTCCTACAGTCAGGAAGCTCTCTGCACCCCCTCCACGTCCTTCCTACAGTCAGGCAGCCCTACGCACCCCCTCCACGTCCTTCCTACAGTCAGGCAGCCCTACGCACCCCCTCCACGTCCTTCCTACAGTCAGGCAGCCCTCTGCACCCCCTCCACGTCCTTCCTACAGTCAGGAGACCCTACGCACCCCCTCCACGTCCTTCCTACAGTCAGGCAGCCCTCTGCACCCCCTCCACGTCCTTCCTACAGTCAGGCGACCCTACGCACCCCCTCCACGTCCTTCCTACAGTCAGGCAGCCCTACGCACCCCCTCCACGTCCTTCCTACAGTCAGGCAGCCCTCCGCACCCCCTCCACGTCCTTCCTACAGTCAGGCAGCCCTCTGCACCCCCTCCACATCCTTCCTACAGTCAGGCGACCCTACGCACCCCCTCCACGTCCTTCCTACAGTCAGGCAGCCCTCTGCACCCCCTCCACGTCCTTCCTACAGTCAGGCAGCCCTACACACCCCCTCCACGTCCTTCCAACAGTCAGGCAGCCCTCCGCACCACCTCCACGTCCTTCCTACAGTCAGGCGACCCTCTGCACCCCCTCCACGTCCTTCCTACAGTCAGGCGACCCTCCGCAACCCCTCCACGTCCTTCCTACAGTCAGGCAGCCCTCCACACCCCCTCCACGTCCTTCCCACAGTCAGGCAGCCCTCCACACCCCCTCCACGTCCTTCCTACAGTCAGGCAGCCCTACGCACCCCCTCCACGTACTTCCTACAGTCAGGCGACCCTCTGCACCCCCTCCACGTCCTTCCTACAGTCAGGCAGCCCTCTGCACCCCCTCCACGTCCTTCCTACAGTCAGGCGACCCTCCGCACCCCCTCCACGTCCTTCCTACAGTCAGGCAGCCCTACACACCCCCTCCACGTCCTTCCTACAGTCAGGCAGCCCTACGCACCCTCTCCACGTCCTTCCTACAGTCAGGCGACCCTACACACTCTCTCCACGTCCTTCCTACAGTCAGGCGACCCTACGCACCCCCTCCACGTCCTTCCTACAGTCAGGCGACCCTACGCACCCCCTCCACGTCCTTCCTACAGTCAGGCAGCCCTACGCACCCCCTCCACGTCCTTCCTACAGTCAGGCAGCCCTACGCACCCCCTCCACGTCCTTCCTACAGTCAGGCGACCCTCCACACCCCCCTCCACGTCCTTCCTACAATCAGGCAGCCCTCCACACCCCCCTCCACGTCCTTCCTACAGTCAGGCGACCCTCTGCACCCTCTGCACACCCCCTCCACGTCCTTCCTACAGTCAGGCAGCCCTACGCACCCCCTCCACGTCCTTCCTACAGTCAGGCAACCCTCTGCACCCCCTCCACGTCCTTCCTACAGTCAGGCAGCCCTCCGCACCCTCTCCACATCCTTCCTACAGTCAGGCGACCCTCCACACCCCCTCCACGTCCTTCCTACAGTCAGGCAGCCCTACACACCCCCTCCACGTCCTTCCTACTGTCAGGCAGCCCTACACACCCCCTCCACGTCCTTCCTACAGTCAGGCAGCCCTACGCAACCCCCTCCACATACTTCCTACAGTCAGGCGACCCTCCACACCCCCCTCCACGTCCTTCCTACAGTCAGGCAGCCCTACGCACCCCCTCCACGTCCTTCCTACAGTCAGGCAGCCCTACGCAACCCCTCCACGTCCTTCCTACAGTCAGGCGACCCTCCGCACCTTCTCCACGTCCTTCCTACAGTCAGGCAGCCCTCTGCACCCCCTCCACGTCCTTCCTACAGTCAGATGACACTCTGCACCCCCTCCACGTCCTTCCTACAGTCAGATGACACTCTGCACCCCCTCCACGTCCTTCCTACAGTCAGGCAGCCCTACGCACCCCCTCCACGTCCTTCTTACAGTCAGGCGACCCTCTGCACCCCCTCCACGTCCTTCCTACAGTCAGGCAGCCCTCCGCACACCCTCCACGTCCTTCCTACAGTCAGGCAGCCCTCTGCACCCCCTCCACGTCCTTCCTACAGTCAGGCAGCCCTCTGCACCCCCTCCACGTCCTTCCTACAGTCAGATGACCCTCTGCATCCCCTCCACGTCCTTCCTACAGTCAGGCAGCCCTCCACACCCCCTCCACGTCCTTCCTACAGTCAGGCAGCCCTCTGCACCCACTCCACGTCCTTCCTACAGTCAGGAAGCCCTCTGCACCCCCTCCACGTCCTTCCTACAGTCAGGCAGCCCTACGCACCCCCTCCACGTCCTTCCTACAGTCAGGCAGCCCTCTGCACCCCCTCCACGTCCTTCCTACAGTCAGGCAGCCCTACACACTCTCTCCACATCCTTCTTACAGTCAGGCAGCCCTACGCACCCCCCTCCACGTCCTTCCTACAGTCAGGCAGCCCTCTGCACCCCCTCCACGTCCTTCCTACAGTCAGGCGACCCTCTGCACCCCCGCCACGTCCTTCCTACAGTCAGGCAGCCCTCTGCACCCCCTCCATGTCCTTCCTACAGTCAGGCGACCCTCTGCACCACCTCCACGTCCTTCCTACAGTCAGGCAGCCCTACACACCCCCTCCACGTCCTTCCTACAGTCAGGCGACCATCCGCATCCCCTCCACGTCCTTCCTACAGTCAGGCAGCCCTCCACACCCCCTCCACGTCCTTCCTACAGTCAGGCAGCCCTCTGCACCCCCTCCACGTCCTTCCTACAGTCAGGAAGCCCTCTGCACCCCCTCCACGTCCTTCCTACAGTCAGGCAGCCCTACGCACCCCTTCCACGTCCTTCCTACAGTCAGGCGACCCTCTGCACCCCCGCCACGTCCTTCCTACAGTCAGGCAGCCCTCTGCACCCCCTCCATGTCCTTCCTACAGTCAGGCGACCCTCTGCACCCCCTCCACGTCCTTCCTACAGTCAGGCAGCCCTACACACCCCCTCCACGTCCTTCCTACAGTCAGATGACCCTCTGCATCCCCTCCACGTCCTTCCTACAGTCAGGCAGCCCTCCACACCCCCTCCACGTCCTTCCTACAGTCAGGCAGCCCTACACACCCCCTCCACGTCCTTCCTACAGTCAGGCGACCATCCGCATCCCCTCCACGTCCTTCCTACAGTCAGGCAGCCCTCCACACCCCCTCCACGTCCTTCCTACAGTCAGGCAGCCCTCTGCACCCCCACCACGTCCTTCCTACAGTCAGGAAGCCCTCTGCACCCCCTCCACGTCCTTCCTACAGTCAGGCAGCCCTACACACAACCTCCACGTCCTTCCTACAGTCAGGCGACCATCCGCACACCCTCCACGTCCTTCCTACAGTCAGGCGACCCTACGCACCCTCTCCACGTCCTTCCTACAGTCAGACGACCCTCCACACCCCCCTCCATGTCCTTCCTACAGTCAGGCAGCCCTACGCACCCCCTCCACGTCCTCCCTACAGTCAGGCGACCCTACGCACCCTCTCCACGTCCTTCCTACAGTCAGACGACCCTCCACACCCCCCTCCACGTCCTTCCTACAGTCAGGCAGCCCTACGCACACCCTCCACGTCCTTCCTACAGTCAGGCAGCCCTCTGCACCCCCTCCATGTCCTTCCTACAGTCAGGCAGCCCTACGCACCCCCCTCCACGTCCTTCCTACAGTCAGGCAGCCCTACACACCCCCTCCACATCCTTCCTACAGTCAGGCGACCCTCCACACCCCCTCCACATCCTTCCTACAGTCAGGCGACCCTCCACACCCCCCTCCACGTCCTTCCTACAGTCAGGCAACCCTACACAACCCCCTCCACATCCTTCCTACAGTCAGGCGACCCTCCACACCCCCCTCCACGTCCTTCCTACAGTCAGGCAGCTCTACGCACCACCTCCACGTCCTTCCTACAGTCAGGCAGCCCTACGCAACCCTCCACGTCCTTCCTACAGTCAGGCGACCCTCTGCACCCTCTCCACGTCCTTCCTACAGTCAGGCGACCCTACGCACCCCCTCCACGTCCTTCCTACAGTCAGGCAGCCCTACGCACCCCCTCCACGTCCTTCCTACAGTCAGGCGACCCTCTGCACCCCCTCCACGTCCTTCCTACAGTCAGGCAGCCCTCCGCACACCCTCCACGTCCTTCCTACAGTCAGGCAGCCCTCTGCACCCCCTCCACGTCCTTCCTACAGTCAGGCAGCCCTCTGCACCCCCTCCACGTCCTCCCACAGTCAGATGACCCTCTGCACCCCCTCCACGTCCTTCCTACAGTCAGGCAGCCCTCCACACCCCCTCCACGTCCTTCCTACAGTCAGGCAGCCCTCTGCACCCCCTCCATGTCCTACCTACAGTCAGGAAGCCCTCTGCACCCCCGCCACGACCTTCCTACAGTCAGGCAGCCCTACGCACCCCCTCCACGTCCTTCCTACAGTCAGGCAGCCCTCTGCACCCCCTCCACATCCTTCCTACAGTCAGGCAGCCCTACACACTCTCTCCACATCTTTCCTACAGTCAGGTAGCCCTACACACCCCCCTCCACGTCCTTCCTACAGTCAGGCAGCCCTCTGCACCCCCTCCACGTCCTTCCTACAGTCAGGCAGCCCTCTGCACCCCCTCCATGTCCTTCCTACAGTCAGGCGACCCTCTGCACCCCCTCCACGTCCTTCCTACAGTCAGGCAGCCCTACGCACCCCCTCCACGTCCTTCCTACAGTCAGGCAGCCCTACGCACCCCCTCCATGTCCTTCCTACAGTCAGGCGACCCTCTGCACCCCCTCCACATCCTTCCTACAGTCAGGCAGCCCTACGCACCCCCTCCACATCCTTCCTACAGTCAGGCAGCCCTACGCACCCCCTCCACGTCCTTCCTACAGTCAGGCAGCCCTACGCACCCCCTCCACGTCCTTCCTACAGTCAGGCGAGCCTCCGCACCCCCTCCACGTCCTTCCTACAGTCAGGCGACCCTCCGCACCCCCTCCACGTCCTTCCTACAGTCAGGCAGCCCTACACACCCCCTCCACGTCCTTCCTACAGTCAGGCGACCCTCCGCACCTTCTCCACGTCCTTCCTACAGTCAGGCAGCCCTCTGCACCCCCTCCACATCCTTCCTACAGTCAGATGACCCTCTGCACCCCCTCCACGTCCTTCCTACAGTCAGGCAGCCCTCTGCACCCCCTCCACGTCCTTCCTACAGTCAGGCAGCCCTCTGCACCCCCTCCACGTCCTCCCACAGTCAGATGACCCTCTGCACCCCCTCCACGTCCTTCCTACAGTCAGGCAGCCCTCCACACCCCCTCCACGTCCTTCCTACAGTCAGGCAGCCCTCTGCACCCCCTCCATGTCCTTCCTACAGTCAGGAAGCCCTCTGCACCACCGCCACGTCCTTCCTACAGTCAGGCAGCCCTACGCACCCCCTCCACGTCCTTCCTACAGTCAGGCAGCCCTCTGCACCCCCTCCACATCCTTCCTACAGTCAGGCAGCCCTACACACTCTCTCCACATCCTTCCTACAGTCAGGTAGCGCTACACACCCCCCTCCACGTCCTTCCTACAGTCAGGCAGCCCTCTGCACCCCCTCCACGTCCTTCCTACAGTCAGGCAGCCCTCTGCACCCCCTCCATGTCCTTCCTACAGTCAGGCGACCCTCTGCACCCCCTCCACGTCCTTCCTACAGTCAGGCAGCCCTACGCACCCCCTCCACGTCCTTCCTACAGTCAGGCAGCCCTACGCACCCCCTCCACGTCCTTCCTACAGTCAGGCAGCCCTACGCACCCCCTCCACGTCCTTCCTACAGTCAGGCGAGCCTCCGCACCCCCTCCACGTCCTTCCTACAGTCAGGCGACCCTCCGCACCCCCTCCACGTCCTTCCTACAGTCAGGCGACCCTCTGCACCCTCTCCACGTCCTTCCTACAGTCAGACGACCCTCTGCACCCCCTCCACGTCCTTCCTACAGTCAGGCGGCCCTACACACCCCCTCCACGTCCTTCCTACAGTCAGGCGACCCTCCGCACACCCACCACGTACTTCCTACAGTCAGGCGACCCTACGCACCCTCTCCACGTCCTTCCTACAGTCAGACGACCCTCTGCACCCCCTCCACGTCCTTCCTACAGTCAGACGACCCTCCGCACCCCCTCCACGTCCTTCCTACAGTCAGGCGACCCTACGCACCCTCTCCACGTCCTTCCTACAGTCAGGCAGCCCTCTGCACCCCCTCCACGTCCTTCCTACAGTCAGGCAGCTCTACGCACCCCCTCCACGTCCTTCCTCCAGTCAGGCAGCCCTACGCAACCCTCCACGTCCTTCCTACAGTCAGGCGACCCTCTGCACCCTCTCCACGTCCTTCCTACAGTCAGGCGACCCTACGCACCCCCTCCACGTCCTTCCTACAGTCAGGCAGCCCTACGCACCCCCTCCACGTCCTTCCTAAAGTCAGGCGACCCTCTGCACCCCCTCCACGTCCTTCCTACAGTCAGGCAGCCCTCCGCACACCCTCCACGTCCTTCCTACAGTCAGGCAGCCCTCTGCACCCCCTCCACGTCCTTCCTACAGTCAGGCAGCCCTCTGCACCCCCTCCACGTCCTCCCACAGTCAGATGACCCTCTGCACCCCCTCCACGTCCTTCCTACAGTCAGGCAGCCCTCCACACCCCCTCCACGTCCTTCCTACAGTCAGGCAGCCCTCTGCACCCCCTCCATGTCCTTCATACAGTCAGGAAGCCCTCTGCACCCCCGCCACGTCCTTCCTACAGTCAGGCAGCCCTACGCACCCCCTCCACGTCCTTCCTACAGTCAGGCAGCCCTCTGCACCCCCTCCACATCCTTCCTACAGTCAGGCAGCCCTACACACTCTCTCCACATCCTTCCTACAGTCAGGTAGCCCTACACACCCCCCTCCACGTCCTTCCTACAGTCAGGCAGCCCTCTGCACCCCCTCCACGTCCTTCCTACAGTCAGGCAGCCCTCTGCACCCCCTCCATGTCCTTCCTACAGTCAGGCGACCCTCTGCACCCCCTCCACGTCCTTCCTACAGTCAGGCAGCCCTACGCACCCCCTCCACGTCCTTCCTACAGTCAGGCAGCCCTACGCACCCCCTCCATGTCCTTCCTACAGTCAGGCGACCCTCTGCACCCCCTCCACGTCCTTCCTACAGTCAGGCAGCCCTACGCACCGCCTCCACATCCTTCCTACAGTCAGGCAGCCCTACGCACCCCCTTAACGTCCTTCCTACAGTCAGGCAGCCCTACGCACCCCCTCCACGTCCTTCCTACAGTCAGGCGAGCCTCCGCACCCCCTCCACGTCCTTCCTACAGTCAGGCGACCCTCCGCACCCCCTCCACGTCCTTCCTACAGTCAGGCAGCCCTACACACCCCCTCCACGTCCTTCCTACAGTCAGGCGACCCTCCGCACCTTCTCCACGTCCTTCCTACAGTCAGGCAGCCCTCTGCACCCCCTCCACATCCTTCCTACAGTCAGATGACCCTCTGCACCCACTCCACGTCCTTCCTACAGTCAGGCAGCCCTACGCACCCCCTCCACGTCCTTCCTACAGTCAGGCAGCCCTCTGCACCCCCTCCACGTCCTTCCTACAGTCAGGCGACCCTCTGCACCCCCTCCACGTCCTTCCTACAGTCAGGCAGCCCTCCACACCCCCTCCACGTCCTTCCTACAGTCAGGCAGCTCTCCACACCCACTCCACGTCCTTCCTACAGTCAGGCAGCCCTACGCACCCCCTCCACGTCCTTCCTACAGTCAGGCGACCCTCTGCACCCCCTCCACGTCCTTCCTACAGTCAGGCAGCCCTCCGCACACCCTCCACGTCCTTCCTACAGTCAGGCAGCCCTCTGCACCCCCTCCACGTCCTTCCTACAGTCAGGCAGCCCTCTGCACCCCCTCCACGTCCTCCCACAGTCAGATGACCCTCTGCACCCCCTCCACGTCCTTCCTACAGTCAGGCAGCCCTCCACACCCCCTCCACGTCCTTCCTACAGTCAGGCAGCCCTCTGCACCCCCTCCATGTCCTTCCTACAGTCAGGAAGCCCTCTGCACCCCCGCCACGTCCTTCCTACAGTCAGGCAGCCCTACGCACCCCCTCCACGTCCTTCCTACAGTCAGGCAGCCCTCTGCACCCCCTCCACATCCTTCCTACAGTCAGGCAGCCCTACACACTCTCTCCACATCCTTCCTACAGTCAGGTAGCCCTACACACCCCCCTCCACGTCCTTCCTACAGTCAGGCAGCCCTCTGCACCCCCTCCACGTCCTTCCTACAGTCAGGCAGCCCTCTGCACCCCCTCCATGTCCTTCCTACAGTCAGGCGACCCTCTGCACCCCCTCCACGTCCTTCCTACAGTCAGGCAGCCCTACGCACCCCCTCCACGTCCTTCCTACAGTCAGGCAGCCCTACGCACCCCCTCCATGTCCTTCCTACAGTCAGGCGACCCTCTGCACCCCCTCCACGTCCTTCCTACAGTCAGGCAGCCCTACGCACCCCCTCCACATCCTTCCTACAGTCAGGCAGCCCTACGCACCCCCTCCACGTCCTTCCTACAGTCAGGCAGCCCTACGCACCCCCTCCACGTCCTTCCTACAGTCAGGCGAGCCTCCGCACCCCCTCCACGTCCTTCCTACAGTCAGGCGACCCTCCGCACCCCCTCCACGTCCTTCCTACAGTCAGGCAGCCCTCTGCACCCCCTCCACGTCCTTCCTACAGTCAGGAAGCCCTCTGCACCCCCTCCACGTCCTTCCTACTGTCAGGCAGCCCTACGCACCCCCTCCACGTCCTTCCTACAGTTAGGCGAGCCTCCGCACCCCCTCCACGTCCTTCCTACAGTCAGGCGACCCTCCGCACCCCCTCCACGTCCTTCCTACAGTCAGGCAGCCCTACACACCCCCTCCACGTCCTTCCTACAGTCAGGCGACCATCCGCATCCCCTCCACGTCCTTCCTACAGTCAGGCAGCCCTCCACACCCCCTCCACGTCCTTCCTACAGTCAGGCAGCCCTCTGCACCCCCTCCACGTCCTTCCTACAGTCAGGAAGCCCTCTGCACCCCCTCCACGTCCTTCCTACTGTCAGGCAGCCCTACGCACCCCCTCCACGTCCTTCCTACAGTCAGGCAGCCCTCTGCACCCCCTCCACGTCCTTCCTACAGTCAGGAAGCCCTCTGCACCCCCTCCACGTCCTTCCTACTGTCAGGCAGCCCTACGCACCCCCTCCACGTCCTTCCTACAGTCAGGCGACCCTCTGCACCCCCGCCACGTCCTTCCTACAGTCAGGCAGCCCTCTGCACCCCCTCCATGTCCTTCCTACAGTCAGGCGACCCTCTGCACCCCCTCCACGTCCTTCCTACAGTCAGGCAGCCCTACACACCCCCTCCACGTCCTTCCTACAGTCAGATGACCCTCTGCATCCCCTCCACGTCCTTCCTACAGTCAGGCAGCCCTCCACACCCCCTCCACGTCCTTCCTACAGTCAGGCAGCCCTACACACCCCCTCCACGTCCTTCCTACAGTCAGGCGACCATCCGCATCCCCTCCACGTCCTTCCTACAGTCAGGCAGCCCTCCACACCCCCTCCACGTCCTTCCTACAGTCAGGCAGCCCTCTGCACCCCCTCCACGTCCTTCCTACAGTCAGGAAGCCCTCTGCACCCCCTCCACGTCCTTCCTACAGTCAGGCAGCCCTACACACAACCTCCACGTCCTTCCTACAGTCAGGCGACCATCCGCACACCCTCCACGTCCTTCCTACAGTCAGGCGACCCTACGCACCCTCTCCACGTCCTTCCTACAGTCAGACGACCCTCCACACCCCCCTCCACGTCCTTCCTACAGTCAGGCGACCCTACGCACCCTCTCCACGTCCTTCCTACAGTCAGACGACCCTCCACACCCCCCTCCACGTCCTTCCTACAGTCAGGCAGCCCTACGCACCCCCTCCACGTCCTTCCTACAGTCAGGCAGCCCTCTGCACCCCCTCCATGTCCTTCCTACAGTCAGGCAGCCCTACGCACCCCCCTCCACGTCCTTCCTACAGTCAGGCAGCCCTACACACCCCCTCCACATCCTTCCTACAGTCAGGCGACCCTCCACACCCCCTCCACATCCTTCCTACAGTCAGGCGACCCTCCACACCCCCCTCCACGTCCTTCCTACAGTCAGGCAGCCCTACACAACCCCCTCCACATCCTTCCTACAGTCAGGCGACCCTCCACACCCCCCTCCACGTCCTTCCTACAGTCAGGCAGCCCTACGCACCCCCTCCACGTCCTTCCTACAGTCAGGCAGCCCTACGCAACCCTCCACGTCCTTCCTACAGTCAGGCGACCCTCTGCACCCTCTCCACGTCCTTCCTACAGTCAGGCGACCCTAAGCACCCCCTCCACGTCCTTCCTACAGTCAGGCGACCCTCTGCACCCTCTCCACGTCCTTCCTACAGTCAGGCGACCCTCCGCACCTTCTCCACGTCCTTCCTACAGTCAGGCAGCCCTCTGCACCCCCTCCACGTCCTTCCTACATTCAGATGACCCTCTGCACCCCCTCCACGTCCTTCCTACAGTCAGGCAGCCCTCTGCACCCCCTCCACGTCCTTCCTACAGTCAGATGACACTCTGCACCCCCTCCACGTCCTTCCTACAGTCAGGCGACCCTCTGCACCCCCTCCACGTCCTTCCTACAGTCAGGCAGCCCTCCGCACACCCTCCACGTCCTTCCTACAGTCAGGCAGCCCTCTGCACCCCCTCCACGTCCTTCCTACAGTCAGGCAGCCCTCTGCACCCCCTCCACGTCCTTCCTACAGTCAGATGACCCTCTGCACCCCCTCCACGTCCTTCCTCCAGTCAGGCAGCCCTCCACATCCCCTCCACGTCCTTCCTACAGTCAGGCAGCCCTCTGCACCCCCTCCACGTCCTTCCTACAGTCAGGAAGCCCTCTGCACCCCCTCCACGTCCTTCCTACAGTCAGGCAGCCCTACGCACCCCCCTCCATGTCCTTCCTACAGTCAGGCAGCCCTCTGCACCCCCTCCACGTCCTTCCTACAGTCAGGCAGCCCTACACACTCTCTCCACGTCCTTCCTACAGTCAGGCAGCCCTTCGCACCCCCCTCCACGTCCTTCCTACAGTCAGGCAGCCCTCCACACCCCCCCCACGTCCTTCCTACAGTCAGGCAGCCCTCTGCACCCCCTCCACGTCCTTCCTACAGTCAGGAAGCCCTACGCACCCCCTCCACGTCCTTCCTACAGTCAGGCAGCCCTACGCACCCCCCTCCATGTCCTTCCTACAGTCAGGCAGCCCTCTGCACCCCCTCCACGTCCTTCCTACAGTCAGGCAGCCCTACACACTCTCTCCACGTCCTTCCTACAGTCAGGCAGCCCTATGCACCCCCCTCCATGTCCTTCCTACAGTCAGGCAGCCCTCTGCACCCCCTCCACGTCCTTCCTACAGTCAGGCGACCCTCTGCACCCCCGCCACGTCCTTCCTACAGTCAGGCAGCCCTCTGCACCCCCTCCATGTCCTTCCTACAGTCAGACGACCCTCTGCACCCCCTCCACGTCCTTCCTACAGTCAGGCAGCCCTACACACCCCCTCCACGTCCTTCCTACAGTCAGGCGACCATCCGCACAACCTCCACGTCCTTCCTACAGTCAGGCGACCCTACGCACCCTCTCCACGTCCTTCCTACAGTCAGACGACCCTCCACACCCCCCTCCATGTCCTTCCTACAGTCAGGCAGCCCTACGCACCCCCTCCACGTCCTTCCTACAGTCAGGCGACCCTACGCACCCTCTCCACGTCCTTCCTACAGTCAGACGACCCTCCACACCCCCCTCCACGTCCTTCCTACAGTCAGGCAGCCCTACGCACCCCCTCCACGTCCTTCCTACAGTCAGGCAGCCCTCTGCACCCCCTCCATGTCCTTCCTACAGTCAGGCAGCCCTACGCACCCCCCTCCACGTCCTTCCTACAGTCAGGCAGCCCTACACACCCCCTCCACATCCTTCCTACAGTCAGGCGACCCTCCACACCCCCTCCACGTCCTTCCTACAGTCAGGCGACCATCCGCATCCCCTCCACGTCCTTCCTACAGTCAGGCAGCCCTCCACACCCCCTCCACGTCCTTCCTACAGTCAGGCAGCCCTCTGCACCCCCTCCACGTCCTTCCTACAGTCAGGAAGCCCTCTGCACCCCCTCCACGTCCTTCCTACTGTCAGGCAGCCCTACGCACCCCCTCCACGTCCTTCCTACAGTCAGGCAGCCCTCTGCACCCCCTCCACGTCCTTCCTACAGTCAGGAAGCCCTCTGCACCCCCTCCACGTCCTTCCTACTGTCAGGCAGCCCTACGCACCCCCTCCACGTCCTTCCTACAGTCAGGCGACCCTCTGCACCCCCGCCACGTCCTTCCTACAGTCAGGCAGCCCTCTGCACCCCCTCCATGTCCTTCCTACAGTCAGGCGACCCTCTGCACCCCCTCCACGTCCTTCCTACAGTCAGGCAGCCCTACACACCCCCTCCACGTCCTTCCTACAGTCAGATGACCCTCTGCATCCCCTCCACGTCCTTCCTACAGTCAGGCAGCCCTCCACACCCCCTCCACGTCCTTCCTACAGTCAGGCAGCCCTACACACCCCCTCCACGTCCTTCCTACAGTCAGGCGACCATCCGCATCCCCTCCACGTCCTTCCTACAGTCAGGCAGCCCTCCACACCCCCTCCACGTCCTTCCTACAGTCAGGCAGCCCTCTGCACCCCCTCCACGTCCTTCCTACAGTCAGGAAGCCCTCTGCACCCCCTCCACGTCCTTCCTACAGTCAGGCAGCCCTACACACAACCTCCACGTCCTTCCTACAGTCAGGCGACCATCCGCACACCCTCCACGTCCTTCCTACAGTCAGGCGACCCTACGCACCCTCTCCACGTCCTTCCTACAGTCAGACGACCCTCCACACCCCCCTCCACGTCCTTCCTACAGTCAGGCGACCCTACGCACCCTCTCCACGTCCTTCCTACAGTCAGACGACCCTCCACACCCCCCTCCACGTCCTTCCTACAGTCAGGCAGCCCTACGCACCCCCTCCACGTCCTTCCTACAGTCAGGCAGCCCTCTGCACCCCCTCCATGTCCTTCCTACAGTCAGGCAGCCCTACGCACCCCCCTCCACGTCCTTCCTACAGTCAGGCAGCCCTACACACCCCCTCCACATCCTTCCTACAGTCAGGCGACCCTCCACACCCCCTCCACATCCTTCCTACAGTCAGGCGACCCTCCACACCCCCCTCCACGTCCTTCCTACAGTCAGGCAGCCCTACACAACCCCCTCCACATCCTTCCTACAGTCAGGCGACCCTCCACACCCCCCTCCACGTCCTTCCTACAGTCAGGCAGCCCTACGCACCCCCTCCACGTCCTTCCTACAGTCAGGCAGCCCTACGCAACCCTCCACGTCCTTCCTACAGTCAGGCGACCCTCTGCACCCTCTCCACGTCCTTCCTACAGTCAGGCGACCCTAAGCACCCCCTCCACGTCCTTCCTACAGTCAGGCGACCCTCTGCACCCTCTCCACGTCCTTCCTACAGTCAGGCGACCCTCCGCACCTTCTCCACGTCCTTCCTACAGTCAGGCAGCCCTCTGCACCCCCTCCACGTCCTTCCTACATTCAGATGACCCTCTGCACCCCCTCCACGTCCTTCCTACAGTCAGGCAGCCCTCTGCACCCCCTCCACGTCCTTCCTACAGTCAGATGACACTCTGCACCCCCTCCACGTCCTTCCTACAGTCAGGCGACCCTCTGCACCCCCTCCACGTCCTTCCTACAGTCAGGCAGCCCTCCGCACACCCTCCACGTCCTTCCTACAGTCAGGCAGCCCTCTGCACCCCCTCCACGTCCTTCCTACAGTCAGGCAGCCCTCTGCACCCCCTCCACGTCCTTCCTACAGTCAGATGACCCTCTGCACCCCCTCCACGTCCTTCCTCCAGTCAGGCAGCCCTCCACATCCCCTCCACGTCCTTCCTACAGTCAGGCAGCCCTCTGCACCCCCTCCACGTCCTTCCTACAGTCAGGAAGCCCTCTGCACCCCCTCCACGTCCTTCCTACAGTCAGGCAGCCCTACGCACCCCCCTCCATGTCCTTCCTACAGTCAGGCAGCCCTCTGCACCCCCTCCACGTCCTTCCTACAGTCAGGCAGCCCTACACACTCTCTCCACGTCCTTCCTACAGTCAGGCAGCCCTTCGCACCCCCCTCCACGTCCTTCCTACAGTCAGGCAGCCCTCCACACCCCCCCCACGTCCTTCCTACAGTCAGGCAGCCCTCTGCACCCCCTCCACGTCCTTCCTACAGTCAGGAAGCCCTACGCACCCCCTCCACGTCCTTCCTACAGTCAGGCAGCCCTACGCACCCCCCTCCATGTCCTTCCTACAGTCAGGCAGCCCTCTGCACCCCCTCCACGTCCTTCCTACAGTCAGGCAGCCCTACACACTCTCTCCACGTCCTTCCTACAGTCAGGCAGCCCTATGCACCCCCCTCCATGTCCTTCCTACAGTCAGGCAGCCCTCTGCACCCCCTCCACGTCCTTCCTACAGTCAGGCGACCCTCTGCACCCCCGCCACGTCCTTCCTACAGTCAGGCAGCCCTCTGCACCCCCTCCATGTCCTTCCTACAGTCAGACGACCCTCTGCACCCCCTCCACGTCCTTCCTACAGTCAGGCAGCCCTACACACCCCCTCCACGTCCTTCCTACAGTCAGGCGACCATCCGCACAACCTCCACGTCCTTCCTACAGTCAGGCGACCCTACGCACCCTCTCCACGTCCTTCCTACAGTCAGACGACCCTCCACACCCCCCTCCATGTCCTTCCTACAGTCAGGCAGCCCTACGCACCCCCTCCACGTCCTTCCTACAGTCAGGCGACCCTACGCACCCTCTCCACGTCCTTCCTACAGTCAGACGACCCTCCACACCCCCCTCCACGTCCTTCCTACAGTCAGGCAGCCCTACGCACCCCCTCCACGTCCTTCCTACAGTCAGGCAGCCCTCTGCACCCCCTCCATGTCCTTCCTACAGTCAGGCAGCCCTACGCACCCCCCTCCACGTCCTTCCTACAGTCAGGCAGCCCTACACACCCCCTCCACATCCTTCCTACAGTCAGGCGACCCTCCACACCCCCTCCACATCCTTCCTACAGTCAGGCGACCCTCCACACCCCCCTCCACGTCCTTCCTACAGTCAGGCAGCCCTACACAACCCCCTCCACATCCTTCCTACAGTCAGGCGACCCTCCACACCCCCCTCCACGTCCTTCCTACAGTCAGGCAGCCCTACGCACCCCCTCCACGTCCTTCCTACAGTCAGGCAGCCCTACGCAACCCTCCACGTCCTTCCTACAGTCAGGCGACCCTCTGCACCCTCTCCACGTCCTTCCTACAGTCAGGCGACCCTACGCACCCCCTCCACGTCCTTCCTACAGTCAGGCGACCCTCTGCACCCTCTCCACGTCCTTCCTACAGTCAGGCGACCCTCCGCACCTTCTCCACGTCCTTCCTACAGTCAGGCAGCCCTCTGCACCCCCTCCACGTCCTTCCTACATTCAGATGACCCTCTGCACCCCCTCCACGTCCTTCCTACAGTCAGGCAGCCCTCTGCACCCCCTCCACGTCCTTCCTACAGTCAGATGACACTCTGCACCCCCTCCACGTCCTTCCTACAGTCAGGCGACCCTCTGCACCCCCTCCACGTCCTTCCTACAGTCAGGCAGCCCTCCGCACACCCTCCACGTCCTTCCTACAGTCAGGCAGCCCTCTGCACCCCCTCCACGTCCTTCCTACAGTCAGGCAGCCCTCTGCACCCCCTCCACGTCCTTCCTACAGTCAGATGACCCTCTGCACCCCCTCCACGTCCTTCCTACAGTCAGGCAGCCCTCCACATCCTTCCTACAGTCAGGCAGCCCTCTGCACCCCCTCCACGTCCTTCCTACAGTCAGGCAGCCCTCTGCACCCCCTCCACGTCCTTCCTACAGTCAGATGACCCTCTGCACCCCCACCACGTCCTTCCTACAGTCAGGCAGCCCTCCACATCCCCTCCACGTCCTTCCTACAGTCAGGCAGCCCTCTGCACCCCCTCCACGTCCTTCCTACAGTCAGGAAGCCCTCTGCACCCCCTCCACGTCCTTCCTACAGTCAGGCAGCCCTACGCACCCCCCTCCATGTCCTTCCTACAGTCAGGCAGCCCTCTGCACCCCCTCCACGTCCTTCCTACAGTCAGGCAGCCCTACACACTCTCTCCACGTCCTTCCTACAGTCAGGCAGCCCTTCGCACCCCCCTCCACGTCCTTCCTACAGTCAGGCAGCCCTCCACACCCCCTCCACGTCCCTCCTACAGTCAGGCAGCCCTCTGCACCCCCTCCACGTCCTTCCTACAGTCAGGAAGCCCTACGCACCCCCTCCACGTCCTTCCTACAGTCAGGCAGCCCTACGCACCCCCCTCCATGTCCTTCCTACAGTCAGGCAGCCCTCTGCACCCCCTCCACGTCCTTCCTACAGTCAGGCAGCCCTACACACTCTCTCCACGTCCTTCCTACAGTCAGGCAGCCCTACGCACCCCCCTCCATGTCCTTCCTACAGTCAGGCAGCCCTCTGCACCCCCTCCACGTCCTTCCTACAGTCAGGCGACCCTCTGCACCCCCGCCACGTCCTTCCTACAGTCAGGCAGCCCTCTGCACCCCCTCCATGTCCTTCCTACAGTCAGGCGACCCTCTGCACCCCCTCCACGTCCTTCCTACAGTCAGGCAGCCCTACACACCCCCTCCACGTCCTTCCTACAGTCAGGCGACCATCCGCACAACCTCCACGTCCTTCCTACAGTCAGGCGACCCTACGCACCCTCTCCACGTCCTTCCTACAGTCAGACGAACCTCTACACCCCCCTCCATGTCCTTCCTACAGTCAGGCAGCCCTACGCACCCCCTCCACGTCCTTCCTACAGTCAGGCGACCCTACGCACCCTCTCCACGTCCTTCCTACAGTCAGACGACCCTCCACACCCCCCCTCCACGTCCTTCCTACAGTCAGGCAGCCCTACGCACCCCCTCCACGTCCTTCCTACAGTCAGGCAGCCCTCTGCACCCCCTCCATGTCCTTCCTACAGTCAGGCAGCCCTACGCACCCCCCTCCACGTCCTTCCTACAGTCAGGCAGCCCTACACACCCCCTCCACATCCTTCCTACAGTCAGGCGACCCTCCACACCCCCTCCACATCCTTCCTACAGTCAGGCGACCCTCCACACCCCCCTCCACGTCCTTCCTACAGTCAGGCAGCCCTACACAACCCCCTCCACATCCTTCCTACAGTCAGGCGACCCTCCACACCCCCCTCCACGTCCTTCCTACAGTCAGGCAGCCCTACGCACCCCCTCCACGTCCTTCCTACAGTCAGGCAGCCCTACGCAACCCTCCACGTCCTTCCTACAGTCAGGCGACCCTCTGCACCCTCTCCACGTCCTTCCTACAGTCAGGCGACCCTACGCACCCCCTCCACGTCCTTCCTACAGTCAGGCGACCCTCTGCACCCTCTCCACGTCCTTCCTACAGTCAGGCGACCCTCCGCACCTTCTCCACGTCCTTCCTACAGTCAGGCAGCCCTCTGCACCCCCTCCACGTCCTTCCTACATTCAGATGACCCTCTGCACCCCCTCCACGTCCTTCCTACAGTCAGGCAGCCCTCTGCACCCCCTCCACGTCCTTCCTACAGTCAGATGACACTCTGCACCCCCTCCACGTCCTTCCTACAGTCAGGCGACCCTCTGCACCCCCTCCACGTCCTTCCTACAGTCAGGCAGCCCTCCGCACACCCTCCACGTCCTTCCTACAGTCAGGCAGCCCTCTGCACCCCCTCCACGTCCTTCCTACAGTCAGGCAGCCCTCTGCACCCCCTCCACGTCCTTCCTACAGTCAGATGACCCTCTGCACCCCCTCCACGTCCTTCCTACAGTCAGGCAGCCCTCCACATCCCCTCCAAGTCCTTCCTACAGTCAGGCAGCCCTCTGCACCCCCTCCACGTCCTTCCTACAGTCAGGAAGCCCTCTGCACCCCCTCCACGTCCTTCCTACAGTCAGGCAGCCCTACGCACCCCCCTCCATGTCCTTCCTACAGTCAGGCAGCCCTCTGCACCCCCTCCACGTCCTTCCTACAGTCAGGCAGCCCTACACACTCTCTCCACGTCCTTCCTACAGTCAGGCAGCCCTTCGCACCCCCCTCCACGTCCTTCCTACAGTCAGGCAGCCCTCCACACCCCCTCCACGTCCTTCCTACAGTCAGGCAGCCCTCTGCACCCCCTCCACGTCCTTCCTACAGTCAGGAAGCCCTCTGCACCCCCTCCACGTCCTTCCTACAGTCAGGCAGCCCTACGCACCCCCCTCCATGTCCTTCCTACAGTCAGGCAGCCCTCTGCACCCCCTCCACGTCCTTCCTACAGTCAGGCAGCCCTACACACTCTCTCCACGTCCTTCCTACAGTCAGGCAGCCCTACGCACCCCCCTCCATGTCCTTCCTACAGTCAGGCAGCCCTCTGCACCCCCTCCACGTCCTTCCTACAGTCAGGCAGCCCTACGCACCCCCTCCACGTCCTTCCTACAGTCAGGTAGCCCTCTGCACCCCCTCCACGTCCTTCCTACAGTCAGGCAGCCCTACGCACCCCCTCCACGTCCTTCCTACAGTCAGGTAGCCCTATGCACTCTCTCCACGTCCTTCCTACAGTCAGGCAGCCCTACGCACCCCACTCCACGTCCTTCCTACAGTCAGGCAGCCCTCTGCACCCCCTCCACGTCCTTCCTACAGTCAGGCAGCCCTCTGCACCCCCTCCATGTCCTTCCTACAGTCAGGCGACCCTCTGCACCCCCTCCCCGTCCTTCCTACAGTCAGGCAGCCCTACGCACCCCCTGCACGTCCTTCCTACAGTCAGGCAGCCCTACGCACCCCTTCCATGTCCTTCCTACAGTCAGGCGACCCTCTGCACCCCCTCCACGTCCTTCCTACAGTCAGTCGACCCTCTGCACCCCCTCCATGTCCTTCCTACAGTCAGGCGGCCCTACACACCCCCTCCACGTCCTTCCTACAGTCAGGCGACACTCCGCACACCCTCCACGTCCTTCCTACAGTCAGGCGACCCTACGCACCCTCTCCACGTCCTTCCTACAGTCAGGCGACCCTACGCACCCTCTCCACGTCCTTCCTACAGTCAGGCGACCCTACGCACCCTCTCCACGTCCTTCCTACTGTCAGACGACCCTCCGCAACCCCTCCACGTCCTTCCTACAGTCAGGCGACCCTCTGCACCCTCTCCACGTCCTTCCTACAGTCAGACGACCCTCTGCACCCCCTCCACGTCCTTCCTACAGTCAGGCGACCCTCCACACCCCCCTCCACGTCCTTCCTACAGTCAGGCAGCCCTACGCACCCCCTCCACGTCCTTCCTACAGTCAGGCGACCCTCTGCACCCCCTCCACGTCCTTCCTACAGTCAGGCAGCCCTACGCACCCCCTCCACATCCTTCCTACAGTCAGGCGGCCCTCCACACCCCCTCCACGTCCTTCCTACAGTCAGGCGACCCTCCACAACCCCCTCCACGTCCTTCCTACAGTCAGGCGACCCTCCACACCCCCTCCACGTCCTTCCTACAGTCAGGCGGCCCTCCACACCCCCTCCACGTCCTTCCTACATTCAGGCGACCCTCCACAACCCCCTCCACGTCCTTCCTACAGTCAGGCAACCCTCCACAACCCCCTCCACGTCCTTCCTACAGTCAGGCGGCCCTCCACACCCCCTCCACGTCCTTCCTACAGTCAGGCGACCCTCTGCACCCCCTCCACGTCCTTCCTACAGTCAGGCAACCCTACGCACCCCCTCCACGTCCTCACTACAGTCAGGCAACCCTACGCACCCCCCTCCACGTCCTTCCTACAGTCAGGCGGCCCTCTGCACCCCCTCCACGTCCTTCCTACAGTCAGGCGGCCCTACACACCCCCTCCACGTCCTTCCTACAGTCAGGCGGCCCTCTGCACCCCCTCCACGTCCTTCCTACAGTCAGGCAGCCCTCTGCACCCCCTCCACGTCCTTCCTACAGTCAGGCGGCCCTCTGCACCCCCTCCACGTCCTTCCTACAGTCAGGCAGCCCTACGCACCCCCCTCCACGTCCTTCTTACAGTCAGGCGGCCCTCTGCACCCCCTCCATGTCCTTCCTACAGTCAGGCAGCCCTACGCACCCCCTCCACGTCCTTCCTACAGTCAGGCGGCCCTCTGCACCCCCTCCACGTCCTTCCTACAGTCAGGTGACCCTCCGCACCCTCTCCACATCCTTCCTACAGTCAGGCGACCCTCTGCACCCCCTCCACGTCCTTCCTACAGTCAGGAAGCCCTCTGCACCCCCTCCACGTCCTTCCTACAGTCAGGCAGCCCTACGCACCCCCCTCCATGTCCTTCCTACAGTCAGGCAGCCCTCTGCACCCCCTCCACGTCCTTCCTACAGTCAGGCAGCCCTACACACTCTCTCCACGTCCTTCCTACAGTCAGGCAGCCCTACGCACCCCCCTCCATGTCCTTCCTACAGTCAGGCAGCCCTCTGCACCCCCTCCACGTCCTTCCTACAGTCAGGCAGCCCTACGCACCCCCTCCACGTCCTTCCTACAGTCAGGTAGCCCTCTGCACCCCCTCCACGTCCTTCCTACAGTCAGGCAGCCCTACGCACCCCCTCCACGTCCTTCCTACAGTCAGGTAGCCCTATGCACTCTCTCCACGTCCTTCCTACAGTCAGGCAGCCCTACGCACCCCACTCCACGTCCTTCCTACAGTCAGGCAGCCCTCTGCACCCCCTCCACGTCCTTCCTACAGTCAGGCAGCCCTCTGCACCCCCTCCATGTCCTTCCTACAGTCAGGCGACCCTCTGCACCCCCTCCCCGTCCTTCCTACAGTCAGGCAGCCCTACGCACCCCCTGCACGTCCTTCCTACAGTCAGGCAGCCCTACGCACCCCTTCCATGTCCTTCCTACAGTCAGGCGACCCTCTGCACCCCCTCCACGTCCTTCCTACAGTCAGTCGACCCTCTGCACCCCCTCCACGTCTTTCCTACAGTCAGGCGGCCCTACACACCCCCTCCACGTCCTTCCTACAGTCAGGCGACCCTCCGCACACCCTCCACGTCCTTCCTACAGTCAGGCGACCCTACGCACCCTCTCCACGTCCTTCCTACAGTCAGACGACCCTCCGCAACCCCTCCACGTCCTTCCTACAGTCAGGCGACCCTACGCACCCTCTCCACGTCCTTCCTACAGTCAGACGACCCTCTGCACCCCCTCCACGTCCTTCCTACAGTCAGGCGACCCTCCACACCCCCCTCCACGTCCTTCCTACAGTCAGGCAGCCCTACGCACCCCCTCCACGTCCTTCCTACAGTCAGGCGACCCTCTGCACCCCCTCCACGTCCTTCCTACAGTCAGGCAGCCCTACGCACCCCCTCCACATCCTTCCTACAGTCAGGCGGCCCTCCACACCCCCTCCACGTCCTTCCTACAGTCAGGCGACCCTCTGCAACCCCTCCATGTCCTTCCTACAGTCAGGCGACCCTCCACAACCCCCTCCACGTCCTTCCTACAGTCAGGCGGCCCTCCACACCCCCTCCACGTCCTTCCTACAGTCAGGCAGCCCTCCACACCCCCTCCACGTCCTTCCTACAGTCAGGCGACCCTCCACAACCCCCTCCACGTCCTTCCTACAGTCAGGCAACACTCCACAACCCCCTCCACGTCCTTCCTACAGTCAGGCGGCCCTCCACACCCCCTCCACGTCCTTCCTACAGTCAGGCGACCCTCTGCACCCCCTCCACGTCCTTCCTACAGTCAGGCGACCCTACACACCCCCTCCACGTCCTCACTACAGTCAGGCAACCCTACGCACCCCCCTCCACGTCCTTCCTACAGTCAGGCGGCCCTCTGCACCCCCTCCACGTCCTTCCTACAGTCAGGCGGCCCTACACACCCCCTCCACGTCCTTCCTACAGTCAGGCAGCCCTCTGCACCCCCTCCACGTCCTTCCTACAGTCAGGCAGCCCTCTGCACCCCCTCCACGTCCTTCCTACAGTCAGGCGGCCCTCTGCACCCCCTCCACGTCCTTCCTACAGTCAGGCAGCCCTACGCACCCCCCTCCACGTCCTTCCTACAGTCAGGCGGCCCTCTGCACCCCCTCCATGTCCTTCCTACAGTCAGGCAGCCCTACGCACCCCCTCCACGTCCTTCCTACAGTCAGGCGGCCCTCTGCACCCCCTCCACGTCCTTCCTACAGTCAGGTGACCCTCCGCACCCTCTCCACATCCTTCCTACAGTCAGGCGACCCTCTGCACCCCCTCCACGTCCTTCCTACAGTCAGGCGGCCCTCTGCACCCCCTCCACGTCCTTCCTACAGTCAGGCGGCCCTCTGCACCCCCTCCACGTCCTTCCTACAGTCAGGCAGCCCTACGCACCCCCCTCCACGTCCTTCCTACAGTCAGGCGGCCCTCTGCACCCCCTCCATGTCCTTCCTACAGTCAGGCAGCCCTACGCACCCCCTCCACGTCCTTCCTACAGTCAGGCGGCCCTCTGCACCCCCTCCACGTCCTTCCTACAGTCAGGTGACCCTCCGCACCCTCTCCACATCCTTCCTACAGTCAGGCGACCCTCTGCACCCCCTCCACGTCCTTCCTACAGTCAGGCGACCCTCTGCACCCCCTCCACGTCCTTCCTACAGTCAGGCGACCCTCTGTACCCCCTCCACGTACTTCCTACAGTCAGGCGACCCTCTGCACCCCCTCCACGCCCTTCCTACAGTCAGGCGAGCAGAACTGAACATGGTTCAGTTCAGAGTTTTAGAGCGAGTCACACCGTACTGTTCTGAGGAGCAGCCAGTGCTGGAACAATTAGATTTTAATTCCACTGCTTGGACAAAAGCAGAGGACACTAAAGCATGTCCGGCTGTGGTAGCTGTCCGTCATGTCAGACCATGACAGGCAAGTTTTCAAAATCGAAAAGCTGTTGCGCTGGGGCAGTTCCACTCTTGACCTCAGATGTCCAGGACCAGTGGTACGAACAAGGGTAACAAACTGGGGTCATCCTTGGCTGCAGTGGAAGACCGTGACTTTTCCTGTGCCTTGTCATGCCCTTCGCCCTCCACGGAGGATTGCAATGCTACCTTCCTGGCCATTGGATCTCGCTGTAGATCTCATCACAGAAGATAACCTCACATGCTCGGACCACATGTCCCTATCTCAATGGGGTATGAGGCCTAACGCCTACCCTCAGCTGGTTTAGCCCATCTGTCGACGCGGAGTACTGGGGTGTCATTGTTGTCACACGCAAACGGCTACTTGGAGTCAGAGGTGAGAGCGGAGTGTCCAATGAGTGTGCTGCCCCAGAATGGGCATGAAGCACGCCCAGTACTTGCTTCATTTTCTGGAGTTCCCACTTCAATTCTTGATGAAATGTACTTATTCAACAGTAGCTCCAACCATCCAATGGCTCACTGAACCCTTCCAGTAGGCCCCATTCTATCATTGCCTAGCCTAGTCCCCCAAGCCTTAATCAGACCTGGTGTCAAATTCATTTCCAAACAGCAAGGACATTTCAAGGAGGCCTTGCTAGCAGCAAAGTATCTCTGGTTCTTATATTCCTACGTGCAAGCGGACATGCTGAAGAACACATTGAAACCAGGAGTTACCAATTGAAAGGTTTTATGGGGAAGGAATACAGTATTGGATCGTCGTTGTGCAACTGCCTCTGATTACTGGCTCTCTCCCCCCAGTCCTACTGTCCAGGACCCCTGTTCCAGACAGTACATTTCCTCAGCTTGTTCTCGTCACTGAAGTGGAAGTTCAGCCTCCTTTTGAGTAATGGTAGGATTTTGAGTTAACCAAAGAACATCAGAAGCACTATGCAAATGCAAGGTCTTACTCCTGCCTTACTACCATTTAAAATCTGTTTACTATACCGATATCCAGGACCAACACATCCTGTTGGGCATTTGTTCCTGTGGTCTGCTGCAATTAGGAGAGGAGGTGTGTGAGTAATATTCCAGCTTTGAAAGTCACTAGACACTAGGCGGCGATCTAAATACACTGATCACACAACACTCTTTCAGCAGCTTTATAACAGCTTCATTGAAATGAGGAATACTGCAAGAGCCTTTCTGTCGTCGCAAGAACACTCCTTTCTCTTAAAAATTAGGAAATTATACGAAAGCCAATCATAGACTACAGGAAGGGAGACTGCAAATGCTCCTGTGTGTATCACTGGAGATATAGAGGGTGGAGCGCTCTGGTCCCTTGGAGTGAATATCAATTGCATGTCACAGTCTAACCCCATAGGCACCGTGGCCAAGACAAAGCATCAGTGTCTCTACTTCAGTATGTCCCCATTGACTACAGACAGCATCATATCCAGATGTAATTCAGCTTGGTATGGCAACAGTTCTACCTGAGACTGCAAGAAACTACTGAGAGATGTGGACACATCCCAGAAACGAGCCTCTCCTCCATGGACTCTGTCTACACTTCTCATTGCTTAAGTAAAGCAGCCCACACAATCAAAGACCCCACCTACCCTGGATATTTTCCCTTCTCTCCTCTTCCATTGTGCAAAAGATACAAATGCCGGACAGCCACCAGGCTCAAGAACAGCTTCTGCCCCACTGCTATGAGATGATTGAGTGGTATAATAAGATGGACTCTTCACCTCACAACATAATTCGTCATGCATCTTAATGTCTGGCTGCACTGCATTTTTTCTGCTTTGTGTTACTGCTTTTCCCTTGTACTACCTCAAAGTACTGGTGTGCTGAAATATTCTGTATGGAAGCAAAACAATTTTTTTTTACCTCTGTCTCAGTATACATGACAATATACCAATTTATCAAATCTACAACCAGGACAGATAATATTTGACACTTTTGCACATGTTCTATCATATGTTCTAATTCTCCATCTGTTCCCACTTTGCCTAGCTCCCTCTTCAAAAGGATTTTGAAACAAAACACACAGGAATATATTGAGCAGTGGTTGTGTTTCGACGCAGTATCTGGTGTAAGACAAAACAAAAATTTGGCTCATAAAGAGTCCAAAGGCATTCGAATCCAATTCCGCCCTGGGTTACTTGGTCAACATGAAACCTAACCAGTGGATGAAAAGTTGGGGAGTAAAAGAACAAGTTAGATAATTTTAAAATGTAACCATTACCTCTTGAAAAATGTGAATGTTCATTTATTTCACATGCAATGAACTGTGAAGCATTTTTTCTTGGATTTGACCTTCAAACCAGAATTGGGACGGAGTAAATCTAGCCTTAGTGAGCTTTTACAAGTATGTCCAAAGAGTGTTGTAAGTTTAGATGAACATCTAGGTGTGAAAGCAGCAAAAAATAATGAGTGCTGGAAAGAACACCAATAGAACTATTTTATTTTATTGAGATACTGCACAGAATAGATCCTTCCAGCTCTTCGAGAAGTGCCGCCCAGCAGTCCCCCAATTTAACCCTAGCCTAATCACAAGACAATTTACAATAACCAATTAACCTACCTAGGAGGAAACTGAAGCACCAGGGGAAACCCACGTGGTCAGAGAGAACATACAAACTCTTCACAGGCAGTAGGCAGGAATTGAACCCAGATTGCCTATTCTGTAATGCACTGTGCTAATCACTACACTACCGTTTTAGCTGTGCCTCAGCTTAACTGCATTTTGATTAATCCCACCACATTTACATCCATTTATAGATGAACAGTCAACTAGAAACAGTCTCCAAACTTCTGTAAGGACTCAATGTTTTACCCCTTTGATAGAGACAAAGATAATAGGGGGCAATTGAGTGCAACAAGTGGTACATCTACTTATTCCAGCATGTGATGACTGCTGATTAATGCTCAGATTATTGAAGGCCATCCTGACTAATAAATGCCTTCTTTACTACCCTGTCCACTCGCACGGATGCTTTCAGGAAACTGCTTGTACTCCCTAGTTCCACTGTTCCGCAATACTCATCAGTCCTCTGCCATTCACTGTACAAGACCTGGTTGCATCACCTCTCATATGTCCACTTGCCATTTCTCAGTCTATCCGCCAAACTGACCAAGCTCTCTTTGCAATTCATTGTAACCCGCTTTACTGTCAACAACACATCGTAATCTAGTATCCTCAGTAAACTCACTAATCATGCCAATAATTTCTTATTCAAGTCATTTACATAAATGATGAATACCAGTGGTTCCAACATTGGCCCCTGGGGCACCTCACTAGTCACAGGCCTCCAGTCTGAGAAGCGACCTTCAACTATCACTCCGTTTCCTGACATTGCATGAGTTCTGAATCCACTTTGCTAGATCCCCCTGAACCCCATGCGGCCCAACCTTCCAGATCAGCTTGCTATTTGGGCCCTTGGTAAGGGCCTTACTTATATTCATTAATCAACACCCACTACCATATCTTCATCTTCCCCCTTATTTACCTCTTCAAAAAACTCCAAAGGATTTGTTAGATGTAATGGCCCATGAACAAAACTGTGCCAACCATTCCTGACCAGGCCATGAAATTTCCCTACCACTGAGGTCAGGCTCACCAGCTTGTAGTTCCCTTCTTTGTCCTTGACAACTTTCTTGAACGTGTAATGACAATCGCCACCCTCCAGTCTCCTGGAGCTTTACGACTGAGCTGCAATGAAGAAAGTATCTCTACAAGAGACTCCATGATTTCTTCCCCAGGCTCCCATAAGGTCTGGGGTTGCACTCTGACAGGTCCTAGGAATATACCCACCTTAATGTTTTTCAAGGCTGCATATTCCTCCTTCCTCACGATATTGCTATGAAACAAGACCTCGCTACTTGTTACCCTAATTTCTTTGGCACCTTTGCTCCCTCATAACCACTGAGGAGAAATAGATATTAAAAGTGTTGCCATCTCCAGTGGTTCCACACATAGGCAGCCATGAAGATCTTTAAGATGACCTAGTTTCCCCCTAGTTACCCTTTTAGTGTTAGTATAAGTAAAGAACATCTTGAGACAGGACAGGTAGAGGAGACAGATGGTTTTTCATGATTATCTCATTGTGGTGCACAGACATGGTGGTTCTGTCTCACTCCTGCTCACCCAATTTGGAACATCTAGTGGTCAAGGGTTGTCCATTTTATCTGCTGAGGGAGTCCACCCTAGCCAATGTCAGGCAGGCACTGAACACTGTAATCAGCTGTCACAAAACGGGGCACCCCGATCATTGCAAGGGATTTCAACCATGCCAGACTAAAATCTCTGACCTATGGAGCCAGAGGAGCCAACGCACATGACCACTGTGGCACCGCTTTCAGGCTTACCATGCCAACCCGTGCCCGGACTCTGGAAAAGTCTAAGGAAGGACCAGGTCCCATTGCAATTTGCCTACCACCACAATAGGTCTACAGCGAATGCAGTTTCACTGGCTCTCCATTAGGCCTTATACCACCTGGACAATAGTAACACTTATCTCAGGCTGCTATTTATTGACTATAGCTCAATGTTCAACACAATCATAGTTCTAATCAAAAAGCTCCAGAACCTGAGCTTCTGTACACCCCTCTGCATCTGGATAATTGCCTTCCTAACCTGGAGACCACAATCTGTGTGGATCAGAAATAGCATCTCCTCCTTGCTGACAATCAACACTGGCACCCCTCAAGGATGTGTGCTTAGCCCACTGCTTTACTCTCTCTCCACCCACAACTATGTGGCTAGGCACAGCTAAAACAGCATTTATAAATTTGCAAATGACGCAACTGATGTTGGCAGGAATTCAGATGGCGGTGAAGTGGGGTACCAGAATGAGACAGATCACCTGGCTGGGTGCTGTCGCAGCAACAATCTTTTACTCAACGTCAGTAAGACCAAGGAATTGATTGTGGACTTCAGGAAGGGGACGTTGAGGGGACACACACCAATACTCATCGAGGGATCCGAAGTGGAAAGGGTGAGCAGTTTTAAGTTTCTGGGTGTTAGCATTTCTGAAGCTCTAACCTGAGCCCAACATGTTGATGCAATTCCAAAGAAGACAGTGGAGGGACGAGGAAAGACGGCACCAGTGGATCTTGTAGGGCGAGGCAACTTCTGCCAGTTCATCCACAAAACAGGTTATTTTTCTTCCGTTATGTCTTTCTTTTCTTTTCAAGGTGGTAGTGGTTGGAGTCCGTGATCTACAATTCAGACTATGGTTCTTCACAAGCGGACTTTATTTCGGATCATCTGTGCAGCCCAGCACTTTGCTATCTCTAGGGATGGCCTGGAAGCTGTGTGCCCTCAGGGAGAGGGACTGACTGATTATCAGTTCTCGAGACAGGGGCTTGGAGAAACGATGTGGATGATTGTAATATCGAAACAGCAAGTTGCTGATCTCCACTCTCATTGTTGAGGAAGCAAACTCTCTCTCTCCCTCCCTCGCTGAAGAGAGGCAGCCTGTCTGAGATACCGAAGTGTTGGTTTATCAACTGTAGTTCGATGGACTCTGCATTAATGGATTCTTTGGTGCTTCTGCTGCTTCTCACATGGGTGGGGGGGGGGTTCTTTGCTTCTGCTAGCACAGGTGGGGGGATTCAATGCTTTTGCTGCTAATTGTGTGAAGGCAGGGGGTCTTCAGGGCTTCGATGTTTCTATCATTCTATGGGGTTTCTTTGTTTCGTGGGTGTCTGTGAAGAGGACGAATGTCAGGTTGCATACTGTATGAGATCATGAAAAGGCAATGTAACTTCATTGGACATGTGATTAGGAAAGAGGAGTTTGAATGCAGGATGATTATGGGAAAGATTGAAGGGAAGAAAGTAAGAGGAAGACAAAGACAAATGTTGATGGAGACAGCAGCCAGAAAACTGGAAATGAATACCAATGAATTGATCCACTTGACCCGAAACAGGTGTGTGTGGGCCATGGCAGTCAAAGCTCAAACTGGACATGGCACCTGATGATGATGTTGACGACCACGACGACGTTGATGATGATACTGTATACATGCTCTGATGTTAAATATACTTTAGAAACATTGAAGGCATGACAGCGGCTACACTTCATTAGGAGTTTGAGGTGAATTGGTACATCACCAGATAAGCTTGCAAGTTTCGACAGATGTACCATAGAGTGTTTTAACTGGTTGCATCACTGTCTGGTTATGGAGGGATCACTGCACAGGATCAGAAAAAGCTGCAGAAAGTTGTAAACAGCCAGTTCCATCATGGCCACTGGTCTACCCAGCAATGAAAACACCTCCAAAAGGTGTTTAAAAAGGCCTTTAAAAAATCTGCATGCATCACTAAGTATCCCATTCACCCAATACATGCCCTCTTCTCATTGCCACCATCAAAGAGGAGGTCCAGGAGTCACAGCCTAAACCTCTCCGGAATAGCTTCTTCCCCAGTGTCATCAAATTTCTGAATGGACAATGAACCCATGAATTTTTTCCTTCGACCTACCATTAAGGGCTTACAGTGTATACCAAAAGGTACCAATAAAGGGCCAGTAAAATCAGGAATGTTCCCACACACCCTGCTCATGGACTGTTTGTCCCACTCCCATCAGGAAGGAGGCTACATAACATCCATGCCAGGACCACTGGACTCAAAAACAGTTACTTTCCCCAAGCAGTAAAAATTATCAACACCTCCATTCACTAACCCATCCCTCCACACTCCCACCACACAACCACTACTTTATCATTTCATAGAAACATAGAAAATAGGTGCAGGAGTAGGCTCTTCGGCCCTTCGAGCCTGCACCGCCACTCAGTATGATCATGGCTGATCATCCAACTCAGAACCCTGTACCTGCTTTCTCTCCATACCCCCTGATCCCTTTAGCCCCAAGGGCCATATCTAACTTCCTCTTAAATATAGCCAATGAACCGGCCTCAACTGTTTCCTGTGGCAGAGAATTCCACAGATTCACCACTCTGTGTGAAGAAGTTTTTCCTCATCTTGGTCCTAAAAGGCCTCCCCTTTATCCTTAAGCTGTGAACCCTTGTTCTAGACATCCCCAACATCGGAAACAATCTTCCTGTATCTAGCCTGTCCAATCCCTTTAGAATTTTATACATTTCAATAAGATCCCTCCTCAATCTTCTAAATTCCAGTCTAATTTCCTGCCAGTCTCCTTTATGTACAGACACTGCTGTGCTTAACATCACTTTATGAACATATCATTCAATGTATATAAGCTATCTTACGTATTTACATATATTGTGTTTTCTTTATTATTGTGTTCTTCATCTGATTGTGAGGATTTTTAGTGGTGCATTGAATCCAGAATTTCAATTATTTTGTTCTCCTTTAAGCTCGTGCACTGGAAATGACATTAGACAATCTTGAATCTGTATATCCAATCACAAACAAGAGAAAATCTGCAGATGCTGGAAATCCAAATGAACACACGCAAAATGCTGGAGGAACTCAGCAGGCCAGACAGCATCTATGGAAAAGAGTACAGTTGATGTTGCCTGGCCTGCTGAGTTCCTCTAGCATTTTGCGTGTGTTGCTTGAATCTATATATATTTCTTTATTTTAAAAAAAACTATAAATTAAAGTATGTATTGCACTACACTGCTGCCGCAGAACAAAAAATTTCATGACAGGTGCTAGTAATATCAAACAGATTCTGATTCTTTAACCTTGCCTTCTAAATCCTGTTTATACCTTCCTGATTTCACTCTTAAACCTGGTTTTAAACTTTTTATATTCCTTGAGGGATTCATTCATACCCACCTGCCTGAACATGATGTACACTTCCATCTTTTTCCTTCCCAGAGCCTCAATATCTCCCATCTGCCAGGGTTACATCAACTTGGTATGTTTACCTTTCATCTCCCTGGACTCTGATATGACCCTTCTAAAAGCCTCCCATCTGACAACCATTCACTTGCCTTTAAATAATCACTCAGTCAACTCCTGCTGGACCTTGCATAACATCCCCAAATTTGTGCCTGGTCCAGTTCAAAGTAAAGTTCCAAATTCAAAGCAATTTTATTATCAAAGTATGCACACCATATACAACCTTGAGATTCCTTTTTCTGCAGGTACCTACAGTAAAATAAAGAAGTACGATTGAATCCATGAAAATAAAACATATATAACCAGTCCTGAACCTGGTGGCATGGGACCCAAGATCATAAGATATAGGAGCAGAATTATGCCATTTGGCCCCTCAAGTCTGCTCTGCCATTCAATCATGGGCTGATCCAGTTCTTCCAGTCACCCCCACTCCCCTGCCTTCACCCCATATCCTTTGATGCCCTGGCTAATCACAAATCTATCTCTGCCTTAAATGCACCCAATAACTTGTCCTCCAGAGCTGCTCATGGCAACAAATTCCACAGATTTATCATCCTCTGGCTAAAGTAATTTCTCTGCATCTCAGTTCTAAAAGGATGTCCTTCAAACCTGAAGTTGTGCCCTCTTGACGTACACTCCCCTACCATGGGAAATAACTTTGCACTGTAATCTTCACTGCACAAACTTCACTTTCCTGACACTCATGAATGTCCGGTATACTGCAGATACCTTTCACTGTGAAGACTGATGCAAAATATGCATTCAGTTCCTCCGCCATCTCTGCATCTCTCATTACAATATCTCCAGCATCATTTTCTATTGGTCCTATATCTACCCTCTACTCTTTTACCCTTTATATTTTTAAGAAAGCTTTTAGTATCTTCTTTGATATTAGTCACAAGCTACCTTTCATAATTCATCTTTTCCTTCCTAATGGCCTTCTTAGTTTCCTTCTGCAAGTTTTTAAAAGCTTCCCAATCTTCTATCTTCCCACTAGCTTTGGCTTCCTTGTATGCCCTGTCTTTTGCTTTTACTTTGGCTCCGACTTCACTTCTCAGCCTTGGCAGTGTTCTTGTTCCATTCAAAAATTTCTTCTTATTTGGAATATATCTGCCTTACACTTCCTTCATTTTTCGCAGAAACTCCAGCCATTGCTGCTCCACTGTACTTCCTGTTTGTGTCTCTTTCCAGTCAACCTTGGCCAGTTCCCCGCTCATGCCATTGTAATTTCCTTTATTCCACTGTAATACCGACAAATTGGAATTTAGTTTCTCCTTCTCAAATTTCAAAGTGAACTCAATCATATTGTGATCACTATTCCCTAAGGGTTCCTTAACCTTAAGCTCTCTTATCACCTCTGGATCACTGAACTCAATCCAGCACAGCCGATTCCCTAGTGGGCTCAACAACAAACTGTTCTAAAAATTCTGAGGGGGATGGCCAGAGGAGTGCTCTCTACTATCTGAGCTCTCCCCTTCCCTTCCCTGACAGTCACTCACTTATCTAACTCCTGCAGCCTCAGGGTGACTAACTCCTTGTAGAGACTCCTGCATCTCCCACCCGATGGTTGTAGTGAGAAGAGAGGGTGACAGGTCAAATTCAGGCAGATGGGAAGGGCACTAATGGGGTATCTTTGCTGGCATGGAGTAGTAGGTCTGAACACCAAGTCATTTTCCACTCTCAGGCCTCAACGCTTTAAGCTGACTTGAAGCTTTGATCTGTGGACCTGTTCTATCCTATTCCATAAAGATTTTACAATTAATAGAATTATGGTCACTGAACCCAACTCCATCTTAGTTACTCGGCCTGTCTCATTCCTTCAGAGAAGGTACAGCATGGCTTCCTTTCAATTAGGTTTCTCCATATATTGTGTGAGAAAATTGTCTCAGATGCATGGCACAAAGTCCACCCCATCCAGGCCCTTTGCACTCTGGGTGCCCAGTCAATAACGGGAAAATTGAAATCTCCTACTGGCACTACCCTACTATTCTCACAACTGCATGCAATTTCCAGAAGACCATAAATAGAAGCAAAATTAGGCCATCTGTCCCACCAAGTCTACTCCACCATTTCATCATAGCTGATACAATTTTCCTCTCAGCCACAATCTCCTGCCAGTAGAAGATGTTCTTCAGAAAGTGGACGTGAAGCTGGTGGATCAGTCAGCTTGTAATGAAGTGTACTCCTACAGCATCACCCCCCAGATGATATGTGCTGGTTACCCAGAGGGGAAGAAAGACTCCTGCCAGGTACAATCTATATCCAGAATCTAACAGCCAATCAAGAATCTATCAATCTCTGCCTTAAATATACATACAGACTTGGCCTCCACAGCTGCCTGTGGCAAAGAATTCCACAAATTCAACACTCTGCCGAAAGAAATTCCTCCTCATCTCTATTCTAAAAGGATGCCCCTCTATTTTGAGGCTGTGCCCCTTGGTCTTAGACTCTCCCACAATAGGAAGCATCGTCTCCACATCCACTCTAAAAAGGCCTTTCATCATTCAATTGGTTTCAGTGAGGTCACCCCTCATTCTTCTGAATTCCAGTCAATACAGGCCCAGAGCCTTCAAACGCTCTTCATGTGACAAGCCATTTGTTCCTGGAATAATGTTTGTGAACCGTCTCCAGTTTCAGCACATCATTTCTAAGATCTGCGGATGCTGGAAATCTGAGCAACACACACAAAATGCTGGAGGAACTCAGCAGGCCAGGAAAAGAGTACAAATGACGTTTCAGGCCAAAATCCTTCGGCAGTCTCCATACACCACTACCTGTTCCTCTGTCATGCCCAAAGCATTGCTATCCCAGAACTGAGCTGCCAATCCTGCCCCTTCTCTCAGCCACAATTCTGTTATGGCCAAAATATCCCAGTCCCTAGAGGCAATCCATATCTTTAATTTGTAAACTTTATCTGTTATGCTACATGCATTGAAGTACCAATTTAAAAGTGTTTCTATCCATCCTTTTTACTGTAACCATGGTTATCTATTCCGAAAGACCAAAGGTTTACAGAATGGTTGTATTGTAGCGCGTCATTTCCTAGCGTATCCGAACCGACTCACAATTAGATAGCCTACGGGGGTTTGCGAGCACAGAGCTTTGGAGCCTCTTCGCCATGGGGGGCCGGTTGACAGAGGCTTAAAAGTGAGGCTGAAGTTTTCGAATAAAGTTTTTCCTTCGACTGCAGTTACCGACTCCGTGTCGTAATTTTAGCGCTGCTTGTAGCACACCGCTACAATTGGTGACCCCGACGGTCCAAACGATTTTTGGACCAGAAATGACCGACGCCGCCTCTGTTCATGCGGTTTCGTTGAAACTGCCGGGTTTCTGGACACAGCGCCCGGACCTATGGTTCCAGCAAGCCGAAGCCCAATTCCACGTTCGCCGGATCACCTCAGAAGACACCCGCTACTACTACGTGGTGGGCTCCCTCGACCAGGACACAGCTGCCCAGGTCGCGGAGTTCGTACAGTCGCCCCCGGCAGACGGCAAGTACACGGAATTCAAAGCCCTGCTCCTCAGGACTTTCGGACTCTCACGGCGCGAGCGGGCTGCCCGTTTACTGCACCTGGATGGCTTGGGCGACAGACCTCCATCGGCTTTAATGAATGAGATGTTGTCTCTGGCCGAGGGACACACAGGCCTCATGTTTGAGCAGGCATTCCTGGAGCAGCTGCCCGAGGACATACGCCTGCTGCTGTCCGACGCGGATTTCAGTGACCCCCGGAAGGTGGCAGCCCGGGCGGACTTGCTGTGGAACGCCAAAAAGGTGAGCGGGGCGTCCATCGCACAGATCTCCCAGCCACGCTCCCGGCAGCAAACCAGTCCAGGCCCGGCCGCAGAGCCCACTAACCCCCGGCCCAATGACCACTGGTGCTTCTACCACCAGCGGTGGGGCGCAGAAGCCCGCCGTTGCCGCCCGCCCTGCAAGTTCCCGGGAAACGCCAGGGCCAGCCGCCGCTGATGGCTACGGCGGCTGGCCATCGGGATAGCCTCCTGTATGTGTGGGATAGAAGGTCGGGACGCCGGTTTTTGGTCGATACTGGGGCTGAGATCAGCGTTTTACCTCCGACGAGTTACGACACCCGCAGCAGGGCACCGGGTCCCCCCCTGAGGGCCGCGAATGGCAGCACAGTAAGGACCTATGGCACCCGTCAGGTGCAGCTACTGTTCGGCCCCAGCCAGTTCACGTGGGACTTCACACTGGCCGCCGTAGCCCAACCGCTTCTGGGTGCGGATTTTTTGCGAGCTCACAGCCTGCTGGTTGACCTGCCCAGGAAGAGACTGGTACACGCCGAGACCTTTCAGACGTTCTCCCTGGGCGCGGCCCAGTTGCCAGCCCCTCACCTCGGCTCCATCACGCTGTCCGACAACGACTTCACCAGGGTCCTGGCGGAGTTCCCATCGGTTCTGGCACCGCAGTTCACAGCAGCCATGCCCAGGCACGGCGTGCAGCACCACATCCCGACACAGGGACCACCCCTCCATGCCCGTGCTCGGCGGCTTCCCCCGGACAAGCTCCGACTGGCGAAGGAGGAGTTCCAGAGAATGGAGGAATTGGGGATCATCCGGCGGTCCGACAGCCCCTGGGCTTCCCCCCTGCACATGGTGCCCAAAGCGACGGGGGGCTGGAGACCGTGCGGCGACTACCGCAGGCTGAACGAGGCTACCACACCGGACCGCTACCCTGTGCCGCACATTCAGGACTTTGCGGCAAACCTGCACGGCGCCCAGATCTTCTCCAAGGTCAACCTTGTCCGAGGGTACCATCAAATCCCGATGCATCCTGACGACGTCCCCAAAACGGCTCTCATCACCCCGTTTGGCCTCTTCGAGTTCCTCCGCATGCCGTTCGGCCTGAAGAATGCCGCACAGACGTTCCAGCGGTTAATGGATGCGGTGGGACGGGACCTGGACTTCGCGTTCATCTATTTGGATGACATCCTCATAGCCAGCGGCAGTCGTCAGGAGCATCTGTCCCACCTCCGTCAACTCTGCGCCCGACTGAGTGAGTACGGTCTTACAATCAACCCTGCCAAATGCCAGTTCGGACTTGATACCATTGACTTCCTGGGCCACAGGATTACTAAAGACGGGGCAGCCCCTCTGCCCGCTAAGGTAGATGCGGTCCGCCACTTCCCCCGACCCACCACGATCAAAGGCCTTCAGGAATTCGTAGGTATGGTCAATTTCTACCGCCGCTTCCTCCCTTCAGCTGCCCGGATCATGCGCCCCCTGTTCGCCCTGATGTCGGGTCCGAGCAAGGACATTACCTGGGACGAGGAGTCCGCCGCCGCTTTCGTTCAAACGAAGGAAGCTTTGGCTGACGCCGCAATGCTAGTACATCCCAGAATGGACACCCCTACCGCCCTCACAGTGGACGCATCAAACACGGCAGTCGGTGGGGTGCTGGAGCAGCTCATCGCAGGTCGCTGGCAACCCCTGGCGTTTTTCAGCAAACACCTGCGGCCACCCGAGCTCAAGTACAGTGCTTTTGACCAGGAACTGTTGGCGCTCTACCTGGCAATCCGGCATTTCAGGTACTTCCTAGAAGGTCGGCCCTTCACCGCGTTCACGGACCACAAACCGCTTACCTTTGCGTTTACGAAAGCATCCGACCCCTGGTCATCCCGCCAGCAACGCCACCTGTCCTACATCTCTGAATACACAACGGATGTCCGGCACGTCTCAGGTAAGGACAATGTCGTGGCGGATGCGCTCTCTCGCCCTACCGTTCATGCCCTTTCCCAAGGGGTAGACTTTGAGGCACTGGCAGAGGCACAGCAGGTAGATGAGGAGATTCCGAGTTACAGGACTGCAGTCTCTGGTTTGCAGCTCCAGGACCTCCCCGTGGGCCCAGGTGAGAGGACCCTACTCTGTGACGTCGCCACCGACCAGCCCCGTCCGGTCGTCCCCGCAGCCTGGCGGCGACGTGTTTTCGACTCCATTCATAACTTGGCGCATCCCTCCATCCGGACAACTGTCCGGCTGGTTTCCAGCAGGTTCGTTTGGCACAGTCTCCGCAAACAGGTCAGTGAATGGGCCAGAACGTGCATGCACTGCCAGACGGCCAAGGTTCAGCGGCACACCAAAGCCCCACCGCAGCAGTTCCATCCCGCCCACCGGCGTTTCGACCACATTCATGTGGATATCGTGGGCCCCCTGCCAGTGTCGCGCGGAGCGCGTTACCTCCTGACTATCGTGGACCGGTTCACAAGATGGCCAGAGGCGGTCCCGCTCACCGACACCACCTCCGAATCTTGCGCCCGAGCCCTGCTCACCACCTGGATATCCCGCTTTGGTGTACCAGCCCACATTACCTCCGACAGAGGCGCCCAGTTCACCTCCAGCCTGTGGTCAGCTATGGCCAGCCTTTTGGGGACTCAGCTGCACCACACCACTGCCTACCACCCACAGTCGAACGGGCTAGTGGAGCGTTTCCACCGTCACCTGAAGTCGGCCCTCATGGCCCGCCTGCGAGGAGCCAACTGGGCGGACGAGCTTCCCTGGGTCCTTCTCGGCATCCGCACAGCACCCAAAGACGACCTGCACGCCTCGTCGGCCGAGTTGGTATACGGCGCGCCCCTGGCCGTCCCCGGGGAGTTCCTACCAGCCCCGAGGGGGCAAGAGGAAGAACCCGCTGCAGTCCTGGGCAGACTTCGCGAGAAGCTCGGTAACCTGGCCCCCATACCCACTTCACAGCATGGGCGGCACCCGACCTGCGTACCCAAAGACCTACGGAACTGTAAGTTTGTGTTTGTACGAAGGGGCGGGCATCGGCCACCGCTGCAGCGGCCATACGAGGGGCCGTTTACGGTGCTCCGGAACAACGGGTCCACGTTCGTGCTGGACGTTGGGGGGAAGGAGGAGGTTTTCACGGTGGACCGCCTCAAGCCGGCCCATGTGGACCTGGCGCAACCGGCCGAGTTTCCGGCGCCTCGGCGCAGAGGCCGACCTCCCAAGCAGGTTCTGGCCCAGGCTGTGGACATTGGGGGGTGTATCGCCGGTTCTGGGGGGGGGTTATGTAGCGCCTCATTTCCTAGCGTATCCGAACCGACTCACAATTAGATAGCCTACGGGGGTTTGCGAGCACAGAGCTTTGGAGCCTCTTCGCCATGGGGGGCCGGTTGACAGAGGCTTAAAAGTGAGGCTGAAGTTTTCGAATAAAGTTTTTCCTTCGACTGCAGTTACCGACTCCGTGTCGTAATTTTAGCGCTGCTTGTAGCACACCGCTACAGTATCACATTTCCCTGTTTTCTCACTGACTTTGCTCTTGTGAATCCTTCCCCTGTCAATCTAGTTTGAACCTCCCTGGGGACAAAAGTAGATTTTCTGTCTAGTTATTGATTCCCCTCTGGTTAAAGTGCAACCTGTTTTCTTGTCCAAATCACCTCTACCCCAGAAGAGATCCCAAAGATCGAAGAATCTGAATCCCTGCCCCTGCACCAGATCCTCAGCCACACATTCATCTGGCCTGTCTTTCTATTCCTGGATTCACTAGCACGTGACATCAGGAATAATCCAGATATCACTACCTTTTAAGGTCTTGCATTTTGATTTCTTACTTGAACCATTATACTCATTCTCCAGGACCTCATTCTTTGTACTGTCAATGTCTTTTGTATCAACGTACAATGGTTTCTGACTCCCCCACTCCAGAATTTTTTTTTCAACTGCTCGAGATATCCTTGAATCTGGCAGCCAGGAGGAAACACACATCCTGGTATCTCTTCTGCAGCCACGGGGCCTCCTGTCTGCCCACCTCACCATTCAGTCTCACCCTGTCTGACTGTACTGAGTCTCAGAGCTGGCTACAGTGCCAGAGACTTGATTCCTGCTACAAGTCCCTGGACGAACATCCCCCTCAAGAATATCCATAGAGATTTTATTGTTAGTGAGTGAATAGCAGCAGGGAAACCCTTACAGAATACCCACTCCACAGGGAGACCTTGTACTGGCAACCTTCCCCCTTCCTGTACCTTGGGTGTGACCACCTTAGAAAAAGATCTATGAAGTCTTTAGCTTCTCAGGTGATCCTGAGTACCTTCAGATCCAGCTCCAGTTCCTCAATCAAGCAGCAGGAGCTACAGCCAGGTGCTCCTGCCACAGATATGTTGATCAGAGAGATGAAGAGGTTCCATGGCTTCCTACATTTTGCAAAAAGAACATTCCACTGCTCTAACTAGCATCCTACCTGCATTGAATCAAGGACTAATTCAACAACAACAACATTACTTGTTCTTATCAAGGGGTCTACACTCATTGCACGTTCTAGAAATCAGAGACCCTCTGTTGTGTATTCAACATTTAAGTAGTTATTGTGTAATCTTGTATATATATATATATATATATATATATTGTTTGATTAAGCATTCTTGTTTGTTTAAATAATTCATTATGGTTATATGTACAATATAAATACAGTAATTTCATACATCATCACGCTACCATGAGACACATGCACACCTCGTTTAAAGGAAACCTGTAGTTTGTCTCTCATTTTGGATTCTTGTGTCTTTTTCTGAATTAGCTTAATATTTTGAAATTACAAAACATGCACTAATTCCTCTGGTGGAGTGGTTGGACCTTTACGTGTGAGGGTGGATATGAGGACAGGTGCGCCAGAGGCTTGGTTCTGGCTTCCCTCCCTCATCAGCAGTCGCATGGACAATACTTCCCTCTTCCCCGACTGTCCTTACTTCTCACCTCCAACTCCATGCTGCTTTGCAGCAGACAGCAAAATAACTGAGCAGCAGCGTTAGATGACCCCAGCAACGACACAAAGCCATTGAAATTTTCATCTGTGCCCAGCATTTCTGCATGTTGCTATTCAGAACCTAGGTGTCAGGTGGATAGATTATAGAGAGGGATGAGACTATAAAAGGCACATTATCACATACAAGTAGAGTTAATATACAAATAAAATTAATGAGCAAAAAGTGCAAGACTTTTCAATTTGTAGATTGGTGTGTTCATTTTGATAAAGCACCACTTAAACAATCTTTAGTTAAAACGATGAAAGTTCCTTGTTCAGGCTCCAGAACACCTCACTATTTTGTTCTTCTATTTGCACTAATTAAATTTAATTTTTCATACATATATTTGGGCAGATGACACCAAGATTGGGGACGTAATAATGAGCAAAGGCGGCTATTGTGCTTCCAGTGGGATCTGCACCATATAACCATATAACAATTACAGCATGGAAACAGGCCATCTCGGCCCTTCTAGTCCAAGCCGAATGCTTACTCTCACCTAGTTCCACTGACCCGCACTCAGCCCATAACCCTCCATTCCTTTCCATATACCTATCCAATTTTACTTTAAATTACAATACTAAACCTGCCTCTACCACTTCAACTGGAAGCTTGTTCCACACAGCTACCACTCTCTGAGTAAAGGAATTCCCCCTCGTGTTACCCTTAAACTTTTGCCCCCTAACTCTCAACTCATGTCCTCTTGTTTGAATCTCCCCTACTCTCAATGGAAAAAGCCTATCCGCGTCAACTCTATCTATCCCCCTCATAATTTTAAATACCTCTATCAAGTCCCCCCTCAACCTTCTACGCTCCAAAGAATAAAGACCTAACTTGTTCAACCTTTCTCTGTAACTTAGGTGCTGAACCCCAGGTAACTCTGTCCTCTCTCTATTTTGTTGATATCTTTCCTATAATTCGGTGACCAGAACTGTACACAATACTCCAAATTCGGCCTTTCCAATGCCTTGTACAATTTTAACGTTACATCCCAACTCCTATACTCAATGCTCTGATTTATAAAGGCCAGCGTACCAAAAACTTTCTTCACCACCCTATCCACATGAGATTCCACCTTCAGGGAACTATGCACCATTATTTCTAGATCACTCTGTTCTACTGCATTCTTCAATGCCCTACCATTTACCATGTATGTCCTATTTAAATTATTCCTACCAAAATGTAGCACCTCACACTTATCAGCATTAAACTCCATCTGCAATCATAGAAACATAGAAAATACGTGCAGGAGTAGGCCATTCGTCCCTTCGAGCCTGCACCACCATTCAGTATAATCATGGCTGATCATCCTGGTGGAAAGGAGAGGAGAGAGAGATACCACTTCTACCTCTTCCAATGATTCTGAGTGAGGCACAGAGAGATCCGTATTTACTGACAATTACCTTTATTGTTCAAACTAACTAATACGTGAATTTATACACTAAATACTTTGTGCGCGCACCTGCTGAGTACCCGACTCTCCTGGATAGTCAAAGTTATTACCCGGGCGGAGGAAGTCACGCTGGCCAGGCGCTCCTTGTTCCTCGTGGTCCCGACTCACTCTCCACGTGTTCACGCAGGGTTCTTCTCGCTTGTGTCTGCCATGGTTATTCTTCAAAGTTACCGCCACCGGCGCACACAAAGCATCCACTTTTACATCCATTGCTCATCAATTCAAATGTCGCATTCCCGTGTCATTGGCCGCAGGTCATGTGTCTGGCCTTTAACACCTGGTCATTGGCTCTGGTCCAAGCAGCCTCCATCTATTGTCCTCTTCCCATCAAGGGGCATTTGCTGACTCCTGGCTCTTTGTTCTCAGTCAGCAATGAGCTTGAATCACCTCAGGCATTCACAAGTCTGCATGTTACAGCCAACCAAAGAACACCTCACAAATAACTCCTTATTTGGAAATGACCTCTGTCCAGCAGATTACCTGGTCTTTGTGTCTTCTTTAAAACACTAATCAAGTCCAGCATGTCAAGCTCACAAAATGGAGAATCGAGTGTCTTCACAAAAAGGCAGCCTCCATCCCCCAAGCACATGGCAAGAACAAAAACTGTTTCCACTGTCCTTGATTCATTTGAATTCACTGATTTGAGGATTGTCATTCTTGCTGGCCAACATATCTCTCCTCTTGATCCCGAGATAAATCTTTGGATCAAGTGGAGGGATATGTTGGCCCGAAAGAATGACAATCCTCCTCTATTCTATTGACCATCCATTGGATTGCCATGGACCCCCAGAAGGAGTGCTGCACTTACATTATAACTTTTACTTACTACATTCATACAATTTTTATACTGGCCATCGTTTTTTCAGTAGTGCAAAATCATTTACCTTTTGCATAATTTCAGCCATCTTCTGAGTTGATACACATTAAATAATACAATCATCTGTGTACAAAAAATTAATATTACTGCAACATGTGAGATTATTCTCACCCATGGATATATTTGAACATTTGATCCCCAATTCCAAAATTTACCCCAAAAGTCTAAGTTACTCAACATTTCATTTGCCTTCTCAGCATGTGTCTTAATAACTTTTGAATGTTCAGCCCACTGATGAATTATTTCCTTTGCCTCCTCCACCACTCGTGTCCACACACATCGAACCATCTACCCCAGCATAATACAAATTTGAGTCTTCCATTTCTTCCACATGCGCCCGTATTGCCCATATCCATTTGAGAAAAGTTTCTTTTGATCACCAAATAGTTTTCATATAATGACGTTGTTGTTGACAAGTTCGTCGGCAGTAATGTTTCGGAAGCACAACCAATCATGATCCCAGTCATGGTCAATTCCATCACCATAAAATGCATTATTCTCTTCATATTGAATTAAATCTGTAAATACACAAAGGATAATATCTGCTCTTATTTCCAGTTTCAATCTTGAATTACTTTAAATCCATGTTTTCTATCTGGTTTTCCAACCCATGCAATCTAAGCTCCCAATCATCTTTGGACTCAAGTCGTCCATCTTTTCTCACCCAATTTCGTTTCAAGACAGGGGAGGCAGCAACCAATGTATTTCTCCTCCTTATTTTATTTACACATCTCCCCTGTTTTTCAAACTGAGAAAATGGAAAAACTCCTCCTTGGTCAGATCTGTTGCCATCTTCTTGGAATCACTGTTGCAAATTCAGATCTTCCAAATCAGAACTATTGTGTACATCAATTGTCAAGTCTCCAAAATTGGGACTATCATGTACATCAATTGTTACATGTCGATGATGATAATTTTCCTGTTTCTCCCCCACCAATTTCAACTGGTTGACGTGGTACCATCCACTTGTATCTGGAGAAGTTAGCACCCTGTATACTGATGGACTTGCTTTGTCTATGATTTCATAGGGCCCTGCAAAGCTTGGATTTAAAAATGAAGTGGGTTGGTGTATTCTAATCATCACTTTGTCCTGGGCTTAATTCTATGGGACTGACTTTTGAATCAAAGTAGGCTCTACTCTGCCGCTTCTTCTTTCCTATTTGATGAGCTGCCACATAATTGGCCTCTTTCACTGTCTCTACCAACTGTTGTACCCATTTTTCTGACACAATCCCATCTGACAAATCTAACCCTAACAACTCCTCTAACCCTCTCATGTTTCTTCCGGTCATGAGTTTATAAGGGGTGTAACCTGTTGAAGATGCCACTGTATTCCTCATTACCATCAACACAGAAGGCAGAACTGCTTGCCATGTTGTTCGATGTTGTTGTACCATTTTGGCCATCATGTTTTTTAAAGTTCGGTTCATTCTTTCCACAATTCCACTAGACTGTGGTCTATAGGGTATATGAAATCTCTGCTTAATTCCTAAAAGTGCCATGGCATCTTGCATTATCTGGGCTGTAAAATGTGTGCCTCTATCTGACTCTATACTCTGAGGTAATCCCCAATGAGTAAAAACCCTTTCCAATAAGATTTTTGCAGTAGCTTTGGCTGTGTCAGTCTTAGTTGGGAAAGCTTCCACCCATTTGGTGTAAGTGTCTACTACTACAAGGATATACTTGTACCCTCCTGTGGTTGGTGGCAAGGGTCCAACATAATCTATCTGCAAATTAGTCCAAAGTCCTTCCACTGGTCTGGTATGTCGGAGGGCTCCTTTCTTTACAATTCTGTCAGGAATATATTGTGCACAAACCAAACAATTCTTAACATAGTGTTCCACATCCTCCTTCATCCCAGGCCACCAACACACCTCCTTGATTTTTTCCAGGGTTCTTTCAGCTCCCAGGTGTCCCCATAAATCATGGTACCAGTGGGTCATCTGATTTCTTCCCAACTCTGGAACCACAAACTTTCCTTCATATAGGACTACTCCATCTTTAACATGTACACCCTTGCATTCTTCATACATTTCTGACCTTACTCCTTCTATTATTTTTTTTAATTCTTTATCCTTCTGCTCCTTGGATAAATCCATAACCTTAATCTGCTGTTCCTTCTGCCTTCCCATCTCCCCAATCTGTGGTTGCCATTCCTGCCTATTTAAAGCACTTTGCTTTGCTAACTCATCAGCCTTCTTACTCCCCTCAGGAGACAAATTAGAGTGAGCTTTCACCTTTACAACTTCGTCTTCTTTCCCCTTTGCTTCTTCAAATATATATTGCAGCAGAGCAGCAGATGGAAGGGACTTTCCGTCAGCTGAAACAAACCCTCTTGCCTCCCACAGAGGCAAATGTTCTGCAAGGCTGTTACAAACATACATACTATCAGAGTGTATGACTAATCCGGGTGGAGAATATTCTTGGTGGCTAACCACGTATGCTACAGCTGCCAATTCTGCTGCTTGTGTGCTCATGGTTTTGGGTAGCTTTAAAGCTATACTATACCTTTCCGGTCCCTGTTCATCCTCTACATAAATGCCACACCCAGTTCTCTCACCATCCTGTACTGATGAGGAGCCATCCACAAACATTTTAAAATAGGATTTTCCCTTCTCCGTTGTGTCTTTGGTCTCAAGCATTATTTTGTCTGATTTGTCTCTACCCCCTCCTGTTTGTTTTGATACAAATGGTCCCTTGGGATCATTTGCTATCAGAACCTGACACTCATGTTCACCACCAGGTTGTCAGCTGACATAGTGGTGGCACTTACTCGTTTTACAGTTATATTTCTCCCTTGCAACAGCAATGTCCACCTGGCAATCCTGTTTTGGCTTACTGAACCATCTTTAATCCTTCCATCTAACAGTAATTGTATGGGGGTATGTTCTGTCAATATTGTAAGTGGATTAAGTCCCACTATGTAGTTGAAATGTTGTACTGCCCAGAAAACCGCTAACAAGTGTTTTTCACATATAGTATACACCTGTTCTACTGGTGAGAGCATATGTGATGCATACGCTACTGGTCTTAACTTCCCATGTGTCTCCTGTAATAGCACTGCTGAGAGGGTGGTATCAGTTGTAGCACCTCCAGTGCTTGCGTCAGAGCTGTGATGGCCCGAGTGTGTTCTGATTTCCATTCCCACGCCACTTTCTTTTGCAGTAATTCCATTAAAGGAGCTGCCTTAGTGGAAAATCCATCAATGTGATCCCCACAGTAGCCTATTAGCCCCAGAAAGGACCTCAGCCCTTTCACATCTTGAGGAATAGGCAGTTTCATAACCGACTCTACTCTTTGTTTATCAATTTCTCTTTTTCACGGTGTCAAAGTCATTCCCAAATAACAAACTTCTTGTTTCATCACCTGTGCTTTTTTAGGATTTACCTTTAGTCCCAATGCATGCAATAATTGTAACAGTTCTGTCAATAGCTGATAACGTTCCTGCTTAGTTTCCGTCTGCAGGAGTAAATCATCTACATATTGGATCAAGCATTCAGGCATTGTGAACCTCTTTAAGCCTTCCTTTAAATGCTGGTGAAATATAGATGGGGAATTATGGAACCCCTGTGGGAGGGCAGTCCATGTATATTGCTGTCCCTGAAAGGTAAATGCAAACTTGTACTGACACTCTCTTTCTAATGGGATAGACCAAAATCCATTGTTTATATCTAAAACTGTAAACCATTGCACTTTTTCATTCTGTTTGACTACTGTTTCTGGGTTAGTTGTTACAGTTGGGGCTGTTAAAGGGGTTACTTTATTCAGCTCTCGATAGTCTATTGTCAATCTCCAACTACCATCTGGTTTCCTCACTGGCCATATGGGTGAGTTATTAGTTGATGCTACAGGCCTCAGTACCCCTTGCTGTACCAAACTCTATTACCTGACCCACATCTTCCTCAGCTTTCTTTGGAAACCCATATTGCTTCCGTGGTTTGGGGTCTGGACCTTGTATGCACACACTGCCAGCTATCTTTCCGCAGTCATGCTTGTACCGTGCAAATGCCCCTAAGTTTTGTGTAATGATTTGCTGTACCATGTGATCATTGCTCATCTCCTCTGGTTTTATCCACGTTTCCCCCATGGTGCAGATTCTATCCTGATATTCACCTACTGGAATCTGTCTGTGACATGTATCATTCATACCGGTTGGCATTCGCCAAATCATACAGTTAACTGGATCAAAACAAAGTCCCGCTTTGGCCATGTAATCACTCCCCAGTACAAGTTCCTGCTCCCGGGGTAATTCTACTACCACTATGGAATGTTCTAATGCTATGTCTCCTATTCTAACTTCTAAGGGTGCACTCACATGTCCCACTTGTGAATGACCTGCAAATCCACTCAAGATAATTTTACCTTGTATTTCCCAGTTTGCATTAGTTACGTTAGTGGTGTTGACGGTGGTTCGGGATCCTCCAGTGTCCCATAAAAAGGTAACATTTACCAATTACTAGAGGTCCAAACATTTACCAACTAGACCCAACCATTTACTAGAGGTCTTCCAGTTTCGTCCCACCTTGTGTCACACACCCACGTTGGTGAGGCCTGACACCGTCATTGAAGCTCGGGTACAATCCCCCAGATGGCGAGGTCTCCACCACATTGTTTTGTGGGCTTGTTCTGTCTGGCCCCTCCAAGGTCACACCTCCTTGTCCTACTCTCCCACTTCTCAGATTTGGACATTCTCTCTTGATGTGTCCCTCTTGACCACAATTATAGCATTTAAACACTCCACCTCCAAGTCTCCCTGTTCTCTCCACTGTTTCATTTCCTCTGGTTCTCCTAGTCACTTGATAGTGTGGTGGGGTGATATTTGGAGTGAGTCCCCTACCCTCATTTCTCCAGGCAGTTGCCTTATCTCCAACAGACAGCAATTTCCCATTAGCGGGTTTATTCCGCCTTTGTGTCTCCTTTTCTCATGCTCTACTCATTTTCCTCAGTATCCATGCCTCATTATGTATAGGGTCAGTGGGATCAAACATGTCTAATACCTCTTTAGATTCATCGTTAGAGTGAGCCACCAATGCCCTTAACCATCTATTTAAGGGCTCTGGTCCTAACTGGTCTCGATCTACTGTTGTTCCATATACTCCTTGGAATACCATCCACAAACAGGACGCATATGCCGTGGGATGTTCACCTTAGCTAGCGCCTCTACAGGATCGCCTCTGTTAATACCCATAACCGTCTTTAATTCCTCATTTGTGCCCCCACCTTGTTGCTGTATGTTTGACAAAGCCCAGTGTATATTTGGATGCCAACACATTATAATCAATTTCCTTTCCTCGGCGTCATCTAGACCGTGTATTATTCTCTGATGATTAGTGGCTTGAAACAGTTCCCGAGGATCATCTCCGAACCCACAAATTCGGATATCTTTGGCAATATCGCTGAGCTGCTGTAGTCCAAACGTAGTGGTGTATGTTATATCCTGGTTTTGATTTCCTGCCCCAGCTCCCCCCCTCTCGAATAGTAACTACGGGGGGTAGTGGTGCCCTTGGCACCGGCGATTCCTTAGTATTGTATGCGGGCGGGGGATCTTCAAGAAGAAGTGTTTCGTCATTATCAAGACCATATCTAGTTATAACATCGGCTAAAACATTCCAATCTATATCTACGTATTCACTCTCTTCCCCTCTTTCAGATCCAAAAGCGCATATTATTCCCCTCTGTGCGGAAAGTTGGTCCAGCAGCTTTTGTATCTGCTTTAAATACTTTGTATGGTCACTAGTATTACTTCTCTTTTCAGAAACTGATTTCTGTATCACATTTATAGCTGCTTTTAAATCACTGCACTGTTTCTTTAATTCTTTTGCTTGGCTCTTGGCTAAATTTGCTTCCTTTTCCAGTTTACTGTTCTTTAACGAGTTTCTCGCATTTCAGCTGAAACTGATTCATATGCACCAAATCCATACTTCTTTGTCCTTGTAAATCTGTAAAATTTCCCTCGAGGATTTGTAACTCCTTTCGAAGCATTTTGTTTTCGTTTTCTAACTCCTCTCGGATTCTTTTGTTTTCGCCTGCTAACTTATCCCTCTCAGCATCGGCTTCTATTAATTCCTCAATGAGGCAGGCAACTGCTACTGGCTTCAGTAGTCGCTTAAATTCCTTATCCGACAATTTCCCTCGGGCAATTCTAAACACCACTTCGCTGGCGTGTCCAGCACACTCCCCGTATTGTGGCCATTTCCCCAACACGTATTTCCAATTACTTGGATACTAATTATCCAAGTCCCTCGGACTCGCAGATTTCCACAAATTCTTCACCCTGGGTCCCCACCAACCAGTTACCCCGCCCCGATTTCTCACCCACGTGGCCCGGCCCGGCTCGAACCTCGAGCCCACCCAGGGGCGCCAACCCTGTTGGAAAGGAGAGGAGAGAGATACCGCATCCACCTCTTCCGACGATTCTGAGTGAGGCACAGAGAGATCCGTATTTACTGACAATTACCTTCATTGTTCAAACTAACTAATACGTGAATTTATGCACTAAATACCTTGTGCGCGCACCTGCTGAGTACCCGACTCTCCTGGATAGTCAAAGTTATTACCCGGGCGGAGGAAGTCACGCTGGCCAGGCGCTCCTTGTTCCTCGTGGTCCCGACTCACTCTCCACGTGTTCACGCAGGGTTCTTCTCGCTTGTGTCTGCCATGGTTATTCTTCAAAGTTACCGCCACCGGCGCACACAAAGCATCCACTTTTACATCCCTTGCTCATCAATTAAAATGTCCCGAGTCATTGGCCACAGGTCATGTGTCTGGCCTTTAACACCTGGTCATTGGCTCTGGTCCAAGCAGCCTCCATCTATTGTCCTCTTCCCATCAAGGGGCATTTGCTGACTCCTGGCTCTTTGTTCTCAGTCAGCAATGAGCTTGAATCACCTCAGGCATTCACAAGTCTGCATGTTACAGCCAACCAAAGAACACCTCACAAATAACTCCTTATTTGGAAATGACCTCCGTCCAGCAGATTACCTGGTCTTTGTGTCTTCTATAAAACACTAATCAAGTCCAGCATGTCAAGCTCACAAAATGGAGAATCGAGTGTCTTCACAAAAAGGCAGCCTCCATCCCCCAAGCACATGGCAAGAACAAAAACTGCTTCCACTGCCCTTGATTCATTTGAATTCACTGATTTGAAGATTGTCATTCTTTCTGGCCAACAATCCAACTCAGAACCCTGTACCTGCTTTCTCTCCATACCCCCTGATCCCTTTAGCCACAAGGGCCATATCTAACTTCCCCTTAAATATAGCCACTGAACCGGCCTCGTCTGTTTCCTGTGGCAGAGAATTCCAGAATTCCACAGATTCACTACTCTCTGTGTGAAGAAGTTTTTCCTCATCTCAGTTATTTTCATTATTTTCATAATCTCGGTCCTAAAAGGCTTCCCCTTTATCCTTAAGCTGTGACCCATCGTTCAGCCCACTCTTCCAACTGGCCTAAATCTCCCTGCAAACTTTGAAAACCTACTTCATTATCCACAACACCACCTACCTTAGTATCATCTGCATACTTACTAATCCAATTTACCAACCTATCATCCAGATCATTAATGTATATGACAAACAACACTGGACCCAGTACAGATCCCTGAGGCACCCCACTAGTCACCGGCCTCCAACCTGACAAACAGTTATCCACCACTACTCTCTGGCATCTCCCATCCAGCCACTGTTGAATCCATTTTACTACTTCAATATTAATACGTAACGATTGAACCTTCCTAACCAACCTACCGTGCAGAACCTTGTCATAGGCCTTACTGAAGTCCATATAGACAACATCCACTGCTTTACCCTCGTCAACTTTCCTCATAACCTCTTCAAAAAATTTCAAGAAGATTTGTCAAACCAGCTGGAAGAGTGGGCTGAAAAATGGCAGTTTTTAATTTAATCCAGACAAGTGCGAGTTTTTGCACTTTGGTAGGACCAACCAGGGTAGATTTTACACAGTGATCTGTAGGGCACTGAGGAGTGTGGTAGAACAAAGGTATCTGGGAATACAGGTCCATAATTTGTTGAATGTGGCATTACAGGTAGATAGAATCATAAAGAAAAGGTTAGCACGTTAGCCTTCATAAGTCAAAGTACTGAGCACAGGAGATGGGATGTTATGTTGAAACTGTATAAGACATTGATGAACCCTAATTTGAAATACTGTGTGCATTTTTTGGTCACCTACCTAGAGGAAAGATGTAAATAAGGTTGAAAAAGTAGAGAGAAAATTTACAAAGATGTTGCCAGGTCTGGAGGAGCTGAGATATAAGGAAAGATTGAATAGGTTAGGACTGTATTCTTGAAACATAGGAGATTGAGAGGAAATTTGATAGAGCCATACAAAATTATGAGGGGTATAGATAGAGTAAATGCAAGCAGGCCTTTTCCACCTAGGTTGGGTGGGACTACAACTAGAGGTTATGAGTTAAGGGTGAAAAGTGAAAAGCTCAAGGGGAACATGTGAGAAACTTCTTCACTCAGAAGGTTGAGAGAGCGTGGAACAAGCTGTCAGTGCAAGTGGTGCATCCAAGCTCGATTTCAATGTTTAAGAGAAGTGTGGATAGGTACGTGGATGGTACGGGTATGGGGAGCTATGGTCCCAGTGCAGGTTGATGGGAGTAGGGAGTAAGGGTCCCATAGATGAGGATATCAGCTCAGCAGTTGGCCAAAGGAGATTCCCAAGGGAGATTGTTTAGTTGAAAAGCAGCAATTAAATTCTAACATTCACAGCTACTGGAAGACCCTACGGTTGGAGACTAGAGCCATTGCCACAAAACAGCTTTTGCAGTGGTGCTGACGTCACGGGAGAGGAACGCATGCACACTTGGGCACTCCGCAACAGCTGCCCCTGCTCCTGTACAACTGCAGGCCCAGGAACATACTTGAGTGTTTGTAAACAAATGTGATATGTATTCTTGTTTGTAGATACCATGGTAATTGAGAATATCTCCTCTCAAGCACATTTCCTGATTTACAAATGAAAAGTATTTCATAACACAAATTAATTTTGTGATTAGTATACTGATTATTGTTCTGATTGGATAAAAAGAAAGATACTTGGTTGTAAAAACCTCCACCTACATACCTGAACAAGACAACCTCGAAACCAATTGGCAGACTCATCTTTTACTTTAGTAAGTTGTAAAGCTTTATCTTATTTGCTTTTTCTGCCTTATAAAGTTTAGTTCCATTTTGTTTTTACAGGCACTTGATAAAAGCACCTTAATTTACAATGGCTGATCAAAGACAGCGCGCACTTTCTACCTCAGGAGAAGCACTATACCAAATTCTAGGTTTAGAGAAAGGAGCTACACACGAGGAAATAAAAAAATCCTACAGGTACGCAACATAGTGCAAATTATCCAGCAAGGTATTATGCAGGTGTTCTAATTGCCTTAGCATTGCCTTCATTAGAATAAAAATAATTCTTTCACAAGCCAAGGGTAAATCAAAACAAATGGAGAAGAGAATAATTTGAGTTCAGGTATTACTTCCACAAAGACAACTATTGGAGTAGCACATATTTAGCACAGGTGAAACATCAGTATTTTGTGTTTAAGCAGGCGGAGCACCACCAAACACAGCTGAGTTTTTTCTGCTTGCACGGATTTTTTTTCTTATTTTTTAAACCTTAAAAGAGAGGCAGGGTCTAGTGGAGTGGCCATCATCAGAGACAGGGCTAGAGTCAGAATGGGAACTTGGAGGGCTCAAGAGGCTTCCATGAGAAGAAGTAGGCAAGGAGGGTAGGTTTTTCCTTTCATTATTGCTGATTTGGTCTTGTTTTCCTATAGTGCAGTGCAGGCAGGATGGCAGATGTGGCAGTGGAATGCTCCTGTAGGAGGTGGGAATTAATGAAATCCGATGCTCTCCCTGAATACTGTACCTGTAGGAAGTGAATCGAACTCCAGCTCAGGGAAACCCGCATTAAGGAGCTGGAGCTGGAGTTGGATGAACTAAGAATCATCCGGGAAGCAGAGCAACTGTTAGATAAGACTTTTGAGCAGGTGGTTACACCCGGAGTGCAGAATTCAGGGAGTAGATGTGTGAACACCGAGAGAGGTAATTACAGGGAGAAGGAAGTCAGTGCAGGATCTCCCTGTGGCCATTCCCCTCAGCAACCGGTACACCTTTTTGGATACTGATGGGGGGGGGGGGGGGGGTGACCTCTCTGGGCAAGGCAACAGCAGCCAGACCAATAGCACTGTGGTCGGCTCTGAGCCTCAGAAGGAACTCAGAAGTCAGGCGGAGTGAAAGTCATAGGGGACACAATAGTTAGGGGGACATTTAGGAGATTCTGCAACAGCAAAAGAGATTCCAGGATGGTGTGTTGCCTCCCGGCTGCTAGGGTCCAGGATGTCTCTGAGCAGCTGCAGAATATCCTTGAGGTTGAGCAGCCAGAGGTCGTGGTACATATTGGTGCCAATGACATAGGCACAAGAGGGGTAGAGATCCTGTGCAGTAACTTTAGAAAGTTAAGAAGGAGACTGAAGAGCAGGGCCTCCAAGATGGCAACCTCTGGCTTACTCCTGGTGCAACAAGCTTGGGAAGGGTAGAGCAGGAAGATACCCGCAGTCAAATGAGTGGCTGAGGAGATGGTGCAGAGGGCACAGTTTCAAGTTTTTGGATCATTGGAACCTTTTCTGGGGAAGGGGGTGACCTATACAAGGGGGACGGGTTGCACCTGAACTGGATGGGAACCGATATCCTGGGAGGGAGGTTTGCTAATGTTATTGGGGAGGGTTTAAACTAGATTTGCAGGGGGGTGGTAACCGAAGTGAAGAGGCAGAGGATAGGGCGGTTGGCGCACAAGTAGTGACAGCTTTTAGGGAGTTTATGAGGAAGGATAGGCAGGTGATAGAACAAAGATGCACTCTGCCAGATGGTTTGAGATGTTTCTATTTTAGTGCAAGGACTATCATAAACAAAGCCAATGAACTTAGAGCAAAGATCAATACATGGAGGTGTTTCAAAAAGGATACGGAGGGGGGCAAAGGAGGTGGGGGCATGGCATTGCCAATCAGGGATAGTGTCACGGCTGCTGAAAAGGAGGAAGTCATGGAGGGATTGCCTACTGAGTCGGTGTGGGTGGAAGACAGTAACAGAAAGGGGGCAATAACTTTTATAGACCTCCACAATAGTAACAGCGAGGAGCAGCTTGGAGGCAGATTCTGGAACAGCGCAATAAGGATAGTTTGGTGTGATGGGTGATTTTAACTATCCGAATATTGACTGGCATCTTCTTACAGCAAGGGGTTTGGATGGGATGGAGTTTGATAGGAAGTTGATGGAGTTCAGGAACATTTCCTGACACAATATGTAGATAAGCCAACTAGAGGAGAGAGTGTACTAGATCTGGTATTGGGAAATGAACCTAGTCAGGTGTCAGGTCTCTGATTGGGAGAGCATCTTGGAGGTAGTGATCACAACTCTAACTCCTTTACCATAGTGCTAGAAAGGACAGGAGCAGACAATTTGGGAAAACATTATGATGCTATAAGGCAGGAACTTGGAAGTATAAACTGAGAGCAGGGAAATGCACAACAGAAATGTGGCAAATGTTCAGTGAACATTTGCATGGAGATCTGCATAGGTATGTTCCATTGGGGCAGGGAAAGGATGGTAGGGTAAAAGAACCATGCTGACAGAAATCCAAAATCCATTTTTAAATGCTTTTCTCCGGTGAAAGACAGCCCACCATCACTACCCTCTGTTTTCCATAACCAAGCCAATTTTGAATTCTATCTACCAAATCTCCATGGGTCCCTTGTGCTTTAATCCTCTGAATCAGCCTACCATGAGAGACCTTCTCAAAAACTTTTACAAAGAGTTTGTTTTCAACATGCACTACCCTACCCTCTGCAATTATCTTTGTCACCTCCTCAAAAAGCTCAGTCAAGTTTGTAAGACAATTCCATACTTTCTCCTATGGGTCTATGCTTCTCCAGATGGAAGTGGCCAGTTCTCTGTGAATTTGCTATTATGACAATAGATGTAATTTTATGTGCTGTAATTTGTTAATGGTTGTCAGACACAATGGGGGATTAGATATTGTCATCCATGCTTGGCTGGAGGATATGGGTTTTGTGGCAGGGTCCTGGCATTATTGGGCAACCAGGTGCTTTCTTTGCTCTTAACTTATAAAGTTTCTAAGGGTTAGACAGACAACACGAAGATATTAAAATCCCTCATCATCATTTGAGAAAGTTAGATCCTTTTAAATGTAGTGCTGCCCTTGCAAGCAAGAAATATGAATTGGAAAACAGAACAAACTAATTATGTAAACATAAGTTGCTGTAAAATGTGAAAGAGAGATAACTAAGTACAGAAAATTCTAAAGAAAGTCAAGTGACTTTCCCAGAAAGTAACTGAGATTGATACTTAATAAATATTGAGAAGACGGAAACATAATGAAGGATGCCAAACATCAGACTCAGCCCAAGAGAAGACAGCAATGATGATCATTAACCTAAATGCAGCCACGTGCACTTAGGAATGCATGTTTCTAACAATAATGGAGACAAAAATATATATTAAAATTTTAAGCACTTGTTAATCAATGGTGAACTTTGATAGATCCTGGAATCCATGCTTATAGTTTGTCGTAGATATTCATTTATTTAAAAAATTTTGACAGCTTATTTGCTTTTATTGTTTCATCAGTGTAATGATATAAATAAGACTTCATGTCATTAATAGATCTTATTGTCTTTTTAATACTTCCTATTTAACATAATGTATCAAATACCTTAAAACTTTCCTTAATTGAACTATCAATCAGGTCGAGTTATGTGTCTGTTATAGGAATATGGAAAACATGACTTGAATTGAAAACTGGAGTTTACTTAACTAATTAATGAGGTGAATTACTAATGTAACATGACTTTCAAATAACTTAGGGAGTAGCATTGCCAGTGGAATATGTGATTACCCACTCAAGAAAAATTGATCTTACTTGACAACAGAAGAAATAGTTATAAATATTAATTTCCTCTTGTCATCTATAGATTTTTTTTCATCTGCAAGATTACTTCAACTCTTGATGTTAAAACTCCTGATATTGATTCTGCGTAATTAATTATTTTATAATTTAGTGCCTCACATCTTTGGACTATGTTTCATCAAACACACTTGCAGGAATATTCTCTCATCCTCCACCATTCCTTTTGATCATATGAAAAGCTTTTGATTACAGAATTCTGCATGACCACGAACACTGCCATCGGATCATTAACCAGAAAAAGCATAATTCAAACAAGGACATGTGGGCATTTTGAATCATTCCTACCCTTTTTATTTTTGTACGATGCTCTATTCAAAAGTCCAGGCAACGGGATAAACTTATCTGTTCAGAAAGTGTAACTTTAAAGCAATAGAAGGGCCATTATATGGCTTATAGGACATGCCCTCTTCTCATTGTTACAGTCAGGTAGGAGGTAAAGAAGCCTGAAGGCACACACACAGCAATCCATGAACAGCTTCTTCCCCTCTACCATCCTATTTCTAAATGGCCATTGAACCCATGAACACAACCTCACCACTCTTTTAATTTTGTTTTTACACTGCTTATTTTAACTTAACTATTTAATATACATATATACTTACTTATTCATATATACTTAATCAGTTTTTTATATTTATCATGTATTGCTTTGTACTGCTGCCATGAAGTTAATGAATTTCACAAGTGCCAGAGATATTAAACCTGATTCTGATTTTGACTGTTCTACAGACCGTGGGATGGATATTGAACAGCATATTAGTTTGGAAACTGAATAAGGAAATGGGATAAAGGGGAGCTTTAACTCTCTAAGTAGCAAATGCATAATGGGCAAACTGGAGGAAGTGTTTCTGAATTGTGTTCAAGGGATCTTTTTGGTTGGTCTCACAAGAAAGGCAGTGTTACTGACTTTTATTCTGGAAAATAATGCTACATCAAGTCCAGGTATATCTAGGATACAGTGAGCACAATATCATAAGATTTGGAATAGCTCTGATAAAAGATATGGACCACTTCAAGGTAAAATCAGACAACTGGAGAAGGGCCAATTTCACTGGGATGAGGACAGAACTGGTAAATTGGAACCAGAGTTTAACAGACACAAATACAACTGAACAAAGGGAGGAACTTAAGGTGGGGTTTAAGCACAGTACCAGAAGAGAGAAGGTTAGGGTAATGAAAGCCTAGTTTCTATGTATCTATGCAAATGGCCATAAGATTAGAGTGTCAAATACAACATAGAAAAAGGACACATGAAAGTTGCCAGGTTACTATCAGAAAGTTCAAAGAGAAAAAGAAATGAAAAGGGAAATTAAGTTGGAAAATGGGGGAAAAAAACATGGACATATGAACAAGGAAAATTGTTACAGATCAGAAGCTCACAATGAAATTCACTCATGAAAGAGATGGCATGGCTGAGATACTGAATGAGCACCACTCACCAGTCTTGACCAGGAAAACACTGCTGGAGTCTCAGGAAAGGAAGATGTAGTTGTGTTTCAGGGTAGGGTGGAAATTGATAGAGAAGGTATTTGAATGGCTTGCTGCTCTTCAAGTGGATAAATCCTGTGGTCCAGAAAAGATTCATTCTAGGTTGCTGAGGGAAGTAAAAGAAGAAGAGACAGACGTCCTGGTCAGAATCTTTTAAACATCCTTTGGGAAATTGCAAATGATACATCCTCATTCAAAAGTGCTTACAGGGTTCCAAATCTGTGAATGACATAAAATTTTTAGACATAGTGAACTGTGAGGAGGACAGCATGAACACGAGAAAATATGCAGATGTTGGCAATCCAAGCAACTCACACAACATGCTGGAGGAACTCAGGAGGCCAGGCAGCATCCATGGAAAAGAGTAAACCGTTGTTTTTCGGGCCAAGACTCTTCATCAAGTCCTGATGAAGGGTCTCAACCTGAAACGTCAACTGTACTCTTTTCCATGGATGCTGCCTGGCCTGCTGAGTTCCTCCAGCACTTTGTTTGTGGTGTTGTCAGGGTAATAGCAATAGAGTCCATAGATTCCTAATGTTAGATAAGGTGGTGAAGAAAGCATACAGATCTTGGCCTTTGGAGCAGCACAGTTGTCTTAGTCTATTACTAAAAGTGCTCCTCTGTTCAGCCAAGGTGGCATACAGAGGGTGAGAAACATTGTCCAGAATTGCCAGGATTTTCTGTAGGGTCCTTTGTTCTACCACAGTCTCCAGTGTGAAGAGTTTGACTCCTATAGCAGAGCCAGCCTTTCTAACCAGTTTAATTCCTTCTGCACAGTAGCTTCAACATTCAAGAAGCTCAACACCATTCAAAACCTACAGCCCACTATCACCACGCTAAATGTCACTCCCTCCACAATGGTAGCTTAGCAGTTAGCATAACGCTACAACAGCGCCAGTGACCCAGGTTCAATTCCACCATGGTCCGTAAGGAATTTATACGTTCGCTCTGTAAACTTGTGGGATTTTGCCATGTGGTCTGGTTTCTTCCACATACCAAAGACACACGGGTTAGTGGGTTAACTGGTCACAGGGGTGTAATTGGGTGGCGCAGGCTCATTGAGTCAGAAGAGCCTGATGCCATGGTGTATTTCTGAATAAACTGCGGTTCTGTGGCAGCAATATGTTAAAATTTACAAAACGCATCAGGCAGTCACTTGGTCTGCTCAAATAACACACCCCAAATCTGTGATCTGCACCACTAATTAAGGTAAGGACAGCAGACCTGTCAGATCACCACTCCCTCCTGTTTCCTTTCAAGGAATGAACCATCTGGATTTGGAAATAAATCACTATCCTACCATCGTCAGTCTTGGAAGGACTGCAGCAGTTCGATAAGGCAGCTCACCAAGCACGATTTCCAAGGCTTGCCAAAGATGCCAGATCCCAAATAAATAAATAGCACTTTTTTTAAAAAGAGGAGTGACTTTTGGAGTTTTTGATACCAAAGAACAATGTTGAGTTGACAGCACAGTGTTTAGCGTGATGCTATTACAGCTAATAGGAACTTCAGCATTCAGAGTTCAATCCTGGAATCCTCTGTAACGAGTTTGCATGTCATCCCTGTGGAATGTATAGGTTTCATCCAGGTGCTCCATTTTCCCCCACAGTCCAAAGACGCACTGGTTAGTAGGTAATCTGGTCATGGTAAATTGTCCCGTGATTAGATTTAGGTTAAATCAGGGGTGGGGGAGGGTTGCTGGCATGCAGCTCAAAGGGCTGAAAAGACCCATTCTGTGCTGTATCGCTAAACAAGATAAATAAAAGTAAAATAAAATATTGGGAAGGGCCAAATGGAGATCGCTATTTTCTCCAGAGAGTGAAAAGGAAGGGATTTCATATTTGTATATAGTCGAAAAACAGCAAACAACAAAGATCTAGTCATTTATGGTTTCCTTGATTTTAGAGAACATTAAAAAATGTACAAAGTTACAGAGTCAACTGAATGAATTAAACAGATAAAGTAAGTGGTGAGTCCTCTACTCTTAAGCTGTATTCAAAGCTTTAGTCATCGATTGGCGATCCAGCCTAACACAAACTTCTCCTGCTGCTTTTACTTTTGTTGTTAATCCACAGAAAACTTGCCTTGAAACACCACCCAGACAAAAATCTAGACAACCCAGATGCATCCGAGAAGTTCAAAGAGATCAACAACGCTCATTCAATATTGACGGATATTTCAAAACGGAACATTTATGACAAATACGGCTCCCTCGGTCTCTACATTGCTGAACAGTTTGGTGAAGAGAACGTGAACACATATTTCATGCTGTGTAGCCCATGGGCAAAGGTAATTTTCTTGCCCTCTTTGCTTTGAGGGATAACGATATTTTCTGGCCCTGCAGATTATATAAAAGCGTTAGTCTGAAAATACGCAGTCTATTGACAGTTAGAAGATCAGAATCCAGGAAGAGGGAAACTAATTTTTAATGACGATGATTCTGCTCCAACAGCTTATCAGCACTTCTAACATATTAAAATGTCTCAGAGTGCTTCACGGAATCATGATGTTAATCTGATTTTAGAAGCTTGACGAAAACCTAGGTGAGCAAAGTAAGCTTTAAGGTGTTTGCAATCATCTTAGTGGCTAGTGATGACAGTGCCAACCAGTCAGATGGATTCTGCTTTGATATTGGGGTATCAAGAAACTGGAAGCTCGTGCAGAGCTGGGCACAGTGGGTAGCCACCAGCAGGTGGGGGTAACCAACCCCACAATTTCTAAAAAAAGAGGTCAAAGCTTAGAGGAAGGAATTGATTGGGCTGTAATTAGGCTGAATCATACCTGGATTTTAAGAGTGGTTCAGAGAACTGCCAGTGGGATCCTGTATGGGGGGGGGGGGGTCAGTGAGTTACTGTTTGATGTCTGTACCCCTGAGTGAGAACACAGAGGTCAGTAACACAATGGAGGGCCTGACCCCCCCCCCCCACACTGCTGCTCACCTCACCTCATATTTTATACCAACATGAGTGGTAACACTCCATGCATTTGAATTAATTTGCTGCCCTGGATTTAAAGGGTAAGTGCTTTGTTTAGCTTTCTCTGAATTAATATTTGGGTTGCAAATATAGTATATCGGTTTGCATAACACCAGTAAAGCACCAGTGACCCAAGTTCAATTCAGCCGCTGCCTGTAAGGAAATCATATGTTCACTTTGCAACTATGTATGTTTCTTCCAGGTACAGTGCTCCGATTTCTCCCACCTTCTAAAGATGTATGGGTTAATAGGCTAATTGTCACAGGGTGTAATTGGGTGACACAGGCTCATTGAGCCAGAAGGGCTAGAAGTTACAATGATGCATCCCTCGACAAATTTAATTTTTAATATTAAGTTTTAAAAATTAATTATTTAATAATGTTTCAAATAAATCAATGATTCAAATTACTTTCTATTACACATATTTATGTATTTTTTTATTTTAGTGACAGTGCAGTGTAGGCCCTTCTGGCCCTTTGAGCCATGCTGCCCCAGCGACCCTGACAGCCCCAATTAACCCTAACCTAATCACGGGACAGTTTACAATGACCAATTAACCTAGCCGGTACGTCTTTGGACTGTGGGAGGAAACCAGAACACCCGGGAAAACCCACACATTCTACGGGAGGACATTCAGAACAGTGCCAGAACTGAACTTTGAACTCCGGACCGCCCCAAGCTGAAATAGCACTAACTGCCAGTTCAGCTATCTCTAAATGGCTTGGTTGAACAGATCTTTGACAGAGCCGAGCAGTCAAAAGACCACCAGAACATACCAGTAGGAGGCCTCAGTATCTGCCAGCTGAGACTTGGGGGCCTCTTGTACAACGCTCTGGCTCCAGGAACCACAGACCCGGCAGGGCTCAGAGCTCGGTTGCATTCATGAAGCTACAAAAGTTTAGTGTTGCTATGGGCATTGTGTTTGGGTGAGGAGCAGGCCTGGCTGAGCAAGATTAGCCCATCATCACTTCTGACAGATTCATATGTACAGCATGTTGAAACATAAATGAAATATATTGTTTTGTGTTAACAACCAACACACCCAAGTGTATGCTGGGGGTAGCCCACACGTGTCACCACTCATACAGATACCAACACAGTGTGCCTATAATCTTCAGTACAAACAGCAGCAATAGCAACATCACAACAAAACAAACAGGACAACAGCAGCAAAACACACACACACACACACACACACACACACACACACAAACAAACACCCCTCTATAGCCCAAGGTTAGGCCACCTCCAAGCTACCAGTCCTTGGCCCTGGACTCTCAGACTTGAAGACTTTGGGCTTCCAACTTTGGACTTTGCCAGCCTGTGGGTATCGACCAGGGCCCACTGATTATGGGTTTGACTTTAGCTGCTATACCCCAGGGCTCACCGAGTAATGATTTGACCTTTAGGTCTATACTTCTGGACCTGCAGGGACCTCCAACCCCCGTGACCTGGAGGATCACTGACCCTTGTGACTTCTTTCAGATTCTACCTCTGGGGCTCGCTGACTTTATCCTTCGACCTTCAGTCTTCTACCTCCCGATTGAATGAGCCCTCCAGACTTTGCCAAAGTCTGGACTCGCTGATCGTGGGTTTGACCTTCAGGCTTTAACATAATGCATTAACTCTGTTTCCCTCTCAGCAGGTGCTGCCTGATCTGCTGAATATTTACAGCATTTCCTATTTTTTTATTTGCAGCAACTCCAGTATTTTTTGATTTTGATTGTTTACTTTGTCTGATTTCTGATTTTCATTTCGCCAGGGTCTTTTTGTATTCTGCGGAGTGATCACTTGTTTTTACTGCTGCTGCCTCTGTTGTTGCTGCTGTAACTGTTGCTTTGGGAAATGCAAACCTAAGTCTCCAGGAGGCGAAGAGTATGAAAGTTACGTATCACCAGAAGATCTGGAAGAACAAATCCGCATGGACAAAGTGAATGGTAAGATCCGGAAGCAAGGTGCATTTTTTTCCTTTTTTTTGACGGGAAGTTGTCAGGTTGGCTGTATGATCAGAAACCACTGACTCCAATGTTTCCGAGTGCCCTAGGACAAAAGGAAAACTTGAGCTGAACGTCTGGTACCCAGTTCCCTGTCTTGACACGAAATAGAGTCATATCGTCATTGAGCCATACAGCATGGATACAGATCCTGAAGCCCAAAGAGCCTATGCTAACCACAATGCCCACAATTTCCTGCATTCAGCGCATATCTCTCCAAGCCCTGCCCCTCCATGTACCAAGTACTTCTAATTGATACAATTGTACCTGCATTCGACAGGAATTCCTCATCCCCATAGTCAAGCTCCACCATTACTTGTCCAGTCATAACCAGGCTTCTTCTCCTGCCCTGCACTATCACCTCTGGAGTTGACCAACAACCAAGGCACATCTGTTTCCTTACACCCTTGCGGTTCCTTGGGAACATTCATAAGAACATAAGAAATGGGAACAGGAGTAGGCCATCTGGCCCAGGGAGCCTGTTCTGCCATTTAATATGATCATGTTTGATCTGGCCATGGACACATCTCCACCTACCTGCTTTTTCCTATAGCCCTTAATTCCCATACTATGCAAAAATATATCCAATCTCATCTTAAGTATATTTACTGAGATAGTTTCCACTGTGTCATTGGGGAGATAATTCCACAGATTCACCACTCCCTGGGAAAAGCAGTTCTTTCTCATCTCTGTCCTAAACTTACTTCCCCGTATCTTGAGGCTATGTCCCTTAGTTCTAATCTCACCTACCAAATGAAGCAACTTTCCTGCCTCTACCTTATCTATCCCTTTCATATTCTCTAAAGGCATGGTCAAAATTTGCCATTAAGCCCTCCCTAACCCCTTACTTCCCCACAACTGCCTCTGCAATTCAAAACTGCTTGTCCTACACCAGACATACACATGGCCTTATATTCTGACCTGGTCACCACTACTTATAATTTGGTATATTATCCACTTCTGCCCTTCATTTGCTAATCTCAGAATGTCCAAAAAGTCTAGACTCCAGGAGCTCCCTAGTCATCTTCATCTTTCTGCCTCGGCCTACCACTATTCATCCAAAATTCTGTATCCTGTCGTGGAAAATCTGCCTCATCCATCTGGCCTAGTCCTTTTTAACTTTCACACTGCCACCTCTGTGACTAGGCCTAAGTTATCACTTCTCCAAACAATCAGTCCGACTCCTTCTGTATCTACACTCACCCTACACCCGCATTAGAGACTATGTCCTGGTCCCGTGTTCCAAAAATTTTCACCTGAAGCGTCACCATCTCCCTCCCTAATTTTTAGATTAGCCTTAAAATCCATCAGATTGACCAGTAGTTTTGTCACCTCTCTGAATATTTCCCTCTTTAATTAAATGCTGGTCTGTAATATTTTCCTTTCTATAAACACAAGCTATTGTTCGGAGAAATGAAACACTGCACTAAGAATGGCACAGTGGGAATGTTGAGCATGTGAAATCTCTTCACCAGTGGTTGTCATTTTTAGATAGCTACTTTATTTAGCTTCTATTTACATTTGGCATTTGAAAAACTCTGAAAAGCTTTCTGTTCTCCAAGAAAAAGGCCAACAGTGCCAGGCTTGGAAGTGTGAATGGTGACATCTGATCTCTTGGGATGTGTACAGTGTGCTATGATAGCCCTCTGCTTAAATTACTGGACTTGTATCCAGAGACTGGTGCCATTAAGCTGGGGACATGTTTAAAGCCCTTTTAAAATCAAGTAATTTAATCAATCTGCAATAAAAGGCTTGAGTAGGGCTGTGATGCAGCTACAAGAGCTGCTGTCTGCGATTCTGGTGAGCAAGGTTTTGTAGGAACCACTGATCCTCTCTATGTGAGATTTCAAAGCCAAAACTGAGTTTATTGTTATATGCACAAGTACATGTACAGACAGGTGCAATGAAAAACTTAAATGCAGCAGCGTCACAGACACAGAGCATTAGCATCTGCAGATTTCCTCGTGTTTTCTCATAGAAATATGTACATTAAGCATAAGTTATAAACAGTGTTTACAAGAAGGACAAAATTAGAACCGAAAAAATGTTAATTCTATTGTAAAATTATCTAGTGGTAATAGTGCTGCTGAACAATAGCAATTAGGGTTGATTCAAGAACTGAATAGTTGAAGGGAAGTAGCTATTCTTGAGCCTGGTGGTGTGGGACTTCAGGCTTCTGTACCTCCTGGCTGACGGTAGCTGCACCCATGCGGTGGGGATCTCTGGTGACGGTAGCTGCACCCATGCGGCGGTGCCTTCTGCAAGGACGGCACCTGATGGCAAGGACGGGTGTGCCCGTGATGATTTGGGGCTGAGTCCACTACTCTAATTTGCATGTTCTCCCCGTGACTGTGTGGGTTTCCTCCCGATAGTTGAGTTTCCTTACACATCCCAAAGTCGTGGTTTGGCAGTAAATTATCTGCTGTAAATTGCCATTAATGAGGATAGATAGCAGAATTATTGGCAATGGCAGTCGAGAATAGGCGACAGGAATAATTAGAGGGTGAATGGGATTACTCTGTGAGACTTGATTGGCGGAATGACTTCCCTCTCTGCTGTCTGGAAATATGGTCTTCTTTCATAAACACAAAATTCGTAACTTGTCAGTAAAAACATTTCAAGTTTCCTAATGTCAATAGTTGTCCCATTATAAACTAAGTCATTCACAGACAACTTCCACTCATAGAGAAGAGTGCCAGCCTCCATACTGAGGGAATGCCTAAGAAATCAGAATAAGGCAGGAAATCTGCCAGCAGGTGAACCTCAACCTACCAATGTGACTGTCCTTTTAATTCAGCGCCAGACAGAGGTGGGCAATAAATGCTGGCCTTTCCAGTGACCTTCAGGTCCTGTGAGTGAATGAATAAGTAATAGGACAAGACTTCATGTGGGGCAAACATTACCTTCTCAGCAACTGGCCACACTCCAGATCAGATCCAAACAAATTAACTAGGAATGGAGTGGCTGGTGAGGTCAATCGGTTGTTTCTGTGGCTTTCCAGTAGATATACAAGCAGTAAAACAACTGAAAAGATTCCATTCGTATTCTGTTTGAACGAATGGTAGTTTCTAAGGCTCATGAGAAAATAAGAATAGGACACAATTAAGTACTTGGTCCATTTTATGAAAATGTCCTGATGTTGTGAAGCAACATGACACACATGGGGAAGGCAGCAGGAACAACTGACTGGTGAAGAAAATGTTGACAAATTCATCTATGAAACTAACTTTTAATAGTACTTTACCATCATAAAGTGAACTCACTGGGAAGGGGTAATTCTTTAAAACACACTGGAGACTGAATTTTCAAAGTTCCCGTTGTGACTTAGTGGAGAAAATTCCCCAGCATAAATGACCAGTATGGATGTGTTGTCACAATATTTGCAGCAACATGTTGCTTTATAAAAGCTTTTGAAATATCCCAGCCAGCCTGTCACATTGCTTTTCTATTTTTAAATGTTGGAAACAGATGACTATTTCATGGCCAGTCTGAATTTTATCAGCACTCTGAGGGTCACAGAGCAGAACAGCCTATACAAGTTTAAGCAAGAGGACAGAGCTCTGCTCTCCCTAATTACATTAACGTGTGATTGTGACTATATTGCTGAAACTTTTTTATAATTGCCCCTGATCTTGCTGTTCTCATTGTACAGAAATGGCCTGTAAGTAGGGCGCAGTTTGCATTTTTCATTCAAATACTTCTGTCAACACTTCATGTCCTGTAGTTTGCTGGGAAATGCCAATAGTTCCAGGCCGAACTGCTGACCTTTAACCCACCCTAAGTGCCAAGAAGGTCTGGACTCCCATTGAATCCCAAACTTGTTGGCCACGCATTCTCTTGATGGTTTGACATCTCTACTCTACAGGGGGTCCAGCCTTACTGAATCCTCCAGCACTTAGACTGCTGAGCCTGAAAAAGATTAATCAGCGTAGAAATGCGGAGTCCATTCATTTGGACAAAGAGGAACCCCTGAAAGGCAGAAGGGGAAGCATTCATTGACATCTTCTGAACTATCTGAGCTTATTAATGTTTTTAACTCTTTGATAGTGATTTTTTCTTTAACAGTTTTACAATGTTTCTGGTTGTGCATGCATTCAAATTCCTTAACAACTTTTACAACTGGCAAAGATTGAGTATATGGATAAGCACATTGAACGTTTTCTACAGACAAATTAGGTACTGGTTTGTTCTGGCTGACCTGAGAGACATCATGCTTGGCCCAGGTACAGGATGGGATTTACCAACAGTCAACATTGAAGGGTCTGCAAAAATATTTGAAGTATTTCTCCACGTTGATGGTGAGCCCCTGCTGTCAGTAAGCCCTGGCCATTATTTTTGAGTTATATATTTTTCCTAGACTGGGGAAAGGGACTTGACTAAAGTAGAATTTCCGTGGATCTGGGAACCTCTGTTTCAGATGTTTATTCTTCTTGTGTGAGACTAAGCAATGTATTTGCAACAGATGTTCCAACCTGGGTACATCACTGTACAACCCAATAGTGTCCCCACCAAGCATACACTCACAGCTATAGGAGGGAGTTATGGAACAGAGATCTGGGACAGAAATTTATTTTCTGAATAGGTCAGACTTTTAACCAGAGAATTTAATGCTTTACTTCAGATTGCATTGTGAAATTACTTGAATTATGTCAGAAAGCCACATGTTGTAGTTTTAACGAGGCTTCATCTATAGTTAGCAACTGTTGTGTAGATCATATCATTTTCATACCACTGGCAATATAAATCAATATTTGACAAATCACACATCACTCTCCTGTACACCTGCTTGTATTTAAAATCTGTTTTCCTAAATCAGCTTGTAAAGTACTGAGTGAATTTGTTCACGTTGACACAACATTTGATTTTGTCCACTTTGAAACAGATGAGTATTTCCAAAGTAGAAAGCAACATTCCATTCTCCAGCCTGCCAGTCACTCGGTGGCAGACGGCAGAGAATGTTTCTTCAGCTGCCTCTGCTGAAATGGATTCCATCAATGGTTTAATAGCACAGCTGCCCTTGAGTGCTTGCAGTGTCATCTGCATAGTGAGAGCATAGTTTATTCTAATTCAGAAACAACCTCAATCTGTTCTATTGACATCAGAATGATGGATCTGTGTATCTTTGCATCTAATAGGCAAGAGTAATTATATATGAATAAAAATTAAAAGTTGAGGGAAAATAAAGCATTGCTTTCAACACATTTTAATGCCAAACTGATCAATATGCTGATTGATCAGAAGGGCTTGACAGCAAACTCTTCCATTAACTTTTGGATATTGTATTATATTTTTGTTTGGCTTCAGAACGGTATGCTCTGGTATATCCAAACATCAGCTCAATGTGCTAACACTGTACTCTTTATTGCTTTGTGGTTGCAGAAGGAGAGGTTCCCATCGTTCTTCAGCCAACAAATGCAAATGAAAAAACTCAGCTGATTGGCGATAGCCGACGTACCTACAACACAGACGGATAGAACCTGAGGGAATAGGAAGTTGAGCTGAAATTCCGTGCAACCGCTACAATAGGATTTGTCTTGAGAGAGGTTGCAGTTTTCATTTGGAAAATTAAGCCATCAACTACCAATTTTTAATCACTTAAGAACACCATCAATTCTGTCCAGCAAGTTGAAGAAATGATCTATAAACAAAGTTAAATGTTGCTTATTTTTTTGCTCTGAACATGATAATATCAATTTCCTTTTGTTTTGCTTACTTTACCTTATAATGTAATCTGGATATAAGCAGTCATTTATTTTAAATTATTCTGGTGAAAAATGTCTTTAATATATTCCAACAACTCTACCTATCACAAATTAATTGTCAGGCTTTGTATAATACGGAAGCAGTTACAGCTTTCTGGATAAGACAATATAGCTATTAAACAGTTTCCAACAATGCTGGAAGCGAAAGCTGGATCACTTCTTTCCACTTTACTAGCTGATCATTCCCCAACAGAAATGAATCTACTGCTCCAGGTATTTCAGTAGTTCAAATATTCATGACTGCATTTTTTTACAACATCAGATATGCTCGTCAGTTCTGCAACAGAAACATACGATGACAAATACAAGAATTAAGTCATATTGGGTGATCCTTGTGAAGTGCTAATTAACTATGCTAAAGATTTTAGCAGCGGACTTCAGGTCAAGACGGAAGTTCATTAAAATAATTTGAATAAATCAATACAGAAATTAATTCTTTAGAACAGGATTTTTCAATCTATCTGAACTTTGGCTCAGTCATTTGCACTTTAGTTCTGTAAATTTAGGATGATATATTTTAGCTTTCATAATATATTTATTTCTCAAATATCTGCAAACAAAAGAAATACATTTCTATTTTGTATGCAACAGGCTTAGATAAATGTTGAAAACTGTAGAAAATGTTATAATACCTGTACTCTTAGCAGAATTTCTGGAATAAACTGTAATTGTATACTCTTTTATGTATAGCATCTTCTGCTCTCTTAAAATTCAACAATTGTTCCCTATTTCAAAGTTTAGATTTATATTCCATTGAAGTAGAATACAACACAAGATATTCTAATAGGGTACTTCTGTAGTCAGATATATTTTAAATTGTGATATAATTTTTATGATCACCATTTTAAGGGAAGGACTGCAGCAGACATGTAACAAGAAGTTTCCTGATCTAATTTTTTTGTTGGGAAGCTTCTAAGAAAAAACATGCTTTTGATTTTGTATCCTAAAATTCAGTGTGTCACCTCCAAGTCCATAGTTCCTGATTATATTACTTTAATTCTATAGTGTTTATCCACCAACAAGTGGAGATTCAAATAAAAATAATAATCTGTTATAATATATATGCATAGTGCATTTCTCAGTGCTAACAGCACTTTGTATAACCAAATACTTTTAGTATATAAACAGAAGTGAGAAAGACTGACAAGACCTAGAAAATAACTTTTGAAATACTCATTCAAAGTCACACAGGATCCCTCTCATGGTTGTGTTTCGTGGTTACCTAAACATTTCTTTCTGTTCTCCTAACGTCCAACTGTGAGAAAAGAAAGGTTTACTTTTTTGAACAAGGAAACTATTTAAGTTATGAATGGTTAGAATGGATGTTCAAGTTCAAGCTTATTGTCATTCAACTGTACATGTGTATACAGCTAAATGAAACAACATTCCTCAGGGACCAGGGTGCAAAACACAGTACATATATCAGGTCTTAATGACATTGGATGCAAGGTTGTTGTACGCCCTCTCATTTCCATCTGAGATTCTACCAACAATGGTTGTAATATCAGCAAATTTATAGATGGTATTTGAGCTATACCTAGCCATATAGTCATGGTTGTAGAACGCGTAGAACAGTAAGCTAAGCACACACCCCCCTGAGGTGTGCCAGTGTTGATCTACAGCAAGGAGGAGACATTATCACCAATTCACACAGAGTGTGGTCTTCTGGTTAAGATGTTGAGGCACCAATTGCAGAGGGACATACAGAGGTCCAGGTTCTGTAACTTATCAATCAGGACTGTGGGAATGATGCTGCTAAACGCCGAGTTATAGTCAAAAACCAGCGTTCTGACATGGGTGTTTGTATTGTCCAGGTGAAGAGCCACTCAGACTGCATCTGCTGTAGACCTACTGTGACGATAGGCAAATTGTAGCGGGTCCAGGTCCTTGCTGAGGCCATGACCAACCTCTCAAAGCATTTCATCACTGTAGATGTGAGCACTGTATATCACATACAGAACTTAAAATAATATTAACACGGTAATATAGATAAAAAGGTATTCTGCAGGTGCACAAATTGACATAAAGTGCAAATGCAAGTGGCAGCAAAGTGCTCACAGCCTGGGAGAAGAAGCTGTTACCCAGTCTAACAGTCCTTGACAATGCTGAGGGGTCTGTGAAGACAATGCTTCTTGGGTATCTGCTGGATGCAGGTGGTTGGGAGACGGACCCTAATAATCCTCTCAGAAGTCCTCACAATCCATTGAAAGGTCTCGTGCTCAGAAGCCTTGCAATTGCCATATCAGTCAGCGATATAGCTGATTGGACTCTCTCAACTGTGCACCACTAGAATGTGTTTAGAGCGGAGGTGAGGAGACCCTCTCACCTCAATCTCCTCAGGAAGTGGAGGTGCTGCTATGCTTTCTTGATTATTGAGGGGCCAGGTGAGATGATCTGTGATGTGTGCTCCAACAAACTTGGTGTTCCTGGCTCTCTACACAGAGGAGTCTATGATGTGCATTAGGGAATGATCAGTCTGCACCTTCCTGAATTCATAATCAGAAATTAAAATGATTCAGTAGTTATGTTTTGTGCACACATCATCTATGCATTTTTTTGTTATTTTTCATGATGTTAACCTGGACATTAAAAGGTAAATAGAAAAACATAGGAGGCAAATAATCAATTGTTCAATCAAGTCTATCCCATGGACGTATTAACTGAAGTATCATCAGCAACATCTACTTTTGATATACGAGGACCCTGCTATCAGCAAGATCTGGAATACTATTATTATAAGTCAAATTTGGTTAGTTTACTAGACAGTAGAATACTACAGCACAGTACAGGCCCTTCAGCCCTCGATGTTGTGCTGACCCATATATCCTTTAAAAAATACTAAACCCACACTACCCCGTAACCCTCTATTTTTCTTTCATCCATGTGCCTGTCCAAGCATCTTGCATTACTTATCTAAGTTTTAATCATTATAGAACTAAATCAATTAGAAGTTTAGAAAATGTGAGTTTCTTCAGGGGGATGTACATGTTTTTTTAGAAGAGGGAAATTAAGGATTAGTATGGATGGCATGGTGGCTAAGCAGTCAGTACATTACTTTACAGTGCTAACCAGCACTTGGTAGTTCAAGTTCAAGTTTTATTATCATTCGACATATATGAATGCAACCAAACAAAACAGCATTCTTCCAGTGCCAATGTGCAAAAAGCACTACCAACAGCACACAGCACACTGCACATAGCACATATTTCACAAAAATGTAGAGTCACAAAGAAAAGAAATATAGCCCAAGTTCCTGGGTATCCAGGTTGTTCTCCCACAAAGCAAGCACTGGAGAGCAGCACTGAGTGAACACTGGAGAGCAGCACTGAGTGAGCACTGGAGAGCAGCACTGAGTGAACACTGGAGAGCAGCACTGAGTGAGCACTGGAGAGCAGCACTGAGTGAACACTGGATGGCAGCACTGAATGAACACTGGATGGCAGCACTGAGTGAAAACTGGATGGCAGCACTGAGAGAACACTGGAGAGCAGCACTGAGAGAACACTGGAGAGCAGCACTGAGTGAGCACTGGATGGCAGCACTGAGTGAACACTGGAGAGCAGCACTGAGTGAACACTGGAGAGCAGCACTGAGTGAGCACTGGAGAGCAGCACTGAGTGAACACTGGAGAGCAGCACTGAGTGAGCACTGGAGAGCAGCACTGAGTGAACACTGGATGGCAGCACTGAGTGAAAACTGGATGGCAGCACTGAGTGAACACTGGAGAGCAGCACTGAGAGAACACTGGAGAGCAGCACTGAGTGAGCACTGGATGGCAGCACTGAGTGAACACTGGAGAGCAGCACTGAGTGAACACTGGAGAGCAGCACTGAGTGAGCACTGGAGAGTAGCACTGAGTGAGCACTGGAGAGCAGCACTGAGTGAACACTGGATGGCAGCACTGAATGAACACTGGATGGCAGCACTGAGTGAACACTGGAGAGCAGCACTGAGTGAGCACTGGATGGCAGCACTGAGTGAACACTGGAGAGCAGCACTGAGTGAACACTGGAGAGCAGCACTGAGTGAGCACTGGAGAGCAGCACTGAGTGAACACTGGAGAGCAGCACTGAGTGAGCACTGGAGAGCAGCACTGAGTGAACACTGGATGGCAGCGCTGAATGAACACTGGATGGCAGCACTGAGTGAACACTGGAGAGCAGCACTGAGTGAGCACTGGATGGCAGCTGAGTGAACACTGGAGAGCAGCACTGAGTGAACACTGGAGAGCAGCACTGAGTGAGCACTGGATGGCAGCACTGAGTGAACACTGGAGAGCAGCACTGAGTGAGCACTGGAGAGCAGCACTGAGTGAACACTGGATGGCAGCACTGAATGAACACTGGATGGCAGCACTGAGTGAAAACTGGATGGCAGCACTGAGTGAACACTGGAGAGCAGCACTGAGTGAGCACTGGATGGCAGCACTGAGTGAACACTGGAGAGCAGCACTGAGTGAGCACTGGAGAGCAGCACTGAGTGAACACTGGATAGCAGCACTGAATGAACACTGGATGGCAGCACTGAGTGAACACTGGAGAGCAGCACTGAGTGAGCACTGGATGGCAGCACTGAGTGAACACTGGAGAGCAGCACTGAGTGAACACTGGAGAGCAGCACTGAGTGAGCACTGGAGAGCAGCACTGAGTGAACACTGGAGAGCAGCACTGAGTGAACACTGGATGGCAGCACTGAGTGAACACTGGAGAGCAGCACTGAGTGAACACTGGAGAGCAGCACTGAGTGAGCACTGGAGAGCAGCACTGAGTGAGCACTGGAGAGCAGCACTGAGTGAACACTGGAGAGCAGCACTGAGTGAGCACTGGAGAGCAGCACTGAGTGAACACTGGATGGCAGCACTGAATGAACACTGGATGGCAGCACTGAGTGAAAACTGGATGGCAGCACTGAGTGAACACTGGAGAGCAGCACTGAGAGAACACTGGAGAGCAGCACTGAGTGAGCACTGGATGGCAGCACTGAGTGAACACTGGAGAGCAGCACTGAGTGAACACTGGAGAGCAGCACTGAGTGAGCACTGGAGAGTAGCACTGAGTGAGCACTGGAGAGCAGCACTGAGTGAACACTGGATGGCAGCACTGAATGAACACTGGATGGCAGCACTGAGTGAACACTGGAGAGCAGCACTGAGTGAGCACTGGATGGCAGCACTGAGTGAACACTGGAGAGCAGCACTGAGTGAACACTGGAGAGCAGCACTGAGTGAGCACTGGAGAGCAGCACTGAGTGAACACTGGAGAGCAGCACTGAGTGAGCACTGGAGAGCAGCACTGAGTGAACACTGGATGGCAGCGCTGAATGAACACTGGATGGCAGCACTGAGTGAACACTGGAGAGCAGCACTGAGTGAGCACTGGATGGCAGCACTGAGTGAACACTGGAGAGCAGCACTGAGTGAACACTGGAGAGCAGCACTGAGTGAACACTGGAGAGCAGCACTGAGTGAGCACTGGATGGCAGCACTGAGTGAACACTGGAGAGCAGCACTGAGTGAGCACTGGAGAGCAGCACTGAGTGAACACTGGATAGCAGCACTGAATGAACACTGGATGGCAGCACTGAGTGAACACTGGAGAGCAGCACTGAGTGAGCACTGGATGGCAGCACTGAGTGAACACTGGAGAGCAGCACTGAGTGAACACTGGAGAGCAGCACTGAGTGAGCACTGGAGAGCAGCACTGAGTGAACACTGGATGGCAGCACTGAGTGAGCACCGGAGAGCAGCACTGAGTGAACACTGGATGGCAGCACTGAATGAACACTGGATGGCAGCACTGAGTGAACACTGGAGAGCAGCACTGAGTGAGCACTGGATGGCAGCAATGAGTGAACACTGGAGAACAGCACTGAGTGAACACTGGATGGCAGCACTGAATGAACACTGGATGGCAGCACTGAGTGAACACTGGCGAGCAGCACTGAGTGAGCACTGGATGGCAGCAATGAGTGAACACTGGAGAACAGCACTGAGTGAACACTGGAGAGCAGCACTGAGTGAGCACTGGAGAGCAGCACTGAGTGAACACTGGAGTGCAGCACTGAGTGAACACTGGAGAGCAGCACTGAGTGAACACTGGATGGCAGCACTGAATGAACACTGGATGGCAGCACTGAGTGAAAACTGGAGAGCAGCACTGAGTGAGCACTGGATGGCAGCACTGAGTGAACACTGGAGAGCAGCACTGAGTGAGCACTGGAGAGCAGCACTGAGTGAACACTGGATAGCAGCACTGAATGAACACTGGATGGCAGCACTGAGTGAACACTGGAGAGCAGCACTGAGTGAGCACTGGAGAGCAGCACTGAATGAACACTGGATGGCAGCACTGAGTGAACACTGGAGAGCAGCACTGAGTGAACACTGGAGAGCAGCACTGAGAGAACACTGGAGAGCAGCACCGAGTGAGCACTGGATGGCAGCACTGAGTGAACACTGGAGAGCAGCATTGAATGAACACTGGATGGCAGCACTGAGTGAGCACTGGAGAGCAGCACTGAGTGAGCACTGGATGGCAGCACTGAGTGAACACTGGAGAGCAGCACTGAGTGAGCACTGGATGGCAGCACTGAGTGAACACTGGATGGCAGCACTGAGTGAGCACTGGAGAGCAGCACTGAGTGAACACTGGATGGCAGCACTGAATGAACACTGGAGAGCAGCACTGAGAGAACACTGGAGAGCAGCACTGAGTAGCACTGGATGGCAGCACTGAGTGAACACTGGAGAGCAGCACTGAGTGAACACTGGAGAGCAGCACTGAGTGAGCACTGGAGAGCAGCACTGAGTGAACACTGGAGAGCAGCACTGAGTGAGCACTGGAGAGCAGCACTGAGTGAACACTGGAGAGCAGCACTGAGTGAGCACTGGAGAGCAGCACTGAGTGAACACTGGATGGCAGCACTGAATGAACACTGGATGGCAGCACTGAGTGAACACTGGAGAGCAGCACTGAGTGAGCACTGGATGGCAGCACTGAGTGAACAGTGGAGAGCAGCACTGAGAGAACACTGGAGAGCAGCACTGAGTGAGCACTGGATGGCAGCACTGAGTGAACACTGGAGAGCAGCACTGAGTGAACACTGGAGAGCAGCACTGAGTGAGCACTGGAGAGCAGCACTGAGTGAACACTGGAGAGCAGCACTGAGTGAGCACTGGAGAGCAGCACTGAGTGAACACTGGATGGCAGCACTGAATGAACACTGGATGGCAGCACTGAGTGAACACTGGAGAGCAGCACTGAGTGAGCACTGGATGGCAGCACTGAGTGAACACTGGAGAGCAGCACTGAGTGAACACTGGAGAGCAGCACTGAGTGAGCACTGGATGGCAGCACTGAGTAAACACTGGAGAGCAGCACTGAGTGAACACTGGATGGCAGCACTGAATGAACACTGGATGGCAGCACTGAGTGAACACTGGAGAGCAGCACTGAGAGAACACTGGAGAGCAGCACTGAGTGAACACTGGATGGCAGCACTGAGTGAACACTGGAGAGCAGCACTGAGTGAACACTGGAGAGCAGCACTGAGTGAGCACTGGAGAGCAGCACTGAGTGAACACTGGAGAGCAGCACTGAGTGAGCACTGGAGAGCAGCACTGAGTGAACACTGGATGGCAGCACTGAATGAACACTGGATGGCAGCACTGAGTGAGCACTGGAGAGCAGCACTGAGTGAACACCGGAGAGCAGCACTGAATGAACACTGGATGGAAGCACTGAGTGAACACTGGAGAGCAGCACTGAGTGAACACTGGGGAACAGCACTGAGTGAACACTGGAGAGCAGCACTGAGTGAACACTGGAGAGCAGCACTGAGTGAACACTGGATGGCAGCACTGAATGAACACTGGAGAGCAGCACTGAGTGAACACTGGATGGCAGCACTGCATGAACACTGGAGAGCAGCACTGAGTGAACACTGGGGAACAGCACTGAGTGAACATTGGAGAGCAGCACTGAGTGAACACTGGAGAGCAGCACTGAGTGAACACTGGATGGCAGCACTCAGTGAACACCGGAGAGCAGCACTGAGTGAACACCGGATGGCAGCACTGAGTGAGCACTGGAGAGCAGCACTGAGTGAACACCAGAGAGCATTACTGAATGAACACTGGATGGAAGCACTGAGTGAACACTGGAGAGCAGCACTGAGTGAACACTGGGGAACAGCACTGAGTGAACACTGGAGAGCAGCACTGAGTGAACACTGGAGAGCAGCACTGAGTGAACACTGGATGGCAGCACTGAATGAACACTGGAGAGCAGCACTGAGTGAACACTGGATGGCAGCACTGCATGAACACTGGAGAGCAGCACTGAGTGAACACTGGGGAACAGCACTGCATGAACACTGGAGAGCAGCACTGAGTGAACACTGGGGAACAGCACTGAGTGAACACTGGAGAGCAGCACTGAGTGAACACTGGAGAGCAGCACTGGGTGACCACTGGATGGCAGCACTGAGTGAACACTGGAGAGCAGCACTGAGTGAACACTGGATGGCAGCACTGAGTGAACACTGGAGAGCAGCACTGAGTGAACACTGGAGAGCACCACTGAGTGAACACTGGATGGCAGCACTGAGTGAACACTGGAGAGCAGCACTGAGTGAACACTGGAGAGCAGCACTGAGTGAACACTGGATGGCAGCACTGAGTGAACACCGGAGAGCAGCACTGAATGAACACTGGATGGCAGCACTGAGTGAACACTGAATGGCAGCACTGAGTGAACACCGGAGAGCAGCACTGAATGAACACTGGAGAGCAGCACTGAGTGAACACTGGAGAGCAGCACTGAGTGAACACTGGAGAGCAGCACTGGGTGAACACTGGATGGCAGCACTGAGTGAACACTGGAGAGCAGCACTGAGTGAACACTGGATGGCAACACTGAGTGAACACTGGAGAGCAGCACTGAGTGAACACTGGAGAGCAGCACTGAGTGAACACTGGATGGCAGCACTGAGTGAACACTGGAGAGCAGCACTGAGTGAACACTGGAGAGCAGCACTGAGTGAACACTGGATGGCAGCACTGAGTGAACACTGGAGAACAGCACTGAATGAACACTGGAGAGCAGCACTGAGTGAACACTGGATGGCAGCACTGAGTGAACACTGGATGGCAGCACTGAGTGAACACTGGAGAGCAGCACTGAGTGAACACTGGAGAGCAGCACTGGGTGAACACTGGATGGCAGCACTGAGTGAACACTGGAGAGCAGCACTGAGTGAACACTGGAGAGCAGCACTGGGTGAACACTGGATGGCAGCACTGAGTGAACACTGGAGAGCAGCACTGAGTGAACACTGGATGGCAGCACTGAGTGAACACTGGAGAGCAGCACTGAATGAACACTGGAGAGCAGCACTGGGTGAACACTGGATGGCAGCACTGAGTGAACACTGGAGAGCAGCACTGAGTGAACACTGGATGGCAGCACTGAGTGAACACTGGAGAGCAGCACTGAGTGAACACTGGAGAGCAGCACTGAGTGAACACTGGAGAGCAGCACTGAGTGAACACTGGATGGCAGCACTGAGTGAACACTGGAGAGCAGCACTGAGTGAACACTGGATGGCAGCACTGAGTGAACACTGGAGAGCAGCACTGAGTGAACACTGGAGAGCAGCACTGAGTGAACACTGGATGGCAGCACTGAGTGAACACTGGAGAGCAGCACTGAGTTAACTCTGGGGAACAGCACTGAGTGAACACTGGAGAGCAGCACTGAGTGAACACTGGATGGCAGCACCCTTCAGGAGGGGCAGACCCCAACCTAGAAGGTATTCCAGCTTGCCCACAAAGACCTCACCTACAATGCTTTGGCATCTCCTCCCCTGGGTGACTGCAATAGGCAAACCTATGGCCTTGGCCTAGTCCCCTTCACAACTGAGGCAGTGCAACTCCCACACCATCAATCTTTTCAATGAGCCAGTTAACTGGACTTGCAGTACTCTACGTTACCAATGTCCAACAGGGACTTGCAATCATAATAAAATTGGAGTATATTGGAGTAAAATTCCTGCTGCTATCTGCAAGAAGTGTGGACATTCTCCCTATGACAGTGTAGGTTTTCTTTGGGTGCTCCCAAATTCCAAAGATGTATGGCTTAGAGTTAGTAAGAACTGGGCCTGCGATATTGGTGCCAGAAGTGTGGTGACACTTTTGGGCTGTTCGGTGTGATTCTTGCTGATTTGATTATATGCAAACGATGCTTTTTTCTGTATGTTTTCATGTGTTGATGCACATGTGACAAATAAACTTGATCTTTAATTAAAAAGGACTGGAAAAAAGCAATAATGAGGATCTGACCTCCTATACTTCAATTGTGTGAAGAGACCTAGGCAGCATTAACTAGAATTGACAAGCAGGTTGGCACCACTGGTTCTACTTTGCCTCTGAAGTAGTTGCAGAGGTCTAACATCTGTCAGAATGGAAAAGTAACCAGCAGAAGTGGCATCTCAATGCCTTCCTGCACATGGATGATATTACCATCCTCTGCTTGGATCCAAGGTTAGTCCCTAGATTGACCAGCGTCTGTGAATAGTTTCAGCTGGCCTTGGGGGAGAATCAACTACAAGAAGATTGAGAACATGCTTTCATGTGAGAAATAGTCAGCTGGTCCAACATAGTGTAAATTCTAATTACCCGGGGATCTCGCTCAGAGGGGCTGAGGCATGCTACAAACTGCCTGGAGCCGATAGCTAAAACCAAAATAAACTTGAGACAATGCTTCCTTTGATGGTGGACAAGAACCTGGCTATTGAGCATGAGATGCTCTAAGAGTTGCCCTCTTCAGTGCAAACGCAGCCCATATCCCACTCATATCCCAGAAGGTCTCATCACCAAAACTCCCCAATAAGCACCAGAGCTGGCAAAGAGAGGGGACGTCCCCTTCCGATCCTTCTTTCACAGTCGACATCTTATCCACAAAATATGTCATCCCAAGACAACAATGAACACCTACCTCACTGTGGAATGCGGACTTGCAGGCAAGTTCTTTTTAACAGTACATTAACTCAAGTGTAAGGGAAAATCTCAGAAGAAAGCAAGATAACAAAACTATCTGAGTGATTTAAATAATTAACCCTGGTACTGACTGTTTACTTTAAGTTTTAGTTAAGGTTTTAGACAGTTTTGATGGCTAATTACTTCATCTTTATTTAAAGGGATATTTGATTTTGAGAGATCAATGATCTAAAACAAAGTTTTGATCTCTTTTCATTGATTTTGCTTGATCTGCTGATCCTTTCCAGCATTTCTTTTTTTTTCAATTAATACAGAAATTGCACCAATGATGCAACAAATCTGTATCGAACTGAATTTAAAAAGAAACACTTGAACTCACCCAGATTTGAGCCATTTACAAAATAGTCCAGACAAGAAAAATACTAGTTCAATGACATCTAAGTGAGTTTTTAATTATTTCATCCTGTCAAAGCTCTTTTATAAGTGTTGTGTGAACTTGAATGAAAATTACAAACTATAAGGGGCATTTTTTATTTTAGTAAGTTTATTAATGAAGTTTATATTTCAACTTCTCATCTAATCATATTCCAGTCATTTATTATTCTGTTTAATGTTTATAACATTAATCTAAATTTAAATCTAAATTACTGTACTTTCTAGTTTCCTGGCTGTGAAAATTCTTTAACATGACTAGTTTTTCAAGCAGCTTGATGCCATCACAGTCACTGGGATTCAAGAGGCTTATTGAACATAAGCTCTTCTGCCATAGGTGTTGAAGTTGTCTTGTCACTGCAGTTGTCAAATCTTGTAGGGAGCTTTTTCTCCAAGGTCAATGGGAATGTTGGCACATTTACTACTGACAAATACTTGAAGCAATGTATCCTTTCCCCTGCATGTGTAATGTGTTTAGGACTGTTAAACTAAGCTGCTGATAGACACATGCTGAGCTGAATTCCAAATCCTCTGTGCTCTTAAGGATCTGTCCTACATTGGCTTCAATGCGAAGAAAATTCACGAGCAATGCCACTTGTTTTATTCCCCAAATGAAGCTGAAAGTCTTGACCTGCCATTGTAAACTTTGGAAGAAGCACTTGAATAGATTCCCGAAGTTTTAGAGTGTTGTCAAAATATGGGCTAACATTAAAGCAATTTTGTTTCGCTAATGCAAAATACAATAGCAACAGAAGCAGAATTAACATTCCAATACCCTTTGCTGTCCAGGTTACTGAACTTGATAGATTAGACTCTATTTTGGTATGAGCAGCTGTTTTATTCTCTGTCACCCAACAACACACTGAGAATCTGAACTACCCCAAATCCTGATCTTTTAATCAATCCCAAATTCAGTAACTCTGCAATGGGGAGGCATGGAATTCTCATTTAAAAAAAATCTGCCTGTCCCTCTATCAAGCCTCACCTTGCACATCTTCTTATAAAACTTGACAACACTAAGTGGTTATTTGGGTCCCAGTGCTATATTAAAGGTGGTATTAAAATAGAAGAAGCTGTTGTTCTTGGCTAAGGTGCTGTACTTGCAGCTCGCACCATATGAACACATCCTCAGTTAATGGGCTGGATTACTCCGCCCATGTTTTGCTGCTGACTCACTGACTGGATCTACACAGCACACCCACAGTGATCACAACTGGACCTTCTGCACACTGATGACACCAGAGTTAAGTTAAGACAGGCAAGTTGGCCCAATGAGAGACTAGTAAGGGGCCTGTTACTGTTTATCCCTTGATCGTCAATCCCAGGAGAATGCAAAAAGGCACACATTTGAACGTTCATACATCTTTTGCTGGGTGTGACAAACTAAGTTAAGACCTAAAGTTAATGCCTAACCAGAATTTAGAAAAGAGCTACAATGATATCATTCAGAAAGTGTACAGCCATTAGGGAAAAAGTACTGCCGAAAGGTCAGGTTTTACATTGAATCTCATTACAGGTCGCAATAATAACACAATTGCAAATTTCTATTTAGCAAAACTAAGTAGAAAATTATACTCCCAGAATGTTAATCTACAGATTGAGTCTGTGGTGAAGAAGGCAAATGCAATGTTGGCATTTATTTCAAGGGAAATAGAATATAAAAGCAAGGAGATAATGCTAAGTCTTTATAAGACACTGGTCAGGCCTCACTTGGAGAATTGTCAACAGTTTTGGGCCCCATATCTCAGAAAGGATGTGTTGTCATTGGAGAGAGTCCAGAGGAGGTTCACAAGGATGATTCTGGGAATGAAGGGTTAACATATGAGGAGTGTTTGGCAGCTTTGTGCCTGTACTCACTGGAATTTAGAAGAATGCGGGGGAATCTTATTGAGACCTACTGAATGTGGGGGTACCCAGAGCTAGAGGGCACAGCCTCAAGATTGAGGGATGACTTTTTAGAACAAAAGTAAAGAGGAATTTTTTTTAACCAAAGAGTAGTGAATCCGTGGAAAGCTCTGCCACAGATTGCAGTGGAGGCCAAGTCTGTGGGTATATTCAAAGTGGGAGATTCCTGATTAGTCAGGGCATCAATGGATATCGTGAGAGGGCAGGTGAATGGGGTTGAATGGGATCTGGGATCCAACCATGATGGAATGGTGGAGCGTACTTGATGGGCTGAATGGCCTAAAGCTGCTCCTGCCTTCTTCCCGTATTGCTTCATGCCCTGACCAATCAAGAATCTCTCAACCTCTGCCTTAAATGTACACAAAGACTTGGCCTCCACAGCTGCCTGTGGCAAAGAATTCCACACATTCACCACTCTCCAGCTAAAGAAATTCCTCCTCGTCTCCCTTCTAAAAGAACACCTCTCTATTCTGAGGCTGTGTCGTCTGGGCTCAGACTCTCCCACCGCAGGAAACATCCTCTCCACATCCACTCTATCAAGGCGTTCCACCATTTGATAGGTTTCAATTAGGTCACCCTTCGTTCTTCTGAATTCCAGTGAATACAGGCCCAGAGCCATCAAACACTCTTCATATGACAAGCTATCCAATCTCGGAATCATTTTTGTGAACCTCCTTTCAACCCTCCCCAGGTTCAGCACATCCTTTCTAAGATAAGGGGCCCAAAACTGCTCACAATACTCCAAATGAGGCCTCAACAGTGCTCTCTGAAGTCTCAACATTACAACTTTGCTTTTATATTCTATTTTATCATAACAAATGGATACTACAGAGAAAGTGCAGAGGAGATTTACAAGGATGTTGCCTAGATTGGAGACCATGCCTTATAAGTTGAGTGAACTTGGCCTTTTTTCCTTTGAGTGACGGAGGATGAGAGGTGACCTGAGAGAGGTCAAAAAGATGATGAGAGGCTTTGATAGTGTAGATATCCAGAGGCTTTTTCCCAGGGCTGAAATGGCTGACACGAGGAGGCATAGTTTTAAGATGCTTGGAAGCAGGTACAGAGGGGAATGCCAGGGGTAAGTTCTTCACACTGAGAGTGGTGGATGCATGGAATGCACTGCCAGTGAAGGTGGCAGAGGCGAATATAATGGGGTTTTTTAAGAGACTCCTAGATAGGTACATGGGGCTTAGAAAAATAAAGTGCTATGCAGTAGGTTAAGTTTCTAGTGTAGGTTACATGGTTACAACATTGTGGGCTGAAGGGCCTGTAATGTGCCGTAGATTTCTAAGCTTCTAAATCTTGTCTAAGTCTTGTGCACTACTACATCTCAGCACCATATAACAAGTCAAACTTGTGCGAAGATCAGGAGATGACAGTTCCATGGTGAACGCTTAGGGACTGACTTCTCCAGTGAGTGAATGGTGAGATGTACTCACTTGCCTGCCATGGAATCCAATGATCATGTCATTCTCTAGACAGAATAAAGATCTAAAGACGAGTTAGGTTTATTATTTCCATTTGGATTATCCAGCCCATTGACAGCATTATCCCCAGGTATTGGCTTTAACAAGTCTTCCTCACTACTTAGACCTGTTATTGACAATGAATTCATGCAGTACATGAATATTAATTATCCTGAGCTTCAGTCTGCTCCCGCATCCACTTTACAAAGGTAGTGTTTAAATTTTATTTCACAGAGTCATTAAATTGTGAAACAGACCCTTTGGGTCACTAGGTTCACGCAGAGATAGTCAACACTGACAGCCAGAATCCAACATGGAACTGGTCTGATACTTCCTCAGTACAAACCCTACCTGAGTCACACAAGCGTGGAATCATGGAACTGAATGCCAGAGGCCGTTTGGCCTGTTAAATCCTGCATCACCCTCTTGAAAAGGCTTTCAATTTAATTTCCCTTCCCTGCTATTTTCACGTAGTCCTATTTGCTCCACCCTCCACCTCAAGTAATTATCAAAATTGCTTTACATATTATTAAATCATCACTTTTCACCACCATTATCCAGCCCAAATCTGAGAGCGTGTGATGTAAAAAAATGTTTTCTTCAAATTGTCTGTTGCTCTTTTACCATTTACTTTACATTGAGACCCTTCCAAGGCAGTATCATTTTCTCCTGTTCATGATGCTGAGCAGCTCCATAAAATATACTTTCAACTTTTTTTATTCTAAGAGCAACAATCGCAGTTTCTTTTGACACACAGATTAAATCCTTGTGAATGAATGTTTCCTTCTAAGACCCTACATCCTTCCCAGAGTGTTATATCCAGAATTGATCACAATACTCAAACCACGGCATAAGTAATGTTTTAAAACCATTATGGTTTTAAGACCATAAGACATAGGTGCAGAATGAGGCCATTCAGCCCATTGAATCTCCTCTGCCATTCCATCATGGCTGATTCTGGATCCCACTCAACCCCAATTACCTGCCTTCTCGCCATATCTTTTGATGCCCCGACTGAACAGGTAATGATCAACTTACGCCTTAAATATACACATGGACTGGGGCCTCCACCACAGTCTGTAGCAGTGCATTCCACAGATTGAGCAAAAAAGATTTTTGTACTCTATCCCTTAACTCTAATAACAATTTCCTTTACTTTTTCACAGCTTTCTCAATATTGTCAGCCTTCAAGGCTTGCATGCTTAAACTCTTGCCTGACTCTGCTCCTGTATCCACTTTAAAGGTAGCATTTAAATTTTTTATCGTCACAGAGTCATTGAATCATGCACCACAGAAACACATCCTTTGTCCACTATATCCAAGCAGCCACCAAATATTCAGCTTTAACCCCGTTTACCAGCTCATGATCCGGATTTTCTATTCCTTGGTGATTCAAGTTGGCCTAGACTGTGGAAGCTACTGTAGTTGAATGTTGTGAGATTTCCCGCCTGCCCATCTTCTATTCCGGATCCCAAAATCCTTTGGGAGTAAAACAAACTTCCTGATTCCCTCGAACCCTTTTACCCTAATTCTAAACATAAAGAAGTTTTATTCAACTCTGTTCTGGGGTTGGACACATCTCTAGTCTTTCATCATTCTTTCCACCAAAATGAATCAAGGTAAGGGTGAAGTTGGCGGGGAGGGGGGCCCAGTCCCGCCGAAGGGTCTCGGCCCAAAACGTCACCTGTTTACCCTTTTCCATAGACGCTGCCTGACCTGCTGAGTTCCTGCAGCATTTTGCGTTGCAAGGAACACTTTATCTGTGATGTGTCTGAATATGTTCACCAGTGTCAATAATCTTCTGAAGCTAGCCACTCTGGAGTCAGCTTTTAACAGATATCTCTTAACTGTTTCAAGAACAGGAGCCCCAAGATAGATTACAGCGATCACAGCACAACACATAATCATTAGTTTAAAGTACGTACGGACTAACTGGTTTACATTTAAGTAAAGACCATTCCTTGCCTGATGGTTTCAGGCTGATTGATAGGTAAAGATGGTCTGACGGACATCTGTGATCTTATCCAAATGCTACACATTAGTCTCGGCGGCGCAGACTGAGTCTAAACAAGCGTTCAGGATTTTTGAACGTAGCAAACTGATCAATGTGGGCAATGATTAAACGGTTTGTGATTGAACCGATGGACTGTTGGAACGCTACAGATGAACGTCTTGCACATTGAAAGAGAGTTTGATCCGGCTTTCACAGGCGGTGCTTATTTCGGTGAGTGTGTGCATGTGCAGACTGCGCTGGGCACGCCCGGCTGGGTCGGTCACGCTACGTTGCGGTAAGTTATTGTGGCGCCGGAGCGCATCACCCAATGTGTTCCTTCGATAGCTCAGCTGGTAGAGCGGAGGACTGTAGTGGCTGCACTCCTAGTCATCCTTAGGTCGCTGGTTCGATTCCGGCTCGAAGGAAAACCTTTTATTCCATTCCATCATTTTTTTTGCAAGGCATTGCAGACGGAAATAACGATCATAAGTGAAACACTTTTACCACAACATTCATTTATATTTCTGAATTTACGCTGACGTGGGCCGCGCACGGTCTGTACACGCTATGTCGGTTCACACAGGGTGTGCATAGTGTTTCCCGAGTTGTGCACGTTGTGTTCCGTGGGTTTTGCTCAGGCTGAAATTTAATTTATATTGAAAACGCCATTTCTAAGTTTAGGGCAACGTGAGGAATGCTTTAAACAAGAAAGTCCTGAAGAAGGAGTCTCGATCCGAAACACCGACATTTTCCTCAACCTGCTGAGTTCCCCGAGCATCTTGTGCCTGCCTCCAGCATCTGCGGATTTTCTTGTGTTTGCGAGACAATGTAGATGAGCGTGGATTGTCCGGTACCGAGTCGAATCGGCTTGGGTAGTTGTGGCAACCCTTGACGGATTTCCATTTCTTCTGGAATGCCCCAACTCTTCCGGCTTCCTGCGTGGAGATCATATTTTATTTTTCTTCGGTTTTCTCTTCTTCCTGAAAATTCTCATTCAAGTGCTCTTTATTGATTAAATATTTGGTCGCCATATCTTAAGCTCTCCTTTTTAGCTTGGTAATACACACAAAATGCTGGAGGGATTCAGCAGGCCAGCCGGCCAGCCAGCATCTGTGAAACAGACTACAAGTTATATATTGGGCTGAGACCCTCCATTAGGATAAGGGGAGTAAGAAACACAAAACGATAGGTGAATGAGGGGGAGAGGCGAAGGAAAGAGCTGGGAAGTTGGTTGGTGAAAGAGATACCGGGCTGGAGAAGGGGGAACCTGATAGAGGGCGGAAGGCCATGGAAGAAAGGAAAAGGGGAGGAGCACCAGAGGGAAGTGATAGGTAAGAAGATAAGGTGAGAGAGGGAAATGGGAAAGGGGGATGCTGAAGGAGGAGGAAGGGCATTTCCAGAAGTTGGAGAAATTGATGTTCATGCCATCAGGTTGGAGGCTACCTAGATGGAATATGAGGTATTGCTCCTCCAACCTGAGTGTGGCCTTATCGTGACAGTAGAGGAGGCCATGGACTGACGTGTCAGAATGGGAATGGGAAGTGGAATTAAAATGGGTAGCCACTGGGAAATCCTGCTTTTTCTGGCAGACGGAGTGTAGGGGCTCGGTGAAACCATCTCCCAATCTTCATCAGGTCTCTCTGATATACAGGAGGCCACTCTGGGAGCACCGGACAGAGGAGATGACCCCAACAGACTCACAGGTGAAATGTTGCCTCACGTGGAAGGACTGTTTGGGGCCCTGAATGGTAGTGAGGGAGGAGGTGTAGGGGCAGATGTAGCACTTGTTCCGCTTGCAAGGAGAAGTGCCAGGAGGGAGATCGGTGAGGAGGGATGATGCACCATCAATAACTCACACCGAGACGTAAGGCGAGATATCGGCTTTTATTGACTGGAAGAAGGAACCAGGAGTGAGTGTCTATCATACAACGTCCTGGAGACTGAGGCCGAGCTTCAGGCCTCAGATCTCCTTTATACAGGGGCCTGTGGGAGGAGCCACAGGAGCAGTCAGCAGGGGGGGCGTGTCCCGACAGGCACATAGTTCACCACAAGGGACAAATGGGCAAGTGAGTCATGTGGGGAGCAACTGCAGCAGAAAACAATAAGTTGGAGAGAGGGAAAGATGCACTTGGTTGTGTTATCCCCTTGGAGACTGCAGAGAATCATGAGCTGGATGCGGAGGCTGATGGGGTGGTAGTTGAGGACAAGCGGAACCCTAACCTTGGCAAGGTGGTAGGAGGATGGGGTGAGGGCAGGTGTGCACAAAATGTAAGAGATGCAGTTGAGGGCAGCGTTGATGGTGGAGGAAGGGAGGCCTCTTTCTTTGAAGAAGAAGGACACCTCCTTCATTCCGGAATGAAAAGCTTCTTTCTGAGAGCAGATGCAGCAGAGCTGGAGGAATTGAGAGAAGGGGATGGCATTTCTACAAGTAACAGGGTGGGAAGAGGTATCGTCCAGGTAGCTGTGAGAATCAGTGGGTTTATAATTGACATCAGTAGATAAGCTGCCTCCAGAGACAGATACAAAGAGATCGAGAAAGGGGGGTCGGAAATATCCACTTTTACACGTGACCAGCATTTATTTTTATTCCCAATTGAGGTTAAGGGTGAGCTGTGGAGTTTTTGGCTAATGTACTCCCGCAGTGCAGTTTTGCAGGGAATTACGGGATTTAAATCCAGAGTCAATGAAAGGTTACAGTAGATTCTGGTTAATTGGAACACATTGGGACCAGTACATTTTGGCCCAATTCAGCACCTATCAGAATCAGTTTCATGTCATGGCAGATGTTGTGAAATTTGTTCTTTTAAACAGCATTGCATTGCCGTGCAAAACCATTAAAAAACTATGTATTACAATTACAACAAGAAATATACATATGCAGTGTGTGTATATATATATTATATATATATATATATAATATATATTATTGAGTCCTCAGCCTCAATACCTCCTTCTGCCATTGGATCCTCACTTGCAGATCCCAGTTAATTTCATTTTATATATAGATATATTTTTTTTAATGAAATTAATTAAGCTGTACAAAAGGAGAGCAAAAATAGTGAGGTGGTGTTCATGGGTTTATTACCCGTTAAGAAATCTGATGGCAGAGGAGAAGAAGCTTTTCCTGAAACACTGACTATGTGTATTCAAACTCCTGTACCTCCTCCTTGATGGTAGCAATGAGAAAAGGGCACATCCTGGCTGATGGGGGTCTTAATAATGGTGCCAGCTTTTTGAGGCATCACCATTTGAAGGTGCCCTCAATGCTGGGAAGGCTGAGTTGAAAACCTTATGCAGCTTTTCCAGTCCTGTGTCATCTCCCCTCCATAACAGATGGCAATGCAAATTAGAATGCTCTCCACAGCGCACTTACAGAAATGTATAACAGCCAACTCCTTGGCCTTCACGCAACCCAACCCTGGATAGCAAAGATGCATATATCAGCATTCTCTTTATCGACTACAGCTCAGCATTCTATGCTATCATCCCCTCTACTCTAATCAATAAGCTGCAAGACCTCAGCCTCAATACCTCCTTCTGCCAATGGATCCTCACTTGCAGATCCCAGTTAGTTTGGATTGGCAACAACATCTCTTCCATGATCTCCATCAGCACAGATGCACCACATGGTTGTGTGCTTAGCCCCCTGCTCTACTCGCTTTACATTTATGACTGTGTGGCTAGCACAGTTCCAATGCCACATTCAAGTTTGCTGATGACATTAATGTCCTAGACCAAGTCAAAGGTGATAATGAATCAGCATATTGGAGGGAGATTGAAAATCTGGCTGAGTGGTACCTTAACAACGACCACTTACTGAGTGTCAGCAAGACTATGGAACCGATTATTGACTTCACTAGAAAGAAAGCAGAGGTCCATGAGTCAGTCCTCATTGGAGGATCACAGGTGGAAAGGGTCAGCAACTTTAAATTCCTCAGTGTTATTACTTCAGAGGACCTCTTCTGGGTCCAGCACAGCAGCACCTCTACTTCCTTAGGAGTTTGCGGAGCTACAGCATGATATCTAAAACTTTAACGAACTTCTATAGAAAATTGAAGCACGGAAACCAAGCCAGTTTACAGATACGAATGAAATGCAGGAGCTTTAGATCCTCGCTCCCCACTATCCTCCTAGTGAATGCACAAACTCTGGGAAATGAAATTGAAAGCCTCGGAACAAGATTGTAGTACTAGAGGGACATCAGGGACTGTGGCGTACTTTGCTTTATGGAAACGTGGTTAACCTTTGACATTTCGAATGCTGCACTCCATTTCCCTCTCAACCCCACCCGTTCTCCTGCCTCCCAGCAACCTTTCACATGCTGAGTAATCAAGAACCTACTAACGTCCACCTTAAATACACCCAATGACCTGGCCTCCACAGCCACCTATGGCAATGAACTCCACAGATTCCCCAGCCTCTAGCTAAAGAAATTCCTCCTCATCTCCATTCTAAAGGGACATCCCTCTATTCTGAAGCTGTTCCCTCTGGTCCTAGACTCCCCCGCCATAGGAAACATCCTCTCTAAATTTACTCTATCTAAGTCTTTCAAAATTCAGTAGGTTTCAATGAAATTCCCAACTCATTCTTCTAAATTCCACTGAGTAAAGCCCAGAACCATCAATTGCTCCTCATCTGATAAGCCTTTCATTCACGGAATCATTCTCATGAGCCTCCTCTCCAATGTCAGCTCTTCTTTTCTTAAATTACTCACAATACTCCAAGTGAGGCCTCACCAGTACCTTATAAACCCTCAGCATTACATCTTTTATATTCTAGTCCTCTCAAAATGAATGTTAACATTACATTTGCCTTCCTCACCATTGACTCCACCTGCAAGATAACCTTTAAGGAATCCTTCATTAGGGATCCCAGGTCCCCATGTACCCCAGATCTTTGTATTTTATCTCTGTTTAGAGAATAGTTTATGCTTTTATTCCTGCTACGAACGCACATGACTGTACACTTCCCGACCTCTGCCACTTCTTTGGCCATTCTCCTAATCCATCCAAGTCCTTCTTCAGCCACCTTGCTTCCTCAATACTACCTGCCCCTCCAGCTATCTTCGTATCGTCTGCAAAGCCATCAATTGTATCACCCAAATCATTGGTATACAACATAAAAAGTGGCCCCAATATCAACCCCTGTGGAACACCACTAATCACAGGCAGCCAATCAGAAAGGGCTCCCTTTATTACCACTTTTGGCCTCCTGCCAGTCAGCCAATGCTCTATCTATGCTAGTATCTTTCCTACAATACCACCGGCTTTTATCATGTAGCCTCATGTCCATCACCTTGTTAAAGGCCTTCTAAAATCCAAGTACACAACATCCACTGATTCTCCTTTGTCTATCCTGCTTGTTATTTCTTCAAAGAGTTCCAACAGATTTGTCAGGCAAGGTTTTCCCTTATACTGATTTTGGCCTATATTATAATGTGCCTTCACCTGAAACCACATCTTTAACAATCAACTCCAACATTTCCCCCATCACTGAGGTCAGGCTAACTGGCCTACAATTTATTTTCTTCTTCCTCCCTCCCTTCTTGAAGAGTGGAGTAATACTTCCAGTCCTCTGGAACTATTCCAGAATATAGTGATTCATAAAAGATTATTACTAATGCCTCCATAACCTCTTCAGCTACCTCTTTCAGAACCCTGGGGTGTAGTCCGTCTGGACCAGGTGACCTATCTACCTTCAGACATTTCAGATTCCCAAGTACCTTCTCCTTAGTAAGTGGAAATTGCTTTATGATTAACTCATTGTGGTGCACATATGTGGTGGTTCTGTCTCAATCCTGCTCACCCGACCTGGAACATCTAGCAGTCAAGTGTCATCCATTTTATATGCTAAGGGAGCCTTCTGCCATCATCCTGATAACATTCTACCTCAGGTCAATGTCAGGTCGGCACTGGAGAGGATTAGCATTGTATTAAGCGGTCACAAAACTGTGCTCCCAGATGCCTTCCCTATCGTTGCAGGGATTTCAACCAGGCCAGCTTGAAGAAGTCTCTGAACAACTACCACCAAAATATCATCTGTGGAACTAGAGGAGTCAACACACTTGACCATTGTTGCACCACCATCAGAAATGCTTACTGTGCCATCCTTTGCCCATACTTGAGAAAAGTCTGATCACCTGGTTGTACTTCTACTCCCAGCGAACAGGCAGAGACTAAAGACTGCAGCAGCAGTGATGAAGGTCAAGAAGGTGTGATCAAAGAAGAAGGAGGAGCACTTACAGGACTGCTTTGAGTCGGTGGACTGGACAATATTCAGGGACTCATCTTTGAATCTGAATGAATATGCAACAATTTTCATCGACTTCATCAAGATCTCTGTGGGTGAGTGTGTGCCTTTGAGAGCATACTGGACATATCGAAATCAAAGGCTGTAGGTGAACAAGGAGATTCATAGTCTGCTGAGAGCTGGATCTGTGGCAATCAAGACCAGTGATCCAGAACTATACAGGTACAACCCACAGAAGGCTATTTTAAGAGTGAAAAAACAGTTCTGATTGAAATTAGAGGTGGAATTGGATGCATGTCAGCTCTAGCAGGGTTTGTAGGCCATTATTTTCTATAAAGCAAAACCTAACATCATGAATGGCTGTGATGAACTCCCAGATTATCTCAGCAACTTTTAAGCGTGCTTTGAAAGGAGGATAAAACTACACCTGTGCAAATCCTTGAAATCTCTGTCTTCGAGGCCAAATTCAGAACATCTTTCCTGAGCGTGAACCCTCACAAACCGTCAGGCCCTGATGGTGTATCTCGGAGGGCACTGTGCCAACCGACTGGCGGGAGTGTTCAAGGACATCTTCAATCTCTCACTGCTGCACTGGGAGGTCCCCACCTGCTTCAAAAGGTCAGTGATCATAATGGTGCCCAAGAAGAGCAGGGTGAGCTGGCTCAATGACTATCGTCAGTGAATGAGTGGGCCAGTGAAGGAGTGGAGATTTGAGGCTTTGACTCGAGAGATTCTGGCAGTTTTGGCAGTTGGATTGTGCAATCAAGTCAATCAAGATTTGAATAGCTCAGACTCAGCAGAAAGCAGCTGATTTGGCAATTGAGGTCAGGTGACCCAGCAGTTTGAAAAGCTCAAACAAATAAATAGAGGGTTACCTCAAGCGGAGCAACCTGTGGAAAATAGCCAGTGAAGGTGTGGCGATTTGAGGCTTTGACTCGAGAGGTGGAGGACGAGCTTGTTCCCAGTTAGTCTTTACAATGTCTCCTGAGATGGTGATGTGCCTCTCCTGTGAGATGTGGCAGTCTTGGGGGAACTCCCCCCTCCTGCAGAGTCACATCTAGCAGAAGTGCTTGCGGCTGGGTGATCTGGAAGACTGTGTGAGGAATCTGGAGCAGCAGCTGCATGACCTTCGACTCATAAGGGAAAATGAGGCAGTCATTGATGAGAGCTACAGGGAGGTAGTCACACCTAGGCTGCCAGAAGCAGGTAGTTGGGTGACAGTCTGAGGGGGGAAAGTGAAGGAGAGTAGATAGAAAGTGCAGAGCACCCCTGTAGCCATTTCCCTCAATAATAAGTTTACCGTCCTGGATGCTGTTGGTGAGGATGACTGACCAGGTGTGAGCCACGGTGGCAGGGCCTCTGGCACTGAGTCTGAACCTGTGGTGCAGAAGGATGGGACGGAGACTCTATAGTCAGGGGAGCAGACAGGAGATTTTGTGAACGTGAGAAGGAAACCCGTATGGTTTGTTGCCTCCCGGGTGCTAGGGTCCGGGATGAATCTGACTGGGTCCATGACATCCTGGTACAAGAGGAAAAGCAACCAGAAGTCGTGATACATGTTGGGACCAATGACATAGGCAAGAAGAGGGATGAGGTCCTGAAGTGTGAGTTTTGGGAACTAGGCAGAAGGCTGAAGAACAGGACCTCAAGGGTGGCGTTCTCAGGATTGCTGCCAGTACTACGTGATAGTGATGGTAAGAATTGGAGGAGATGGCAGTTGAATGTGTGGCTGAGGAGTTGGTGCAGGGGGCAGGGTTTTAGATTTTTGGACCATTGGGATCTCTTCTGGGGAAGGTGCAACCTGTACAGATTGGATGGTTTGCACCTGAACTCAAGGGGGAGCAACATCCTTGCAGGTAGGTTTGCTAGCATGGTTCAGGAGGGTTTAAACTAATTTGCAAGGGGGATGGGACCCGGAGTGATAGAGCAGTGAAAGAAGTGCATGGAGTAAAGCCAGATCTAACATACAGAGAGGTTTTGAGGAAAGAGTAGCAAAATAAAGGGTATAAAGGTAGTAAGGTAGAAGGGCTAAAGTGTGTGTACTTCAATGCAAGAAGCATCAGGAAGAAAGGTGATGAACTGAGAGCTTGGATACATACATGGAATTATGATGTAGTGGCCATTACGGAGACTTGGCTGGCACCAGATCAGGAATGGATTCTCAATATTCCTGGATTTCAGTGCTTTAAAAGGGATAGAGAGGGGGAAAAAAGGGGAGGAGGGGTGGCATTACTGGTCAGGGATACTATTACAGCTGCAGAAAGGGTGGGTAATGTAGCAGGATCCTCTTTTGAGTCAGTATGGGTGGAAGTCAGGTACAGGAAGGGAGCAATTACTCTACTGGGGGTATTCTGTAGGCCCCCTGGTAGCAGCAGAGATACCGAGGAGCAGATTTTGGAAAGGTGCAAAAATAACAGGGTTGTTATCATGGGTGACTTTAACTTTCCTAATATTGTTTGGCACCTGATTAGTTCCAATGGTTTAGATGGGGCAGAGTTTGTTAAGTGTGTCCAGGATGGATTCCTGTCACAGTATGTTGACAGGCCGACTAGGGGGAATGCCATACTAGATCTAGTATTAGGTAACGAACCTGGTCAGGTCACAGATCTGTCAGTGGGTGAGCATCTGGGGGACAGTGATCACCGCTCCCTGACCTTCAGCATTATCATGGAAAATGATAGAATCAGAGAGGACAGGAAAATTTTTAATTGGGGAAGGGCAATTTATGAGGCTGAGGCTAGAACTTGCGGGTGTGAACTGGGATGATGTTTTTGCAGGGAAATGTACGATGGACATGTGGTCGATGTTTAAGGATCTCTTGCAGGATGTTAGGGATAAATTTGTCCAGGTGAGGAAGATAAAGAATGGTAGGGTGATGGAACCATGGGTGACAAGTGAAGTGGAAAATCTAGTCAGGTGGAAGAAGGCAGCATACATGAGGTTTAGGAAGAAAGGATCAGATTGGTCTATTGAGGAATATAAGGTAGCAAGAAAGGAGTTTAAGAAGGGGCTGAGAAGAGCAAGAAGGGGGCATAAGAAGGCCTTGACGAGTAGGGTAAAGGAAACCCCAAGGCATTATTCAATTATGTGAAGAACAAAAGGATGACAGGAGTGAAGGTAGGACCGATTAGAGATAAAAGTGGGAAGATGTGCCTGGAGGCTGTGGAAGTAAGCGAGGTCCTCATTGAATACTTCTCTTCGGTATTCACCACTGAGAGGGAACTTGTTGACAGTGAGGACAATATGAGTGAGGGTGATGTTCTGGAGCATGTTGATATTAAGGGAGAGGAAGTGTTGGAGTTGTTAAAATACATTAGGATGGATAAGTCCCCCGGGCCTGATGGAATATTCCTCAGGCTGCTCCACGAGGCAAGGGAAGAGATTGCTGACCCTCTGGCTAGGATCTTTATGTCCTCGTTGTCCAAGGGAATGGTACCAGAGGATTGGAGGGAGGCGAATGTTGTCCCTTTGTTCAAAAAAGGTAGTAGGGATAGTCCAGGTAATTATAGACCAGTGAGCCTTATGTCTGTGGTGGGAAAGCTGTTGGAAAAGATTCTTAGAGATGGAATCTATGGGCATTTAAAGAATCATGGTGTGATCAGGGACAGTCAGCATGGCTTTGTGAAGGGCAGATCGCACCTAACAAGCCTGATAGAGTTCTTTGAGGAGGTGACCAGGCATATAGGTGAGGGTAGTGCAGTGGATGTGATCTACATGGATTTTAGTAAGGCATTTGACAAGGTTCCACATGGTAGGCTTATTCAGAAAGTCAGAAGGCATGGGATCCAGGGAAGTTTGGCCAGGTGGATTCAGAATTGGCTTGCCTGCAGAAGGCAGAGGGTCTTGGTGGAGGGAGTACATTCAGATTGGAGGGTTGTGACTAGTGGTGTCCTACAAGGATCTGTTCTGGGACCTGTACTTTTTGTGATTTTTATTAATGACCTGGATGTGGGGGTAGAAGGGTGGGTTGGCAAGTTTGCAGACAACACAAAGGTTGGTTGTGTTGTAGATAGTGTAAGAGGATTGTTGAAGATTGCAGAGAGACATTGATAGGATGCAGAAGTGGCTGAGCAGTGGCAGATGGAGTTCAACCCAGAGAAGTGTGAGTTGGTACACTTTGGAAGGACAAACTCCAAGGCAGAGTACAAAGTAAATAGCAGGATACTTGGCAGTGTGGAGGAGCAGAGGGATCTGGGGGTACATGTCCACAGATCCCTGAAAGTTGCCTCACAGAAAGCTTATGGGGTGTTAGCTTTCATAAGTCGAGGGATAGAGTTTAACAGTCGCAATGTAATGATGCAGCTCTATAAAACTCTAGTTAGGCCACACTTGGAGTACTGTGTCCAGTTCTGGTCACCTCACTATAGGAAGGATGTGGAAGCATTGGAAAGGGTACAGAGGAGATTTACCAGGATGCTGCCTGGTTTAGAGAGTATGGATTATGATCAGAGATTAAGGGAGCTAGGGCTATACTCTTTGGAGAGAAGGAGGATGAGGGGAGACATAATAGAGGTGTACAAGATATTAAGAGGAATAGACAGAGTGGACAGCCAGCGCCTCTTCCCCAGGACACCACTGCTCAGTACAAGGGGACATGGCTTTAAGGTAAGGGGAGGGAAGTTCAAGGGGGATATTAGAGGAAGGTTTTTCACTCAGAGTGGTTGGTGCATGGAATGCACTGCCTGAGTCAGTGGTGGAGGCAGATACACTAGTGAAGTTTAAGAGACTACTAGACAGGTATATGGAGGAATTTAAGGTGGGGGGTTATATGGGAGGCAGGGTTTGAGGGTCGGCACAGCATTGTGGGCTGAAGAGCCTGTAATGTGCTGTACTATGTTCTATAATATAGAAGAAAAAATAATACTAATAACTCATTCAATCAATTACAGAATATGTATATTGAATAGTTTAAAAATTGTGTATAAACAGAAATAATACACATTTAAAAAGTGAGGTAGTATTCACAGGTTCAATGTCCCTTTAGGAATCGGATGGCAGAGGGGGAAGAAGCTGTTCCTGAATTGCTGAGTGTGTGCCTTCAGGCTTCTGTATCTCCTACCTGATGGTAACAATGAGAAAAGGGCATGCCCTGGGTGCTGGGTGGAAGCTGGATGTGGAGGCTGGTGGGGTGGTAGGTGAGTACAAGAAGAACCCTATCCATGCTAGGGTAGCGGGAGGATGGGGTAGAGCAGATGTGTGTGATATGGAAGAGATACCATTGAGGTGGAGGAAGGGAAGCCCCTTTCTTTGAAGGATGTGGACATCTCCTTCATTCTGAAATGAAAACCCTCATCCTGAGAACAGAAGTGGCAGAAATGGAGGAATTGAGAGAAAGGGATGAGAATTTTACAAGTAACAGGGTGGGAAGTGGTATAGTCCAGGTGGCTGTAGAGTCTGTGGATTTGTAATAGACGTAAGTAGATAAACTGTCTCCAGATAGAGGCTGAGTAAGGGGAAGGAGGTGTCGGAAATGGACCAGGTAAGTTTGAGGTCATGGTGGAAGTTGGAGGCCAAGTTAATGAAGTTGATGCGTTCTGCAAGGGTGCAGGAAGCAGCACCAATGCAGTCGTCAATGTAATGTAGGAAAAGCGGGGGGCAGTCACCAGTGTCGGCTTGGAACATAGACTGTTCCACGTAGCCCAACAAAAAGGTAGGCACAGCTGGGACCCATGTGAGCGTGAGCAGAAAGATCCTGGGTGTCAGGAGATGACTAACTTACTGTGGGATCCCAGCTAATCAGCCAAGTTGAGCTTGTTGGCACTCAGGCTCGGCCCAGTTCTCCCCTCTAAGCACAGGGATGAACGATTGCTGACAATTTGAAAAAAACAACTCACCGTTTCTGATTGCTATAGGCTACAGGCATTGTATAGGGTGGGATTAGTTAAATTAATGTTGTATTTGCAAGGACTTAGTGGTCCTGTTTCTGTACTGTACTGCTCTATGTTCTGTGTTGGAAGGTCAGGGTTCTATGTTGTTCAGGCTCCTTGACCCTGAAAACCAAAATTCAGTAAGACAAGACTACAAAAGGAATCCTATAAGAGAGAAAGTCAACTTGAAGAATATGAAATAAAATCAATTGAAGATGTGTAATACTGGAATCTTCAAGTTAGTAACATTATGAACATAATAATAAAACTTATTTATGATTTGAATTTGCATTTCATTAATCAGAATATTTCTGTGTTGAAATCATTATACATTGGCATAGCCACTTTCTATGTCAAACTATATGCATAAAGATTTTATTAGTCTGAAAACTTTCACCTCCTTACAGTTAAACAGATTGCAATGGTGAAGTCTGCTTATTCAGTACAATAAGGACACACTGTGTACAGTATCTCTGTGCTATTTAAAACTCTGGCTTCATTCCAGGATCAAGTGAGTCTGTGCAGAACTGTCAAGATTGTCAGTGGTCATGATCCTGACATCAAAATATTTTAATAAAGCAAAATTTACACCTTAGAACAACACTGTGTTGGAGCTGTGAATTTGGGAAGTTGTAATTTGCAGTTCTCCTTCAGATTGTTTTGATTAATTCTGGTACAAGAACATTTTTTTGTATGTCAGTGTTCAGAGAAACAGCTGTTTTGGATCTGAGCGCTGACAGGTGTAAGATTGGAGGGACAGAGAGAGGGCAGACAGCAGCTCTGGAAGTCAACATCAGTCAGTGTCAGTTTCATATAAGGACACAGCAAAGTAAGCAAGCATAGCAACCGCTGACGTTGTGATGCTAAAAACAACCTCAGTCCCACCAACCCAATCAAAGATAATGCAGAAACATCAAGAAGTGCTCTAGTCAATCAGGCCACAGCCTCAGGGCAAGTAAGGAAGAGAAGCTGGACACAGTTTAATTTCTGAAAGTAATTGCAGAAGTTAGATAAAACCGCTAAAGTTTTCTGACATGACAGCTTCCATGGATTATAACCTTTTGTCCAATGATCGTCAAACCATGGACAACCTGGAAAAGCAGCTGATCTGCCCAATCTGTTTAGAATTATTCTCCAAACCGGTTGTTATTCTTCCATGTCAGCATAACCTGTGTCGGAAGTGTGCAAATGATATGTTCCAGGTAAGTTACTGATGGTCGGGATGTGTGGCCACTGAAAGGAGAAAGTGGCAACTTAATTAATTTGTAACATTAACATCACAGTGTGAGGTCCTACTGTGGGTGTGAAGGAGTGAATCCATTTTGAGATTGTTCAATAGGGCATTGGGGTACCGTTGCCCCAACTGGAGAGGGGATGCGCAGGGTGTTTCACTTCAGAACCTTTTCCCATGAACTTTTTTGGAAGACTGCTCTGTTCTGCATGTGCTTAATGAAAGTTTCGTAAAGGAAATAAAATTGATGAATGATGGAGGCAGGAAATTAAACCTGCCTTAAGAGTAGAGATAGTTATTCCACCATGCTCCTAGCTAACTTCCATTTTCCTGTTCTTCAAAATATTCAATCAGTCTAAAGCCTATTATTCAAAATTAACTCTATATATGCTGTCTCACATTAGCTACTAGCTCAAATTTAAATCTGTATTCTCGCTTTCATATGTCACTGGGAAGCATAACAGCTATTAGAAAAGTCAAAGTGCGTACATACATATTGCCGTATACTGCTTTGAGGTTCATTTTCTTACAGGCCCTTGCAGGAAAGTAAAGAAATAAAATAATATTTATGAAGAATTATACATGAGTAAAGACTGACAGACAACCAATATGCAAAAGAAGACAAGTTGTGCAAATAATAAAAAAACTGAAAACATGAGTTGTAGAGGCGTTAAAAACGGGTCTATAGATTGTTGAATCAGCTCTGAGCTCTGGAGAGTGAAGTTATGCCCACCAGTTCAGGAGCCTGATTGCTGTAGGATAATAATTGTGTCTGAACCTGGTGGTGTAGACAATAGACAATAGGTGCTGAAGTAGACCATTCGGCCCCTCAAGTCTGCACCGCCATTCTGAGATCATGGCTGATCATTCACTATCAATACCCAGTCCCTGCCTTGTCCCCATATCCCTTGATTCCCCTATCAATCAGATATCTATCTAGCTCCTTCTTGAAAGCATCCAGAGAATTGGCCTCCACCGTCTTCCAAGGCAGTGCATTCCACACCTCCACAACTCTCTGGGAGAAGAAGTTCTTCCTCAACTCTGTTTTAAATAACTGACCTCTTATTCTCAATCCATGCCCTCTGGTACTGGACTCTCCCAACATCATATTTCCCGCCTCAATCCTATCAAATCCTTTAATTATCTTAAACGTTTCAATCAGATCCCCTCTCAATCTCCTCAATTCCAACGTGTACAAGCCCAATCTCTCCAATCTCTCTGCGTAAGACAGGCCTGCCATCCCAGGAATCAACCTAGTGAATCTACGCTGCACTTCCTCAATTGCCAGAATGTCCTTCCTTAAACCTGGAGACCAAAACTGTACACAATATTCCAGGTGTGGTCTCACCAGGGCCCTGTACAAATGCAAAAGAACATCCTTGCTCTTGTATTCAATTCCCCTTGTAACAAAGGCCAACATTCCATTTGCCCTCTTCACTGCCTGTTGCACTTGCTCATTCACCTTCATTGACTGATGAACTAGGACTCCTAGGTCTCTTTGCATTTCTCCCTTACCTAACTCTACACTGTTCAGACAATACTCTGCCCTCTTGTTCCTGCTTCCAAAGTGGATAACTTCACATTTATTCACATTGAATGACATCTGCCAAGTATCTGCCCACTCACCCAGCCTATCCAAGTCTCCCCGTATTCTCCTAACGTCCTCTTCGCATGTCACACTGCCACCCAGTTTAGTATCATCAGCAAACTTGCTGATATAGTTTTCAATGCCCTCATCTAAATCATTGACATAAATCGTAAAGAGCTGTGGTCCCAATACAGAGCCCTGTGGTACCCCACTGGTCACCTCCAGCCAGTCCAAGAAACACCCATTCACTGCTACCCTTTGTTTTCTATCTGCCAACCAGTTTTCTATCCATGTTGAAACCCTGCCCCCAATGCCATGAGCTCTGATTTTACTCACCAATCTCCTATGTGGCACCTTATCGAATGCCTTCTGAAAATCTAGGTACACTACATCCACTGGCTTACCTTCGTCTAACATCCTTGTTACACCCTCAAAAAACTCCAACAGATTAGTCAAGCATGATTTGCCCTTGGTAAATCCATGCTGGCTCGGCCTAATCCTATTACTGCCATCAAGATATGCCACATTTCGTCCTTAATAAGCATCTTCCCCACGACTGACGTTAGGCTAACAGGGCGATAGTTCTCTGTTTTCTCCTTCCCTCCCTTCTTGAAAAGTGGGATAACATTAGCCACTCTGTCCAATCTTCAGGAACTGATCCTGAATCTAAGGAACATTGGAAAATGATTACCAATGCATCCTGAGCCACCTCTTTTAGAACCCTCGGATGCAGACCATCTGGACCCGGGGATTTATTAGCCTTCAGTCCTATCAGTCTACTCATCACAGTTTCTTTCCTAATGTCAATCTGTTTCAATTCCTTTGATATCTTATGACCCTGGCCCATCCATACATCTGGGAGATTGCTTGTGCCCTCCCTGGTGAAGACAGATCTAAAGTACGCATTAAATTCTGTTGCCATTTCCCTGTTTCCCATAACAATTTCTCCCAATTCATTCTTCAAGGGGCCAACATTGTTCTTAACTATCTTCTTTCTCTTCACTTAGCTAAAAAAAGCTTTTGCTATCCCCTTTTATATTCCTGGCTAGACTGAGCTCATACCTGATCTTTTCTCTCCATATTGCTTTTTTAGTTAAGATCTGCTGTTCCTTAAAACTTTCCCAATCATCTGTATTCCCACTCATCTTAGCCCTGTCATACTTCTTTTTCTTTAATGCTATACAATCTCTGACTTCCTTTGTCAACCACTGTGGCCCCTTCCCCCTCTTTGAATCCTTCGTTCTCATTGGAATGAACTGCTTTTGCATCTTTTGTATTATCCCCAAGAATATCTGCCACTGCTGATCCACTGTCTTTCCTGCCAGGGCATCCACCCATTTAACTTTGGCCAGCTCTTCCCTCATGGCTCCGTAGTCTCCTTTATTTAATTGCAACACTGACACCTCTAATCTGCCCTTATCCCTCTCAAATTGTAGATAAAAACTTATCATGTTATGATCACTACTTCCTAATGGCTCCTTTACTTCAAGATCACTTATCAATTCCTGTTCATTACACATCACCAAGTCCAAAATAGCCTGGTTCCTGGTTGGCTCAAGCACAAGCTGGTCCAAAAATACATCCCTTAGACACTCCACAAACTCCCTATCCTGGGGTCCAGCACCTACCTGATTCTCCCAGTTCACCTGCATGCTGAAATCTCCCATAACGACTGCATTACTTTAGCACATGCCAATGTTAACTCCCTAATCAACTTGTACCCAATATCCACGCTACTGTTTGGGGGCCTGTACACAAAACCCATTAGGGTCTTTTTACCCTTACTGTTCCTCAGCTCAATCCACACAGACTCTACTTCCCCTGTTCCTAAGTCACCCCTTGCTAAGTACTGAATCTCATTCCTCACCAACAGGGCCACCCCACCCCCTCTTCCCATATTTCTGTCTCTACGATAGCACGTATACCCTGGTACACTCAATTCCCAGGCCTGATCCCCTTGCAGCCATGTCTCCGTTATCCCAACAATATCGTAGTTCCCCATTTTCATCTGAGCTTCAAGCTCATCTGTCTTATTTCTGACACTACGCGCATTCAAGTATAGAATTCTTAGCCCATTCCTCCTCTCTTTGCTTAAAACACTGTCTATTGTACCTAACCCAGCTCCTTGAACTTCCATCGGGCTAATTGCACCTTGAATTTTGATGACCTTCTCAAGATCACCCAAACCTTCTACACATTTAACCCCATGCTCCTTCTGACCAACCCTCTGTACATGTAACTTTTCCAACACATGTTCTGTCTCACCTTTCTCCTTTACACAATTAATATTTGGGAAACGTGTATTCCCCACCTGTTCCTTATCCTTCATCATATCATCTTCTCTCGTATTCTGGATCCCTGCCCCCTGCACATCCAGTTTAACCCCCCCCCCCCCCAGCAGCACTGGCAAACATTCCTGCAAGAATGTTAGTACCCCTCCAGTTCAGATGTAGACCGTCCCTTCGAAACAGATCTCGACATCCCTGGAACAAAGACCAATTATCCAAAAACCTGAACCCTTCCTTCCCGCACCATGCTCTCAGCCTCGTATTAATGTGCATAATCATTCTATTCTTCACCTCACTCACACGTGGCACAGGTAGCAATCCCGAGATTGTCACCCTGGAGGTCCTGCCTTTCAGCTTCACTCCTAACTCCCTGAACTCTCTAAGCAGGACCCCCTCACTCACCTTACCTACATCGTTGGTCCCTACATGGACCACTACATCTGGGTTCATGCCCTCGTTCTCAAGAATAGCCTGCACCCGATCTGAGATGTCCCGGACCCTGGCTCCGATATCTCCTGCTCAATGGTAGTAGTGTGAAGAGAGTGTGGCCTGAACGATGGGGTCCTTGATGATGGATGCCATTTTGTTGTGGCAGCGCTCCATGTAAGTGCGCTTAATGGTGGGGAGGGCTTTGCCAATGATGGACTGGGCTCTATCCACCACTCTTTATAGACTGCTTTATTCCTGGGCATTTGTGCTTCCAAGTATATCCACCTCTGTGGATCCAAATGCCACTATTGTCCACCACTAGGTGTGATGATGGTGCAGTGATTAGATTGCTGGACTAGTTGTCCAGAAGCCTAAATACAGAAAATTTTGTTCAAACCCCATCATAGTAGCTGTCAAAATTAAATTCATATTGAGAGTATAAAAAAATAGTCTGAGAAGTGATGAACATCATGTTATTAAAAATGCCCTGAAAGGAGAGAAATTTGGTGTCTTTACCTAAATTCTCCAGTTCAACCTGCTCCCCCTGTACACTTCTCCTTTCACCCCCTGATCACCTGTAGTTCCTCACCCCAACCACCTTCATCCTGTTTCTTTGCCTTGGGCTATCCAATCCATCTGCCTATCCATACTCCTCCCATTGTTCACATCTGCTCACCCTACCTCTGATTTGGTTCCTTGTTCCACCTTCCTTTCCTATCAGATTCCATCATCTATAGCAGTCTGGTTGCTCCAGCTATCACCTGTTGCCTTGTCACTCTTCCTCCTCCATTTGTTTGTCACCCTTCGCCATCTCTCCTCTACCCTGGATCTATCAATCCCTTGTCAACTTCTGTTCTATCCCTTCCCCACACCTCTTTCTAGTGTCCATCTTCTTTCTATCATTCAATCCAGATGAAGGATCTCAATCCAGAACATTGACAGTCCATTTCCCTCCTCTGACCTGTGGTACTTTGTTTTCTGCTCCAGATCCCATCATCTGCAGTCTCTGTGTCTCCTTGACTGATCTGGTCTCGATGTGACTCCATCCCTGATATTGACTCTGAGTATGTCCTCTGCAATAGGTTCAGAGACAGTGGGAGAAGGGCAACAAAAGCTGGGCATGCCAACAATGCCTGAAATATTAAAAAAAACATGCTAACCTCAACTCCACTTTTGTGAAAGGGAAGCAATCCAGACCACATTGCTGTAGGATTCACTCTCAGCCTGCTAAACCCCCATACAAAGCCTGTCTCAAACCAGAGATTTCAGGAATTAGGGGAATCAAGACATATAGGCCCAATGCTAGAATATGGCACAGAGGTAATGAATTGACCATGATCTTATTGAATGGTAGAATGAAACATATGCCTGCTTCTGTTAACATACTTGTCTTTAAAATATCAAATGAGTCAAAGGAATGGGAATATTAATATAGGGATTCCTTTTATATATCTTCAGTCTTCCAAGAGAGGTTCATCTTGAATAATGTAAATTGCCCAGCAGACTCCCACTGCAACTGTAATAAAAATGCAATGGAGCGGAGGGGGAACAGCTGTCATTGAGATCTCCTGGGCTTCGCCATCTCTCTAAGTGCTATGGCAAATCCATTTCTGGAGCTAGAGCTGAAATTGTTATACCCCTGAGTCTAGCAGTTTTATATTAGTTCATACGTTTAATATGAAGCAATCACATTGTTGTTATTTTTATTTAGTAATGCAGCATGTAACAAGATCTTCCAGACCTACAAGGCCAGCATCACCACTACCACCACCATCATCGTCATGTGCCGTGTAATATGATGTCGGCGATCATGGCCTTTCCATAATCATGATTGTTCTTGACAAACTTTTCTACAGATGTCGTTTGCCATTGCCTTCTTCTGGGCAGAGTCTTGAAAAGATAGGTGAAACCAGCCGTTATCAATACACTTCAGAGATTGTCTGCCTGGTTACATATGTCAGTGATCACATAACCAAAACTTGTGTTGTGCATCAGGTGCTCATACAACCATCCACCATCTGCTTCCATGGCTTTACATGACCCTGATTGGGTGGGAGGGGGGCAGGGTGGATACACAGGTTCTACATCCTGTCCAAGGGTGACCTGCAGCCTAGCAGAGAAGAGGGGTGCCTTACTCATCCTTTGGTAAAGATGTATCTCCACCCCACCGCCCAATTGCACTCATGTGACCAATTAAACTACAAACCCGTACACCTTAAGAATGTGGGAGGAAGCCAGAGCACCCAGAAGAAACCAACACAGTCACAGGGAGCACATACAAACTCCTTACAGACAGCGACAGAATTGAATGATAGTCGCTGGTGCTGTGATAGGGTTGCGCTAACTCCAAGGCTAGAGTACCACCCCAATATTCCAGCAATAATTAAATAAAACCAGAGAAAATGGAAAATACTCCGCAGGTCAGACAACTCCTGTGCCGAGAGAAACATTTCATCAACTGTTCAGGCTGATGAATGGTATCATCAGAAGTGAGAAAAGCTAGAAATCAAACATGAAAGAAGTGGAGAGAATAAAACAAGTATCGGTAGCAGGATGGGGTGCAAGAAAGACTTTGGAGGAAATGGGTGTAGTCAAAGGCTAGTTGTGAACTGGGAGAATAAGTATAACCAGGTAATGGACGGTGAATGTGGAGAATTGTTCCATCATGGTGGAAGATATGTGTACATGCAGAAATGTAATGGTTTGAGATTGTGCAGTAATTGTGAACAGTTGTGACATCAGCACTGTTGATTTGATGCCTCTTGAGCTCTGACAAATGAGACCTGATTTCATTGCAACATTAAAAATTCCTTCCAGGGGTTTACAGGGTAGATATTGAGATTATGGGTTCAAGGTTAGCCATTCCTGAGGAAGCCTTTCTTGGAGAATGATGAATCTTTAGAAATTGTTACCTACCAGGAATGGTATAGCGTTACTGCAGGGAAGTAGCACTGAGTTAATAGTCCAGCCATTACTTTATTGTATAGTAGAGTAAACACAAGGGCCACACAAATCAGGTTGGGCTGGATCCCAAGAGAGGGAATTTGTAGAATGTCTACAAGTTGGCTTTTTAGAGCAGCTTGTGGTCGAGCCCACGAAGGGAATGTCAAGAGCAAACACGAGGAAATCTGCAGATGCTGGAAATTCAAACAACAACACACACAAAATGCTGGTAGAACACAGCAGGCTAGGCTGCATCTATAGGGAGAAGCGCTGTCGATGTTTCGGGCCGAGACCTTTCGTCAGGACCAACCGAAAGGAAAGATAGTAAGAGATTTGAAAGTAGTGGGGGGAGGGGGAAGTGCAAAATGATAGGAGAAGACCGGAGGGGATGGGATGAAGCTAAGAGCTGGAAAGGTGATCGGTGAAAGTGATACAGAGCTGGAGAAGGGAAAGGGTCATGGGACGGGAGGCCTCAGGAGAAAGAAGGAGGGGGGAGCACCAGAGGGAGATGGAGAACAGGCAAACAACTAAATATGTCAGGGATGAATGTCAATTCTGGATTGGGTGTTATGAAATTACCCATATTTGTTAGGAAGCTTAAGGTAAAGGAACCCTTATGAGGCAGTGATCATGATATGATAGAATTGCAGTTTAAGAAGGAGATGCTAACATCAGATGTATCAGTATTACCGTGGGGGAAAGGGAATTACAGAGGCATGAGAGAGGAGCAGGTCAAAGATGAATGGAAGGAGACACTAGCAGGGATGATGGCAGAACAGCAATAGCTGGAGTCTCTGGGAGCAAATCAGAAGGCACAGGAAAGATATCCAAAGATGAAGAAATATTCTAAAGGGAGGATGAGGCAACTGTGACTAACAAGGGATGTCAAAGACAGCATAAGAGAAAAAAAGAGGGCATATAATAGAGAAAAATTAGTGGGAAAATAGAGAATTGAGAAGCCTTTAAAAAGCAACTAAAAGGCGTAAAGAGAGAAAAGATGAAGTAAGTTAGCTAATAATGTAAAAGAAGATACAGAAAGCATTTTCAGATATATAAAGAGTAAAAAATAAATGTGAGTGGATATCATGTTACTGGAAAATGATGCTGGAGAGTTAGTAATGGGAGACAAAGAAATAGCAGACAAACTTGATAAGTAATTATTCAGTCTTTACTGTGGAAGACACTAGCAGAATGCCAGATATATGAGAGTGTCAAGGGGTAGAAGTATGTGTTGTTGCTATTACTAAGGGGAAGGTGCTTGGGAGGCAGAATAGTCTGAAGATAGATAAGTCACCTGGACCAGATGGACTACACCCCAGAGTTCTGAAAGAGGGAACTGAAGAGATTGTGGAGGCATTAGTAATGATCTTTCAAGAATCATTAAATTCTGGAATGGTATCATAGGACTGGAAAATTGTAAATGTCACTCCACTCTCTAAGAAAGGAGGGAGGCAGAAGAAAGGAAATTATAGGCCATTTAGTTTGACTTCAATAGTTGGAAAGATGTTGGAGTCTATTATTAAAGAAGAGGTTTTGGGGTACTTGGAAGCACATGACAAAATAGGCCAAAGTCAGCAAGTTTCCTTCAGGGGAAATCTTGTCTGACGAATCTGATAGAATTCGCTGAGAAACTAACAAGCAGGATAGACAAAGCAGAGTCAGTGGATGTTGTTTATTTGGATTTTTGGAAGGCAAGCTGCCACACATGATGTTGCTTAACAAGGTAAGAGCCCATGGTACTACAGGAAAGATACTAGCATAGATATAAGATTGTCTGACTGACTAGTGGAAAGAGAGGGAATAAAGATGGCATTTTCTGGTTGGCTGCCGTTGACTAGTGATGTGCCGCAGGAGTCTTCTTTTCACATTACATGTCAATGATTTGGATGAAGAAATTGATGGCTTTGTGGCCAAATTTGTGAATGGCACACAGATAGGCGAAGGAGCAGGTAGTGTTGAGAAAGCAGTGCCTGCAGAAAGGCTTAGACAGATCGAGGGAATGGGCAATGGAATGGGGGGTGGAAGGTAGAAGAAATCTTTGATAGAAGAAATAAAGGTGTGTAGGATAGCGTGGATGTTTCCTTTGGTAGGGAGTCTAGAACAAAGGGGACAGACTCAGAATAGAGATGAGGAAAAATTTCTTTAGCCAGAGGGTGGTGAATCTGTAGATTTCATTGCCACTAATGGCTGTGCAGGTCAAGTCATTGGGCATATTTAAGTCAGATGTTTATAGTTTTTTAAAAATAACCTGGGTATCAAAGGTTACAGGGAGAAGGCAGGAGAATGGGATTGAGAGGGATAATATATCACCCAGAATGAAATGGCGGACAGACTCAATGGGCCAAATGGCCTAGTTCTGTTCCTATATCTTATGGGCTCATGGACATGAAATTTATTGTTTTGAGCAGCACAACAATGCAAAGACTTAAAATTACTATAAATTATAATAAATAAATAAATATTGCGAGACCAATAGTGAACAATTCAGAAATCTGATGTCAGAAGGGAAGAAGCTGTTTCTGACTCCTGCATCTCCATTTGGACGGCAGTAACAAGAAGACGACATGGCCCAGATGCTACTGGTTCTGAGTGATAGATGCCATCTTTCTGAGGGACGGCCTCATGAAGACGGATATTGATGATAGTGAGCATGTGGTGATGCAGGATTTCAATGACTCATGTATTGAGGCTGCAACATTGCAAAAGAGATTACAAGACTATCTGAATGTATAATTGGTTTGAAACCATAATAATGAACATTTTTGAAGATCCAGGTGGCAGCAAATGGGGCTTTTATTTTGAACCACACACAAAATGCTGGAGGAGCTCAGCAGGCCAGACAGCATCTATGGAAAAAAGTACAACTGGCATTTCTGAATGAGACCCTTCAGCAGGACTGCTGTAAGAGCTTGCTCAGAACGTTGACTGTACTTTTTTCATAGATGCTGTGTGTTGCTTGGATGTCCAGCATCTGCAGATTTTCTCTTGTTTGTGATTTTATTTTGTATCAGTACGTTCTGCCCTTCATCTCCCTCAAAGAAAACTTGAAACATAGAAACATAGAAAACCTATAGCACAATACAGGCCCTTCGGCCCACAAATTAGTGCCGAACATGTCCCTACCTTAGAAATTACTAGGCTTACCCATAGCCCTCTATTCTTCTAAGCTCCATGTACCTATCATATCCACCTCCACCACTGTTGCTAGCAGCCCATTCCAGGCACTCACCACTCTCTGAGTAAAAATCCTACCCCTGACATCTCCTCTGTACCTACTCTCCAGCACCTTAAACCTGTGTCCTCTTGTGGCAACCATTTCAGCCCTGGGAAAAAGCCCCTGACTATCCACATGATCAGTGCCTCTCATCATCTTATTCACATCTATCAGGTCACCTCTCACCCTCCGTCGCTCCAAGGAGGAAAGGCCGAGTTCACTCAACCTATTGTCATAAGGCATGCTCCCCAATCCAGGCAACATCCTTGTAAATCTCTGCACCCTTTCTGTGGCTTCCACATCTTTCCTGTATTGAAGCAACCAGAACTGAGCACAATACTCCAAGTGGGGTCTGACCAGGGTCCTATGTAGCTGAACGTAAGGACTATCCCGTCAGCACCCAAACCCTGCTTGAGATCAACACACTTGAGAACACAATATCGCTGGCAAGAAGCAACTGCACATGGTGAGTCATGCAACCAACTACAGCCTGATTGAGGTATCCTCAAACATTATCCTGGCTGCTGTACAACAACATTGCATCATACAGCAGAGCAAGTCACCGAGTTTGTTTTATTCTACAATCTGCCGAACTACCTGGATTTGCCAGCACCTGCTTATCAGAATAGAGAGGAGACGGAGGAAAAGAGAAAATAAAGCAGGATTCGTCTTTGATCTGGTAATCAGTGAACAACAAACCAGATTTCCCTTTCAAAGAATTCCAGTCTTTCACTCCATTTACAATCTCCCTTAACCCTTCCATCTGTTTCTGACCATCACAGTGTCCACTTGACCACAGAGACAGAATGATAGAGAGCACCAAATCAGCATCGCAGAGCACATTTACTCACGCAGCTATGACACAAAGCCCATCAATGTCAACTGACCGCCCTTGTGTAAATTAATATTTAAATAGAGCAAAACCGCAAAATGTTGGCAGACCAAATGATCCTAGAGCATAAAGCTGGCATTCAAGTGCAGAAAGTATTGAGGAAGGCAAATGGAATGTTGACAAGGAGCTGATTATTGACTTAAGGAGAAGGAAATCAGAGGACTATGAGTCCGTCCTTACCAGGAGATCAGAGTTGGAGAGGGTCAAAAACTTTAAACTCCTCTGTGTAACCATTTGTTAGGAACTGTCCTGGGTCTAGAGCAATTACAAAGAAAGCATGGTGGCACCTCCACTTCCTTAGAGGTTTGCAAAGATCCGGCATGGCATCTAAAACTTTGACAAACTTCTATAGGTATGTGATGGGGAGCATACTGACCGGTTGCATCATGGCCTGGTATTGAAGCACCAATGCCCTTGTACAGAAAATCCTACAAAAAGTAGTGGATATGGCCCAGTATATCACAGTTAAAGCTCTCCCCACCATTGAGACGTGTCCTGTCGCAGGAAAGCAGCATCCAACTTCAAGGACCTGCACTATCTCTCACTGCTGCCATCAGGAAGAAGGTAGAGAAACCTCAGGGCCTTCACCATCAGGTTCAGGATCACTTATTATCCCTCAAGCATAAGCCCCTTAAACCAATGGGTATAACTTCATTCAACTTCACTCCCCCATCACTGAACTGTTCCCACAACCTATCGCTCACTTTCAAGGACTCTTCATCTCATGTTATCAATATTTATTGCTTGCTTGCTTATTTATTTATTTATTAATCTATCTATTTATTTATATTCTTTCTTTTTATTTCTTCTGTATTTACTCAGTTTGCTGTCTTTTGACATTGGTTGTTTGTCCATTCTGTTGGTGCAGGATTGATCCTGCTGTGTTTTTTGACTTTCTGAGCATACCTACAAGAAAACAAATCTCAGGGTTGCATATGATACCAAATATGTACTTCAATTATAAGTTTACTTTGAACTTTGAAGTTTATTAGAGGCATGAAATATAACATTAAGGAGGTTTTTTTGTGCAATTTTCAGGGTACTGGTGGGATTTCTACTGGAATATTGCATATAATTTTGGTCTATATTTAAGGGAAACCATACCTGCATTAGATGCAGCACAGGGAATGTCCACTAAACAGATTCTTGGGATGAAGTGGTGGATATATAAAAACAAATTAAGTTCTGCGTAAACTTGTATGAATTTAGAAGAATGTGAAGTGACATTGATTTGGAGTGGGAGCTGACGGGGTAGGTACAGAGGAAATATCTCTTCTGGTGGGTGTTGTCCGGAGATATGGGGGGTGTGGGGGAGGAAGTAGTTGCAGAATAAGGGATCGCCCATTTAAGGAGGAGCTGAGGAGGAATTTCTTCTTCTAAATGTTGGTGATTCTTTGGATTGACCACTCCAGAGAGTTGCAGAGGTTGACAGGGTATTGGGGAGGGATTGGGGAAGTGGTATTTAGGCCACGTATGGATCAATGGTCAGACCCAATGGACTAATTGGTCCACTCTGCTCCTGTTGCTTTTGCTCTTATAAAGCATTCCTTGCAATGTGTACTTCCTTTATGGACCTGTTGCTGCACTTGAGCTCCTGTGCTAAGTTTCTCGATGGCTGCCACATAGGTAGCAGCAGGTTGCTGACTGTTAATGACTTTGGAGGATGTCCTCGAGGAGTGCTGCCCTGGCTTTGGACCGTACCCAGTGACTCTGAATGTCTGACACACCAAAGTACTTAAAAATAACAGTGCAAAGACCAGCCTGAGGAATGTCAGTACATACATTTTGCCAAGCCATTCTTAGCCCAGGTTTGTACTTCACAACCCCTGGTAATGTCTTAAAGGATGGGCTGCTGTTGTTCTGTGCACCCACAAAGCCCTTTTAGACTCTGCTACTACAGCCATTATGGCAGTAGTCTGATCTTGTATGGTTTACAATTAACCTCCATGAGAGTAATTTGAGCTGGTGTGGCAGGCCGCATGCACCAACTGAGTAGAAACCACACCACTCAGACTCTAAACAGATTGCTTTGCCAAACAAGCTGATATGTTGAGAATTAGATACTGCGTGAGGATACAAATGGCAAAAATATAAATGGAGGTGGCTATGATTTCTCCGTGCTCCTTTTCAGCAGACAAGTCAATAAACTAAATGTTTCTTATATATGTCCATCAGCTTTGACAGGCACATCAAAAATATATGTAATTTTCAGCAGCAGAGCCCATGCGCAACTTTGCCTTTTGAGGAGCCGATACATGGATGTCTTATATCTTCCCAGTATATGGAGGACTTCTGCCTTACTCCCTATCTTGTGTTTGCAAATCTAGGTGCTTACAGTAACCTGTGTTTTGCTAGCACTTCCCGCAATGTAAGGATTGATAGGATGCATTTTACTTCAGCCTTTAACACTCCGTTAGTACACCCAACTTGACAGTGCTAGCCAGTCATGAACCGGGCCCCACAAAGCCATAAGGCAATAAACAGCACGGTGGGCAATGAATTATCTCTGAAATCCTTGTAATAATCTTTATTGTTGACAATGTTGTCAAATGAATGTCCAAAGTTCCTGTATCAATTTCCTTCCCACTATTTTATTGGAAGGATCAAATTATCTAAAATAAATAGAAGAAAGTAGGGATGAAATTACAGAGGAGGGGACTTTAAATGTACTTATATAAGTAAGTTGTTTCCAGCCATTTTTGTTCATAGTCCATTTTTGTTAATGATTCTGATAGATTTGTATTTATTCTCTACAGCCTCCATAGGAACTAAACTACCTAAAAGTAGTTGCTTGCAGTAGTATCTGGATCATACTCATTCTCCTGTCAATAGTATGTACAGAAAATTAAGCTCTTTACCTTCTATTTTTAAAAAAAGCTTATAATTTAGATGTTCCCATAACTGGGAAATGTGCTTCAAAGTCTGCACCAGGACAGAAGCTTTTTCTTAACATGAGCCAGCACAGGAAGCTGCAGCTGCATATCTCTGCTCCCTGCAGCGTGACCTGTACTTCCCTGACAGCTCATTCCATGGGGATAGTTGGCAGAGATTCAGTCCCATGTGTCTCACTCTGCCCGACTACTGTGCAGGCTGACTACACCAGCTAAAATGGTTGCATGTTGAATGTCATCCAGTTCTTGCTGCAGATGGGCAGAAACTGTTTCATTACCTGAATAGCAGAACTAAACAGTGTGCAATCATTGCCAAGTGTTCCCAGTGGTGAGATTATCATAAAGAGAAGGTCATTAAGGAACCAAATGAAGGTAGTGATAAGAAGACATACAGCAGTGAGACAGATCAGCTGACACAACCTTCTTCATCTTCGAGGCCATCTTCAAGAGGCAATGTCTCAAGAAGGCAGCATCTGTCACGAAAGACCCTCACCACCTGGGACAAGAAGGGGAGCACCACTTGTAGTAGGGCTGTATCATTGAAACTCCAATAGGCAGTGGAAACTTGATGAGCAGGTGTGTAGAGGAATTGCTCATAGTTATTCTTAGAACAGAGTTGTACTCGTGGGAGACTTTAAACGCCGCAGTATTGATTGGGCCCACACAGAGTGTTAAGGGCCTAAACAAGGTTGAATTTCTGAAATATGTCCAGGAAAGTTTCCTGGGTCCAATGTATAGAGGGACCTACTTAGGAGAGTGCTATCCTGGACCTTCTCTTGAGAAATGAGACAGGGCAGGTTATTGAAATGACCGTCAGGAAGGACTTTGATTCCAGTGACCATAATTCTGTTGGTTTTGAGATGGTAGTGGAAACAAACAGGATTAAGGTCATAAAGTGGGGCAGGGCCAATTTTGAGAGAATTAGGTAGAATCTGGCAGTGATCAATTAGAAGAGGCAGCTTGAAGGAAAAAGAACGGCTGGCAAGTGGGAGGCTTTCAAGAGTGAGATATCAAGATCCTCAAGGCAGCTTATTCCTGTTACGGCGAACAGTAAACTTGGTAAGTTTAGGGAAACCTGGATCAAGAGATATTGAGGCTCTGATCAAGAAAAAGAAGGAAGCATACATTGGGTTTATGAGGTTGGGGGAGGGCTGGTGAATTTCTCAATGACAATAGAAAAATTAAAAATATACACAGAGGGAAATCAGGCAAAGAGAAGGTATGAGATGAAGCAGGCAGATAAGGTTAAGGAAATCCCCAAGATATTCTATACTAAGAGTAAATGGGTGGCTAGCAAGAAGGTAGTTCCCTTGAGAGCTCAGTAGTCCTGCTTATGTCTCAAGCTGAGGGAAGTGGGCAAGATTTTTAATGAATATTTCTCCTCAGTGTTTACTGAGGATAAAATAATGGTTGCTCAAGTGAGAAGGGAAATAAGTGGAGATGTTTTGGAGAACATTCATATGACCAGGGAGGTTTGCAGCATTGCAGTGCATTAAGGTGGATAAATCCCCAATGCATGGCCAAGTACAGCCTCATATTCAATGTCAGGCTGAAGAAGAAAATACAGAGGACCTTGCAGAGGCATTTGCTTCATTGTAAACCACTGGTGAAGTTTTTGAAGACTGGAAAGTGGTTAAAATTGTTTAAGAAGGGTAGAAAGTATTAGCCAGGAAGCTACAGACAGGTCAGCTGGACATCAGTGCTAGGGAAGTTACTGGAGTGTATTCTGAAGGACTGGATCTATCAGTATAGGGCCTAACGCATCGATGCAATCACAAAGAAGGCAGGCCAGTGGCTCTTCTTCATTAGGAGTTTGAGGAGATTTTCTGTAGGTATAATAATAACTATTTGTAGATCACTTTTCATACAGATGATGTAATTTCATGTGCTTTACAATGGGATAAAAATACAACCATGATAATAAAATAAAAATAAATACAAAAAGAAAAGACATTAAGATATTAGTTAAAAGCAAGGTTAAATAGATAAATGGCAATTCTAAGTATCAACTGAGTCTGCATCCCTTATAGATTTAGGTATTGAATTCCACTGTTTATGAGCATAGTTCAAAAAAGCGGATCTGCCAATTATGTTTTGAGGGAGATTGTTTAAACTTAAGAGAGCAGAAGAAGAAAACCTGAGAGTTTGAGCTAGATTATAAAATGAAAATGATTCTGTGTACTCCGGTCTCAGATGATTAGGAGCCTTAAAAACAAGTAAGAGAACTTTAAAGCCAATTCTAAAAGATACAGGAAGACAATGAAGAGTAGCTAGTCTGGGAGTGACATGTTCCTTGGTTAAAGGTCCAGCAGCAGTGTTCTGAATCAGTTGAAGTTCATCAATAGGTTGCTTTGGAAGGTCAATAAAGAGTGTATTGCAGTAATTTAGTCTATTCAAAATAAAATCATGAACTAGTTTTTCAGCATCATTATGTGACAGAAATGGCCATACCTTTGCGATACTTTTAAAGTGTAGAAATGCTGCTCAAGTCACTTCCTTTATGTGGGATTTAAAATAGAGCAGAGAGTGTTCTGACTGGTTGCGTCACAGCTGGGATGGAGCACCCAGTGAGTCACCGCTGGGATGGAGCACCCGGTTCATCACAGCTGGGATGGAGCACCCGGTGCATCACAGGAGCACCCAGTGTGTCACAGGAGCACCCGGTGCATCACAGCTGGGATGGAGCACCCGGTGAGTCACAGCTGGGATGGAGCACCCGGTGCGTCACAGGAGCACCCGGTGTGTCACAGGAGCACCCGGTGCGTCATAGCTGGGATGGAGCACCCAGTTCGTCACAGCTGGGATGGAGCACCCGGTGAGTCACAGCTGGGATGGAGCACCCGGTGTGTCACAGGAGCACCCGGTGCGTCACAGCTGGGATGGAGCACCCAGTTCGTCACAGCTGGGATGGAGCACCCGGTTATTCCTTTGTTTTGAGCTATTTATTTTGTCATTTGTAGTGACTTTGTGTCTTTGCAGAGACATTGTGCATGGGAGGACATGTATGATGAATCTTTTAGAGTTGTTTGAAAACTTAACCAAAAGGGTAGATGAAGGTCAGGCAGTGCACGTTGTTCACTGGACCTTAGCAAGGCTTTTGACAATTCCTATATTGCAGGTTAGTCTGGAAGGTTAAATTCCATGGTATCCAAAGTGAGCTAGTTAGATGGATTGAAAATTGCCTCAGCGGTAGGAAGCAGGTAGGTGGTTGAAAGTTGTTTCTTGAAATGGAGACCAGTGATTAGTCATGTGCCATGGGTCAGTGTTGGGACCCTTGTTTTTCATTATTTTATAAATAATTTTGATGGGAATGCTCAAAGCTTGATCGGCAAGTTTTCAGATGTTAAGAAATTAGGAGGTGTTGTTGGTACTGAAGAAGGTTATTACAGATTTCTGGGAGGATATTGAACAGTTAAGGAAGTGGGCTGAGAAGTGGCAAATGGATTTCAGTATAAGTAAGTGTGAGGTGATACATTTTTCAAAGTCAAACCAATGTAGGAATACACTATTTATGGTAGGGCATAGAGATCACAATGGAGAAGAAGTGCATAGTTCCTTGAAAATGGTGTCACAGGTAAACAAGATGGAGAAAAATGTTTTCACCATGGTCTTCATCGGTCTAGACATTGAATATAGGAATTGGAGAGGTCCTTTCATCTATTACCCACAAGCATTTAGATCTCCACAGGAGCAAAGACATTGATAAAAATAACAGCTTTCATATTTTTAGCATGTGATCCAAAAGGAGATTAACATGCCATTTGTTAATTTCTCCAGAGAAACAGACAACAAATAAAACACCAGACCTGCCTTAGTGGATGGTTAGTATGATTAGGGTTGATTGACCAAGCATTTAATTAAAGGCATGCTTACTGTGTTACCATAACCATTCCATTCCCCATAGCAACATGTTGGCTGAAACCTCCTGTCTTCACTCAACTGGTGAATGCAGGAGATCTGTGATCAAAATGGAATTTAAAACAAGGTGCAAACTCTCTCCTTTAGTCCTTATGTTTCAATGTTTGATTTCCTAATACTTTCATTTGCACAAGGTCAGATGTCTGTTGTCTCTATGCTAATTTTCAGTTTCATGGAATTGCTGTTTCAGTGAGGTATGTAGGGTTGATGTCAAACACTGCAAAAGAGATCATTTGACTTGGCTGTGGTGAGTGATTTCCTCCTGTTGGATGACAAATGCTAGCAACTTCTTTTTTTACAGTAGTTTGCTGCTAATAATTTTTCTCCTGAGACAACCAACTCTGAATACTGAAACTTTTCTCTCTCTCATCTTGCCATAACCCAGCACCTTGCTTGTGGATGATTAGGGCGAACTGTTATCACTGAAGAGCAAAGTGATTTCTTGACCTCTGAACAGTGGAAATGCGAGCCTTCTGCAACTGGAAGTCACCAGGCCCAGTGTTAAGTTCAAGGTCAAGTTTAATTATCAAGCACCCATACATGAATATGGCCAAATGGAACTGTGTTCCTCCAAGGCCAAGGTGCAAAACTAATTACCAACACCATGACACAAATAGCACTCATGGTTATGATTTCATAAAAACATACAGTCACAAAGAAATAGAATATAAGCCCAAGTCCCTAGGTGGCATGACTGTAGAATTGATGGTAATTTGTACAGATCCAGCTCATTCTTCCAGCGGACGAGCACTGGAAGGCGTCACTGATCAAACTCTGGCGATCAGCACTGACGAGAGGGGATAGACTGTAACCCCCGTATGGATTCCCGCATGCCCCACAGAGGCTCCCCTTCACCATCTTGGCAACTCCTTCTCTATTCAACCGAAACAACTTGGGGCCCAGACTTTGCCACAACCAGGGCAACGCAGCTTCCCTGCCGTCAGTCTTCCCAACGAACCGGTGAACTGGACCTGCAGTATTCTATGTAACCAATGTCCAACAATCATAATAAAAACATCCAAGACAATCACTCACACTGTGGCCCATCTAATGGTAAACAGCAAGTCCAGGCAACACAATGGTACGTAGTAAGTCCAGCTCCATCGCTAATGAGCAACTTTCTGATGGGATAGTCCCAGGGGTACTCGATGTTCTTAATATCCAGCAGTGACCTCTGTTCATAAAAAAGACTTACAAAACAAACAAATACACCTTTGCTTGGAACCAGAGTGGCCACTGTCTGAGATCACCACCATCTTACAACTTATCTCTAACTTCAGAACTTCACTAACAGATTAATTCTCCATTCCACTCCCACTCTGAGTTCTTCATCACTGAATAATAGATTCCTACAGCATAGAAACAAGGCTTTCAGTCCACTCACGCCGACTGGTGAGCACACATCTGTGTTAGTCCCACCTTCCAGCACAGAGTCTGTGGCCTACCGTACCCGGGCAATCCCTGTGTTCATTTGGACAAAGCTCAAAGAACAGTACCTCATATTCTGACAGATTTGCAGACTCAGCAATGAGTTTGATTTCAGAAGCCATTCCAGACTTGTATCTTACCTTGCCAGGCATTTGTTTCTTTCCTCTCTCCTCTCCTATTGAGTTTACATTTCATTCCTTCATACCCATCCTTCGGCTGGCATCATCACTTGTATCTTTCAGAAGCTCCATTTCTCCACTTTATAACAGACAGAATGAAGGGGGGGGGGAATACAGGTGGGTGCATAGAGTTTGTAAGAGTAATACACGTGGTTTTAAACACTTCAGCTGACTACAATTTTGCTTTGACACATATAACTTGATATTAAATGGCATGTTGAACACTTTAAAATAACCAGAAGTGTTCCACACTTTTGACAAATTTGACCACAGCCATGTGAGCTGAGAAGATAACATAAACTTGCCTAAAAAGATGGACTTTAAAGAGAGGCTTTAAGAAAGGAAAAATGTAGTGAAGCAGAAGACTTAAAGAGGAAATTTCAGAGCTACTATTATTAGGATGATTAAGTGTTGGTCTGATCAATAGGAGAGCATTGTAAGTGCACAGACATAACGGGGAAAGACGGTAAAAAAACAAACAAGCGTGATATTCTTGCAATAAAACTGCAGTCTTTGCAACAGAAATTTGTGGTTACATATCAGAGTCAAGATGAACAAACTGTATTAAAGCTACTAATAAAAATGGACAGCCAAAATACTGTTGTTTTGGTATTCTTACTTTAGTAATCTACTAAAAGTGAAATACAAATTCAAAAACATAAAATAAAAATGTTTATAAAGCTATATATAATTAACTAATTATGTATTTTCGATTATAATCAGGCATCCAATCCATACTGGTCAACCCGTGGCAGTTCCACGGTAGGATCAGGGGGTCGATTCCGTTGTCCTTCCTGTCGACATGAAGTGGTTCTGGACAGACATGGAGTTTATGGTCTTCAAAGAAACCTACTTGTTGAAAACATTATTGACTTATACAAGCAAGAGTCAATCAGGTACCTCTAGTAATCAGCATGAAGTTTTAATATTTGATCTTGGAAATAAGTTTAATGAACTTTGAACAAGGTAACGTTGCTATTAGACATTCTTTTGCCCTTTTCTATTTTTCTTTCCCCCTCCCTTTCCATCTGTACTCCTCCCCTCCCTCTTTCCTCCATCCCCCTTCATCTCCCTTTCTTAACCTTGAATCAGGCTTGTGATCCAATCGTTTTACAGGATTCAATGTAAAATGTTGTTGATGATGCTCCCATGAATAGTTGGAATAGTTCAATATGAATATGCACTAAAATCTTTGAACACGTGGAGTAGCATAAAGCAATGTGCAGTGCACATTTCAGTATAATAGCATTGTTTGTTTTGCTCATTTGAAACTGTGGTCATTCACTGCTACAGACTTTTACTGGAGAATTGAAGTCTGTTTTGGCATTAGTTAAAAGGAGACTAACCTTACCTGTTTCATTACAATAGGATCTAAGGCATCTGACATCTTGTAGCTGCGACTGCTATTAATTAGTTCAGTTGGTGTTCACTCACAATCCTTATTATCAATGTCTTTGGCCATCCACTGTCAGAAAAAGAGATGAAACTTTTAAGCTATGTGTACCATTTTGAGGCACAACTACTCATTATATTAATGCACTTCATTAGGTATTAATATTGAAGTAGTAAAATGGATTCAACAGTGGCTGGATAGGAGATACCAGAAAGTAGTGGTGGATAACTGTTTGTCAGGTTGGAGGCCGGTGACTAGTGGTGTGCCTCAGAGATCTGTACTGGGTCCAATGTTGTTTGTCATATACATTAATGATCTGGATGATGGGGTGGTAAATTGGATTAGTAAGTATGCAGCTGATACTAAGATAGGTGGTGGTGTGGATAATGAAGTAGGTTTTCAAAGTTTGCAGAGAGATTTAGGCCAGTTAGAAGAGTGGGCAGAAAAATGGCAGATGGAGTTTAATGCTAATAAGTATGAGGTGCTACATTTTGGTAGGAGTAATCAAAATAGGACATAAATGGTAGGGCTTTGAGGAATGCAGTAGAACAGAGCGATCTAGGAATAATGGTGCCTAGTTCCCTGAAGGTGGGATCTCATGTAGATAAGGTGGTGAAGAAAGCTTTTGGTATACTAGCCATTATAAATCAGAGCATTGAGTATAGGAGTTGGGATGTAATGTTAAAATTGTACAAGACATTAGTGAGGCCAAATTTGGAGTATTGTGTACAGTTCTGGTCACCGAACTATAGGAAAGATGTCAACAAAATACAAAGGAGATTTACTAGAATGTTACCTGGGTTTCAGCACCTAAGTTACAGAGAAAGGTTGAACAAGTTAGGTCTTTATTCTTTGGAGTGTAGAAGGTTGAGGGGGGACTTGATAGAGGTATTTAAAATTATGAGGGGGATAGATAGAGTTGACGTGGATAGGCTTTTTCCTTTGAGAGTAGGGGAGATTCAAACAAGAAGACATGAGTTGAGAGTTAGGGGGCAAAAGTTTAGGGGTAACGCAAGGGGGATCTTCTTTACTCAGAGAGTGGTAGCTGTGTGGAACGAGCTTCCAGTAGAAGTGGTAGAGGCAGATTTGATATTGTCATTTAAAAAAAATTGGATAGGTATATGGACAGACAAGGAATGGAGGGTAATGGGCTGAGTGCATGTTGATGGGACTAGGTGAGAGTAAGCGTTCAGCACAGACTAAAAGGGCCATGTTTCCATGCTGTAATTGTTATATGTTATATGGTTATATATGCTCACTGACTCCCTTGGCTAGCTCATCTATACTTCCTCCCATCCAGCCTCCTGTAAAGATTTTTCTCATTTTCCCAGTTCCTCCTTCTCCATTAAATTCACTCCAATGATAAGGTGCTCAGAAGCATCTGCAATGGATCATCCTTCACAATTTCTACCAGGTGCAGGCAGAAACCATCACTGCAAGCTTGAGGAACAATACCTCATCTTCCATCCGGACACATAGTAGCCTTCCAATCTTCAGCTTTGAATCTCAGACTATTAGATTAGATGCAGGGTCATACACTGTGGCAGAAGGTATAAAGGTGTGGACATTTTCTAAATGGGAAGAAACTTCAAAAATCAGAGATGCAGAGTCCACCTTAAAAGTTACCTTGTTCAGACTCTTGAACAAACCAGATAACTACACTCACTTGCCTCATCATTGAGGTGCTCCTACAACCAATGATCTCACTTTAAGAACTCTTTACCTTATTGTTTCATGTTCTTGTTATTTATTACTATTTATTTATATATGCGTCTGCACACTTTGTTGTCTTCAGTGAGTTGATCTTTCATTGATCCTGTTTATAGTTACTAATCTATAGATTTCCAGAGTCTGCCCACAGGAAAATGAATCTCAGAGTTTTGCAAGGTGACACATATGTACTTTGATAGTAAGTTTACTTTGAGGTTGAGTCAGTGGTAAGGAATGTAAATGCAATGTTAGCATTCATTTTAAGAGGACTAGAGTACAAATGATATCCTGAGGTTTCATAAGGTACTGGTTCGACCACACTTGGAGTATCAGGAGCTGTTTTGTGCTCCTTATCCAAAGGATGTGCTAGCATTGGAAAGGGTCCAGAGGAGGTTCATAAGATTGATCTCAGGAATGAATCAGATACCAGCTGAGGAGCATTTGATGGCTCTGGACCTGTAACCACTGGAGTTTAGAAGAATGAGATGGGACCTCATTAAAACATACTACATACTAAAACTCCTAGATAAAATGGAAGTGTGTGAGGATGCTTCCTATAGTGTGGGAGTCTAGGACCAGAGGGCACAATCTCAGCAGAGGGGGACGTTCATTCAGAACAGAGATGTGAAAAAAAATATATTTAGCCAGAAGGTGTAAATCTGTGGAATTCATTGCCACAGACAGCTGTGCAGGCCACAGCATTGGATATATTTAAGGTGGAAGTTGATAAGTTCTTGATTAATCAGGGCATCAAAGGTTATGGGGAGAAGGCAGGAGAATGGGGCTCAGAGGGATAATAAATCACCCATGATAGAATGGCAGAGCAGACACAATGGGCCAAATTCCCTAATTCTGTTCCCATGTCTTACGGTCTTATTCCTTTCTGTCTGTATAAGAACTGGCTAAAATGATCCCGGAAATGAAAGGATTAAGCTGTGTGGAGCTCTGGGCCTAAATATGTTGACATTTAGAAGAATGAGTGGGGATCTCACTGAAACCTACCGAATATTGAAAGGTCTAGATGGAGTGGGCATGCAGAGAACGCTTCAAATAGTGGGAGAGTCGAGGACCAGGTGACACAGTCCCGGAAGTGAAGGTATCTATTTAGAACAGAGATGAGGAGGCATTTCTTCAGCCAGAGAGTGGTAAATCTGTGGAACTCATTACCACAGGTGGCTGTGGAGGCCAAATGTATTGGGTATATTTAAAGCAGAGGATTATAGGTACCCTGAAGAAGTTTAAATCGTCTCTTTGACAGGAGTTCAGTGAAACCCTCTCTGTTTGCTCCCCCTCTGTGATGTCTGCTGCCCTCCAACTCTTTGACCAATTGCTCACTGAGACCCATTACCACAACCATGTATTCTTGCTGGGAGCTTGTCTTCGCTGCCATCCCATAACACATGACTTCCAGCTCTGTTCTCAGATCTCTCAGTTTGAACCCACCGAGGATCCCAGGTACTCTTGTTCAGTTAACTGCTTCTCCCTCCGCATTCGACACACCGCCCTTTCCACCATGCAGAGCTCTGTCTCAGTTGCTGCCACAGCTCTGGACCTCTCTCTCTCTGCTGCCTGTCATGGACCTCTCTGATATTTTCTTCTTCGCCAGATCCATGGTTTCAATCGTCAGTTCTTTGGCTTCCTATGGCATGAATATTGATTTCTCCTTCTAGTAAACAAATTCCACCCACTCCCTCCATTCCCCACACTGACCTTTTACTTCTTCACACCTGCCTATCACTTCCTTCTGGGTCCCCTCCTCCTTCCCTTTCTCCTCTGGTCTACTCCCCTCTCCTATCAGCTTCTTTCTTCTCCAACCCTTGACCTTTCCCACCCACCTAGCTTCACCTATCGCCTTTCGGTGGCCTCTTTCTCCTCCCCCCACCTTTTTATTCTGGCATCTTCCCCTGTCTTTCTCAATCCTGAAGAAGGGTATCAGCCTGATTCTTCGATTGTTTATTCATTTCCATAGATGCTGTCTAACCTGCTGAGTTCTTCCAGCATTTTGTGTGCATTGCTTTGGATTTCAGCATCTGCAGACTTTCGCTACTTTAAGGGTGTCAAAGGTTATGGGGAGAAGACAGAAGAATGGGGCCGAAAAGGAAAATAAACCAGTCATGATCGAATAGAAGAGCAGTATAGCCTAATTCTGCTCCCATGTCCAGGTTACCTGGTGGTGCAGTGGCATCTGCACCAGACTTTGAGACAACTGGTCCTGGGTTCGAATCTGGCTGGCTCCTTTGAGTGTTGAGCTAGTGAGTTGGCTGACAGAAAGCTAATGGCACAGTAAAGTTGCTGCCCAGAGTGCAGAGAGGAATAACTAACTCCTGTGTCTTATAGACTTATGGTCTTATTTCTTGAACCAGTTTTTCCTCATAGAGAGATAGCACTGAAATATACCCTACTAAATTTTTCTCTCCCAGTTCTCACAAAGGGTCTAGGATGTGAAACATAGAACATAAAAAACAGAATGCTCCATAATCAGACTAACCCTTCTGTCCTACACAATCCATAACCCTCCAGTTTTCTTACGTCCTGAAATATACCTATTATATCAGCCTCTACCACCACCTCAGATGCTGTGTTCCAGGCAGCTACCATTCTGTTTGTTATAAAAAACCCTACCTCTGACATCTCTCCTTAATCTTGACTACATGTCCTCTGATATTGGCCATTGCTGCCCCGGATGAAAGGCAATGACTGTATACTCATCTGTGCTTCTCATAGTCTTATCCACCTCTATCAAGTTGCCTCTTATCCCCCTTTGCTCCAAAGAGGAAGATCCTAAATCACTCAACTTTTCCTCGTAAGACATGTTCTCTAATCCAGGCAGCATCCTGGTAACTCTCCTCGGCACCCTCTCTAAAGCTTCCACATCCTTCATATAACAAGACAACCAGAAATGAACACAATAATCCAAGTGTGGTCTGATTTGCTGTGTGTTTCTAGCGCTTTCTGCTTTCATTTCACATTTCTAGCAATTACATTTTTTTTTACTCAGCCCATTTTGAATGTGATTTCAGACATCGCAGTTGGAGCTCTGTTTTAAAGAAACTTTTATATTGACTGTGAATAGGATCCTGTAGCACAAAATGCATTCTCAGATTACGTCATCTGATTGGTTGGTTTAAAGTTCTTGAATTGAACTGCTTGAGAAGAACGTAAAACAACAGATTTTCTCTTCCTCCTCCACCCAGTGGAGTCCAGCACTGCAAAGCAAATTCCTTTGACTAATGGTTTCAGAATTATAAACAGTGAGTTTATTTAAAACCAATTTACCTCAGAAATGAATGCCACAAATTAGCATGAGCTCAAGCTTATGACATTGACAAGTCAATCATGTGAGAAATGTACTAAAAATAATTGTCTTGCTATTAGGATTTGTTTTTATATGTTACAGCTAGCATTTATCGTCAGCAGGACGTATATGACATTCAAATACATGTAAATCAAAGTTTTTATTTGGGCATTTGTCAGAATGCTTAATTCAGCCAGAAGACCATAAAACATAGGAGCAGAATTAAGCCATTGAGCCCATCGAGTCTGCTCCACCATTCCAGCATGGCTGATTCTAGATCCCACTCAACCCCATACGCCTGCCTTCTTGCCATATCCTTTGATGCCCCGACCAATCAGGAAACACTAATTTTCACTTTAAATCTTCTCACTGCCTTAGCCTCCACAGCTATCTGCGGCACAGCAGTCCACAGATTCACTATCCCCGGCTAAAAAAATTCCTCCTTACCTCTGTTCTAAAGGGTCACATCTCAATTTTGAGGCAGTGCTTTCTAGTTCTGGGCATGCCCACCATAGGAAACATCCTCTCTACATCCACTTTATCTAGTCCTTTCAACATTCGGTAGGTTTCAATGAGATCCCCACGCATTCTTCTAAGTTCCAGTGAGTACTGTACAGGCCCAAAGCTGCTAAAGACTCCTTATATGTTAACCCCTTCATTCCCAGAACCTCCTCCGGACTCTCCCCAATGACAACATATTCTTTCTGAGATATACAGCCCAAAACTTTTGACAATACTGTAAGTGTGGCCAGCCTAGTATCTTATAAAGCCTCAGCATTATCCCCTGGCTTTTATATTTGATTCCCTTGAAATAAATGCCAACATTACATTTGCCTTCTTTACCACAAACTCAACCTGTGAATTAAACTTTTGGGAGTCTTGCATGAGAACTCCCAAGTCCCTTTGTACCTCTTAAGTTTGAATTTTCTCCTCGTTTAGATAATAGACTGCACTTTTTTTCCTTTTACCAAAATGCATTATCGTACTTTTCCCAACACCGTGTTCCATCTGCCCATTCTTCCAATTTGTTTAAGTCCTTCTGCAATCCCATTGCTTCCTCAGCACTACCTTCATATCATCAGCAAACCTTGCCACAAAGCCATCAGTTCCATCTAAATTATTGACAAACAATGTGTGGTCCCAATACTGACCCCGAAAGAACACCACTAATCACTGACAGCCAACCAGAAAAGGCCGCCTTTATTCCCTCTCACTGTTTCCTGCCTGTCAACTATTCCTCGATCCATGCCAGTATCTTTCCTGTAATCCCATGGGATTTTATCTTGTTAAGTAGCCCCATGTGTAGCACCTTATCAAGTGCCTTCTGAAAATCCAAGTAAATGACAACCACTGTCTCCCCTTTGTGCACTCTGCTTGTTACTTCCTCAAAGAACCCTAACAGATTTGTCAGGTAAGGTTTCCCTTTAAAGAAACCATGCTGACTTTGACTTATTTTATCATTAGTCTCCAAGTACCCTGAAACATTGTCTTTAATAGTGGACTCCAAAACCTTTCCAGCCACTGAGGTTAGGCTAACTTGCCTATAATTTCCTTTCTTTTGCTTTCCTCGCTTCTTAAAGAGTGGAGTGACATTTGCAGTTTTCCAGTCTTCTGGAACCAGGCCAGAATCAAGTGATTCTTGAAAGATCATGACCAATACATGTGCTATCTCTTCAGCAACCTCTCTCAGGACTCTGGGATGTAGTCCATTTGGTCCAGGTGACTTATCCACCTGAAGTCCTTTGAGTTTGCCTAGCAATTTTTCCTTTGTAATAGCAGTGGCACTCACTGTACCCTGACAGTCAAGGATGTCTGGCACACTGTTAGTGTCTTCCACAGTGAAGATTGATGCAAAGCACTTAATAACTTCATCCACCATTTCTTTGTCCCCCATTACTACCTCACCAGCATCATTTTCCAGTGGTCCAATATCAACTCTCACCTCCTTTTTACTCTTTACATAACTGAAAAATCTTATGCTATTCTGCTTTAAATTATTGGTTTGTTTGCCCTCATATTTCACCTTTTCCCTTCTTATGGCTTTTTTAGTTACCTTTTGTTGGATTTTAAAAACTTCCCAATCATTCAACTTCCCACTCACTTTTGCTGCATTATATGCCCTTTCCTTGGCTTTTATGCAGTCCTTAACTTCCCTTGTCAGCCGCGCCATTTCAGAACTTATTTGTCTGTGGGGCATATCTATTCTGCGCCTTGTGAACTATTCACAGAAACTTCAGCCACCATTATCCTCCTCCAATCTACCCGGGCAAGCTCCTCTCTCATGTCTCTGTAATTCTCTTTATTCCATTGTGATACAGATACATGTCAGTTATGCTTCTCCCTCTCAAATTGCAGTATGAATTCAATCATATTACAATCACTGCCACCAACCTGATTTCCCAATCTCCTTGCATGTTGAAGTCCCCCATTACAATTGTGACATGACCCTTGTTACATGCCTTTTCCAACTTCCTTTGCAATCTCAACCCCACATCTTGGCTATAATTTGGAGATCTATATATGATTCCCATAATGGTTTTTCCACCCTTGCAGTTTCCTAACTCCACCCACAAAGATTCGACATTCTCTGACCCCATGTCATCTCTTTCTAAAGATGCAATTCCATCTCTTACCCACCGAGCCACACCACAGCCTGTCCTTTCAATACAAAGTACATCCTTTGATGTTAAGCTCCCAATTATGCCATGACTCTGTGAGGCCCACAACATCATGCCAATCAATCTCTAATTGCACCACAATTTCATCCAGCTTATTCCGAATGCTACGCACATTTAAATACAACACCTCCAGTCCTGCATTCTTCACCCTTTGGAATTTTGTTTCTGTGGTACGACTTAACTCTTTGCTCTGTCTGCAGTTGTACCCAATCATTGGCTTGCCCTTCCTTACATTCATGTTACATCCATCATCTACTTGTAAACCTGCTGGCTCATCCTCAGCTCTATCATGCTGATTCTCATCCCCCTGCCATATTAGTTTAAACCAATTCCAACAGCACATAAGGTTATAATAGCAGAAAAATACATTCACAAAAAAAATTATACTCCAATTCCCTATTCGGACTGCCTTGTTCATGGGATGTTGTCCTGGTCTAGCTTGATCTTCCACCAAGTGAACACTAGAGGACAGCACCGAGCAAACACTGGAGAGCAACTCTGACAGGAGGGGCCGCCCCCAACCCAGTATGGATTCCTGCAGACCTGAACAGACCTCTACTCTCTCTCACACCACCTTGGCGTCTCCTTTCCTGGGCAGCTGCAACAGGTAATAAGGCGGCATGAAGATCTTGTCCACCAACAACCAAGACAACGCAGCTCCACAGTCTCAACACAGTCTCACCAGTGAACCAAACTTGCAGCATTCTACATTATCAATGTCCAACAGGGTCTTGCAATCACCAAAAAAGCATCCAAGATAATCACTCGTGCCTCTGCGGCACGGCAACGAGTCCAGGCAACAACACAACAGCGGTGCACTGTAGGCCCAGCTCCAGCGCTGTCGAGCAGCTGATGGGGTAGACCTGTAGTACTTGATGTTCTTAATATACAGCGGTGTCTTGCGATCATAAAAAAAGACATAAAGGACAAACAATTCTATCGCTGGGTTCACACGAGCACACACACACACACACACACACACACACACACACACACACACACACACGCACACACGCACGCACGCACACACACACACACACACACACGCACACACAGACATACACACACACACACACACACACACACACACACACACACACACACACACGCACACACAGACATACACACACACACACACACACACACACACACACACACACACACACACACACACACACACACACACACACACACACGTACACACAGACATACACACATGCATAATCACATCTGCATACATGCCCACTTTTGGACATGAATGTTAACGGAAAAGGACCGGTTATTCCAAATTTTTGCTGAATCAATAAAGTTAGCTCCATTCTGTTTCAGTGGCCATTCATTTTGTTTTACTCTCATCAGCTGATCCACTTCATGACAGAAGACGACTTTCTCATGTGTCTTTTGGAGGCTCAATACACCGTATCATCCAAATTGCCCTTATCAATGTTCTCTGTTACATCAGCAAAATGCAGAATTTGTTAAATATTCACAAAGTTGTGCAGGGTTCCATAGTTGTTAAAGAGACTTCCAATGCTTGAATGTTGTTTCTAAGAGCTTCCTAGCAACAATAGGATGCATGTGGTTGGGAGGTGGGGGGAGGTGGATAGAATGAATACAACCCTGGAGAGAGACCAGAACTGAATGGGGCAGCGTTAACTATGTGGGGCAGAGTGGCCAGGTCACCCTAACACAGGCCATCTTGCCACCCACTGTCAAATTTAGAGCCACAGAATTTGTATAGCACGAAAACAGGTCACTTAGACCAAATTATCCACACAAATAAGTGGGCACCTTTCATAATGACCCCATCTCCCAGCATTTCATCCACTGCTCTCTATGTCTGAAATTTTAAGTGTTCACCTAGACATGTCATACTGCAACCCAGCTTCAATCATTCTCTCAGGCAGTGTATTCAAGTAATTACCACTCTCCAGTAAAGAAGGTCCCCTTATTTTCCCTCTAATCTCTTTACTTTACCATAATCTATGCCCTCTAGTTTTATCTACCTCTGTTATGGGGATAAATTTCCTGCAGTTCACCTAATCTAACTGCACTACATACTCCACCCCAGGCAGCAGGCTGCTGAATCTCTATGTAAACCATAATGGGTCAAGTCATCCTGACACAGTACCTCTTACCACCCACAGTCACAATTAACTTGGTCATATACACAGGACCCAGATAGTTGGCTCGCAGCACCCTAGACCCAATGGTGTGTACCAGATGACAACTGGCCATGAGGAAACCCAACCTCCAAAACTGCTCTGGTAGCCTATGACAGTCAGAAAATCCAAGGGCAACTGTAAAATTTGGCACTGATTTTAAGATTTTAACATGTCTCTGATTACTTTAGTAATTTTGAAAGTTATCAAACTAACTATTATAAAATATATATATTTAAAAAAATATACTAACTTTTGTTTATCAAAAACACACAAAAGTGCAGATAATAAACAATAAAATTTATTGAAATAGTTACAAAGTTATCTTCCCCTTATTTTTTTCTGATTTATATAAGTTTTAATTGCATCTGCTTTATAATTGCTAAGTCAATGATCCTCAGACTATTCTAATACCATTTTAACTCAACATTACCATTTCATTCAGCAATCAAACTGCACAGCTTGAATTTATTTAGATTGAGCCATGGCACAAGTGGGTTAGGAAGTGTTCAGAGGAGAAGAATAGGTGTGACCGCACCTGAGACTATTAGCACCCACTCATCCTTGACCAGTCCTCAGTTATTCAGTGCAAGATAAACCTACCAGGACATGTTGAGTCGTCCTTCTTTCAGTTCAGTTCATTTAGATGGTTCAGCTAAACATTGTTGCCTCCATGAAGTCCCATTACTTCATCCTGAAGAGGAATTGAAGTTGACGACTGGGGAAATATGGATCGGCTATGATCTTACTGAACGGTGGGACAGCTTTAAGTAGCTAGATGCCCTACCCCTGGCCCTATTTTCTCAATTACATATATCTCTGGCCCAACCTCATGTCTGTTTGGAAAGATAACTCAATCACTGATGTTTCACTCCACTGTACTTTCCAAGACATGAACATTTGCCAATCAGTCAGCCTGTATTGAAGATGAGTTTGCCAGAACAAGCACTTACGTCTCATGTATTTTGGAAGGTGATCACCAGTAGGGGAAGGCAGATGACTTTTCCCATTAGGCAGTTTTCACTGAAACACCAAGGACTAGAAATTCATCTGTGTAATTTTTTCACATTTGAACAGCATTAGCAATCACTGCTTCAAAAAACTCTAAAGAAATGGTGAAATTCATTTGCACCAACATCAAGATAGCACTAGTATGACTAGCCCCATTTAAGAACATAAGAAATAGGAGCAGAAGTAGGCCATCTGGCCTGTCAAGCCTGCTCCACCATTCAATAAGATGATGGACTCATTTCCACCCACCTGCCTTTCCCCGTACCCCTTAATTCCCCTTCTATGCAAAAATTGTCTTAAATATATTTACTGATGTAGCCTCCACTGCTTCATTGGGCAGAGAATTCCACAAATTCACCATTCTTTGGGAAGAGCAGTTCCTCCTCATCTCCATCCTAAATCTACTCCCCCAAATCTTAAGTCTATGACCCCTGGTTCTAGTCTCACCTACCAGTGGAAACAATTTTTGTCATAACTCTGACCTCAAGGAGTAAGTTTAAAGAGGTTTTGTTGAGTTGCTAGAAAAGTTCAAAGTAAATTTATTATCAAGGTACATATATGCCATCGTACACAACCCTGAGATTCATTTTCTTGCAGGCATTCACAGTAAATATAAAGAAACACAACAAAATCAATGGAAAACTGCAGACAACAAAGAAGAACAACCAACCAATGTGCAATAGACAACAAATCGCGCAAATGCAAAAAGAAATAATATTAATATTGATAATAATAAATAAGCAATACATATTGGGAAAATGAGATGCAGAGTCCCTAAAAGTGAGTCCATGGGTTTTGGAATTATTTCAGTGTTACAGTGATTGAAATTATCCCCTCTGGTTTGAAAGCATGTCAAGGGGTAATAACTATTGCTGAACCTGACTGTGTGGGACTTGAGCTCCTGTATCTCTCCCTGATGGTGTCGTCAGCAAACTTAAATATGGCATTGGATCTGTGCTTAGCCTCGTGGTCGTAAGTGTAAAGCAAGTAGAGCAGGGGGCTGTGCGCACAGCCTTGTGGTGCATCTTTACTGATGGAGATTGAGGAGGAAAACTGTCGTTGCCAATGCAAACTGACAGAAGTCTGCAAGTGAGGAAATCAAGAATCCAGTTGCACAAGGAGGCCTAGGTCTTGGAGCTTATTGAATAGTTTTGAGGGAATAATAGTGTTGAACGTACAGCTATAGTCAATGAACACCATCCTGATATATTCATCAACGTCTATAGCAAGCAAACCCAAGTGACCGCACTGCTCTCAATCCCAGAAACCCTGCTGAACCTTTCCACTGTGGTGCTCACTGCTAATGTGAGTTAAGAAAATCCATTAGCCAAATGAGGGGCCGTCCTTTTTTGATCAATTCAACTTTTGCATTCACAACTGAAGGGGCATTTTACTGCATTGCAGATATATGTAAAGGCCACCCCTCTGCCTAATATCTGCTGTGAGTCCTTCTGTTGGGTGTATTTTTCCAATTCACCAAGTGTCTCAATCTATTGAAAGTAAAATGTTTTGTTCAAGACTGAGTGACTGGCCAGATGTTGGTATCTTGGAAAGTACAATGATATTTTCAAAGTTGTCCCTGCAAGATTTCTTCTGGCCAGCTGCTATTGAAGAGGACTCTGTTGGAGCTTTGTTGATCTGGATGATAATGTGGTTAACTGGATCAGTAAATTTGCAGATGACACTGAAATTGAGGGTGTAGTAGACAGTGAGGAAGGCTATCATGGCTCGCAGAGGGATCTGCATCAGTTGGAAAAATGGGCTGAAAAATGGCAGTTGGAATTTAATGCAGAAAATGCGAGGTTTTTCACTTCGGTAGGACCAGCCAGGGTAGGTCATACACAGTTAATGGTAGGGCACTGAGGAGTGTGGTAGAACAAAGGGATCTGGGAAAACAGGTCCTCAATTCATTGAAAGTGGTGTCATAGGTAGATAGCATCGTAAAGAAAGCTTTTGGTACATTGGGCTTCATAAATCAATGTATTGAGTACAGGAGATGGGATATTATTTTGAAGTTATATAAGACATTGCTAAGGCCTAATTTGGAGTATTGTGTGCAGTTTTGGTCACCTACCTACAGGAAAAACGTAAGCAAGGTTGAAAGAGTACAGAGAAAATTGACAAGGATGTTACTGGGTCTGAAGGGCCTGAGTTATAAGAAAGGAATGAATAGGTTAGGACTTTATTCCTTGGAACATAGAATACTGAGGTGAGATTTGATAGAAGTATACAAAATTATGAGTGGTATAGATAGGGTAAATGCAAGCAGGCTTTTTCCACTGAGGTTGGGTGAACTATACCAAGAGGTCATGGGCTAAGGGTGAAAGGTGAGAAGTTTAAGGGGAACATGAGGGGAAACTTCTTCACTCAGAGAGTTGTGAGAGTGTGGAATGAGCTGCCAGCACAAGTGGTGCATACGAGCTCGATTTCAATGTTTAGGAGAAGCTTGGATAGATACCTGGATAGTAGGGATATAGAGGGCTATGTGTCTGATGCAGATTGATGGGAGTAGGCAACTTCAACAGTCTTGCCATGAACTAGATGGGTTGAGGGGTCCGCTTCTGTGCTGTATTCCTCTACTTGTCTGTGAACCTATGATTCTATAACTGCCTGTGAGTGTGGTGACTGTGATTCCATTTTGGGTTAGCCTATGTGAGGTTTGTTTTGCACAGAGTTGCACAGTACTTGGCCTGTGACTGCTCCTTATGTCAGGAATAACTTGGAGACAGACAAGAGACTGCAGATGCCGTAATGCCTAGAACCGTTGATATTATATTTATGATTGGTATCAACTCATTCTGAAACATGTAAGTTTGTTTGACCCCCTATTAATGTGGTTTCCAACACCAGTTGCTTGGGGTGTTGTACAGACAAAATTCTGGGCCTGCGCATCTTTAATAGCAAGCTATGAATAGCTTATCAACAAAGAGTCCATGAGCCGCATGCCGGGGGGAGATTTTCCATTCTTAATGTATGAATGGTTCCAAGTTACAGGAAGCTTTAAATGTCACTGTTGAGAACTTTCATAGCCCATTTCTATTTGCCTTGCAGAGGTGCTGTAACCTTTCTGAACTGCTGTGGTCTTTCGATGAAGAAACTCTCGCAGGATTTTCCCACATTTAAATTCAGCAGAAACTTGAAGGGGAACCTGCAGGTGGCGGTGTTCCTGTGTACCTGCAGAGTTTACTTTGGATTCAAGATGACAGTGATCATGGGGGTTAAAGGAGCCTTGAAAAATAGTTGCAGTGTGTTGTGTTGTAGACAGTGCAAGCTACAGCCACAGTCTATCAGTGAAAACAAGAGGGCACCGGATAGGGGGTGGTTAGTTGGCCTTGAGTGCTTTTAGAGCAATGTTCAGCCGTGCAAACACCTCGTGCATGATAGAATGACGTTAAGCAGCACACTTACTCATTACAGGATTCCCTGCCTCTGAATGTCTCCTGCAACAATAGTAAAGATTTAAAAAATACTAGATCTATTTGTCACACGTACATTGAAGAATACAGTGAAATGTGTTGTTTTGCGGCAATGACCAACACAGTCTAAGATGTCCTCGGACAGGCCACATGACAAATGTCCTATCTCCAACCTTCCAGTGGCATCATATTATGCCCAAATTTACTGACCCTAACTCATGCATCTTACATGAAATGTGGTAGGAAACCAGAGCATTCAAAGTAAGCCCACACAGTCATAGGTTAAATGTACAAATTCCTTATAGTGGAGAAAATAAACCCCAATCTGTAAGGCATTACACTAACCACTACGCTACCATAAATACTGTGTATTTATAATCCAGTTATATTCCTGTTTGGTGATTACTTCAATAAAATGTTGGCACTGAGAGTTTTTGCAATAAATCTGAATCACAATCAGGTTTAATATCACTGGCATGTGCTGTGAAATTTGTCGTCTGTCTGCACCAGTACATTGCAATACACAATAACAAAAATATGATGGAGGGGAAGAAGCTGTTCCAAAAACAATGAGTGTATGGTCTTCAGGCACCTTCCCTCCTCCTTGATAGTAGCAATGGGAAGAGGGCATGTCCTGGATGATGGGGGTCCTTGATGGATGGTGCCTTTTTGAGGCATTGCCTTTTGAAAATTTTCTTGGTGCTGGGGAGGCTAATGCCCATGATGGAGCTGACTGGGTTTATAACTTCCTGCAGCTTTTTCTGATCATGTGCAGTGACCACCCCCCCCCCCATACCAGACTGTGATGTAACTGCTCTCCATGGTACATTTGTAGACATCTGCAGGAGTATTTGGTGTCATGCCAAGTCTTCAAACTCCTGCTGTTGTGCCTTCTCTGTAATCACCTGTATTCACTAGAATTCAGAAGAATGAGGGATGACCTCATTGAAACCTATCGAATGGTGAAAGGCCTTGACAGAGTGGATGTGGAGAGGATGTTTCCTATGGTGGGAGAGTCTAAGACCAGAGGACCTCAGAATAGAGAGACGTTCCTATAGAATGGAGATGAGGAGGAATTTCTTTAGCCAGAGGGTGGTAAATCTGTGGAATTCTTTGCCACAGGCAGCTGTACAGGCCAAGTTTTTATGTATGTTTAAAACAGAAGTTGAAAGTTTCTTGATTGGTCAGGATATGAAGGGATGTGGGGAGAAGGCAAGAGATTGCGACTGAGAGGAAAATTGGATTGGCCATGATGAAGTGGCAGAGCAGACTCAATGGGCCAAATGGCCTAATTCTGCTCCTATATTTTATGGTCTAATGGAAATGAAGCTAGCCACCAAAACATCAATGATTACTCCCCCCAAACCCCTTCCCCACAGATTCCTCATGACGCGCTGAGTTCCTCCAGCAGATCTTTGTAGCCACCACTTCTACACAGGAAGTGTTTGGGCTCCAAGCCCTGTGTTAGACTCCTCACACTTCTTGGCTCTGCAGTCATACCAGCAAAGCTGCTATTTCACCAAGCATTTCATTACACATGCCCAGTGTGCAGCAGGAGATGACCCGGGTGTCAGGTTTCCTTAAGAGAACGTCAGGCCCAAATTCTGTGGGGGATGATTTTGTGACAGTTTATAGTCATGTATTTCACTTTTGTCTACATCGACATTGAAAATGCTGCACATGTGCCCAGGTTTTCTGTGAAATATCTGTTGATGAGGAAAGGTTGATGTGAGTATCAGCTGAAGGGAGAGAGGGAATTACAAGTGAAAATGCACTCCAATTTCAGTTCATATCTTCACAGAGCACAGTTTAAGCACTGGTGGTTGTCTCCACATTTTCTCCACAGGAGGAAAGGATATTGTGTCTGTGAGAGAATACAGCTGTCAGTCCTGGTTTAGCACCATGTTCTCCTTTAACAGTGATTGAATGGTTACTGAATAAAAGGATATTATTTGTCTTGTGCCAGTGCCTGTTCTCTACGAGCTGGCCCTTTCTCCACTGGCTCTTTCACCATACGTTTGCCCATTCCTTCTTAAAGGCTGCAAGGGATCCTGCCCACGTTACATCTGCGTGCAGTGCTCTTTAGATTCCGACCACACACTGCGTTAAGGTGTTTCCTTATTTCATTCTTAATCCTCCTTCCCTTTATTTTATACCTGTGACATAGTCTGTGACCCTTTCAGCAAAAGTAGCAGCCTCCTAATACCAACTCTGTTGAGACCCTTCATTATCTTATGCAGTATCTTTCTATCAAATCTCATCTCAGCCTTTTCTTTAATGTACAAAGACCCAGCTTCTCTAATCTACACATGACAATGGTCTCTCATCTCAGCAATCATTCTATTAAAACTTTTCTTGATCCTCTCTCATGCCATCGCAACCTTGTTCAATATGGTGATCAGAAATGATCTTCTCTCCAGTTCAAGCTAGGCTAGAGATTTATAAAGTTCAGCTTGACTTCACTGCTTTTATGCCCTTGCCTTTATTTATAAAGTACAAAACTGAGATTGCATTACCTCAACCTACCCTGGCACTTTCTATGATTAAGTCCATAAGACATAGGAGCAGAATTAGGCCATTCAGCCCATTGAGTCTGCTCCACCATTTCATCATGGCTGATCCCAGACCCCATTCAACCTACCTTCTCACCATATCCCTTGGTGCCCCGACCAATCAGGAATCTATCAACTTCCACTTTGAATGTACCCATAGTCTGTGGCAGAGCATTCCACAGATTCACCACTCTTCGGCCAAAAAAATTTCTCATTACCTCTGTTTTAAAAGGTTGCCCCTCATCTTTGAGGCTGTGCCCTCCAGTTCTGGATACCCCCACCAGAAGCAATATCTTCTCCTCATCCACTTTATCTAGTCCTTTAAACATTTGGTAGGTTTCAATGAGATCCCCGTGCATTCTTCTAAATTCCAGTGAGTACAGGCCTGGTGGATTAATATCCACAGGTATCAGTGTTCCTTTTAGAACAGCTGCCTTTGCTCTATATTGCGTCTCTTCATTCATCCTACCAGATGTAACACCTCTCAGGAAAGATCATTTACTACATATTTGCTCATTCCAGCCCCTGCTACAGTTTATCACAGTTCACAATAATGACAAGTTTCATCTCATCTGCCAACTTAGAAATTGTGTCTTGTTTTAATGTGAATAAAGTTACTGGAGAGACACTGAAGCTAGTGGATATAGACGTATTTATTCAACAAAAATGAGCAACAGGCATCATACTGAGATCCTCTCAACGGAAGAGGCTGGCTCAACACTATATTTCATGGTATTTATATGCTAAAGATCAAGGAAGATTCTACAGTATATTTACAATGCATCCACAATGCTTCCTTTCAATTACGTATCATTTTCACACCTCCTTCTTCACACCCACACTTCAGACACCCAAAATGAATGTTAATCAGTATTTCCACACACAAAATGCTGGAGGAACTCAGCATTGTTAGTTAATTAGCATTGTCTGTTGTTTTTCAATTAATTGCTGTCCACAGCTTCAGGAAACTATTGTCCAGGACTGCATTTTAAAATTAATCTACAATCCACATTCAGGTCTAAAGATTGCTGAAGTCAGTTGCTGGTTAATATTTACTATATACCCTAATTCTAGAATGTACTCTAACACCTTGCACCCCCCCAAAAAAAACTGGGAACTCTGTTATTAAGTACAGTTCAATCCTTCAAATGATATTAAGTTATGGCTGAGTGCCATTGGTAAATCACTTGGGATCTTTTACCTTTTGACTTCAATGTGCACCCGGGTATTTCCTGCAAACATTTGTAAAGTTAGTAGTAGTCTCTCAAAGTCCGAAGAAGACGAATGTGTTGTGCAGTCAACGTCTGTGGGCACGCATATGACTTCCGAAGCCGAAGTCCGAAGTGCAGATACGGTTGTAAAGTTACCTATTAATAAATGGTGGTTAGATACTTTTTTTTGATATATTCTATTTTCTCCTCTGTTTCTGTGCTATGTTCGCTCTACGTTTCTGTGATTGGAAAAGTGGGGCAGTTTCCTAAAAAAGTGAGAACAAGGTTAGAAACCCCAGACAGTGGAATGAAATGTCAGTCCATGTCATCTTGGAATTCCCTTGTATTGACTGGATATCATGATGTATCATGAATTTGCATTCATTCAGTTTTGTTCGCAGACCTGAGAAGAAGACTGAACAACCCATGTGTGAAGAACACGATGATGAGCGAATCAACATTTATTGCATGACGTGTGAAGTACCAACATGCTCTATGTGTAAAGTATTTGGTGCTCATAAAGACTGCGAGGTGGCTCCACTCAGTAATATTTACAAAAGACAAAAGGTGGGTCTTATTTTTCAGCTAAATTGTTATAAGGCTTACCCTTTCTCCTCTTTGAACAGCACAAAACCACTTCATTTCAAAAGGCAAAAACTGATTTATTCCAGGACTCTTTTAATATACTTGTATTAGTATGAAGGCAATCTGACATTCCTTGTACGTACTTGTACTTTTCAAATGCTTGTATTTCAAAGGATAGTCGCAAGACCATGCTTTGTACTTTTGGTCTATAACAAATCATTTGCAGAGCCCTCAGGATTGTCAAGGAACCTTCCCTTCCATCCCACAGTCGCTTTTGCCTCCTACTATCAGGCAGAAGGTACCACTGTATAAGAACAAGGATTGTTAGGCTGGTTAACAACTTCTTCACAAAGGCTGTGATACCCGGCTACCGCCCCATACAAATTATTTATGAATGGGCCAGTAGCATTGTGCTGTTGCATATTTAACTATATGTCGTGTCTGCGCTTTATGTCAACTTGTTCATCTACAGAATACTTCTTATTTATTATCTATCAATATAACTGTGTTAATATTATTTTATGTGCTGTATTGCAATTTGCATCTTGGTCCCTGAAGAAATGTTTCATTTTGCTGTATACATGTGTACAGTTGAATGACAATAAACTTGAAATTGAACTTGATATCTCTGGTACTTTCTGGGTTCTTTTTAAAGGAAATAATCAAAATGAGATGAATGTTTGAAATACTGTTTTCATTTAATATATTAAGGGCATAACCCACTCACCCTCAAATATTAGGCTTTTCATTAAGTATTGGATAGGATTGAGATTCTCATTTTCTATTCCCACTGTACTATCAGTTGTAGTTACTCACCTATTTAGTAGCTTTACCTGAAACTCAAGAGACAAACAAATATACAAAACTTGAGAATAGGCCACTGAAGTGTGTCTGTACTAATGCCTCAGTCAAGTTATTGTTTGCTTGACCAACGACAACTGTTTTAGAAACATGGAAACATAGAAAACCTACAGCACAATACAGACCCTTCAGCCGACAAAGCTGTGCCAATCATGTCCCTACCTTAGAACTACCGAGGCTTTACCCATAGCCTTCTATTTTTTTAAGCTCCATGTAGCCATCCAGGAGTCTCTTAAAAGACCCTTTTGTTTCCGCCTCCACCACCGCCAGCAGCCCATTCCAGGCGCTGACCACTCTCTGCATAAAAAACTTACCCTTGACATCTCCTCTGTTCCTACTTCCAACACCTTAAAACTATGCTCTTTCGTGTTAGCCAATTCAGCCCTGGGGAGAAGCCTCTGACTATCCACACGATCAATGCCTCTCATCATCTTGTACACCTCTAACAAGTCATCGCTCATCCTCCATCACTCCGAGGAGAAAAGGTCGAGTTCACTCAACCTATTCTCATAAGGCATGCTCCCCAATCCAGGCAACATCCTTGTAAATCTCATCTGCACCCTTTCTATGGCTTCCACATCCTTCCTGTGGTGAGGCGACCAGAACTGAGCACAGTACCCCAAGTGGGGTCTGACCAGGGTCCTGTATAGCTGCAACATTACCTCTCGGCTTTTAAACTCAATCCCATGATTGATGAAGGCCAATGCACCATATGCCTTTTTAACCACAGAGTCAACCTGTTCTGTTTTGCTCTGTTCTGCTTAAAGTTATTGATTAGATACAAATGTGTATATCTAATTTTAACACCAATGGTTTTTAACAGTGATTAGGTCCTCTACACTATATGATCTGACAATAATAGATAAAAAAAGTTCCAAATCATCAGAATAAAAGCTTCAAAAGTTAACAGAATCAAACTCTACATAATCTGGAAGAGACTTGCATTTGCAAAATTTATTGTAACTAACAAAGATTAAGATGCATTTTGTTACCTTTTTATAATAAATCTGCCACATTAATTATAAAATTAAGGCATGCACTCCTCGTTCAGCAGTCCTGTTTCTCAAGTTGTGTTCCTCCACAGTTGAGAATGGATATGATGAGCTATTTCTTTTATAGTGTAAGCTTTTATTAAAAGGGCAGAACAATAAGCTAATAAAAGGATCAAAGCATCCACTCGCTTGTTTATTGTGTGTAGTGACAAATTGGAAGCAGTTGGTCAGAAGTTACAAATACTGCAGTATTTTTTCTTGTGCTTGCATGAATGAATCACTGGATTAATGAATTTTGAAACTGCTGAAGTATTCAGCTTGTTCAGTGTTTATGCCAGCAGAACAGCTTCCAGTGGGCACGATGTGCAGACTTACATATGTGCTACCTATCTGACAGGTGGAACTCCAAAACCTTTCCATCACTTTGATGCATAAGTTACACTCATGCACAGAATGGATAAATTTAAACAATAATCATTATTAAGACTCTTGCTTAATAACATTTTTCTTGGTCATTAACTCCTAACCTTAGTATCTCTATTAAATATTTTATATATCTATATATGTATACTGATTATATCCTTAAAATATATTTTCTGGTATCAGCCTATAATTATTTATATGGCAACTTAATTGTCAGTATTTGTAGAAATAATAAAATAAGACAAGTTTATTCTTTAACTTTCCAAATGTCCCGTAGCAGTGTGAAACAAACCATATTGTCAATCCTGAGCTAAGATCGTCTCGGTTTAGTAATTTTAGCCAAAGCATCATCCAGTTTTCAAGTTCAAGTTCAAGTTTACTGTTGTCCAACTGTACATGTGTATAAAGCTAAATGAAACAACATTCCTCAGGGACAAGGAGCAAATCACAGTCCTTATAACACATACAGCACATAAAATATTAATACACGAGATTCTGCAGATGCTGGTAATCAAGGATAAAGCAAAAATAGTACTGGAGGAATAAAGCAGGTCAGGCAGCATCTATGGAAATTAATAAACAGTCAACGACTTGGGCCGTGACCCCTCTTCAGGACTGAAAATGGAGGGTGAAGATGGAATAAAGAAGATGGAGGGGGGAGTACAAGCTTTAAGGTGATAGCTGAAGTCAGGTAGGTGGGGGAGGGGTTGAAGTAAGAAGCTGGGAGGTGATAGGTGGAAAAGGTAATGGGAAGGAATCTGATAGGACAGGAGAGTGACTCAAGGGAATAAGGAGAGGAGGAGGGGCACTGGGGAAAGAAATGGTCAGGTGAGGTGAGAAGAGATAAGAAGGGATCCAGAGTAGAGAACGGAAAAAGAGGGAAGGGGGAGGAGGAAAAGTTACCAGAATTTAGAGAAATCAATGGTCATGCCATCAAGTTGGAGGCTACCTAGATGGACTATGAGGTGTTGCTCCTCTAACCTGAGAGCTATCAAACATGTCAGAATTGGAATGGAGATTGGATTAGCATGGTTGCCTGCCGGGAAATACTGCATTTTGCAGATAGAGTGAAGGTGCTTGCTAAAGCAGTCTACGTTTAGTCTCACCAATGTAGAGGAGGCTGAATAGGGAGCACCGTATACAGTAGATATCCCCAACAGATTCACAGATGAAGTGTTTCCTCACCTGGAAGGACTGTGTAAGGCGCTGAATGGAGGTGAGATCAGTGGAAAGGGACAAATGGACAAGGGAATCACAGAGGGAGAAATCCCCACAGAAAGCAGAGTGGCAGGAAGGTAAAGACGAGTTTGGTGGTGGATCCCATTGAAGATGGCGGACACTGTGGAGGATGATGTGCTGGATGCAAAAGCACATTTGGGTGGTAAGTAAGTTACGTGACCATGGTTTCGTTTACTGTGGGTGTCACTTTAAAACGCCTGGATGAGGTGGGACTATGACGTCAGTATAACAAGCTGCGACAAACAGCTGGGAATTTCAGGGGGGGGGGGAGAGAGAGAGATAGTTTTGGACTGCAAGCTGCGGGCAGGAGCCTGCTGCGACAATGGGTAAAGTCTGACATTTTCCCATGCCCAAAGGATTGGGTTGATTAACGGCACACCGTGCACATTGGATGTACGACTCATTTTTTATGATCCATATGTGGATTTTGTTGGAGTATCCTGTGGCCACCACTTTCGTTAACCCTTACCTGGTTCTGGGTATGTTATGTGGTAACCACTTGTGCTAGGGTATATTTCGTGACTGTCACCTTGTGATATTTCTACGTGGATTTCAGGACAACTTGACGGATAAGACCTTTGGCGACTGTTACTTTGTTTTCCTGGCGTGGAACCTGTGGAATTCTTTGTGATCGCCCCCTCTACATTTTAACGTGGATTTACCAGTCCCCTCCCCTCACTTATTCCATGGATTACTGGACCTTTCTAGTTTGCCATCTTAAGTCTTTAAGAACTGTTCCTAAGCTTGACAGTTTGTGAGCCGCACACACATAACACTTATAACTTATGGTTATTTCATTTAATTTTCTATATTTTTGAGTAGATACTAATAAAAAGAGTCGTTTTAACATTAAAACCTAACTCATTTGTGATCCATTGCTGCTGGTATGTAAGAGAGGACAAGAGGAACTCCATCCCTGTTAAAGTGGTGCGGAGATGGGACAAGGGTGGATGTCAGGGAAATGGAGGAGATGCAGGTGAGAGAGGAAGGGAAACCCCATTCTTAGAAGAAGGATGACATCTCTGATATCTCAGTACATAAAATAATATTAACATAATAATATTAATGGATGAAATATATGTTCTGTAGATGTACAAGTTGCCCTAAGATGCATGTAAAGCATATTGTTTAATATGCAACGATATGCTGCTCCTGGAGTATTCAGGAGTCTCAGTGCCTGGGGAAAGAAGCTGTTTCCCAGCCTACCAGTTCTTGTTTTTACACTGTGGTATCGTCTGCCTGATGGTAGGAGATCAGCGTGATTGTGGGATGGATGGCAGAAGTCCTTGACAATGCTGAGGGCCCTGCGAAAGCAGCAGTTCTGGTATATGTTCTGGATGGGTGCAGGAGGGGGGGGGGTTTGTCAGAGAGGCCCCAGTGACTCTCTCAGCAGTCTTCAAAATACATTGCAGGGTCTTGCGGTCAGATGCCTCTCAATTCCCAAAACAGTGGGTGGTGCACCTGATCAGGCCACTCTCAATGGTGCTCCTGTAGAATGTGTTTAGAATGGGAGTGGAGAGCCCTTTCACCCTAATCTCCTCAGGAAGTGGTGGTGTTGCTGTGCTTTCTGGACTAACGTGTTGAGGGGTCAGGTGAGTGTGGTGAACTACATATACCTGTCTGGACACGCCCCCTGCTGACTGCTCCAGTGGCTCCTCCCACAGACCCCTATATAAAGGCGATTGAGGCCAGAGCCCGGCCCTCAGTCTCCAGCTACTGCTTGTTCTTTCTTCCTGTCAATAAAAGCTGATATCTCACCTCACGTCTCAGAGAGTTATTGATGGTGCATCAATTTATTTTCTAGAAGTTTTAAAACATGGAAAGTATTTTACGTCCGGAAAAATTGGATTTGGACTCCCGAGCCCCTGAAGCAGCTCTTGCCTTTGAACTCTGGCTTGCATGCTTCCAATCATATTTGGAGGGGGTTAGTGCAACTGAACCTGCTGTTATGCACAGAATTCTCCTTTCGAGGGTCACCCCAAAAGTTTATTCAATTATCAGAGACCTGCCAACCTACGAAGGGGCACTGGACACCCTCAAAAGACAGTACCTGCGGCCGGTGAACACCATCTACGCAAGACATCGCTTAGCTACGCGACGACAGCGGGCTGGAGAGTCGAGCACAGTTTCTCCGAGCCCTACAGACACTCGTGCGAACTTGCGACTGCAAAACTCTCACGGCGGAACAGCATGCGGAGCTCCTCGTACGAGATGCCTTTGTTACAGGGATCAGGTCAGTGTACGTGCGCTAGCGGCTGCTGGAAAAAGCCGATCATACCTTACTCTCGGCGATCAAGACGGCCGACACGCTGGAGGCTGTTCTGCACAACGCTGACGCTGTCCAGCTGCGCGATCTCCCGCCGATTCCGTGGACACCTCAGACCCCACCAACGCTGCTGCCAGTCGCAAGTCCACAAACTCCCCAAACCCGACCACAGCTGCTGCCAGTCGCAAGCCCGCGCAGTGTTACTTCTGCGGACTCGAAAAGCACCCCCGAAAACTCTGCCCGGCCCGAGAAACGACCTGTTCCAGCTGCGGGAAGAAGGGCCATTTCGCCAAGGTCTGTAAGTCGGAACCACGAGCGGGGTCAGGCAGCGCTGCGTGTGAGGCATGGGGGCCGCCATCTTGGTTGCCACCATCTTGCCTGCCCGCCTCGTGGCGCCAACATGCCCAGCCCCCTACTCACCGGTGCTTACTGGGCACCAAGATGGCAGTTCAACTCTGGCCTCCGTAACCCTCGACCATAGCGCCCCACACCAGCTTGCAAGGTCAATGATGGACATCCTGGTGGAGGGGCACAGGACTAGCTGCCTGTTTGACACAGGCAGCACTGAGAGTTTTATTGACCCGGATGCAGTGCAACGCTGCGGACTCGTGACACAGCCGGTAAGCCAGAGGGTCACCATGGCTTCTGGGTCACATTCCACAGACATTCGGGTGGGTTGTGTAGCGACATTGGTGGTGCAGGGCACAAAATATTGGGACTTTATGCTACTGGTCATGCCTCAACTGTGCGCGCCTGTGCTATTGGGGCTGGACTTCCAGAGCCACCTCGAAAGTGTGACTATGGCATATGACGGGCCCCTCCCACCACTCACTGTCAGGAATCCTCAGTTTTGTGGGACTTCGCCATATACCCCACTACTGACCACACACACACACACACACACACCGAACCACACATCCCACCCAGCACCATGCCGACAGCTGCACTACTGACACCACTTGCAGCCTCTCCACCCTCAAGATTCTTCCCCCACCGCTGTTCGCCAACCTGACCTCCGACTGTAAACCTGTGGCAACTAAAAGCAGGAGGTACAGCTCAGGGGACAGGGCCTTCATTCAGTCAGAGGTGCAGCGGCTGCTCAGGGAGGGGATCATTGAGCCAAGCACAAGTCCTTGGAGGGCCCAGGTGGTTGTTGTTCGGACTGGGCAGAAAAATAGGATGGTTGTGGACTATAGTCAAACCATCAATAGGTTCACGCAGCTTGACGCGTACCCCCTACCCCGCATCACGGATATGGTCAACCAGATAGCTCAGTACAAGGTGTACTCAACAATAGATCTGAAATCCGCTTATCACCAGCTCCCCATCCGCCCAGAGGACTGCCCCTACACTGCCTTCGAGGCGGGCGGCAGGCTCTATCACTTCCTGTGCATCCCCTTCGGTGTCACAAATGGTGTATCTGTCTTCCAGAGGGAAATGGACTGGATGGTGGACCAGTGCCAACTGAAGGCCACATTTCCCTATCTGGATAATATCACCATCTGTGGTCACAACTGGCCGGATCACAACGCCAACCTCCAACGATTTTTCCAAGTGGCCAAAGCCCTGAACCTCACTTATAACAGGCACAAGTGTGTGTTCGGAACCACCCGACTCGCTATCTTTGGGTATGTCGTGGAAAACGGGGTCATTGGCCCTGATCCCGACCGTATGCGCCCCCTGTTAGAACTCCCTCTTCCCACCACTCTCAAAGCCCTCAGACGGTGCCTGGGCTTCTTTTCCTATTACACCCAATGGGTCCCCCATTATGCAGACAAGGCCCGCCCCCTGGTCAAGTCTACCACTTCTCCCCTCTCTGCCGAGGCCCGCACAGCCTTCAGTCGCATTAAAGGGTTCAATGCCAAAGCAACGATGCATGCGGTGGACGAGACCATTCCCTTCCAAGTAGAGTGTGCTGCCTTCGACTTTGCGCTGGCTGATACCCTCAATCAGGTAGGCAGGCCAGTAGCATTCTTTTCTCGTACCCTTCAAGGCCCTGAAATTCGGCACTCCACGGTGGAGAAAGAAGCCCAGGCCATAGTGGAAGCTATTAGGCACTGGAGGCACTATCTCGCCGGCAAAAGGTTCACCTTGCTGACCGACCAGCGCTCAGTTGCGTTCATGTTCAGCAACCAACAGCGGGGCAAAATCAAAAATGATAAAATTTTGCGGTGGAGAATAGAACTCTCCACCTACAACTATGATATCCTGTACCAGCCTGGAAGGCTCAATGAGCCCCCTGATGCCCTATCCCGAGGAGCGCGTGCCAGCGCACAGCTCGACCAGCTATACGCCCTCCATGCACATCTTTGCCACCCAGGGGTCACCCGATTTTACCATTTCGTGAAAGCCCGGAACCTGCCGTACTCCCTTGAGGACATCAGGACGATGACCAGGGACTGCCAAGTCTGCACTGAGTGCAAACCGCACTTCTACCGTCCCGAAAAGGCACAACTTATCAAGGCCACCCGCCCCTTTGAGCGACTGAGTGTTGACTTTAAGGGCCCCCTTCCCTCCACCGACCGCAATGTCTACTTTCTCAACATTATCGACGAGTACTCGCGGTTCCCCTTTGCCATATACTTGTAAGAAACCGCCCCATGGGGACTCTCTTTTAAAACAAAGGGGGGGGGAGGTGAATGTGGTGAACTACATATACCTGTCTGGACACGCCCCCTGCTGACTGCTCCTGTGGCTCCTCCCACTGACCGTGGCTCCTCCCACAGACCCCGGTATAAAGGCGATTGAGGCCTGAGCCCAGCCCTCAGTCTCCAGGATGTAGTATGGTGGTCAGCTACTGCTTGTTCTTTCTTCTAGTCAATAAAAGCCGATGTCTCGCCTCACATCTCAGAGAGTTATCATTCATGATGCACACTCCAGGAAACTTGAAGCTCCTGACTCTCCAGGGAGGAGCCACTGATGAGCAGTAGGGAGTGGTCAGCACGAGCCTTCCTGAATTCTGCAATCAACTCTTTAGTCTTGCCCAGGTTGAGAATGAAGTTGCTGCATTCGTTAGAGTCCACAAATCGCTCTGCCTCCTCTCTGACTCACCTGTGTTGCTGATGAGGCCAACCACAGTCATGTCGTCAGTGAGCTTAACGTTGTGGTTAGAGATGGATCTAGCAGGACAGTGGTGCATCATCAATGTGAGCAGAAGGGGGCTGAGCACATAACCCTGGGGGCACCGGTGCTCATCGTGATGGAGCTAGAGATGCTGCTGCCCTCATGGTCTGTTTGAGGTGTCTCCATGAAGAACTCCGAGATCCGGTTACAGAGGGAGGTGGTGAGCCCCAACAAAGATAACTTACCCGCCAACCTGTGAGGAATGATCATATTGAACTTAAGAATTTCATTCCAATATATATAATATGAAACAGAGTCCCATCTAATTATTGCTTGGATTATTTAGAATGTTTTGTTTGCTTTTGTATGCAGTCTGAACTCAGTGATGGGATTTCAATGCTGGTAGCGAGCAACGACCGAATTCAGTCTGTAGTTACTCAGATGGAAGAGACATGCAGAAATATTGAGGTAATTTGCATTCTTGATGCCATTGTCCCCCCTTCACTCTGCTACAGAAGTATTTTCACAAAGGTATATTTTCAATTTGCATTCATTTAATTTTATATTTTACTTTTGCCCCAGTATCCGTGACTAAAATGAGGCATTCCCAAAGTCTGTTCAAAGTTCAAAGTATATTTATTATCAAAGTATGTATACATTATACAATCTTGAAATTCACCTCCTTACAGGCAGTCACAAATAAGAAACCTAAACAGAAAGCCAATTAAAAAAATCCAGCAAACACTCAATGCGCAGAGAGAGAGAAAATGAGTCATGTAAACATTAAAAGCAAGCGAGAGCATTCAGAATGAAAGTGAATCCAAAGACAGGAAGCCTGAAGCAGCCGGAGCAGGCCTTCAGCCACACAGCGGGGAGTGGAGCAACCTCGGAACAGCGATCAGAACTGACCTTCGGTCCTGAGACACTGCCTCTGGCCTGGCGGTTAAATCGTCCAAACATCGGGTCTTAGACCGGGCCCTGTCATATTAATACGCTCTGGGCCTGGACCCCTCCTCCACGTTCAGGTCCATACCTGAATTTGCCAAATTGGCCCAGTGCTCAGATTGATCAAACCTCCCTCTCGGTGTAGGTGGACAGACTCCGAAACTCCTCCGCTCTGCTCGCTCCAACTCCATCTCAAACATGCCTTGGCCTCGCCCTGACGGCTGCTACCAGGTCCCTGATTATGTTGTTCTGAACTTGCTAAGTCCCTAGAATTTGACCAAAAAAGGTCAAGGAGTTTGTGTGTTCAAGCAAACAAATTGGCACCTACCACAGGCAGGCGTATAAGTGATCCAGTTACCAACAGATATTTAACATGTCGCACAAAATTAATTTCTATACATGATTTTTTTCCCTTTGTGGCAGATATAGTATATTAATATAGTAAAAAATTATCTCGTCCCTAAAGTCACTAATGTTGACATTCAAACATTTGAGATTTAGTTTATATGAAAATAACCATTTCCTAATTTTTACAGAGTAACGGTTCTTGTCAAAAGGAACTGATGTGTGAAAAATTTGATGGCCTGTATGCCATGCTCGAGGAAAGGAAAAAAGACATGTTGCAAATCATTACTGTGGAACAGGAAGAAAAAACACAGCATGTTCGCTCATTGATGAGAAAATATGGAGAACATCTGGAGACAGTATCCAAGGTTATCGAGACTGGATTACAGTGCATGGAGGAGCCTGAAATAGCGGTCTTTCTACAGGTACTCACCTGGTCTTTTGTGGCTAAAGTTTTCCGGAAATGCGCATACCTTAAGAGTACCATAATGTATTACAATACAAGATTTTGGTCCTATTATTCAATACTGTTCATCTGTTTACTGTAACATATTCAGTGTTTTTTTTTACTATTGCTTGTGAGATTTGTGGTTGTTATTTACTGACAAAAATATTGCAATCTTAAGATGTCTGTGCATGCTTTTGATAGATATTTTGGACAATCGTATCAGTATAAAAGTGGATTCTGATCTGAAAGTGTAGGAAATAATTTATGAAGCACAATCAGGCAAAAGTGATGGTGTACTTGCAACCTTGTGTGTTGTTTAATGTGATTCTAGAACTTGCTTTCTGTGGAACTTCATCAGGTTTTAACTATTAGGTTGGAGAATAGGGTAACTGTATATTTCAATATTCACAATATGGTCTAATGAGGGTTTTACAGAGCTGTAACATTACCTCACAGCTCTTGATCATAATTCCCCAACTAATGAAGACCAAAACATCATATGCCTTTTAGCCATCCTATCAACTTGCACAGCATCTTTGATGCTCGGAGGACATGGACCCCAAAATCCCTCTGTTCCTCCACATTTCCAAGAATGTTGTCATTAACGCCTGTATCCACAACTCTGGTAACTTCTGTGTCATCTGCAAACTTATTAACCCACTCTTCACATCCAAGTCATGTATAAAAATTACAAAGAGCAGGGGTCCCAGAACAGATCCCTATGGAACATCACTGGTCACTGACCTCCAGGTCATCCACTACCATCCACTGCCTTCTATGGGCAAGCCAATTTTGTATCCATACAGCCAAGTTTCCCTAGATCCTATGCCGCCAGACTTCCTGAATGAGCCTGCTATGGGGACACTTATCAAAATGCTCCATTCCTGTGGGATTCTCTCTGTGGAGTCCATTGAACAAGTTGGCATGGAGAATTTAATATCCCTGACCTACGTCTATGGAACATCAGCCTCTCCAACACTCTTCTTACGATCACTGGAATAGTGACATGATCCAAGTTTTTATATGCAGAAGCATTAAGGAAGTAATTGAAACCTGTTACAGAAGCACGCAAGATAGAACACACAAGGCGATCTAACTGAAAGACTGGCTTTCCATCACTGAGATTCAGTTTGCTGAATTATTAAAGTCTCTGGTGGGTGTGGTATACAATGTCTTGTAAGTAATACTTGATCTTGGGAAGTCTATGCTCAGTTACCAGTACTCTTGAAATTATATCACTGTTTCTAACTTAACATGAATTGGGAATTTGTTATAAAGATGCCAAAGGTAGTTCATGTGGAAAGCGCATGGCACAAGAAAGAATACTCTCCTGAAGCTTGATCTTGAATAGGATAGACTGGGATTTACGCTTTATCTTGCTATCCCAGATCAGTACTGGTTGTGCTAAATGTTGTTCATGAGTGTCTAACCTTGAACCAGGTCTACAGAGATTTTTTTAAAAATGTGAGAAAGAGAAACCCCATGAAATGAAATAGAGAATGAATGAGTAATTAGAGAGGTCTGATGAACAATAGTAGAGAGAGGAAGACAATGTTTCCTGCTCTCTACCATGATGGGTGGGAGAAAACACTGCAAGCTCTAAGTAAATTTATTATCAAATTACATATGTGTCACCATATACTATCTTGAGATTCATTTTCTTGCAGGCATTGCTAGTAGCACCTAGAAAATATAACAGACAATGAAAAACTACAAAGTCTGAAAAGCAACCAATGTGCAAAAGAAGGCAAACTGTGTAAATAAAATAATAATAATAATAATAATAATAATAAATAACCCTGAGAGCATGAGTTTGAGAATCCTTGAAAGTTAGTCATAGGTTGTGGACTAACTTCTGTTGCGCAACATTGTGGGAGAGAAAGGAAGTAATGTTTTCAAGGAGAAGATCCACATTTTTCTCTTTCAACTGGCCTCCAAATGATATATCACAATTTGAGCCAAACATATCTGATCCACCCAATAAATTATTCTTTAAAACATACAAATGGTAATTTGTATTGAACTTGAACTTTAGGCATTCTAACAGATGTGCATGGATCCATTAAGTTCATTATTTTGGCGGTGGTTAATGTTATCAATATAAGAGCAGAGGTGAGGTTTCAGACAGATGTTATTCAATTACCAATCACATAATTTAAGTAGCATTCTTTTAAATAATCTGTCAAATACAGCATTTATTGCAGTGATTGTTTTGAATGTTTAATAACGATGTTTATTTCTCTTACAGAATACAAAACCTCTCATTAAAAAGTGAGTACCAAGCAGAATAGATTTATTTTGTTGGTATTTCATAGGATATGATGTGGCACCATACAATCCATTTATAAATATTGTAAAACTTCTTAGGATTTCAGAAGCATCAAAGATATCACACCTGGAAAAGATAGAACGTGGCTTTGAGAACATGGATCATTTTTCAGCTGTTTTTACAAAGGAAGAAATGGTGCTCAAAGAGATTAACTTCCAGAAATGTAAGCAGATTTTCCACTAATATGTTTTAGCATTTACATTTTGTAATAAGCAGCAAGCTAAAGGTTAGAGAGCAATTCCAAAGTGAATGTTGTGCTCATTACAATGTGGCTACCTAAAATAATCAAGAAACTTATGAATAACAAGGAGGAAATCTAAAATAAGAAAATTTCACCTGTGAAATAAAATTAGAAAATGCTTGGCTGATTAGGTCACAAAATGTTTAGCAGCACCCATGATATTTATATCACCAGATGGCAGTAGTCTGGCAAAATAGATGCCTTCTTTAATGAAGTTATTGGAGTAATATCAGGCAAATACTATAATTTTCACCCATCTTTCAGATGCTGATTTATTCACTCATTCAAAATAATTGCCGAAGATATCAAACATGATGAGCCGATCACAAAGACAAAAAGGTCTCAATTCCCCACCTTCTGCTTCTTCACGTACAGCTATGTGTTGAGATCAGCTGAACTCTTAAAGTTACAATTACACATTTTCTTTTAATTTTATGGCATGGCTTTTGAGAGAGGGCTCTTTTTAGGCACAGTGAATTTTAAAATTGTTTTTCAAATCCAATACAGCCAGCTAAAATGTAACCACATTTTCAATTCCTCATGCTGATCCTTTTATATTTTTTTATGGGTGGGACTAATTAATGATGATATTGTCTCAACTTTAACGAGGAAGTTATGTTGCTTATGCAAGCAACGGGATGCTGGAGGGACTCAGTGAGTCAGGCAGCATCTATGGAGGCAAAGGGTCCTGCATCAGAGTCTCAGCCTGAAGCATCAACTACCTTACACAGACACTGTACAGCTCGCTCAGTTCCTGCAGGAAATAGTTCATTGCGCCAGATCCCGGCATCTGCAGCATCTTGTGTCTCCATTATGTCTCACAGAGTATGGAACAGTATAGGTCAGTACAGGCCCTTCAGCCACGATGTTATATCGGCATTTTACCCTATTCCAAGATCAATCTAACCCTTCTCTCCACGTAGCCCTCCATTTTTCTTTCATCAAGGTGCCTAACTGAGACTGCCTTAAATCTTCCTATTGTATCTGCCTTTACCACCACCACTAGCACTTACCACTCACTGTAAAAAAATATTCCTCTAACATCTCCTCCTACTCTTTCCTCCAGTCGCCTTAAAACTATGCCCTCTTGTATAAGCCATGCCAATCCCAGGGAAGAGTTTTAGTTGTCCACTCTGTCTGTGCCTTTTGTCATATTATACACCTTGATCAAGTCACAACTTATCCACCTTCACTCCAAAGAGAATAGCCCCAGCTTGCTCAAGCAGTCCTCATAAGACATGCTCTCCAATCCAGGCAGCATCCTGGTAAATATCTTCTGTACTCTCTCTAAAGCTTCCACATTCTTCCTATAATGAGACAACCAAAACTGAACACAATACTCCTTTTATGGTCTAACCAGAGAGTTATGGAGCTACAACATTACCTTGTGACTCTTGAACTCAATCCTCCGAATAATAAAGGCCAACACGCAATGTGCCTTCTTCACCACCTTATCACCTTGCATGGAAGTTATGAGGGATCTATGAACATGGACCCCAAGATCACCCTGATCCTCCTCTCCGCTAAGAACCCTGCCATTAACCCTGTACTCTACCTTCAGCTTTGACCTTCCAAACAGTATCACTTCACACTTGTCTAGGTTGAATTCTATCTGCCATTTTGCAGCTCAGTCCTACATCCTGTCAATGTCCCATTGCAACCTACAACAACCCTCCACACTATCCACACCACATCTACTGCTCGACCTTCACTATTTTACTTTGTCACTTACTTGAAGAATTTCATCAGGCTCGTGAGGCTGCTCAACCTGCCCCTCACAAAGTCATGCTATGCCTAATCAGCCTGTGAGTCTCCAAATGCTTGTAAATCCTGTCTCTAAGAATCCTCTCCAATGTTTCGCTCACTGCTGATGTCATATTTACTGCTCTATAATTTGCAGGGTTATCCTCACTACCTTTATTGAACAAAAAAATAACATTCTTCTTCTTCTAGTACTACTCCTGTGGCCAGTGAGAAGTTCCTCGTATTCTTTTAATAATAAATACAGTGAGAGAAATCACAAACAGAAACTTGTCAGAAATAAAATAACACTAAGAAGTAGAAATCCAACGTTAAAAACCGAACTGCTTCAAATGTATGAATCTCAGCTGACACTTTAAAATTTACATTGCAGCAATATCACAGGCACATAGCATCAGAGACCCTTTGCCAATCTGTACCTTCTGGGATTGGAATTGGTTTATTATTGTCCCATGTACCGAGGCACAGTGAAAAACTTGTCAGCATGCTGCTTGTACAGATCTAATCATTACACAGTGCAGTGAGGTTGCCAAGGTAATGCGGAACAAAGTGTAACGACTGCAGAGTAAGGGCAGTGCAGGTAGACAATGAAGTACTGTGTCATGGTAAGGTGGATTGTGATGTCATGAATCCACCTTATTGTACTGTGGAACCATTTAATAATCTTATAACAGTAGGGTACAAGCTGTCCTTAAGCTTGGAGGTATGTGCTTTCAGGTTTTTTTTTTATCTTCTGCCTAATGGAAGAGGGAGAAAAGACAATTTCTGGGGTGGGTGGGGTCTATGACTATGCTGGCTGCTTCACCAAGGCAGGGAAAAGAGTGGACATGGTCTCAGGAGGGGAGGCTATTTTCCATGACGTGCTGAGCTGTGTCTACAGCAACAGTATCTACAGTTTCTTGAGGTCATGGGCAAAGCAGTCGCCACACCAAGTTGTCGGTCATCCAGATAAGGGTGTGCTCTATGGCGCATTGATAAAAGTTGATGGGGGCGGATGGGGACATGACGGATTCCTTTAGCTTCCTGAGGAAGTGGAGATGTTGGTAAGCTTTCTTTGCAATCACTGATGCTCCTTCGTCTGCTGAGCTCTTCCCGTGCTCTGGTTTTGTTCCAGTTTCCAGCATCTTTGTCTTTTTGTTGATTTTTTACTTATTTCTTAAGTGCTGATGTTGCTGGTGATATTAGTGTCCCTGCACTGGCCAATGCCAATCAATGATCTCACCGAGCTCGAACCCTCCTCCCAGCTCACACCCGTCACCCAAGCGTGCAACAGCTTGGTGATGATACTACTGCCATTTACTGGGTGTTCATATATCAGAAGCTGACAGCGCCAAAGGAGCACTCACACATGTGAACTAACACACTTTAAACCCACAGCTGACGAGGAGACTGAGGAACTGGAAGGAGAGGGGGAAGAAGCAGCAGCAGAAGAAACCGGAGGGATTCGCACTGAAGTGGAGCAGTCCCAACGACAGGAAGAACCTGCTGAAGCTATGCCATCGCCCTCGTCTCCAGCAGAGCCGGCACCCACAAGCACAGCTGCATTGGCGGCAGAAGTGGAAAATGATTCATTGCCAGCAGATGCTGTTCAGCAGGTAACCCAGACGTTCAAGCTTTGATGCTAACAATTAGTGGCAGCATTTCAAAATTCTCAGAAAGTGCAGCCTCATTTTGCTAGGAAGGATTTTATTTTAGAGATGGATGAGAAAAGAATTATGATGAAAGTCACAGAATTGCTATCAGGAATGTAAAGTCCTGGTTTTATTCTCTCAAGAGACAGTCTGAAAAGGCTAATGTTCTGGATCACCTCAAAGCTCTTGCCCCCAATCATTCATGATTGAAAAATGAAATCACATATAATATCAGGCTTCTGCTCTGAGTTCCTTCCCCACTTGTATCATTTGTCCAGGGCTGGGAAAGGAATTGCCCAGGTGGATCTATATATTGTATTTCAATTATGTGTCTGTGTTTTTAATTGGTTCATTAACAATCGTTCAAATTTTAATATAAATGAAACAGTTTTTAGTTTTAAATTTTCAAACAGAAACCGTGAATTTCAGGCCAGTGACCCTCAGCTTCTATCCATTGCTTTGCCTGCTTTTGTATTCCATCAAGAGCAAGAAGTCTGTCCATTCCTTGTGTTTCAGTGCATAAACTGTTAGAAGTTTATACAAGCCAAGCAGAGCCCATTTGGAAGGGAAAGGGAAGATAGCCAGGAAAAGGAGTAGTGGGGGAGTGGGGAGGTAACACATGGACTAGCAGGTGATAGGTGGATTGAGAAATGTTGAGGGATGGTGAGCAAGTGGAGGATGGGGCAAATTCCAACACCTGCAGCCCACGTGTCCCAACTTAACACCCACCAGTCCCTGTGTTCACTTCTACCCTCCCCTCACCTCACCTGGCTCTTTACCCCTCCTCACTCCACCTATCACCTCCTGGCCCCTGTCTAACACTCCTTCTCCTCATTATTATTGTTATCTTCCCTCTCCACTTTCAGCCCTGATGCAGGACGGCAATCTGGAATACCACCAGTTCCTTTATCTTCACAGATGCTGCCTGACCCATTGCGTTCCTCCAGCAGATTATTTTGTTGCTTCAAATTCCAGCCTCTCTAATCCCATATCCATGCTAACCCAACTCAGATCAACAGAGCCATATGTTAGCGAACACACATGGCCTCAGTGTCCCTGGGATCAGGGTACTAAATTAATGCTCTAAATTATAGGTCTTGCCTGGAAAGAGTGCGTGCCTAAGGTTTGGTTGAGACATGGCCAAAGCTATTATTCCACCTGTTTCAGATTACACTTATCAAATCTGGATTTGCCTCTCTGATGAAATTACTGCCGAAAATATGATGGCTATGAATTTTTACCTACCGCAATCGCAATACTTTGCTGGTACCATTTAAGTATTGTGTCTCTGTGTTGCCATTAGTTCTATCAGCTCTGTTTGGAAGCCCAACATTACAGAAATGGAAAAGAAGCTGCTGCAGCTTTTCAATGTCAGCAGCTGCTTAAAACTAGAAATGTTTCTAGTGTGAAGGAAACTTTGGCATGATGCATCAGAGGCTTACGATAAGGCACTGAGCCCTCAGCTTTTCACAATTGACTCTAGATGTGTATTAGACCCAAATAATGCTGAATGGTGAGGTGGAGGGGGGAAGGCTTTAGAGAGGGTGCAGAGGATGCTGCCTTGATTGGTGATCATGTCTTATGAGGGAAGACAGATTGAGCAAGTTTGGACTGTTCTCTCTAGAGCAAAGGATGATGAGATGCAACTTGATAGAGGTGTACAAGATGATCAGAGGCATAGATTGAGTGGATAGCCAGAGACATTTTCCCAGGTAGAAGTGGCTAACTCAGAGAGTGGTGGGTGCATGGAACACACTGCCAGAGTTAGTGGAGGAGGTAAATAAATTCGGGAAATTTAAGAAACTCATAGATAGGCACATGGATTATAGAAAAATGGAGGACTATGAAGCATGAAGGGTTAGATTGATCTTAGAGTAGGTTAAAAGATCAGCATAGCACTATAGGTCAGGGGTTCCCAACTTTTTTTATGTCATGGACAACTACCATTAACTGAGGAACTTCAGCATTAGGCTGAAGGACCTGTACTGTGCTATAGAGACCTATATTCTATTAAACATCCAGAGCTCCACCCAAGTCCCATGCCCCAATTTCAATAGTTCTGGGAATATAAGTATCAAACCACCATACCATGCAGAGAAAGAAAAATAGATTTAAAATTAATAAACAGATTTTACTAGACTCTGGATGTTTCAAAGTGCTAAATAGCTTTGAAGTGTAGTTACTTTTCTAATATGAGAAATGCAGCCACTTTGCAGAGTGCAAACTCCCATATAAAGCAACATGATAGTGACCTAGCTGACTGAGGTATATAGTGATTGTGACACCAAGGATACTTCCATTGCTCTTCCAGAATATACTGCCTTGGGATCCACTTAAGACAGCAGCAAAGTCCTCAAATTATCCTCATCTAAAAGGCAACACCTTGACTATGTGAAACCAATTCAGCATTGGAGTGTCAGCATAGATCTTTGAAAAGTCTCTATGCTTGAACCCAGAACCAGCTGACTTAGAACCTAGTGTGGGACTAACTAGAACATTGCTTATACCTTGGTCAATATAGACAGAAAGGAGCCTGACTACTTCAGCAAGCCATGGTAAATGGAAATTCTCCTGAACAGTTTGTCAGCTTGGTATTAATATGTGGGTTGTATTGCTGTTCTCTCACAAACATCTATGAATTGAACTGATCAAAAGCCTCATTTAATAGATAATACTTGTTTCTTTTACCTGTTAACCCAATCCATCACCCTAACAACTACTATTGAATGCAATCACTGGCAGCATAGCGTATGCTCTCTAAAGAAGACATAGCCCATGGCTTCAGGGAAAAATAAATCATGGACTGTGACCACAACCCCTAACTTTTCACTGACTTGGGAAGAATATTGGAGTACCAGGCAAGAAGATTTCAGGTCAGAGAGTGATGAATCTGTGGAATTCATTGTCTCAGATGGCTGTGTGGAATAAAGTCATTGAGTATATTTAAAGTGGAGGTTGGTAGGTTCTTGATTGGTAAGGGTGTCAAAGGTTAGTAGGAGAAGGAAGGAGAACAGGGTTGAGAGGGATAATAAATCAGCAGACCAATGGGCTGAATGGCTTAATTATGTATCCACATCTATGTGCTACCTCTTTGTCTTGTGGCTGCCTGCAAGAAGATGAACCTAAAGTTTGTATAACATATACATACATCAATAATAAATGTACTTTGAACTTTGAGGGCGACACATAGTAGTTGAGTTAGCATTCAGAGCTGAGTTTGTATATTTCCATATAAATTACCTGTGCCTTTTTACTCCACCAATTCAAAATTGGATAGATGAAGATAAATTTGTTCAACCTTCGTTGAACATTTTTTTTTGATTAGAACATGTCAAATATATATTTCTTTTTATATAGCTTCAGATTTTAAGTGGTAAGGACTATTACTGCACAATAAACTCTACAGAAAATAACACAGGCAACTCAGCCATGACACAACTCCAAACGCCTCTTTTTAGCCAATCGAAACACGCTTGATGTTTTCACCATCAGCATTAGAAAGAAGGGTGTTGGTCTTATTGAGCTCGAGATCAACAATGTGTGAGAACGGAATTGTTACTAAAGTCTGTGCTGGTGATGGAATGGAGAGGAAAGGGACCCATTTTGCCATCATTACATTCAAAGATACCAGGCTGTCATTAGCACATATCTTGGATTCAAATGAAAATAAGTTCCCTTCAGTACTCAAATCGAAATAGTTTTGGAAAGTTATGGTTAGCATAGCTGCACTGTTCTGACCTGCTACTTAAAAGACTGATGGGACTCTATTAAATAATGATGATTGGTAATGTCATCAAGCCATTTCTTTTTGTTATTTTGTTTCTGTTAACTTTGGAGAGTCCTCATCCTAATTCACTATCAGAATTTGGGAAGACGAGCTCGCTATCCACTTTACCCATGGGAAATATTAGTTTTTCTTGTTAAAACAGATCACGCCAAGGAGCAAGAACTTTACACTGATATATCCTTAAAACAACACAGTATTGTTTAAATGCTTGTCTTATTAGTGTACAGAGATAAAAGAATAGTTAGTGTCTACTTATTTTATCCTGTTTAATGAAGGCCGTCACAGAGATGACTGCATTGGAGTCTGGAACTCAGTTGCCAACAGCTTCAGCAGCAGCAGAACCTTTGTTTTACCCTGCTTGGCATAAAGCTCATTCTTTGGACAAGACCAGCCCTAACTTGAATCCAGTGAACAAGAGTTCAGGGGATAATAACATTCAAATTGGGTCAAGAATTCCAGTTGAGAATGATGTAAAGAAGCTGGAAGTAGATAGCAGTTCATCTGCACGGGAAGTGGAAACTAATGAAGCTAGTTCAGCAGCTGCTCAATCACAGGTCAGTGAGGGGTTAATTGTTTGCACAACAAGTTCTGCACATGTTGTGGGGCAGTTTTAACATACTGTCATACTCATTCATGTATCTAAGTAAGATTCGTGCATCGAGAAGTAGACTGCAGTTGTGTCTTTTTAACAAGAGGGAATACATTCGTGTTTCCCAAAGCTCAAAGGATAACCTCAACACAGTGTGGCACTGAGCAATCCAAAAAAGGAAGTCCTCTGGTTGACCTTCTGCTTTGCACTGAATTAGCTCATGTCATTCAGGTTGCAGTACTGGGAAGTCGAGAGGCCAGCTGCTGACTTGGGCTAAAACGTGCCCAGCCAGAGCCGGGGCCGAGGCCAGACTGGGATTTGACAGTCCTCGTGGATAAATAAGCTTTTGAAAATGAAGCCCTGCCCTTTTTTGTCTCAAGCGTTGATAAGTGCATTATCATCGATATTAAAGTAATGCTGGCTAGGAAATAAGACTGGATCCAGATGATTTTCTCTAAACTCCCAAAGGGGAAAAATACACTTGGGAACTGGAGGGCTTCACCAGTCCCCTTAGTAACAAGAATCACTGCAAAGAGGGAAAAGAATTGATGGGACACAGACAGGAAGTGAAATCCCCTTGCTAATCCTCCCTTAATGAGACCCAAAAAGAGATCAACAAAATAGATCAGTAAGGAGATATTCCACTCCCTTCAGGAGAACAACTGCACTCTACTACGTGGAATCTAATGTACCCAAACAAAATGCTTCTCCACGAATAACAGTGACTGCATTGTTCAGTGAATGCCTTCTCACCACTCTGCAGAGTTTTGCATTTACTAAAGTTTTTAAAGAACTAGTTGTCAACAAAAGTGCAGACCCAGTGTATCTTATTTCCCATAGGGTCTAGCGTTCTCCATTTCAGTTTTGGTTCTGATGATCGCACTTCGCCACCTTTGGAATCAGATTCAGTACATGATTTTTTCTTTTCTGGGTAGGAAGAATATTTTTAAATATGGTGTCTTTAAAACACAAAGTAGTTACTCACACTCTCCTCCTGCTTAAGGAAAAGTATGTCAATTGTTTTTTAATATAAATATTTAGAGTGAAATAGTTTCATCCACCACCCAGCCTGAGGCACACTTGTTCCAACTTTGAAATTAGGTTATCCTAGCTACTATTTTGTTATGTTCATGTTAACATTGTTCAACGTTGGCTGACCATAGACTGATAGTATATTTGGGTCATAGGCTCCGACAAGTTCTTCCTTCTCATTCTTGAAATTATGAGATGAGAGAAAATTTACACCTGTTCGGATTACAAACCCAATTCTCCATCACTTACACTTCAAGATTGATGAATAGCAACAGTAATTTCAAAAACATGATGATTATGTTATCATTAGCCAACAACTGTTGCATTTTTATTTCATGCTAAACAGTTGTATTTCCATATTTGCCAATCTATGACACATTTTGAAACTTTTAAAAGTGCATCCTGATGAATAATTGATAACATTTAGACAATTTAGTTTCCTCGCGATCCATCCTTATACCACGATGATGATCATATCCATTTGAGAGAGTGAGAAACTACTTTTATGTGGCATATAAAGCAATCCCAGAAATTATTGAGTGAGTGGTGGATTGATGCCCTAAAGATCTTTCCTGGATGAAAAATGTTTTCTTTTTCAGGAATGAATCCTTTTATAATGAGTGTGTCTTGTGAACTTCACTTGACTTTGGAATTTTCTCACATGAGAATGAGTCATTCATTTGTCTATTAATGTTGATAAATGTCATTTTTTTAAAAGTTATATGCTTAATTATAAGCTGGTCATCAGGAAAACACACTGGGCACAGAAGGGTGAAGGTTAACTGTGGTTCTATGTTCTTGCTCCTTGCACTTTGAAATCTTTCTATAGGTAACCACTTTACAACTATTTTAGAATATCCCTTCCCTTATTTTATTCCCCTGTCTTTTAATCACTACTGCCTATGTTTTCACTGGAGTCAAAGTGTGTAAGGAAATAAGTATCCCATTTTATTTGCTTAAGATGTTCCAAGTTCTCTTACAAGTGTGCCCCATTTTTATTTTAAATAACTTTAAAAGTAGTCTGGAGTAACAGAGACACTATTATAGAAACATGGAAACATAGAAAATAGGTGCAGGAGTAGGCCATTTGGCCCTTTGAGCCTGCACCGCCATTCAGTATGATCGTGGCTGATCATCCAACTCAGAACCCTGTACCTGCTTTCCCTCCATACCCCCAGATCCCTTTAGCCACAAGGGCCATATCTAACTTCCTCTTAAATATAGCCAATGAACCGGCCTCAACTGTTTCCTGTGGCAGAGAATTCCACAGATTCACCACTCTATACATCGGAAAAATAAATAAAAGGAGAGGACTGACAACCAGTTAGTTTAGACAGAGAGGTAGAACATGCTTAGGCACTGTAATGTCAGTGATACAAAATATAATTAAATCCATACATAATGTAATATAATTGAAACCATGTAGACATATAATGTAGAATAGCAAACACAGATTTCTATAAGGAAGAACATACATGTTTGACCAAGTTTAAGTGATTTATTGAAAGAGCAAATGTATAGTAGTTGAGTTTTCTAATAACCTTTGATAGAGCATCACATAGCTGACTTATATCTAAGGTTAGAACAGCTTATGCCACTTAAAAGAGTAGACAGCAATAATACAAAAAAAGCTGGAAATAGTATGAATGGTAACCATTCATACTGGCAAACAAAGATGTGTTGCTTAATGAAAATTGATACAGGAACTGCTGTTGCTCACATCTACATTATTAATTTAAACTCCGAATTTTAAATTGCAATTTAAAAGTTTACAGATAACAAATTGAAATAATAGTTAACACTGGGAAATAAATGCTTCAAATTACAAGAGATTATCAATAAATGTAGAATGGAGGGTTAATTATAAATTAATTTTAATATAGATAAGCATGACATGGTTCATTGTGATGGGGTAACAGGAATAAAGCTCTAAACTGGATAGCAGAGATACACTTGGAATATATGATGGTACAGTGAAGCATAGAATATTAGCAACTTACTCTGATGGACACAGATAGATGAGTGATGGGGATAGTATATATTGAGCAATGTATGAGGCTATTGGGACAGTTGATAAAGGAGGGCCATACACTGAACTTTATCATTTACCTTGAATGACACAGGAGGCTATCACATTGGATCCATGCAGATTCCCAGCAGAGCAATCCCATTAATCTCATTCCCTCTCTTATTCCCCATAACTTCATCTCACTCACAACTTCTGATGCACTGAAACCAAGATCGTCTACATTTGCCTGTTAGCCTACCAGCACAACTTTCAGACATGGGAGGAGACCAAAGCACTTGGGAGAAAACCGCAGAGTCATGAAGGGACTGAGCACTCCACGCAGACAGGATTGGATGTCAGGATTGTAAATGGGTTACTGGAGCTGTGTGACAGCAGCAATAATACATTGGATTAATGAACATCCTGCAGTTCTGCCTCTATGCCTTGGGTTCTTGACTATTCTCTCCTCCATTGGCATTGTCCCCTACAGTCAACAACCCTCTCTCCCCACTCACAATGGGTTGCAATGGTGTTGCAGGATGTAAGGATGCCTGCTCTCACTGACAGACAGCAGTTAGTTTCAGCAGACTACAAAGACATCTGGAATGAGTTGGCTAGACGATTTGTACTTGGAATAGTAGTAAATACATGAGGGTATGATGCAGCATAGAATATGAGCTTCATGTCCTGAGTGACAGATGTAGATGATGCAGTAGAACATAGAACAGTTCAGTACAATACAGGCCCTTCAGCCCACAATAATGTGCTAACCTTTTAGCATACTCTACTATCAATTGAACCTTTCCCTCCATTTTTCTTATGGTGCAGAGATCACCAGTTCAAGATGTATAAGCTGGCTAACTCGAAATGGTGAGAGCCACTCCTGACACTCGATGCTATGATGTTATGTCAAAGAATCAAATTAGTGCGCATTCAGAATGAGTTCCTGCCCAACTAGAACAGAATTAGGTTAATCGACATTGTAAACCCAGCACCAATTTCCGTTTACAATCCAGATCAGTCCCTCACATTATTATAGGTAAAGGCAGAGTAAATTGGTGAAATGCACATCATAGATATGCTAATATGGTTTGGAATTAGGTATAAGCTTAAGGTAAAGACTAATGAACAGAATTAAGCCACTTGGTCCACTGAGACTGCTCTGCCATTCCTTTATGTCTGATTTATTATCCCTCTCAACCTCATTCTCCTGCCTTCTCTCTGTACATTTCAAAGCCCTGACTAGACAAACCAAGAATATATTAGCCTACACTTTAAATACACTCAATAACTTGGCCTCCACAGCCAAGTGCAGCAATGAATTGCACAGATTCACCACCCTCTGACTAAAGAAATTCCTCTTCATCTCTGTTCTAAATGGACTCTGTGCCCTCTGACCTTAGACATGCCCACTATAAGAAACATCCTCTCCAGATCCACTTTATCTACGCCTTTCAATATTCGATAGGTTTCAATGAGATTCCTCCCTCATCCTTCTGAATTCCAGCGAGTACAGGCCCAGAGCCATCAAAGACTCCTCATATGTTAACCATTTTATTTCCAGAATAATTCTCAAGAAACTCCTCTGAACTCTCTCCAATGTTAACATGTCTTTTCTTATAAATACTTGAATGTGGTCTGACCTATGCCATTTAAAGCCTCAGCATCACGCCCTTGCTCTTATATTCTGGTTCTCTCAAATTGCATTTGCCTTCCTTACCACCAACTTGACCTGCAAGTTAACCTTTAGGAAATATCCAAGTCCCCTTGCAACTCCAATTTTTGAATGTTCACCTCATTTAGAAAATGGTCTACATCTTTATTCCTTCTAAGGAAGCGCATTACCATACACTTTCCTGTGCTATATTCCAACTGCCGCTTCTTTGCCTACTCTCCTAATCCGTCTAAGGCAAATCCTTCTGCAGACTTCCTTCTTTCTCTACCCTACCTGCCACTCTACCTGTCTTTGTATCATCCGTAAGCTCGCCCACAAAGCCATCAATCCAAAACATTGACATATAATGTGAAAAGAAACAGTCCAAATACCAACCCCTGCGGTACGGTGGCAGCCTACTAGAAAATGCCCCCTTTCTTCCCACTTAATTCTTCCTGCCAGTCAGCTAATCTTCTGTCCATCTATAAGTATCCCTCCTGTAGTATCATGGGGTCTTACCATTTTAAGCAGCCTCATATACAACACCTTGTAAAAGGCCTTCCTGAAACACCAAGTAAACAACATCCACTTACTTTGTTTACCCTGTATGTTATTTTCTGAAATAATTACAACAGATTTGTGAGGCAAAATATCCCCTTAAGGGAACCATGCTGACTTTGGTCTATTTTATTACGCACCTCCAGGTACCCCAAATCCTTTTCCATAATAATGGACTCCAATATCTTCCTAACCACTGAAGTCAGGCTAACTAGCCTATAATTTCCTTTCTTCTGCCTCCCTCCCTTCTTAAAAAGTGGAGTGACATCTGCAATTTTCCAGTCCTCTGGAACTATGTCAAAATCTAGTTATTCCTGAAAGATCAATACTAATGCCTCCGCAATCTCTTCAGCTACCATTTATGGGGTATATCTGGTCCAGGTGACTTATCAACCTTCAGTCTTTTCAGCTACCTAGGCACCTTCTCCTTAATAATAGCAACTACACTCACTTCTACCCCCTGACACTCAAATTTCTGGCAAACTGCTCACAACTTCCATAGTGATCACTGACTCAAAATACTTATTAAATTCATCCACCAATCCTTTGTCGCCCTTACTATCTCTCCAGCATCATTTTTTAGCAGTCTGATTTCCACTCTTGGCTCTCTTCTGCTCCTTTTACTATCTATCTGAAAAACTTTTGGTATCCTCTTTGATATTACTGATATTTCATATTTCATCTTTTCTCTCCTTTTTTTGTTACCTTCCATTGGTTTTCAAAAGTTTCCCAAATTTCTACCTTCCCACTAATTTTTGCAATATTGTATGCCCTCTCTTTGGTTTTTATTCTGTCTTTGATTTCCTTTGTCAGCTGTGGTTGCCTCATTCTCCCTTTTGGAATACTTTCTCAACTGCAATTCTTCAAATTTGTCCTCAGACACTCCAGCCATTGCTCTTCTGCCATCATCCCTGATTGTGTCCCCTTCCAGTCAACTTTGCTCAGCTCCTCTCTCATGCCTCTGTAATTCCCTTTACTCCACCGGAATACTGATACAGTGCATCTGACTTTATCTCAAACTGCAGAGTGAAAGCCAGTTTTATTCCTCCATTGATCTACTGTCATCTTTGCATGACTTCTAACTCTTAATGAGCATAAGCCTAGTGCCCTTGCAAAATAAAATTGTTTTACATCAGCTTTAAGTACCTTATATCAATGTACCCAACAATAATTCTTCACTTCCTATTGAATCTACCTTCAGACTGACACTTCTTTATAAGTCACATGCAGGATGTCACAGATATGTGACCTACACCATTAGTTCAATTTTTAGATTTAGTTGCTAATTTCAATAGAGAACATACCAATAAAGAAAACCATTTTCCTTATCCATAAAGCCTTTAGGACTTTGGAATTTTTGGATATACAGCTATGATAGTAATGTTTCTGACTGATTGCTTCATGAGTTGTGCTTTGTTTTCTGCCATGCAATTATAACAACATCGTGAAAGAAAAACTTTGGCAAAATTATTGGAAGGTGCATTTTAACCCTATTTCATATAACAAATGTTTTTGTCAAAGTATATTAACATTCTTTTGTATATTGAATATCAATATACAGAAGTATATTGACATTCTTGGTAAATTCCCTATCATAGGGAATATAACCAGGATGAAGATGAAAATTTCATTTTGGCATTTCCAAATGTATCAAAATAATGAGAAATTCACAGCAACATTTTCAAGTTGATAAATCTATAACATTTTTCAAAAATAATTATCAATGAAATAATAACCTTTGTTCTGAGATATACTTTGACAGGGATGATGTTAATTACAGCAGGAATGTGTGATTTGATAACAGCATGCATAGTCACAAAAATAGAATGCAACATTAATCCAAATTGAATGACAGCTCACTAACTGTCTTTAGCATGAATATGTAATTCCATGATATATGACTTTTCATCCCATTTAATGGTATTACATCCAGGTCAATACACATTATTGTTAAAAAAAAATACCTTCATCATAAGGAGCTTAAATTTCTCTTTGTGCGTTTGTGTCCACTTTAATGGTCTAATCCAATTATTTGTCCTTACATTGCTTCTTTTTATTTCTGCCAAACATTTGTTGCATTTGTAACTATGTAGGTTCTGCTCACAAATAATCAGACGTCTGGATAAATTAATTATTTTGCATATATGTGTCGGTTACTAAGATATAGTGCCAGGATATGCTAGAGAGAAAGCAAAAGATGGGTTAGGAAGTTTTGTCCAGGAAAGGTCTGTATTATTATGAAAAACCATGATCATCTGATTTCAGAATTGTGAGCAAATATTAAAATGAATTTCCACTTGCAATTTACTTCTTACATAATATCTTGAAAATGTTTCAGTCTCTCTTTCTATGAAAGTACCCAGAACTGAGAAGTCCCTGCTAGGGGAGAAAATAATTCAGATAAAATTTTGTTTTTATCTGAATATTATCTTAAAACCCTGCACCCGATTTCCCAAGCAGCAGGGGAATAGAACATGTCAGAATGGTATGTTCAACAAAACAGGAAATTGCTGAGGCCCTGACCTAGATTTATGTCAATTCATTAATCACAAGTAAGGTACTAGAACACTGAATAGACAATAGACAATAGGTGCAGAAGTAGACCATTCGGCCCCTCGAGTCTGCACCGCCATTCTGAGATCATGGCTGATCATTCACTATCAATACCCAGTCCCTGCCTTGTCCCCATATCCCTTGATTCCCCTATCCATCAGATATCTATCTAGCTCCTTCTTGAAAGCATCCAGAGAATTGGCCTCCACCGTCTTCCGAGGCAGCGCATTCCACACCTCCACAACTCTCTGGGAGAAGAAGTTTTTCCTCAACTCTGTTTTAAATAACTGACCTCTTATTCTCAATCCATGCCCTCTGGTACTGGACTCTCCCAACATCTGGAACATATTTCCTGCCTCAATCCTATCAAATCCTTTAATTATCTTAAACGTTTCAATCAGATCCCCTCTCAATCTCCTCAATTCCAGAATGATACCTAAATATTATTTAAGAAAAGTATTTTCTTTATTTAAGAAAAGTGATAATCAGGTAACTACCTGCTTGTGATCTCTCATCTGTAATAGGGAAATTATTGAAGATAATTATCGAGGCAAGATCAATGTACACTCGGAAGATAGACTGTGTAAGGATAGTCAGCAGGGTTTTGTGAGAGTGAAATCCTACCGTATGCACTATGTTTTGTGTTGACTAAGTTTGCATTTGGGGGTTTATCAGACCAGAAAGAGTGGGGAACAGGCCACACCAGCTCCAAGTACAGCAGCCCTGAGAGCACAACACACTGATGACCAAGTTCTTCCCAGCTAATGACAGAGACTGTTGTTTTCACACAGTCAATTTTGTTGTGACCTTCTCAATCTGCCCCAGCAAATTCTTGTTACATTCCTCAGCTCCTCTGAACCAGACTCCCAGCACAGTAAGGTAGCCAGACATGGCAGTGTAGGGGATACTGGAATTGTTGGGCCACTGTCTGAGAAAGCATGGCCTCGCTCTTCCTTCGATTGACTCTGGTTCCCAATGCCAACTCAGAATGGTCACAGATGCTGATCAATCTGCAAACTGACCATGGATCTGAGAAGACGGTGGTGTCATCATCTGTGTACAGTAAGGTTTTGAAGTTAGTGACTCCACTGCCTGACAATGTCACCACTCTCATGCTTTCAACCTTCCTAATCTATTTGGCAAAGGGCTCTATGCAGTACACAAAAAAGTCAAGAGAGTGGACAACACTGACTGGCTCCAGACATGATAGGATGGTCTCCCACCCATTGATTTGGAATGAACTATGGCTATCAATCCCTCCCCAAAGTCCATTTTAGAGAGCTTGGCCATCATGTACATGAGTAATGTCCTGTCAAAGGCCTTCTCGTCATCCAAGATGACCAGGCAGGTATCCACCCCTTTGTCCTACATCTTGGCAATGGCAGCACAAGGCTATCAGAGATTATCCTGCCAGGTACAGCACATCCTGATGACCACCTTTGTACGTGGTTGTATCAGGCTGAGCATGGATCCAAAGCACCAAGGCACCCCTCTGTTGGTTGGGATTGACCATGGATATTGCACCCTAGCTGTCTATGTAATATGCAAGCCAATACATGAGCCAAAGCTGTTCTTGGAGACTAATGATAAAGTAAGTGAAAGTCCGCATAGTTACTGTAAAGGGAAATCTTGCCTGACAAATCTGTTAGAGACCTTTGGGGAAGTAACGAGCAAGGTGGACAAAGGAGAGGCAGTGGATGTAATTTACTTGGATTTTCAGAAGGTGTTTGATTAGGTGCTCCACATGAGGCTGCTTAAAATGATAAAATCCTATGTCATTACAGGGAAGATGCTAACATGGATAGTGGAATGGGTGACAGACAGAAAGTGGGAATGAAAGGGGCCTTTTCTCTTTGGCTTCCGGTGACCATTGGTGTTCCTCAGGGGTCAGTATTAGGACCACTGCTTTTCATGTTGTTTGTCCAATTCCATTTAGATAATGGAATTGATGGCATTGTGGCAAAGTTTGCGGATGATTTAAAGATTGGTGGAGGTGTAGGAAGTTCTGAGGAAGCAACGCAATTGCAGCAGGGCTTAGACAAATTGGAAAAAATTGGAGGGAGTCCAGGGGAGGTTCATGAGGATGATACTGGGAATGACTGGGGTTCACATATGAGGAGCACTTGGCAACTTTGGGCCTGTACTTACTGGAATTTAGAAGAATACTGAGGGATCTCATTGAAACCTATCGAATGTTGAAAGGTCTAGAGAGAGTGGATGAGGAGAGGATGTTTCCTGTGGTGGGGGTATTCAGAACTAGACACCATGGCCTCAAAGTTGAGGGGCAACCTTTTAGAACAGAGCTAAGGAAGAATTTCTTTAGCCAGAGAGTAGTGAATCTATGGAATACTCTGCCACAGTTTGTGGTGGAGCCCAAGTCCTTGCGTATATTTAAAGTGGAAGTTGCTAGTTTCCTGATTGGTCGGGGCATCAAAGGATATAGCGGGAAGACAGGTGTATGGGGTTGAGTGGGATCGAGAATCAGCCATGATGGAATGCTGGAGCTGACTTGATGGGCTGAATGGCCTAATTCTGCTCCTATGTGTTATGGTCTCATGGTCTTATGACATGGAGAACAAGCTGTTGCCCATGCAGCTGATAAATTCAAAGGAACAGCAGACACTGATCCAGTTTGGCATCAGTTGCCAGTCAGCATTGAACTTAGAACTTAGTCTCCAGCTCCACATTTTTCCTCAGGAATTTCTCCTGATGAACCTCATCTGCCTGAAGTGACTGGACCTGCCCTTGCCTTCTCTCCTGTCAGTAGAAACTGTTCTGCTAGATTTAGTCGTTCCTGGCGACACGTGAAGGCCAGGAGCTGAACTTGGTTGTCAGAGGCTACTTGAGATGAGTACCATTGGAGCACTTAATAGGTAGTGGGAGCTTATCCCCTATACCTCCTGGCCATGACATCCTTAATGAACCACCAGTTTTCACTATGTGCTGAGGTTCTACCAGTCCTTGGGTGTTCTGAGGATAGGTTTGTCCCCATTTCTGTGCAATGTTCCTCTCAGCTGGACATCACTTTTTCTTCCACGAAAACACCTTTGACCACAGGTCAATCAGATAGCGGTCAGCATACAGCATCCTGCCTAGACTGTGGGAGAGGGACTTTATGGATACGGTGAGGTAGTACCTTAAGCACACCATCTGAATCATAGAGCAATATAGCACAGGCACAGGCCGTTTGACCCATCTAGTCCATGTTGAACTGTTATTCTGCCTAGGTCCCACTGACCTGCACCTGGACCATGGCCCTTCACACCCTCCCATCAATGTACTTATCCAAGCTTCTTATAAAAGCTGGAATTGAACCTGTATCCACCACTTCCACTGGCAGCTCATTCTCCACTTGCACTGGCCTTCTGACTGAAGAAAATCCTCCTCATGTTCCTCTTAAACATTTCACCCTTCACCCTTAACCCATGACCTCCAGTTCCAATCTCACACAATCTCATTAGGAGAAGCCAGCTTGCATTTACCCTATTTGCACCCTTCATGATTTTGTATACCACATCAAATTTCCCCTCATTCTCCTATGTCCGGAGAATGAAGTCCTAACCTACTCAGCCTTTCCCTATAACTCAGGTCTTCAAGTCCCAGCAACATCCTCATAAATTTTCTCTGCACTCTTTCAATCCTATTTACATCTTTCCTGTAGCTAGGTGACCAGAACTGTGCACGGTACTCCAAATCAGGCCTCACCAACGTCTTACAAAATGTCAACATAACATCCTAAATCCTGTATTCAGTACTATGATTTATGAAAGCCAATGCGTCAAAAATTCTTTTTACAACACAATCTATTTATGACACCGCTTTCAAGGAATTATGGACTGTACATCTCGGTCCCTCAGTTCTCCCACACTCTGCAGCACCCTACTGTTCGCTGTGTAAGTCCTACCCTGGTCTGCCCTCCCAAAATGCAACTGCTGACACTTGTTTGCATTGAATTCCATCTGCCATTTTTCAGCCCATTTTTTTCCAGCTGGCTCAGATCCCTCTGCAAGCTTAGATAGCCTGTCCACTGCAGCCCCAAGCTTGGTATCATCCACAAATTTCATTTGGCAGAATGCCTCATTATCAAAACACACCAAGGAGCACCAAGGTGTCTCCTGGCTGGTGGTGAGAGGGAGCCATCACAATCCTTTTCTGTGCAGTAAGATTTCATCCCAGTTGCAATCTACTCTCAGAGTAGACATGTTAGGAAGGGGACAATCGTCCATCTCTTAGCAGACAGTGAATTTTCTCAGAGGTGGTGGAGAAGGATGCAAGGATGATTTTGTTCATTTCCAGAGCTCCTTAACTCTGATCTAAGGTCTGCCCCAGAATCACATGCAGACCCCAATATTAAGTCCTGTAGCAACTCCATGTAGATGCCCTGTGGTCTGCCCAGAACTTGTTGGTCTTCCAGCACATGGAATGTAAAGACCATAAGATCACAGGATATAAGTGGAGAACTAGGCCATTTGGCCCATCAAGTCTACTCCACCATTTCATCATGGCTGATCCATTTTTCCTCTGAGCCTCAATCTCCTTCCCTTCATGCCCTGATCAAAAACTCTTGCCTTAAATATACATAAAGACTTGCCCACCACTGCTGCCTGTGGCAATGAATTTGATAGATTCCTCTCTCCCTAGCTAAAGAAATTCCTCATTTTCTTTCTAAAAGGATGCCCCTCTATTCTGAGGCTGTGTACTCTGTTCCTAGACTCTCTCACCATAGGAAACATTCTCTCTACATCCATTCTACTGAAGCATTTCAACATTCAATAGGTTTCAATTAGGTCATCACTCATTCTTCTGAATTCTAGTGAATACAGGCACAGAGCCATCAAATGGTCTTCATAAAACAAGCAGTTCAGTCCTGAAATCATTTTCGTGAGCTCCTTTTGAACTCTCTCCAGTGTCAGCACATCCTCTCTAACATAAAGGCCCCAAAACTGCTCACAATACCATATGTGAGGCTTTATCAGTTCTTTATAAAGCTTCTACTTTACATCCTTGATTTTATATTCTAGTCCCCTTGAAATGAACAGTAATGTTGCATTTGCCCTCTTCACCACTGACTCAACATGCAAATTAACCTTTAGGGCATCCTGCCCAAGGACTCCCAAGTCCCTTTGCACCTCAGATTTTGAATTTTCTCTCCATTTAGAAAATAGGCAACCCTTTATTTTCTTTTACCAAGGTGCATGACCATACAATTTCCGACACTGTATCCCATCTGCCACTTCTTTGCCCATTCTCCTAATCTGTCGGTCCTTCTGTAGCATCTCTACTTCCTCAAAACTACCTGCCCCTCTACCTATCTTCATATCATCTGCAAACTTTGCAACAAAGTTATCAATTCCATCACCTAAGTCATTGACATATAAAGTAAAAATAAGTGATCCCAACACAGTCCCTTTGGAACATCATTCGTCACCAACAGCCAACCAGAAAAGGCTCCCTTTATTCCCACTCTTTGCCTCCTGCTTATCAATTACCATCCATGCTGAAATCTTTCCTTTAGTACCATAGGCTCTTAATGTGTTAACAGCCGTATCTGTAGCACTTCGTCAAAAGCCTTCTGAAAATACAAATTTCACATGAACCGATGCGCTTTTGTCTATCGGGCTTGTTATTTCTTCAAAGAACTCCAACAGATTTGATGCCGATTGGCACATTCCAGACTGCAGGAGTACCTGCTGAGAGATGCACTGAAACTTGGTGCAGCTACTGAAAAGGCTCTGTGGGGAAGATTTTAAAGATTTAGAGAATAGTTTTATTTGTCACAGGCACATGGAAACATAGAGCAATGTGTCTTTTGCATCAATCACTGGCCCAGTTTGAGGATGTGCTGGGGTCAGCCGGCAAATGCCCTCATGCTTCTGGCGCCAACATAGCATGTCCATAATTTACTAGCCCTTGGACTGGTGGAGGAAACCCACGCAGTCACACAAGAACGTACAAACTCCTTGTAGACAGCGATGTAAATTGAACTCCTGTCCGTGTTCGATGGCGTTGTAACAAGTTACTTTGATTACCACGCTACCATATCGCCTCCTGTATCGTGTCATTCCTTCCGAAAATGGAGGGCTGAGACCAGGTTTTGCATTTTTTTTTGTGTGTGTGTATGTGTGTGTCTCTCTACACAAGTATTTATATACAAGAATAAGGTCTATATTTGAAATTAATTTTTGGACCTGTAAGTACCTGATGTTCCAAGAAAGCCTTTACATGAAACAGTCTGTACATAAAACAAACTAAGCTGTTGTTTACTCCTCTTCTTTCAGACTGGTTCTGAAAATTCGGCTCCAGTCCAAAGTGAAGAGCACGGCGGAGGCGAAGCAAAGGGCGACGAGACACCCCGCCACGTCTTCTCGTTCTCCTGGTTAAACTCACCAGCTAAATAGAAAAATCAAGCATACGTGATAAAATCTAGTAGTCATTATAAAAAAATAACCTAACGTTCACTCAGCATTTGAGCCTGTTGATTTCGATTTATGCTTGTGAATTTGAGGATGGGATACTTTACCAAATCCCCTGGGTTAATTTCACTGTTGACCACTGAATTAGGGGTGGCGGGGCCGCAAAGACACTAAACAGTTTGATGGACTGAAAGGATTCTCTGGTAACGTTGCCGATCATTTCACGGCAACAGCGGTGGGCGAATCTGTAAACTGGTTTCAATAGACAATAGACAATAGGTGCAGAAGTAGACCATTCGGCCCCTCGAGTCTGCACCGCCTTATTAACCCTTATCTCGGATCCGCTAATGGCGAGGTGACGGGGAAATGTAGGAGCGGGGGGAGGGGGCGAGGAGTTGGAGTTCTGTTCAGGCGTAATGTACAAGTGCTGTCTTGTTTTTCCAATTAAACCCGTTCTGTGTGCCTTTACATTTTAACTACTGCGGGCCGTCCTTCACACTGGGAGGTTTGCGGGCTTGTCGCGTTCTCAGTTCATTCGCACGACCTGTTCCCGCTGCCTTGGTAGAATACACAGGAAAGGCTTCGCGCAGCAACATGAACTTCATTCGTTTCTTTGCGGGTTCTGTGCTTTCATAGACAATTCCTTCAGATATCCTGGAAAATGAAATGGTTTTTTTTTTGTAACCTACGCGCCTCCACGATAAAGAATAACGCAAGAAGACTGTCGTCACCTTTTAACTTTTATTAGAAATATAAAGATTAGGCATTCTCTCGCGCAGGATAAATGATAAAGTATATACGTTTATTACAGGTAACTAGAATTCGACAATAAACTTGAAATGCACGCTTATGTGACGCAAATGTGCAGCATATTAACGAGCAAATAAACGTTAGCAGCTATATTTGTGTGGCAGACAGCGGACGCCAGTCTATTTCCCGATTGAATCCATTACTTTCTTGTTTTCCTCTGCTTGCTTGGCCATTTGCTGCACCCTAGCTATCGCGAGCAGTTTATTCAGTACATGCAAAGGTACATTAAGGGAAAGAAGAGGCGTGCCCCGTCTTTTTCCTCGCTCTATCGCCTCATCCACTGAATCTTGGTGTCTGCCGTACACGTCATCCGCTCCTCCAACTGCACCAGGTAGGATGCGCTGGAACTGTGCCAGTGGCATTCTGGAAGCTCCGTCGAAAGGAAAGATTTCAATTAGCTTTCGACCAGGATGGGATGATGGATTATCGTACGCTTTGACCTGTGGTTTAAGGTATTCCTCGTCGAAGCGAAATCCCCCCGGTGGGACTAAGTGCTGGAAGTCTGAATGCTGACCGGAGCCGAGTTTAGCTGATACGGAGTTCTGTAAGGCTCGACACTCATCATCGGGTACGAACCCCACCAGGAGGATAGCAGGGCAAAGCCACACGGGGATCTTCATGGAAGAGAGCTAGGGTTTAAGCAGACAGAAGCATTCGTTACTTCTTCATATCTACGATGTGTGGAATTGTAAATGAGAAATAATAAAATATGTCCTATGGAATCGTTCTTTCATTTTAAAATTATTTGAAAAGTCATTAGTAATCAAAGGGATTCAATTTAGGTGAAACAATCGCCTCGAACATAGAATTAAATCAAAATCCTCTGCAGATTGGAGAAACTGAAATAAAACAGAAACTAACCCCAACTCTCTAAAAAGAGAATTAACATAAGACGCCAATAAAGTTATCTCAGTAATGAGTGTCGTTCCCTACGGTAATTGAATTATAACATAAAAAGAGGTTGAGATTCACAGTCGCGAGCAATTTCAAAATATCTTTAACTACCACTACCCCTGCGTAATAACAAAATGAAATTACCTTCAGAAGATCGGACGGACCTGATTTACCCAGTGGTCTTGTTCTGTCCAGATGCGATTGCAAGACGGAGAGGAGTTAATTGGGGGGTAAAGTCTGGCTATTGCAGTTTTATATCTCCATCTGCGGCCCGTGTGTCACGACTGCATCCTGGGTGGTGACGCAAAGATTATGAAAAGTGAGGGGAAGGAGGCCAAACACACACACTCACACACACACACACACACACACACACACACACACACACACATACACACACACACACACACACACTCACACTCACACACACACACACACACACACAAACACTCACACACACACACACACACACACACACACACACATACACACACACACACACACACACTCACACACACACACACACACTCACACACACACACACACTCAGACACACACACACACACACACACACACACACACACACACACACACATACACACACACACACACACTCACACTCACACACACACACACACACACACACACACACACACACACACACACACACTCAGACACACACACACACACACACACACACACACACACAGACATACACACACACACACACACACACACACACACACATTACTCTTAAAGGAATGCGCTGACCCAGTCCCTTCGCAAGATTTGGACCTAGCTCTGTTGAGTGTGGTGTTTCCCCTGTCAATTATACATGGAAAATGATAGCACTAACTTGAAGATAAACTGGCTGATTCATGGCTAGCGAACAGCATTAAAACAACCCTAGGCTGTGCTGGTCCGAATATCTCTTATCTAATGGGATTTAGGATTTTCAATTAATAAACAAAAATGCCATCAGAGTTTAATGAAAACGGATGTAATGGGATAATACGATTGTTGCGGAACTGGGTTTTTTTGTTGTTAAGAGTCCATCGTCTTTTCTCTCGTACAGTACAGTACAATGTTAACAGCGTAATGAAATGAGGAACTTCAGGTATAAATCTCGGAAGGGCAATTTAGCTCTTATTTCAGAAGAGAACTGTTTTTGTCATAAGTGTCGATCAACATTGACGTTCTTTGTAAATTCTCTAGCTTAGCATCGTCATGTCGTTGTTTTAATTTTTCAATCTTACATTTCCAAATGCATCAAAATACCCGAGAGATTCATAGAAACGTAATCAAACTGCCAAATCCTGAAAGTATTTGCAGAGACTGTCAAAAATATTTATCCGGTCAATTAAAAACCAGTCGTATATCCTAATGATTCATTACGGTAGGCTTATGAGGTTTAGCATGTCTTGTCACAAAATTAGATGTTAACGTTAATTCAAATTCCATTGCAGTTCTCTAACGGTGTATTTATCGTCTCCTGTGCCGGAATCCTCAGCTGTCAGTCTGCGGGAGAAACCCTGTGGGCCGAGCAGCGTCTGTGGGGGTGGGTGGGAGGTGGGAGGAACGTTCCAGGTCGAAACCCTACTTCAAAACCGAGAGTAGAGAGTAGGATAGCCAATATAAAGAAGTGAGGCAAATGGTGAGACAGAGGACTGAGGTGACGCGCGGACTGAGGAAATGCGGCGGGGGTAGTGGAAGGATGACGAGCAGATAGGACCATGTAGGGGAGGTGTGGAGTTGAGAGACATAGTGCATGAAAGCGGACAGAAAAGGAGAAAGGTAGAGCCGGGAAGGGTGGGGAGGGTGAAGGTTGATACAGCCGCCGGACCAATCCGTGGGGAGCGTAAAGCTAACGGTGTTGGACGGGTAGGGAAGGTAACAGTGGAAACCAATGAGGGAGAGGTGAAGAGCAAATAGAACCAGGACAATATGGGAGGAGGGGGGAAATGGGTAAAACGGAACCAGAACGGTAAAAAATAATGAAATCAACCCCTGAGAAAGTAGTAACATTACTGTAGATCGGAAGATGTAGAATCCTTGTGGGTAGAATTAAGGAACTACAAAAGTAAAAATACCCTGATGGGAGTTTTATACTGGCCTCTGAACAATAGCTAGGATGTGGGATGCGAATTACCACAGGAAATAGAAAAGGCATGTAAAAATATGAATATTACCATAGTCATGGGGATTTTGATAAGCAGGTAGATTGGAAAGATCAGGTTAGTCCTAAATCCCAAGAATGCCCTCAAATGGCCTTTTAGAGCAGTCTGTGGTTGAGCCCGCTAGGGGAAAGACAATTCTGGCTTAGGTGTTGTGTAATGAACCAGATGTGATTAGGGACCTTAAGGTACAGGAACCCTTAGAAGAAGAGATCATAATATGATAGAATTCACCCTGCAATTTGAGAAGGAGAAGCTAAAGCCAGACTAAATTAAAGGGAATTGCAGAGGCATGAGAGAGCAGCTGGCCAGAGTTGTTGGACAGGGAACACATACAGGGATGATGGCAGAATAGTAATCGACAAAGTTTCTGGGAGCAAGTCATAAGGGGCAGGATAGATGCATCCCAAAGATGAAGAATTAAATGAGAGGCAAGAGTGGAGATTGGACAGCTAGAAAAAGACAATGGCGAGGTTGTAATGGGGAAAAATTAAATGGCAGATGAACTTAATAAGTATGTTATGTCAGTTTTAACTGTGGAAGATTCTAGCAGTATGCCTGAAATTCAAGAGTAACATGGAGCAGAAGTGAATGTAGTTGCTATTACTATGGAGAGAGTGCTTGGGAAGCTGAAAAGTCTTAAGGTAGATACAGTAGGTCACCTGGACCAGATGGACCACACCCTAGGTTCTGATAGAAGTAGCTGAAGATCTGGCTGTAGGCATTAGTAATGATCACCAGATTTTAGAGTGGTTCCCATGGACAGTAAAATTATTATCACTCTTTATGGAGCGAGGAAGGTGGAAGAAAGGAAATTGCGGGCCAGTTAGCCTCAGTTCTGTAGTTGGGAAGATGTTGGAGTCTATTATTAAGGATGGGGTTCTGGGGTACTCGGAATCACTTGATAAAGTAGGCCAAAGTCAGCATGGTTTCTTTAGGGAGAAATCCGGCCTGACAAATCCATTTGAATTCTTTGAGGAAGTAACAGGAAAGATAGAAAGAGAAGAGTCAGTGGATGCTGCTTACTCAGATTTTCAGAAGGCCTCTGGGAAGATACCACACATGTGGTCGCTTAACAAGGTAAGATCCCATAGTATTACAAGGTACTAGCATGGATAGAAGATTGGCTGACTGGTAGTGGTCAAAGAGTGGGAATAAATGGAGCCTTTCTGATTGGCTGTCAGTGACCAATGGTGTTCCGCAGCTGTTAGTATTGGGACTGCTTCTATTGACATTATATGTCAAAGATTTGGATGATGGAATTGATTGCTTTGTGGTCAAGTTTGCAGACAATACAAAGAGCGGTGAAGAGGCAGGGAGTGTTGAGGAAGAAAAAAGACTGTAGAGGACTTGTCTTAGACAAATTGGGAGAATGGGCAAGAAGTGGCAGATGGAATATGATGTATGGTAATACACTTTCGTAGAAGGAACAAAAGTGTAGCCTATTTTCTAAATGGAGAGAAAATTCAATAATCAGAGGTGCAAAAGGATTTGGTCGTGCTTGCGCAAAAGTCAGTTTGCAGGTTGAGTCAGTGGTAAGGAAGGCAAATGCACTGTTTTGATTCATTTCGAGGAGACTAGAACACAAAAGCAAGGTTGTAATGCTGGGGCTTTATAAAGCATTGGTCAGAATGCGTTAAGGGTACTGTGAGCAGTTTTGGGCCCCTTAGCTAAGATGTTCTGACTTTGGAGAGTGTCCAGAGGAGAATCGCGCGACTGATTCCGGAAATTAAAAGGTTAATGTATGAAAAAACAAGAGAAAATCTGCAGATGCTGGAAATCTAGGCAACACACACAAAATGCTGGAGGAACTCAACATGCCAGGCAGCATCTATGGAAAAGAGTACAGTCGACGTTTCAGGTTGAGACCCTTCGGCCAGTCCTGCCTACACAGCCTCCAGAATAGAGGTGCGTCCAATTACAACAGAGATGAGAGAGAATAGCTTCAGCCGGGGGGAAGGGTAAGGGGGAGTGAATTTTTGCAATTGGTTGCCACAGACTGCTGTGGGGGCCAAGTTATTGGGTATATTTAAAATTCATGGGTTCTTGATAAGTAAGTGCATCAAAGGGTACGTTAAAAAGGCAGGAGAATCGTTTGAGAGGGATACTAAGTCAGCCATGATGGAATGGCTGAGCAGTGTCAATGGGCTCAATGATCTAATTCTGCTCCTATGTGTGAATTGGAAAGAGTAGTTTAGGACATTTCTGTAACATGAAAAGCACCTATAATCACTTGATTTCAGAAATGCGAGCAAATAAGTTAAACTCCAAATTCTCCCCTTTCCGATATGTTTAGAACATTTCGCAGATCCATTCTTTGAAAATATTATTACTGTACTCCGCAAAAGGAATCTTCCCACTTTAGTGCATTCACTGCAAGAAAAGAAAAACAATTTAGACTGTTATCTTTATATTTCCTCGAACCCGTGCACTGGATGGTCTAAGCAGCAAAAAAATGGATTTTTTGCGTGCATTAAAGTGAGCACTAGCCTCCCCAGCATCGAGAGCATCTTCAAAAGGAGATGCCTCAAAAACGCGGCATCCATCCTTAAGAACCCCCCTCCCCCTCACCAAGGACATGCCCTCTTCTCATTGCTACCATCAAGGAAGAGGAGCAGAAGCCTGAAGACGCCCACTCAACATTTTAGGAACATTTTCTTCATTAGAGTTCTTCATTAGAATGATTAGATTTCTGAATGGACAATGAGCCCAAATACACTGCCTCAATGCATTTTTCTCTTTTGCTCTCTTTTTGCGCTAATTTAATTTTTCATATATTTCTAATTGTAGCTTGCTTTTAATTATGCTTTTTAAAATTAGTTTCCTTTAAATTATGGATTGCAATATACTGCTGCTGCAGACATATGCCATGACATATTTCACGACATATGCCAGTAAAATGTAACCTGATTCTGATGTCCGGGATAGAGATGAAAATAGCTAATATGGCAGAAGATCCAACCAGGAACCTGGTAGCTTTTACTATATCCAATGTAAAACTGAAGCCTTGTGCCTTTCTTCTGATGTCGCAGAAATGTGCACATTAGTCCCATATGTCCCTCCACTTTTAATACATTTGCAAAATATTCTTTTTTACAGATTCGTATACACTCCATCTCGACTGTTGACTCTCCATAGATGCTGCCTGGCCCTTTGAGTTTTTCAGCTTTTTGCGTGTAATTCTCTTAGATATATAGCTCTATAGCTCTTATTGCTATATCATTTTAATAGGAAGAATGAATGAGGAGTGCTACTCTGTGCTAAATATTACAATTCTTCTAAGGCTGTGACAAAGGAGAAACCTTCGCCTCGCAATCCTCGAGGTCCAGGGCAGATTAATACAGCAACACTAAAGCAAATGTGCGATCATGGATTTTAGAAGCAAGAGCATGAGAGTAAAAAATTCAGATAGTAAGTGTTAAAATGATATAAACATTAGTTAGGGTTCCCTTGGGGTACATGTTGAATGCCGTGGCAAGGAATTATTTGGGCTTATTGTAACGGAGAAGGGTAAGACTGCCAGGCACGGTTTGATGTAAATGGTTGGATGTTTGCAAAGCTCTGCTTTTGATACAGTTGGGTATGTATATCGCTTTACAGTACTTCTCATATCATCGAGGTCTTTCTTCACTGACGAGCGGAGCACATGCAGGTGTGAGGTAAAAATTCAGAGCCACCCTATATATGCCCTGCTGTAGAAAGAGCATCCAAACCCTGTGATACAAAACCTGCGCTTCATGCCGAATGACTCTGCATTTGTTGGGCTTTTCGAAACTAAACAACCCTACAACGGATAGTGAGGAATGCTGAAAACATCATCGGGGTCTTTCCCGACCCCACCCTCCTCCCCAGTGGCCACTTTATTGGATACTTTATTGCTCGTTGATGCAAATATCTAATCAGCCAATCATGCGACAGCCTGAAAGAGTGCAAACATGGATGTTCGGACCAAACATCAGATTGGGGATGAAATGTGATCTAAGTAACTTTGACCGCGGAATGATTGTTGGTGTCAGAAGGATTTGTTTGAGTATCTCCGAAGCTGCTGTCCTCCCGGGATTTTCACGCACAACGGGGTTTACAGAGAATGGTATACAAACAAAAAAAAACCAGCGAGCGACAGTTCTGTGAGAGAAATGTCCTGTTAGCGAGGGAGGTTCAAGCTGACAGGAGGGATACTGTATGAGGGGTGCAGAAGAGCATCTCTGAACGCACCTGGAATTGGAAGGACCACAGCAGCAGAAACCAGCAACGTGCACTCGGTGGCCACGTTACTAGGTACAGGAGGATTGTGAGCGATCCTAATGTTCCAGGAAATTCCCGGAGAAGGCAGAAGATTGGGGCTGAAAGGAAATGGCGGAGCGGACTCGATGGGCCAAATGGCCTAATTCTGCTCCTACATCTTATGGTGTTACGGAAAGCATTCAATCTGGGCTTAAACCGGAGGAATTGTCTATTTCCCTTCACTCTGGTTCCGTAAACTCGGCCCCAATCCCAATACGGAGGGGAAGCAAAGGCCTTTCCCCTCTCCGCTGCCCCCTCCCCCGCACGTCTTCTTGTTCTCCCGGTTCAACAAGATGAATAAAAGGGAACATCAGTCATACACGATAAGGCCCGAGACGCTTCCTTGAGCAATAGCAGTCATGGTGAAAGCAACTAACGTTCATTCAGCATTCACTGCTGGTGGATTTGTTCGGATGACGGAACCGGGAAAACACTGAAGTTTGTCGGACAGATGGAAAATTTTGGTAACTATGTCCTGCGAGGTATAATGGCAGCTTTTTGTTAATTCATTCAAGTGTATGGGCTTTCCAGACGGAGCCAGCATGTCTGGTTGAGTTTGAAAAAGTTGCTTTCTTGAGCCGCTGCTGTCCTTGAGGTGCGAGTATAGCCACGAAGCTGCCGGGCGGGGGGGAGGGGGTGGAGTGCCAGGATTTTGAAACTGAAAGGGCAAACGAACGGCGACATGTTCCCAGGTCATGTGGTGGTGTCCCTGCACTTTTGCTGTCCTTGATAGAGGCCGTGGATTTGGAAACCGCTGCCTTGGGAGCCTTATTAGGTTTCTAAAAGGACAGTGAACCCTTGTACCCGTGTAGTTCTTGCTTTCTTTTTGCAATTCCCATTTAATTCTAAAAATATATATTTTTGTAATTTATAGATTTTAGGATGTATTGCCATATACTGCTGCCGAAAAACAACAAATTTCACGACATACAGTACCGTTCAATCTTAGGCGCGCGCGCACACACACACACACAGCGAGAGAAAGAGTTAGGGTGCTAATGAGTTTTGTACAGTAGTAATTTTATGCATTGCACTGTACTGCTGCCGCAAGAAAAAACAGATTGCCTGACATATGTTAGCGATGATAAACCCGATTCTGATATGGTTCCCTGTTGTGGACTGAGAAGGGGAAGGGAGAAGGGCGAGGAGAATCATAGCTGGGAAAAGGGAAAAGGGTGAGAGGAGGGAGCGGGAAGCAGAGAAACATTCCGTTAAGATCAGTGAACCAATTATTTGGGATCAAATGACCTTGTCTGGTTGGCACGCCTTCCCTGCCAACTGCCCCACACCCCTCCAGCTGCACTCTGCCATCGCCATTCCCAACATCCTTTGCTCCCGCCAAATTTACAAACTGGCTCTCGGCTCCACGCTAATAAACAGAGTACTGTGCAAAGGTCTTAGACACCCCAGTTTTATATAAACACGATAATGTCTGCAGATGCTGGAAATCCAAAGCAACACACACAAAATGCTGGAGGAACTCAGCAGGTCAGGCAGCATCTATGGAAAAGAGTAGATCTTCTTCAGGACTAGCTGTGGATGTGTACCTAATGATGTTTCGATGTCTGCCGTAAACGTCATCCAAATCTCCCAAAGGAGCTGCCCCTCACCTCGCATCCCCATCTCCTTCCTCTGTTGTCGTCTCCTGTCCGATTCCTTCGTTTTCAGCCTTTTTCTTATTCCATCTATTAGCTCCTAGCTTCTCAAGTTATTCCCTTACTCATCCCCCTCCCACCCACACACCTACATTCACCGTCACCTATTTCCCGCCATCTTATGACCCTACTTCCACTAGCTTTTTATTCTGGCTTCTGCCCGCTTCCTTGCCAGTTCAGATAAAGGGTCTCCGCTCGAAATGCAGACAGTTCATTTGGATGTTTTTCCAACATTGTGTGAGTAATGTTCAATTAGGTTAGAAGCATTTTGCAAGCGCCGTCGATGGGAAACACGTCGAGAAAATTTTAAGCGAGTGGAGAAGGATAATTGTACACTTTGCTCCATGGTTAAGCGAATTATTAATCACGTTTCCACATTGGTGCTGGAGCTGAAGTTCCGATTGTTGACCAGGGCCGCGTTAACAACTCCGCGTTACGGAGTTCTGTAAGGCTCGACAATAACCCCCGGGCACGAATCACAACAGGAGGATGGCAGTGCCAAATTATAAATAAAAATCAATTAAAACATCCGATTGAATGGTGTTTTAGTTATTTCAAAACATCATAAATTAAAAGGTACACGAGCAGAACATCCTCCCCGCAGGCACTGTTTGTAAATCAGAAGCATATTAATGAAATCCGGCACTTCAATTTTCGATACCCAGCGGGGGAAAAAAAAACATCCATCGTCAGTTGTTCTTGGGCTGTTTAACATTTGATAATCAAATCAGTTTAAGTCTAACGCTTCAGTGACAACTTTGTATCGTTGTGTTATATGCTGAATTCTGCCATGGTCGGCCCCAAACCCATCTGCTAAAGGAGGAGGGTTGGGCATGGGGCGAACAACCCCATCCCGTAAAAACCCAGAGCTACAGAACTGTCAACGGAGACCTCATCCTTGGGAGAGGAAGGATCTTTGAAGATGGGCTGCACCTGGGGACTACATGAAAGACTCGCCCAGTCCCAGTAGGGGCGATGGCCTTAAGTTATATGCCGGGGACCAAAACAAAAAGACATGAAAGGACGCACATAGACAGACAGACAGACACACAAATACACACCGATAGACTGGGAATTGTTAGAGCATACATCTGAAGGGTAGCATTTTCACAACCTATCTTAATCAGTTACACCTGGAAATACACAATCTATGCAGTATTTCAGCACGCTTGCAGATACACGACCATATCGATAACTCAGCGCTCGTATATGTTCAATGAGGTTCCTTCTTGGTAAGACAGACGCATGAGGCATGGAATTAAATTAAAATCTAAAAATAAAAATGAAACCGCATCAAACACGCTAAAAGAGAATTAGCGTGAGGTGTCAATCAATTAATATTACAGTACTTCATAAGAAATGTGCTTTAAATGTGTTCTGTAAAGTAAGGGGAAGGAGGCCAAAGCCCGCTTTTCCTTCCCCAACACCAAAACACATACACAAACAGCGAAGGCCCATACTTACGTCGACAATAAGGCATAGTCTTGAGGATATGCTGGAGTGAACGCAATAAGTGGTGAATTAGAAAGCTTTGCCCAGGAGGATTCAGTATCATGAAATAAAACTCTGTTTTAAATAACTGACCTCTTATTCTCAGAGGGCATGGATTGAGAATAAGAGGTCAGTTATTTAAAACAGAGTTGAGGAAGAGCTTCTTCTCCCAGAGAGTTGTGGAGGTGTGGAATGCACTGCCTCGGAAGACGGTGGAGGCCAATTCTCTGGATGCTTTCAAGAAGGAGCTGGATAGATATCTGATGGATAGGGGAATCAAGGGATATGGGGACAAGGCAGGGACTGGGTATTGATAGCGAATGATCAGCCATGATCTCAGAATGGCGGTGCAGACTCGAGGGGCCGAATGGTCTACTTCTGCACCTATTGTCTATTGTCTATTGTCTATTGAAAAGCACCCAGGATCACCATATTTCAGAACAGCGAGCTCAGAATCAGAATCAGGTTTAATATCACTAGCATTGTAACGAGAGAGCTGTGGATGGCGGTGAATCCAACTGCACAGCAAGGTCTAGAATTAACTCAAACTCAGACTCGAAATAAACAAGACGACACGAATGAAATCTAAATACGTAATCACAAGCAGTAGTACTAGAAATGGAACTCCTACTACTGAGCACCGAGTACCTGTAAGTACAGACTTTCCAAAAAGAAATGCGGCAGGCAATACTTGGTAGTCTGAGTCTTAAAGGGGCAACAGCAGCGCACTATACACCAGAGAATTGGAGCCTGCCGCCTCCAGTCGGGACCATGACAGACATACGTCGTGAACTTAGTTGCTTTGCGACAGAAGTAATGCATAATAATAAAAGAACACTATAAATTACAATAAGTATAGTACTGAGCAAAAAAACCTAGGTGTGTGGAGAGAGAGAAGTAGCTAGGGTGACTACGACCTTTGCACAATCCTGTAGTAATTTTATGTAGTGTACTGTAGCGCCGCCGCAAACAAAAATAATTTCCTGATTGAGAAAAGTGGAAGGGAGAAAGGATGGAGCAGTAATCATTAGAGAGACATTCTATAATGATTAATGAACCAATTGTTTGGAACAAAATGATCTTGTCTGTTGTCACTAAGTTGGGTGTATCTGCACCACCGCTACATCTCGCCCCTGGAGCACCTGTCCCACACACTCCTCCCGCGGTGATCCACTCTCGCCATTCCCTGAATACTTTGCTTCCGCCAAATTTACAAGCTCGCTCATCGCCCCACGACTGTGCAAAATTCCTAGGCATCCTAGTGTATATATACCCAAGTCTAAGGCTTTTACATTTTACTGTGTGTGTGTGTGTCCTAGATGATGGCTGTCCTTAATAATGGATGCCACCTTTTTGAGGCATCTCCTTTTGAAGGGGACCTTAATGCTGGGGAGGCCAGTGCACACCATGATGGAGCTGGCTGCGTTTACAACTTTCTGCAGCTTTTTCAGATCATGTGCAGTGCTCCCCCACTCCTCCCAGACGGTCATGCAACCAAATAAGATGCTGGCTACAGCACATCTGACGAAATTTACGAGTGTCTTTGATGATGTTCCAATTCCCCTCAAACTCCAAATGAAATATCGCAGCTGTCGTGTCTTCTTTGTAATAGCATGAATATATTGGACCCAGAATAGATCTTCAGAGATGTTGACACCCAAGAACTTGAAACTGCTCTCCTTTTCCACTGCTGATCACTTCATAAGGATTGGTGTGAGTTCGCTCGACTTCCCTTTCCTAAAGCCCACAGTCAATTCCTTGATCTTAGTGACATCAAGTTCAAAGCTGTTGCAACACCACTCAACCAGCTGATCTATCTCACTCCTGCACGCCTCGTTGTCACCATCTGAAATTATGCTAACAATAGTTGTGCAGTCACAATTTTTTTAGATGGCGTTTGAGCTGTGCGGGCGCCGCACAGTCGTGGGTGCAGAGAGAGTAGAGCAGTGGGCTAAGCACGTATCCTCGAGGTGCGCCAGTGCTGATTGTCAGCAAGCGGTTGTTATTACCGATCCGCGAAGTCTTTTGTCTCCCGTTGCAGAGGAAACAAAAGCCCAGGTTTTGGCGATTGTTAATTAGACTTGAGCGTATGATTGTGTTGAACGCTGAGCTGTAATCAATAAACATCAGACAGAAATAGATACTACTACTACCCAACTGATCCAAGGCCGAGTGAAGAGCCAATGAGATCGCATCCATTATTGTAGCGATAGGCAAATTGCAGCGGATTCAGCTCCTTGCCTAGGCAGAAATTGAGTCCAGCCGTGACCAACTTCTCAAAGCACTTCATCACTCTAGATGTGAGAGACCCTGAGCGATAGCCTTCTCTTGTTGAGTACTGGTATGATTGTCGCCCATTTGAAGCAGGTGGGATTGACGATGTCCTTGAGCACTCTCGCCAGTTGGTTGGCACAGGTTTTTAGAGCCCTACCAGGTATACCATCAGGGCTTGACGCCTTGCGAGGGTTCATGTTCTTGAATAATATTCTGTAGTCGGCCTCCGGGACAGAGGTCACAGGGTCACCAGGCACAGCAAGGATTCGCACAGGTGTAGTTTTATTTTCCCTTTCAAAGCATGCGTAAAGGCGTTAAGCTAATCTGGGGGTGAAGCTTCACAGCCATTCATTAAGTTAGGTTTTGCCTTGTAGGAGGTAATGGTCTGTGAAACCGGCCAGAGCTGACGAACATCCGATTCCTTGTCTAACGTCATTCGGAATTGTTTTCTCTCTCTTAAAATAGCCCTCGGTAGGTTGTACCTACATCTTCTTGTACCTATATCTTCTAGGATAGTTCTAGATCGCCCATCTCGAAAGTCATTGATCTAATCCTCAGCAAAGTACGAATCTCCATGGTTTTGGACTTGGGTACGTCCGGTATGTTCTCGAAGGCACACACTCATCCACACCGGCCTTTCTGAAGTTGGTGACAACTGAGGCGTACTCATTCAGATTCGAAGAAGAATCCCTAATATTGCCCAGTCCACAGACTCAAAGGAGTTAAGTTCCAGCGTGACATTACTCTTTATCCGATAACAAAATAACATTTCAGTATGTTATTCTTTGAAAATATTTGTAGTCCACAACAGGAATCTTCCCGCCGGAGTATCCCTGCCATCCCTGCAAATCCCTGGCGTATCAATTCAGCCGTTGACCTTTCTACTGTAATAGGTTAAAAGCAGCGCTTCATAGGGGTGTGCTCAGATCGCCTCTGATGCATTTCAAACCGAGTCAAGTTCGCTAATGACACAACAGTGGAAGGCCTCATCAACAACAATGACGAGACGAAGTACCGGGAGGAGATTCAGCGGCTGGTAGAATGGTGGGAGGACAACTGTTTGAACCTCAGCGTGGACAAGACCACCAAAGCGACGGTTCTGGATCTTTGGAAGGTGCAGACTGACCACTCCTCACTGCGTATTTACGGCTCCGCCTGGGGGAGCACAGAACGGACGATCCCACCTGAACCCTCAACACCATCCTTTTAATCAAGAAAGCTCTGCAGCGTCTCCACTTTCTGAGGAGATTGAGGCGAGCGAGACTCCTCTTCTTCCCAACTCCATTTTAAAACATTTTTTTACAGGAGCACCATCAAAATTGCCCTGACTAGCTGCATTACCGTCTGGTACGGAAATTGCCAGGCAAATGACCTCAAGTCCTTACAATTGATCGCGAGGAATGCATTGGGGGCCCTCTTCCACCCACTAGTGTTATTTATCAAGAATGCTGCGTACGCAGGGTCCTTAGCGTTGTCAATGAACCCTCTCATCCGTCCAACAATTTCTTTGACCCCCTACCATCAGGAAGGAGGTACTGCCATAAGGCTACTGAATTCCCTGCCGCCTCCCAGGTGTCATCACCTATGAAGCGCCATTAGCGTTATACAGCTTCCTTTTAATTTGTATCTTATACACGCTATTGTTTGTTAATTTATTTGTGGTAATATTACTTTATGTGTTATGTGTGAGTTTTATGTAGAGTGCAAGAGGGGAGATAGCCAATGTATACCGCATTTAGAAATAAGACGGAGGATGAGACTGAGGTTGAAACCAGTGAGATCTCGGCCGTGGAAGCAGATGGGGAGAGGGACAGAGATAGGGTGGTGATAGGTGGAACCGATGAAAGAAGGACAATGAGCAGATGGAGCCCAGTGGGCATGGGGGTGGAAAGAAAGACAAGAGAGAAGAAATCCAGGCAGACAAGTATGTGGGTGATGGGAAGATGGAAACAGAAGGGGAACGATGAAGAGACAAAGGTGGAAAAGATAAACAAAACTACAAGATTCTATAGTTAAAGGCACTGGTGGGGTAGGTACATTTAACCATAGCGTTCAGTAATCATACCTTTGGAATGTAGACTATTCAAGTCGGCGGGAGCTATACAGTATGTTCAATTTCAAGTGCTCCGTGATATTTCAAATACCAAGCTACTGTTTGTTACAATGTGCGTAAGGCGATACACTGGCAGAGGGTAAGGCTGAGGACGGGCAGCCGGATGGGGGTAATGGCAAGGGTAGTAGAAACCCTTTCAACTTTCTTCTACAACTGAAAGCTCAAGATGTCGATGTGAACCGCTCACAAGTGTTCTGTAAAGCAGCCGCATAGTCTACGCACTGTGTCCAAGGATCCAGCTCAAACCGTGTCATCGAGTTTGCGGATCAAGAACGATGACCAAACAGAGTATCGAGAGGAAGTGAAACAACTGGTGGGTTGGTGTGAGAAGAACAACCTACGCCTGAACGGGGAGAAAACCAAGGGAATCAATGTGGACTTCAGACAAACCATCCTCTTCTGCGAATATATGGCTCCTCCGTAGAGAAATTTAAGTGCACCAAGTTCCTGGGAGTTCACATCATGGATGACCTCACCTGGTCCCCTAATATCAGGAGCAGCGTTGAGAGCGTCCTGGCAAGTTGCGTCTCCATCCGGTATGGGAGCAGTCAGCTGACCAGAAGTCCTTACAAAGGACTGTGAGAACAGCCGAGATGATCAAACGGGCCTCGCTACCATCCATCGGGGACATATATCAGGAGCGCTGTGTATGCAGGGCCCTTAGTATTATTAAGGATCCCACCGTTCATCCAGCATCCTATTTGACTCTCTACAGGTAGGAGACTATGATGCGTAAAAACAGGAACGGTCAGAATGAGAAACAGTTTCTTTCCCCCGGGCCATTAAGGCTTCTGAACTCCCGGCAGCAAAGTATTCAAAGTGTCACTGGTTAATCCGTTCCATACCTTACAATATTTAATATTCATGCACTTTGGTTTGTTATTTAAGCGCGATTCATCTGTAGATTTTATTCTTAGCTTCATACGTTATCGCGTGTTATGTGTACTACTATGCTTTACACCCTGGTTCGGAGAAACGTTGTTTCCTTTCTATATGCATTATATGCCTATATACATTATGTACATCTACAGTGCTTATAAAAAGTATTCACCCCCACCTCCATTGGAAGTGTTCATGTTTTACACCATTGAATCACAGTGCATTTTGTTTAGCTTTTTTGACACTGTCAGAGTGAAAACAGAACCCTACAAAGTAATCTAAATTAATTACAAATATAAAACGCAAAATAATTGATTGCATAGGTATTCACACCCTTTAATATGACACACCAAAGCATCACTGGGGCCGCCAGTTGGTTTTAGAATTCTCATAACGGAGATCAACGTGAGCAGTCAAGGTGTTTCAATTGATTACAGTAAAAATACACCTGTATGTGGAATATCGAACTGCTGGTGAGTCAGTATCCCGGCAAAAACTACACCATCAAGACACAAGAACACTCCAAGCAACTCTGCGAAAAGGCTATTGAAAAGCACAAGTCAGGAGATAGATACAAGAACAGTTCCAAGTCACTGAATATCCCTTGGAGTACGGTTAATTCAATCATCAAGAAATGGAAAGAATATGGCACAGCTGTAAATATTTCTAGACCAGGCCGTCCTCTAAAACTGAGTGACCGTGCAAGGAGGAGACTAGTGAGAGAAGCCACCAAGAGAACTGTGATAACTTTGAAGGTTACAAGCTTCAGTGGCTGAGATGGGAAAGACAGCACATACAACTGTTGCCCGGGTGCTTCACCAGTCGCAGCTTTGTGGGAAAGTGGAACAGAGAAAGCCGCTGTTGAAAATCTCACATGGAATCTCGGCTAACTTTGGCAGAAGGCACGTGGGTGACTCTGAAGTCAGCTGAAAGAAGGTTCTTTGATGAAACCAAAATTGAGCTTTATAGTCATCAGACTAAACACTGCGTTTGGCGTAAGCCAAGCACCACACCCCGTCAAAACACACCACCCCTACCGTGAAGCATGTGGTGTGCATCATGCTGTGGGGACGTTTCACTGCAGCAGACCCTGGAAGGCTTGAGAGTAAAATGAATGCAGCAAAATATGGAGGAAAACCTGATGTAGCCTGCAAGAGAATTGTGACTTGGGAGATTTGTTTTCTAGCAAGACAATGACCCCAAGCATAAAGCCAAAGCTACGCGGGTAGACAGGGTGAAGGCAGATTTTCGCGAAATGGAAGAGATGCGGGTTCGGGCTGCGTTGATAATGGATGAAGACAAGCCCTTTTCTTTGAAGAAGGAAGTCACCTCAGTGGTTCTGGAATGAAACGCCTCATCCCGAGAGCAGATGCGGCGGAGAGAAAGAGATGGCGGAGTGGGAAGAGATGCAGTCCAAGTGTTTGTGAGAGTCAGTAGGTTTATGAAAGATATCACTAGGTAAACTGTCTCCAGAGATGGAGACAAAGAAATCGGAAAAGGGGAGGGAGGTCTCGGAAATGGAGCGGGTAAATTTGAGGGCAAGGTGGAAGTTGGAGGCAAAGTTGATGAAGGTGACGAGCTCAGCATTGGTACAAGAAGCAGCACCAATTCAGTTGTCAATGTAACGCAGGAAGAGTTAGGAGCGATCCCGGAGTAGGCTTGAAACATGGACTGTTCTATGTAGCCGACAAAAGGGCAGGCATAGCCCGGACCCATGCGAGTGCCCATGGCCACTCATTTGGTTTGAAGGAAGTGGGAGGAACCGAAGGAGAAATTATTGAGCGTGAGGAGAACCAGTTCCGCCGGACGGAAGACAGTGGAGGTACAGGAGAACTTGTTGGGTCTGTTCCTCAGAAAGAAGCGGAGAGCTTTAAGATACTCCGGATGGGGGATGGGGGTGAATGGGACTGGACATACATAGTGAAAAAGAGACGTACGGGGTCAAGGAATATTTTAAAATGGTTTTATCTTTCTCTCCAAGACCTCGGCGGCCAGTGGTTCAATAATACATTGCCTCCATTGCTTGAAAGCAAAATAGACAGCACAATCCCAGGCCTGAACGCGACTTCCAGAAAAAAAATCTGAGTCACAGGTAGAAAATAAATCTTTGCTAATGAAGTCTGGAAACAATGAACAATTAGCTCCGGCTCAACCTGGAACTTGATCGTCAGACCAAGAATTTACTCGCTGCCGCTGGCCCCCAGGCTCCCCTCCCCCACCACCACTTCCAACCTTGTATCTCACAGGCTCCACCGTCACCTCTTGGGTCCTCGGAGCCTCCATGTCCCTAACCCACATTCCCTGAACACCCCAACCATCCTCTTCCCTCTGAAACCACCAGTTCTCTTCCCTCGACTGATCCCATCTCTAATCCTTGCCGGGCATTCGCCATTCCCTCCGACCTTTCCCCCTCTGAGGCAGAAGGTTCTGGACCCCTTCGGCTGCACCTCAGTGAGTTCCGCTCTCGCCAGGATGTCGAGATCTTCGCTCGTCGCCTCTATCTCCGGCAAAAGTTCCACACCCTGCACTGATGACATCTTTTCCCGCCTTCACCCCTCCTCCTGTTTGGACAGCCCGGTCTGGTCCTCTGCCAGCTCTGGATCATTTCATCTCGAATTGCCGACGAGACAGCAACGGTCTCGACTTCAGCACTCCTCCTTCCGCCTCGAACCTCAGTTCTGAACGCACTGCCGTCCACTCTCTCCGCATCATCCCAACCTGACCATCAATCACGCAGACAAAGGAGGTGTTGTTGTAGTGTGGTGAGCTGACTTCTACCTTGCTGAGGCCAGGCGACAAATCTCAGACACCTCCTCATATCTACCCCTTGATGGGATCCCCACTCTGGACTATCAGAAAATTATTTCCAACAGCATCACTAACATCGTCAGCTCTGGAGAACTCATAGCACCCTTATCCCGAACTGCTTGCTTCTACCTCTTACCCAAGACCCAGAAGCCTGCCTGTCCAGGCAGGCCCATTGTCTCCACCTGCTCCTGCCCCACTGAACTTGTGTTCTCATATCTCGAATCTATTTTATCCCCATTGGTACAGACCCTTCCCACCTACATCCGCAACACTTCTCATACTCTCGATTTCCTCAGTAACTATCAATTCCCTGGCCCCGGCCGCCTCATTTTCGCTATAGTTGTTCAGTCCAATTCCACTTCTATTCCCCATCAAAGCCACAAAGCTCTCCGTTTCTTTCTTGACAGAAAAACCAACCAATTCAACACATACAAAATGCTGGAGGAACTCAGTAGGCCAGGCAGCATCAATGGAAAAGAGTAAACAGTCAACGCTTCGGGCCGAGACCCTTCTTTAGGACTGGAGAGGAAGATGAGAAAAGGAGAAGAGTGAAGAGGAGAAGATTTCTCACTTTCTTCATAGTTCTGAAGCTAGGATTCGGCCCCGAACCTCAAAGGTGTACTTTTTTCCATAGGTGCTGCCTCTCCTGCTGAGTTCCTCCAGCATTTTGCGTGTATTGCTTTGGATTTCCAGCATCTGCTGATTTTCTCTTGTTTGTGAACCAACCAATTCCCCTCCGCCACCACCCTTCTCCGTCCGCCAGAACTGGTCCTCACCCTCAACAAATATTTCTTCGGCCCCTCCCACTTTCTCCAGACTCGAGGGGTAACCATGAGCATCCGTATGGGTCCCAGCTACGCCTGCTGCTTAGTTGGCTGCGTAGAATCGTCCATGTTGGAAGCCTTACCCGGTAATACTCCGCTGCTCTTCCTGCGCTACATCGACGACTGAATTAGTGCCGTTTCAGGCACCTATGCTGAGCTCGTCAATTTCATCAAATTTGTCTCTAACTTCCACCCTGCCCTTAAATTCACTTGGTCCATTTCTGACACCTCCCTCCCTTTTCTCCACCTCTGGAGACAAACTGTCAACCGGCATCGGTTATGAACTATCGATTCCCACGGTAATCATGACGATACCTCTTCACAACCTGTCTCCTGTAAAAATGCTATTCCAAGTTCTCAGTTCCTTGACCAGCGCCGCAACCGTCCCCAGGATACGGCTTTCTTTTGCAAATGTCCTCCTCCTTCGGAGAACCGGTTTTCCTTCCTCATTATTGATGCTGCCCTCATCCGCATCTCGATTTCCCGAACATCTGCACTCACCCCCTCTTCCTGCCGCCTTAACGGTGATAACACTGTTAACACATCAATGCCTTACCTACCACACCATGATCCTCCGCATCCTAATTGCATCCTCCCGCCACCTCCAAACAGATCCTACTTCTGAACAAACCTCTACTTCCCTCCCCCCTCCCCTCACTTTCTGCAGGGATCGCTTCCCCCGCGAGTCCCTTGTCCTTTCGTCCCTCCCCACTAATCTCCCTACAAGCGGCCTAAATGCTAAGCCTGCCCATTCAGTTCCTCCTTCAGCTCCATTCAGGTCCCCAAATAGTCCTTCCAGGTGCGGCAACACTTCGCCTGCGAAAACGCTGGGGTCGTTTAGTGCGTCCAGTGGTCCCGATGCGGGCTCCTGTATATTGGTGAGATCCACAGTAAACTGGGGGACGGCTTCCTCGAGTACCACCGCTCCAATCGCCAAAAGCGGGACTTCTCGGTGGTCAAACATTTTAATTCCGATTCCCATTTCCGTTATGACCTGTCGGTCCACGGCCTCCTCCTGTGCCAGGATGAGGCCACCCTCGGGATGAAAGAGTAACAGCTTATTTTCCGTCTAGGTAGCCTCCAACCTGACGGCGTGAATATCGATACCTCCTTCCCTTCCCTTCCCCTCTCCTTCTATTCCGCACTCTGGCCTCTTACCTCTTCTCACCTGCCCATCACTTCCCTCGGGTCTCCTCCCCTTCCCCTTCCGCTCTCCTCTCCTATCTGATTCCTTCTTCTCCAGCCCTTTACCTTTCCCATCCAACTGGCTTCATCTATCACTTTCCAGCTATCCCCCTCCTCTTCCCCCGCCCCCCATACACTGGCGTCTTCCCCTTCCCTTTCCAGTTCTTGACCCGAAACATCGACTGTTTATTCATTATCATAGATGCTGCCTGGCCAGCTGAGTTCCTCCAGCATGTTGTTTATGCTGCAATGAATGGAAATATATTACTAGAATAAATAGTTGTAGTTTGCTTGGGAAAGTTTAGCGTGTCGAATAAATTTAGATAATGTGTAAATATTGGTCCAGTGAATTTATTAAAGAGTGTAATAAACACCTGGAACAATGTTCAGTTAAACTAAAATTATAATTTAAGGGAGGTGTATTTTCTCCATTTAAATCACGATCAGAATATAAACTCTTATCCTGCTAATTCCAATCCACAATCGCTGAAGTATTTACGCAGTTTAATGCCAGAGAAGAAGATGCTCTTGGAATTAATAATCCAGGATACAATGATAAAGTGCTTGAATGGGGTTGGGCGAATGACGAATACACAATGGACAAAAAAGTTAAATATTACTGATAAACTTGCAGCAGTTTTTCAATGAAGAAACGGAGACGTTAGATGAAGACAATGCGTTTCATATAGTTGTTTAGATGATGAATCACACGTTAGGTTGATTATTGAAAACTAGGGGATGAAAAGTATAGCAGCCAACATTGAGAGTAAACGCAGTAGGAACAATTACAGTGGGAGTGTTTTTTGTTTGGAAGGACGAGAGTGTAGATTTCCAAGATTCAGTTCCAGAGCACCTGTTCTTCTCTATATGCTAACATAACTTTTCCTTGGGTAGTCCAGCCATAAAGAGCTTTAGGTAACAAACACTTTAACTGCCGCAGTTATACACTTCAAAACTGCCTGTTGGATTTAGCACCTGAAATTCTACAAAAGGGGTGCGAGATGGTCACATTATAATGACGCTAAATTGTACAAATGTTGCAAGGCAGTAGTAACGCTGGCGTGTTCGCGCAGATTATTTTTCAAAATGGCAGAGCAGATTACCAAAGCAAGCAATGGATCGTGGATTTTAGAAGCAGGAGTATAAGTGTAAAACTGTCAGGAAGTTAAGCCGAAGCTTTATAAATACTAACTTGGGCTCAGCTGGGAGACAGGGTGAAAATCGTGATAAGGAACATTTACGGCTTTTTTGTAACGAAAAAGGGCAAGAAGTCTGCCAGGCAAGGTTTGATGTAGCTGAAAGGAACCTTCGGAACTGTCTGCTTTAGCTACAAAGTTACGTTAGCAACTTTGACTTCGGTCTTTCTTCACTGACGGGCAGATACTTGCAGGTATGAGTCAAAAATGCAAAAGCACCCTCTACATGATGTGTCTTTTTTTTCGTGCCATCCGAAATCGCGAGTACAAACTGTACCAAGTGAACCTGCACCTGTGTGTGTTTGCCGGAACTTCCTAACAGGTCAATGCTCCAGGAAAGCCGTTAGTTAGTCTGAATAAAACTGAGTGCCTATCTATCCCTCTTCTTTCTGAACGGTTCTGAAAACTCGGCTTCAGCTGGAAGTGAAGAGGGCGGCGGAGGCAAGCAAACGGTGACACTTCATCCGCCTTGTCTTCTCCTCCATGTTAATCACGCTGGCTAAATTGCAAAAGAAAAAATATCAAATCCAGAGCAATAGCAGTCATTGTAAAATTAGATTAATATTCATTCAATATTTAAGGGAGTTCATTTGGGTTTACGCTTGTTGTTTACAGTCGCCTGTTTATGAACCACGCTGAGCTAATTTCACTGTCGACCATTGAGTTAGGGATGGCTGGGTCTTGAAGACACGAAACAGTTTGACGGACTGATGAGAGTAACATTGCCGATCATTTCGAAGGTACTGTGTCAGGCGGGACTGCTTTATTTATATCAAAATAAAAATTATTCATAATGAAATTCACCTTCAAGAAAAAACCGTGAAATCTCATTCTTGCAAGATAGTGCAGCGCTCAGCACAACGTTTTACAGTACCAGTGATTCCGGTTCATTTCCCACCGCTGTCTGTACGTTCTCCCGTGACTGCGGGTACCCACCCCTGTTTACTCCCACTGTCCAAAGACGTACTGGTTGGTAGGTTAATTGATCTTTGTAAATTGTCCAGTGATTAAACTAGGATTAAATCGGGGATTGCTGCGCTTCGTGGACCGAAGGGCCAATTCCATGCTAAATCTTATTAAATAAATAATCAATTCTTTCCGTACTGTTCATTTGCATTCCTTAAAACCAATAGGACTGTGACACAAATGCAGCCCGCTCGGGTGGGTCACTACTATAATAATTGAGGGGCTTCCTCGCCCAACCCGGCTGCTCCCTCTCCAGTAACTGAAGAACCCAGTACTCTTCTGCATGTTAACTCTTCTCTTGGACCCGCGATTGGTGAGGTGATGGGGAGAAGTGGGTGGAGGGAGAAGGTTTCTGTTCAGGCTGAACAGAAGTGAGTTCTGCCTTGTATTTTCAATTATAAGTGTTCTGTATGCTCCGATATTTGAAATTCCGCGGGGCTTCCTCCTGATTACAATCGGGCCGGCAGGCGGGTTGTTGGGCTTTCGCGTTCTCAGTTCACTCGCATATCGCGTTCCCCCTCGTCGGGAGAATACACCGTCTCAATGGAGCGGTTCGCGCTGCAACACGAACTTTAATCAGTTCTTTACGTGCATTGTGCTTTCATAGACAATCCCCTCAGATACCTCAGAATACAAACTGGATTTTTATTAAATAAGTACTGTCTCCGGAATAAAGCAAGTAGGCCATCACGGTACAGCTTTATTATAAATATAAAAATTAGGCATTCTCTCGCACAGGATAAATAATTGGGTATATATGCGTTTTATTATCTACAATTCTACAATGACAGTCAAAAGCACGTTAATTCAGTGAAAGTGTGCAACATTTTTACATTAACGCCCGAAATCTAAACGTGAACGATAGGAACAGCGCCATATTTGTGTGACAGATAGCGGACTCTTGACCATTGCGATTCTACTTCCCCACTGCGTCCATTATTTTCCTGTTTTCTTCTGCTTGCCTGACCAGTTGCTCCACTCTAGCTATCGCGATCATTCTGCTGAGAACATGCAAAGGAACATCGAGGGAGGAAAGGGAAGGCGTGCCGCGTCTTTTAGCTCGTTCTAGCATCTCATCCACTAAATCTTGTTGTCTGCCGTAAACGTCATTCAGGCCTCCAACTGCTCCATGCTGGACGTGCGTCAGGGGTGTTTTGGAAGCTGCCTCGACAGGAAACATTTCAACCAAATTTCGATCAAGAGTTGAAGGATTATTATAGGCCTGTGGCCTAATGTATTCCTCATCTAAACGAACCCAGCCTCGCGGAATTAAACGTTGGAGTTCAGATTGTTGAGCAGGGCCGTGTTTAGTTGATACAGAGTTCTGTAAGGCGCGACAGTCATCTCCGGGTACGAACCCCACCAGGAGGACGGCAGTGCAAAGCAACACGGAGATCTTCATGGCACAGAGCTGGGATTCAAGAGATAAAATCATATGAAAATTGCATCTTACTTCTTGATATCTATGACTTTTGGAAGTGATTGGAGGAATGATTGAGTAGTTATTTTAGTTGTTTAAAGTTATAATACATAAGACCATAATATATTGGAGCAGTATTAGGCCATTTGACCCATCAAGTCTGCTCCACCATTTAATCATGACTCTCAAACCCAATTTCCTGCCTTCTCCCTACATCTCTTCCTGCCCTGACCAATTAAGAATCTATCAACCTCTGCTTTAAATATCCATAAAAACTTGGCCTCCACAGCTGCCAGTGGCAAGGAATTCCACAGATTCACCACTCTGGAAAAAAGAAATTCCTCCTCATCTCTGTTCCAAAAGGACATCCTTCGATTCTGAGGCTGTGCTCTGATCTTAGACTCTCTCACTGTAGGAAACATCCTCAAGGCCTTTTACCATTCGATAGGTTTCAATGAGGTCACCCCTCATTCTTCTGAATTCTAGTGAATACACCAGAGCTATCAAACACTCTTCCTATGACAAGCCATTTGATCCTGGAATCATTTCAGTGAATCTCCTTTAAATCAAAAATAAGGGCTCAAATCTGCTCATGCTACTCCAAGTGAGGGATCACCAGCACTTTAGAAACTAATATGCTTTTATATTGCTTTTATATTCTAGTCCTCTGGAAATGAATGCTAACATTGCATTGGCCTTCCTCACCACAGCCTCAACCTGCAACTGAACCTTTAGAGAATCCTGCACAAGGACTCCCAAGTCCCTTCACCTATCTGCAAACTTTTCAACAATGCCATCAATTCCATCATCCAAATCATTGATATATAATGTACAAATAATTGGTCCCAACACAGACTCCTGTGGAAAACCACTAGTCACTGGCTGCTAGTCGGAAAAGGCTCCCTTTATTCCCACCCTTTGCCTCCTGCCAATCAGCCACTGCTCTATCCATGCTAGAATCTTTCCTGTAATACAATGAGATTGCAACTTGTTAAGCAGCCTCCCATGTGGCACCTTGTCAAAGGCCTTATGAAAATCCAAGTACATAACATCAACCAATTCTCCCTCCTCTATCCTGCTTGTTATTTCTTCAAAGAATTCCAACAGATTTGTCAGACAATATTTTCCCTTGAGGAAATCATGCTGACTGCAGTGTATTTTATCATGTGCCTCCAGGTATCCTGAGATTGCATCCTAAATAATTGACTCCAACATCTTCCCAACCACAGAGGTCAGAGTAACGGATCTATAATTTCCTTTCTTCTGTCTTTCTCCCTTCTTGAAGCATACTGTTTCATTTGTAATTTTCCAGTCTTCTGGAACCATTCCAGAATCTAATGATTCTGGAAAGAACATTACTAATGCCTAAAATATCTCTTCAGCCACCTTTTTCAGAATACTGATGTTACACCATCTGGTCCAGGAGACTTATCTACATTCAGACTTTTCAGTTTCCCAAGAACCTTCTCTCTATTTATGATATCCTCACACATTTCATGCCCCAACACCCAGAATTTCCACCATACCACTAGCATCTTTCACAGTGAAGACTGACGCGAAATAATTAATCAGTTCACCAGACATTTTGATGTTCCCCCTTTTCTACCTTTCCAACATAATTTTCTAGAGGTCCAAAATCCACACTCGCCTCTCATTTACACTTTATGTATCTGAAGAAATGTTCGGTATCCTCTTTAATATTATTGTATAGTTTACTTCCATATTCCATCTTTACATTCTCTATGACTTTTTAGTTGCCCTGTGTTGGTTTTTAAAAGCTTCGCAGTCCTCAAACTTCCCACTAACCTTTGCTCTATTATATCCCCTCTTATATGGCTTTGAATTATCTTGTTGGCCATGGTTGTGTCATTTTTCCTTTATAGTACTTCTTCCTCTTTGGGATGTATATTATCCTGTGCCTTCTGAATTGCTTCCAGAAATTCCAGCCATTGCTGCTCTGTTGTCATTCCTGCCAATGTTATTTTCCAATCAATTCTGGCCAACCACTGTAATATTGATACATTTGACTTTAGCTTCCCCTTCACAAATTTCATGGTGATTTTGATCATATTATGATTACTTCCCTGAAGGATTCTTTTACCTTAAGCTCTCTAATCATTTTTTATTCATTTACAACACCCATTCCAGAATAGTTGATCCCCCAGTGGGCTCAACCACGAGATGCTCTAAAAAGCCATCTCGTGGGCACTATAGAAATTTTCCCTCCTGGAATCCAGCATCAGCATGATTTTCCCAATCTACCTGCATATTGAAGACCCCATGACTTGTAACATTACCCTTTTGGCATGCATTTTTATCTCCCGTTGTAATTTGTAGGCCACATCCTTACTGCTGTTTGGAGGTCTGTATATAACTCCCATCAGCATCTTTTTTTTACCCTTGCAGTTCCTTACCTCTATCCATAATACCTTCTGACTCTATGTGATCTTTCTAATGATTTAATTTAATTCTTTACCAACAGAGCCACGGCACCCACTGCCTCCTGCCTGGCGGTACATTGTGTATTCTTGGACATTAAGCTCATCACTGTAATCTTCTTTAAGAACGATTCAATGATACCTACACATCATACCTGCCAATCTGCAACTGTGCTGCAAGTTCACGTACCTTTTCTATATACCGCGCGCATTCAGATACAACACCTTCAGTCCTGTATCCACCCTTTTCAATTTTGTCCCCCTTTACGTTGCAACTCATGCTGTTGATTACAATTTTGCCCTACCAGCAGCCTTTCCTCACAACACATTGCCTCTGTTTGCAAACCAGTTACTTCATCTTCAGCACTATCATCTGCCTTTCCTAGGATACCTCTTGCATTGAAACACAGGCAGCTCGGGACACTAGTCGCACCATGCTCAACCTTTTGATTCCCAACTTTGTCTCAGGTCTTACCAACATCTGCCTCCATTAACTTTCCATAAAGCGAAAACACTTCGGTGCATCAAATGAACTGGCGAGTCCGAGAGAAAATAAAATGAAATAGGCATTTTAGCATGTTTGGATTTATATCTAAAGCCCGGTGCTTTTCATAAATTAGTTTAAGCAGTTAAAGCCTCTCAAAACACAATCGATGTATCTCCAAATACACGACTATCTGCAGTTCAGCGCCTACTGGAAGTTCAGCGTGCTCCAGTCTTGGTGTAACAAAAGTCGCAAGACATAGAATTAAATTAAAATACCCCGGATATTCGAAATCCGAATCAAAATACAAGCTGCCCTAAACATGAGAGAATTAAGAGAAGGCATCAATCAAGTTATCTGAATAGAGCTTCAGATAAAAAGCACTTCAAGACTTGTTCTCTGATCTGATATGCACGGTAATTGAATTATAATATTAAAACAGTGTAAGATTCACAATCGCAAACTATTTCAAAATACCTTCAAAGACCAGTAGCAACATATAAGAACGGAACGAAGTGAATGGATAAGTAATAAAATACCTAACAGGATCGAGCAGACCCGAACTACTCTGCAGTCCAGATTCTAATGACCTCCAGATGAGATTGCAAGGTGATAAGAAGTTACTTGGGGTATAGTCTGGCTCTTTCTCTTTTATATCTCCATCAGCTCTTCATGCATCACGACTGCATCCTGGCTGGTGACGCAAAAATTATCAGAGCATTCATGAATGAAAATTGTGGGGGAGGAGACAGAGGATCAATCAACACCATCACACTCACACACGCATTCATGACGGACGCAAAGGAACTACACTCCAGGCATAGGCTGGTTGGGTTTCAGACAGCGAGCGGCTTCGATTTCGCTCGCAAGTGGACCCGGCTTCTATTCAGTCAGTTGTTTTCCTGCCGCATCGGAAAGTGCCAGCACGAACCTCTACTTAAACTAGCGGATTCGCAGCGAATAAACAGGATAGAATCATGCACCTACAGCATCAGGTACACCTGTACACCTGCTCGTTTATGCAAATATCTAATCAGCCTATCATGTAAGACTAAGACCACAAGGCGCTGAATTAGGCCATTCGGCCCATTCAGTCAGCTCCGCTATTTCATCAATCTCCCTCTGAACCCAGTTTCCTTCCTTTCCTCTGCCTCCGTAACCTTTCACGGCCCGATTAATCAAAAACCCACCAACCAACATGGACCTTAAAAACACCCAATGACAACGCCTGCACAGCCGCCTGAAGCAACTATTAGTCTGAACACCACGAGTCACCTGTAACCAACCAGAAAATGCTCCTTTTATTCCCTCTCTTTGCCTCCTGCTATTCACCCAATCCTCTGTCCATGCTAGTATCTTTCCTGTAATACCATTGGCTCTTATCTTGTTAGACAGACTCATGTGTTGCACTTTGTCAAAGGAGTTCTGAAAATCCAAGTACCCAACATCGACCCATTCTGTTTGTTATTTCCTCAAAGTACTCCAACAGGTTTGTCAAGCAAGATTTTCCCTTAAGGAAACCATGCTGACTTTGGCCTGTTTTATCATGTGCCTCCAAGTGTTCTGAGATGTTATCCTTAACAATCAACTCCAACATTTTCCCAGTCACTTAGGTCCTGCTAACTAGCCTATGGCTTCCTTTCTTCTGACTCCCTCCCTTCTTGAAGTGTGCAGTGACTTTTGCAATTTTCCAGTCCTCAGGAATCATGCTGTAATCTAGATATTCTTGAAAAATCATTGCTAATAACGCCACAATTTCTTCAGACTCTTGTTCCAGAACCCTGGGGAAAAGTTCATCTGGTCCAGGTGACCAATCTATCTTCAGACCTTTCAGCTTCCCAACATCTTCTCCCTAGTGCAACTGCACTCAATTCTGCCCCCTAGCGTTCTTGAACTTCCAGTTTATTGTTAATGTATTCCAAGTGAAGACTGATGTTCATCCTTGTTCCCCATTACTACCGCTTTTGCATCATTTTCCAATGGTCCTATCCTCACCTCTCTTTTAATCTTTATATATATATATAATCTTTATACATTTATATATTTTGGTACAGTATCCTCTTTGATATTATTGGTTGGCTTAACCTCATATTTAACCTTTGCCCTCATGGCTTTTCAGTTGCATTTTGTTATGTTTTTTAAAACTTCCCGATCCTCTAGCTTCCCACTAATGTTTGCTCTATTATCTGCCCTCTCTTTTGCTTTTATGTTGTCCTTGCCTTCTCTTGTCAGTCATGGTTGCATTATCCTGCCTTTAGAGTACTTCTTCATCTTTAGGATGTATCTATCATGTGCCTTCTGCATTGCTGCCAGAATATCCAGCCAATGCTGTTCTGTAGTCATCTATGCTAGTGCCCCCTTCCAATCAACTTTGGCCCATTCATTTCACATGCTTCTATAAGTCCCTTTACTCCACTGTAATACTAATACATCTAACTTGATCTCTCAAATTGCAGGGTGAATTCTAACTTATTATGATCACTGTCTCCTAGAAGTTCTTTTACCTTAAGCTCCCTAATCAAATCCAGTTCTTTACACAACACCCAATCCAGAATAGCCTTTGTCCTAGTGGGCTCAACCACGAGCTGCTCTAAAAAGCCGTTCTACAACTCCTCTCTCTTAGGATCCAGCAGCATCCCGATATTTCCAATCTACTTGCACATTGAAATCCCCCTTGACTGTCATAACATTGTCCTTTTCACATGCCCTTTCTATCTCTCATTGTAATTTGTAGCCCACATCCTGGCTACTGTTTGGAGACCTGTATATAACTCCCATCAGGGTCTTTTTACCCTTACAGTTTCTTAACTCTACCCATAAAAATTCTACATTTTCTGATCCTATGTCCTCCCTTTCTAAGATATTATTTCATTTTTTTTACCATCAGAGCCATGCCATACCATCTGTCAACCTGCCTGTCCTTTCAATACAATGTATATCTTTGAATGTTAAGCTCCCAACTATAATCTTATTTCAGCCATGACTCAGTGATGCCCACAACATCATAGCTGCCATCTCTAACTGTGCAACATCATCTACCTTATTCCATATAATGCATGCATTCAAATATAACACATTCAGTCCTGTATTCATCACTGTTTTTGATTTTGTCCCTATGTTACACTGCAACTCATCCCACTGACTGCAATTTTGCTCTATCATTTTCCTTCTTGTCTCACAGATTCACCACGCACTGCAACTAATTGTACACCAACTGCCCTATCCTCAGCTTTATCATTCTGGTTCCCATCCCCTATGAAGTGAGTTTAATCCTCCCCAATAACTCTAGCAAACCTGCCTGCAAGGATATTGGTACAAGGATATGTAGCACACACTCAGTGCCTAAAGGCATGCAGACATGCTCAAAAGGTTCGATTGTTTTGTTCTGAGATAGTCACACCACCTCATCTGGCACCAAACATCAGAATGGGGAGGAAATGTGATGTAAATAAATTTGACCATGGAATGATCTTTGGTGCCAGATGGGGTGGTTTGACTATCTCAGAAAGTGCTGATTACCTGGGATTTTCATACACAACAGTGTAAGGTTTAAAGAGAATTGTAATGAGCAGCAGTCCTATGGGCAAAAAGGCCTTGTTAATGAGGAAGGTCAGAAGAATGTTAATGAGGAAGCCAGACTGGTTCAAGTCATAGGAAGGCAACAGTAACTGAAATAGCTCTGCTTCAGTTACAAAAACAATGTGCAGAACAGCATCTCTGAACACACAGCACATCAAACCTTGAAGTGAATGGGCTATAGCAACAGAAGACTGCGAACATATGCTCCATGACTAGACTGAATGTCTTTCATTTAACTTAATTTAGGGGTTTTAATTAAATAATTAAAATTGGACCTGTATTTACTGAAAATAGAGTTGAGGGAATTGAGATTTGATCCAAGTCAGGGTGAACTATGTTCCTTATTTTAAGGCTCATTTTTGCAGGAATGGTAAAAAAGAGATAATATCCTAATGATCTTTTGAGACTGCATGCAACAGACATACTAATCTTGCCTTAGACCTAAAACCATGAACATAATTACTGTGTTTTGTACATCAGCAATGTTTCTGATGTTCAGAAAACTGAGTGAGACTAAAATGGTTAAATGGACCTGGTTTCACTAGTCAGAGATGGTCCCACAAAAGATTACATTGAAGGTTTCTCCAAAACTAATTTTAAGTTCAACTGGCTCAAAATCACAATCACTTCGGTCAAGTATGGTTGAAAATGTAATTTCACATCTGGAAATGCAGAATTACTTTCCGTTAACTTTAGGAAAGGAATGTTCATGATGATCATTGAGGACATCTTCATGATGCAGAGCTATAAGGAGCAGGCATACATCATGAAGGACCATCACTTTCCAGGGCACGTCTCTTCTCATTACTACCATCAGGGAAGAAGTACAGGATCCTAAAGACCTATACAGAGAGGAGGTGCAGCGGCTAACGGACTGATGCAGAGCCAACAACCTGTCTCTGAATGTGAACAAAACAAGCAAGATGGTTGTTGACTTCAGGAGGGCACGGAGCGACCACACCCCGCTGAACATCGATGGCTCCTCAGTAAAGGTCGTTAACAGCACCAAATTTCTTGGTGTTCACCTGGCGGAGAATCTCACCTGGTCCCTCAACACCAGCTCCATAGCAATGAAATCCCAGCAGCGTCTCTACTTTCTGCGAAGGCTGAGGAAAGTCCATCTCCCACCCCCCATCCTCATCACATTCTACAGGGGTTGTATTGAGAGCATCCTGAGCAGCTGCATCACTGCCTAGTTTGGAAATTGCACCATCTCGGATTGCAAGACCCTGCAGCGGATAGTGAGGTCAGCTGAGAAGATCATCAGGGTCTCTCTTCCCACTATAACGGACATTTACACTACACGCTGCATCCGCAAAGCAAACAGCATTATGAAGGACCCCACGCACCCTTCATACAAACTCTTCTCCCTTCTGCCGTCTGGGAAAAGGCACCAAAGCATTCGGGCTTTCACAACCAGACTATATAACAGTTTCTTCCCCCAAGCTATCAGACTCCTCAATACCCAGAGCCTGAACTGACACCTTACTGCCCTATTGTCTTGTTTATTATTTATTGTAATGCCTGCACTGTTTTGTGCACTTTATGCAGTCCTGGGTAGGTCTGTAGTCTAGTGTAGTTTTTTTTTCTTTCTGTGTTGTTTTTACGTAGTTCAGTCTACTTTTTGTACTGTGGCATGTAACGCCATGGTCCTGAAAAAAGTTGTCTGGTTTTTACATAGCAGTTATGGTCGAAATGACAATAAAAGTGACTTGACGACTTGACTCAATTATTCAGAAACAACTTCTTTCCCTCCACCATCAGATTTCTGAGCACCATGAATGTGCTGTCTTTATATCAGTTATTTAGTTTGTAATATTTTCGCTTAGTAATTCATTCGATAGTATTTTCTAGTTAGAATTAGAAGTGTTTAAAGTATATTCATTGCATGTAAAATATATCGGCATGCGATGACGTCACATCCGGTTTCGCCGCGTCTTGTGGGAAAACACCAGTTTGAAATTAGCGCGAGGGTGGGGGCTTTCCACGAGGCTCACCTGAGCAGAAGTAGTTTTGCAGGCATGAGAAATCACAGTGAGAGCAACGCTGTAAGTTAATAGATAATCGATATATTGAACTAAGATGTTAATGCCGATCCTGTTAGAAGTAACGACGGTAGATAATGTTTATGCTTTCGTTAGTTAAAGAGTCGCGGATAGTTTGCATGGAAGTGTATTTAAAGTAGTCAATGGAGCAGGTAAACTCTCCCTGTATACTGCACCTTAGTGTAATGTAGTTATAGTCACCTTTGCAAGTATTTACACTTGAAATGTGATATTAAGGAAGGAACAAATACTGTATCAATCTTGTATTGTTTTATCAACAGTTTTCACCATATGTTAATGTGAAGAGTGAACAGTAAATGGTTAATCTTACTGCGATCTGGTTCTTATTAACTGTGGTTTATCTCGACGTTTAATTCGGCGTTTCGTTACACGCGAAGGAGAACGTTACAATGAATATAATTTGCTATTTCTTTTTTTGTACTTTGGTAAAAGGAATAAAAGCACAGGTTATTATCTAAATAGGAAGAAAATTCAGAAGTCTGAGGTGCAAAGGGATGTCAGATTCCTCAAGCAGGATTCTCTAAAGATAAATCTGCAGGTTCAGTTATTGCTGAGGAAGGCAAATACAATACCAGTTTTCATTTTGAGAGGTCTGAAATATAAAAGCTAGAATGTAATGCTGAGGCTTTATAAGGCAGAGGTGAGGCCTCACTTGGAGTATTGTCAGCAGCTCTGGTCCCCTTTGTTAAGAAAGAATGTGCTAACATTGGAGATGGTTCAGATAAGGTTCATGAGAATGATTCTGGCAATGAAAGGCTTATCACATGAGGAATGATTGATGGCTCTGGGCCTTTGCTTGCTGGAATTTAGAAAAATGATGGGTATTTCATTGAAACCTATCAAAAAGCAATTGAAATGCCTAAATAGAGTGGAAAGGATGTTTCCTGTGGTAGAGGAGTCTAACACAAGAGGACACAGTTGCAGAATAGAGGGACATCCATTTAGAATGGAGAAGAGGGTGGTAAACGTTTGGTCTTCATTGCCATAGGGGGTTCTGGAGGCCGGGTCATTGGATGTATGTAAGGTGAAGGTTGATAGGTCCTTGATTATTTATCAGGGGGTGAAAGATTATGGGGATGATGCACCATCAATAACTCTCTGAGACGTGAGGCAAGATATTGGCTTTTATTGACTGGAAGAAAGAACAAGCAGCAATTGACCACCATGTTACATCCTGGAGACTGAGGGCAGGGCTCAGGCCTCAATCGCCTTTATACTGGGGTCTGTGGGAGGAGCCATGGTCAGTGGGAGGAGCCACCAGAGCAGTCAGCGGTGGGGGGGGGGGGGGTGTCCAGACAGGAATATGAAGTTCACCACAGGGGAGAAGGAAGGAGAATGGGACTGAGAGGGAATTGGATCAGCCATGATGAAATGGTGGAGCAGACTCAAAGGGCCGAATGGCCTAATTTCACTCCTTTATCCTATTGTCTTTTTGTCTTATGGCTGTTTGTCTGTCCTGATGGATGCGGTCTTTCATTGATTCTATTGTTTTTCTTGGATTTACTGTGTACACCCACAATAAAATTAATCTCAGGGTTGTGTATGGTGACATGTATGTACTTTGATAATAAATCTATTTAGAACTTTGAATTAAAGATCTGTATTCCCAGATCCCTCTGTTCTCCTACACTCCCCAGTGCCTTAACGTTTACTGCATAAGCCCTGCCCTGTTTTGTCCTCCCAAGTACAACATCTCACATTTGTGTTGCAAGTGTCCATCTTACCTGCTGATCAAAAGCCACTTCCCCATGCAAGCTGGGTTTCGCCCGTTTAAAGAGCATTGCTGCTTTCCCATTGGCTGCTCTTTGGCACCTGCACTGGCTAATGCCGTCAGAGCGCAGGTAGAGTATAGATCTAGCACACTGAAAGCACCTGGTCTCTTTTGCTGTCTGGATGACCTTGGACCAGGTTGCAGGTGGTTCCATGGAAACAGTGGAAGAGTGCTGTAGTAAAAGGAGCCTAGGTGCACACTTTAGTTAGAATGTATCTTGAATGGTTTACTGAATGTCTGTCTTGTCCAGTAAATAAGTGATTAACTTACTTACTGGTAGCAAGTGTCTTCAGTTACCTCTCTCCAAACCCGCAAATCTAACTTCACACTACAATTGGTGCCATGAGCAGGGTTCAGTGATTGAACGGATTCATTTATGTGTAACCCCCTGGGTCGCCTCAAGCTGGCTCAGCTCGTTTCGTCTATGGGGAGCAGCCTTCGGCCCCGCCAAACTGGGTAATCAGCTGGTGTGGATGCTGTGTGAGGTCCCCGCCTCGCCCAAAAACAGACAGTACACCATATGCGATTAAATGAGTACAATTTATAAAGGTTACTATAACTAAGTGATTAATAACGATACAGTATATATGAAGAGAAAATTAAAGAAAAGGCGCCAAACTTATCAAAGTCCAAACCACTTCGTGCACAACCATTGGAGCTCAATTACTGAAGTCTTCTGGCCACCATTCGATCCCCTCTGAACTCCTCGACTCTCCAAACAGCTCAGGACCCTCCGAGTGGTCAACCAAGCACATCTAGCTTCATCCCCCCCCTCCGTCCTCGGAGAATCTCCTGGCCTCGGACCCCCCTTTGGGGTCCGATCCTCGCCCAGCTTAGAGCATTGCGTCCTCTCTCTCGACCCCCTCGCGCCGATCTGCCCAAAAGCCCGTCAACAAAAGCTTACAGACACAGAAGAAAGAACATTAATCCCCATTTGGTTTACAAAGGAATACCATTCTCGTTATCAGTAAATTAGCATTCCTGCTAGTTAACAAAAAGAAGAAACCCTCTTTACATATGTAAGGCCTAAGATAAGAGAGAAAAGATTCTCTTGCCCTGCCCAGTGTGAGGAGTGCCGAGTCATGGGGTGGACAAACAGATATATATATATATATATATATATATATACGCACGCACTCCTATATAACATAGTCACAGTGTCTGTCTGCTAGGAATGCTTTAAGTCCAAATGTGCATGGTAAAATGCAAATTAGAGTTCACTATTGCTGACCATAGAGAACCAAAGGGAAAAGTCAGGACAAGTGAGCCAGCCCACTTACAATTTTATTACAGGAAACTTAAAGAATTAAATTATGACCATTAACTTCCTGCCTGATGTAGATAGCGAATGTAAAGGAATAGGAACACAAGTGCAGGAGACACAGAGAGAGTGTGGCAGCCAGCTGTGAATATAACAGCTGGTTCTAGAAGGTAGATAATTAGTTATATAGATCAGAATGGAAGGATAATGGGAAAAATAGATGGGAGGGATCCGAGTTATGGGAAAGACATGAGTTCCACCCCTTGTTCCTTCCACAACCTCAATGGCAAGGCAGACCAACAGAGAGAAGAAATTACTCACAGCGTGTGAAGGAAGCCACACCAGCTTGAGTGGGGACCGAACACAAATGAGCTTGGCCCTTTCAGTGTTTGGGCCAGTGACTGAAATGACAGTCCAGGGAGGAGGTGCCACTGGCACGCAGTCCTTATTGCTATCCAAATAGAGCCCACCCCAAAAGCTCCTGTAGATGAATTAAAGAGACTGAGAAACTGTTTGTCAGATCATTTTGATAATCTTCTGTCATTGTGTGGAATGTGAACTGCTGCCTGTGAACCTGAAACGGTTACCTTGCTGTGATCCTGCCCACGGAGTAACTACTGACAGCCAGTACTGATAGATTTAGTTATCAAAGATTGAAGGGGCAAAGATAAGGATGGGAGGGAAGTGTAATGGGCCAGTGGCAAAGAGGCAACAAAGAAACAAATGACAAAGCTGCAGTTTAAAGAATGGGTGAAATCCAGGAACCTAATGTGGTCCAGAAGAGTATGTGATCTAATTTCTGGAATGTTTCATTGCCATCTCTGCTCAGTCTCAGAAGGTAGCCAAATAGGGTTGATAGATATTGTAGATGTAGGTTCACACAGGAGCATGATAGGGAAGGGATCCAAATAGAAGGGCATTTATGCAGCCTGGCTTAATGAGATCCTCTGTAAAATTTGGCCTTCCTGGCACAGATCTCTGTCCAAGGGCCAAGAGGAGGGTATGTTAGGCAGTATTGTGGAGTAATGTGAATATAGCAGAGATTAATTCAGCATGAACCAGGCTTCCAATCTTAATATGGATTGCAAATTCTTCAAAATTGTAATTGTCATTTTTAATATAGACAGTAGCATAGTGGTTAGTGCAACACTATTACAGCTCGGAGCATTCTGGAGTTTGGGGTTCAAATCCGACATCATTCTGTAAGGAGCCTTCTATGTCCCCCCCCCCCCCCACAGAAAGCGTGAGTTTTCTCCTGGTGCTCCAGTTTCCTCCGATAGTCCAAAGAAACACCGCGTAGGTTAATTGGTCATTGTAAGTTGCCCAATGATTGGGTTAAGGTTATTCAGGGCTGTGGAGGTGCTAGTGTGAGGTGGCTGAGCCAAAGGGTTTACTCCATGCTGTATCACTAAATAAGTTACAAGTGGTAAACTGAAGTTAAAGGCTCACCTTTGCAACATGAGATATTCACATATGCATCAGCCAAATAGTAAGACATTCCCTGTGCTAACCATGGATTGGCCCATTTAAGGAGCATTGCAGCCCTCCCATTGACTGCTGTGTGGTGCCTGCACTGGGTGGGTAACGTCACAGCACAGGTAGAGTATAAATCTAGCATACAGAGATCATCTGGTCTCTTTTTCTCTCTGGATCAACATGGACAAGGTTGATGATGGTGCCATGGAAACAGTGGAGGTGTGCTGCAGTAAAGAGGGCCCGGGTGCACACTTTATTTGTAACTGAATGGTTTACTGAATGTTTAGTGTCTGTCTTGTCCTGTAAATAAATGGGTAATATACTTACCAGTGGTGATTGTCTTCCATCCCCTCTCACCGAACCTACAAACCTGATTTTGCACAACTTGTCTGCATCAAATTTCATCTGCCATTTTTTGCAGCTGGTCCAAATCCTGCTGCAAGCTTTTATAGCCATCCTCACTGTCCAGGGTGCCCCCAATCTTGGTGTCACCTGCAATTTGTTAATCCAGTTTCCCTCATTATTATCGTCTAAATTAATGATCTAGATGACAAACAACAATGGACCCAGCACTGATCCTGCAGCACACCACTAGTCACAGGCCTCCAGACAGAGAGGCAATTATCTACTACCACTCTAAGAATTTCTGAAGTACAATCATTATCAAAATATGTGTACTATATACAACCTTGAGATTCAGGCAGACACAAAACAAAGAAACGCAATAGTACACATTAAAAAAGACAGTCAAACACCCAAAGTGCAAAAACAGAGCAAATCATGCAAATGATAAAAAATAGGGAAATATCATTCAGAACCAAAGTTTGCGAAGTGGGTTCACAGCCACAAAGCAATTTATCAATAGGAGTACGTTAGTTGCAGGTTATAGACAGTTCAGCACAGAGACAAGTAAACCTCACCCAGCAGCAAGCTGAAAACCAAACACCTCCAGTTCGTCACTCACCTTCAGCCCCGACACTTGACCTTTTAAGTCTGGCCCAGTGCTTAAATCGGCCAAACATCGGCTTGTTTCTTGCTCTCAGGCCCGAGTCCTGCCACCTCGATTTGGCCCTTACCTAGTCTTTCCAATCTGGCCCAGTGCTTAAATCAGTTAATCACCTTGACTCTGCCTTGCCTCAGATCTGCCACTTTGAATCAGAATCAGGTTCGTGTGACGTGAAATTTGTTAACTTAGCAGCAGCAGTTCAATGCAATATATAATCTAGCAGAGGGAAGGAAAAAATAAATAAAATAAAACATAATAAATAAACAAGTAAATCAATTACATGTATTGAATAGATTTTTTAAAATGTGCAAAAAACAGAAGTACTGTATATTAAAAAAGTGAGGTAGCACCCAAAGCTCTGTCCTCTCCAGCAATGGTCAAACATTGGTTCATTCCTCACTCTCAAGACTGGGCCCCACCTCCTCGAATCGGCCTGTACACACCACTCAACCAATGTTCTGCCCCTTTGAGACTTCAGTTCACATCACAAAAATGCCACGTTGAACAACCTGTTCAAACAATCAACTCTGAAAGAGAAATTACAGGCTATTGATTGTGGTGATCATTGTCCAGAAAAGTGTGATTAATAGAGTAGTTAGTAGGTTTGTTTGTTGCTAGTAAGGCATTACTGTGTTTCACCAGTGCCATTTTAAACTAGAACCGAAATCTTCAGCTAAAACCTACCTTTTCCTGCAAAGCTGATGTTGAATCCAATTTACTACCTCATCCTGAATGCCAAGCGAATGAATCTTCCAGACCAGCTTCTCTTGCAGGCTTTTGTCATTGTAGACAACATACCCTGCCTTTCCTCCATCAACTTTCATAGAAGTCTTGAAAAGCTCTGTAAGATTGGTTAGACATGCCTTATCATGCATCCTTAACCAGGTGGTGTCTATCCAAATACTTAAATATCCTGTTCACAGGATGGGAGGAGAGCTAATATTGTTCCATTGTTTAAGAAGGACTGTAAGAAATTGCTGGGAAATAATACACCAGTGAACCTGACTTCAGCATTGGGGAAATTATTGGAAGGTATTCTAAGGACCAGATATGTAATTATTTGGATAGACAGGGATTGGCTTAGTACATGCTAGGTCAAGTCCAACCAAAGTTTTCCAGGAATACTAATGAAGGCAAGGCAGAGGATGTTGTCTACATGAACTTTAGCAAGGTCTCTGACAAGGTCCCACATGGGAGTTTGTTCAAGGAGGTTTTGTTACTTGTCATTCAGGATAAATTGGACGAGGCACTGGTTTCACAGAAGACAGAGAGTAGTAATAGATGGTTGCCCCTCTGACTAGAGGCCTGTGACCAGTGGAGTGTTGCAGGCTGCAGGAACCTTTCTTGTTTGTCATAGGTATCAATGATCTGGATGATAATGTGGTTAACTGAACCAGCAGATTTTGTAGGTGACTCTAATACTTGGGGTGTAATGGACTGCGGAGAAGGCTATCAAAGCTTACAGCAGGATCTGGACCAGCTGGAAGATGGAACATAATGCAAACAAGTGTGAGGTGTTTCACTGTGGGAGGACCAACCAAAGTAGGCCTTACATGGTGAGCATTAGGGCACTGAGGAGCATGGAGGAACAGAGGGATAGGGGAATACAGATCAATAATTTTACAGTTAGATAGGGTCATAAAGAAAGTTATTTTGCACATTGCCCTTTATAAATCAGTATCTTGATTACAAGAGTTGAGATATTATATTGAAATTGTACGAAATGTTGAGGAGGCCTAATTTGGAGTTTTGGTCACTTTATCTACAGGGAAGATGTAAATAAGACTGAAAGAATGCAGAGAGATTTTATAAGATATTAATTGTACAGGAGGACCTGAGCTACAGGGAAAGGTTGAATAAATTAGGACTTTATTCCCTACAACGTAGAAGATTAAGAGGAGAATTGATAGACGTATACAAAATTATGAGAGGTATAGATAGAGTCAATGCTTATTCCACTAAAGTTGGGTGAGACTTCAATTAGAGGTCATGTGTTAAGAGTGAAAGGAGAGATGTTTAAAGGGACCTTGAAGGGGAACTTCTTCCCTCAGAGGGTGGCGAGAGAGTGGAATGAGCTGCCAATGGTGGTGGAATGCAGTTTTGATTTCAATATTTAAGAGAAATGTGGAAAGGTGCATAGATGAGAGGGGTATGAAGGCAGTGATCCAGGTGCAAGCCGATGGGATCATTCGGCATGAACTAGATGGGCTGAAGGGCCTGTTTTTATGCTGTAGTGTTCCCTGACTCTACAAGTAGATGGGTGGGATGGGGGAACAGAGCTTGTTTTGTTACAGTTGTTCTGTTGTTGTTGTTTGTGTCCTGTGAACATTGCGAGTATGTGATGTTGGTGACAGAATGTGTGGTGACACGTCTGGGCAGCCCCCAGCACATCCTGAGGTTGTGTTGCTTGTTAACATTCACTCATGATAAAAAATGAATCTAAAGATGACGCTGACCTGCTGTGTGTTTCCTGCATTTTTCGCTTTTATTAAAATATAGTTCTTCTGAAAGCCAAACTTATGATGTTGATAACAAACGTCACTGCTTGTAACAAATGTGAAATTCCTCCTTCCGTTATCTCCACCACAACTGCATAAATCATTCTGCCGTCTATGGACACCCTCCAAAATTTTATCAGTTTCCCATTATGACCACTAGATGGTGCATGTGACAAATGTGCAGTTCCCACGTGGTTACAGAAACTAATCCTGGACCACTGTTAAATGACAGATTGAAATTTGGAAATTTTCTAAGTACATAACTCAAATAAGATTGGGGAAAAAAGGGAAAGTACTAATTATGCAACATTTTAAAATATATAGTAGTACTTTCAGGATTGTTAATCGGTGTATAATAGCTATTTTTCTGGTTATTTATCTGTTATAGAAAAAAATGTCTGCCAGATTACACCCTTAATAATTTCTTCAACCACGAGTGGAAAAGGTTTTAGTTACTTTCATTCTATGTTGTAGTGTCCTTTGGAAATGCACATGATGTCCTTTAGTATGCTTACAGAAATATATTTTTAGTTTGGCATTTGACATAAACTGCACCAAGCTCTGGAGCAAAGGGTTGTTTTGGTTAATATAAAGTTACAAAGACAAAGGGGCCTTCAGGATGTTGATGGTGGGACACGCGGCAATGGTAATGCCTTTGAATATAAAAAGCATGTTGTTACCATCTGAGATGACCACTGCCTGGCACTTCAGAGACCTGTGTAACTTGTCACTGGTCAACTGACTTATTCCTCGATCTCATACCTTCAGTCAATGGGTTGCTTCATTTTCCAAAGAGATGATAAGCTGGTTAATGTTTGTCTCAGGATCCTCAACACAGTGAAAAACCTGTCCTGCGTACCGTCCAAACAGATAAATTCATTACCACAGTGCATTGAGGTTGCAGAAAGGAAAGGATGTTCTGTTAAAGTTGTATAAGACAGTGAAAACTAATTTGGAATATTGTGTACAGTTTTTAGTCACCTACCTACAGGAAAGAGGTAACTGAGGTTCAAATTGTACAGGGAAGGACCTGAGTTATAAGGAAAGATTGAATGGATTAGGACTATTCTTTAGAATGTAGAAGATTGAGAGGATATTTGATAGAGGTATACGCAATTATGAGGGGTATAGGGTAATTGCAAGCAGGCTTTTTCTACTAGGGTTGGGTAAGACTACAACTAGCTGTCTGGGTCAAGGGTGAAAGGTGAAAGGTTTAAGGGGACCATGAAGGGGAACTTCTTCACTCAGAAGGTGGTGAGAGTGTGGAATGAGCTGCCAGCAGAAGTGGTGGATTTAAGAGAAATTTGGATAGGTACATGGATGGGAGGGGTATGCAGGCCTATGGTCCCAGTACAGGTCGATGGGAGTAGGCATCTAAATGGTTTCTGCATAGATTAGATGGGCCAAAGGACCTGTTTCTGTGCTCTATTTATCCCTGACTATGAGACAGTCCATATTTATTGCACTGTTTTGATGAAAATTTTGTAATGTGTTTGATTTGGCTGAAGAACTATTTTTGTAGACCCTGAAGCAACCTTCCACACAGATTAAAGCAAGTGGCAGATGAGGCTAAGTGACAGATATTGAGAGCCCAACCTTTAGGCTACTAAAGATTGTCATTCTGGCTTTCCTTTTGCAGGTCACTTTACATATGTTACTGATCATCTTCTTCTTTGGCAGTGATGTGGAAATACTCACTATATTGATAGAAATAATATCTTATTTAAAATTCTATTAAGCAAGACTTTTCGTTCAACAGAAGCGATATTTAATTATGAAGTAACACATAAAGGCTGAGTATTTTTATACTTTCTGTAGTGTTATTTCAAAACTCATTAGTTTTACATCATCAGCTCACCAGAATTAAATAGGCACTGTTTTGTTAAGGAGTCTATTCTCACGGCCTTAGTTTACATTAGAACTTTAGTTTGAAACTTGTTTGCATTATGACAATACAGTACAAATTAACTGCAGAATAATACATAATGTAACCTTTTCCTTATCAGTTTTTTCCTGTTCAGAGAAGGTTGAGTCCTTTGCAGGGTACAGCTCCAATAGCAATGGGCATGTTTTAAAGAAAGTTTTAGTTGACTCCAATCTCACAGCCACGTTTTGCAGCTTCGCACACTGCCACTGCCAACCAATAGTCCAGTCCATTACCCAAGACAATTGTTTTGAGTAAAACACCTATTAATGTTTCTTGATTCCCAATGAGAGGATCGGCTCGCGTACTTTGGGAAAAAATGAGTGACGTAATGGTTTACTGGGGAGATGAGAGACTGCAGAATAACACACAATGCTCTGGAGGAGCTCAGTGACTCACAGAGCACCTATAGAGGGGAACGGACAGCCGAAGTTACAGAGTGAGACACTTCACCACCCCGGACTATGAATTTTCTTCCATATTTGCTGGCCCGCTGAGTTTCTCTAGCACTTTGCCTGCTGCACTTAATGACTTACAAGAGCTGTTCAATTGATAAATTTAATAGATACTATGGATATTGAACTCCACTTGCAATTGCTCTAATTGCTCTCTGTGGAAGCCAAATAACTCACCAATATTTTGGCTAAATTGAGCTGGGTCATGAGGGTGGCACTCCTCTACAAAACATGTAACTTTCTGAAAAAGCCAAATAAGTGAATAAAAAACGTCATTGCCTATTTTATGTGCCAAAATATGTGCAACACAAACCTACATAGCAAGGCAGAGGCTTACACACTGAGAATCGGCTTAATTATTTGTGGCTTTCATTTTTAAAGCAGACCTTTCATGGTCACTATGGTTACTGCATCCATTTCAGATTAGGGTGCCTATCTTCACTAGCTCCAGTCAGATATTATGCAATGCAATAATTCAATATGCATCTCCTGTTTTGTTTTATTCAGAGAGAAGTCAACTTAAAAGTAAGTCTAGACCTGCTTAAACGTGTCCCAAGAGTATTGATCCATGCAGAGTTCAAGGGAGACAGAATGGTGAAGAGAAATTCTTTTCCTTCAAAATCCTCTGTTAACCATTGCCATCACGCACCTGTCACGACTCCAGGTTCACACTGCCGTTTTGCAGTTTCACACCCTGCCTGCTATTCTGCCGCTGAGAGCGCCAGCGCATGTAACCCCTTCGTGCAGAATCAGTGAATACTCTCTGAGGGCTGGTATGGACTGGATGAATTGATGGGCTCCTTTTCATACTGACGACACAGGAAACCAGCAGCAGCTGATAATATGGGGACAAGCGTAGGTCCATGCTTTGTGCTCCATCAGGCAGGGTGCTGACCGTAATAGAAACAGCTACCAAAGAACCCGTGACCAGCAGTCAAGCCGACATCCTCGAAGGATTTAGCTAATCCTCCCTCTGACGGTAAAATCTCTGTGGTCCCAGTTATGTTTTGTAACTCCGACATAAAACTAATTGAAAGAAAAACACAGGAGCGGGGGATAACTTGTGTATGTTTAGTTTTACGTTAGTGAGGCACGCACATATGACATGGTGGCATAATAACATATGCCATTCACATACTTCTACATATAACCCATAACGAATTATGTAAGCAAACAACAAATGCTTAATCAAACAATGTATCTACAATATTACTCAAATATTACTGAACGGCAATTTTACTATGGTACTGAACTCGCACGTTCAATGGTGATGTCAGAGACTTCCTCCCACTGTTGATCTGGAAGCAGTGCCAGATGTTTTCTCTTGGTTTTGGTAGAATATGACATTTAGTATTCTTGGGCATAGTGGAAGTTCAGAGCTAATACTGAGGGGATCCAAATGAAGAGAAAGATAAGGTGTATGGAATCCTGTGTGGAAAGGAAACATGTATAGCGCTAATTACCATAGCTATCACGTCCTTTCTAATTACTAAATATCTAATTTGGGGAGTTTACCATGAAGTGGATGACTCTTTTCACTTCTGGATGTGTGGCTGACCATCATTTCAAAAATTGAGAACATGTAAGTGTGGCAAAAAAACACCAGAAATGCACACTCTAGTCTACATCATATATTTACTTGGGGAGCAATGGTTAATGCCTTTGTACTGCCTTGAATGACAGGACACAAGAACATGGCACCTGGCAGGGCAAGGGGGTGCAGCAGTTAGTGCTGCTGTCACCCAGCTCCAAAATCCCAAATTTAAAAGATTAGCTTTATTTGCCACATGCACATCAGACGCCATCACCACCACCCTCCACCTGGCCCTCACCCACCTGGACAAAAAAGACGCATACATTCAGATGCTGTTCATAGACTTCAGTTCAGCATTCAACACAATCATCCCTCAGAAACTGATTGGAAAGCTGAGCCTACTGGGCCTGAACACCTCCCTCTGCAACTGGATCCTAGACTTCCTGACTGGGAGACCTCAGTCAGTCTAGATCGGAAGCAGCATCTCCAACACCATCACACTGCGTGCTCAGTCCACTGCCGTTCACTCTGCTGACCCACAACTGTGCAACAATACACAGCTTGAATCACATCATCAAGTTCGCTGATGACATGACCGTGGTGGGTCTCATCAGCAAGTACAACGAGTCAGCTTACAGAGAGGAGGTGCAGTGGCTAATGGACTGGTGCAGAGCCAACAACCTGTGAACAAAATGTGAATGTGAACAAAACAAAAGAGAAGGTTGTTGACTTCAGGAAAGCACAGAGCAACCACTCTCTGCTGAACATTGACTGCTCCTCCATTGAGATCGCTAAGAGCACCAAATTTCTTGGTGTTCATTTGGCAGAGAATCTCACATAGTCTCTCAACACCAGCTCCATTGCCAAGAAAGCCCAGCAGCATCTCTACTTTCTGCAAAGGCTGAGAAAAGTCCATCTCCCACTCCCCATCCTCACCACATTCTACGGAGGATGTATCGAGAGCATCTTGAGCAGTTGCATTACTGCCTGGTTCGGGAATTGCACCGTCTCGGATCACAAGACCCTGCAGTAGATAGTGAGGTCAGCTGAGATCATAGAAACATAGAAAATAGGTGTTGGAGTAGGCCATTCAGCCCTTCGAGCCTGCACTGCCATTCAGTATGATCATGGCTGATCATCCAACTCAGAACCATGTACCTGCTTTCTCTCCATACCCCCTGATCCCTTTAGCCACAAGGGCCATATCTAACTTCCTCTTAAATATAGCCAATGAACCGGCCTCAACTGTTTCCTGTGGCAGAGAATTCCACAGATTCACCACTCTCTGTGTGAAGAAGTTTTTCCTCATCTCGGTCCTAAAAGGCTTCCCCTTTATCCTTAAACTGTGACCCCTCATCGGGGTCTCTCTTCCCACCATTACAGACATTTAACCACATGCTGCACCCGCAAAGCTAACAGCATTGTGAAGGACCCCATGCACCCCTCATACAAACTCTTCTCCCTCCTGCCATCTGGCAAAAGGTACCAGACTGTGTAACAGTTTCTTCCCCCAAGGCATCAGACTCCTCAATACCCAGAATCTAGACTGACATCTTTATCATTTATTATTAAATTGTAATTTGTTCTCTACTGTGCCTATTGTCTTGTTTATATAATTATTGCACTGCCCTGTGCTGTTTTGTGCACTTTATGTAGTCCTGTGCGGGTCTGTAGTCTAGTGTAGTTTTTATGTTGTTTTACGTAGCCTTGTGCTGTCTCACATAGTCTAGTGTAATTTTGTGTTGTTTCACGTAGCACCAGGGTCCTGGAGGAACGTTGTTTCATTTTTACCGTGTACTGTACCAGCAGTCTATGGTCAAAGTGACAATAAACTTGACTTCACTTGACTATACAGTGAAATATGTCATTTTGTGTGAGTGGCCACAGTCTGAGGATTGTGCAGGGGGCAGCCCACAGGTGCCTGGTACTAATGTAGCATGCCCGCAGCTCACTAACTCTAACTATAAATCTTTGGAATGTGGGAGGAAAGCAGAACACCGCCATGGCCACATACAAATTCATTACAGACAGAGGCAGGAATCAGTGATGGCTGCCGCAGTTATGCAACTGTGTGAACTGCCACACTACTGAGCCAGTTTCCTCCCGCATCCCATTACCGTGAGGTACCACAAAGTGGAGGTAAGTGAGAAAATGGTTAAACAGCCATTGATGGGTGTGGTAAACTATGTATACCTGTCTGGACACGCCCCTCCACTGACTGCTCCTGTGGCTCCTCCCAAAGACCCCTGTATAAAGGCAATTGGAGGCACTGCTCCTCCCTCAGTCTCCGAGATGCCGTGCTCCCTTTTGCTGCTAATAAAAGCCTATCGTTCACCTCCCGTCTCCGAGAGTTATTGATGGTGCATCAATGGGCATACGGCAGAAAATAAATTATCCAGTACAGGGAAGGGAGGAGACAGGAAATATGTGGTTGCTCTGTTTGAATCTGGCATGAAACCAACAGGCCAAATGTAAATATATTCCTTTCTTACTACACCACATTCATCATGAGGAAAACTGAATGATGGAATGATGTGCGTCATGTGAGATACATTGTGCCTTCTACCAGCCTGAACGTACCTCAGGTATTGAAATTACATTTTGCTTTGAGGATACTCAAGTGGTACGTCTCTCAAAGTTGAAAATCAAAAACTACAAATATAGTATAATCCTCACTCACATCATATTGACGATGGCACACTCCACTCTGCTCCATTAAACCAATACACACAAAAAATAAAACTTTGATTTATTTTTTAATTATAATCTCAAGTGTTATCATCTCAAATTCTACATAAAATAAATAAGGTACCATCAAGGGAGCATCTTTCCTAATATTAAAGAGCCTTTCCTGTGTGATAGTTACTTCAGGGAACATGGACAAATAAAATTAAACACATTTAAACCACAGTAATATTCTGTGCAGAAAGTCAATTTGATGATTCAGCTGGAAGTAGTCGACTGAATTTGGTTCGTCAGTATCAGTTTACACAAGAGACCTAATATCACGCATGTGCTTACTTGACATTAATTGTAAACTAGCTCAGCTAAAGGCCGTTGTAGATAATGTCAATCAGCTTTCAGTGAAAGGAAAGAGATAAGATTTAAACCAAAATGTTAGGGCATGAAAAGGACTTCCAGTAAGGTGGCAGCGCACTCAGTCACTGCGGCCACTCTTGTGAACGCAAGACCTTGTTGGACGTTGGAAATACAAATTACTGTAAGTCCAGCTCATTATTTCATTGGCAAGACCAATGGCAGTGAAAATGCATGGCCTTGGGCTGTTGGGCAGACCAGGCCCTCATGTGGTGGTAATGCCTGTCACGGACAACCGGGGGGTGGGGGGTGGGCGTGAATACTTTTTATAGGCACTGTATATGCAGTCCGAACATCATGCCATAGAAATGATGATATTGAGCTAGAGAGGAATGAAATGTGACTATGATAATAACAGATCAAAAGTGCTCTTGTCAATCGACAATAATTTAAAACAGTGAAACCGGGCACCGATGTAAGTAGACATAGGGACTGAATTGTGTGAAAGCAAATGGTTTTGGAGGAGGTGTAATCACAGCCTCTTAGAATCTGAGCAAGTGCATTGATGCCAACACCGCTGTGGAAGGTTTACAATTGAAATGACTTTCTAAAGGAAATCATTGGATGAATCCAGTCTCAATATATCACTAAATACTATTGGACTAAAAGTATTTAGTTAATTGACCTTGAAAGAATATCTAGATAGCAGTGATAGGATTGGGCCGAGCCAGCATGGATTTACCAAGGGCAAATCATGCTTGACTAATCTATTGGAGTTTTCCGAGGATGTAACCAGGAAGTTAGACAAGGGAGATCCAATGGATGTAGTGTACCTCGATTTTCAGAAGGCATTTGATAAGGTCCCACATAGGAGATTGGTGGGTAAAATCAGAGCTCATGGCATTAGGGGGAAGATATTGACATGGATAGAAAACTGGTTGGCAGATAGAAAGCAAAGGGTAGCGGTGAATGGGTGTTTCTTGGAATGGCAGGTGGTGACTAGTGGGGTGCCACAGGGCTCGGTATTGGGACCACAACTGTTTACAATTTACATCAACGATTTAAATGAAGGCATTGAGAATAACATCAGCAAGTTTGCTGATGATACTAAGCTGGGTGGCAGGGTGACTTGGATAGGCTGAGTGAGTGGGCAGGTACTTGGCAGATGACGTTTAATGTGAATAAGTCTGAGGTTATCCACTTTGGGAGTAAGAACAGGAAGGCAGATTATTATCTGAATGGTGTAAAGTTCGGTAAGGGAGAAATACAAAGAGATCTAGGAGTCCTTGTTCATCAGTCACTGAAGGTGAATGAGCAAGTGCAGCAGGCAGTGAAGAAGGCTAATAGAATGTTGGCCTTTATTACAAAGGGAATTGAGTACAAGAACAAGGAAATCCTTTTGCATTTGTACAGGGCCCTGCTGAGACCACACCTGGAGTATTGCATACAGTTTTGGTCTCCAGGGTTAAGGAAGGACATCCTGGCTGTAGAGGAAGTGCAGCGTAGATTCACGAGGTTAATTCCTGGGATGTCCGGACTGTCTTACACAGAGAGGTTAGAGAGACTGGGCTTGTACACGCTGGAATTAAGGAGATTGAGAGGGGATCTGATTGCAACATATAAGATTATTAAGGGATTGGACAAGATAGAGGCAGGAAATATGTTCCAGATGCTGGGAGAGTCCAGTACCAGAGGGCATGGTTTAAGAATAAGGGATAGGTCATTTAGGACAGAGTTAAGGAAAAACACCTTCTCCCAGAGAGTTGTGGGGGTCTGGAATGCACTGCCTCAGAAAGCAGTGGAGGCCAATTCTCTGGATGCTTTCAAGAAGGAGCTAGATAGATATCTTATGGATAGGGGAATCAAGGGATATGGGGACAAGGCAGGAACTGGGTATTGATTGTAGATGATCAGCCATGATCTCAGAATGGCGGTGCAGGCTCGAAGGGCCGAATGGTCTACTTCTGCACCTATTGTCTATTGTCTATAATATTTATAAACTTAAAAACAGTCTTCAAAGGCTGTTTCTCAAAAACAGGAACCTTAAAGAAAATGTTACAGTTCATCCAAAATGTTTGATATATGAGTCATGTTAATCATTACAATTTTCATACAATCATAATGAAGTCTTAAGTAACTAGAAAAGTCAAATAATTACTGTGCCTTGTATGTAGCAGCAGAAGCAATTGCCCTGAGCTCTGTCCTCAAAACTGCATTTCAGATTTGTTAATGGAATTTCTCTTCACATTATTCTTAAGGAACGGTGCAATTGTCATTGACATTATTCCCCTTCTACAAGCCCTTTAAATATTATCCATCTTGTGCCATTGGTAAGTGTTGTAATTTGACTTTTTATTTGATTGCTTTGAAGCTTTTTGATAAATACATGATCCAAGTGTCCTGAGTTATAAAGTACATAGTTTAGTGTATCATTCACATGAATAACACTGACATACAATAATCTATTGGTTCCTTTTACAATGTGTACACAGCATGTATTCAACATAAAATGAGGTGGAACTAATAATGGCTTAATAACAGAACTTTTCTTAATATTAATGTGATACTCAAGTAAAGAAGGAAATTGCCAAAATATGTGATACAGAATGTTCAGACAAGGCTTAACTCTACAATTGACAGCTTATTGACAGGAATACAGTTGACCTTTAGAATTGTCTCACTGAAACAACAGAATTTCATTAGAGGGTCACATTTTAAATTAGGTGTGATCCATGTGTGTGGAGAGGTGTCCACACATATAGGTCACTAACAATAATAGTAAAATATGTTGGTTTTTGACAGCTAAACAGCACATGGAATCTGACTGAAATCTGAAAGGCGCTTACACATTTTGACGTTACTGATTTGAAGCCCTTGGCCCAACAAAGGCCTAAATTGTCTTTAACGTGGTAGAAAGAAAAGAAGTACAAAAATTAGATGAAAAGAAATAATAGCAATGCCAGATGAGAAATTTAGAAATTTATAGCTTAAGGTCAAAGTGTCTTTTTTCTGGGATTATTTTGAAGCTTTTTAAACATGGAACAGTACAGTACAGGAACAGGCTGTTCGGCCCACAATGTTGTGTCGAACCAGCTAAAATACAAATTTAAAACACCCAAACACTAGTCCCTCCTACTTACACAATGTTCATAGTCCCTGTGTCTATCCAATTATCTCTTAAAAGACTCTAATGTATTTGCCTCTACCCTCCATACCCGGCTTCCATGATCCCCTGGGTAAAAATCCCTCATATTCCCCTTGAACCTACCCCATCTCATCTTCAATACATGCCCTCTGATATTAGATATTCCAACCCTGGGAAACAGAAACTCCCTGTCTACTCTATCTATGTGTAGATTAATAAGTTAGAGTATGGCAAAATTAATCAGTGCAATATACGTAACTGACATAAAATGAGGTGGAATCAATTGCAGATTAACTTAATGTAAGTTTATCCCAATATTAATGTGGTACCAAACTTAATTTCAGAAAAGAAATTGTTTTGCTGAATCAATATAAGATCCCATTTGAAACTGGTGTGATCAACAGTATATATGTAAACTCTGATCCGAGGACATTGACTTTAAGTTTTCTTTGTTTCACTCTCTTCAGATATTTCTTGCCTTGTAGAATATTTTCAGTATTTTCAGTTGTTAATTCAAGATAGAGAGAGTTTTCTATCCAACACAATCTGGTGGTACAATTGTAATGAAATTTCCTCTGGTCAGAAAAGCATCAAATAGATAATATAGTTGGTGATGACAGAGGGAGTAAGCTCAATAGGAACATGTCCTGTGGTCACCATAGAGACTGTAAACCCAAACTGAAATGGGGAGTTTTCCAGCTAATATAATGATAAGACACTTAATGGACACAAAAAAATGGTAAACTGTTGTTCTGCATCGTAATGTATAGGGTCTGGATGTGAATCAGAAGTATATCCATTTGGGAAAACCAAACTCAAATCTTTTCTCACTTTACAAGGACTCACTCGTAGTTGGTGAGTGTAAATCTGACTCAGCAGAAACTATGAGTAACTGTTTCCCTCCTCAGAGCAGGGATGGAGCCAATTGTAGATTCGGATAATTTAATCCAATGTGGACCAGGAGTAAAAAAGATAATATCTCTCAGGTATATGAGGCTGTAGTTGCCACTGAATTAAACAGTGAATAAAATATCATTTTTTTACTAATTTTAAAACACACAAATAGTAAAACTGCATGAAAATGAACACAGATACTTGTCACTCTTTCATCTCTTCACCCAGGAAATATCTACTCAAAACTCTGTTCAGAGAGTGGATTCATTATTTAAACATTTCAGTTACATCAAATTCTGTTTTCTTTAAGTAAAAAAAAGTAGTTCGGCATCGCATCATAGATTCATTTTCATGGGATTATTTTCCAGATATGAACGTGAAATTAATTACATTATTGATGTATTAAAGACTTGTTTTTTCAAAGTTTCAAAAATTCAAAGTGTATTTATGATCAAAGAATGTATAAGTTATACCACCTTGAGATTTGTTTCCTTACAGGCAGTCACAAAGCAAGGAACCCGAAAGAATCCAGTTTTTAAAAAAATAAGACCAATCCCCAATCCACAGAGAAAGAGAAAAAACAAATCATGCAAACAACAGAAGCAGGCAGCAACAGCATTCCAAACTAAATTGAGTCCTTCGATCGAAATCTCCAGAGCAACCCAGAGTAGGCCCAAACCCTTTATTTTCTGTTCATCATATTAGCGGGGAAACCACCGCAAAGTTCGCAGACATGAAGCGCAACAGCCGGGAGCAGTCTCACCACCTTAGCATCGTGGAGAGAGGAGAACTCAGACTATCCGGGCAGGCATTTACATTGTCAAAACCTCGCACAAGGACCTGGACCCACCGTGGTGAATTGCTCCAGGCCGAGTTCTCACCACCACAGAAGCCGATCTTGACCTCCCCAAATTGGCTCAGCACCCAGATCGATCCAACCCCACCCAACATCCTGCCATCCGGTCTATCTGGGCTGGCATTTCAGTTGTCCAAACAGCGTATTGTACCTCACATGAAGACCAGGGCTTTGCTGCAGTGTATCACTGTAGGCCAAGATTTTGTTGCCAAAGAAGCCATTCTGATTTATTCTATGCATCACTGTCTTGAAAGAAAAGGAAGCATTTTAATTTCAGAAAGACTGATATGTTTTAAATATAAAATATGCTGAGATCAAGGGGTTGTCGTCACCACAATAACATAAAATAAAATAACTGAAATAACTGGACCCGGAACACATACACTCGTACGATTCAAGCATTCTGTTTTTTTTAACTTGTGCACAAGAATAGCAGCATTGTCTCTGTAACCTAATTTGTTCTGAAGCCAGGAGAAAACTGCTACTTTTATATAGAAAAATGTCAGTTCTGAATATAGATGATTTGGTAAAAGGTATATGATGAATTCCTGCAGGATCGATTGCCATTCACAAAAGAGGTGTGGAAGTCAATCAAAACTTCAGGAGGACAGCAGATGATATTTTGAAGTTAGTTAAGGCAATTGTGTTTTATTTGTTGGGTATGTTTGATATCCTTCTGTTATTCTTATCTCATCTGTCTCTGGCATCCCTGGTTTGTAAAGGGACACTACATTTAGAAATACCTTTCTGGAAAAGTCTCACAACAGAGGCCTCACACATCCAGCTTGAGTATACTCTGCCACGAGCACCCCAGCCTAGCTCAGCTGTAGTAAACAGAGGTGTTTCCAGCAGCCTCACTTCAAAGGCCTTGCTTGACTACAACTGTATCAGGCTAATTCTTGCCTGGACATTGTCTTTAACCCTTGCCTTACCACAACTTCCACAAAGATCTACAGAGTAAGGTAACCGCTGGTGTAGAATCAACACTGGAAATCAGCGGTGTAAGTTCAAAGTTCAAACTAAATTTATTATCAAAGTACATATACATCACCACATACAACCATGAGATTCATTTTCTTGTGGGCATACACAGTAGATCCAAGAAACACAAAAGACTGCATCCAATAGGACTTTTAAAGAACCAGTCTGCCAAAAATAACTGAAAATACAAAAGTAATAATAATAAATAAGCAATAAATATTGAGAATGTGTGATGAAGAGTCCCTGAAAGTGAATCCAAAGGCTGTAGGAACAATTTAGTGAGGGGCAAGTGAAGATGAGTGGTTATCCCCGCTGATTCAGGAACCTGATTGTTCCTGAATCTGGTGGTGTGAGTCCTGAGGCTCCTGTACCTGCTTGATGGCAGTGGTGAGAAGAGAGCGTGGCCTGGATGGTGGGAGTCTTTATTGATGGATGCTGCTTTCCTGTGACAGTTCTCCATCTGCTCAATAGTGGAAAGGGATAATCTGGGCCATATCCACTACTTTTTGAAGGATTTTCTATTCAATGGTATTGGTGTTTCCATACCAGGCTATGGTGCAACTAATCAATATATTCTCCAGAAGTTTGTCAAAGTTTTAGTTGACATACCAAATCTTCGCAAACTTTTAAGAAAGTAGAGGCGCTGCTGTGCTTTCTGCATAATGGCATTCGTAATACCAGCATATTGTTATTCTATGTGCTATCCAGGCTAATTTTGTCTTTTCCAACTGTATCCAAATACTGTCTGCACTCTGTATGATAATGTGCTTAACTTCAGTGTATTCCTTGAAAGCACCAAATAGGAAGACACCCTGATTTATATGACATTTCAAACTGTGAAGTCAGAATCAGGTTTATTATCACCGGCATGTGACATGAAATTTGTTAACTTAGCAACAGCAATTCAATGCAATATATAATCTAGCAGAGAGAGAAAAAAAATAATAAATAAAATAAACATAATAAATAAACAAGTAAATCAATTATGTATATTGAAAAGATTTTTTTTAATGTGCAAAAACAGAAATACTGTATATTGACAAAATTGAGGTGGTGTCCAAAGCTTCAAAGTCCATTTAGGAATCGGATGGCAAAGGGGAATTTGCTGTTCCTGAATCGCTGAGTGTGTGCCTTCAGGCTTCTGTACCTCCTGCCTGATGGTAACAGTGAGAAAAGGACATGCCCTGGGTACTGGAGGCCCTTAATAATGGACGCTGCCTTTCTGAGACACCGCTCCCTAAAGATGTCCTGGGTACTTGGTAGGCTAGTGCCCAAGGTGGAGCCAACTAGATTTATAATCTTCTGCAGCTTCTGTGGGTCCTGTGCAGTAGCCCCTCCATACCAGACAGTGACGCAGCCTGTCAGAATGCTCTCCATGGTACAACTATAGAAGTTTTTGAGTGTATTTGTTGACATGCCAAATTTCTTCAAATTCCTAATAAAGTATAGCACTGTCTTGACTTCTTTATGACTACATCGATATGTTGGGACCAGGTTAGATCTTCAGAGATCTTGACACCGAGGAAGTTAAAACTGCTCACTCCCTCCACTTCTGACACCTCAATGAGGATTGGTACGTGCTCCTTTGTCTTACCCTTCCTGAAGTCCACAATCAGCTCTTTCATCTTACTGACGTTGAGTGCCAGGTTGTTGCTGTGACAACACTCCGGTAGTTGGCATATCTCACTCCTGTACGCCCTCTCATCACCACCTGAGATTCTACCAACAACAGTTATATCATCAGCAAATTTGTAGATGGATGAACAAACTTCTGTTGGCATCACGAATGGATGGAATCAAAGATACTTTGGAATATACTTTCTATGATAATTTACACCATCCTGCTAAAATTGGGGTGCTATTCAGCTTCCAATTCTTTGCCCTCTAAAAATCAGTTATTTCATTACACTGATTTTTCTTGATTGTATGTATCAGTTTAAAATTGAATTCAGTTTATATCCTCTTCAACCTTAAAGAATGTTTTCCTCCCATTCTGCAGTATCTCTGTGCCTTCAGAAAAACCTTGTGTACTTTTGTAGCATCGTGCAAGCATTTCAACTTCTAATTTTAGTTTTCAAACGTTTTTGGTATTTTGTGTTTTATTTTATTGTACATGTGAGGGTTTAATATTTACAGAGGGAAAAATGGTGTTTCATTGCAGTAAACTTTGTATCTGTTTCCCCTTGCCAGGACATATTGTGAATCTATTCAGTTTATAATACATTGAGGCTGACAGTGTTTTCTGCATTATATCCTTTAGGATCAGAGATTTTACTTGTTCTTTTAGGATTAACAGATTTTTCTTTCATTGATTCATCTGTCTTTTTACATAGAAATCTTTTACATAATATTCATATCCTTACCCCAGTGGCATTGGGAAAATAAGCATCTTAATCTCAGTCATGAATAGAAAATAGCATATGTATTCTTCACTGATGTCATTTCAAACATATTCCCTTAGTTCCCTGAGTATATTTCCTGAGCAGAGGGACAGACAAGGTTTTGAACTGCTTTACTGAGTCATTCCAGTCCGTTCACTTGAAAGTACGTCACTGCTGCTGTCAAACTGCTCACAGTTATGCTGAGATCTTTTAAGCTATGCAATTCTCTTCAACTGGCTGAGATCTATTAATGAATATATCAATTTGTTCTTACTTAAATTATGCAAATTATTTTCCTTCTGTTGAACATGAGAAATTAGCAGCAGACATAAGCCATACATCCTCTTGAGCATACTCCGCTGTTCAACAAGACCATGATTGATTTCTCGCCTCAAAACTTGAGGACTAAGAAGTGTAGTATTATATTACTTCTGTGCTTGTGCATTTAAAATGGTAATAAATCAGAGCCAAATATATTTCATGAACACCAAGCAAAGGATTGTTTCTTACATCCTTACTGTTTGAATTATGGTTTCAAGGGAGAGTTTCTAATGTTTTAAATTATACTAGTGATCTCTGTGGATTAATATGTACTGACACTGATAATCTTAGACCATTGTAATCTAGCTTCCTGAAGCATTTTTAAAGAAATGCATGCACAGTAAACAAATATACACATTAAAATATAATTCTAAATCAATGACAGTGCACAAGATGGCAACATCTCCAAGGATCCCTTGAATAGGAGGTTGTTTGATCAAGTGACCTGTTGGACATCTGGAGATCTGTGTAAACTGTAAGGAACTTCAATAATGAATATCATCAGTGGGAGACTGATGATGGGAGTCCAATACAACATTAACTGATGCAATGGGTAGGGATGCAATGCCACATTGATCAGTGATTTCAACAGCTCCATAGCAAATAAGGTCACGGAATAGCCAACAATATTAACCAACAATTCCTACAGCCATTGAGCCTATGGCTTGCTTAGTCAGGAATGGAAATGCACAGCATGAGGTGGCCTCACTAGTGTTTGAAATCTACATTTTCATCATACCAGGCGGGTGGAGGGATGCCAGCTAACAAAATGATAGTATTTCACTTAGAACATGAGTCACTTTTTAAATGATCCAGAAACACCATAGGAATTCGAGTTCAAAATGTCACAATTTTAATTAATTGTACCTCTCCATGTCTTTTCCGTCATTTAGTTAATAGAATTTGGATCCATAATGGTATTACATAAGAACTTAAGGTTGGTAATTTTGATATTTTACAGTTGTGTAAAGTAGTAGTGTAAAGTTTTGCATCAAGCCTACATTTTTATTTCTATGAAAAATAAAAATCAAGGAAGACACAAAATTAGTCGCTCACTTACGATAACCCATTTAAAACTACCACCTATTGCATAAAATACATTGGTGCAATTACAGTAATTTATTTTCCAGCACTGGCCTCAATCATGAGGGATTTTGAGTTATCTCTTTACATGAGCAGTACGTTTTGCAATTCTGTGCCGAAGTGAACTTTTGATATTCTTTTCCTTCTTTCACAATCTTGGATGCTTACAATCATGTAGTTAGAGGAATTTACCTAAGGGAAAAATAGATTAAAGTATCTTTAGGTTAAACATAAGCTCAGGCTAAAGTTCGAAACTGCAAGATAAGTAAGCTTTAATGTCCAGAATTGTGCTTTAGCATAACCTTTTATGTTTGGAAAAAGTAAAAACTCAGTCACATGCGTTTCCCCCAATTTTAAAATGCATGTTGTGTTGTACAGATGGAAATGAGATGAGATCCTTTAAAACAACAAGGTTAAGAAATTGAACCTGATGTAAATTTTCAGAGCTGCACAATCTAGTGGAAAATTAAATTAAGCCAACAAGAAGAATTGCATACTACTGGGCACTCTAGTTGAGCTTTCAAATCTCTCTCTCTCTGTCTCTCTCAAGTACAATACTGACATTCAAAATGAAACATAATAAGCATGTCACAACCTTAACCCTTACAGACTATTTGGGTCAAATTTGACCCGTTTTGACATTTGACAGCAGTAAAAGCAACCTAAATGCCATTTTTTTTAGCCAAAATTTGATGACTTTTCCTAAAGTGACCCAAAATGCCGAAAAATGAAAACATTTAAAAATGTTATACTTTTGTACAGGTGCTACAAATTTTTGTATGTTGAGGCTGTTCCGGGTCAAATTTGACCTGTATCTATTGAAATGGATTTTAGATCTCTGAAACATTAATTAAGGATTAATCACCCATTTATTAATGTCAGATAGGCTATTTATACATTCTAAATAGATCTGTGGCTCAAAACTTGGTATAGACACTTGTTATGAGGGGATTTTTGGGCCAGGTCAAAATTGACCTGGACCAAATGGTGGAGGTATAGAATATGATCTGGTTGCCTGGGTTAAGCATAGTCCTTTATTTCCTGATTACAGAAGGGTATATGGAGGAATTTAAGGTGGGGGGTTATATGGGAGGCAGGGTTTGAGGGTCGGCACAACATTGAGGGCCGAAGGGCCTGTAATGTGCTGTACTATTCTATGTTCTATACAGTATATTGCAATATGTTAGATATGTGGGTTACGAACAAAGAATAAAATGGCTGGAGTCACTTCAGTGCAGGAGTGTTTATTATTTGTGTCAAAAATCAAAGCTATAAAACTTAGTGAAAATAGTGAAAAGAAAAATGCCAACATTTACAAAATAATATCTACAAGCAAACACAATAACAGCTGTGTACTATTGCCCAGTGAGAACTCCTGGCAGCCCCCATCTCTCTCTCCCTGAGGGCGAAGAGTACCTTAATTCGACACTGGGACATACAAACTTTAATTACCAACAAAGTTAACTTAAGACATGAATTAGAATATAATATACTCCACAGTATAGTTAGAACCATATTACAAAATAAACAGAAGTATCTACATTCAATACAGTATACAAACAACATATACACATTATAAAGAAATGGAATATTCCACCGTGTGTGGCAGGAAAGGTACCAAGAGCCAACCCAAGTGCATCAGCTCAGTTTAGGCTCATTCTGAGAATATACTGGGAAAGACATTGAAGAGCATACCGCCAGCACAACAAGGCAATGTGTGTGTGTGTGTGTCCATGTGAGGAGCGTGTTTACCAAGTGCTCTCCGTCACACGTTCCGTATACATGTACATTCATTGAAGTATGTACTTCAAATGCCTTTGGTGAAGAGATTAATGATGACATGAAATACTGACCAGTATTTCACAGCAAAATCAGGACACTTATAATGTGATGGTAGCTTGACTTCATCCTACATATCAGCTCTTGCTATTAGCCATATTAATTGGCTAGCAATGTTGCTGGATGGATGAAAAGTTTATATATTTAAAAAAAAATAAAAGATGCAGGGACAGATTAGTGAAAATTGTGCCCTTGACGGTTTTCCAAATAGCTCCATTACGGACTAATGAGCTCCCTAAAGCAGTCCTTAGGACTACAGGGAGAAAGGAGTAGTGAAAGATCGATGCCTGCTTTATAAGTTCAAACTGGAAACAAACTGGATTTAATCAACATTTGCTCCATTGTCAGATTTTATGGCACATTGGAGGAGCATCCCCACGGGGACAGGGGAATGAGAAGTGTGAGGAGCCTTTATCTCAGATATCTCCTTTTCAGCTAATTTAAATGAATTTAATGATTATTGACTTATTCCTGAGATTTTATTTAGTAAGTTGATCAATTAATTAGATTTTTACTCAATTTCTGGATTTTTCATTCATTCCAGATTGAAATTTCATATGAATTCTTAATGGAATTAAGATTGGGTGTGGGGAAGTTCAGATACTATCCCGGAGAACATTTAAAATGATTATTTGTTAAAATAACAAGGGCATGAGTGAATAAATTAGCAGCAGGTAGGTAGAAACAGGAGTGGAGACTTGAACATATTACAGTGACATATGAAAGTATAGTGAGATTATCACTTCATGAAGACTTAACTGAGTAAATAGTCTTGCAGATTTAAGTAAATAATATTCTATATTTAAATTTCTGACTGAATAGAATAAAAATATATAGATTATTATGCAATAGTTGAGTAGAATACAAAATATTTTTCTACAGAAATAATTAATAATTATTTAATTTAAATAAATCAATAGCCGAAGGAAGAAAATAATCTGTTATATTTCAGAAAAATAAGATAACTGGAATAAAGATAGTCTGGAGTAAATAAATTGCTGAAATACTCAAAGGATTCAGCTGCCTGAAAAATGAATTCCTCAGCCAGTTATTGGTCTCTATCACTGTTATAACTCATAAGGTTAATTTATTATAGTCATTATATTCCTGTCTGAAAGTCCCTCCTTCAAAGGCCTTTTGCTGAGGAAACACCACTCAGAAATTGGGGAAACAGAAAGGTTTAGGAAGGAAAAATTACTGCTGAATATTTTTAGGCAGAGCAAAGCTTAGTTTCAAAGAAATGAATGACTCATTGGTAATGTGAAGTTTACATACATCAATATTGATTACTTCATGAAGTTTTAACTGGGTAACTAATTGATTTAAATAAGTAAATCATATTAACTACTTCATGAATGAGCAAATAATAAATAAATATTGAAAACCCTTCATTCTATCTTCAACAGGAGCCATCTTGATTTTAGTGCTGATCCTCAGTACACACTGGAGAATATGTTCGTCTTAAACTGGTCAATAACTGATTAAAGTTCATTATCCATTATAAAATCCAAAAATGCTGAAAACACTCAGGTGGCCAGGCAACATTTGTGAAAGAGCAACACTACAGACCTGAAATCCTTCATCAGCACTGATGAAGAGAGAAAACAAGATAGTTTCTGCTTAGAGAATATAGGTAAGTGATGTGTAGAACACAGAGAATATCTCTGATATAGTGAGACCAAATGAATTAGGATGGTAATTAGGGGAATTATCTGCTTCTTTGTCTGTACTTGTGTTTTGCTGTCAGGCATATTCAGCTAAAAAGAGAGAACAACTGAGCCAAAATCACAGATGGACAACAGATAGAAATAATCATTTCTAAATTGGCATACAGAAAGACCGATTTACCCAATGCTGGAGCATTCAACACTGAGTCTACAGTCTGTAAAATTTCCATATGGAGACAGGGTGGAATCAAGCTTGGATCAGCCCTCGTTATAAGGCTGCGGGGAGACGAGTCGGAGATGGGGAATTCAAGTGGCTGGCAACTGAAAACGCAAGGTCACTCAGTGCAGCTGCTCTGCAAAGCAGTGGCCAGTCCTGTGTCTGTAGTTTTTTTCTACTTCCAGCATTTGTATGTTTTATTTTCAGTTTTCATTTACTGGTTATCCTTTCATCATGGAACTTGTCTTTTTAACTCAATGCAATAAAATCAGGGAACTTCCACATCAGACAAATAGTTGGCTCCTGCAGATTACCAGATGGCTAAGTTGAGGGAAAAATAACACTCCTGGGTGCTTGAACCTGGTTTGATGCATTAGGGATGTGATTATACAATTAAAATTCCCACAAAAAGTAATGTATCATTGTACCGACCTCACTATGCTACCATGTGTTCGATTTTAAGCAGTTTCTACCAGATCATGGGATGGCATGTTGTCATTTGGCAGTTTTTCATATAATACTTCTTCTTCTTCTTTGCTTAAAACTATTTGATAAAGCAATTGTCAAACTACACAACAAAATAAGTTAGTTTCTGAACTATATTCCGAACTTGGGTAAAATTCTGGACAGAGTCCATTGAGATATTTTTTTTGTGGACTGGTTTCTGGAAGGATTCAAAGTCATTTAAATACATCTGACTAACTTTTGAGAAAGCCTGTCAGAGAGTAGCTTCGATAAATTTGGCAATTTCAAATACAAAAGACATCATCCATGCCAAATGGTTCATACTGTAAGTTATTATAGTATTAAAGGGCGGATAGCCACATTTAATCTGAACCAGACTGAAAATAGTATGCCTAGACCAGGGGTTCCTGACCTTTTTTATGCCATGGGCCCCTACCATAACCAGAGGGATCCTTGGACCCCAGGTCGGGAAACCCTAGCCCAGACAATTACTTATGGCAGATGCAACAACGATCACCGGGAACAGTGATGCAGATTCTAAACAACCAAATTCCAACATGAAGGTCACTTAGTGACAGCTTGCGTGTCACAGAGTAAATTGAAGACTAGCTCAGGCATCATATTATTCATTATGTGGAGGTGGAGGGGAGTAATAAACTGGTACATCCAGTGGGAAAGCTGGAAGAGGGCAAAATGAAAAGCAGGTGAGCCAAAGGTTTTAATTAACGTAGTGCATCAAGGCAAATGTCAATGCTAGAACATTAGAAACAGAAGTAGGAGTTGGAGTGAAGAGGCAAAGGGAGTGCCTTTTCTATCATACAACAAGATCATAACTGACCTTGTCTCACTACCACAAACCCACACTAATCCCACACCCTTCGATTCCCATAATATCATAATATCTGTCCGTTACGAACCAGGATATTTTTTCACAGATTTTGCACTAGTATACATCTAATTAAAATCATTTTCCAATTTCAGGTAGGAAACTTCTTCAAACATTGGGACTAGAGCATGATTTAGAAAGATATAACAGCTAATGGTACGACTTGTGGAAGAAGGAAAACTAGATGGAGTGAAATAGATCGGCTGGTAGGGTGGTGTTGCAACAACAACCTCACACACAATGTCATTGAGACCAAGGAATTCATTGTTGACTTCAGGAAGGCAAAGTCGAGGGAACACACATCAGTCCTCATCAAGGAGGGGTAGTGGAATGGGTGAGCAGTTTGAAATTCCTGGGTCATCATATTGATGCAATTGCAAAGGCGGCTCAGCAGCGACTACATTTCACTGGGAGTTTGAGGAGATTCTAGCAAATTTCTACAGATGTACCATGGAGAGCATCCTAAATGGTTGTATCATCATCTAGTGTCGGGGGGGGGGCACTGCACACGATCATAAAAAAACTTCAGAAAGTTGTAAATTCAGTCAGCTCCATCATGGGCAAGGAGCAGTGCCTCAGAAAGGCAGCATCCATCATTAAGAACCCCCATCACCCAGGACATGCCCTCTCCTTATTGCTACCATCAGGGAGGGGGTACAGGAGCCTGAAGACACACACTCAACATTTCAGGAACAGTTTCTTCCCCTCTGCCATCAGGTTTCTGAACAGACAATGAACCACCCCATGAACACCACCTCACTATTTTTTATTTGGCTCTCCTTTTGCATTAACTATTTAATTTATTTTTATACATACATATACTTTTTATTGTAATTATAGCTTTTTATGTATTGCACTATACTGCTGCCACAAAACAACACATGTCATGACACATGCCAGTGATACTAAACCTGATTCTGACATAATAGACCGATCAATAAGATCTGTCACAAGATAAACTAGGGAAATGTATTCAGTTCAGAAATAACAAACAGCCTCCTGAAGGACTATGATGTTGAACATCATCAGGATATTTGCATTAAACCAGGAGTGACTTCCATGCATTGCAAACCACAACTGTCTCTTTCTGCATTGAACATTCAGATAGAACAGGAATGGTATCCCTGGAGAAGTATAGGACTTTGGTGAAGATACTGTACATAGTTCACAATCCACTCAGAACTGTGAAGAGTGGTGTTTCCAAAATCAAATAAAGTTTCAGGCTATGGTAAGATTAAGCTCAGTCAAGCAGTAAGTGATGAGCAATATTACTGCCAACATCAAAAGCATTTTATATAAAACTAGCCAGAGGAAAAGTATTTACAAAATTAGTTTCCTTCATGCACATGTGCATTGAAATGTTAATCATGTTGACCAACAAAATTTAACCATTAATAAGACCCTATACCTACTACAAACTCTAACTTGGTGTAAATCTTCCTGTAACCTCTCCCAAACCACCACAGACACAACTTTAAATGGAATAAGTCACTAGTTCTGTAAACAGGATGGTGCTCTGACCATAAATGCACAAAAGTACATGTTCAGATTCTAGGCAATGTATGAAGCAATTACACAGACATAATATGAATCAGAATCAGGTTTATTATTGATATCATACATGATATAATCTTTGTTGTTTTGCAACAGCAGTTCAGTGCAAAGACAGAAAATTATAATAAAATACAAAATAAATAAACAGTGCAAAAGAAAGGAGATAATGAGGTGGTGTTCAGGAGTTTGCAGACCCTTTAGAAACTTGATAATGGAGGGGTGGAAGCCATTTCTGAATCGTTGAATATGGGCCTTTAGGCTTCTGTACCTTCTTTCTCTTAGTAATATGGGAACAGAACATGTCACAGGGGTCTTCTTAAGACCACAGCCTCGTAAAGGTGCCTTCGATGATAGAGAGGGCTGTGCCCATGATAGTTGTGAAGCACATCGATAGAAATCTGTAACAGGCTTCAGTGACGTATCAAATCTCCTCAAACTAACCCTAACCCTAACTGATGGGTCTTCCACATAATTGCATCATGTGTTGGGCCCAGGACAGATCCCTGAGATGTTGACACTCATGAACTTACAGCTACTGACTTTTCCACCACTGACCCCTCCATGAGGACTGGTACACGTTGATGTGGAGAGTGAAGCTTTTGTTGTGATACAACTCAGTCAACCAGTCTATCTCACTCTTGCCCCATCGCCATCTAAGGCTAAACCACCAGAGTTGTAAATGGCGTTTGAGCTGTGCTTAGCCAGTCAGTCATGAGTGTAGAGAGAGTAGAGCATTGGGCTAAATACATATCATTGAAGTGATTGTTCGTGAGGAGATGTTATTACTGATTCGTACTGATTGTGGTCTCCAGAGAGGAAGTCAATAATCCAGTTGCAGCAGGAGCTATGAAGGCCCAGGTTTTCAAGATTGGTAATCCCCTCAAAAGACCTGGATCTCATTTCCCCCTGTGCAATTGGATCCTGGAATTCTTGACTTATAGACCCGTCAGTTCAGATTTGCAAAAATATCTCCTCCACAGTCTCTATCAGCACAGATGCATCACAAGGCTGTGTGCTTAGACCCCTGTTCTACTCACTTTACACTCATTACTGTGTGGGCAAGCACAGCTCCAACACAATATTCAAGTTTGCTGATGACACCACTGTTGTGGACCGTATCAAAAGTGGTGATGAATCAGAATTCAGAAGAAAGATTGAAAATCTGGCGGAGTGGTGTCATAACAACAACGAGTCGCTCAATGTCAGCAAGACCAATGGACTGATTGTAGACTTTAGGAGAGGGAAACCAGAGATCCGTAAGCTAGTCCTCATTGGAAGATCAGAGGTGGAGAGAGTCAGTAAGCTTCAATTCCTGGGTGTTACTATTTCATAGGACCTGTCCTGGACACATCATATAAATGTAATTGCAAAGAAAGCACGATGGTGCCTCTATTTCCTCAGGACTCTGCGGAGATTCAGCATGTCATCAAAAACCTTGACAAACTTCTACAGATGCGTGGTGGAAAGTGTGCTGACTGGCTGCATTACAGCCTGGTATGGGAACGCCAATGCCTGTGAGTGGGAAGTCCTACAAAAGGCGATGGATGCAGCCCAGTACATCGCAGGTAAAACCCTCCCAACCATTGAGCATATCTACATGAATTGTTGCCGTAGAAAAGCTGCATCTATCATCAAAGATCCTCACCATCCAGGCCATGCTCTCTTCTCACCACTGCCATCAGATAGAAGGTAAAGGTGCCTCAGGACTCACACCACCAGGTTCAAGGACAGTTACTACCCCTCAGCCATCAGGCTCTTGAACTAAAGAGGATAACTACACTATTGAGATGGCCCCACAACCGATGATCTCACCTTAAGGACTCTTTATCTTGTTATTTATTGCTACTTATTTACATTTGCATTTGCACAAATTGTTGTTTTCTATGTTCTTGCTCTTTCATTGATCCTATTTAAAGTTACTATTCTTTAGATTTGCTGAGTATGCCCGCAGGAAAACGACTCTCAGGGTTGTATGTGATGATGTGTATATACTCTGATAATAAATTTTACTTTGAACTTTGAGCTTTTGAGTTTTAATAGTGAGGGGATGATGGAACTGAACGCCAAAATGTAATGAAAGAGAAAGAAGTAAGTTTCTGCAAAACATGAAGAGGCTTATCTTATAGGTGGATGCACATGGCTTGCGCCCTATGAATGAAAAGGAGCTGACAGCTTTGAAAAGAAGGAATGCAGCTGCACTGAGTTCATTTTCAGTAATAGTGTATCCTGCATTTCTTTATCCAGACTTGATAACAATGTGTTTGATGTTTCAGCATTTCTTTGTGTCATGTGGATAAAAGGCCAAGAGCAAGAATATTCTCACAGCATTTGTGACACAGTTAGTGGTAAAGATCTCCTAGTCCATCATGACACCTCTGATAACTAAGGGTTACTGTGTGATGCATCGGGATATGACTTTCTGATAGCTATGGAGGACCACTGAGAAAAAACATTATTTTTCCATCCTGTACTTTGATGGAAATTAAACAAGAATGTCCATGAATAGAATTTGAGACTCGGGATTATGTCAAACGGTTCTTCTCAATACCTTCTTGGAAGACCATTCTCATAGATAACAGGTGGCATTCATTAATGGCAATTTTGAGCTCAAAATTATGTGCTGTAGCATTGGCAATATTGTAAAAGCAGCAATGGGCAGTTCCTCTAGTTTAGCATGACAATAAGTTAGAAAGGAAGAGATCAAAGCAATATGTGTCATCTAAACTATGCTATGAGTATTCTGAGAAAAGATACAATTTAAGCCCTAACTCAAGTGAGCGATAATTTCTAGTGACCACTTCAAAATCTGCTTATTAAGCATGGGCTTCTACAATGGACTGAGCTGAAAGATTGGACAGGTGAAGAACTAATATTATTTTATTTCCAACAAAATCAGTTGGCAATTTTCCTCGCCATTGACTCTAGCCTGTTATCTCCTGCAGGACTGTGAGAATCAAAATATATTAAGATGGTTACAATTATCACATTACTTCTTGATAAAATTGTCACCAACCTAACTGTCCTTTTGCCTAGGTGTATTGGACAGAGAATTAAATGTTTAGCTTTTGATCATTGTTTGGTATGTAGGGCTTTTTTTTTCCCAAAAAAGTACTTTGTTCTGCACCACGTTGTCCACTAACACACTTGTTTTCTCATCAAACGTTCTTCTTCCTCCTTTCATTTTATAGTACTGGAGAAATAATAAAACAGTGATAAGTGATAAAATTTTGAAACAGAAATGAGCATTTACCCACCCCGGCAGAATATCAGCTGAAGCTCAAAAACTTATTTATTTACTTTCAAGTCCTCTGGGCTGGCAAACAATGTTTCTGCAGCAGTTCATCCAATTTGTTTTTTCTAATGTTCTGCTCTTTTAAGAATCAGTGGTTCACTGAGATGAGACCGATATCCAAGTTTATTTCATTTTGCAACTCTCGACCATTTATCCACTTCAAAAATTTGCTGACCCGATTCCACACCAGGGTCAATAGAAAATTAAGCACACAGCTGTTGTTCTATTGTTTTAGATATGATAGTGTGGAAGGGGGTGGCATTACTAGTCAGGGAAAATGTCTCGGCAGTGCTCAAACAGGACAGACTGGAAAGCTTGTCTGCTGAGGCTTAACAGATAGGACTGAGGAACAAGAAAAGTATGACCATTTGAATGAGATTATATTATAGATGACCCAACAGTCTGCAGAATTTAGACAAGCAAACTTTAGAGAGATCGCAGACTGTTGCACGAAACATGAGGTTGTGATAGTAGGTGATTTTAACTTTCCAATATTGACTGGGTCTCCCAAACAGTAAAAGGGCTGATGGGAAAGAATTCATCAAATGTGTTCCAGAAAATGTACCTTAATCAATACAAAGAGGCACCAACTAGAGAGAGTGTGATACTAGATCTCCTATCAGGGAATGAGACAAGCTAGGTGACAGAAGGTTGTGTAGGGGAATACTTTGCATCCAGTGATCATACTGCCATTCATTTCAAAGTAATTATGGAAAAGGATACGCCTGATCCTCAGACTGAAATTCTAAATTGGAGTAAGGTTAATTTTGATAGTGTCAGAAAGGATCTGGTAAATGTGGATTGGGTTAGGCTGTTTTTCAGCAAATGTATACTTGGCAAGTGGGAGGCCTTCAAAAGTGCAATTTTAAAGGTTGCGTGTGCCAGTCAAAATAAAAAGTAAGGATAACATGTTTAGAAAACCTTGGTTTTCGAGAGATATTGAGGCCCTGTTTAGAAAAAAAGGTTCATAGCAAGTATAGGCAGGTAAGAAGAATTGAGAAACCTGAAGATTATAATACACTTAAGAACACTTGAGAAGCAAATCGGGGTGGGCCGGGGTTTAAAAAAGCATGAGGTTGCTTTAGTAGACAAGGTGAAGGAGAATCTAAGGGCTTCCAGAGATATTTTTTAAGAACTAAAGGACAGCAAGGGACAAAATTGGACCTCTGGAACAATGGTAATCTATGCATGGAGCCAAAAGAGATGGGAGTGTCCTTAAATGGATTTTTTGTATCTATATTTACACAACATCTATAGAAGTGAGCCAAGGCACTGACAAGTCATGAGATTATGTAACCGGAGGTGTTTGCTGTCTTCAGGAAATCAGAATGGAGAAATCTGCAGGCCTGATGAGGTATTCCCTCGGATCCTGTGAACAATAAGTGCAGAAATTGCAGGGGCCCTTACAGAGATATTTAAAACATCCTTAGCCACAGGTGAGGTTCAGAGGATTAGAGGATAGCTGACGTTGTCCCGTTGTACAAGGAAGACTCCGAGAGTAAGCCAGGAAGTTATATGTCAATGAGCCTGACATCAAGTTATTGGAAGCTGTTCTTAGGGGCTGGATATGTAAACATTTAGAGGGACAGGTCTGATTAGAGGTAGTCAGCATGGTTTTGTGCATGGTAGGTCATGCCTAACCATATATATTTTTAAGGAAGTTACCAGGGAAGTTGATAAAGACAAGGCAGTGGATGTTGTCTACGTGCACTTTAGCAGGCCTTTGACAAGGTCACGCATGGGAGGTTGCTCAAGAAATTTCAATTCCTCGGCATTCAAGTTGATTTAGTAATTGGATCAGACATTGGCTTTGTGGGAGAAGCCAGAGAGCAGTAGTAGATGCTTGCTTCTCTGACTGGATACGTGTAACTAGTGGTGACTAGTAGTAGTAGGGATCGGTGCTGGGTCCGTTGTTGTTTGTCATCTATATCACAATCTGTATGTTAATGTGGTAAACTGGATCTTCGGGGTGTAGAGCACAGCAAGAAAGACTATCAAAGTTGGCAGTGGAAGCTGGACCAGCTGGAAAAATGGGCTGAGAAGTGGCAGATGGAACTTAATGCAGATAAGTATGAGGTGTTGAGATTTGGGAGGACCAACCAGGATAGGTCTTACACAGTAAATGGTAGGAGTGCAGTAAAACAGAGGAATCTGGGAATACAGATCCATAATTCCTTGAAAGTGGCAACACAGGTAGGTAGGGTTGTAAAGAAAGTTTTTAGCATATTTTCCTTCATAAAGCAGTGTATGAATAAAGGAATTGGAATGTTATTTGGAAATTGTGTAAGACATTGATAAGGCCAATTTTGGAGTACTGTGTGCAGTTTTACTCACCTACCTACAGGACAGATATAAATAAGAGTGAAAGAGTGCAGACAAAATTTACAAGGATGAGGCCAGTACTTGAGGACATGATTTATAGGGAAAAGTTGAATAGGTTAGGAATTTTATCCCTAGAATATAGAAGATTGAGGGGAGATTTGATAGATGTATACAAAATTGTGAGGGGTATAGATAGAGTAAATGCAAGCAGGCTTTTACCGCTAAGATAGGGTGAGACTACAACTTGGTTAAGAGTAAAAGGTGAAGTGTTCAAGGGGAACACAAAGGAGATCTTCTTCACTCAGAGGCTGGTGAGAGTGTGGAACAAGATGCCAGCACATGTGGAAGACTCAGGTTTGATTTCAACATTTAAGAGAAATTTGGATAGGTGCATGGACATGGATGGGAGGGATATGGAGGGCTGTGGTCCCAGTTCAGGTTGATGGGAGTAAGCAGATTAATTGTTTGGCACAGAATGGATGGGCCAAATTGCAGGTTTCTGTACTACAATGTTCTATGATTCTATGATTATGAGGATCATTAATATACAACACACCAGCAACGTCCACCCTTTATCTTACTCAGGATATACCTTTCTCTGAACAGATACCTGACTTCTAGCCCAATAGCCTGAAATTGAGGTGATCTCATTCTTACTTTCTCTTTCACTTATCTGACATCTTTTCCCCCCAGTTCTGTCAAAGGGTCTCGGCCCAAAACATCGACTGTTTACTCTTTTCCATAGATGCGGCCTGGCCTGCTGAGTTCCTCCAGCATATGTGTGTGTTGCTTAGAGTTACAGCATCTGCAGATTTTCTCCAGTTCGTGATTTCATTCTTCACTGGTAAGCTCCCTTGTCTTTTCCTGTTACTGGGCTACACATTTTCCAAAGGTTCACGATCAGTACCAAAGCAAATGATATGTAAGATTATATCTGCAGAACTATTCACTACAACCAAACCATACTTTGGTTTCCTCATATGATGGAGCTTATTGAGGTTTGGGAAAGGATGAAGTGAAGAGTCACAAGTGTAAATTAACTTAGATAACAACTGAGAGCCAAAGTTTGTGTTCACTTCAGAATGCTACAGTCTATGGATTATTGCATTGAATGTTACTAAGTAATCTACTCAAACTGTAAATTCTTCAGCCTGAGAGATTTAGGATATGGTGGCAGATACAAGTTAGGTAATTACAGTGGTGGCTTAGTTATTAAATTATCTATTTTCTCACAGAATCTGGAACATGGGCCAGATGATTGGCTGATGTCATGAATGCTATATCCATCTTCCATTCGACAACAGCTGAATCAGCTTCTGGCTGGGTAGTGATCATTTCAGTCAATGTAGGGGAGAACTGGATTAAAAATCAGGGAAAATCTAACCTTATGAACTGGTTATGATCACTGAAAATTTTCAAAATTTTATTTACTTCTCCAATAGTCCTGGTTTTAATATGTTTCAATTTCTTTAAATTTCTCTTGATTAGAATCTGGCTGTTTCATAATACAAAGCACATCACAAACAAATGCAACAGAATATAAACAATGGACTTTCTATGTCTATTGTATATGTCTGTATATTCATAAAACTAGAATAAAAAGAACAGAGGAAACTATCTTAGAGATAACAGGGAATAAGCCATAATGTAAATGTAGAGCAAATGCTTTGTAGGAAAGGGGAGTTCAGGGCCATCATGTTAATGAAATTAACGGATATAACCTTAACCCAGCCAACTGTTGACATTCAATTTCAGACGCTGACTAATTTTACTTTCCTTCACTGTCTGACATTAAAATTAGTTCAGGTGCTCAACAAATGACCAGCAGCCAATCCAACTGGCCTATCACTAATAACTGGATGGCTGGAAATTACTCCTAAGCACTTTGGAAACCAGTGCAATAGAAAAGCAATGAACGATGAAGACATGATTGTCAGATGAAGAAGCATTAGCACAAAATCAGAGTTCTGGAAGAGTTTGTGTAGGTCAGATTGTGGGAGACTCTCAAGGAGACCTTCGAACTAGTCAAATCTGAAGGTGATGGCTTCGTAGAGTGTTCAACTGCAGAACAGCAAAAATGTGCCATTGGAAATAGAGATATTGAAACCCATTCAGAATGAAAGCAGACGCAGGCTTCCACCATCTATTTAGCACGAAGTAGGCTCCACAAGCCCTTCAAGCCTCACCACACCAGCAACACCACAACCCCGATTAACCCTAACCTAATCACGGGACAATTTATAATGACCCGTTAACCTACTCAGTACATCTTGGGATTGAGGGAGGAAACCACAGCACCGTGGGAAAACCCACAATTTCCATGGGGAGGGTGTAGCGACTCCTTACAGAACGGTGCCAGAAGTGAACTCTGAGATCGGGAACTCCCTGGGGTGTAATTGTATTACACTAACCACCGCACTGTTGTGGCTTCAATGTATATTCCATTGGTATTTGCTTCCTTGTGCAGATAACCTAAGGGGATCTTGCAAGTATTCACAGAGACCACTGATGTGTTTTCTTTCCATTTCTCTCTTTACTGCTATTTAACATTTTTACAATTACACGTTTTCCATGCTCTCTTTCGTTGTTTTCTTCATAAGTCATCCAAAATTCATTCTTCCCAACATTGAACTGGTGTACAATTCCCTAGAAACATAGACCTGTAGCTTTTTCAACTGAGCAGTGAGGGCTCTGATGTAGTTTCAAGTTCGAGTTCAAGTTTATTGTCACTCAAACAAATACATATATATCACCAAACAAAACAAAGCTCCTCCGGACCAAGGTGTAGCAGATAGAACTTACACACCTCTGATAAAGTAATATTACCACAAATAAAAAATTAATAATCATATACAGTATTTATAAACAATATTCCCTGTTAAACTTCCAAAAGGCAGTTACTTTTAATAACAACCATACTCTTCAACTTAATTTGAAAAATTCTATTACTGTTTCTGTAGAAGCCAACAGAAAAATACACCAAACATTTTGAGAAATGATTTTCCTAATAATGGAGAGGCAGTGATTTTATCAATGATTCAGGCAAGCATATCCAACTGTGATGTGTGAAGTGAAGTAGATTCAGATATTCAGAACTAAATCTCAGCTGTCTCAGTTCAGAAATATTCAGGTTGTTTAACACTGCATGTCTGTTCCTGAGCTTAAAAGCAATGCTTTTTACTGTTCTGTGACTCCTTACTCTCTCTCCAACCAAATATAAGATACAGCACATTCTTTTGTTTTTCAAATGAACGTTGCTGTGGATTGCCTTAACTTGTAGAACAGGAGAAAGTAAGTTTAATAACTTCATTTAGATTGTGGAATCATTCACTAATACTGGCACAAGTGATATATTATCAATTTCTAGCTTACTAGTGAGTGCTAGCATATGTTTCAACTGTTCCTGAAACTCAAGATCAATGAAGTAACAAGTTGCTTGCACAATTATTATTTTCCCGGCACTGCATTCTTACCCTGTGAATAAATGTCTAATTTTGAACCCACAGTTCTCTCTCGATAAATACATTCTCTAATCTAATTCTAAAACAGACTTCTTTTCTTTGTATTTTTACGGATCACAAAACCCTAATTCACATATACGATGCAGTCAGTAAACACTGTAAAGAGGTTTTGGCACAGCAAATACACAAGGTTTGCAATACACTATTTGGGTGCAGTTTCTGAACAGGTGGTGTGCAGCATTCCTTGGCAGAGTCAGTTTTTGTCCTGCAATAGCTATTCAATAGGGTTTTTTTGACTGATCTAAGATTTTCCAAGTGAATGTTTGGCAAATCTTTGAAGACTTCATAAACTTATATTATAAGCAGCAGGAAGAGCAATGACATTCTAAAATCCCTAGACCTGCTCTCCTTATTGTAGATTGAAGGGCACCCGTTGCTGGTGGTAATTGGTCCTGGTGCAAATATTTTATTGTGGAGCCTGCAGCTTGGAGATACCTACAAAAAGCTTTGCTAAATTTATTAAAAGTCTTCAAAGAATTGTTTTGCTCTGAGTTCCATATGGATTGAAATTGAACTTACTTTCGTCACCTTAAGGGATGCTAAGACCACTAGAAAAGATTTCTTCTACTCACCCAGCTCCTCCAACACTCCACACCTCCCCCCCCCCATCCTAACTCACACACTCACCTTGCAATAAGGAGCTCAAAGAAACAGTGGAGGAATTCTTGATCGGTATTCTCTACTTTAAGATCAAAATAGTGGGGTGGAGCAGAAAATATTGTAAGGAGAGCATGGCCTCTTCCTGAGGAACATCATCCAGCAAACATTCTAGTCAGGCCTCACTGTAATTGCCACTCATCCTGTGATTGTGAAATTTACACTCCATTCAACAGTATCCCTCAAGCTCTTGCATTCTGAGTGAATATTATTCCTGTATCATTGCATCTCATACAAACTGTTTGACACCCTTAACATTTTTGATGAATGGAACACATTTTACAGATTTGCTTGCCAGTCATTATCTAAGTTGGGCATTATTACACTGAACAACAGTTTTTGTTAGCTTAAATTCCATCTCAGCTTGTGGTTCAACGATTTTCTTCAACGGAATCGTGTTATGCATGAAATGTTTTTTTAAAAAATCCAAATCAATGGTGCGTAAAAAAATAAATGCCTGTGATGGGTCACCAATCAGCAGGTCAGAAGTGATATGTGCTGAAATCCAACTCATCAGGTTGAGAGAGATGCATTTTCTTGTGGTCATGATGTGGCTTCAGGCTCATTCATATCACGTGGCATATATGAAAGTATACCTCATGTCACAATTAATTGGGTGACTAAAGGTTTGTGGTGAATTCATGATGAATGTAAATGTCATAGCAAACAGAGCAATGCCCTGTTTAGAGAACTTAAATCAAATCTGAATTATTATGGTGACAGGATACTTGGAATGACTAATTTCCTCAAGCTAGTTCTAGTTAAGTTAAAGTTGAGAAATTTTAATTTTAAGTAATGTAAGTGTGGGCTTCTCTGTCAGGGCCAGCATGTATCACCCATCTTTAAATGCCTATGAGAATCTATATACACTACATCCACTGCTCTAGCTTCATTGATGTGTTTTGGTAAATCCTCAAAGAATTCATATTATGTCTCTCCAAATGCTCATAAATGCAGGATATAACAGCAGTAGTGAACTAACCCAGTGCAGCCGGTCGCTGAAATCACCATTGATCCTAATCCTCAAATCTGCATTCCATCGGATCTCCATGTCATTAAACCTGCAATATTGTTAACGTTATCATTAAATGTACATCGAACAGTACAGCGCTGGGCAAGTCATTTGGCCCATGTTATATTGATCATGATGCTGAACGTACTCAGCTATTGAGAATCCACCACCCCCCGCCAGAGCATTCCAGTGATTTTACTCCCCTTTGCATTAAAACAATACAGCACATTTCAATTTGCATTGGATGACTACATTAATCACACAAGGGACTGAGAATGTAATTGTGAACATTGAGCCTTTAGTCAGAATAAAATTCCTAACCTTTAATCAACCCCATGAATTTCCTGAAACGTTCATCTCCTTGTCACCGATGAGCTGCTAAAACTCCAGGATACCTCCACAGGAGGCATTGGTTTCAACTTGCTGCCAAAATCTCATTAAATATTAGAATTTCTTATCTATACTTAGAGAGAAAGCAACACAGCTAAAATGGAAATTGGGGTAGCCAGTTTTTAAGTTTGTTAATTTAGTCTCCTCCGTTCAGTGAAATAAGTTTTATATTCTCCTAATGTCTTAAATTCTACTAGTTAAGAGCCATGATGTATTTGTTTAAATTTTATAACATTAGTCTCTTAAGAATATTTGAAGCAATTGTGCATGGGTCACAGATGCCTACAAGTACTTGTTGTGATAGTTGGTGTGCCAGTTCATGGTTCTTGTAAGCCCAATTGCAAAAAAGTCTACATAAAATTCATCAAAATTCAGTTTCAAATAACATTGGTGGGGTTTATATCTGGAAACAAGCACTAAAACGAAGCCTGCCTGACTCACAGCAGGGCTTCACCAAGCTTTGCTGTGCAGTGGAGAGAAGCACCAGCCCTTATAGGCACTCTGCCCATGACAGGCACCTCACAGCGACACTCACTTCGGGTGCCATCGAGGAGCAAGCGCAGCTCCCACTATCACTGAGAAGGAAGGTCTTCCGGCCAGAGGTTCCAGAAAATCCACCTGAGTATGAGAAATGATCGTTAGGAGTGGTGTCAGTACTTTTCTCTAGAAGAGGCAGCCCCTGCACACTTAGACAAGGCTACAAGAAATTTTGTATTCATACAGGATGTGTTAGAGAAAACTGCCCTACCACCTCTTACACTTCGGTTAGAAGCTCTTCACAGGAAAGTGTATGCAGAGAATTGAGTTCTTTAAACAACATGCCACAGAGGTGTTGTAGTACGGATTAATTTATTCATGTTTTATAATCTGTGCAGATGGACCTACATAGAACAATCTGAGGGGGCTTTATGCATCATCTGGCCCCTCCCTGCTGCGTACTGCTGCTAAGGAGTGCAACATGACAATTTAAAGTTGCTGATCCTCTCCACCTTTGATCCCCTGATGAGGACTGGCTCATGGATCTCCAGCTTCCTCCTCCTGAAGTCAATAATCAGCTCTTTGGTCTTGCTGACGTTGAGTGAGAAGTTGTTGTTGTGGCACCACTCAGCCAGATTTTCAAACTCCCTCCTATATGCCAATTCATCACCACCTTTGATTCAGCCAACGGTGGTGTTGTCAGCAAATTTAAATATGGCATCAGAGCTGTGCTTCCCTCAGTCATAAGTATAAAGGAAGTAGAGCATGGGCTGAGCACACAGCCTTGTGGTGCATCTGTGCTGATGGAGATTGTGGAGGAGACGTTATTGCCAATCCAAACTCAACATATGAACATTGAATTCTCCAATTTGGTATAAACATTGAATTCTCCAATTTCTGGTAATTCCCTCCCCCTCCCCCTTCCCCTATCCCAGGTCCCTCTCTGCCTCTCTCCCCTTTCAACTTTCTGCTTCTTTATCTCTACAGTTCTTTCATGCTTATCCCCTCTCCTCCCCCCTTTATCTTTCCTCTGATTGGTTTTCCACCTGGCGCCTCTAGGCCCTACCCCCTCCCCCATCTCTATTACTGGGCTTCGGCCCTCTCTTCCCCCCCATTCCTGATGAAGGGGTTCCCGAAGCATTGGCTACGCTTTTCTCACAGATGCTGCCTGACCTGCTGAGTTCTTCCAGCCTTGTGTACGCATTCCATACGCAACAAGTAATGTTTTATTGTTCTTATCTTCTCAAAATATCCTTGGCTGTCCGCTTGAAGTTTCAATTTAACAACTCTATCAGGAATGACAACTAATCTTGCACATAAGGAATTTGAACACATACAATTTACAATGGCAAGTGTCCGTAACTGATAAACCAAAGCCAATTCTTTATAAAAATAGCAGTTTTGTTCAGACTTCAGAACAGTGTCGGTGACTGGGTCCCATGCTGTTCTCCTTGTGCACAAGTAAAATTAAAAGAATGTGTGAGTGGTAAGAGTGCAAGTGTTCTGGGCCCAGTTATCTTAGCTATTTTAGTTATTTTACTTATTATCAGCTGAACAGCTACTTTGACACTATTTACTTCAGAGGTTCATTTCATTTATTATCAAAGGGTACAACACTGAAGTTCTTCTCCAGATAGCCACGGAACCAAGAAAGGAAAGAACGGCAGCACAATCATCTTCCCCCAAATCCCCGCCCTGCACAAGAAATGAACAAGCATGGAACAGGTGCATATCCCCCCACCCCTGCACAGTGAAGGAGAGGAACGTCTGTTTAAAATATGAAAGAACTTTCTCAATCAGTGTGTCTCCAGTTCAGCAGAGAAGGAAATGCTGTTGGCCTCTTGAGAACTTACAAATTTATTCACTTCACCAATGACTGCTGTGCTTTCAGCTGCCAGGTTCTGTCTGTGGATTTTCCTCCCAAAGACCTCCTGCCTGTATTTAATACATACCCTAAAATATATCTGTTTCTCTTCTGCATTAAATGCTCTGCTTCATTTTTTTCTTGATAACACTCTATTCAAAGACTTTGCTTTTTTTGCTACAATAAAAGTCAATGTATGCTGTCATTATTAATACTGACATTGGCCATTTTATACAGCCATTCCAGAAATACTGCCATGTTGTTGCTGCAAAGTAAGTTGAGTTTAATTGTGAAATTTACAATTAATGAATTATGTAATGCATTTTAATTAGTCTCACTTAACAAAATTACCTTAAGAATTCCTGTAATTACATGAAAAATAATGTATCTGTAGCAAATATACGGATGAGCTTAAGGTATGGATCAGCATGTGGAATTATGACATTGTGGCCATTAGTGAGACTTGGTTTGCAGCAGGGGCAGGATTGGCAGCTCAATATTCCGGAGTTCCGCTGTTTTAGATCTGGTAGAGCAGGAGGGATTAAAGGAGAAAGGGTGGTGTTACTAGTCAGGGAAAATGTCACAGCAGCGTTCAGTCAGGAAAAATGGGAGAGCTCATCTAGTGTGGCATTATGGATGAAACTGAGGAATAAGAAAGGTATGACCGCATTAATGGGATCATTTTATAGACCACCCAACAGACAGCAGGATTTAGGGGAGCAAATCTATTGAGAGATTACAGACTGTTCCAAGAAACGAAAGGTTGTGATAACAGGTGATTTTAACTTCCCACATATTGACTGGGACTCCCATACTGTAAAAGGGCTGGAAGGGAAAGAGTTTGTCAAATGTGTTCAGGAGAGTTTCCTTAATCAGTACCTAGAAGTCGTAACTACAGAGCGTGTGATAATTGATCCCTGTTAGGGAATTAGAAAGGGCAGGTGGTAGAAGTCTGTGTAGGGGAACGCTTTGCATCCAGTGACCATAATGCCATTAGTTTCAAGGCAATTACAGTAAAGAATAGATCTCATCCTCGAGTTGCAATTCTAAATTGGAGAAAGGCCATTTTGATGCTATCAGAAAGGATCTGGCAAGTGTGGATTGGGACAGGCTGTTTTCTAGCAAAGACGTACTTGGGAAGTGAGAGGTCTTCAAAATAAAAGGGAAAGGGATATTAGAATGGATAACTCTCCAAGGCCTCGGACCCTATGGGAGGCTGGTGCAGAATCACAAGGGCCCTAGCAGAGATATTTAAAATATTCTTAGCCACCGGCGGGGTGCTAGAGGATTGAAGGATAGCTAATGTTGTTCTGTTGTTTAAGAAATGCTATAGGAATAAGCCAGGAAATTATAGGCTGATATCAGAAGTGGGAAAGTTATTGGAAGGTATTCTAAGGGATCAGATATGTAAGTATTTGGATAGAAAGGGACTAAGTCGTGGTAAGTCGTGTCTAATAGATTCATGGTTCAGCATGGATCAGATGGGCCAAATGGCTTGTTTCTGGGCTGTAGTGTTCTCTGACTAGATAACTCTAATAACGTTTACTAGCATTGCAATACTTAGAACATTAATGTCTTTTAGGGGTAATGTCTATTCACATCAAGTGTAGCATTTTTGTCAGAAACCCTATGATAAACTTAAAGCACCTAAAAACCCTCCTGCGTTGGGTGCACTGGTAACATACAACATATACGTTTTGTCATACCACATACTACAACCAATTGTTCTGTTTGTCTGTCCACATCTCCTCTTTCATTCACTATTATACATTACATATCTTTGCCTTACGGCAGAAAATTTAGGTCCGGTATTCACTTTTTATGTGAGTATTGGCATAATTCTGTTCTCTTTGTTAAACATGATAAAGCCAGTCCTAATTAAGAATAAGGTACTTTGTTTTCAATTTGACTGTTTATCAATATTGGTCATAAAAAGATTAAAGGAAGAGGCAAGTGAATTCTCAAAGATTAAACATCGAGCAATAAATGCTTTACTAGGAAGCCCTAGGCTAGGTTGTTCACTCCTTAACTCTCAACTATAACCAGTCTTATGGCTTGTGAATTGTCACTCTGTAATTCCAGCCCTAATGGAAATCTGGTTGGGAGAAAGGTTAATTTCAGGAATTTTTCTAACAGAAAAGTGAAAATATCTTCTGAGGCTGATTTCCAATTATAAAATTCCGTTTGGACTGTCATAGTGCCAAAGTTCTTTGCATCAGGTAATTCAACAAATGTTGAATTAGCCCTTAACTAACTAGCCCGTATTGAAATGGGTATGCTCCAAGTCCAATGCAAAGTCCTGCTGAAGGATCTTGCTGCATTCCCCAGTTTTGATACTGCTCACATAATTCAATCATCCTCAACTGACTCATCAAAGTGCCCATCATATTCCTCTGTGGTATAACTTGCCCTCGAGAACACCGATACCAATGTTCTCTTTATCCATGGGATAGCTACATTCCTCTCTCACCTTGCAATTCATATTTGTATATTCTAAATCCAGGTTAAACTCTACCTAATGTCACCATTTGTGACTAGGAGCATCAAACTGAACGATTCCTTTATTTTTGCTCTCTAGCTTCCGAGCCACACAGTGATAAGGGACTACGATGCAAAATAGGTGGAGTTTTGGAGACAAGCTCGATACCTAGACCAATTGCAGATTACAATAAGTGCAGGTTATAGAGGAAGGAAATGTGGAATGTAGCAAGGATGATTCCGTGCAAATTTAATATTACCTTCAGTTCTCCCAGCAAAGCTGCTGGCCACAGACTTTACAACAACCTTTCAATGATAACCAGCATCCTTTCTTTAGGTGAAGCATTGCAGCAAGGTATGTTCCTGCAGCTTTGTTGTCGGCATCATTTTGAGTACCAATCTTTCCCTCAAAGTACTTGGTGACATGTCTGCTGTGTTTGAATGCCCAATAGGGTGTGAGAGCTCCCAGATGTGGCCATAGAGTCAGGAGAGTGACTGGTCGGGTGGGGCATCTTGAGATTATATCCCAGTTCTGACTGAAAGAACATATTAATAGGTGAGTGATGGGATCATGGTGAAATGAACTATGTATGAGGTGAGAGTGCATTTGGTTTTTGGAAATTCTATTACTAACATTGACTATGTGTCTGAACATCACCACTGCATGAGGATTTGAGAATGCATTCGCAGTACCAATCTTGATATCTGCCTCTCCCTACTGTTGTTTCTGGAGGGCTTCCTGTTCCCTTACAAGTAGGGAGCACTCTGTTCATGTCCATCCTGTGGTGTGCCAAGACTATCTAATTATCTGCAGCTATCCTTGCTTATCTATGGCTTCAGCGAGCTACTGAATTTCAGGAAAGACTTCCACTGCAGCACAGGGGCGCAAGGGAGCCGGTGACAGGTGGAAATCTGGATCAGCTCGCATAAAGGGCTGGAGGAACTCAATGGGTCAGGCAGCATCTATCGAGGAAATGAGCAGTCAGTGTTTCAGGCTGAGACACTTTATCGGGACCTTTCACACAAAACTGCAAATTGGCTTTAATCCAACAGATGGAGCAATCTCCTATTGACGCCAGCCCCCTAGTGATCTGCATAAACAATAAACAACTGTCTGCTGGAATTATGACAATGGAACAGGAGCAGAAATTTCATGTATAGCCTGTACTGGGTCAAATGGGCAGAGATTAATGATCCACCATGAAGCTGGCTGTTGCATTCCAGTGCTAGTTAACCTAGTCCTCTTTTCAACCTGTGGCCTTACCTTGACTTTATTTAACATAAATCAGACATACGTCCATAGCGTCTCACAAAGGATACTCATTAGGCAGATAAATATTTGCAATAACTTCAGCATAGAAAGCAAATGTATAGCCTGAGAATATTTCACCACAGGAGTCAAAGGTGTTGACAGCAGAGTAATTTACACCTCAAGGCATTATATGTGAGTGTGGTACTAGTGGAAATGTGTGAAAACTGTTTCAACATCATTTCATATATTATTTACTGTCCATAATAATATGGGTTCAGAAACACCCAACAAAATACAAGCCTTATAAAGTTTCTTATTCTAATTTATTATAATGGGAGAATGAGAAGTTCATTATTTTTCAGACTTAAACAGAGCAAGTTCATCTGAGCAGGTTTAGAAAGCTTTAAAGCTCATATTCAAAGTGTTATCCATTGCTAAATTGCCTGCCACAACGCTGTTCTTTCAGTTTCCTTCTACTCATAATCAATGTGTCTGATTTTTAATTATCAAGAATACTAATTTGCTGTCTCAGATTGTCTCAGGTCACTTTAGTTTGTGTGACCACCATATGCCATAACCCACAATACTTAAAATACGATTGACATTCCACAGCATATGAGTGGGTCATGTGATCTGTTCCAGTTTTACATTCCATACGAGCTTCTGATCTACCACCTTCATCTAATCTCATCAGAATAATGTTTATTTCTTTGTTTTTGTAATCAGCACAAACAAGGAGATACCTAAGGAAAGGCCTTATTATGAAGGGAGCTGTCATAATCCGGAATTCACCGCCCATCAGAGTTATTGAAGAAGATTCAATTATTCTTTATAAAAGAAGCAAATTACATACTTGAGGAATGGGAATAAAACAGGGCTATGGGAGTAGAACTGGGGAATGAAACTGGTTAGTTTTTTGTAGAAAACACGATGTGGTTTGATGGGCCAAAAAGAATCTCCTTCTGCACCTTAATAAGATTAAAATTCCATAATTCATCATTTTACCTAGTTCACCATTTAAAGCATCCGATATATTCACTTCTACTGCATGTTTAAAGACTGTCACATCCAAACCTCTTTGTGTAAAGATGATTCTCAGGACAATATACAGGTAGTCCCCGAGTTACGAATGTCTGACTTACAAACAACTCGTACTTACGAGCGGCCTGCCACAAAGCCTATTATATTGAAAATCCTAGTTAAATACAATGGTTCGTAGCAACAAACGCGCGCACTACATTGTGATGCTCATGACAACATTGTGCGGCTTCAGCGGTTTGTCACCTCGTGGGAGGCCGTCCCGCTATTTTAAGTCGGATCACGTTGCCTTTAACACTGTGCTAAGTGTGTAACTTTGTATGTGGCTTAAATTTTTCTCTTATTTACCCTTGTAACCATGCCTCCAAAGCATAAATCCCATGCAAGTGCTAGTGATGCATCAAAGAAAAGGAAAACAATCACGGTTGAAAATAAGGTGGAAATAATAAAGCAATTGGAAAGAGGTGAAATGCCATCGGTAATTGGAAAAGCGTTAGGCTACAGTCAGTCAATGATCAGAACAATTTTAAAGGATAAAGTGAGAATAATGAAGCATGTGAAAGGCACTGCCCCGATGAAAGCTACAATTATTACTAAGCAATGCACTGGTTTAGTTATTGAAATACAGTACATATGTTTCTTAAGTGTTTTATATGCATAGAAAAATAAAATATATACTATATACTAAGACAAACATTTGACTAACTGACGCTAAATAATACCGGATGTACCTGTTCCGACTTACGTACAAATCCGACTTAAAGACAGACTCAGGAACAGAACTCCTTCGTAACCCAGGGATTGCCTGTACTGCACATAAGTATATTTTTAATTTAACAATGAATCTGGGGTATTTATTATGGAAAATGGGAGAAAGGAACTGATTGATAGGTATTCTTCAACAATCTTCTGTGTACAAGATAAAAGCAATAACCCAGAATTCCCGTCAGTGGGGATTTGGAGGAAAGAGAGAGACTTGGGCAGGTTATAATCTCAAGCAAACTGTAGGCTGATGGGTTTAATCCTCGATACCTAAAAGAAATGGCTTGTAAGACTGATGAAATATTGTGGTTAATTTCCCAAAATTCCAGGTTTTTGGGAATGTCACGTCAGAGAGGAAAATATCAAATGCAGCTCTTTTATTCTAAGGGAGGGAGGTAGCAGAAGGTGGAAGGGAACAGAAAGCAAAAAAACTATAGGCCATTTAGTTTAATATCCATCACTGGGAAAACAATAAGAATTGTTGCTGACAGAGAAAAAGTATCAAGATAATTAAGCAAAGTGAACAGAAAAAAATGTTTGACCTATTTATTGGAATTCCTTGAAGAAGTAACACTATCTGGAATGCTGTGAATAAAGAGGAGCTGCTGGATGAACTACCCTCTTGTCTTTGAAAATTGATGAGGTGCCACGTCCAATAATTTGTCAGAAAAATAATAGTGTATGGCATGGATAAAGGACTGGCTGATGGAGAAAATAGCATGAATGAGCCTTTATTTTGTTGGCAAGTTTTAATGAAAGAGTGTAACATATAGATTAGTCATCATCGTCATCATTATGTGCCATGTCGTATAACTTGAGCAAAGTCTATGACCGTGATTGTTCTTGGCAAACTTTTCCACGGAAGTAGTTTGCCATTTCCTTCTTCCAGGAAGTGTCTTCACAAGACAAGTGATCCTAACCTTTATCAATAACCTTCAGAGATTTCCACCTAGCATAAGTGGTCGCACAACCAGGACTTGTGATATGCACCAGCTGCTCATATGACCATCCACCCCCTGCTTCACCTGACCCTGACCAGAGGCCTAAGTAGGTGCTACACCTTGCCTAAGGGTGACCTGCAGGTTAGCAGAGGGAAGGAGTGCCTTACACCTCCTCTGATGGAGACGTATCTCTACCCAGCCACCCAAACATAGATCACTACTTTTTCAATAATATTATACAATATTTATGAAAGACTTAGAAACACAGAAAGCCTACAGCACAATACAAGCCCTCCAGCCCTCAATGCTGTGCCGAACGTGTACTTACCTTAGGAATTACCTAAGGTTACACATAGCTCTCTATTTTTCTAAGCTCCATGTACCTATCCAGGAGTCTCTTAAAAGACCCTATCGTATCTACCTTCACCACCGTCGCCAGAAGCCCATTCCACGTACTCACTGCTCTCTGTGTAAAAAAACTTACCCCTGACATCTCCTCTGTACTCATGCTAGCCATTTCAACCCTGGGAAAAAGCCTCTGACTATCTACACAATCAATGTCTCTCATCATACACCTCTATCAGGTCACCTCTCATCCTCCACTGCTCCAAGGAGAAAAGGCCAAGTTCACTCAACCTGTTTTCATAAGGCTCCCCAATCCAGGCAACATCCTTGTAAATCTCCTCTGGACCCTTTCTATGGTTTCTACATCCCCTGTAGTGAGGTGAGCAGAACTGAGCACAGTACTCCAATTCGGGCCTGACCAGGTTCCTCTATAGCTGTAACATTACCACTTGGCTCTCAAACTCATTCCCACGGTTGATGAAGGGCAATGCACCGTATGCATTCTTAACCACAGAGTCAATCTGCGTAGCAGCTTTTAGTGTCCTATGGACTCAGGCTCAAGATCCCTCTGATCGTCAACACTGCCAAAAGTCTTACCATTAATGCTATATTCTGCCATCATATTTGACCTACCAAAATGAACCACCTCACATTTATCTGGGTTGAACTCCATCTGCCACTTCTCAGCCCAGTTTTGCATCCTATTGATGTCCCGCTGTAACCTCTGACAGCCCTCCACACTATCTACAACAACCCCAACCTTTGTGTTATCAGCAAATTTACTAACCCATCCCTCCAGTTCCTCATCTAAGTCATTTATAACAGGGGTCCCCAACCTTTTTTGCACCGCGGACCAGTTTAATATTGACAATATTCTTACAAACCGGCTGTCAGGGGGGGCGGGGGAGGGTGTTAATCACGACCGGAATATAGGTGATGTCAACTATTAGTCACTTCCAGGTGGCTAATACACTCAATTTCATTTCAAAAAGGTTTATCTAACAAATTTAATATTAAACAGTGCATATTTTCCTCGATTTAATATAGTGATAAGTCAATTATATGTCACTTATAAGTCAATAGTATCATAACATTTTAAGTAACGTTTGGATATATGGAAGAAACGTTTTCAGTGCTTTCATGGCTATCTCAGGATATTCAGACTTTGATCCAGAATGCTGGCAGAGATGTTATGTCAAACATACTTTTCAGCTCACAGTCATTTGCAAGCTTGAGGAGTTGATCTTCCTCCCACGCTGACATGGATGATTCACCGGGGACATTCACAAATGGGTCACAGACCCATTCCTTTGCACATCTTGGGTCATTTGTGGTTGCTATCCACTCCTCATCACATGGTGACTCGTTAACCCGTTCCAACAGCTGTGCTTCGATGTCCCCCGCTATGTCATTGATTCTCCTTGAAACTGTGGTGGCTGAAAGAGAAACCTGTGCCATCTTGTCAGCTGCAGCTTCTCCCAACAGTTCACGGCACATGTCCTTGGCAGCAGGCAGAATCAATTCTTCACCAACAGTGAAAGGCTTCTTAGCCTTAGCAATACGGCTAGCCACTAAGTACGATGCTCTCAGAGCAGCAGAATTTGGGGAGGTGTTGGCTTTCTGCACTTGCTTCTGTCCCGCTTGCTCACGTTTTTTTCCACTCAAAAAACTCAACGGGTTTGCCTTTAAGTGCAGGGTGCTTGGACTCAAGGTGCTGAAGCTGTTTTGAGCACTTCATTGCCTCATCAGACAGCTTGTCTCCACAAATCACACCCAGGGGGCTTGAAGTGTGCGGGTCACCAGTCGCATTAAAGCCATATTTTATGTACGACTCGTTGTGGTTTCTGTTGAAGGAATATTTCTTTTTTTTTGCAGTCTCGACCTCAGCTGCCTCTGCCTTATCATCATCGTTAGGCCTTTTATGTCCCTACCACCTCTTCCAAAGAAATTCTCAAGCGACATTTATTTTTTACTCATTGTGTAGTTGTAGGTTAATGACTGACTGATGACCTCACGTGCATTCAAGTTCAACAGTGGGCATGACAGGGAATGAGGAAAGGTGCAGCTGACTCATATCATTTCATATAACCAAATCATATCATTCTCTCGCAGCCTGGCAGCACATGCTTTGCACCCCGGACCAATCTGCAGCCCGGTGGCTAGGGACTATTGTCCTACAACTTACCTGTATGGCATAATTCACAGACAAAGAAGATGAACCTGACCTTAAATCTTCTTTTACCGTCACATTATCATCTCACATAATCTGAGATAGTCTCTTTGTTCCAAACATCCTCCTCCCCATTCTTCTTTGCTATTTAAAACTGCTGCTTTTTTTTCCACCAATATCGCAAAATGTTGTGTTTACACAGAGTAGCAACTCTCTACATGGTTGCTGCCTGACCTGCCGAGTGTTTGCAGCATTTTCTATTTCTATATTAACTGTTTTGTGTAATTTTGCTATTCTGTCTTCTGTATCTGCTGAAGGCACAACAAAAAGGGGAAGATGTAAGATTTGTTGCACTTCACGCTAGACATCTCCTAGAGCTTCCCCAGACCAATGCAGGATAGCAATGAGACTGACGTTTGCAGTGATATCAACCTTTTGCAATTTTTTTTCCCAGCTTCAAGGACGAGAAAAGTTCTATGTTTCCATGTCATTCTCAAATTCATCCTTTGTCCGTAACCAATATACTGTATATATAAAGGATTATTTCTGAAGATATGTTATATTGAAAGCAGACTGCTCTTCACTTTTAACTTACAAAAAACAAGCTCAGAATTGAAGCGTCAAGTTCATACTATTTTAGCTGAGGTTATTGTCATTTCATACTTCAAATCCTGTGGTAATAATTGGGAATTTTTATTTTTCAGAGTTTTAGGGTGACAACTTCAAACACTTCTTATCAATAGAAGCAAAAATCTGTTGGTTATTTGAGGCCCCTAATTGTAATACATTTTTGTATCTAGTGTATCAGGACAAATACTGATGTAGACTTTCAGTACAACCAGATTACTTGATCAAATGCAGCTAAATATCTATTATGTTTCAATAAATACTAGAATATTGACCTCAGAAATGTGCTATATATTTGTATTTGTTTTTTCAGTATTTTTACCATGAAGTAACCCTTTGTTGTAATATGTTTGGACATTGTAAATAGAAAAGCCAAAGTAGCAGTTTAAGTGGAGGACTCTGAAAAATGGGCCTCAGACACTTTCAAGTGACGAATTCATATTAGGCTGTCATTTGGGCTGTAATTACTGTGCAACTAATTGGTGATTGGCATCATGGACTGCAAGTCCTGATTCCACACTGCTGAACTCTATGATTCTTAGCGGACAAAAGCGACACCATCACCACAGTAGTCTACACAAAGCAAATGGTAGAAGCAATATCCAGGTGGAAAGGTTATGCCTTGGCATTGGTCATTACCAATCAGCCAAGTCTTTCCTGAGGCTCTGGTACTACCATAAGCTCACAGGTATGGTGTTTTCTCAGGTCGGTGGGCACTTTGGAAATAAGTATGCCGAGTGAGTCAGCTGACATACAGGGAAAAAAATGAGTGGGGTAAGATAAACAGAAAGTAGATCGGCAAGATTAGTCCACAGTGGAGGAAGGTTAGCAAGATGGAGCAGTTGAGGATTATTAGTTGTGAAGATGCAGTGACGGGTGCATCAATAGGCCTTTTGGATGATGTCAGACAGAGGGACATTATAGACTTACCTAAGGGAGGGGGTATGCTTAGGATGGCAGGAAGATTGTGGAGCGTTAAAGGGTTGTGCAAGACAAGGTACCTGAGTACAGAGAAATTATTTGAGTTGAGGCAGGATTGGGAAACCATTTTCCTTTTACTTAATTTCACATTTGCAGAATTTTGCTTTTGGAAATAAGAGTGCAAGTGCCTAGCTGCAGTCAGAATGCACTTAAATTGAGCCTAAAATCATGATTGTTTAGGAATTTTTGGGTGGAGAAAATAAAGAATCCAGGGATAAAATCCAAGTATTGTTTCCACTCCCTTGTGAACTTTCCTCCACTGGGCACTAAGGCAGGGTAAAGTTGATGCAGGAAGATGAATTCTGCAAAAGGCACCCATAACCTGTGGCCAGGCCTCAACAATAATTGTGAAACATGTGATGTGTGTGTGTGTGTGTGTGTGTGTGTGTGTGTGTGTGTTTGCTCCCCCTACTTTAGCCTATTAATAATTGAGTCCTAATTAAACTTTCTGATTGTTATAGTTTTTTTAGTTAATTGACACAAGATCATTGATTTTAATAATATCTAATCCAAATGAGATGAATGTTTTCTCATACTCTCACGATTTATTTTCATTCCTTGGTTCCCCTCTTTTGGATTGTTTTGCCAATTTAGTAGAATCAACGGTTTTAAATAATTCTATTTTTTTAATGAAAATGATAGGGACGGTGATGCACCATCAATAACACTCTGAGACATAAAGGCGAGATATCGGCTTTTATTGACTGGAAGAAGGAACAAGCAGTGGCTGACCACCATACTGCATCCTGGAGACTGAGGCCGGGCTCAGACCTCAATCACCTTTATACCGGGGTCTGTGGGAGGAGCCACAGGAGCAGTCAGCAGGGGGTGTGTCCAGACAGGTATATGTAGTTCACCACAGACTGTTAAGCACTTCTTGCCTTGTCTTCATTCACATTATTATCTTCTGTAAAATACAAAAAAAAATCAAATAAATCCATAGTGAATTCTGGCACAAGCCCAGTTTAATCTGGTTTAGACTGAAGTTAGTGAGCTCTTAGGGCTGCCAAAATCACAGCAATATTGTGGCTGCTGCCCATTCCGGCTGGACTCCATGCTTCCTGTTTCAGGTGATACCCATCTTAATTTGAAAGACAGATCCTACAGCTTATTACCTCATTTTCTGTGCAGATGTGTGCATCATACACTTCAGACATTTTCAGTGGTGTTATGGTAGAAGAGGCCCTAAAAAGGCAAGTTTTAATTTGTTGGGGTCAGGAACAGCTTGTTTCTGATTTGTACTTTATCCAAAACAATCTGCCCTTCTGCTCCTTTGCACTTCTCACTGTGCCACGGCAATCTCTTCACTGGATCTGTTTTGTGACACATTGGTTGCCTGCCACTCACTGGTGCGAATTAAATAGTGCCTATGTTTAGATTGACCCCAGTTCAGCCATTACACAGCTGCGTCCAAGATGCATTTTAGGAAATTTAAAAGTTTCCATTGACAAATCTTGCGAAGTTTGATAAATCATTGGGAAAGACAAGAATTTATAAAGTCTGGCAAAATGTGGGGTGAATAAAATTCAAAGAAAGGCCAAATGGTTGATTTTTCATAGAAAAATGAGAAGCAGGAATACTATAGAAATATACTGCTAATTGTAGGTGAATGCAGAACCAGAGAGATTGAATTGTGCGCCCCCGAAAATTGAAGGTGTCAGGAAATTGGTTAGAAAGGCAAATTGCATTCTAGTCTTTATAAATATGGGTGCTCAATAAAAAGCAAGCATGTTGCCTCCCTACAAAATAGTCTTTTGGCTTTATTTGAGATACAGTGTTCAATAAGGATACAGTATCCATGTATGGGAAGGATGTGATGGCTCTGGAATGGATGGAGCAGAGGCAGCATGCTTGCTTTTTATAAAGACCAGAATGCAATTTGCCTTTCTAACCACCTTCCTGAGGCCTTCAGTTGTTGGGGGAAACTAGTATCGATAGGTGAAGCTGGAATGGTTCTTGTTCCAAAGAAGTTCAAAGGTGATTAGAAAACTGAAGTGGTATTGTTTCAACAAAATTACTAAAGAGAAACTGGGTCCATTAGTGGAACATTGAGACCAAAGGGTGTAGATTAGTGGTTCCCAAACCTTTTTGGGTTACCGCCCCATTGGCTCACAGACCACATCCCCAGTGCTCCCCTTCCACTTTCCAGCTATTACATAAAAACTATAAAGAATTTTGACTTTAGATGCACAGTGGAAGAAAATAGGAGCTGCAAATTCAGAGCAGTGGCAAATAATTACAAAAATATTTGAATCTATTTGCAGCTACAGATAACATTAGTTCTTTATTCAATTACAGCAAGAACAGTTTTCATCAACAATTTTAGAATGCACATTGGTAGTCCAACTAGTCACTACTTTGTTGTTTTTTCACCTTTCAAGGAGATGGATGGGCTTGGGGCAGTGATACCAGCTTCTCAACATCAGGCTGAATGTCACTCGGAAGGAGTCTCAGATCCCACGTTCAGGAATTTACAGTCTGCTTCAGTGCTTTGAAAGAAATTGGGTGACCGCACTGAAAACGTGATCCAGTAAATATGACGTTGGAATGGCAATAAAGAACATGTTAAACAGAAGAGATTCTGCAGATGCAGGAAATCCAAAGCCACATACACAAAATGCTGGAGGAATTCAGCAGGTCGTGCAGCATCCATGTAAATGAACACACTGTCAACGATTTGGGCTGAAATCCTTCTTTAGGACTGGAAAGGAATAGGAATGAGCTTCGAGCAAAATGTAAAAGGACAGTGGGTTAGCAAGAGATGAGGTGATTATGTGATCATTGTAATCAATTATGAGGCAGTGAGGATCAAATGCTTATAATAAGTCATTCATCTCTTAAATTAAGCTTGTAATCCCTCAGCTGCCCCTCTTGATACCGAGTGCCCCCTTAATCACCCCCTTAGAAACACCCAGCATCTCCAAGGGGGACAATATCCCACACTTTGGGAACCACTGGTGTAAATTAAAGTAATGGGCAATAGGGACATGTGTGATTTGTGGAAAAATAGTTTTCATGCAGCTGGTATAGGTTTGAATTCTGTGACTTAAAAGGGGTTAAAATGTGCCATGGACAGAGATGGTAAACTACTTGAAGGAAAAGAGAATAAAATACTGTGATATGGGGGAAATGGCATAGACTCAGTGGTCTGAATAACCTTGTAATATGCTGTGAAAACTCTACGACCCAAACTAGTAATAAATTGAAAATTGCTTTGAAAGGTATGACATCTGAATGCTGACAATCTTGATAGCTTGTGAGACCCTAGAAAAAGTGGATCACTTTTCATATTTTGGGAATTGACTCTTCAAAAATGCAGACTTGATGACAAAAATCACCTGCCATGCAGAGAAAAGTTTTGGCTGGTTGAGAAAAGGATGGTTTGAATTCAAAGGTCTCTAACTAGCATCAAGGTCAAGGTTGATGAAGCAGGAGTGCTCCCCTCTCTTCTGGCTCTGCAGAGTGGACAACCTACAGAAGGTTGATAGCAACACAGAAAGTGCCACCAACACATCTATGGGGAAGATAGGTGAACAAACATCAGTGTCCTCTCCCAAAACAGCATTCACAGCATCGAAGTTCAAAGTAAGTTTATTATCAAAGTATACACATGTCACCGTACACAACTCAAAGATCCGTTTCCCTGTAATCAATGGAAGACTGCACCCAACAGGATGGCCAAACAACCAATGTGTAAAGGACAGCAAACTGTGCAAATACGAGATAGAGAAAAATAATAAATAAATAAGAATTAATTATCAAAAGCATGAGATAAAGCATCCTTGAAAGTGAATCCATCAGTTTATTAATTGGGGCGAGTGAAGTTGAAAAAGTTATCCTCTCTGGTTCAAGAGCTTGATGGTTGAGGAGTAATAACTGTCCCCAAATCTATTGGTGTCAGTCCCGAGGCTTCTGTACCATCTTCCTGATGGCAGCAGCGAGGAAAGGACATGACCTGTGTGGTGGGGGTTACTGATAATGAACACTGCTTTCCTGCTACACCCTCTGCAGATTGGACGCTGGACTCACAAAATGAGAATTCCATTCTAAGCTTTGCTATGGTGCAAGATTTTGAGGAGGTCAAATAAACCTCATCAAGTATGTTCCCATAGCTTCCTTGAAAAAATTGTAAGACATTCAGTGACTCAAAGAATCGCTGGTTGAAGGCCACTCAGAATAGAGAAGAAATAGAAGGAAGGCACCAAGCACTTCAAGCCGCTACTGTTACGTACCCCGTAACTGGGTATCAGACCAGCAGAGAGAGAAGAATCCATTGGAGTCTAGTAGTACTATATTTAAAGGTGTTTATTAATAAAAAATAAGCAAAACCGTATCAATAATGCAAATATACATATAAAACAAGTTAGCAGTAATAAACCTGAAACTGTAGGAATAATAATAATCAATAATAAACAAACTCCATTGATGTCTAGGGATAAATGAATTGTCATAGAAAAGTATAAAGTTCAGTTCAGTTCATGAGTGCTGATGAGTAATTGTTGGAGAAAGAGAGAGAGAGAGCGAGCAAGCAAAATGTAACAGCTACAAGCCGCCCAAACCTTCCGTTGCTTTCTTAATCCCTCGTATCATTGTGGTCATTCAGTTATGACCTCTCCGTCCTTCTGCTAGACCGTTCTTCTGCGGTGGACTTGTCACTCTGGCATGAGTGGACACACACACACAAGTGCCCACCGGCCCTGCTTTAACACTGTGAGCTTTACTGACCGATCTCCTGGTTCAGTCTCCGAAGCCCCCACCTTTCTTGTGGGTTCCAACACTCAATCAGTGTCCACTGGCGTGTCTGGAGGGTGTCTCTCCAGACCTGTCTTTTTATCCCTACTCACAGGGACTCAGCTATCCATCAATTCTGAATGACTGTGTCCATCAAATCAGGCCACTCCTTCAGTCCACTGAGGAATGTTTATGAGCAAGCTATTGTCCTTGCGGCAAAACAGTAAATAATTCAAAAAGGAGTCACAATACAGTTAATCAGCAATTTCCCCTTCTCTCCTATCTGTCGCACATGTTCTTGCCTGTTTTTCGTTACTCTTTCTCATGGTCAACAGAGCAACTGTAATAGTTCATGGTTCTCAAGAGGGGGATGGTTAACTCTGTACCCCATTGTCCATCAGGTCTATTCATCACTCATAACACTACCATGGGTCACTTAATAACGGGAGGAGCCCTAACCTTCCATACAATTCACCCTCATTCATCAAGGTTCAACAGTCTGATTTGTGGCAGACTTTGGACCCTCAGAACCCACATGGGGAGCAAGACATCCTCAATCGCAAAGGAGCAAAAGCATGATAAAGAAAGAAGAGAGAACTTAATCAAATTTACATTGGCAATGTTATTTGCACACCAAATGGGCATTTTAATAATATACTGGACAATATCCTACAGATTGGATTTCATGTTAAACACGATTAAAAAGAACACTGTATTGTTAGAAGTACTTTCTTTAGAATGAGATAATGGACTGGAACTTGTTGGAAAAATCTGTTGTTTCCTGGCAAACTACTGGCATTGCCTTATGTAGGTATTAGGAAGTTTGGTGTTCCCACAAAACTGTGCAAATTCTGAACTTGCTGGCTGAGTTCCATCGGTGATTTCTGATTATTCTCTGCTGTTGGACTCACGTGGAGCATGACCTTGCTGCAATATACCAGCAAATACATAAGGGAATCTGTGGGCTAAACCTGCACTAATAGAGAACTGCACAGGAAAGTTCACCTGAATGGAAGGTCAATACAATGAATATTACATTTTTGGAATTATTTCAATATTTAATGCTGTTTAAGCAGTTTTTTGGAAGTGTCAAGATTATTTTTAGTTATTTTGTGAGCAATGCCTTTTCTGACCCACCTATTGTATTCTCAAGAACAGCAGTCCCGATGATGGTTCTCAGCCTGAAATATTGACTGCTTATTGTCTGACTTGCTAAGTCCCTCCAGCATTTTGTGTGTGTTACTCTCTGTGTTCTCAGAGACCTATCCCCGCACATGACCGTGCTATTTCAGGTAAGAGTGGCAATTACTAAAATGGCGTCATTAGGGAACCTGCAAAAGCTACGTCTGTATTTTCACTCCCACTGTCTCTTGCAAGGTGACATCGCTGGATCACCTTTGGTAGCTTTGATCCTTACTGTCGTGCAAGCTATGTTAAGGTAAATTCTCTGGACATCTTGCTAATATTTAACTGTACAGAGGGCAGAAAAATATCATCATCCATGCCAACCATGAAGCCTACATTAATGCAATTGACTTGTATTAGGCCCTTAAACGTCTGTATCTCACTTTGTCTGTATCTCCTCTGTCAGCCATTCCAGATAAACGCCATTGCACTGATCTTTAAATTTCTCCCCTCTTACCTTAAACTGTAGCCTCTAGCTCTAAACTGCCCTGCCAGGGAATTAGGTTTATAATTATCTCTCTTATATAACTGCCAAGAGAATTAGGTTTTAGCAACAGAACACACTACAAACATGACAAATGGAAATTGCTTCAACTTAAATTAACATATAAATTATACACAACTTGCACAACAAGATAAACAAAAATAGACATAATGACACCAGTGTAATTTGAGGGAAACATAGCTTGAAGTAGAATTGGGGATTTTTGGTCGGGTTCAGAACATGATGGAAGTGATGAAACAGGTATTCTTGAAAGTTAGTGTGGATCTTCAAACTGCTGATGGCAACAATGAAAAGGGGGCACGGCCCAGCTGGTAGAGGTCTTTGATGAAGGATGGCAACCCATTGTGTGCATATTGGCTGTATATTTTCTTTGGGTGTACTTTGCCTGTGACATGCTTTAAAACCTCCCAAAACTTTTTCAACTTTATATAAAGTTTTCAGTGCTGCCTCAACATATTTATTGATACTTTGCTTCATCTATAGTTACATAATCTAGAAAATAAAGGTGTGATGCCTGTATCAAAATACCTAAGAATTATTTTAGATATTATTTTATAGCTTTAGAAGAAGTACCAAACCTATTAATCTCTTTAGTAATAGTTATAGTCTGAGTTCTAATAAATCAAAGAAACAGTTTAAACTTTGCCAGGTTCATATACTCAGGCTGTAAGTTATCCAGAGCAAAGGTATTTTCTGCTATTATGACTTTAATAAGAACTTCAAATATTTTTTGCTTGTAGATTAGAGACTTCTGCTTTCAGACCATCTCCCATTTTGAATAAAAGAGTTAAATTTGCTATTCTTCAAAGTAATTGGATCTTGGCTGAATATAGGGAATTTTGAAAAATTAAGACTAATGTATCAACTGTCTCACCAGCTACTTCTTTTAAGACCCTTGCTTGAAGTGAAACAAGACTCAGAGACTTGTTCTGGAGAACACAGCTTCAACAGCTAGCTCTACACCACCTCCCCAATGAATGTAAATTCCTCCATCCCTTCCAATTCACAAACTATTTCTGGGATGTTACTTGTATCTTGTATAGGAAATACCTGCATTGTTTCAGGTGGCCTACTACTAATAACAACTGGCACATTACCACACCAACCTGACAGTGTATTCAAACCTAACATCATGAAATTGTATAAAAACAATCTGTACACATTTTTACTGTGCAAATTTAACTTTCAATGTGTAACTTTAACTTTCAATGCATTGTTAGTTTCCCATCCAATCTACAGCAACCTAATTTCCAAGTTATTCCAAATGGCTTGTTTGTAAAAGCATCCTCGCCCATCGTTAAGTCACTTTCATTGTCAGTGGTGTTTTGAATTTGAGCCTTGGCCCTTCACATTAAGTCCTGAATATAACGAAGGCAGCACTCTGAACTGGAATAGTATTTCTTGTACTTTATCATAAAAGTACTCCTGTTGATAAAGAGAATTCCCAAGTAATATACAATATCATCTCACTGCACAGAAAGATACAACAAAAAAGAAGTCCATGTATTGAATTACAACTGAGTTCTGTTAAGCCATTATTCTTTGGCAGTTATGCTAACTTTTGCAGCATTATACTACTATTCAGTAAGTGTTTGTGTTTACAATAAATTAAAGAAAGGTAATAATAGTTTTGCTGATATTTTTTAAAATCCATTGGCAACGTCAAAAGATAAAAAGAAACTCTTAACCTTGAGCTTTATTGTGAAGTGGCAAATATGGGTCATATATTTCCTTTATTCAAAATGATATGGATCCCTTGGAGTTTAGAAGAATGGAGGTTGAACTTATTGAAACATAATGGGATTTGAGAGGGTAGATGTTGAGATATTTTAATTAGTGGGAGAGTCACAAACAAGGAGCTGGTCCTTTAGTAATAAGGTGGCAAGAAATTTCTTCTCTCAGATGGTAGTGAATCTCTGGAATTTTGATTTAAGATGTGCACTTTAGAAACAGGAGTCTATAATTTAACAACTTCCCCACTCACAGTATAGTTTCTGTTATAAACTGAAATCTTCCAAGGGGGTATTTATCTATGCAGCTGGGAAATTTTCAAGAGCATTGACTCCACTCCTATTTGGACTGGTATGACGTGCAGGCCAAGAGGCTTGTGCATTAAGGGATTAAAATACCAAAACCGATTGAATTCAGATAATTCCTTTGGTGCACAGAATAGATTTTCTTTAATGATTACCTGTTTTGGAAGATCAGATGTAATGCATTAATAGATTTAAGTGGGTATTACTGTCACCAAGTGGGTAATTAGTATGTGTAAAAATCAAAACACAAGTAGGTAAAGGTTTTTTTCCCAGACTGCTCCCTCATCAACGGGAATTTCATTAGTTTTAATATGGAATATAGAGTATAATTAACTGCAGAAACTGATGTTAATCTGCCTTTCTTCATGTTACTGTTTTAATTAGCAAAATAAAGTGAAATAAAAGGAAAAGAGGGCAACATATACAAAGAGCTAAAGACTCAAAGAAAACATTATCCGAGGGGGAAAAGCTGTGAAAGCATGAACAACTAAACCCGGCAGACATTGATTGACAGATAACATTTCATGAGAAGGTGAGTTTAACAAACATTGGGCAGTTTGGGTAGAATTGATGAATTTGCTCAACTGAAGGCGGATAGGATCTCAGATTGGGATTGCACACCCCCACAAGAAGAGTTCATGGATATTGTGTAAAAGTTCTGTGTGTGGGGGGGGGGGGGGGGGAATCTCCCAGAGGTCTGACAGATTGCTAATTGTGGTGAACTATGTGCCTGTTGGGACACACCCCTGCTGACTGCTCCTGTGGCTCCTCCCACAGGCCCCTGTATAAAGGAGGTCTGAGGCCTGACGCTTGGCCTCAGTCTCCAGGACATTGTATGATAGACACTCACTCCTGGTTCCTTCTTCCAGTCAATAAAAGCCGATATCTCGCCTTACGTCTCAGTGTGAGTTATTGATGGTGCATCACTAATACAGTAACTCAAAGAGTGTGAAAACAAAGAGATAGGGCCCAATACAAAAAAATTATCTCCATTTCATTAGGAAAGGATATGTGGTGTAAATTCTGAAAAATGAAATTGATGGCCTTATTAAAACTCCTATTCACATCAGTGCTGGCTGATTCTGAACTTGTTGGTTGGTGAAATCTCTGATCTTGCTCAGGGTGAGCTGTACAACAAACAGAGCGGGAGACAGCAGCTTCCATCAGATCCAACCGGAGGTGGTGAGAGAGATGGTGGGATGTAGGCAGTCTATCAGCACGCGGGGCAGTTGCTGCCAGCCCCCAGCAACAGCTCACGCTCAGCATGCCGTCCAGCTTGCAGCCCTGACTTTCACATCTCAGTGATGAGCAGACACACACTTGCTACAGCCTACCCAACACCAGCCCTGGCTGGCAGCGTTTCTACACTGAACCTTGGGCAGTTTACTGAAAGGAGGGGGGTTACCAGTGGAAGGCAGGGATTCATGCCAGTTCCTAGCACAGTAGTGCTGCCGGTATAACATCGCTTAATGACCACACTTCACCTTGCTTTCATGACCACTCTTGTGCTTGTAAACTAATCCTGAGCACTAAACCAGTGTAATAGGTAAATTCAAATGCAGGAACTGCATTTATTGAAGCATTATATAAATTGTTTTGCATGAATCAGTTTAACTTGAAATTGCCTAACTAGGGGTCTATCTATGTATTCTTATAGCAAAAATGAGACAAAACCTAAAACCTCTGTGAAATAAGAATCACAAATAAAGTACCATGGAAGATTTACAACATAGAAATAAGCCATTTGAAGAATTATGTCAGTGTCAGAAATGAACTACATTCCAGGCTGTAGCTCCGCTGGTCATGACTTTTCAAGTACAGTATATATTCAACTCCCATTTTAAATGTGGTGAGGAATTCTGCTTCCCACTACCATTTCAGGCAGAGAGTTCCAGACCCAAAAGATGTTTCCTCATCTGCCTTCTAATCCTTTTACCAGCTACTATTTTAATCCCTAAGTGCACAAATCCTTGCTTCTCAGTTTCCAAAAGTCCAATGGGTTGGAGTTTATACTTTCAGAAATTGTGCTGGTTTTTGAATTCTCTGCAAAGCAAAATAGATCTCTTCTGTCCATGCAAACTATGTGTCTCATAATTTTATACTTAATGCTTTGAATTACCTGTTAGATACCAGTTAGACCTTTGGGAGATTCTCCCACCACTGAATTTTTACATAATATCCTTGAACTCTTTTTGTGGGGCGGTTGCAATGCCAATCTAAAATTTCCAGCATTTGCAGATTTTCTCTTGTAGATTCTTTTCAGTCTCCTCTGGTCCAAATAAGACAACTTCAGAATATCTGACAAACAACCACTGTGCAAATAAAGACAATTATACTGAGAATAAGTTGTAGCGTCCTTGAAAGTGAGTCTGTAGGTTGTGGAATCAGTTCAGTGTTGAGGTGAGTTAAGCTACTCACGCTAGTACAGGAGCCTGATGGTTGTAAACCACAAGATGTAAACTACAAGATCTTAAGATATAGGAACAGAATGAGGCCACTCAGCCCTTCAAGTCTGCTCCACTATTCCATCATGGCTAATTTACTATTCCTGTCAACCCCATTCTCCTGCCTTCTCCTCTTAACCTTTGACACCCTGACGAATCAAGAACCTATCAACCTCAGCTTTAAATAAAGCAAATGATTTGGCCTCTACAGCTGCAATGAAATCCAGAGATTCAGCTGCCACTAGATAAAGAAATTCCTACTCATTTCTGTTCGATATGGATTCTGAGGCTGTGCCCTCAGGTCGTAGACTCCCTCATTATAGCAAACATCCTCTCCACATCCCTTCTATCTTGGCCTTTCAATAGGTTTCAAAGAGATCCCCCACCATTCCAGCCAGTATAGGCACAGAGTCATCAAATGCATATCAAATGATACTGCTCACAATACCCCAAGTGAGGTCTGACCGATATCTTATAAAGCCTCAGCATTACATCCTCACTTTTATATTCTCGGAATAATTGTTAACTTTGCATTTGCCTTCCTTACCATCAACTGAGCCTGCAAGTTAGCCTTTAGGGAATCCTGTGCGAGGACCCCCAAGTCATCTTGCACATCTAATTTCTAAGTGTACTCCCCATTTAGAAAATAGTCTACAACTTTATTCTTTCTACCAAAGTGCATGACCATACACTTCCCTACACTGCCACATTGTTGCCCATTTTCCTAATCCTGGGGTCCATGGGCCTGTTGGTTAATGGTAGGGCCATAAAGAAGGTCGGGAACCCCTGTCCTAGTCTGTCTAAGTCCTCCTGCAGACTCCCTGCTTCCTCAACACAATCTGCCCCTCCACCTTTCTTCATAACATCTGCAAACTTGGCTACAAAGCCATCAATTCTGTCATCCAAATCATGAACATATAATGTGAAAAGAAGCGGTCCCAACACTGACCCCTGTGGAAAGACACTAGTCACCAGCAGCCAATTGGAAAAGGCCCCTTTATTCCCATTCTTTTCCTCCTGCCAGTCAACCAATTCGCTTATCTTGTTTAGCAGCCTGATGTGCGGCATCTTGGCAAAGGCCTTCTGAAAATCCAAGTTATGTAACACTCACGTGGCTTGTTGCATCTCTTCAGGTACGTATTTCTGCCCGTTTCTGCAGATAAAATTCCATTTGAAACTTTTCTATGTAAACCTAATGACAACACTGGCTGTGCACACAATGACAGTCATAGACCAGTCTTGGTACAGCCAAGAACACATCACACCGCTTTCTTGCTTTTCTCACTATTTAACGAAACAGTCTACTGACATCAGGAGATTTGACTGGTCTTTCTCAGAACTGACTGCACACTCCTCAAATACCTTCCAATGTCTAAATAGTGCATTTCCTATGTTGAACCAGTGAGCTACTTGCATAATTGTCTCAGTAGTGACACTCCTGGCAGAAGGAGATATTGCTCAGAAAGACAAGCCCTTTGGCCCATCATGTCTATGCTGATCACTGGGTTCAATGTATACTGATCCATTTCCCAGCACTCAGTCCTTCAACAGAGCCATAGAAAAGTACAGTGCAGATACAGGCCCTTTGGCCCATCAAGTCCATGCCAAGCAATTTTAACTGCTTACTAATTAGTCTTTATGCTTTGGCAATTCAAATGCATATGAAGAAAATGTTGAAATGTTTTGAAAGCCATTCCTCTTCCCTATGTTAGAAAAACAGGATTCGAACCTGTGCTCAAGAGATCAAAACCCTTGGTACTTCCAACTATACTATTCTCTAAGTAAAGTCAGCTTATCTTCTCAGGCAATGTATTTCAGATTGCAATGACCTTCTGGCTGAAAATATTCTTTTATGGTTCACTCCTAATTCTCTTACACCTCTTTGGTCTTAGGGAGCTCTGCCATTGCAGTAAGTTTTCTCACTATATTTCTATCAAAGCCTCACATAACTTTGTATACCTCTATCAGGTTCCCCATTGGTGTCTTCTGGACCAAGGGAAAACAAGCACCATATTACTCTGGTATACGTATGGCCTGCCACTCGGGGAGTATTGGAGACATCAGGGTGAAAAGCCAAGACGTGTGTCAGGAAACACATAGGAAACCTGGCCCAACCACAGAACAGCAGAGATGATTTAAAGTTAATCAATCACTTTAATAACAAACTGCAAAATAACAGGCCATGAACAGCCACAAAACAAGAGAAAAGAGATTAACCTGACAAGGTAACTGAGGGCTGGGAGCAACTCATTGAGGCTGGCTGGTTCGTATGAGTGAACAAAGATTGTGGATGAGAGCTGGGTTTAAATAGGCTGCAGGTGATGTGTTGGAAATGAGTGGCAGGTTAGCTGGGTGGAGAATGGGAGGAGCCTGCATGTTCAGACCTGATGATGTGACGGTTTGCTGAGAGCCTTTATGGGAAGACCTTTGACCATGTTCTTATGCCTTTGCTGCTCTCTCCATGGAGGGTAAAGTGACTCTGACTTCATTGCTACTGTCTCTCTAAGTGCATATTACCCCCATCCTCAGAATTGTTTCCAATAACTCTCCTGTCACTGAAGTTAGAATTCCCTGACTTCATCCATTGGCATGGGGTGTCTTTAGCTGCAGGGAATGCATCTATAATTCCAGAGGGCTCATTTTCAAGTACTCTGAATGAATGGAGATTCTGGATGTTAGCAGGCAGTAAAATGGTTCTTTGTTCAGGAGTAAACAATCGCCTGCTGTTCACCAACCTCGAAGCTGCATTTCCACAATAAGGTCAAAGGTTTAAGCATCACACCAAGTCCATATCCAGAATTTTCTTTACAATCTAACACAAGCCAACATATATTTAAGACAGGCCACCACTCCAGCTGAATTCAAACATTACTCTGATATACTAAACATTACAACCTATCTCCAAAATGGACAGAAAAGATGCTTGTCAAAGCAGAAAGAGTTGATTTTTTTTTCCTGTTGAGGTGACTAGAACTGAGGGTCAAAGAATCAAAAGAAGGATCCAGCCTTCAGGAAAGAGGTGAGAAGCAAGTTTTTCTTGAAGCACATCCTTGAACAGTTCGGACATTGTGCTTCATTCATAGGAAACTTCTGGGAATTTAGATCTGAGTATGGCTGACAAAGTATGCAGTTGTATGGTTTGATAAAGCAATTGGTCTTCAATGTCAGAGGTTTGGCTGTAGTTTCAAATGAGTCCATATATATTTAAGTGGTATTGGGAAATGAACCTGGTCAGGTGTCAGATCTCTCAGTAAAAGAGCATTTTGGAGATAGTGATCACAATTCTATCTCCTTTATCATAGCGTTGGAGAGGGATAGGAACAGACAAGTTAGGAAAGTCTTTAATTAGTGTGGGGGAAGTATGAAGCTACTCCAAAAAAATCTAAAAGTAAGTTAATAGTGAATGCCAAAGGTGTGCAGAAATTTGCTAGGTAACACATTAATCTACGTTTGGGATTTAGTTGAATACTTCCCAGCAAAGCACTCAACTTAAAGGTGAAAGATTTAGTGATTGCAAGACCATGTGCTACAATACATAATGCTAATTTATTTAAACTATAATGCCTTAAATTACATTTTAAAACTATTAACTTTTAATTTAAAACTATAAACATTAATTTTCATGTTGCAAATTAAAAATTCAGTCTGACTGGGTTGATTCCAGCTTGCGCTCTGTCATTTTGGAGTATTTGGAGTATTGTGTACAGTTCTGGTCACTGAATTATAGGAAAGATGTCAACAAAATAGAGAGAGTACAGAGAAGATTTACTAGAATGTTACCTGGGTTTCAGCACCTAAGTTACAGAGAAAGGTTGAACAAGTTAGGTCTTTATTCTTTGGAGCATAGAAGGTTGAGGGGGGGACTTGATAGAGGTATTTAAAATTATGAGGGGGATAGATAGAGTTGACGTGGATAGTAGGCTTTTTCCATTGAGAGTAGGGGAGATTCAGACAAGAGGACATGAGTTGAGAGTTAGGGGCAGAAGTTTAGGGGTAACATGAGGGGGAACTTCTTTACTCAGAGAGTGGTAGCTGTGTGGAACAAGCTTCCAGTAGAAGTGGTAGAGGCAGGTTTGATATTGTCATTTAAAAAAAATTGGATAGGTATATGGACAGGAAAGGAATGGAGGGTTATGGGTTGAGTGCAGGTCGGTGGGACTAGGTGAGAGTAAGCATTTGGCGTGGACTAGAAGGGCTGAGATGGCCTGTTTCCGTGCTGTAGTTGTTATATGATTTTTACAAGGTCTTGTGAAAATGTCCTTTGTGACTAACTGATCAGATCTAATTTGCAATTAATTGTACAGTTTGCATAATATATTGATCTGGGTGAAAACTGATTTACCTTTACTCATCATGTTATCAGCTTTGCAATTTGCTAATGTAATCAAATTGCTCCTATCCTTCTTTTTGAGTCTCAATTAACCTTCAATAAAGTCTGTGGGTTGTTTCAATAATTAGGGAATACCAATGGAACTTGCTTTCCCAAAATGTTGATTAGACAGTGCATTGACTCTTCTGTCTAATTTAATGCTCTTTCTTTATCTGATTTTAGTCAAACACCCTTGCACCTTATCATTGAAGATAACAACAGAAAATGCTGCAAATACTCAGTAGGTCAGCCTGCATCTGTGGAAGGAAGAGTGTTAATATCTGAATTTGAAGACCTTTCTAGTTTCATATGTGATTTAACACTTCACTAAATTTACGAGAAAATATATGAGTTGTAGGAATCTTAAAACTTAGATGGAAATATTCTGTAAATATATAAGTTGATTACAAAGTAATTTTTTAAAACTAATTTTGACTTTAGAGAATCTGACTGGGAGATAGCTGATACACTCCAGGAGTTAATTACAACCTGAGTGTTCAGTGTTTAAGGTTGAAAGAATACATTTCTGCAGTCCAGTGATGTCTGCTGTGAACAGCTGCCTTGATTCAGCAATGGACCAGCATCCTTGCTGTTTCTAGATCATGATCATTCTCTGTTGTAAATATAACAACCCAGGTCTTATGTGCCAATCTCAGTTCTTCTATAAAAGGCTGAAATATCCTTAAACTACTCCAAGTGACTCCTGCTGAATACTGTATGTTTAACTACAGTGAGTCTGGATCTGGCAGTGATGGACTCCACTTTATATTCAAATCTGGCTTGTGGCCAGATAGAAGAGGTGAAGAAGGTCTAAACTGATGAGGGATGAACTCCACAGCTCTTCATGAAAGCTGAATAAAGGAAGTCAGAAAGATGGTAGGACTTTAACTTCGTGCCAGCTAATTATTGCTCATTGAACCATAAATTGTGGAAATAGTCCTGAAGAGAAAATATTTTTGCTTTAACTATTTAGAAATCATATACTGTTTAAAAAATGGCTGACATAGAGCAAAAAAATATAGAATTTAAATATTGGAATGTTGCAAATCTGAAATGCAAATACAAATAGATCAACAGGTCAGATGGCACTAATTTGAGAGATATGGTGTTTGATAAAACATCTGAAATATTAACAGGTACTCTGACCACAAGCTGCTGCTGGATCTGCTGATTATTTACGAAGTATGAAGTAGATTTTGCACTGAATTAAATTTCTTTTCAAAAATTCTGCTTCAGTAAATTTAGATACTGTACTACTAAAGTTACAATATTCATTCTTTCCTATTTTTGCTTTCTTGTAAAGGTTTTTATTTATTTCAAAATGAAGAAATGCTGACTTTCGTGCTTTTGTCTTTGAAATTATGAATCTTTATGGAAACCTCTTGGACTGATGTGGTAAACATCCAACTGAATTGTCGTCTAGATACCATTTATTTCTACTTCATGTTCATCAAGAGGTGATCTACCCTTGCCTTAAAAACATTCATAGCTTCTGCTTCCAATGTACTTTGATGAAAACTGTTCTAAAAACTCTACAATAGGAAGCACCATTTATACTCCCACCTTATCAGGACCCCTCCAACTTTCCCCATGAATACATGACTGGTCTATCTAACATTTTCTCAGCCTAGGCATTCCAGGTATTAGCTTGGTTAATACTTTTCTGAATTGCTTTGAATGCATTTATATCCTTTCTTAAATGAGGAGATCAATTTTGTAGACAAGATTCCAGGACGAGATCTCAAAAACGCCCAACATACACGAAGCATTATCTCCTTGCTGCGGTACTCAGTTCTCCTTCAAGGGGACCTTTGTACAAACATTGAATTAATTTACCCAGATGCCTCAACAACTCAGAGTTCTCGAATCTCTTACCATTTACATACTTTGTTTCTTTATTATTTTTCTGCTAAAATGGATTCTTTCACACTTCCCCCTTTACACTCTATTTGACAGATCTTTCGCTACTCCATTAACCTGTTGATATCCCCTCCTGCCTTATTATGTTCACTACACAACTCACTTCCTACCTTTCTTTAACTATCAGCAAACCTAAGAAACCTTTCCTTTGGTGCCTCATTTGAATGGTTCTGGGAAATGAACCTGGTCAGGTGTCAGGTCTCTCAGTGGGAGAGCATTTTGGAGATAGTGATCACAATTCTATCTCCTTTATCATAGCATTGGAGAGGGATAGGAACAGACAAGTTAGGAAAGTCTTTAATTAGTGTGGGGAAAATATGAAGCTATCAGGCAGGAACTTGGAAGCATAAATTGGGAGCAGATGTTCTCAGGGAAATATACGGCAGAAATGTGGCAAATGTTCAGGGGATATTTGCTTGGCGTTCTGCATAGGTACATTCCAATGAGACGGGGAAAGGGTGGTAGGGTATAGGAACAGTGGTGCCCAAAGGCTGTTGAAAAGAAAAGAAATGCTTACCAAAGGTTCAAAAAACTAGTTACAATAGAGATCTAGAAGATTATAGGGCTAGCAAGAAGGAGCTTAAGAATGAAATTAGGAGAGCCAGAAGGGACCATGAGAAGGCATTGGTGAGCAGGATTAAGAAAAACCCCAAGGCATTCTACAAGTATGTGAAAAGCAAGAGGATAAGATTTGAAAGAATGGGATCAATTAAGTGTGACAGCGGAAAAGTGTGTTTGGAACCGGAGGAAATAGCAGAGATACTTAAAGAATACTTTGCTTCAGTATTCAGTATGGAAAAGGATCTTGGCAATTGTAGGGATGACTTACAGTGGCTTAAAAAGCTTAGGCATAGAGACATAAAAAAAGAGGATGTGCTGGAGCTTTTGGAAAGCATCAAGTTGGATAAGTCTCCGGGACCGGATGAGATATAACCCAGGCTACTGTGGGGAGGAGAGGGAGGAGATTGCTGAGCCTCTAGCAATGATCTTTGCTTCATCAATGGAGAGAGGAGAGGTTCCAGAGGATTGGAGGGTTGCAGATGTTGTTCCCTTATTTAAAAAAGGGAGTAGAGATAGCCCAGGAAATTATAGACCCGTGGGTCTTACTTCAGTGGTTGGTAAGTTGATGGAGAAGATCCTGAGAGGCAGGATTTATGAACATTTGGAGAGGCATAATATGATCAGGAATAGTCAGCATGGATTTGTCAAAGGCAGGTCATGCCTTATGAGCCTGAGTGAATTTTTGAGGATGTGATTTGATGAAGGTAGAGCAGTAGATGTAGTGTATATGGATTCCTTACTTTGTGGATCCAGAGCTGGCTTGTTCACAGAAGGCAAAGAGTGGTTGTGGACAGGTCATTTTCTGCATGGAAGTCGGTGATCAGCGGTGTGCCTCAGGGATCTGTTCTGGGACCCCTTCTCTTCGTGATTTTTATAAATCAGTGGTCTGCAACGACCAGGCCATGGACCGGTACCGGGCCGCAAAGCATGTGCTACCAGGACACGAGGGAATGTTATGATTTGGTTATATGAAACAATATGAGTCAGCTGCACCTTTCCTCATTCCCTGTCATGCCCACTGTTGAACTTGAATGCACGTGAGGTCATCAGTCAGTCATTAACCTACAACTACACAATGAGTAAAAAACAAACATCGCTTGAGAATTTCTTTGGAAGAAGTGGTAGGGACATAAAAGGCCTAGCGATGATGATAACGCAGAGATAGCTGAGCCCGAGACTGCAAAATAATAAAAAAGCTTCCTTCAACATAAAATATGATGAGTCATACATAAAATATGGCTTTAATGTGACCGGTGACCCACACACTCCAAGCCCCCTGGGTGTGATATGTGGAGACAAGCTGTCTGATGAGGCAATGAAGTACTCAAAACAGCTTCAGCACCTTGAGTCCAAGCACCCCGCACTTAAAGACAAACCCACTGAGTTTTTTGAGTGGAAAAAAACGTGTGCAAGCGGGGACAGAAGCAAGTGCTGAGAGCCACCACCTCCACACATGCTGCTGCTCTGAGAGCATCGTACTTAGTGGCTAGCCGTATTGCTAAGGCTAAGAAGCCTTTCACTGTTGGTGAAGAATTGATTCTACCTGCTGCCAAGGACATGTGCCGTGAACTGTTGGGAGAAGCTGCAGCTGACAAGATGGCACAGGTTTCTCTTTCAGCCACCACAGTTTCACGGAGAATCAATGACATAGCGGAGGACATCGAAGCACAGCTTTTGGAACGGGTTAACGAGTCACCATGTGATGAGGAGTGGATAGCAAAACTCACTTATCTGTGTGACATCATCGACCTGCTGAATGAACTCAATTTGTCACTTCAGGGGAGAATGACAACTGTCTTCAATTTGGCAGATAAAGTGTCTGCTTTCAAAGCCAAACTGGAACTGTGGGGACAGCGAGTGGACAGGGGCATATTTGACATGTTCCCAATATTAGCTGGGATTTTGGGAGAGACTGAGGCTGCACTGTCCTTCTCACAGCTGGTGCGCGATCACCTATCTTCGCTGTCGACAGAATTCGAGTGTTAATTCCCAACCACAAATGACCCAAGACGTGCAAAGGAATGGGTCTGTATAATACCCATTTGTGTATGTCCCCGGCGAATCATCCATGTCAGCGCTGGAGGAAGATCAACTCCTCGAACTTGCAAATGACAGTGGGCTGAAAAGTAATTTTGACATAACATCTCTGCTGGCATTCTGGATCAAAGTCCAGGCTGAATATCCTGCGACAGCCATGAAAGCACTGAAAACGTTGTTTCCATATATCCAAACATTACTTAAAATGTTATGATACTATTGACTTATAAGTGACATATAATTGACTTATCACTATATTAATGCGAGGAAAATACGTGCTGTGTGTTTACTTTTAAATTTGTTAGATAAGCCCTCTTAGAAACGAAATTGAGAGTATCAGCCACTTGTAAGTGACTTACAGTTGACTTATCACTTATATTCCGGTCGTGATTAACCCCCCACCACCACCACCGTTGGCCGGTCCGCAAGAATATTGTCAATATTAAATTGGTCCGCAGTGCTAAAAAGGTCAGGGACCCCTGTTATAGGACACATCCAGCTGGCCAGCCTATACAAAAAACAGAAAACGCAAGCCAAAATAATGATAACAGACAGAAACACGAGGAAATCTGCAGATGCTGGAAATTCAAATAACAACACACACAAAATGCTGGTGGAACACAGCAGGCCAGGCAGCATCTCTAGGGAGAAGCACTGTCGAAGTTTCGGGCCAAGACCCTTCATCAGGACTAACCGAAAGGAAAGATACTAAGAGATTTGAAAGTAGGAGGGGGAGGGGGAAATGCGAAATGTTAGGAGAAGACTCCACCAGCATTTTGTGTGTAACAGACAGAAACAACCAGTTATGATATAAACAGAGAGTCAGAGAATTCAATTTGAATTTTGCAGACTATATCTTGCCAAAATAGAAAGATAGTTGATATGCTTTATAAAGACTGAATATAGAATAAAACAGGCCTAACAACCTTTCTTCATATGCAAAGATAAATACCAATACATTCTAAATGAGGTGTTCCGATATTGCAATTTGCATATGCAATTATGAATTATGATAGAATTGTCTAATACATGTAGTGTTGATCCTTGAATGGGAAATGCTAATTAATTTGAGAGAAAACTGGGGCAAAAGACATACTGCTGAAACAAAAACAATTTATGTACACTTGGAACCTGGATTATCTTAACCTCAAACTGCAATTTTAAGCACAAGTACATTTGAAGCCCATGCACTTAATGTTCAACTTGCTGACCCAACATACCCCAAAGCTGGAAAGATGACAGACAATTTCAGTCCAGTTTTGTGAGGATGGAATAGAATTGACTGGTACCTGAAAAATAAATCTTACTTTTCCAGATCCTTTTGTTTATATCATTGGCAAAGCCAGTTGAACATGTAAACCCTTTACTCCAAACAGTACCACCCCACCGTGGCAAATACAATCCAATGCATGTTAACGGAGCACAGTTTATATGCTAAAAGGTACCTGAAAGTGACACGGCCATAAACTGTCCAGAAATAAACCCATTTGAAAGCTGCAATTACACAATTGTCAGAGTTACCAAAGACAGTGGTATTATCAATCTCACTTTGAGGATGACACTACCCCATTATTGTCAATGCCTGTGAGTGAAAACTAACACTTTCTTTCAGAATACAGCATGTTAAGTGCCGCGCCACCTAATTATTGCATATCCAGCACTGATATTTACTTGTTCTCTGCATTTCTATTATGTTAGCAGAGCCACTTTTATAATCCATCTCTGTTCATCCATGAACTGAAGTACATTTAATGGTCAATCACATTGCTCTAGGTCTGGAGTCAATTATACAACAGACCAAGTAGAGACAGAGGATTTTGTTCTATAAAGGGCATAGTAAAACCTGTTACGAATGTGCCACAACTCTGAGGGGCCGAAGGGTACAAAGTAGCCCCCTCCTTTGTGAGAATCGCAAGATCGCAATTAATTCGGGTCTGGGACCCAGGAAATGAGAGAGAGACGTCCAGAATACACAGGCTTGGAATGTGACCTGGCCTCAGCAAGGCAGAACCCTTGATAACGGCTATTGTCTCTTGGAGACGGAATTGTGTATTGAGTACTGTACTATTCATTGAAGCCCTCAGGGAATGACCAGAGTGGGCTGGTTGATGGATTGCATCATCCCAACCTGACTGACATCTGAGACCCCGTGAGTAAGGATAAAAGAGGGTCTGGGAAACAACCCCTTCAGACACATCAGGAGAAACGTATGAGACCGGTGGAGGCTTGTATGTGTGTCCATCCTTGCCCGGATGACAAGTCTTCCACGGAACGTCCTCGCTAAAGGACGAATATGGATCAAGATCGGATAAAGGAAAGAAGGCAAGTTTCTAAAATCTGTCACTCTCCAACCAAAAGCTGCAGCCTGAATGAACTGAGTGACTTTTATATTTCCATCAGACAATACATTACCCCCTAGACAACGATAGAGCTTATTTCTTATTGATTATTATTATACCCACACTTTTAGATTTAGTATTGATGACGTATATTATCTGTATGTTTGCATTGATATTATTTTTGTGTATTTTTACTAATAAATACTGTTAAAAATAGGACCATCAGACTTCAATGGACCTCTCAATCTTTGCTGGTAAGTGACCCAGTTGTGGGGTTCGTAACAACTTGGGGATCTCATCTCAAATACCAAATTGGAGGGCCAGTGAATCGGGCTGTAAGTCCAAACTTCGATCTGGTTGCGCGGGTAGTCAGACAGGAAACCAGCAAAGATGGACGTGGATGAATTTATAAAAAAACCAACTCTGGAGGCACTAGAGGTGGCCACAAAGTCGGACTTGATAAATATTGCGAAAAGACTAAACCTCGCAGAGGTGAGGTTGTCAATGAAAAAGCGGGAGGTGCAGAGGGCCATAACTCAGTATTATATTGTGAAGAATGTGTTTTCTGCTGTGGTTTTGGAAAATATCCCTGAAAAGGTACCAGCTAGTGGGACGGCTCAGTTAGAGTTGGAGAAATTAAGGTTGGAACATGAAATTAAATTAAAACAGCTGGAAGCAACTGAAAAAGAGAAAGAAAGAGCCAAAAAGCAATGGGAGCATGTGCTCCAGCTAAAGGAGTTAGAGGTGAAGAGGGAGCAGGAAAGAGCTGAGAAACAAAGAGAGCATGAAATTCAGCTAAAACAGCTGGAAGCAGCTGAGAAAGAGAAGGAGAGAGCCGAGAAGGAGAGGGAGGCGGAGAAACAGAGGCAACATGACTTGGATATGGAGAAGTTAAGGAAAGAGCGAAGAGCTCAAGGGTCAGACCGAGAGGAGCGGTTTAATGTTAGTCGGGAGTTTAGGTTAGTACCTCTGTTCGAGGAAATGGATGTTGATAGTTATTTCTTGCATTTTGAAAAGGTGGCAGTGAATCAGAAGTGGCCCAAAGAGCAATGGGTGGCGCTGTTACAAAGTGTATTAAAAGGGAAGGCACAACGGGCTTACGTGGCATTGTCCATGGAGGAGGAAGAGTCAAAGAATTATGAGAAAGTAAAGGAAGCCATTCTTCGGACCTATGAATTGGTACCTGAAGCCTACAGACAAAAGTTCAGAAATTTAAAGAAAGGGGGGAATCAGACGTATACCGAGTTTGCCTTTGAGAAGGGGGTGCTCTTGGATCGTTGGTGTGCAGCAGAAATAGTGGAAGAAGAGTTTTGACATCTCAGGGAGTTAATTCTGATTGAGGAATTTAAAGGTTGTGTTTTGGAGGATATCTGGACGTATTTGAATGAAAAGCTGAATAAGTCCATCTCAGAATTTGCTAGGTTCGCAGATGAATATGCCCTAACCCACAAGACAAAGACAGATCAAGACTCGGCTATATATCTACACCGAAAGGACAAGGGACGCTCCTTTGATGCTAACAATGTGCACATTTTGGACAGGGAGGACTGATGGTTTGAAAGAGGGGTTCATCTTCTTTCCACCTTTGTCAAACTGGAAAACCCATCCCTGAACAGAGGGGGGTGGGGTACGACACCACCTATCAGCTACTTACAATGTAGTCGTAACATCTCTACCCTGGCATCTCCACAATATTTCACATCTCCATTCATGCAAAGATAAGACCAATGACCCACTTATTACCCCTATGACTCTTAATGACCCTCATGTGATTCCTACATCTTTAAAAAATTCACAGAGTTTATAAACCAGAAAACTACCCACCACGCAATCAGATCTGAAGAAGCCTCTCGGATGAGTGGCAAAATGTCTTCTAGACAACTCAGCAAGTCCAGTTGCCCTGATTTACTACTGCTTGATCGGCCACCTGATTGCTAGCTCAATAATTTATAATTACTGTCAAAATGGATACATGTGTTCCAAAGAACATGATTATGTTAAGCAGCAAAACGGGAACTACTGAAGGGACTCAGCGGTTCAAGAAATACCTGTGGAAAGAGAGGCATGTTCAACCTTTTGATGGAGACAGGTGTGAGAGAAAAAAAGGTGGAAGTGGAAGATAATGAATAGAGAGGGAGAGAGTGAGGGAGAGAGAGAGAAAGAAAAAATAAAGAAAGCAGATGGAGGAGTGGAGGGTGGGGATAGAGACAGAGTCTGCTTCCTTTATGTCAATGACACTAAGCAAAGGATAGGCAATCATTTTGCACTCTGCACAAAAACTACCCTGAACTCTCACTTGGATGCCATTTCATCTCCCTTTCACATTCCTATACTGGCATGTTTGTCCTTAATCTACCAGACACAAAACCACACACTCCACCTTATAGATGACAACTCATGGCATGAACCTTGAATTTTGAGCTTCAGGTAATCTCCACTACTACCTGGGTTTCTATCTCTCATCTAGTGATCCACCTAGATTTCCCTCAGCCCCTGCCACCCAGTCTCCATTTACACTGGACAACATGTTATTTGGAAGTGTTACTTGCTCCAATTTTTTTTTGTTTACAATAGACTGCTTGAAGGTGAGCACAATTTCAGACTACTTGTGTCAGGTAGGACTTTGGAAAAACAAGAAATTAACTTCTATCGAAGATAATGCATTTAATTGCATAACAGCGCTGATGCTTTGTGAAAGTTCGACTAAGCAAAAAATGTTTTGTTGATGATTTTCATCTGTACTCAGTCTGAGGCTTCTCACTTAAGTGTCCAACAATAATCAGCCAGCATTAATGGATTCCAGTTGCCCTCACACCTTTTCTCCATGACTTCAAAGACCTGGTGAAACCTTTCACCATAGTCATCACTGGCAGTGCCGAGATTTGCAGGGAAGAAGTCTAAATGGGAATGCAGAAAATGAATCTTTAGGTGACATGTTAAACTTCATGGCTTTGTATGTTTGAAGCATGTTTTGGTCCCCTAATCTGAGGAAGGACATTCTTGCCATAGAGGGAGTACAGAGAAGGTTCACCAGATTGATTCCTGGGCTGCAGGACTTTCATATGAAGAAAGGCTGGATCGACTAGGCTTATACTCACTGGAATTTAGAAGATTGAGGGGGGATCTTATTGAAACGTATAAAATTCTAAAGGGATTGGACAGGCTAGATGCAGGAAGATTGTTTCCGATGTTGGGGAAGTCCAGAATGAGGGGTCACAGTTTAAGGATAAAGGGGAAGCCTTTTTAGACCGAGATGAGGAAAAGCTTCTTCACACAGAGAGTGGTGAATCTGTGGAATTTTCTGCCACAGGAAACAGTTGAGGCCGGTTCATTGGCTATATTTAAGAGGAAGTTAGATATGGCCCTTGTGGCTAAAGGGATCAGGGGGTATGGAGAGAAAGCAGGTACAGGGTTCTGAGTTGGATGATCAGCCATGATCATACTGAATGGCAGTGCAGGCTTGAAGGGCTGAATGGCCTACTCCTGCACCTATTTTCTATGTTTCTATGTTGTGAACCAGCCACACATGGTCTGGTGCTCTGTAGATGCCACTAAAATGTTTAACAACATCCTTGAATGTTTTCTATGTGATTTTTCACCAGTCCCAATAGAAGTTATTTGAATTGCCTGCCATTACCTGTTTGAGTTATGGACCAAAAAAAATGCCTTCCTTAATTTTGGAATCATTTATTCTGACTTGAATTATGAATTGAAATTACATGAATAGGTGATTTTTTAAAAAACGGAGAAGCATAAGTCACATGTATTTGTATCACAATGGAATAAAGGGAATTACAGAGGCATGAGAAGGGAGCTTGCCCAGGTGGATTGGAAAAGGAGACAGTTGGGGTTGACAGCAGAGCTGCAGAAGTTTCAGGGAATAGTTCACAAGGTGCAGGATAGATGTGTCCCACAGAGGGAAAAGTTCTCAGATGGCACGGGTAGGCAACCATGGCAAACAAAAGACATTAAGGATGGCATAAAAGCCCAGCAAAGGGTATATAAGGTAGCACAAGTGAGTAAGAAGTTGGATGATTGGGAAACATTAAAATCCAACAAAAGGCAACTGAAAAAGCTATAAGAAGATGAAATACGAGGGCAAACTAGCCAATAATATAAAGCAGGATACCAAAAGTTTTTTCAATTATATAAAGAGTAAAAGGGAGGTGAGAATTAATATTAGACCACTGGAAAATGATGTTGGTGAGGTAGTAATGGGGGACAAAAAAATGGCAGATGAACTTCATGGATACTTTGCATCTGTCTTTACTGTAAAAGATACTAGCAGTGTGCCAGAGGTCCGTAAGTGTCAGGGAGCAGGAGTGAGGGCCATTGTTATTACAAAGAAAGAAGTGTTAGGCAAACTGAAAGGTCTTAAAGTGGATAAGTCACTGGACCAGATGGACTACATTCCAGAGTCCTGAGAGAGGTTGCTGAAGAGATAACGGATGCATTGGTCGTGATCTTTCAAGAATCACTTGATTCTGGCATGGTCACAGGAGACTGGAAGATTGCAGTGTCACTCCACTCTTTAAGAATGGAGGAAGACACGAGAGAGAAAATTATAGGCCAGTTAGCCGAACCTCACTGGTTGGGAAAGTGTTGGAGTCGATTATTAAGGATGAGGTTTTGGGGTACTTGGAGATGAATGATAAAATAAGTCAAAGTCAGAATGGTTTCTGTAAAGGGAAATCTTGCCTGACAAATCTATCAGAGTTCTTTGAAGAAATACAAGCAGGGTGGACAAAGGAGAGGCAGTGGGTGTTATTTACTTGGATTTTCAGAAGGCATTTGATAAGGTGCCACACATGTGGCTGCTTAACAAGATAAGATGTGTTACGGGAAGTATATTGGTATGGATAGAGGAATGGCTGACAGGCAAGAAGCAGCAAGTGGGAATGAAGGGGGCCTTTTCTGGTTGGCAGCAGGTAACTAGCGGTGTTCCTCAGGGGTCAGTATTGGGACTGCTACTTTTCACATTGTTTGTCAATGACTTAGATATTGAAATTGATGGCTTTGTGGCAGAGTCTGTGGATGATACAAAGATAGGTAGAGGGGCAGGTAGTGCTGAGGAAGCAATGCAGCAGGACTTAGACAAATTGGAAGAATGGGCAAAAATGTGGCAGATGGAACATAGTGTTGGGAAATGTATGATAATGCATTTTGGTAAAAGGAAAAATAGTGTGAACTATTATCTAAATGAGGAGAAGCTTCAAACATCAGAGGTGCAGAGGGCCTTAGGAGTCCTTGTGCAAGACTCCTGGAAGGTTAATTTACAGCTTGAGTCTGTGGTCAAGAAGGTAAATGCAATGTTGGTATTTATTTCAAGGGAAATAGAAAATAAAAGCAAGGAGATAATGCTGAGCCTTTGTAAGACACTAGTCAGACCACATTTAGAGCGTTGTCAACACTTTTATGCCCCATATCTCAGAAAGCATGTGTTGTCATTTGGGGAGAGTCCAGAGGAGGTTCACTAGGATGATTCTGGGAATGAAGGAGTTAATATATGAGGTGTATTTGGCAGCTTTGTGCCTGTAACCACTGGAATTTAGAAGAATGTGGGGGATCTCATTGAAATCTACCAAATGTTGAAAGGACTAGATAGGTTGGATGTGAGGAGGATGTTTCCTATGATGGAGGTATCCTGAACTAGAGGACAGAACCTCAAAATTAAGGGGCGATCCTTTAGAACAGATTCAAGGAGGAATTTTTTTGGCCAGAGAATAGTAAATCTGTGGAAAGCTCTGCCACAGACTGCAGTGGAGGCCAGGTCTGTGAGTATATTTAAGGCAGAAGTTGATTGTTTCCTGATCGCTCAGGGCATCAAAGGATATGGCAAGAAGGCCATATGGGGTTGAGTGGGATCTGGGATAAGCCATGATTGAATGGCAGAGCAGACTCGATGGGCTGAATGGCCTAATCCTGCTCCTATATCTTATGGTGCATGACAGGGAAATATCATGGTGATTTCCATGATCAGCGGCCCAAAACCCATACGATACACCTAAAATACACCTAAAAAGCAAAATCTCTGTTTTCCAGTTTAATTTATTAGCTTAACCTACTGGATCTTTTAAATCGAAGCAAGCGGTTGAGAATGAAGGAGTAAAGGCATCTTGGAGAGAAGGTTTTTTTAACTGCTCAAGGAAAGAGGCTGGACTGCACAGGCGCGTGACGTAGAGTGCCAAAGGTTTAAAAAAAGACCGCCATATACAGCTGGCAGTGGAGTGAACTGAGGCAGGGTGCGACGGATTTGGCTCAACAGGCTTCAGCGTGAACAGGCAGAGACAAGGGTGGGTTCCGGTAAGATTTGTTTTGTTCATTTAGTGTAGAGAGAATGCCAGGCAGGATGTGGGAATGCTCCTCTTGCAGGATGTGCGAAATCAGGGAGACCTCCGGTGTCCCAGACAACATCACCTGCAAGAAGTGCATCCAGCTGCAGCTCCTAACAAACCGTGTTAAGGAACTGGAGCGGGAGCTAGATGACGTCCAGATCATTCAGGAGAATGAGGAGTTTATAGATAGTAGCTTTAGGGAGGTAGTTACGCCAAAGGAGCAGCGTACAGGTAATTGGGTTACCGTCAGGAGAGGGAAGGGGAAAGGGCAGGCAGAGCAGGGTTCCCCTATGGCCATTCCCCTCAACAACAAGTATACCAATTTGGATACTGTTGGGGAGGGGATGACTTACCCTGGATAAGCTGCGGCAGCCGGATCTCTGGCATTGAGTCTGGTTCTGCAGTGCAGAAGGGAGGGGGGAAGAAGAGGAGAGTGGTAGTGATAGGGGATTCAATAGTTAGAGGAACAGACAGGAGGTTCTGTGGTCGTGATAGAAACTCCTGGATGGTTTGTTGCCTCCTGAGTGCCAGAGTCAGGGATGTCTCTGATTGCATGCACAGCATTCTGAAATGGGAGGGTGAGCAGCCAGATGTCATGGTACACGTCGGTACCAATGAAGTAGGAAGAAAGAGTGAGGAGGTTCTGAAGAGTGAATATAGAGAGCCTGGTAGGAAGTTAAAAAGCAGGACCTCGAGGATAGTAATCTCAGGATTGCTACCTGTGCCATGTGCCAGTGAGGGTGAGAGTAGGAGAGTAGGATGCTCTGGAGGATAAACACATGGCTGAGGAACTGGTAGGGGGCAGGGTTTCAGATTTCAGCATCATTGGGACCTCTTCTGGGGCAGGTGGGAACTGTTAAGCAGTCTCATGGAACTGTACCTCCATTAATTGCAGGACTCTGCAGAGAGTGGTGCGGACAGCCCAGCACATCTGTAGATGTGAACATACTACTATTCAGGACACTTACAAAGACAGGTGTGTAAAAAGGGCCTGAAGGATCATTGGGGCCCTAAGTCACCCCAACCATGAACTGTTCCAGCTGCTACCATCTGGGAAATGGTACCACAGCACTAAAGCCAGGACCAACAGGCTCCAGGACAGCTTCTTCCACCAGGCCATCAGGCTGACTAATTCACACTGACACAATTGTATCAAAATCGAAGCTGGGTTTTTATTGAGTTCTTACCACAGCTTCAGAAGCCTTATGATTTCACTGGTGCCTTGAACATCAACTCCGGACACTCCAGAAAGCTAAAATGCCAGGTGAGTCTGGTCAATTCGCATGACCAAATCTGAGACTGTAAAAACTGCCATTTTGAAAGAGAGTCTGAGTTCAGGAAACTGCACCACACCTTCAGTCCCAATAATTCCAATAGAATTGGGAACCTTTGTAAATGATTTGCAAAACTAACAATGAAAGAAAAAAAAATCTTAAATGTCTTGAATCATTTTTTGTATCTCAGGGTTCAAAGTAAATTTTTTATCCAAGTTCATATATGTCACCATATGCAACCCTGAGGTTCATTTTCTTGTGGGCATATTGATAAATCTATAATAGAATAATAACCATAATAGAATCTATGAAAGATCATACCAACCAGTGTGCAGAATAAGCAGTATGGACTGGTCCATATCCACTACTTTTAGTAGATTGTCCATTCAAGGGCTTTGGTGTTTCCATACCAGGCTGTGATGCATCTAGTCAATATACTCTCCAAAACACATCTATAGAAATGTGTCACGGTTTTAGATGTCATGCTGAATCTTCGCAAACTCTTAAGGAAATAAACATGCTTTCTTCATAATTGTACTTATGTGCTGGGTCCAGGACAAGTCCTCTGAAATGATAACACTGAGCAATTTCAAGTTGTTGACCATCCCTACCTCTGATATTCTGAAGTGCACTGGTTCATGGACCTCTGGTTTCTTCCTCCTGAAGTCATAGCTGACATCAAATAAGAGGTTGTTGTTGTGATCGAAACCAATTGAGGGGACTACCAGAGGGGCAATTGAGTTCTCCAGATGATCTAGGAGAATGCTATGGTTAATTGTGTAAAGGCAGCATTTGGATCTAGGAGAATTAGACTGAGACCCTGGTGGCATCACCTTAGGTCACTGACAGTCTCCGTGATTTGCTCGAAAACCGACGTACACTTTTCGAGAATATTATTCTCATTCGGAAAGCTGTTAAGTGAATTGAAAATGACTTTCTCAAGAATCTTGCCTAGGAATGGAATATTTGAAATTGACCTGGAGTTAGCTAGTTGGGATTTGACAGTATCTGGAAAAACTTCAGTATCAAAGGATGCGTCAATATTTTTTTTCTAACAAAATTGAAAACCATATTAAAAGAGTCCTTAAAAATGTAGTAGGGATAGGGTCAAGAGAACAAGTAGACAGTTTATTCTTTGTTACTATCTTACAGAGTTCTGAATCGGAAATACTTGAAAATCTTGAGATGGTTGGCATCATTTCTGAGCTTTGCTATAGATGTTACCAGTGTCTGTGGTTACATTCTCACTAATGGAAAGAATTTTGTTGATGAAGAATATTACAAATTCCTCCCATTTTCTGGCAGATGCTAGACTGAGGACGTTATAAGTTGAGGCAGGGTCCAACAGACATTTTGTAGATAAGATCAATATTCTTGAATCACTGCTATACTCTGTAATAATCTTGAAAAAAATGGTTCTTCTTGTAAACTGTATTGCAGCATTAAAGGAGGCTAGTTTTTACTAGAAAATATTATAGTGGGGTTTGAGTCCAGTTTCCCTCCATTTTCTCTCTGCATAATCTCTTGAGTTCACAAGCAGAATTGTTTGACCGTGGTGATGTTTTGCTAAGTGATTTATTTTTAACCATAAATGGGTATTTGTGTTCGATATATTTGTCAAGTTATCGTTAAAACAATCAACCATTTCATTTACTGGGAAGGTTAGGTCACATGGGTCAGATAAACTAGCCAGATCACCTTTGCCCCCTTTGACCCACACATCAGTGAGTTCTGCGTCTGCCATGATGCTGAGCTTTTCTTCTGTCACCACTGTCTCCAAGCCCACTTCCTCGGCAAGAATTCGTCACCCCGCACTGATGATCCCTTCTCCCACCTCCAACCCTCCTCCTCTTCTTGGACACCGTGCATTGGTTGTCTGCCTGCCCTGGATCTTTTCATCTCAAATTGTTGACAAGACATCAATCAGCTCAACTTCAGCACTCCTCTCTCCTCCTCAAACCTTACCCCCTCTGAAAGCGCTACCCTCCGTTCTCTCTGCACCAATCCCAACCTTACCATCAAACTCACAGACAAAGGGGGTGCTGTTGCAGTGAGGTAGGCTGACCTCTACCTTGCTGAGGCCAAACAGCAACTCTCAGACATCTTCTCTTACCTACTCCTTGAAGAGGACTTCACTCTGGACCATCAAAAAACTGCCTCCAAAACCATAATTGTCTCCCTTGGTCTGTCCCTTCCCACCTACAACAGCAACTATTCTAATGCTCTCAATCGCCTAACTTTCAACTCCCTGGCCCTGACTGCCTGACTTACCAAGGATGTCCAGTCCCTATACACCTGATCCCCCATCAAGAAAACCTTAAAACTCTCTACTTCTTTCTCAATAAAAGAACCAGCCAGTTCCCCTCCACCACCACCCTCCTCCATTTAGTGGAACTGGTCCTCACCCTCAACAGTTTCTCCTTCGGCTCCTCCTACTCTCTCCAGACTCAAGGGGTATCCTTGGGCACCTGCAGAGGGCCCAGCTGTGCCTGCCTTTTTGCTGGCTAGGTAGAACAGTCCATATTCCAAGCCTTCCCTAGTAATGCTCCCCAAATCTTCCTCCACTGCATTGACAACTGCATTGGTGCTGCTTCCTGCACCCATGCTGAGCTCGTCAATTTCATCAACTCTACCTCCAACTTCCTCTCTGCCCTTAAATTCACTTGGTCCATTTCTGACATCTCCCCCCACCCCTTTTCTTGATCTCTCTGACTCCACCTCTGAAAACAAATTGTTGACAGACATCTTTATAAACCCACCGATTCCCACGGTTATTTTGACTGTGCCTCTTCTACTGTAAAAATGCTGTCCTCTTTTCTTAGTTCCTTCCTCTCTGCCACATCTATTTCCAGGGTGAGGTTTTCCTTTCCAGGACTTCAGCTATGTCCTCCTTCATCAAAGAACAGGATTCCCTTTCTCCAGCACTGATGCTGCCCGCACCCACATCTCCTCCATTTCCTGTACATCTGCACTCACCCCATATTTGCACTTGTCCTTATCTACCAGCACGAGCCACCGCATCCAACAAGTCATTTTCTGAAACTTTTGCCATCTCCAGTGGGATCTGACCACCAAGCACATCTTCACCTCCCCCTTCCCACTTTCTTCAGGGATCGCTGCCTCTGTGATTCCCTTGTCCATTCACTCCTCCCCACTAACCTCCCTCCAGTCACTTACCCCTGCAAGCAGCAGAAATGCTACACCTGCCCATTCACCTCCTCCCTCACCTCCATTCAGGGACTCAAATAGTCCTTCCAGTTGAGGCAGCACTTCACCTGCTAATCTGCTGGGGTCATCTATTGTGTCCAGTGCTCCCTACGTGGCCTCCTCTACGTTGGTGAGACGCATCGTAAATTGGGGGACCGCTTCATCAAGCACCTCTGCTCCATCCAAAAGCAGAACTTCCCAGTGGTGGTGACATCTTAATTCTGATTCTCATCCCATTCTGTCATATTAGTCCATGGCTCCTCTTGTGCTGCATTGAGGCCGCCTTCTGGGTGGAGGACCGACACCTTGTATTTCATCTGTGTAGCCACCAACCTGATGGCATGAACATTGATGTCTCCTTCCAACAAAAAAAATCCTTCCCCTCCCCCCTCTCTAGCCTCTTATTTCTTCTCAACTGCCTGTTACCCCACCCCCGGTGCCCCATCTCCTATGGTCTACTCTCTTCTCCTATCAGATTCCTTCCTCTCCACCCCTTACCTTTCCTACCCACATAGCTTCACCTGTTACTTTCCAGCTCGTCTCCTTCCCCTCCACCACCTCTTTATTCTGGCATTTTCCTCCTTCGGGACTGAAGAAGCATCTCAGCCCGAAACGTTCATTGCCATGGATGCTGCCCGACCTGCTGAGTTCCTCTAGTATTTTGCGTGTGTTGCTTCAGAGAAGTTAAGTAGCGTTGCAAAAACAAGAAAAGGCTTTTTAACTGTAATTTCTTGGGTGGTCTTGGTTGTAGGCAGGACAGCATCAAATAATGATAAAAAATAATGGTATCAGACAGAGAGATATTGAGTAACAGAGTCATAACCCAAAGATTTTTACTCCCTCATGTTGGAGATGGATGTAAGATTTTAAATTCAATAATATTTAACCCTTTTTTGATTCCTAAGTCAGTGTATTTCCAAATCGATGGGTGAGCTCAGTGATATGCTGATTAAGATCTAGGCTGCCTAGTCAGTTCATGAGTTCAAAGACTTTGCACTTGAATGATCATTAATATGAGTATTGAAATTGCCAGCAATGACAATTCTGTCATGGTTCAATATAATAGAAGCTAAGAATTCTGAGAGAAAACAGGCATTGGATTTTTTTCAGTCTTAATAGTTTTTTTTAATATATTCTGTTTTTTTCACCCGATCTTTCTTGGTTTTGTTTGTGCAGGGAGAATTATTTGGGGGTTGATAAGCCTGTCCCATTTTGTTCAGGGGTTTTTTATGCGGGAGGAGGGACTTGGGGTTTGATGTGCCTGTTCTGTTTTTGTTTGTTTTTTGTGTGGGGAAAGGGATTTGGGGGTTGATTATCGTGCTGTTGTTCTTTTCTTTCTTGGTTTCATGGCTACCTGGAGAAGAAGAATTTCACTTGTACACTTTGAAAATAAATGAACCTTTGAACCTTTGACTTTGGAGGGCATAAATGAAAATGCAAAGGACATGATCTGCACCACAAATTTTAAACTGCATTTACCTCAAAAACTGAACAATTGTTGAGAGAAAATGCTTGTTGAACATGGGCAAGCCCACCACCTCAGCCACTGGGCCTTAGTACACTGAAACTGTCATAGTCAGGGGGATACAGATGGTACAAGTTTAATGGTGGTTAAGTCCCTAGGACTTGATGATGGGTGGTGAGTGAGGAGATTTGCTGGGGCCTTATTTTTTTTTATCACTTGCGGAGGACTATTTCAAGAGTGAAGGAACAATTCTGAGTGAGGTTGGAGGCAACATTAGATGCACTACAACTCTGGCAGGGTTTATTACTTCCTACAAAGTGAAACTCAATAGCATGAACGGCAGCGATGCTTCACTACCAGATGAGCTCAAAATCTTCTATGCACGCTTTGAAAGGGAGAGTATAACTACAGCTGTGCAGACCCCTGCTGTACCCGGTGACCCCGTGATCTCTGTCTGGGAGGCCAATGTTAGGCTGTCTTTAAGGAGGGTGAACCCTCGCAAGGCAGCAGGACCTGATGGAGCCTTTTCAGGTAAGGCTCTGAAAACTTGTGCCAACCAATTGGTAGGAGTATTCAAGAGCATTTTCAAACTTTCACTGCTACGGTTGTAAGTTCCCATTGCCTCAAAAAAGCAACAATTATAGCAGTGCCTAAGAAGAGCAGTGTGAGCCATCTCAACAACGATCACCCAATAACACTCACAACCTTTGAGAGGTTGGTCATGGCTAGAAGGGACTCCTGCCCCAGTGAGGACCTGAACCCACTGCAATTTGCCTATCATCTCAATAGGACTACAACAGATGCGATCTCAATGACTCTTCACACAGCCTTAGATCACCTAGCCAATACAAATACCTATATCAGGATGCTGTTCGTTGACTGTAGCACTGTATTTAACATGATCAATCCCACAGTCCTGATCCATAAGCTACTTGACCTGGGCCTCTATACCTCCCTCTGCAATTGGATCCTCGACTTCCTAACTGAAAGACCACAATCTGTGTGGATTGGTATTAATAACTACTCTCAATGACAATCAACACTGGCGCACCTCAGGTGCTTAGCCCACTTCTCTACTCTCTCTATACCCATGACTGTGTGGTGAGGCACAGCTCAAAAGCCATCAAAAATTTGCTAATGATACAACCATTGTTGGTTGACTCTCGGGTGGAGATGAGAGGGCGTACAGAAGCGAGATAAGCCAACTAGTTGAGTAGTGTCGCAGCAACAGCTTTGCACTCAGTTAGCTGAAGTCCATAAAGGGTAGGATGAGGAAACACAAACCAATCCTCATAGAGTGATCAGAGGTGGAGAAAGTGAGCAATTTCAAATTCCTGGGTGTCAAGATCTCTAAGGATCTAACCTGGTCCCAATATATCGGTGCAGCTATAAACAAGGCCAGATTTGGTTTGTCACCTAAAACACTCAAACTTCTATAGATGTACCATGGAGAGCATTCTGACAGGCTGCATCACCATATGGAGAGCTACTACACATGATCAAGAAAAGCTACAGAAAGATAAAATTAGTCAGCTCCATCTTGGGTTCTAGCCTCCGTAATATCAAAGACATCTTCAAGGAGCAGTGCCTCAGAAAGGCAGCATCCATTATTAAGACCCCCACACACCCAGGACATGCCCCCTTCCTATTGTTACTGTTGGGCAGGAGGTACAGAAGCCTGAAGCGATTCACAAACAGCTTCTTCCCTTCTAACGTCCATTTCCTAAATGGATGTTGAAGCCATGAACACTACCTCACTTTTTTATTATGTCCATTTTTGCTTTATTTTAATTTACCTATTTAATACTTACTGTAATTGATTTACTTATTTTTTCTATAAATAAGTAAATTAATAATGGTGCAATTATTATACTGCTGTCGCTGTTAACAAATTTCACGACATATGCCAGTGATATTAAACCTGATTCTGATTCCGGTCACAGGTGAGGTGCCTGAAGGCTGGAAGACAACAAATATGGTGCACTTATTCAAGAAGGACTGCATGAAGAAGGGAGTTAATTACAAGAGTGTGTGTCTGACATCAGTCATAGCTAATTAAAATCTGAGAGGCAGGATTAAGTTACACTTGAAAAGGCAGGGATTATTCAAAGATAGTCAGTTTATTACCCCTATTATTAACAGAGTAATTTCATTTAATTGTTCAAAGAGGTACAAAATGTACTGATGAGTGCAGCATGGTTAATATGTCTACATTTCAGTGAGGCCTTGATAAGGCAAACTTGAGAGATTGATCTAAATTGTTAGAGCTTGTGGCAAGTTGGATCCAAATTCAGTTTGGTAATAGGAGGCAGAGGGCATGTGGAAAAATGGTGATATTGCAAAGAATGAGGAGCCTTGGGATACAGGGTGATATTGAGCAGATAGTCAGATGAGCAGACCAATGGCAGTTGGGATCTAACCCTGATAAATGCAATATGTAACACTTTGGGAGTACTTTTATGAGCAGGACAACAGGTGCATAGCAATACTGCCAACAGCAAATGCTCTTCATGGCCACACACCACCCTGATTTGGAAATGTGGCTCTTTTCTTTCATCATTGCAAACAGAAACTTTAGTTCAAGAAGTTTCTCAACACTATCTCAAGGATAATTAGAGAACTGCATTAAATTCTCTTTCTTTTTCAATCTTTTTATTGGTTTTAAAAAAGTGTGTAGACAAACAGGAAGAGAATACCTCTGGTATATATGTCAATAGCAGTACATACAATAAACAATATAAATAAAATATTGTAAAATAAACAATATCAGAATCACACAGTGTTGATCTACAAAGCATAAATTTGATAAGGAATGTATAATTCTCCTCTTATCAATTTATGAAGAAAGGAAGGACTATTAGAAAGTTTTATATAAAAGAGAAAAAAAACACTATTCTAAACAGAAAAAAAAAGGACTGGGCAGTCCGTCCTGAGAGAAAAACCAAGAGAAGAGATGAAATCCAAGGTTCTGAAAAAATAGCTGGAAGAGAATCCGTACAAAAATCAGATCATATGAAAATATTGAATAAAAGGTCACCAGATTTCTTCAAATTTAAAGGATGTATTCAATGTCCGACCTCTTATTATCTCTAGACTTAAACAGGACATGATAGAGGAACGCCAATAAAAGGCGGTAGGAGGGTTAGGGTCCTTCCATTTAAGTAAAATGGCATTCCTAGCCAATAAGGTTGAAAAGGCCACATCCGCTGAGTGGAAGCAGGAATATTTCTGCTCTCTAAGTTTGGTAGACAAGACCTTAATCCTATTATTAAACATACATTAAGAATTTGGTTTCAGTTCCGCAGATTTTTTGAATTAAATAATTTTGCCCTTTCTAGTAAAATATACCATAAATATTTTTTTAAACCATCAATTTTAGATCAGGTGTTTTAAATTTGGAAGACCAAAGGAATAATAATTTTTTTGGATTTGTTTATAGGGGATTGTTTAATGTCTTTTACTCAGCTAGTGGATAAATTTGATTTATCCAATGTACACTTTTTAGATATTTACAAATTAGGAATTTTTTACGTACTGTACTTTGCTCCCAAATTATCCCTCCAATACCAACTGGAATTTCAAGAGTTACTTTCAGATAATCAATTAAGTAAAATTTTTCATCTGGTAAATACTTCATCTATTTGGGCCCGTCATTCCTTGATACAGTTCAGGGTAGTGCATCGGGCACGTATGTCAAAGGATAAATTAGCCCGTACTTTTCCCAATATTAATCCTATTTGTGATAGACGTAATACTCAGGTGGCCACTTTAACTCACATGTTTTGGTCTTGCATGAAGTTGCAGAATTTTTGGAAAGATGTTTTTAAAACCTTATCAAAAGTGCTGGATCTGGATTTACAACCAAACTTACTTATATTAAATTCTAACCTGTAAATGAAGAAAAATTGATGTTGGCAGTTAGACATCCTGTTAATCTCACTAACTACCATACAGAAAGCAGGAAAATGATAACGCAGCCTTTTCGTTAAATAAGACAGGATCTTATTTTTCTTTGTATTTCTTGATTTTCCTGCCCTGCAGCCCCATGAATTTGTAAAGATGTTCTCGATTTACAACTCTCTTGGCTGAGACGATTGAAAGATATAGATATACCGCCACCAGCTGTTGGCTTAATGTAACTACCTTGTAGGCTCGCTGCAACGGCTCGCATTTAATAACACCTTTAACCCAGCAAAACATCTTAGTTATTTACAACAGCACAAACAAAAAGTAATTATTACTTTATTGCAACAGAAGATATTGGGTTGAGGACCTAAAGTTTGGTCAGAGAACTCAGCCTTTTCTCCTTGGAGCGATGAGGGATGAGAGGTGACCTGATAGAGCTGTATAAGATTATGAGAGGCATTGATCGTGTGGATGGATAGTCAGAGGCTTTTTTTCCCAGGGCTGAAATGGTTGCCAAAGAGGACACAGGTTTAAGGTGCTGGGGAGTAGGAGATGTCAGGGGTAAGTTTTTTACTCAGAGTGGTGAGTGCGGCTGCCGGATACGATAGGGTCTTTTAAGAGGCATTTAGATAGGTATATGGAGCTTAGTAAAATAGAGGGCTATAGCAAAGCCTAATAATTTCTAAGATAGGGACGTGTTCGGCACCACTTTGTGGGCCGAAGGGCCTGTATTGTGCTGTAGGTTTTCTATGTTTCTCACTAGGTATTACGAAGCAACGTCAAGGACTGACAATAGTAGACAACCATGTATTTGTGGAGGGATGTTCTGACTTCCCTCCACATTAATAACGTAGAGTTATTATTAGTAACATTAATAAAGTACAGTACAGAATAATAACATTAATAACGTAGAGTTCCAGGTTCATACGCCCCCATTTCACTCTTTGGAAGAGCAAATCAACGGCAGAGTCACTTCCACTACATCTTTATGGAGATCAGGGTCTCCTCGATTCTTTGCTCCGGATTACAGCAAAGGAAGGTGAGATGTGCGTTGCCCACATTCCATTCCGATCCTTCACAGGAATACCCTCGGCGGAGTCATAGAACACTACGGCACAGAAGCAGGCCCTTCGGCCCATCTACTCCGTGCTGAACTATTAATTTGCAACACGAGTGAATCTGCAACTGCTGGAAATAAATAAAAAACACAAAATGCTGGCAGAACTCAGCAGGCCAGACAGCATCTATGGGAGGAGGTAGTGACGACGTTTCGGGCCGAAATCCTTAATCAGGAGTCTTAATTATTAATTATTAAGTATTAATTTGTCTAGTTCCATCGACTTGCACCTGGACCATATTCAAATCTCTATACCCTTCCATCCATATACCTATCAAAATTTCTCTTAAATGTTCAAAATAGAACGCAGCCACCCTTTCGCTCACAGCTCTTTTCACCCTCTGAGTTCCACATCCCCCGGTCTACTCTCCTCTCCTATCAGATTCCTTCTTCTCCAGCCCTTTATCTCTCCCACCTACCTGGCTTCACCTATCACCTTCTAGCTAGTTCTCCTTACTCTCCCACCACTTTTTAATTCTGGCATCTGCTCCTTTCCTTTCCTGAAGAAGGGTCTCGTCCCGAAGCGAGTATTTCCCTGGATGCTGCCTGACCAGCTCCTCCAGCATTCTGGGAGTATTACTCTAGCTTTCCAGCTTAACCTATTACATCTAGTTCTAGAAGTTATTTGCAAGAACACCTTCGGAGACCTGATTATGATTCGCTTTTAACGCAATAATTTGAATTCACGTTTCACTTGGCAGAACTGTCAACACTTCCAGTGACCTTTTCCTGTTCATGTTCCCATTGGTCAATCGGAAGGAGCATTGGGCCAATGAGAAACGGGAGGAAACACGCAAGCGGAAGCAATCGTTTCACCCGTGCAGGCTCGCCTTGTGCAGCGTGGGTGAGGATGGCGACGGTGGTGGAGGATGTCCTGGCAGACGTGGAGCGGGCCGAGGCCGAGTGCCTCAAGAGTATCAGCGTCGAGAAGGAGCTGGAGCTCGAGTTCGATCTGGGGAACCTGGCGGCTTTCGATGTGAACGCCCCAAACGTCCGCGACTTCCGACTCCACCCCGAGCAGTTCCTGCGCTCCCTGGCCCGCGACAACACGCAGCTGCTGGTCAACGCCGTCTGGAAGTTGCCCACCGAGCGGGTACAGGACGTGACCGTGGCCAAGCTGCCCCAGGGCACCACGCGTATCCCCCGCGAGAAAGCTGTGCCCAAGCCCCGGCCGCGCACCCGCTGGGAGGAGTTCGCCAGACTCAAGGGCATCCGAAAGAAGAAGAAAACTAACTTGGTCTGGGACGAGGAGAAGAAAGATTGGCGGCGACGCTGGGGCTACAAGAGAGTCAACGATGAAACCAAAGACTGGGTCATTGAGGTGCCTGAGACAGCAGATCCCAATGAAGATCAGTTTGCAAAACGTGCCGTAGCTAAAAAAGAGAGAGTGGCGAAGAACGAACTGAATAGGCTGCGTAATATCGCAAGATCTCAGAAGATTACAGTACCGACCATGGGACTCGTCCCAACCGGTCAGCCCAGTAAGAGTGACCTAAGCAAAGCTATTCACGTGGCGAGGACCTCCACAGCTTCAGTTGGCAAGTTTCAAGATAAATTACCCAAGGAAAAGGAGTTGAAGAATAAAGCCAAGAAGAGGAAATTCCAGCCCCTGTTTGGAGATTTTTCTGCAGAGAAACAGAGCCAACTAGAACTTTTAAAAATTATGGCCAGCAAGAAACCAAAACTAGACCTCACAAAAGCTGTAAATAAGCAGCTTCGTGAAGATGAGCAAGAGCAGGCAGCAAAACGAAAGAGAGTAGGGTCAAAAGGCAGGAAAGGACATAAAAACCATCATCGAAAAGATGGAAAACACCAACATCGAAAATCTGCTAGTAAGAGAGGAAGGGGTAAATGAACATTGTGAATGGAACGCTTGGTATTGTACTTTCTGACTTAAAGTAACTGCAGTCTTGCTATGGAAATATCGAGTCCATAACAAGACAGCTTTAATATGGTTCATATTTAAAATAAGCTGAACTATAGTTTTTATTTGGTGAGAACAATGAATTTAAAGTACTAAATAAGTCACAATTTTAGCTAAAGAAGCAGCTAAGTGGTTTTATATTGTATTAAACGAAAACAAAGTTTGAATAAAATGTCCTTCCCCACCAGTATTTGTTGTGCTCATTCTACTTCAAAATGACCAAGGTGAGTGTTGTTCAAAATGTCACTTACTTTATTTATTTATTGTGACGTGGTGCGGAATAGGGCCTTCGAGCCACACTGCCCAGCAGATTTAATCTTAGCTTAATCATGGGACAATTTACAGTGACCTATTAACCCAGCAACCACTACGTCTTTAGACTGTGAGAAGAAACCCATGCGGTCACAGGGAGAACGTACAAACTCGTTAGAAGCAGCAACAGGAATTGAACCCTGGTCCCTGTGTGATTTGCTAACTGGTTTTGCTCTCAATTTGATTACTTGAATGATTGTAAATAAAACTTCAAGATCTGATCTAGATAAAAATGCAAATATGCCTTTCCTATTTCTTAACGGTTTCCAGATATTATCTGGTCTTGTTTATATGCTTGACTCAAAATCATCCTAGAATGCATAGATAACCACTGGCTTCTTTATTTAAAACTAATTTTAAATACCTCCCTTCCCCCCCCCCCCCCACCCCGTCCTGTGCATCTACTGAGCGTAATATAATTGCCTTTCCCAGCACACAAGGTGGCACTTTCAAGGCTACTCCTCCATCATGTCTAAAAATAATATGCCTTCATTTGGTCCTAATGAAACTGACATAGTGGCCCAATGTTTGCTGATAATGATCTTAAGATTCATTGTCATGGATTTATCAAATTGACTTTTAAACACTTGCATAAATAAAGATGTAATGAATTTCTGTAAAATCATGGAATGTGCTATTACTTAGAAACCAGCCAGCACTTCTATCTCCTTACTATTGGTAAACTACATTGTAATCATCATTGATCTTCCTCTACCAACTCTGCTGGGGAAGATTTGGCACAGCGAAGTGAGCTACTGCTGATAGTTTCAGTGACCTGGGTTCAGTCTTGACCCTTGGTGCTGCCTCTGGAGTGTGTACATTGCCCGTGACCAGGTGGGTCTCCTCCAAGTGCTCTGGTTTCTTCCCACATACAAATTGGTAGGTCAATTGGTCATTGTAAACTGTCTCTTGTATGCAGGCAAATTTAAATCTAGAGAGAGTAGAGTGGATTCATGTGAAAGGTTGGCCTGTGTAGTCTTTTTCTTAGACTTCATTTAGCTTTTTAATTAATTCACAGGGTTTTGGCACTTAAGGTAAGATCAGCATTAAATATCTCCGCTGCCTCAAGCAAAGCTGTTTCAGAGCCAACCACATTACATCTCCCATCACTTCTAGGTTAGAGATCTAGGCACAGAGATGGCCTTCGGCCCACCTCGTCTGCCAAACTATTCTGCCTCGTTCCATCAACCTGGACTTGCACCGTAGCCCTGCACAACCTTCCCACCCATCCAAACCTCTCAAATGTTAAAATTGAACCTGTGTCCCCCACTTCCTCTGACAACTCGTTCTGCACCACCCCCTCAGAGTGGAAAAAGCTCAGCCTCATGTTCTGCTTAAACCTTGCACGTATAAGCTATACCCTTTAGTTCAAGACTCACCCAATCTCAGTGGTAAAAGCCTGCTTGCATTTACAGTATATCCCTCATAATTTTGTATGTCTATCAAATCTTCTATGTTCTAGGGAATAAATTCCTAGCCTTTTCTCCCTTTCCCTATAACTCAGGTCTAAACTATACCCTTGTACATTTTCTCTGTAGTCTTTCAATTTTATTGATACCTTTTCTGTAGATAGGTGACCTAACTGCACACAATTCTCCAAATTAGGCCTCACCAATGTCTTGGACAATTTCAACATCAAATCCTAACTCTGTACTCAATACTTAGATTTTGAAGGCCAGTGGATCAAAAGGTCTTATCTATCAGTGACGCCTCTTTCAGGGAACTATGGATTCCTTTGTTCTACTACACTATTGTTCACTGTATAAGTTCTACCCTGGTGTGTCCTTCCATAGTGCAACACCTCACATTTGTCTGCGTTAAATTCCATCTGCAGGTCAAACAGCAAATTTCCTTATTCGTGAACCAGTCGGATTTTTTACATGTAATTTTAAATCAGAGGTTCCTCGCCGACATTGATAAATATACATCCCAGAATCAATGCAAATATCTGGATTGCTAGTTCAATGCTTAATCCCTGTTATGTAGAATATAAAACAGGAACAGTCTCTGAAATCTGCTGAACACTGTGTCAAGTTAAACTAAATTTCTGCCTGCACATAATCTGTACCCCACCATTCCTTCACGTTCAAGTGCCTAAAAGCCCTTTAAACACCTCTATTGTATCTGCCACTTCCTCTGGCAGCACATTGCAGATACCTATCAACCTGTAAAAAGAGAACAACTTGCACAGCCTCTAAATTTTTCCCATCTCACCTTAAATGCAGACCTTTTAGTATTTGACATTTCTACCCTGAGAAATGAGTTCTGACTGTACAAGATACCTCCATACCTCAGTCCTGCTTGTATACTTTTCCTTTAGATTTGACCTCCCAAGTGCAACATCTCACACCAGTCCACATTAAACTCCCATCCGCATTTCTCTGCCCAAGTTTGTAAAAAAAAACATTCTGCTTTATCTTCTCATAACCCGTGCACAAATCCATTGATCTTTTTGTCATCTGCAAACTTACTAATCCATTTACACTTCATCTAAGTAATCGTGAGGCATGGTCGTGTAGTGGTTAGCATAACACTATCACAGTACCAGCAACCCGGGTTCAATTTCTGCCACTGTCAGTAAGGAATCTGTACATTTTCACCTTGACTGTGTAGGTTTCCTTAGTAGGTTAATTAGCTACATGGGTGCAAATGGGCAGCGTGGCACATTGGGCCGGAAAGACCTGTTACTGTGCTGTACCTCTAAATAAATATGTCGTATATATCACAAACAACAGGAGTGCCAGCATTGATCCCTGCAGAACACCACTGGTCAGGGATCCAACCAGATTAACAGCCTTCCACCACTTCCCTCTGCCTTCCGAGACCAAGCTAATTCTGAATCCAAACTACCAAATCATCTTGGATCCCATGCATCTTCACCTTTAGGATCACCTTATCATAAGAGAACTTGTCAAATACTGTACTAAAGTCCATGTAAGTAACTTCAACTGTCCTACCCTCATCAATCACCTGTGTCACTTCCTCAAAAAAAGCTCATTCCTTACACAAAGTCATGCTGACTGTCCCTAATCAGGCCATGCTTTTCTAAATATGCATAAATCCTCTTCCCTGAGAATCCTCACCGATAGTTTCCCTACCCTTCACTGGCCTTTGATTTCTTGAAATGTACTGTGAAAGCTTAAATTTCACTACTTCAACAAGTTGGGAACTATAAAAAATTAGAAGATATTGGCAATCGTCTTGAATGCCCCAATAAAAATGATTTGGAGGACACAATCATCGATAGTGTTGTAGGAAAGCAGTCCATTATCTATATGAGGTACCTAAGCTGATTTTGTTCATTTGCAGTCAAAGGAACACTGCAGCATACAGGTACAGTGGATAAATTCATCTGTTGATAACAATTAGGAACTTTACGCAGATTTATACTATAGTAGTATTGATAGTGTTCTAATTTGCCGTGTCATTTAAATACATAATTTGTTACAGTTAAATGCTAGTTTGTATTTTTTATACCTTTTTAATTATTTCCATGAAACTTCAGCCAATTGGTTCCAATGTTTCCCAATTAAGCAAAATCCTCTTCTTATTTTGCTTCTCCTATCAGATTACATTCATAAGTCTGGCTGTTTACGTTCTGCAGTTGTGGACACTCTGCACTTTAAAAAAAAATGAAATATTTCTCTTTTCCACTGATGCTAACGAATTTCTTGCAAATGTTTAATTTCAGAGCTTGAGAAATTGCCTTATTTCCTTTATATTGTAAACAGTCACTACTGTTACACAGGTAAACGTAATAATCGAATAAGAATGTTTGCCTGGTCATCGGGTAAACTCTCCCTCGTCCTCAAACATCATAATGAAACCCTTTACTTCCAATTCAAAATATAGTAACTAACACAAAATGTTGGAGGAACTACATAGATGTTGCCTGGCCTGAGCTGTTCCAGCATCTTGTGTACGTTCTTTCAGCATCTGCAGATTTTCTCTTGTTCAAAATATACTTACGCGTACGCTATGATTCTGCAGTTCTATACTGGGTTATTCTACATCTGACCCTTACGTACTGTATTCAGAATCACAATTTGTTCAAAGTGAGAAGACGCTATTTTCCTGCAAGTTAATTAGTAACCAGAGGGCACAAACTGAGCATAATGAATTTTTCTCTTTTACTGTAGCAGTCGCTACAGAAAAAAACTGCATTTCCTGAAGAGCTTAAGGGAAGATAACTAGACTGGGGTTAATGGTAATTCTTTTAAGAACTGGCATTGGTACAAAGGGCCAAATGGCCTCTTTCGACACGAACACGTTTTTTTTCTTTTGTATTTACTTACAATATTGTTGCTAGATTTACAATATATCAATCAGTATAATATAGTTCAATGAATATAATACAGTTGAGTTGACGTATCGAGGTGTGGGATGTCTTAACCCTCGGCGACTCGCACAACTCGCTAATCATGGCGGCTCGAGAGAGGGTTGTTCATCTGTTGAGGCAGCTGCAAAGGGCATCGTAAGTGACAGTCTCTTGCTGCTGCCGCCCGGGCCACTGGGTTACTTGGCTAGCGCCAGCTGAACTCCACGGGGCCGGAGTGAATCGGGAATCTGGCCGTCTGGAGACGGGACGGGACCGGGCCGCGGCCGCTGCAGAGCCGGCTATCGGCGGCTTGCGCGGTTTCGCTCCGCTGTCCCCGGCCAGCCGGGGCGCTGAGGTCTGGTCGTGCGGGCCTCCGGACTCTCATGGCATCAGTACAACCAGATGAAATTTATAAAAATGTCACTCTTAAGTCCGAACCACAACACCTGCAAACTTTTTTCCCCCCAGTTTGCTGACCCCGAGAGTCTGGGCTGCTGCTGGGTAATGGGAGAGGCAGCTGGGGCGCCGCCAGCGCGCAAAGCCTGCAGTTTGATCCGCTATAACGCCACTGGCAACCTCACAGATTTAGAGACAAAAGAGAACAAATGCTGAAATATTTAGCAGGTTGGGCTGCACTTGTGCAGGCAGAATTACTGAATGCCTCAGGACGTTGCTCTGTCGTCAGAACAACAATATGTTCTAATAAAACAGGAAATGATTTTCCGCTGATGCTAGATGTTGTTGATTTCAACAATTGTACCTGCAATTCATTCAGCTGCAAGCACTATATCAATGTTAGGCAATTTAGTAACAACCTGGCACTTAGTGGGCAGCTGAAACATATTGTACTTGATCTATAATTGTGTATACAGGTCTAGTCATTTTGAAACAAGACCCCTATGCATAGAGTTACTAGAAGCTGGTCATATTGTAAGGTGTCTTCCATCCATCTTTATTGACCTTCTTCAGCATAACCTATATTTTACATTTTGTCTCGTTTTATATTCATCTGTTTTCTTTATTTCAAGTATTCCTTGTGATAATGAGTTCCATATTCTCATCTCTCTCTAAGTAAAACAGTTTCTTGAGAATTGACATTAATTTGGCAGTGATTATCTTGTACTTATATCCTGATATTGGACAGTTCCCAATCTCCCATAGTGTCCTTTTTAGACTCTTGTTAGGTTATCCATTAGTCTCCTCATTTCCAGTGAAAAGAACTAAACCAGTTCAACCTTTTAAAGTCCTTTTTATATCTTCAATGCTTTTGCATTGTTTAATCATTGTCACATGATCATGAGTGTCAAAGGTTACAGCAGAATGGATTGGGAGGGATTAATAAATCAGTGATGATTGAATAGCAGTGAGACTCAATGGGCTGAATGGCCTAATTCTCCTATGTCTAGTGGTCCCTTTTGCAATATCGAAAACAGGACCATGTGCAGCAATTTAATAAGGATTTGATCAAGGAATATAATGTGTCTTCTCTGATGTTCTGTTCTGTCCTTCTAAAAGTGAATTCTAGAAGTGAAGAGTACATGACCTGCATTGTTATGGAATTATTAGTTTGAATTGCTGCTTCATGTAACGTATGTGACTGTAGATCCCTTGCTGTCTCTGTTGTCTTTAGATTCCTATTATCTAGGAAAATAGAGGTTTATTCTTTCTAACTACATGTAACAGCGTTATTCTTATTTGTATTGAAATTAATTTGCCAAACAGTCTCATTCTGCAAGATTATTAATGTCATATTTTTCCAAAGTATTAACTCTTAGCATCTACAAATTTTGAAATTATAAATGATAAAATCCAATTGTGCTAGCACCAATCACTGCAGAATATCCTTATCAATATTTGATGGTTTGAGTAACAGTACTTAACCTTACTCTGTTTTGCAGTCGATTTGCAATGTCTCGTCTTCTGATTGTATACATGCTAACTTATTCTCATTAGGCTAAGTAGCAGTGTCTTACTGAAGACCTATAATAGCAGTGACGACTATGTTTCCAGACATATTTATTTGGTCTAATGTATTTGTGGTATCCTAAGGATATGAGAGAAGATATATGTATGCATGTCCTTCTATCCTTGGCTATTCACACTGTTCCTCCTTCAAGAAATTCAAAAGATTGGTCAGGCATTACTTTTCCTTAGATCACACTGTAGAACAGCAGCAACAGATGTCCGTCCCAGTCTCGTCAATTCTGCCGTTGAAATTTAAACAGTAAAAACTGATTAATGTTTCATGGCGATGAACTTTAATAAAGCCCCAACATTCCTTTCAATTCTATTGAGGGATTATCCAGTGGAAATTTAACGCTATTCCTTATCCTGCCATGCTTTTCAATTATTTGTTTTAATTTCCTATTTCCAGGGTCTGTAGCATTTTATTTTTGAAGCGATGATCTGTTGGTTACTCGGTTTTAATTTTGTACTAATATAGTGAACAGAACCCACATTACTGATGGACTAAAATCACAGAGCAGTGGACTTTTGAAACTTTAAGTTCGTTTTATTGAATTGTTACGCAGCGCTTTGAGGTAGTGCAAGGGTAAAACAATAACACTGCAGTAACAGCAACAGAGAAAGTGCAGATAAACAGTAACCTTCCCAATTATTGAGAAGGTTATCATAATTTTACTGAGCTAGTAATCAAACTCTGCTGTAAAATTTCTGTTGTAAGTATAAACATTAATTTTTTTTCCCCTGATAAGTACTATAGAAATGGCAACTTGTACCGAACACATAAGAAAAAAAGCAGCCTGCAATTTGAAGTGGAGGCAGTCTGAATTCAACCAGAAATTAGAATGGGTATCCTTCAAGGACAATAGACAATAGGTGCAGGAGCAGGCCAATTGGCCCTTCGAGCCAGCACTGCCATTCAATGTGATCATGGCTGATCCCTTGACTCCGCTATCTTTAAGAGCCCTATCTAACTCTTTCTTGAAAGCATCCAGAGAATTGGCCTCCACTGAGACAGAGCATTCCACAGATCCACAACTCTCTGGGTGAAAAAGTTTTTCCTCAATTCTGTTCTAAATGGCCTACCCCTTATTCTTAAACCGTGGCCTCTGGTTCTGGACTCCCCCAACATCAGGAACATGTTTCCTGCCTCCAGCGTGTCCAATCCCTTAATAATCTTATATGTTTCAATCAGATCCTCTCTCATCCTTCTAAATTCCAGTGTATACAAGCCCAGTTGCTTCAATCTTTCAACATATGACAGTCCCGCCATCCCAGGAATCAACCTCGTGAACCTACGCTGCACTCCCTCAATAGCAAGAATGTCTTTCCTCAAATTTGGAGACCAAAACTGAACACAATACTCCAGTTGTGGTCTCACCAGGGCCCTGTACAACTGTAGAAGGACCTCTTTGCTCCTATACTCAACTCCCCTTGTTATGAAGGCCAACATGCCATTAGCTTTCTTCACTGCCTGTTGTACCTACATGCTTACTTTCAGTGACTGATGAACAAGGACACCTAGATCTTGTTGTACTTCCCCTTTTCCTAACTTGACACCATTCAGATAGTAATCTGCCTTCCTGTTCTTGCCATCAAAGTGGATAACCTAACATTTATCCACATTAAACTGCATCTGCCATGCATCTGCCCACTCACCCAAACTGTCCAAGTCACCCTGCATTCTCCTAACATCCTGCTCATATTTCACACTGCCACCCAGCTTTGAGTCATCTGCAAATTTGCTAATGTTACTTTTAATCCCTTCATCTAAATCATTAATGTATATTGTAAATAGCTGCAGTCCCAACACTGAGCCTTGTGGTGCCCCACTAGTCACTGCCTGCCATTCTGAAAAGGACCTGTTAATCCCTACTCTTTGTTTCCTGTCTGCCAACTAATTTTCTATCCATGTGAGTACCCTACCCCCTATACCATGTGCTCTCACTAATCTCCTATGTGAGACCTTATCAAAGGCTTTCTGAAAATCCAGGTACACTACATCCACTGGCTCTCTCTCCCTTGTCCATTTTCATAGTTACACCCTCAAAAAATTCCAGAAGATTAGTCAAGCATGATTCATAAATCCATGCTGACTTGGACTGATCCTGTTACTGCTATCCAAATGTGCCATTATTACATCTTTTATAATTGACTCTAGCATCTTCCCCACCACTGATGTCAGGCTAACCGGTCTATAATTCTCCGTTTTCTCTCTCCCTCCTTTCTTAAAAAGTGGGATAACATTAGCTATCCTCCAATCCTCAGGAACTGATCCTGAATCTATAGAACATTGGAAAATGATTACCAATGCATCCATGATTTCTAGAGCCACCTCCTTAAGTACCCTGGGATGCAGACCATCAGGCCCTGAGGATTTATCAGCCTTCAGTCCCATTAGTCTACCCAACACCATTTTCTGCCTAATGTGAATATCCTTCAGTTCCTCCGTTACCCTAGGTCCTCTGGCCACTATTACATCTGGGAGATTGTCTGTGTCTTCCCTAGTGAAGACAGATCCAAAGTACCTGTTCAGCTCATCTGCCATTTCCTTGTTCCCCATAATAAATTCACCCGTTTCTGCCTTCAAGGGCCCAACTTTGGTCTTAACTAATTTTTTCCTCTTCACATACCTAAAGAAGCTTTTACTATCCTCCTTTATATTCTTGGCTAGCTTACCTTCATACCTCATCTTTTCTCCCCATATTGCTTTTTTAGTAATCTTCTGTTGCTCTTTAAAAGTTTCCCAATCCTCTGGCTTCCCACTCATCTTTGCTATGTTATACTTCTTCTCTTTTATTTTTATACTGTCCTTGACTTCCCTTGTCAGCCATGGTCGCTCCTTACTCCCCTTAAAATCTTTCTTCCTCTTTGGAATGAACTGATCCTGTACCTTCTGTGTTATTCCCAGAAATACCTGCCATTGTTGTTCCACTGTCATCCCTGCTAGGGTATCCTTCCAGTCAACTTTGGCTAGTTCCTCCCTCATAGTCCCCTTTTTTCGACTGTAATAATGACACTTTCGATTTTCCCTTCTCCCTTTCAAATTGTAGATTAAAAGTTATCATATTATGGTCACTACCTCCTAACAGCTCCTTTACCTCGAGTACCCTTATCTGGTTCATTACACAACACTAGATTCAGAATTGCCTTCTCCCTGGTAGGCTCCAGTACAAACTGCTCTAAGAATCCATCTCGGAGGCACTCCACAAACTCCCTTTCTTGGGGAGAAACCAAACTGATTTTCCCAGTATACCTGCATGTTGGAATCCCCTGTTGCAACTGTAGCATTACCTTTGCAACATGCTGATTTTAAGCTCTTGATTCAACTTGCACCCTATAACTCCCATTAGGGTCTTTTTGCCCTTACAATTTCACAGTTCTATCCATACTGACTCTACATCTCCTGATTCTATGTCACCCCTCGCAAGGGACTGAATTTCATTCCTCACCAGCAGAGCCACCCCACCCCCTATGCCCACCTGTCTGTCCTTTCAATAGGACGTATACCCTTGAATATTCATTTCCCAATAAATTTTAGAAACATAGAACATAGAAAACCTACAGCAATTTACAGGCCCTTCAGCCCACAATGCTGTGCCAAACATGTGCTTACTTTAGAAATTACTTAGGGTCACCCATAGCCCTCTATTTTTCTAAGTTCCATGTACCTATCCAGGAGTCTCTTAAAAATGTCTATCTTATCTGCCTCCACCACCATCGCCGGTAGCCCATTCTGCGCACTCACCACTCTCTGCGTAAAAAACTTACTCCTGACATCTCCTATGTACCTACTTCCAAGCAGCTTAAAACTGTCCGTTTGTGCTAGCCATTTCAGCCCTGGGAAAAAGCCTCTGACTATCCACACAATCAATGCCTCTCATCATCTTATACACCTCTATCAGGTCATCTCTCATCCTACGTTGCTCCAAGGAGAAAAGGCCAAGTTCACTCAACCTATTCTCATAAGGCATGCTTGCCAAACCAGGCAACATCCTTGTAAATCTCCTCTGCACCCATTCTACAGTTTTCACATCCTTCCTGTATTGAGGTGACTAGAACTGAGCACAGTACTCCAAGTGGGATCTGACCAGGGTCCTAAGTAGCTATAACAATATCTCTCGGCTCTTGAACTCAATCCCACGGTTGATGAAGGCCAATGCACCATATGCCTTCTTAACCACACAGTCAACCTGCACAGCAGCTTTGAGTGTCCTATGGTCTTGGACCACAAGATCCCTCTGATCCTCCACACTGCCAGGAGTCTTACCATCAGCACTATATTCTGCCATCACATTTGACCTACCAAAATGAACCACCTCACACTTATCTGGGTAGAACTTTACCCTGTATTTACAAGTTTGGTGTAAATACACACCTCAAAATACTTTATAATAACACAGAAGTTGAAATACAGCCTGTTGTCTTGTACCAATATACTGTAGATTAAGTTTAAAAACAACAGTTTGGACATTTTAATGCAAGACTATTGAGAAATAAATATTTAATGCAAGTTTATTTGAATGCTTTTTAAAGCAACATGGTTTGAATATTTTTTCTTATTTCACCAGATGTCGATGTCCTGCTCACTCTCAGACCTATTCACAAGGTAAAGCTCTGTTATAAGGCTATTACTAGTTTTTAGGAAAGGAAATTGATGCCTAGCATCATCAAAGCTGGGCAAATGTAGATTCTATCTTAGACCATTAGATACAGGAGCAGAATTAAGCCGTTTGGCTCATCGAGTCTGCTCCTCCATTCAATAATGACTCCCCGGCCTTTTCCCTGTAACCTTGAATGCCATGGCCAATCAAGAACCTTTCAATCTCTGCCTTAAAAAACACCCAATGACCTGGCCTCCACAGATGCCTGTGGTAACAAATTCCACAAATTCACCACCTTCTGGCTAAAGAAATTTCTCTGTATCTCTGTTTTAAATGGACACCCCTCTATCCCGAGGCTGTGCCCTCTTGTCCTAAACTCCCCCACCATGGGAAACATCCTTTCACACATCTACCATCTAGTCCTTTCAGCATTCAAAAGGTTTCAATGAGATCCCCCTCATCCTTCTCAATTGCAGTGAATACAGCCCTAGAGCCATCAAATATTCCTCATATGATAACCTTTTCATTCTCTTGAATCATCCTTGTGAACCTCCTTTGGACCCTCTCCAATGCCAGCACATCTTCTCTTAGATAAGGACCACAAAATTGTTCACAATACTAAAGGTGAGGCCTCAGCTGAGCCTTATAAAGCCCCAGCATCATATCCTGCTCTTATATTCTAGACCTCTTAAAATAAATACGAACATTGCATTTGCCATCTTCACCACTGACTCAATCTACAAATTAACGTTTAGGGTGTTCTGCACCAGGACTAACAAGTCCCTTTGTATCTCAGATTTTTGGATTTTCTCCCCGTTTAGAAAATAGTCATTCATTTAAATTCTTCTACCAAAGTGCATGACTATGCATTTTCCAATATTGTATTTCATTTGGCACTTTCTTGCCTAGTCTCATAATCTGTCTGTCCTTCTGTAATCTTCCTGTTTCCTCAACACTAGCTGCCTTTCCATCAATCTTCGTATCAGCTGCAAACTTGGCAACAAAGCCATCTATTCCATCATCTAAATCATTGATATATAGCATAAAAATAAGTGGTCCCAACACCGAACCCTGCAGAACACCATTAGTCACTGGCAGGCAACCAGAAAAGGATCCTTTTATTTCCACTTGCTGCCTCTTACCATTCAGCCAATGCTCTAACCACGTTAGTAACTTTCCTGTAATACCATAGGCTCTTAACTTGGTAAGCAGCATAATGTGTGGCACCTTTTCAAAGGTCTTCTGAAAGTCCAAATATACAACCACTACATCCCCTTTATCTATCCTACTTGTAATCTCCTCAAAGAATTCAACAGGTTTGTCAGGCAAGATTTTTCCTTAAGGAAACCATGCTGACTTTGTCCTACCTCTACCTGTGTCACCAATACACTGTAACCTCATCCTTAACAATTGACTCCAACATCTTCCCAGCCAATGAGGTCAGGCTAACTTGTCTATAATTTCTGTTTTGCTGCCTTCCTCCTTTCTTAAAGAGTGGAGTGACACATGTAATTTTCCAGTCCTCTGGCACCATGCCAGTGTTCAATGATTTTTGAAAGATCATTACTAATGTCTCCACAATCTCTACTGCTACCTCTTTCAGAACCCTAGGATGCAGCTCATCAGGTCCGGTAGACTTATGTACCTTTAGGTCTTTCAGCTTTTTGAGCACCTTCTCTCTTGTCACAGTAGCTGCACTCACTTCTCTTCCCTCACACCCTTCAACAGCTGGCACAGTGCTAGTATCTTCCATAGTGAAGACTGATGCAAAATACTCATTTTGGTCATCTGTCATCTCCTTGGCTCCTGTTATTTTACTTTTTAATGGTTTTATATGATAAAAAAATATGAAATTGATCTCTCAGAAGAGAAGAGGACACAGTACTGGATTACTAAACTATGTGAAGAATTTAGGCCCAAAAATTTACAATACTTGATAGATTTGAGATAACAATGATATAAGCAGTTTTTTGTGTGAATTAATGAACATGGATTTCTATTCTGAAATTTTCCAGTGATTTAGCGGCGTGTAACACATGTAATAATGGAAGTGTCTAAGCTCTGCACAGGAGTTGGTGGTTGCTCTTTGTAAATGGAAACAGAACTCACGTGACAAGTTAATATTTACATCATAATTGCAGAAACATTCTGCGCAAACATCACAAATTTGTTGAAACTGAGAAGTTTCCATTTTTTACGGTAGAATGATTGGAAGCTATGAGCTTACTACTGATGTTTCTGTGTTCCAGCACCGGGACACGTTACAACCAGAGCAACAGACTACGCTTTTGAGGTACAAATAATTCACTGAATGTCCCATGATTTTTTTTACAACTTTTATTCGCTTGATCAGTAATAATGCAGAGAAAATATGTCACAATATAGTAACATATTTTCTTTCCCCAAGCTGTCAATCTCTGTACATCTTGGTTCTGTTTTAGATGGCTTGTTCAAACATCCGATATGGAGAAGGAGTGACAAATGAAGTCGGTATGGTAAGGAACTGACTATTGAATTTATTCAGAAGCCTTCATTAAGACAAACTTCATTGAGTAAGTTTGAACAATAATTTATCACTCACCTGCAGCAATTCTGGATGTTCAGTGCATCAGAATCAGAATCTGGTACATCTAATGTCAGAGAAATATATACAATACACATCCTGAAATTCTTTTTCACTGCCATATGTAATGACACTTCTTGTTTTTGGGGCAGCGGTAAAAATGTAATACATAATAATAGGAAGAAGTTGTGATTTACAATAGTTAAATATAAAATAGTTAAATAGTAGTGCAAAAATAGAAACAAGAAAGTAGTGAGGTAGTGTTCATGGGTTCAATGTCCATTCAGAAATTGAATGGCAGATGGGAAGAAGCTATTCCTGAATTGTTGAATATGTGCCTTCTGGTTTTTAAAAATCCTAACTGGTGGTAGCAATTAGAACAAGGCCTGGTGATGGGGTCCTTAATGATGGATGCCTTCTTTTTGAGGCATCGCTCCTTGAACATGACCTGAATACTACAGAGACTGGTGCCAATGATAGAGCTGACTAAGTTTACAACTCTCTGCAGCTTATTTCAATCCTGTGCTGTAGCCTCCTCCACCCCACCACCCCACCATACCAGACGTGATGCAGCCAGTTAGAATGGTCTCCATGGTACATCTGTAGACATTTGCAAATGTCTTTGGTGACAAACCAAATTTCTTCAAGTTCCTAATGAAATATAGCTGTTGTGCCTTTTAAGCACATTGAAATTGCTCACTCTTCACTTCTGATCCCTCTATGAGGACTGGTGTATGTTCGCTTGTCTTACCTTTCCTGAAGTCCATAATCAGTTCTTTGGTCTTACTGACATTAAGTGCAAGATTGTTGCTGCAACATGACTCAACTACCTGATAAAGCTCCCTCCTGTACGCCCTCTCATCACCATCTGAAATTCTGCCAACAATAGATGTATCATCAGCAAACTTATAGATGGTATTTGAGCTATGCCTAACCACACAGTCATAGGTGTAGAGAGAGTAGAGCAGTGGGCTAAGCACACACCCCTGAGGTGCACCAGTGTTGATTGTCAGCAAGAAATGTCTAAGGATATGTCTGTGTTTACTTTTTTTTCAAATGCATCACTCTTCTGTACAGCACTATTGAAGGCAGATATCAATAGAGTCATAAGCATATTGTGGGAAAAGAAAATCCATTCAGTAACTTGGTATGTAAAATATGATTGGAAGCCCACAGCAGATGAGTTAATATCTGTGGAAAGAGAGGCAATTAAGGGTCACAGAAATTCTTTGATTCTTTTTAATAACTATCTTCCATCATGCTACCCATATTACTGACTTATTTGTCAAAACAAATCAGTGATTGAAACATAGTCTTTGATGTTCCAGACATAATTGCAATGATGCATTATTGAATGCAGGTGACGTCCTTGATCCAGCTCCATCATTCTGGTAGGTTGGCCTCTCTGGAACCAAGCGAAGGTGTAATTGTTCATCCTTTACATCTTGCAAGGCACCGCTGGATGATAAGAACATCATGTACTGCAGGTCTGCCCATCAGCGAGTTGCTTGATGGTGGAGATGGACTTGTTTGGTACATGTTGCCTGCTACAGTCAACTGGGGAAGAAGGGGTCAGAGGGGGTGCGTGGAGGCAGTGCGCAGTCCAACAAACAGTGCAAGTGGTTGTCTTGACATTTGTCTTGTGATCGCAAGACCCTGTGGGCATTGGTAATATAGGATACTGCAAGTCCACTTCATTGGTTCATTGGAGAGACCGATGGTGTGGGAGCTGGGTGGCCTCGGTTGTCACATGGACAAGGCTCTCACGCCATGAGGTCGCCTGCTGCAGCTGCCTAGGGGAGGAGACACCTGAGGCGGTGTGGCATGGCCAAGTTGGAAGCTGGCCTCCAGAGTTCCCTTGGTGGAAAACGGACTGTATTGTGTCTGTCTGTGGCTGCAGTAGCGCATGATGAAAACTGCTGCATGCTTGTTCTTGCAGAAATGGAGCTCCAGGACAACATCCCATGCACCACCAATTTACACTGAGGGACTTGGGCATTTTCTCAAGACCCTGTGATTTACCGCTATCATAATTGCACGTGTTATATGTGCCTTGTGCTGTGCGTGGCTGTTGGTATTGTGTTTTGCACCTTGGCACGGGAGGAACACTGTTTCGTTTGGTGCTATTCACATATAGGGTTAATGACAATTAAACTTGAATTTGAACTTCATCATTCACACTCAACACCTCCAAATTCTGTCTAAAGTAAAAAATGATTGAGATGGTGACACATTAGGTTGTCTGTAGAGCTTTGTCTATGAAATTCCACTCCAACTCTGTCCACATCCCTATAAGGAAACAACATTAGTTTTTAAGAAAGGAAAATAAATGGAACTGCAGATACTAGGATCTGAAACAAAGACAAAAATGCTGGAAGAACTCAGGTGGTCAAGCAGAAAATGTGAAAGAAGGAAACTGAAACAGTAACTGGAGTTTTTCCACCACTTTTACATTTGATTTAATGTTGGTCCCAACATTATAGAGAATATACTTATGCATCCAATGAGACTGACATTGATCTGCTAGGTATGTTTTCTTTAAGCACATTGGCTTGAACTGAATCATGTAACTATAAGGATGGTAGAATGTAAATCGAATAGTCTTTTTTGACTAGCATTACAAGGAGGGTAAAATTTAAACAAAATCATTAGTTGTTCACTACAAATTGTTGAATGTTTCTCTGAGTTTTTCATCTAAAAATAAATCAGATTCTGGTATTCCAATAGGACCTTCAGAATATTGGGGCCAAGAGAGTTTGCGTAATGACAGACAAAAATCTGGCTAAGCTTCCTCCTGTCAAAGCTGTCCTGGATTCATTAGTTAAGAATGGAGTAAACTTTCAAGTGTTTGACAAGGTCAGAGTGGAGCCAACTGATTTAAGGTAAGCTACACTTCATTTCAATGAAAGTCTAAGGAACAAAGTTACACTAAGAATTTAAAAACAAAGTAGAAATTGAATCACATATCACTGCAATATTGTGCCTTGGATGTTTCAAATTTAATGAAAATAAATTACAGAGGAAAACCTGGATCATTGCAGATGTGAATGTTTAGGCCTTTTGGGACCTTGGGGGTGGAGATCAGCTGAGGTGGATCAAACAATTATAGGGAGGGTTGTGGAAAGAGATCAGGCCTCAGAAGCATTTGAGGGTGATATGATAGGGTCCATTGAGGACTGAATAGGAACTGTTGGAGAATCAGTCCAAACAGAGGGTCATGAATGAAACTGGTTGCATGGCCTGGTCCTGTGGATGGAGGTGTGGTCGGTTGCAGAAAGGTAGCAATATAGCACTCTATTCAGTGGCAAAAGGCAGAAGGTTGCATTCCACAGCATGATTCTTGTTCACAATTCAGTTCTTGGAATCAAAGATAACGTTTCTGAATTTACACTCAGTGCTGACCTGGATGGTATAGTCAATATTGAGGCCTACAACAATTTATATCAATATACTTGCAGAATGGACGTAACATTATAAAATAAGTTTCAACACAGAAAAACAGGAGGAATTAAGTTTTGGCAAGAAAAATAAGGCCACATAAAACTTGGGAAATTATACTAATTGGCTGGGAGAGCATTAATCTAGAAAAGAAACACACAAATCATTAAAACTAGCGAGAATTAAAATAAGGACAACTAAAAGTAAAGAAACTAAATACAAAATACAAGGTTTATCTACAGATGCTCAGTATTGAAAAGCAGAAATGTTATGTTAAGCTTGTGACAAACCTTGGTTAGACTACACTTGGGATTACCTTGTTTAGTTCTAGCTGCCATTTATGAAAAGTGAATGCTACTAGAGAAGATTAGGGGTGTGAAAGTCGCAGTAAGGCAGGGAAAGTCTGAGGTAGTTTTAGCGAACTGAGACCACCTTCAGAAACACTCCTGCTTACTACACACGAGGTAGGCTGGGTTGGTGGCAGCAGTGTGTTCTCAAGGCAAACAAGTGAGGCCTTCGCATTTCCCATAGTAGGGAGTTTAGGACAACAGGGCACAAGTTCAGGATTGAAGGACATCCATTTAGAACAGAGATGCGGAGAAATTACTTTAGTTAGAGGGTGATAAATCTGTGGAATTTGTTGCGACGAGCGGCTGTGGAGGCCAAGTCATTGAGTGCATTTAAGGCAGAGCTAGGTAGGTTCTTGATTAGTCAGGGCATCAAAGGGGATGGGCAGGGGAGTGGGAATGACTGGAAGAATTGGATCAGCCCATGATTTATTGGCAGGGCCGATTCGATGGGCCAAATGGCCTACTTCTGCTCCTATATCTTATGGTAGTGAGACTTTTCGGAAAGGGTCTCCTAAGGCATAGTATCCCTTTACACAAAAGGGGGTGCTGGAGACAGATAAGATAAGGATAATGGAAAGATGTGAGCCATACCCAACAACTAAGGCTTTACTAACTTCCAAATATCATCAACTGTGCGCTTAAAGTTTCGATTGACTTCAGCACCTCTTTTATGAATGGTGATTCCTTGTGAGTAAGGAATTCAAATATACACAATTAACAATTATCATTATCGGTATCTGATAAGCCAATTATGTATAAAAGCATTTTTCTGTTCAGATTTCAGAACAGTGAGTGTGACTGGGTCCCATGCTGTTCTTCTTGTGCACAAGTAAAATAAAAGGAATGCATGCATCACAAGAGTGCGTGTGTTCTGAGCCCAATTATTTAAATATCTTGGATATAAATTGGTATCAGATTCAGGTTTAGTATCACCCAGCATACGGCATGAAATTTGTTAACTTTGCGCCAGCAGTACAGTGCAATTCATGATAATATACAAAAAACTGTTCAGATTTCTGTATCTCCTTCCTGAAGGTAACAGTGAGAAGAGGGGATGTCCTGGTGGTGAGGGGCCTTAATGATGGATGCTGCCTTTTTGAGGCATTGCTTCTTGAAGATGTCTTGGTTACTACAGAAGCTGGTGCCCGTGATAGAGCTGGCTAATTTTTTAACTCTCTGCAACTTACTTTGATCCTGTGCGGTAGCCCCTCCTCCTCCCTCCTCCCCCCCCCCCCCCCACCGCAAGGCAGTCAGTCAGAATGCTCTCCACACTAAATCTGTAGAAATTTTTGAGTGTTTTAGGAAACATTCCAAATCTCCTCAAGCTCCTAATGAAATATAGCCACTGTCTTGCCTTCACAGCTACATTGATATACTGGGACCTGGTTAGGTCCTTCGAGATATTAACACCAACGAACTTGACATTGCGAACTCTCTCCACTTCTGCTCCCCCTATAAGGACTGGTGTGTGTTACCTCATCTTGCCCTTTCTGAAGACCACAATCAGCTCTTTGGTCTTACTGATGTTGAGTGCAAGGTTGTTGCTGCAATACCACTCAACTAGCTGGTACACCCTCTCATCACCAGCTGAGATTCTGCCATCAATGGTTACATTATCAGCAGATTTATAGATGCGTTTGAGCTGTGCATAACCACACAATTATGGGTGTAGAGAAAGTAGACAGCGAGCTGAGCACATGTCTCTGAGGTGTGCCAGTGTTGATTGTCAGTGAGGAGGAGATATTAATACCAATCCACACAGATTGTTGTCTTCTGATTTGGAAGTTGAGGATCCCATTGTAGAGGGAGGTACAGAGGCCCAGGTTATTATAACCATATAACAATTACAGCACGGAAACAGGCCATCTCAGCCCTTCTAGTCTGTGCCGAACACTTACTCTCACCTAGTCCCACCGACCTGCACTCAGCCCATAACCCTCCATTCCTTTCATGTCCATATATCTATCCAATTTTTTTTTAAAAAATTTTAAGCTACAGGTTCTGTAGCTTTCAATGAGGACTGTAGGAATGATAGTGTTAAACGCTGAGCTATAGTCAATAAACAGTGTCCTGACTTAAGTATTTGTATTGTCCAGGTGATCTAAGGCCACGTGGAGAGCCATTGATACCACACCCACTGTGGATTTATTATGATGATAGGTAAATTGCAATGGGTCCAGGACCTTGATGAGACAGGAATTGATTCTAGCCATGACCAATGTCTCAAAGCACTTTCTTACTGTAGATGTGAATGCTACAGGACAATATTCATTAAGGCAGCTCACACTGTTCTTCTTGGGCACTGGTATAATTGTTGCCTGCTTGAAGCAGGTGGGAACTGTAGCCCAATGAGAGATTGAAAATGCCTTTGAACACCCCGCCAGCTGGTTGTCACAAGTTTTCAGAGCCTTACCAGGTACTCCATCAGGGCTTGTCACCTTACGAGGGTTCACCCTCTTGAACGGCAGCCTGACGTTGTCCTCCAAGTCTGAGATCACAGGGTCACCATGTGCTGTAGGGATCCTCATAGATACAGTTCTCTCTTTCAAAGTGAGCATGAAAGGCATTGAGCTCATCTGGGAGTGAAGTATCACTGTAATTCATGCTGTTGGGTTTCGTTTTATAGAAAATAATGGCCTGCAAACCCTGCCAGAGTGAATGTGCATCCAATGAGAAATTGAGGACCATGTGAACATAATGAATTACGATCAGGAGTAGATTATTTGGTCCCTCAAGCCTACTCACTTCTGCTCTGCATCCCCCTCCATCCACAATAATCTCCCCACCACCTTGTTTATCAATAATCTATGTATCTCTGTCTTAAAATATTCAGAAGACTCTCTTACACTGGCTTTTGAAGAAGCCAACTTCAAAACTGCATGGCTCTCCAAGAGAAAAAAAAAATCATCACACTTAGTATGATTTCCATTACATCTTATCTACCTCTTAATTTAAAGAATGTGCAATGAATTGGATGAGACAACAGCTAGAAAGTGAGGGTAGATAAGTCAATGAGAAAGTAGAGGTAGATGAGAAAGCAGGTAAGAAAAGTTGAGTGGGGCATAAAGGCCAGCTTGGACTAGATAACTTTAACGTGTCAAATTTTCTACCTGGCTTATCTCTGCTTTCAGTGACTGTTCCACCCTTGGCAGTTGGAATCCTTTATAAGTCATGATCTTAAGCCTAAGTATATGATTGTAGAGCAAATTCCAAATGATATACAGAAACTTAAATGTACTGTAATCTTGCCTTAACAAGATAATACCTGCTTTTCAGTTAGTAACACTTGAGGCGGAGTAGGAAATGAAGGAAGCATTGAAGATAACTTTTTTCCTTCATACATGTTTTCAAATTCTTTTCTGCAGGAAGACATACCAGATTTCAAAGGCAGTGACATTGTTCCAGTAAGCCGGCCCCTTCACCAGTCCCAAGGATGAGTTGCTTCCTCTCCAGTTGTGTGGGTTCCAGGGTGGTTGGTAAAGCCCCTGGGGGACCGGGCCATTAGCAGGCCTCATCTGCTACTCACTGTTGTGGCAGAGTCTGCAGGTCCCCACTGACCTCATTGACAACCTGAGAACCCACAGAGCTGGAAAGAAATCAAATAATCCCTGATCCCGAAGGATCTTAGTAGGAGGCGGGTATTTTATGTTTTTTTGACAATTTAGTCGTTTTATAATGTTTTATGATGTCATTAGCTTCAAGGAAGCAATAACATTTGCGAGACAAGAACAATTTGATGCATATGTTGCTGTTGGAGGCGGGTCTGTGATGGACACATGTAAAGTGGCTAACCTGTACAGCTGCAGCCCTGATGCAGAACTCTTTGACTATGTCAATGCACCAATAGGAAAGGGAAAACCCATCACCGTTAACCTCCGTCCTTTGATAGCAGGTGAGCTCATGCAAAAAGCCTTTTAATGATAGAGCATGTTTGGATTAGCAACTGTCTAAATGATATAGAAATGGCATTCACAAACTTATTGTCAGTGTGATAGGACTGTGTAATTATTTGTGATATTAAGTGTAACTTTGGTTTCAATCTCTGAAAAGGCTCAGAAACAAAAACTGGTGTTCCTAGTGTAACTATGATAGGACAGCTTGATCACTTGTAACAGATGAACATCATTTAAGATGCCATTATTCGAAAAGTGCTCATGTTTTATGCACAACTGGTCAGAGTTTGCTAGCCTTTACATAAGGGAATCCTAGCAGGTGCAGAAAGAAGAGAACACCAACATCTGTTTAAAGAAAAATATTCTTTGTGTTAAGATTAGCTTTATTTGTCACATTGACATTGAAATATGGAACCATACAGTTCGATATTTTGCATCAAATCAAATGAGCGAGGATTGTACTGGGCATCCCGCTCGTGTCACCTAGATTCTGCTGCCAAAGTAGCATGCCCAGAACTCGCCAGCTCTAATCGTATGTCTTTGGAATATGGGGGGAAACCAGGGCATCCACAGGAAATTCATACAGTTCACAGGGAGACAGGAATTGCACTGTATTAACGGTATGTTCATCACTATGCTCCTGTGTCACCCCAAGCCACACTTTACAGAACTATTCATGTGCTAAGAGGAGCTAGAATTCTTTTTAGGCCAACAAGTTTACCTGTGACCTTTAATTACCCGCATCACTGCATCTGTTCCCTTTGGTTATCATCTCCCAACTTTACCACAAACGGATTCCTCCCAACCTTATCTCTGTGAGCATAGCAACCCCATAACCCCAATAACCCTAACCTAATCATGGGAAAATTTACAACCTACCTGGTACATCTTGGACTGTGGGAGGAAATCAGAGCAGCTGGGGAAAACCACACATTCCACGTAGAGGATATACTGAGACTCCCTACAGAACAACCCAAGCTGTATTACCATCACACTAACCGCTACACTACTGTGGAGCCCAAGATGGTTGACAGGAAGGAAGGAAAAGCCTATGGAAATAAGCAAAAAGATGTAATATTGTAAAGACTGCTGGATGTTCAGAAAATCTAAGCTTCCAGGTATCTAGCTGTAACTCCTCCCTCACTGTACTCAAACATGGAGTAATATATTATCAAATTGTAATTTTTGAGGCTTTGTTGATGAGACAAAATAATGCTTATTCTGTACACTATATCATGATTTTGTGGTCATTGCACATTTAAAGGAAAAAAGGAAAAATACAATTGAATTGTGTCTTTCATAATTTCAGGATAAATTACTTCACAATCATTTAAGTATTTTCTGAAGTGCAGTCAAATTTGTTGTAACTTAATTCCATCTTGAATCTGCATGTTAATCTATGTGGAAAGACAAAGTGGAGTTGAATACTAATCAAGTTACATACTTGTTTCCTAGTTCCCACAACAGCTGGCACTGGAAGTGAGACCACGGGTGTGGCTGTGTTTGATTATGAAGCAATGAAATTTAAAACAGGTACAAGTGGGTAGAACTTTCTTATGTCAGTGTGATGAAAATACTTCTAAATGATAGAAATCTCTTCTGTTTTCAGAACATGAGCAAAAATAGATCATGCCATCTTTTCAGCTAGTTCCACCATTCATTGAGGACATAGATGAACTAATGCATCTACACCACTTTGCTTCCCCATCTCCAAATCCCTCATTCCCAAGTATTTTTCAATATTGGTTTTGCATATATTAATCAAATGAACATCCATAGTATAAAGACAAAAGAGATTGCAGATGCTGACTAGAAGAACTCACTGGGTTTAGCAGTATCTATGAAGGCAAAAGGTTACACTTCTTAAATTCTTTCAGCATTCTGTTTTTGAATATCTGTAGGCCTTAGCTAGATATTTCTAAAGATTCAGGCTGTAAATGAAGTGAATTGCCCTTGTGGCATACCCCTTATTTTAATACCCCTACCAGGGAGACGGCTCTTAAATATGTCCACGTCGTGTCTCATATAATTGTATATATTTAGGTGAAATTATTCTTTTTAATTTTTTTGGATTTAGACAATCTAGCCTCTTTCCGCTCAATTCCTCCTCATAATATAGTACATCAATGTATGCCTTGTGCATGATTGCACAGGAAGCTGATGGAGAAAGTATCATTTGGTGAAATGTGAAATTACATATTTTTGTAGGAGGAATGAAAAGTGGCCGTTGTTAAAAGGTGAGAGATAAGTAAATGTTGGCATCTTGAAGAGTTTGTGGACTTTAATCACAGTAGTTAGATTTTTGGACCGTTGGATTTCTGATATTTTATGAGGATTGATCCTTTTAGAGGCTGTCACAAAGGCATGAAAGTCAGGTTACCCCTTTGACCCATTAAGATGCGTGGAGACCCCTTGAGGACATTCAAGCCTAAATGTATGGTTCACAGTCTTCCCGTGGTTATTGGTGGTCATTACTATTCTAATAAGTCCTAGTTCATATCACAAAATATGGAAATCAGAAGCTTTTATAACAATAGAATGTAGTAGTCTAACTTTGCTACTATGTGCTTTATGTAAAATTTCAGGCATTGCCAGCAGAGCTCTAAAGCCCTTACTTGGGATTGTGGATCCTTTGCATACCTTGCACATGCCTGACCGTGTGGCAGCTTACAGTGGATTTGATGTACTTTGGTAAGAGTTATTTTTATCATGTTAAACATTTATGAAGTAAACCTGACCAATGGCCAAGAAATACAAACCTTTGCTCATAGTTTAGTGGGATATCCTCTTTGTATTATACGTCTGGCAGGTCTCATAATAGGAGTAGCTCAAAGGAAATTCATAACCAATGTTGTATAAGTTTAAATAATAGAATGAATAATGTAATTTTATAGCAATGCAGTTGTTTTCTTAATTTGTTTAGCTCTTTATCTATCTTATTTTTTGGCACAGTGATTTGAAAAATACACACCTTTGTTGTGTACAGTTGAATTTTTCAAATGCTCTTTTGTGGTAGGAATTTTCTATTTTAGTTTGAGAAAGTTCCCTTTCATAGAGGAGTTAAGTTGTTTTTGACGGGTCCCAGGACCTTCAAGAAGTGCAGACTGGGTGATAGTTACATTTAACCTATTTTTATTCTCACCTATTCTTCTAGTTTCTTTATTTAGTCTACAAGGAGCCAGACAAGTATTTTGTTCATATTTTCTTCTCCTATCAGATTCCTACTTCTCCAGCGCTTGACCTTCCCCATCCACCTGGCTTCACCTATCACTTTCCTGCTAACCCCTTCCCCTACCCCCACATTTTTATTCTGGCACCTTTTCCCTTCTCAGTCCTGAAGAATGGTCTCAGCCCAAAATGTCAACTGTTTATTCTTTTCCATAGATGCTGCCTGATCTGCTGAGTTCCTCCAGCATTTTGAGTGTGCTGCTCTGTATTTAAAGCATCTACAGACTTTCTCATGTTTGCGGTTTTCTACCACAATGTTTATCATTGAAATCATCTAGTTATTCAGATGATAAAATTTGACTGTTACACATTGTTGTTGGAAAATAAGTTGTGATTAGCTTCTGTATGACATTTACTTATACAGTGGATTCCAGTTAATTGGGCCATTGGTTAATCGGGAGAAATGCTTATTTAGGACAATTCTTAAAGAACAAAAACTAAAAGAAAAGAATTGCCAGCTTCCCATCAGTTTTTGGGATTCTGTGCTGTTTAAATGGGCCAGGAGACTGTTTCTGAAGCTTCAGGCAAGTGCACGTGTGGCCTCTATACACTACACTGTGCTTAGAGTGAACAGTTTTTAAATAGCATCAGTTGCATGTGTTCAACAGCAGAGAATTTTGCCACTGATAGTTGGTGAGAAATAAGCAGTAAAGCAATTCCAAACTGTTTTGCTCACCTCAGTTTCAAGCATTTAGACTTGGAGATGCCAGAAACGGTTGGGAGTGAAAATGAGACTATCTCACTACTTCAACAAGTTAGGAACTACGATGAATTTAAAGGTTTTGACAATCATGTTGATTTGGAGGATGCATTCATTGAATGCATTGTATGAAGGCAGTCCATTACCTGCAGTAGGTGTCTGTGCTGATATTTTACAGTCTGTCAAAAGAACACGGCAGCATACACTGGATAACTTCCTCCATCCATACAGTAACTATCAGGAACTGCAGTTTAGTGGTACTGCAGTAGTATTCTTAGTGTTCTAATTTGTTCTGAGTTTCATATGAATACATAATGTGTTACTCCTCAGTTTTTTATTTTCTTGAAAATAAAACTATTTCCTTGAAACTTCAGCTGATTGGAACAGCTGCTTATTTGCCAATGTCCCAATGAACTGAAAACCACTGTAGTTTTGTGATTTGAATGGATTGCGCTGAATAATGTATTTAGCATCACCACCAAAAGAGCTCCTTTAGATCAGGCCACTTGAAGTTAAACTAGGAGCAGCGTTTGTGGCGAGACTTAAGAGCCAATGTTCAAACAAAAATCTGATGATTCTTCACAAATGAAGATCCATAAATGGTCAAATATTTCATACTGAGCAATTACATTGCTGTGAAGTATATGGACCACCAACCAATCAAATTACTGCCACAGTAACAGAGATATGAATAGTGATTTTAAGAGAACAGTCGGGTAGATAAAACTGAATGTGAATTCATTGATTATTCATAATATTCACATTTTATAAAGCTTAATTTCTCTACAGCAAAAATACTTAAATTCCTGCCACTTTTCTTATTATCCCAACAGCCACGCATTGGAATCCTACACAGCTCTTCCATACAGCTTACGATCACCGTGCCCTCCAAACCCAGTTAATCGGCCAGCATATCAAGGGAGCAACCCTATTAGTGATGTGTGGTCCAAACATGCCCTGAGAATTGTGGCCAAGTACATGAAGCGGTAATGCAAAGTTTAGCACCTCTGTTGCTGAAAACTCTATATAATGTCATGTAGTTTTGTCTTGACAGAGAATCATGGCTTAGAAGCAATTGCTTAAGATAACAGTTAATTTTTTTTTAAATATTTGTTTTCAGGAAAAGAACTGGGATACATAAGGACTTGTTCACAGTGCTAATCACTGTCCCTACCAATTACAATCAATAGGTCAGCATGTTTCCCGGTGTACATGATGAATAAACTCTTCTCAGGCTTCCTGCCAGGTACAGGTATCAATTATAACCAATGTTTCAATTACAAACTCTGCCATCTTCTTCAGGGATGATGCCTGGGGGTGTCCAGTGAGGACGGAATACAGGGATGTATAAATACCACTGGACTGGACATGCCTAGGCATCATCCCTGAAGAAGATAATGGAGTCTGTCATCGTAATGTTGGTTATAGTCAATATCTGTACTTGACTGAAAGCCTGTGAAGTTTATTCAAATAGGTCAGCATATTAATTCCAAAAACTAGCTGGTCCCACCTGATCCCCTGCAGAAACAAAAATCATGAGTTAACACAACTAATTCCTAAAGTTCAGATTTCTCGATTTCCTCTAACTTGAAAGTTGTTGCATTACATCTTAAATATAATTAATATTTATTGGAGTCTATAGTTTGCGTCTGTGATTTATTTTATGTTCCAATCTAATCCTCACAATCTAAAACTCTTCCTTAGTTTACTGTGTGATGTACATTGTTAATTTTTTAACTAGTTATTGTAAATGTTTTCATGAAAATTATATAGTTGTTACACTTTGTATACCTGTATATATTCCAGGTCTGAATTTATTGACAATTACTTGTGGAGTACAATCTTAGCCCAGGTGTGAATTACACAATGCTTTTTAAACATTATTTTTTTCTCTTTAAATCTGCTAGTGCTGCCCAAAATGCTGATGACCATGAGGCAAGATTCAACATGCACCTTGCAAGTGTTTTTGCAGGGATAGGATTTGGAAACGCTGGTGTTCATCTCTGGTAAGCAGTCATGAGCCATGAAGCTCCAAATGTTTCATTTAAGTAAGATGTAAAATGTAATACTTTAGAATCTTATAAAGTGATTTAGCTGTTATTTTTCTTCCATAAGGTAAACAACTGGTTGAAAGAATTCTCACCGTCAAATGTGCCTGTTCACAACTGCTCCACACAATCTGCCTGAATGGAGCACTACAAAGAATGTCTAGAAAAAATCTAATATAAGAAATCAAATGTAGCTTCTTAATGAGGGATCTTCTCCTTTAAGGCTTACGCATGCATGCTACATTGTCCTTTGCTTTTATTGCTAGATTACAGATGCACATAGGAGGAGATAGTATTTTGAAACTTGTCGTGTCTGTTGTTTTCCTTTTGTGAGCCTGGATCATGTAATAATAACAGTTGTTAGAAAATCTGGGTCAAGTCCAATCCAATCCTTACCCAGCATTCATTCACATACAGGTTTCAACCAGGTCTCCAAGTAACAATTAGAGAAAACCTAGTCATCTTTACTCTTCCAGAGTTACAGAAATCAATCATGGTTATTCGAATGCTATGATCACTTAACACAGATTCAAGTAACTTGGCCAGAAATACAAGATGAAGTAACCTTCCCCAGTAAGTTCCTAGAAGCTCAGGCATTCAAATTCCAACCATGATCTTAATTGCCAATACAAGTGTGTTATGAATAATAATCCTGTATCTTCCTGATATAAGATTATACTGTTACATTTCTCCCAAAGGTGAAATGCTGCCTGTCACATCTAACTTTGAGAAAAGAATTCATGCACCATGAAATTAATTATAAACAAATACTGTATATCTGAACTACTTTACTAGTACTTTTAAACTGGTAATGGATTTGTCCTGGCTCCCAGATGATACAGACTGTCATCTATCAAATCTCTTCATAGTGCTCTGCTTTCTCTGCTCCAGTGCCATAATCCAAAGACTATCTTCATCTTTATAGTTTTCTATTCCAGGCTACATCCTTTTGAGTTTATGCACTTAATGATTTTAATTTCCTTTCTATATTATCTTAGGGAAAACTTGGGAGGATTAGATCTAAAATGTACAATATATGTGGCAAACATTTGACTGTACACCCAATGTGTGAGGCAACCTTACTAAACATTTTCCCTGTTCCACCATAGATTTGCTTCCCTAAAGTAAATTTCAAGTACATGAATATGTGTTTTAACATCGGCAAACATAATATAACTACAACCCTACTTTCAAGGAAATGCTCATTCGGAGACTCTGTGTCTGGATTTATCTACCTCATCTACACTTCCAATCTTTCTTTTACCTCCCATATCCTGATATGCTACAGATATATGCATGTTTGCAAAATTGAAGACTTTTTTGTCAGAAACACTTTGGGATTACACTCAACACCCACAAAGCCCTGGAGGAACTTTGCAAGTTGAACAGCATCAATGGAGAAGAATAAACAGTTGATGATTCAGGGACAGATGAAAGATCTCAGCCCAAAACATTGACTGTTTATTTCTCTCCATAGGTGCTGTCTGACTTGCTGAGTTCCTCCAGCACTTTGTGTGCATTGGTCAAGATTTCCAGCATCAACAGAATGTCTTCTGCTTGGTTTTATGCTCTTTCTCTGTTTGTCCAGTGTCTCAGTCCACTAAGAACAAGGTCCAAGTTACAGCCCTTCCCCTCGTTATCACATCCAATTTTCTTTCACATTCATTAACTAATGTTCTTTCTAGATGACATTTACTCTTTAACACCTGAAAATTTTCTACAAATATCTTACAGGGGATCTTGTCCAAGGCCTTGTCAAAATCCATACATACTATATCTATCCATTTCATCCATATATCAATGTAGACATCATTACTTTAAAAAAACATTAAATTGGTTTTACACATGTTCCTTATAACAAATCTATGAAGATACTCAATAATGGTTTCTATATGCTCAGGAATTTTTACCCATAATTTATGATTCTGTTGGTTTTGTTATGAGATTTGTCAAATTATGCAGGATTTTCACAATTCCAGTCACAAGTAGACAAAGATATTGACTTAGGTGTATGTTTTATCTTCCTTTCCTAGCCATGGAATGTCCTATCCAGTGGCAGGATTGGTGAAAACTTTTAAAGCCAAAGATTACAATGTGGATCATCCTTTGGTGGTATGTACAGGTTTTGAATTGTACACACAATTTAACTGTCCATATTAGTTCACATCACAACCAGTTTTAAATGCTATGCAATGCCTTTTCAGTTTTACCCAGTTCTATGCACTGGAGATCACTTCTGGGTAAATTGACCCTGAAGTGAAATTGGGCCAGTCATTTTCCCGAATATTTCATTCAAACATCAAATATCTGATGCTTTCCTGGTGTTAAGCACAGCCCAAATGATGTCTTTATTCACAATCCGTACATTTCAGCCTGCACCTACATATTTTCATACTGTGACCATTATGGAACAATCTCATTAGAACCAGGAGCAAATAGTGCCAGTTTGTTGCCCTTTTAACTATAAAGGGAGTATTTCACTAACAGGCCTGACTGAGCACCTTTAGAAGTGACCAAACTGCTTAAAGACCTCCACAAAGTTTTGCAACAAAACAGTGAGCGTTTATTTTTCCAGTGTTTAACCAGAAATTAATGAGTGCCACAGTATTCCATTAATGGAGGCTGCATTAAGGCCATGGCCAGTCACTCAGGGTGTGTCTGGGCTCCTGAGATTGGGAAAATAGATATGTGTGTCTGAACAAAGAACCTGCTTCCAAACAAAGTCCCCAGAGACACCCTATCCTATTTGGACCTGTCCAATGAACAATACATTTATGGACTTGGGTTTTTCAATGACGTGGCATTCTGTTGTCGTATCTGAACTGTTTGCTCCATGGGAGTCACAGTTATACTGACTTACATTTTCCATGGCACAGCAACTCTTTGCTACATCTTCCAAATTGCTGTTCACTCTTGCAGAAGTGAAATCACTCACACAGGCTTTGTGTTAATAAAGAAACTATTGTGGCCATGTGGTGCCTGCAAACACTTTTATGTTGTTGCTTATTACAGCAAATAATAGAGGTAATGCTGCCAATAAAACTTACTCTTTCAGAGGAAGTGAACACCCCGCCCAGCTAACAGCAGTATCTATGTGTATCTAAAGTCATACCAAACGATTCAGTTTGGTAAAGTTACATTTGGTCATATATTCAACAATCTACTGCAATTTCAGTGAGGAATAGGTGGCATGCCAGACAGTAGAGTGTGCCAACATTGCTGCCTACCCATGAACCCTGGTGGCCACTGGTATTGGTTTATTACTGACACGTGTACTAAGACACAGAGAAAAGCTCGTCTTACATACAGATCAAACCATTTAGATTATTATATTACGTTTTATTTTTAAACAGCAGGAATACATAGACTAGGGGAGGATATCTTGATATGGATGCTTAAGTATTGTTTTGTAGAGGGATTTATGCTACTTTTACATAACTGTGATGTTCTTGATTGCAGCCACATGGCCTTTCTGTTGTTCTGACCTCTCCTGCAGTCTTCACTTTCACAAGCCCCATGTGTCCTGAACGCCATTTGGAAGCAGCTGAGATACTAGGTAGGAGTTTGACTCCTTAACTTCCTCACAAATGAGAGTGAATTTATGGATCAGTCCCTTAATTTCCACTCAAAACTACCGTTTCACAATACGGTTACAAAGACAAATTTATGGATGAACCAAAGCTGAAATCTGACCTGTCTTACTAAATGAGCCACCATTGATTATATTGTTATTATGTTTGTTCATTAATTGTGACTAAAGGAATAAACTAAATGGCTGAAGGTTCGTCCCCTCTTATTGAAATGATGCCAGATTATCTGATATCACCGGGGAGTGCATTCCTCTCCACACAGTCTATGGTGCCATACAAATAAAGCATAGCATTCGATAATTTTTCACATTATTGCCCAGATAAACCGCATAGTCATTGAATTAATTGGTAGTTCCAGATGAATTTTACATATATTGGAATCACATATAAAGTATTGTGCATGCATAGCGTGATTTTCTTCTGATCCTGCAAACTCTGCATCTCTTTCAGGAGCTGACACAAAGAACGTGAAGCGTGAAGATGCAGGATTAGCTCTGGCTGATACGCTTCGGAATTTCTTGTTTGAACTGCATGTTGAAGATGGGCTGAGTGCAGTTGGTTACACTAATGAAGATATTCCCGCTTTAGTCAAAGGAACACTGCCTCAGGTCTGCAGTAACAGTAGCAGAGTTTTACAGGACTATTATTCATTAAAATTATTAAACAAAATGAGTTGAGCTAAAACCAAGAAAACAAGTAAATAAAAAGTGGAACTTCTATGTTAAGCTTTGCTAGTCATGCAAAGAAAATCGGTGCAGTGTAACTCTCTGCTATGATATTAAATGATAGGCAGTTGTACTGAACATCTAGATAAAAGTGGGGAAGGTTTTGTTTTACTGCCATGAATCATCACAAGATAGAACAGTGGCACAAGAGGATCCAGCGATAAAGGAAATAAATAACCTTTTGGCAACCAAACATGTTGCCGCAATGAAGGCTATCTGTAAAGCAGGATTAAACCAAGCAAAAATATATTTGGATTCCTCAATGTAGATACGAGTCTGCAGCAGCAAGTGTTTCTTCTATGCCATATAGTGGACATCAGAGAGAGAAAAATTGGTACAGATAATTTGTTGGCCGCATGATTGCTCCTAAAAGAATGGAGCATTGAACCATTTTCTGGAAAGTGGGCAAGCTACTCCATGGAAAATGAAGTGAAATGACACAATTCTTATTGAAAGATAAATCAATTGGAATGGAAATTTTAAAATTTAAATGGCAAGCGGTGCAGAATATATTTAAAAATAGAATGAGTGATGTATAAAATTGTTGAATGGAAATAGAGGGCTTCATTTATAAGTATCAGATTATCTGGCTAGATTTTTCCTTCTTCTATAAGTTACAATTATTTCACCTAATCAAGGAGGGAAAAATTAGATAACAATAGACTAGTTGGTCCAATGTTAGCTCTCAAACTCTTAGAAATGAGAGATCAGAAAAAGATCAATGAGTTCTCATGAGTGTAGAGACTAATCAAGGGTTGTATTGGAGAAACAAACCCAGACAAGGACAGGGAGACTAACTTCAGTCTTCAACTCCTCATAGCTTCAAATTATACCAACCCCTAGAATACCTTAATTTTTCAAACTTGCCTAAATGAACTGCTGTTACATAACCCAACTGTCTTGAGGAAATAATAGACATCCTTGGAAGCAAGGAATGGGTAGTATTGATAATGAAACATCAGGTACTTACGCTAATGTGGTGATATTCAGTTGAGCAGAGACTATCTTTTATTTCACTTCAGTCTTCGGCACACATACAATAAATAACTTGGGACAAAATTCCTCATTTGAAGTTTGACTTTGAGGCTAGGATGCCATCATTCTCATCATATTTTTCCTTCAGAACATTGTCTACTATCATCTTATTGTTCTGTTACATTGAGAGTGTGTACTGGAAAATAATGCCTTTGAATATTTAAAAATAATAATTTTTCTGTTGATCTGTTTTAGGAAAGGGTAACAAAACTATCACCAAGGCCTCAGACAGAGGAAGACCTGGCAAATTTGTTTGAGTCCTCTATGAAATTGTATTGACCTCTGTGCATAAATACAGAATTCAAAGCTACTTTATAAGGAGAACTCACTGAACATAAAATATACTGCTGTTTGGTATACCAACATGTCAAAGTGGTACTTAAATACGTTACTATGTTTTGGACATGTTACTTTATATGTTACTATAAACACTAAGCTTGTGGAATGTTACTTTTCTGAGTGTCATCAGTTGTTAATTAGGTTACTCCCATGTAATGGTTCCCAGCACAATCCCTGGATCAGTGGAAGGGAAGATGAGTATATAGCTTCATCTGCTTCTGCCAGTCTTCCTAAGCTGAAAATTACACACTACATTGTGTTCAGTTCTGGACAGGACACATTAGGACAAGAAACAGGAGAAATTTAATAGAACAAGACCAGAAGATGGGTTTCAATTATAGAAACATAGAAAAACCTACAGCACAATACAGCCCTTCGGCCCACAAAGCTGTGCCTAACATGTCCCTACCTTAAAAATTACCTAGGCTAACCCACAGCCCTCTATTTTTCTAAGCTACATGTACCTATCTAAAAACCTCTTAAAAGATCCTATCGTATCTGCCTCCACCACCGTTGCCAGCAGCCCATTCCATGCACTCACCACTCTCTGAGTAAAAAACTTACCCCTGACATCTCCTACTCCCCAGCACCTTAAACCTGTTGCGGCAACCATTTCAGCCCTGGGAAAAAGCCTCTGACTATCCACACTATCAATGCCTCTCATCCTCCTTCACTCCAAGGAGAAAAGGCCGAGTTCACTCAACCTATTCTCATAAGGCATGCTCCACAATCCAGGCAACATACTTGTAAATCTCCTCTGCACCCTTTCTATGGTTTCCATATCCTTCCTGTAGTGAGGCAACCAGAACTGAGCACAGTACTCAAGTGGGGTCTGACCAGGGTCCTATAGAACTCTCGGCTCTTAAACTCAATCCCACGATTGATGAAGACCAATGCACTGTTTGCCTTAACCACAGAGTCAACTTGCACAACAGTTTTGAGTGTCCTATGGATTTGGACCCCAAGATCCCTCTGTTCCTCTACACTGCCAAAACTCTTACCATTAATACTATCTTTATAATGGACTATTTAATATAATGGACAGTCTGGAGACATTAGGATTATTCTTACAGCTGAAAGATTGACATTCAATACAGGTTTTCAAAATACTGAGGTTTTAATTGAGTGACTAAGCTAAAATTGTTTATATAGGGTCATAAGTTAGATCCTAACCAGATATTATTGTTTTAAGATTATTGTTAAAAGATCAGAGAGAAGTTGAGAAAAAAAAATTTCTGTTGCAGGATTTGTAAGACATTATCAGCAATGGGCAACAGAAATGTAACTCTGAAAGATAATCAGTAAAGCAAATGCTCATAAGAGTTCATAGCAAGTTGTGTGTTGAGTACAGCTGTGACAACGAGAATGTTTGCTGCATTGGTGTGAGATTCTTTGCATTTCTTAATCCTTTATTCTAAGAACGATCTCATGCCCGGAATAAATACCTATGCCTATATGAAATTTTTGTAACATTATCATAGGGGATTATTTTTAATATAGAGATTGCACTTGTGTAAACACTAAGTGTCAATCCTCCTGTTCTGGTGTTATTTTTAAATGGAATATAAATAAACTTGTATTGTATTGTTCAACTTCAGCTGATATGTAATCCCAATGCCAGAAAAGTTAATGTGCTGTTACATTTATAAAAGCTTGCAGTTTGAGAAATTTTGTGTACAATTTGTGAAGATCCTGATGACGTTAAACTAATTTGAATTTCTACCCATATTGTATTTCACTATCCCCAACATTTAGATTGATGCGCCCAGACAACATCACTGCTGCCTGAATGCATTTTACACTTGCCTTGCTGATTAAATAGTGTAATTGCCTTTTAACATTGTTAAATATTTGAGAAACTAATTGTAAATTATTAACCCATTTTTCACAGCACATACTTTTTAAAAAAATATTTATAATATCTGATCTTCTATCTTAATCCCTTGTTCTGATGTTTTATTTTGATTTCTTTAAAGTGCTTTAATTTAAAAAAAGTACTTTTCACTTCTGGCTTAACAACCTGTTGAAATACTTCAATCTGGTTTCTGCACAGTTTGCCTGCTTGTTAACACCTTCAAAAGACATAACTCGCTTTGTTAAAGACATTTTAGAACTATAAAAAGTCCCGAGAAGTTTTCTGGGTTTTGAAATTGTGACTCTGGGGTAATTTAACACCGACCAGAGATTTAAAACATGGGTTATAACAGGGGTAAGGCCACAACATGGACATCAAATCACTTGAGAGATAAGAGAGCCACCTGGTCATACAAGGAGATCACAGCATGCACCTTTGTAAATCAGTCTATTATTGTCACATGCACTGAGGTACTGTAAAAAGCCTATCTTGCCTATCATTCATACAAATCATTATAACAATCCATTGCAGAATAAAGTGTCACAATTACAGACAATAAGATGCAAGGTCAATAGTGTGGTCAAGAGTTTATCTTATACTAAGAACAATTGTCTTATGACAACAGATAGAAGCTATCCTTAAGCTTGATGGTACACACTTTCAAGAGAAGAGAAAACATTTGGGATATTTATGCTGGATACTTCAGCAAGACAGTGAGAAATATAGACAAGGAGTGCATGGAGGGAAGCCTGGTTTCCATGATGTGCTGAGCTGTGTCCATAACTCCAGTTTTTTGTGGTCACAGGCACAGCATTTGCCATATCAAGGCATGATGTACCTGAATGGGATGCTTTACATGGAACATCAATAAACATTGACAAAGGTCAAAGGGGATTTGACAAACATCTTTAGCCTTCTTAGGAATTAGAGGCACCAGTAAGCTTTCTTGGCTATGGTGTCAAAGAGGTTGGACCAAGACCTCCTCGGAACTTGAAGCTCTCGACCCTCTTGACCTCAGCATATTGATACAAACAAGAGTACATGTACTGCCTCCCTTCCTGGTCAATAACCACTCTTTTGCTGACATTGAGAGAAAAGTTGCTGTCAAGACACCATGTCACTAGACCCCCTATTCCCTTCTGTAGTCTGAGTCATTTGAGATATAGCCCACTATAGTTCAGTGGTCCGATTCAACACGGCACGAGTGAAACACAGCAACAACTTACTGGCAGCAAACAAAACTACTAACTACTTTGTTAATCCCACTTTTTCTAGTAAACAATCACTGCAATCGCCTGTAACTTCCCTTTCGGAGTTGTGCTTTTAAACCGCTGTACGACTTGCCATTTTTGTGGTGTGAAGTCTCAAAGGTGCAGGATATTTGCAGCATGCCATGTACAGGACAAATTGAGGTGCTGGGAGCGAGGAATGAGCTAATATATGGCCATTACTGGAGTGGACCTGGAACCAATTCAAAAAGGCAGATCTGAGGCGAGGCAGCAGGGCCCGAGCCCGACTGAGGAACAAGCCAATGTTTGACTGATTTAAGCACGGGGCCAGACTATAAAAGTCAGGTATGGGCTGAATTGAGGTGGCGAGAATAATCATGGCAGAAGTGTTGCATATCCATACCAATTGTAGTCTGTTAGTCAGGAAATCAAAGATCCACTTGCAAAAAGAGATGCTCAAGTTGTCAGTAATTTGTTGTCAAAGCCATTTTGATTAAAACTTAGGTTTACTGCAATTACTTTATCTGAATTGCCCTCAGGGTACTGTACAAAATGATGTACTGTAATAGATGTAAACAACTCCAATTTTTGTACTGTTGTTAATCATAAAGCTGATGCATTAGTACAGTCAGCTCAGGTTAAACATAATATAACTTGAAGTAACGCTGACAAATCTCTCCTTTCTCCCCTCTCCCCACCAAAATCAGGCAGAAGATACAAAAGCCTGAAAGCACATACCACCAGCCCAAGTACAGCTTCCATCCCTGGCTTTTGAGACTATTGAACAGTCGCCTCATACGAGAAGGTGGACTCGATCTCACAATTTACCTCACTGTGGCCCTGCACCTTATCGTCTGCCTGCACTGCACTTTCTCTGTAACAATCCAGAATTAAATGTCCAATCACTAACACAAGAAAATCTGCAGATGTTGGAAATCCAAACAACACACACAAAATGCTGGAGGAACTCAGCAAGCCAGGCAGCATCTAGGGAGAAGGGTAAACAATTGATGTTTCAGGCCGAGACCCTTCATCAAAACTGAGAAAAAAAATATAAGTCAGAGCAAGAAGTTGCACCACCAAGCACACCTTTCCCTCCACCCCACTTCCGGCTTTCTGCAGCAATTGTTCCCTTGCCATTCATTCCTCCCCACTGATCTACTTCTTGGCACTTATCCTTGCAAGCAGAACAAGTGGTACACCTACCCCTACACCTCCTCCCTACCATTCAGGGCTCCAAACATTCCTTCCTGGTGAGGCGACACTTCACCTGTTGGGGTCATTTACTGTGTCCAGTGTGACCTCCTGTATATCCGTGAGACCCGATGTGGATTGGGTGATGGCTTCGCCGAGCACCTACATTCCATTTGCCACAAAAAGCAGGATCTCCCAGTGGCCATCCATTTAAATTCAACTTCCCATTCCAATATGTCATTCCATGGCCACACTCCATTTGGAGAAGCAACACCTTGTATTCTGCCTGGGAGGCCTCCAACCTGATGGCACGAACATTGGTTTCTCGAACTTCCAGCAATGGACCCCCTCCCCCTCACCATTCCCATTTCCCTCTCATCTTACCTGCCCATCATCTCCTTCTGGTGCTCCTCCCCCTTCCATGGCCTTCTGCCCTCTATCAGGTCTTCCCTTCTCCAGCCCTTTCTTTCACCAATCGTCTCCTCTTCTCTTTGCTTCACCCATCTCTCTTCCAGTTTCACCTATTACCTACTTACTTGTATTTCTTCCTCCCCTCCCCCACCTTCTTTCTGACTTCTCAGCATTTTTTTCTCCAGTTCTGATGAAGGGTCTTGGCCCAAAGCTTTGAAACTTCCCAAGGCTTTTGAGTGCCACTATACAAAATAATTATGAAAAGGTTTGCATGTTTAATTATTAGGCATGATCAGAGTTTTGCTCGATTTCTAATGCTCTCTGAACAGGAGTATGTACAACCTTTTTAGGCAAAAAAATAATTTGCTTGTTTTCACTTCGCATAACCACTTTAAGTCAGTCTGCTCCTATCCCGGCAAAATAGCTAAGTGCAGAAAGTCAATATTGCCTCACCAAAATAACATGTAACATTTGGAATGTTATCCTTGTTGGCAACTTCAATGTTCTGTAACAAAACTGAATTTGTCACAGACAAAAATTAGCTGATTTAATATTAACCTGCAGCTGAATTCAACGTTACATCTTTGACCAATTTCTAATCCATCTTAATTCTCCAGTAACTAATTAAGATATAATCAAGCATTTTGTAAAAGACTCTCTTTAATTTTGTTTTTTTACATATGGAATGAAACAGATTTTGTAAACAAAATTCAGACTGATCCAACGCAGTATCAACACAGGCTCCAAACTGCCGGGGTTACATTATTCCTGCAGCACAGCTACAAAACAAAAAAAAGTTAGGTTACAGTCAGATCAGCTACAAGTTAAAAGGCAGAGCAGGCTGAGTGTCCTACTCATGTTCCCAATTCTTTGTTCAATGCCAACAAATGCCATCTAATTCTGTTAATATACCTTAAATTTTCTCTCAAAATTGTGCCCCTTCACTGGGGAAACATTTTGCTTCCATCACTCAAAATGACAGGTTTCTAAGAATTTTATTTCAAACCCCACTACAGATAAACTCACACCAAGAATAAAGACTTAAGGGCATGATGGTCACATTTCAAATCTCATTTGTACCTTCTGAAATTTAACCTTCATAATTTATGGGCTAGACCCAAACATCTGGTTCACCTGCCGTCTTTCAGAAGTGATGTCAAAATCCATCTACCTTTTGTGATGATCCCATAGCACTTTTTAAAAGAGCATTAAGTTCCTAACCAATACTTATCAGTTACCCATCATCAATACATAACCTAGTCTCTACAGTTCTGTGCACAAATTTTCTTTCCCATTTCTGGTATTAATACAGCAGTAATTATAGACAACTGATTTTACTTATAAGGGGTTAAGTATTTTGAAAAATCCAGAAGTCATTAAAAAATCACTTTGTGACTTGGTGTTATAAAAAATCCTAGCAAAGGAAAATTTCTGATCTATCACATCCCAAAAACTCATGGGGAGAAAAGCACAAGGGAATGTATTTGACTTCATCACTACAAATATTTAATAAGTCAAGCAAGACAAAGAAAATGGCTTTTATAAACTAATTCCAAATTACCCAAGATCATAATCAGGGTAATATTTATTCAGTATCAATTGGGATGGAACTCAGATCAGCCACATTCACAGAATGTATTAATATCATTAATGTCTGTGTGGTACCACAACTAGTTCCACTACCCTTCTGAATATGCTTCTGACATATTTCAAGTTGATATTCTCAGATAACTTAGCATATAAAACTTATTCCACTTTGTTTTTTCATGATTTACATTTCAGGAGAACTGAAAATATGAAGAGTCAGAAGCCAACGAAAGTTAATTCTTTTCTTCCCACTCTAACCAGCTTCACAAAGTTTTACTATTCCCAGCACATTAGACAATACAGTACAAAGAACAAAAAAAAGCTGAACAGCAATTCTTCCACTCATCATACATACCTTCAGCCTATGAAGTTGATCACCACCAAATGAAGGATGGTACTGGCAAAGAGGAAGTCAGCGAATGCACGTTCCGGTGAAATGCCAATGAAATCACCTTTATTCTGAGGATTAATCTGTATCCGCAAACAAACTGTGGTGACAGAAAAAACATCAGGGTTCCAACAAAAAAATACATAAACATAAAAATATTAAACTGACCTTTGGTCACAAGTCCAAAAAGAAGCCCACTATTCAACTTACACTAACCTCTCTGGATGGCAATCAAGAACACAACACCCATTTCAAACACATTCAACATAATTAAAGAGCATCAAGTAATGGCCCATAGAGTATAATGGCATAATAACTCATCTCAATTAAATCAAACGCAGGTTGATTTTTTTTTTAAAACAATTGCACATCACTGGGTTCATTGTTTCTTTTTCCTGACCAGGCAGTTGTGGTAGAGGATGACTTTGTTCCACTCCCATATTGGGACTCATTAGCTTTCTCTTAACCCACAATGAATGGGGCAGGAAATAGCTGATTGTTCCTTCTCCACTATGAAAGGTCATAGGCCAGATATAACAAAGTATCAGTGGAGTTGCTTGAAATTGTAAGAGGATTCAAGTATATCCTTGAACCTTTCCTCCCATATGCCTGGTAATCTCTTCCCATGACAGAGCTCATGAAGAGTGTTTGGTGTTAGGCAAGCAATTGGTACGAGATGCACAAACTAGTGCACATGGCACCCCAATACTGGGGATACTGTATGAGCTGATATAACTGATATTGGTTGACTTGTTCTTCCAATGAGTTTGATGACTTTGAGAAAACAGCATATTTTTCCAGTGCCTAAGATGCTAACTGTTTAACAAAGCACATATAAGGCAGGGGATCACTGTGCAGAGACAGTAAATTATTTATTTAGCGATACAGCACAGAATAGGCCCTTCGAGCTATGCTGCCTCAGCAACACCCCAACAAACCCAATTAACCCTAACCTAATCATAGGACAATTTAAAATGACCAACTAATCTTTGGATTGCAGCAGGAAACTAGAGCACCCAGAGAAAACCTACACATTTCACAGAGCAGGTGGGCAGACACCTTACAGATGGCACCAGAACGTCTGCTGAAACTCTGAATTCCAGAATGCTTTGAGCCATAACAGCATCACACTAACTACTACATTATGCTACAGCAAACTATGCCCCAGATCTGGAGGTCTTTTCTCATAGAACACAGAAAACCTACAGCACAATACAAGCCCTTCGGCCCACAACACTGTGCTGAACATGTACTTACCTTAGAAATTACCTAGGGTGACCCATAGCCCTCTATTTTTCTAAGCTCCATGTAATTATCTAGGAGTCTCTTAAAAGGCCCTATTGTATCCACCTCTACAGTCGCCAGCAGTCCATTCCACACCCTCACCACCCTCTACGTAAAAAACTTGCCCCTGACATCTCCTCTGTACCTACTTCCAAGCACCGTAAAACTGTGCCCTCTCATGTCAGCCACTTCAGCCCAAGGAAAAAGCCTCTGACTATCCACACGATCAATGCCTCTCATCATCTTATATACCTCTATCAGGTCACCTCTCATCCTCCATCACTCCAAGGAGAAAAGGCCAAGTTCACTGTCAAAGGCTTTGCCAGAATATTCAGTGATGTCTACCTTCACTAAGAGATGGTTTAGGTGGGAAGTAGTCTGCACTTGTCAATGTCATGCCTCAAACATCAATTGATAGAGGACTCAGTAAAGCAGCAGAAGCAAATTGGTGATGGACTGGTGGTTTGCAAAATGTCAATGCAAGGCCAACCTCTCCTATGCTTCAGCGAATGCACTCAACTCCTGAACAGGCACCAATTCTTGACTACTGAAGACTGACCAAACTTGGTTATGAAGTGTTGTCATAAGAAAGTTTGTGGTGGCAAAAAGCACTAAAAAAGCTTGACAAAAGTGTTAGGACAATACCATGACAATCCCAAGCACACTGTGGGAAACAGTACCAGCCACTATACATAGCCTATTGCACTTGAGTCCATGGGTTGGGATTACTGTGAAATAGCCTCCTCAAATTTTGCTTCCCACAAAAATATCATCTACAAGAGAAAATTTGCAGATACTGGAAATCTGAGCAACATACACGAAACGCTGCAAGAACTAAGCAGGCCAGGCAGCATCTATGGAAAAGTGTACAGTCGATGTTTCGGGCCGAAACCCTTCCAAGGAAAATCATCTTGTTCTTTGGTGACAAGCAATCCAAAGGGTTTACCAAAATGTCAAACAAAGCTGCATTGCTCCCCAGTACTTACCTCAACCGCCCACAAGACAACCATCCTGACTCACAAACCAGATTCTCCTTCCTTTTGCATATTTTTTTACTTTGGCCCCAGCTTCCCACACTACCCAAAACTCCTGTCTCTCACACAAGGCCCCGCAAAAGGCCTGTACCCTCTCAGCCTCCCCTGCTCCCGATTCTCGAACCCTTGTCCTCACCCGCCAGCACGAAAGAGCCCACGCAGGCGATGAAGCCGGACAGGAACGAGTTGAAGGGGAAGGTGCCGACCAGCGCGCAGTATAGGAACTGGGTGACGCCGCTCAGCGCCATGTACAGCAGGTAGGAGTCGAGCAGTTTCAGCCGGAGAGGAGTGCCGGCCGCATACTCCTGGGAGAAGCGGCTGAGCACCGAGAAAACCGAGCTACGCATTGTCAAAGTGGCGCCTGACTGCGGAAAGGCAGCGCCGCCGGGCAAACACGTCAGCAAACTCGTCCCCACACTAACTCGTCCGACCTGACCCCTGGTTACGGCAGCCACGCAAGCACCGTTCCGCCCTGCTGGTGATCACCACCATTTACAGCTTTTGGCTATTTTTATATGATTTTAAAGCTATTTGTTTCAAAAGAGATCAAATATCCCCTTCAGGATTTAGGCAAGGTGCCTAGGTACTGTTGGAAGTATATTCATTGATTGAAGAGGAAGGAGTGCATCAGATTCCTGACTTGTGCTACAGAGATGATGGAAAGGCATTCAGATTTCAGGGTGCATTTATTCAATTTTTAATGTGGTAGACTATCCGAAACACTTCACAGGGCATTAATAAATAATATTTGTCATCCAGTCACATGAATGGATAAGAAGGGAAGTCACCAAAAGAGGATTTAAGCAGGATTTTAAAGAAGAGTAGGAAATTAGATAGGTTTATGATGAAAATCTCAGAGATTCAAACAATGGCACAGTCACCAATAATAAAGCAATTTAAAGGCTAGAAATGGAAAAGCACAAACACTGTAACTCTCAGAAATTGTTACGGAGTAGAAGCACATTTTGAATACAAATACTTTGAAATCAAGGCTTTGCAAAATCATCATTTATTGTAGGTCAGAAACACAAGGAATGAGTTTCAACAATGATGCGAGTTGCAATCTGGGCCCCAGCAGAATTCTTCCTTGCCTGGAAACATTCATCGACCCCCTGGGTATTTATCCACTTTTATGCCTACTTAAACTTGCCCCACTCCCTTGTTCCAAATGAAGAAAGCCAACAAGCAATGGAAGGCAGATTCCTTCAGGAGGGAAAGTTTCCAGAACCTCTACATCTATCATCTTCAACAACTTTTCAAGCCCGTCCTACGTTTTGTTATATTGTGGATCATCAGAGCAACTATAAATGGTTAATAAAAACACATTTACCAATATCACCAAATAAATATAGAAAGTCATGTCACCATGCAGCAGAGGGTGCTGGACCATGTTAGATTGAAAGGGCAGAATGTGGGATGAGGTTCACAGAACCTATTTTCCATAGCACAAATAACCCAGAATTTCTCTATGATTATCCTCCTTTCAGCTATGTCTGCACTAAGGCATCCTGTCAGGAATCTCACAACTCCCAAGAAAGAGAAAGGAAAGCCAAAATAAAATCAAGACAACTAGAGGAAAATCTGTTCAAATGTCAAGTGGAAAAAGGTAATGATAAATTCCATAAATGGTTAAAAATTCTCATTTTAACCATATATAACCATATAACAATTACAGCATGGAAACAGGCCATCTCGGCCCTTCTAGTCCATGCCAACAATTACACTCACCTAGTCCCACTGGCCCGCACTCAGCCCATAACCCTCCATTCCTTTCCTGTCCATATACCTATCCAATTTTACTTTAAATGACAATATCAAACCTGCCTCTACCACTACTACTTGAAGCTCATTCCACACAGCTACCACTCTCTGAGTAAAGAAATTCCCCCTCGTGTTACCCTTAAACTTTTTCCCCCTAGCTCTCAAATCATGTCTTCTTGTTTGAATCTCACCTACTCTCAATGGAAAAAGCCTATCCACGTCAACTCTATCTATCCCCCTCATTATTTTAACTACCTCTATCAAGTCCCCCCTCAACCTTTTACGCTCCAAAGAATAAAGACCTAACTTGTTCAACCTCTACCTGTAACTTAGGTGCTGAAACCCAGGTAACATTCTAGTAAATATTCTCTGTACTCTCTCTATTTTGTTGATATCTTTCCTATAATTTGATGACCAGAACTGTACACAATACACCAAATTCGGCCTCACCAATGCCTTGTACAATTTTAACATTACATCCCGACTCCTATACTCAATGCTCTGATTTATAAAGGCCACCATACCAAAAGCTTTCTTCACCACCCAAAATCTTTCAGAATCTTTTCCATGATATACATCCTCAGCATTCACTTCGACTGTCAGCAACTGTGGATTCCACCAGTCCAGGTAGGGTAATGGCAGAAGGCCATTTCATTGGCTCTTCACTCAACCCTGGAACACCAGGATGCTCTTTATTGACTCCACCTTGGTATTCAATACTGTCATCCCCTCAAAACTAATAAATAAGCTTCAAGACCTTGGTCTCAATATCTCCTTGTGGACTTGGATTCTCTATTTCCTCACTTGTAGACCACAGTCAGTTTGGATTGGCAACCTCTCCTCCATAATCTCCATCAGCACAGGGTTACCAACAGGCTGTGTGCTTAGCCCCCCGCTTTCCTCACTTTATGCTTATGACTGCGTGGCTAAACACAGCTCTAATGCCATATTTAACTTTCCCTATGACACACTGCCATAGGCCGAATCAAAGGAGGTGATGAGATTGAAAATCTGTCTGAGTGCTACCGCAACAACAACCTCTCACTCAGTGTCCACAGGACCAAGGAGGATGCTGGAGGCCTGGGAGCCAGTCCTCATTGGGGTACTACAAATATAAATGGTAACAGGTGTTAACATTTCAAACGATCTGTCCTGGCTCTAGCACGTAAGTGCCATTACAAAGAAAGCATAGCGATGCCTCTACTTCTCTAGAAGTTGGTGAAGACTTGGCATGACAACTATAACTTTGACAGACTTCTGTAGATGTGTGGTGGAGTGTATATTGTCTGTTCACATTACAGCCTAATGCCCTTGAACAAAAAATCCTTTAAAAAGTAGTGGATACAGCCCAGTCCATCGTCAAGGACCCCCACCACCTTGGCCATGCTCGCTTCTCAGTGTTGCCATCAAGAAGAAGGTACAGGAGCCTCAGAACCAACACCTCCAGGTTCAGGAAAAGTTATTAACCTTTAGCCATCAGGCTCTTGAACCAGCGGGGAGAACTTCACTCGCTTCACTCGCCCATCACTAAACTGTTCCCACAACTTATGGACACACTTTCAAGGACTCTTCATCTCAAGTTCTTGATATTGGTTGCTTTTTTTTCTTTTGTATTTGCACAGTGTGTTGTCTTTTGCACATTGTTGTTTGTCCACACTGCCGGGTGCAGTCTTTCATTGATTATATTGTGTTTCTTGGATTTTCTGAGTATGCCTGCAAGAAAATGAATCTCAGGATTGTATATGGTGTTATCTATGTACTTTGATAAATGTACTTTGAACTTTGAACTTCGATCTAAGTAATCAGAAGACATCCTGATTAAAGGTGTAATTCCTTTCGTACTCATGTTCCCCATTTTATTTTGAGAGGAAGAAAATGTTGTATTCAGGAATCACTGATGTTTTCCACTGTGTGCTATTTTGATTGATCTTCACATCTTCACAGTGATGCCTGTTCCTGAAAACTGATTATTGATGAATCCTTGCATAGTTTTACTAAGCAATTATTGACCTTTTGTTAAAAGCAAGCTTTGTCTTTGCATTATGTTTTTATTACACATTTTGTGACTCTTCTACATACACCATTTTCTCACGTTTTTAAAATGTAGCATGTTCTATTTTCCAAGTGTTGCATTCATTGTTACCGTAGTATCTGTGTATTTGAGACAGAACTTATTGTCTGCACAAACAGACTTAATTGCCAACATCTGTACATTCAGTGCACTGCAATTGTATGTGTTAGTACAAAAAAACCATTATTATCTCATGTAAATTTTGACCCATAGTTCTATTGAATCACAGAACTTTACATTAATAAAATAGGCCATTAAGTAAAAGTATTGTAAACAACATTCTAGATAATTGATTATATAATTAGTTTAATTCATGTATTAACTGTTTGCAATGGAATTAGAAACAGTTAGAAAAGCCTGGATTGGGGACAATCCTGCTACAATTACTCACCACACTTAAGCAACTAAATTGGTCTAAGCAAAGAGCGTAATTCAACATTATGTTAAAGCATTAATTCATCCTTTTCATGAAAACATTGCAATTTAACATCTCATTTAACTTAAAACCTAATTGACATCGTCCAAACATAAATCATACAGCTCTGCATTTAATTTTAAAGCTTCTGTCTGAAGGAGTTCCTTTTGACTTACTTGTCATTTATACAATGGAAGGACAAAAAAAAATAGCATTTCAGTTAACATTGTCCCATCTGTTGAGTTTACTCAAGCTGCTAACTCTCCTCTTGTGAGGCACACAATCCCAAACTGACCAGAGCAACTGTTAATGATTTTATTTACATGAATCAAGTATGAATTTAGCCTTGCCTTCTTTAGAGATTTTAAGAATAACAGATCAACAGTTCTCCAACAAAGTTCATTTGATAATTTTATAATGACTAAAGATGAAATTAATCATGAAATTAACCATAAGGAAGAGTAACATAGATTATCATAATGGATAAATAAAACCAGTTATTACACATTTTAGCATTTGGTCATTTATACCACCTTATGTATGTTCTCTGTGTTGTGATGTGGATCTATACTTGCAGATTATGATACAGTATTTTGCTGCTGAACACAGATCACTGAATTTACCAACTGGTAAACAAATAGCTTTGGCTAGCACATCTGTGGTAAATTATATTTGCATGTGTATCAAAAAATATTTACCTAGAATAGCTAAAATTATTTAAACTTTTTCAGTGGGGTGAATTTTATGAAAATATATTTAGGATGAGGAAAAAAACAAATGGCTGGAACTGTGAAATATAAACAGCAAATGCTGCAAATAACAGACTGGACTTTTGTCTCCATGTAGCCTACTTGATTTATTTACATATGTATGTAAATATATACCATGTGATTTTGTAAAATGAATGACTGTTAAAATCTTTATCTTTGAGTTGGAGACAATTAATTAAATCTAATTGAACTTTAGTCTTTACAGAAAGACAGATGGAGCAAATGGGGGTTCGAATGAAAAATATGGGACAGTAGACAGGTGCACCAGCATTTTGACCCTGTGGCCCAGATAAACAGGATGGTTGGATTAACCCTCTTCTCTTCAGATGTGCGTAACTCAGCCACCACTAGCGGGCGCAGTAACTGGAATTGTACCATGTTTACAGCTGTAACAATGGCCATTTGGACATCTCTACAACGGTCCTCTGCTCCACAGGTGACCCTCACACTCAATGGTTAATAATAGCTTATTTGCAGATCATGCTCTAAAGATCAAGAATAAAGCAGTGGCCCAGTGTTTTTTTGTTGGGGTGCTGTGACCTGTGAAGTGTAATTAATTGTGGCTGTTATTCATCCTCCTGTAGCTGGCAATCCTGACAGATGCAAATATATTGACTAAGAATATAGGAGACACAAGAAGGTGAGATAACTAATTTTTTCCTTTAAACCTAGTTTATGAGCCTCTCTGCTAAGAAATTTATACATGTTTATGTGCTACTCACGTATGAGTATGTTTAAACAACTTGTAAGGTGTCAATATGCAGTCGTTCCCATTATCAAGGAAATTCATGAGTTTTTCATGCTGAAGGTTCTTAATTAATACTAATTAAATGTTAGATCAATTGTAACTGAAACTTACTGGCCATGTGCCGAAGTTGAAGAGTTAAACTGCATTACTGAGTTGTTCTGTCAACTGTAATGTATTGACAACATTTCACCACAAGGGAGCACTCTCTGAGCAAGTTCAATGCAGCCACTAGTCCTTTTTCTGATCATATTTTATTTATATGTAACTTCGAAAAGGAATTTTTTTAGATTATTAATGAGAAATATCCTAAAGTAAAAATTTGAGAATGGTGTGGAATTATATAAAATGTGGTGTTTACTAAAATGCTTTAAACTATATTATAAACTTAATCTCGTAAATTTGGTTTTACAAGAATGGCTATGGTTGTCCTGAAATGATTAAACAATTCCACTTTGAATAAGTTAAAAAACCAGATGATTAACAAAACAAATTCACAGGAAAAACAAAGTTCAGAAGTTATTTACTATCAAATTTACATTTATGTAGTCCTCAATGAAGTAAAATATACCAAGGAATTCCACAGGAGCTTTATCAAACAAAAAAAAATGACATTAAGTCACAAAAGATAATATCAGGGCAGATAATCAAACACTTGGTACAGGAAGAAGGTTTTAACTGATATTGTAATAGAAGAGGTTTTCTAGAAAGAATTTCTACAGTTAGAAGCAATGCTAACTAGTAAGAGAGTGATTCAAATTAATGATCAGTAAGTGACTAGGATTAGAATTAAAATAATTGCTTTTTATTCCACATTTAGTTCCACATTTTCATAAGTATGCCTCAGGATTGTATTCAGACAAAACTAACATCTAGCCTAAGGAGATCCATGTAAAAGAAATGTCAGACTGCAAAATGCACAGTGGTAGAAAATATCCAGCCAGTCAGATGCTGGTGGCAGAGAGAATAAAAAGAGCCAATATCACAGATAGATCCCCATTGAGTAGAATAGGCCAGTTCTGACACAAATAGAAAAAAATAATTATCTGAAGTTGAGCCTGCTCTGCCATTCAGTAAGATCATGGCTGATCTGACCATGGACTCATCGCCACCTACCTGCCTTTTCCCCATAACCCTTAATTCCCCAACTATGCAAAAATCTATTCAACCTTGTCTTAAATACATTCACTGATGTAGCCTCCACTGCTTCATTGGGCAGAGAATTCCACAGATTCACCACTCTCTGGGAAAAGCATCTCCATCATCCTCCTCATCTCCATCCTAACTTGTTGAACTCAGTAATGAGTCCCAAAGACTGCAACATTCTTAGGCAGAAAACAATGTGCTGTTCTTCAAGCTTAGATCAAATCTTGTTATAAAAAGTCAAGAGGCTCACAGTTGCCCCATAGAAGGAATCCAGGTGCTCCACAAAGCAGACACCCAATCTGTTTCTGGTTTCTCTCATATAGAGAAGGCCATGTTGTGAGCACCAGATGTACTACATGAATATGGAAGATGTGACCCTGGACTTGACATGCTGCTAATGATAAGAGTATAACTGATGTTTTTAAGGGATCAGAGGTGGAAGAGTATAAAGTTCAGAGAGGCATGCATATGGAAGACAACATATAAGTGTCAGCAAAAATAATTATTCACATAGCCGTCCAAAATCTTTATAAGTTAGTATTTTTAAAAAAAGCAATTTTCAGTTCAATATCAAAAGTAAACCCCTTCCCAAAATGAGATGCTGTCTTGTTCATAAAGTTGTTTTTGATCCATTGTGTTTCTACTTATTAACTTTTCTAGATTCTAAGTTCCAATAGTTTACAAGAATCATCTTATCATGCTATAAACTGAGTAACACTATGATTGATTCAAATGTTTTTCATTCACAAAGTAGTTGTTGTTGATGAAAAACAGGCTTCAGATCTATTATAGTAGATCTTGTGCATTGTGAAACTCAGCAGCACAGAAAGAAATGTTAATTTGACTGTCCCTTAAAGCTCTGCATCTTTGTGGCTCCACTTGATTTCTGACTCAAATAATTCTCTGCTCTTAAGATCAATCTAACCCTTCCCTCCAACATAGCCTCCATTTTTCTATCATCCATGTGTCTATCTAAGAGTCTCTTAAATTTTCCTAATACTGTATACCGGTCCCTGCCACAACCCCTGGCAGTGTGTTCCATGCACCCACCACTCTATGTGTAAAGAAACCTAATTCTGACATCTTCATTATACTCTCCTCCTATTACCTTCAAATTATGATCCTCCTTCTCTTCTCATCCCTTCTGACTTTCCTTCTTTTGATTATCACAAACAAGAGAAAATCTGCAGATGCTGGAAATCCAAGCAACACACTCAAAGTGCTGAAACATCAAAACGTCGACTGTACTTTCTTCCATAGATGCTGCCTGGCCTGCTGAGTTCCTCCATCATTTTGTGTGTGTTGCTTCTTTTGATTATGTCCAGTGCTCGTGATTCTGTAATAACTATTTTCTCTCTTTCCCTCTGTTTCTTTGTGCTGTGACACCTCTCAAATGATTTTCAGAACTATTAATCTTCCTCTACCTTGGAAGTCACTGAATGCATCCAGCTTAAATGCCCTGATTTAGACCATTTAGTAATGCGATAAGCAACAAGATCTTCTTCAAAATGTGTGTTGTCATCTTCTCAGCTGCTCCAAATGCAGTTCCAATGAATTGCTACAGTCCCTCATACTCATTCTTTCACTCACCATGCTGTTTGTGGGCACCTATAATCATTCTGCTTCCCAGGTTTGACCTTTGTCCAAACATATTGAAGTATGGAAGGTTGGTCCAGAAAGTTAACTCACTTGGCATTCAGGAAGAAGTAGCCAATTGAATCCTACATTGGCTCAGTGAGAGAAGCTAGAGAGATGTAGCAGATGGTTGTATTTCTAACTGGACACCTGTGACTAGTAGTGTGCTGCAGGGATCTGTACCAGGTCCATTGTTGTTTATCATTTATATTACTATAAAGTGGATCAGCAAGTTTGCATATGAAACCAAAACTGAGGGCCCAGTGGAGAGCAAAAAAGACAAAGTTCACAGTGTAATCTTGACCAGCTGTCAAAATGGGCTGAAAAAATGGCAGATGAAGTTTAATGCAGACAAATGTGAGGTGTCACATAGAGGTGGGCAAACCAGGGTTCAGCTTACACAGTGAATGGTAGGGCTTGAGCTGTGCCATAGAACAAAGGGGCCTGGGAGTACAGATCTATTATTCCTTGCAAGTGACATCACAGAGAGATGGGTCTGTAAAGAGAGTCTTTGATACATTGGCCCTTGTAAATCAGGGCACTGAATATAGGAGTTGGGATGCTATGTTGAAGCTGTACCAGATGTTAGTGAGGCTAAATTTAGAGTATCATGTGCAGTTCTGGTCACCTTCCTACAGGAAAGATATCAATGAATTTGAAAGAGTGCAGAGAAAAGTTACAAGGATGTTGCTGGGACTTGAGGAATGATAGGGAAAGGCTGCATAAGTTAGGAGCACAGATATTTTAGAGGGATACAAAATTATGAGGTGTATAGATTCAGTAAATACATGTAGCCTTTTTCCCCTCAGGTTGAGTGAGACTAGAACTAGAGGTCATAGGATTAGAGTGAAGGGTGGCAAATTTAAGGGGAATCTGAGGGGAAGCATCTTCACTCAGAGGGTGGTGAAGCTGCCAGCAGCAGTGGTAGATGCAAGTTCAATTGCAACATTTAAGACAAGTTTGGATAGTGAGAGGTTTGCAGAACTATGGTCCAGGTTGTTGAATACTGATGTTTGATCTGAGGTTCTTTGGAATTCAAGAATGGGGCGTAACTTGATGCTTACAATCCTTTACTGAGCACTAAAAGAACAAAGCAGAGCCTAGTAGTGAGGAAGAAGATGAAGACAAGTGAGACTGGGTGCAGGTAGGTGGGACTAGGAGAAGATCTGGTTGGCAGGCACTGAAGAGCCTGTTTCTATGCAGTTGTACTCTATGCTTGGGTACCAGCTTATAAAGTACCCAGGACATCTTCAAGAAGTGGTGTCTCAGAAAGGCAGTGTCCATTATTAAGGACCCCCAGCACCCAGGGCATGATCTTTTCTCACTGTTACCATCCGGTAGGAGGTACAGAAACCTGAAGGCACACACTCAGCTATTCAGGAACAGCTTCTTCCCCTCTGCCATCTGATTCCTAAATGGACATTGAACCTGTGAAAACAACCTTGCTTTTTTAATATATATATAATTTCTGTTTCTGCACGATTATTAATCTATTCAAAATAACATTTACTGTAATTGACATTACTTATTTATTTATACTTATTTTTTCCTTCTTCTATATTATGTATTGTATTGAACTGCTGCTGCAAAGTTGACACATTTCACGCCAGTGATAATAAACCTGATTCTGATTCTGTTTTTATTCTTCCTCTGAACTGATTATCAAGATCTATAAATGTACTCATTGACTCAAAAATGGCAAATTGCAGGCTTGTTTCTTGGTAGCTTGTAGAGACATTTCAATGATAAACGCCATCTGTCCTGATATGATAGTGTGTTATTTGCTTCTCTTGCTGATCTGGAGTGAAACAAACAAGTGCCCAGGCCTACCTGAACAGAAAACACTGCAAGCCTGTGATAGAATGCTCTCAGTGCCGTATTTTAATGTCACAGAAGGTGCATTCTTTGTTAACATTGCCATCTCCAATTACCAATCCACTTCTGGGGATATCATATTCCCGTTTCCTCCTGTGTGGTTTCACCACAGTCCTGGGCTCTATATTATTTGCTGGGTTTTTTTTGTCAGTCTATTTCATACTCCAAGTTTGTATGCATTGTCCCAGCTTTTCCTGAACTCTGCTGCTTAGCTCATCTTTTAACTCAAGCATCACATTCCATTGTAATTCTTTTGTAATGGTTACTTTTTCTCAGTTCCTTCCCATCTATTCTCATGATGAGGCCTTTCACACCAGGTCATCAGGCCATCTGAGATGTACAGCTCTTACAGAAAATGGGGTCCCCCTGCCACACAACTGATGGTCCCTCACCAGCATCTCCTCCATTTCCCACACTTCTGTCCTCACCTTATCTCTCATAGGCAGAACCGGGATAGAGTTCTCCTAGTCCTTGCCTACCACCCAATCCAGGTTACATATCATTCTCCTCAACATCTGCCATCTCCAAAGGGATCTCACCACCTTCCCTCCCTTCCCTGCGCTCTGCAGGACTTGCTCTTTCTGTCACTCCCTTGTCCACTCATTCCTCCCTCTCCTGCAACTGCACAAAGGGCAACCATACATCTCTTCCCTGATCATTGATGTCCGGCCTGGTGGCACAATAATATCAGTGCCGGACTCCGGAGCGAAGGTTCCCGAGTTCGAATCCAAGTCGGGTTGAGCATCGAGCTAGCAACTCGGTCTCATAAAAACAAGAATGGTTTGCTATGGAAGCACCGTCATGACAGTGTCCCGATAACTCCATTGCTGAGTTAAGGGCTATTCTTCTTCTTCTTCTGATCGTTGACGATATGTCAACACAGACAGGGGGAAATTGCTTCATCATGCACCTCTGTCGTACCAACCACAATCTCTCAGTGGCCAACCATTTTCAAGTCTCCATCTGTTCCTTTGAACATCAAATTCTCACGCTTCCAATCATTACTCTCTTCCTGCTCCTTTTTCCTATATTACTTATTCTTCTCTTTTCTTTTTCCTCTTAATCCAACTGATCCCATCACCTGTCTTTCCCCTTCCTTCCCCCCACTTCCTGTTCACTTATCACCCACACTTTCCTTCCACTGCTTTCTCTTGCCACCTGCCCCTTGTTTATTCTGCACTCCAGTGTCTTCTCCTATCATATTCCATCATCTGCCCTTTATCACTTCGACTAACCTCCTCCTAACCTTTGACATCATTCCCATCCTCATCTGCCTAACACCCCCTCCCCTCGCCTGCATCCACCTATCACCTGCAAGCTCTTGGTACACCCCTTCCCTCCACCTTTTTGTCTACCCTTATCCCCCCCCCCCGCTTTCTTTCTTGTCTAATGAAGAGCTTTGATCAATTGTGAACAAAGTGATTCTGTGCCACCGTTTCACCAACGTGGAGGTTGCTGCATGTCAGGTTCTCTCCAGCCTGACCTGCTGAGTCCCTCCTTTACCTTCTGTACTGCTCTGCTCAAGATTGCACATTTTCTTCCATCTTCTCCGTGTTAAACTTATTGTTTTTAATCCAAGGTTCCTTTGGAAGTCAGGAAAGAGACACAAATCATGTTACTTCATGATCGTTTTATTATATGTTAATAGAACAAGGAAAATCTAAAATGGATGGCAACAGGAGCAGAGCTAGTAGTAGAAGGGAGTGAGAAGCAAAAAGAAGAAAGAGATGGCACTGTCTTGTCAGCTCTTTTTATACTCATAGATAGAAACATTCCAATCAAATTCACAAATAAGAATCAGCCAATCTGATAGCCTTATTCAAATAATGCAGCACCAGAGAAGCTTCCAGAGCTTTCCAGAATCATACAAGTGTAACCACTAGGAGCACACGGAACAACTTTATATACATACTATGACCACCAGGAAGCCTGCTTAACAGTTATATGTGTAAAAGTAGTTGTATATAAATCACAAGCAGGTAATTAGTTGTTAAACTGCAAAGAAAATAATAATTAAACAATTTAATCCAATTTAAGTTATTACCATGATTGACTATTCCTTAATCTTGCTCCTTTGCATCCATGAGAAACATAGACAATGGTCTTTACTGGCGGTTATTTCCTTCATTGATCCTTGTGGAATACCCTGTACAATACCCTGTACACTGACAGTTAAAGCAGCCCTGGGTGACAGATCTCACGGATCCTCATGTTCCTGTCCCACCACAGGAATCTTAGTTGCAACCTGACTTACCTCTGTCTCAGTCTGTCCCACTATACCATTCCCTGTCCCACCACAAGCATTCCATGTAGCAGGAAATGTAATAAACTGTTGCTGAAATGCACATCACATCCAGGAACTTGCTCCTATTAATTGCAAACATATTTTAAATGTAGTTAGTTACAGTTTCCATTGAAATAATGTGGATGAAAATAGAATGTGCAGGTAACATGGGCAGTATGCAATTGGAAACAAAAATTACTGGTTAGTTTAAAAGCAGGAAACACTAGAAGCATTCAGCTAGCCAGCCAACACCTGTAGAAAGAAAAATTGTTTTAACATATCAGATCATTGGAACTGGTAAGTTTAGCCAGAGTGCTCATTTTGCCTTGACACTCTGAAAGAGTCTTGTGAACAGGAGTGTAGAATAAATCCTTCTTACCACAACTGCTATAATGTTAAAACATTTTCCTTCATATACAATTTTCCCCGGTGCTGGCAGCTTGTGATTAGCATCCACAGTGGAGGAATGAACTGGTCCTTTGTTAAGGTGATGCTATCTGAGGAACGTACAAAGATGATGAGCTGCAATAGTCTGGTTGTTTGTAGACCACTGGGCAACAGGGATGTTTCTCCCATTTACCTACAGTAAGTTTGTTAACCCAGTAAGTGCGGTAAGAAGGGTCACATTTTCACAAATTGCAACAAGCAGTAGAAGTTGAAATAAAGATGCTTTTCAGATCTGTTTCTCCTTAAAGCAGGGGTTCCCAGTCTGGGGTCTACACACCTCTTGGTTAATGGTAGGGGCCCATGGCATAAAAAAGGTTGGGAACATCTGCCTTAAAGGAATGTTGGCTAAATCAACACACACAAAATCAAAGTTTAAAGTTCAAATTTCAAATTAAATTTATTATCAAAATACATATATGTCACCATATATTACCCTGAGATTCATTTTCTTGTGGGCATATTCAATAAATCTATAGAATAATAATGAATGTCCAACTAGGGCATTCAGCCAGAGCCCTGAAGACAGCAAACTGTGCAAATTCAAAAGAAGAAATAATAATAATAATAAATAAACAAACAATAAATAGTGAGAACATGAGATGAAGGGTCCTTGAAAGTGAGTCCATAACTTGTGGAAACATTTCAATGATGGGACAAGTGAATTTGAGTCAAGTTAACCCCTTTGGCTCAAGAGCCTGATGGATGAGGGGTTGTAGGTAATGCTGGAGGAATTCAGCAGTTTAGGAAGCATCCATCGAAATGAATAAACAGTTGACGTTTCAGGCCGAGACTAAGACCATTTTGTGCGTGTAGCTCTGGATTTCCAGCATTTGCAGAATCTCTTGTGTATATGATTGGCTAAACTAAATTTTGTTTCTGTTTTAACAGCAATTTTTGACTTTATAGCATGAATTTTTAATCCTGTAAATTGTACCATCGTTTATCCCACACAGCCTCTTTCTGAGTCATTTCGTAGTGAATAAAACATTCATTTGGGCACAGTTTCTTTGGAAAATGCTGAGATGCGAGCGATTATTCCAATGATCAGAGAAGTGACAACTAACCACCATGAAGCCAACTCTCCCAATGATTCAGATCATGAGATGAGGTTGGAAGGTGCCCTATTTGCCTCTGAATTCAGTTGTTACAGTCAGAATGACAAAAGGCTAATAACTTTGACTTTAGTGTACTGGACTAAGAAGGAACAAAGCCAGCCAGGATTCATTGGTGACCAACAGAAACTTGAAAAGGAGAGGAGTAGATACAAGTTTGACTGGTTTCAAATTTAAAAGGACTTCAACACAGCAGATGGGCTCCTCCCATGGTAAACTGCCAGGCACCATTGGCAAACTAGTTACACTAAAATCACACAGGGCTGGCCAACTATGCTTGCAATGACCAGAGAGGTTAGGATAGGGAAGGGGTGACAGCAAATCCTGGCCTCTCTTAGATCTTTCCTGAAAAGCCTCTAGAAATTATTGGCAAATTTCTTTCCATCCCGTAGATATTCCAGCCCTTCAGGTTATCCAGAAAAGGACACCTCGTCTGAATGCAGGCTAAATTTTTGCTTGAGTCCAGAATTGTACCAGACAATCCCTACAAACTTACCCCCCCCCCCACTGAGTTTTTGCTGCTTCTGCATCTTGTACCATATTGTGGAAATGTAACTGTGTAATCAAGTTCTATAAGGCAATAACTTCTCTTTTGTTCATAGATAAACAAAATGAGCAAATGAAATACATGAAAGATGGAGAATATGCTGCCAAGGTAACAGATCAATCAGGCTCTGAGGTTACTCTTATGCAAGCCAGTCAGACACAACAATGTACTGGTTTATTGATATTGGTTTATTACTGTCAGATGTACCAAGATACACTGAACGGCTTGTCTTGCTTACTGTTCATACAGATCAGATCATTACACAGTGTATTGAACTATAATAACTATAATATTAACAATGCAGAATAAAGTGTAAAAGCTGCTGAAAAAGTGCAGTGTAGCTAAACGATAAAATGCAAGGACACCGGGTAGATTTTGAAGATGAGAGTCCATCTTATCATACAAGAGGTCCATTCAAGAGTCTGATAACAGTGGAATAAAATATGTCCTTCAGTTTGGTGCAGGCTTTTGTATCTCCTACCCAATGGGAGAGCAGAGAAGAGAGAATGTGTGGGGTTTGCGAGGTCTTTGATTATACTAGTTGCTTTACTGAGAAGTATAGGCAGAGTCCTTAGTTGGGAGGCTGGTTCCTGTGATGTGCTGGGCTGTGTCCACAACACTGTGCAGTTCCTTGCATTCACATGTAGAGTAGTTGCCATACCAACCTGTTATCTATCCAGACAGAATGCTTTCTTCAAAGTTCAAAGTAAAATTTATTATCAGAGTACAACCCTGTATAACCCTGAGATCCTTTTTACTGTAGGCATACTCAGCAAATCTATAGAAAGTAATTGTAAACAGGATCAATGAAAGAACAAGAGCATAGAAGATAACAAACTGTTGAAATGCAATGATAAATAGCAATAAAAAACAAGAGCATGAAATATCAAGATAAGGAGTCCTTAAAGTGAGATCAGTGGTAGTGGGAACATCTCGATAGATGAGTGTAAGTATTCTCTTTTGTTAATTATCCCTGATGGCTGAGGGAACTGTCCTTGAACTGGATGGTGTGAATCCTGATGGCAGCAGCGAGTAAGGACCAGGGCCTGGTCGGTGAGAATCTTTGATGATAGATGTTGCTTTCCTACAACAGTGTTTCATGCAGATGTGCTGAATGATTGGGAGGGCTTTACCTGCTATGTATTGGGCCAAATCCAATATCTTTTGTAAGATTTTCCTTTCAAAAGCATTGGTATTCCCATACGAGGCCATAATGCAGCCAGACAATACCCTTTCCATTACATATCTATAGAAATTTATCAAGGTTTTTATGTCATGCCAAATCTCCACAACCTTCTATGGAGATAGAGGTGCTGCCATACTTTCTTTGCGATTATATTTATATGATGATCCAGGACAGGTCTTCTGAGATAGTGACATCCAGGAATTTAAAGCTACAGACCCTCTCCACCTCTGATCCTCCAATGAGGAATAGCTTTTGGATCTCTGGTTTCCCTCTCCTGAAACCTACAATTAGTTCCTTGGTCTTGCTGACATTGAGCGAGAGGTTGTTTTTACTACATCACTCAGCTAAATTTATAATCTCTCTGCTGTATGCTGATTCATCACTATCTTCGATATGGTCCACAACAGTGGTGTCATCAGCAAACTTGAATATGGTGTTAGAGCTGTACTTAGCCACACAGTCACAGGTTTAAGGCAAGCAAAGCAGGGGGTGAAGTCAACATCCATAAGACCATAAGACATAGGAGCAGAATTAGGCCACTAGGTCCATCGAGTCTGCTCCGCCTTTCAATCCTAGCAGATCCTCGTGGTGCTCCTGTGCTGGTGGAGATTGTGGAGGAGATGTTTTTGTCAATCCAAACTAACTGGGATCTGTAAGTGAGGAAATCCAGTACAAGGGGGTATTGAGGCCCACATCTTGGAGTTTCCTGATTGGTTTTGAAGGGACGATGGTATGAATTGCTGAGCTGCAATCGATAAAGAGCATCCAGATGTATACATTTTTGCTGTCTAGATGTTCCAGGGTTGTGTGAAGAGCTAATGAGATGGCATCTGCTGTGGACCTATTGTTCTGGTAGGCAAAGTGGATAAGATCCAAGTCACCACTCAGACGGGAGCAGGAATGTTCCAAGACCAACCACTCAAAACACTTCATCACTGTGGATGTGCATCGATGAAATGTGGTAACTGTTGGAGGGACATTGCTAATGTATTTAGCTTCCTGAGGAAGTAGAGACATTGGTGAACTTTCTTAGCTTCGACACTAATGCAGTCTGACTAGATGTTCACACATAGGAACTTGAAGCTCCCAAACCTCTCAATCTCAACACCGTTGATGTAAACAGAAGCCTGTGCACCCCAACCCCCTTTCTGAAATCAATGACTAGCTTTTTTGTTTTGTTGACATTGAGGGAAAGGTTGTTGTCATGACACCACGTCACTAAGCTCTCTCCTTCCTGTACACTATGCTTAGAGGGATCAGCTTTTAAATAGCATCGGTTCAAAAAGTAGTGATATTTGTCACTGATAATTGACAAGAAATGAGCAACAAGATCATTTGAACTGTTTTGCTCACTGTGCTTTCAAGCATTCAGGCTTGAGAATGCCAGAAACAGCCAGGAAATGAAAATGAAACAACTTCACCACTTCAAAAAGTTAGAATCTACTGAAAGTATCGACAATCATTTTGAAAGTAACAAAGAAAATGAAGATTTAGAAGATGCAATCATTGATAGCATTGTATGAAGACAGTCCGTTATCTGCACGAGGTGTCTACACTGATTTTGTTCATCGCATATATTGTATGAGTTCCTCTGTCGCTAAGCATCGGGAAATAATACATAAATATTCCGAACTAATACACAGATTTATAATACTGCAGTCCTATTGATAGTGTTTTAACTTGGTATGTATTTCATTTAAATACATAATTAGTTTTTCAGTTTTTTTTTATAGCTATAGATATAGGAAGGCAGGAACAAATGAGGCACTTGAGGAGTATAAGAAATGCAAGAGAACACTTAAGAAAGAAATCAGGAGGGCTAAAAGAAGGCATGAGGTTGCTTTAGCACACAAAGTGAAGGAGATTCCCAAGGGCTTCGACAGATATATTAAGAGCAAAAGGATAGCGAGGGACAAAATTGGTCCACTGCAAGATCAGATTGGTCATCTTTGCATGGATCTGAAAGAGATGGGGGAGATCTCAAATAGATTTTTTTGCATTTGTATTTATTTGGGAGATGGACACAGAATCGACAAGTAAGGCAAAACAGCAGTGAGGTCATGGACCATATAGAGTTTACAGAGGAGGATGCATTTGCAGTTTTGAGGTGGACCAATCTGCAGGCCTGACAAGGTATTCCCTCGGATCCTGTGAGAGGCTAGTGCAGAAATTGCAGGGCCCCTAGCAGATATGCTTAAAACATCCTTAGCCATGGGTGAAGTGCCAAAGGATTGGAGGATATCTAATGTTGTTCATTTGTTTAAGAATCAACCAGGAAGTTATAGGCCAGTGAGCCTGACATCAGTAGCAGGGATGTTATTGGAAAATATTCTAAGTAATTAGGCCATTTGGCCCATCGAGTCTGTTGTGCCATTTCCTCATGGCTGATCCAATTTTCCTCTCAGCCCCAATCTCCTGCCTTCTCCCCGTATCCCTTCGTGCCCTGACCAATCAAGAATCTAGCAACCCCTGTCTTAAATATACATAAGGACTTGGTCTCCACAGCTGCCTGTGGCAATGAATTCCACAGATTCACTACTCTCTGGCTATAGAGGTTCCTCCTCATCTCCATTCTGAAAGGATGCCTCACAGAGGCTGTGTCCTATGGCCTTGGACTCTTCCACCACAGGAAACATCCTCTGCACATCAACTCATTCAAGGCCTTTAACCATTTGATAGGTTTCAATGAGGCCAACCCTCATTCTTCTGAATTCCAGTGAATACAGGCCCAGAGCCATCAAACACTCTTCAATGTGACAAGCCATTCAATCCTGGAATCATTTTCGTGAACCTCCTTTGAACCCTTGTCCTTTCTAAAATAAAGGGCCCAAACCTGCTCACACTACACTAAGCGAGGCCTCACCAGTGCTTTATAAAGTATCATAAATTTGGCTGGGCAGAGACTGATTAGGTATAGTCAACATGGTTTTTTTTTGTGTTGTATGTCTTGTCTAATCAACCATATAGAGTTTTTCAAGATGTTACCAAGAAAGTTAATGAAAGCAAGGCAGTGGATGTTGGCTACATGGACTTCAGCAAGGCCTTTGACAAAGACCTGCATGGGTGGTTGGTCAAGAAGGTTCAGCCGCTTTGCATTTAAGATGAGATAGGAAGTTGAAATAGACATTGGCTTTATGGAGGAAGCCAGAGTGGTAGCATATTGTTGCCTTTCTGGCTGGAGGCCTGTGACCATTATTGTTTGTCATCTATATCAATGATCTGGATGATAATGTGGTAAACTGGATCAACAAATTTGTGGATAACTCCAAGACTGAGAGTGTAGCAGCTGGCGATGAAGACTATCAAAGCTTGCAGCAGGATTCGGAGTAGTTGGAAAAATGGGCTGAAAAATGTCAGATGGAATTTAATTCGGACAAGCTGTTGCACTTTAGGAGGACAAACCATGGTAAGATTTACACAGTAAATCACTGAGTGATGCTGTAGAACTCAAGGATCTAAGAATAAGATCCAATATTCCTTAAAAATGGCATCACAGGTAGATATGAAACGAAATAACGCATCTGGTATATTGGCCTTCATAAATCGAAGTATTGAGTACAGGAGTTGGGATGTTATGTTGAAGTTGTATAAGACGATAGCGAGGTCAAATTTGGAGTATTGTGTGCTGTTTTTTTTTATCACCTACGCAAGATGTATAAAAGATTGAAGGAGTTCAGAAAAAAATTTATAAGGATGTTTCCAGGATTTGAAGACCTCAGTTATAGGGAAAGGTTGAATGGGTTAGGACTTTATCTTGACTCATATGTTCTGGTCTTGTCCTTGTTTACAAAATTATTGGAAAGATATCTTCAGTATTATTTCAAAAGTCTTAAATATTAATTTTCAACCGCATCCTCTTACTGCAATTTTCGGTTTACCAATGACGGATAATAATCGTTTATCTGCTTCATCTCAACGAATGATTGCATTTGTTACATTAATGGCTAGAAGATCTATTTTATTGAATTGGAAAGAAATTAATCCTCCAACTGTATTTCAGTGGTTTTCTCAAACTATTTCTTGTTTGAGTTTAGAAAAAATTAGAAGTGTGGTTTTTGAACCTTCAGTTAAATTTGAAGAAACTTGGAGACCTTTTATTCAACATTTTCACATGAGTTGAATTGTCTTTTCCTAAACCTTACTTATATTATCCTTAATCAATTGGATGGAGGTTCGGAGTTATTGGCACTACTGTATATGTACTTAATATTATTCAATGGCCCATGTTGGTTAGTGTTTTTTTTTTGCTTTTTTTTTCTCTCTTTTTTTTGGGGTTTTTCTTTTTTTTTTCTCTTTTTACTTCTTTGTTCATTACTGTTCTGGGTTTGAGAGGTTATATATTTTTATTATTACATATCTGAATGTCTATTTAAACTATTAATTATGTACTCTCAAACATTTTGTATTCATGTTTCATTTATGTTTGTTTAAAACTAATAAAAAGATTTAAAATGAAAAAGGTTAGGACTTTATCCCGTGGAATGTAGGCAATTGAAAGGAGATTTGATAGAAGTATACAAGTCATGAGGGGTATAGATGGGGTAAATGCAAGCAGGCTTTTTCCACTGAGGTTGGATGAGACTACAGCCAGAGGTCATGGGTTAAGAGTGAAAGGAGAAATGTATAAGGGGAAAATAGTGGGAAACAACTTTTCTCAGAGGGTGGTAAGAGTGTGAAACAAGCTGCTAATGGAAGTGGTGGATTCAGGCTTGATTTCAATATTTAAGAGAAATTAGGATAGGTACATGGATGGGAGGAGTAAGACCAGGCTATGGTCCAGGTGCAGATCGATGGAACTAGGCATATTAATAGTGTGACATAGACAAGATGGGCTAAAGGGCCTGTTTCTGTGCTCTATGACTCTATTCCCAAACTTATAATAATCCAGTTTAATCATCAAAGCATTATAAGTACTGCAAAATGGGATCTGTGCCTCTTCAGCCACTTTCCCAATCCAAAACCTTATCCTAGCAAAATGTAAGATTAGGAACAACTTATAAAATTAACCCTTATTATTTGTTCTAATTTCTTTATTATAAAATGCTAAACATCAAAATGTTATGCAACTTCAATCACCAAAGCTCATCTAAAACCGACTGATTGACAAGTAGCACTTGGCCACAGAGATCACAGTGAATTCTTTTTCTTATTACCAAATCATCATTTAGTAGATACTCTGTACTGTAATCACCACATTTCACTGTAAGTCAGATCATTATGGAAGAAGAAGCTAAAACAAAACTATGCTGCTCTCAAAGGAAATGTAAAGTGCTTAAAACACCATTAATAATTTTCAAAGTATGACTTCCAAGCAAAATATTTCCTCTAATTTCTTCTCCTTCAAGAAATTTACAAGGGAGGTGCGTCCTGTAAGGCAGCAAAGTATTGCCGATGCAAGCCTGTAATAAGATAAGATGTAATTCACTTCATAGATACTAAAGAAACCATTTATTAAAAAACTTTTTTTATGAAAAGTGAGTGAAACAGCTAAAAATCTTAGTTTCCCTAAAAACTAAATCTAAAAATGGACCAGACATGCATTTTAAGATTTCTGACACAGCTTGATTTTCTAATTCTCTGGAGTTGCTGATTATCCAAGCTTCCCTCAGACCAGAGGTGATTGCTGAGCCAGCTCCAGATGGCAGTAGTTTTACTAAAGGATATGTGCTTTCTATGCCTACAATCCATTGATGCTGAGCTGCTTTTGAAACCAGCTGTCACTAAGCTAAGCAGGACTGTTGCCCGATGATGGCTTTCTGTCAGACATCAGCAGAACGGCAGGTGGCACAAGTCAAAGGTCATCTGTTTATTACATGGCAGTGTCAACCGCAATTATCCTTTTTGTACAACGAACCCTCATTTAACAATTTCTTTCCAAAACACATGTCTGCTTCTTTGTGTTTAGACATAAGGCAAAGTACCAGCTTTTATTAAACAGCCAAATGTTTGTGATGAAACTAGGACAATGCTACAAAGCTACATTTTTAAAATAAGATTAATTATTTAACCCTTTATGTGCTGATTTTTTTTTCAAAGCAAGACAACCTATAAATTTTAAGAAAAGCTTTCCTTTATGTTTCTCCCCTTATTTTCTTTATCCTGCCACAAAGGTTCTGTAGTTTCAACATTAGCCCATAATTGCTAGCTGGAAATATATTCCTAAAAGGGGATATAGTGTTAGCTACCTGCAAGGACAGCCTTTGCATTTATCATTGAAAAGTATTTTATTATATTTAACTTTGCAACCTGGACTATTCTGTCTCTGATGGATCATGTTAATGGCGATTAGCCCATATGAAGGACAGCAATAACTGTGCCAGAACTTGCATAATATCAATAAGCTAAGAAAAGTGTACTGATGAGGCACAATTGATGAAAAGAAGCAATGGTTACTCATTTTACTAGAAAAGAAAACTAAATTAGTCACCAGGAACAAACTTATCACCAGATTTTAACTATCAACTAGATTTAAAGGATATTTCATAACCATTAAATTCAAGCAATTGTAGCATACCATCGACCCAAGTTCAATTCCCACCACTGCCTGTTCACCCCATGACCAAGTGGGTTTCCTCCCACAGTCTAAGGACATAGCAGTTGATAGGTTAAGTGGTCATCGTAAATTGTCTCTTGATTAGGCTAGGATTAAGTCAGAGGTTGCTGGGTTCAAAGGACCAGAAGAACCTATTCTGTGCTGTATCTCAATAAATAAAATCAATTTATTGGCAGTCAGCATCTTCTACCATTGCCCATGCTCCAACTCTTTACTCTGAAGCAGAACAAAATGACCAATTTTGATAATGTTCTCATTCCCATCTCCAAGGAAGACAAAAACATCCTTCTTAGAGACTGTAATGCAAGAGTAAAGGCCCCTGGATCGTAGTGTTGCTAAAGGGAGAGTGGGATTGCAGAGTCGTACAGAAAGGAGATGGGTACTTCAGCCCAGTTCATCCATGCTGACCAAATGCCCTGCCATGTTTGACCCATGTCCCTCTAACCTTTTCTATCTGTGTACTTATTCAAATGTTTTTATGTGTTGTTATTGTAGCTGCCTCAACCACTTCCTCTGACAGTTCAATCCATATAGGAATCAATCTCTGATGAAAAAGTTGCCCTTCAGATTCCTTTTAAGTCTGTCCCGTCTTGTTAAACCTATATCCACTAGTTCTTGATTCCCCAGCCCGGGGAGATAGACTGCTTGACTTCACCCCTATTTATGCCCCTCATGATTTTATATACTTATATAATTAATTCCAGAAGCCTGGTTCTCCCCAGCCAATATTACCTTGTAGTTGCCAACACAATTGATGGATAGCATGACAAACACTTGACCACATGGAAATAACCCACATTCAAAGCACTAACACTTCCTAGACCACTTTATTATAAGGAGGAGGTGGTGTAGGACATTCACATCAGCAGGGTAATGAGGAGAACAGAAAATTGCTGACGATTGCTTTTCCTGCAAGGTCTGTCACCCCCCTTCCAGGTCTAGCGCAGCACATGTCAATCTACAGAGTCCATACTGTAATGATCCAATATCCCAGTAAATACAGTGAGAAAAGTATGCTGAAGGATATTGGTCCTCCCTATTAATAATGAAGACTCCAACATTGAGGACAACTAAAAGACTATGAAATATAGAAACATAGAAAACCTACAGCACAATACAGGCCCTTCAGCCCACAAAGCTGTGCCGAACATGTCCTTACCTTAGAACTACCTAGGCTTACCCATAGCCCTCTATTTTTCTAAGCTCCATGTATCTACCCAGGAGTCTCTTAAAAGACCCTATCATATCTGCCTCCACCACCGCCACCAGCCACCCATTCAACACACTCACCATTCTGTGTAAAAAAAAACTTACCCCTGACATCCCCTCTGTACCTACTTACAAGCACCTTAAAACTATGCCCTCTCGTGTTAGCCATTTCAGCCCTGGGAAAAAGCCTCTGACTATCCACACAATCAATGCCTCTCATTATCTTGTACACCTCTATCAGGTCACCTCTCATCCTCTGCCACTCCAAGGAGAAAAGACCGAGTTCACTCAACCTATTCTCATAAGGAATGCTCCCCATCCTTGTGAATCTCCTCTGCACCCTTTCTTTGGTTACCACGTCCTTCCTGGTGACATGTGAGGTGACCAGAATTGAGCACAGTACTCCAAGTGGGGTCTGCCCAGGATCCTATATAGTTGCAACATTACCTCTTGGCTCTTGAACTCAATCCCATGATTGATGAAGGCCAACGCACCATATGCCTTCTTAACCACAGAAAACCATAAGGCAGGCACAGGGTCCTTAGTCTTCATCACCAAACATCATCCGTGTTGATTTGATGAAAATGATGCGCAGATCAAAACGTTAATTTCAGTAAAAGAGAAAATGTGAATTTTGTGAATAGGAAGACAATCCTGAATCATTACAATGCACTGATTCTATTCACAAATCAAGATGCATGCAACAGAAGATCGGAGAATTCAAGAACAACTATGTGGAATGAAAAGGTAGAGGAAACCCAACAGTTTACAGACCTGTGTGATAAATAGACATCTTGGTGTGCAACAAAAGTCACTAATGGCCAGTGTTTTTGTGGTCAAATCCCCTGGTGGTCCCAGTAAGGTACCACTACACCAGATACATCAAATCCCAACACAAAGTATCATTGACAGCTCCACTGAGTCCATTAACCTCACTCCCTCGGTGAGTTTTAATACATCATCAAGGTGATGGAAAACCACAAGATTTTTAGTCCTGAAATTCCAGCAGATGTTTTCCAAGCTGGAAGAAAGACTTTGTTTAGTATGGTCCACAGCCTCATAGTTAAGATATGGAATTATGTACAACTATAAATTATGAAGAAGTTCCTACTGATTGGAGGAATGCCAAAACAGTCAGCGTAGCCCAGTGGGAAACTCATTTCCTGAACTCTCTTGCACTGACATCCTGCATTTCGTGATAATGTCCCACAGGAGTCACAGTGTGGCCTTGGACTAGTGAGCATGACTTCTGATGTGAACATTGTGGCCAAATAGACCCAAGAAAGGTATTCAGAGCACCATCAGGAGCTGTTATCACTTTCCCAGATGTCTCTAAAACCCTTTGACACTATTGACCATGAATCCTGTGGCAAATGCTGCTTAAGTTTAGCTTCTGTTCATCCATTTTGTGAAGCACCCACGTAATCCACAGTGGCGTAGCGGTTAGCACAACGCTATTACAGTTTGAGGCTTCTGGAGTTCAGAGTTCAACTCCGGTGCCATTCTGTAGGGTCTCTCTCTACATCCTATCTGTGGAATGTGCATGTTTTCTCTGGGTCATCCAGTTTCCTCCCACAGTCCAAAGATATACCAGGTAGATTAAATTATCCCGTTATCAGTTTGGGCTTAATTGGATTTGTCAGGGGTGCTGGGATGGTGTGATTTAAAGGGCCAGAAGGGTTACCTCTGCACTGTATTGCCAAACAAACAAACAAACAAATAAATAGATTGATCAGCATGGTCCAATGGCTTAGAGACAGACCCTTTCTCCATCTGCATTGGAATCAAGTGTGGATGAATACTCGCCCAACTCATCTTCCCATTTGTTCACCTAGAGTCATCTCATTCTTCTTCAATGATCTCTCCCTCCAAAGTTTACCAAAGAGTGCCAAATGGATGGCAACTTGTCGATGTCTTAATGACAAGTCCAGAATCAAGATGACATTGGTCATTAAAATTGAGAATGTTGATAACTGTGTCATTCTACAAAGAAAGACATGCATACCAGCAGAAGACTCTTTTCAGATGCATACAGCAGTAATACTGCAGAGAGGTATACATGAACTAACCCTTGGTCAGCCCACTTCACAATGATGCATCAAGACTGATGCTTGTCTTCGAGCACTTTTATTTTGTCTAGGCATTTTCTTTCCCAGGAACCATGTATTCACACAGAGCTCTGGTGCAAAATTGATGTCTGGATGTTCTGTCGATGAATAGCTAATAAATCATGTTTTCAGCCGTAATCTTGAGATCCCAACTAGTCGTTTGTGTACAAATGCCGTTCTCAGATTTACAGCTGTGAAACCTAGATTTTGTGTCAGAAACATTGAAGGAGATAGGAATAGTATGACCATGCTGCCTTAACAAGATTACTACATGGGTCGTGGTGTCCATTTGGAAGCCAACGTCACCAGAATCAAAAAACATGCTTACAAAACACAAGTTGCACTGAACAGTGCACCTCTTCAAATAACTTCTCAGAATCCAGTCAAGGCCAGAGGACTCACAGGGACTTAAAAAAATGTTACAAGGCAAGCTCAAACCATTTAAGAAATAACAATTCAGACAATAAACAAAACATTTTGTTAACAACATCTATATAAGGTATCCTCCCACATCGCCTCTCTCAAGCAGAGAAGAAAAAGATTAATAGAAAAGTAAAAGAAAAAAGGAATAACAAACATATTCGTCCCAAATCATTAACTGTACTTTTTTCTACAGATGCTGCCTGGCCTGCTGAGCTCCTCTAGCATTTTGTGTGTGTTGCTTGGATTTCTAGCAAGTGCAGATTTTCTCTTGTTTGTGACAACAAACATATTCATGTCTTTCCTTGACCAATGAGTTTGGCATGTGTCTTTGGGGTTGTATCTCAAAGATTAGCACATAAGCTGCTGAGGGGTCTACAAGCTATTCTGATTCTGTATCTGGAAAAGAACCTTCTCCAAGGGTTTATCTCAGAAAACTTCACTATAACAATGTGACTCATTAATTAGGAAAATAAGTTGCATACTCTAGTTGATGCAGTTGTTTAGTTAAATATTGGAATTATTTTTTGAATTTGTGCACCCTGTTGATAAAATCTGCTGGAAAAGTAAACATACGTAATGACATCCTTTTCAATTGTTGACAGGATGTGAGCACTATAAACATAGTCGGCATTTATTGCCCATCTCTGACTGCTCTTGAAAAAATGATGGTGAACCATCTTTTAGAACAATTGAAGTCCTCTGGTGAAACTATACTCAGAGTACTACTGAGTTCAGATTTTGTGGATTTAGACCCAGCTACAAGGCTACTGGAAGAAAAGAACCAATATATTCTAGTGTTCTATGTACCAAATGCTTTGTATCCTTTAATATTATGAGTCACAGACTTGAGAGGTGCCAAGAGAGTTGCCTTAGCAAGTAGCTGCAGTGAATTATGTAGATAGCACTTGCAGCAGCCATCATCCACAATCAGAGAAGGGAACAAATGTTTTAATCAGTGGCTGAATTGCAAGTAAAGTGAGATACTTTCTCCTGAATATAGTTGAGTTTCTTCAGTGTTAGAACGAGCAATGCCTTTGGAGAACTGAACTAGATTTAGGCAGCATAAGACACATCCATTAGAAGTCTTGCACCAGTCCTCTGAGTAAAACATTCTGGAAATTTAAAAAAAAATACTTTGCTGTTTGGAAAGTCTGTTGTGAATGTCTGCTTCATACGATCATTATAAAAATACAAAGCTGTGATCATTAGGATCACAGGTCAGATGATTCTGAAATCTGCTGGATGCGCTGATTTTCAAACCTCATTTGTAGAAATCAAGAATATTGAAGACCCATTATTATCAGGGAGCCCTCAAATATTATTTGATTTACATTTTGTCAAACTAATAATGCAATTTTGAATGAGATAAAATCATGCAATTTTTGGACAAAGCAATCATTAGATTGGAAATACTGTTGTACTCAATTTTAAAGTTATATTTTGTAGTTTTAAGGTTAATTATATTTCAGATGCAGGTGTGTTATATACATGTTGCATAATTCTGCATATAAATATATGTCATTTGAATATTAGCAATGTCCTTAAATGGAATATATTTTCTTTCCAATTTTCTTCTTCCACTCCACCCCTTCACTGTCCATTCCCCCTTATTTCATTCAACTAACTATTGCTTATGAATCCATACTGAGAATGAAGCAAGTTATTTATTTGCAAGGAGATAACAGATAAACCAGTCCTAGCCTTATTCAGTATGTGGACTGAATGCAAAGAACAAAGCTTGATGGATAGTGACCTGAAGCAGCAACCTGAGTTCAGCTGAGACGTAATAAATTAATATACACTTGCCATTAACCTAAAATTGTTTTTGAATGTATACAATGGTTTTAGATGGTAGATCCATGGATACTGCGGCCAATGGATGGGGTGGACAAGGGGCCCTGGGTGGGGGTGATATGGGGTGGAAGGATCAATTAGGAAAATTACTTGACCTGGATGATTAGGAGCTTTATGTGTGTTGTTGCAGCTCCATTCCCTGGAGATTCCACTGTGTTCTATTTTCAGAGAGTGGAAAGGTTTTGAGGATTATGAGCTGAGCTATTAAGTCATGTGCAACTGAACTGTATCTGCCCTTGTCATAGCATTGTAAGGTAACGTAAATTGGGGAAATGTACATAATTCATCACCACTGACATTGAGGTATGGTTTCGCTTGAAGAGGCTGGGCTGACATGATGACATTGTTACATAAAGATTTTTAGTGCAATTTTGTGTTTAGGTTTTTGGAGTTCAATAAAATGTGTTATGGGTTTCATTAAACATAAAAACCTCACTTTGTTTTATTTGCAAAAACCTACATAGGTGGCCCCGATGCTCCAGGATGATTCCGGAATTATTGAACATGTCGGCCAACACAATCACTTTAAAACTGCTTGAGTTTTGAGAGCAAAATGCTATTGCTTGCTTTGTACAAGTTGAGGCCAAGTTCGCTCTGTGAGAAATCACCACCGACGACACCAAATTCTACTTCGTGGTAGTGTTGCTCAGCAACTCCAGGGCTGGGAGACTAGTGAGTCTGTCTGAACATGATAAATACAGTACATCATTCGTCCTCCATTATCAACCTCAATAAGCCTGGTCAGCAAGGCCCTCAACAGAAAGGACGAGCATGATTGGACTGCACCTTGTGTGGAGTGCCAGCAGGCAAAAGTTAGCCGTCAAGTTCAGGCGCCATTGGCACCTTTTGAAGTCCCTGAGTGACAGTTTGCTTATGTCAATGTAGACCTTGTTGGTACTCCTCTCCCAACCCATGGTTTCACGCACCTTCTTACCACGGTGGGCCGTACCACCTAGCAGCCAGAGGTCATCCCTGTAGCATCAACAATGGCTGCAGCCATGGCTCAGTTTGGCATCCCATCTGATAGTTCCTCAGATCATCTCAAACCTCTGGGCTGCGAAGGCCCAGCACCTCAGTGTTAGGGTACCTCACACCATGGCGTAGCACCCGCAGTCCAATGGCCTGCACAAGTGGTCTCACTGCCCCTTCAAGGCTGCCCTGATCAATGAGTATGATCGTCTCTCATGGGTCTTGCTGGAGCTCAGAACCTCTCCAAAGGAGGGTCTGCATTCATCTGTGGCTGATTTGGTATGCGGGCAGCCATTACAAATACCAGGTGATTTCATTCCTGACGCCATGACCAACAGCATTCTGCCCTCCTCAATTCCTTTTCACCTATTCCTACCTCCCATCATGGTGTACAGCACTTTCTGGTTCCAGCTGACCTAAATCTGCCTCCTTTGTTTTTGTCCGCCATGACGCACACCAACATCCCCTTAGACCCCATTACATTGGCCTGTTCCATGTTTTGGAATGGGGAGAAAAGACTTTTATCACAGATGAGAGGGGTAAACTTGAGAATATTTCAGTAGATTGCCTTAAACTGAACCACCAAGATTTGGAGTATTCCACCGCCACGCCCTGGCGTCACGACATAACCATGAGCGTGTTAACGCACCTCTAGGCAAGCCAGAGGCACCTGCGGTTCCTCCACCTGTGGAACACAGGACCTGAGCCAAGCTGGTTACCTGAGCTCCAGACAGGCTCACAATGTCAGTTTTAGTGAATTCTGTGATGGTGGTGGGGGGGGGGGGGTTGCTGTGTAGGGTAATATAATTGGGAGAAATGTACATAATTCACAACCACTGACATTGAGTTGAGGTTTCACTTTAAGAGGCTGGTCTGATGTGACGACATGGTTACGTAAAGAATTTTAGCACACTTTTGTGTTTAGGTTTTGGTGTTCAATGTGTTCAGCTTCTGGACACTATATTCACAGGGAATCTAGCCATCTACCTCTAACCACAAGCCGTTTCTCGCTCAGCTTTATTTTGTCAGCCACAGCCACCATCCTTGGTGTTAGGCTGATTTCTAGCCACTAACGAGCTCCTATTCATCTTTTCTGAGCCTTGCACTAAACTCATTCACATCGGATTTACAACTGGCAGATACAGTTACCTTAAATCAGCGTTTCCACCTATTTTGTTCTTCACCAGCTAGTCCAGGTGGTTAAGGAGGTATTTCCCAAATACAAATTTGAAAAGCTATTTATTTTTAGGGAGCAGAGGAAGAGCAGGCAAAACATCAGATTGCATCCAGCATTGACTCTTCATTCAGCCGCCAGTAACTCCCTCACAGGAAGCAAGTCAAACACATTTCCAAGCATTTTGAGAAGAATTGCCAAAAGAGGCAACAAGAAGGTTCTGTGTTCTGGGATGACTAACAAGGCATTTGAGTCAGACTGGGGTTTAGCCGAAATAACCAAAAGAATGTCACATCATTTTAGTTTGAGTCAAGAATTGAGATGAACTGTCAAGATAAGCTGTAACATCCCAGAATTCAAGTGATCATCAATTTGATATTAAAAATGTTAATGTTTTTTTTAAGTTTAAGAAAGTTGTCCTTGCTTTCATTGAGAACACAATGTTGGGGTCACTTTGAACTACAGAATAAGATCATTTGCATTTTAAATATTTCCTGTTTGCTTTGAATATTAATGGTGGGCTGTGAATGAGGAATTGAAATGAGACTAAAAGAAAAGAAGGAACAATGTTTGAGATGCGCAGATTTTATCAAGATCAACACACCTGCAAATTCATCATCAGAGAGGGTAGAATTCCACCAGAATGGTGCTGGGATTGTAATCTATTCTTCCTGAATACCATAGAAAGTGCCAAATAGTTGGAGTGTGTATTGTTTTTCCCATCCAACAAAATCAACTAGAAACAGCAATATCCCACCCCCTCCAACACCCACTCGATGTGTCTATATTTAGCCTAACTAAACTCAGCGCAAGCTTGAGGAAAAATCAAATGATAATAAATTCTCAGCTTAATTACCACTTAAAGGCAATGTAATGGTAATAATGGGAGACTTTAACATGCAGGTTGATTGGAAAAGTCAGGTTGGTAATGGATCTCAAGAGAGTAAGTTTGTTGAATACCTAAGAGATGACTTTTTAGAGCAGTTTGTCATTGAGCCTATTAGGGGATCAGCTATTTTGGATTGTGTGTTATGTAATGAACCAGAGGCAATTTGGGAGCTTAGGGAAAAAGAACCCTTAGGAACCAGTGACCACAATATGATTGAGTCCAACTTGAAATTTGACAGGGAGAAAGTAAGGTCTGATGTAGCAGTATTTCGGTGGAGTAAGAGATATTACAGTGGTATGAGAGAGGAGATGGCCAAAGTAAATCGGGTGGAGCTGCTCACGGGGATGTCAGCAGAGCAGCAATGGCGTTTGTTTCTGGGGAAAATGAGGAAGGTGCAGGACATGTGTATTCCAAAATTGAAGAAATACTCAAATGATAAAATAGTACAATCGTGGCTGACAAGGTAAGTCAAAACTATTGTAAAAGCAAAAGAAAGGACATACAACAAAGCAAAAATTAATGGGAAGATAGAGGATTGGGAAGTTTTTATAAAACCTACAGAGAGCATCTAAAAAAATCATTAGAAGGGAAAATATGAAATATGAAAGCAAGCTAGCAAATAATATCAAAGTGGATAGTAAAAGTTTTTTCAAGTAAAAAATAAAATAAGAATGAGAGTGAATATAGGACCACTAAAAAATGAGGCGGGAGAAATAACAACAAAGGACAAGGAGATGGCTGCTGAACTAAATGAGTATTTTGCATCAGTCTTCACTGTGGAAGACACTAGCAGTATGTCTGATGTTGCAGTGTGTGAAAGAAGAGAAGTTGGTACAGTTACTATTACAAGAGAGAAGGTGCTCAAAAAGCTGAAAGACCTAAGTTACATAAGTCACCCAGACCAGATGAACTGCACCCTAGGGTTCTGAAAGACATAGTGTTAGAGATTGTGATGGCATTAGAAATGATCTTTCAAAAATCATTGGGCTCTGGCATGATGCCAGAGGACTGGAAAATTGCAAATGTTACTCCACTCTTTTAAGAAAGGAGGAAGGCAGCAGAAAGGAAATTATAGACCAGTTGGCCTGACTGGTTATCCTTTCTAGTGGTTGGGAAGATGTTAGAATCAATTGTTAAGAATGAGATGATGGAGTACTTGGTGACACTGGACAAGATAGTACAAACTCAGCATGGTTTCCTTCAGGGAACATCCTGCCTGATGAACCAGTTCAAACTCTTTGAGATTACAAGTAGGATAGATAGAGGGAATGTAGTGGTTGTTGTATATTTGGACTTTCAGAAGACCTTTGACAGGGTGCCACACAAGAGGCCACTTACCAAGCTAAGAGCCCATGGTATTACAGGGAAGTTACTAACACGGTTAGAGCATTGGCTGATTGGTAGGAGGCAGCAAGTGGGATTAAAAGGATCTTTTTCTGGTTGGCTGCCAGTGACTAGTGGTGTTCTGCAGGGGTCGGTGTTGGGACCACTTCTTTTTATGCTGTATATCAATGATTTAGATGATGGAATAGATGGCTTTGTTGCCAAGTTTGCAGATGATACGAAGGTTGGTGGAGGGGCAGGTAGTGTTGAGGAAGCGGGTAGGATGCAGAAGGACTTAGACAGATTAGGAGAATGGGCAAGAAAGTGGCAAATGAAATACAATGTTGGAAAATGCATCTTCATGCACTTTGGTAGTAGAAATAAATATGCAGACTATTTTCTAAAAGGGGAGAAAATCCAAAAATCTGAGGTGCAAAGGGACTTGGAAGTCCTTGTGCAGAACACCCTAAAAGGTAATTTGCAAATCTAGTCGGTAGTGAGGAAGGCAAATGCCATGATAGCATTCATTTCAAGAGGTCTAGAATACAAGAGCAAAGATGTGATGCTGAGGCTTTATAAGGCACTGGTGAGGCTTCACCTTGAGTATTGTGAACAGTTTTGGGCCCCTCATCTTAGAAAAGATGTACTGGCATTGGAGAGGGTCCAGAGGAGATTCACAAGGATGATTCCAGGAATGAATGGGTTATCATACAAGAAACGTTTGATGGCTCTGGCTCTGGATTTGTACTTGCCGGAATTAAGAAGGGTGAGGGGGGATTTCAGTGAAACCTTTCGAATGTTTTGAAAGTCTAGACAGAGTAGAAGTGGAAAGGATGTTTCCCATGGTGGGAGAGTCTAGGACAAGAGGGCACAGCCTCAGAATAGATGGGTGCACTTTCAAAACAGAGATGTGGAGAAATTTCTTTACCAACGGATGGTGAATGTATGGAATTTGTTGCCACATGCAGCTGTGGAGGCCAGGTCATTGGGTGTATTTAAGGCAGAGATTGATAGGTTCTTGATTGGACATGGCATCAAAGGTTATGGGGAGAACGCCAGGAACTGGGGTTGAGGAGGAGAAAAATAAAAGGATTCAGCCATGATTGAATGGCGAAGCTGACTCGATGGGCCAGAAGGCCTAATTCTGCTTCTATGTCTTATTGGTCTTCAACAAATTCCTTATAAAATTCTCTTGGATTAGCAAAAACAGAATATTTTCATTCGTTGCCTTATGTTCCTACTCGTGCCCTATTTCTCCATTCAGTACAAAACAGAGACTGCTCTAGTGCACTTCAGGCCATGGGCACTGGCTCCATTCCTTCAGAGACATTGTCCCTGGGATTTCAGAACAGCTAATGTTTCAGGTCAATGACACTTCAAAACGGGCTAAATGAGAAAACAAATGGGTTACACTTTTCAGAGATGGAGAGGAACAGAGAGAGAAAATGTGTGACAGGATGGAGGCCATGGATATCTACGTGACACATTGCTCTTGGTGCTACTAAGTTTAAAGATGAATGAGAGTGGTGGGAGATTAAAAATAAATGAATTGCTAAAACCAAAAGAGGCAGAAATACAGCATTTGCTGGAAATGTGAAATAAAGGGGAATGCTGAAAATATCCAATAGATCAAGCAGCACCTTTGGAGAAAAGAATAAAGTGAATGAAGTTATACATATGATTCTTTTGTGTTTAATCAAGTTCATCAATAATTTCAGAACTATTGTTCAGGGCCTGTGAAGTGATATTATTTGGGCATCAATGATTCGGTATTAATGTTTTACACAGTCTTATTCAGAGGATTGAAATAAAGTGAACAGATGCTCATGCTAATGAACTTTAGTGATACAGTAGATATTGCTAGAGAAATTAGACACCATTTAAATATGCTTGGGCAACTTTTATTATTAAATGTCATATTTACGGCAGCCATCGTTATTAAATTGAAAATACAAGATTGTATGTAAGCAGTTCATGCATCTTGGCCAATAGAAAACAATTAAGAATGCATTTGCTTCAAACTGAACACAAGATGGAGCAAGCTTAGAACTTGTAGGAATGTACCAGTCCATTTTTATACCTTTCCATAGGTAAGACGATAAAATATAGGAATAGAATTAGGCCATTTGACCCATTATGTCTGTTCCACCATTCCATCAGGGCTGAATTATTATCCCTCTCAACCCCATTCTCCTGCCATCAGATGATGAAAGTGAACTTAAGGGAGTTCTTAAGAACAAACATTATAAATCCAATCTGAACAGTAATAAGTGATTTTTTTTACTGCAGGTTTTGGAAATCTAAAATACTAACAGGAAATGCTGGGAATGGATATACCTGTGGGAAGAGAAACAGAGCTGATGTTTCAGGTTCAAGATCCTTCATCAGAACTGGGAGGAAACAGAAGAAGATTGGACATGACACCCATAGGTGTGGACTGACCTCGAGTTTTTCCAGTATTTTCAGTTTCTATTTTAGTGAACATTAATAACTATTTGAATATTTTTCTACAAAAGCATCCACTGATAATTTAAAGAGAAATGGCCAAGGATTAAGTGAAAATTTGAGTCAAAACTTGATCAGCCATTCAAAAAACACGCACGCACGCGCACACACACACGCACACGCACACGCACATACATTAAACTTCAAAGGCTATCATAGCTGCCAGTTGTGCTTACTGCTGCCAGGCCAACGGCCGGCAGGACCCAGCCAGATTGCTCCAGCCTGGAGACCATGTCTGGCTGTCCGCCCAGATCTGTTTCTGCACACAATCTCCCACAAGCTATTGCCCTGATTCATCTTTCCCTTCAAGATCACCCATCATATCAATCCAGTCACTTACCATCTCCTTCTGCCACCATCCCTCAGGCTCACACCTGCCTTCCACATGTCCTGCCTCAAGCCCATTGTCCTGAACACACCTGAGTTTGCATCTCCGGAACCTAGAATGCTGGAAGCTGGTCCAGTGTACATGATTTGCCAGTTGATGGATTGATTTCCATCGTGGATGAGGTGTGCAGTACCTGATCGACTGGGAAGGTACAGCCCAGAGGAGAGGTCTTGGGTGTCATCTGGTTTCATATTGGATTATTAATCATCGATGAACTCCATTGGACCTATCTGGATCATATTGGGCCATTGGGTGCGTGCCATAGGAGAGGAGGGAATCCTGTCAGGCACCTCCCAGTCTCTACCCAGCTAACTGGAGTCACCTGCCACTCGTTTCCAACTCATCACCTGCAGCCTATTTAAGCCCAGCTCTCATTCGCAGTCCTTGTTCACCCATCAAACCAGCCAGCCTCAACCAGTTGTTCCTAGCCGTCAGTTACCTTGTTGCATTATTGGGTTAAGCATCTATTCTTTCTCATTATTTTGCAGTTTATTATTAAAATGATCACTCACTGCTAAATTATTTCCGCTGCCCTGTGTTTGGGTCAAGCCTCCTCTACATTTCCTGACACTCAACTTCTGCTTTAAGTATACCCAATGACTTGGCCTCCACAGATGTCTGTGGTAATGAATTCCAGATTCACCACCCTTTGGCTAAAGAAATTCCTCATAATCTCTGTTATAAATGGACATCCTTCTATTCTGAGGCTGTTCCCCCTAATCTTATACTCTCCCATTATTGGAAACATCTTCTCCATGTCTTCCCTATCTAAGTCTTTCAATATTTGATAGATTCCCCTTCATACTTTAAATTGGGGTAACTACATCCCAAGAGCCATTAAATGCTCTTTCACATTTCTTTCACCCTTATCCCCTGAAAACCTTTTTTTTTACCAAGATTGCAAGAGTTCAAACAGGCTGTTCAACATGGCCTTCCAAAGGCAGAAAGAAATGGGCATTTCTGTCACGTAATGATGCTGAAAATCTAATTCACTCCTTTATTTCAAATAGACTATATTAGTGCAATGTTTTTTTTACAGGCCTTCCAAAACAATCTATTGACGAACTTCAACTCATTCAGAACACTGCTGGCAGACGTTTAACCTAAACCAGGATGAACGGACATATCACTCCATACTAACTATTCTGCATTGTCTTCCTGTATCTTCTAGAGTTGATTTTAAAATCTTCTTACATCTTTTTAAAGCTTTCAATGGTCTGGGACCAGAGTACATACAAAATCACTTTCGTTCTGGAACTCTCAGGTTTTCATTCACCAGTCTCTTAACCACTCTCCCTCAAAAGGTACTCGGCAGCTCAGCTTTTTTTAAATTACACTCCTAAGCAGTGGAGCTCAATACCTAAAACTATAATGGATGCAGACTGTTGACCCTTTTAAATGTCAGCTCAAAATTTATTTGCTTAAACTTGCTTTTAAGTAGCATCTTTTTGTCTTTTATTTTCATGTTTGCACTTTATTCCATTTTAAACAATTTGAACAATGTTACTTGTATGACATGCTCTATAAATAAATTATTATTATTAATAAATGCTGGACTTGTTACCGGGACCCTCAAAACTCTAACTGAATACGTTTTTAAAATGTGGCTTTGTACTCAAAGTTTCAAGCAATATGCCATTACTCATTAGCTAAGTAGAAACCATGCTCTGTGTTTAGTTAATTAGAATATCATCTATGCTTCAGTCCAGATGAAGGGAATTCCCATTTCTCTCCTTGGATGCACCCTGACTGCTGAGTTCCTGCAACTTTTTGTGTGTTGATCCAGATTCCTGTATCTGCAATCTTTTGTGTCTCCAAAGCAATCAGAACAACAGATTCCATTTGATTGCAAATACTTTACTGCAATTTTTCTCAGGTATAAATTTTACTAATTCTCCATGTGATCAAAAATTGCAACCAATTTATGTAATGTTTATTTTCAGGGCATTCATACCAGTGAGAATAGTGGTTAATTCCACCTTGATAAATTCAGGGCAAGCACTGAATTGGAAAAGGGCTGTCAAACAAACAGCCCCTGTGCCCGTGAAAGAAGCTGCCAATCTAATCCTATCCCCAGAGACTGAGAGCAGCCCCACCACCAGGCATGGTTATTTGAGAACAAGGCTGTAATTTGGGAATAGCAATCATCATTCAAAATCTACAATAGCTAAGTGCGGAACAAAGCTAGTCTGATAGTCTGGTCCAAGATATGCAACTGACGTTTTTTAGATTTATTGCACCTTGCTTTGCATGTGATTGAGTAAACAATCAGAACCACTTAAGGTGATTGCTCACAGTTACTTTTCTTAACAAAGAACAGTCCCAACCTCCCATAGCATTCACAGTCATTTAGCACAAATGTACTTCAAAAACAGAGGAACAGGGAATGGTTGGCGAGAAAGAGTAAGTCGAGCAAGCGTGCACCAATGGATCAGTAGTGAGAGGGTGAGCAGTTTCGAGTTCCTGGGCAACTTGGCCCAGAACATAGACGGTCTGATGCACCATCAATAACTCTCTCTGAGACGTAAAGGCGAGATATCGGCTTTTATTGACTGGAAGAAGGAACAAGCAGTGGTTGACCACCATACTACATCCTGGAGACAGAGAGGCCGGGCTCAGGCCTCAATCGCCTTTATACAGGGGTCTGTGGGAGGAGCCACAGGAGCAGTCAGCAGGGGACGTGTCCAGACAGGTATACACAGTTTACCACACGGTCTTCCAATGTCTTCACTTTCTTAGTAGATTATGGATGTTCGGCATGTCTCCAAGCACTCCAGCAAACTTCCACAGATGTACTGTTCAAAGTGTCCTGACAGCTTCATGGTCTAGTAGAGCAACTGAAGTGCACAGTAAGAAGCTGCAGATAGCAGTGGACTCAGCCTAGTGCATCATAGGCACATTCTCCCCCCTCCATCCAGGCCATACTCTCTTCCCACTGCCACCAACAGTGAGAAGGTACAGGAGCTTTAGGCCCCACTCCACCAGATTCAGGAGCAGCTCAACCATCAGGCTCCTGAATTAGCATTGATAACTTCATTCACCCTGAACCTGAGGTGATTCCACAACCTATGGACTCACTTTCAGGGAGTCTACAACTCATGTTCTCAGTATTATTTATTTACTTACTTATTTGTTTTTTTAAATTTACTGTTTGTTTTCCTTTGCACATTGGTTGTTTGTCAGTATTTGTTGGTGCATAATTTTTCATTGATTCTATTGTATTTCTTTGTTCTACTGTGAATGTATGCAAAAATTAATCTCATAGACATGTACGTATAGATGCATGATGGCATATATGTACTTTGATAATAAATTTACTTTGAAATCTGAACTTTGAACCATCAAAATCATATCTATATCAGGCACTGCCTCAAGAAGGCAGCATCTATCATCAGAGATCCCCACCATCTTCTTGCAATTACCATCAGGCAGCAGGTAGAGAAGCCTGATGTCCCACACCACCAGGTTCAAGAACAGCTACTACCTTTCAACCATTCATTTTGTGAACCAACCTGTACAACCCTAATCACTGCGGCAACATTATAACTACTTGGCACGACAGTGGGCTTTGTTTGCTTTTGTTCTGATTGTGTTCGTTCTTGTATCATTTTGCATAATTTATCTTCTTCTTGTGAATGTTGTGTCTCTTATGCTAAGTGCCTTCCAGAACACATCCTACACAATCCCATAGCTTACTAATGCCTCTACTTCCTGAGAAGGCTGAAGAGAGCTTAATGATACACATCCATACTCATGAAATTCTATGGATGTGGAGCAGAAAGGATCCTAACAAGCTGCATCACTGCACGATACAGAAACTGTACTGCAGCAGACAGGAAGGCTCAACAACAGCTCGTCGAAACTGCCCAATGCATCACTGACACCAGCCTACCCACCATCAAGGACATACGTACAGAGAGCTGCAGAAAAGGGCCAGTAACATCACCTACCCTGTTCATGGACTGTGTGTCACTCTTATCAGGGTGGAGAATATGTAACTTCTACACCAAGACCACCAAACTCAAAATTCAATTACTTCCCCAAGCAGTAAGACTGATCAACACCTCCACTGACTAACCCACCCCTCCACACTCCCCAGCAGCACTACTCAAAAACTCATGATGGCACCAATAAGTGAAGACTCTTTGTGTGCAGCTCCAATGGGAATCATCAAATATTCCTGTTTAGGGTGACTACAGCTCAGGTCCACAGTCACAACTGTGGGTACTTCAGTAAGCAACGTTGTTTAAAAATGTTTTTAAAAAACCTATCAATCCTAAAAATCAGCAGACCCTCGACAGCAGGCTCAACTCACAGGTGCAGTTCCCCTTTAAGGAAACAGAAACGAAGAAGGCACCTGTCTGCACATACGCTTGAAGTATGTTTAGAGCCCTGAGACCCCCCACTCCCTACTATCCTGCTGGCGAACGTGCAGTCTCCAGAAAATAAAGCTGAAGACCTCAGAGCAAGGCTATAGTACCAGGAGAAAATCAGGGACTCCCATGTACTTCATGGAAACATGGCTAACCCCCCACATTTTGGAGGCAGTACTGTAGCCTGATGGCTTCACCATTCACTGTTAGTTGAGCCTTTTAAAGGTAGAGGAGGGGGGAGTATGCTTCATGATTAACTCACTGTGGTGCACAGACATGACGGTCTGTCTCAGCCAAGTTCGCCCGACCTGGAATATCTAGCGCTTAAATGTCATTCATTTTACCCAGCGAGGGAGTTTTCTGCCATCATCTTGGTGGCGGTGTATATTCCACCTCAGGCCAACGTCAGGAAGGCACTGGAGGAGCTGAGCAACGTAATCAGCAGGCAGAAAACTGTGCTCCACAATGCTTTCCCTATCATTGCAGGGTAATTCATCCAGGCCAGCTTGAAGAAATCTCTAAGTATCACCAACATATCACCTGAGGTAACCCAAGGAGCCAACACACCTGACCGCTGTTAAATCACCATCGTGCCACCCCACACCCACACCTTGGAAAGTCCAGTCATCTGGCTGTACTTCAACTCCCAGCGTATAGGCAGAGACTGCAACAGCAGTGGTGAGGACCAAGAAGATATGATCAAGGAAGGCAGAGGAGCACTTACAGGACTGCTTTGAGTCAATGAACTGGACAATATTCAGGAATCATCTTTAAATCTGAGTGAGTACACCACAGTTGCCACCAACTTCATCAAGACTTGTGTGGATGAGTGTGTGCCTTTGAGAACAAACTGAATGTACCCAAACCAAAAGCTATAGATAAACCAAGATATTCATAGTCTCATGAGGACTAGATCTGTGGCATTCAAGACCCATGATCCAGAAGTATACAAGAATTCCAGATATGACCTACAGAAAGCTTTTTGAAGAGCAAAGAAACAATTTCATTTGAAGTTAGAGATGGAATTGGATGCACAGCAGCTCTGGCAGGGTTTGTAGGTCATTATTTCCTATAAGGAGAAACCTAACATCATGAATGGCTGTGATGAACTCCCAGATTAGCTCAGCACCTTTAAAGCGTGCTTTGCAAGGGAGAATAAAACTACACCCGAACAAGTCTTTGAAATCTTTGTCTCAGTCGAAGAAATCAGAACATCTTTCCTGAGGGTGAACCCTCACAAACCGTCAGGCCCTGATGGTGTATCTCGGAGGGCACTGTGCCAACCAACTGGCGGGAGTGTTCAAGGACATCTTCAATCTCTCACTGCTGCACTGGGAAGTCCCCACCTGCTTCAAAAGGTCAGTGTTCATAATGGTGCCCAAGAAGAGCAGGGTGAGCTGGTTCAATGACTATCGTCCAGTTGCACCGACATCTACTGTAATGAAGTGCTTTGAGAAATTGGTCATGGCCAGAATCAACTCTTGCCTAAGCAAGGACCTGGACCAGCTGGACCAGTGTCACAATAGGTCTACAGCAGATGCAATCTTACTGGCTCTCCATCTGGCCTTGGATCACCTGGACAATACTAATACCTACATCAGGTTGCTGTTTATTGACTGAAGCTCTGTGTTCAACACCATGTCATCTTCAGTTCTAACAGGCTCCTAAACCTGGGCCTCTTTACCTCCCTTTGCAACTGGATCCTTGACCTGCTCATTGGGAACCCACAGTCTGTGCAGATCAGAAATAACATCTCCTCTCTGCTCACAATCAACACTGGCGCCCCTCAAAGATACGTGCTTAGCCCACTGCTCTACTCTCTCTACACCCACGACTGTGTGGCTAGGCACAACTCAAACACCATCTATAAATTTGCTGAATACACAACTATTGTTGGCAGAATTTCAGATGGTGACAAGGAGGTGTACAGGAGCGAGATAGATCAGCTGGTGGAGTCACAACAGCAACCTTGCACTCAACATCAGTAACACCGAGGAATTGATTGTGGACTCCAGGAAGGGGAAGTCGAGGGAACACACAAGAGTCCTCATCAAGCGATCCGCTGCGGAAAAGATGTGCAGCTTCAAGTTCCTGGGTATCAACATCTCTGAAGATCTATCCTGGGTAATTACATTGATTATATTGATGCAATTACAAAGGCATAACATTGAATATCACAAACAAGAGTAAATCTGCAGAAGCTGGAAATCCAAGCAACATACACAAAATACAGGAGGAACTCTGCAGATCAGGCAGCATCTATGGAAAAGAGTACAGTAGACGTATTGGGCCGAGACCCTTCATCTGGTTAATGTACTTTGGCATACGACAGTAAAATTGATTTGACTTTGAGGAGTCCAAGCCTGCTCTGCCATTTATTATGACCATGGCTGATCAATGCAGGCCTCAACTCCTCTTCTGTGCTACTTCTCCATATACTTTTGTTCATTGATCTGTCAACAATTTGTCCAGTTTAACTTTAAATACTTATAATGATCCAACTTCCACCACCCACCAGGGCAGAGAATTCCAGACATTCACCACCCTCTGGGAGAAGAAGTGCTTACATACTTCAGTTTTAAATGACCAGCCCCTTATCTTGTAGTTATGTCCTTTGTTCAAGACTCTCCCACTAGTGGAACCATCTGATCATCTACCCTGTCAAGCCACCTTTGGATCTCTTTGTGTCCTGACGAAGGGTCTTGGCCGGAAACGTTGACTGCTCGTTTCCACAGATGCTGCCTGATCTGCTGAGTTCATCCAGCTTTTGTACATATTGATTTGACCACAGCATCTGCAGTATACTTTGTGTTTACCTTTGGATCTCTTATGTTTCAATAATGTCCCCCTCATTCTTCTAAACCCCAAAGATTACAGACCTAAACTAGGTCGCAGAGATTCTGCAGATCCTGGCAATTCAGGGAGCATGAACTCAGCAGGTCCGGCAGCATCTACAGAAAGGAATAAAGAGTCTATGTTTCAGGCCAAGACCCTTCATCAGGACTCAACAGAACTATTTAGTATCTTTTGATAAGCCAGGGAACCAACCCAGTACATAGTATTGCATTTGAGATCTCAACAGCAATTTATACAATTGCAACAAAAACTTCCAACATTGTTTCAATGAAGCCCAACATGCCATTTGCCTTCTTAATTACTCGTAGACCTGCTGTGATTCATGCACAAGAACACCTTGACCCCTCTGTACTTCCCTCACTTGCAGTCTTTCTCCATTTTAGATTTCTCTTACCAAATTGCATGACCTCATTTGCCAGTCTTTTGCTTCCTCACTCAACCTGCAGAACCACAATTTCCTAATTACAACACACCCTTGCAACTATTTTCAAATCATCGGCAAATTTAGAAACCTTACATCCTGTTCCTTCCTCCAGATCACTCGTGTAAGTAGTGATCAAATGCCGGCTAAGAACTGACCTCTCTGATACTCTGCTAGTATCCCTCTTTCAGTATGAAAAAAACGGTGTAATACAGCTCCAGCAGCGGCACCACTTATTATATATTGGCTGATAATTTCTTTGTGTGTGAAATGCTTTTGGATGTTCATAAAGTCATGTTTTAACCTGCCCTGGCTTCCCTTTTGTGATATCATACGAATTCAGATGAGAAAGGTTGGAATCCTTGTCATATTCAGCAAGTGTATGCAAGCATGAAGAAACAATCATCAGAGACAGAGATGAGAATGCAACTTGGCCAGAGGCCACACAGATGGAACACAAAGCATGCAGTAAGTGGTGTAGAAGGATGGAAAATTGACTGTATCAAACACTGAAGAGAAGCAGAGCTTCATAGCTGAGGTTACACGTAATTTTGTTGCTGACTTTGGCAAGGGAGGTTCTGTGCTAAATTGGAGAGAATCAACCGGAGGGATCCAGACAGTAAATTTATGAGGTTGAATAGCGCAAAGTAATCATGAAACTTAAGCAGGACTGAGCAGTAGTTGAAGAGATCAACATTTTGAAATCGGGCATTTTAGAATCTGAAACTCTGGCAGACAATGTTACAAAGAGGAATTGCTTAAGGAAGAAAGGAAAACAAAAATGGATGATAGCAAGTTGGATTGTGGTGGTTGATTCTGAAGAGGGTTGACAAAGTAGATGCTAGGATAATGTTGCATTTGACTGAGCTAAATAGAATCAGTCTCAAAGTTAGGGATTAGTAGTGAATCTTCAAAACCCTCTACCCAAGAAGATTGTGGAGGCTCTCTAAATGACAGAGATTGATATTAAAGAATTCAGCAGGGAATTGGAACTGAAGTAAAAGGTCATGAGGGAATAGCATGGAAGAAGTTAGGAATGTAGCAATTAGATAGAAATGACAGCATTTAAGGTCAGTCTTGAGCTAACAGAAATAGAAAGATGGGTGGCTTGCATGAAAATAGTAAAATTTACATTTATGTGAAAAGATACAGAAAGAAATTTTTTAAGATCAAGATAATATTTAAACATGAGCTCATGATAAGTATTGCATATCAAAGAATGTGTTGTGGTATCAGTATGCAGTTAAACACTCTATTGGCATTTATATTTACATTTTGTTGTGGAAATGCAGGAATTATTTGCTGCTACAGTATTAAGTCTTTCTACTTTCTAAATTGTGTCAAAATTGACACTGTGATAATACAGTATGAAAATTAAATAACAAACTTATCATACAAATCATACCAATCTGGTTTTAATTGTAAATGCAATTCCTTAATTTATTGACAAAATCCAGTTACAGAGAATAAGGTTTTAATATGCAAGGGAGTTTAGCTATTGTTCATCCAAATAATGAACTTATTTTAAAACACAATTTCAATTCAGTGGTGAAGTCACTTCAAATTCAACCTGCCTTTCAGACGTTCATATTTACATAGCAACAAGCCACAAACTTGGATGAAGTCACCCTAACCACTACCTAAGCCCTGATTCAAAAAGATTTCCCAAAAGATGAATCCTATTTTGTCTCATTTCTCTGACTTCACCCGGAGTTTAGTGCAGCTGAAATGAATGAACTGCCTAAAGCTAAGAGGGAACAGTACGCTCGTTCAAAAAATTAATCAGCAATTTTTGCTTTCCCACCAAATAAAAGACAGGAGCAGACTTTCACAAGTGTCCGTCTTGTCACCTTGGTAATTGATTCCCATCTAGTGTGTCTGACACACACAAAAGCTAGTGGTGTGCCAGAAACAGGAGGCATTCGAGCAAAACCCATTTATAGAACTGCCCTACCACATGCTGTCCTGGCCTTTAGTATTGATTTCATTAATTTGTAGATACTCGTACTAAGAATTTATACTCCTGCTCGACTGACCCTTTGTCCTCTAGTCCCTGTATTCATATACTCATGTAACATAGTAAACTTTATTTCAAGAGAGCTCTACCATGAAATGTGTATGATTTTACCTGCACAGCAGTTTGCCTGCAAGTGGGTCAACAATAAAAGCCCATTGTTTAACTCACTTGCTGCCAGTGTATTTGGTCATTTCCTGGCCTGAAGCAAGCTGTCTGGTTCATTAATATCACAGAGAAGATGCATTTTTCTGATGTGACCTAACTTCCTCTCAAGCCAACCACTTTCACTGCTCCCCATGCCTAAATGTACTTTATAAATTATGTTTCCAGAACAATCTTCTATTCATAGTTACAACAGTTCATCACCAGCGCGGTTTGTTCTGAAGCAACATTGAGTTATGGTGGTATGACTCAACTCCAGCCTGTGAGCTGACTTTTGAAGAACATAGCTCTTACAAATGTTTGTAGTATTATTAACTTCTATAAATTTACAATTTGCTTTGCTGATTTTAAGCACCTATCTGCATATCCAATTTTTCCAGCTGTTCAAACCAAACTGATAAATTAATACACATTGAGTACAACTTACCCAAACTGTTTGGGGCCAGCAGTGTTTCAGATTTTAATTTTTTACGGAATTTGGAATATATTATGAGATAGCTTGAGTTTGCCATCATTTCCAACTCTGAATTTATGTGCTGTTGGTAACCAGTCTTTGTCTTACATTTGTTCATCTTGCAAGTGATATTTAACAGTAAAAATGATTACATACCATTAATATAATTCCTACTGCTGTCCGTAAGGAGATTGTACGTTCTCCCCATGACTGCGTGGGTTTTCCCTGGGTGCTCTGGTTTCCTCCCACAGTCCAAAGATGTATTGGTTGTTAAGTTAATTGGTCATTGTAAATTGTCCAGCGATTAGGCTCGGATTAAATCAGGGGTTGCTGGGTGGCCAGTTCGAACAGCTTGAAAGGACTACACTGTGCTATATCTCAATCAATAAATAAATAGAAGTTAATGTGTGCAGGGTAACAAAAGCAGCTCTGCAGCATCGGGAGAAAACCTGAATCAGCCGTTGAACAGCAACAGACAACAACAAGTTTTCATTCTCCACCTACGATGCTGACTTTTGATTAAAACGTTACAGCACACTGTATTTGTATTTGACATTTTGTTTTGTTTTGTATAAGGTGTAAAAATAATCAGCACTGTAGACTTATTCTGGTGTCAGCAACAATCTTGGCAAACTCATCAATGAATTTCTCCACTGCTTCATGATCAACAGATGCTTTATCACCACAAAGATTTAAAAAGATAATGTTGTGCCTTTTCTTAAATTTCAGCAACCAGCCTGCTAAATGTTCACATTACTTTTAATTTTCAGTTCATTGTGATAGACCTTTGTTTTATGATCAGCATATCATTAAGCAGCATGTGTTCACTCCGATGCTGATGAATCCACTCTTTCAATACACACTCAAAATCTTCATTTTTCACTTGATGCAATTCAGCAATTTTTCAGTAACTTCTGTTCATTACATATGTGAGGTCACTTATTCAAATGACCTGTAGTGTGCAGAGACCTGGGAACATTTCCAGTGCCTTGTGGAATTTTCCATTTGTGAAGTCATGTCAACACTAAAAAATATTTCAGATTTCAGAGGGTTTCAGATGTTGGACTTTCAGATAAGGGGTATTTTTTGTTTCCTTATAGCATAGAAGGGGACCATTCAACACATTGATTCAATGCCAGCTTTGACAGCATTCCCATCACTTGCTTGCTTCCCTGTAACCTATTCCCTCTCACACATCTAATAACTACTGCTCTGATTCTCCTGAACCCACTTGCACTGAGTAATTTACAGCAGCAAATTAACCTACCAACATACACTCAGTGGCCATTTTATCAGTTAGTCCTTTTTGTTAATGCAAATACCTAATCAGCTGATCATGAAAGACTGTAAGACACAGGAGCAAAATTAGGCTATTCGGCCAATCACGTACGCTCTCCCATTCTATCTTGGCTGATTTATTATTTCTTTCAACAACGTTCTCCGGCCTTCTCCCTGTAATCTTTGATGACCTGTCTAATTAAGAACCTATCAATCTCTGCTTTAAATGGACTCAACAACTTGGCCTCCACAGCTGTCCATGGCAAAGAATTCCACAGATTCACCACCCTCAGTCTAAAGAAATTTCTCCTCATTTCTGTTCTAAATGGAAATCCATTTATTCTGAGGCTATGCTCTCTAGTCCTAGACTCACCCACTATAGGAAACATCCTCTCCACATCCACTGTATCTAAGTCTTTCATATTCAATAGGTTTCAATAAGATACCCCCAGATTCTCCTGATCTCCAGTGAGTACAGGCCCAGAGCCATCAAACACTCCTCATATGTTAAACTTTTCATCCCCAGAAACATTCTTGTGAATCTCCTCTGGACCCTCTCCAATGACAGCATGCCTTTTCTTAGATAAAAAGCCCTAAGCTGTTCACAATACTCCAAATGTGGTCCAGCCAATATCTTATAAAGCCTCAACTCTTATATTCTCGTCCTCTCAAAATGCATACTAACATCGTATAATGCCTTTCTTACCTCTAACTCAAGTTGCAAGTTAACCTTTAGGGAATCCTGCACAGGAGCTCCCAAATCCCTTTGTACCTTTGATTTTTGAATTTTGTTCCCATTTAAAAAATAGTCAATGCCTTTAGTCCATCTACCAAAATACATGATCAGTCATGTCCCTACACTATATTCCATCTGCCACTTCTTTGCCCATTCTCCCAATCTGTCTACATCCTTCTGTAGACTCCCTGCTTCCTCAACATTACCTGCTCTTCCACCTATCTTCATATTGTCTGCAAACTTGACCACAAAACTATCAATTCCATCATCCAAATCACTGACATATAAGAGTAATGTGAAAAGAAGCAGTCCAAGTATTGAACCCTGTTGAAAACCACTTGTCACTGGTAGACAACCAGAATGGTCCCCCTTTTTTCCAACTTTGTGCTTCCTGCTAGTCAGCCAATCTTCTATCCATTCTGGTATACTTCCTGTGATACCATAAGCTCTTATTTAGAAGCCTCATGAGTGGCACCTTGTCAAAGGCCTTCTGAAAATCTGTAAACAACATTCACTGACTCTCTTTTGTCAATCCTGCCTGTTATTTCATCAAAGAATTCCAAAAGATTTGTCAGGCAAAATTTTACTTTAAGGAGATCATGTTGACTTTGGCCTACTTTATCACGTGCCTCCAAGTAACCCTTAATAATGGACTCTAGCTAAAGAAATTGTTCCTCATCTCTATTCTAAATGGCCATCCCACTGTTCCAAGTCTCTGCCCTCTGGACCAGATGGGGTGGTTTGTGTATCTCAGAAACTGCAGCACTACCTGTTGCATCAATATATTGCCCCACATGAGGTCATAAATGTCTACCTTGTGTTGGAAAGTTGCTGCTTTGATCAATCATGCATATGTGGGAGACGTCTGAGAGGTTATGGAGAAATTACTCTGATGGAAATCAAGAAATTACTATGCACAAAATCACAGATCTGTGCCTGGGTGTTCATATCTGCCATCAGTCATTAAGGATCAACCTCCCTTCACACGGGACATGCCCTCTTCTCATTGCTACCATCAAGGAGAAGGTACAGGAGCGTGAAGATACACACTCAATGTTTTAGGAACAAGTTCTTCCCCTCTGCCATCAGATTTCTGAGTGAACAATGGACACACTGTACACGTCCTCATTATTTCTTTTCTTCTTTTGCTCTCTTTTTGTATTACTTATTAGGATTCCAGTTAATTGGAACACATTGGGAACAGTACATTTTTGCCCAATTAGCTGAAGACAAACTACCATTTAATTGATGCAACCCTCTCACCGGGACTCATTTACAAACTTGGCTCGTTAGCAACCCTGCTAACAACCGCACTGATACAGCAGTGAGAAGCACATCTTTCATGTGCAATACACGTCTAGGGTCAGCATGATTTCAGGTTCCACCAAACAGGAATTGGGATATTCCGACTGAGGAACACTAATTGTAGCAAATGCTGTGTAGATACTGCCTCATGCACAGTTATTGTTCGCCAGAAAATGGAAGATTGCACTCCAGCACAAATTAACAAAGAATGTATGTTTACCAAATTTTTAACTAACAGTTACAGAGAAAGAAAAGAAAAATAAAAATAAATGGGCTCATTACAGTTGAACCAGTCCAATGTGTGCGTAAACATTGGTGCTCAATTCTGAAGTAATTGGATGTATTGCTTTACTCATGCGTTGAACCCATGTTGTATGTGCAAGACACCAGCCACAATTCGAACTTCCCTCAAAGACCATCTTGAATGAACTGTCTGACTTAGGAGTATTGGCACTTCCTCCGTGGAGCCATTCACCTGCACAAAGCACTTTGTGCAATGATGTCTCCCCTTCGAACAGCATTCTGCGGCATCTTCCCTCGTTCCCCGCTCTGCAACTTCCGCCAGAAGACCCCAAACCAGACTAGTGTCCTTCAGAAGTCTGATCCCACCCAGCTCTCTGGAATCTTCTCTCAGATCCCACTGGGCAGAAATTTGCATCACTGTGGTAAACTATGTATACCTGTCTGGACACGCCCCGCTGCTGAATGCTCCTGTGGCTCCTCCCACAGACCCCGGTATAAAGGCGGTTGGAGGCACTGCTCCTCCCTCAGTCTCCGAGATGTCATGCTCCCTTTTTGCTGCTAATAAAAGCCTATCGTTCACTTCCAGTCTCCGAGAGTTATTGATGGTGCATCAATCACATACCAAGGTAACCCCAACAGGCTGACACAACATTCCTAAGTTGGACAACATGGCTCCTTGTCATTAAATGAAGCCAAAACACTCTTACCAGCAGGACACACTGATTTTGCAGCAAACTGCTAAACTAAAAATACCTCACAGTCTAGCATGGAAATCTTTCCCAGGGCATTATACTGAGTAACAAATTATGTATTTAAATGAAATATAGAACAAATTAGAACACTACCAATATTATTATAGTATTATAAAACCATGTATTAGTTCATAATAGCTACAACTTGAGGAATTCATCTAGTGTATGTTGGCATGTTCTTTTAATTGACTGTAAATGAACAAAATCAGTGCAGACACCTAGTGTGAATAATAGGTTTTCTTCATTTCCTTCCCGCATGAAGTAATGCTATAATCCAACATTAAATTTCCTGGCATCGTGTGTAGTCACTAGTTTAAGTTCAGGTTCAGTTGTGTCATCCTCATCACTTTCCTCGTCTCCATATTCCTCACCTCAGTATTTTGATACAATGCTTGCATCGCCCAAATCTTCATTTTCATTGCAACATTCAAGATGATTGTCAGTAACTTCATTCTGCATAGTTTCTAACTTGCTGAAGTAGTGGAATTGTTTCATTTTTCACTCCCAGGTGTTTCTCTAAGCCTGAAAGTTTGAAACCACAGTGAGTAAAACGGTTCTGATGAAGTGCCACAGTCTGAAACCTCGATTGTTCACTCTTTTTCATAGATGCTGCTGAGTTTGTCCAGCATTTTGTATGTATTTCTGGATTCTGCAGATTTTTCTTGTTTCTGAATTGTCTTGCTGCTTATTTCTCGGCAGCTATCACTGGCAAACTGTTCTGCCTGTAAAAGGTTAACCCTTGCACTCACTTCCATGTCTATTGTAGATGCCAGTGGATTTTCTTCTGTTGCTTCAAGAATGTGGATCTCCAACTTTCTGCGAGAAAACACCTTTAATTATTATATGTTTCCCATATCCATTAGTTGCACCAAGGACGGTGTATTGGCAGGCAGAAATTCCAGTGGGATGTTTCTCAAACATTCTACATTAGGAAGTGCAGCACAGTTGTCAGCAAGCAGAAGAATTCTGCTTGATTTCCGCTGTAGCTCTATATCCCAACTCATCAGCCGTTTCTAAAAAATTTCAGAAGTCATCCACTCATTCTTATTAGCATCATTCATTCTATTCATTCTTAGCCCCTTAAAGCCTCATAGTTTAACACGTTTCCCAATAACCAACAATTTATTTTTATCAGTCCCTCACATATTTGCACCACACAACAGTTATGTGATCCATCTCTTTCTTTGAATCTGATAGGGTTGCATGTTTGTAGCAAACACAACCATCTGCACATAATTTTTGAAGTAAATTGGGGAGTTTTGTAGATCTCCATGTTTCTGCACACAGCATCAGCACTACCTTTACCCTCTTGAATTTAATGTGGTGCCTACATTTCCATCAAGATGACCAACCATCTGTTGCTTTAACATCTTTGTGACCCAATTTCTTAGCTAGCTCTTCCAACTTGTTTTTTAACATTGATCCAGTGATGCACACACCCCGTCCATTTTCATTGGAAAACCTTTGACTGAGATCCTCTTGTAATTTATCGTTTTTAAAAAATAAGGTATTGCAATATACAGCAAAACAACATATTTCACGACATATGCCATAAGGAAAGAATTAAATGTGATTGGTATATGCTGAAATAAAATGGAAATCTGGAAGACAAAGTGCTGTTAGCTTGGAGAGGAATTGTTTTAGAAAGTGCAAGAGAATAAGTCCGCAGTAATGTTTTGATAAAGTTAAGGGAGTACAAGTCTACAGCCTTGATAGTGGAAAATGGTGAAAAACATGTTTTTCTGGGGAAGGCAAGGTCATTGTGCACGTGCAGGTACGAAATGCATGGAAAAGTACTAATGTGAGGAGTTTTGAAGGAGCACCTTCTTGGTAAAAGGGGGAAGAGAGTTTTGTCTTAGGCTAGTTCACAGTTGGTGAAGTGCTAGGAAGATAGTAATATGAGCCAGAGTTCGACTTGGAGAGAGGCTGTGTGCAAGTCTGTCGGCATCCACAGAGCAGCTCATTCAGAGGATGATAAGTATTTTGATTACTGTACTGCTACTGCTTGCTATTACAGAGATTTGCTTTTCCCTTTAGAACTAGCATTTGTGGTTTGTTAGTGCAAAGTGTTTTCTTGTGGCCTTGAACACGGGTGGCGCCTCCTTTCTTTGTGAATGTATATGCGAACACCCTGAGCTGAACCAGGAGAGAACACATGACAAATTTAAAAATAATTTTTATTTACATATGCCAGTGATATTAAACTCAATTCTGATTCCAGTACTTTGACTTTCCTTCTTAGTTAACGTCTCAAATATCATCATTAATCCAATAAAGTTATAATTTAATCTACTCTTAGCTCATTACCTGATATTAGCTTTACCTGCTTGGAAATACAGCATGGTAAAAAGTCCTTCCGGTCATTGAGCCTGTGCTGTCCAATTACACCCATGTGACCTCTTAACCTTCTAACCCTTACGTCTTTGGAATGTGGGAGGAAATCGGAGCATACAGAGGAAATCCGCAAGGCCATGGGGAGAGCATACAAACTCCTTACAGACAGCAGTGGAATTGAACCTGGGTTGTTAGTGCTGTAATTGCGTTATGCTAACTGCTACCCAAATCTTTCTGTAAGAACATAAAACTGTACAGCACAGAAACAGGCTCTTCTGCCCACAATGTTGTGCAAACCAATTAAATTAGAAATCAAATGCCCAACTAAACTAATCCCTCCTGCCACACAATGTCTATATCCTTCCATTCCCTGCACATTCGTGTGCCTATCTATGAGCCTCCTGAATGCTTTTCACATAAAATGCTGGAGGAACTCAGCAGGTCAGGTAGCATCTATGGAGAGGAATAGACAGTTGACATTTAGGGCATGATCCTGATGGATCATAATGCCTATCATAATCCTATAAGCACCTATTGGATCTCCCCAAGTCTTCAACCCTACAGGGAAAAAAAAGCTCCATTTTGTCCAACCTCTCCTTAAAGAACATGTCCTCTAATCAAGGAAGCATCCTGGTAAACTTCTCTTGCATTCACTTCATCCTTCCTATAAAGGGTTGCCCAGAATTGAATGCAATTCTCCAGATTTGGTCCAACTAGAGTGTTACAAAGTTGCAACATAACTTCCCAACACATAAAAGCAAGCATACTATATGCCGTCTTTACCACCCAGTCAACTGGTGTGGCCATTTTGAGGGAGATAAGGACTTGAAGCTCAAGATCCTTCTGCATATCAACAATGTACTGTCCCTTTACATATGATCAACCAATGTGCAACATTTCCCATTTGGACAGGTTTGGCCAGGCACTTCAGTCACCTCCTCATACCTACCCCTTGAAGAGGATCCCACTCCGGACCATCAGAAAACTATCTCCAAAACTATCACTGACTTCATCAACTCTGGAGAACTTCCATCTACTTCCACCAAACTCAGATTTCCCTTACCCTGTATGGCTTGCTTCTACCTCTAGCCAAGATTCAGAAACCTGACTGTCCAGGTAGGCCCATTATCTCTGCCTGCTCCTGCCTCACTGAACTCATGTCCTCATACCTATGTAACCTGGTGACCATTGAATCTTATTCAGTATCATTAAAAGTGTACTTAGGCATTCATCCAGGTAATGCAAGAATAGTTGTTTGTGCCTTTAAGTGGGGGTGGTGACATCATTACGCACGCGCGGGCTAGTGGGGAGACCATTTTGTTTTCTGCCGCAGGAGCTGGTGGGGCTTTCAAATCAAGTTCCCCCAGAGGTACTAGGCATGGTGAGGAAAGGTGAGCATTAATTTACAATATCCATGTGAATTCGTTTATGCTTGTTGGTGGATCGAGAATATCAGTATTTTGACATGTTTTACATGTGGATGCTCTAGATTTTCATGAGTACAGTACTCGACGCTTGCAAAATTCCTCACCAGCCAAGTAGGTCAGTCTTCCTGTAATTTAACTACCAGGCAATATCTTGTAAAAGTTGTGCCAAAGTGTACCTTTTGTCTAACTTTATTGTATCATCACTGATTGTGCATGTAACAGTGTAACATGAATGTTTAGTCTCCGTTCGGGGTTTCAGCATGTGTGCACTAACAAGTAGTAGGCATCTTAGCTGAGATGTATTTGCTTACATTTTTCACTGCTTTGTATAAGGTCCAGGGTTGGGGGGATTCTAATGTTGTTCGTATTGTGTTCCTTCAGAATTGCCACTACAGTATTGGTACAGTATTAGTTTTGTGCAATTTTCTTTGTATTTTTATACTGCGTACGCAATTGGTCAAGACACAAGTGTGTGGATCAAAGGTTAAACGGAGATTGTAACGGCTGGACCTGATTGTAGAGTCATTCATTTTGTTTTAAGACCCTCTTCAGGCACTTAAACATCTAAAACAGATAAAGGAATTAAAACCCGAAAGAGTGTTTGTAGTCCTGAGTGTGTACTTTTCCCCCAGGCTGTAACACCTAGACTCTACCACATTCTGTCCCCCTTGGTACGATCCCTCCCCACCTAGAAATGCAACACTTCTCATGCTCTCGATCTCCTCAGTAACTTCCAATTCGCTGCCCTCTGACCCCTTCATTTTCACCATGGATGTCCAGTCCCTATACATTTCTATCCCCCATCAACAAGGTGTTAAAGCTCTCTGCTTCTTTCTGAATAAGGAACCAAGCAGTTCCCTTCCACCACCACCCTCCTCCATCTGGCAGAACAGGTCCTCACCTTCAACCATTTATCTTACGGCTCCTGCCACTTTTTCCAGACTGGAGGGGTAGCCGTGGTCAATCGCAGGGGCCCTAACTATGCCTTCCTTTTCATTGTCTACATAGAACAGTCCATGTTCCAGACCTTCCCTGGTAATGCTCCTCCGCTGCTAAATTGACAACTGCTTCATGCACCCATGCTGAGTTTGTCAATTTCACCAACTTTGCCTCAAACTTCCACCCTGCCTTTAAATTCACTTGGTCCATTTCTGACACTTCCGTCCCCTTTCCTGTCTCCATCTCTGGAGTCAAACTATTGACTGACATTTTTTATAAACCTACAGCTTCCCACAGTTCATTGACTATCCCTCTTCCCACCCCGTCTCCTATAAAAAAGCTATTCCCTTTTCACAGCTCCTTTGTTTCCGTTGCATCTGTTCCCAGGAACAGAGCTTCACTTCCTCCACCACTGATGCTGCTCTCACTCGCATCTCCTCCATTTCCCGAGCATCCACACTCACACCATTTTTCCACCGCCTTAACAGTGAGAGAGTTCCTCTTATCCTTACCTACCACCCCATGAGCCTGTGCATCTAACACTTCACTCTCTGCAATTTCCACCATCACCAAAGGGATCCTACCATCAAACATATCTTTACCTCCCCACTCCACTTTCCGCAGGGATTTCTCGCTCTGCGAGTCCCTTGTTCATTTGTCCATCCCCACTAACCTCCTTCCCAGTACTTATCCCTGTAAGCAGCCGAAGTGTTACACCTGCCCGTTCACCTCTCCCTCACCTCAGGTGAAACAACACTTTACCTGTGAATCTGCTGAGGTTGTCTTTTGTGTCCGGTGCTCCCAAAGTGGCACCCTCTATACTGGTGAGACCCATCGTAAACTGGGGGACAACTTCATCGAGCACCTCTGTTCCATCCCCAAAAAGCAGAGCTTCCCAGTGGCCAAACATTTTAATTCCCATTCTGCGATATTGGTCCATGTCCTCCTCGTGCAATGATGAGGCCACCTTCTGGGTGAAGAAACAACACCGTATATTCTGTCTGGGTAGCCTCCAACCTGATGGCATGAATATCAATTTCTTCTTTTGGTTAAAAAAAAATCCCTCCCTCTCCACTCTTCTATTCCTCACTCTGGCTACTGAACCTTTCTCATCTGTTTATTGCCTCTCCCTGGGTCCCCTCCTCGTTCCCTTTCTTTTATGGTCCACTCTCTCTTCCTGTCATATTTCTTCTTCTCCAGCCTTTTATCTTTCCTAACTGCCTGGCTACACCTCTCACTTTCTAGCTGATCTCCTCCCTGTAACTTATCCTCATCCTGGTGTGGCAGTCTTCTTCACAATTCACAACAGCACTGATCTTCAAATTTTCTGTGAATGCGTTAACCCACCCATCTACATTTTCATCCAGGTTACTTAACTATCTATCTATCTATCTATCTATCTATCTATCTATCTATCTATCTATTTATTTATTTATTTATTTCGAGATACCACCCATCCAGCCCTTTGAGCCGAGCAGCCCAGCTACTCTGATTTAACCCGAGCCTAATACCAGGACAATTTACGATGACCAATTAAGCTACTAACCGGTACATCTTTGGACTGTGGGAGGAAACTGGAGCACCTGGAGAAAACTCACACATGCCTCAAAGTACAAACAGAAGACATCAAGACTGAACTCCGAACTGCGATGTCCTGAGCTGTAATAGCATCACACTAAATGCTACGCCACCATGGTGCCCATTTCTGATTCATTTATCCTGATTGAATTTTTTGAGGATGTGAATAACACATTGATGAAGGTAGAGCAGTAGATGTAGTGCATATGGATTTCAGCAAGGCATTTAATAAGGTACCCCATGCAAGGCTTATTGAGAAAGTAAGGAGGCATGGGATCCAAGGGGACATTGCTTTGTGGATCCAGAACTGGCTTGCCCACAGAAGGCAAAGAGTGGTTGTAGACGGGTCATTTTCTGCATGGAGTTGGTCATCAATGGAGTGCCTCAGGGACCTATTCTGGGACCCTTATTCTTCGTGATTTTTATAAATGACCTGGATAAGGAAGTGGAGCGATGGGTTAGTAAGTTTGCTGATGACACAAAGGTTGGAGGTGTTGTGGATTGTGTGGAGGGCTGTCAGAGATTACAGTGGGAAATTGATAGAATGCAAAACTGGGCTGAGAAGTGGCAGATGGAGTTCAACCCAGGTAAGTGTGAAGTGGTTCATTTTGGTAGGTCAAATATGATGGCAGAATATAGTATTAATGGTAAGACTCTTGGCAGTGTGGAGGATCAGAGGGACCGAGGGGTCTGAGTCCATAGGACACTCAAAGCAGCTGCGCAGGTTGACTCTGTGGTTAAGAAGGCATACAGTGTATTGGCCTTCATCAATTGTGGAATTGAATTTAGAAGCCGAGAAGTAATGTTGCAGCTATATAGGACCCCACTTGGAGTACTGTGCTCAGTTCTGGTCATCTCACTACAGGAAGGATGTGGAAACCATAGAAAGGGTGCAGAGGACATTTACAAAGATGTTGCCTGGATTGGGGAACGTGCCTTATGAGAAAAGGTTGAGTGAACTCGGCCTTTTCTCCTTGGAGTGAAGGAGGATGAGAGGCATTGATTGTGTGGATAGTCAGAGGCTTTTTCCCAGGGCTGAAATGGTTGCCACAAGAGGACACAGGTTTAAGGTGCTGGGGAGTAGGTACAGAGGAGATGTTGGGGTAAGTTTTTTACTCAGAGAGTGGTGAGTGCATGGAATGGGCTGCTGGCAACGGCGGTGGAGGCAGATACGATAGGATCTTTCAAGAGGTTTTTTAGATAGGTACATGGAGCTTAGTAAAATAGAGGGCTATAGGTAAGCCTAGTAATTTCTGAGGTAGGGACATGTTCTGCACAACTTTGTGGGCCAAAGGGTCTGTATTGTGCTGTAGGTTTTCTATGTTTCTGTGTAATTAATAGTAGTTTTATGTCATCACTGTACTGTTGCCACAAAACAAAAAATTTTACATTAACTAAGTCAACGATAATAAACTTGAATATTGCAAACAGCTGATATTCCATTACAGGTCCATGTGGAATGCTACTGGTCACAGACTTCCAGCTGGAATAGGTCCAATTGACTATTACCTGCTACCTCTATGGGCAAGCCAAATCTGAATCTAAAAAGCCAATTCACCATGAATCCCATGCATCTTAATCTTCAGGATGAGCCTCCCATGAGGGACCTCATCACACATATTACTAAAATCTATGGAATAACATCCATGGCTCTACATTTATATATCTTGTTTTGCCACCTCCTTGAAAAATTCAACTGAGTTAGTAAGACCTGATTTGCTTCGCACAAAACCATGCTAAGTGTCCCCAATTGGGCCATAGTTTTCCAAATGGTCATAAATCTGATCACTAAGAATCCTCTCTGGTAACTTCCCTCTACTGATGTGAGACTCACCAGTCCACCATTTCCAATATTATCTCTATTTATTTTCTTCAGTAATGAAACAATGTCAGCTACTCGCCAGTCCTCTGGAACCATGTCTGTGATTAGAGAACATGAGAACCTTGGCCAAGACACCAGAAATCTCATCTCTTGCCTCTCTCAGTAACCTGGGTATATACAGTCCTGCCCTAAGGCTTATCCACTTTAATCTTCTTTAAGAGACCCAAAACAACCTCCTTCTTTATCTTAAAATGCTGTAGCCTATTAGCATGATCTACTGATCTCCCTATCCTCCATATTCTTCTCTTTGCTAAGCTCATCTCTGCCTCAAGTATGTTCACTCCTTTATCCTTGAGTGTTCCTATCCACTCCCTAGACCATAAGATATAGGAGCAGAATTAGGCCATTTGGCCCATCAAGGCTGCTCTGCCATTTCATCATGGCTGATCCAAGTTTCCTCTCGGACCAATCTCCTGCCTTCCACTCGTAACCCTTCATGCACTGACCAATCAATAATCTATCAATCTCTGTCTTAAATATACATAAAGACTTGGCTTCCACAGATTTAGCACTTTCTGGCTAAAGGAATTCTTCCTCACCTTAGTTCTAAAAGGATGCCCCTCTATTCTGAGGCTGTGTCCTCTGGTCTTAGACTCTCCCTCTATAGGAACCATCCTCTCCACATCCACTCTGTCAAGCTCTTTCACCATTTGATAGGTTTCAATTAGGGCACCCCTCATTCTTTGAAATTCTAGAGAATACAAGTCCAGAGCCATCAAACACTCATTCAATCCTGGAATCACTTTCGGGACCCTCCTTTGAACCCTATTCAATTTCAGCACATCCTTTCTACAATAAGGGCCCCAAAACTGCTCACAATCCTCCAAATGAAGCTTCAGCAGTGTTTTATAAAGCCTCAACATATCGGAGGGCGGAGCAAAGTCAAGATGGTGCTAAACGGCGACTCCTTTGCTTGCATCTTCGGAAACAGCTTGATCTCTTTTCAGGGTGTGGGGGGTTCTTTTGAAGACCCTGACCTGGAGATACACTCTAACTTTGGTTCTTTACAGGAATGGAACTTGCTCTCAGACCAGCCGCTTTTTGATATGCCAAGGATGCTGACTGGAAGACTAGCACACCTTCAGGGTGCCGGATTTTCGTGGCTCTGGAGATGGGCTGATTCAAGCGGTGCCCCTGACTGAGGCATTGCGGAAAAGCATGAAACAGTGGGAGCAACTGGCTAGCTACTGGCTCAGAGACTAGAACCTTTCTGGGGCTGATACTCTGGGCACAGAGCTCAGAAAAAATGATGCAACAGAATATTAATATCATTAATCAGCGAGTTGTTTGTTATGTCTCCCCTCTTGCTGTGTAATGGGGACACCTCTTTTTCCCTTATTAGAAAGAGAGATTACCAGGTGAACGAGTAATCTTTGGGGTACTGCAAGTCGGTCTTTATTGAAGCATTGCTGCACACTCGAGTGCTCGGTGGGGGGGTGCCAATGCTTTTTTGCTGGTGGGGAGGGGTTCCTTGCTTTGCTGCTGCTTGTGCGTGGGAGGGGGAGCTGGGGAGGCTTTGGGGTCCTAACATCTAACTACCTTTGGAGCACTCCTCGGTTTTCGTGGACGTTTGCAGAGAAAAATTATTTCAGAATGTATATTGTATACATTTTTCTGACGTTAAATGTACCTATTGAACATTACATCCTTGTTTTTAAATTCTACTCTTCTTGAAATGAATGCTAACATCACATATGTCTTCCTCACCATAGATTCCACCTGCAAATTAACCTTTGAGGAATCCTGCACAAGGACTCCCAAATCCATTTGCACCACAGTTTTTTGTATTGCCTCTCCATTTACAAAATACTCAGCCCTTCATTTCTTTGATCAAACTACATGCCCATCCACTTCCAAATACTGTATTCCATGTTATTTCTTTTCCCATTTTCCTAATCTAAGTCCTTCTGTAGCCCCTCTACTTCTCAAAACTACCTGTCCCTCCTCGTATCTTCATATTGTCTGCAAACTTCACAACAATTCCGTCATCCAAAGCATTGACATATAACGCAAAAAGAATTGGTCCCAACAGATCCCTGTGGAACACCCACTAGTCATCAGCAGCCAACCCAAGGAAGGTCCCTTTATTCCCACATTTTGCCTCCTCCCAATCAGCTACTGCTTTATCCATGCTAGTCTCTTTCCTGTATTAATATGGGCTCATAGTTAGTTAAGCAGACTCATGTCTGGTACCTTGTCAAAGGCCTTCTGAAAATCAATAACATCAACATCAACTGATGCTCCTTTCCCTGCCTGTAATTTCTTGAAAGAATTCCTACAGATTTGTCAGGCAAGATTTTCCCTTGAGGAAACCATGTTGATTATGGTCTATTTTACTGTGTACTCCAAGTACCCTGAGACCTCATCCTTATCAATCAACTCCAACATCTTTCAAACCAATGAGGTCAGACTAACTGGCCTATGATTTCCTTTCTTCTGTCTCTCTCCCCTCTTGAGGAGTGGAGTGACATTTGCAATTCCAGAACCATTCCAGAATCGAACATTTCTTGAAAGATAATTTACTATTGCCACCTCTTTCGGGCCCCTGGGATGTACACCATCTAGTCCTCTTGATTTCGTTGTATGTATAGAATGCTTTGAGATTCTCATTAATCCTACCTGCCAAGGATTCTGCATGGCCTCTCCTGGCTCTCCTTTATAATCCTCATGTGCTCTGTTTTGATTTTAGCTTTCTAAATCCCACATATAATTGCTTTTTCTTCTTGACTAGATTCACCACCTCTTTTGATATCCAAGGTTTCCTTTACCTTGCCATACTTTTTACTCGAACATACTTGTCCTCTACTCTATGCAGTTGGTCTTTAAACACCATCCACATTTCAGATGTGTACTTGCCCAAAAGCAGCTGTTCCCAATCAACTCTTCCCCAGTTCCAGCCTAATACTCCTGTAATTTGACCTGCTCCATTTAATACTCTCTTGCAAAGTTCATACTTATCCTTATCTATAGCTATTTTAAAACTTAAGGAGTTGTGATTATTGTTTCCTGACTGTTCTCCCACTAGAAGTTCTGTCACCTGGCTAGGCTCATTGCCCACTGGCACGTCCAGAATGTCTCCCCTCTTAGACTGTTGGACTATCTACATATTTAAGAAATGGTTCTGGAAGTACCCGACAAATTCTGCTCCATCTAAACCTTTTGCACTAAGGAGTTCTCAGTCTATATTCAGGAAATTGAAGACACCCACAACAATAACCTTGTTGTTTTCACACCTTTCCCAAATACACCTGCTAATCTGTTCTTCAATATCCCATTATGTAGTTTAATCCCATCAGAGTAATGGAATTACTCTAACAAACCTTCTGACCAGGATATTGAGTGATTGCATCTTTCTTACTTCTGAGTTCTATCCATATAGATTCAGTGGATGAGCCTTCCATTATGTCTCCTCTGAGTGCATCTGTCCCTGATAACACAATTCCTCCCCACTCTTTTACCTCATCTATCTTTTCTAAGACATTGGAATCCTGAAACATTAGGCATCCATTCCTGTCCCTCTCTCAACCAAGTTGCTGTAATGGCCAAAACATCATAATTCCATGTACTAATCCAGACCGTAAGTTCGTCATCCTTAGCTATAATACTATAATAGCATCAATATACACGTTTCAAACTGTCCCCCCCATTATGTCTAATATCTTGCTCCTGCCCTTGCTTACTGGTCGTAATATCTACCTTCCACTGAAACCCATCACTTTCTAATCTGACTAGCAATGGCAAACTTTCTGGCCAGGATATTGATTCCTCTTTAGTTAAGGAGCAATCTGTCCCTCTTCTAAATGTAACCCCTGCCCCAGAAGATGGTCCAGTGATCCAAGAACCTGAAATGCTGCCCCCTGCACATTGCTTTTGAGTTCTGCTTTTCAGGCTCTTTCCTAATTCCTATATTCACCGTGCAGGACCTCTTCCCCATTTCTACCTAGGTCATTGGTGCCAATGTACTGTACGCCAGGACCTTCAGATGTTTACCCTCCCTCTAAGACATCCTCGACCCTAGCAACCAGGAAGGAAAACACCACCCTGGTGTCTCTCTCATGGCAACAGAATTTCCTGTCTGTCCCTCCAACTACTGAGTGTCCTATCATTATTACTCTGCTTGAATTTACCTCATTGTGCTGAGCCTCAAAGCCTGCCACAGCACCACTGATTGGCCACTGCTGCTGGACCCCGATAGGTCATTCTACCCAGCTGTTTCCAAAGGGACATGCTTATTGCTCACAGGTATGCCAAAAAGGAACCTACATTCTCTCTTCCCTTACCTCAGCTATGGTCCTCAACTATACCTTATGTATGACCATCTCATTAACACTCTTGTCTGTGATGCTTTTGGCAGTGATTTTCTCTTTGTAAAATAAACCACCATTCTTTCAGTAAGGGAAAAATATCAGCGGCAAATTTGAAAATGCAGCTGGTTTGCCCTTAAAGATAAATCATTTTTAAAATAATTTTGTATCATTTTGACATTCTGAAAATAACATTTGTTACTCATATAAAAACTGAATTCTCTAAAAGAATTGTACTTGTATTTATTTTGTTTCTTATGTTGTGTCTCCATTGCAATGTGCAAGCAATAAAACAGGAAATGTGGGAGGATTGCTCAATCCTCCCCATGAAACGCATGTGTAGGTTTCTACCTAATCACATCGTCTGATCAATCTCTATCAATAATTATTTTCATTCAATTATTGAGAAATAAATTAAAATTGAAAAATATCTATCATGTATTCTAATTGTTCTACAACTATCAAGCTCTATGGGTAGAATTCTGGAAACCAGCTGCTGTTTGTTTCCTACACTGAATGACACACAAAACCAATAAGGGAAAATGGGGTTCTTTGCAAACAATATCATCCATTTAGTTTTTCTCTGGAGGTAAGGGGCAAAAGTTTAGGGGTAACACGAGGGGGAATTTTTTTACTCAGAGAGTGGTAGCTGTGTGGAACGAGCTTCCAGTAGAAGTGGTAGAGGCAGGTTCGATATTGTCATTTGAAGTAAAATTGGATAGGTATATGGACAGGAAAGGAATGGAGGGTTATGGGCTGAGTGCAGGTCAGTGGGACTAGGTGAGAGTAAGCGTTCGGCACGGACTAGAAGGGCCAAGATGACCTGTTTCCGTGCTGCAATTGTTATATGGTTATGTGGTAAATCAGCTCAGATGTTTGCTTCTTGGAACACTAAACACATTTCACTGGGGTGAAGTGAACTAATAATTTCTACAAAAAATATAAATATTTTTGAAATTAAAGTTGAATAGATTTAACTCACAACCATAGTGCTGGGCACAAGGACACAATATAAACACACACAAAATGCCAGAGGAACTCAGCAGGCCTGCAAAATCTATGGAAAATAATACAGCTGACATTTTGGGCCGAAACCCTTTGGCAGGACCCTCGAATGTACTCTTTTCCACAGATGCTGCCTGGCCTGTTGAGTTCCTCCAGCATTTTGTGTGTGTTGCTTGGACTTCCAGCATCTGCAAAATTTCTCTTTAGCGGCTCAATGTAGCAGATTGCTTGAACAATAGGTCGCAGATGCATCACTTTATGATACATTTGCTACCTTCAGCATTTGCAAATGACCTTTGTGATTTCATTCAAAAGGACACAGTTGAAATACCAAAGGAAGGGCCAACTAGTTTTGAAACATTCAACTTCTTCTTTTAATGTCTTCGCTTATGAATGCAAGTATGTGATCAGGATAGACCTGGTGACACTGTTGAACTGCACATCTTCAATATTTTATGCATAACTTAATCTAATTAACCTGTCAGGGTAATATTTTAAATAACTGATCATTTTCACATTTGTTTAGAAATTAATAGCACATCAGGCCAGAACAGGGTTTCTTTTTAGATCTTCTGTAGGTTTTTAGATAAATGATGAATCAAATATTTTCAAAGGTACAATTAATGTCAGAGGAATGTATACAATATACATCCTGAAATGCTTTTTCTTTGCAACATATTTCTATGTTCTTTTATTGGTTTGGGTTTATGGTGTCATGTATGTGGATAATGCAGACCACCAAATAAAGCTGGTTGATTGGAGTCTCAATTTTGGAGATGTTGGCCTGGCCAAGAACTTTGCTTAAACTGCTGGTAAATTTGGAATATTTCATTGATGCATTGTGCTCTTTTCTAAAATACCTACTATAATATGTCCATGCCTCCAATATACAGTGTACTGGTGGATAATAATCACTGTTATTTGGTGCTTGTTTTGAGATCTACATGTTCAAACTCTTCTTTTGCAGAACGAATATCATTTCTCAATTCTGTCACAAACCCCAATGCTTGGCCACCCTATCAATAACTACAGGTACTCAGCAGGTCGGTCAGCATCCGTTGAAAACGGATTTTTCAACTGATGCTGCCTGACCTGCTGAGTTCGTCCAGCTTTTGTACGTGTTGATTTGACCATAGCATCTGCGGTGTACTTTGTGTTTACTACACCTCTCTCTCAAACCTATATAAGGCTGAATAAGAATCTTCGGAGCTTTAATGTCTTACTTGACCCCAAGTTAAGTTCAGACCAACATAATCAGAACCATCACCAATTTCCTGCTCTACAACTACCCAATTCCACCTGTACATTATCGCATTTACAACTGAAACACTCATCCTTGTCTTTGTTAATCCTAGACTTGACTATTCCACTGTTGGCTTACTTCCCTTGTCCTACTCTACATAACCCATAAGTTTCACCGAGTCCAAACCTAACAAGCACTAAACTCAATTTAAGCATTTCTCTTGTATTCCATGACAAACAGCTGGATTTAAAAATCTTCACCCTCAGCATGGTGGTACCAAATTCTACAAACATCCAGAATATCTTCATATCCCTATGTCCATGAAGGTTCTCAGTCATTCAGGTCATTGTATATTACGCAGTAGTAGATCAAGTCAACTGGATCTGCTGTTATCAAGAAGACATTTCACCACTCTTCTGAGAGGCTTCTTCAGTTCTGATCCATGGTGGGTTATAAACTGGGTTGTTTAAAACTATAGCAATCATCTGAGGGTTGTTAAGAGTCGTAGAGGTAATTGTAAGTAGCTGATAGGTGGTATCATACCCCACTCTCTCTCTCTGTTCTTCAGAAAATGAATGCCCAACATCTCAGGTCAACTCAGCTGTATATCAACACTGAAAGGACAAGCGACACTCCTTTGATGATAACAATATGCACATTTTGGACAGGGAGGACTGATGGTTTGAAAGGGGGTTACAGAAGCCATCTTTGTCAAACTGGAAAACCCATCCCTGAACAGAGGAGGTGGGTATGACCCATCTACTACTACTACGCAATAGACCCATCAGCTATTTACAATGCAGTCCTAACATCTCTTCTCTGGTGTCTCCACAACAGTTCACACTTCCATTCACGCAAAGTTAAGACAAATGACCCTCTCATTACCTCTATGACTCTTAACAACCCTCATGTGATTGCTATATTTTTAAACAACAGTTTATTATCCGGAAAACTACCCACCATGGATCAGAACTGAAGAAGCCTCTCACATGAGTGGCAAAACATCTGCTAGATAAGACAGCAAGTCCAGTTGCCTTGATTTACTACTGCTTGATACTTCATATCCCTTGCTCTCACAATTGTTGACTGAGCCTTCAGCTGTCAAGACCCTAAGCTCTCTAATTTTCTCCATGAGCCTATCCTCTCTCACATTCCCCTGAAATGTCCACTTAATTAAAGGTACTGAAAGAAGTAGAAGATGAGATTATAGAGTTAATAATGATCTTTCAAGAATCACAATTCTGGAATGGTTCCAAAGGACCAGAAAATTGAAAATTTCTGCAGTACATACAAAGTGCTGAAGGAACTCAGCAGGCCAGGCAGCACCTATGGAAAGAACAGTCAACAGTTTCGAGCAAGACTGAAGATTTTTTCCAAGTCAAGTCACTTTTTATTGTCATTTTGACCATAACTACAGCACCTATGGATAGTGAGGTCAGCTGAGAAGATCATCGGGGTCTCTCTTACCGCCATTACAGACACTTACACTAGACGCTGCATCCACAAACAGCATTACGAAGGACCCCACGCACCCCTCTTCTCCCTCCTGCCATCTGGGAAAAGGCACTGAAGCATTCGGGCTCTCACGCCCAGACTATGTAGCAGTTTCTTCCCCCAAGCTATCAGACTCCAAAATACCCAGAGTCTGGACTGACACCAACTTACTGCCCTCTACTGTGCCTATTGTCTTGTTTATTATTTATTGTAAGGCCTGCACTGTTCTGAGCACTTTGTGCAGTCCTGGGTAGGTCTGTAACGTAGTGTAGGTTTTTTCTGTGTTGTTTTTATATAGCTCAGTGTAGTTTTTGTACTGTTTCATGCAGCATCACAGTCCTGAAAAAAATTGTCTAATTTTTACTTTGTACTGTACCAGCAGTTGTGGTCAAAATGACAATAAAAAGTGACGACTTGGAAAAATCTTCAGTCTTGCAGAAGGGTTTTGGCTTGAAACGTCAACTGTTCTTTCCATAGGTGCTGCCTGGCCTGCTTAGCATTTATTCTCAACGTATAACTCTCTGTAACTTCCGCCACCTCCAATGGGATCCCACTACCAAGCACACCTTTCCCTCCCCCCTCTTTCTACTTTCTGCAGAGATTGCTCCCTATGTGACTCCCTTGTCCATTCATCCCCCCCATCCTTTCCCACCGATCTCCCTCCCGGCACTTATCCTTGCAAGCGGAACAGGTGCTACACCTACCCTTACACTTCCTCCCTCACCACCATTCAATCCTTCCAGGTGAGGCGACACTTCACCTGTGAGTCGGCTGGTGTTGTATACTGCGTCTGGTGCTCCCTGTGTGGCCTTTTATATATTGGTGAGACCCGACGCAGACTGGGAGAAGGTTTCGCTGAACACCTACGCTCTGTCTGCCAGAGAAAGCAGGATCTCCCAGTAGACACACATTTTAATTCCACGTCCCATTCCCATTCTGATATGTCTATCCATGGCCTCCTCTACTGTCAAAATGAATCCAAACTCAGGTTGGAGGAACAACACCTTATATACTGGCTGGGTAGCCTCCAACCTGATGGCATGAACATTGACTTCTCTATCTTCCGTTAATGCCCCTCCTCCCCTATCCCCGATATATCTAGTTCTTTCTCCCCCTCCTTTTTTTTCTTTCTCTCTCTGCCCATCTCCCTCTGGTGCTCCCCTCCCCCTTTCTTTCTCCCTAGTCCTCCCGTCCCATGATCCTTTCCCTTCTCTAGCTCTGTATCCCTTTTGCCAATCACCTTTCTGGCTCTCAGCTTCACCCCTCCCCCCCTCTGGTCTTCTCCTATAATTTCGCATTTTCCCCTCCCCCTCCTACTTTCAAATTTCTTACTATCTTTCCTTTGAGTTAGTCCTGGTGAAGGGTCTCGGCCCGAAACGTCGACAGCGCTTCTCCCTATAGATGCTGCCTGGCCTGCTGCATTCCATCAGCATTTTGCGTGTGTTGCTTGAATTTCCAGCATCTGCAGATTTCCTCGTGTTTGCCTGCTGAGCATTTTGTCTGTGTTGCTCAGGTTTCCAGGAGCTGCAGATTTTCTCGTTTGTGAATTTAAAATTTCATTCCACTCTTTAAGGATGGAGGAAGTACGGGAAAAGATAGGAATTTATAGGCCAGTTAGCCTAGAGTGCACTACTACAGATGAGGTTACTTGAAGACATGATAAATAGGGAAGTCAGCATGGTTTCCTTAGGTTAAATTGTACCTAATAAATCTTTGAGGAAAATAAAAATAGGATTTATAAAGTAGTCAGTAGATCTTGTTTATTTGTAGTTTCTGAAGGCCTTGAACAAGGTGCTGCACACAAGGCTGCTAAACATGAGTTGGCGATTTACAGGACAGGAAAGATATTAGCATGGACAGAAGATTGGCTGACTGGCGGAAGGCAAAGAGCAGGGAATCAAGTATTTGCTAGTTGGTTGTCAGTGATTATTGGTGTTATGTACAAACGTTTGTACACAACTTTGCACATTATATGCATGTAAACGATCTAGATGACCGGATTTTTGACACCTCACTCCCCTTTCTCAATCTTTGTCTAAGATGTCTACTGACATTTTATAAACCTCCTGACCCCCTACCTCTTCACACCTGTCACTTGCAAAAATGCTATTCCTTTTCTCAGTTCCCCAGTTTCCACATCTGTTCTCAGGAAGAGGTTTTCCATTCCAGAATATCTGAAGATCTAAGGCTGTGTGCCCAGAGACCCGAGATCTTTGGGCAGAGCTCAGAAAAAGTGAGCAATGGACTTTTAACATCGTGAACTAACGAGTTCTTTGTTATGTCTCCTCTCTTGCTGTGAAACAGAGACACCCCTTTCTCCCTTGTTAGGGAGAGAGAGCCTGTGGTATGTTGAATGCTGGGTGAACAATGCAATCTTTGGAGTACATGCAAGTCTGTCTTTGCTGTTGCCTTGCTCACAGTGGCAGGTGCCAGTGCTTTTTTTTTTGCTGGGGGAGGTGGGGGGATTGTTGCTTGCTGTAAGTGAGGGAGAAGAGTCGGGGGGGGTATTTTGGGGATCTAACATTTAACTGTTATTCATTCTTTGGAGGCACTCCTGTTTTTGTGGATGGTTGCAAAGAAAAAGCATTTCAGGATGTATGTTGTATACATTTCTCAGACATTAAATGTAGAGCATTTCAAAGGTACTTCTTCAGAGAACTGATTTCCTTCCTCTACCAGTGATGGAGTTCCCTTTATGCTGACCTACCTCCCCACAAGCCTCAGCATCCACCACACGATTCCCCTTCATTTCCACCATCTTCTATGGGATCTTACTAGTAAACACACCTATCACCCCCACACCCCACTCCACAGTGCTCACTCTCTACGTGAGTCCTGTGTCCACTTGGCCTTGCCCAATGACTTGTATGAAAACATCTCCCGAGATGGACATTAGGGACTTATGAAAGGTGAATTAGCTCATTGCTCCCCAGAGCAGGAGTGCAAAGATCAGTTGTGTTCTTACTACATGCCAAATTGCACAGGCCACAAAATGAACCAAAAACTATTGGGCTTACAAGTTAATTTCAAGCATTAAAAGCGTATTCTAGATCTTGTGGATAGTATGAACAAATAGCCAGAATCTCAGTGGGATAATTTTACTGAAACCACCTGACTGGGTTGAGACAATTCCATCACCATTGGAATTCCTATTGTATGACAAGTGGAGAAAAAATGTATTATTCACCAATACAATGAATTAGTACGGTGTCATAGGTACTAAATGACCAATATTTAGGTTTTCATTTCAGCTATTTCTTTTCATACCCATTTGTTTTTAAATAACCAGAATTTGGAAAATCTTTTGAAAACATTACACAACTACAGGTTAGCACATAGCAATTTATTTTGACACAACATACATATGCTCTACATAGGCAGTTGGTGTACCATTTTGTGATCATGGCAAAGAACATGCACCAGTATACCAAAACACACGCTTGACAGATTACAGCAGGAAATCTTAACCCATATGGCAGTATATTGGTGCAACTAAACAATCCTTCACTACTTATACAGCATCTGTGAATTATGTAAAAATGATATAATCAATAATGCTGTTACACAGATCCAGAAATTATGTAATCAGAGCAGATGCCGGATACAAATAACTGCTGCATGTATGACATTCAAAACTGCAATCCTGCAGAAACAAAACCACCTTAAAAAAGACAAAATTAAAACAAAAACACAACTTTCAAAAAGTGTCCAATTAATATGTATGTGCTTAGTGAACACAGCATGCAAGATAGAACCTTCACACATAGAATAGCTGTTAAATGTTACAGAATCACTGTTTCCATCATACAAACTATGTACATTCTATACACAGTGCATCAGATGCTCCCTTTTCCATCTCTCAATAGCAGCAAGCATATCCTGCTATTGTGCATAGCAGTACAATTCAGGAGAGGAAAGAGTGTCTAAATATTTTATTGCTATTTAATAACCATGTATTATTTTGCTTATTCCCCCTAAATACATCAGTGCTACATCTCCACATACACTCCATGTTCTGTAGATCCATCTAATTAAAATCTTTCTAAGGGGGAGAAGGAAAAGTAAACACATATTTAGTGCAAATATCTAAGTTCAGGCAACTTTATCCCAATGTTTTGCCTGTGCGTGAAACGATCTGGGAAATCTGGGAAATAATTCTTCCACATTCTGAGACTCACACAATTTAATTTCAACTTCAGATACTTTTACAAAGTAAACAACATATCTAGAAAGTAAAAAAATCGATTTATATTAAAAAAAGACCATAGGGTAATGTTTATTCCCCTCTGATTTGGTGTAAGTTGACTTGAGGAAGTTTTAGTGTATAAAGATGTATGTTATAGCTTGAGCCATAACAAGGCAATAGGAACAAATTTATTGAGAAATTAACCCCAGATGCTAAATAGATTTGTCTACTCAAGTTTGCATGAAATAACCAAAATCAAATTAAACTGCTAATAGAAGGTCTAATAAATTCAATCAGCTTAAGTTGTATCACAATATACGTAATTTTCCTACTGCTCCAAAGTTGCTGCTAAAGTTTGCTCTCCACACTACTTAAGAGTAACCAAATTGACAGATGTCATAATGCTATGAAAATGATATCAGTCAGATATAATGTCATTAAAAATAAAAATGACAGACATTTCCTTGATTTTTACCCACTTCCAAAACTAACATCTTTCACAAAAATGGATTGTAACTGTGATGTTAATGCTTACCATGTTAAATAGAACATTTGTTTACAGAATACATTTGGAAATACATATATGAAAAAGTAATAATTGTGATTTGTGATCTTAAGGTGCAACTGACTAATAATGGATTTGCATGTGATAACTTGCTTTAAAATGAGGACTACAGGACTAACATATTATTTAATCAATTTATAACTTAAGGCAAACACATGCATATCCATTACTAGTTAGACATTTAAGTGCAAAGTATTTAGATTTGTGAGATTAACTAGATTTGGAAGAGGGAATGGATTAATTCATCTGTATTTACAGTTAGCTTAGGTTACGGTAGATAGCTTAGGCTATAAGTGAGTGTGCAGTTCTCATTCAATTTCTTCACCTATTTTCTTTCAGAAAATATAGTGATAAGGAAAGAAGCAGTTCAAAACAGGAGCGCTATTCTGTACAAAAGGAGATCAGGAAACGTTTCTCCCTTCTGCTCGTAAATCATAGGATATGGAGATGACTGAAAATGAACACACACTCCTGCTCCCAATTGCTAGTAGACTTAAAGGTTATAAGTTAAAGTTTTCTGATAAAGTATCTAAATATTTAAAAAGATATGCATATTTTGGAATGTGTGACATAACTACCATCACTTCTGATCAACAGGAATTAACAGCGGCTTCTAGACTCTCGATATTCACACATAAATACTATTAAGCATTAGAGCTGAAAATAATTTAAAGAAAATGTACCCTTTCCTCTCAATTTACAACTTTTCCCTGCTTCTACAATACATTCAAAACACCATCTCACATTTCAGAGATTTGTGTTAAATACTGGTATTTCAATATCGTGGAATAAAAAAACTTCATCTTTTTTACTTACACTATAAAAACACAGCTTTGTGCTTAACACACTTATTTGATCATATTGACATATGTTCACAATAAAGCATACCATACAGTATGAAATTACCTTGGTTTTGTCAATTGCCACATATCTGATATTAGCTGCTTTAAATTTTCATGCTTGATTCCAAGCAGCCAATCTTAATGAGTCAGTGTTTAGTTTACAATTATGGATCAGTTGTAAAAATACAACTATGTGACAATTACCCATAATATCCATCAAAAGCATTTAGTCTGTTCTTTTTACAGCATATCAAAGACAAAAGAGTGCAACTCAGTACTTGTTTCTGCCTCTCCATCCATGTGTTTCTTATATTTTAAATAAAAGCTATCTTATTAGCACATATTACACTTAGCAAAAGCAGCTTTTAGTTTTGGTTAAATTTGTCTATTACTTATCAGAATATTAGAGAGACTTATCCCTCCAGAAAAATCACATCTAGGTAGATCAGGAGCTAAGCTTATGACATAAATCATCAGCTCTCAGTTTTAGTGTATATTTGTTGGCTCCTTAAGCAATGGCCAGTTACAGGATCAGCGCCCTGCTAGTGCTGCTGCCATTATAGGCATTAAGATACCTCCGAGCTTGTTCAGTCATTATTAGCTGATCCTCTGTCTTTCCACAAGCAACTGCTTCCCATTCACTGGTCATCTGTGTATCATATAAAACAGAAAACAAGTTATAGAAACTTCTATAAAATTACATCAGTGATCTACAGGGTCTTGAAAAGCAAATCCAAAGCTTCCTGACAGTGATCTATAATTTTAAAACATACTCAATTTGATTACTGTAAATTACCCCTACTGTAGGAGAATCAGGATAGTACATGACAGAGAAGGTTACAACATGCAAGTGTGGGGAATGGGATTGATCGGTTTACTCTGAGAGCCAACACGGGCGAAATGGTGTCCTATATCACAAGAAAATGAGAAAGAATATAGGTTAGCTTGGATTAGAAAATACAACGAATTAAGACGGGGGACGAAATTACCAAGAACAGAATGTTGTGAGTGCAAGAGGCTGCAAAGGGTTGTGAATTCATCCAGCTCTATCATCAATGACATCATCGAACAACAGTGCCTCAAGAAGGTGGCAGTGTCATTAAGGATCCTTATTGTCCAGGATATGTTTTCTTCTCGTTACTAGCATCATGGAGGGGTTACAGGAGCCTGAAGACCCAAATGCAACATTTTAGGGTCTGATTCTTCCCCTCTGTCATCATATTTCTTAATGATCTATGAATCTATGAACACTACCTAGCGATTCCTCTTTTTCACACAATTTATTTATTTTTGTAACTTACAGGAATTTTTATGTCCTGCCACAAAATTACACATTTCATGATATGGGTCAGTGTTAATGAACCTAATTCTGAAGTGATAAGGGGGTAAAATAGTGAAGACATCAGGAGAAACTCCTTATGACACTTGCATCCGTAGCAAATGCCCATAAATATAAGGAAATTCATTTTGTTAGAAAGGTCAAGGAGAAGAAAAATTACTCTCAAATGGGTGTAGACTGCAGTTTATGTACAGAAGTCTGATGACAGCAGGATGCTGAGAAGAACAGAGAAACAGTAAATGGATTCTTTGGTTTCGCAAATTATGTTCACAAAAGCTAGATGAAATAGTGATTAAATCTCAGCTGGAATACGGTACTCACTTTCAGGCAGCTATTCAGGAGGACAGAAAGGTAAAAGGTGCTGAAGAGACTTATTAAAAGGATACTAAGGATAATGTAGTAGTTACTTTTAAAAAAAACCAAACTGCTGAGAGACTGAGTACGGGAGTTGACACTGTAAGACACGCTTCCAAAATAAATGAGTTCCAAGTCGAAAAAAGTTTGATCCTTTATTATGAAACCAAAGATGTATGATCTTATAGCAATAAAAAACTAATGGAACTAAATTAGCATAATAAGCTTATTAACAAAAAAAGTGTTCCAATTAGCAGTCAACAAAAAAAACTCACCTGGCTCAACCAAACTAAACTGGCTAACTAGGACAAAGACAAATGACTACATATATTCATTTGCTTCTAACATGGCCCAACCCATGTGACAAATTGCCCATAATAAACACACAATACAAAATATAATACAGACAGACAGAAAATAGATATATGGTAAAAGACATCTTTTTGGCCAGCATGGACATAATTGAATGGCCCTCTTCTGGGCTATGCATTTTTATAAAGGCGTGAACTTCTTCATTAGAGCTAGAGTCCAGCTGTTAGAGATTTGTTCTAATTAAATGTGATCATGTCATTCATCATAGGCCACACCTTCAAATTTCTTGTTCTATCTTTCACCTCAGCTTCCTATTTCCAGAATGTGAGTGCAGTTATTTCCAATGCACTGTTTCTATTGATCAGAGCTACTCCAAAGCACTGTGGCTTAGACCTGGCCTGCTCTTGATGTTTCCAATTAATTATCAGCACAAATTTGTTGCTTCCACAATCAAACTTGAAATCCTGTTTTATTTTCTAATCCATTATTTATATTTGAAGTACCTTAGATTTTTTTAAAAAAGATACATAGATCTAGAGTTCATTCTGTCCCATACAATTATGAAACATTGGTATGACTTGTACTTGCAATCTAGTGGAAAATTTACAAATTTACTTCAAGGCAACCATTCCACAAGAGCTACAACAACATTTAATATGTTAGATATTTAACAATAGCTATCCTATGCAATTTCTGTAACCCCTTTGGGTATTTGTTTTGTTTTGTTTTATCTACACTGGTTGGAGTAACTCCATGATTGCTATCACACAGTGAAACAGTAAAGTTCCCGATATTTCTGGGAGGCTAATAAAACAAAAGTACAGTGATAATCTATAATCAACTTCCAAAGTCATCTTAGAAATTTACAGCAAAGATCAATTATACCAACATTATTTGTCTTGCAAGATTAAACTAACAATTTTCTGTCTCATATCAAGATCCTGATCATTTAAACAAAAAAGTGATTCATTATGTTATTCACAGGCAGTCCAGAATTTGGTCTTGTATCAGGTTTAGTACATTAATACATAGCAGTTTAAAGGTGACCCTATCTCTCTAATTTAGCAGAATGGGTCACATCATTAATAAGGCAATCACCTTGCTAATATAAAAAGATACAGGTTCTGCAATACAGTACTTGCATGACAATTATACCTGAGTATTCGCCAAATAATGCATCCTTTTCTTAGAAAATTTTTATTTAAGAGAACTACAAATCGTGGGGATGGTGGAATTAGTCTTTCATTTTCATTTTCATTGAGTACATGCAAGGAGGTGAGCATTTTCAGTGATCAATACTCACAGGGACAGACAGACGGCCAATAAAAGATCAATTTCTTGTTTGATTTCCTTTATAAACATAAACACTAGAAATTCACTAGTCCACACTAGACCGGATAATTTTGAAAACGCCAGTTTCGCGTAAAAACTATAGGCATTCACATCAAGCGGTTTTGAAAATACCTCCGTCCATATTAAATTGGGTGAATCTCCTCCTACTGGGCATGTGCAGGACACATCTACAGAAAACAAGTGACATGTTTGGGGTCGAATTTCGCAGTGAAAGGCTTGGCGTGCGTTTGTCCAGTTACAGTCTAGAAAAACTTAAAATTGCCAAATGACAGACAGCTGTTGGCCCTCACGCAGGACTTAAAACTAATAAAAACAAACCAAATACTGGAGAGTATGGCGGCAACTGACAGGGAGTTCACTGACAGTATGACTCGGCTGACGACGAACATTGAAAAACTGACTAACTCTGTTGCATTAATAAAGCACCTTGTTAAATGTATAAAACATGTCAGCATCAGTGTTATCTTGTATTTCCATACAATGTTACATTAGGCTGTTAAACAACTATTGTATAAATAGGTAAACCACCTTCATACAAGCAAGGACAGAAAACAGGACAAAGTGAGTATACTTATTTATTCAGTAAGTTATGGGTCAAAGTATTTGGTGACTACATTTCTAACTCTTCTGGCTTCAGTCTTGTTGCCGTCTGTTCTGAAATTGTTAGGTTCTGTGGGGGGTTGCGTTCAAGAGAACAATGAAATGCCGCCATCTGTTCCGGAATGTCATGACAGAATTTTTAAAAAATATCCGGTTACCCCGTCCACATTACTCTGCCCAACTGGCGTTTTCAATTTTACACACTCTGGAGGGTGTTTTAGAAAAGCTCCGTTTTTGAGGGAGGAAAACGCTGTTTCAGTGTGGATGGAGGATCAAAGTGAAGAGAAAAAGATATGGTTACGGATTTATCCGGTCTACTGTAGATGTAGCCTTAGATGTTGGCTACAAACCTAGTCAGCATTTTTAAGGCAAAATCTGCTTGGCTGATGGTGGGTGGCCAAGTTGAGGATCACCTCGAAAAACTTCCCAAGATGACGATTACTTCAAACATGAGACCAGTCAGTGCAGATTAGTAACATCTCACCGACAAAGGCACACCTCAAGGATGCGTGCTTAGCCAACTGCTCTGCTTTCTCTGTACTCATGATTGTATGGCGAAGCACAGCTCAAACACCTCTAATAAATTTGCCAAAGACACCATTATTATGGTAGAATCTCAGATTGCAATGAAGAGGCATACAGGAGTGAGATAGATCAGCTGGTTGAATGGTGATGCAATAGCAACATTTTGGTCCAAAACGTTAACTGTACTCTTTTCCTAGATGCTGCCTGGCCTGCTGAGTTCCTCCAGCATTTTGTGTGTGTTGCTCTTCTCCTTTGCCATCAGATTTCTGAATATTCCATTAACACTACCTCGTTATTCTTTTAGCACTATTTCTGTAACATATTAATTTTATATCTTTTCACTATATTGCTGCCACAAAACAACACATTTCATATTCTATATGTCAGTGATATTAAATCTAATTCTGGACATGGGGAATGGCCCTGTTCAGTCCAAGATGAATCTCTTCTTGCCCTCCATTCAGTCACTAATATGTAAATATTTGTATTTTTGATTGAAGGCAACTTATACAACTATTATTATTACTATGTTATTAGTGGGTTGCATCAAATAGCTTGTGAACATAACTTCGAGGCTTCAAAGTTTGCATGAAAGAAAATAAACAGCTTCCAGTCGAATTTATCCTTTGAATTGAATGTTGGCACCTTTCCTCACGCTGTTTGCCCCACTCTCTTAGATTTTGTCAATATTAATGTTGATGCAGCTTTCCTCAGGTCCAGGAACTTTAAGAAAACATTGTTTATCCCAGCTGAGCAATATTTTTTATACAGTTTTTCAGGACTAACTAGACATTGCTCAAGTTCCTGAAAGTAGCCCAAGAAGTACAAGTTCTAGATTCTCTAGAAGGGTTTGCTACCAAACAAATTATTTAGATACATAGAAAACCTACAGCACATTACAGACTCTTTGGTCCACAAAGCTCCATGTATGCATCCAGGATTGTATTCTGACTTGCCCTTTCATACAAGTTTATAGGTACCAATTATAAACAAAATTTTCAAGGGAATGGCAAGTCTAAAGACTAAATTCTTTTGACTAAAACTAAAATTTCCCAAATCAAAAGATTTTTGGGTTTGATTGCTTTGTGAAAGATGTTAAATCAAGTAGCATTTTTAAAATTAATGAATGCACACTATAAACAATGTCACAAGCTTACCTGCAAAGGTATCTCAAATCGCACAGTTTTTGAAGTATTTTGCTGCTTTATTTCAGACAAGATAACATTTCTGCTCCAAGTATTTGTGGTGATGTCAGATTTTTCTGGTAAAAGTGTTTTCAGTAATGAAGTGTTCAACTGGTTTTCAGACTGTAAAAGAGACGTAATTTGTTTTTCCAATTCAATTATTTTTCAGATTTCCACATTTACTGTACTTCCAAATGGGGAGCATGCAAGGTGCTAATTTTTACCCAATTACTTAAGATGGCTACTAGTAAACAAGTCTATTCCTAGTCCACTCACTTTACCTCCTTGTGGAAAACAAGTATCTTAAAAAAAACTTTCTTAAGAACATAATTTTGACCAAACTAAACTTGTTTTGTCTCCTGAAGATGCCGATTCTTGCAAGAGATACTTTTCTACAGCTGCCAAAAGTCTATTAGCAGACAGTCAACAGAAAAATACCACAAACATTTTCCTGGAGTCAATCAGAACCAACAAAAGGGAATCCATCTTTTTCCTCCTGCTTCCACGCAAAAGCGAGACCACACAAGTGCCCTGCAGGTCCCAAAGATTAAAAACTACAGAATATAAAACCATCTCATCTTATACAAAATATCACCATATTGCTGTTTTTATTGTTTCTATATTATAAACAAATCTGACCATTAAAGTTAGGAAAGATGATTTACCACAGTAACCAAGGTTGAAGGCTCAACCTTTTATAATTCGTGTAATGACAATAGATGCAGACAAAGGTAAGGCTACTAAGTTTGCCAAAGGTAGAAAGTAGATCGTGAAGAGGGTATAAGGAAGCAAAAACATAGAACGTAGAAATCCAGCAGCGTCTCTACTTTTTGCAAAGGCTGAGGAAAGTCCATCTCCCACGCCCCTATCCTCATCACATTCTACAGGGGTTGTATTGAGAGCATCCTGAGCAACTGCATCACTGCCTGGTTCAGAAATTGTACCATCTCGGATCGCAAGACCCTGCAGCGGATAGTGAGGTCAGCTGAGAAGATCATCAGGGTCTCTCTTCCCGCCATCAGACATTTACACTACACGCTGCATCCGCAAAGGGAACAGTATTATGAAGGACCCCATGCACCCCTCATACAATCTCTTCTCCCTCCTGCCGTCTGGGAAAAGGCTCCGAGGCATTCGGGCTCTTACGACCAGACTATATAACATTTTCTTCCCCCAAGCTATCAGACTCCTCAAAACCCGAAGCATGGACTGACACCTTGCCCTACTGTCCTGTTTATTATTTATTGTAATGCCGGTACTGTTTTTGTGCACTTTATGCAGTCCAGTGTAGGTTTGTAATCTAGTATAGCTTTCTCTGTGTTTTTTTTATTACGTAGTTCAGTCTAGTTTTTTGTACTGTGTCATGTAAACCATGGTCCTGAAAAACGTTGTCTCATCTTTACAATGCACTGTACCAGCAGTTATGGTCGAAATGACAATAAAAGTTGACTTGACCTGACTTGATATTACAGGCTCTTTGGCCCATAATGTTGAGTCGACATTACTCTAGAAACTGCTTAGAATTACCCTACCGCATAGCCCTCTATTTTTCTAAGCTCCATGTACCTATCTAAGAGTCTCTTGAAAGATTCCATTGTATCTGACTCCACCACTGTCACCGGCAGTGCATTCCATGCACCCACTACTCTCAAAATCTGCCAAGAACAATCGTGGTCATGGAAAGACCATGATCGCCATGTCATACGACAGGGCATATAACAAACGAACGAAAACTTTGGATGCAAGTCAGAAAAGGCTAATCAAATTAACACGTGGAATGGGAAGACTGGACAGGTTAAGTTTGTTTAGAAGATTAAGTGGAAGGACTTCATTGAACTGTGTACTTGAGGGTCTTGACAAGATAGATGAGGGACAGATATTTCATCTTGTGGAAGAATCCAGGACTACAGGTCACTAGGGTTTAAAAAGTAAAGGTATTGTCTTATTTAAGACAGAGGAGGTGAATTCTTTTCTCCCCAAGAATAGCAAGATTTTGAACTCTTTAAGAGTGGTAGAAGCAAAACAATTCAAATTGTATCAGAGACAGGCAGAAAAAGATGAGGCTACACTTGTATCAATCACCATTTTAATAAAAGGCAGAGTAAGCTCAGGGGATCGAGCAGACTATTCTTAATTCACATGATTCTCTACAAACCCAAAATCAACATCTTCCATAAGTAATGTTATTTAAAGTTCCTTAACACTTTTCACTTCCATGCCTATAACCAGTTCATTTACCACTGAAACCATCATTCATGTAGGAGATTCATCTACTGGTAGCTCAGCTGAAGAATAGAAACAGCAAATTGTAGTTGGATGAGCATTTGAGAGCAAAACTAGGAAACAGATTACTAGAAATAAATCATTTTAAATGCAACCTATATTCCAATAATAAAATTTAATCAGATACATTGTTAATAACTATTCTCATTGTTTCATACACATTTCCCACATTGGCACATCGTATGAAAGTTGATGCTAATAGAAGTAAACGGAACTCAGATTCTAAAGAAACTATTCAAAAGCCTTTTTGAATCTAGAGTCAAAAACTATTTTGTTGAATAATGAAAAGGAACACAAGTTACATCTTCTAGTGAAATTAGCTACCATTACTAGATCACTTTGATATACAATTAACTTTCCTACATTGCCAAGTTTCTAGAAATAACACACTCACCTGTACGTCTGAAACAAAGGTCTGTGTGAACCTCTGCGTACCAATGTCATCCGTGTTCCAAGTATCTAAAGCAAGAGATTTTCGTACTTTCTTGAGAGGAGTTGTACGCTGTGATTTGTGGGGGGGGGGGGGGGGGTTCCAAAGCAGAGGAAAGTAAAGGAGTAAAGATGAAAATTAGAAATCAGTTTTTATTTTGTTTACAGATCATCAAGGCAGAAGTGAGAAGCTATAATACTACCTCTTGCTCACAGGCTTTGAAAAATGGATCCATTCCTTCTCCAAGTAATATGTCAGCCCCAGTCTCCTTCTTCAAGACCTCTCGAATATCCTCTTCTAAATGTGCAAGTGATTGAGGCTAGGTAGTCAATGCAGTAATTACTTAGTTTTACTTAAACACATAGTATAGTTCTAAACTGGTCATATTTTAATATTAGTATCTAATCACATTTGTAAAACGTCCTCCAGATGTTAAAATTCAATGGTTTCTTTACAAATTAGTGCAAGTAAAGCCTCAGTCAAGTACCATTTATCAAGAAAGAAACAGTTGTCTCAGGTCAGCAATTGTTTGTCAAAGTTGGGAAATATAAGAGAAAAAAACCTTTAAGCATAATTTGACTTTAAAATACTTTTGTTCAGTCTCAAACCAAGCAAGGACCACTGCCCCCCCCCCCCCCCGAGTTTCCAGCTAACTGCCATCTTAAATTTTCCATCTCAATTTGACACCAACCAATCTCACATAAATTTGACAAATAACACTTTGTCTACTGACAAAGCACCTATTTGATCTACCTTCACAATTTTAGATAATCAGTAATTTCCTTCAGTCAAGAGATACAGCATATTGGGCTCTTTGGCTCCATGAGTCTGCACTGACTACCAGCACTTAATTTTATTCTCCCCCATTCCTATTAAGTTAGCCCTCCACCAGATTCTACCACTCACCTAAACAACTGAGGCTATCTTTTTGTTTTACTATGACACATTACCTGGGATGTGGGAGGAAAGCTGAGCACTGAAACCCAGACAATGACTGTGAGAATATAAAAATTCCACACAGACTGCACTGGAGATCAGGATTGAATCCAAGTTGTTGGAGCTGTGAGCCAGCAGTTTGATATATGTACATAATACAGTATCATTTCACATTTCCAACAATCTCCAACAAAAAGATTTCAGCAATTTCCAACCAAAAGATGTACTGTCACATCTTTTGTTGTTGAATCCAGCCTTCTACTCTGGACACCCTTCTTTGGATCTTCCTCCCACCCCAACATTCTCTGCATCTTAAAACTTAAGATAACTTTAACTTCTAAATTCCTGATGAAAGATCATTGATTGCTGATGTTAAAGTCTCTCTTCACAACTGCAGCACTCATTTGCATTTCAGATTTCCAACATCTGAGTATTTTGCTTTTAATTCATAAAACAAATAGGAATCTTTCAAATTTTAACTATTTTATCAGTAGGAGCTGCAAAAATACAAATCAAAAGGCAAAATATTTTAAACACCTGAGATTGTTAAATCATCAACACAAAACTAATATACCATGTGTAACAATGATAACCCCTGAAAGAATAATAAATAAATCAGAAAGCAAATAACAAAAAGCTTATTTGCTGCAAAACGCCTCTTAATATTAAATTTTTCCACTCAAGGCAAACTCCAGTAGGTTTAAGTACCACATCTCAGCTGGATTGCTTGGCTGCTATTAGTTTTTTTTATTGCTGGACAGTATCACTGCACATTCCAGTGAACACTAAACCAACTTTTAAAGGGGCATCAAAATAGCAGAACAGAACAATATATGGATCATGCAAAAAACTAAGATAAGCGAATATATGCTAATCAGTACTAAATCATAATATACTACTACACTACTCTTACCACCATTCTAAGAGGCCCATATTTCTTTTCTTGGGCAGCAAGTGCATTCTTGAAAGGGGTAGGTGTCCTCGGAGTGCTGTCTAAAACCGTTCGTCTTATTGTGGGGGTCCTGAAACTACAAAATACAGATGTTATTTTATGAAAATATAGCAAGAGAAATGAAAACCAAAATGAACAGTTTCTAATGAAAGGACAAAATTGCAATATATAAATGGAAATTAATAATTGAGCCAATGAAATTGAAAGTGAGCTGCTCTTGGGTTGCCAACTATTCAAAAGGCAAATATTCAAAGATAGATACATGTAGCTGAATGTAATTTCAATGAATCTTTTTGATACCTCATTTGTTGACAAATTTAGGAACCACAAATACATGAGAATATTTGCTAGTAATGAATGTGTTAATTCAGCCTAGCCTAGTAAAATCAGTCAAGATCAAAATAGCATAAATATATTGATTCAGAGCTCAACTGGTCTCACCAGAAACAATGCTCTATCACCATCCATTCCTGCTTTGTATTACCAGCCAATTTTGAAATCAATTTGCCAACTTGCCTGGGATCTCACCCATTCTGATTTTCTGGACTAATCCATGACCAATACTCAGTTTGTGTAGATTACATCAGTTGCATTGCCCTTATTATTACATTTGTTACCCCTTCACAAAATTCAAGTCAAATCGGTACCTTACAATGCTATGCTGATAATCTTTGATCAACCCCATCCTTCAAAAATTTCCCCATAACTTCCTTACCATTGGTGTTAGATTAATTGACCTGTGATTACTCAGAACCCTGTTGCTCTTCCTTACTTGCTGTCCTCCAATTATCTGATACCTCATCCTGGTTGTAAAATACCTTATGTCAAGGTATTTTAATCTTTCCCAGGATAATGAAGTAGGCAAATGATTACTGGGGCCTTAACAAAGATCTTTGATCCAATCTTTTGAAGAGGTTCCAGAAAATTGAAGAATAGCCAATGTTGTTCTTTTGTTTAAGGAAGGCAACAGGGATAAACCAACTTATAGACTGCTCTATGTAAACCACAAGAATGACATAGCATTCCCTATTGCTACTGATATAGCAAAAAGTGAACATAGGAGAATGGGGCACCATATCAACTTATTTAAATATGGCAGAAAGCCTGTGAGTAACCACAAACAAACTGACAATTTATTTATTGAGCGAGTACACAGAGATATGAGGCAGTCAGTTTTAAGGATGTACATAAGCATTTGTGATCTCAAATCAAATCACATGATAATTCAGAAGGGAACCCTAGTCTTGCTCACTTTGCAACCAAGAGTAGGATGTAGGGTGCTAGAAACAAGAAAGAGAGAATTTTTACGTTTACCATTAAGTTCGTCATGATCTGAATTTGGGTCCATTTGTCAAAGATTAAAAACATAAGAAAACATAAAATGATTCAATAGTGTGTTATAGCAACCAAATATAATTATGTTCAATGCTTTTACAGAAATTCAACATTATTCAAGCATTGCTCATCTTTTCCTATATTGTTAGTAAGTAATATAGTGAATGGGGAATTTTGTACAAAAATCATACAGAAAATTCTGTGAATAGTTGTAAAGGGGGGTTTCTTCTTTTTCTTTGTTACTGCGTATATTAATCAAAATGGCTTCTTTGTTTTGTTAAAAGTAGGAATGCTTCTATGTTGCGAGAGAGTGCTGGAAGCTTGTTTGGGTTAAAACTTACTGATAACGAGAATTGTATTCCTTTGTTAACAATTGGGATTAATGTTGTTCTTTCTTCTGAGTCTGTAAGCTATTGCTGGCGGCTTTTGGGGAGATTCTGCACGAGGGGGTGAGAGAGAGAGGACGCGATGCTGTAAACTGGGCGAGGAATGGATCTCAAGCGGGGGTCCAAGGTCAGGAGGTAGCCCAAGGAGAGGAGACGAAGATAGATGTGCTTGGTTGACCACTTCGGGTGGTCCTAAGCTGCGAGTCGAGGAGTTCGGAGGGGATTGAATGGTGGCCAGAAGACTTCAGTAATTGAGCTCCAACGCTTAACGAAGTGGTTTGGACTTTGATAAGTTGGTGCCTTTTCTTTATTTTCTTTTCCTTCATATATACTGTATCATTATTAATCACTTAGTTATAGTAATCTTTATAAATTGTACTCATTTAATCGCATATGGTGTGCTGTCTGTTTTTGGGTGAGGCGGAGACATCACACAGCATCCACACCAGCTGATTACCCAGTTTGGCGGGGCCGAAGGCTGCTCCCCCTAGACGAGAACGAGCTGAGCAAGCCTGAGGCAACTCGGGGGTTACAGAGGCAAAGAGGAAAAATAAAACTACTCACCCTATATTTTCTTTTTGAACTCTAGGAGTCTGGTCTTTTCGCAGTGGTGTTGTAACTAGAACTTTCTGTCCACAGACTGGAGTTGAAGTAAGTGCTGCATTATCAATGTTCAGGTGATCGTTACCAGAACAAATATTAAAAAACTGGGTTGCGGAGGAAATAGAATATGAATGAAGAATAGTTAAATGTTAGTAATCTTTCAGAATTTACAGATGATTATGTTTATTATAAAATACTTCAACAAGCTAATAGCAACCAATAAAAAGAAAAATGAAGCTACTGTAAATAAGATATAATGCTAATAATACACAAAAAAGATAAAAGATTATATACATTAATTTTACCACAACAGCTCCTATTGCAAAGTTTATTGTCAAAACACCAATCTATTTTGTTTTCTATCTTATCTTTCATCCCTACACATTCTGAGAAATGCAGTTTGAAATGTTCAGGAACTTTATTTACTTTTTCTCTACTGTTTTATCTGCCCCCCCCCCCCCGATAAGGTCACTTCACTTATCTCCTTTTTGTAGTATTAAAGAGTACAATCAAATTCCTTCATTGAAAATATTCCCCAACCAATAAAGTCCTGAGTACACTGAATTTATAAGAACAGGAATATAGGAATATAACATAACAGGAATATAGGAATATAACATAACAGGAATATAAGAACGTAGTAGGCAGTGCTGCTACTTCACAGTTTCAAGCAACCTGAATTTATCCCAGCCTTCAACACTACCAGTATGGTTTACATTTCTCCCTTTGAGTGTATAGGTGCTCCAGTGCTCCAGTTTGCTTTTACATCGCTAGGTTGTGCCAGTGAGTTAATTGGCTATTGTAAATTGCTTCTAGTGGGTAGTAGAGGAAAAAAATCAAGAGGTTGCTAACAGGTTTGTGAATACAATAGTTTACTGAGAAACTCAGGAAGAGGATTGATGGCTGATTGGCCTTCTACACATCTGGATAATAAATGTAAGATTCTGAGGGGGCTTGATAGTTAGATGCCATGAGAATGATTCACTAGGGTAGAGGAATAAAGAACTGGGTGACTCTTCCACCCCGCATCCGAATATCAAGATAAAAAAGTACTTTTAGTTAAGGCAGGACAAGCAGCACAACCTCTCAAAGTATTACAAATCTGGTATTCTCAACATCAGAAAAATGTGGATAAAGCTGCTAAAAATGTACACTCAGTGGCCACTTCATCTCTTGTACCTTATAAAGTGGACACTGAGTGTATGTTCCTAGTCTGCTGTACTGCAGCCCATCCACTTCAAGGTTTAAAGTGTTGTGCATTCAAAGTTGCTCTTCTGCTCACTGTTATAACACATGGTTATTTGAGCTACTGTCACTCTTAACCAGTCTGGCCATTCTCCTTTGACCTCTATCATTAACAAAGCATTTTTGCCTACGGAACAAACATCAAAAACATCTGATGTTTTTTGTTTATTGCACCTTTCTCTGTAAACTATGGAGGTCATTATGTGTGAAAATCCCAGAAAATCACCAGTTTCTGAGATACTCAAACCATCCCATCTGGCACCAAGGATCATTCCACAGTCAAAGTGACTTTTCTTGACAAAGATTACATTTCTTCCCCATTCTGATGTTGGTCTGAACAACTGAACCTCTTGACTATGTCTGCATTCTTTGATGCATTGAGTTGTTGCCGCATGATCGGCTGATTAGATATTTGCATTAATGAGCAGGAGTTCAGGTGTACCGAATACCCCTGAGTGTATATTCAAGGCTGTAAAAGACAAATCAGTAAATCTTAAATCATAAAGGAATCAATAATTATGGGGATTAGGCAGAAAGATGGGATTAAAAGCAATGGCTAAATCAGTGGTGATCTTATTAAAAGGCAAAGCATGGCCTATGACTGTTGCTATTTCTTGGGTCATTAAGTTTGTTTAATCTTTATAAGCTGTACCTATCTCACTGAACTCTTACCCTCACAACTCTGACCCTATTTTACTTTAAATTAATCTAAACATCATCATAGGTACATGTGGGAAGTTGATTATACATAACTGACTGATGGTTTTATAGATCTTAGAAATAGTCTTATAACACTTTAGCAGTTTTAAAGTAGACTTGTCAATTTTTCACATTTTTCCTAAACTACAAAAGTACTAAACAAGTCCTCTTTATCCACATTGTGATCGAGGCAGGACTTCTGTAAATACCAAAAAACAAATCCCTCTCCTTTGTACCAAGTCTACTCCCCAAATAAAGATAAAAATGCTCTATGTTCTAAAAGTATTAACACTTATCAATAAACACATTAAGACAAAGACATAAAAGCATAAAAGCTAACAAACTACTTTCATTGAAGAGACTGAAATGTGCAAGTTGTGATAGATTTTGAGATTATGAGGTGCAGCTGTTTCAACACAAACTGCTTTTCTTCGGTACAGTGCACATTAGGCAGCCACTTGACATGTACTCTGGAAATTCATCACCATATTTGTACAGAATGATAGGTCACTCATCATGTACATACACGAGCAGTAAAACTCAGGTAATCTGCTATTCCATTGTTCAGAAGTCCTGATATTTGATGATGCTTCCCATGTTCATTTTAAACATACCTGGCCCCTGTTTCCAACACTTGCTGGTTCATTAAAATAAATATTATACTGCTATGTGATATCTAACAAAAATTTATTAATAATGTGTTGGGCTATTGTTAGCGATAATAGTCACATTGGCAGATTTTCAGAACTTTAGAATAAGTTCAGGGATTGCAGATAATAAATATTTACTGTAAACATGTTTCAAAAAGGAATTGGTGGGGCAAGGTGCCTACCACTCAAATATGAGGAATCACATATAGCGAATCCGCAGATAATGAAGACTGAATTAATACATAAACAGATATTTCAAAGGTTCTGTGAGTTCTACCTGGGAAGGTGAAAATGGCAGTACTTTAACTGGAGTACTTTTTGGACTTGTGGTGCTGTTATCCATGAAAGAAAGACTGTTGCAGTCACTGGATGGAGATTGACCAAGACGCAATCTTCTTTTCCTCCTCAAAATGGTTGGCGGTGTGCTGAACTTGGCAACAACAGGAGATGTTATAGGAATGAGCTCACCATGCCCACTGCTATTACTGCAGGTAGTTCTGCTCAGATCTGAAATGGCATGGCCATCAAAGCGATAACCTATTCCACCTTTGTGCTGCAAACGTTCAAATTTAACAGGAGTCTGTTTAATAGGTGTTTTTTCATCAACTTCAGAAAGGTCGAAGTTAGTTATTTCATTCCAAACTACAGAATCCTAGAAAACAAAAGAAATTAATTTAAACTCAAACCACAAAACCTAAAAGCAGAGTGCACAATTTTAAGTTACATTTGGAGCCAATATTGAGGTCATAAAAAATCTTAAATGAAATGAATCTTGAATCTTGCTTTCTTAAAATCTACTTCAGTTGAGAAATGGAAACGAAAAGGTTGTTGCAGTTTGAATACAACTAGATAGATGAATGTACAAAACTTGTATGTGCCTCTCATTATACTCCATTGTTATGGTTCCAGTGGTTTCATTCTACATGTTCAAGAGATAGATTGCAGCTGATAAAACCAGAAAGCCTAAATTCAAAGCCATGAATGTAATATTCATACAAGAACACAATAAAGGAAATGCAAGTAGAAAGCACTGATTCTTTTAAGAATGTATCTTATAGTTAAAATATTTCTGTATGCTCAGCTTCCTTCCATTTCTCCTATAAACCACACTCCTCTCCCATCAGACTCCTTCGCCAACCCCCGACCTTTCACGGCCATCTGGCTTCATCTTTCACTTTCCAGCTAGCTTCCTTCCCCTCCTTCACCTTTTTATTCTGGTATCTTCCCCTTTCTTCTCAGTCTTGAAGAAGGATCTCGGCCCAAAATGTTGACTATCTATTCATTTCCATAGATACCTCTTGACCTGCCAAATTCCTCCAGAATTTTGTCTTACTTATCCCTGTTTCACAATACTCATCAATACCTTGCCTATTCCTCAGTCCTTCCCCCTAACTGGTTAAAACTGTTGTAATTGATTGTAACCTGCTTCACTATCAACAAGATCTAAACAAAATATGCTAATCATGCTGTGTAATTTCATATTTGAATCATTTACATAAATAATTAATGAGGTTCAACCACGGGGGACCCCATTAGTCACAGGTATCTGGTCAAAGTATCCATCACCCTTTATTTCCTTTCATCAAGGTAATTTTGATTCCATTTAATTAGAGTCTAAAATAGAGTTGCGGGCGGGGGGGGGGAGAGGGGGGTGGTGGTAGGGATAGGAATCACAGTGCCAGAACAGATAGTGGAGAGGTTGTGCAGACAGATGTTAAGGTAGGAATCAAAAGGTTGAACATGATGCAACTAATGGTCTGAACTGTGCACATCTCACTGTAAGAAGTAGGAAAGGCAGATGAGCTCAGGGCAAGGATCAACACAGAATTATATACTGCAGCCATTAGTGAGACTTGGTTGCAGGAGGGGCAGGACTGGCAGCTCAATATTCTGGGCTTCCATTGTTTTAGACATGACAGGTCAGGAAGGATTCGTGGGGGTGGAGGTGGGGTGGCATCACTAGTCAGGGAAAACGTCACAGTAGTACTCAGTCAGGACAGACTGGAGAATTTGTTTAGTTAGGCTTTATTAATGGAACTGAGGAATAAGAAAGGTATGCCCACTTTAATGGAGCTATATTAAAGACTACCCAACAGTCCATGGGATTTAGAGGAACAAATTTGTAGAAAGAAATATTACAGGAAACACAAGATTGTTATAGAAGGTGATTTTAACTTTCCACATATAGACTGGGTCTCCCATACTGTAAAAGGACTAGATTGGACAGAGCTTGTCAAATGTGTTCAGGAAAGTTTCCTTAATCAGTACATAGAAATCCCAACAAAAGAGTGCATAATAGTTGATCTGCTATTAATGAATGAGACAGGGCAGGCAACAGAAGTTTGTGTCGGGGAACACTTTGCATCCAGTGATCATCATGCCAATAGCTTCCAAAGTAAATGTGGAAAAAGATAGGTCTAGACCTCAGGTTGAGATTCTAAATTGGAGAAAAGCCAGTTTTGCTGGTATCAGAAAGGATCTGGCAAGAATGGATTGGGACAAGTTGTTTTTTTTTTGCAAATGTGTATTTGGTAAAAGTGGCCTTCAAAAGTGAAATTCTGAGAGTCCAAAGCTTGTATGTGCCTGTCAAAATTAAAGACAAGGAAAATAGGTTTAGGTTTTCGACCGATATTAAGGCCCTGGTTAAGAAAACAAAAGGTGCATAGCAGGTAAGAACAAAAGAGAATCACTAACGAAATTACTTCCGCCATCTCCAATGGGATCCCACCACCAAATATCTTTCTCACCCCTCCACTTTCTACAGGGATTGATCCCTAAGCGACTCACTTGTCAATTCGTCCTTCCCCACTAATCTCCCTCCTGCCACTTATCCTTGCAAGCTACCCCTGTCCCTACTCCTCCTCCCTCACTACCATTCAGGGCACTAAAAAGTCCTTCCAGGTGAGGCAACACTTAGCTGAGTCTGTTGGAGTCATATATTGTATCCTGTGCCGCTGGTATGGCCTCCTGTATATCAGTGAACCCGACGTAGATTGGGAGAACGATTCGCCGAGCACCTACACTTATTCCGCCAGAAAAATTGGGAACTCCCAGTGGCCACTCATTTTAATTCCACTTCCCATTCCCATTCCAATATGTCTATCCATGGCCTCCTCCACTGTCGTGATGAGGCCACACTTAGGTTGGAGGAACAACACCTTATATTCCGTTTGGGTAACCTCCAACCTGATGGAAGTGAACACTGGTGTCTCAAACTTCCTGTAATGCCCCCACACCCCACTCTCCTCCAGCATTTCCCATCCCCCTTTCCCTCTCCCACCTCATCTCCTTGTCCACTCAGCAACTCGCTCTGGTGCTTCTCCCTTTTCTTTCTTCAAAGGCCTTCTGTCTCTTTCACCTATCAAATGCCACACTCTTTACTTCAGCCCTCCCCCTTCACGTTTCACCTATCACCTTGTGTTTCTTTCTCCCCTACTCCCGCCTTTTAAATCTACTCCTCGGCATTTTTTCTTGGCCCGAAACGTCGACGGTACTCTTTTCCAGAGATGCTTTGATGAATTGAATGTGCAGATAGTTATGAATGAATATGATATAGTTGGCATCACAGAGACATGGCTCCAGGGTGACCAAGGATGAGAGCTCAACATTCAGGGATATTCAATATTCCGGAGGGATAGACAGGAAAGAAAAGAAGGTAGGGTTGCATTGCTGGTTAGAGAGGAGATTAACGCAATAGAAAGGAAGGACATTAGCCTGGGGGATGTGGAATCGATATGGGTAGAGCTGCATAACACTAAGGGGCAGAAAACACTGGTGGGAGTTGTGTACAAGCCACCTAACAGTAGTAGTGAGGTTGGGGATGGCATTAAACAGGAAATTAGAAATGCATGCAATAAAGGAACAGCAGTTATAATGGGTGACTTCAAACTACATATAGATTGGGTGAACCAAATTGGTAAGGGTGCTGAGGAAGAGGATTTCTTGGAATGTATGCGGGATGGTTTTCTGAACCAACGTGTCGAGGAACCAACTAGAGAGCAGGCCATTCTAGATTGGGTATTGAGCAATGAGGAAGGGTTAGTTAGCAATCTTGTCGTGCGAGGTCCCTTGGGTAAGAGTGACCATAATATGATGGAATTCTTCATTAAGATGGAGAGTGACATAGTTAATTCAGAAACAAAGGCTCTGAACTTAAAGAAGGGTAACTTTGAAGGTATGAGAAATGAATTAGCTAAGATAGACTGGCAAATGATACTTCAAGGGTTGACAGTGGATATGCAATGGCAAGCATTTAAAGATCGCATGGATGAACTACAACAATTGTTCATCCCAGTGTGACAAAAGAATAAACCAGGGAAGGTAGTGCACCCGTGGCTGACAAGAGAAATTAGGGATAGTATTAAGTCCAAAGAAGAAACATATAAATTAGCCAAAAAAAAGCAGCACACTTGAGGACTGGGAGAAATTCAGAGACCAGCAGAGGAGGACAAAGGGCTTAATTAGGAAAGGGAAAAAAGATTATGAGAGAAAGCTGGCAGGGAACATAAAAACTGACTGTAAAAGCTTTTATAGGTATGTGAAAAGAAAAAGATTGGTCAAGACAAATGTAGGTCCTTTACAGTCAGAAACAGGTGAATTGATCATAGGGAACAAAGACATGGCAGTCCAATTGAATAACTACTTTGATTCTGTCTTCACTAAGGAGAACATAAATAATCTTCCGGAAATAGTAAGGGACCGAGGGTCTAGTGAGATGGAGGAACTGAGGGAATACATGTTAGTAGGGAAGTGCTGTTAGGTAAATTGAAGGGATTAAAGGCAGATAAATCCCCAGGGCCAGATGGTCTGCATCCCAGAGTGCTTAAGGAAGTAGCCCAAGAAATGGTGGATGCATTAGTGATAATTTTTCAGAACTCCTTAGATTCTGAATTAGTTCCTGAGGATTGGAGTGTGGCTAATGTAACCCCACTTTTTAAAAAAAGGAGGGAGAGAAAAACCAGGGAATTGTAGACTGGTTAGTCTGACATCGGTGGTGGAGAAAATGCTAGAGTTGATTATCAAAGATGTGATAACAGCATATTTGGAAAGAGGTGAAATCATCGGACAAAATCAGCATGGATTTGTGAAAGGAAAATCATGTCTGACGAATCTTATAGAATTTTTTGAAGATGTAGAGTGGATAGGAGAGAGCCAGTGGATGTGGAATATTTAGATTTTCAAAAGGCTTTTGACAAAGTCCCAAACAGGAGATTAGTGTGCAAACTTAAAGCACACGGTATTGGGGATATGGTATTGATGTGGATAGAGAATTGGTTGGCAGATGGGAAGCAAAGAGTGGGAGTAAATAGGACCTTTTCAGAATGGCAGGCAGTGACTAGTGGGGTACTGCAAGGCTCAGTGCTGGGACCCCAGTTGTTTACAATATATATTAATGATTTAGACGAGGGAATTAAATGCAGCATCTCCAAGTTTGCGGATGACACGAAGCTGGGCAACAGTGTTAGCTGTGAGGAGGATGCTAAAAGGATGCAGGGTGACTTGGATAGGTTAGGTGAATGGGCAAATTCATGGCAGATGCAATTTAATGTGGATAAATGTGAGGTTATCCACTTTGGTTGCAAGAACAGGAAAACAGATTATTATCTGAATGGTGGCTGATTAGGAAAAGGGGAGGGGCAACGAGATCTGGGTGTCATTGTACACCAGTCATTGAAGGTGGGCATGCAAGAACAGCAGGCGATGAAAAAGGCAAATGGTATGTTGGCACTCATAGCAAAACAATTTGAGTACAGGAGCAGGGAGGTTCTACTGCAGTTGTACAAGGCCTTGGTGAGACCGCACCTAGAGTATTGTGTGCAGTTTTGGTCCCCTAATCTGAGGAAAGACATTCTTGCCATAGAGGAAGTACAAAGAAGGTTCACCAGATTGATTCCTGGGATGGCAGGACTTTCATATGAAGAAAGACTGGATCAACTAGGCTTATACTCACTGGAATTTAGAAGATTGAGGGGGGATCTTATTGAAACGTATAAAATTCTAAAGGGATTGGACAGGCTAGATGCAGGAAGATTGTTTCTGATGTTGGTGAAGTCCAGAACGAGGGATCACAGTTTAAGGATAAAGGGGAAGCCTTTTAGGACCGAGATGAGGAGAAACTTCTTTACACAGAGAGTGGTGAATCTATGGAATTCTCTGCCACAGGAAACAGTTGAGGCCGGTTCATTGGCTATATTTAAGAGGAAGTTAGATATGGCCCTTGTGGCTAAAGGGATCAGGGGGTATGGAGAGAAAGCAGGTACAGGGTCCTGAGTTGGATGATCAGCCATGATCATACTGAATGGCAGTGCAGGCTCGAAAGGCCGAATGGCCTACTCCTGTACCTATTTTCTATGTTTCTATGCTGCTGAACCTGCTGAGTTCCTCCAGCATTTTGTGTGTGTTGCTAGGAACAAATGAGGTACTTATGGATTACAAGAAATGCAAGAGAACACTTAAGAAAGAAATCAGGAGGGCTAAAAGAAGGCACAAGGTTGCCCTGGCAGGTAAACTGAAGAACCCCAAGAGATTCTACAGCTATATTAAGCTCAAAAGGATTGCAGGAAATAAATTGATCCTCTGGAAGATTAGAATGGTACTCTATAAGTGGAGCCAAAAGAGATGAGTGAGATCTTAAATGGAATTTTTGCATCTGTATTTAATCAGGACAAGGACATAGAATCTATAAAAGGGAGGAAAAGCAGCATCAACTTTATGAACTCTAAACAGAGGAGATGCTGTTTGCTGTGCTGAAGTAAATTCAGGTGTGGATACATTTTCTGAGCCTGATAAGTTGTTCCCTCAGACCCTATGGAGGTGGCATCTGTTAAGTCTCGTGAGACAATGGAACTGGTTTCCAGGGTGCAGGCCTAGGCAAGGTTGTATGGAAGTCCAGCAGTTGCCCATGCAGCAAGTCTCCCCTCTCCACGACAGAAGGGCAAGGGCCGATACAACTTGGCACCAGTATCATTGCAGGAGTTGCCAGAAGGAGGTTGAAGGCAACGTTGGACTGCCTTAGAGACTCCAGCTCCGGATTTGTCCTCAGGGTTTACTCCTAAAGCCTTTCCCATGAGTGGGTATGGCAGCAAGGCAGCGGAGGTTTGAAATCAGAGTTTTCCCTCTCTTAGATGGACTGCCTTCCCAGGCTGACTAGCTCCATCTACCCCTATGGAGGGTAAGTGCAGAAATTGCAGGGGCCCTAGCAGAGATATTTAAATTATTCTTAGCAACAGGTGAGGTGCCAGACAACTGGAGGATAGCTAATGGTGTTTTGCTGTTAAAGAAAGGCTCTAAGAATAAACGAGGAAATTATAGGCTGGTGAGCCTGACATTAGCAGTGGGAAAGTTATTGGAAGATACTCCAAGGGACCAGATATACGAGTATTCGGATTGACAGGGACTGATTAGGGATAGTCAGCATGGCTTTGTGTGCAGTATATTGTGCTAACCAATCTTATAGAGGAAGTTACCAGGAAAGTTGATGAATGCAAGGCAGTGAATATTGTCTACATGGACTTTAGCAAGACACTTGACAAGGCCCCGCATGGCAGGTTGGTCGAGAAGGTTCAATCGCTCGGCAGTCAAGATCAGGCAGTATTTGTTGAGGCGATGATTATAGTCATCATCACACTTCCGTTCTTTACTCAAAGGTAGTTGCTACTGCCTTAATAATACCTCTTTGGCTATTCTTGCTGCTCCTTCTAGTTATCATGCATAGCTGTTAATAAATGTTGAATGAAGAAAACCCTTGTCCAGGTGATAGTTAAACACATTCACCCTACTTGCAGGAGTTTGGACACAGCAAATAGCAAAATTTGTGTGGATAGTCAGAGGGTTTTTCCCAGGGCTGAAACGGCTACTATGAGATGGCACAGTTTTTGAGGTGCTTGGAAGTAGGTACAGAGAAGATGTCAGGGGTAAGTTGTTTTTATTTTAAGAACGCAGAGTGGTGAATGCGTGGAATGGGCTGCCAGCGGCGGTGGAAACAATAGGGTCTTCTAAGAGGCTTCTGGATAGATACATGGAGCTTAAGAAAAGAGGGCTATGGGTAAGCCTAGGTAGTTCTAAGGTAAGGACATGTTCAGCGCAGCTTTGTGGGCTGAAGGGCCTATATTGCGCCATAGGTTTTCTATGTTTCTAAAAGAGAATGCCGGGCAATCCTCAAAGCCTCACTCCTATTAGGAAAACATACAGCTGTGGGTAGGAATTATAATTTAGCCTGATATGTGTGACGTTCCATATTTTTTCTCAATTCTAAAAACACATTCACATGAGGCATCCAAAATGTTAATACTGTATCACAGCCTGGTGTGGAAACACCAGTGCCCTCGAATGAAAAATCCTACAGAAAGTAGTGGATACAGCCCAGTCTGTCACAAGTAAAGCCCTCCCCACCATTGAGCACACCTACACAGAGCACTGTCACAGGAAAGCATTATCCATTAATCAGGGACTTCCACCACCCAGGTGCTCTCTTCTTACTTTTGCCATCAGGAAGAATTACAGGAGCCTCAGGACTCACACTACCAGGTTCAGAAACAGTTATTACCCCTCAACCATCTGGCTCATCAACCAGTGAGGATAATTTCATTCAACTTCACCTGTCTCATCACTGGATTGTTCCTTCAACCTATAGACTCACTTTCAAAGTCTATTCATCTTAAATTCTCGATATTTATTGCTTATTTATCATTATTTTCTCTTATATTTGCAGTTTGTTGTCTTTTGCACATTGGTTATTTGTTCACCCTGTTGGGTGTTGTCTTTCATTGATTCTACAACGGTATTTGGATTTACTGAGTATACCCACAAGAAAACAAATCTGGATTGCAATGCATGGGGCCAGAGGACTGGAAAATAGCAAATGTCACTCCACTCTAAGGAGGGAGAAAGACAGCACAAAGGAAATTATAGACCAGTTAGCCTGACCTCAGTAGTTGGGAGGATGTTGGAGTCAATTGTTAAGGATGAGGTTATGGAGTACTTCATGACACAGGACATGATAGGACAAAGTCAGCATGGTTTCCTTAAGGGAAAGTCTTGCCTGACAAGGAAAACCTGCTGGAATTCTTTGAGGAGGTTACAAGTAGGATAGATGAAGGGGATGCAGTGGGTGTTGTATATTTGGATTTTCAGACCTTTGACAAGGTGCCACACATGAGGCTGCTTAGCAAGTTAAGAGCCCATGGTGTTACAGGAAAGTGACTGGCATGGTTAGAGCAATGGCTGATTAGTAGGAGGCAGTGAGTGGGAATAAAAGAATCCTTTTCTGGTTGGCTGGCAGTGACTACAGGTGTTCCACAGGGGTTGAAATTGAGACTGCTTCTTTTACACTGTATATCAATGATTTAGACAGCTTTGTTGCCAAGTTTGCAGGTGATATGAAGATTAGTGGAGGGGAAGGTAGTGTTGAGGAAACAATAATACTACAGAAGGACTTAGACAGATAAGGAGAATAGGCAAGAAAGTGGCAAATGAAATACAATGTTGGAAAATGCATGGTCATGCACTTTGGTAATAGGAATAAATGTGCAGACTATTTTCTAAATGGGAAGAAATTCCAAAAATCTGAGATTCAAAGGGACTTGGGAGTCCTTGTGCAGAATACCCTAAAGGTTAACTTGCAAGTCGAGTCGGTGTTGAAGAAGGCAAATGCAATGTTAGCATTCATTTCAAGAGGTCGAGAATACAAGAGCAGGCATGTGATCATGCGATGCTGAGGATTTATAAGGCACTGATGAGGCCTCACTTTAAGTATTGTGAACAGTTTTGGGCCCCTCATCTAAGAAAAGACGTACTGGCCTTGGAGAGGGTTCAGAGGAGGTTCACAAGGATGATTCTGGAACTGAAAGGGTCATCATACAGTTACGTTTGATGGTCCTGGGTCTGTGCTTACTGGAATTTAGAAGGATGGGGGGGGGGGGTGGTCTAATTGAAACTTTTTGAAAGTTGAAAGGCCTAGACAGTAGATGTGGAAAGGATGTTTCCCATGGAGGAGGAGTCTAAGATAAGAGGGCACAGCATCAGGAAAGAGAGGCGAGAATTTAAAACAGATGCAGAGAAATTTCTTTAGCCAGAGGGTGGTGAATTTGTGGAATTTATTACTATAGGCAGATGTGGAGGCCAGGTCTTTGGGTGTATTTAAGGCAGAGCTTGACAGGTTCTTGATCGGACATGGCATCAAGGGTTACAGGGAGAAGCTGGGGAGTGAGGCTGAGGAGGGGAAAAAAGGATCAGCCACGATTGAATGACACAGTTGACTCAATGAGCCAAATGGCCTAATTCTGCTCCTATGTCTTTGGTTTCATACATGTACTTTGATAATAAATTTGCTTTGAACTGGGTTTAGGGCACCATTTTTAATTTAACCCAATTATTGCCACATTGAGTCACAGAGACATACAGCATAGAAACAAGCTATCCAGCCCACTGAGTTGATATTGACCAACAGTCATTCATTTACACTAATTCTACATGAATCCCCTGCCTTTTATTCTCCTTATATTCATATCAACTCCTCCAGAGTTTTCATTCCCAAGGAGCCATTTACAGCAGGCAATTAAACCACCAGCCTGTATCCCTTTGAGATGAAAGAAAAAATATCAGAAAACCCATTGGAATACCACATTGTCTCAGGGAGAATACACCAACTCCATACGGATAGTTCTCAAAGTCAAGACTAAAACCACATCTCCGGCGTTAAGGGAATTAGGTTTCAAAAACCAAGGGTAATAAAAGCAAAAAACCTACCTCAAAACAAAAAAAAAAGAAATTTTAAATTAAATTTTTGCTACGATACCTACAAATAATACACATGCTATCTTTAAGCACACAAAATACACAATGGCCACTTTATTAGATGCAGGAGTGGAAGACTGTGTGGTCTTCCACTGTGGTAGCCCATCCACTTTAACATGATCACTTGAGTTACTATCACCTTCCTGTCAGCATGAACCAGTCTGGCCATGCTCTTCTAACCTCTATCATTAACAAGACATTTTTGCCCACAGAACTGTCCTTCACTAGACTTTTTTTTTTGTTTTTCACACCATTCTCTGTAAATTCTAGAGACTGCTGTGTGTGAAAATCCCAGGAGATCAGCAGTTTTGAGATACTCAAGCCATTCATCTGGCACCAACAATCATTTCATGGTCAGAGTCACTTACATCACATTTCTTCTCCATTTTATCATTTGGTCTGAATAAAAACTGAACCCTTTGTCTATGTGTGCGTGCTTTTATGCACTCAGTTGCTGCAAAATGATTGGTTGATTAGATATTTGCGTTAATGAGGTGTACCTAATAAAGTGGCCACTGATTGTATAAGACATTGTTAATGTGCATATTATTGCCAAGTGCTATAATCAGTTACATGTTAACAACTAGGTTTTAGATTACCACATAGCAAATGAGAAACTTACAGTTTCAATGAGCTCAAATGTCTTACTAAAATCAGGAATCGACTGCAATGTGCCAAGGACTGAACTCTCCTCCTGTGAAAGGAAACAGTTGAGACAAGTCTGGTGTACTGGTGTGCTTGCTGCCTGAAGAGACTCCTTCGTACAAATTTCACTTGCCTTATCTTCCAAGCTACTCAAGGTACTGGATAAACTTTCATCACCAAAAAGACTTCTTGACCAGATGAAGTCAGCAGTATCTTGAGACTAAAAACAGTATACAAAAAAGAGACTTAATACAAAATAAAAATGACAGCAATAAACTTTATAATTTTTTTCTAGTGTTGGTTGAACAAATGAACCAATGCATTCTACTACAAAGAAATTTAAAAGACACAATTGATTAAAACGTATTGAACAATACAAATCCTAAATTTACATTTAGAGTCTAGATCCTTTAGACTTCCCATAAATCCTGGATTTACACCTAGATTCATATTTAAAATCTATAATTTTTTGGTTCTAATATTCAGTGACACTGTAAATAAATTTCCTACAAACAAGGCTGATTGCCACAGTTGAAACCAAATGTTTTAATTTCTGAACAATTTTTGTCATAAACTATTTTCATTAAACAGTATTGCCTGTCTAACTCAGTAGAGCAATTAATAATTTAAATACTCAATATTTATAACTTAAATTTCATTACTGAAAAAATTGAGGCTTTTATATTTTTGAATGCTACTGTTATGGCCATTCTGCAACATGTACAGCTCCAAGAACTTATAATTTAAGTTAACAGTATACAAAGGGCAGGTAGGAAATTTAGTGGTAGGAGTGGCAGGTTGGAAAGAAAGTTGTGAAGAGGAATAAAGCAAGAAAGAGATAAGATTAAGTGAACGGACAAAGAAATGACCAAGGGAATATATTTGGTAAAAATGTGAAATTAACAATTTGGCAGGAAAATAATAAAGTTTATCTAAGTGGTGAGAGACTACAGAGTCCCAGGATGCACCAACGATCCGAGTGCTCTGTGGCATGATTTGTAAAAGGAAAAAAGTATGCTGACACAGGAAGTAAGAAAACTAACACAAATCTTATTATTGATCATAGAGGGAATGAAAAACTAAAGATGGGAGGATGCTATATTTGCTATATAAAACATTTAAAGACCAGATATGCAGTACTGTCTACAGTATTGGCCAACTTAAGGCATTGAAACCAATTCTGAGGTGGGTAGACATGAGGGGAGTTCAGAAGAATATACAAGAGGGGATCATTGAGATAGAAAAGATCATATGGGCCTTGAAATGGAAAATGTGAAGTGGACAATCAATAAGGGGATGTAATGGACAGCAAGGAAGACAATGAAAGCTTGCAGCGGGGACAGGACCAGCCGGAAAAGTGGGCTGAAAAATGGCAGATGGAATTTAGTTCAGACATGTGAGGTGTTGCACTTTGGGAGGATAGTCCATGATATGATAGGGTAGTGCAGTAGAACAGAGGGATCTGGGAATGCAGATCCATAGTTCCTTGAAAGTGATGTCACAGGTAGACAGGGTGGCAAACAGAGCTTTTGGCACACTGGTTTTCATCAATCAAAGTACTGAGTACAGCAGTTGTGATGTTTGTTAAAGTTGTACAAGATGTTGGTGAGGTCTAATTTAGAATACTGTGTGCAGTTCTGGTCACCTACATACAGGAAAGACAATAACATTGAAAGATAAAATTTACAATAATGTTACTTGGAATGAGAGTTATAAGGAAAGGTTGAAAAAAAAAGGTTAGGACTTTATTCCCTGGAATTTAGAGAACGAGAGGGTATTTGATAGAAATATACAAAATTATGAAAAGTATTGATGGGGTAAATGTAAGCAGGCATTTTCCACTGATGTTGGCTGTGAGTAGAACTAGCAGTCATGGGTTAAGGGTGAATGTTGAGGGGAACATGAGGGGGAACTTATTCATTCAGAGGGTGATGAGAGTGTGGAGCAAGCTGCCAGCAAAAGTGGTGGATTCAGGTTTGATTTCAACATTTAAGAGATAAGTATATGCACAGGAGGTTATGAACGGCTATGATCCAGGTGCAAAGGACTAGGCAAACTAATATTTCAGCACATAAAAGAGCCAAATGGTTTGTTGCTGTGCTGTAGTGCTCTATGGCTAAGTACGAATAATTGTTTTTAAAAAAAATGGGGGCACCCATTTAAGGCAGAAATGAAGCAAAATTTCCCTGAGTCTTTGACAAAGGCATATGGAAGGTGGAAGATTATAAAATTTAATACTTGGCTAAGGAGTTGGTGTAGGAGGAAAGGCACAAGATCTTTGGATCATTGGGCTCTCTTCCAGGGAAGGTGAGACCTGTACAGAAGAGACGGTTTGCTCCTGAACTGGGGAGAACTAATATCCTAGCGGGAAGGTTTGCTAATGCTGCATGGTGGGGTTTAATTAAACTAGAGTTGCAGGGGTTTGGGATCCAGATTGCCAGAACAGTTAGTGGAGAAATTGTGGAGGTAGATGTTGGTAAAACCTCAGACAAAGTTAGGAACCAAAAGGTTGAGCATGGTGTGACTAGTGTCCTGAGCTGAGTATATTGCAATGCAAGAAATATTGTAGGAAAGACAAATGATAGTGCTGAAGATGAGGTAGCTAGTTTATAGAGGCAATGTGTAGTGAACAGAGGCTGTTAATAGGGCAAAATTGCAGCAAACAGTACAAGTTGCAACATAAAAAGCAGACAAAAATCAAAAAGGGTGAATACAGGACTGAAGGTGTTATATTTGAACAAGCGCTATATGCTGAATAAGATAGATGAACTTGTAAACACAGTTGCAGATTGGCAGGTATGATGTATGCATCACTGAATCATGATTGAAACAAGATTATAGCTAGGAGCTCAATGTCCAAAGATCCACATTGTATCGAAAGGACAGGCAGGAAGGCAGAGGAGGCAGTGTTACTCTGTTGGTAAAAAAATGAAATAAAATTATTAGAAAGAGGTGACATAGGGTTGGAAGGTGTTGAGTCACTGTGGATGGAGGTAAGGAACTGCAAGGGTAAAGAGACGCTGATGGAAGTTGTACATGGACTCACAAATAGAAGTAAGAATGTGGTCTATAAATTACAATGGGAGAAAGAAAATGCATGCTAAAAGGGCAATGTCATATTAGTCATGGGAGATTTCAATATACAGCTAGATTGGGAAAATCAAGTTGGTGCTGGGTTCCAGGAGGAGGAATTTCTAGAGTGCCTACGACATAGCTTTTAGAGCAGCTTGTGTTTGAGCCCACTAGGGGATCAGCAATTCTAGATTGGGTGTTGTTGTGCAGTGAACCAGAATTAATTAGAGGGCTTAAGGAAATAGAACCCTTAGGGGAAAGTGATCATAATACGATCAAATTCACTCTGAAATTTGAGGAGGAGAAGCTAAAGTCAGATGTATCAGCATTATAGTGCAGTAAAGAGAATTATAGAGGCATGAGGGAGGAGGTGGCCAAAACTGAATAGAAAAGAACATTGGCAGGGATGATGGCAGAGCAGCAATGGCTCGAATTCCTGGCAGCAATTTGGAAGACACAGGATGGATATATATATAAATAATATACACACACACACATATATATATCAGAGGAAGAAATACTCTAAAGAAAAGCTGACACAACTGTGGCTAACAAGTCAGAGCCAACATAAAAGGCAAAGAGAGCATATAATACAGCAAGAATTAGTAACAAGTTAGAGGATTGGGAAGCTTTTAGAAACCAACAGAAGGCAACTAAAAAAATTAAGAAGGTAAAGATGGGCTACAAAAGTAAGCTAGCCAATAATGGTAAAGAGAATACCAATAGTTTCATCAGATACTCAAAATGTAAAAAAGAGAGGCATGAGTAGATATCAGACCATCAGAAAACAATGCTGGAAAGGTAGGAACTGGAGATAATGAAATGGCAGACATATTTTGCATCACTTTTCAGTGTGGAAGACAATAGCAGTATGGTGAAAGTTCCAGTTGTCAGGGGTCATGAAGTGTGTAAAGTTACCATTACTAGAGAAGGTTTTTGGGAAACTAAGGCCTGAAGGTAGACAAGTCATATGAACCAGATGGTGTACACTCCAGGGTTCCGAAAGACGTGGCTGAAGAGAATGTGCAGGCATTAGAAATAATCTTTCAAAAATCACTAGATTCTGAAAGACGAGAAAATTACAAATGTCACTCTACTCTTCAAGAAGGGAGAGAAGCAGAAGAAAGGAAACTATAGACCAGTTAGTCTGACCTCAGTGGTTGGGAAGATGTTAAGAGTCGATCATTAAGGATGAGGTCTCACGGTACTTGGAAGCACATGATAAAATAGGCTGTAAGACAGCATGGTTTCCTCAAGGGAAAATCTTGCCTGACAAATATGTTGGAGTTCTTTGAAGAAATAACAAGCATGATAGAGGAAGGAGAACAGGTTGAATTTGTGTACTTGGATTTTCAGAAGCCCTTTAACAAGTTGCCACACATGAGGCTCCTTAAATTACAATCCCATGGTATTAAAGGAAAGATTCTAGCATGGATAAAGCTGCTGATTGGCAGAAGGCAAAGAGTGAGAATAAAGGGAACCTTTTCTGGTTGGCTGCCGGTGAATAATGGTGTTCCACAGGGTTCTCTGTTGGGACCAATACTTTTCATGTTATATGTCATTTAATTTCAATGATTGAATTGATGGCTTTGCTGCAAAGTTTGCAGACAATATGAAGATAGGTGGAGGGGCAGGTATTTTTGAGGAAGTAGAGAGGCTACAGGAGAACTTAGATTAGAAGAATGGGCAAAGAAGTGGCAGATGGAATTCAGTGTTGGGAAGTGTCTGGTAATGCACTTTGGTTGAGCAGATGAAAGAGAGGCACAAAAGGACTTGCGCGTCCTCGTGCATTATATCCTGAAGGTTAATTTGCACGTTGAGAATGTGGTGAGGAAGACAAATGCGATGTTAGCATTCATTTCAAGAGGACTAGAATTTAAAAGCAAGGATGTAATGTTGAGTCTTTATAAAGCACTGATGAGGCCTCACTATGAGTATTGTGAGCAGTTTAGGGCCTTTTATCTTAGAAAGAATATATTGAAACTGGAGAGGGTTCAAAGGAGGTTCATAAAAATGATTCCAGGATTGAATGGATTATCATACAAAAAGCATTTGATGGCTCCAGACCTGTATTCACTAGATTTCCAAGGGTGACCTCATTAAAACAAACTGAATGGTGAAAGGCCTTGATAAAATAGATGAGGAGTAGATGTTTCCTATGGTGGGCGAGTCTATATATAACCATATAACAATTACAGCACGGAAATAGGCCATCTCTGCCCTTCTAGTCCATACCAAAGCTTACACTCACCTAGTCCCACTGGCCCACACACAGCCCATAAACCTCCATTCCTTTCCTGTCCACATTCCTATTCAATTTTACTTTAAATGACAATACCAAACCTGCCTCTACCACTTCTACTGGAAGCTCATTCCACACAGCTACCACTCTCTGAGTAAAGAAATTCCCCCTCGTGTTACCCTTAAACTTTTGCCCCCTAACTCTCAAATCATGTCCTCTTGTTTGAATCTCCCCTACTCTCAATGGAAAAAGCCTATCCACGTCAACTTGATTTATCCCCCTCATTATTTTAAATACCTCTATCAAGTCCCCCCTCAACCTTCTACGCTCCAAAGAATAAAGAGCTAACTTGTTCAATCTTTCCCTGTAACTTAGGTGCTGAAACCCAGGTAACATTCTAGTAAATCTTCTCTGTACTCTCTCTATTTTGTTGATATCTCTGGTCTAAGACCAGAGGACACAGCCTCAGAGTAGAGGAGTGTCCTTTTAGAAAAGAGATGGAGGAATTTCATTCGCCAGAATGATGAATCTGTGGAATTTGTTGCCTCCACAGCTGTCTGTGCAAAGTCTTTATGTATATTTGAGAGAGAGGTTAAGAGGTTTTTGTTTGGTCAGGGCATGAAGTGATATGGTGAGAAAGCAGGAAATTGGGGCTGAGAGGAAAATTGGATCAGCCATGGTGAATTGGCAGAGCAGACCCGAGGTGCCAAATGACCTAATTCTGCTCCTATATCTGATGGTCTTATTTGGAGGCAGAGTCAATGAATATTTTTAAAGTAGAGGTAAACAGATAATCAAAAAGCAACAGGGTGAAAAATTACTGTGTGTAGAGAGGAGTTGTGCTCGCCTTAGTATCAGTCATTACTTCATAAGTGGCTTTGCAAGCTTGTAGGGGCTAAGTAGTCTACACTTGTTCCTAATTTATTTATGTAGGGATACCTCAATACTACAATTCTAGTCTTCAAATACATTGATTGTAAAGTATTAATTTCTCCAGTCTGACTTTTTGTAAACTATTCTGTGTGACGCTAAGCATTTCACTTCTGAGCAAACAATATTATGTATGTGAGTCTCAACATACAGTATGCCTGGATGTTGCTACCAAATATATGGGATCAATAATTACCACAAGTGTTTGACAAAGTTGAGCTGTACAACAAAATAAATTTTTAAGCTGCACCACATTCCTAGTGATTTCCATAGTCTCACAACACAAATGCTACGTCTTCTTAACTCCTATGAATGATTGAAACATGCATCACCTGACTTGCTCTGCACTTTGTTATTATATTCAAATAATAGCATATGAAGATATTTTAGCTGCATACTGATTTGTTTACCAAGAGAGACAGTGGTGATTCCAAAAGGAGGCAAAGAATCAGAAAAATCATTGCACACAACCTGATATTCCTTCATAACTTCCCTACACTTTCCCTCCAGTCCTTTAATTTTGTTTTTCTAAAGAAAACATCAAAATTAGGGATGTGATGCATTTAAGTACAAGTTAATGCAATTATAATTGTACTTATAAGCAAAAGAACACAATCTGTTTACTCCTTCTCATTTCTTTGTTACTTATGATCAAGGACAGCTTAGATAAGATAGATTGGAGACATCTCTTCTTTCTACAGTAAAACTCTGATAACCATTAGGAAATTCTGATGTTTCAGATGCTGGGTCACCAGGTTAATTTCTATTTGTAGGGTCTCCAATTACCACACTCCCTGACACACACTGGAAACCTTTTCTGTTTCTGTATTCTCCAACAACATACTGGAACACTAGTTCCCATGCTCCCTGAATACTCATTGAAACACGAATTCCTACACTCCTTGAAAACTTATTGGGGTCCCCAGTTCCTGTGCTTCTTTTAAACCCATCTGGTTCAGTCTTCCCTTGAAATCTACATCGTTTTATCTCCCTTGTTTTCCTTAAATTTATTAGCTTCCCTAAAATGTTGCCTTATAACATCTTCTCCAAACACACATTAAAAGTGCTTTGGAGAATGAATAAAATAATACTCAATAACCTGGAAAATCTGCCCGTCTAAAATAACCAAAGTCCCAGGTAAGTTTTATTTTACAGTGGAGAATGGTAGAATACTGTTCAAAGATTGAGTTATTTGTTTTTGGATATTTTTCTACAATGCTGTATGTCTGAATTAAGCATTGACCAATGCTGGAAATAATCACCTAATCTAGCAGCATCTGTGAACAGAAGATGGGAAGTGAGAATTCAACTAATGGTTCACCCTCCATGGATTACTAGCTCTTTTTGTTAAACATAGGTTAAGCAAAAGATAAAAGAGGAATACAAGTTTTTAAAAAAAAAATCATGGAATTTATGAACAACACACACAAAATGCTGGCAGAACACAGCAGGCCAGGCAGCATCGAAGGAGAAGCACTGTCAACGTTTCTGGCTGAGACCCTTTGTCAGGACTCATGGAATTTATGATTTGGAATTGACTTCCAGAAAGTGATCAGTGTCTTCAAAAAAAAACACTACTGGATATGGACTTGAGAGGGAATAAACTTATGAAGCTACACTTGGTGAAGGGGGATTTCAATGACACCTACCAGAAAATGCAAGGCCTGTAACAAGTGGACATGGAAAGAAGTTTCCATCACAGGGCAAGTAAAACTTAAGAAAATGCTTTGTGTGGCCTCAAGTTGTCTTTTTAAAAAAAAACACACACATCTGCTCCCATGTACCACTCACTTGCCTCTACTTCCCCCTCCACACCTTCCTCATCTGGCATTAGTCTATCATCCTTCACCCCTCCCATAACATACAGGTCCCTATTTTACCACTACCCCCTTTTTCATAATGCCTATTAGTCCTCTCCAAAATCCTGATGCAGGACCTGAACCCAAAAAGGCCCAATGTGCCATCGTCCCCTCCCCCACTGAATTCCTTCAGCAGTTTGTCTCTTTAGCCAATTCCAGCATCTGCAGTCTTCCTCCCATATCTTAACTGGAGACAAACTATTTTTCCCCCAAATGTCACCCCTGAAATATTTACAAATTTGAATCTTGTCCTTCTATTGAAGGGAAGTAGTTTATCCTATTTAGCAGTCACAATTCTGTACACATTTTTTCAATCTACCTGTCAAAAGAGAACAAAACCAGCTTCTCTAACTATCCTCATCACTGAAATCTCTCATTCCTGGAATTATTCTAGCTTTTCTTCGTAGCCTTTCTAAAACATGGTAACCAGATTTGGACGCAATTTTCGAGTTGTAGCTCAAAACTGTTTCTATAAAAGATTCAAAATTACCTCAGTGCTTTGATGGTCTCTAACTGAAATTCAAGAACTGTGGTTGACCAGTGCCTGTTTCACCCTGCTCTTCCACCTTCAAATGCTCTATCCAAGTGTACTCAGTAGCCACTTTATTAGATACCTCCTGTAAAGGAGCCTGCTAAAGTGGCCACTGAGTGCTTACATCTCAATCTTTCCACTTAGCAGCCAAGTTAAAGTTGTAGCATTTAGTCCATATTGGCTCCTTTTGTTCTTCTTCTCACTTCAATGTGTTAGAATGAGTATCTGCTCATTCCTCCAACCAATGTACAAAGTTTGCTCGTATCCTCCTCAGTGCTAAAAGCATATGTAAGCTTTGTGCTTTAAGCAAGTTTAATTTATTATAATATATATTAAGGACTTCAGACATGCTTGCTGTAAACAATTTCCAAACTTACAGATGACAAAGCTTAGAAGTGACCAGTGAAAAGAATGGTAGAAGAATTCAATTACATTGGCTGGTGGAATCAACAGACATGCACCGAGGATGTTTAATGCACTGAAGTGCAAGTGGCATATTTTTGCAGAGAACAAGGTAATATAGACTAAATGGTACAATTTAAAAATAGCTGCAGGATCAAAGAACTAAGATGAAAATATACACAAATCTTCTACAGTGGTTGAATTAGCTGAGAAAGCAATTAATAAAGCATATGGAACTCCAATCTTCATGTAGACTCAACTCATTGAAACCTATTAAATACTTAAAGGCCTAGAAAGAGTGAACGTGGAGAGGATGTTTCCTATAGTGGGTGAATCTAGGACCAAAGAGCACAGTCTCAAATAGAGGAACGTCCATTGCCAAGAGCAGCTGTGGAGGCCAAGTGGAGTACATTTTAAACAGTGGTTGATAGGTTCTTGGTTAGTCAGGGTATTAAAGATTGTGTTGAGAAGGCACAAAGATGAGGTTGAGAAGGGATAATAAATCAGAAATGGTAGAGCAACTTGATGAGCCAAATACTGCTCCTACAGACACATACACTGTGGTGAACTACATATACATGTCTGGACACCCTCCACCCCCAGCTGACTGCTCCTGTGGCTCCTCCCACTGACCCCGGTATGAAGGCGATTAGAGAGAGACACTGCATCGGCCTCAGTCTCCAGGATGTAGTGTGGTGGTCAATTGCTGCTTGTTCTTTCTTCCAGCCAATAAAAGCCTATATCTCACCTCACGTCTCCGAGAGTTATTGATGGTGCATCACACACACAGGAAAAAAGATAGATAGTCAAAACATGGGATAGTCTAGACAGACTATGCAAAGAATTCTGAATACCATAAAAAACAAGAATTCAGAGCAGCCTGTCAAGCCTGCTCGACCATTCAATGAGATCATGGCTGATCTGCCTGTGGACTCGGTGCCACCCACCTGCTTTTTCACCAATACTTAATTCCCCAAATATCTATTTAATCTTTAGTATGAGATAACTTCTGCATCATAAAAAGACTGACAAAAGTAGCTCCAGAAATATAAAGATAAAAAATAGACAGGATAGATAAATAGAAGTATAGCTTAAAAATACCAACCCTCGGATAATACTGCTTATTGTCCATCACCAGTTTGGTAAAAATAATGTATTTATCAAGACTTTAAATTTTCTGGTCCCATCCTGATTTTTTAAACTCAGTGACCCTTATTCTGTGGGCTTCAATTTCTCTAAACCTTTAATGTAGACATTTTATTAAATTCATTCCAAAAATCCAGATAAGTGACATCATTGCAAAACCCCCAATCCTCATCAGTAAAAATATTCAAATCAGATCAGTCAAGCATAACTCAAGCTTTTCATCTGAGCTAAACACTACAGAAAAAAAAAATCAAATATTCACTGCTGAAAGCTCCCAGAAACCTCAAGGATTAAGAGCACAAAACATTAAGCAAAAGTTTCCCAAGCTGACTAAATTCATTATTTCAGTAGTCAGTTAAAGTTGTATCCTGTTTTAATTTATTCTGTGCAAAACCTCCATCAACAATTAATTAACTGTTCTCAAAGTTTTTGGTTGCCTAATGATACTGTACATGTAAATAGATGGCCTTTGATTTTATGATCAAAGTGCAAAATTATCTTTTTCTCAGTTTGGTCACATGTCAGAGTTTGGATCACACATTTTAAATTATTTCTTACATCACAGCTGCAACAGTAACCACTCCTGCCTTGGTCCCATCCAATTCTTTAACCCAGATTAAATTTAGAGGCTCAGGACAAATTTCCTAGCGGTGTACCATACCTTCTGAACTTAAAGAAGGGTAACTTTGAAGGTATGAGACATGAATTAGCTAAGATAGATTGGCAAATGATACTTCAAGGGTTGACAGTGGATATGCAATGGCAAGCATTTAAAGATCGCATGGATGAACTACAACAATTGTTCATCCCAATTTGGCAAAAGAATAAACCAGGGAAGGTGGTGCACCTGTGACTAACAAGGGAAATTAGGGATAGTATCAAGTCCAAAGAAGAAACATATAAATTAGCCAAAAAAAAGCGGCACACCTGAGGACTGGGAGAAATTCAGAGACCAGCAGAGGAGGACAAAGGGCTTAATTAGGAAAAGGAAAAAAGATTATGAGAGAAAGCTGGCAGGGAACATAAAAACTGACTGTAAAAGCTTTTATAGATATGTGAAAAGAAAAAGATTGGTCAAGACAAATGTAGGTCCTTTGCCGTCAAAAACAGGTGAATTGATCATAGAGAACAAAGACATGGCAGACCAATTGAATAACTACTTTGATTCTGTCTTCACTAAGGAGGACATAAATAATCTTCCGGAAATAGTAAGGGACCGAGGGTCTAGTGAGATGGAGGAACTGAGGGAAATACATGTTAGTAGAGAAGTGGTGTTAGGTAAATTGAAGGGATTAAAGGCAGATAAATCCTCAGGGCCAGATGGTCTGCATCCCAGAGTACTTAAGGAAGTAGCCCAAGCAATAGTGGATGCATTAGTGATAATTTTTCAAAACTCCTGAGATTCTGGATTAGTTCTTGAGGATTGGAGGGTGGCTAATGTAACCCCACTTTTTAAAAAAGGAGGGAGAGAGAAACCAGGGAATCGTAGACCGGTTAGTCTGACATCGGTAGTGAGGAAAATGCTAGAGTCGGTTATCAAAGATGTGATAACAGCACATTTGGAAAGAGGTGAAATCATCGGACAAAGTCAGCATGGATTTGTGAAAGGAAAATCATGTCTGACGAATCTTATAGAATTTTTTGAAGATGTAACTAGTAGAGTGGATAGGGGAGAGCCAGTGGATGTGGTATATTTAGATTTTCAAAAGGCTTTTGACAAGGTCCCACACAGGAGATTAGTGTGCAAACTTAAAGCACACGGTATTGGGGATATGGTATTGATGTGGATAGAGAATTGGTTGGCAGACAGGAAGCAAAGAATGGGAGTAAACAGGACCTTTTCAGAATGGCAGGCAGTGACTAGTGGGGTACTGCAAGGCTCAGTGCTGGGACCCCAGTTGTTTACAATATATATTAATGACTTAGACAAGGGAACTAAATGCAGCATCTCCAAGTTTGCGGATGACACGAAGCTGGGCGGCGATGTTAGCTGTGAGGAGGAAGCTAAGAGGATTCAGGGTGACTTGGATAGGTTATGTGAGTGGGCAAATTCAAGGCAGATGCAATTTAATGTGGATAAGTGTGAGGTTATCCATTTTGGTTACAAGAACAAGAAAACAGATTATTATCTGAACGGTGGCCGATTAGGAAAAGGGGAGATGCAACAAGACCTGGGTGTCATTGTACACCAGTCATTGAAGGTGGGCATGCAGGTACAGCAGGCAGTGAAAAAGGCAAATGGTATGTTGGCATTCATAGCAAAACTATTTGAGTACAGGAGCAAGGAGGTTCTACTGCAGTTGTACAAGGCCTTGGTGAGACCGCACCTAGAATATTGTGTGCAGTTTTGGTCAGCTAATCTGAGGAAAGACATTCTTGCCAGAGAGGGAGTACAGAGAAGGTTCACCAGATTGATTCCTGGGATGGCAGGACTTTCATATGAAGAAAGACTGGATTGACTAGGCTTATGCTCACTGGAATTTAGAAGATTGAGGGGGGATCTTATTGAAATGTATAAAATTCTAAAGGGATTGGACAGGCTAGATGCAAGAAGATTGTTTCCGATGTTGGGGAAGCCCAGAACGAGGGGTCACAGTTTAAGGATAAAGGGGAAATCTTTTAGGACTGAGATAAGGAAAAACTTCTTCACACAGAGAGTGGTGAATCTGTGGAATTCTCTGCCACAGGAAACAGTTGAGGCCAGTTCATTGGCTATATTTAAGAGGAAGTTAGATATGGCCCTTGTGGTTAAAGGGATCATGGAGAGAAAGCAGGTACAGGGTTCTGAGTTGGATGATCAGCCATGATCATACTGAATGGCGGTGCAGGCTCGAAGGGCCGAAGGGCCTACTCCTGCACCTATTTTCTATGTTTCCTTACCCTCAAAATCTGTAGTGAGCTCAACTTGGGCATAGCCCCTAGTCCACCCCCAAGAAATTTGTTTTTAGCAATGCATAAAAGCACCATGTGATTAAAATACATAATTGACTTTTAAAATATGTACACTTTCTTGTGCTCAAATAAGCAAGTAGACTTGTAAAACACATTAAGGTATCCAATCTAAGCAGCTCAAAAATAAACACAAATCAAAAATTCCAAAGGACAATCCTATTAAATCAAATAGCTTTAACTAAATCAAAACAAAACTTGCAATGCTCAAATGATATTAATTTGCAATAAAATTTAATTATCTAGGTTAGTGGAAACACAACTAAAGCTAAAATAAGAAAAAAGCATGGATAAAAGAGCAAGTCCAAGATGAAAAGGCTAAGCAATTCTAAAGGGTGAGTGTACAGAATCCTTACAGCTCCTACTCGTTTCCTTCTGACTTCATTCTCTGCTGACATTAAGAGAAGTTCAAGTTCCTTTATTCTTTTCTCTTTATCAGGATCATCATCAATATGTGGCTGCTGAAATGAACATATAACAAGAGAAAAAAAGAGAGAAAGAACAAAAATGGAGTGACAGACAAAGAGATGAAGATATGTTGTTTACTCTTTCATTCAAGTGCATAAATTTACAAGGTTATCAATGCTACAAACTTGTAAAGATTTGGCACTGTGAAAAAATATAATCCTTTATCAGGATTAGTCAATCATGAAATGAAAGCATCAAATGAATGGGCCAGTAAAATGTTTCTTTGCTTTTACTGTGAACATTTACTGTGTTTTTAAAAAACAGATTAATCACTAAATTGCAATGTAAAGGAGCAAAAGCTTTGAAGAGGATCACAGATCTGGATGTTCTGTATATTGATGGAATATAATTTGAAATAAAGTTGAATGAGAAGTTGCCACAATTATTTTCAAAATTATGCCTGTATCTGGATTCAGACATGTGTTGTATCATGGATAACCCAAGCAGAATATCGGTAAAGCAGAGTACCATCACGTAAAAATGCCAGAAACCTTTCAATAGTATCTCATCCTAAACCTGGCAAGATATTAAAAATATCTGGCTAGTAACGCATGTTTAATTAATTCAAAAGAAAATATTGTTCTTACTTGTGTTAATCCTGTTGTGGAATTATCTATGCAAGGTGCTTCTGAAGCCAAGTATGGATGTCTCAGGCCCTTTAAAAAATAAGATATCTCAATTTCTTTTCATAATTATTAAAACATCTATTCAAAACTCAGATATAATAAAGCTGTTGCACATGAATTACTCAAGAAAAAGTGCATATTTTACTTCAGTAGACACAGGAATGAAAAGCTGATTCTGGAACTGCACTGGGTTTAGAGGAGTCCTAGATGGTACTTTCTGCTGCTGCATACTTGGAAGCAGATCACACTTGGATGCCTCTTGAAGATATCCTTCTTGCTCAACCTTTCTTTTCATTGTGGAATTCCAGTGGTTCTTGATTGAATTATCTGTTCTATACAAATTTAATTTGATAGATATTTGCATTAAATATAAACTTAAAGCTCTGTACATTATCATTACACAGAAGCAAGACGAAATACTAGATATTTGGATAAGAACATTGCTTTCCATAGAAGAATTTCTAGTGTTCATATCAAATTGTTTTATTACTAACAGCTTAAAATACATCCATTTAAACATAGGTACCGATAGAATTTAATTGCAAACTGTTTCGTTAAAACATTCTACCCATATTCATAGACCCTAACATTTAAAGGATGGTGGAGATTGCAATAGTATGGGTAAAATCTAATAAAGTTAGCAACACAAGTGTACTATAGGTATGAGAATCTATAACAGATTTCCAATATTCCTGTAGAACTAAGAGCTCTATTTTATAAGAATAGAAATAATGAAAGGGTGAGTGGTGCCTACTAAAGAATAAAAATGGGAATGATCAGGGCACTAAAAAAGTACTTCCCATCTGTCTTCAACAAGGTGCTTCAAAATGATGAAGGAAAAGATAGCCAATAAATGAGGTAGGTTAAAAAATGATAGCATGGAGTCATTAGAAAAGCTCATTGAAAAAGTAGGCAAGTCAGGCAGATAAAATGGTGTGTATCCTAGGAGTTTGAGGGAAGTACAGGACAAAATGAGAACATTACACATAAACTTTCAATGCTCCTTGGATAAAGGCTGGAGTTATAGGACTAGAAAGCAGCAAATATTACTCCCTTTTATGAAGAAGGTCACAAGGATAAGCCAGTCAGCTTAACCTCAGTAGTGGGAAAACTTTTATAAGTATTAATAGATACCTAGAGAAAAATGGATCAACTCAGAACACATGACATACATGGACTTCCAGAAGATTTTTGATAAAATATTACAAAATAGACTTATTAAACTGAAGAACAAGACATAAAAGGAACATTGATCGAATTAACATGAAAATAGCTAAGTAACAGAAACTAGATAATTACAGAGAACTACAGAACCAATCCTTATGAAGGGTCTCAGCCTGAAACCTCAACTGCTTACTTTTTTCCACAAGTGCTGCCTGGCCTGAGTTCCTCCAGCAATTTGTGTGGAATTACAGTGAACAGTTATTTTTTTGGACTGGAAGAAAATAAACAATGGTGTCCCTTAAGGAAATACACTAGTTATGTTTTGTCATCGATCCATATTATTGACCTAAACTTGTAGCTGCAAAATACTATTTCTAAATTTGCAGATGACAACACTTGGCCATATTTTGAACTTAGAGGAAGTTATTGATAGACTGCAGCGGAATGATGAGAGGTTGGTGGAAAATGCATAGCAGATAAAAGGTTAATAAAAAGAAATGTAAGGTTTCTCATTTTGATAAGAATGAGGAAACAATATAAAATAAAGGATACTGTTCTAATAAAGAAGAGGAGCTGAGAAATCTGAAGAATATGGGTGCCTGTATTACTGGATGCAGGATGGCAGGATAAGAAAGCAGTAAATAAAGCATATATAATTTTTAACTTTATTTTCTGTGTCTTTATTAATAAAAGCAGGGAAGTTATGCTCAAATATTATAAAATACTGGCCTGGCCTCAGCTGAGTGTGGTGTACAATTCTGATTGTTATTTTGCAGAAAGAACAAGCATACTGGAGAGGATCAAGAAAAGACTTACAAGAATAGCTCCTGGGGTAACGGACTACAGTTATAAAGATTGATTGGAGAGCCTGGAGATTTGATATTGCTGAATGGGGTGGATGGAACATCAGCTTCCCTTATATTGGTTAGAATAGTGCTAGATCAAAGGTGGTGACAAATCGGTATATAGGAGGAAGATTGAAAACTTGGCTGAGTGGTGCCACAACAACCTCTTACTCAATATCAATAAGACCGAGGAGCTGATTATTGACTTCGGGAGGAGGAAACCAGAGGTCCACAAGCCAGTCCTCATCAGGGGATCAGAGGCAGAAGGGGTCAGCAACTTTAAATTCTGTGTTTTCGAATACCTGTCCTAGGCCTAGAATGTAAGTGCCATAATGAAGAAAGCATGGCAGCACCTCTACATCCTTAGAAGTTTATGAAGGTGTGACCTGACCTTGATGAACTTCTACAGATGTATGTTGGAGAGTATATCGACTGGCTGCATTGGTGTTTCCATACCAGGCAGCAATGTCCTTGAATGGAAACACCTACAAAAAGTAGTGGACACAGCCTAGACCATCATAGGCAAAAGCCTCCCTACCAATGAGCACATCTACATTGAGCACTGTCACAGGAAAGCAGCACCCGTCATCAGGGACCCCTACCATCCAGGTCAATCTCTCTTCTCACTGCTGCCATCATACAGAGGGTACAGGAGCCTCAGGACTCATACCATCAGGCTCTTGAACCAGAGGAGTTAATTTCACTCAGTTTCACTTGCCCCATCACTGAACTTCCCATAACCTTCAAGGGCCTTGTTCTCAATTTTTTATTTATTTTTTCTCTTTCTTTTTGCATTTGTATAGTTTGTTGTCTTTTGTACACTGTCTGCCTTCTCGGTGCAGTCTTTCATCGATTCTATTAGGGTTATTATTCTATTATAGTTTTATTGAGTATGCCCACAGGAAAATTAATCTCAGAGTTGTGCAGTATATGATGACATCTACCTTGGTCTTTCTCACTAACAGACCCCAATCTGTTAAGAGACAACCTCTCCTCCTCCATTCTCACTCTGAATACCAGCGTGCTTCAAGGCTGTGTGCTGAGCCCTCTTCTGTACTCACTTTTCACCTATGACTGTGTTCCTGTACGGTTTTAACTCCAGGTTGGCCTGATCAGAGGGGATGACGAGACGGCCTACAGGGTCGATGTCCAGCACCTGGCCACGTGGTGTGCCGACAACAACCTGGCACCCAGAAGGCCAAGGACATCGTTGTGGACCAGGATACTAGGAGCCACACTCGTGGCGCCATCTACATTAACGGAGCTGTAATGGAGCATGTATCAAGCTTCAAATTCCTTGGTGTCCACATTTCTGATGATTTCACCTGGTCCCTGAACTCCTCCATCCTGATCAAAAAGGCACAACAGCACCTTTATTTCCTGCAGAGCATCAAGAAAGTTCACCTCTGTCCCAGGATACCGACGGACTTTTACCGCTGTACCATTGAGAGCATACTCACCAACTGCATCTCAGTGCAGTATGGCAATTGTTCTGTATCGAACCACAAAGCACTCCAGCATGTGGTGAAAACTGCCCAGTGGATTATCGGCACCCAATTGCCCACCATTGAGAACATCTACCATAAACGCTGCCTGGGCAGGGTGAAAAGCATTATCAAGGATGCATCTCACCCTAACCATGGACTTTTTACTCTCCACCCATCCGGTAGGAGCTACAGGAGCCTCCACTCCCGCACCAGCAGGTACAGGAAGAGCCTCTTCCCTAAGGCTGTGACCTTGTTGAATCTCACATCACAACGCTAAGCAGTATTGCACCCATTTTGTACTGTCTCAGTACTTTTAAATTTGTATGCTGTAGCACTTACTTTTTACTCGCAGTTAATTTGTAAATAACACTATTCTTTTGCATTTCTGGCTAGATGCTAATTGTATTTCATTGGCTTTGTATCTGTACTCGGCGCATTGACAATAAAATTGAATCTAATCTAATCTATGTACTTTCATAATAAATTTATTTTGAACTTTGAAATACAATATCTGAAATGTATGCAGAATTCTTTTGAACAGTGTGTCTTTTAGCCCAGTGAAGATAAGCTTGATGTGAGATAAGAGACAGGCTTAATGTTGGTTGCAGAAAACTTGTAGAACAGTGATCACTGAAACTTTTGATGTGATAATGAAGAGTAAGGAACAACCTACAGGTTGCAATGGTTAAGTTTCTCGATTAGCAGTTCAGACATCTGAATTAACAATCTACAAATTAGAATTCAAAAACTGCCCTGGCTGCTGTGGTACTTGAATTATTTAATTATCTAAAATTTTGGAAAGGAAAAAGTAATGACTTCAAAACAGACTGATTTTATAAATTCATCTATTGAATCTATTATGTCTGTGACTTCAAACATGCCAATGTACAGTAGTTAATTCTTAAATAACCTCTGAAATTGCCAACGTAACCCAGATCCTGAAAAAAATTGAGAAGCCTAAAAAGCAATCCAGTAGGGTGCCCTGCTGCATTGTTAAAAAAGCACATTACTGGAGCTGCTCAGAGAAATTAAAAAGTATGCAATTAGTAATAATTTAGAACTTTTTGACCTTGTATTGAATACAGCAACAGAAAAATATTAATTTCCTGGAACATTTTCTATCAAAAATAATTTACCTTGCAGTAAATCACTTAACATACCTTCCAGGAAGCAATTTTGCTATCTCTGCCCAACGATTTCCAAGACGCTTATGTGCTTCATATATTACTTTATCTTCTTCTTCTGTCCAGGAAGACTTTTTGACTTCAGGATTTAAATGATTGTGCCACCTTTCCCGACACTGCTTTCCAATCCTACCTTTTAGGTATTTAGCAATTAGTGACCATCTTTTTGGACCATATTTCTGCACTAATTCAATTACCTGCGATAAGGCAGAACAAAAGTAAAGTTGAAATATTATACACAAGTATCTAATTCCATACATTGTACTGTTTGAAATAAAATCAGCCTGATTAGCAAAAGAAAAATTATCTGATAACCCCAAACAGGAGATCTTAAGTCAATTTTCATTTAGATTTTGTGATATATGGAATATTTTCTTTTTCATCATCCTCAAACTTCTTCCATCCTTAATGCATTAATTCTCCCGAGGTACTGCCTATAAAGGTTGGTATCCTCATACACAAATACATATCCTTTACTTATAACCCTAGGTGAGTACATTATGAAAATTGACTTTCAGAAACCTATCCTCAATTCAAGTATCTACCAATGTAGCTAAGATTAGTCATCTCATGGGAATGGAAGAATACCTGATCTATATAGTCTAGCTTCATTTACTTAGTTAAATGATCAATTAACATGAATTACTAGTATGTTTCTATGAGATTTCCTCTCCAGTCACAAAATAAGGCAAGTTAAATTCAGTGATATTTCAAAATTTTAAATGAAATTCTATGCAAATAGTTTCTCAAAAGCTTAAATTTGTCCTTAAAACATACATATCTGGATTAGCATTGCCACATAGATGATATTGAATGCTAACTGTTGATGTATACATCAGAACTTGTCAACTTTCAGCTGTCCTAGATAGGTGCAGACTAGAGCAGGCCTTGCCATGAAGATTGGACATGCTAAGATTCTCAAGGCATTATTCTGGGGGATCCAATGCAGCTGTCCCAAGAAAGATTAGAAACGGTTATTTCAGTCCATCATTTTAATAAAGAATATTCTTACTGTTTTCAGTTACTTTAAATGTTTTAATTTGCTTCATTAACTTTATTCTCAATTTTAAAGCAGTTTTATTATTTAATTATTTAAAACATTTTTCATAATTCTGTTTAAAATGTTCCTAGCTCCTAGGGATATTTTAAAATAAAATTAAATCTTCACCCCTTAGCTCCAGTCAAAGTTTGGTTCTAGGTCTCAGGTGGTATGCCATCAGAGGCCTGGTCACAACCCACATCTTGCCTCTGTCCTCTGTCACCAGCCTGTCCTCTAGAATACAGACCAGGTCAGTACAAGCAAGTGGCCACTGCAGACAGCAAGCTGAATCCAGCTCAATTTAACCAGTCTGAATTTTACTATTGACAGCAAACAGACAACACTCATCACTGACTGATGCACCATCAATAACTCCCGGAGACGTGAGTCGAGATAGGCTTTTATTAGCTAGAAGAAAGCACCGTCAGCAGCAAGAGCCCACCACACAACATCCTGGAGACTGAGGGAGGAGCAGTGCCTCCAATTGCCTTTATACAGGGGTCAGTGTCAGTGGGGGGGGCGCGGCATGTCCAGACAGGTATATGTAGTTCACCACACTGACCTTGAAGAAAGTTGAATCAAAAAGATTTTGAAATCTTTTTTCTAACTAAGTTGCTGCAGGTATTAATTAAGACGACCTCTACAATACTAATGCTAACATGCTGATTGAGCCGCCAATCACATTGAAAGTTTTTCATTAACAGCTATTATAATACAAAAACATTTCACACTATTAAATTGAAAATATACATAATTAAGGTGGAAGCTTAAATCGAGAGAGAAAATTAAATACACTATATCTTGAAACACTTATCCGATAGAATTGTAGACCACCATGAAAAGTTTGTTTATGGCCAGGCAGTTTACAGTGATTGTAACCTAGAAAGCCATTAAGAATTTACTCACAGCTAACAAGTATGCATGATATTTTCAGAGTATTTCACAGTAAATCTAATTTGTCAGTATTTGATATTCTCATCAGTTTATTTCTTTCCCCTGAAATGTGTAAGTGTGGGATACAAAATAACAGAGCCAGAAGCAGTAGCTTCAGAAACTCTACAATGAAATACAAAGTACACAAAGTTCCTTCAGCGTGTTCTACGTGTTACAATGAAATACACATGTACACAATCCTGAAAATACCTGATCTGCAACAATGTAACAAAGATGAACATTGATTGGTTTCTTTCAACTCTATCATTACAGACAGAATCCAGAGCCACTTACCAATTATGTATAACTGGATAAGAAAATACAATCTAAACTCAACAGGATTGCAAGTGATTATTTTTCCCACCATATCCAGTCCTTTCTATAAACATAACATCCTCAAATACGCTATTAATCTGGACAAGGACAAAACACAGAATATTGAACAGAAACAAAGTACATACAGCAATATTACAAAAAAATCTTCCTACAGGGATAAATTGCCAACACTTACCAGCATAGCACTCAGACTGATTTCAAACTTAACTGTGTTACAATACACTTCCTATCCAAACCCAAGTAGCTTCTACCATTTCCAATTGCTAGGCCACACTCCAAAGAGAACAGTGCACTAACGAGCTCTGCTTTCCTATTACATTCACGATATACAGGATAGAGCTACATCTCTAAGCATCTATAAATTTAGCTGCACAAAAGAAGAAATGGTTTGCATATTCTTTTCCAAGGAAGGAATAACCTCTCTATCTTTTATAGCGATAGTTTACAATAATAATGAAAAATTGTAACATGTACTCTTAGAAACTTTACATTAAAAAATAACATGGTGTCGACCTGTATGTCTAGTCAATGTGTTGAAATTCTTTGAGTGAATAACAGGCAGGATAGACAAGAAGAGTGTCAGTAGATGTACAAAATCCACTGCTAAACAAGAGCCCATAGTATTACAGCAAAGATACTAGCATGGACAGAAGATTGGCTGATGGGCAGAAAACAAAAAATGGGAATCAATGGAGCCTTTTCTGGCTGGCTGCCGATAACAATGGTGTTCTACAGGTCAGTATTGGGTTTGCTGCTTTTCACATTATACATGAATGATCTGGATGACAGAATTGATGGCTTGTGGTACAAAGACAGCTGGAGGGGCAGGTAATGCTCAGGGAGCTGCAGTATCTGTAGAAGGACATGGAAAGATTAGAAGAATGGTGAAAGGAAGAACAGATTGAATATAGTGCAGGGAATTGTATGATTATGCACTTTGCTAGAAGGAAAAAAAACAGATAATTTTGTACATGGAGGTAAATTCGGAAATCAGAGATGCAAAGGGAATTGGGAGTCCTAGTGCACAATTCCCTAAAGGTTCATTTGTAGATCAAGTCCATAATAAGGAAGGCAAATGCATTGTTACCATTAATTTCAGGAGAAGAATACTAAAAACAAGAATGTAATGCTGAGGATTTATAAGGCATTGGCCAGGCTGCATATGGAGTATTGAGAGCAGTTTTGGGCCCCATATCTAAGAAAGGACGTGCTGGCATTGGAGATGTTCCAGAAGAGGTTCATGAGATTGATCCTTGGAATGAAAGGGTATGTGGAACATCGAGTGTATACTCACTGGAATTTAGAAGAATGAGGAGGCATCTCACTGCAACCAATCAAATACTGAAAAGCCTAGAGAGCAGACACGGAGAGGGTGTTTCCAATAGCAAGACAATTTAGGACCAGAGAGAACCCCCTCAAAATAGAATACACCCTCAGAACCCCTTACAGAGATGAGGGAGAATTTATTTAGCCAAAAGGTGATGAATCTGCGGAATTCATTACTACAGACAGCAGTGGAGGCCAAGTGATTGGGGTCATTTAAAGCAGAGGTTGATAGATTCTTGATTAGTATGGGCATCAAAGGTTACATGGAGGAGACAGAACAATGGCGATGAGAGGGAAAACAAATCAACCATGATCGAATGACAGAGCAGACGTGATGTGCTGAATGGCTTATTTCTGCTTCTATGTCTTATGGCAACACATGTACAAAGGATTTGAGATTGAAATAAATTGACTGGTCTGATAAACTATGCTATACCTATGGTAGTTTCATAGAGTCACAGAACATTGCATCATAGAAATAGGCCCTTCGGCCCATCTAGTCTGTGCCAAATTATTAATTTGCCCTAGACCCATCAACCTGCACCTTCCATACCCACTCACATACCTATCCAAATTTTTCTTAAATGTTGAAATTGACCCTGCACCACCATTTGCACTGGCAGCTTGTTCTACAGTCTCTCCACCCTCAGAGTGAAGAAGCTCCTCATGTTCCCCTTAAACATTTCACCTTTCACCCTTAACACATGACCTCTAGTTGCAGACTCACCCAATATCAGTGGAAATTTTTGTTTACATTTACCCTATCTATACCCCTCAAAATTTTGTATACTATCAAATCTCCCTTCAATCTTCTATGTTCTAGGGAAGAGAGTCCTAAGTTATTCAACCTTATAACTCAGGTCCTCAAGTCCCAGTAACATCCTTGTAAATTGATGACCAAAATTGATATAATACTCCAAATTATGCATCACCAACTTGCTATGCAATTTCAACATAACATCCCAGTTCCTGAATTCAATACATTGACTTGTGAAGGCCAATGTTCCAAAAACTGTGATGCCACTTTTAAATTATAGAACATAGAATAGTGCAGCACATTACAGGCCCTTCAGCCCACAATGTTGTGCCGACCCTCAAACCCTGCCTCCCATATAACCCCCCATCTTAAATTCCTCCATATACCTGTCTAGTAGTCTCTTAAACTTCACTAGTGTATCTGCCTCCACCACTGACTCAGGCAGTGCATTCCACGCACCAACCATTCTCTGAGTGAAAAACCTTCCTCTAATATCTCCCTTGAACTTCCCTCCCCTTACCTTAAAGCCATGTCCTCTTGTACTGAGCAGTGGTGCCCTGGGGAAGAGGCGCTGGCTGTCCACTCTGTCGATTCCTCTCAATTATGGATCTGCATTTCCAAATTCCTCTGTTCTACACATCCCTCAGTGCCCTGCTGCTTACCACTCAAGATCCACCCTGGTTAGTTCTCCCAAAGTATAACACCTCACTCTTTGTCTGCATTAAATTCCATTTGCCATTTTTCTAGCTGGTCTATATGTCATTGCAAGCTTTGATAGTCCTCATCACCCCCAGTTTTGGTGGCATCCACAAATTTGCTGATCCAGTTTACCAAATTATCATCCTGATTGTTGACTGATAATTCAGGTTTAAATTCTTCTTACCTTTTGATCTTCTTCTTTGGTCCATGGTCCTTTTATTAATTCTGGATTTAAAACTTTCTGCCATCGATGCTGGCATTGCACATCTGTTCGGTTCTATGTTTAAAAAAGTTCTTGATTAGATAGGTAAAGGTAGTTTTGTTAATCAAATCAAGTTTTTGGGATTATATCTGTAAAAAAGTTCAATAAAGAATCAAAGGATTTAATAGCACAAAAGAGGATCTTCAGTTGAGTTACCACCTAAATTGGAAAATACAAGGGCTAAAGCAGGACGTATGCCCTTAAGAGATATTTCCCGCCAGATACACTACCATTCTGGATAAATGCAAGCAACAAACACAGTCAGTCCAACCAATGATGCAGATGTTACACTGCCTGTATGTCTAATACAATGATTTGCAAAATTATTCAGCACCCAACCCTTTATTCACAAAAGTGAACATTACTGAGTGTTACTAAACTCACTTAACTGAGAATTTTTATTTGTGGATTACATGCTCCAACCCCCCCACCCCACACACACACAAATAGGAGAAATTTTAAAGCAAGAAAAACTAAAAATTAAAAAACTGAAATGTCAGCAGTTTAAAAGTATTCATCCCCTTTTGCTCAATACTTAGTTGAACCAGCTATTACAACCAGTAGTCTTTTTGGATAACTCTATTTGTTTTGCACAACATGTTGGAGCAAGATTTGCCCATTCCTCCTTCCAAAATTGTTCAAGCTGTACCAGGTTAGTTGGAAGCGATGGTGAACAGCCATCACGAGGTCTTGCCAGAGATGTTCAGTCAGGTTAAGCTCTGGACTCTGGTTGAACCACTCAAAGGCATCAAGTGACTTGATTTGAAGAGATGGTTGCTTTGGCAGAGCGCTTTGGGTTGGTGTCCTGCTGAAATATGAACTTCCTCCTCAGTTTAAGCTTTCTGGCAAAGACTAGTAGGTTTTTATTCAGGATCTCTCCTATTATGCTGAGGACTGGCACTCTCCAGGGCTGTGTGCTCAGCCCGCTGCTGTTCACAATGCTGATGCTTGACTGCGTCACAGGATTCAGCTCAAATCATATCACCTAATTTGCAAATGACACAACAGCGATTGGCCTGATCAACAACAATGATACATCCAAGTACAGAGAGGAAGCGGATCAGCTGATGGACTGGTGTGAGAACAACAATGCAAGTCTGAATGGGGAGAAGACCAAGAAAATGCCTGTAGACATTAGGAAGGTGCAGAAGAACTATCTCCCTCTGCACATACATGGCTCCTCCATAGAGAAAAAGTTAAGTGCACCAAGTTCCTGGGAGTTCAGATCACAGTCAAACCTGACCTGATCTCTCAGTATTACCTCCTTGAATAAGAAGGCACAGCAGCACCCCCACTTCCTGGGAGATTGAGGCAACTTAGGTACCAAGCCCCATAAATTAATTGAATTTTACAGGAGCACCATTGAGAGCATCCTGACAAGTTGCATCTCCATCTGGAATGGGAGCAGCAGAAATTGAACCAAAAGTCCCTAAAAACAGCCAAGAGGATTATAGGGTCTCCATACCATCCATCGGAAACATTTAACAGAAGCACTGCATACACCGGGCCCTTAGCATTATCAAGGATCCCACCCATCCACCCAGCATCCTCTTTAACATTCTACAATCAGGCAGGAGACTCTGTTGCATAAAGACAAGAACAGTCAGACTAGGAAACAGCTTCTTCCTTTAGACCATTAGGTTTCCGAGCTCCCTGCTGCACCACATTCAAAGTGTCACCGGATAATTTGTACTGTGTTCTACGATATTTAATTTATGCACTTACTTTGTTTATCTAATTCATTTGCAGTTTTTAATTCTTACTTTCCCAAGTTATGTACTACTGTGCTTTACACCCTGGTCTGGAGAGTCGTCTCGTTTACTGGTATACATATATATAGTTAAATGACAATAAACTTCACTTAATATTCAGCAGCATTCATCTTCCCATCAAACCTGACCAGAGTTCTAGGCTCTGCTGCTGAAAAGCATCCGCATAGCATGCTGCTACCTCCACCATACTTTACAGTAGCACTGGTGTAATCTGGCTGATGCACAGTATTAGATTTACGCCACTTAGTGTTGAGGCCAAAGTGTTCACTTTAGTCTCATCAGACCACAAGACCTTCTACATCTTTACAATATCTTCTAAGCAACATTTTGCAAAGTCTTTCTTTTCTTTTGGCTGGGGCTTCTTCCTTGCCATTCCTCCATATATACCGTTTTTGTACAAAGCTTTAAAGAAGAGGTCCCTAACCTGGGGTCTATGGACCCCTTGCTTAATGATAGTGGTCCATGGCATAAAAAAGAATGTGAACCCCTGCCTTAGAAATTGTGGAGCCATGAACTTCATCTCCAGTCGCAGCCACTGACTTCTGCCTTCCTTACAAATGCCAATCTTCTCCAACAACTAAGTTTAGAGGGATGGCCTGACATAGGCAGTGTGAATGTGGCTTCATATTTTTTCCCACCTTTTCATAATGTACTGCACTGAGCTCTGAGATATGCTCATTGCCCCTGAGATGGTCTTGTACCTTTCGCCAGATTTGTGTTTCTCTATTGTGATTTCCCTAGCTGCTCTTTTGTCTTCATTTTGGTTTGGTCTGTTGGAAATCTATCATACTGTTGAACAGAGAGAGGGGGCATTTACTCTTATGTATTCATTGAAAACATGTAATCCCTCAATTTTCTACATCAACAAATTGGGTGAGTTAGTAAGGTAATAGTATATTGTGCCCAAGGTAAGTTTGCATAGTAATTATAAAGGAATTACAAAATTCGTTTTCAACCTCACAATTTTGGATGTTTCTTTGGATTTTGGAATTTTTCTTTTGATTTGACCATGACGCAGTGTTTTTGTAGATTAACTCAAAAACTCCTACTTCAATACACTTTACATTCAGAAAATGAGACAGTAAAAATATGAAAATATTTGTGGAGGCTGAGTACTTTTTCAAGTATCTATTTTTGCCTTCCAGTTGCAAAATTAGTTTGTTCAGGAGGTCATAGGTGCAGCAGCCTTAATAAAACCAAACTCTGAAATGCCAAGCATTGCAAGGAAAGGTATCTTTTTAATGCAATAAACATTGCTCCCAGATCCTCTTCCTGATTAAGATATCTTATCCCTCACCAATCCCCAAATACCTTCACCCAGGAAATACTTAACCAGATCACTAATCTTTTACATCATTTCACAAATCACACATTAGTTGCATAGTAATATAAACAGTAGAGCTGGTGCCTTACAACTCAAGAGGAAAATCACTCACATGAAAATGACTAGCAATGAAATTCCAATCTTCTGTTCCATGTTCTTCTACCAACTTCTTTAACTTCTCATCCTGCTTAACACAATGTAAAAATAAAATTCCAATTAGTAGATGAAAGCTACAGTGATTATGGTAGAAACTAGCGCAATTAAGATTGTTTAAAAATCCAGCAAAAGCATCTGTAAAATGGGATAAACATTATAATTCAAACAGAAATCAGGTTACACCTTTAGTATTTCAACAGTTAACACTGCAGTCAAATTAGATTCAATAATAAAATTATTTCCTGTAGTGAGCTGATGATACATGAATAATATGAGCTTAATATGTAGTACTAAATTTACAAATTACAAGTCAAAAAGCCATGCACACATTCTATTAGGATATACAGATTTACCTCATCAGGTATCCATTTAACTTTCTTACAGAGCTTCTTTGTACCTTTCTGTTGAGGGATGTCATAATCACGACCTTGGAACAGTTGTTCATCATCATCATCTTCACTGTTTCCAAAAGACAGATGTTGATATATTACTTTATACCTTGAAATCAATTAGCACAAGTTACGATAAAAGTGTTGAATAGAAACCCATTTTACTTAGTTTTGCCTCCTCTCCTCAGAACATTTGAAGTGAAAATGCATCAGGAAAAAAGAATTCTGAAGATGTCTTTATATAGAGCAATCTCAGTTTTTTTTGTCGAAGTCCAATTACAAACCAAGTATAAATAGAAATTGTCATCAATTTGAAAATATTTCAAGTCAATACCATTGTGCTTTAATTAATCCACAAAATCTGCAAAATTCAAACAGGGAAAAAACAAGTAACGCACATATAATCTACTCATAATTCAAGCTATCAGCTAATCTTATTATGTAGAGTTCCTCCTCAAACAGTTTCAAAGCCAGAAATGTGGCCAACCCAACCATTATCCATATTAATGCCTGTACTATGAATGGAATAAATGATTGAATTGTTTCATACATGCTATATCAGGGGTTCAAACTACTGGCCCGCGGTATGATTTGGGGGGGATAAAAGTATATTCACGACCACTTATTATTTATCAGTATGGCAGCTGTACAATAGGCGGCAGTTAATCACCCGCTGTGCATGAACACCTATGTTTATGTCAAAACATAAAACAAAACACCTATGTCAAAATGCTTTCCAAGAAAAGAAAAGCTGACATCGAAGGTCGGATATTCAACGATAATTGGAAAGATCATTTTTTTCTTTTGTGAGGTCAACGGCAAACCTGTGTGTCTGATAAGCTCACAACAAGTGGCTGTGGCAAAGGAGTACAATATCAAATGACACTATGAGATGTCACACGGAGAAAAATAAGTATGCAGGACGTCTCAGAACACAAAAGGTAAACCAGCTTGAAGCAGCTCTGTAAAAACAGCAATCAGTGTTCACCAAAAGTCGAGAGACTCATGATGGAGCTGTCAAGGCCGGCTATATTATTACCAACGAAATAGCTGCTGCACCTTGAGAAGAGACAGGCTTTTTTGTAATATCAGCTTGTCAAGAAACACTGTGGCAGAGGGAATCGGGTACCTTGCAGGAGATTTGAACAGTCAATTAAAAGACAAAATGAAATCATTTATTGCCTTCTCTATTGCAATTGATGAGAGTACCGACATGACTGATGTAGCTCAACTGGGAATATTTATTCGTGGTTTTGATGCATCTTTGACCGTCACCAAGGAGCTTGTGGAGATGGTGCCCATGACAATCACCACAACGGCGAACAACGTTTTCTCCAGCCTTGTCGAGGCCTTGGACAGACTGGGGGGTTGACTAGAGTCACGCTGTCAGCGTGGCAACAGATGGCGCACCATCCATGGTCAAGAAAAAGGCAAATGTTGTTGCGAAACTCAGAGAGAAAGTTCAGACAGAGAATTCAGAGCAGGAATTCTGGAATTTTCATTGTATTATACACCAACAGGTGTTATGTAGCAGGAGCCTGAAAATGGACAATGTCATGGATGTAGTAATCAAAACAGGTAATTCTATTAGAGCCAAGGGACTCAACCATTGACAATTTGACAAGCTTTTGTCCAAAAGTAATATTGGACATGGCCTACCCTACCACACTGAGGTCTGCTGGTTGAGCAGCTCAAATGTTTTTATCAATTACATACAGAAATTGGACTATTCATGAACGAGAAAGGGCAGAGTTGGATGATCCAGACTGGCTTCATGATCTTGCATTTTTGGTGAATATAACAGAGCACTTAAGTGTGCTTAATATTAACATGCAAGGCCGCAACAAACCTGTTACGGAATACTACGACAGCATTCGTGCCTTTCAAATTAAAATAGGCCTGTGGGAGCTGCAACTATCCCAGAGCAACCCAGCTCATGGGAATAATGACAACATGGACAGGTACGAGGACAAAATATCACGGCTGAGAAGTGAGTTTCAGAATCGTTTCCAAGTCTTCACTCAACTCGAGAAAGAATTCTCACTATTTTACTTACCATTTGCCGTCAATGCAACATCAGATGTGCCGGAGGAACTCCAAATGGAACTAATTGAAATTTAGTGTAACTGGGCTTTGAAATATAAATTTGAGACTGTGGATCTGGACTCATTATATTAATACCTGGGACCGATGTACCCCAAGATGACACAAAGTCATCTAAATGACATTATGAAAATCACAACTGCCCAGAAACTGGTCCCTGATGTTGACAGGCTGGTTAAAGCCAAGAGAAGTCAGGTGTCTGGAAGCAGCAAGTGAAAAATGAGTGACACTGCAACGTAAGTAAAATGCATTATGAAATATTGAGTGTCATAATATTGTGATTCATTCATTTTCTGACTATTCTATTATTTTAAATGTGATCAATAAAAATTACAGGCTAACTGTGTTCATTCTCTGAGTTTGATTGCTGGAAGCAGGCTAATAAAAATTAGGTGCATTTGTGTAGCCTACATTTACAATTTGTTTTGTTAGGTCTACATTTGTGTCTGCTAATGTTCAATTTTAAATGGTTTATTAATGAAAAGGGTGCAGCTCCCAAGACAATCTTAGCCAAAATACCTTCTTTTTTTCTGTCTCTCATCACAACTTTTTTGTAGCTTACGACTGTAAGTTAATATCAATCATAAAAATAATGCTTGCCAGGCAATCTTCATAAGAATCGAAATTCATAAAGTGAAACACTTTGTAGTTATAGCAGAGACTGAGACACACGAGAGCAGGTTGAAAAAACAAAGGCAATGAAAGCTGTGGGAGCACGTGCGTGTGCATGACTGATCCAGCCTGCATGAAGTCGCATTTTGCCCAATCTGGCCCGAAACCTAAAATGAGTTTGACACCCCTGTGTAAATGAAGATAAAAGTTGTACTGTAGGTTACTGTAGTTGTACAAGGTTGTGGTCTCAACCTTGCACCAGAACTGAGCTTCCACATGGCAGAAGATGCCTGCGACCCAGTAGCAACCAGAAAGCTCATCCCACCAGTCCCCCAAATGCACATATGTGATTGAGCATTTTAAACATGGGAAGAACATGAGGTGGCAGTTTGGTGGCATGGGCTCATTGAGCCAGAATAGCCTATTAAAGCATAGTATTTTTAAACTTTTAAAAAACTCTCCAGGAGACCAAAATAACGTTCAATGCCTGCAACTCAGGTGATCATAAAGTCTGCAAGAGGCAACAAAATGTCCAATGGTCCATAAATTTCTCATGTCAAGTTAATTGAAACTGAGGTGCAGATGATCCTTGCAAAGAGGCCACTTTCCATACTGAGGCTTTGCTCTTAGCAGTCAAGGTGACTTTAAGAGGAGCCCTGTTGACTTCATGATTAAAGTAGTCAGGGACCTACTGTTTTAATTTATATAAGCACAAGCATTGTGCCCAGTTCTGACATTTGTCTTGTAATCAGACATATTAAAATTACTATATCAAGGTAATTCATCTTTTCAATTTTAACATTCCTCTTGCTTTGCTGCTCAGGCAGGACACTAATCCTGTTGACAGATGCAGACGTTCTTTCATCTGCTAAACAGATTGTTCCATTTAATACACTCAAGACCCCAATTAAGTACAACAGTCTATGAGTGATTTAAAACCAAAAGTAAATTAAAATGAAACAAAATCAAAACATCAAAAGGAAATAATCAAGAGGGCATAAACTGGCAACAGATACAAAGATTGAAATTGTTAGGAATGAGAGCTCCTCAGATTATAGCAACTAAAATGATTCTAATAACAATGTTGACAAATTCAGTTTCCAACCCTCATGATTATTTATAAGAATATCTCAGTCATCATACACAAAAAAAAGCACCTTTGTAAAATTTTAAGAGATGTAGATGGGCAGAGGTTGAAACTGAAAGAGTACCAGACAGCCCTTAGTTTTATGTTTTATCTAGATTTATGACTGAGAGATACAAGTCAAAAACAGATAAATATTAACATAGATAGAAAATTTATACAAGAGCAGATAAAGCACCTGCATGATTATTATCCTAGTATCGTTGAAATCTAAAAAGAGGTTAAGGAAACAAGTTGATCCACAGCACTCAAGTAAGACATCCAGAAATGTTGAAGATATTTGAATTCATATTATATATAAAAATAAACTTCCTTTAATAAGTTCAATACAGTCACAATCCAATGAGCCAAAAGAAGTCTATTCTTCCCAATCTGTAACAACCTTAAACAGATTATAGATTAATTGAAAAGCAAATCAGTGAATCCTAACAATTTCCCACTTAATTATCACCAATGGACAGATGTAATCATACTGCAAATAATCATAACCTGTTTCCAACTGCACACTGCCAATGACAGGAACCATCTCTCTATAATCATTCACTGAACTTTCCCCATTTCTCTCGTCAATTCACTTATTCATCTTCTTCCACAGCCTGTGGAAAATGGAATAGTGAAAATGGGCAAAGGAAAGTGGAACAAAGCGACTTAAAACACAACTGCATTTCTTCCAAATAACAATTACAGCATTATATGTTCTTTATACATCACTGATTAACTTTCCATATTTTACAACCCTCTGGCTGAAAAATTCCCCTTTCCCCACCCCCTACTGCCAAACCACCTGACATCAAACCTAGTCACTTGGGTTATATAGAATAACACACACAAAATGCTGGAGGAACTCGGCAGGTTAGAGCGTATCAATGGAGAGGAAGGAACAGTCAATGTTTCAGGCTGGGTCCCTTCATCAGGACTGGAAGGTAAGGGGGAAGAAGCCAGAATGAAGGGGGGGAGAAGGGAGTACACCATGGCAGGACCAGATGAGCACATGGTTGAAGAGTCAGAGAGCAGCAGAGAACACAAGAGAAGGAACAGTAAGAGAGGCCTCTCTCAGCCCTGTCAATTCTAAGGAAAAAGAAGCCTATCCAATTCCATCTCATACCTGAATGCTCCACACCAGGCAATACCCTGGTGAACCTCCACTGCAAACACATCCATCTTTCTTATAATGTGATAACCAGAATTATGCATAGTGCCCTGGCAGTAATCCAACTAATGCTTCATAGCTATTACCATGTAAAACTTTTCATTTACATTCTGTTCCCTGGCTATTAAAGACAAGTATCCCATATGCCATTTTAACCACTATAACAACAATTTGCCTATCACCACAATAGGTCTATGGCCAATGCAATTTCAATAGCTCTTCACACAACTCTAGATCACCTGGACAGTACAAACAGCCATGTCAGGATGCTATTCACTGACTACAGCTCAGCATTCAAAACCACTTCTATAGTCCTGATCAATAAGCTACAGAACCTAGGCTCTGTCTCTCCCTCTTCAATTGGAGCCCCTTCATCCTACCCAGAAGATCACAATCTGTGCAGATTGGTAATAATATCGCCTCCTCACTGACGATCAACACTGACACACCTCAGGGGTGTGTGCTTAGCCCACTGCCTACTCTCTCTATACCCATGACTGTGTGGCTAGAAATAGCTCAAATTCCATCTATAAATTTGCCGGCTAACTGAGTGATGTCACAGCAAGAACCTTGCACTCGACTTCAGAAAGACCAAAGAGCTGTTTCTGGACCAGGAAGGGCAAAATGAGGGATCACAAATAAATCTGCATAGAGGTATCAGAAGTGGAGAGAGTAAGCAATTTCAAGTTCCTGGGTGACAAGATCTCTGAGGGCTTAACCTGGTCCCAGTATATCAATAAGAAGGCAAGACATTGTTTATACTTCATTAGGAGTTTGAGGAGCTTTGGCTTGTCACCTAAAACACTTGAAAAATTCCACAGAAGTACCGTACCCTAGTATGAGGGGATGAGGGGTGGGGGGGTGAGGGAGGAGATCTTATGCATAGGATCGAAAGAAGCTACAGAAAGTTGTAAAATTTGTCAGCACCATCTTGGGTAGTATCCAAGACATCTTCAAGGAGTGGTGTGGTGCCTCAGAAAGGCAGCATCCATTATTAAGGACCCCCATCACCCAGGACATGCCCTTTTTCATTGTTACCATCAGTACAGAAGCCTGAAGTCACACACTCAGCAATTCAGGAACAGCTTCTTCCAATTCCTAAATGGACATTGAACATGAATGCCTCACTTTTTAAAAAATACATTATTTCTGTTTTTGCACTATATTTAATTTAACTATTTAATATACACATATACTTAAGAGTAATTGACTTATTTATTTTTCTATATTATCATATGGTGCATTGTTACTGCTGCCACTCAGATAACAAATTTCAGAACATATGCCAGTGATATTAAACCTGATTCAGATTCTAATTACATGTACTGCTGTCTTCAGAGATCTATGAACATGAAAGTTCCTGATTTCCTCCATATTTTCTAGAGATCTACCATAGATTGTGTATCCCTCAGCCTCAGTATTCATTTGAAAATAGAGCTTACTTTTCAGGATGATATTCCATCTGCTAGTGCTTTACCTATCTTATCAACTTATCAGTCTCAGTCTGTAGCTAAACCACCCTCCCCCCTTCAACATCACTCATTTTTCATCTGCAAACTTGCTAATAATACTTCCTTCATTCATATCAAGATTGTTCAAGCATTTAAGACAGCAAGGGTCCCATCACTGATCTCTGGTCACAGGCTTTCAATTGAAAAAAAACCCTTGACCATCACCATCTGCTTCCTATCGCCAAGCCAATTACAGAACCAATTAGCCAAACCGCTGTAGATCTCATGGGCTTGTATTTTCTGAATCAGGACTTTATACATTGTTCTTTACATCAGAGATGTTACCTTCAATACAGGATGTTGTTTCACTTTGCAGCAAAGAGCAGACAGCAGATGTGGAAAATATAGGTCTACAAGGCTTTGGTGAGCTTATATATATGACAAACTACTTGAGAACACAGCCAAAGATTTAAGAGTTAAACATTCAATGTATGTGAGCAGAATTAAAAACATTCACAAATACATAATAGAATAAAGATAACAACTTCCCAGCCTTTTCAGATCAGGTTTTCCAAGATCACTGAGAGGGCAAACTAATGAATGTAAGAGTTAGGCTAAAACTATTTAACACTGAGAACTAAATTAGATGACATCAAAATGGATAGCATGTGAAAGATGAAGGCTATTATAAATTGGGGGAATCTTGATCAGCTGTGTAAATGGGCTGAGGAGTGGCAAATTGAGCTTAATTCAGATAAAGGTAAGTTGTTACATTTTAGAAAGTTTGATCAAAGTAGAATTTTCACAGCAAACAATAGGGTTCTGGAAAGAGCTGTTGAACAGAAGTACCTTGGATTTGAGGCATATGACTCGCTGAAAGTGGAGTCACAGGTAGATATCATGATGAAGACAGCTTCTGGCATGCTGGCCTTCATCAGTGAGGGTGCTGAGAAAAGGAATTGAGAAGTTACTTTGTAGTTGTACAGGACCCTGGTCAGGCTGCACTTCGAGTATTGAGTTGTTTTCACTACAGCAAAGGTACTATCAAACTGGAAAGAGTGCAGAAAAGATTTACAAGGAAGTTGCAAGGACAGAAAAAAGAACACACACCTATCCTTGCTTTATGTGTGACTTGACAGCAGACACAGATTCCAAAAGGTGATTGCTAGGGAGTTGCAAGCCATAGTCAAAGGTTATATAGTATAGTAATCATTGCTTTCATTAATACAAGCAAACTCAACATCAAACTAATTCCAATTAGAAGCAACATTTGTTATTTAGTAATGCTGTTTTAAAATTATAAGGGTAGAATCATAAACTACTCAAGGATCAACTTTATTAAGTATATAAGGAATTTGCTGTGGTGTGTTGGTGCAACATTGAAGAATTAAAAAATATTCAACAATTATAAGAAAGAGTTATATAAAAATAGGCTTAGAGGTTAAAGTATGATATAGGAATAAAATGTGTATAAATGCATTTACAATGAAAACACCATTACTAAATGTGATTTAAAGTGTTTATAGTGGAGTGACAGGGGTAATAGAGAGGTGGGAGCAAGCTAGCTCGAATGTTTTATCAGATAAACTGCCTGAGGGAAGCCACTTTTAAGATGGTGTAAAGTTTTTGTATTAATAGACCAATAGCACTGTTCAGGAGTTTTTGGAAAAGGCAGTTTACTAGGTGGGTAATGTCCACAATTATTTTTCTTGCCCACTTCTTTGTCCTGAATGTATACAAGTCCTGCAGTGGTAGACTACAGCCAACGATTTTTCTGCTGACTGTGGAGTAGGCTAGTAACTCACAGTGGGAGGCTATTTCAGAAATATCCTTTGTAAGTTGACAAGTACAGCACGTTTTTTTCCTCCGCAAGGGAAGGGAAAGACAGTCAAGTTTTAAAAAAAGGGCAGAAAACTGATGAAATTCACAGATTCATAAACAGTGAGTATCAGGTGATAATAGCAAGTAAACAAAGTAAAAGCAGATATGGCTAACTACATAGGAAAGATTGATGCACTTGATTGCATAACATATAATTGGAATATGCCATCTGAGCAAAATTGATAAAAGAGCATAGTTTGCATAGAAGTTTGACTGCTCCATCCAAACCACCAAAATAAGCTTTGCTTATATCATGAAAGTAATGCAGGAACACTTAGAACTGAAACCACTGCAGAATTCTTTAGGTTTCATAAGCGGAATCAAAAGCAAGGGGAGTCCACTTCAGCTTATGTGACTGAATTGAAGAAATTATTTGAGCACTTTCATTTCAAGCATGGGCTTAATGACGCACTGAGCCATTACCTAGTTTGTGGAATCTTACAAGAAAGTATTCAGAAATGGTTCCTAACTGAAGCACAACTCACATTTAAAAGAACAGTTGAAATTGCTGTATCTATGGAACCAGCAGAGACGAATTTGAGTTGCAGTCAGGAATGAAAGTGAACAAAATAGCAATATCTAAACAGAAATTGGCCCGGCAGAACAAATTGTGTTGCCATTGTAGCAGGGGCTCACATACACCAGATCAATGCAGGTTTAATGCCAAAACTTGCAGAAAATGCAACAAAGTAGGGCACATACAAAGAGCATATTGGTCAGAAAAAATAATTGGACTGCACAGGGAAGAGACAAATCTAAATAGCCAAGTTGCAGTTTCAAAAAGAGCAACAATCTGCATGCTGTTGATGAAAATGTAGATAACGATAGGAGTGACACAGTACTGATAAGAGATTTACAATGAGAAAACTAACAATAGACAAGCAACTCAGCTTACACGAAAAGTAAACAGCAAATTAATTAAAATTGAATTAGACCCTGGCTCAGCAATTTCAGTCAATCCACAAAATGAATTTTAATGACATTTCAAAGATACTGAATGGAAGCCTGTAGATATCCAACTAATAACTTATACCAGAGAAAAGTTAACACTTGTGGGAATGACATTTGTAGCGGTGAAATACAACAACTAACAGGCCACATTGGACTTGTATGTGATAAAACAAGAGGGCCAGTATTGTAGGGCCATGATTAACTGAGACAACTACAACTTGATTGAAGATTTATCCCACATCTCCTGCAATAGTCAAGTGAAAGTCAATTTTAAAAGGTACTGGATAATGCCACAGTAATGTTCAAAAATGGCAATGCAAAACTATGTAACAATGGCAATGCAAAAATATTAAGGGTAAAATAGTTTTCCACGAAAATGCCACACTCAAGATTTACAAAACCTGTCCAGTTCCTTATATGATCCATGATAAAGTAGCCAGTGAGCTAGATCACATGGTTGTTAAAGTTATTTTTTCCAAGGCTGAATGGAGCCTATGGGCAACACCAGTAGTCCCAGGAACCTAGAAAAATGGGTCTGTCAGGACCTGTGCTGATTTTAAGGACACCATCAACCCAGATCTGAAAGTAGATCAATACCCTCTGTCCAGGAAAGAGGATATCTTTGTAAACCTTTTCAGATAAAAACACTACAGCAAAGTGGAACTAGCTGAGGCCTACCTACAGATGGAGATGGAAGCATTTCCCATGATAATCACTCACAAAGCCACTATATTCAGCTTATTTTTGGAGTAGCCTCTGCACCTGCACACTGGTAGAAAGCTATGGACCATGTGTTGCAAGGCTGCCTACTCAGTGTTACCTGGATGACATCATTGTTACTGGTGTGGATAACAAGGAACATTTCCATAATCAAAACTAAGCAAGGAGGAGTGTTATGTATTTAACATTTCAGTAATAATGAGTAATATTATAAATATTGTTTGATTAAATATTCTTTCTTGTTTATATAATTCATATGTAAAAGTACACGGACGTCATATGTCATTACCACTTCATAACTGCCCACCTCACTAAAGTAAAGAAACAACATATACACGATTTATCCCCAGCTCCGTGCTTTTCTTTCAATGGCTTTGTGTTTTGGAGTTACAAAATACAACACAAGCCATCTGACTTAATATAATTTATGAATATATTAGATTAGTATATATAGACATTCACTTTTCAAAAAAATGTGCAAAAGATAGCATTTTTAATAGAAAGCTTTGATAGATCAAATTAACTTACAGAATCTGTTCATCCAGCAAGCTGTTTTAGCAAAGAGCTTTAAAACTAGTTTGAAAATATATATGTTAATACACTGGCTTTTGTTTTTAATAGTAGAGCACAATTTGGTACTTAAAAGGTGTTTGGAGTTTTGCCACACACCAATTTTTCAGACATTTTACACTATCGAGATGAACCTCCAGAACTATTGCTCACAAAGTGCAAATATTTAATTCTATACATGGTTTAAAAATAAGTGATATTATCAGAGTAAACACAAAAAGCAACAAAGAGAAAAAAATATTAAGTACACCGACAGGTTGCGCCATGGTCCGGCATGGCAATTTGAACGCACAGAAATATAAGCTACAGAATAATGGACACTGCCTAATATATCACAGGTACATCGGTCACTATCACTGATAGTGTCTTCAGAAGATGCTGTCTTAAAAAAGTAACGTCTTTCAAAGATCGCCATGCCACTTTTTTTTTCCACAACTACCATCAGACAGGAGGTATCTTAAGTCCAATATCAGGTTCAAGAACAACACTTCCTTTCAAACATTTGATTGTTGAACTAACCAGCAAAACACTAATCACTATGGTTAAGCAACACTATGATGACCTTGTTCTAAATTGGACTTTGTTTTTAGCCTTCAAATTGAGTTATTTCTTGTAAAAACTGTGTAATTTAATGTTTAATTTAATAAACAATCAGTGGATTTAAGACAAATTCTTAAGATTCCTCACTTTACAATTTGGTACCAATTACACACAATTTTAACTCGGGGTACCCTTAAGCCAAAAATCATGTGATCACATTGCCGTCTTAGTAACAAAACAAAAAGATTATTCATCGTTAAAAAAGATTATGAACTTTTTAGAAGATAACTTTGCAAGAATTTCTTTGAAAATCAATTGTTTCCATACATTCAGATATTGATTATTGTACTTCGTTTGGATATATGGAGGAGAACGGGCTAGGGCGAATTTCGTATAAACCGTTCACATAAATAACTTTGACTGAGAACAGTTAATCACATGGGAGGGATAAAAAACATCTCCGAATCAAAATAGATGGAATTTCTGCGACTTATTTTACAATATCCTACAATCGTTTATTAAAACAACGAACTTCAAAAATATATTTGATATAACTCTGAAGAGGGATGCACCGAGATTTCTATTGGGAAATGGTCCATCTAGTTGCTCTTGGTCTCATTCCAATCCAATTTAAGATAAAATTTTACTCCACTAATCTAATGTTCTCGCAAACGTCCGATCATTCAACCTGATCATATACCATAAAACGTCCGATCATTCAACCTGACCATAAAGCTAAAAACTGAAACAATTTCAACTAACCCTGAAGAGTGGCAGCTCTCCCCGATTTTATTTTGGCGGAGTCCACTGATCGGTTTCAAAACGATGTAATGTAGCACGCCCAGTCATGCATGATGTGGCAAACTCTTATGTACAAGGACATATGGATGACAGATTAGAGTGTACAGAAGTACATTTAACCAAATTGGCGCGTTACACCTAGTGCACTTTGACTTTCCTGGTAAATTGTAATATATTCGTAAAAAGGTTAGCGTCCATAAACGATTTGTTTTGAACGCAAAATCCCCTTTTGGCAATAAAAAAAATACAACAGGTATAATATTCAAAAGACAAGCATAACAATCTTGCGGTTTTTTCTGACTGTGCAGATGTCGCAGTGTCACTAAAACTTGCCGAAGACAGCTGGCAGCAGGCGCAACTCATCTGGCATAAAAATGAAGAGGAGACGGTGGGTGTAGGGGTAGGAACTCCTCCCCGATCACAGTTTAAGAGAGAAGCCACTGGCTACGCACTCACCTCCGAGCTCGCTTAGCCATCACTGTCAGTGAGCACTTCTTCCCGGTACCTACAGTCACTCAGTCGGGCACTCACGCCGGGTCTCCGGCAAAGTCGGCGCTTAATAATCACTTCGCTGTGGCGCTAGACACCGACTGGCCAAGGGTCACTGCTTGCTGACTCAGTGCCAAAAGTGGAGTCAACATATTCCCGGGCGCCGCGTCTCCGCCAGCCCTCTCCGTAGCCACTCTCACGCTCCGGCTCCGTTTCTATGTCCCGCCAAATCTCGCGCCAGCCTCCCTCTCAAACATTCGCCAACAGCATTTGAATGTGCGCACGCGTCCAGGCCGTTCATAGGCTTGAAACCAGCCGGGTGGGCGGGCGTTCGCAGGAACTGGAGCGTGAATGGCGGGAGGCGGTACCGAGCGGCGCTGCGGCCGCGGCGCATCCTGGTCATTGTAGTTCGAATGACGCGCTTTGAAACGCTTTCGCTTGTCAGGGCGCGAAATGATCGGCTGCAGTGCCATCTCGTGGGCTGCTGCACGTACAATCCTCAGCGTTTTGGCAAGTTTTTCCTGCCCTGTGACATTACATACAGTGAATACGTTTCCAGTGCAAGGTTTCCATTGCAACATCGACTGCTCCTTCCTTCCCCAGATGCACGACCTACTGAGTTTCCCCAGTAGATTTTTTGTGTGTGCGTTAGTCAGATTATCTGTTGCTTCAATATTCGCAGTCTTTTGTGTCTCCGTAAAATAACCCCCTCCCCAAATATATCTCAACCTGTTGCTTCTCTTATTTATGCCCCTTTCGGTTAGTCCTGACGAAGGGTCGCGGCCCGAAACGTCGACAGCGCTTCTCCCTATAGATGCTGCCTGGCCTGCTGTGTTCCACCAGCATTGTGTGTGTTGTTTGAATATTCAGCATCTGCAGATTTCTTCGTGTGTGCTTCTCTTATTTTCCGTCTTACCAAGTGAGCGATGTTTGGTGCGGTACTCAATGCCGGAAAGCTACTTCAGTGAAGAGATCCTGAAGGAATTAATTTTTAGCAATTCTCTTCTCATCCCCCGGAAATATTTATGCTCATACACGACCGTCCACCGCCGTCTAATTCCAAACCATTACTGTTCCCCTGCTTTCACGCTATTTTATTCAGTTCCATCTACAAACGTTTGTACTTGTCCTGAGGCTCAATGGTAAATTTTCAGCAATAGGGACTAAGATGGAGCGATTGCCTGCTGAGGAACCATCTAAAGCAGTGAAAAGGCATAGCTGAGGGAGTTGGACCGAGACCCTTCATCAAGACAGTTAAGGTTGGTGGCAGAAGCCTTAATAAGAGAGGAGAGGAAAAAGAGTGCAAGCTGGGACTTGATAGGTCAGACCAGGTGACGGGGAGGTGGGTGGCTGGGGCTGGGAGTGGTTAGGTGAAGGGGTGAAGCACTGAGAGGAAGGTATCTAATCAGATAGGAGCACTTTTCCAGTTTAGCAGCCTCATATGTGACACCTTGTCAGAAGCCTTCTGAAGATAAACAACATCCATTGACTTTCCATTGTCTATCCTGCTTCTAATTTCCTGGAAGAATTCCAACAGATTTTTGAGGCTAGATTTTTCCTTATGAAAGCAATGCTAAGTTTGGCCATACCCCCAAATCTCATCTTTAATAATGGATTCTTAACATCTTACAGAACACAAGTCAGGCCAACTGGCCTATAATCAATTTCCTTTCTTTTCCCCATCTTCTTAACGAGTGCAATAACATTTGTAATTTTCCAGTCTCTCCAGAACCTAGCAATGCTTGAAAGATTAGTACTAATGACTACAATCCCTTTCAGAACTCTGGGGCATAAACTATCTGACCCAGGTGACACAACTACTTTCAGAATCTTCAGAATCACTTTCTCTTTAGTAATAGCAACTGTACTCACTTCTGCCCCCGACACTCTCAAACTTCTGGTATGTTGCTGATGTCTTTCATAGTGAAGACCGATGCAAAATACTTCTTCAATTCATTTGTTGTTTCTTTGTTCTGCATTGCTACTGTTCCAGCATCATTTTCCAGCAGTCCGGTGTCCACTTTTGCTCGTCCTTTACTCTTTATATAAAAGTTTTTTTTTACCCTCTTACCCTCTAGCTTATCTTCGCTTCATCTCCTTACTGATTTTTCATTTGCCTTCTGTTGGTTTTTAAAAGTTTCCCAATCCTCTATCTTTCTACTAATTTGTGCTGTATTGTATAATCTTTTTTGCTTTTATACTGGCTTTGACTTCCCAGAACCTCTGGCAATAGCTGTTCTACTGTAATCGCTGGTAGTGGCCCCTTCCAATCAACTTTACCTAGCTCATCTTTCACACCTCTGTAGTTTGCCTTACTCATCTGTGATACCTGATAATCCAATTTTTGTTACAGCCCTCCCTGAGGGTTCCTTTACCTTAAACTCCCTAATCTAGTTCATTTCATAACACCTAACCCATAATTAATTTCCCCTTAAGGGCTCAACCACAATCTGCTCTAAAAAAAACATCTCTTAGGCATTTTCCTTTTATTGGGATCCAATACCAATCTGATTTTCCCAGTCTACCTGCATATTGAAATCCATCATAACATTGCCCTTTTTACATGCCTTTTCTAATAACTGGTCTAATTTGTACCTCTCATCCTGGGTGCTATTCAGAAGCCTGTATATAATTCCCCACTGGGGCTCTTTTTATCCTTGCAGTTTCTTAACTCTATCTACAGGGATTCTACATCTTCTGATACTGATCGCAAGACCCTGCAGCAGATAGTGAGGTCAGCTGAGAAGATCATCGGGGTCTCTCTTCCCGCCATCACAGACATTTACACTACACGCTGCATCCGCAAAGGAAACAGCATTATGAAGGACCCCATGCACCCCTCATACAATCTCTTCTCCCTCCTGCCATCTGGGAAAAGGATCCAAAGCATTCGGGCTCTCATGACCAGACTATGTAACAGTTTCTTCCCCCAAGCTATCAGACTCCTCAATACCTGAAGCCTGGACTGAGACCTTGCCCTATTGTCCTGTTTATTATTTATTGCAATGCCTGCACTGTTTTTGTGCACTTTACGCAGTCCTGTGTAGGTCTGTAGTCTAGTGTAGCGTTCTCTGTTGTTTTCTTTTTTTAACGTAGTTCAGTCTAGTTTTTGTACTGTGTCATGTAACACCATGGTCCTGAAAAACATTATCTCATTTTTACTATGTACTGTACCAGCAGTTATGGTCTAAATGACAATAAAAGTGACGACTTGACTTGACTACATCACTTAAGGATATGATTTCATTTTTTAATCAATAGTGCCATCCAGCCTATCTGCCTGTCTTTTCAAAAGGATATTAAGCTCCCAGCTGTGATCTACTTTCAACCATGACTCTGTGATGCCCACAACGTCATACCTGTCAATTTCTACTTATGGTATAAGCTCATCTACATTTTAACTAGGCATGGAGCCTCCATTGCATAGAATCACAAGAGGCTATACAGAGTTGTAGTTCCACCCAGTTCCATCATGGGCATAACCCTCCCTGCCATTGAGAACATAATTAAGAAGGCAGCATCCATCATTAAAGACCCACATCATCTTGGACATGCCTTTTTCACCTTCTGGAGGTAGTACAAGAGCCTGAAGATCTACACTCAACATTTTAAGAATAACTTCTTCCTTTCTGCCATCAGATTTCTGAATAGCCCATGAACACTGTCTCATATTTCTCTTTTGCACTATTTATTTACTTTCATAACCTATAGTAATTATTGAGTTTTGCATTATACTACTACTGCAAAACAAATTTCACAACGCGTCTGCAATAATAAACCTGTTTCTGATTCTGACTATCCTGAACTTTAAGTATCCAGATGGTTTCAATGAAGTCCCCTCTCGTCCTTCTGAACTCCATCAAATACTGAATCAAAGGTAGTGACAAATCAGCATATAGGAGGGAGGCTGAAAATCTGGCTGATTGGCGCCACAACAACCTGAACAAGCTCTTATTCAATGTCAGCAAGACCAAGGAGCTGATCACCGACCAGGAAGGAAAAACCAGAGGTCCATCAGCCAGTCCTCATCAGAGGCAAAGAGGGTCAGAGGTTTGTCGAAGTTTTTGCTGTCATGCTGAATCTCTGCATACTCCTGAGGAAGTAGAGGTGCTGCGGTGCCTACTTCACAATTGCATTTACATGCTGGGTCCAGAACAGGTCCTCTGAAATAGTAATATGCAGGAATTTTTAAATGCTAACCCTCTCCACCCTTCAATGAGGACTGGCTCATGGACCTCTGGTTTTCCTCTCCTGAAGTCCATAGTCAGTTCTTTGGTCTTGCTGATGTTAAGTGAGAGGTTGGCGTTATGACATCACTCAGCCAAATTTTCATCCTCTCTCCTGTAGGCCGATTCATCACCCCCTTTGATACAGCCCACAACAGTGGTGTCATCAGCAAACTTGAATATGCTTTGCCACACAGTCATAGGTGTAAAGCAAGTAGAACAGGGGGCTAAGCACACAGCCTTGTGGTGCAGCTGTGCTGATTGAGATTGTGGAGGGGATGTTTTTGCCAGTCTGAACTGACTGGGGTCTACAAGTGAAGAAATGCAGAATCCAATTGCACTGGAAGGTATTGAGACCAAGGTCTTGGAGCTTATTTATTAGTTTTGACGGGAGGATGGTATTAAATGCTGAGCTGTGTAAAAAGCTGAAGAGATTACATCTGCTGTGGACCTGTTGCACCTCAGTTGCCTCTCAGGCAGGAGCTGAAATATTTCATCACCAAGCTCTCAAAACACTTCATCACTGTGGATGTAAGTGCAACTGGGCAAGAGTCATTGAGGCAGGATATTATGGATTGAGTATGCCTGCAAGAAAATGTATCTCAGGGTTGTATATGATGACATATATGTACTTTGATAATAAGTTCACTTTGAACCTCCCCAAAGAATTTTAACAGTTAGTCAAGATCCCTCTGTAACGAAACTGTGCTTAAAACTTCATCCTATTGTGTCATATTCTTCCAATATTGTGTCATTCTTAATAATGGATTTTTAAATCTTACCAACCACCAAGGTTGGCCTATAATTTCAGGCCTTTTGCTCCCTTCCTTTCATAAACAGTGGTGACACATTTAGAGTCGTAGAAAAATACAGCACAGAAACAGGCTCTTCAGCCTATTCAGTATGGGTCAAACCATTTAAACTGTCTGGTCCCATCAACCTCCACCCAGACTTCTCCCATCCATGTACCTATCCAAACTTCTCTTAAACGTTGAAATGTAAATCACATCCACCACTTGCATTGGCAGCTCATTCCACATTCTCACTCCCTCTGAGCAAAGAAGTTTCCCCTCATGTTCCCCTTAAACATCTCATCTTTCAGTCTTAACCTATGAGTTCTAGTTGTAGTCTCACCCAACCTCAGTGGAAAAAGCCTGCTTGCATTTACCCTATCTATACCCCTCATAATTTTGTATACTTCTAACAAATCTCCCCTCACTCTTCTACTGTCTAGGGAATAAAATTCTAACCTATTCAATCTTTCCTTATAATTCAAGTCCTCCAGTCCCACCAACATCCTTGTAATTTTCCCTGTACTCTTTCAATCTTATTTACATCTTTCCTGCGGGTAGGTGACAAAAATTGCATGCATTACTCCACTTTCAATAAATTATGGACCTATATTCACAGATCCCCTTGTTCTTCCGCAAGACTTTGTGCCCACCACTTACTGTGCAAGACCTACCCTGGCTGGTCACTAAATTCCATCTGCCATTTTTCAGCCCATTTTACCAGTTGGTCTAGATCCCACTGCAAGCTTTGATAGTCTTCCTAGCTGCCCACTACATCTGTAATCTTGGTCTCATCCACAAATTTGCTGATCCAGTTAACCACATTGTCATCCAGATCATTGATATAGATGACAAACAGTGATGGACCCAGCACCAATCCGTATGGCACTCCAGTAGTCACAGTTGTCCAGTCAGAGGCAACCATCTATTACCACTCTTTGGCTTCTCCCACAAAGCCAAAGTACAAATTCACTTTATTACCTCATCTTGACTGCCAAGCAACTGAACCTTCTTGACCAACCTCCGATGAGGGATCTTGTCAAATGCCTTGCTAAAGTTCATGCAGACAACATCCACTGCCTTGCGTTCATCTACTTTCCTGGTACCTTCCTCAAAAAACTCTATAAGGTTGGTTTGACACAACCTACTGTGCACAAAGCCATACTGACTATCCGTAATCAATCCCTGTCTATCCAAATACTCATATATCCAATCGCTTCGAATACTCTCCAATAACTTTAACACTACTGATGTCAGGCTCACCAGCCTATATATTCCTGTTTTACTCTCAGTCTTTCTTAAGCAGTGGAACACCATTAGCTATCCTCCAGTCCTCCAGTATGTCACCTGTCGCTAAGCATGATTTAAATATCTCTGATAGGGTCCCTGCAACTTCTGTGTTTACCTCCCACAGGGTCCAAGGGGATTTATCCACCCTATTTTTCCTCAAGACAGCAAACACCTCCTCCTTTGTAATCTGTATAGGGTCCATTACCTCGCTGCTGTTTTGCCTCACTTCTAAAGATTCTGTGTCCGTCTCCCGAATAAATTCAGATGCAAAAATTCCATTTGAGATTCCCCCATCTTTTTGGCCCTATGCATAAATTACCATTCAGATCTTCCAGAGGGCCAAGTTTATCCCCTGTAATCCTTCTGCTCTTAACATATCTGTGGAAGTCTCCAGGATTCTCCTTCACCTTCTTGGCTGCTGGAGTAATTTCATACCTTCTTATAGCCCTCCTGATTTATTTTTTAAGTATTCTCTTGAATTTCTCATATTCCATAAGTACATCATTTGTTCCTACCTGCCTATACCAGTTAAGGCATGGGTAGAAATCTTAAGATCATAACCCTGGAGGTCCTGAGCTTTAACTTAGCACCTAAATCTCTGAACTCACTCCTCTCTCTTTCTATGTCACTGGTACCAACATGGACCATGACCTTGGGCTGCTCACCCTCACACTTAAGAATGCTGAGGATTCAATCCGAGATGCCCCAGACCCTGGCACCCAGGAGGCGATATGCCATCAGGGAATCTCACTCTCGTCCACAAAACCTTCATTCTGTTCCCCTAACTAACAAATCCCCTATCACCACATCTCACCTCTTCTCTCCCCTTCCCTTCTAAGCCTCAAAGCCAGATTCAGTGCCAGAGACTTGACCACTGTGACTTTCCTCTGCTGGGTCATCCACCCCGCTCCAAACGGTATCTGAAGTGATATACTTGTTGTTAAGGGGGATGGCCACAGGGGGACTCTGCACTGACTGTTTAACCCCTTTCACCCTGATCCTTGGGTATAACTACCTCTCTATATGTCCTGTCTATCAACCCCTCAGACTTTCAAATAACCAATAGTTCATTGAGTTCCAGCTCCAACTCCTTAACGTGGAATGTTACAAGCTGCAGCTGATTGCATTTCTTGCAGGTGGAGTTGTTAGGAACAGTCTGCTCGCATCCCCCGTCCTGTAAGAAGAGCATTCATCTTTCCTGCCTACCATCCCTACTGCTCTCACTGAGCAATGATAAAGAAGGAAACAAAAAATAAACTGAAAAATATCTACCTACAGCTTTTCACCTTCTCTTACTCAAACCTCTCCTTGTTGAAGTCTTGAAGAGCTAAAGCCTCAAAATCCCCACTCTAACACTATCCACTCCAACAAAGGTCATTCTACCTGTCCCAAACTTATTTTAATCTGCACTTGAAAATTAATCCGTCTCTGATTGGCTGCTGTTCAAATGTCAAAACTCCCACGAAGCACTGCTTTTTAATGCACGCTTTCTGACCTGAGTGTATTAGTCTTTCTCTCACTCCTGATCTCTGATTCACCACTGTTATTTGGCTGCAGGTGTTCCTTGAAAAATCAGTTATTCTGCCTCTTTCAGAACTCTGGAGGGTAGACCAACCGGGTCCGGGTGATTTATCCACCTTCAGGATTTTCAGCTTTCCCAGCACCTTCTCTTTAGTAATGGTCATTACACTCATCTATGCCCCCTGACTCTTCTTGAATCTCCGGCATATTATTTATGCTTTCCGCTGTGAAGACTGATGAAAAATAATTATTTAGCTCTTTGCCATTTCCAGGTTCCCTCATACAATTTCTCCAACATTTTAAAATGACCCATTTAAAATCGTTCATTTCAAATGCTCTTGCCTCTCTTACTTTTTATGTATCTTGAAAAACCACTTTTGGAATCTTATATTGACCAATTTACTGCTGTATTTCATCTTCTCTTCTCTCATAGCTGTTCATAGTTGTCCTCTGTTAGCTTTTAAAAATATTTCTCAATCCTTTGATTTCCCACAAATCTCTGCCATATTATATGCCTTCTCTTTGTATTTATCCTATCCCTGACTTCACTTGTCAGCCAGATTGCCTTGTCCTCTCCTTCGTGTGCTGCTTCTTCCTTGGGTTGAAATTCTGCTGCCTACTGAACTACACCCATAAAGTTAAGAAAAATGACAGCCATTCTCATCAGAACAAAATATTATGATAGGGCTCAGTAGGATAGATGCAAAAAGAATGATTACCATGGCTGGCACTGGAAGGTGGTTCTGGAATTAGGGGCCGCTATTTCAGGATATAGGATTAAGATATTTGAGATGAGGAAGGAAAAAAACACAAGGGTGGTGACCTTATAAAATTCTTTACTGCAGAACATTGTGGACGCCAACTTACCAAATATATTTAAAAAGGATGGATAAATTTCAGGACACAGGGCATTGAAAAATTGCAGAGGAAATTGAAATACAGTATTGAGATAGAAGATCATTCATGATCACATTGAATGGGAGAACAAGTTCAAAGTACCACATGGACTACTGATCCTATATTTCTGTTTTTAATATTACTGTAACATATATTTTGGAAATTCATTTTATATTTTATTTGGAACATTAAGAATGAAAATCGTGAAAAAATGCATGTTTTATTTTGAAAACATGAATAATTTGGTTACTTCATTCACAAACAGTAATAGTGAAAAATGTTCATGATAAAGAGCTTTAATACTGTTAATATTTATGAGCATTATGTAATGTAAAAAGTTATTATGAATACTAGTCTAGAGAGTAACTTGAAATTTTATGACAAAGGAATAAAAAATTGTGGCAAGGAAGAGTACAAGATTTTTGATTACATATATCTTGAATAAATATGATATTCAAACTAAACTAAATAAATAAGAAATTTTGCATTAGGCGGATTTACAGATGGCTTATTTGAACAGCCTTATAAAATAATTCTGTGAAGCAAAGGCAAATATATTAGTGAAGTCTAGTAAAACTCAAGAGTATAGAAATGAAAAAAAAATCTAATTAAAGGTGGAGGGGCATGATAATAAGCAAATTAAGTTAAATTGCCAGCTTCTTGAAATGAAACCAGGCTAAAATGCCAATAAAAGGAATGAAGAAAATGAATTAGTAGAGCTAAGGGAGTAAAATTTAGCAAAACTAACTCAAAGCACCTGTTGGATTATGATCCAAATTCATGTTTGTTGTTATAGTTTAATCAGGCTTGCATAATATGATTTCTTGTTTTTCTATAAACATTTAGTATATTTGGCTGTGGGTTTTTTGCAAGCCTTATGCGTTACAGCAGTGTAATTCAGTACCTTTTCTGCAATACTGTTATCTCTACTGAGTTTCCTTTTCACACTGGTTTGGACTGGCTTGTAATATAAGGAGGACAGGTCAATGGCTGCTTGCTGCTTCTTGCTGATGCTGCCTGGCTTGTACTTTGATGAACATAAGATTTGTACTTATTCTCAACTTCCGAAGAACCTTCAGGATAACAACATCTCCATATCTATAATCTTGTTGTCAGCAGTTGAGAGGATTAAGGATAGGTAAGAATCCACTGTGAGATAAATGTTTCAACATGTATATTCAACAGGAGGTAAAACCAGAAGGCAACGTCAGACTGCCTTAGGGACTCCAGCTCCTGATTTGTCCTTGGAGTTTACTCCTGAAGCCTTTCCCAAGAGTGGGTATGGCTGCAAGACAGCGGAGGTTTGAAATCAGAGTCCTAATTGTCAGAGAAGGATCTACTTATTACATCAATATACTATGTAAAGAAGTCTAAGAATGAGGTTAAAACCTGGGGATCCTCTATTTTTAAATGAATCCAAGCAGTACTGTACTGCTCTGCAGAATCCATTGTTTTAATCTGCATGGCTGTGCATGTTTTATTTAAATTTTTGACTGTATATAATCGATTGGCATAAGTTAAAGAAGTTATTATGTACTGGGGTCAGGCTACCATGTAAAATTTATTTATTTATTGAGATGCAGCGTGAAGTAGGCCCTTCTGGCTCTTCGAACCACTTTGCCCAGCAATTCCCCAATTTGATCCTATCCTAACCACGGGACCAATTAACCTACCAACTGGTACGTCTTGGCATTGAGAGAAAGAAACGGAGTATCCAGAGGAAACCCATGGGGAGAATGTACAAACCTTGCAAAGCTGCAGTGGGAAACGAACCTCTGTCGCCTGTACTGTATAGCATTGTGCTAACCACTACACTACTGTGTCGCCAACAAAATAGAGAATGCCCCCTTGTTTTAAAAAAATTGCCCAATAATGCAAAATATCACTAACCACTGGCCACTTGGTACAAAAATTCTTTTCTAAGGATCATCACCTTGTCTTGACGAAGAGGTTTGAGAGTTCCTGAGATCCCAAGAGTGATATTGTCTGGAGTTTAGCCATTGGACACATAGCTCCTGGTAGTAAGATCAAGGGGGAAGGTTCCAGACATACAGTGATCAAAACAAGACCTCAACAGTGCAGCTGACAGAAAATCATGAGACATCATATCAGAAACGAAGGTGGAGGAAGGCTGCAGCAATAAAAGGTCCCCAGTCATCTTGCACTTCATGCCACTGGACCCTGACCCCAACTTGTCAAGGAGCTACCCATGGAGCAGCCTCACCACATTAAACAAAGTTAAGCACAGGCATTCTCCTTTGAGGGAATCCACCATAAACACTGCATCAGCATATGCGGATTCCAGAACGGCATCTACAGCCCCCTGAACACCTACCAATAGGCAACCCCTTAGGAGAACATCACACTTGACTTGAGTGATTACACTACTACTAGAATTAAGGGATGTTTTACAATTGCCGTCAGAATTAGCTGTATTGAAATGTTGAGGCCATTCCAAAATAGACAGAATTGAAACATAGAAGTGCACTGACAGAGGAAAGAACCAAAAAGACAGTACAAGAAGGAATAAATCTTGTACTAAAGTCATATGATCAACCTGATCTCCCTCTAACACAGAAACATAAAGGATATTCAAGAATTGTAAGCTCAATTCTCTCATGAAGAGAACTAGTCCTGGATGGAGAATGGTGAGAAATTACATGATAGATCATGAAGGTATGGCAATAGTCATAGACTGGTAGCCCATGTTGCTTCCTTATCTGACATAGCAGATACGTCACTTAGGACATACAGGGGATGACCAATAGATTCTCTTAATAGTGATGGAATCCAAGTTCATGTCACAAACCTGGCAAATGCTGGAATGATTCATGACATGCCAGAAATCAAACCCAGGAGCAACAAGAATGCTACAATAAGTAAGTGTTCTAGCTCCATCTGCTACCATTTTGGCACCTACAAGTGGATTACATTACATTACCAAAATACCAAGGATGCTCACATGTACTGGTAATAGTGGACAAGTTCTCAAGGTTGGTGAAAGTTATTCCAGCAAGGAAAACTACTGCCACACCTATAGCAAAAACTTGTCAAGAATTGCATCCCTAGTTGGGGACTGCTATGCCACATTGACTCTGACCAACGGACACACTTCACTGGAAATATATGTCAGGAGTTATGTTGACTGATGAATATTCAAGTCAAGTCACTTTTTTTTATCGTCATTTCAACCATAACTGCTGGTACAGTACATAGTAAAAATGTTTTTCAGGACCATGGTGCTACATGAATGATACAAAACTACATTGAACTACATATTGAATGATCCTTCTGCTGTTCACATTATCCGAAATTGTCAGGGCCAAATGGAAGAAGTGAAATAGAACTAATAGCCAAGACTGACTTATGTATCACGTGTAGGGTGTTCCCATGGCCTATGGCCCTCATGGTCCTGTGCAGAATCAGAGCAACTCCAAACAAAAACTAAACTGAGACTGTTAGAGGTGGTAACAGGAAGATCTATATCATTGCCTGGAGCTACTGACTTCAGAGAAACTGATCTGATGACAGCTTAGTTAATTATTGTATGAAACCTATCCGAACTGTTCCATTTGCTTCTCAACAGGTTTCTGCTGCCTAGAAGGGGTACACACCTTAGTTCCTGGTGAGAAGGACCTTTTTAAGTGACATTAATTACTAATCCAGCTGTAAAGACTGAAGGAAAAACTAAGTGGATACATGCAAGCAAGCTAAGGTGGCACCATGAAGTGAATACATAGACAGCAAGCACTTAGTGACTATGCCACTAGGCTGCTGCGAGAAAGTATCACTGACCAGCCAGAAGATACCAAGCAAAGTTGCTAGCCATTGAGCATGATTAAGCTTCATTACTGAGGCTGGCACATTTTTCAGCCTCCGAATTCTCGGAGGTACTGATTCAAGTTATTGAAGTTAGAATGGGGGTAGGGTGCAGTCTGATAGATTATGGTCCAGATAATTATCTTGTAGTTGTAGTTTTTTTATTTTTTTATGTGGTATTATGATTACCTGTTTGTTGTATAATTTTAGCATATTTGGCTCTGTATTTTTCTTCGCCTCAAAGCCTGAAATGTTCTATGTACTCTGTTATCACAATTGAGCCTCCTTATCGCACTGCTTCAGACTGGCTCATTGTATGAAGAGACTCCTTGCTGACATTGCCAGCAACATCTTATATCTTATATCTTAAGTTCTGATGAACATCTTATAAAGAGCTGTAACCTTAAGAATGGTGCCTCATTCTTAACTTCTGAAGAATACTTTGGATAAAACATCTCCAGAACTAACACACTTTTGCATGGAACAGCAAGTCAAAAGGAAAAATAATGCATACGTGATCTCATTGGCTCTCCATGTGGCCTTGGACCACCTGGACAACAGCAATACCCATGTCTGGCCACTGTTTATTGATTATAGCTCAGCATTCAACACCATCATCCCTCTCAGTACTAATGAAAAACCTTCAAAACTCCCTCTGGAACTGGATTCTTGACTTCTTCATCAGTCAGTGTGTTTGGAAACAACATCATACTGACAATCACCACAGGTGCACCTCAAGTACGTGGGCTTAGCCCACTGTTCTACTCTCTCTCTCTCTACACCCACAACTGTGTGGCTAGGCACAGCTCAAGCGCCATCTATAAATTTACTGATGACGCAGCTATTGTTGGCAGCATCTCATAAGGTGATGAGGAGGCATACAGGAGTGAGATAGATTGGGAGGTACAGCACAGAAACAGGCCCTTCTGCCCATCCTGAAACCACTTAAACTGCCTTCTCCCATCGGCCTGCCCTCCATGGGAAAATAGCCCTCCATACCCCTACCATCCGTACACCTATTTAAACTTCACTTAAACTTTGAAGTTGAGCTTCCATGTACCACATGTGCTAGCATCTTGTTCCACATTCTCACGACCCTCTGAGTGTATAAGTTTCCCCTCTTGTTTCTTCCAAATATTTCACCTTTCACCCTTAACCAATTACCTCTGGTTGTAGTCCCACCCAACCTCAGTGGAAAAAGTTTGCTTACATTTACCCTTCATGATTTTGTTTACTTCTATCAAATCTTCTACATTTGAAGGAATAAAGCCCTAGCCTATTCAACCTTTCCTTATAACTCAGGTCCTCCAGACCCAGCAACATTTTTGTAAATTTTCCCTGCACTCTTTCAACTGTATTTACATCTTTCTTATAGGTAGGTGACCAAAACTGCACACGATACTCTAAATTAGGCCTCACTAGAGTCTTATACAACTTCAACATAACATCCCACCTCCTGTAATCAATACATTGATTTACAAAGGCCAATGTGCCAACAACTTTCTTTGGACCCTATCTACCTGTGACACCACTTTCAACAAATTATGGACCTGTATTCCCAGATATCTATTCAACCACACTTCTCAGGGGTCTACTGTTTACTGTATAAGACCTACCCTGATTTGTCATCCCTCACACTTGACTGCATTAAATTCCATTTGCCATTTTTAGCCCATTTTTCCAACTGATCCAAATCTCTCTGCAAGCCTCATGGTCCACTATACCCCCAATTTTGATGTCATCTGCAAATTTGCTGATCCAGTTAACCACATTATCATCCAGATAGTTGATATAGCTGACAAACAACAACAGACCCACCACAGATCCCTGCGGCACACCACTAGTCACAGGCCTCCAGTCAGAGAGGCAATCATCTACTACCACTCTCTGGGTTCTCCCACAAAGCTACTGTCTAATCCAATTTACTACCTCATTTTGAATACTGCGTGACTGAATCTTCTTGACCAACTTCCCGTGCAGGACCTTGTCAGTAAGATCAAGGAACTGATTCTGGACTTCAGTAAGGGAATGTCAGGAGAACACACATGCCAGTCATCATCAAGGGGTCAGCAGTAGAAAGGGTGAACAGTTTCAAGTTCCTGGGTGTCAACATCTTTGAAGATCTCTCCTGAGCTCAATATAATTGATGCACAAAGAAGGCACATCAGCAGCTCTATTTCATTATGAGTTTCAGGAGATAAGACCATAAGGTATAGGAGAATTAGGTCCTTCAGCCCATCAAGTCTACTCAAACATTCCATCACGGCTGATGCCAGATCCCACTCATACACTTGCCTTTTTGCCATATCCTTTAATGCTCTGACCAATCAGGAAATGATGATCTTGTGCCTTAAATATACTTGGCCTTCACCACAGTCTGTGGCAGAGCATTCTACATATTTACTACTCTCTCATAGAACATAGAATAGTACAACACATTACAGTCCCTTCGGCCCACAATGTTGTGCCGACCCTCAAACCCTGTCTCCCATATAACCCCCCACCTTAAATTCCTCCATATACCTGTCTATTAGTCTCTCACTTAAAAAAAAATCCTCCTTACCTCTGTTCGAAAGGGTCGTCCTTCAATTTTGAGGCTGTGCCATCTAGTTCTGGATACCCCACCACAGGAAACATTCTTTCCACATCCACCCTATCTAGTCCTTTCAACATTTGATAGCTTTAAATGAGATTCCCTCGCATTCTTCTAAATTCCAGTGAGTACAGGCCCAAAGCTCCTCATGTTAACCATTTCATTCCCAAAATCGTCCTCGTGAACCTCCTCTGGACTCTCACATCCAATGACAACACATCCTTTCTGAGATAAGGGGCCCAAAGCTGTTGACAATAGTCGAAGTGTGGCCATATAAAGGCTCAGCAATATTTCCTTACTTTTGCATCAGGCCAACACATTCCTTTGCTTTTCAGCTCAAAGCCCGGAGCAGCTACCCACTGAGCATGCAACACTTTAAATCTGGCACAAGCATAGCAGTTCCCACTCAAGTACAGATAAATTAACAACCGAGGAAAAGATGAATAGAGTTATTTAATTATTTGGTATTTTTTATTGTTTATAATTTTAAAGGAACAATGTTTTTCCATTAGATTGACTCCCAGCAAAAGAATTGTACTGATAAACATCATGACCCAGGAACAGAGAGCTAGCAGTTTCAGAGCAGTAGCCCATTATCCGACATAAATAACAATTATTTCCCCTAGAATAAATGGAATTGATATCAAAGGAAAAGATGAATATAAGGATTTATAAAATAACAAAAATGATCTAGATGCAACTATTAAAATTTAGTGGATGGGAGAGGATGAATAGTTACATGCCAACATCATGGAAGGTTAAATCAGACTGTTTTTCCTTATCCCAGAGAATACTACATCTGTGCATTGGGACCCAAACTATAAAATGTCTATCTCTTTCTTTTAGCGTGTGCTGGATACATTTCTGGAAGGGATATAAATAAATCCCATTATTTCATTTAATATTGCAAATTCTACATTCAAAAGAAGTATTTAATCTCTACTTAAATGAGCTGCACAAATGCAACAAATATGAAAAAGAAAGTGGATAATGATGCTACCTATAAAATCACCACTTAGGATGCAAAGATGAAATTAAAAATTCTCTCTGCTGGTCACATGTAGAAATGCAAATATTCAGGCAAAACCATTTGAAATGTTAAAACCCTTAGACAATATGCACGGAAACATTATTTATTGCACTTTCAATAAATGCTCATAACTCATGCTAACAGATACTTATAGAATATACTTATTTTTAGCATTCAAGAAAAGTACTCCAAGTACTGTACAAGTCACTTATAGTACTGTACAATATATACTATTATATTACAGATGTTACATTATAGAGTAATTCATTGCAGATATTTAGTACAGCAACCACAAATATAAACAAACCAAATTTGCTGAACATTTGTTGGTGTCATCCTGTTATCATAACTGCTTCAATAGATTTTTCATCAACTTTTTCACTTTGTTTTAAACAGGATTTTTTATCCATTAAAAATAAACCATATATACAGTATACTATCCATACATACTCAGGGTAACCTTAACATGTTTCAATAACTGGATGGCAATCACTGCAAACAAAGTCCAGCTGTTGTGGGATATTTAACTTTAGGCTTGCTTTGTGCAGTTTATCTGAATTCTCAAATTCAGTCTTTTGGTTATTTTACTTTAAAGAATGCCTCACCCAACATATTCTGCATGAGATCTACTGTTAATTTTTAAAGGATAAAGTTGAAAATCCCAAAGAAATATGGCATTGAATTTTAATGTAAATACTTAAGAGTTGTCTTACAATCCTCACGAATTACCTAAAAACAAATTCAAAAGCAAATGAATTATTAAAATAGCTTAAAGCCCAAACTGTCAGCATACTGCTCATTTTGAAAAGTAAAGCATTCCTGTGAAATTTGACTTTTACTTTATATTTGTCAGAAAGCACCTTTTTATTTGCATTTTATGGATGCATATACTTAAGTGTCTGAAGAAGACAGAACATTTCAAGCAACCTTAAAAATTATTCAATTGCCATTACAATTACTATAAAGGAAATCCATTAAAATACAAACTTAAGTTAATATCAAGTTTATTTGGCTATGATACTGGCTTTTCAGAGCACAGTCTAAATGAAAAGTAGAAACTCTCAACTTTCTGTTCCTACAAAGCAAAAATAATCAGTTTACTCCTAGGAAGTAACTTTAACATATCATTGTGGGCTTACGGATTCCATTTCATTTTTCCAAAGGCAGACTTCTTCTTTTAATCATATTAAGGTTTATGCATTTTGATTTCACACAAGGAGTAAACATCCCTATTCACACAGTGGCAATATTAGTATTCACATTTCAAAAAAAATCAGAAAATATTTGGTAGCTCTTTCATTTCCAATCACAATGCAGTCTTGTTAAAACTATTTAATACACACAGCTACTGTAAAAATCACCTGCTATAGTTAATAACTACTCTACTTGACTGCTATTAATACAAACATTGTTGGTGATTTTACATACCACAATATGGCACCTTTAAGTGGAGAAACAATTGTTTTCTCATAATTTGTATCACTTCAAGTGGAATATAGTGGGCAAGATGTATGATACAATTTGGTATTTTGAGTGAGAATAAATGATTTTTTTAAAATAAAGATGTTTAATTCACTTTATTTGCAACAGCTAAATATTTGTTGTGATAATTTTTTTTAAAGTGACATTATGAAAAAAGATATTATTTTATAAAAACGAATTAAGCAACTGGAAAATAAAATGGCCAGTAAACCTGGCATCTTTACTTCCGAAACCCGTAAAACTCTACAGTTTGTTCTAAAGCATTCTTAATTTCCAATTCCTGACAGTTGCTTTGAAAGTGGATTGCAAGCTTGTTGTACTTATTGTCCTTTACAACAAAGAGTGTGATCTCCAGTCTGACATACCCTGTTGAATCACATTTCTGGCTGACATCTGTAATGGAAAATAAAAACACAACTAACATTTCAGACTGGGTGTGTGCTTAAAGAAGAGAAAAGGAAATTGGACTTTTCTTCCCTTTTATTGGGCTTTGAAATTCAATTTTGCAAAATAATTTGGAGAACTAAACCAAACTACATTGCACCTAAAATAAAAATGATTTGTACTGAGAGTGCAATAAAATAGTAACCTCAATTTATTGATTCAGTCTTGAAAATAACAACCTCTCAGTGGAGCTTCTTATTTTCTCCAAGATTCAACTTCAGTTCAGTAAATACCTCTAATATTCAAAGCAAAAAACTGAAAATCTACAAGAATGCAGAATTCTCCAAATTATAAAATTGAACGTATGCCCAGGTGAGATTTACAAGCGCAGAACTAGCCAATTGCACAGCAACAAGTATTCCATCCCCAACCAAGGATTAGCCACAAACCAATCTGCATATCACAGAAATAAACTAAATGCAACCCAAATATTTTAACTGCAGGTCATTTCATCATCACTAATTGAGCTGCCCTATATTCAGGTCACAGTTGAACTTGTTAGTTAAAAGAAAACTGCATGAATCTCAAAATTGTCACAAATGTTTCTGTGATATTTTTATTTTGCATCAAATTAAATAATTAATCATAGTAGTTTACTTGAGATTATTTCTGCTGAGTGCCAAACAAAAAGTAAATACAACTTTTATTATATTAGGTTCTAGTTGCAGTCCCAGCCTTGAGACTTGAAAGGTGAAGTATGTCTGCATCTTTCTAAAAAGTGACTATGTTTATTTAGTATTAATGGATGGACATCACACACAACCTTCAAAACTTCACATTTCAATACTTCGTTTCAAGCACAAACATCACCACCAACTAATATTGTTAAAAGCAATTTTGAGTGTATCAAGGAAATGTGTTATATGAGACTCACCTCTCATTAAAGAGGTCTTACTGAGTGGCTGCATCAAAAATAGAATCCAAGTACAAGCTAACATTAATGATTAATGAGGAGGACAGTAGTAAGGCAGACATCATTGTGTGGATCACCAAGAATAATCTTGATATGATGCAATGCATAGGAAAAATTAAATCTGATTCTGTATTTTGAACACGATGAGTTCCTTTTGCCATGGCCCGAGTCTTGTACGAAGCCAGCTTACCTATATGAATGGAAATGGGGTGAGGGAAGGGAAATACAACAAATAATTAAATTGAATGCAAGCTGATTTTTTCCCCTCCACATCACTAATTTTCTTCCTTTTCCAGAAACAGAAAATACACCTGTAATACACTATGAGATGTCCTTAAAAAAATTTGAAAAGTACTTTAAAACTGTACATCTTTCATCCAACCAGCCAAAGACACAGAGTGACAGCACGATGTAGAACTATATACAATGATTGTTCAACTTCTATTGTTCAATACACGTGCCAATTCAGGAGTGGAATTACTAGCTTTGTTTTCTTTATCAGCTCTATTAATATGTCTCCAGTCATCAAGACAACAACACAAAAGAAAATAACCTCAAATTTCAATCACAAATTTTTGGTTGAGAATCACTCAATTAGGTTTTCAGACGATCTAGATGATCTTGCCTTTAAGCAAGCAACATTTTTGTACTTTAGCAAATTAGATTTGCTATATTTATTAATATGTATTAGTGAAGTAACAAGTAGAGCTGCTGTTTTGTAACTCTAAGAATATGAATACAATCCTGATCTGTGGTGCTGCACATAGTCACTCTGATCTTGTGTTCTTCTTTAATACATCACTAAAACATGCCATAGGTTAATTGGGTATCATAATTTGCCCCTGGTGCAAGTGAACAGTTGGAGAACCAGAGATAGTTAGTGGACATGTGAGAAAAAAAAATGGACTGCCAGGAAATGAGAGGCAATGGGATTGGGTCTTATTGGATTAATTCAATATGCCAAATAACCTCACATGCCCTAAGAAAATTTAAAATAATGCAGAAGCAAAAGAGTTGGGCTCCTTTCAGCTCCACAGCCATGTGTGGTAATGAATTCCAGAGATTTACCACCCTCTGGCTAAAGAAGTTCCTTCTCATCTCTGTTCTAAAGGGACGACCTTTTATTCTGAGGCTGTGCCCTCTGGTCTTAAACTCTTCCATGATTGGAAACACACTTGATGTGTCCACGCTATCTAGGCTTTTCAATATTCAATAGGTTTCCATGGGATTCTTCCTCATTCTTCTAAACTCCAGCGAGTACAGGTCTAAAGCCACCACATGATCCTCTACGATAACCCTTTCAAACCCCAAATCATTCTCATGACCTCCTTTTGGACCCTCTCCAATACCAGCAAAATGCTCTGCTCTTATTACTAATAAACATGTGTCACAGTAGATTTAATAGGTAGACAAGTACATTGAAGCTTGAAGATTGATCTGAATTCCAGACATTCATGTCTGATGGCCAAAGCCTGGAGACTGGTGACCTAGAGGCCTATCCTGCGGTTGGAGGACTGTCTGTGTGCATGTGGCTTAGGAAGAAAACAAGTTTCTTTTATTGTTTGCTGTGTTCTGTGTTGTTCTGCCAAGTGTTGTGGGCATATTATTTCACACTGAAATATTTGGTGACACTTATGATATGTCCCCAGCACATCTTTAGTTTGTGTTGGTTGCCTACTCAAACAATGCATTTCACTGTATGTTTTATTGTACATGTGATAAATAAATGAATCTGAATACAACATTTTAACTAATGATTTTTGTTAGTTTTGATACAAGATTACACCAGGAATGAACATATGTAAATTTAATGTCAGATCATTTAGCAAATACTGTATGTGTGGTTGTGATTCACACATTCCAAGACAATCCTTGCTATTTAGTAACAAACTTCAGGTAACATACCCAACCCCATTCCTTCTTCCTTGTTACAAGATTTTCCATTTTAACTTGCATCTTTTGCTAATCTCAATTATTTTTTGCTTACTACTAAGAAGCTATTCTAAATAGCATTGCATAAAATGTTACTGCAACCAGCAGTTATAAACATAACAAATTAAAGTTATTGACATGTGTGCCTCATTTTAATCAATTTTCACAATACAGGGTTCCTTTGTTGCTTCTGAAATTCTTACAATGTAATATGAACTGAATGCTGTTGTTCCATTGGATCAAGAGAAATAAATTAGATTTGTAAGGTACGCAAGATGATGAGAGGCATTGATTGTGTGGATAGCCAGAGGCCTTCCCCCCACCCCCAGGCTGAAATGGCTAACACGAGGGGCATACTTTTAAGGTTCTTGGAAGCAGGTACAGAGGGGACGTCAGGGGTAAATTTTTCCCCACACAGAGTGTGATAGGTGCATGGAAAACACTGCCAGCAATGGTGCAGAGGTGGATACAATAGGGTCTTTTAAGAGACTCTTAGATAGGTACATGGACTTAGAAAAATAGGGGCTATTGGTAGGGAAATTCTAGACAGTTTCTAAAGTAGGTTACATGGTCAGCACAACATTTTGGGCCAAAGGGCCTGTAATGTGCTTAGATTTCTATGTTCATCAAATGTTTGAATTTGTATATATGTTAATAAACACATTTGTACTGACTTAACCGTTAGATTTTTATTAAATAGAACATACTGATGTGGCTTCCTGCTGAAGAACCCAACATCCTACTTTCATATTTTGTACTATGAAAATTGCAATATGCTTTGTGAACGTGAATCCATATTAGGGATCTGATTATCCAACTCACTGACCTCCGTTGATACCCCTGCCTCCCACCCTTACCCCATCCCTATCTATTATTTTAGTCTGGTTCTCTTTCTCTCTTTTTTTCCCCCTCACAATAATCTCTCCCCCCAGCCCTACCTTTATTTCTCTTATTTCCCATAATTCTCCACCTTCCCCCTAGCCCATTTCCCTCCAGCCTATCACTTCCCAGCTCTCTACTTCATCCCTCCCCCCACTTCTCATCCCCTCTCCACCATCCCATGTTACTTCACTCCTGATGAAGGGTTTTGGCCCGAAACGCCGTCACTACCTCCTCCCATAAATGCTGTCTGGCCTGCTGAGTTCTGCCAGCATTTTGTGTTTTTTATTTGTTCCAAATCATAACTCCTTTTTTAAAATACTTTCTTTTTGAGAAACTCAAGGCTTCCTGTCCCCATTCTAACAACTTTTAGAGTATTCTGTCAAGCAGCAGATTGCAAGACTCTTCAGAGATAGTAAAAACCACCAAGAGGATCACCAGAGTCTCCTTTCCCTCTATCTGTGGCATTTACCAGGAGCATTGCAGACAAATGGCCCAAAGCACTGTTGAGGATCCCCACCACCTACAATCTCTCTGACCCATTATTGTCAGGAAGGAGGTACAGAAATATCATGCCTAGGACTGCCAGACTGGGTAACAGCTTCTTTCCCCCAGGCCAAGAGACTAATGAATACCCTGCCACCACCGAGGTCTTGTCTCTTGGTCAGCTTGCTGAATACCGTGTTGTTTATCCGTGCTGAATGCATTTTGAATTATATTTTATTAACTTATTTATGGTAATATTTTGCTTTATGTGTTATTTGTTTTGTGGGTACACCATGGTCCAGAGGAATGTTTTTTCATTTAGTTGTATATACACAGTCAGATGACAATAAAGTTGAACCTTTAGATTTGAGTCCCAATATCATCCACTTATAAAATCAGCTTTCTTCTGTAACCTGTTTAAACTTGCATGATTTAGTGTACTACCAAATAACAACCCAAGAAAATAGTGGGAAGAGGCCACTTAGCTTCTCAACTCTGCGCTCTCATGCCACATGATAATGGCTGATCTGCTCTGAGCTTCATCTCCTTTTCTGTACCAGTTCCCCATAGTACTCAATTTCCTGATCTTTCAAAAAAATTGTCTACTTCCTTTTTAATTACCGCCAGTGATCTAACATTCACAACACACTGGCATCGAGAATATCAGAGATTCACCACCTTTGTGAGATGTTCCTATACATCTTTAGTCTTAAGTACAAAGACTTATATATAACCATGTGTCCCCAATCAAAATTCTCTCACCAGTGAAAATATCTAAACATCCATCTTTTCTTGTCCCCAAAGGATTTTACACATTTCAGTAATCCCATCCCATTCTCCTAAACACTAAACAATATAGATCTAATTTGTCCAGCTGTTCATGGAAAATGCCCATCATCCCAATAATTAGCACAATGAATTTTTTTTGGTCTGTCTCCAACTCCACAACATGCTTTCTTAGATAAGGGACCCAGAATTGTACACAACACTCCAGGTGCAACTTCAGAGCTCTTAAATTTTTTTTCACTGCAGAGAACATCTCCAGCATTCTCACTCCGACCTTGAGGCTGTAATCTTTTCTCAGAATCATTCTAGTAAGTGTTATGCACTCTCTTCAGGAACATGCCGTCTTTCCCAAAAGTGCAGCGACCAAAATTGGATTGAATAATCCATTTAGGGCTTAACCAGTGTTTTATAAAAGTTCATCATAACAAGCTCCCTGCTATTATACTCCATCTCCTTATGAAGCCAAGAATTCTCTATGTTTTACAAATCAAGCTCTCAGTATAAACATTTATTTCCCAAATAGATATGTACATTAATATTTGGGTACCACAATTCAAAATGCATATCAAAACTGTGTCAAGTAGACCACATGGTTACTCCTCTTTCTTTTATCTTGTTTATATCACTTCACACTTTCTTTTGCTACTTGTCTTTCCATACTGCCAGCCCAAATCCTTCTTGCAGTCCTTTTGCTTTTCACCACATCAAGCTCAGAGCAAACATTAAAGTTTTCTCTCACATATCTAGCAAGTAAATATTTATACCAAAATGCAAGGCAGCACTGGCTCGTGGGAAACAATTTTTTTAGCCATTCTCCAACTGAAGATCCACATACTGTGACTTGCTGCTATTGACTCCTCTACTGACCTAGCAAATCAATATTTTTTTTTGAGAACATCTCAAATCAAGATTAAATTGTTGGCACTGTAATTGCTGAGAATATGCTTGGAAACCTTTTCAAACAAGGACTGTTGTAATTACTATTCTAGTCTCTGTATCTGTAGAGAACTGGGCAATTATGGCAAGGCTTTCACCACTCCTGCTTCCCTCAGGAATGCAAGCTGTCCTCTCTGGAGCCAGGAACTTACTTACATTGAGTAATGTGCATCTGGCACATTAGCAACATAAAACAAAAATCTATACAAGTACATAGATAGGAGAGATTTAGAGGCCTATGGGCCAAACTTGGGCAGGCAGGAGTAGCACTCTGGGAAGACAATCAGCTTGAACCTGTTGTCCAAAGAGCCTGTTTCAATGCTGTATGACTATGATTTGACCTACAAGCTACATTCCTTTCTAACATTTTTGCATATTAACTGCCATCTCCCCCCATCATCTCCACTATTTGAAGACAAAATGAAACTGCACTGTTCCTTTGATCTATGTTTTATCTGTAGTCATATGTATTCACCTCCAGCACCAGTTTCTACAGAGATATTCTGACATCTTCCTTGGTAAAAATAAATCCATAGTTCTCATTGAACATTTCAACACCTCCTTGCACCCCTAATTATAGATTACTTGTTAAATTTGTAATCAGCTGCAACCCAACTCTTACTACCTGCTATCAATTCACGTCTACAAAAAAATTAATTACTATTCTATTCTCGTACTCTCTCTTTGCCACCTTTTATTTCCCCATTCATCTTTCCTCTTTGCTTACTGTGTTCAGCTTGGTGCCAAATTAAATTATGAATTGATCTTATGTAACAAAATATCCATGCTCCAATCTATTTCACTCTTGCAAACTAAATACACATGCACAGTGAATCTGTTTTGTTTCTCCAGTGTTGCGGTCATCACACTGTGAATGTCAAATAGAAGAAGTGTAAATGAATCACCAGTTCACTTGAAAAGTTTGAATCCCTGGATGGTGGAAAGGGAAAAGGCGAAAGGACAGGTGGTGCATTTTGTACAGTTACGGTTGTGGAAAAATGCTACAAGATGACAAATGTGTGATGGAGATGGAAGAGCATACTATGGAGTCACAAAGGGGCTAAACTTTTCTCAGTGCTGAACAGGCAAGGAATCTTGCTGGAGCTGAAGGAAATTAGCATTCTTTCTGAAAGAGTTTTCCTTCTACAACTGTGGGTAGATCCCCTTAACAGAACTCATTTATTTTCCACACCACTGAACTCACCCAGTCTCCACCTGGGCAAGGCAAGTAAGAGCTCCCTCAGTACTCAAATTCCAGCCAACCATCCTCCATATTTAATGAATCGCTTCACAATTTCCAACACAAACTTGAAACAAAATTTCATCTTCTGTCTGGGCAAATTTCAGACTTCCAGTCTCACTGTTAGACTTGCCAACTCTAGTTAATGTGCTTTGCTAACTCTGGTGGATGACTAGCAGAACAGAACAGTCATCCATGATTTGCCTCAATTTTTCACTCTTAGGATGGCCTGCTATGAAAATTCCACAACTCTACCAACAACACAAAATGAAATGTGCCTTTAACATCTATCCTCACCCTGTCAAGGATGCTTCCTTTGTTCTGTCTATTCCAAAACTCTCAACCACTTTGCAACAGTAAACCAATTTGTTTTCTCTTTCGCAGTTCTAATGAAAGATCTTGGACTTGAAATCTGAAGTATTTCTCTTTTCCCCAGGTGCCACATGACCCTCAGTGTGCTTCCAGCTTTTGCTGCTTTCACAAAAAGATCAATAACCAAATCTAGACTACCTTAACACGAAAGATACATACAACACTGGAACAGTGCCCTTGGCCCACCGAGTCCTCTCCAACCATCAAGTATCACATTTAAATTCCTACATTCCCAATAGCTTGCCCCAGAGTCTACAAAACACCGACACACAAGAGACCATTTAAAGTGGCCAATTAATCTACCAACCACTGTTTTAAAGATGGGGGCGAGAGTCGGGTGGGACAAGGGAGGGGAGGAGGGTTGGAACGAACCCAGTCAATAGCAGGGAGAACGTAAAAACCCAGGATTGAACCCAAGTTGCTGAAACCAGAAGCTCTTATTATCTTAGATTTCATATAAAGGGAGAATCAGGCAAACATAAATTTTTTGACAAAAATTATTTTATAATATTTTTATTTCATTAGGGCAGGGACACATGGTTGAAATAGAAGTATTACACAGTACAACCTGGTCCAATACCTTAACCTTCTGAATTATAAGCAAGTCAAGCTTAAAATGTCATGATCAAAAACTGACTGATAACTATTAACCATAAAATAACCAGCTATACTGTATCAGTATCTTTAATTCTAGCTTTTTCTAGTTTTTCTCAGCTTACAGAATAAATTTGTAAATGGAACCAATGATCCAGTTGCTCCAAAAACATTCATTACTTTCATTCCTTGTATTCTGGTACATTCAGATTTCTGTAGTTGTAAGTGATTTAAAATATTTTGGAGAACTTTTGAGACTCACCGAGCTTTATAATATCCATTTTCATATGAAATCATGAATGATCCATTGGCTCAACTGTTCCCTCTATTTCCTGACTATCCATTTCTTCAAGGTCTTCGTTCAAAAGGGCTGCATCATGAACCTTACATGATGGTATGGATGAATAGGATAAGAGTTCCACACCTGTTGTTGTTGTTGTTGTTGTTGTTTCCATACCTAAATTTTCATTGTCACCTGGTTGTGGGGTGATAGATGGTTGCTCTGGGGTATCCATTTGAAGACTTTCAGTTCTCGTTATTGATGGGACAGAAGTAGTAGTAGAATGCGACTTTGATTCATGAATATCACTAGGGATTGATTCTTCGGCACTCTGGTCCCGCAAGTGTTTATCCATGGAGGCTTGAATAGAAGATACCATCTCCTGCAACTTCTTCCGTTGTGCTTCAACTAAATTGGGGTCCAGTTGCCTACCATCTCGCATTGTTACAAAACCAGGTGCCATTCGTATTAGGTGACTATCTCCACTACTGGATTTGGGTGGAGAAGCCTCTTGCTTGGGACTAGACTTGCTTGTAGCACAATCAAGATCAGTTGCTGAGGAACTGCCTGTTTGTTTTCTAGGTATCTGCATTTCCCTGCTGTGCCTCTGCTCCAACTGTTGGCTGCTTGAAGCAGTCCCTAGGGAATGGCCTTTTCCCTGGAAAGCAGTGACATTTGGCATTTGTTCAGATTTTTTCCGCACAACACCTCCACTTCCAAGTTTCATCCCACCATGTGAGGAAGGACTTCCCTCTCTACTTCTTGGTCCTCCCTCAGACCGTAACTGACTTAAGGCCTCTTTGATCATATTGTCAATGTCAGGGCCAATGGGAATGTGTCCTGCTGGATCAATGCACAACTCCAGTCTGTTGTCTGCCCCATTGTAAACAAATGTTTTACCAGGAAGGTGTGGAAGTGTGAAGTGTTTGCCATCAGCCAACCCTAAGTAGAAGAATAAATAGCAAAAATAAAGTATTAGAATCTGTTGCCATTTTTAAAAAATAGTATTATGATCTCCATTTCAAAACAATGGTACTGTCACCTTGAAAAAATAGAATTTCTTTGGTAATATTAAACTCTCATAAGTTTCCAAATGACATGACAGATTAAGCAGTCAATTCATATGCAATGTGCTGCGTTAAAGGCAAATCTGAATTGCCTTCAAATGCTACTTCATTCATCAGAATTAACTGGGATATTAAACTCTTACACCCTGGCTTTGCTTTCACAAGATCACAGCGAACAAATGGTTTTGAATTATATGCACCCCATAAAACATTAACAGGCTTACCTCTGTTGTGTAGAAACTGCAAACTCATCCAGTCTACTGAAATGCAAAGATAATCCCACTACTCTCCATTACCCAAGCTTTTCATTTTTCTGCAACCAGTTTCTTATCCCTGTCCATGCCTCCTTCAACCAAAATCTTAATACATACAAAAAGTTTAGGAAACAACTTATCATCAGTACCCATCGTCAGACTTCTGCTTCTAACCCTTCCCTCCTACATTGTTCTCTATATTTTTCTATCAGCTATGTGCCTATTTAAGAGTTCCCCAAATGTTCCGAATGTTTCTGTCTCAACCATCACTGCAGCAGGACATTTCACAAACTCACCACTCAAAAAAAACCTTCCTGACATCTCCCCAATAATTTTCTTCAATCACCTTAAAATTATTCCCACTAATATTAACCATTTCTGCCTTTGAAAAGTCTGTTATCCACTCAATCTATTCTTATATTGTACATCTCTATCAAGTCTCATCTCATCCTCCTTCATTCCAAAGAGAAAAGCCCCAGCTCGCTCAACCTATCCTCACAAGATGCTCTCCAATTCTCCTCTGCACCCTCTCTAAAGCTTCTACATCCTTACTATAATGAACTGTACACAATATTCCAAGTGTGATCTAACCAGGGTTTTCTAGAGCTGCAACATTGCCTCATAGCTTTGAACTTTGTCCCCCAACCAATTAAGGCCAATGCACCATACACCTCCTTAACTACCCTATCAACTTCCATGGCAACTTTAAGGGATCCCTCCACACTGATAAAAATCCTGCCCTTAACCCATATTCTTCCTTTAAATGCCATCTTCCAAAGAGAAGTCTTCACACTTCTCTAGGTTGAACTCCATTTGCTACTTCTCAACCCAGATCTGCATCCTGTCAGTGACCTCCAGCCATCTGGTACTACTCCTGTGGCCTGTGAGTACACAAACATTGCTGCTATAGGGGCAGCAATCTCTTTACTTGCTTCCCATAGTAACCTTAAGTGTATCCTGTTCAGCCCCAGCCACTTACCTGTCCCAATGTTTTTCAAAAATTCCAGCACATCCTCTTTCTTAACATTGATATGTTCTAGCACAAACTCATTTTATGCTGTCCTCACAAATCTCAAGGTCCCTCTCACTGGTGAATACTGAAGCAAAGTATTCACTATGGACCTCTACTATCTCCTCTGACACAGGGCATGTTTCATCTTCTATTCCCAATTGGTCCTATCCTTACACTAATCAGCCTCCTAATCGTCATATACGTGTATAATGTCTTGCGGGGGGAGGGGGGGTTTACCTTAACCTTATTCACCAAGGCCTTCTCACGCCTCTTCTAGCTCTCTTACGTCCATAGTTCAGCTCCTTCCTGGCTACTAAACAACACTTTAGAGCCTGTCTGATCCTTGCTTCCTAGCCTTAAGATTCTTTCTTCCTCTTGACAAGATGCTCCACATCTCCTGTCAACCTGGTTTTCTTCATCATACCATCCTTTCTCACTCCCAAATAAGGGTCAAAAGTAGTAGCCAAATACGGGACACTTGTGTTTACTCAGAGTAAGAATACCATGACCATGAAGCCTTGCGCAGGCACCTATGATCGCATACGTATGTGCCAATGTTTTTCTACAAATCAGTTTTGGCTTAATCTTCCATATTCTGTTGAGTGAAACTACACTGTACATACATTATTTCTACTTTATATAGGGTGTATATTTATCATATCATTCCTGCTTTTACTATACGTTAGTGTTATTTTAGGTTTTGTGTGTTATTTGGTTTGATTTGGTAGGTTATTTTGGGGTCTGGAAACACTCAAAAATTTTTCCCATATAAATTAATAGTAATTGCTTCTTCGCTTTACGCCATTTCAGCATACGAACTGTTTCAAAGAAATGCTCTACTTTAGCAGGGGAAATATGGGACAAGGGCGGTCCCGTATGGGACAAACCAATTTAGCCCAATATATGGGACAGTTGCTAACTGTGGTGCCTAACTACATCAATCCCATTTGCCTGTATTAAGCCCTTATCCCTACCTATCCAAGTGCCTTTTCAAATTTCCACCTCTATTACTTCCTCTGACAGATTGTGTAGAGAATCTCTCTCAGACTTCATTAAGTTTCTCCCTCACCTTAAAACTGGCTCTCAACTTTCAGACTGCCCTACCATGGGAAAAAGAAAAACAATCTAATAAACCTTTTTAAAGTAACCCCTTAGCCTCTGATGCTCCAGTGAGAACAAAACTAACTTATCAAATCCCTCCTTGCAAGTCAAACCCTCCATTCCAGTCAATATTCTGATGCATCTCTTCTGCATTCTTATCATTGCTACAGTGTGGCAATGAAAACTGTATATAATTCTCCAAAAGCAGTTTATCTCATGTCTTATTTTGTTTAGAGCCAGCGCGGAACAGGCCCTTCCAGCCCAACGAGCCACACCACCCAGCAACCCGTCTATTTAACACTAGCCTAATCATAGGAAAACCCCGAGCTGTAATAGGTACACTACCAAGTGCAGCTGCAATAACCAGATCCTTTACACAAGTTACTCCAGCTAAAACAATTTGCTTGCAATGAAGGCTTTGAAATGCAATTTAATAAAATAAAATATCTCCAATAATTCAACACCATCTCCCGCTCACCTTAAAACTATGCAGAGTGACAAAGAAACCTTAAGGGCCATCTATATTTGTGTTTACTGTAAAATGGCACTTCTTTCCTTGAAACTTTCCAAACTTTAAATAAGCTATATTTAAAAGTTAATGGAAAATGTTCTCAAATTCATTATCTAGATTGTTATGCAAATACCAGAGGATATGCACTTAAAAGTGAGAGGGGGAAAGTTTAAATGAGATATATGAAGCAAGTGTGTTTTTTTTCTAATTACACAGACATTGGTAGGTGCCCGGAATAGATTGCTAGAGGTAGTGATGGAAATAGATACGATAGTGGCATTTCAGAGGCTTTTATATAGACTATGAATATGCAGAATCGTGTGCAGACAGAAGAGTTTTGGCTTAGTCTGGCATCATGCTCTACAAAGGCATTGTCAGCTGAAGGACCTGCTCCGGAGCTGCACTGTTCTGAAACAGACAAGTACATTTTTGAAGAAATGATAGTTTGGAAATTTGAGATAAATGCCTGCTGGATGATGAACTGATACTAAGGTTATGGGCCTAGTCTGGCTGCTCCGAATTTATGGACTAAAATTTGGTTCAGAATGCTGTTGCTTGCTTTTATTGTTTACATGATTTGTGTTCCCCACGCCATCCCACTGCCTTTCTCTGCACATTGGGTGCCGGTCTTCTTTTTTTTAAAAAATGGTTTCTTTCAGGTTTCTTGCTTTGTGACCACCTGGAAGCAGATGAATCTCAAGTTTGTATAATTTATACATTCTTTGATAACAAATGTACTTTGAATCCTTTGATGTATCATAATTTCTCATACAAAAGTACTCAGTTTAATCATGAAAATTAATATCAAGTACATAAACTTTCAATGGGTCACGAATAAATAATTAAATATATTAATCCTTTCAGCTACTAAGGGGAGGTAGCAACTTTTTGTTCCTGTAGTTACTTATTTCATTGATTTATTTCCTATTCAGTCTTTCTTGATTGATCACTCAATCTTGGTATCTTTCTATATGAGAAAATGTTTAGGCTTCACAATCGCTTTCAACTTCCACATAAACTGGTGACTCAAAGTATACAAAATAATTTTTTTTTAAATATTGAAAGCATCGCTATGAAAACAAAAACTCTATTCATTTTCAAAAGATTTTCCAGATTAAAGCAGCCCTTGAGCACAAAGGTTCTGAGTCATACTTAAGTAAAACAACCATTAAATAAATAAAATTGGTTAACATTGGCACCTTTTGCACTACTAATTTATGAAAATAAATGGGTCAAGACTGTTTTAAACATGCATAAATTATAATGCTTTGTAGTTTCAAATGTTCAATATTTTTATGATAAAGTAAAAGATCATATATAGTTAAGAAGAAAATAAATGGAAAAGAAATACAAACAGAAGATGAAAAATAAAGTCTTGAACCTGAATTTTAAAGAAAGATGTAACAAAAGCAGCTATACTACGAAGTGGAGATACACTCAAACTAATAAAATTAAACCCAAATATACAATCTAAATGGTACTTTGAGAAGGTACCAAAGATGACAAAAGTTCAAAATGTTTAGGATATACTTAGTTAGCTGCTCTACAGAAAATGAATGAGTACTGGAAAGACATCATAGAATCAGAATAAGACAGCACAAAAACAGGCCCTTTGGCCCAACTCATCCACACTGATCGTGGTGCCATCAAGTTAATCCCATTTGCCTAATTTTGGTCCAAATCCCTCTAAAGCCTCCCATCCAAACAGCCTTTAAATGTTATTATTGTGCCTGGCTCAACCACTTCCTCTGGCAGCTTATTCCACATAGGCACCACCTTCTGCACCAAGTAGTTTCTCCTCTCTTCGTCTTTACATCTTTCATCTTAAACCCATGTCATCTACTGTTTTAAGTTTCCCTTTCCTGGGGAAAAAGTTTATGTGCCTTCACCCTATCTGTATTCTTCAGGATTTTACACCCCTCAGTCTCCTAAATTTACCTTGAAGGCAAGAGAGCTTCAATAGATGTTGATACCAGCGCAGAAGGAACAGTGATGTGTGAAAAGGATATTAAGTAAGGAACAATTAAAAATACATGGCAGAGGTTCATTGAGGTAAACTATGCCTGACTGGCATAATTGAGTGGGAGGATAACTTATATTGATAATGGAAATACAGTGGATGTTGTGTATATTAGTCCTTTTTATGATTAATAGTCATTTTTAAAATTGGGCTGATGTCAACAGTGATAATTTCTGGAAGTTAACATTTGAAACCTGACAGAGTTTTAGCATCTTCATATGACACAGAAATAGAGAATGAGGTTAACACAGAACAGCACAAGTCATTTGTATCCAGCTGAGAGCGGCCCATTTTATAAGCAAATTAAGATCCAGGTACAATTGCATACAAGTATTTATTTTCCCATTTCTGGAAGTTTCTGTAAGATTGTCATCAATCCAATAAAAAGCCATCTGCTTTGTGATGGGGTTGTTTTTTTAAAAAAAAACATTAATTGATAATGCAGACATTTCCCTGCAGATTCCTGTTCAGACCCATCTATAACAGGTTGCACTTAAATATTTCCCTATTAACTAAGGATCTACAAAGTGATGAAAGCTGCACTGATGAAAACTGTAATGTGATTTGAACTTACCTACATCCTTCTTCATTGCATTATAGAACACACCACCTTCTTCAAATAAGTGTGGTAGCTTCTTTGCATAGGACCAAACATCTTCTCCTAAACATTGCAACACAAAGAAGTTATAGTTCCAAGCAGCTCATCAATTTACCCTTAAAGTATCTACTACACCATCAGTATTAGATAAGAGATTAAAATATTGTGATGAATGGAAGAACCCACATTTCATCCGAAACCAATTTGTTTTCTTTATTTCAAAACTCATTTATATAGTTTTTAATTTTGATTCATTGTACAGCCCTAATTAGAAGGTTAGATTCACAAACCATCCTTAAGCCTCAAAAATATACATGAAATAGACTGAAAGAAATATGTATGAATAGTTTGATTTATTTTCCCCAGAGATTTTGATTATGCTTTATGTGTAATTTGTTGAAATCTATTTCAAAAATAAAATGGGAAATGCAAATCACAATGTATATACCACATTATAATCAAAGCCATTTGGTGAAAAATGTCTTGGGATAAAAGTTGTAAAAATATTAAAATAGGTTTATTTGTCATATACACATCAAAATATATTGTGAAATGTGTCACTTTTTAATGTTAAGCTATGTCAGTGAAAATTGCTTTGAAGTCCGCATGGCTTCTGGCACCAACATAGCATGCCCACAATTCATTAACTCTCACCATACATCTTTGAAATATGGGAGGAAACCAGAGCACCTGAAAGTAACCAATACAGTATTGGGGAGAACACAAAATCTGCTTACAAACAGATTGTAAGAATCTAGTTGGACATTCTGATCCATTGTAGAACTATTTTCAACATTACAAAATAAAAGCACAAATTAGTGGTGAAAAGCTAAATTTTGGATGATATCCTACAATTGATGTCCCCCCCCACCACCCAAATAAACAGAATCACTAACTTATTGACTGGGAACGACCACTTGGGTAAGCACATCTACAAATTCAACAGTGAGCTGCTCACGCTACTCCTACTTCTCAGCTCACAGCCTCGCAGGACAAGTTACATCAAAAGTATTACTAACCAATACTTCTGCCTCCACCGTGGTCTTCAGAGAAAACAATTATCCTCAAGCTCTCTCTAATCTTTCTACCTCTTAACAAGTCAAGATTAGCCAGCCTAAAGTCGTATGTATTCACTCAGTCTGGACCTCTTATAATATTGTACACCTCAGTTAAATATCTCCTCAGCCTTTCTTTAATGAAAAGAACCACAGTGCAGTCAATTTTCCCCCCAAACTCAAATCTTCGCAAATTTCTTCTGTAGATTTTCTAATTACTATCACACTGTTCTGGTAATGTGATGTATCGGGTGTCAGGGAGGGGTAGCCCCTCTGGTTGGGGAACATGTCGTTTCCTTTTCAGGCGGTTTGTACACCTTTGGTCCCCACATGGCACTCAGCTCTAACCTGTGGCTCCCTGTAGCTGCTTGCATGCAACAGCAGCCATACCCCAGGCAACAGTTTCAACAAGCCAGCTGAACCAGGTGAGGATAGCCAACGGGTCTCAACCCCTCAGAGATAGTGAGTTGTCTATCCCAGCATGAGCAGACAAGATCAAAGGCAGGTCCAATGGTCAAGAAGGTGGTCTCTGCAAGTGTCGTAGAGCATGTAGAGTATGACAAGACACAGAAGATGTCCTGGTCATTTGCTGCGCCTAGTCCCATCTTGTCTTGGCACTGGATCCAGATGGGAATTGGGAAGACAGAGTGAGGCTGTTGCTGCGTAACTCGCCCTCACTTAAATCCAAATCAAGCGCTAGCCTCGACACCATCATTAAAAAAATAGCCAGCTGGTGGCATAGTGATATCAGTGCTGGACTTTGGGGCAAGAGGTCCGAAGTTGGAATCTGGCCAGCTCCCTTGCACGCTCTCCATTCGTGCTGGGTTGAGTGTCAAGGTAGCAACTCGACCTCGTAAAAAGTACTAATGGTGTTGAGGTCTTCATCGATGACAATGGACGAACCTTAATGTGGTGAACTCAAAAGAAAGCAGAACTCTAGCTTTAAGCTCAATTAACATTTCGAACAATTCTAACATAACCTCTATTAAATTACATTCTATTGCTTAGCTGTAAAGTATCCCATGCAGCTACTTAATCAATCATGCAACTTTCAGGGATCAGTTTTTAAACCATCTTTATCTTCTCAGATTGCCAAAGATTTTCACCTCAAATTTCTTTGGTTTAAATTTTACTTTCCTACTTCTCTGCACACCTGACTTGTGATTTCCCAGAGTCCTGGCTTTTCCCACTCATTCCCAATCACACTGCCAATTTTTTATATCACTTGAAATCTCTCAATCACGGCTCCTCTATTTGTCTAGGTCCTTGACGGACAACACAAGGGGCAAAGATATATTACTGTTCCCAATGGCAACCTCATGCAAATGAGGTTTCTACATCCAATTCACCCAGAAGGGAAGCACAGTGGTTCAGCTTGTAGACCTACTGTCTCACAGCATCAATAACCCTGACCTTGTCTGCTGACTGTATGGAATCTACATGTTTTCTGGCATAGGATTTCTGAGTATTGTGGTTTCTTCAAAGATCCTAAAGTTCTGGGGTTTATAGGTTAATTGGACACTGCAAATTCACTCCAGTGTGTAGGTGAGTGGTAGAATCTGGGAGAAGGTGAAATCAATGTGGACAACATAAAATGGAATTAATGTAGGATTTGAGTTAAATTTGGATGGTTAATGGTTGGTGCGGTCTTATTGGGACGAAGACCCCATTTCAGTACTGCAACTGTGTATGTTTTAAGATAACACCTTTATTTACCATCCACATGAATAGTATTTTTAAGTATTCAAGTCCTGTTCTACAGTTTACAGGAAGTTCATTGACATCCAGTAAACTGCAACCCTGCTGTGATATTCTAAGTTGTGTATCATTAACTGTCTTTTCACAATTTGCATTCCTTTTCAGTCCAAATTTCTAAATTTATACTGAAGTCCAAAAACTTGACAAAGCTTGTGCTTAGAAATGCTGGTACTTCATGTTTTACTGCTGCAAAATCCAAGCCCAGAATGATTGTTAGGAATATTCTAACAGAACCCAGCTGGGTCCAGCTGAAATAGCACATTGAGTTCCACATGCCACATAACAAGTTCAACAATTCAAACTCAAAACCTCAAAGGCATTGTTAATGTTGTAAACTTCCACCATAATATATCATGCAAACAAATTAACCTTTCTATTAAACAAGTATGCATATCATTTGTAAACTCTTAAGATAGTTTCACAAATTCCCATCAAAATAGAACAAACTGAAAATGTAGGATCGTCAACTTAATTTGGATATTATTTGTATTTGATCTTGGCTTCATACAATACCAGAAAAGCTGCCAAATGCATTTTTGTATTCAAATTTAGTAAGCTGTGAACTTCAAACTAAGGACAAATATATGAATTGATCAGAGTATCCTTAACTTTCAGATGTTATATGTTTAAAGCTTCACTCTTTTTAAAAAATAAAATACCATCTAGCATCTCAACCGGTACTACAGAAGTTAATCTTGAAAATGAAGGCTTAAGTGTACGTTCTGTAACCCTCTCTAAATGTAAACCAACTTTGACAATGACTGAAAATCCTACTTTCAATTTTTATGCACTAAAGTATGTTGGAAGGCCAAAGTGAAGCAACAATCTGTTCATAAAGTCAATTGCAATATTATTCAATTATATACAGAGCTTTGAATACTTTATTTTACTCAATTTCAAAAGTTGTACTTTGTATAAAAAATAACTATTAAATGGTGAATGCAGGTGGGAAAATATTACCTACTGAATATTGACAGGACCAGATAATGGATATAGAGGGGATGGGTCCAATGGTGGGAGAGTTTAGGAAAGGCTAGGAATCCTGCAGCATGCAACTCACCTCCTGACTCCCCAAAACCTGTCCACCTCAGGCTCAGGTCAGGAGTGTAATGGAATACTTGCCACTCACCTGGATGAGTGCACCTCCATCAACACTCAAGAAACTTGACACCATCCAGTACAAGGCAACCCATTTGATTGGTACCCCTTAAACAAGCATCCAATCCCTCCACCATTGACAAACAGTTGCAGCAGTGTGTACCATCTACAAGATTCCCTGTAACCACACACCAAAGTTCCTAAGGCAGCACCTTCCAGACCCACGAACACTACCATCTAGAAGGACGAGAACAGCAGATACCTGGAAAAAACACCACTTGAAAATCCCCCTCCAAGTCACTCACCATCCTTCATTGTTGCTGGGTCAAAAATCATGGAATTCCTTCCCTAACAGCACTGTGGGTGTACCTACACCTCAGGGACTGCAATGGTTCAAGGCAGCAGCTCATCATCACCTTCTCAAGGGTAATTAGTGATGGGCAATAAATGCTGGCTTAGCTGGCAAAGCCCACATCCCATAAATGAATAATTTAAAAAAAACGTTTAGGATCAGAGGGCACAGCCTCAGAATACATCCCTTTAAACAGAGAAGAGGAGGAATTTCTTCATCAAATTTGTGAAATTCATTGCCACCAACATCTGTGGAAGCCAAGTCATTCAGTATTGTTAAAGTGAAGGTTGACAGGTTCTTGATTAGTCAGGATGTCAAAGGTTACAGGAGGGAGCAAGGAGAATGGGGTTGACAGAGATGACAAATCAGCCATGACTGAATGGTAGAGCAGACTTGATGGGCCGAATGAACTAATTCTGCTCCCAGGTCTAATGGAAAGAAAATCTGGGAATATATCATCTACTGCTGACCCAAATTTATTGAATTGGCTTGACTTTTAATACTTTTCCAATATTTATTAAGTCATCATCTAATTAACATCAAAACAGCCAAATGCTTTAGTTGGAAAAAAGAATAAGGAATTCCAGCAGTCACTGCAAGTGTCACTAAGTTGTATGTAACAACATTAGCTGCTAACCCAAAGAGGTGTTTAACATTGCTAGCCAAGTGCAAAAGATTCACACTTCAAAGTACCTGCAAGTTGTGGATTTTTAGCCAAACATTAAACACACATTTGTGTAATTATTTATAAATGAATAGAATCTAATCTGAATCACATGCAGAACAAAACACATTACCACAGTAATCTATGTACTTCTATGTTGGCTATAGCTCAATGGCAGTATTCACCTCTGAGCTAGGAAGTTGTGGATTCACTTCCTACTCCAATGACTTGAGTCCAAATTCTGAAGAGGACATTTCAGCACAGGGACTATAACACTAGCAGTCTCGCCTTTTCAAAATACAAACCCTCAGCAAGAACAGCATGAAAGATCAAGATCCTCTTCTGCAGCAGGATGCTGTAAAATCGATTAATGTTCTCTCACTATTTCTGGTTAATGATACTCATACTCTTTATCATATTGGCTGAATAACCAGGTATTTCTTCGGTGTTCTCCCCATACCTGTACAACGCTGCACTACTGAGTCTTTAACTACACACAGTTTGGAGTGTGTTTTTATAGAACCAGGGTTGGGGAATCAGCTATAATGCAGCTATCTAATTGTGACAATCAAACCCAGACATGCCTAACTGCGAGTCACTGAGTACCTGTTATTTGCTATTGCCCATTTGCCAGAGTAAGAGAGAAATTACAACACCATAAAAACAACACAAGGGGCAAAAGAGATTAGGGCAGGTGGAGTGTGGGGAAGAAAGACTTTCTGAAGATTGAGAGAACTTTCCCAGTCAGTCTGTTTATGAGCCATTGAAACTTTCAGTATTGCTGGACTTAGCTTTCAGAAATGAGCTACTGATATCAGAAGACTGAGAATAGCAATGGAAAAAAAATATATACCATTCCAAGGTGAAATAGTCTATTTTTCAATGAAATGAGGACAGGTCTAGTTCAAGTAAACTGTGACCAAAGCTCATCAGGCAAATCTAACTAAGCAATGCTAGGTGTTTAAAATAAAGATGACTGGATACATTCCCACAAGTACAAAATGCAGAGAAATTAAAAGGTAATGGTCCATGGGATAGCCAAAAGACTAGTAAGTAAAATGGAGTAGAAGAAAGCACATGACAAATACCAGGATGTTAATGCAACTGTGAACCAGAATAATTACAGGGGAAAAAAAACATTAAAAAAGAGAAAAGGAAAGCTAGGGAATAAAAGATTGACAGCAATTATAAAATGGAATCCAAAAATATCCTATAGGTGCTTGAAGTCAAGAGTTGTAGGAGGGGGTTTGGAGGCTGGTCAGAAGTTCAAGAAATTTACTCATGGATATAGCCAAGGTATAACAGTATTGGTCCAACAGCTATATGTACAATTGACAATTGTTACATTACAAAATTCAGCTAACATTGGTATCTGTGTCTTATCTCAGTGGTCCCCAACCACATGCAAAGCTTGTGCCACAGGGCTGCGAGGAAACAATATGCTCTGGTGGTATGAAACAATGTGAGTCAGCTGCAGTAGCGCATCCTTTGTGGCCCACTACTGGTCCGTGGCTTGGTGGTTGGGGAACACTGTCTTAACTCAGATGCCACAAGACTTGATCTTTTCTTTGAATGTTCTACTTAAACGCCATTATTTGCCATATTTTCTAGTATTCCCTTACTTAGTCAATGTCCATTTTCTTGATTATACCTTGAACATGTTTTAGGTCATTTGCTGTGTTGTACACATACAAGCTCACAGTTATACTGTAATTGCTATTATTAGTTTTCTGAATTCCACCCCGGAGAAATAATCAACTATTCTAGAATTCTGATGCTTCCATTTTCTCCTTCTAATGTTTGGCTGCTCACTCACTGACTTTCAAATGAAAAGCACAGATATGAATTTTGTATTTTAAGCTATAATCTCTTCTCTTGGAGAGCAGAAAGGAGACACAAACAGTACCATAACAACAAGCTCAACCGTGAACCAAATGACCACAGACAATGTGGCCAAACACTGTGATCATATTTTGAAACTGGAAAACATTCTGTTTTATATTCAGTCCTGATGAAGGGTCTCAGCCCAAAACATCAACTGGTTGTTCATTTCCATAGAAGCTGCTTGACCTGTTAAGTTCCTCCAGTGTTTTGTGTGTGTTGCATTCTGTTTTAAATGCTGGGTTAGACTCCATGTTTAAAAGCATTTCACAGTTCTGCATGAAAGCAAAGGGAACCAAAATTCCAAACCCTGTCTTGTTTTATCAAAATTCCTTATATGGGATGTGGAATTGTATAACTGGGTCTCTCTCTCTCTCTCTCTGTCCCAAAGATACTGCCTGACCTGCTGCATTCCACCAGCATTTTGTGCCTGACCTGCTGTGTTCCACCAGCATTTTGTGTGTGTTGCTTACAAGTTAACATAATAGCTTACACTTCACTTCTTGTCTACTATTGAGAAACCTAATGAAACTGCACACGTATAAATGAGGTAGAATATAACAGATTTAACAGCTTAAGTTTTGTGGTTTAATGCCCCGATAGTTTTAAACTAAGTTAGTGGGTAAACCATAAACAGAAACTGCCATTGCTATAGCTGAGATGCAACCACCTGAATGAACTGAATACCAAAATACAGGAGGAACTCAGCAAGTCAGGCAGCATCTATGGAAATGCATAAATAGTCAAAATTTGGGGCCAAAACCCTTCTTCAGGACTTGAAAGGAAAGGCAAAGAAACCAAAATAAAAAGGTGGTGCAAGGGGAAGGAGGATAGTGAAGCTAGGTAGGTGGGAAAGGTAAAATGCTGGAGAGAAAAGAATCTGATAGGAGAGTGGACTACAGGAGAAAGGGAAGGAGGAGGGGCACCAGGGTGAGGTGATAGGTAGGTGAGAAAAGGCAGGTCAGAGCGAAGAATAGAAGAGGGCAGGGGGTGGGATTTTTTTTAAATTGGAAGGAGAAATCAATATTCATGCCATCAAATTGGAGGCTACCCAAACTGAATACAAGGTGTTCCTCCACTCTGCTAGTGGCCTCATTACAGCGCAGGAGGAGGCCATGGACCGATATTTCTGAACAGGAGAAGGAATTGGAATTAAAATGGTTGACTGCCAGGAAATTCTGCTTTTGACATCTGGAGGAGGTACTTAACAAAGTAGCCCTCAATTTACATTAGGTCTCACCAAGGGAGAGGAGGCGTATTGGGATTACCTGCTACAACAGATGACCCTAACAGATTAACAGGTGAAGTGCTGACTCATCTGCAAGGACTGTTCGGGGGCCCTGAATGGAGGCGGGTAGAAAGTGAACAGGCAGGTGTAGTACTTTGGCTGCTTGCAGGGATAAGTGCCTGGAGGGAGATTAATGGGAAGGGACAAGTGGACAAGGGAACCACAGAGGGAGGATTCCCAGCAGAAAGTGGAGAGTGGGGTGGAAGTAAAGATGTACTTTGTGGTAGGATTATTTTGGAGATGGCAGAAGTTGCGGAGAATTATGCATTGAAGGTTATGGTAGGTTATAACAAGAGAAACTATCTCTGCTAAGGCAGCAGGAAGATGGGGTGAGCATGGATGTCCAGGAAGTGGAAGAGATGCAGGTGAGGGCGACATCAATGGTAGAGGAAGGAGAGCTCATTCTTGAAGGAAGTGGACATCTCTGATGTCCTGGAAAGTATATCAATACATTTTGTTGGGAGCAAAAGTGAAACACTTTTTTTTTCAACCTGAAATTACCAAACATGCCAAGCCATTCTCACCCACTATCATACAAAATGGACAATTTTTTAATTTTTTTTAAAGACTCCTCCCCCCCCTAGAAAATGAGTAAACATTACAGAATATAACACCAACATAGTCAACATTTAGTCAATTTATCTCAGTATCCCAAGATGCCTAGATTTGCTCATACAGTTAATAATTAAGGTTGAGTTTTGAAGTACTATCTATATAGAAGGAAGTTTATAGATTTAATTCATTAATGTAGCAGGCAAGATTGTACTGATTATTAGAAAAGATCATTAGAATAGATTATTAATAATCAACAGATTATTAGAACTGTTTCCATGTTGAATTAAATATGAAATATGAAGTGCATCCTTTAAAACTCTAATAATGTACTACTCTCAAAATAGTATTTACAAAACATGCTAATGAAGTCTATTTATAGAAACTTTAAATCCCTTTATGTTGAATAAATAAGATTTTTAAAAATCAGTTCTTAATTGCTTACTCAAAGTTCATTTTATCTAAAAGTTATTCATAATGTAATACAATGAATTAATAAGCAAATAATAGTTACATGTGTTAAACTCTACCCAGAAACCTGTGAATCTGAGATAAGTTGCAATCAAATACAAGCACCCTAACTATATTAAAATCCAGAATATCTCTTTTGTTCCGTCAACACACAACTACCAATATTTTTCATGTAGTCAGAATCCTACAAAAACATTATGGTGTCTGTTCTTCCTTCCTAATACTTTCCACATCATGATCTAATTAGCTGAAATAACAGCTGGATGAAATGACTTGCAGGCTTCATCACATCATTGTACTGGTTGCATGAAGTGCATTAGCTTCACGCTTGCTAAATATATGCAGATAAATAGTGCTGCAGCCTTGCAACACAATCTATTGCAATTCTTAAAATGAATGTGGATTTCAATTAACCAGTCAGCTTTTCAGGAACCTGCCAATGAACCTATTAGTATGCATTCCCAACATTTGCTTCAAATTTCCACCTTCTGTATTTCTTTCTTTTAATATGTCTACCAGTTAATTCCAGCCCCATAATAAACCTAATTAACTAAAATGATACAAAACATAATTTCTCACCCATTAAGGTTGCAAGAAGGCAGAGGGATGACAATTCAAGATCAATGTGGTCTTGCACATCCTTAACAGAAGTTCGACCAGATGGTTCATTTTCTTCAGCTTTCCAGGAATGTGCCGCAGATGTTGAAGCAGCAGGTACAGATTCCTTGTTGTCCTTCATGATCTCCACAGATACCCGATCACCATGCTGTAGGGGCAAAGCACTATTCTCAAATCCCACCTGGGGAGGATGCAACTCCTTTGGAGGGAAGCCATACCGTATGCATTGCAAATGAGGAGGAAGGTTAAACTCTTTTGCTATACTTTCTTGAAATTCAGAGAATGTGACTGATAATTGAAGTGTTAGGGTTGCCTGCCTCCCGTCGCTAGTAGTTACTCTGATCTTTTTCTCCTTTATAGGTAATGGGGAATAAGGGGACTTAGAAGGAGTAGCTGGGGCAGATGATGAACCATCTTTAACAACCCCGTGAACAGATGGTTGGCCTGGTCCTTTCAGATCCTGTCGTGGCTTATCAGTTTTCTTTTTTTGCATAATTGCTGCATGGTCAATGATATTCTGCTGAATATCTCGTTCAGTTTTACTCATGTTCAGTTCTTCTTTGTGCAGAGTCTTTGATTTCTGGCCCGTTAAAATAATTTTGGTAGGCAAATGTGGTTCTGGTGTTGGTTCATCTTGCAAGTCTCCAACTCTACGACTATGTGCACCTTCAACAGTGACTGGAGTATATTCATCAGGATTCTTTTTGGCTGTATGATGTAATATTGTGTTAACAACTTTCTGAATCAAAATTTCACTTCCAAATTCACCTGGAAAATGTTTGGTGACAAGCTTCATAGCAACATCATAAACATTGCTGTTTAGAGCTACGTCACTTTCATACTGAAACCAATATACACTTTCTCGTACCACCCTTCCACTCCATTCCAAAGTTATTGGAAATGCTTCAGGCAAATTATCATATTCTTTTCCTTCCCAGTAATGCTTGTAACCACAACCACATTTACCACCAGTTGATCTAGAGTTAGTTCGATCTCCATCTAAATACACGACAGAACCATCTCCTCTAACATGACGCATGGACGTACCATGGCACCAGTTGCATGATGTTAGATGACTTAAATTATAATCTGGAACCAGTACATCATTTTTTGGATCATAGGAACATACAAGATGGTTAACAGGAAAGCTATAATTTTTGTCTGCTTTCAGTTGACCATGTGTGTTTGCAGCTAAATTGTACAGCTTTCCTCCTGGAACCAGCCACTCTGCTGGCACGTGTAGCTCTGAAAGAGCACCACAAATTAAGCATTTCTGCAAACGGTTCTCAATTACAGCTTTCTTTGCAGCTTCAGTTACATCTTCAGGCTGTATTCCAATCACTCCTGTCCTTCTGTATATGTACTGATGAACATCTGCTACCAGTGAAGGATGGATATCATGCTTCTTTAAGAAAATTTCTTCCATTGCAGCAACAAGCCTCTGCAAGTATTTATCCTGCAAACTTCGGTCACCTCCTAATGTACAATTGTCATCTTCAAACAATATGTATTTCCGAATAAGCTCTTGTGGAACACCCCAAGCTTTAGGCAACAGTTTCAAAGGAAGCCGAGGTAAAGGACCCCTTTTAATTCCAACCAAAGGTATATAATGGTTGCGTCCTGAACTGCTCCATGCAATACAAATAGGCTTATTAAGCTGTCCATCCTTTCCCTTACATTTATCTTCGGGAACTAATCCTGGGAGGAAAGTAGCTGAATAATCTCCACAGCTTCGCATTCCACTCAGGGAATCTAATAAAATAATTGGGCGATGTAATACATTGGCCAAACCAAATATATGAATGTTACGTAGACCCAAAGGAACTCCTTCAGGTGGAACAAACAAAGGATCACATTCATTAATGATATCCTCCCATTCTGCTGCATCAATGAAGTCATGGAATAATGCTTTGTAACGATCCAGGTTCATCTTAAAATGTAGTTTGAGATTTTCACGTAGGGCATGCCAGAAAAGCTCTCTACCAACCAAAGCCCTAGACACAGCATGAACTAAACAATGACCATCACCATCAACATGAACAGGAATTAAACATTCTTGATTATTGTTTGCTTTCTTGATCTCTTCCAGGGTATCATGGAGATATAACAGACTCCCTGAGCGATCTTTACCATAACCCATAGTCCCAATGTGCTCCGGATCAATAAGGAAAGCCCTATCACCCAACAACGCACAGTCAAACATTTCCCCCTGGTTCATCTCTCTTAGGAGTTTGGCCTTCCCAGTTTGTTTATCCATGCCATATCGGGTCAGGATAGGAGACAGCAGCTTGCAGTGGTAGTTGGACAGCCCCATTACTTTCACCATTTCCGTGCCCTTTTTGGGGGCCGTGACTCCCAACAAAGCATTCCTCAGCAGGTTGTGCAGTACCACGTCAGGGTCGGTGACTTCCTCTACCTTGAGCAGATTTCTTTGTTCATGGCGCTGGCCGCATTCGGTGCATTCTATACTGACTCCATAGGCTGGGAAAAACAGCCGAGCTTGGCACTTAGGATCCGGACACGTACCCGATAGAATACGCCTGTCTTTTTTCTTAGACCCTTGCAACATTGTCTCATTTATTAATCCGGGTTATAATAAAATTAGTCCATATATTTTGTAACCGTCCCTGCTCAGAGTGTCATGGTCAGTCGATAGTAAGAGAAGCTGCTCCTGTTAGCAATATTCTTCAGTGGGAGGCAAAACGCGGAAGTACTCGGCTCCTTTCTCGTTCTCCTTCCACTCACAGTTTCCGTTAGCAAATGAAACGAAACAAGTCTCCTTTATTGAAGCCAGAAGAGACAGCGGCGAGTGCAGCTGACGGGGGGCACGCATGCGCTGACGGCGCGAGTGGGTGACGGGTATTGTAGTTTACACCGGCGCACTGCCTCTGGTATTGCGCATGGAATGGAGGGCCTGAACTACAATTCCCGGAGGATACCGCACCGACCGCGATTGTCTGTCGAGCTGGGGAACCCGGACAGCTGGACAAGCGAAAGGTGTGCTGGGAGCAGAGGTGATGATTATGTCCCGTTTGTGTTTTTTTTCTTCAAAATCAGCGATAATAGGGAATTGCTCTGCTTCTGATCGTGTTACTTGGAAGTGATTTGTATTCTGTCCCGGAGAAGTTCCACTTTGTGATATGATGTGTTCGCCTGTGTGGTTGTAGTTTTTCAAACATGTTTTCCTCCTGACTGCGAGGCCGTGAGCGCGCTGGTTCGACAGTTTAGAACGAGCTGCCGGGCCTTCCCCTGAGGAAAATCGATGTCATAGTAACCCATCATTGTCCTCATTTGATCATGTTTAACTTTATTTTAGTGTGTGTGTGCTTGCGAAATATTCGCCACTCGTGCCGTAAGGTATTGTTCTCTGGTGGGATGTGATGTCGCGTCTTTGTACTGGTGCTGGAGGTGCTTCCTAAGGCAGAACTGCCAACAAAACAACAAATTCCCAAATAGCAGTAGTGGCTGGCACAAAAATGTATCAGAAGTCATAGCTTTCAATTCTTAAATGCACGTTTACACTCTAGTATTTCCTTACAACACTGAAGGAGGCTGCTCGGTTCATCAAGTCTCTGCTGGCTCATGGAACAATCCCATTTCTTCCCCCTTCTCCCAACAATTCCATCATGCTCTAACACAGGGAGCAATTCATGGTAGCCGATTAACCCATGAACCTGCTTGGCTTTGAGATTGGGGAGGAAATCAATGCCCTCACAGGAAGAAAGCATACTCCATGTGGATGACAGCGTAGGTCAGGATGCCTTTCTGTGAGGCACAAGCTCTGCAATTGTGATTGTACACAATTCTACTTCAAAGATGAAAAAATAGGTTAAATACACATGAATGGATAACAAATACAAATTCAAAACACAAAGTATACTGCAGATGCTGTGGTCAAATCAACACGTACAAAAGCTGGATGAACTCAGCAGGGTGGGCAGCATCCGTTGAAATGAGACCTGACGAAGGGTCTCGGCCCAAAATGAAGGGTCTCGACTGCTCGTTTCAACGGATGCTGCACAACGTACTGAGTTCATCCAGCTTTTGTATGTGCAAATATGAAATTAGTTAACCAGTCCTAATCTGTGAGATTTGTAGAGCTGCAAAGAAGCTCATGTATTTGCATTATGTTCTCCAGCTTCACTACATAGTTCCTGGCTTCCATATTCTTCCCATGGTTTCACTATGACAATCTTCCATGTTTGGCAGGTAGAGTCTCAAACTGGGTCTCCCTCTTGAAACCATCTCTCCTGATCTAACTTGCACGAGTCCTTCGGGCTATTCATATTTTCTAAGTTGGACTGCACTATTTCATCATATCCCCAAAAGATAATCCATTATTTCAGCCAAAAAATGCTCCTGTCAGAAAGTCTCACCAAAAGGCAATGATTCATGAATTACATGAACTCCTTCTGTAATACTGCCACTTAATTATAATCTTCAAATGTGAACATATTCTTCATATTTCTCTTTACACAGTGGTGGGTATGTGGATGTCAGGCTATATCAGATTCTATTGGAACAGAGGAATGTGATCCACCCTGTCCACTCGAGCAATTTGAGAATCCAGTTCCTTAGGGAAGCAATGTGCTGAGAAATCTGATTCGGAGCCTTTGAGTGGCCAATAGCAATTAAAAGGAGATACTTCCTTTCCAACTGAAGGTATCCATCATTAAGGATTCACGTCACTCAGGACATTCTCTCTTATTACTATCATCAGGGAGAAGGTACGCACTCAACATTTTAGGAACCTCTCCACCATTACATATCTGAACAGAAAATTAACCTACCTCACTATTTTTGCTCTCGTTTTGCACCACTTACTTAATTTGTTAATATATATTTCTTAATTAATGAATAGTTAATTAATTCACAGGCAGTCAGACTGCTAAATAGCTGCTCTACCTGACTCTGCTTTGGACACTTTTAACTTGCACTGGAGACTTATAACTTGTTTTTAACTGACATGTGGTTGTTGTGTTTTACTATTTATTGTTATGTTTAATATTTAGTGTTGCATTTGTTATGTTATGATTGCACTGCTCCTGGGAAACGCTGTCTCATTCTGCCCTGCAGAGCTGATGTATGGTTAGAATGACAATAAAGTTTTTGAATCTTGAATCTAGTATTTTATGTATTGTGCTATTTAATGCTGTAAAACAAAAAAAAAATTGCTGCATTTGTCAGTAATATTAAACCAGATTAGAAGTCAGTAAGTATCTGGTAGGAATAGAGACCCATCTACACATTATTTACTAGAGTGGCAAACTTCTGTGGTCTATAGGTGTGACATACTGGTAATCTTAAAACACTGGATAGCAACAGATCGTAGATGAACTATCCAGTATACGGAGCCTCTGGTTACCTTAATTATCAGCGGATACCCAGTTTCAAGACTTTGCTTTGATACATAACACTCATGAATGGTTTAGAAATGACAATAGGATGGCCTGTTGTTGGAACGATGCAGTTTTTATCAGAATGACTGACTTTGGTCCCAAAAGTTCGACCAGTAATCCATGGTCTGTGATTGCAGTTAAATGCTTGTCAAAATTGAAAATTTTGCAGTGAGGAAACCTGAAAAATGACGGTCAAGAGCCGCCTTTTAAATTTCTGCAGTTTTTACTCAATGGTGGAAAAGGGGAAATATATTGAATTTGTTACTCTGTTACATATGTTAGAGATCAATCACATCCAGCCCATAATTGATAGTTGTAATAGGTCATAATGGACAAAGTTTTTTTAAGTAACTTGTATTCCCTCTGTTGTTCTTTACTCCAGAACCAGGGATGCTCTTTGTATAATGACTTGTGAAGGGTTTGGTGGCCAAACATGATAATATGTTCAAGCATATCAAATAAGGAGTGATGTTCGTTAGCATTAGGTAGGTATCTCACATCTAATTTGTTGGAACCTTTCTCTGTAAAGATCTCTACATGTTCCTGCCAACTCTGAACCCCTGAAGGATAACTTTGGAGAAATGCACACAAGTTTTGTTTAAGCTGTATATTGTGATATGCTGAGAATTTTCTACAAATACGCCTGCCTGGTCTTTGTAGCATTGCAGTTTTCACCTGATTGCACAACTATCACAGGATCCCTAGTAATGTTTGATCCATTGGAGATTGGAAAATCTTTTGGTCTTAGGTTGACTCCATAAAATAGTAGAATGGTTCTAGCATAGAAGTAGGAAATTTAACCCAACAAATCTGTCATATACTATACCTTTCTTAAAATAAGAATGAAAATTACTTTCCCCCAGATGCATCTCCAATTTCCATTTGAAACTTCTATTCTGTTTCCATCATTTCTTCAATTAGTTAATTCCAGATTACAACTACTGTCTGCATTATTGTTCTTTTTCATATTCCCTTTGCATCCTCTGCCCCCTAATTTGATGTCTTTCATTTCTCCAGTTTCTTATGCCCCTTTTTCTTCCATTTATTTTCTTTAATTCTCTTTTTGTTTCTTTCATTTTATTTCCACAGCTATGATTTTATCCCTCCTCTCCTTCTGGAATGTAATTCCAAAGAGTGCAGCTTTTACAAAGTATGAAATTTGGAATTATTATGAAAGGAGTAGGATTAATGATTTTTTAAATGAACCTGTTTCTACAATTTATTTAAGTTTTAGATTGTATTCTGAGTAGTTTCTTGAACAATTCCAGAGAACATGTGATTTCTAGCAGAATGGAAACCATAAATAAGTTATCCCCATTCAAAAAAAAGAAGGATAAAAGAAAGCAAGAGCTGAGGAAAAATGCTGAAATACATTACTAAAGAAGTATTAAGAGCACATTTTGGAATTAAAATTGCAATTAAACAAATCAGCAAGGCTGTGGGAAAGGGAAATTGTGTCTAACAAATTCATTGAGACAACTGTCAGTAGAAACAATTTATTTTTCAGGTTGGCAAGTCATTAAGGCCCTAGTACTGACCCATGTGATGCCCTACAGGTACTAGGGCCTCAATGACTTACATTGAGTATTAATACTTGAATTAAGAAGTTGAAGGTGTGGTGATCAAATTTGTTAACAAATTTGGATGAGAATATAAACTGTGAAGTGTTAAGTGAGTGAGCAGGTGGACTACAATGAGGTAAATATAAGGTCTTTTGACGCAAACATAAAAATGTCTTTCCACCACTCTTTTTAATACTTTGCAGGTTTTAAAGCAGGTGTCACATCATTAAATTGGCATTAGTAGCCACTCTCATTTACTTGCTGCTATGCGCTGCCTAGTTAAACACATAATATAATTGCAAATTTCTCCTTGTTGTTATTAGAAGAGAAAACAGTGATTTTAAAATGAACATGTGTTGGAAGTTTGAATGCATGTCAGATAATGTCTAAGAAGCAGTTCACTCAGCTTCACAAGTGTTTCTCATCTTTTCCATTTTTACTATTGGCAATACTTTGGCTTGATAAGGCTGTGAAAATAGCTAATACAATTCCAGGTTTCATCTCTAGAGGTATGGATATAAAAAGACAAGAAACTGATAAGCCTGTATAAAACTTTAAGAATTTGGTAACACTACTGGATATAGAATATAGTCTCTGCTCTGGTAGCAAAGTATTGAGGCTTCAGAGAAGGTATATACAGATTCACTATAATGTTATTCACTTTGAAGATTTGGAAAGTTCATCACTTTTTTAAAGTAACATATTTTATGGTATGTTATGAAAAATGCTTTGATATCTAGATCTATTCTTAATCCAATATATGTATACTACATATAGTATACTGAATAAGATTTACTTATTATAATTTTTTTTCTCTTCTATATTTTGTATTGCATTGAACTGCTGCTGCTGAGTTAACAAATTTCACATCACCATCACTTACCGATGATAATAAACCTGATGTTGATTCTGATCTAAACTGTTTCTGGTTATCAACAAGTCAAGAACTAGAAGCTATGGACAGAAGGTCAGGGCCCAGAAATTCCATTGAAAAGTGCTGCTTATTTCAGCATCGTACTTTTCATGGCTTGCTGTAACAGCTGTTTCCAGATAATTTCACTTATCTCTTCAAACTTGACCAGGTACTTTCAGAGGGGTGCTGCATATGCAGATGTACCGTGGAGAGCATTCTAATCAACGTCTGGCAATGGAGGGGGTGGGGGCGAGGAACTGTACAAGATCGAAATAAGCTGCAGAAAGTTGTAAACGCAGTCAGCTCCATCATGGGCAGTACCCTCCCCAGCATCTGGGACAACTTCAAGAAGCGATGCCTCAAAAAGGCGGCATCCATTATTAAGGACCCCCATCACCCAGGATATGTCTTCGTCTCATTGCTCCAATCATGGAGAAGGCAGCAAAGGTGCACACAATGATTCAGGAATAGCTTTTTCCCTTCTGCCATTCAGATTTCTGAATGGACATTGAACCCATGAACACTAACTCACTACATTTTTTTTGGCACTACAGTTTTTATTATTTATTGCAATAACAACAAACCACAACATATTCCAGTGATATTAAACCTGATTCTGATTCTGCCTGCAATATTCCCTGAGGTGATTGCTCTATTCCTCCTTTGGGACATTGCAAGAGAAATACCACATTGTCCAGAGGTCAAGTTACGTTGGTCACAGCAATTTTGTACTTGTGCTGCAGTAAACTGGAACCCTACTAAACTCTGATTATTTATATGCTAACCTTTGCATTACCCTACCCCATCCACCATGCATTGATATCATCAGGTTGACTACACCCCAGCTCTTTTCAGTCACCTATTGGCCCTGATCTCTGAACTCATAAATCCCACAAACACACTTGTCCAGGCTCTATTCTTGCAGTGGGTGACTTCTACATCCTCTTTCCCCTTTACCCTCCACTCTGATACTCCAATGACTCTATTAAGTCTAGCCATCTGGATCCCAATCCAATCTTTAAACATCATGTTTCTTCAGTTGCTTTCTGAAGCTCTGAGAACCCCAGGCATGTTCCCAGTTTCCAAATCCATACTCCCTTTACATAATTGGCTGCATTCAAAGGAAAAAGTGAAGTTTTCAGTAGCCTACTGCATAACAGCTATGCCAAATCATTGCAATAGTACACTACAATTTATTTGGTTAAATATAGTAAGTGTCACAATAAATTTCTTCACGCATTCATGTGTTTGTATGTCTTCAGAATTGTTGATTGAGCCAAAAGCTGTCCATGTTCAAGATTAAAATTCAGCTATTAAAGGTTTGGAGGAGAATTTTTAGGTCATAGGATTCGGAAGGAATAAATCAATTTTAATGACTAAATAAATATAAATGATCTAGTGCGTGTGTGTGTGTGTGTGTGTGTGTGTGTACACACACACAAATATAAGTAAAATGTACATTTAAATTTATGTCTAGGAATCCATTAGTACACTTACAGATTAATTACTGCCTGTTAGGCTGTTGGCGTTTAGGGCAGCAATGAAGGCCTTCCATCCCTGTCACAACTGTCAGTCATACAAGTCCTGGGTGGACACTCAGAAATACTGTCATATTCAGATGTAGTAGGATTCTTCATTGTGTTTCCATAATTTTGTTTTACCATTCAGGGTTGTAAGCCCTGAGCTGAACCCTGGACCTGCAGGACCAGCGGACCACTCTTAGTCTGGCCTCTACCCTTTGACCTGTTTGGCATGGGTGACCCTCCAAGAGCCAAAGCATAAAGCCCTGATTCCAGCCGGTATGCCTCTTTGGGTCACTGAGGCATGCAAGCCTCCAAACCATGACAAGGTTTTGGTCCTCTTGGAGGATTTGCAGCTTACTTTCTTCTTTATGACATCAGCAAATTTAGAACAAAGTTCGAAGTGTGTATTGGTTATTATATAAGACCTTGCGAATCAATTTCGCAAGAAAACTAAGAAATACATTAGAATCAAAGGAAAAGTAGACACAAAGACTGACAAATTACTCATGCAAAAGACAAACTGGGCAAATAGTACTGCGAACATGAGTTGAAGAGTCATTGAAAGTGAGTCTATAAGTTGGAATCAGTTCAGTGTTGAAGTAAGTGAAGTTATCAATGCTGGTTCATGGTTGTAAGGTAATAATTGTTTCTGAACCTGGTGGTGTTGGACCTCCTTCCTCTTGGCAACAGTGAAAAGAGAGCTGTATGGTAGGGGTCTTTGATGATGCATGCTGCTTTCTTGTGGCAGCACTCCTTGTGCTCAATGGTGGGAAGGGCTTCACCTGTGAAAGACTGGGCTATATCCACCACTTTTTGTCCACTTTTCCATTCTTAAGCACTGGTTTCCATACCAAGCCATGATGCAGCCAGTCAGGATACTCTCCACTGTGTATCTATAGAAATTTGTCAAAGTTTTAGATGACATGCTGAATCTGTGCAAGCTTCTTAGAAAGTAGAGAAGCTGTCATCCTCCCATACCATCAATGATTTCATCAAAATCATTTACATAAATACTACCTAATCTATGTGACAAATTACTGACTACATCCTGCCAACCAGAAAAAGACCCATTAATGCAAATGTTGTTCTTTCTGTTACCCAGCTGAATTTCTATGCATAATCTTTGAAGGAGCACCTTCTGGAAATCTAATTGTCATCCACCAATTCCTGTGTCCAAACTAGATGCCAACTCAGCAACCTTTAAATTTGAGATTAATGTTCTTTTTCAAACCAAGTCTATTAAAGAATTTATATGTAAGCTGTAGCTCAAGGTGGAATTTTGCTGAAACCTAAATACACTGAATGAATAAATATGCTTATGGGGCATGATGACCTTCTGGTCCTTCATGTACATAATGCATGAAATACTATATCCAATATCTAACAGTGAGGAAAAGTGTTCAATATTCATCAATTTACAAAAAATTTACACTCTTTGTAATATTACAGGATCCTATGAGGAAACAGAAGTTTAAATAAATATTTAACAAAACTTAGTTTTCACTAATTGAAGAGTGGAAACTGCTTGTAATGGGAACTTGTGATTAAGCTAATTAACAAAAGCAGGTATTTACAATGCTTCTTGCAATGTCTCTTCTATCCTGCTTCCTTTTGTAAATCATTTGTAACTAACAGGTCTTTACTACCACCTTTGAACTGATAGCATTTTAGTTTCTGTCTCCACCTCTGCGCCTGGTCTGTAACTTAAAACATGTTTGATTTCTGTTAGTTCAGATCAAAGGTCATCAGCTTCACTCCACATCACTGCCTGACTTGTTAACGTTTCTAGCAGATTTTATTTTATTGCATTTACAAACCATCCTTAACAAAGTAACTCAACCTTTACATCTCAGATCTGATGCTGGATCTTAACGACAGATGCAGTAGGGAAAAATCACTTAACGATTGTGTGAAATTTCAGCACCCATACGTCTGTTTATTTCATTACTTAATGCCTATTACCATCCTCCTTCCTCAGATCAAATTTCATGTTACCTTCAAATTTTGAAATGATTCCCTGTTTCTCAAAGTCAGTCTCATTAATAAATAAATATAATAAGAAGTTGGTCTTAGTACTTACTTCTGCTCAGTCCAAAAGGTGACTTTCTACTTTCTAAATTTCAGCTAACTGTATCCATGCAGCCATGACCATTTTAATTCTCTTTAATCTCAGACACGTCATTTTTTAAGTTTATTACATTATTGTAACATGCTCCTTGAATAGCTATATATCAGATGTCAGCCAATACTTCCGAATTGAATTGAATCGAATTGACTTTATTACTTACATCCTTCAAATACATAGGAGTAAAAATCTTTACGTTACATCACTGTTCAAATGTGCAATGTGCAATTATAGTAATTTATAATAAATATTGTTTGTAACAGGATAGTCAATATAACAGAGAAATACCGTAGCAGCATGAATTAAGCAGTCTGATGGGTTGGTGGAAGAAACTGTCCCGGAGCCTGTTTGTCCTGGCTTTTATGCTGCAGTACTGTTTCCCGGATGGTAGCAACTGGAACAGTTTGTGATTGGGGTCTCCAATGATCCTTTGGGCCCTTTTTACACACCTGTCTTTGTAAATGCCCTGAATAGTGAGAACTTCACATCTACAGATGTGCTGGGTTGTCTGCACCACTCTCTGCACAGTTCTGCGATTGAGGGAAGTACAGTTCCCATGCCAGGTTGTGATGCAGCCAGTCAAGATGCTCTCAATAATGCTCCTGTAGGAAGTTTTTAGAATTTGGGGAGCCATACCAAACTTCTTCAACTGTCTGAGGTGAAAGAGGCACTGTTGTGCCTTTTTCACAACACAGCCAGTATGTACAGAGCACGTGAGGTCCTTGGTGATGTTTATGCCAAGGAACTTAAACCTGTCCACCCTTTAAACCCCAGATCCATTGATGTCTACAGGAGTTAGCCTGTCTCCATTCCTTCTGTAGTCCACAACCAGCTCCTTTGTTTTTGCGATGTTGTTTTCTTGTCAGGGTGGTGACTTCTCCTCCGTATGCTGTCTCATTATTATTTGAGTTAGGCAATTTAATTTGCAGATTGGAGTTGTGGGTGTACAGAGAGTAAAAGAGGGGGCTTAGTACGCAGCCCTGAGGGGCACCTTTGTTGAGGGTCGGGGGCAGAGGAGAGTGAGCCCATTCTTATCACCTGCTGGCAAACTGACAGGAAGTCCAAGATCCAGCTACACAAGGAAGGTTGAAAGCCGACATCTCTGAGCTTCTTGTCAAGCCTGGAGGGATTTATGGTATCGAATGCTGAACTTTCTTGATTCCTTTCTATCATTTTATCAAAGAAATAAATCTGTTAGGTCAATCATGACTTGTGTTTACCAAACCTATGATAGTTTTTATTTATGAACTCAGATTTTTCCAAGTGACAATTAGCTGTTACTGGGTACTGTCTCTCTCTCTCTCTCTCTCTCTCTCTCTCTCTCTCTCTCTCTCTCTCTCTCTCTCTCCATTTTTTTCTTATCAATTATAGGGCATTTTTTCCCAGTTTATTTTTTGACATCATTCACATTTCTAATGAGTAGTCAAAAATTGTGACAAAACTCTTCACAGTTTCCACCTTCATACATACACAAGTTGGGATGCATCCCCTTTGCACAGAATGACTTCTCAATTTTGAGCATTACTAACTTTCCATGCAACTCATTGTTATGTATTTATTTTCTCCGCCCCTCCCCATTTGCTATGGCAGTAGTCCTTTTTTGTGAAATGGAATGCAGATTATGAAAACTAGTACTTCAGCCCCAACAAAATGATCTTTAAATGGTCTTTAATTGACTAAGCTTTTATTCTTACTAGCCATTTACCATTTATATCTTTGTCAATCTCATATAAGCTCCTTGCTCTTATTTCTTTTACTCAGTCCTCTATACTTTGCTCTCTAATGTTATTAGAATAGGTTTTATTATAGCTATCCGTAATTTCTGCTTAATTTTAGTCTATGTATATTCCTAGTCTGAAAGAGCATTCCGTTTACCCTCTTGGGTTTGTACCAGAACAAACTTTTTGGATGTTTTCTATTTCTGTACTACTTCCCTCTTTCCTTTCCATCCCAATAAAAATAGCTTCCATCCTTTTAAATATCTAAACATAATGATTTGGCTCTATTCTTCCAAAATCTTCCTTTCATCTGAGTCCACAGAATTTAAATCCACTGAAGCTCCTACATCTTCTTCACTGACGTGAAACATACTTAGCAATAGTTGATGCTGGGAGTAATCTAGAGATTGCTACCTTCGAAGACATATTTCTGAACAGAGTGTAATTTTAATGCCTGGCTGGTGGAGGTTACGTTTTAGTTAGATATTGAACCAACAGTCTAAGAACACTCATACATTAAAGCAATTAAGAGAAATACTGGTATAGGTTGGGTTTATCAGCATAAGAGTAGAAGATGATCTTTTTATCAGTGGATTATAGAACCAAAGAACCCATGTCAATGAGCAGGAGGGAGCAGAGAATAAATCCCCAAAGTCAAAGAAAATGGAATTGGGAAGAGAAGCATCCCATGAGGTATTTTGGCTAAATTCAGATAAGAAAAAGAGCAACCAAGTGAGGAGAGTTGAAATGGGCCATTTGGTCTATTTTGTTTGAGCAACCCTTGTTGCTCCTTATAGCACTTATATATGTGATAGCCAGTTTTGACCTTTCGAATTTCTACTTCAAATCTTTAGGCACTGATAGCAAAGTTAGTTCAAAATTATTTTCAAAATAAAAGAGAGAGTTGTAAGAAAGTTAAGCTTGCAAAGAAGGCTAAATATATTTGAAGAAGTATGCAGTACTTGGGATTTCATAGGGTGCAACAGCCAATAAAATATTTTAGGAATGTTTTGAGAATAGTACAATATGTAGGTGAAGTTGCACTTAGAGTATTGTGTTTAGTTTTGGTCACTCTGCTATATGAAAAATGCCATTAGGCAAGGAAGAGTTCAGAGGAGATTTAGATGATAGAACAAGACAGACAATACAGGCACTTCAGTTCACAATGTGCCAAACTTTTAACCTTCTCAAAGATCAATCTAACCATTTCCTCCTACATATCCATCATTTTTTAAAATCATCCATGTACCTATGAGATTTTTAAATGCCACTAATATATCTGTCTTTACCACCATTCTGTGTAAATAATTTACCTCTGCTATCCTCCCAATACTCCAATCACCTTATGCAATTTCAGCCTTGGGGTAAAGTCTGGCTGTCCACTTTACCTATGCCACTTATCATCTTCTACACCTCTATCAAGTCACCTCTCATCCTCCTTCACTCCAAAGAGAAAAGACTGAGCTCACTCAACTTATCCTCATAAAATATGCCCTTATAGGCAGCATCTTAGTAAATCTCCTCTGCACCCTCTCTAAAGCTTCCACAACCTTCCTATAATAACGTGGGCAAAACTGAACACAATATTCCAAGTGTTGCCTAACCAGGGTTTTATAGAGCTGCAACATTACCTCACAGCACTTGAGCTTAATCTCCCGACTGATGAAAGTCAACACACCATACCCCTTCTTAGCAACCCTATCAACTTTGAGGGACCTATGGACATGACTCCCAAGATTTCTGTTTCTCCACACTTCCAAGAACCCTGCCACTAACTCTGTATTCTGCCTTCAAATTTAACCTTCCAAAATTAATCACTTCACACTTTTCTGGGTTGAACTCCATGTCACTTCACCAGCCCAGCTCTGCATCATATCAATGTCCTGGTGCAATCTACAACAACCCTCCACACTCTCTATAACTCCATCGACCTTTGTGTCAACTGCAAACTTACTAGCCCATCCTTCCACTTCTTCATCCAAATCATTTATAAAAATCACCAAAATCAGGGGTCCTAGAACAGTTCTCTGCACAACATCACTGGTTATCAACCTCCTGGTAGAATATGCTCCACCTAATACCACCCTCTTCTTTCTATGGGCAAGTCAATTCTTTATCCATACAGCCATTTTTTCCTGGATTCCATACTTCCTCACTTTCTGAATGACCCTACAATAAGGAACGTTTATCAAATGTCTTACTAAAATCTGTGTACAGTACACCACATCCACAATTCTACTTTCATCAATGTGTTTTGTCACACTCTCAAAAAATTCAGTCAGGCTTGTGAGGCATGACCTTCCCCTCACAAATTAATGCTGACTATCCCTAATCAGACTATGCTGCTCCAACTACTCATAAGTCCTGTCTCCAAAGAGTCCTCTCCAATTAATTGCCGACTTCTAAAATAGGACTCACTGGTGTATAATTCCTAGGATTATCTTTCCTTGTTTTAGAAGTATGTTGCCAGCACTTGAGGGAATGCATTATGGAGCGAGGTTGAACAATCTAGTACTTTATTCATTGGAGGGTAGGAGAATGAGGGATGATCCTGTTGAGATATAAAATGAGAAGTATTTTTCCCCAAGTTTGGAGAATCAAGAACTATAAGGCATAAGTTTAAGATGACGGGAAAGATTTAAAATGGACTTAAGAGCAACTTTTTCTCTCATAGAGTGTTCAGTATATAGAATGAACTACCAGGAGATGTGGTTGAGGCAGGTACATTTAAAAGGTACTGGGACAGGTACATTGATAGAAAAGGTTTAGAGGAATATGGGCCAAATCAGGCAAATTAGACTATCTTAGAAGAGCATCTAGTTTCTCATAGTGTAGTTGGGCCAAAGAGCCTGTTTCTGTGCTGTATGACTCTGGCTTGTATCTTATATGTAGAAAGACACTTTGGATCTTTGCCAGTTCACAATAAGCAATCCTATTTCACCTCTGCTGATGTCTCATCAATTCCAGGATTGAAAGGCTTGTCATATGAAGAGTGTTTGATGGCTCTGGGCCTTATTCACTGGAATTCCGAAGAATGAGGAGTGACCTCATTGAAACCAATCAACTGGTAAAAGGCCTTCATAGAGTGGATGTGGAGAGGATGTTTCCTATGGTGGGAGAGTCTAATACCAGAGGACACTGCCTCAGAATAGAGGGGTGCCCTTTAAAAATGGAGATGAGGAGGAATTTCTTTAGCCAGAGAGTGGTGAATCTGTGGAATTCTTTGCCACAGGCAGCTGTGGAGTCCAAAACTTTATGTGTATATATAAGGTAGAGGTTGATAGATTCTTGATTGGTTTGGGCATGATGTGATATGGGGGGAAGACAGGAGATTAGGGCTGACAGGAAAAATGGATCAGCCATGATGACATGGTGGAGCAAACTTAATGGGCCAAATAGCCTAATTCTGTCACTATATTTTATGGTCTAATTCCCTTTGTGATTCTTTTCAAACACTAACATTCTCTGGTTGACGAGTTATTGCAGCTAATTAACCTCCCAGCATCGTTTTGGGATATACTGTAGAAGGAAACAAGAGCACCCAGAGAAAATGGGTAATCTCTGCACAGATAGCAACTGAGGTCATGAATAACCCTTGGCTGGAGGAGGATGGTATAGTTGAGGAGTCAGAGAGCACAGTAAATGAAAATTTTAAAAAATCATAGATGGTGCAAAACTATAATGAAACCAGAAGTACTGTAAAGTTTCAGCAAGTTAGGCAACGTCTGAGGAAAGTGAAACATAGTTAGTGTTTCAAGTCAAAAACTCTACATCTAATGACCTGAAATGCTAATTCTGTTTCTGCTTCCCCAGTTCCATTTTGGTCATAGAGTTATACTGCATGGAAACAGGCCCTTTGGCTCAACTTATCCATGCCAACCAAGGTGCTATGCTGAGCTAGTCCTATTTGCCTGGATTTGGCCCATATCCCTCTAAACCTCCACTCTCTTCACACCGTTACCATCGAGAAGGAGGTACAGAAGTCTGAAGGCACTCACTCAGCGATTCAGGAACAGCTTTCCCTCTGCCATCTGATTTCTTAATGGACCTTGAACCCATGAACACTACCTCACTACCTTTTCTATCTCATTTTTTGCACTACTTATTTTAACTTCACTATTTAATAAGACATGTCTTACTGTAATTCAGGCTTTTTCTCTATATTTATTTATCTTGTATTTCATTGTGCTACTGCTGTAGAGTTAATAAATTTCATGAAACATGCTGGTGATATTAAACCTGATTCTGATATGTCCAATTGTTTTTGACAGTAAAGGTTGCATTTGTATCTGCATCCATCATTTACTTTGACAACTCATTCCCATATACCCACCGTATGTGAAAAGCTTTCCCCTCGGTTTCCTTTAAATCTTTACTCTGTCATCTAAAACCTATACCCTCTAATATCAGATTCTTCTGTCTGGGAAAAAAATTGTGACCATCTACCCTATCTATGCCTCTAATGGTTTTAGAAAATCCTCAGTTTCCTTCACTCAAGGAAACAGTTCCAGTCCATCAAGTTTCTCCTTAATACTCAGGCTCTCCAATCCCAGAAACATCCTTGTGATTCTTTTCTGCACCATCTGCAGCTTGATGACATCCTTCCTATACTATAGTGACCTGGACTGCACCTAATATTCCAGCTGCATTCCCCCCAACATCCTTTACAGCTGTAAAAGGACATTCCAGCACTGGCACTCAGTGCCCTACCTGATGATGGCAAGCATCTCGCATGTCATATGTCTTCTTCACTTTTTTGTCTACCTGTGTCACCACTTTCTGGGAACTATGCACCTACACCCCTTGGAATCTCTGTTCTACAGCACTCAGCAGCACCCTGTCATTTACTATGTATGCCTGCCAAGATTAAACTTCCAAAATGCATCACTTTGCACTTGTCTGAGTTAGATTCCATTTGCCATTCCTTTGCCCACTTTCCCGGATGATTTTGATCCAGTTGTTACTTTAAGTAACCTTTTTGGCTGCCTACCACACCACCAATTTTGATGTCATTCTCAACTAATCATGCCTCTACCTTTTTATCTATGTTAGTATATATGACAAACAACAGGAGACCTAGCGCTAATCCTCATAGCACACTGCGGGTCACAGTCCTCTAGTCTGAAAAAAATAACTTCCATTACCATCTCCTCATTGCTTCCACAAAGCCAATTTTCTATGCAATTGGCTAGCTCACCTGTATGACATGTGATCTCACCCTCCAGACTAGTCAACTATACTGTTTTTATGGGGTGGGAGGTGCGCGGAGAAATGAATGAGATATAATTCTCTAAGCTCACAGGTAGAGAACATCCAAAAAAAGAACTTGCAGTTCATCTTCTCAGATTGTATCAAAGTACTTCCTATTGGTTTTCAGTGTAATCATTGTTTACGTACTGTCAAACTGTACAAACAATGAGATAAAACATTGAATGTAGAACAGTACAGCACATAGCAGGCCTTTTGGCCCATGGTATGTGTGCTGACCATGATGTCAATTTAAACTGCACATCTGTGGTGATATGACATGTAAGAATGTGATTGGAGAGAGTTCTGAGCATGGGCAGGGATGATAGAAAGATCGAGAAACATGGCATTGTAAACACGTTGTGGTGTTGTTAATTAAAAGTTGTATTTCTTCCAGAACATGGTTCTTTATTAGTAACTCACTGTACGTATGAATATAAAGAACACAACATAGTGTCAGAGGTCAGTCTGGAAGAATAGTAAGTTTCCTAACACGGGAGAATCAAAGATAATTTTCTGAAAAAAGAGTTTGAACTGTTTTGGTGTGCTAACAGTTTTACAGATGGAAGGTTTGCAGCCTCCATCGACGCTTCAATTGTCTGGAAACGTAGCTGAGAACTGGAAAAAATTTAAGCAGCATTTTGAATTGTATTTATTGGCAATTGATTTGGATCAAAAACCGGAAAGAACGAGAGCTACGCTTCTACTCCATGTAATAGGTGATGACGCAATTGAGGTATATAATCATTTTTGAAAATGAAGATAATTTGAAGTTAAAATTATAAAGGACAAATTTGAAGCATTTTGTATACCGAAGCGTAATGTGATGTATGAGTGGCATAGATTTTTTACATGTACACAGAGAGCTGGTGAAACTATTGATCAATATGTTACTGAATTGGGACACCAGAGTAAAACATGCGAATTTGCAGAAATGACAGACTCTCTCATTAAAGACAGAATTGCTTGTGGCATTCTGGATAATGGTCTGAGAGAAAGACTATTAAGAGAACAAGACTTAGACTTGCAAAAAGCTTTCATGCTCTGCAAAGCTTCGGAATCCATGACATCACAGGCTAAAGAACTTTTCATTGGGAACTGCAACGTAGTCACAGTGAGGAAGCATGAACATATTAGAAAAAATAATAAAACGACAACAAAACCGACAGAGAGCAAGATGTCATCTGAGAGCAAAAAGCTATGTGATTGCTGTGGGCGGCAGCATCGGCCAAAACAGTGTCCAGCGTATGGGAAAATGTGCAACTACTACGATAAGAGTAATCATTATTCACGCTGTTGCAGACGTAGAAAGAAAATAAAACAAGTAAATGCAGTGCTTGAAAATGAATGTGAGGAATTTTATATCGATGTGCTCTATGAAAACAAACAAAGTAAGAATGACTGGACTATTCCATTGCAAGTGAACCAAAACACATTCTGTTTAAACTGGATACTGGAGCACAAGTAAATGTTCTTGCAGAATCTGAGTTTAATGCATTAAAGCCAAGACCAAGGTTACACCAGACAAATATAAAAGTGACTGGGTATTCAGGTGCAGACATTCCAGTTAAAGGAACATGTGTGGCAAAAGTATCACACAAAAATATTGTGCACACGCTTTCATTTGTGGTGGTGCCAAGGAATGTACAGTCAATACTGGGTTTATCTGCCTGTGTGAGACTGAATTTGGTAAAAAGAGTATTAGTCCTGGACAGTGACACAGAGTCAGAATACAGTAACTTGATGAGAGAGTATGAGGACTTGTTCAAAGGGCTTGGTTGTCTTCCAGGAGAGCACATGATTAAAATTGACAACACAGTGCCACTCATAGCACATCCATGTAGAAAAGTGCCTTTTGCATTACATCATCAGCTGAAAACAGAACTTGACAGAATGGAACGGCTAGGAGTCATAAAAATTTGATGAACCAACTGAATGGGTCAATTCACTTGTCATTGTTGATAAGAAAAATGGAAAACTGAGGATTTGCTTAGATCCAAGAGACTTGAATCGAGCCATTAAAAGAGAGCATTTCAAATTGCCTACTCATGAAGAAATTATGTTACAGTTTGCTAATGCAAAGTACTTTAGTAAATTAGATGCATCCTCTGGATTCTGGCAACTTAAACTAGATGAACCGAGTTTAAAGTTGTGTACCTTTAACACTCCTTAGGGGCAGTATTACTCCAGGAGCATGATAAGGAATGGCTACGAGTGACATATGCATCTTCTTCATTATCTGATCCAGAAACAAGTTATGCCCAAATTGAAAAAGAATTGCTTAGCATTATGTTTGCTTGCGAGAGATTTCATCAGTTTGTGTCAGGGCAATCTACTGATGTTGAAACTGATCATAAGCCTCTGATTGCATTGTTTCTCAAACCTTTAAATGACGGTCCTTTGCAAATTCAGCGAATGATGATCAAATTGCAAAGATATGTATTGAATGTGTCATACACACCTGGAAAATTCATGTACATGGCTGACACACTTTCCAGAGCTTTGGATCCAACAACAAAAGACAGTCACGGGGACGCTGTTGATGTTCATACATTTGTTGATATGATCATAGAGACTGTATCTGTTGCTCCCAAAAAGTTGGAACTTCTGTGTCTTGAGATAGAGAAGGACAAAATTCTCAGTCAGGTTATAGAAGTGGAGATGGACAGATGGCCAGGTAATAGGCATGACTGTACCTCAGAAGTATAAGAATATTGGAACCACTGATCAGAACTTTCAGTTGTGTATGGGATATTGTACAAAGGTAGCAGAATTGTGATTCCTAAAAAGAAATGCTTGGGAAAATTCATGAAGGTCACCTACGTATTGAAAAATGTAAGAGAAGGGTGCGAGAAGTGATGTTTTGGCCCAGGAAGAATCAAAAAATTGCAGAATTGGATTCTTCTTGTCAAATATGCCTTAAATACCAACCTGTCAACCCTAAGGAGCCACTGCATCCACATCCTAGTCCTGAGAGACCTTATCAGAACGTAGGCATTGATAGTTTTGTAACGAACAACAAAGATTACCTATTAATAACAGATTACAGCTCATTGTATCTTGAAGTGTGTGGTCTGAGCAGAACAATTGCAGAGAATGTAATTACATGCATGAAATCAGTTTTTTCCAGACATGGTGTACCTGATGACATTTTCACAGACAATGGTCCACAATTCAATGGTGAATGCATGAGACATTTTGCTCATGAATGGGACTTTGTTCATACAACATCTAATCCATTTTTCCCTTAGTCCAATGGATTAGTTGAGGAGTTGGTAGGAATTATCAAGAAACTGATGCACAAAACAAAAGATATTGGAGGTGATTTTTATAAAGCATTGTAGCCTATCGCAGTACTCCACTTGAATGTGGATTTTCACTTGCTCGGCTCTTGATGGGACGCAGTTTGAGATCCAATCTGCAAATAGATGAGAGCCTTCTGAGAACAGAGGGAGGTGAACAAGTGAAAAGATGGAAAGATGAACACAAAGCAAAGCAGAAAATATACTTTGACAGAATGTTCTCGTCCATCACGTAAACTGCACCAAGGAGATGAAGTAAGGATACAAGACAAAATGAACACATGGGCAGAAAGCTACAGTACTTGAAGAAGTACAACCCAGATCATGCATGGTCCAAATAGAATAAGGAGCAGTGTTAAGAAGAAATCGCAAAGGCTTCAAGAAAGAGCCAACTTCAGAGTTTCAGTTAACTGATGTAGACCAGGAAATAACAATGAAACACAAGAACTGCGTGAACCACTTAGAAGGTCTACTCGTGTTCATAAACCCCCAGAGAGACTGATAGAGACATGTTAAATTATGTATTTGCTCTGGTCAATGTTGCTAATTGTTTTTCTTTTAAAGGAAAGGAAGATGTGGTGATATGATGTGTAAGAACGTGATTGGAGAGAGTTCTGAGCATGCGCAGGGATAATAGAAAGATCGAGAAACATGGCATTGTAAACACGTTGTGGTTGTTGTTAAATAAAAGTTCTATTTCTTCCAGAACATGGTTCTTCATTAGACACCCATGGTATGTATGAATATAAAGAACACAACAACATCTACCTGCATATTGTCAAAATTCATCATATCATTCTCTGTTCATGTGGCTGTCTAAAATCCTATTAAATATTGCTATTGTATCTGTTTCTATCACCACCCTGGCAGTGCATTCCAGACACCTACCACTCTGTTTAAAAGAAAATTATATCACGTAGATATCCTTTACAATTGCCCCTCTCACCAATACCCATGACATGGTTCTACTCAGCCCCTTGGACCTCAAGCAGTCTAAGAGAGTGAGTAGCACCCATCCTTCGATCTGTTCAGGCAGCGACCATGGGATCACAAAGCATCAAAGAACAAGGCAGAGAGCTGAATTGACTCAAGAGCTCAAGTTCACCCAATAAAAATTTCATTACAGAGAAATTAAATGATGAACACCAGCTACTGCTTCATTCCTAATGAAAGGAGACCTACGAATGAAAGGGAGCAAGAACGTGAATGGAGAAGCACAGAGAACATATGACAGAAAACTGTGAGTAAAGCACAAAAGTATAACAGACTAGCTGCAAGAATTAGAAGGAACAATGCACTTTGATCCATGAATGTTAGATGCTGCAGATAATAGACAGGTCATACTGATGACTATCAAGTAGTATCTTGAATTAAGCATCAGGGATCAAGGATCAACTTGATTCACCATTTACGTTCACATATGTTAGGAATTTGTTGTTGTGCATTGACACGTCATGTAACAAAAAACAATATTCAACAATTAAGAAGAAATGTAAAAATGTTAAAGTACAGATATGGAGGAAAATGTGTATAAATGCATAAATAGCAGCATTTATTCACAATATAAACAGCATTTTATATAAAGTGGTTTAAAGTGTTTACAGTGCAGTGCAGTAACAGGGGTAATAGATAGAGAGGGGTGGGAGGGCTAACTAGGATGATTGATTAGTTTAACAGCCTGAGAAACAACATTTTTAAAATGGCACAAAGATTTTGTTTTAATAGCCTTACAGTGCTTTCCAGAAGGGAACTTTTGGAAAAGGTAATTTGCAGGGTGGGTGGTGTCTGCAGTGACTTTTCTGCCTGTTTCTTTGTCCTGCATACATACACGACCTCTGTGATGAAAACCAATGACCTTTTCAGCTGACCTGACAGTTTGCTGTAGTTTTCATATATTGTAAGCAGACGTGGTACCAAACCAGACAGTAATGGCTGATATGAGATGCTCTCTACAATGCATTGTAGTATTGCACCAGTATGTTCTGGGGTGGATAGAATTCTACCAATTGCTGCAAGAAGCAAATCCTCTGCTGAGCCTTTTTGTAAATGAAGTGAGATGAGAGCTGAATACACTTGTCATCTGAGACATCAAATTTACATTTGAAATAGCAGCCCTTGTTCAAAATTGTGGTAAGCAGTTCCTTTCCTTTAACTTTAATTAATATTTAATAGATTAATGGCATTGGAGTGTAGTGACTCATTGCAAGATGCTCTCTGTGGATCTGCTCATTACTTCTATTATAGTCATTAAACTTTTTAAATCTATATTTTATGACTCTAAGATGATCTTCTACCTTATTCTCTGCCTGCACTGCACTTTGACTGTATTCTGTAATTGCTTTCCCTTGTACTACCTCATTGGACTTGTGGTAATAAATTATTTGTTTGGATGGCATGCATATCAAAGATAATTCACTGTAAAATAGTAAACCAACTTACAAATTTACCACTCTCCAATGCAATACCCATCACAAGCACATCTTCCCTTCCCTTGATGCTTTCTACAGTCGATCACTTTCATGTCTCCTTTGTCTGTACAATCCTCCCCACTAATCCCTCTCTGGTCACCAAGTGTTTCACCTGCCTCTACATTTTATTCCATTCGGGGCCCTAACCAGTCCTTCCAGTTGAGGCAATGCTTCACATATGAATCTATCAGTGTTATATATTGCATCTGTGCTCCCAGTGTGGCTTCCTCTACATTGATTAGACCTGATGCAGATTGGGGGACTGCTTCATTGAGTGCCTTAGTTCTGTCCGCTATAACAGCTTAGATCTCCAGCTGGCCAGACAGTTTCATTCCACTTCCTATTCCCATTCCGACATTTTTGTCCACAGTCAAGAACAACGCTTAATATTCTACTTTGGTACTCTCCAACCGAATGGCATGAACATTGATTTCTTTAACTTCTGGTAATTACTCCCATCTGTCACCCCCCCCCCCCCAATTTTGTTCTCCCTTATCCTACAAGCCCCATCACCACTTTTCTTTTCCTGTCCCGTCCTCTTGATCTGCCAATCTCCCACACATTCATCCAACTGGTTCTCTCCTCACCTCCTTCCCTTTATTCCATAGTCCTCCTATCAGATTCCATCTTTGTAACCTGTACCTATCACCTCCCAGCTTCTTATTGCATTCTCACTCTCTTGCTTCCCCACCCTGCCATCTTTCTCTTCTCATCAGGACTCACCCACCATTTCTAGCTCCAACTCCTCTCCCCGCCCTCCACCCTTTTATACTAGCATCACTCCTCTTTCTTTCCACACTTGAAAAAGTATCCTAGCCGAAACATCAACTGTCCATTTCCCTCATTAGGAGCTACTTGAACTCCTGAGTTTATCCTGTATTTTTGTGCATCACGTTAAAGCTATACCTTCTCGTATTTAACATTTCCTTACTAAGGTGAAAAACTGACCAGTTTACATCTTTGCCTCTCCTAATTTTATATACTCCTATCAGGTTACCCCTCAGCCTCTGACACCTCAGAGAAAACAATTCAGGTTCGACCAACTTCTCTTTATGATTTATGCTCCCTAATCCAGACACCTTTTCTGCACTTTCTTCAAATCCTTCATAGTCCTTCTGTTATACAGCAACCAGATCTGCCACAACCTGATCAAAGGTGAACATGACTGCCTAATTTTTACACTCAGTTCTCTGACCAACAAGGGCAAGTGGGTCCCATGCTTTCTTTACCACCCTATCTACTTGTGTTGCCACTTACAGGGAGCTGTAGACTTGCACCTCAAAATTCCTCTGCATATCAATGCTCTTAAGGCTACTACATTTACTGTATACTTTTCTTTTACCCCTGACCTCTGAAAGTGGTCTATATTCATCAAGTCCCTCTCCATTCATGTCTATTAAGCACTGCAACATTTCCAACTGGTATCTGCAAAATCCTTTGAAAATCTTCCTCACTATCCACAACCTTGCAAATATTTGTCATTTACAAACTTAATAATCAACCCATCAGCATTTTTATCCCGATCATTTATGTAGTCTCAGCAATGACAGTTTTCCAGTTGGAATGGGAGTCCTCCACCACTGCCATCTTCTATCTTCTTTGGATGTTGGGATAGATATTGAATGATTTGCTTGCATTTATTGATACCATTTCTGAGTTTATAAAGAATCATCTGAGGCCTGTAGAGTGCATTTCATACAAAAGGTTGTGGAACTGATATTTCCTTTTGCTGGGGTATCCTGAACCAGGAATGCCCCATTCAGTAGTGATGTGAAAGGAAACGCCATTACAGACACGATGAAGAATATAGGGTGAGTGTGGGTAAATGGAACTGAGGTAAAAGAATATCAAATATCAGAGTAGGCACAAGTGGCCAAACGTCCTACCCCTGCTATTTCTAATGCACCAGCTTCATGTAATATTTGTTGTGTAATGTTCCTAACATTGCAACATTTCTATAGTCTTGCAGTGATTCCAAGGTTGCAGTAGGGGCCGCACGGCAGATGGTACATTGAAACACGCACTGCTAAATAGCCATTTGGAAGCTGGAACGCCGGCCTTAAGTTTGACTTCAGTTTGGTGGATTTGAGTCCTACTTCGTAATGAACAACATATAATAACTTGATTAACTGGCTAAGTCAGTTTGCTTAGATACTTTATTGAAGCCTAATAGAAATAAGTCAGCAGTTCTTCCACGTCAGGGAATTCAGCCAGGAGCTCAAGAAAGAGAGAAGCGAATGTTATCACTGAGCCCCTCAGTGCAGTGGACCCTGGACCGGACCAAAGTACGTTGGATCTTTATTTATATAGCCCCACCTCCGTACAACTATGGAACCTGGCATTAAGCTTGCAAATGTAAGCGTTTTGTGAAGTAGTAAAACTGTAAACTAGTTTGGGTAGTTTGCAGAAGCCCCACCCATAGCACTCCCTGGCGCACTATTTTTCCACCAGCCTCTCTGTCAGCGCAACATAGTTTAGTTGCTTCGAAGCCTTAACTGCGTATTCCACAAAAAATACACCAAAAGTTTTACATGTTTTCCTATCTTCGTCCCGCTGCCTACTGTGCAGCTGTGGCGATTTATAATAGATATTTGTTTCGGCAATTCTGTAATCAAACATTTATATTTGTTTACTAAATGGTACTAGTCTCAACCACAAGGGGTTTAATGCGCAATAAAATTAACATATAGCAAATTTACGCCCATTGTCTTTATACACTCTAGATCCGGAACTAGCATAGGGACCTTCTAGTCCGCGCGGCCGTGGTATCTTCCAGCTCGGTGTGGGAGCGCGCGCGGCCATGGTACCTTCCAGCTCGGAATGCGAGCGAGCGCGCGGCCATGGTACCTTCCAGCTCGGAATGCGAGCGAGCGAGCGCGTGCGCGCGCGCGGCCATGGTACCTTCCAGCTCGGAATGCGAGCGAGCGAGCGTGCGCGCGCGGATAGAAGTCAGCTGCTGAGCCGAGGACTTTGGAAGTGTAGAACTGATAGTAAATTATTTGGCAAGTGTAAATGAGAACTAATGTTGTGTGCAAAATCTGAATGGTGAGTAGTACCGGATCCGAACTCTACACTTTCTTGAGTCGTTTTGTGGATGTAGTCATCACTGTTGCGAAATTAATAATGTAATAGGCACTTAGAATTCACAACTTTAATTCGAGCTACCAGAACATTCTCGAGTTCGTTTACAAATTGGGTGTTAAATGAATGCAGATTAAAAGCTTAGCCAATGTACCTGTTTACTGCTTTAAAAAAGTAAAAGAAACACTGCAAGTATAAAGAATAAGGCTGGAAAAATTCCAGATTAAGCAGAAGAGTTGGCCTTTAAAGTCTTGTCGGCTTTCTGTGGACAAATGAAGTATGTGCAGCAATTGTAAGTCATGCTTGATACTGTTTGTGATATATTTTCGCACACTTGTTTTTGGTTATTAAGAGGTACACTATTCATAAGTGGTTTGCATACTTACCGACAACTATATTTTGTGAATGTCAGCATTTTATATGGCTGTTGTTCCAAGATATTTTTGTTAAAGTCTGATTAACACAGTTCTATTCATATAGTATTACAGTGGACAGTTCAACAGGGATATTTAGTTTTACTGCTAAGTTTTCCCTCCAGGTAAATTTAGAGATCAAAGAGTTACAAACAGACTGAAACCTTACTGCAAGTACTGTTCCATTCATTTTGAATCTTTAGAGAAACAAAAGTTGATTCATCCACAAAATCTTTGACATAGAACTGGGATGAGACCAAAGAAACTGAGGTGAAATATGAGGTTAATGTTTTTCAGAAGTATTTTAATCTGCAGTCTTTTTAATGAAGATTAAGTATGTAGTCAGAATTTTTTTCTTTGCTTTTAGAATGTGGAAAGTAGAATTGTTTTGTATATTGCATATTGCTGACATAAAGTATACAGCAGTGAAGTGGGCCATTTAGTGGGCACGACTGAGTCCTTGTTCCTTTCCAGTTTGAGCTTCTGCCCTTCTTTCTAAATTCAAGATTATTTAATGTAATTCCTGGACACAAGTGTAAGGAGAACAAAATAATTTAATCTGATGCAGCACAAAAAAGACAAAAGATAAAGGACACAATAATAATTTAAAAACACACATAATAATATAAATACATTGAATAGCTTTCTACATTGATTGCATGTCCATACAGTGATGCTAGGCTGTACATAAGGTGACTGATGGGAAATATTAAAGTAGTGGGTGGAGATGTTAATCAGCCTAACTGCTTGGGGAAAGTAAATTTTGAGTCTGGTGGTCCTGGTGTGGATGCTCTATAGCATTCCCCCCCTGATGGGAGTGGGGCGAGCAATCCATGAGCAGGGTGTGTGGTATCTTTCATGATGTTACTGGCCCTTTTCCAGTACCTTTCTGCATACATGTCCTTGATGGTGGGTAGGCTGGTGCCTGTGATGCTTTGTACAGTCTTTCTTCCGCTGCAGTGCAATTTCTGTATCAGGCAGTGGTGAGGTTTGTTAGGATGTTATGTGCATCTATAGATTGCAATTCTATGAGTATGGAAGTGCAAAGTCCAGATTTATTCAGCTTCCTCAGAAAATAGAGGAGTTGGTGAGCTTTTTTGACTGTATAGGATGTGTTCTGGGACGTTGCGAGGTTACGTGTGATGTCTGTGCATTAGTATAATCCTCTTGCTTCATGTAGTATCCAAATTCCTTTAAACACAACTATGCACTTTGCCTCAAAGTAGAGGTTTCACGTTCATGCCACTTTCCAGGTAAGGCAGTTTCTCATGAATTCTCAACTCTTTTTTGGTGGCAGTTTTGTATTGATGTTCTTTAGATCTACTGTTTCAAACTTTTTAGCTCATAATTTTTTTTTTGTAATTTATTTTTTATTGAAGTTCATCAAACATTTCCATAAGATGTATTTCAGACATTGTACATATATACCATATCATATATATCACAAATCTCCACAAAGTATTTATCTGAGTTAGAAATGGAGGGAGTTTGGGTGGAAAGACTTGATAAGATATTTTATTACACCCTCTCAGAAATCCCATTATGATAGTAACCTCCCTGTTTGCTGGATGAATTGTGGAAATCAAAATGCAAATCATTATCATATTTTTTGGGACTGCCCTGTTATCACAAACTATTGGAGGGGGATACACAATGCCCTACAAGACATCTTTAAATGTGAAATACCCTTGGAGAGTTGGCTCATAATTTTTAAGGATCACTTTGAGGTTACCTTTTTCCTCTCACTTTTTCCCACTCCCCATCCCCCTCCTGTAAATGATGTTCGTCTATTTGTATTCTAAATCCTTCTGCACTCTTTTAATTGTCTCTGAACCTTCTCTATGAAAAATGAACAAGAACTTCACACAACATCCCCATTGTAGTCTAACTAGTGTTTGATAAAGTGTGGATTCTCCATGTTCAAATCCAGGTACTGAGAAATAATGTTTAACTGTGCCACTAGATTAGAGCACCAGAACCTTAATTCTAGGTGACTGCAACTGATTTGTGCTGTTGTGTTGTCAGTTGGAGTAATAATTTGATATAGAATTTGTTTGTCCCATTCATGATAGCAATGCTGTGATTCCTGAGGATGTTAATGTACAGAACTGAAGAAAGGAAAGATTACTAACAAGAGAAAATCTGCAGATTCTGGAAATCCAAACAACACACAAAATCCACCCCCCCCCCCCTTCTCCAGCCCTTTATCTCTTTCACCAATTGACTTCCCAGCTCTTTACTTCACCCCCTCCCTGTCTCCTGGTTTCACTTATCACCTACCACCTTGTACTACTCCCTCCCCTCCTCCCACCTTCTTACTCTGACTTCTCATCTTTTCTTCCGGTTGTGATGAAGGGTCTTGGCCTGATATGTCAACTGTTTACTGCTGCCTGACCTGCTGAGTTTCTCCAGCATTTTGTGGTGGCTTGTATGGAAGGATTATAATTGACCCAGATTGTCAGATGCATTTTGGAACTCTTAATCATTGACATGGCCGATGATTTTAGTTTGGCTGGATTAAATTCAACTGACTTGGATACAAGTCAAGTCATTCGACCATAACTGCTGGTACAGTACATAGTAAAAATGGGACAATGTTTTTCAGGACCATGGTGTTACATGACATAGTACAAAAGCTAGACTGAACTATGTAAAAAAGAAACAGAGAAAGCTACACTAGACCATAGACCTACACAGGACTGTGTAAAGTGCACAAAAACAGTGCAGGCATTACAATAAATAATAAACAGGACAATAGGGCAAGGTGTCAGTCCAGGCTCTGGGTATTGAGTAGTCTGATAGCTTGGGGGAAGAAACTGTTACATAGTCTGGTCGTGAGAGCCTGAATGCTTCGGAGCCTTTTCCCAGACGGCAAAGGACATAACTGGCAAATTTCTATGTGATCTGCTAGATGTCAGTTTTACAACTGGACTGGAATAGCTTGGTTTGAGGTGTATGTAGTACGACTAAGCACAGACCTTCAGTGCTGCAGTTGGGACTTTGTTTAGACTCAGACTTCTATTTTCTAGAGCTATCAGCTATTTCACAAAGAAAGAATTAGCTGAAGAGTGGCTTCTGTGATGGTGGTTCCACCAGATGAAGGAAGTCCATTTGGATCATTCACTTGGCAATTTTGGCTGACCATGGTTACAAATGCTTTAGCCCTTTAATTCAGCATTCAAATGATGTGGATGTTCTCTGCCTGTTGGTTGTTTAATTGTTCTGCCACCATTTACAATTGGGTATGGTAGGATTGCAGAGATTTGATCTGATCTATTAGATAAGTGACAAGCTGCCAATTGCACAATTTGTTGCTGTATAGCATGTGGCTGTGTAATACTCACTTCCTTCATTGCTATCATGGACAGATATGAGGACTGGATTGAGTAGATTTTCTCTTTTACTACTGGTATTGCCAAGTCATTCCCAGTGATGGGCATTGAAATCCCCTATCAAGAGAATGATCTGTTCTCTTTCTACTTTTGTTAGAGTCAGTTAAAATCATTGTATATGAAAAAACATAGAAACAAGTCACTTGACCCCTAATGCTTGTCAGCTCTATAACAGAGTTACCCACCAGCTCTACTTACTGGCCTCTCCTTTGTAGCCTTGGAAAATCTTTATAGGCATATTTTCATGCAATTCCCTCCAAAGTGGTCAAACCCTGACTCGTCAGCTAATGGGAGATGGAAGAGGATAGATTTCTTTATCTATGTTTGACATCTAGGGGTAAGCAAGACTAAGGAATTGATTGTGAACTTAAGGAAGGGGAAGTCATGGGAACACCATTTCTTGCTCAAAAGTCAGTGGTGGAAAGAGCTTCTCCGTGGGTTATCACCTTCTGGTGGTGGAGAAACCTGTGTGGGCCTGAAATCCCGAGAGTGATGCCGTCCGGAGCTATGCTCCTGGTAGGGTCACCCATGGCGGTAAGGTCGAGGGTGAGGTCCCTGACAAAGATCAGTCCCACCAAGACCTCAACGGTGGAACAGGCGGACGAAGTTACTTCGAACTCAATGGCTGTGAAGGCAGATGAAGGCTGCAACAAATCCACCAGCTCCAATCATCGTGGTTTCCATGCCATTGGAATCAGTTGGTTGATTTGTGAAGTATCGTGTGCTTCTTGGAGTGCAACATCAAGTACATGTTAAACAAATACATGCACAGGTTTTTTGCCCTGTGATAGATCAATGGAACAAAAACCATCATCCTCGACCTTGATGAATAGCTATGACAACGGTGGAAAGAGAAAGTAGCTTTAAGTTCCTGGGTGTCAGCATCTCCAAGGGTCTAACCTGGGCCCAGCACATTGCACATAATGAAGGTACAGCAGGTACTCTATTTCATTAGGAGTTGGAGGATATTTGGTATAACACCAAAGTCTTTTGCAAATTTCTATAGGTACATGGTGGAGAGCATTTTGACTGGTTGCTTCATAGCCTCAGATGTAGTCTCCAATGCATAGGTTTGCAAGAGGCTCCAGTGGATTGTAGACACAGCTAGATCCATCACGGCTACAACATCCCCACTATCAAAGATGTTTTCAACAGATGGTGCTTTGAGAATGCAGCATTCATCATTCAGGACCCTCACCATCTAAGACACGCTCTCCTCTTGTTACTACCGTCAGAGAGCAAGTACAGGAGATTGAAGACCCACATTCAACAATTCAGCAACAGCTTTTTCATCTCAGTCATCAGATTTCTGATCAGCTCATAACACTATTGTTCCTTATTTTGTGTATATATTTACTTTGTAATTTATAACAGTTTTATGTTCATGTACTGTACTGTTGCAGCAAAACCTGATGTTGAGGACTACCAGAGCAGCTTTCTCCTGTTTGCATACCAGTGCGATGCAACTCTGTTAGGTCTGTCCTGCAAGATGTACCCAAGGATTGTAATGGATGATGCTGGCAAGTTGTCTGTAAAGTTATGATTCTGTGATAATGATAGTGTTGGTTTTGCCAAATGAGAACGTGGGACAGCCCCTAAATTTGATTGCTATTGTAAGAGTGACTTACAATATCCAAATTTGCTGCTTGTTGATCTGTAGAGTTTTATTCTTTGTCTTTATTAGCAGAACAATTGTGATATAGCTGAGAGACATGTGAGGCTGGTTTACAATGAACTGCATGAGAAAGTCTGGTGTCACACGCAGGATGGTAGATTTCATCCTCTAAGAATATAACTGAACCATATGTTTTTGTTTGACACTCTGGTAGTTTTGTGGTCAGTAACAAATGATTAATTTGTGTTTTGTGTCTTGATTTTGTAACTTCTGATTCAAAGATACTGTGAAAGCACTTTTGACTCGAAGGATTGCAATTGAGATATGGTTCCCCATTATTTTCTCAGGGGCATTTTGACAACAATGCCCACAATTCTTGTCTGAATTTTAAGAGTGTTTTATAGTCAATAAAATACTGGTATGTGCTGTCAGGGAGGTGGTAGAAGTGGATATGATAGTAATGTTTAAGAGGCATTTAGAAAGACATTTGAGCAAGTTATAAATATAAGAATGCAGATTATGCATGGGTAGATGCGATAGCTTAGGTAGTTTAGTCTGACATTATTTTAACAATCCATTACACAAAGAAGCTTTATCTATCTCAATGGCTCCTTAACATTAGCTCACCCAGTCTTGCCCTATGTTTTCCATCCTTCCTCCACCCCACCCCTTCTCTGCTATCTAAACTATCTGATTTTCACTGTTGCCCCATTCTGACAAAACTTCCTGGTAATAAAATGATGTTTATTTTTCCACAGATTTTGTCTGATCTTCTGAATGTTCCTAGTATTTTCAATTTTCATTTCATATTTCCAATATCTGTCGATTTCCTTTTTCACTTGGAATGGTAACCCACTCTTTCGACACAATAATTTCATAGTGTCTATAATATTCACCTGAAACAACATGCAGGATCTTGGTTAAATGTCTCACTGACCTCCTTCAGTACTACCAGCAGCATGAACCTAAACATTTGTGGTCCAGTCCTTAAACCGGGTTTTGAACTGACAAACTTTTGACTTGGGAGTGTTGCCAAGCTGAGATTTGAAAGCTTGGACAAATCTCAAAATAAAATATCAAACTAAAATTTTGTTATCAAAGTATATCTATGACACCAAATACAACCTTGAGATTCATTCTCTTGTGGGCATACTCAGCAAATCTACAGGATAATGAAGTGAAATAATTCATTGTGGGAACATTTCAAGAATGTGGCAAGTAAAGTTGAGCGTTGTTATCCAAATTCATTCAGGAGCCTGTAGGTTGAGGGCTAGTAACTGTTCTTGAACAGATGGTGCGATTCTTGAGGCTCGTGTATCTTCTATCTGATTGCAGCAGCGAGAAGAGAACATATATTACAGAAAATTCTCTCACTATGTAACAGGAAAGGCTATGGCTTCCCAAATGTACTGCAAAGTTTTCAAGGTGCTTTCTAAAGAGAAAGTGAGAGTTTCATCTACAGGATGGAAGAAAAAATCTGAAGCACAATTCTGATTTTAAAATTAGGACCTTGAAGGCTTTCAAGCAGGTGAGTTTAGAAATGTGAATAAAATGAAGGATAGAGCTACTTAGAAAGCAATTTCATATCTTAAGGAAACTGAATTAATGTATTTAGTACTGTAATGAAAACTTATGGGTACAGCACAGAAAGGCCTATTTCTGAGCATCTGTTTTTGGGGGTTGGCAGTAATATTAGCCTACAAATTTGAGGCTTATTGTCAATTGAACATAAAGATTCAAAAATGAATAGTATTTAATATTTTAAAAAGCCTGTTAAATGGCAGAAACAACCAGCATAGATCAACCATTATCTTCTGGAATGATGGGTCAACTTAAGGAGCCAAGTGACCTACATTTGCTGCTTTTTTTGTGTTCTTATTTGCAAATGTGAGATGTTTGCCATTTCTGAGGCTGCTACAGATTTATGATAAGTGGATTAGACTGAATAAATGCCAGAAGCTGGCTGACAGATGTTGCATTCCCAGAATTCATGTTTCTAAAATTATATAGAACAAACAGCTTTTAATGTTTGGAATTTTAATGTGACTTTTTGTGATTATTGTTGAAGGTGTCAGGCTTAACTCCTCACCAAGATGCATTTCTTTAAAATGAATTAATTGACAAATTATTAAGAGTAAAATTAATCTAAACAGTCTCAAGTTTGTCATGACACACTTATCTTTTAACTGAAAAGAGCCTTGATCTCTTGCAACCATTTTATTACATTTTAAGGCCTTACAAATTAGAACACATTATTATGTCCAGCTTCTCTGGTTATTCCATTACGTCTTTAGTTCGTGGCTAAGAGATTAACCATATAACAATTGCAGCATGGAAGCAGGCCAACTCGGCCCTTCTAGTCCGTACCAAACACTTACTCTCACCTAGTCCCACTGGTCCACACTCAGCCCATAACCCTCCATTCCTTTCCTGTCCATATTCCTCTCCAATTTTACTTTAAATGACAATACCAAACCTGTCTCCCACTTCTACTGGAAGCTCGTTCCACACAGCTACCACTCTCTGAGTAAAGAAATTTCCCCTTGTGTTACCCTTAAACTTTTGCCCCCTAACTCTCAACTCATTTCCTCTTGTTTGAATCTCCCCTATTCTTAATGGAAAAAGCCTATCCACATCAATTCTATCTATCCCCCTTATAATTTTAAATACCTCTATCAAGTCCCCCCTCAACCTTCTACACTCCAAAGAATAAAGACCTTTAATAAATTAAGGAGGGAAGTTGGAAGAAATTCTTTATTGGACTGTGGCATGCTGTGTAATAATAAAGTCAGAGAACATTGTAAAGGTTAAGAAAAATAATTGATAATTATTTTTCGTGGATATCACAGGTCTATGAGGAGTCAAACATAGCTTATCAGTCTACAGTTAAAATGGATAAGAAAATTAAGTATATTAGAAATAGGTGTAGAAATGCAATTATGTCATGTCTGTTGTATCTTCTAATCTGATTAGTTTGTCCACATGTAAAATATCAGAACACCTATCATCAATGGTGTACGTTGGCAATTTCATTGGTAGAACTAGTCATTTTTCATTACAAATGTAAACAAATGACTTAAAGATAGAAGTAGTTGATGGATCGTGCATGCAGATGTAACATTTTCAGACATCCTATCCTGCAAAAACTCATTTCAGGAAGGTAGCACCCCCGCCCCCTGCAACCCCAATAGATACCAGCTAGTTTAAATAACATTAGCTATGCTAATGAACAAATGACACCTGTTAAACTCACCTCAACATGTCTTTTACATTTTAACTCACCATGGACAATAGAACGGTCACTGTTGCAAACAGTGCAGTGAGCAACATTGGCATTATTTTTGAAGTCGACTGTAAAGCCTGCCCACAGAGAAAACTGATAGGTCTACTTAGCACGAAGCGAGACCAATCGAGATGCTCCCTCTCGCTCTCGCTCTTCCTCTCCCTCTAAAGCAATTTGATTTCCGGGATATTGTATATTATTTGCAAGTGTCAGGGAGCCACTATCAATATGCGGGAGACTCCTGGAACTTCCGGGAGAGGTGGGATGTCTGCATTTTGACATGCCAACAAATGCATTGGTGACCTATCAATAGTATTTGTACATGGAGGTAGATGAGAATGATTAAAATTGACAAAATTATACTCCTTGTTTTAACTGTTTTCACGTAAGTATAACACTTCAATATTGAAAATAATTCTGTTCTTTTCAGTGTATTGGGTTCATAGTGTCTTTAACACTGTCGATAAAAAGAGAAACTGAAGTAAACATTTCAGTCAATGAAAAATATGGTAAGTAGCCATTGAATGCCATGTTGACATAACAGCAGCCAATTTACACTCTTCAACCTCTTGCTTTGTCGTTCTGAGGGACCCACCTGCTTCAAGCAGGTTTCAATTATACTGGTGCCCTAGAAGAACATGGTAACCTGCCTCAATGACTATTGTCCAGAAGCACTTACATCCACAGTGAAGTGCTTCAAGAGTTTGGTAATGAAGCATGCCACCTGTCTGAGGAGTGATCGGTATCTGCTCCAATTTGCCTAATGTCACAAAAGGTCAACAGCAAGTGGCATTTCATTCGCTCTTCACTCTGCTCTGAAACACCAGGAAAATGAAGGTGCATACGTCTGGATGCTTTTCATTGACTACAGCTCAGCGTTACCTTGAAACTTACCACTATGCTCCAAGACCTGAACTTTAATACCTCCCTGTGCAACTGGATCCTGGATTTCCTCACTGGCAGACCTCAGTTAGTGTGGATTGGTAACAACATCTCCTCCACACTCACCATCAGCACAGTTACACTACAGGGTTGAGTGCTTAGTCTCCTCCACTATTCACTGAATACCAAGTGCAGCTCCAATGCAGTATTTAATGCAGCACTGTTATTGGCTGAATCAAAGGTGATGATGAATCAGCATATAAGAAGGAGATTGAAAATCTGGTTGAATGATGCCGCACTCAATGTCAGCAAGACCAAGGAGCTGATTATTGACTTCAGGAGGAAGAAAATGGAGGTCTGGGAGCCAGTTTTCATTGGGGGAATCAGAAGTGGAGATCTTTATTTTCTTAGTGTATTTGCACAGTTTGTTGTCTTGCATACTGGTTTCCAGCACATTGGTGCAGTCTTACATCGATTCTATTATGATTATTGGATTTATTGAATATGTCCAATAGAAAATGAATCTCATAGTTGTATATGGTGACATATATGTAGAACATAGAACATAGAAAACCTACACCACACCTTCGGCCCACAATGCTGTGCCGAACTGTACCTATCCAGGAGTCTCTAAAAAAGAGTCTTATCGTATGCGCCACCACCACCATCGCTGGGAGCCCATTCCATGCACTCACCACTCTTTGCATAAAAAAAGCTTACCACTGACATCTCCTCTGTACCTACTTCCAAGCACCTTAAAATGTGCCCTCTCGTACTAGCCATTTCAGCCCTGGGAAAAAGCCTTGGACTATCCACATGATCAAAGCCTCTCATCATCTTATACACCTCTATCAAGTCACCTCTCATCCTCTACTGCTCCAAGGAGAAAAGGCCGAGTTCACTCAACCTATTCTCATAAGGCATGTCACCAACCCAAGCAGCATCCTTTCTGTAGTTTCTACATCCTTCCTGAAGTGAGGTGACTAGAACTGAGCACAGTATTCCAAATGGGATCTGACCAAGGCCATATATAGCTGTTACATTACATCTTGGCTCTTTGAACTCAATCCCATGGTTGAAAAAAGCTAATGCACAGTATGCCTTCTTAACCACAGAGTCAACCTGTGCAGCAGCTTTGAGTGCCCTATGGACTCGGAACCCAAGATCCCTCTGATCCTCCATGCTGCCAAGAGTCTTGCCATTAATACTATATTCTGCTATTATATTTGACCTACCAAAATGAACCGCCTCACACTTATCTGGGTTGAACTCCATCGGCCACTTCTAAGCCCAGTTTTGCATCCTATCGATGTCCCGCTGTAACCTCTGACAGCCCTCCACACTATCCACAACACCCCCAACCTTTGTGTCATCAGCAAATTTACTAACCCATCTGGCCACTTCCTCATCCAGGTCACAAAAGAAGGGGTCCCAGAACAGATCCCTGAGGCACACCACTGGTCACCAACCTCCATGCAGAATATGACCCTTCTACAACCATGTACTTTGATAATAAATTTTCTTTGACTTTTGAAAGGCTCTGTATTTAACCTCACCATTTTCCTTCATATTTTTTTTCTTTTTTAATATTTTTTTCTAGACCCTACCAAGAAAGCCAATGGGTAAGAACAAGGAAAAAAATATTTTTTAAAACAAGTGTTGCTAAGTTGTTAACAAAGAATAACAAAATTAATAACATCTACGTAGAAAAAAAACCTTTCACAGGTTAGAGTAGTAGTTCATAAAAGGACCCCATGTCGTATAAAAGTACTGTACTGAATTAGAAATAGAACACCGAATCTTCTCCAAACTAAGATGAGTCATAAAGTCTTCTAACCACTGCATATTAGTAGGAGAGACTGCTTCTTTCCATTTAAGCAAAATCCGTCTTCTCGCCATAAGTGAGATAAAAGCTAGAACATACAAGTCTGAGGGAGTTAAAGTTATATCTTGAGTTCCGAGAATACCAAAGAGAGCAGTAAGAGGATTAGGTTCAAGGTTAGTGTTTAAAAAGTTGAGAAAAAGTAGAAAATACATCTTTCCAAAATTTTTCTAAGCTGGGACATAACCAAAACATATGAATTAACGAAGCATTGGCTGAATTACATTTGTCACAAGTTGGAAAAATATCAGAATAAAAATGGGATAATTTCTCTTTAGATAAATAGGCTCTGTGTACCACTTTAAATTGTACCAAAGAATGGCGAGAGCAAAAAGATGACTTATTCACTAATTTCAAAATGGCATTCCAATCTTTTGGATTTATTTGTTGATGGGAACTTAGCGTCATTTGAGCAGCTGTCCATCAAATTTGGTCTACTCCAAACTCATTTTTATGGTTACCTTCAAATTAGAGATTTCTTGCGTTCTCAATTGGCTACTTTCCCTTCAATTTCAGATAAGAATCTCTTAGATGATAATTTAAATTTGAAACCTTTTTTGATGGATTAATCTCTATTATATATAATAAACTGCTTATGCTTAAGCAGCTTTCTTTACATAATATTAGGCAAGCTTGTGAGCATGATCTGAATATGCAAGTCTCTGATGAAGATTGGAATGCCATAATTTGAAAGTAAATTTGCATTTCTTGGTCAAGACTTCAATTTGATTCTGATTCCTGTTGTTTTGACAGATATAGTTCCCAGTAGTAATGACAGTAAGCTAGCACAATGAATGCCTTTTCTCCCCTGACTGTAAAATCAGGGCCATCGTTGATGAGGGTACCTTTGGAATACATATCTCATTTTGATATTATTTCAGCAAGAACAGAGTTTTTCTTAAAGGATTTAGTTAAATCATAAAGGACATTAAAATTAGCTTGCAGTGGAAACTGAATCAAACCCAAATTAATGGTAGAAGGTTGATGTCTGTATACTGGGTTCAATTAACTGAGTAATGAAACAGAATTAGCTGGTTGTATTAATCTTTGGGGGTTGTTAGATGTGGGAATGAATAATTAAAGGCTTTCTTATGATTATTTTCCCCAAATATATCAAATACATAATAACTAGAAAATGATTCAGCATTTAAAACAAAAATATTCAAATATTCTGAATACCATTGACTTTGAAGAAACAAGTCCGCCATGCTTTTAATAAGCCCCAAATTTCCTCTATTTTGAGATACCTTTAAATTTACTGCAGTTTGTCGTGTCTAGCTGGAGTGTAGGCAGCAACCAGGCAAATTTGCTAATCATTCTGAGGAATTTTCATTCAGAAAATCAGGAAGTTAAAAGCAGAACTTAAAATTCACAGAATTAAGCATACTTCATGTAAAAAGTCAACCTTTTCTGAAATAATGTGCAAGTTTTATTTATTTAGAGATATAGCATGGTAACAGACCGTGCTATCCTAATGATCCCACGTTGCTTAATTATACCCATGTGATCAGTAATCTTCTAACCTGTACATCTTCAGAATGTGGGAGGGAACCAGAGCACTCCAAGGAAACCCACATGTTCATAGGAAAACATACCAACTCTATACAGACAGCAGCGGAAATTGAACCCCAGTTGCTGGTACTGTAAACTGATGCACTAACCACTACACTACGGCACAGAAATTTGTATGAAGAATGAATTTTTATATATGTTAAGTGTTTTAAATACTCAGGATGTTTTTCCACATTTGCAAAATTAGCTTCTTGAGGCCAGTGAAGTTGTTCAGAAGTAATTATAATTTGTTATGCTTTTAAGCTTGAAAAAGCAAGACATAATATTTTTAACAGTTCTAAAAGTCAATGTGTAAAAAGTTAAATTTAAATGTCAAATCATATTCCTACAAAGACTGTACCTACAAAAATTGCAACGGAGTACCTCACGAAGAAATAAAATATCAATACCAGCAGGTGTTTTGAACACTTTGCATTTAATGTATGTAAATGTCAAAAAAAAGTTGAATCTGGGGTAGCAGAGTGATGAATATTTTGCATCATTTCAGTGGAAAATTCTGAGCTATGTTGCTGGTTAATCTGAAAACTTTTTGATCAGAATTTTACTGGCTTGATCCATTAGGATATAAAGGGTTAAGATTTGATTTGTGCTTTTTTGCTGAGAATCGTGATTTTTCAAATGGAATTGGAATTGTTTGAAATTTACATTATTCTAAATTGGGTTTCCTTGGCAACATGTAAATATTTATCAATAGTAAATTACTATTTAAATACTACTTGATGTAACTCTTTCATGGTAATCAGTTTTTTTAAAAAAACCCTGTTTAGCATGTGACTCTTCAGGAAGTATGCATTCCTACAATTTAAATTAAATTACAATGTCATGATTTACTAATTTTCTGATTATGTAATCATTTTTTATAAATGGAGGGTTTTTCTGAGTCTGTACATACAGACTGCTAAGAGTATGTTAAGATAATTAGAAATTGATTTAATTTTGAGTATATTTTATTCTACTTGGGTCAAGAGACTTGAAGTTTGCGCTTGTTTCTGACAATTATGTTTTACTCATCTTTTAAAATAGCTAAGAATGTTGCAGAAAAAATGATAACATGGAAGTTCAAAATACAACTTTCTTACTATTTTACTGATTATTTGTACAGAATCATTAAAGTTCTCCTCTAATTTGACTCTTAAATGTTTTTGCCTTCTGGATAATGGGTTCAGTGTTTAATTACTTGCATAGAGCTATGACTACATGGTAGCCAGGAGATGGAGGAGGAGGATGTGTGAAGTTTTTCATCTATATTTATTGGAGAAATGAAGTTGGTAGTAATGTTGAGATGGTATTAAAATCTTGCATACATTGCATCAATTTTTCTAAGTGGTCTGTCTCTCTGTAGTAAATGTGCTTGTTTGGAGAGAATTGATGCCCGGTCCTCTGAAGGACGTTCTCATATAAAGCAATGTTGTTATTTGAACTTGTTGGGTATCCTTGAAGTGCTTTAGACAGTGGTACAGATATGACAAATGTAAAAGTGAGAGGAGTAGGCAGAAAAGGGTCTTGTATCTTTGAAGTCATCACCAATAATGGTTAAAAGGTTTATTAAAAGAGGTAAGAGCCAATTGCATAGCTTTATCATTTTCCCTTATTCCTTGCTGGTGGTGGTCCAGAAGAGGACTGCTAATATGGTACTAAAGTGTATTTTTAAAAAGATAATCTGTCAGATTAATGATTTGGGCAAATTGCTGGAAAAATTGAGAGTTGCCATTCTGAGAGGTGATGATTAATCAGGAACAATCAGATGGGTTTATTAAGACAAGGAATTGTTTGACCAAATCATTTGGAGAAGGAAGTCAGAGGATCAGAATAGGAGTGCGGCGGGAGCCATTTTGATTTTTTTTCTCTTCTCATCGGAGTTGAAAGAGTTGGGACTACGCAGGCGTGTGACGTCGGGTACTGAAGCGGGGAAGATTTAAAAAAGGCAGAATTCTGATTTGGGTTTCATTTGGAGAAGAAAGTCGGAGGATCAGAATGGGAGTGCGGTGGGAGCCATTTTGATTTTTTCTTATTCTCATCGGAGTTAAGAGAGGCGGGACTGCGCAGGCGAGTGACATTGGGCAGTGAAGCGGTGAAGATTTAAAAAGAGCACAGCCTTAAACAGCGGGCAGCGTCGTTTGCGGGCAGCAGATTGAGCTGGGAGCAGAGTGAAGGCTTGAGGGCTTTGGCTGAACGGGGTTAGGCAGAGGCGGGTGAGGTAAGGTAGGTTTAGGTTTCAGTTTTTCTTGTTATTTGAGAAAAGGCAGCATGAGGGCAGCTTGTTGTTCTCGGTGTTGGATGTGGGAGGTCCTGGAGTCTCCTAGCCACCCGGACGTCCACATCTGTGCCAGGTGCACCGAGCTGCAGCTCCTAAGGGACCATGTTAGGGAACTGGAGCTGCAGCTCGATGACCTTCGTCTGGTCAGGGAGAGTGAGAAATTGATAGGAGTTACAGGCAGGTGGTCACACCAGGGCCACGGGAGGCAGACAGGTAGGTCACGGTAAGGAGGGGGAAGGAGAAGGAGAAGAGTCAGGTACTAGAGAGTATCCCAGTGGCTGTACCCCTTGACAATAAGTACTCCTGTTTGAGTACTGTTGGGCGGGGTGGGGGGGGACAGCCTACCTGGGGGAAGCAACAGTGGCCATGCCTCCAGCACAGAGTATGGCCCTGTAGCTCAGAAGGGTAGGGAAAGGAAGAGGAAGTAGTAGTAGGGGTAGTAGGGGCAGTAGTAGTAGGGGACTCGATAGTTAGGGGTATCTGATTCTGTGGGTGCAATCAGGAGACCCAGATGGTAGTTGCCTCCCTGGTGCCAGGGTCCGGGATGTTTCTGATCGCGTCCAAGATATCCTGAAGTGGGAGGGTGAGGAGCCAGAGGTCATGGTACATATAGGTACCAATGATATATTTAGGAAAAGGGAAGAGATCCTGAAAGGAGAATATCGGGAGTTAGGAAGGCAGTTGAGAAGAAGGACCGCAAAGGTAGTAATCTCGGGATTACTGCCTGTGCCACGCGACAGTGAGAGTAGGAATGGAATGAGGTGGAGGATAAATGCGTGTGTGAGGGTTTGGAGCGGGGGCAGGGATTTAAGTTTCTGGATCATTGGGACCTCTTTTGGGGCAGGTGTGACCTGTACAAAAAGTACGGGTTACACTTGAATCCTAGGGGGACCAATATCCTGGCGGGATGGTTTATTAGAGCTGTTAGGGAGGGTTTAAACTAATTTGGCAGGGGGATGGGAACCAGAATCATGAAGCGGAGGAGAAGGAAAACAAATAGATCTCAGATCTCAGCAGTAAGGATGTCAGGAAGGACAGTCAGGTGATGGAGCAAATTTGCAGCCATTGGGATGAGTAGCAGTGCAATCAATGCAAAAAGTACCAAATACTGGACTTAGGGTGTTACACTTAAATGCACACAGCATAAGGAATAAAGTGGATGATCTTGTTGTACAGTTACAGATTGGCAGGTATGATATTGTGGCCATCACTGAAACGTGGCTAAAGGATGCATGTCTCTGGGAGCCAAATGTCCAAGGATACACGGTGTATCGGAAGGATAGGCAGGTAGGTAAAGGGGGTGGTGTGTCTTTAATGGTAAGAAATGATATTAAATCATTAGAAAGAGTTGACATAGGATCGGAAGGTACAGAATCTTTATGGGTTGAGCTAAGAAATTGCAGGGGTAAAAGGACCCTGATGGCAGTTATCTACAGGCCTCCAAACAGCTGCAGTGATGTGGACTACAAATTACAACAGGAAATAGAAAAGGCTTGCCAGAAGGGCAGTGTTATGATAATTGTAGGGGATTTTAACATGCGAGTGGATGGAGAAAATCAGGTCAGCACTGGATCTTGAGAGAGAATTTGTAGAATGTCTACAAGATAGCTTTTTAGAAGAGCTTGTTGTTGAGCCCACTAGGCAATGAGCTGTACTGGATTTGGTATTGTGTAATGAACCAGAGGTGATTAGAGAGATGGAAGTGAAAGAACCCTTAGGAGACAGTGATCATAACATGATTGAGTTCACTGTGAAATTTGAGAAAGAGAAGCCGAAATCCGATGTGTCGGTATTTCAGTGGAGTAAAGGAAATTACAGTGGCATGACAGAGGAACTGGCCAAGGTTGACTGGAAAGGAAGGACAGCAGAGCAGCAGTGGCTGGAGTTTATGCGAGAAGTGAGGAAGGTTCAAGACAGATATATTCCAAAGAAGAAGAAATTTTCAAATGGAAAAAGGATGCAACCGTGGCTGACAAGAGAAGTCAAAGCCAAAGTAAAAGCAAAGCAGAGGGCATACAAGGAAGCAAAAATTAGTGGGAAGACAGAGGATTGGGAAGTTTGTTAAAAGCTTACAAAAGGAAACTAAGGTGGTCTTTAAGAGGGAAAAGATGAACTATGAAAGAAATCTAGCAAATAATATCAAAGAGGATACTAAAAGTTTTTTCAAGTATATAAAGAGTAAAAGACAGATGACCGATAGAAAATGATGTTGGAGAAATTGTAATGGGAGATAAGGAGATGGCAGAGGAACTGAACGAGTATTTTGCATCAGTCTTCACTGAGGAAGACATTAGCAATATACTGGACATTCAAAGGTGTTAGGGAAGAGAAATATGCATAGTCACAATTATGACAGAGAAAGTACTCCGGAAGCTGAATAGTCTAAGGGTAGATAAATCTCCTATGCACCCTCATGTTCTGAAGGAAGTAGCAGTGGAGATTGCAGAGGCACTAGCAATGATCTTTCAAAAGTCAATAGATTCTGGCCTGGTTCCGGAGGACCGGAAGATTGCAAATGTCACTCCGCTATTTAGGAAGGGGGCAAGGAAGCAAAAAGGAAATTATAGACCTGTTAGCTTGACGTCAGTGGTTGGGAAGTTGTTGGAGTTGATTGTCAAGGATGAGGTTACGGAGTACCTGGAGGCATATGACAAGATAGGCAGAACTCAGCATGGTTTCCTTAAAGGAAAATCCTATCTGACAAACCTAGTGCAATTTTTTGTAGAAATTACAAGTAGGCTAGACAAGGGAGATGCAGTGGATGTTGTGTATTCGGATTTTCAGAAGGCCTTTGACAAGGTGCCGCACATGAGGCTGCTAAACAAGATAAGAGCCCGTGGAATTACGGGAAAGTTACATACGTGGATAGAGCATTGGTTGATTGGCAGGAAACAGAATGGGAATAAAGGGATCCCATTCTGGTTGGCTGCCGGTTACCAGTGGTGTTCCACAGGGGTCAGTGTTGGGGCTGCTGCTTTTTATGTTGTATATCAACAATTTGGATTATGGAATAGATGGCTTTGTGGTTAAGTTTGCTGATGATGCAAAGATAGGTGAAGGGGCTGGTTGTGCTGAGGAAACAGAGAGTCTGCAGAGAGACTTGGATAGATTGGGGGAATGGGCAAAGAAGTGACAAATGAATTACAATGTTGGAAAGTGTATGGTCATGCATTTTGGTAGGAGAAATAAACGGGCAGACTATTATTTAAATGGGGAGAGAATTCAAAGTTCTGAGATGCAATGGGACTTGGGTGTCCTCGTGCAGGATACCCTTAAGGTTAACCTCCAGGTTGAGTCGGTGGTGAAGAAGGTGAATGCAATGTTGGCATTCATTTCTAGAGGAATAGAGTACAGGAGCAGGGATGTGATGTTGAGGCTCTATAAGACACTGGTAAGACCTCACTTGGAATACTGTGTGCAGTTTTGGGCTTCTTATTTAAGAAAGGATGTGCTGACATTGGAGAGGATTCAGAGAAGATTCACTAGAATGATTCTGGGAATGAGAGGGTTAACATATGAGGAACGTTTGACCGCTCTTGGACTGTACTCCTTAGAGTTTAGAAGAATGAGGGGGGACCTCATGGAAACATTTTGAATGTTGAAAGGCATGGACAGAGTGGATGTGGCAAAGTTGTTTCCCATGGTGGGGGAGTCTAGTACGAGAGGACATGACTTGAGGATTGCAGGGCGCCCATTCAGAACAGAGATGCGAAAAAAAATTTTTAGCCAAAGGGTGTTGAATCTATGGAAGTTGTTGCCACGGGCAGCAGTGGAGGCCAAGTCATTGGGTGTATTTAAGGCTGAGATTGATAGGTATCTGAGTAGTCAGGACATCAAAGGTTATGGTGAGAAGGTGGGGGAATGGGACAAAAGGGGAGATTGGATCAGGATGAAATGGCAGAGCAGACTCGATGGGCTGAATGGCCGACTTCTGCTCCTTTGTCTTATGGTCTTGTGGAAATCTCTGAGGGAGTAGAAGTTGATTGAGTTTAAGAAGGCATTTGACAACCTAAGCAGTGTTTCTTCCCAGCTAAATTTGAACAATTTCAAAAATCTCAAAAATACATATTGCTAAATTGTATTCCTCTAATTACCTAGAAAGGTTTGCATTTAGACTTGCAATACATTTTGGTGCAACATTTTGACAATAGACTACTTCCAAAGGATATCCACAGAGCTGTATAATGCATTTATTCAATACAAATCAAGCTGTAATATTAATTTGAGCTCACAAAACTAGCAAATCATATTTTATGAATTTATTTTTCAGTTATCCCATAATGCAGCAGATTATGATAAAATTCTAACAGGTTTTCTCATTTTGCAGTTCAAAGTAATGGAATTGTTTTGAGTAGCTCTGTGCTCTAAATGTCACTGTATTTAGACTTAAAACATAGGAGCAGAATTAGGCCATTCGGCCTATCAAATCTGCCCCGCCATTTTGTCGTGGCTGATTTTTATCGCTCTCAACCCCATTAAATTGCCTTCTCTCCATAACCTTTGTTACCCTTACTATCAACCTATCACCCTTACTAAGAACCTATCAACCTCTACTTTAGGTATACCCAATCACTTGACCTACACTGCCACTTGTGGCAATGAATATCACAGATTCACCATTGTCTGGCTAAAGAAATTCCTTCTTATCTCTGTTCTAAAGTGTCATCCTTCTATTCTGAGGCTGTGCCTTCTGATGCTAGACTCCCCCATCCTGAGCATCTTAGGAAGTCATTCCTGCCTGTGGCCATCAAACTTTACAACTCCTCCCACAGAGTGTCAGACACCCTGAGCCAATAGGCTGGTCCTGGACTAATTTCCACTTGGCATAATTTACTTCTTATTTAATTATTTATGGTTTTATATTGCTATATTTCTACACTATTCTTGGTGCAACTGTAACAAAACCCAATTTCCCTCGGGATCAATAAATTATGTCTGTCTGTCTTTCAGTGTTTGGCAGGCTTTAATGAGATATCCCTCATTCTTCCAAACTACAGCGAGTACAGGACCAGAATTATCAAATGCTCCGCATTTGTTAACTCTTTATTCCTGGGATCATTCTCACAAACCTTCTCCAGTGCCAGTGTATCCTTTCTTGAATAAGGATTCCAAAACTGCTCACAATACTCCCAAGTGCATTTTGACTAATGCCTTATAAAGTCTCCGCATTACATCCTCGCTTTTATATGAGCCCCTTATCTTTAAAATAATGTACTGAAACTGGAGAGGGTCAAAGGAGGCTCATGAAAAGAATTAAACCGCTTGTATATAAAGAGCATTTGATTGCTCTGAGCCTGTATTCACTGGACTTCACAAGAATGAGGGTTGACCGCATTTAAACCAATCAAATGGTGAAAGGCCTTGATAGAGTGGATGTAGAGTGGATGTGGAGAGGATGTTTCCTATGGTGGGATTGTCTAAGACCAGAGGACACAGCCTCAAAATAGAGGGGTGACCTTTTAGAATAGAGATAAGGAATATCTTTGGCTAGAAAGTGTTGGATCTGTGGAATTTATTGCCACAGGCAGCTGTGGAGACCAAGTCTTTATATAAGTATTTACGTCAGAGGTTGATAGATTCTTGATTGATCAGAGCATGAAGTGAAACGGGGAGAAGGCAGGAGATTGTGGCTGAGAGGAAAATGGATCAGTCATGATGAAATGGCTGAGCAGATGCGATGGGCCAAATCCCTAATTCTGCTCCTATTTCTTACATTCTCGTCCTCTCAAAGTGACTGCTAATGTTGCATTTTCCTTCCTTGCCATCGACTCAGTCTGCAAGTTCACCTTTATGGAATCCAGCACAAAGACTCCCAAGTTCCTTTGCACCTCTGATTTCTATAGTTTTTCCCCACTTAGAAAATAATCTACACCTTACTCTTTTACTAACGTGCATGACCATACATTTCCCTAAATTATTTACATCTCCCACTTTTTTGCTCATTGTTCTAATCAGTCTAAGTCCTTCTGCAATCTCCCTGTTTCCTCAACACTGCCTGGCCCTCCACCTGTCTTCATATCATCTAGATTGCTGCTTGATTTTGCTTCCTGTGAGTGAGTTATGACATATCACTCTTAATTTGCTGATGGAATTGTAGGCGTTCCCTTGGTTGCAAGCGTCTGACAAATGGAGATCCGTTCAGACAAGCTCCTATATTATTAAATTCAGAAGTCTGATGTGAGTACATACCATGAATGGCGGAACTAGTCCCTCCCCTTTCTCTAGTTCCAGTTTTTGTACTTCTTTTTTCTTAGCTGTCTTTGCTTTTGAAACCATTTATTATAATGCCATGAGGTGTAGTTACCATTTTGTGATTTTTCTTTTTTTTTGGACAGCCAAATGGACTTCTGAATATCTGTAAACTGGAGACTTTTTTTGTTTTAAACCCATTGATTGCCTGTACAAGTGAAGCTCAGTGCAAAGGTTTTGGTTGCATTATTTATGCCATTTACCAACCTCTGATTTAAATTTTAATAACCTTGAGTTTTTAGGAAAAGTATAAAGTTGTTTTGGAAATCCAGAATATTACTTGCTGTGGTTGAATTGTATTTATGGTCCTGATGAAGGGTTTTAGCCTGAAATGTAGACTGTATACTCTTTTCCATAGATGCTGCCTGGCCTGCTGAGTTTCTCCAACATTTTGTGTGTGTTGCTCAGATTTCCAGCATCTGCAGACTTTCTCTTGTATGAAATTATCTTGGTGCTACTCAAGTAAATTTGCAGTATCAATGATTTAAAGAGACGGGCTAAAATGGAAGTTAGAGAGACTGACTTCCCTTTCAATTCTGTGGTTGTTTCTAACATTGCTGGATTTGTGGTGGATCACCCATATCCATTTACCTTGAACAGCAAATACAGTTTCCATTCCCCTTACTTACAGCATAAGTATTTAAAGTTGGTAATGATTCATCTTTTTACTGCTGCACATACCATGTGAAAACCATAAGACCATAAGACGTAGGAATAGAATTAAGCCATTTAGCCGATTGAGTCTGCTCCGCCATGGCTGATCCCAGATCCCACTCAACCCCATATACCTGCCTTCTTGCTATATCCTTTGATGCCCTGACTGATCAGGAAACTATCAACTTCCATCCTAAGTATAGGCATGGACTTGCCCTCTACCGTAGTCTGTGGCAGAGCATTCCACAGATATACTGCTCTCTGGCTAAAACAATTTGCCCTTCTACTCTAAAAGGTCACCTTCCCCCCCCCCCCCCAATTTTGAGGCTGTGGCCTCTAGTTCTGGATACCCTCATCAGAGGAAACATCCTCTCCACATCCACCCTACCTAGTCCTTTCAATATTTAAAGAGCAAACACGAGGAGATCTGCAGATGCTGGAAATTCAAACAACAACACACACAAAATGCTGGTAGAACACAGCAGGCTAGACAGAATCTATAGGGAGAAGCGCTGTCGACGTTTTGGGCTGAGACCCTTCATCAGGACTAACCGAAAGGAAAGATAGAGATTTGAAAGTAGTGGGGGGAGGGGGAAATGCTAAATGATAGGAGAAGACAGCCCGAAACGTCGACAGCGTTTCTCCCTATAGATGCTGCCTAGCCTGCTGTGTTCTACCAGCATTTTGTGTGTGTTGTCCTTTCAATATTTGGTAGATTTCAATAAGGTCCCATCACATCTTCTAAATTCCAGTGAGTACAGGCCCAATGCTGCCAAACACTCCTCATATCTTAACCTCTTCGTTCCCAGAATCATCCTCATGAAGCTCCTCTGGACTCTCTACAATGACAACGCATCCTTTCTGAGATATGGGGCCCAAAACTGTTGATGATGCTCTAAATGCGGCCTAACCAATGTCTTATAAAGGCCCAGCATTATCTCCTTACTTTTATATTCTATTCCCTTTGAAATAAATGCCAAGATTGCATTTGTCTTCTTACCACAGACTCAACCTGTAAATTAACGTTTTGGGAGTCTTGCATGAGGACTCTTAAGTCCCTTTGCACCTCTGATGTTTGAACCTCCTCCCCATTTAGTAGTCTACATTATTGTTCCTTTTACCAAAATGCATTATGATACAATTTCCAACACTGTATTCCATCTGTCACTTGTTGCCTGTTTTTCTAATTTGTCTATGTCCTGCTGCAATCACATTGCTTCCTCGGTACTATTTACCCGTCTATCTGTCATCGTATCATCTGCAAACTTTGCCAGAAAGTTATCAATTCCATTAACTTAGACAGCACAATATCACATCATTTGATATTGTTCCTGCTGCATTTATGTAGCAGAAAAAAATCAGTTATATTTTTAATGAGTGTTATATGAGCCCCATTTATTTGTGAATAAAATTAAAGTTTGCAAATGGATTATGAGCGTGTTAACACACATCATGTTCATTATGAGTATGTCGTCTGCTGAAGGCTAGATCTGTGGCATTCAAGTCTGGCGATTTAGGCCTGTACCTGAAAACCAGGTATGATTTGCGGAAGGCTATTTCAAGGGCAAATAGACAATTTCGATCAAAGTTGGAAGTGACATTGGATGCATGGCAACTCTGGTAGTGTCTGCATGACATTACTTCCTACAAAGCAAAATCCAGTAGCATGAATGGCAGCGATGCCTCACTACCAGATAACCTCAACGCCTTCTATGCCTGTTTTGAAAGGGAGAAAATAATTACAGCTGTGAAGATCCCTGCTGCACGTGATAACCCTGTGATCTCCATCTCAGAGGCCTATGTTAGGCTGTCTTTAAAGAGAGTGAATGCTCGCAAGGCAGAAGGTCCCGATGGAGTACCTGGTAGGCTCTGAGAACCTGTGCCAGCCAACTAGCAGGAGTATTCAAGGACATTTTCTGACTCCGACAGTGGACCAAAGAAAGAGGGGGAAGGTGTGATTCTCTTGAAGCTGGCAAAAGTGTTGAAAGGTGATGTTTATTGATGCACTTCATCAAAATGTTTTATTGATTCTTCTTGATCAGTCATTTTAATATTAATGACAGATTGGAAATGTTTGCTGGTTCTTCAAAGTTCAAAGTAAATTTTATTCTCAAAGTACATATATGTCACCATATACAATCCTGCAATTCATTTTCTTTAGGGCATACTCAATAAATATAATAATCATAATAGAATCAATGAAAGACAGCACCAACAGGGTGGACAACTGGTGTGCAAAAGACAACAAATTGTGCAAATACAAAAAGAAAGGGGAAAAAGAAATAATAAATAACTTGAATATGAGATAGTGAGTCCATAGGTTGTGGGAAAGTTGAATGATGGGGCAAGTGAAGTTGAGTGAAATTATCCCCCGGTTCATGAACCTAATGGCTGAGGGATAATAACTGTTCCTGAACCTGGTAGTGTGAGTCCTGAGGCTCCTGTACCCACTTCCTGATGGCAACAGTGAGAAGAAGGCATGACCTTGGTGATAGGGGTCCCTGATAATGGATGCTGCTTTCCTGTTGCAATGGCACATGTAGGTGTTCTCAATGGTGAGGAGGGTTTTACCAGTGATGGACTAGGCCATATCCATTACATTTTGTAGCATTATCTGTTTAAGGGCTTTGCTGTTTCTATACTAAGCTGTGATGCAGCCAGTCCATATGTTCTCCATGACAGATCTATAGAAGTTAGTCAAAGTTATAAATGTCATGCTGAATCTTAGATGGGATTCTTGGCCTTAAATCGGAAATAACAAAAATGGCTGCATTGAAAATGCAGCTTAATTCACAATCAAATATAGAAGTTTGAAGCTAAGTATGTTTGCTAATGTATGTCCTGGTTACTTACGTTAATTCAGACCTGTGTGAAAGCACAATCTTCACACTGAAAATGATAGATGATTTCCTGATTGTAATAGTGTAAGGAGTTGGAGGGAGGGAACAAAATATAATCAGCTTCAGTTTTATTATCACTGACTTAAGTCATGAAAGTAGTTTTGTGGCAGTACAGTGCAGGCAAAATAAATTACTAAGTTATAATAAAAGTAAATAATGCAAAATAGGAATAGTGAGATCAAGTTCATGGACCATTCAGAAAACTGATAGCAAATGGTAGTGTGGTCTTCAAGATGCTGAACCTACTGCTGATGGTAGTAATGAGAAGAGGGCATTTCCCAGTTGGTGATTGTCATTGGTGATGGATAACACCTTCTTGAGGCACCACCTTAAGAAGATGTCCTCAAAGGTTTGTGCCAGTGATAGAGGTGGCTGAGTCTGCAACCCTCAAAGCTCTTAGGATCTTGTATTTTGGCACCTTCATACTAGATGGTGATGCAACCAATCAGAGTTCTGTCTATGGAACATCTGTAGAAATTTGCAAGAGACTTTGGTGACATACTGAATCTCCTCAAACTCCTAATGAAGCATAACCACTCTGTGCCTTTGTTGCATTTGCATTAATGTAGTGGGCCCACAATTGATCCTCAGGGGTGTTGATGCTCAGGAACTTTAAACTGCTCACTCTTTCCAGCACTATATATGATTCCAGAGTGAATATGTGGTAACGTTTGAAAGGATGGACTAAATCATGTAAAAATTAGGATCTTGACAGAAAACTGTTATTAAAATCAAAACATGTTGGTGACCCAATAACTAATGTTAAATACAGAGTTGTTATATCAAGTGTTTGGAGAAAAAAAAATTAAAGACTTCCATACTGAGATTTCTGGTATCGTGAAATGAATGTTTTAAGTATTGGTTTGGATTGGATTAAATCTTGAACTGCCCTTCTTTTACTTGCTGAAACATGAAATCAGGGGCACCCTTTACAGAGATGGAAATGACAGGCCTTTCTAGGGTGATGATTGATTATTGTGAAAAGGCATTAGTAATTTCTCATTAGTCACAGAGTTACTCAAAATAATTTGGGATGAAGCATGTTTGGTCATTTCTGGCAAAGAGTGACTGATCAAAGCATTAGATTATTTTCTCATGTCACAATTCACTGGAAGATCAAGTCCTAGATAGCCATCCTTTTTATTTGAATATTCATTGAAAATGCTGTTAAATACAAATTGTCCAGCAATTAACCATGTGGTGGAGAGATCAATGATAAGAAGCATGGACAGATGGGTATTGAAGGAGCACTCATTTAACAATGAAAAAGCAATCACACTATGTCTCATTCCCTAACAAGTTAGGTCCTGCTGAAATAATACTCAATGTAATTAAGTTATATGAGCATAAGTTTGAGGGGAAACTAAGAGAGGCAGTTGGAACACATAGGAAAGTTTGAAACAAGTTACAGAGATCGATGTGCTAAATCTGAGCGTGTTCCTGTGAACACCACCTGACAAATAGGACATTCAATATTGGTCATTTTGAAAATCTGTACGAGTCCAGGTACAGGGTGCTAAGATAGATTTTCCGGTGTTAAAATGCATGAGGACTGCTAATGGAGAAGTCTGACAGATGTGTCAGCTGCTGTCGCTCAGAATGTTCCAGATTTAGGGTCTGCTTATATAAATCAGCTCTCTTTTTCCCTTTTTTCCATTACTATATCTGCTCTTCAAAGCACAACCTGTGAGACACTTTGATCCATCAAGGTACTGTATACAAACATATGTTCCTTTTTTCCTTAATGAAATCCCTCATTGCTTTCAGTTTATTCTTTGAAAATTGTCCAGCTATTTGGAGCCTTATGGGTATCTTTTCGTATTCTGTTTAATTTACATGTTGTTTTCTTTTGCTTGATGGACTATCCAAAAATCACTTGCTCTTAAACCTGAGTATTAACTTGTGTAACATTATTGACTTATTTTTGTTCTGTTGATGTTAATGTTGGTGACATTTAGCGCTTAGTAAGAAGTGGCTCACAGTACAAGAGTTTATAATATTTTGTACATTTATTCTACTCATTTTGCCATGTGTGATTTGATTCTGCTAATGGTTAGGTTTTATAAAGCCAAAACATAAAACAAATCAAAAGGAAAACACAGGAGAGCTGTGGATAAATTGTATACTGCGTTTTACTTGTAGCAAGGCATGTAGATAGTGCTTTTCATGAAACTGCAACTTTTTACCTTTTTCTCTTCCTTGTATGGTCCATTTATTTTTGTCTGCCTAATATGCTCTTTGTATGTGTTCTACTTTGTTGCATTTTCTGGGAGTTTCAACTTTAAACCTGCATTGGTCTGGTGTATGTGAGCCCCTGTCTCAATGGTAACACAATTTGTTCGATCAGGCAGGTTTCTGTTCAGATGTTACAATTCTGTTCACACTCACTTGCATTCCTGATTTCAATTCCATTGATACAGTGATTTGAACTACTCTTTTAAATGTGAGTTGTGTAACATTAAGCCCATTGTTGAGTTGACAATGCTCAGGCAATCTCTTTAATTCAGCCATGAAAGCTGAAATGGACTCTGCTTCATTTTGATTCCACTTATGAAACCTAAAGTATTCTGCAATCAACAACAATTTCAGTTCAAAATGCTCCTGCATTAATTTCACAATATCAGCAAAGCTCATTTCAGCTGATTTGGTTAGAGCAGATAGACTTCTAAGCAGAATGTGTGATCTTCCACTCAGCATAACTGCTGAGTCTTCCCATTGGCTATTCCATTTGCTTTAAAATATCACTCCCTTCATTCAGTATACATCACCCAGTTACGTGTTATGCAGTTGAAAGTGCCTTAACTTTCTGATGTAGCTGACCATTTCTAATTTTTATTTTTTATTATTATTATTATTATTATTATCACATGGTATTCACTATTTATAAACCCATGAATTTCATCGTTTTCTGCCTTTAAACTCAATGTCTTTCTCCTCTTGTGAAGGAAAAAAGAACCTGCTATGCTACCAGAGATAAGTAGTCATCTCAGGTTCATTTTAAAACATACTCGTTGCCACCATTATGTTTTATAACCCCAAAACATGAAACTAATTGACAGAAAAAAACAGGGAACCGGGGATAACTCATGTACTTTGTTTTTAGTTTTAGTGAGGTACGACTTATGGCATAGTGGCATAATGACATGACATGGTGGGGTAACGACATATGCCATTCACATACATTTACATATAGCCCAAAATGAATTATGTAAACAACAAAGAATGCTTAAATATATTTAAAATATTATCCAATTGTTACTGAAATATTGAATACACAACACTAACCACTATTGCAATATGATAAATTAATTTCTAATCTATCAATATACTGTGGGATGTTCTGTGAAAAGAAGGAAAGAAAGAATTGAAATTTTTGCAGTGTATTAGTAAAATATAAAAAGAAGTTGATATTCATGTTGCCTCTACAGCAATCAATTCTTTGGATTATTTAATTAATATAAAAATTATTACATTATCGCTATCTCTCTACACAATTGCCCTTTAGCAGTCATTCAGGATCACTTTTGGAAATTAAGAAAACAATTGACAGTTTTATTTTTTAAAAAATCCTTGTGTGAGATATTGTACATTGCAGTTTTATTTTTATCATACCCCTAACCCCATTGGCAACATAAAAAAATAAGGAAGTAAGTTCACTAATATCCTGTTTGAGCAGAAATGCAATTTCCTTGGTCAGTGAAATTGTTGTAGCTTGTTCTGCTGTTTAAAGCTGTTTTACGATCATGACTTTTACTGCTTAAAATTTCAAGGATCCATTTTAAGTGACGTTTTTCTCTGCTTAAGCTTTTTCTTTTTCCACCATCATTAATAAAAGAAGCTTTATTTTTCCAGGGTAAGTGTTTTGATCTCATTTCATAATCTTTTAATTAACTCTCTTAACCATATCAAAAGGTGATTGAAGAGTTTCATGTTTGAATTTGCAACTACAAAACACACTTGTGTGTTTAAAGTACCATTTGTTATATTTCAGTATGGCATTGTGGTTATTTATACTTCAAATATTTATTTGAAATAAACAATTTTTGTGGGCTAAATTTTACTGCAGTCTACACAATTTTTTCAACATGTATGCTTCGACTGTTCCCACTCAGTCATTAGCACAGCATATCACTCAGCAGAGTCCCAGCCACTCGACACGCTGGTGAACTCCTCAGGAACTCCAAGGGGATAGCACAAACTTTTGCAGATTTCTCAGCTCTTAGGTAGAAAATATGCCTACTGAACATGTCAGGTTGTGGCATTGGGACAACGGGGCCATTATAAAGAGTAGGAGAAACAAATAAAATAAGTTGTTATTTTATTTGATTTATTTTAGTTGAAATACTTTAAATATTTTAATGTTGTAACTTTTACATTTATTTTAATTTTTATGTAAAATTGGATGCTGAGTATTGTTTGAATATTTGTGAATGTCAATTGAAGCAGTAGCCTTGATAGCTACTCTGCCTGAAGATGGGTGGGGGGGAGGTGGGGGTTTGGTGGCTCACTTGTTATCAAAGCCATTTGCCAGTGCAGTGAAGATAAGTGAAGGAGTGGTTGGAATTGGAGTGAAATTATAAACATTATAAACACGTGCAGTTTTGCAAATGGTGAAGCATGGACATAGTCATTTAACATAGCAAAGCACTCTATATTCATTCAATAATTGGAAGTCCTGATGAAAGGTCTTAGCTTGAAACATCACCTTTGTCATTCTCTATAGATACTGTCTGACCTGTCAAGTTTCTCCAGCATTTTGTGTGTGTTACTCTGGATTTCCAGTATCTGCAGATTCTCTAGTGTGTATTAAGAGGAAACTCATGGTAACATGGAGATTTTATCCGGGATAGTAAAATAAGAAAAGATGTTGTGATTACAATTAGTCATTGATAAGAGAATTGGGTAACACGTTCTTCAGAATCAAATAATCCCAGTGTTATGATTTAGACACTAAACTGTTGACATGTGCAACCTAGGTTTCTATCTTTGACAAGGAAGAAAGTGATAATTGATATAGCCTAAAATGTAATGAATTCATTGAAGTGGACATTTCTTTGCCTTGCACAAAATGCTGGTAGAACACAGCAGGCCAGGCAGCATCTATAGGGAGAAGCGCTGTGGACGTTTCGGGCCGAGACCCTTTGTCAGGACTAACTGAAAGGAAAGATAGTAAGAGATTTGAAAGTAGTGGGGGGAGGGGGAAATGCGAAATGATAGGAGAAGACCGGAGGGGGTGGGATGAAGCTAAGAGCTGGAAAGGTGATTGGCGAAAGTGATACAGAGCTGGAGAAGGAAAAGGATCATGGGATGGGAGGCCTCAGGAGAAAGAAAGGGGGGGGGGAGCACCAGAGGGAGATGGAGAACAGGCAAACAACTAAATATGTCAGGGATGGGGTAAGAAGGGGAGGAGGGGCATTAACAGAAGTTAGAGAAGTCAATGTTCATGCCATCAGGTTGGAGGCTACCCAGCCGGTATATAAGGTGTTGTTCCTCCAACCTGAGTTTAGATTCATTCTGACAATAGAGGAGGCCATGGATAGACATATCAGAATGGGAATGGGACGTGGAATTAAAATGTGTGGCCACTGGGAGATCCTGTGGACCGAGCGTAGGTGTTTCGCGAAACGGTCTCCCAGTCTGGTCCACCAGAAAAAGCAGGATCTCCCAGTGGCCACACATTTTAATTCCACGTCCCATTCCCATTCTCATATGTCTATCCATGGCCTCCTCTATTGTCAAAATGAATCCAAACTCAGGTTGGAGGAACAACACCTTATATACTGGCTGGGTAGCCTCTAACCTGATGGCATGAACATTGACCTCTAACTTCCGTTAATGCCCCTCCTCCACTTCTTACCCCATCCCTGACATACTTAGTTGTTTGCCTGTTCTCCATCTCCCTCTGGTGCTCCCCCCCCCTTCTTTCTCCTGAGGCCTCCCGTCCCATGATTCTTTCCCTTCTCCAGCTCTGTATCACTTTCGCCAATCATCTTTCCAGCTCTTACCTTCATCCCACCCCCTCCGGTCTTCTCCTATCATTTCACATTTCCCCCTCCCCCCACTACTTTCAAATCTCTTACTATCTTTCCTCGCGGTTAGTCCTGACGAAGGGTCTCGGCCGGAAACGTCAACAGTGCTTCTCCCTATAGATGCTGGCTAGCCTGCTGTGTTCTACCAGCATTTTGTGTATGTTGTTTGAATTTCCAGCATCTGCAGATTTCCTCGTGTTATTTCTTTGCCTTGTCTGTTGTGCTTTATTCTAAATCAGGTTTGTGGAAAAACATAATTTTTTTTCAGACTTGCCATACCATGTATGCTTTTTTTATGTACACGACTCCTCAGATAGTGAAACAGTTCATACCCAAATGCAGCAGGATCTGTACAATATCCATGCTTGGGTTTACAAGTGGCAAGTAACATTCGAGCCATACAAGTGCCAGGCAATAACCATCTCCATCAAGAGATCTCTGGCTATCATCCCTTGACATTCAGTGGCATCACCATTATTGAATCCCCTACTGCCAACATCCTGAGGGTTACCATTGATAGGAAACTGAACTGGACTAGTCATATAAAGACCATGGCTACCAGAGTAAGTCAAAGGCTAGGAATCCTGCAGTGTGTAACTCACCACCTGACTTCTCAAAGCCTGTCCACCATCTACAAGGCTCAGGTCAGGTGTGTAATGGAATACTCGCCATTGTCAGCTCCATCAACACTCAAGAAGCTTGACACCATCCAGTACAAGGCAGGCCACTTGATTGGTACCCTTTCCACAAGCATCCAATCCCTCCACCATCGACAAACAGTTGCAGCAGTGTGTACTATCTACAAGATGCACTGCAAGAACACAACAAAGTTTCTAAAACAGCAAATTCCAGGCCCACGACCACTACCATCAAGAAGGACGAGAATAGCAGATACCTAGGAACACTACCACTTGGAAATCTCCCTCCAAGTCACTCAGTATCCTGTCTTGGAAATGTATCGCCGTTCCTTCATTGTCGCTGGGTCAAACTCATGGAATTCCCTCCTTGACAGCACTGTGGGTGTACCTATACCTCAGACTGCAGTAGTTCAAGAAGGCAGCTCATCATCACCTTCTCAAGGGCAGCTAGGGTTGGGCAATAAATGCTGGCTTAGATGGTGACACCCACATCCTGTGAATGAATAAATAAAAACAACACAACCATGAGATTCATTTTCTTGTGAGCATTCACAGTAAATACAAAAAAAAAATGAGAATCATTGAAAGACTGCACCCAACAGGACAGACAAACAACCAATGTGCAATAAGACAAAATGTCTAAATTTAAAAAAGGAAAAATAATTAAATGTAGTAATAGTAATCATAATAAATAAATAAATACACAATGCATATTGAGAACATGAGATGAAGAGTCCTTGAAAGTCACCCATAGGTTATGGAACAGTTCAGTGATGAGTTGAGTGAAGTTATCTTCTCTGCTTCAAGAGCCTGATGGTTGAGGGGTGATAACTATTTCTGAACATGATGATGTGAGTCCTGAGGCTCCTGTACTTTCTTTCTGATAGCAGCAGTGAGAAGAGAGCATGTCCTTGATAATGGATGCTGCTTTCCTGCAACAGCACTCCATGTAGATGTGATCAGTGGTGGGAAGGGCTTTACCTGTGATGGTCTGGGCAGTATCCATTACTTTTTGTAGGATTTTCTATTTAAGGGCATTGATATTTTCATACCAGGCCAATACAACCAGTCAATATACTCTCCATTGCACATCTAGAGAAGTTTGTCAAAGTTTTAGATGATATGCCACAGCTTTGCAAACTTTTAAGGAAATGGAAGCACTGCTGTGCTTTCTTTATCATGGTACTTAAGTTCTGGACCCAAGACAGATCTTCTGAAATGATAACACCAAGGAATTTAAAGTTATGTTACTGACCCTTTCTAGCTCTGATCCCCTGATGAGGACTGGCTTGTGGACCTCCAGTTTCCTCCTCTTGAACTCTATAATCAGCTCCTTGATCTTGCTGACATTGATTGAGAAGTTGTTATTGTGGCACCACTCAGCCAGATTTTCAATCTTCCTCTTAAATGCCGTTTCATCTCCACCTCTGATTCAGCCAATGACAGTGATGTCATCAGTAAATTTAAATATGGCATCAGAGCTGTGCTTAACCTCAGAATTGTAAATGTAAAGCAAGTCGAGCAGGATTAAGCACATGGCACAAACAGTCTTTCCAAGGGATGCAATAATTTGCACTTTTTCCAGTACAGTGTACAGCTTTTGTTGTTCACTTTGTAGTCTCCTTGACACTGAAAAGACCAAATTGCATGATTTGGCCATACCTATGAGGGCAATCTTGCCTGCTGTTTACTTCCCTATTCCACACCCACTGACCTATCCGTACATGTCCTTCTGAAATATTAAAATAAAGCCTAACATAAGCTTGGGGAACAACATCTTGTTTTACATCAGGGTTTGTGCTGCCTAATTTTGTACAACTTCAGGCAACTCGCTTTGTTTCACAGCATATGTAGAGGGAAATGGACAGTTGATACTTTAGGTTGAGAGCTGAAACATTGACTGTCCATTTCCCTTTGAAGATGCTGTCCAACCTGCTGAGTTCCTCCAGTAGTCTATTTTTTTGTTCTGGATTCCAGCATCTGTGGTCGCTTGTGTCTCCAACTCACTTTATGTACCTGTTTCAGAATGGGTCTTTATCATCTATCTGTGACAAAGTTGTGGCTCTCCATTATCACTGCCTGATCTGTTGGACATAAACTGCAGCTTGGTATTTTGCAATTTTTACACTGCATTTTCTGTATCCTTTTTCTCCAACCCTCTTAAATATCATTGTGTCGATAAACAAAGAATCATGTTCTCCCTTGCTGGCTGCCCCCATTAACCCTTTGACTAGATGAATTCACTTATTGCTTACCCCCAAGGTCATGTCCTATCAGAGGTACTCCCATCCTTCTCTTCGCAATTTAATCCTAACGTATTTTCTCTCCTTCCCAGTTCTAATGAAGAGCCTTTCACCTGAAACATTAATTCTGTTTCTTTCTGTAAATACTGCCTAACCTGCTGTTTCCAGCATTTCTTATTTTTATTTCAGAATTTTTCAGCATTTGCAGCTTCATGATTTTCATGACCAGATTGGTGATTTATTTAGAAAGGAACATGATTAACAAAATCTTTATAATTGATATAAGAAGGTTCATGTGCATAAATTATATCATTAATTGTGTTGAAGACTCGATATGAGTACTCTCGTACTTCAAGATATTTATTCCCACATCTCATGGGAAGCAGGTTGGGACTTAATATACTATACATAAGTACTACTTGTTTGTAGTCTGGGATACAGTTTCAATTCTTGTCTATCTGAACCCAAGTTAGGATCCATATTCAAGGCTGCAGTTTTAATTATATATTTCAGATATTTATATATCATCACCTGTTGATTTCAGCTATTTGCAATTTATTCCTACTTAAGAACCTGCCTTCCATCTTCCCAAAGTCGTTATTATTCACATTAATCTGTGGTTGAACACCTTCAAATTTTATAAAGTCCTTACTTTTATTTTCCTTTTGTGTTTTTACCCTTCCTTAACTTTGTTACTTCCTCAAACTCTTCACTTATGAGATAACTGCACTCCTACAACTCTACTTCACATCACTATTCTTTAATTGCATATTTGTTAGCAGAAGTGCCTTTAGCTGCCAAGGTGTGCCTGGAAATTACCCCACTTTTTGTTTAAAGACATTCCTTTAAACAAACCTCACAACTATTGAGCAATTGGTCCAAATTCAGTCTCCCTTGTTGAGTACCATGTAAAGCTCAGTGTTAGAGAGCATTGTGTTAGTTCACATTAAATCCCAGGCTGAGGATTAGTTTGCTCCTGCATACAAAGAAATTTCAGAGTTGTCATTTTCAAAGAATAATGACAATGTATTGTATACTGACTGTTTCAGCATCATTATTCTGAAATCTGATTTTTAGCTCTGCTTAAGATCTTGTTCCAGTCATTTCTGTGAAGCACTTGGAAAGTTTTACAACATTGTACAAATGCAAGTTATTTTCAACGTGGCAGTATTTGGATTTTGATTCTGCTCCTCAAGGATTCAGCTACACACCCACTGTAGATCCGCAGATGAAACTGGTCGATCCTGAATGCAGTGACACAACAGTGCAATGTGCAGTCATTAAAAAATTATGTTAGTGAACTATTGAATTTGGGATTTTTTTCCACAATTAAAGCTAGTTTCTCTACATGATTGCAGTTCCGGTCACCTATCTACAGAAAAGATACCAATAAGATTTAAAAAGTGCAGAGAAAATTTACAAGGATGTTGCCAGGACTTGAGCATCTGAGTTTACAGAAAGGTTGAATAGGTTGGAGCATATGAGAATGAGGGCAGATTTGAATCAGAATCAGGTTTATTAAGACTGGCATGTGATGTGAAATTTGTTAACTTAGCAGCACCAGTTCAATGCAATACATAATCTAGAAGAGAGAAAAAAAAATAAACAAGTAAATCAATTATGTATATTGAATAGATTTAAAAAATTGTGCAAAAACAGAAATACTGTATTCAATGCTTCAGTGTCGATTTAGGAATCAGATGGCAGAGGTGAAGAAGCTGTTCCTGAATTGTTGAGTGTATGCCGTCAGGTATGAGGGGTATAGACAGGGTAAATGCAAGTAGGCTTTTCCCACTGAGGTTGGGTGAGACTAGACCTAGAGATAATGGGTTAAAGGAGAAGGTGAAATGTTTAAGGGGAACTTGAGAGGGAACCTCACTCAGAGGGTGGTGAGAGTGTGGAACAAGCTGCCAACAGAAGTAGTGAATGTGGGTTTGATTTCAACCTGAGAAATTTGAATAGGTTCATGGATTGGGAGCTCGATGGGACTAGCAAAATAGTGGTTCAGCACAGACTGAATGGGGTGATTGGCTGTGTTCTTTGCTGTAGTGTTCTATGACTCTCTGATATGATTTTTATGGTTATTTCCATTGGTTACTGTATTTATCCACCAGTAAATTAATTAATTTATTATTTAGCAATATAACACAGAGTGTACCCTGCTGGCCTTACAAGCCATGCCACCCTGGCAACCCCTAAAAACCCAATTAACTCTAATGTGATTGTGGGACAATTTACAATGACCAGATAACCTACCCAGTGTGTCTTTGGACTGAGGGAGGAAATGGGTGTACCTGGAGAAAATCCCACACATTCAACAGGGAGGACGTACAGACACTCATTACGGAATGACACCAGAATTAAACTCCAAACTCTGGAATACCCTGATCTGTAATAGCGTCACACTAACTGCTACAGCACAGTGATTTTTGTAATACAGGTGTCCCCTGCTTTACGAATGTTCACTTTACGGCACTTCGCTTTTACAAAAGACCTACATTAGGAACCTGTTTTCGCCTTACAAAGAGGATTTTCGCTTTTATGAAAATTTTTCCCATATAACTGAATGGTTCTTTGCTTTATGCCATTTTGCCTTAAGAAAGGTTTCATAAGAACGCTCTACCTTTGCGAAGGTGGCAGTCACCTGTATTGTGGTGCTCAGTTGAGAAATACCATTTTAACTGAGCTTCCATCCCACAATGAATAACATATCTAAATAGAATTAAAATGCCTGGGATTCTGAAAATAGATTAATAAATATTAGACTTGATAATTCAGTTTGTAGCATAAATGCATTTGAAGACTAACCTTGACAATGGAAGGGAACTTCAGGAACTTCTTGTAGCATTGCTCGCAGGTTTTCTGGGGCTTGGGTTTTGATGTGAACTATAATGGCTGCTCACCCTATCAATCCAAGCTTGCCCAGAGAGATGCTGACTTGCTTTGGACAAAGGACATCGCTTCCATTTTCCATCTGCTTTCCAGGAACCTCAGATCGAATATTCAAAATTCTCCTTTCCACTGTGTTCACCATGGATACTAGCTTCCCCAGCATCCAGGACATCTTCAAGGAGTGAAGCCTCAAAAAGGCCGCATCCATCATTAAGGACAAACATCATCCACGGCATGCCCTCTTGTCATTGTTATAATCATACAGGAGGTACAGGTCAATAACTCAGGAATAGCTTCCTCCCTTCAACCATCACCTTTCTATGGATTTTGAACCCATGCACACTACCTCTGTACTTTTTTTTTGCTCTTTATACACACACTTACTGTAATTCAGTTTTTATTATTGCAATGTTCTGCTGTTACAAAGCAACAAATTTCACAACATACACTAGTGATATTAAACCTGATTCTGATTTGCATTGATTCTGAGGTTGAGAAACTGTTCTTTACTCTGAAAAGTAACAAAATGGAGAAGGTGTCAACAAATCTTTTGGTATGCAGGAGGAAAGTTAGTGTGGGCCTCTCAAATGATACTCATGAGGAATAATGATAAGTATAAGATTTAACCCATTTTGATTAAAATAGGATTAGACATTAGCTTCATGAGAGAAACATAGAATGGTAGTAGATGGTTCTCTGGTTGGAAGTCTGTGACTAGTGGTGTGCCTCAGGGATTGGTGCTAAGTCCGTTGTCGTTCGTCATCTATATCAATTATCTGGATGATAATTTGTTAAATTGGATTAGCAGATTTGCAGATGACACCAAGATTGGAGGTGTAATGGACAATGAGGAAGACTTTCAAAGCTTGCAGTGGAATTTGGACCAGTTGGGAAAAGTGGACTGAAGAATGACAGATGAAATTTAATGCAGACAAGTGTGAGGTGCTGCACTTTGGGAGAGCAAACTAGAGTAAGTCTTACACATTGAAAAGTAGGGCACTGAGGAGTGCTGCAGAACAGAGAGATCTATGGTACCTTGAAAGTGGTGTCACTGATAGATAGAGTCATAAAGAAGCCTTTTGGCATATTGCCCTTCATAAATCGATGTACTGAGTACAAGAGTTGGTAAGGCCTAATTTACAGGTTTGGTCACCTACCTACAGGACTACAACTAGAGGTCATGGGTTAAGGATGAAAGGTGACATGTTTAAAAGGAACATGAGGGGAAAGTCTTCACTCGGAGGGTAGTGAGAGTATGGAATGAGCTGCCAAGACAAGTGGTGGATGTAGGGTCAATTTCAACATTTGAGATAAATTTGGACAGGTACATGGTTGGAAGGTTATGCCAGGTTATGGTACAGCTATAGACTAGGCAGATTAATGGTTTGACATGGACTGAATGGGCCAAAGGCCCTGTTTCTATGTTCAATGCCTCAATGAGAAGGTTACGTAGGATGCAACTTTTTTTTAAAAGCCTAGAAGCAGTTATATTTCCTTGATGGCATTTCTTATGACCTGCAATTTGGTAGAGTCATAGAAAAGTACAGCAAAGAATCAAGCCCTTTGGGCAATTTGGTTCATGCCAAACGATTTAAGCTGCCTACCCCCATCAACCTGCACTGGGACCATTATCCTCTATACCCTTACTATCCATGTACCTATCCAAACTTCCCTTAAACATTGAAATCCAGCTTGTATGCACCACTTGTGCTGGCATCTCGATCCACCTCTCACAACCCTCTGAGTCCCCTCATGTTCTCCTTAAACTTTTCACCTTTCACCCTTAATCAATGACTTCTAGTTGTAGTCCCACCCAACTTCAGTGGAAAAGCCTGCTTGCATTTACCCTATCTATACCCCTCATAATTTTGTATACCTCATTCAAATCTCCTCTCAATTTTCTATGTTCCAAGGAATAATATCCTAATCTATTCAGTCTTATAACTCGGGTCTTCCAGACCTGGCAATGTCCTTGTAACTTTTCTCTGTACTGTTTCAACTTTTTTAATATATTTTCTGTAGGTATGTGACCAAAACTGTACACAAATAAGGCCTCACTATTGTCTTATATGACTTCATAATAATATTCCATCTCCTGATTTATGAAGGCCAATGTGCCAGAAGCTTTCTTTATGACCCGATCTACCTATGACACCATTTTCAATGAATTATGGACTTGTATTCCCAGATCTCTTTGTTCTACCACACTCTTCAGTGCTCTACCATTCATTGTGCATGACCTGTCCTGGTTGGTCCTACCAAAGTGCAAAACTTCACACTTGTCTGTTTTAAATTGCATCTGCCATTTCCCAGTCCATTTCCCCAGCTGATTCAGATCTGACTGCAAGCCATAATAGCCTTCCTCACTGTCCACTATGCCCCAATCTTGGTGTCATCTGCAAATTTGTTAGTTAACCACATTATCATCCAGGTCATTGATATAGATGACAAACAACAACAGATCCCCACAACACTCCATCCGTCACATCCCTCCAGTCAGAAAGGTAGCTTCCTAAAAAAAAAATCTGTAAGATTGATTAGAAATGACCTATTACGCACAAAACCATGCTGACTGTCCTTAATCAGTCTATGTCTTTCCAACTACTTATATATCCAATCCCTCTTAATACCTTACAATAACTTCCCCGTTACTGATCACAAACAAGAGAAAATCTGCAAATACTGGAAATTCGAGCAGTACACACAAAATGCTGGAGGAGCTTAGCAGGCCAGGTAGCATCTACAGAAAAAAATATAGTCGATGTTTTAGGCCAAAACTCTTCGGCAGGACTGATGTCAGGTTCACTGGCACATACTTTCCTGGTTTATTTTTAGAGCCTTACTTGAACAGCAGAACAACATTGGCAATCCTCCAATCCTCTAGTATCTCTCCTATTTGTCACTAAGGATGTTTTAAATATCTCTGCTAGGGTCCCAGCGATTTCTACACTTGCCTCCCACAGGGTCTGAAGGAACAACTTGTCAGGCGCTGTGGATTTGTCCCCCTTAATTTGCCACAGGTTAGCAAACACCACCTCCTTTGTAATCTGTGCAGGGTCCATGAAGTTGATGCTGCTGTGCCTCACTTCTATAAAATCTGTGTCCACCTCCTGAGTAAATACAGATGCAAAACATTTATTTAAATTCTCCCCATCTCTTTTGGCACCACACATGAATTACTGTTCTGATCTTCCAGCAGACCAATTTTGTCCCTTGCAATCCTTCTGCTCTTAATGTATTTGTAGAAGTCCTTAGGATTCTCTTTTATCTTGTCTGCTAGTGCAAGCTCATGCCTTCTTTTAGCCCTCCTGATTTCTTTCTTTAATGGTCTGTTGCATTTCTTATACTCCATAAACACACCATTGTTCATACCTGCTTATTCTACCTGCATTTATCTGCCATGCAACTCCTTTTTTTTCTTAACCAAGGCCTCAATATGCTTTGAAAGCAAAGGTTCCCAATGCATGTTATTTTTACCTTTTATTCTGAGAGGCACATACAAACCTTGTACTAAAATTTCATTTTTGAAGGCCTCCCACTTGCCTCCTCCTTCTGCCAGAAAACAGCCTGTCCCAATCCACACTTGCCAGATCCTTTCTGATATCATCAAAATTGGCCTTTCTCCAATTTAGAATCTCAACTCACGGGCCAGACCTGTCTTTTTGTATATTTACCTTGAAACAAATTGCATGATCACTGTATGTGAAATGTTCCCCTACACAAACTCTCTCACCCGCATTGTCTCATTCCCTAATAGCAGATCAAATATCGCACACTCTCTCATTGGAATTCTATGTACTGTTGAAGGAAACTTTCCTGAACGCATTTGACAAACTCTATCCCATCTAGTTCTCTTATAGTATGGGATTCCCCTTCAACATGTGGAAAATTGAAATCACCTATTATAACAACCTTGTTTCTTGCAATAGTCTGTGATCTCTCTACAGATTTGTTCCTCTCAATCCCTTGGACTGTTGGGTGGCCTATGATATAACCCCATTATTGTTATCATACCTTTCTTATTTCTCAGTTCCAGGCATAATGCCTCACTAGATAGTTCTCCAATCTGACCTGATTCAGCACTACTGTGATACTTTCCTTGATTCCTCCACTCCTGTAATCTCTCCCGCTCTATCGTTTCAAAAACAGCTGAACCCCAGAATATTGAGCTGCCAGTCTTGCCCCTCCTGCAACCAAGTATCACTAATGGCTACAATTTCATAATTCCAGGTGTTGATCCATGGTAGTTCAAACATCATGCTCATCATCTTCAAGAAAAGCATTTAGTGAGAGAGAAGACATTGTCTTTCCTTTGAATTTGAAGAAGTTAGAGACATGCAGTTGGTTTTAAGCAAGTGCAGAGATTAGGAGGAGGAGAGGAAAGCATAATGTGGAATGTTTGTGATCAAATAAAAGACCAATTTAATGACAATTGAGCAGTTGACAGAAGCAAAAGAGCATTATAAAAGGCTAAGTTATGAAACTAAATGTGGTTAATGGGTAAACACAAGGAAATCTGCAGATGCTGGAAATTCAAACAACAACACACAAAAAATGCTGGTGGAACACAGCAGGCCAGGCAGCATCTATAGGGAGAAGCGCTGTCGAGGTTTTGGGCCGAGACCCTTTGTCAGGACTAACTGAAAGGAAAGATAGTAAGATATTTGAAAGTAGTGGGGGGAGGGAGAAATGCGAAATGATAGGAGAAGACCGGAGGGGGTGGGATGAAGCTAAGAGCTGGAAAGGTGATTAGTAAAAGTGATACAGGGCTGGAGAAGGGAAAGGATCATGGGACGGGAGGCCTCAGGAGAAAGAAGGGGGGGGGAGCACCAGAGGGAGATGGAGAACAGGCAAACAACTAAATATGTCAGGGATGGGGTAAGAAGGGAGGAGGGGCATTAACGGAAGTTAGAGAAGTCAATGTTTATTTCTTTCTCCTGAGGCCTCCTGTCCCATGATCCTTTCCCTTCTCCAGCTCTGTATCACTTTCGCCAATCACCTTTCCAGCTCTTAGCTTCATCCCACCCCCTCCGGTCTTCTCCTATCATTTCGCATTTCCCCCTCCCCCCACTACTTTCAAATCTCTTACTATCTTTCCTTTCGGTTAGTCCTGACGAAGGGTCTCGGCCCGAAATGTCGACAGCACTTCTCCTTATTGATGCTGCCTGCCCTGCTGTGTTCCACCAGCACTTTGTGTATGTTGTTCTGGTGTATGGGTGTTATGGAAAGGAATAGCAGAACCATTACCAACTGTGGTAGTTGAAAGCAGTGGTGTTTGTGATCTGAAATTATTGAATTGTGTCCGGAATTTTCAAGTGAGCAGTGGGCCAACAAGCTGCCTTTCTAACCTCTCTTTTAGTATTGGCCCACTTAGCCAAGGAATCCTGCTAGTAAGAGCTTGACATAATGCTGTGAGATCTTTCTGCATCATGCCTTGATAAATCCATGTTCTATTGTCTGTGATAGGGGTGTTGTAAAATCAGGCAGATCTGACAAAAGAATCACTTCCCATTCTGGGAGGTCATTGACTTGTTGACTGCTAACACCAGTAGTTCTGTTGCCAGAGTTCGACCTAACATGTCAAGGAAACCAAAGTGCCAGATCTAAAAGCTACTTTTTGTTGCTCAAACTGTGTTTTGCTTCACTGAAACAGTTTGGGAGATTGAAGCCAGAGCAGCAGAATAGGAAAGTGATAGAGAATTCAAATGACATACAACTGGGAGCTTGGAGTTTTGCTTAGATTGAACATCTTCTGCAAATTTACTATTACTTCCTTTTTATTTTTAATGATCTGGCATTAGATATATTTCAGCTCATCTGATAGGCCAATTGCAGTTTGCAACCCTGCAGCCTTCAGTTGATTTTCTTTTTGATATTTTGTGAAAGCTCAACTTCCTTGGCAGTCTATTCTATACATTTACTAATCTTGAACAAAAGTATAGTTTTTGATCTGTCTGTTTGCATTCATTTTCAAAGGAAAAAATATTTGCTTTTAGAAAGGAAACAGGACTGAACTAGGCAGGTGTCCAAATTTTTGAGTTTGTGTTATCTTGAATTAAGATAGAATTCATGTTGCAAATGCATCCTTTATATAAATCCAAGGAACTGTATTTAATGTTACTGAAACTAATGTTGGTATAAATTAAGCATGACTCTGGTTTGGTCTAATTTTTGCTTACAACAAAATTGGCTGATAGTTATTTCCAAAACCAAGGTACAGCATTAGTGTTTTCGTATAAAGGCAACTGAAGCAAGAAACCCAGAAAATGGGAAATTGTTTCTTCCATTGTTTTACACTATGTTGTAAAAATCAAACCAACAAAAGCTATTGGATTTAATTTGTTTTTTAAACTGAGTCTCTTGATTGTATGTAAAGTATGCTTTTGTTGCTATATAGTTTTATCTTACTGGATGAGATGGAAATAGAGATGAATTCTTTCAAAGGCTTGGATGATTGCCCTATTTCCTTTTTAAAAGTCAGGCCACATGCTTTCAAAAATGCGATTCTGCCAATTATAGAGGACATTTCTTAAAACAGCTATAGCTGTGCAGCAAAATGCCTTTAAATGTTTTCAGCGTCATTTTAATGTGAGGGTGATATGATAAACATTAATTATCCAAACAGATGACTGTAGGAAATAGAAGGACATAACCATTTTTAAAAAAAGAGGCTGGTTATTTTAAATTAAGTTTGTAAAAATTGCTTCTTTAAGGGTTGGTTAATCTCTGGAGCTCTCCACCCCTAGGCGTGGGAATGGGAGTGGTAGAGGCTAGATCATTAGATACAGTGCCTGTAAAAAAATATTCACCCCCCCCCCCACCCAGAAGTTTTCATGTTTTACAACATTGAATCACAGTGGTTTAATTTGTTTCATTTTCCACTCCCCTTTAATATGACACACCAAATCATCATTGGTGCGGCAATTTTTCTTTAGAAGTCACATAATAATAAATGGAGATCTGTTTTTGGAGACCTGTGTGCTGTGAAGGTGTTTCAATTGATTGTAAAAAATATGCCTATATCTGGAGGATCCAGCTGCTGATGAGTCAATATCTTGGCAGAAACTACACCATGAAGTCAAGCAACTCCTTGAAAATGATATTGAAAAGCATAAGTCAGGAGATGGATACAAGAAAATTTCCAAGTCACTGAATATCCCCTGGAGTACAGTTAATTCAGCCATCAAGAAATGGAAAGAATTTGGCACAGCTGTAAATCTGCCCAGAGCAGGCTGTCCTCAAAAATTAAGTGACCATGCAAGGGGACTAGTGAGAGAGACCACCAAGAGACCTATGACACATCTGAAGGAGCGATAAGCTTCAGTGACTGAGGGGGGAGAGATTACAGGTACTACAGCTGTTGCCTGGATGCTTCACCAGCCTCAGCTTTATGGGAGAGTGGCAAAGAGAATGTCACTGTTGGAGAAAAAAACTCATGAAATTTCAGCTACAGTTTGCCAGCAGGCATGTGGGAGACTCTAAAGTCAGCTGGAAGAAGGTTCTATGGTCTGATGAAACCAAAATTTTTTTGACCATCAGACTAAACACTATGTTTGGTGTAAGCCAGACTCCACACATAAAAAACACACCATCCTTACTGTGAAGCATGGTGGAGGCTGCATCATGCTGTGGGGATGCTTCACTGCATCGGGCACTGGAAGGCTTGTGAAGGTAGGGGATAAAATCAATGCAATAAAGGGAAATCCTGGAGGAAAACCTGACAAAGTCTGCAAGAGAACTGCGACTTGTAAGAAGATTCATTTTCCAGCAAGGCAATGACCCCAAGCATAAAGCTAGCTACAAAGGAATGGCTTAAAAATAACAAAGTTAATGTCCTGGAGTGGCTAAGTCAGAGTCCAGACCTCAATCCAATTGAGAATTTGTGGCTGGACTTGAAAATGGCTGTTCACTCACGATCCCCATGTGATCTGACAGAGCTTGAGCAGGCTTGTGAATGAGAATGGGGAAAAATTGCAGTGTCCTGATGTGCGAAGGTGATAGAGACCTATCCATACAGACCGAAGGTTGTAATTGCTGCTGAAGGTGCATCTACTAAGTACTGACTTGAAGGGGGTGAGTAATTATGCAATCAATTATTTTGTGTTTAATAATTGTAATAAATTTAGACCAATTTGTAGAAATTTGTTTTCACTTCCACTTTGTCGCAGAAGTCTTTTCTGTTGATCAATGCCAAAAAAGGCCAAATTAAATCCACTGTGGTTCAATGTTATAAAGCAATAAAACAAGAAAATTTCTAAGGGAGGTGAATACTTTTTATAAGCACTGTATATTTAAGGTGGAGATAGTTAAATATTTGAACAATTGAGGAATTAAAGATTATGGGGAACTGACACAGAAGAGTTGAGGTCAGCATAAATTAGTCATGATCATAATGAATAATGAGTCAGGTTTGAAGGATCTGGAGGCCTGCTCCTTTTTTTCTAGTATTTAGAAAAGGCAAATATTCAAAAGCAGAACTTAAAACATGGTGGGCATGATAATTTTAATATCTAAAATACATTGCGACCTAAAAATAAATTAAACCTTGTTTGCTTCATTTTTTAGTGTTCAATATAATGTTGTTCTTTTGTAGGTATTATGACAAATGCAGAGATGTGTACCCGAGTTAATGAATTTGAATGAACAGCCATAAAATTCAAGTTTCACTATCTTTCCTGTTTTGGATCTACCCGCAACTCCTTTTGGAGAAAGAGGAAAAAAATGAATTCAAAATCGACGTGTCCAAATGTCAGTATTCCCAGCTTTGATGAACACCGCGAGAAAAAGAAACGCTATACTGTAAGTATGGAAATTACAAATACAAATTGAATTCAATTACTTCTAAAAGCTTAAGATTGGAAAGTATTTTCCAAAATATTTGTTCTATATTAGTAAAAGTTTATATTTTCACACAACAATCAATTTTATGCTTGCTGCATTTGTAAATGCAACCATATAACTGTGCCAAGATGGTTAAATTTAACATTGTGTATCACATAGATCTGTGTTGGAGGGAACATGAGTGAAAGTTTGTAAAGTCAATCTTAAAGGCTAATAGAAGCACAAATTGGATCTTTATTGGTTGGAGTATAAATCAAGTTAAATGACAGGAATACCCATGATAATGTATTGGATACAGCTTGAGATCTCAACTTATGGTTAATCAGGAGCAAAATTCGCAGCAAGAGCCCACAGTTTTTTTGGTGTGTCATCTACAGGGTTCTTTTAATCAGAAATGAGATGTTAGGTTCTTTGTAAAGTGGTTACTAATCAATAACAGATTTCACAATGGTTAAAATACATGTATATCTTCTTCTTCCTCTTTGGTGAAATGGTAGGATTATGGAAAGTGCAAAGGATATCCATTAATCTTACAACACACCATTTAAACTAAATGTTCATTGCACAGAGATCAAAATAATGTTACAAACTGATGGATTGGTTTGCATTCATAATATTGGAATTTGGTTTCTTCCTACTGTAATTATTCTTTTCCACAGGTTTACAAAGTACTAGTGCGCATCGGTAGGAATGAATGGTTCGTCTTGAGACGTTATGCTGAATTTGATAAATTGTACAACTCAGTAAGTTTATTGAGTACATGTTGCATGTACAATATATTTTTTCTTGATTATCATCAGGTAGCATGATGTTAGCTAAGTACTCTGAGCTTCCAAATTAATCCATCTCTTATCTTTAAGAATAACCATTCAGTTCCTGCAGTAGGCATCTTTCTTTTAAAATTATTATGTAGTTGAATTTAAACCTAGAAGGTCATCACATCACATATCAGTTTACTGTAGAACCTGCAGTTTTAACTTATAGATATTGTCCATTAAAAGGATATTCAAACTAAACTGAAATTATTTTATGAGCAAAGACACTAATTGTAATTCAAAGTAAATATAGTTGAGTTTGCTGTTAGTTGTTTTTAAGACAAGAAACGATAACAGCTTTCATTATTCCCGATTCCAACATTAAGTACGGCCTAAAATGAATAGTGACTTAATGAAAATGCTGGAATACTCAGTATGTATATTTCATTAGGAGTTTGAAGATATTTGGTGTGTCACCTAAAACGCTCAAACTTCTATAGGTGTATAGTGGACAGCGTTCTGACAGGCTGCATTCTACAGTATGCAGGGGCTACTGTACAGGACCGAAAGGAGCTACAGAAATTAGTCAGCTCCATCTTGGGTAATAGTCCCCATAGTATCCAAAACATCTTCAAGGAGCAGTGCTTCAGCAATGCAGAGTCCATTATTAAGGACCCACAACACCCAGGGCATGCCTTCTTCTCATTGTTACCATCAGGAAGGAGGTACAGAAGCCTGAAGGCACACACTCAGTGATTCAGGAATGTGTGTGTGTAAAAACTTATGTGTTTGAACTATCTTTTTAATCTATTTACTATATATACACACGTGTGTATATGTGGGTGTGTGTATATATATGTGTATGTATATTAAAAACTTTTCCCATTCTTTCTATATTAATCATATATTGCATTGAATTGCTGCTAAGTTAACAAATTTCATAACACACACCAGTAATAATAAATCTGATTCTGATTTGCATCTGTGCAGAGAGAACGGAGGTCACATTCCAAGTTGATGACAGGTCATCAGAATTTATAAAAGGACATTGGCATGAAATATTAACTTAGCTTTCAGACTCAAAAGTATTTGTTGCTGATGTATGTGTTTTTTTCATTGCCATATACTGTTAATGATCCAGAATTGATAGGTATTAGGTATAAAATATAATTATTGTATTTGAATAGTAAACAATAATTCTTTATAAAATTGCAAAACTCAAGCCCAAACCAAGCTTGATTATCTGGCCTTACTTGTCGCTTCAGTGCACTGCTGTGGGAAACCTGCATTGCTGTTTACAAAACTGACAAAAATGTGAGTCGTCAAGGCAACAGAAGGTATAGGTGTGAAGAGAATGAACAAAATCTGAAACAAGGGAAAAGTGAAGGTGTGGGAGGCTGGAATCCACAGCAGATTGCAGATTGCAGGATGCAGATTTGCATTTAACCACGTCATTTTAAAAATCACAATTTATTACTGATAGTTGCACAGAAGGAGAGAGAAATGATCCTTGCAGGAAATTGGATCAGATTTTAATCAAGAAACAGCTGTTCTTATATGTCAAAATTTACCTTTCACAGGAATGCAATGGCAAAAAGAACATTTAGGCTGGATGCTAATCACAACATAACCATCTTCTGCATCACAAACTATTCATGAGGAAAAACCTGTCATATCAATTGTTACTTTATCTGGTCTATAAACAGCCTCCCAGTATTCTGTATCATTAATTTTCTGCAAGACATATGTAATTAATGTAATTGTTTTCTTAGAACGAAGTACTAATGCACCTACTTTTTTGTTTTTGTTAGCTGAAAAAGCAGTACCCACAGTTTCCTTTGAAGCTTCCTGCTAAAAGAATATTTGGAGACAATTTTGAACCAGGTGATCATTGCTATGCATTTAAAACACAAGATATAGTTAAAGCTGTTTACAGTGTAGCCCATTTATGGCGTCAGTGCTTTGATTTCTGTTTCTCTTTTTCCCTGTTCCAGGAATTTCAAAAATGGTTCATTTGCCTAGAGTAAATCTAAATGTGCCATTTTAATTTGAGTATCATGTGTCAAGTGAGTTTTTGAAATTTCCCAGAATAATGCTAATAGTATGTGATTCTGAAGTACAGAAGTCCGTGTTGGTTGACAAATATTAACCTGTCCCTGATTCATTGCATTTCCTTCAGGTTACACCAGCACAAACAGGCTTTCTTCGGCATTTGCTGAGAGACAGCTGTGATCAGGTAGCAGGTGCAAGATTTTAGCTTTTTCCAAAGTTGATGTTACCTGCAAAGTTAAGGATTTGATCCCTTGTATTGATTTACACAGTATTCACAGTTCCTATAATTATCACAATATAATAACTAATGGAGCTCAGAAAAATGGAGGGCTGTGGGTAACCCTAGGTAATTTCTAAGGTAAGGACATGTTCGGCACAGCTTTATGGGCCAAAGGGCCTGTGTTTTGCTGTAGGTTTTCTATATGTTTCTATGCTTCTAATGTCATTTCCCTGGTGCTGGATTGACCAGTCATTCTGATGGCACCAACTTAATTGACTGAGGAGGAGGTGCTGAGTTAGATGTAAGATATTTTCTGTTTGGGAGGAAATAAAAATATGAAACAATTAGTCAATTTAACATCTGAATAAGTTAATAAGTCTCCGGGATGAATGTCATAAGAATAAAAGATAAGGCTTTTCCCCCTTTCAGTGTATCCTGAAAGGGGTATATCCTTTAGAATTGTTTCTTGAATTTTCGTTTCTCAGCAGAATTTGCTAATTCAATTTAAATGTAATGAAAGTTTATGTTCATCTGTGGAAAAACTTGTACTGAGAATCTTGTTGCACGGATAGAAGTTGTACGTTTATGCTTTTGTTTGTGTACAGAATTGCATTCCATTTATTATGTATTTCAAATTTCCCATGAGCAATAAAGTGGGCAAAATTATTGTGTTTTGATCTTATTGGATGACCACTACTTTGGCGAGAAAGCCAATGCCATTTTGATGAGGTTATTCTATAAGCCTCACAATAGCTGAAGTTATATAGACAAATTGCAAATGAGTGTAAACAATGGAGTTGTATTTTATTTTCCCAATATTAACTAGGATTGCCTCAGTCTATAGAGCTTTGATGGTTTGAATTCATAAAAGTTAAAGCAGTATGTGGAGTCCTACCTTCCTTGGGGAAAAAGGATAAACAAGTGAAAGAAATGTTTGTGGAGTACCCCTTTGGATCTGGTGACTATAATTCAGTATGTTTCCAGGTATTCATAGGAAAAGACAAAATTGATCCTAGAGTTAAGATTTTATGTTGTTGCAAGACTAATTGCAACAGCATAATGTCTGTTAAAAGTGGATTGGGAGCAGCTCCTTGAGGACATAGCAACATCCAGTAAGTGGGAGGTGTTTAAAGGCAAGATTATAAGTAAGTTCCTGTCTGGGGGAGAAAAGAAAATGATAAAGATAATGGCATACATTATGGCTAAATTGTCAGGGACTGGCATAGAAAATGGAACACTACAGCGCAATGATATGCTGGCTTTTTAACCCTACTCTAAGATCAGTTTAACCCATGTGCCTATCTAAGAAATTTTTAAATGTCCCTAATGCATCTGCTTCTACCACCACCCCTGGCAGGTGTTTCATGCACCCTCTATTCTCTGGGTGAAGTCAACTTACCTCTGACATCCCCCTATACTTCCCTCCAGTCATCTTAAAATTATGCTCCTGTGTATTAGCCATTTTCACCCTGGGAAAAAGTTTCTGGCTGTCCACTTGATTTATGCCTCTTATCATCCTGTATACCTCTATCAAGTCACTTCTCATCCTCCTTTGCTGCAAAGAGTATAGCCCAACCTCACTGAACCTATTCTCTTAACCTAAGAGACCTATACTAGTTTTTGCAAATCACTTCCTTTTTATATGTTGATAGAAGCTTTTCCAATCTAATTACACTTTTCATGTTGTACTACTCTCATTCCTATTTTTTCTTTCCTAATCAATGATTTTTCCTCCTTCACTAATTTCAAATCTTTTACCACTTTGACTCCATTGTTCTTTTTGGCAAAGTTGACATAATATTAACTCCATCTTCTTTTATTAATTACAGTGTGGGCTGCTTGTGTTTTGGACTGTATTTGTTTAAAAGTGTGTTTTAATTCTTTAAGTGTTTGCTATTGCTTGCTTACAGTCAGATGTTTTAATGTAATTTACAAATCTAAAATCTACTGTAATTAATACCTTTTTACTTTGTCTAGAATTAAGACCCTGGCCTTCAACTGCTCCAAATATTTTAATATAATTCTATTATATTATGACAAGGATTTCCTAAAGGTCTCTTAACTACAAGATTATTCTTCACCCTCATAATTATTGTACTGGCTTTATTACATTCCTCTCTAATTTCCAGATGTACATATCATTCTTCTACTTGTTTGGAGCATGCAGAATATTTCCATCAATGTTTTCTGCCCTTGTGTTTCTCTTAGTTCCGTGCAAATTAATAATAATAGCTTATTTATAGAACACTTTTCATACAACCGATGTATGAAGTTAACAATTGCTTTACATTGGGATAAAGTGCAGACATAAAAATAAAAAACAAAAATATGCTAGTTAAATAAATGGGTTTTGAGCTGATGTTCTAAATTGTTAACAGAGTCTGCATCCCTTATAGTCTTAGGTATTCCAGTTTAAGAGCATAGTTCAAAAAAGCTGACTTGCTAATTATCTTTAAGTTGATTTGATGCTTGATTTCCTGTACCTTAAATACTTTCTCTGTTAACTCCTTACTTTATTATCATAGTTATCCCATCCCATTTCCTTTACCATTTTTGTTTGTGTCCCGAAGTTAATTCCTAATCTTGGTCACTTCATAAACTGCAATGACTATTATTAGCCTATGCCTATTTATTTCTCCTTTGCCATTAATCTGCCTTTCATGTCATGAATGCCATGTGCATACAGGTAAAGAGGCATAATTTGTTTATTTTTACCATTCTTTCCCTATGGTCATATGGCTATGTTCTCTCATGTTTGTTGTATGCTCTGTCTCCTCTTAACAGATCTGCCTTCTAAGTACTCACTTTGAAACCTTAAAATATCACCGAGCCTTTTCTATTTGACTTCTAAATTATCTTCAAGCTGTCTTATTAGCAGCCCAATTCACTCAATTCACCAGAAGTTTTTTTTAAAGCTGAATTGCAGTGAAGTCTTTTGGAATGGAACAGCTGCCAGTTTCCTATGAATTGAAACACTTTTCTTAGAACCTCACATTCAGCTCTGATCATATTCACCCTGTACTAACTTGTACTAGACTCAGGCTCTGGTTCTACTTGATAACTTAGAGTTGAGCTGTTCATGCTACTCCAGAAGAACCTCTTCCTCAGTCCTATTTGTAATCATGGATCCCACATAGACTATGACAACTGAATCATTTTTCCCTTTTTCCATCAAATTTCTTCTCCAGTACTGATGAAATATCATTAACACTGGTATCATTTCCCTTCCCCAGACTAGTAAATGCCGAGAACAGTATCTTCCTTACTGTACTGTAGTTAGTGTATTTGTCCCCTCTGCACTCTCTCATTAGGTGCACAGAGGCTTCAAGTATTTCGCCTTTGTTACTATCAGATTTATTATCACTGACATATGGTGTGAATTTTGTTCTATGGCAGTGGTATGTTGCTAAGACATTTAAAAAATATCACTGCAAGTCCAATAACACTGGACAACAATTTTTTCAAAAGTGTTGCTTCCTCAGAATTTTTTTTTGTTTATGATAGACCTTGAAGAGGAACACAAATATAATTTCAGACTACATGTATCACGTAGGAATTTGGAGAAACAGCAAATTAACTTTTATTGAATATAATGTGTTTAATTGCATAATGGTGCTAGTGCTTTGCAATAGTTCAACTGTTAAAAATATTTTGTTGATGATTTTCATTTGTACTCAGTATCTGAGGCTTCTCGCTTAAGTGTCCAACAATAATTCGCCAGCACTGATGGATTCCAGTTGCCCTGGTATTTTTTCTCCATGACCACAATGTCCTGGTGAAACCTTTCACCATGCTCAACACTAACAGCACCAAGATTTGCAGGGAAGAAGTCTAAATGAGAATGCAGAAAATGAATCTTTAGTGACATGTTGTATTTCATGGTTTTATATGCTTGAAGCATGCTTTCAACCAGCTGCATGTAGTTTGGTGCTCTGTAGATGCCGAGAAAAATTTCCAACAACTTCCTTGAATGCCTTCCATGTGATTTTCTCCAGTCCCACTAGAAATTCTTCAAATTACCTGTCATTGATGACCTGTTTGATTTGTGGACCAACAAAAATGCTTTCCTTAATCTTGGCATCAATTATTCTGGGAAGCATCTGTCTCAAATATCAAAGTACTTAATAGAAATTTTTGTGCCTGGTGATAGCAAATTCCATCCTTACAGTCCTGAACCCAATAATTGTTACTAAAACCTGTCCTGCCGTGCAGCAACTGCACTGCCTAGCATGCCTGGACAAGATAGGAAAATTTCCAGCTTACATTGTAAGCAACATTTTAATTGACTTGCATTATGAATTGAAATAATAAACATATGTGATTTCAAAAAATGGTGCGTGATTGGGAAATTTCATGGTGATTTTCATGATCAGTAGCCCAAAATTCTTAAGATACACCTAAAACTATTCAGGAAGCAAAATCTTTGTCCAGTGTAATTGGTAAATTCCAAAAAAATAACAAGGTCATGTTCATAGATTATTCAGAAATCTGATGGTGGAGGGGAAGAAGCTGCTTCTGAATCACTTGTGTGGATCTTTAGGCTCCTGTACCACCTTGATGGAAGTAAAGAGAATGGGCCATGTCCTGTAGTGAGAGGCCTTTGTGAAGGATGTCTCTTTCTTGAGGCACCACTTTTTGAAGATACCCTCAGTGGTAAGGAGGGTTGTGCCTTATAGAGTCTCCAACCCTCTGCAGCCTCTTTTGGTCCTGTGCATTGGAACCTTCATAGCAGGTGGTGATACAGCCTGTAAGAATGCTCTTCATAGTATATCTGTAGAAATTTGCTTCAGTAGTGACATTCTAAATTTCCTCAAACGGCAATGCTTTCTTCCCTTCTTTGTGATTGCATAAACATGTTCGGCCCAGGATAGATTCTGAGATATTGACGTCCAGAAAATTTAGGCTGCACACCTTTCCACCCCTCAATGAAGACTATTGTGTGATCTCCCCATCTTACCTTTCCTGAAGACCACAATCCACTCCTGAAGATCTCCATACTTGTCTCACTTTTAATCACATGCCTTCATTCCTTTTGACTGACCTGTTCTGCAATTCTTAATCTGAGGGTTGATTGACTGACTCTTGGAACAAAGTATCTAGGCAGCTTATCACCCTGATACGTTCCATGTACAGATCCCAGACTCCAGCTCATCAGTCAGTCCCCCATCACCCAGGACACGCCCTCTTCTCATTGCAACTATCAGGGAGGAGGTACAGGAGCCTGAAGGCACAGATTCAACATTGTAGGAACAGCTTCTACCCCTCTGCCATCAGATACCTGAATGGACAATGAACCAATCGTGAACATTACCTATTTTTTTTTGCTCGCAGTTTATACCACTTATTTTGGTTATAATTTAAAATTTTTAATGTATTGCACTGTACTGCTGCTGCAGATTTTGCAACAAATTTTATGACATGCCCATGATATTAAATCTGATTTTGATTGAATTCTGAGCTGAAGTCCCCTGAGCTGCATACATTTACTACCGACATACTTTATTTACAATAAATGCTTGTTTTGCCATGCTTATCTCAAATTAGTAATTAATAACTATCTGTACTTTATAATTCAGTGTAATCACTAATCTGGGTTTAATTAGGGGTGCCACGGTAGTGTAGCAGTTAGCACAATGCTATTATAGCTCGGGGTGTCGGAGTTCAAAGTTCAATTCCAGTGTCGCCTGTACGCAAGTTTGTACGTTACTTCCCTTGGTTTTCCTCTGAGTACTGTTTCCTCCCATGCTCCAAAGACTTGCTGGTTAGTAGGTTAACTAGTCATTGGAAATTGTTCCATGCTAAGGATAGGGTTAAATCAGTGGGTCGCTGGGCAGTGCAGCACAAAGGGCTGGAAGGGCCTGTTTCACACTATCTCTAAATGAATTTAGAGATACCAGTTTAGTTAAAGGAATATAATTGTAAATTAGTGTGAATCCCCAGTAAGATGGAGAAAAGTAAACTACAATTCTCACTAACTAGGCTGTCTCAGACTCACATTTACTGTATACTAATGCACTGGACAAGAAGTAAACTAAGTATTCTAAATCCTGTAGCATTTTTTTTAAGTGTAACGCTGTATCTTTGTCCTAGCCTCACTGAAGCTTCATTAGTTCCAATTTCAATAAACTGATATTGCTTTGTAGTTTTCTAATAGTTTGTCAACATGAGTAGAAGAATAAAAATTCAACTTTTATTTTTAACAGCATTTATCAAGCAAAGAAGAGCAGGATTGAATGAATTCATTCAGAAATTAGTATCAAATCCATCATTAAGTGAAAAGTAAGATTCATTTCACTAATTCCATAAAATGATAACTATGTTCATTTGAATTGATTTCTGGGAGCGTGGGGGAAGTTAGGGCAAATAAATATGTTATTATCTGCGGCTAAGAAAGCTTACAATTATTTAGCTGGATTTAATTTATGGATTGTGATTTTTATAATTGTTTCTTAAAAGCTTCTTAGAATCGTTAGTCAAATGAAAATTCTCTTCTGCAAGTGTGTGGTCTTCCCTTTCCTGTACTTACATAATCGATTTGTGAAGGGCATAACTTGAAGGCCTGAATGGAGCATCTCGGATTGTAGCCACTTGCACTCAGCAACCATAGAGTCTGAACAGCAATGAATGTGAAAGTTCTGATCCCACTGTTCTTTGAATCTTATCCTAGCTTTGTCCACAATAGAAGCAGAGACCTATTATTAAACATTCTAAAATGTTTCTGACTTTCAGTGAACCTCAGAAGGATTAAAATTGATGAAAGATGGAGACACAATATGTAGCAGTTAGCATAACGCATTACAGTGCCAGCAGCCCTGATTAATTTCCACCACTGTCTGAAAGGAGTTTGTATGTTCTGCCCATGACCAATTAAGTTTCCTCCAAGTGCTCCAGTTTCTTCCCATGTTCCAATATGGATTAGTAGGTTAATTGGTCACATGGGTGTAACAGTGTGGTACGTGCTTGTTGGGCCAGATTGACATGTTACTGTACTGCATCTCTAAATAAAAATACATTTTAAAATATTTTTTTAAATACTGAAAGTGGGGAAAAAACAAAATAAAAAAGGCACAAAAAATTTAAAGCATTAAGCTAAAATCAAATAATTAAATGAAGTAACTTTCTGTAATGTCATTTAATCCTTCAATTTCATTGAAGTATGCTAGCCTTGGCACTGACTACAGGCTCCGGAGCAAAAGGCTCTTCAGGCTACCTTGGAGCAAAGTATGAGAGGTTATTTACTCCTCCCCACTTCCTGGCATTAAATGTGCTCTATGTATATGGCATCTACTGGAAATGTGAACTGATTCAGCCAGCAGAAATTTTCCATAATTTCCACACTTCAGCTTCTAAACAAATCCCTGCTATCAAATGACAAAATGCCGATAGTTTGTTTGGAAGCTCCACACCATGTGATTAAAATAGAAAATGCTCAACAGATCAAGCAGAATGTGGGAAGCAGAGTTAGCATTTCATCTCTGAGGCCTTTCACAGTTTATTGATTTCTGGACCATGTTGGTGTGCAGCATTTTTGCTTTCCAGCGAGTGGTTGATATTAGAATGTTTAAGTTAGAAGCAAGAACTAGCATGGGAAAGGATAGAGTCATTCTGTTTCCCCCCCCCCCCCCCTCACCCTGCATGTAATGAGAAAGAAGCTAATAAAACAACATCACCACATTCAAATTATCCTCATTAAATCAGAACAGTTTCTTCATCAAACCCAGTCTGTAGTAGCTGTGAAGTCCGATAGTGGTTTTTGTATTGTGAACAGCCAACAGCAGTGAAATTCCTGTAGCTGAACAGATACAACAGATGCTGAGATCAGATAGAATTGCTAACATACAAATTCATCTTAAATTCAGTGCCATGCAGTTAATAATTTAGTACTTTGTATTGAGAAATGCAAGAATAACAGATAGTAAAGATTATATATGGATAGGTAGATGCTTTATTGATCCTAAAAGAAGTTAAAGTGTCAGAGTAACATTACGAGTGCACAGATATACAAATATTAGAAGAGAAGTAAAAAGGAATAAAAAAAGTAAGTTACCTCAAACAGTCCAACCGGGGGTAGGGGGGGGGGGGAATTATTGCTTCCCCAGCTATAGGTTGACTCATTATAGAACCTAATGGCCGAGGGTAAGAATGATCTCATATAGCACTCTTTGGAGCAGAGCAGTTGTCTTAGTCAATTACTAAAAGTGCTCCTCTGTTCAGCCAATGTGGCATGCAGAGGGTGAGAAACATTGTCCAGAATTGAATTAAATTGACTTTATTACTTGTATCTTTCACATATACAAGGAGTAAAAATCCTTAAGTTACATCTCTATCTAAATGTGCAATGTGCAATCTGTAGTAATTTGTAATAAATACTATTTACAACAGGACAGTCAATATAAGATTGAAATGCAATTGTTTCAGCGTGAATTAATCAGTCTGATGGCCTGGTGGAAGAAGCTGTCCTGGAGCCTGTTTGTCCTGGCTTTTATGCTGCGGCACCATTCCCCGAATGGTAGCATCTGTAACAGTTTGTGGTTGGGGTGACTTGGATCCTCAATGATCCTTCAAGCCCTTTTTACACACCTGTCTCTGTAAATGTCCTGAATAGTGGGAAGTTCACATCTACAGATGCGCTGGACTGTCCACATCACGCTCTGCAGAGTCTAGCGATTGAGGGAAGTACAGTTTCCATACCAGGCAGTGATGCAGCCAGTCAGGATGTGCCCCTGCAGAAAGTTAATAGGATTTGGGAGCCCATACCAAACTTCTTCAACTGTCTGAGGTAAAAGAGGAGCTGTTGTGCTTTTTTCATCACATAGCCAGTATGTATAGACCATGTGAAATCTTTGGTGATGTGTATGCTGAGGAACTTAAAGCTGTTCATCCTCTCAACCCCAGATCCATTGATGTCAATAGGGGTTAGCCTATCTCCATTACTCCTGTAGTCCACAACCAGATCCTTTGTTTTTGTGACATTGAGGTTGTTTTCTTGACACCACTGTGTCAGGGTGATAACTTCTCTGTAGGCTGCCTCGTTATTTGAGATCAGGACAATTAGTGTCGTTTCGTCTGCAAATTTAATTAGATTGGAGCTGTGGGTGGCGACGCAGTTATGGGTATACAGAGAGTAAAGGAGGGGCTTAGGGCACAGCTCTGAGGGGCACCTATGTTGAGGGGCAGAGGTGAGGGAGCCCATTCTTATCACCTGCTGGCAATCTGATAGGAAGTCCAGGATCCAACTGCACAAGGCAGAGTGAAGGCTGAGGTCTCTGAGCTTCTTGTCGAGCCTGGAGGGAATTATGGTGTTTAATGCTGAACTATAGTCCAAGAACAGCATTCTCACATAAGCATCCTTCTTCTCCAGATGTGTAAGGACAGTATGTAGAGCAGTGGCTGTTGCATTGTCTGTTGGTCAGTTGTGTTGGTAGGCAAATTGTATGGGGTCCAGTTTGAGTGGTAGCATGGTGCAGATGTAGTCCTTGACCAGCCTCTCGAAGCACTTGCTTATTGTTAAGGTGAGTGCGACGGGATGCCAGCCGTTCAGACATGTTACCTTAGTCTTTTTAAGTACAGGAACAATGATAGATGTTTTGAAGCAGGAGGGCACTCTACACTGGGAGAGGGAGAGATTAAAAATGTCTTTAAACCAGTTGTGCCGCGCACATCCGGAGTATCCGCCCTGGGATGCCGTCCAGTCCCACAACCTTGTAACTGTCCACTTGTTGGAAACACCTGCGTACTTCAGCCACAGCAGTGACTAAGGTGCAGGACACTTAAGCAGCTCTCCTCGGAGGCTCAGTATTGGCAAAATCAATATCAAGAAGATTTAGCTCATCTGGGAGAGAGGCAGTGATGTTAGAAACATCACTGCTTTTAGCTGTGCAGTCTGCGATTGTCTGCGGATCTAGCCATAAGCTGCATGTGTTTTTGATGGAGAGTTGTGTCTTCATCTTGTCCCTATATTATCGTTATTGCCAGGATTTTCTATGGGGTGTTTTGTTCTACCACAGCTTCCATTGTGTCCAGTTTGACTCCTGTAATGGAGCCAGCCTTTCTAATCAGTTATTGAGCCTGTTCCATCACTCGTATTGATGCCATTGCCCCAGCACACCACTGCATAGGAGATTGTTCTGATGACAACAGACTGGTAGAACATGTGAAGGAGAGGCCTGCCTACTCCAAAGGACCTCAGTCCCCTAAGGAAGTAGAGCAACTTGTACAAAGCCTCTGTGTTGGTGCTCCATTCAAGTCTGTCATCCATTGCACCCCCCAGTACTTGTAGGCCCTCACCACAACCACGTCCTCACTGTCAGTAGTAACAGGGAGCAGTTCAGGCTTGGTCTGCCAAAAGTCCTTCACCATTTCCTTTGTTTTACTGATGTTGGGCTGCAGATGATTCAGCTTGCGCCATTTGACAGAGTCCTCCACCAGGGCCTGTATTCATCCTCCCATCCTCCCTTTATACACCCAACTATTGCTGATTCCTCAGAGAATTTCTGCAGCTAACATGACTCAGTCTTGTATCTAATGTCTGAGGTATACAGGGTAAACAGAAAAGGAGCCAGTGGAGTCCTCTGTGGGGCCCCAGTGCTACTTATAGCTATCTGACACACAGCTCTGAAGCTGCACAAGGTGTGGTTTGCCAGTCAGGTAATCCATTATCCAGGATACAATAGAAGTGCCAACCTGCATTGAGTGGAGCTTCTCCCCAGCAATAAGGGTTGTATGGTATTGGAGATGCTTGAGAAATCAGAAAACATTATCTGCACAGTGTTGTCCTGCTTATCCAAATGCGAGCTGGCTCTGTTCAGCAGGTAGATGACAGCATCATCAACTCCAATGTGCTCCTGGTATGCAAACAGCAGGTGATGGAGGGCTAATCTGACTAGGGGTTGGAGGTAAGCCAGGATCAGCATCTCTGGGGTCTTGTATGAGATCAGGGCAACTGGATGGTAGTCATTCAGGACTTCTGGTTGGCCTTTCTCGAGTACTGGGACCACACATAATGTTTTCTACACGGTAGGGACCCTTTCCCGCTGAGAATGAAAATGCACTGATATGTCATCTGCTTATTTTGCGTAATTAGCATTGCCCCATATTTATGATGCCTGAAATTTCTCAGCAGCCAGGAAAAATGTATTCAGGGAGATAAAAGAATGGAAAGTTGGGACAAAATGAGGAAAATCATTCATCAGGATCAAAGCAAGCTCTGGAGACCATATTGATGGTACTATTACTAACTGCTAAATTCCTTTGCAAAGAGCTGGTCCTGCTGACTTTAGAATATGATGTTTGTGCAGTTTCTGATATTTGTAACAATTGATTCTACTTGTTTTATTTTACTCTAATGTCTAACAAATATTTATTTCTTGGAGTATTAAAGAAACTGCTATTGAACATAATATTTGTTTTTAGTTTTGAAGTTCGAGCATTTCTTCAAATGGATAACCCAAAGAATCAGTCTGATCCATCTGAAGATGAGGATGAAAAGTCTGGCCACATGGTACTGTACATGCAGAAAAATTGTAGTTTTAAACTGTGCATGCTACCTTAGAGACTGGCATGCAGGGTTCTGTATTGATCTAATTCATTATCATGCCTGAGATTCTAAGATGTTTTTGTTTATCAACAGCAACATTTTACCTCTGAAAGTATTTATCTTGGTGCCTCAGGAAATCCACAGTGAGTACACCTTATATAAATAACAAAGATTCTATGTTATTGTATTGAAAATGTAAATTGTCTTGTGTGTAGTGCTATTGAAATTATATTATGTACATGTTACAATTTTAAATGCATTATGTATTTTAACTCTATTGCATAATGGAGAATTTTGATTTTTCTTGGGGTATTTCAGAGCTAAACCAACAGACTTTGTTTTCTTGAAGCTAATTGGCAAAGGAAGCTTTGGCAAGGTAAGGTTGTTTAAATGTTTAACTTCGGCTTCTGTTTCTGTGTAAATTAATTTTTTTGTATGAATTTCAGAAATTAAGTCATTTTTTTCCAAAAAGAATGAATCATCTGGATTATAACTATAAAATTATTTTTGTTAGGTACTACTTGCAAAACATAAAGCTGATGGTAAACTTTATGCAATCAAAGTCTTGCATAAGAAAGTGATCCTAAAGAAGAAAGAGGTAATATTTTAAATTTGACATATTGCAATCAATTTATTTTAGATATTTATTGTTTTCATGGTGCTTTACTAGTTCTTAAAATATTTTCTTAATGCAGCAAAAGCACATCATGGCTGAGCGTAATGTGCTGCTGAAAAATGCAAAACATCCCTTCCTGGTTGGACTTCATTATTCGTTCCAAACCACAGACAAGCTCTACTTTGTTCTGGATTTTATTAATGGTGGAGAGGTAAGTATTATTACTTGAATTGGTAGGCAGTGATAAATCACTGAATTATGATTTTCTTTACATAACAGCAGAGATAGATTGTAGTATATTTAACGTATGCTGAAATGAAAATTTAGTATCATAAGACTCAGAAGAGGGTCAGCAGCTTAAGTGGTTTGGCACAGACTAGATGGGTCAAAGGGCCTGTTTCTGGACTGTACTTTTTGATGACTCTATAAAAGCAAACAACTGACAAATGCAGAACCACTAGCCACGTTTGTAACTAGATATAATCTTCCTATTTATTTTGATTTATCTGTTTTATGCTTTGTTTACTCTTAGCTTGGTCTTTTTTCAAAATGGTGTGCAAAACTATACTTGTGATTTCCTGTAAACAATCTACTTGCCTATGTGGGTGCAGGTAACCTTAGTTCATTAACTTCACTTGCCCTCTGATGGTTCTGACCTAAAAGTTCTTAAAAAGCGTACAATGGACCTTTTCACTCAAGTATAAAATTTAATTCCCACAATCAAATTTGCTATGATCTAAAGCCAGCTTCCTATCTTCTGGTTTCTACATTTCAAAAGCAGGAGCTTACTGAGCGTCACTAAAATTCATAACGTATCAAGTCCTGTTCAGTATCTATATCTTCACTCAATTTACAGTTTGCTGTTACCTCTTGTAAGTTTATCTCCTTGCCTCCTTTTTTTCTCTCTCCTCATCTCTGTGGCCTCCTCTAGTCCTCTACATAATTTGGACTTCTCTACATATAGCTTCTGTATATCTCAATTTATGCTCTAACATGCCTTCAACCTTCCAGCAGTTCCTTTTTGAGCCCTTCCATCCCTTTGCTCTTAGTTACTTCAGGATCTGAACACTACTTCCATCAAGCCTTTAGTCATCCCTGCAAATGTTTCTTCTCAATGTCATTTCTTGTCTGATTGCAATACTATGAAGGACCCTGAGATATTATACTACGTTGAAGGCACAATGTAATGCAAGTTGTGGGAATATTATTATATCTAATGCATGTTGAAGTTTTTCCATTTTAGCTGTATAGAATCTGTTTTTTTTTTAAAGTTCAGCCTATTAACCTGACGTGAATATAATGGTATTTTTCTTTTCATGGTTGAGTGAGTTAATGTACTTATCTTATATGAATTTTAGTTGTTTTTCCATCTACAAAGAGAGCGCTACTTCCCTGAAGACAGAGCCAGATTTTATGCTGCAGAAATAGCCAGTGCACTGGGATACTTGCATTCACTCAACATTGTTTACAGGTAAACTATCATTTAGAATTCAATGCAAACCATTACTGTGAATTATAAAGGCTGAATTTTACTTTTGAGTAATACAAAACAATAAAGTAAGAGTAGGACGAGGCTAGAGAATGCCTCGGGTCTGGCTCACTGCTGTAATTGGAATCTAACATAAAGCCTGCTTTCCTAATTGCATGCTGTACAGTACTTGGACATTAACTTCTAGTGCTTTATGCACAAGGACACCCAGGTCCTTCTGAACAATGACACCTTTCAATTTTGCTCCATTTAAAAGAAAACATTCCTTCCAACATAAATGACAAAATATATTCCATCAAATGTGAGCTTTATGTGTCACTTAGACTGCCTGTGTTGTCCTGAAGCCTTGAAGCAATTTTCGCACAGCCCACCTGGTGTTTCAGGACCAAATCATTGATATAGATAAATAAACATCTCCCGTACCCTATGAGTTTCTAATGGATTCTTATTTTCAGTCTATGTGTACATTACCCCCGCCCCCCAAACCTTTGTGCTCTAATTTGGTTATTGATCTCTTGCGTGGTACATTATCAAAGGCTTGCGGAATATCTAACATACCACATCCATTGGTCCTCCCCCATCTTTTCTACTTGTTACAACCTCAGGAAAAGAACTCTACCAGTTTTGGCATTTGATATCTCGAGTTTTAAGGAATGTGGGTGCCTGTAACTGATCAATATTTAAGGTGCTAGTGGATTTTGTCATTATGCTGATGCTCTACTTAACCATGATTATATTATATTTGTCACATGTACAATGCTTTGTTTTGCATCAATGACCAACACAGTCCAAGATGTGCGGGGGCAGCCCACATGTCACCATCTTTCCAGCGCCATGATAATGTGTCTGCAACTTATTAACCCTAACTTGTAAGTCTTTGTAATGTGAGAGAGAACCAGAGCACCTGAAGGAATCCCAGGCCTTATAGACAGCAGCAAGAATTGAACCCTGACCTTGGAGCTAGCACACTAAAGCAAGAGTGATCTGATCCATCATGATCTGATCTGAAATCCAGCTATTACACTCTTTCTTCTATGCTTAATGCCACAAACAGTAAAAGACTTATTTATGTGAAGAGGCATATTCATTACCCAGTGTATGGGATTTGAACATATTTGACCAATAAGAATTATAACAAGAACTGGAGCTGAATTATCCTGATTGAACCCAAACTAGTGTGCTCCTTTTGGTGAGTGAGTGCTGCCTGATGGCACAGTTGTTTCCCTCAACTGTTCGGAGTTCAATTCCAAAGCTGTCTGTAAGAAGTTCATACGTCCTTCTTGTGAGCATGTGAGTTTCCTCCAGGTGTTCCGGTTTCCGCCCACAGTCCAAAGACATACCAGTTAATCAACCTATACAAAACACTACCACCAGCTGCCAGTTCCAGAGTTGAAGATCCTTGGTTAAAAATCTATTGAGCTTATTGTCATATGCACAAGTATGCGTAGGTGCAATGAAAATTTTGCCTGGCAGCACTATGACATGCACGTAGTATCGGATAAGTGGCATTCACAGGAAAAACAAATTAAACGTTATATATAATTTTGCAAGAAAAAAATTGAATGAAATAGGATGTTTAGTGAAAAGTGATCAAATTGGCTGTTGTGTTGCTGAACTGTACTGACTTGGGTTGTGCTATTTGGGTCAGTAACTGAATGTTCAAAATGAATATGGTGGTGTTGGACTTAAAGGCTTTTATATCACCTACCTGCTCATAGCTGTAAGAAGATGATGTGGTCTGGATTATGAGGATGTCTGATATTGAATATTGCATTCTTATGATAGTGCCTCTTGTAGGTTCTACCAATCATCAGGAGGGATGTGCCAATGATGTATTGGGCTGTGTCCACTACTCTCTGCAAATTCTTGCATTGCTGAGCATTTGAATTGCCATATCAAACCACAGTGCAACCAATCAGGATACTTTCAACAGTACATCTGTCGAAGTTTGTTAGCCTGTTTGGTGACGTGCCAAACCTTGTTAACCTTTGAAGAAAGTAAAGACACTGACATGCCTTTCATGTGCTGGACCCAAGACAGGTCATCTGATATGTTAACACTCCGGAATTTAAAGCTGCTGACTCTCTTCCCCAGTGATCCCCCATTCGAGACTGGCACATGTTTGCCCTCCTTCTGTTTCTTGAAGTCAGTCATCAGCTCTAGTTTTACTCATGTTGAGCAAGAGGTTGCTGTTGCATCATCACATAACCAGGTGACCTCTCTCGCCTTGGGTAATATTACTCATGTGTCCTGTGATTATTATGTGTCCTGTGAATCATCCAACAACAGTGGTGTTTTCAGCGAATTTGTACATTGCATTGAAACCCCCATTTCAGAATGCTTCCCACTGGTGAGATTAGTGTTGTATACATTTGATTTACTATAATTATACTGTAAAGTATACTAAAAACTTGATCATTCATTGAACTAATCAGAATCAGGTTTAGTATCGCTGTCTATCAACAGAAGTAAAATCTGTTGTTTTGCAGCAGCAGACAGTGCAAAGACAAAAATTACTATAAATCACAAAATAAATAGATGGTACAAATATAAGGAATAACAAGGCCATGTTTAAGTACTATTCAGGAACCTGATGACAGAGTGGAAGAAGCTGCAGCCATCTGTTGCCTCTTGCACTTCTGTGCATTGAAGTGTCCATACAAATCTGGGAAGCAATCATTCAGGATGTTCTCCACCATCTATAGAAATTTGCAAGAGACTTCAGTAACATTCCAAATCTCCTCCACCGCTAATGAAGTAGAACTGCTGGCATGCCTTTTTCATGACCGCATCAATATGTTGGGCATAAGGTATATCCTTTGAGATGTTGACACCCATTTTTGCTTTTGTTACTTTCATCACTTACTGTTGTAGTGTTAAGTGATCAACTATTTAATTTGATTTTAAAGCCTATGAGAAAAATTGTCTGTAATTTTATTTCTCGTTCTTGGAATAGGGATTTGAAACCAGAAAACATCCTCTTAGACTCACAGGTATGTATATAGATGAATTCTCTATTGGTTAAACAAGCAATGAAATTTTGGCAATGAGCATATTATATCAACTTTAGTCTGTTATTGTAAATGATAGCAAGTTCGGGGACAAATGTTAGTTACTATATTTTGATAAATTTAAAGCTTAGAAAACGTAGAAACAGAAAATCTACAGCACAATACAAGCCCTTTGGCCAACAGTGCTGTGCTGAACATGTACTTACTTTAGAAATTACCTTGGGTTACCCATAGCCTTCTATTTTTCTAAGCTCCATGCACCTATCCAAGAGTCTCTTAAAAGACCCTATCATATCTGCCTTCACCACCGTTGCCGGCAGCCCATTCCACACACTCACCACTCTCTGAGTAAAAAACTTAATTCTGACATGTCCTCTGTACCTACCTCCAAGCACCTTAAAACCATGCCTTCTCTTGTTAGCTATTTCAGCCTTAGAGGAGAAAGCCTCTGACTATCTATGCGATCAATGCCTCTCATCATCTTATACACCTCTAACAGGTCACCTTGCATCCTCCATCGCTCCAAGGAGAAAAGGCCAAGTTCCCTCAACCTATTCTCATAAGGCATGCTCCCCAATCCAGGCAACATCTTTGTAAATCTCCTCTGCACCCTTTCTATAGTTTCCACATCCTTCCTGTAGTGAGGTAAGCAGAACTGAGCACAGTACTCCAAGTGGGGTCTGACCAGGGTCCTATACAGCTGTTACATTACCTCTCGGCTCTTAAACTCAATCCCACGGTTGATGAAGGCCAATACATTGTACTCCTTCTTAACCACACAGACAATAAGCTTTGAATGTCCTATGGACACAGACCCTAAGATCCCTCTGATCCTCCACACTGCTGAGAGTCTTAACATTAATATTATATTCTGCCATCATATTTGGACTACCAAAATGAACCACCTCACTCTTATCTGGGTTGAACTCCATCTGCCACTTCTCAACCCAGTTTTGCATCCTATCAGTGTTCCACTGTAACTTTTGACAGCCTTCCACACTTTACAACACCCCCAACCTTTGTGAAATCAGCAAATTTACTAACCCATTCCTCCACTTCCTCATCCAGATTTATAAAAATCACAAAGAGAAGGGGTCCCTGAACAGTTCCCTGAGGCACACCACTGGTCACCGACCTCTATGCAGAATATGACCTGCCTACAACCACTCTTTGCCTTCTATGGGCAAGCTAGTTCTGATCTATAATGCAATGTCCCCTTGAATCCCATGCCTCCTTACTTTCTTAATAAACCTTACATGAGGTACCTTGTCAAATGCTTTGCTGAAATCCATATACACTACATCTACTGCTCTACATTCATCAATGTATTTAGTCACATCCTCAAAAAAATTCAATCAGGCTCATAAGGCACGACCTGCCTTTCACAAAGACATGCTGACTATTCCTAATCATATTATGCCTCTCCAAATGTTCATAAATCCTGCTTCTCAGGATCTTTTCCATCAACTTACCAATGATTGAAATAAGACTCACTGGTCTATAATTTCCTGGGCTATCTCTACTCCCTTCCTTGAATAAGGGATCAACAACTGTCATCCTCTAATCCCCTGGAACTTCTCCCATCCTCATTGATGATGCAAAGATCATTGCCAAAAGCTCAGCAATCTCCTTCCTCGCCTCCCACTGTAGCCTGGGATATGTCTTGTCCGGTCCCGGTGACTTATCCAACTTGATGCATTCCAAAAGCTCTAGCACATCCTCTTTCTTAAAATCTATATGCTCAAGCTTTCAGTCCGCTGTAAGTCAGCCCAACAATTGCCGAGATCCTTTTCCATTTTCCATAGTGAATACTGAAGCAAAATATTCATTAACTACATACACTACCTCCCCCACTTCCATACAGATTTTTCCACTGTCACACTTGATTGGTCCTATTCTTCACGTCTTATCCTCTTGCTCTTACTTACTTGCTGAATGCCTTGGGGTTTTCACTTCTGGCTCGAGAACAAGCAGATCTTTTGGCTGATGTGCATGTGTTAACTGTTTACACTGTAGGAATCAAACTAATAAAGTTGCATGATGCCTGAAAACAGTGCTGCATGGTAAGCCCTTTGACAAAGAACAGACCTGTGCAAAACCCAAATTGCGATGATTTATGGAGCTGAGTGTTCCTGACTGAACCATTGCAAGATCAGCAGGGAAAATCAGTTGGTCTGTAGATTGTGGTAGGAGTGAGTATTCTGAAACTGAATAAGCCTTGGTTGGAGAGATGCTTGTATTAGGGACTTGCTTGGATGGGTTTGAGTGATCAGTTAGGGTGAAGCTCAAAGGGATAGTGGGATAGTGGGGGGAAGGAAATTGCTATTGGTGGCACTGAATCAGAGACCACTTAAGACTTACTGTAAGTACATCAGTGATGTTGGAAATTGAGTAAATGCTAAGGAAATGTTAATCTGCTTGAAAGATCATGTATGTCCTCCAGTAGACTAGAAAGATCATCAATGCTAAGGAATGCTTCAATCTTCTGGTATATCCTGCTTGATTATGAAAGGCACAGAGCTTACAAATAAATCAACTTGTATCACACATTTCCTTGTGTGACTTCGAAATGTAGTTTGTATGCTGTGTTGCATCTGTAAGTTGGTAGACCTGCAATATAATGAATGTCACTGTACATCAGGACAGAAGCTTTCTGCTATAACACTCACCATCTTCTGTATTGTGTCATGGTTCTTTTATGTGCTCATTTAAGATAGGAGTATACAGAAGAGTTATTCTATGTTATTTCTGATCACATTGTCATTCTTCCTTAGATGAGGCATTGCTTTAAAAGATGTACATACGCTTTTAAAAATAAAATTTCATTGAGATTAATGGAATGGTTGGCTACAACACTACCAAATTGAATTTCAGGAGTTTTAATTGTTTGTATTTTCAACAAAAAAAATCAAACTGTTCTAGATCATTTTTCTAGAGAAAGAAAATGTTGCAAATATAGAGCACTTGTAAAAAGAGGTGTATGAATGGAAAGAGCCTTCCAGAAAATTGGATAAGTCTCTTGAAATCAAATGTCACTCTTGACTTTTCAAAGATACTGTTTGACTTTTTCCTGTTTCTGCTGATTTACGGTCATTTATCAGTTTCTGTTTGCTTTGTAACTTAGGGGCACATAGCTTTAACTGATTTTGGCCTCTGTAAAGAAGGAATTGCTTCTACTGACACCACATCTACTTTCTGTGGAACACCAGAGGTAATGATCAATTCTTAAAAACAGTTTATTTTCCTATTTTGCAAGTTACTTCGAAACTTTTTCAAATTTAATGAGATGCTCTGTAAAATAATTTTTTTCAGCATCCTTATTTGAGCACTGTCATTTGTAATCAATCTTTTAGAAACATAGAAACATAGAAAATAGGTGCAGGAGTAGGCATTTTGGCCCTTCGAGCCTGCACCGCCATTCAGAATGATCATGGCTGATCATCCAACTCAGAACCCTGTACCTGCTTTCTCTCCATACCCCCGATCCCTTTAGCCACAAGGGCCATATCTAACTTCCTCTTAAATATAGCCAATGAACCGGCCTCAACTGTTTCCTGTGGCAGAGAATTCCATAGATTCACCACTCTCTGTGTGAAGAAGTTTTTCCTCATCTCGATCCTAAAAGGCTTCCCCTTTATCCTTAAACTGTGACCCCTCGTTCTGGACTTCCCCCAACATCGGAAACAATCTTCCTGCATCTAGCCTGTCCAATCCCTTTAGAATTTTATACGTTTCAATAAGATCCCCCCTCAATCTTCTAAATTCCAGTGAGTATAAGCCTAGTTGATCCAGTCTTTCTTCATATGAAAGTCCTGCCATCCCAGGAATCAATCTGGTGAACCTTCTCTGTACTCCCTCTATGGCAAGAATGTCTTTCCTCAGATTAGGGGACCAAAACTGCACACAATATTCTAAGTGCGGTCTCACCAAGGCCTTGTACAACTGCAGTAGAACCTCCCTGCTCCTGTACTCAAATCCTTTTGCTATGAATGCCAACATACCATTTGCCTTTTTCATCGCCTGCTGTGACAGTGAATTTCAATGCCCACCTTCAATGACTGGTGTACAATGACACCCAGGTCTTGTTGCATCTCCTCTTTTCCTAATCAGCCACCATTCAGATAATAATCTGTTTTCCTGTTCTTGCAACCAAAGTGGATAACCTCACATTTATCCACATTAAATTGCATCTGCCATGAATTTGCCCACTCACCTAACCTATCCAAGTCACCCTGCATCCTCTTAGCATCCTCCTCACAGCTAACATCGCCGCCCAGCTTCGTGTCATCCACAAACTTGGAGATGCTCCATTTAATTCCCTCGTCTAAATCATTAATATATATTGTAAACAACTGGGGTCCCAGCACTGAGCCCACTAGTCACTGCCTGCCATTCTGAAAAAGTCCTGTTTACTCCTACTCTTTGCTTCCTGTCTGCCAACCAATTCTCTATCCACATCAATACCATATCCCCAATACCGTGTGCTTTAAGTTTGCACACTAATCTCCTGTGTGGGACCTTGTCAAAAGCCTTTTGAAAATCTAAATATACCACATCCACTGGCTCTCCCCTATCCACTCTACTAGTTATATCTTCAAAAAATTCTATAAAATTCGTCAGACATGATTTTCCTTTCACAAATCCATGCTGACTTTGTCCGATGATTTCACCTCTTTCCAAGTGTGCTGTTATCACATCTTTGATAACCGACTCTAGCATTTTCCCCACCACCGATGTCAGACTAACCGGTCTATAATTACCCAGTTTCTCTCTCCCTCCTTTTTTTAAAAAGTGGGGTTACATTAGCCACCCTCCAATCCTCAGGAACTAATCCAGAATCTAAGGACTTCTGAAAAATTATCACTAATGCATCCACTATTTCTTGGGCTACTTCCTTAAGCACTCTGAGATGCAGACCATCTGTCCCTGGGGATTTATCTGCCTTTAATCCCTTCAATTTACCTAACGCCACTTCCCTACTAACATGTATTCCCTCAGTTCCTCCATCTCACTAGACCCTCGGACCCTTACTATTTCCGGAAGATTATTTATGTCCTCCTTAGTGAAGACAGAACCAAAGCAGTTATTCAACTGGTCTGCCATGTCTTTGTTCCCTATGATCAATTCACCTGTTTTTGACTGTAAAGGACCTACATTTGTCTTGACCAATCTTTTTCTTTTCACCTATCTGTAAAAGCTTTTACAGTCAGTTTTTATGTTCCCTGCCAACTTTCCCTCATAATCTTTTTTCCCTTTCCTAATTAAGCCCTTTGTCCTCCTGTGCTGGTCTCTGGATTTCTCCCAGTCCTCAGGTGTGCCGCTTTTTTTTGATAATTTATATGCTTCTTCGTTGGACTTGATACTATCCCTAATTTCCCTTGTCAGCCACGGGTGCACTACCTTCCCTGGTTTATTTTATATTGGTTATAAAAGATGGTCATTGTCCAGGATAGGGATGAGTGACAGATTGCTGAGTTCACTGTTATTCGTTTAAATTCAGTTAACATGTAATCTAGAAGTGTGTGGTAGTACAATAGAAAAATCTTAAACAGCCAGATTGAACCTATTTCAGGATTACACCTGCAAGCTAATTAGTTTTTAATAGAACATTCTGAGTGAAAGAAGAAAGTATAGCAACAGAATTGAGGACAGGAAGAGCAAAAAGATAGTAAGAGATAAAATTGGTCCTTTTGAAGATCAGAGTGGTCGGCTTTGTATGGAACCAAAAGAAATGGGGCAGATCTTAAATGGGTTTTTTGCATCTGTATTTACTAATGAAACTAGCATGGAGTCAATGGAAATGAGGCAAACAAGTAGTGAGGTCATGGAACCTATACAGATTGAAGAGGAGGTGCTTGCTATCTTGAGGCAAATCAGAGTACCTGACGGTATTCCCTCGGACCTTGAAGGAGACTAGTGTTGAAATTGCAGAGGCCCTGGCAGATACAGTTGGCCCTCCTTATCCACAGATGTTCAACCAACCACGGATCGAGAAAACCCAGAAGTTCCCTCTCCAGCACTCGTCATTTGAGCATGTACAGACTATTTTTTCTTGTCATTATTCCCTAAACAATACAGTATAACAACTATTTACATAGCACTTACATTGTATTAGGTATTATAAGTAATCTAAAAATGACTTAAAGGTACAGGCAGTCCCCGGGTTATGAATGAGTTCCATTCCTAAGTCCATCTTTAAGTCGGATTTGAAGTCGGAACAGGTACATCCAGTATAATTTAGCATCAGGTAGTCAAATGTTTTTCTTAGTATATAGTACATATTTTACCTTTCTATGCATATAAAACACTTAAGAAACATATGTATTTCAATAATTAAACCACTGCATTGTTTAATAATAATTGTAGCTTTCATCAGGGCAGGGCCTTTCACATGCTCCATTAAAATTGTTCCAATCGTTAACTGTCTGTAGCCTAACGCTTTTCCAATGACCACTGGCGTTCCACCTTTTTCCAATTGCTTCATTACTTCCACCATATTTTCATTCGTGATCATGATTATCTTTGTGAACTGAAACACCACGGATTCAGAGCTGCGCTGCCGGATCATAATGTCCACCGCACGAAACGTGTTAAATAAAGTCCAGGGTTCCACTGGATCCTAAAGACCACCGCACTGAGACAGGTTAAATAAGGGACTTGAGCATCCACATTTTTTGGTATCCGCGGGGGGGTCTCGGAACCAATCCCCCGCGGATAAGGAGGACCGACTGTATACTTAAAACGACGGTATCTACGGGCAAGATGCCGGAGGATTGGAGGATAGCTCATGTTGTTCCATTGTTTAAAAAAGGCTCTAAAAGTAATCTGGGAAATTATAGGCCAGTAAGTTTGACGTCAGTAGTAGGTAAATTATTGGAAGGAGTACTAAGAGATAGGATCTACAAGTATTTGGATGGACAGGGACTTACTAGGGAGAGTCAACACGGCTTTGTGTGTGGTAGGTCATGTTTAACAAATCTATTAGAGGTTTTTGAGGAGGTTACCAGGAAAGTGGATGAAGGAAAGGCAGTGGATGTTGTCTACATGGACTTCAGTAAGGCCTTTGACAAGGTCCCACATGGGATGTTAGTTAGGAAGGATCAGTTGCTAGGTATAAATTGGTGAGGTAGCAAATTGGATTAGACATTGGCTCAATGGGAAAAGTCAGAGAGTGGTAGTGGAGGATTGCTTCTCTGAGTGAAGGACTGTGACTAATGGTGTGCCACAGGGATCAGTGCTGGGTCCATTGTTATTTGTCATCTATATCAATGATCTGGATGATAATGTGGTAAATTGGATCAGCAAATTTGTTGATGATACAAAGATTGGAGGTGTAGTGGACAATGAGGAAGCTTGCAGAGGGATTTAGACCAGTTGGAAAAATGGGCTGAAAAATGGCAGATGGAGTTTAATACAGACAAGTGTGAGGTATTGCACTTCGGAGGGACAAACCTAGGTAGAACATACAAGGTAAATGGTGGGGCACTGAGGAGTGCAGTAAAACAGCGGGATCTGGGAATACAGATACAAAATTCCCTAAAAGTGGCATCACAGGTAGATAGGGTCATAAAGAGAGCTTTTGGTACATTGGCCTTTATAAATCAAAGTATTGAGTATAATAGTTGGAATGTTATGGTGAGGTTGTATAAGGCATTGGTGAGACCGAATTTGGAGTATTGTGTGCAGTTTTGGTCACCGAATTACAGGAAGGATATTAATAAGGTGAAAGAGTGCAGAGAAGGTTTACAAGGATGTTGCTGGGACTTGAGAAACTGAGTTACAGAGAAAGGTTGAATGGGTTAGGACTTTATTCCCTGGAGTATAGAAGAATGAGGGGAGACTTGATAGAGGTATATAAAATTATGATGGGTATAAATAGAGTGAATACAAGCAGGCTTTTTCCACTGAGGCCAGGGGAGAAAAAAGCCAGAGGACATGGGTTAAGGGTGAAGGGGGAAAAGTTTAAAGGGAACATTGGGCAGGCTTCTTCTCACAGAGAGTGGTGGGAGAGTGGAATGAGCTGCCAGATGAAGTTGTAAATGCGGGCTCACTTTTAACATTTAAGAAAAACTTGGACAGGTATATGGATGAGAGGTGTATGGAGGGATACGAGTCAGGTGCAAGTCAGTGGGACTCAGCAGAAAAATAGTTCGGCACAGCGAAGAAGAGCCAAAAGGCCTGTTTCTGTGCTGTAATGTTCTATGGTTCTATGATTCTAAAAGAATGAAAGGAAGTGGGATTATACATTGGGATGAAAGGCTTGAAAAACAGAAGGAAGGAGGATCCACTATTGCATCAATGTTTCTCCTGGAGTTGTTCCCTTTAGCTCATTGCCCTTCAGTTGATGATCTTGAGTCTGTTTCTCCCTTTCCCTCCCCATTTACAACTCTTAACTAATTGAAGCAATATTTTCATGTTCTATATTCTGAAAAAGCTTCTATAATTTTGAGCACCATTTTTTTCATTATTCCCAATGCTGAGCCTTTTAAACTGCAATTTTATTCAGTGCATGAGCTTCATTCTTGGATTGTTTCCAAACGTCCACTATTTTTTGTTAAATTCATGGATTTGGTGAACAATCTCACAGGTTACAGAGCAGGAGCTCTAAATTTCAAACAAGAGAAAATCTGCAGATGCTGGAAATCCTAGCAACAAAATGTTGGAGAAACTCAGCAGGCCAGACAGCATCTATAGAAAAAATACAGTTGACGTTTCAGGCCAAGGCCCTTCACCAGGACTGAGGAGAAAAAAGTTCTAAATTTATAATCTTTGGATTACTTTTGATGCCATTTGCTAGTGAGTATGGAAATAGGAAGATGGGGTGGCTCAATATGTGGATAAAGGAATAGTGGAGAAGGATGGATTTTAGATTTAGACCATAAGACATAGGAGCAGAATTAGGCCATTCAACTCAGCGAGTCTGCTATGTCATTCCATCATGGCTGATATATCATCCCTTTCAACCCCATTCTCCTGCCTTCTGTCTGTAAACTGACACGCTGACTAATCAAGAACCTGTCGACTTCTGCTTTAAAAATACTCAATGATTTGACCTCCACAGGCATCTGTCCATGGCACTGATTTCTGGATCACAGACCAATTCTGGGGCAGGCAGGACTCGGTACAAGCTCGATGTATTGCATTTGAAACAGACCTGGTGTAACACCCTTGCAGGGGTATTTGCCAGTGATGGTGGGAAGGATTTAAACAGATTCATTGGGGGAATGGAGTACAGAGTATGTGCTCAGTTGGGAAGGTGTGGGGAGAATGTTAAGGTTAGTCCAACATGGATGGAGAACTTATTTAATAGAATTAGCAGAGCACATGACTATGATAGGGTACATTGGAAGAATCCAATTCTAAATTGCATCTGTCTTAATCCATGAAGTTTGACTAACAAAGAAAGTAAACCTGGAGTTTTGATCATCACATGTAAATTTGATATTCCTGCTTTGAGAGAGATGTGGTTTTCCGAAGTGCTAGACTAAAAATATTCTGGGATACGAGTTTTGATGAAAGATCTCAGTCCGAAATTTTGACTGTACCCTTTTCCATAGATGCTCCCTGGCCTTCTGAGTTCCTCCAGCATTTTGAGTGTATGTTGCATATAAAACTTTAAGGTATGATGGGAGACTGTAAAATAGGAGGTGACATTAAAATATTGATTACAGAATCTATTACTGTTGGAATGAGGTGGGTTTTCTGAGGTGGCTTTTCAAATAAGATCATCTGGGTAACCTTAGGAGCAAAACCGTTTGCTGTAGGTATTCTACAGGTCTCCTAGTCTATAGGAGATGGAGGAGCAGGGAATGACAGGTGCAAGTATAATAAGGTTATAGTGATCAAGATTTCAATTTCCTTAGTATTAGCAGGGATCCCTTTAGTGTGAATGGTGTACAGGGGTGGAATTTTTAAGTTGCATCCAGGAAAGCTTTTTGATACATAGCTCCACTAGAAAAGGATCAGTACATGATTTAATCTTAGACAATATCACAGGACAGATGGTTGAAATGTTTTTGGGGATTGTGGCCATATGTTTCCAGATAATCGTAGAAAAGGATAAGGATATGCAGAAATCCTGAATTTGGAAAGGGCCTATTTAAATATCATATGACAGAATCTGGCTAAAGTAGACTGGAAGCATTTAATTGTTGGTAGGCCCAAAGATAATGAGAGAGTGTGACAGAGCACAAAGGCTGGAATCTGAGACAAAGGAAGGAACACAATTCTAGAGTAACTCAGCAAGTCAAACAGAATCTGTGGATACAAAAGTAAGTTGATGTCTTGGATTGAGATGCTGCAACAGGCTGAGAAGGGGTAAGGCAGTTTTTTAGTATATAGCACAATAAGTGGGTGGGTGAGATACAAACATTTGTAGATGCTAATAGGTGATAGAGAGGGGATGAATGGCAGATGGGACCAGGTTGGGGGAGGGGCTAGGAAAGGTGAATAAAGAGAGAAGAAAACAGTTGAGTGTACTTGGAGGAGAACCCTGGTGTTGTGGGGTATCTGAAATTAGAAAATTAGATGTTTATACCATTGTGCCATGCCTCCTGTTGAGAAGAGATGTGGTAGAGATAGAAAAAAGAGATGGTATTCCTCCAGGAAGCCAGATGGGAAGAGGTATTGGCAAGGGTAGATAAATCTGGACCTGATGGAATGCACCCTCGGGTTCTGAAGGAAGTAGCTGGAGAGATTGTGGAAGCATTAACAATGATCTTTCAAGAATGGATGGGTTCTGGCATTGTACCAATTCACTGGAAATTGCAAGTGTTATTCCGCTATTTAAGAAGGGTGGGAGGCAGCAGAAAGGAAACTATAGACCTGTCAGCCTGAAGTCAGTGGTTGGGAAGTTGTTGGAATTGATTATTAGGGATGAGATTACGGAATACCTGGAGGCACATGACAAGATAGACCAAAGCCAGCATGGTTTCCTGAAAGGAAAATCCTGCATGACTAACCAACTGCAATTTTTGAGGAAATTACAAGCAGGGTAGACAATGGAGACACAGTAGATGTGGAATACTTGGATTTTCAGAAGGCCTTTGACAAGGTGCCACACAGGAGGCTGCTTAGCAAGATAACCCATGGAATTACAGGGAAGTTACTAACATGGGTGGAGCATTGGTTGATTGGCAGAAAGCAGTGAGTGGGAATAAAGGGATCCTATTCTGGCTGGCTGCCAGTTACCAGTGGAATTCCACAGGGGTCGGTGTTGGGACTACTGCTTTTTATGATGTATGTCAATGACCTAGACTATGGCATTAATGTATTTGTGGCTAAATTTGCCGATGATACAAAGACAGGTGGATGAGTGGTAGTGTTGAGGAAACAGAGAGCCTGCAGATGGACTTAGATAGTTTAGGGGAATGGGCAAAGAAGTGGCAAGTGAAATACAATGTTGGAAAGTGTATGGTCGTGCACTTTAGTGGAACAAATAAATGGACAGACTATTATTTAGATTGAAAGAGAATTCAAAATGCAGAGATGCAAAGGGACCTGGGAATCCTTGTGCAGGATACCCTAAACTTTAACCTCCAGGTTGAGTCAATGGTGAAGAAGGCGAATGCAATGTTGGCATTCCTTTCTAGTGGTTTAGAATATTAGAGCAGGGATGTGATATTAACGCTCTATAAGGCAATTGTAAGACCACACTTGGAGTATTACGTGCAGTTTTGTGTTCCTTACTTTGGAAAGGATGTGCTGATGTTGGAGAAGTTTCAAAGAAGATTCATGAGAATGACTCCAGGAATGAAGGGTTACCTTATCAGGAACATTTGGCAGCTCTTGGGCTGTATTCCCTGGAACTCAGGAGAATGAGGGCGGATCTCATAGAAACATCCTGAAATTTAAAAGGCCTGAACAAATTAGAGATGGCAAAGTTATTTCCCATGGTAGGGGAGTCTAAGACAAGAAGGCACAACTTCAGGATTGAAGAACAGCCTTTTAGAACAGAGATGCGGAGAAATTACTTCAGTCAGAAGGTAGTGAATCTGTGGAATTTGTTGTCATGAGTGGCTGTGGAGGCATTTAACGCAGAGATAGATAGATTCTTGATTAGCCAGGGCAGCAAAGGGTATGGGGAGAAGGCAGGGGAGTTGGGATGACTGGAAGAATTGGATCAAACCATGATTGAATGGTGGAGCAGACTCAATGGGCTGAATGGCCTACTTCTGCGTTTATATCTTATGGTCTTATAGGTAACTGTGGGAGTTGGTGGATTTATAAAATACGCCAGTGCCAAATCTGTCTCCTGAAATGGAGAAGAGATCTCTGTCAGAAGGAGGCCTTTTGAAGAGACTTTGAACCAAGTCCCCTTTAGCATCTTTCAAGGACATAGAACATTCCATGGCATCATGAGGGAATAGAGCATGACCTGGCTAGTGGACAATCAAGTGGTATATTTTTTACATATGAATTAGTTTTAATTGGCAAATTTGGGTTTTTTTGTGTGTACATATTGACTATTCCTAAAATACCTTAGAGCATTTTGGGATTATGCTCTAAGGGTGGGATGGTGAAGTGTGCTAAATGAATTTTTTTTTTGGTGTGAAATTTGTACTCCTAAACACTCATAAATAACAGATATCCCATTGTGCCAGTTGAATCCAATTTCTAATGGACATTTGTGTCCTGAAGTTTTACTAAATGGTAAAATGCTAGTTTCAAAGTAGTTAAGATCCTACTGAGTGTATGGGGGAAAATACACACTCTTAAAATTTACAGATTATAAGAGACAAATGAATTTAGATAAAGAAAGTTAGCAATAAACCTGTTGATAAATTGACTTTACTGTGGCATGCATTTATTTCCCTGTATAAATGAGCATAATCTGATTAAACGTTCACTTTGCAAACTACTTATTGTACAATTTGGAGCTAATCTAACTATTTAATTGAGATGCTTCAGTCAGATTGTATACCTTGTTTACTTTAGGTTATTGGAATATTGATTACTTCAGCACATCATCCTTTTCCAGAAAGTTGGAGCAGAATCTGCCAGAAGCTCAATCTATCCCAAAAACAAATTGAGTGCTGAAGCAGAAAAGGGCATTAACTATGTAATGAAACAAACACCATAAAATACAATTCAAGAAAAGGTTACTGAATTCTAGGCAATGTTTTTAAACTTTTTTTTTTCAGTACCTTGCACCCGAAGTGCTCAGAAAGCAACCTTATGATAATACAGTAGACTGGTGGTGTCTGGGCTCTGTTCTGTTTGAAATGCTGTATGGCTTGGTATGTATTCTCAATTTCTCATTTGAAATCCATTATATTTTTAGTAAGCCATTTTGTATTTGAATCATTTTTGGATTAAATAAAAATAATGTATTTGTTCCAGACTAAACAGCATTTTTAATTATATAACCATATAGACATATAATTATAGTTTTTGTGTGTATATAATTATATTATAGAATTATAGTTTAATGCTACTGAACTTTTCAGTGGGTTTCAATCATTGGATGCAGTTGTTGGTGAGGTTTAAAAAGAGCTTGGGGCCTTTGGGAGCTTCTTGGCAGCTTCAGTTATAACAATCTCTTAGGCACTTAGCAGGGGCCAATAAAAAGAAGCGAGTTATAAGCAGGGCAGCCATTGTTGGAGCGGTCAGGCTTTGTCCCAAAGCGAGAATAGGCGTAGGTTAGAACTTAAAACTTGAGAAATTGGAGGAATAACAAGCATAGGCAGAGTGATAGTTAAGGTAATGGAATGCTCCTCTGGGAAGATGTGGGAATGCAGGATACCTAGCAGTCTCCCTGATGACTACATCTGCAGGAAGTGCACCCAACTTCAAATCCTGACTGACAAGGTCAAGGATCTGAAGCTGAAGCAAGATGTACTCAGGACCAAACTGGAGGCAAAAAAACCTCAGAGCTGAGACTTTTACTGAGGTGGTGGTAAATGGGTGACCACCAGGAGAAGTAAGGGGAGAAAGCAGTCAGTGCAGGGTTGTCCTGTGGCCATTCCCCTCAGCAACAAATATATCCTTTCGATACATAAGAACATAAGAAATAGAAGCAGGAGTAGGCCATCTAGCCCATCGAGCCTGCTCCTCCATTCAGTAAGATCATGGCTGATCTGGCCATGGACTCATTTCCACCAACCTGCCTTTTCCCCATAACCCTTAATTCCCCTACTATGCAAAAATCTATTCAACCTTGTCATAAATATATTTACTGAGGTAGCCTCCACTGCTTCATTGGGCAGAGAATTCTACAGATTCACCACTCCCTGGGAAAAGAAGTTCCTTTTCATTTCCATCCTAAGTCATCCTTCTTCTCCCCCCCCCCCCCAATCCTGAGGCTATGCCCCCTAGTTCTAGTCTCACCTACCTGTGGAAACAACTTCCCTGCCTCTATCTTATCTATCTCTTTCATAATGTTATATGTTTCTATATGATCTCTAATTTTTCTGCATTCCAGCGTGTACAGTCCTAGGCAACTCAATCTCTTTTCAATCGTCTAACCCCCTCATCTCTGGAATCAACCTGGTGAGCCTTCTCTGCACCACCGCCAAAGCCAGTATATCTTTCCTCAAGTAAGGAGACCAGAAATGCATGTAGTACTCTAGGTGCAGCCTCACTAGCACCCTGTACAGTTGCAGCATAACCTTCCTACTCTTAAATTCAGTCCCTCTGGCAATAAAGGCCAACATCCCATTTGATAAGCAGGCCTTCTTGAAAACCTGATGCACCTGCAAACCAGCCTTTTGTGATTCATGCACACGCACTCCCAAATCCCTGTGCACAGCAGCATGTTGCAATTTTTTGCCATTTAAATAATATCTTCTCTTCCATTTTTCCTTCCAAAGTAGATCAACCTGCGGTATACTCTATCTGCCAGCCCCTTGCCCATTCACTTAACCTATCTATATCTCTCTGCAGACTCTCTGTATCTTCTGCACAATATACTTTTCCACTCAATTTAGTATCATCATCAAACTTCGATACACTAAGCTTGGTCCCCTCTTCCAGATCGTTAATGGATATTGTGAATAGTTGCTGGCCCAGTACTGACCCCCGCGGCACACCACTCACCACTGATTGCCAACTGGAGTATCACCCATGTATGGCAGATCTCTGCTTTCTGTTAGTTAAGCAATCCTCTATCCATGTTAGTACATCACCCCAACTTTATGCATCCTTATGGATAAGTCTTTTATCCAGCACTTTATTGAACACCTTCTGGAAATCCAATTAAATAACATCCATCTGTTTTCCCCCCCCATCCACTGTGGTCGCTATATCCTCAAAGAACTCCAGTACGTTTGTCAGACAGGACCTAACATTACTGAATCCATGCTGCATCTGCCTGATGGACTCATTTCTTTCCAGAGGCTTCATTATTTCTTCTTTAATAACTTAAAGCATTTTCCCAACTACAGATGTTAAACTAACTGACCTATAGTTATCTGCCTTTTGCCTACATCCTTTTTTGAACAGTGGCATGACATTTGCCGTCTCCCAATCTGCCGCCCAGAGTCCAGCAAATTTCGATAAATTTCACCAAAGCCTCTTATATAATTTCTGCCATTTCTTTCAGTACCCTCGGATGCATTCCATCAGGACCAGAGGACTTATCTATCTTCAGGCCCATAAGTTTGCTCAGCATTACCTCTTTAATGAAAGCTATTGTATCAAGGTCCTCACCTCCCATCACATCTGTAACATCTCTCTTTGGCGTGTTAGACATGCTCCACCATGGAGACCAACACAAAATAGTCATTCAAAGCTTCTGTCACTTCCTTATTACCCAATAACAATTCCCCTTTCTCATCCTCCAAGGAACCTGCGTTCACTATAGCCACCTTTTTCTCCATTATATAATTATAAAAATTATAATCTTCCAGTTTCCTACTACTCTTGGTGACTTAGTACGCATGAGCTTTTTGTTTGATACCTTCATGTATTTCCTTAGTTATCCAAAGCTGGCTCTCTCCACTCTTATTGTCCTTGCTTTTAACTGGTATATACTTTTGTTGAGCACCATGAAAAATCTCTTTGAAAGTCTTCCACTGATCCATCATATAACCTGTGTTCCCAGTCTACATTAGCCAAATCTTCCCTCATCCCATTGTAGTCTCCACTGTTTAGACATAATAAGCTGTCCACAGACAAGCCCTGACAGGCCCTGTTCAACTTTTAAAACAGACATGTGAAATCCACAAGGAACTGTCTCCAATTCAATGCACGATTTCCCACTGTGCAGAAGCTTGAAAAGGGGATTCCTAAAAGTAGATCCAAATGCTTTAATGTCTATGTGCTGCTTGCAGCCCAGAGAGTGTTCAACTGCTGACAGAAAGAAATGATCAAAAAAGAAACCATTTCGGCAAAACCAGTACCTTTATTTTTGCAGCCTCCTTTCTACAGTCGTGATACTATAGAGATGTACGAATACATCCTTCACAAGCCACTGCAATTAAGACCAGGAACAAGTAATGAAGCATGTTCTATCCTGCAAGGACTACTTGAAAAAGAGAGCCAGAGGAGATTAGGAGCAAAAGAAGATTTTGTAAGACTTTCTTTCAAAACCTTAAAATCTTGCACCATTTATTTATTTTACAGTCATACATGTCTCTTAACTTCATTTCACTTTGTATCACAGCAGAAACATTTCTTGTCTTCCCAGCATCCCTAGAATCCTTTTTTTATGGCCTGGCTATGTGAATGTCATGGGGTCAAGACCTGCTTTACAGATTTGGCCACAACTTTACAACAGATGGAGTGCAGTATTAAATACATTCAAAGCTTGTTAGTTTCTTTATTCTAATCATTATTTTCAAAATAAATATTATTAGTTCACAGGCTATAACTGAAATTTTATTTATTATTCAAAACTAGTACTATTGCTGTTCATTTTCTTCTTGTCCATTCTGGAATATTTGGCTTGGTTCTTCAGTGAAGCTCTTTGTGAATGTACGCCACTTGATTTTTATTACTTATGTTATGTGTCCGGCAACAATGAATATAGAATTGCATCAGGTTATATAAACAAACATTTATTAAACTCTGCTCAACAAAAATAAAAAGTAAACAAATGACAAACTTAACTGGAAGTTAACTGCTATACGGCAACTCTGGAACAGTTCATAAAGTGGTAAATGCAAACACAATCTTAAAGTGGTAAATACGAAAGTCCCAAGTGATTTATACAGTCAATTAGGAGAGACTTTCCTGAAGTAAAAAATTCCTCAACGACGTGATGTTACTGCTGATCCCGGACGAAATATGCCTCGTACGAAGGATTCACGAAGAAGGAAATAAAACCGGTTTAATGGAACTGACCTTTTCCTTGGCGCATAACACTGCACAACCCTTTCTGCTCTTACAGGCAGGGGTTATCTCAGATGTAGGTCACTATTTTCTGAATGAAGATTCAATAAGGTCGATCCTGTATTACACCGCCAATGACACCAACTTTACTCGATCTTTTGGGTTCCTGTACTTCGGTAAAGTCTTCACTCTCCCATACTTAGACTTTAAAGTTAAATCAAAAATACATCAAACAAAACTGGCTAAACTGCCAGCACAACAATTCTGTACATTACAATAGAAAGTAAAACTCCACTTTAAAACGAAACTACGTCATGAGACAAATACACAGCACAACGGAGTAACTGATGAATTAAACGACAACTCAACTGAAAAACTCCTGCATCACAGCAGGCTTTCCTGTTTTATACCTGTTGGAACATGTCATCACGTGACCTCACACTGGTGGGAAAATTACATCACCCGATCATCAGAAGACCATTACATCATGCTCACTAGATATTCAATTTCATCATGGTCATAAGACGGTCACAAGATACCCACGGGGTATGTAACACTTCAGATAATTCCACAATTTTTGAAGTTAAGTGATGTCCGTTGGCTGCATTACTCATTTAATATCTTATTATCTATTTAAGCACACTCATGGAACCTTTAGCATCTGAACAAGTAGGAGAACAAAAACAGTCTTTATATCTTATCCAAAACATTATTAGTTTAGAATTTACATATATTAAGACTTAGTAACAGTCAGCTCGTACCATTACTTAACTGACAGCAGCTTCTGGGGCATACGAATGCACAGTTAAATGTTGAATTCTCCCAAGTAATGCTGTTTATAGTCAATGAATTGATAAAAAGTATTTGAAAATTCTTCTAAACACCCTGAAAATATGACAGTTTGAAGTTTTTAATGGTGTGCCTTTTAACATTTGACCTTGCATCTTTGAGTGTTATATACTTATTTCATACTCTTAAATATTTAAAAAGTAGTTAAAATATACTTTTTATATTTTCATTTGCTGTCCAGGACAATTCTTAATTGTCAATAACTGCTCAGTGAGTTTGATGATACCAGAATTCCTCTTGAACTGGCACCTGACAGCAAGTGAACTTTGGGGAAAAAAAGAAATCTGCACAACAAAGGTTAATGGATCTTTCCAGTCAACTCTTTCCATGTCAAATGCTGCCCATTGACACTGATTGCAGTAAGGAAGCCAACTTACTTCAAGACTGCTTCCCATTAAACTGCTGAAATAGTGGACTTAACTACAAATATAGATCTTCAACTTCCACTTGAATCCAGAACATTCTGATTTGCAGCTCTTGAGCAACTAGAGTACTTTAGGTGTTAATTCTACTGAGTCAGCTCTTAGGCTGTTTTCTACCAGTTGAAAGAGAAAGGATCTCAAAATTCAAAATAACCAAGTAACAGAATTTATACTTTTCTAGTGGTTTAGTAAATGCCTTTTATATGTTTGTTCATTTGTTATATGCCGATGGGTGATTATGGTATTTCCATGACCATAGTTGTGCTCTACAGAAGTGGTTTGCCATTGCCTTCTTTTGAGCGGTGTCTTTACAAGACAGGTGACCGCAGCCATTATTAATACTCTTCAGAGATTGGCTGCCTGGCATCAATGGTCACATAACCAGGACTTGTGATATGCACCAGTTGCTCATACCACCCTCCACCACCAGCTCCCGTGGTTTAACATGACCCTGATTGGGTGGGAAAGGAGTGGCTAAACAGGTGCTACACCTTGCCCAAAGTGACCTGCAGGCTAGCAGAAAGAAGGTGTACCTTACAACTCCTTTGGTAGAGACATAGCTCCACTGTGTTACCAACACCCTTTTATATGAAGCTGTTTAAGATTGCTGCTGCATATTAATTTATTGTGTGGGTTCTCATTTACAGGCTGAAATCAAATGCCATCCCTTTTTTGATGTTATTAACTGGGAAGAGTTAGATCGGAAGGAAATTTCTCCACCGTTTAATCCTAGTGTGGTATGTAACTATATTAAACAATTAGATTAAAATCATGTAAGTGCAACATATCTGAATGTCATAACCGTTTTGAGGATGTGACAACACTAGCATTTGTGTTTCAGACTGGTCCTGAAGATCTGCAAAATTTTGATCCAGAATTTACGGAAGAACAAGTTCCACACTCCATCTGTCATTCTCCTGACTGGTCCATTGTCAGTGCCAGTGTTTTAGAAGCTGATGATGCCTTTATTGGCTTTTCTTATGCTCCACCTATTGAAGATTCATTTTTATGAAGGTCATCTTCTATAGGAAACTGAACACAACACAAAATGAAAATACCTTCATAAGGATACATGTGGACTTATGATTTTACACCATAACTATATCTACATGTCTTAAATAAAGCTAGTAGCAATTCAGTGAATTTTGAACCTCTAATCTACTATATACAGACTTTACATTCCTTGTGCAACTTTCAAGTGATCGAATGTTTACTTCACCATTTTCAAGTCTGAAGATTCCGAAGTGTTGCATTTTTAACAATAGCTTATGATTGCTTCCCCCCCCCCCCCAGTTTTATTGAAATACTGATGAAGTGCTCTACATTATATCTTTTAAATATCATGGGCACAGTTAATCAATGTTGGTAATTAAAGCTGGATTAATATGTACTGTGATGGTTCTCTTGAGCTGATATATTGTGACTGGCAAATTGAAGTTTACAGACATATTTTCACTTGTCACATGGTAATAACTTGTCATATTTAGATTCTGGTCAAAATTTTTATCAGTTCACTTGAAGATTCACTTGAATTGTCACTCAGTAAAAAAATTGCATTTATGGTGTAGACTTTACTTGAAAATGGAGAAAAAAGCATGACCTTGCAGGTTAAATACATGAAAATGTTTTACAAGTTATTTAATGTGCACTGGGCACCACCTATTAAACATTACTTTTGTTTTACTAAAATAAACTGGAAATGTACATAACAGAAAAATCTCTATCTGAATAAGATGAAACTACTTTTATATTATAACATATTTAACCAGTGCACTGTGCTTGAGGTGGATGTAAACTGATACTGTAAAGCAATTAAATAGCACATAATTAAAAATATATTCTCAATAGTTTTTATTGATAATATTTTTTACATTTAGTTTTAGAAGGATAATGCAAGGATAATTTGAATGCAAGTGTTAATTTAACATTCAGATGCACTGTTTTCCCTTTTTAACACATTGGTAAAATTTGGTGTGCACAGAATCACATCTGATTCTTCATGTTTTGATCCATTATTCTGCCACATTGATGAAAGACTTATAGGCCAGTTGTAACAAACCCTTCACGAGGAAATCAACAGATGCTGAAAATCCAAAGCAAAACACACAAAATGCTGGAGGAACTCAGCAGGCCAAGCAGTATGCATTAAAGAGTGAACAGTCAACATTTTGGGCCAATACCCTTCATCGGGACTCCAACCAGTTCATTTAGCAGGTGGAGAACATAGTTAAGTGATTTTTTTTCCCAATTATTTTCTAGATTACTTATGTTGTTCCAGAACCCACACCACACCCAGGCTATCCTCTATTTATTCCATATGTATTCTATGTGTAGAATAATCATGATGTGAACTGTAAGCAATGTCATTTTTTATAAAATACTTTATACTTTCCTCTTTTTGTATGCTGATAACAGATAAAATTGGTGTTCAGAAAACTCTTGCCGGTAACTTGGAGTCCATGTCTGTAGTAATGGAGGAAAGTTATTCAGGAGAAATTGATGGTTTGTATTTAATTGATGATGATATGCCTGCTATTTGCAAATGTTGCTCAAAATGTTTTGAGCTTGTTTTAAGATGTTATAATTTATTCTGTGTAAATGAAACATCATCTTCAACATTGAAGGGAGAAGCTCTTAATTATATACTTAGTGGCCATTTTATTGTGTACACCAGCACATCTCCAGTGAGTGGCAGTTCTGGAGGCAAAGATGCCTTGTTAATGAGAGGGGTCAGAGAAGAATGGCCAGACTGGTTCAAGCTGATAGGAAGATGCTGGTAACTCGAAACAACTGCTTGTTACAACAGTGGTCTGCAGAAGATCATCTCTGAATGTACAATAGATTGAGTCTGAAATGGATGGGCTACAGCAGCAGAAGACCACACCAGGTTCCCCACCTGTCAGCTAAGAACAGGAAACTGAGGCTACAGTGGGTGTAGGCTCAACAGAAGTGGACAGTTGAAGATTGGAAAAACATTGACTGGTCTGATGAACCTCAATTTCTGCTGTGACATGTAGGTGATAGGGTCATAATTTGGCATAAACTATCCTGCTTTGTGTCAATGCTTCAGGCTGGTGGTGGTGGTGCAGTGGTGTGGGGAGTGTTTTCTTGGAACTCATTATGCACCTTAGAAGTTTTGAACTCAACACAGTCCTAAAGTATCAGGCATAATGCCCCTGAAAGCTGGTGTAACTTTAAAGAAGCCACCAAACACATGTAGATTTTGGTACTAGTTGTGGTTTGTCTACTGTATTATTAATATAATATTTGGTCATATATGCGTGGATCCAAAAGAGATTGGGAAATCAGAAATGGATTTTTTTCATCTATATTTACTCGTGAGATGGACATAGAGTCTATAGAACTGAGACAAAACAGTAGTGAGGTCGTGGACCATATCCAGATTACAGAAGAGGAAATGCTTGCTGTATTGAGATAAAGTTGGGTGAATAAGTCCTCGGGACCTGTCAAGATGTCTCATTGGACCTTGTGAGAGGCTAATGCAGAAATTGCAGCGGCCCTGGCAGAGGTATTTTAAATGTCCTTAACAACAAGTGAGGTGCCAGAAGACTGGATGTTAGCTAATGTTGTTCCGTAGTTCACTAAAGGTTTAAGAATAAGACAGGGAATTATAGGCTGGTGAGTATGATGTCAGTAGTGGGTGAATTATTGGAGGGTATCCTTGGGAGTCAGGATGTGTAAATATTTAGATAAGGCCTGACTAGGGATAGTCAACATGGCTTTGAGCATGGTAAGTTGTGTATAACCAATCAAAGTTTTTCAAGGGGGTTATCAGGAAAATTGAAGGAAAGGCAGTAGATGTTGTCTCTGTTGGCTTTAGCAAGGCCTTTGACTTAAGTCCTGCATGGAGGCTGGTCAAAAAGGATCTGTCACTTGGCATTAATGATGAGGCAGTAAATTGGATTTAATATATAAATTGGTTTTTCAGGAAAAGCCAGAGAATTGTAATAGATGGTTGCCTCTCAATGGATACCTGTGGGTGGCGGTATGCCACTAGGATCAGTGCTGGGCTTGGTTGTTATTTGCTGTTTGTATTAATGCAATAGATGCTATTGTAGAAACTGGATCAGCATATGACACCAAGATTGGTGGCATCGTGGCCAGCAAGGAAGAATTTCAAAGCTTGCAGGAGGATCTGGACCAGCTGGAAAAGAAGACTGAAAATAGCAGATTAAATTTAGTTTGAGGATTTGTACTTTTGGAAGACAAACAGGAGTAGGATACAGTAAATGGTGGGGTGCTGAGGAGTGTGGTAGAACAGAATGATATGGAATACAAATCCATAATTCCTTGATAATGGTTGTAAAGACAGCTGTTTGCATATTGGCCTTCATAAATCAGACTATTGAGTATAAGTTGTCATGTTATGTTGAAGTTGTATTATATGCTGGTAAGGCTGTATTTGGAGCATTGTGTGCCATTCTGGTCACTTAAATACAGGAAAGTTATCAATGAGATTCAGAGTACAGATAAAACTTGCAAGGATGTTGCAGATCTGAGGGCCTGAGTTATAGGGAAAAGTTTGAATAGGTTAGGACTTTTTACCCCCCCCCCCCCATAAATATAGGAGAATATAGAAAGAATAAATGTGGCAGGCTTTTTCCATTGAGGTTGGGTGTAACTAGAACAAGAGGTCAGAGGTTAAGGGTGAAAGGTGAAATATGTAAGGGGAACCTGACAGAGAACAACTTTACTGAGGGTAGTGAGATTTTGGAGCAAGTTGCCAGTGGATGTGGGTTCAATTGCAACATTTAAGAGAAGTTTGGATGAGTACATGGATGGGAGGAGTATAGTCCAGCTGTACGTTAATGGGACTAGGCAGAGTTATAGTTCAGCTTGAACTAGATGGGCTGAAGGGCCTGTTTTGAGCTGTAGTGTTCTTTGATTCTGTAACACAAAGGGTGCAAGTGTGCTCTTCTAATGAAGAATAGTAAAGTTAACTCTGCTGTTGTGACCAATAATCATCACTCAATAAAGCACAGATTGTGTTAGTTCAGAGTACATTGAGTACTGCCAGCTTCTACAAAACTATATTAATGTCTGATTTCTGACAGTATAATTCTGTCAATCCTAAGGGCACTTAATGCCAGGCTCAATCTGGTGAAACACAGTAAATAGAAATTAATCTTGTCAATTTCTGCATCCTTTTCTCACGTTATCCTTTATGCCTATGCAACCAAATTTCACTGCCATGGCCATAGTCATAACATAGTTTGTATCCCACACATGCAGGCATTATGTTCAAACAATAAAAGGCATATTCAAGTCAAGTCAAGGCAAGTCACTTTTATTGTCATTTTGACCATAACTGCTGGTACCTTGCATTGTAAAAACGAGACAACGTTTCTCAGGATGGTGTTACATGACACAGTACAAAAAACTAGACTGAACTACCTAATAAAAAAACAACACAGAGAAAACTACACTAGACTACAGACCTACACAGGACTGCATAAAGTGCACAAAAAAAGTGCGGGCATTTACAATAAATAATAAACAGGACAGTAGGGCAAGGTGTCAGTCCAGGCTCTGGGTATTGAGGAGTCTGATAGATTGGGGGAAGAAGCTGTTTACATAGTCTGGTCGTGAGAGCCCGAATGCTTCGGAGCCTTTTCCCAGATGGCAGGAGGGAGAAGAGTTTGTATGAGGGGTGCGTGGGGTCCTTCATAATGCTGTTTCCTTTGCAGATGCAGCGTGTATTGTAAATGTCTGTGACGGCTGGAAGAGAGACCCCGATGATCTTCTCAGCTGACCTCACTACCGCTTTTCCACATGAGACACGCTATTCTGCAGATGTTCAATCTTGAGCAATATACACAAAATGTCATCAGCATCAATGGAGCGGAATAAACGGAGTGTAGCGATCCCCGACAAACTCGCAGGTGAATTATCGCCTCACCTGGAAGGGGCCCTGAATGGTAGTGAGGTATGAATGGTGTAGGGGCAGCAGTAGCAGTTGTTCCACTTGCAAGGATATAAAATAGACTGACATAGATACCCATTCATATATGAATGAAGCTATAGTAAATTATCAATGATGCCGAACATTGCCACACTCTGATCCGCACACTGAGATCCGGGCTAAGCCTGATCTGCAGCAGACAGCTGTTGCCGCCTCTGATTTTGATGGCAAAGTGTGTTAAATGTTGCGCATTGTGTTTGAGCAATGAGGTTGAATAGCTTGCATGCAGCTGTGGAGCAGACAAATATGAGACTAGTCACAAACATGAGAAAATCTGCAATGCTGGAAATCCAAGCAACACAAAATGCTGAAGGAACTCAGCAGCTGTACTCTTTTCAATAGAGGCTGCCTGGCCTGCCGAGTTCCTCCAGCATTTTGTGTATATTGAATGTTGGACCGGAATCCCAAACCGATCAATGAAGATTGTTGATAAGCAAATACCTTTTCAAGGATTCGGGAAATAACATTATTCTATTTCTATGGATTCAGTGCATGGAGGAATAATTTATATTGCATCAGGTTAGCAAGCAGTAGGCAGTGGTTTAAAATGTTGGTTATGATAGATTGTCTCTAGAGATTTTAGGAAATTGGCGTGACCAATAATGAGTAGAGACTGTTCAGTGAGACCTCATTAATGGGTCTGGATTGGTTTATGCTTGAGCCGTGTCCTCCCTTCCGACACTGTGGCCAAATGCTGCCCCTTAGTTCCTCAATGGCAACTGATTAATAAATAAGTTAGTGTTGTTAACAAAAAACTTTTATTACTCTTGTACAATTTTCTACAATGTACAGGCAAGATACCTCTGCTCTCGCAAACCCTCCAGACCTCCTCCGCCTGAGGAACTTAGTCTGAACTCTGGACCCTCTGGCTGAATTCCCTGCTTGCATTCTGGATGCTGGTTCACATTCGGACTAACGAAAGAGTCTGATGCCCCATCGCTGTTGAATCATTGAAGGTGTCGATCAGCCTGCTGAATGTCTACATTTTATTGACCTTCAAAAAAAAAAGCCTTTGCACCGTTAACCTTAATAGTTCCAGTGGTTAGTGAATTGCACGACAGCTCCTGCCGAAAACCGACGCAGGCACGTGGGGCACCTGGAGACTCTCATGCGCGCCCACGAGTGACGAGTTGATGTTTTGTCTGCTCTAATTGCACAGGGGGCGCCAATGAGCCAGGGGCCGCTGCGCCTGCGCGTCAGTGTCCGGCTTCGGGCGGCCCAAGGGAGGAGCAAAGCCTGGTGTTTGACAGCTCAGTGCGGGAGGTAAAGGCCCGGTCCTGCCAGCGTGAAACAGCGCCGAGTGGAGCGAAGGATCCAGCGAGAACTGCAACAAGCCAGACCTGGCCCTTCTCTAAAAATGGCACCTGAGGATCTGGCTCTCAAGGAAGTGGCCCTAGTTTACTTGGACAGGACTGCAGGGCTAGACAAATTTATCAGTGACTGCAGGCGGTACAATGGTAATATTTTTGAAGGAAAATACCTGTAAATACCAAAAATCCCTCAACTAATGAACTATCCTATGTGCAAATCTTATAAACTGAGACTACACATCTCCCATCGACACCACACATTGGATGATTGTAGGCCCCAGCCATACTGAATTTTTTCTTCACCTCCTTACTGAACTTGGTCAAACATGGAGCACATCCCTCCCCACCATCCACAGTATCTATATTAGGGGCTGCCTCAAGAAGGAAACATTTGTCATAAAACATGGAAATCTACAGCACATTACAGGCCCTTCAGCCCAAAAATTTGTGTCAACCATGTAACCTACTCTAGAACCCGGCTAGAATTACCCTACTGCATAGCCTTCTGTTTTTCTAAGTTCCATGTACCTATCTAAGAACCTTAAAAGACCCTTTTGCATCCGCCTCCACTACCACTGCCAGCAGTGCATTCCGTGCAACCACCACTCTGTGTGTGAAAAACTTACCCCTGACATCCCCTCTGTACCTATTTCCAAGCACCTTAAAACTATGTCCCCTCATGTTAGCCATTTCAGCCCTGGGAAAAAGCTTCTGGCTGTCCACACAATTAATGCCTTTCATAATCTTATACACCTCTATCAAGTCACCTCTCATCCTCTATCACTCCACGGAGTAAAGGCCAAACTTACTCAAGCTATTCTCATAAGGATATTCCAATCTAGGCAACATCCTTGTAAACTCCTCTGCACTCTTTCTATAATATACACATCCTGTATATTATAGAAATCCTGTATACATCCTGTATATCTGATTGTGACCAGATCTGAATACATCATCAAAAATCCCCACTACCTTCTCACAGTTACCTTCACATAGGAAGTAAAGAACCATGAAATTCCACACTAACAGATTCAAGGATAGCGACTTCCCTTCAGCCATTCACTTCTTGAATCAATCTGCACAATCTTGATTACTACCTCAGTATAACAACATCATGACCACTTTGCAATATAATGGACTTTTTGTTCTAATTGTGTTCTTTCTTTAAATATTGAGTATAATGTATGTTATGTTTTTATGTGAACACCAATGATCTGATGCATTGTGACTGCTGCTGCAAGTAAATTTTTCATCACCTGTGCTATATATACTTTTGCAAAGTCCAATAAATCTGACTTGGAGTTACATTCCCATCACTTCCACATCACACTGGCTTCATGATTTTCTGTATCTCATGAACCCAAGGAGATACAGAGCATGTGCAATATTTGGTATTTGGCCAACTCCTTACACAACTAATGAGAAAGATGTTATTGTGAGATGTCCCTTTACAAAGTTAAAAAGAGTGTAAACCATGTAAGCCTTTAACCCATGTATTGTAAACTAAATGTTTTGTTATATGTATGCTGCCCAACAATTCCAACCTGTTTCTCAGTGAGTTATCTTGAAAGGAGAGCAGGCAGTTGGGTGATTCTCATGCCACAACCCCACATGACTGCCCCTCATCCTCTATGGCCTTTCCCTAAGGTAAAGAGAATTGTTCAGGTTTAATGAACTCATTCCCCAATATTTGAGCACTGGTCATGTTTTAGGTAACCTGCCCAGCTAAGAAAGAACACAGCAGTAAGGAAAATCAGATACAAGGAGTGAAGGCTCCCTTCTTTAGTTCCAGTCATCTTCAGAGAAATTTCCAATTAGAATAGTTTTTCTACCAGCCAGGTTAATGCAACATACTGTCATTTTCTATTTTGAGGGGAGCAATTTAAAATAGAATTAAACCACTAAAATATTTTTATTAATTTGCCTGCCTGGTGAAGATCAGCCTGATAATTACAATGTCAGACTAGAATGTATTGCAGTTTGCCTTATTGAAATTAGGAGAAGCAAGAAGGGGCACCAGTGAGATTATAATATGAATCAAGAATTTTAATTTTTGCAACTCTGGATCACTATTTATGTAAGTACATCTTGGATAATAAAATCTACATCCAGTTTTAATAAAACTCTCTGTGGTATTCATTTATCTCCTGCTGTTCTTCATCCAAATAGCCCTTTGCCAATTACTTTCAGCTGGCATCACAGCCATTCAGTCTTCAATTTTTTTAAGTTCTCCAACCCTTTCCTTTTTATTCTCTTTCCACCCCTCTCCCCTCATTGTAACTTGTATCAATTCTAACTTTGTTACTGTTTTTTTTTGCCTCCACAAATACTTCCTGATCTTTAGAGTGTGTTCAACATCTTCTGTTAAAAGGGTTGTGGAGGTATATTTATAGGAGAATCTGGTAATATGAATATGAGATTACCTGATTTGTCTTAAAATGGTTCAAGGCTTCCCCGATGCCATAAAGGACAGACTACCTCTTGACTAATTCTCATCTATTTCCTAAACCTCTGCTCACTCCATATCCTGAAAAAAAAAGTTCTCATGGTACTCCCTCCCCAACAGTCTCCAGGATTTCTGCTAACTCCAACAAGATTCTATCACTATACATGTGTTCCCTACCCCTCCTTTCCCCTTTCAGCAGCCCTAAATCCAATGTTCCACCCCTACCAGCCCTCCCTGTGAGTTTGCATGGAAGCATATCAGATAAATTCAGAAAGGGGTTGGGAACACATGGTAGAACCTTGTTGGAGCTGGCAGTATTTTAGCAGTTACTAACTCTGATTAGTATGCATGTACATTTATTTTGACAGTCTTCTTCTAGGATCAGAATTACAAATATTTTGGTTATTCTGCGCTTACTTTACAGATTCCAAACAATGTCATGCTGTCTATCGCTTCATTATTTATGTGAATCCATCTGATCTAACAGAGTTGGATGCAAGACTTGGTAACTGTGTTCTTCATCAGCCAATAAGAGCAACGTGTTTGTTTCAGTCTGTGAGTAAGAAGAGAAGTCCTGAATGATGCTAGTGGTGACAAACAGTGATTTTTAAAATATTTTCAGTTCCAGTTTTCATAATTCTTATAGTTTAACTGAAGTCTTGCAGTGTTCAGAGGTTAATCAATTTAAGAATATTTTTCAGGTGTGCTTCACATCTATCAAGACATTGTCACTAATTCCACAAATAGAAACTGAAAGTCAGGTAAATAGGGGTATCAAGTTCCAATTAAACTTTATCAAGTTGACTGTTTTATGTATAATGGTATAATGGTTCTTTGCATATAAGATACAACAGCAAGCTGACTTATCCAAAAAGTCACATGCCATTTCTTTGCCCATATTGCAAATGATATACATTATATCCTGTTGTATTCTTCCACTGTTTTCTATGCTGTCCACAATACCACCACTCTTCATATCAACTGCAAACTTACTAACCCACCCATCTACATTTTCATCCAGGTCATTTATATATATCACAAATGGCAGAGGTCCCAGTACAGATACTTGCAGAACACCACTAATCACAGACCTCCCTTTGACCATTACCCTCAGTTATCTGTGAACAAGCAAGTTATGAATCGAAATGGCTAATTCACCATGGATCCCATGCATCTTAATCTTCTGGATGAACCTCCCATGAAGAACTTTGTCAAATGCCTTATAAAAATCCATGCAGACAATATCCACAGCTCTACCTTCATCAATCATGCTTGTCACCACTCAAAAAACTCAGTTAAATTAATAAGACACAACTTGAAAGTATCAAGTTGGATAAATCACCAGGACCAGATTAGATATACCCCAGGCTACTGTGAGAGGTGAGGGAGGAGATTGCTGAGCCTCTGGCAATAATCTTTGCATCATCAATAGGGACAGGAGAGGTTCTGGAGGATTGGAGGGTTGTAAATGTTGTTTTACAAAGGAGTAGAGATAGCACAGGAAATTTTAGACCAGTGAGTCTTACTTCAGTAGTTGATAAGTTGATGGAAAAGATCCTGAGAGGCAGCATTTGGAGAGGCATAATATGATTAGGAATAGTCAACATGGCTTTGTCAAAGGCAAGTCATGCTTTATAGGCCTGACTGAATTTTTTGAGGATGTGACTAAACACATTGATGAAAGAGTAGATGTAGTGTATATGGATTTCAGCAAAGCATTTGATAAGGTACCCCATTAAAGGTTTATTGAGAAAGTAAGGAGGCATGGGATCCAAGGGGACCTTGCTTTGTGTATTCTGAACTGGCTTGCCCACAGAAGGCAAAGAGTGGTTATAAATGGGTCATATTCTGCATGGAGGTTGGTGACCAATGGTGACCAATCAGGGATCTGTTCTAGGACCCATTCTCTTCGTGATTTTTATAAATGATCTGGATGAGGAAGTGGAGGGACGGGTTATTAAATTTGCTGATGACACAAAGGTTAGGGGTGTTGTGGATAGTTTGGAGGGCTGTCAGAGGTTACAGTGGGACATCGATAGGATGCAAAACTGGACTGAGAAGTGGCAGATGGAGTTCAACCCAGATAAGTCTGAGATGGTTCATTTTGAGGGGTCAAATATGGTGGCAGAATAAAGTATTAATGGTAAGACTCTTGGCAGTGTGGAGGATCGGAGGGATCTTGAGGTCCAAGTCAAAAGGCACTCAAACATGCTGTGCAGGTTGACTGTGTGTTTAAGAGGGCATACAGTGCATTGGCTTTCACCAACCGTGGGATTGAGTTTAACAGTTAAAGGGTAATGTATAGCTGTATAGGACCCTAGTCAGACCTCACTTGGAGTACTGTGCTCAGTTCTGGTCACCTCACTACAGGAAGGATGTGGAAACTATAGTAAGGGTGCAGAGGAGATTTACAAGGATGTTGTCTGGATTGGGGAGCATGCCTTATGAGAATAGGTTGAGTGAACTCGGCCTTTTCTCCTTGGAGCGATGGAGGATGAGAGCTGACCTGATAGAGGTGTATAAGATGATGAGAGGCATTGATCGTGTGGATAGTCAGAGGCTTTTTCCCAGGGCTGAAATGGTAAGTTTTTTACATAGAGAGTGGTGAGTGCATGGAATGGGCTGCCGGTGACTGCAGTGGAGGCTGATACAATAGGGTCTGATACAAGAGGCTCCTGGATAGGTTCATGGAGCTTAGAAAAATAGAGGGCTATGGGTAACCCTAGGTAATTTCTAAAGTGAACACATGTAAAGTATGGCCTGTATTGTGCTGTAGGTTTTCTATGTTTCTATGTTTGACCCAAGTTTTTTAAATGCTTATATATCCTATTCCTAAGAATTCTCTCCAGTATCTTCTCTACTACTGACTTGAGACTTACCAGTCTAGAGTGTCCAGTATTATCCCTTGTTCCCTTTTCAAAAAATGGAATAACATTAGCTACTCGTCAGGCCTCTGGGATGTTGCCTGTGGCTGGAGAGGACATGTAGATATTAGTCAAGGCCCCAGCAATCTCTTCCCTTGCCTGTCTCAATAAGCTGGGGTATATCCTATCAGAACCTGGGAACTTAACCGCCTTAATGCTCTTTAACTCCTCCTCTACAAAATATCCTAGCATATCAATACCATGTCCTTCTCCTTGCTAAATACTGATGTAAAGTACTCATTAAGGACCTCACCCGCATCATCTGCATCAAAGCAAATGTTCTTCCCTTTATCTTTGAGTGCTATTACTTTCTGCCCAGTTATCCTCTTGCTCTTGATGTACTGTATAATCAGAATGCCTTGTGGTTCTCTTTAATCCTGCTTGTCAAGGACTTTTCAAGACCCCTCCTGGTTCTCCTAATTACTTGCTTTAGTTCTTTTCTGTCTTCTTTATCCTCAAGGGCTCTGTTTGATTCTAACTTCCTAAGCTTTACATACTTTTCCTTTTCTTTCTCGACTAAATTTGTCACCTTTTTCCAACATCCAGGGTTCGCTTGCCTTGCCATTTTTGTCCTTTCTTCCTACTGGAACATAACCATCTTGTACTCTGTGCAGTTGGTTGGTCTTTAAACACCCTCCACATGTCAGATGTGAACTTGCCCAATAACAGTTGTTCCCAATTAACTCTCCCTAGTTCCTACCTAATGCTGTCATAATCTGCCCTTCTCCAATTTAATACTCTCCCACAAGGTTCATGTTTATCTTTATCTATCCTTAGCAATCTTGAGATTTAAAGGAGTTGTAATCTCTGTTCCCTAACTGTTCACCCACTGAATTGTCAGTCACTTAGCCAGGCTCATTACCAAACACCAGGTCCAGTACTGTCCTTTCTCTTGTTGGACTATTGACACAGTGATTTAAGAAACCTACTTGAATGCGCCTAACAAATTCTGCCCCTTCTAACCTGCTTGTACTGAGAAGGTCCCAGATTATATTAAGGAAGTTGAAGTCCTCCATGACAAAAATCCTATTGTTTTTACACCTTTCCTTACTCTGCCTGCATATCTGTTCCTCAGTGTCCTGGTGGTTATTGGGAATCTGTAGCACAATCCCATCAGAGTCATTGCATCCTTCCTATTTTTGAGTTCTACTCATAGACTCATTAGGTGAGCCCTCCATTATGCCCCCTTTGAGGGCAGCGGTGATATTGTCCCTGATTAGTAGTGCAATACCCCACCTCTTCTAACTCCCTCACTATTTAAAACATTGAAACCCTGGGATATTAAGCACCCATTCCTGTCCTTCTCTCACCAAGTCTCTGTAATGGCCACAACATTATAATTCCATCTTCTAAGCTCATCACCTTTACACATAATACTACTAGCATTAAAATACATACACTTCAAACTATCTGTCCCGTATCTTTTGCTCCCACCTGTTTTTACTGGCCCTGACATCTACCATCCTCTCCATCCCTCCACTTTCTGATCTGGTGCTCTGGATCCCATTCCCCTGCAAACTAGTTTAACCCTTTCTGAGTAGTACTACCAACTTTACAGGCCAGGATATTGGTTCCTCTCTACAACCCATCCTTCTTGTACAGGTCACTGCCACCCCAGAAAAGGTTCCAAATATCCAAGAAACTGAAACCCTGTTCCCTGCATCAGTTCCTCACCCACTTATTCATCTGTATTATCATCCTCTTCCTGTCCTGACTAGCACATGGCACTGGGAGTATTACAGAGATTGGGCAATATCTCACTGCCTTTTCAATGAAGCCCTCTGTGATCCTAAATCAGAAGCCCTAAAAGCTGAAAAAATCCTTAAATTTAGTAATGGGCCAACCAACTCTGTACTGCTGATAACTATAATACCCCCCCCCCCCACCTTCTCTGCACCACAAAACAACCTATTTTTGTCTCTACTTAAAATTCTAATGAAAGGCCTTCAACCCAAAAAGCTAACACCTTTCCTCTGCAAAGATGCTGCTGCCTGATCTGCTGTTTCCAACAGTGTCTTTCATATCTTTATGGTTATTTTAAATAGCTTCATTATTTTAATTATCAGGCTAATGGTACAAATATAAAGCAGAATTTTAAGTGGAATTAAGCAGTTTCAATTGTGCTTTTCCTTTCATTTTCCCCTCCCTTACTAGAAGTATAAGCCTGCATTATGTAGTCCTTGATTTGCATGTATAGTCTTCTAGTTTAGAACCACCAGTACTGCTAGGCAGTACTGACACTTAATAGAATTATCCAGTGATTTAAAGAAAAACAAATTGTTAAATGCAATTCTTCCACAAATAACTTCATCTGGTCTTTTCAAGGTTAACGTAGTGCTAAAGTTGACACACTTGCCTCCATTACCAAATTACTCACTTAGCCTTTGTCAGTTTCCCCGTGGATACCAGCTGCTGAGGTATTATAAGGTAGAAGGAGTAGTTATTGCAATGACAACTGTAACAAAGTACACACAAGGTGCAAGATTCCTTTGTTCTGAATCAAGCTGCCCCTTTTCAACAGGTAAGAAAAATAATCAGTAGGAATTTAATAAAAACTTGTGTTTTAATGTGTTATTTTCATTTACTTATTTATGCTACTTAAAGATTTCAGTGAACACCGGCTGGTGTTCACTGAGATTCTTAACCTTTCACTTCGGCAGTCTGAGGTACCCCCCCTGTTTCAGGCAGGCTTCAATTATACCGGTACCTAAGAAGAATGTGGTAACATGTTTCAATGACTATTATCAGTAGCACTTACATCCACAGTGGGAGGTGGTGAGGAAACATATCAACAGGGAAACTGCTGAGCTTTTCAAGGCAGAGGTGGTGCAATATGCTTTATGATTAACTTTCCATTGCACACTAACTTGACAGTTCTATCCCAGTCCTCCTCACCCGACCTGTAATATCTAGTGATCAAGTGTCATCCAATTTTTTCTACTGTGGGAGTTTTCAGCCATCATCTTAGTAATAGTGTATATTCTGCCTCAGGCTTGTATAAGGCAGGCTCTAGACAAACAGAGTGACATAATCAACAGGCATGAAACAGCGCATCCTGATGCCTTCTCTATCATTTTGGGGGATTTTAACCAGGCCAACTTGAAAAGGTCCCTCAATTATCACTTCATGGAACTAGAGGAGCCAACACACTGGACCAGTGTCACTCTACCATCAAGAAGGCTTACCATCTCATCCCTCACCCACGCTGATCACCTGACTACTTCTACTCCCTGAATATAGGCAGAGACTGAAGTCTGCAGCACCAGTAGAGAAGACCAAGAAGGTATGGGAAAAGGAGGCGAAGAAGTGCCTACAGGACTTCTTTAAGTCAGTGGACTGGACAGTGTACAGGGATTCATCTTTGAGTCTGAATGAGTATGCCACAGTTGTCATTGACTTCATTAAAGCCTGCTTGGATGAATATGTGTCTACGACAACTTGCTGTAATACCCGATTCAAATGCCATGGATGATCCAGGAGATTCATAGTCTGCTGAGGAGTTGATCCATGGCACTCTGGTCTGGTGATCCGGGACTATACAAGAAAGGCCAGGTAAAACTTACGGAGTGCTATCCCAAGAGCAAAAGAACAATTCTGATTGAGGTTAGAAGTGGAATCTGATGCACGTCAATTTTGGCAGGGTTTACGGGCCATTAGTTCCTACAAAGTAAAGCCTAGCATCGCTCCCAGATGAGCTCAACGCCTTTAATGCACACTTTCAAAAGGAGAGTAAAACTACAGCTATGAGGATCCCTGCAGTATCTGGTGACCTTGTGATCTCTGTCTCGGAGATTAACATCAGAACGTCTTTCAAGAGTATGAACCATTGTAATACATCAGGCCCCGATGGCATACTTGGTAGGGCTCTGAAAACCTGTGCCAACCAACTGGCAGGTATGTTCAAAGACATTTTCAGTCTCTCATTGCTACAGTCGGAAGTTCCTAACTGCTTCAAAAAAGGCAATAATCATAAAAGTGCCCAAGAAGAGCAGGGTGAGCTGCTTTATTGACTATCACTAATACTCATGTCAGGCTGCTGTTTATTGACTACAGCTCAGTGTTTAACACAATCATTCCTACAGTTCTGATTAAAAAGTTCCAAAATCTGGGCCTCTGTACCTCCCTCTGCAACTGGATCCTCGACTTCCTCACCAGAAGACCTTAGTCTGTGTGAATCAGAAATAACATCTTCACCTCACTGATGATCAACGCTGGCACACCTCAAGGATGTGTGCCTATCTCACTGCTCTCCTCTCTCTACACCCATGACTGTGTGGCTAGGCGCTGCTCAAATGCTATCTATAAATTTGTTGATGACACAACTATTGTTGGCAGAATTTCAGATGGTGACAAGGAGGTGTACAGGAGTGTGTATATCAGCTAGCTGAGTGAAGTCACAGCATCAACCTTGCACTCAACATCACTAAGACCAAAGAATCGATTATGGAGAAAGGGTAAGATGTTAGCACACACGCCAGTCATTAATGAGGGATCAATAGTGGAAAATCTGAGCAGTTTCAAGTTCCTGAGTGTCAACATCTCTAAGGATCTATCCTGGGCCAAGCATGTTGATGCAGTTATAAAGAAAGCATGACAATGGCTATGTTTCATTCAGATTTTGAGGAGGTTTGGTATGTCACTAAAGACATTCACAAATTCCTACATGTGTACCGTGGAGAGCAATCTAACTGGCTGCATCACCATCTGGTACGGGGGTGGGGGGGGGGGGGGTAACTGCAGGAAGTTTTGAATTCATTCAGCTTTATCATGGGCACTAGCCTATCCAGCTTCCAGGACGTATTCAAGGAGTGAAGCCTCAAAAAGGCTGCATTCATCATCAAGGACCCCCATTACCCAAGACATGCCCTTTTTTTGTTTTTAATATACTGTACATATATATACATACATGTATATACACACACTGTAAATTACAGTTTTGTATTATTATGTATTGCAATGTACTGCTGCTGCATAACAACAAATTTCACGACATATGCTGGTGATATTAAACCTGGTTCTTATTCTGATTCTGAACTTCTGCCCGAGAAGCGACTTGTTTCTTCTCCAGTTTGCCTACAACAGGTCCACAGCAGATGTCATCTAATTGGCACTTCACTCAATCTTGGAACATCTGGACAGCAGAGGTGCATATATCAGGATGCTATTTATCGACTAGACCTCAGCATTCAATATCATCATCCCCTCAAAACTATTCAATAAATTTCAAGACCTCCTTGTACAATTGGATCCTCGATTTCTTTGCTTCTAGTTCCCAGTCAGTCTGGATTGGCAACAACATCTCCTCCACAATCCCATCAGCACAGGTGCACACAAGGCTGTGTGCTTAGTCCCCTGCTCTACTCGCTTTACACTTATGACTGTGTAGCTAAGCACAGCTCCAATACCATATTCAAGTTTGCAGACAACATCACTGTCGTAAGCCAAATCAAAGGTGGTGATGAATCAGCATATAGGAGGGAGATTGAAAATCTGGCCATGTGGTGCCATAACAACAACCTTTTAGTCAATGTCATCAAGACCAAAGAGATAGTTATTGACTTCAGGAGGAGGAAACCAGAGGTCCATGAGCCAGTCCTCATCAGAGGTGGAGAGAGTCAGCAACTTTAACTTTAACTTCCTTGGTGTTATTGTTTATGTGGTGGGCCCAGCACGTAAGTGCAATTATGAAGAAAGCATGGCAGCATCTCTACTTCCTTAGGAGTTAGCAAAGATTCGGCATGACACCTAAAACTTTGACCAACATCTATAGCGGAGAGTATATTGACTGGCTGCATCACAGCCCGGAAACACCAATGCCCTTGAACAGAAAATCCCACAAAAATAGTGGATATGGCCCAGTGCATCGTGGATAAAGCCTTCCCCACCATTGAGCATATCTACATGAAATACTGTGATAATAAATTTACTTTGTACTTTGAACTTTACTACATAATTCTAATTATAACAACTTGTTAAGTGGAGCATGATTCTAGAAATATTGAAATTAAACATTAATAAATTTTATAAGCTTTATAAATAGCTTATGGAGTTTATTCTTGGTGTTTTATTTGTGCAAGCATTCTTAACCTTCCTTGGTTTTAAATTTTGTTTAACTTGCCAGATAAGTTGATGACATATATTACCATTGCCATGCTCTGAATGTACCACTCTTTAGACAACTTTAGAATATAATGTATATTTGTAAAATGCTTATCACATCCTTAATCAGTCATAGTTAATATACAACCTTTTATTTTGAGACATTACTGGAATGAGTGTCATAAGATGCTACAAGCAACAAAATACATAATTTCAAAGGGATTGATTAATTTTTTTTAAATGCCAGGATCTTTTATCTTTAATACATTAGTTACCTCTAATCCAATCTGATATTTGAATAAATAAATTTAAGCAGCCAGTCCTACTAAGATAATCTATTAGTACATAATTTTGATCTAAGATTGCTGAAACATCGTGCATTAATATGGCTCCTGATTTAGTAAATGTATTTTGCACTAATGTTAAGAACTGACTAAAATCAACTCTGAGTTCTGAAAGGGTATTGAATTAAAAACATATAATGTCATTACATATACCAGGCTTTCGGTATATTCGGGTGCATACTGTAGGTGCTACAGAATCAGCAACTGTGCGAAAGGACTTTACTTGCACCTTGTGTAACTCTCCACTCAAGGAAGATGTGAAATTCAGAGTGCTGGGTGGTATGTACATAATTCAATATATTCCTAATTTCTTTCTGCATAAAATAATGACATTTTGAACATGTTAACTACTAAGAGGCAATTCTAAATCAACAGTGAAAGACTTTTAGTGTGTGAGGATGAAGGAAGGAACTTCTGTAAAATCTCTGCTTAATGGATATTGGAATTAAAATGCCAATTAATGTTTTATGTAATTAGCAACCAATGCCAAGCCACAATAATTAACTTTATTAGATCAAGGTTACAGTGAAAAGTAGAGCAAGTTTCCTTCCTTTTATTGCTCAGGAAAGCCTCTTTGTGGAGATGTGTGTATTGTCAGAGGGGGAATAGAAAGAACCAGTCCCAAATATTTTAACACTTTAAAAAAAGTCTGTTTATCCTGATCATTTAATCTGATCACTGGGATGGTTTTAATGTATAAAAAAGGAAGAAGGATTATGAAAAAATTAGTGGAGGAAAAGTGTAATTTAAAACACCACCTAAAATGTTCATTTATGATTTGTCACCTTCTGTTATTTTCCTACTTAACCACCACCATATTGTTTCTATTATTCTGAACAAAAAAGTAGAGCCCTTGGTTCAGAATTTGTGTGTCACACTTGTCTGTAAAGGAGGTAATACTGAGTCAGAAGTTCAATGCAAGGTCAAACAGGATTGCAGGTTATTTGGTTCAACCTGAGATAGAAGCCAAGAAAAAATTAGGTCGGGTGGTACAAGTATAGAGTTTCTCTGGGGTTTAATCTGAAAGCACTTGATAGCAGTGTGGAATGTTATTTTTACGTATATAATGTTTTTATTAGCTTAAAGTTTGTAAATTAAATGTTGGAATGGAAAAACAATTTTTTGTTACTTTCAGATGTGTTTTTAAAATATAATACATGTTATTTGTTCTGCAATAAAGTTTTTATTATAAAAACACTGCTTCATTGTCAGTTATGGAACTTGGGTGGGTAGGAAAATATTTGAAATTAGTTACATTTTTGAAATGGGGAAGGAGTTTCTGAAGCAATGAAGGCAATGTGAAGTAACTGAAGACTATGATAGTGTTAAAAAGCAAGTCGTTTTAAGGTAAAAGCAGAATTCTTTTACTGGATAATGCTGAAAAATGCAGAAATTCCAAACCTGATGGTTAAGGTTGGGTGTGGTTTCCTGCTGCATGGCATTGTGTTACAATGCTGGTGCAGGACAACTAAACACATTATTAATGATAATGAATTCTTTATTATTTTTCTTCAGGAAAGGTGTGCAGATTAGACAGACTAATACTATATCATAAAATTACTGAAAAATATACAAATGAATTACAGAATGCTTAACTATAAATTTACAAATATATCTGTTCATTCTACAGGAACGGAGTGAAGTCAGTGAGGCTCTCAAGACTCTTCTTACCATTTAGTTTGTTTTGGCTGATTTGTATCACAGATCCAATTCTTTTCTTTTGAATGCCCTACATGACTTGATAGCCTCACCTAACAAAATCTATGAAATTAAGTTTTGAAATATCACATTCTCCTTTTTTGGGGGGAGAGATCTAAATTCTGTTTTTCAAAAGTGTACTTTGTTTAAAGTTTTATAAGTTTTTTAAGTCCTTAAATAAATTATAATGCCCTGAAAGAACTGATATAAATTTCCATAAAATATAACTATGTTTGCTCAACTTTATTTATATGTTTTCAAGACAAACAGCTTGTTGAAATGATTGATGCAGCTGCCCTTGATGTTATTAAAGGAAATCCAGTCAACAAGCCATGTTCCAGGTATCAGTCTTTCACTGTGTTTTTAAGGGGTAAGTTAGCTTTCTTATTTGCAACACGGCACTAAAATTTAAGATTTTTGTTTTATTGAAATGACAAGCAATACTCAAAGGTATTGCAAATATTGTGAATGTCTCTACAGGTAAATGTCATTTTGGTCAGCTATCTCTTAAAGTAAATACCATTTCATACCATTTTCACTCAATTTGTTGCTCTCCACTCAAATTGCTACACAGGATTTTGACTGATTCTTTATATTTAATGTCATTTACTGACAAATCTGTAAGCAATTTATACTCTGAAATAAAGGTAAAGGTAGCATTGTTTTGAAAATATTATGTAGCAGTTTTCCTTGTTTAACTGCAGTGCAGCCCTATATTTCATGCAAAGCGTACTTCAAAGGAATCTAGTTGTCAAAAGATGGACATTTAGTGGGTGACATAATCACAATCTATAATTAAGAACATATCACGTGTACTTTAAAGAATGGAAGAAGATACGACGGTTCTGTGGTTGTGATTCTTACAATCATTATCCAATAGGTTCTGCTGGAATCTTTCCTTTCCAAAAGGATAACATACAACACAATGGGCATCAGTAGCTATCTTGTACCTCTTAATAACTGTGGAGGATTATGGGAAACTCTTATCCTGTCTGTCCTTGTGTGCACTTCCAGAAGGATTTACTAGATAGCAATCAAGTGTGAATTAATTTACTGCTTCTCTAACTTGAGGCAAATTAGAGACATTTCTGCTAATGTAATTTTATGTTAAATCAGAGATTAAAAACCAAAATGTTACTTGCTGATTGTTAAGAATCAGTAACACTTCTGATTCTGCATTTTCCTCACTGAAACATTCCAGCATTCTGAGCTCCTCCTGCAAATGTGCCATCACCCTTGCCTGTGCAAGAAGGTCATAGTGGATAACTTTCCATTTATTAGGTTTGTGGAAAAGTGCATTTCCAGCCAACAAGGCAACTGATATTGAATACCATGCATTTGACATTTTATGTCCTGTCAGACATAGGACTCATAGAACATTAATCATTAATAACTTGCTAGAAAATTCTTAGCTGCTGTAGTTTATCAGTTTAAAAACTCCTGCTAAATTTGAGAAAAATATTAAATTCCCCTTTGATTCATATCAAAAATAATCTTCAGAAACATGCATACACAACATCACATTTATGATCAGCACACCAATGGCATAGTATACATTTGTAGCAACTCAGAAGGGTCAGTATAGGTACATTCCAAAGAAGAAGTAGTATTCTAAAGGCAGAATGATGCAACTGTGGCTGACAAGGGAAGTCAAAGCCAGCATAAAAGCAAAAGATTCATTTATTATCAAAGAATGTATAAATTATACAACCACTGACCCAACTTCTCCTCTTCGAATGGCTCACGCCACCTACATGGATTGTACAACACACCACCTTGGCTCATCCCGTAAACTCGCCTCACCATCGTTCGCCCCCTCACAGTTTGCGGTGATAATTTAATGCATTTTACCTCAGAAAATGTGTTTCTTGCCATTTGAAGTACCAGTGAGCTTGAATTACCTGATGGTAATGTGGTCACTTAGAATACTATCCACAGTACATCTGTAGAAATTTGCTAGAGTCTTTGGTGGTACAGAAGAGATGGTTTGCACTTGAACTGGAAGAAGACTAAAATCCTAGTGGGAAGGTTGCTGGTGCTGCACAGTGGGGTTTAAACTAGAATTGCAGGGAGATGGGAACCACAGTGCCAAAACAGTTAGTGGAGAGATGTGGAGACAGATGTTGTTAAGACCTTACACAAGGTCAGAAACCAAAAGATTGAGTATAGGGTGACTAATGTATTGAGCTGTGTATGTTTCAATGTAAGAATATTGTAAAAGGCAGATGAGCTCAGTGCATGGATCAACGCTTGAAACTATGATATTGTAGACATTAGTGCAACAGGCAAGGCTGGACTGGCAGCTCAATATTCCATTTTAGATGTGACAGAGCAGGAGGGATTAAAGGAGGAGTGATGGCATGACTTGTCAGGGAAAATGTCATGGCAGTGCTCAGTCAGTACAGGCTGGAGAATTTGTCACATAAGGTTATGGGCAGAAATGAAAGATAAGAAGGGTTTGACCACATTGATGGGGCAATATTACAGACTACCCAACAGTCCAAAGGACTTGGAGGAACAAATTTTCAGAGAGATTGCAGAATGTTGCATTAAGTATAAGGTTGTGATAGTAGGTGATTTTAACATTCCACATATTACATAGAACATAGAAATATACAGCATATTACAGGCCCTTTGGCCCACAATGTTGTGCTGACCATGTAATCCCTAGAAATTGCCTAGAATTTCCCTAGCGCATAGCTCTCTATTTTTCTAAACTCCATGTACCTATCTAAGGCTCTTAAAAGACCCTATTGTATCCGCTTCCACCACTGCCGCTGACAGTGCATCCCACGCACCCACCACTCTCTGTGTGAAAAACTTGCCCCTGACATCTCCTCTATACCCACTTCCAAGCATCTTAAAACTGTGCCCTCTCATGTTAGCCATTTCAACCCTGGGAAAAAGCCTCCGACTATCACACGATCAATGCCTCTCATCATCTTATACACCTCTATAAGGTGTATCCTCTCATCCTCTGTCGCTCCAAGGAGAAAAGGCTAAGTTCAGTCAACCTATTCTCATAAGGTACGCCCTCCAATCCAGGCAACATCCTTGTAAATCTCATCTGTACTCTCTCTATACTAGCCACATACTTCCTGTAGTGAAGTGACCAGAACTGAACACAGTACTCCAAGTGGAGTCTGACCAAGGTCTTATATATTTGTAACATTACCTCATGGACTGGAACTCCTGTACTGTAAAAAGACTACATGGGATAGAGTTTGTCAAATGTGTTCAGGAAAGTTTCCTTAATCAGTACATATTAGTCCTGATCAGAGAGTGTGTGATAGTTGATCTGCTATTAGGGAATGAGACAGGGCAAGTGACAAAACTTTGTGTAAGGGAACACTTTGCATCTGGTGATCACAGTGCCACTAGTTTCAAAGTAAATAAGCAAAAAGATAGGTCTTGGCCACAGCATGAGATTCTAAATTGGAGAAAGGCCAATTTTGATGGTATCAGAAATGATCTGGCAGTGTAGATTGGAACAGGCTATTTTCTGGTAAAAGTATACTAAGAGTGATGCCTTCAAAAGTGCAATTTTGAGAGTACAAAGCTTGTATGTGCCTGTCAGAATGAAAGGTAAGGATAGCAGGTGTCAGTAACCTTGGTTTTCAATAGATATTGAGGCCCTGGTTAGGAATTAAAAAGAGGTGCATAGTGGTATAGGCAGGTAGGAACAAATAGGGTGCCTATGGAGCATAAGAAATGCAAGTGAACACTTGAGAAATAAATCAGGAGGGCTAAAAGAAGGTATGAGGTTGCTCTACAGACAGGGTGAAGCATAATCCCAAGGGCTTCTACAGATATATTAAGAGCAAATGGATTGCAAGGGTCAAAATTGGTCCTCTGGAAGATCAGAAAGGTAACCCTGTGGAGCCAAAATAGATGGGGGAGATATTAAATGAATATTTTGTAACTATATTTACTCACGAAATGGACTCATGTAGAAGTGAGGCAAAGCAGAATCAACTTCATAGACCCTATACAAAATACAGAGGAGGAGGTGTTTGCTGTCCCGAGGCAAATTAGGATGAATAAATCCCCAGGACTGATAAGATGTTCCATTAGACCCTGTGGCAGGCAAGTGCAGGAATTGCCAGGGCTCTAGCAGAAGTATTTAAATCATCCTTAGCAACAGTTGAGATACTAGAGGATTGGAAGACAGCCAATGTTGTTCAGCTGTTCAAGAAAGGCTTTAAATTAATCAGGAAATTATAGGCCGGTGAGCCTGACTTCAGTTGTGGGAAAGTTACTGGAAGGTATTCTGAGGGACTGGATCTATAAATATTTGGATAGACATAGACTGATTAACGATAGTCAGCATGGTTTCATGCATGGTAAGTCGTGTCTAACCAATCGTATAGTTTTTCAAGAAAGTTACCAGGAAATTTGATGAAGGTGAGGCAATGGATGTTGTCTACATAGACCTTAGTAAGACATTTGACCCAGTCCTGCATGGGAGGTTGGTCAAGAAATTTCAGTCACTTGGCATTCAAAATGAGGTAGTAAATTGGATTCGACGCTGGCTTTGAAAGAGAAGCCAGAGAGTGGTTTTCTGATTGGAAGCCTTTGATGAGTGGTGTGCTGCAGGGTTCGGTGCTGGGTTCATTGTTGTTTGCCATCTATTTCAATGATCTGGGTGATAATGTGGTTAACTGGATCAACAATTTTGCAAATGACACCACGATTGGGGGTGTGGTGGATAGCTGGGAAGGCTGTTGTGGGTTGCAGTAGAATCTGGGCCAGCTGGAAAAATAGCCTGAAAAATGGCATTTGGAATTTAATGCAGAGTAGTGTGAGGTCTTGCACATCGGTAGGACCATCCAGGGTAGGTTTTACATGGTGAACGGTAGGACATTGAGGAGTGTGGAAGAACAAGGGGATCTGGGAATACAGGTCCATAAATTTGTTGAAAGTGGCATTACAGGTACTTAGGGTTGTAAGGAAAGCTTTTGGCACATTGGCCTTCATAATTCTAAGTACTGAGTACGGGAGATGGGATTTTATGTTGAAGTTGTATAACATGTTGTTGAGGCCTAATTTGGAGTATTGTGTGCAGTTTTGGTCACCTACCTACAGGAATGATGGAAATAAATTTAAGAGAGTGTGGAGAAATTTTACAAAGAATTTGTTGAGTCTGGAAGACCTGAGTTATAAGGAGAAATTGAGAAGGTTAGGACTTTATTCCTTGGAATACAGAAGATTAAAAGGAAATTTGACAGAAATATAAAATTATGAGTGGTATAGATAAGGCAAATGCGAGGAGGCTTTTTCCACTGAGATTGGGTGGGACTACAACCAGAGGAACATGGGTGAAGGTGAAGGTGAAAAGTGAGAGTCATGAGAGTGTAGGATGAGCTGTCAGCACAGTGGTGCTTGCAAGCTCAATTTTAACATTTAAGAGGTTGTTTATGCACATGGATGGTAGGCATATGGAAGGCTATGGTCCTGCTGCAGGTCGATGGAAGTAGGCAGTTTAAATGGTTTGGCATGGACTAAATGGAACAAATGGCTGTACTTTTCTGTGATTCTATGACATACCCAACACCCTCAAACTCCTAAAGAAATATAGCTGCTGTCGTGCCTTCTTTGTAATTATCAATATATGTTGGGCCCAGGATAGATCTTCAGAGATATTGTCACCCAGGAACTTAAAACTGCTCAGCATTTCCACCGCTGATCCTTTGATGAGGACTGGTGTGTTTTCCATTCAATTCCTCTTCCTGAAGTCAACATTACTGATGTTGAGTGCAAGATTGTTGTTGCAATATCGCTCAACCAGCTGATCTATCTCACTCCTGTGCTCTTCCACATCACCACCTGAGATTCTGCCAACAATAGTTATGTCACCAGCAAATTTATGGATAGTGTTTGAGCTGTGCCTTGCAACATTGTCAGGGGTGTAGAAAGAGCACACCAGTGGGCTAAGCACACATCCTTGAGATACACTGGTGCTGATTGTCAATGAGATGTTGTTTCTAACCCAAACTGACTGTGGTCTCCTGATGAGGAAGTCAAGGATCCAGTTCCAGAGGGAGGTACAGAGGCCCAGGTTTGGAAGCTTGTTGATTAGTACTGATGACACTTAGTTAACATAAAATCACAATAAAAATAAACCCACCAATTTTCTTTACATGTAATTAGACAATTTTATACCTTACTGTTTATCTTCTTGAAATCAAGCGAAAAGAAATGTTTACCTGCACATCAATAATAACACAGGCCTCAAGAATCTAAAGTCATCATTGAAATACTCAGGATAGAATACTGATGTTCAGATTACTTAAATGTCCAAAATAAATGTTCTGCAAGAGGGCAAATTCTCCACGTCAGCAGTAGGTTCTTGTTCCTTGCCTGTTCAAAAGGTCCAAAGGTTCATTTATTATCAAAGAATACAACTCTGAAATTTTTCTTCTCCAGGTAGACATGAAACCAAGAAAGAAAAGAACAGCAGCATGATAATCAACTCCCAAATCCCTCCTCCATGCACAAAAATGAATAAAAATGGAACAGACACAAAAACCTCATCATTACTTCTTACTTGAGGGCAAGTTTTCTGAAGCACCAGTGGAAGTGGGTTGCATTACTTTTGGAACACCAATTGCTTGTGTGACCCTCAGGCTTGCCCTGCTCGTGTTTGTCTAGGGGAATCAGCCTTTGGGCCTGCCAAACTGGGTAATCACGTTTGTGTGGATGCTGTATATCCCCAGTTACAAACCCACAACACAAAACATCAGACAGTACACCATATGCAATTAAATGATAGACTTTATGAATCTTAATCTGAATATAGGTTTAGTAATGAAAATAAACAAAACAAAAAAAGGGCCCAAGTCAAAGTCCCCATTGAAGCTCACTCAGTAGTCATTCTTCCACCATCGATCTCCTCCGAACGTCACCAACCTTTGGACCCTCAGATCCCAGTCCACTCCATCTGGTTGTCTACCAGCTCTCTCCACATGTGTCTTTCCTCTTCATCTCTCCTCAACAAAAGACCGCAAAGACCCAGCCTCCAGACACACAAGAAAGAACGACATTTCCTCATTGGCTAACACCTGCATACCAATCCCCGTTATCTCCTAGCCATAACCCAAACATTGCTGCTACAGAGAAACCATTGCATCAGCAGTGAACATTACAGAGAAGCCATTACACTTGTGTTTGTACATAGGTAGAGCATATGTGGGAAGTTGTCCCTACATAATAGCTCTTTAAACCCGGCTCATAAATGTTTGAATATAAAGTGGCATGCAAAGGTTTGGGAACCCTGGTCAAAATTTCTGTTACTGTAAATAGTTAAGTGAGTATAAGATGAACTGATCTCCAAAAGTCATAAAGTTAAAGATGAAACATTCTTTTCAACATTTTAAGTAAGATGAGTGTATTATTTTTCTTTTGTACAATTTTAGAGTGGGGAAAAAAAGGAAAGGAGCACCTTGCAAAAGTTTGGGCACCCCAAGAGATTTGAGCTCTCAAATAACTTTTACCAAGGTCTCAGACCTTAATTAGCTTGTTAGGGCTATGGCTTGTTCACAGTCATCGTTAAGAGAGGCCAGGAGATGCAAATTCCAAAGCTTTTTAATACCCTGACTCCTCAAACCTTGTCCCAACAATCAACAGCCATGGACTCCTCTAAGCAGCTGCCTACCACTCTGAAAATTAAAATAAATGATGCCCACAAAGCAGGAGAAGGCTATAAGAAGATAGCAAAGTGTTTTCAGTAGCCGTTTCCTCAGTTCATAATGTAATTAAGAAATGGCAGTTAACAGAAATGGTGGAGGTCAAGTTGAGGTCTGGAAGACCAAGAAAACTTTCCAAGAGAACCACTTGTAGGATTGCTAGAAAGGCAAGTCAAAACCCCCGTTTGACTGCAAAAGACCTTCAGGAAAATTTAGCAGACTCTGGAGTGGTGGTGCACTGTTCTACTGTGCAGTGACACCTGCACAAATATGACCTTCATGGAAGAATCATCAGAAGAAAACCTTTCCTGCATTCTCACCACAAAATACAGCATCAGAAGTTTGCAAAGGAAAATCTAAACAAGCCTGGTGCATATTGGAAACAAGTCCTGTGGAATGATGAAGTTCAAATATAACTTTTTGGCCGCAATGAGCAAAGGATGTTTGGAGGAAAAAGGGTGCAGAATTTCAAGAAAAAAACCCATCTCTTACTGTTAAGCAAGGGGGTGGATCAATCATCCTTTGGGCTTATGTTGCAGCCAGTGGCACGGGGAACATTTCACTGGTAGAGGGAAGAACGAATTCAATTAAATACCAGCAAATTCTGGAAGCAAACATCACACCTTCTGTAAAAATGCTGAAGATGAAAAGAGGATGGCTTCTACAACGGGATAATGATCCTAAAACACCTCAAAATCCACAATGGACTACCTCAAGAGGTGCAAGCTGAAGGTTTTGTGATGGCCCTCACAGTCCCTCAACCTAAACATCATCAAAAATCTGTAGACCTCAAAAGGCCAGTGCGTGCAAAATGGCCCAAGAATCTCACAGAACTAGAAGCCTTTTGCAAGGAAGAATGGGTGAAAATCCCCCAAACAAGAATTGAAAGATTCTGAGCTGGCTACAGAAAGCATTTACAAGTTGTGATACTTGCCAAAGGGGTTGTTACTAAGTACTGACCACGCAGGGTGCCCAAACTTTTGCTTCGGGCTCTTTTCCTTTTTGGTTATTTTGAAACTGTAAAAGATGGGAAAAAAAATCTTGCTTAAAATATTAAAGAAATGTATCATCTTTAACTTTATGCCTTTTGGAAACAAGGTCATCATTTACTCGCTTAGCCATTCACAGTAACAGAAATTTTGACCAGGGGTGCCCAAACCTTTGCATACCACTGTATATAGGGGAGTGGGGTGGGATTGTCTTACAAGCGCGAAACTAATTCTGGAAAGTTTGAATGAGTCAGTCACATAATGTGTTATCTGTGTACACCTGGTTTCAGTACAAATGAATCAAGATCCTTTCTGCTGTTTTGTTGAAAAGTTTCTGGGGCTTACTTTTTCAAATGGCAATGCACAAATAGTTCTCATTTAAAGAGACAGTAAAGAGTTTGATACATTGACTGTGCTTGTTAATCTTTGAAACAAAATTGCTGAGGACTCCACTTTCAGTCTGACAATTCAAGTGACTGAAAGAGTTAATGCAAGACACTTCTTAATACTCAGAAATATTAAATACCCTTGGTCTGGTAGAACATGAAATTTTTCCTTTGATTATTTTGAGTAGTTGGTATTTGCAGACATTGATGAAATGTAGTCAGTCATTCCAAATACAGAAGTCTTTTACGCAATACTTGTGGAAGCTTCTACAAAACAACAACTAAAAATGTCGCTTTTGCTAATTTTATGCTGGGAAATAGTCACTTGTTATAGTAGTTACAGAATTTAAAGGACTGTTTCTCATTCTTGATAGTGATTTACTAAAAGTGAATGTTAGTGGATAAAAGTATGATTTTTCAGGATCAGCGACCAAAGGTTTGCTGATAGTGAATCATTTTGTGGCCAGTCTAGAACATTAATTCATGGGTACATGTCATAATTTGGTTTTATTACCATGAATCCTCTTATGGATGTGTTAACATAGTGTGAAAAGCCCATTGTTAAAGGTGAGTGAGCTCACAATCAGAAAGCCCTCTGGGTATTGTGGCAATGATTTTATATAAAATTATATTGTTTTCACTGCATATTAATGAATAATCAGCATTTGGGAGGAATTTGATAAGGACCTGATACAGTGACATAGTAAGCAGTAGTTTGTACCCTTTTGATTCTTCCACTTACAGTGGAGGAAATGTGATGTTATTTGTGTGATTTAGAGGGGATTATTTTTATTCCCAAAATTTAATAAACATGTTTGCCATCATTGATTACTTTGTCTGGCAACTTGGATAGCAGTTGTGAAGAAACTCATCTGATTTAGATAGACAGAAAGTGCTAAAATTTGTCTTACGAAATGTGTCCTTTGACTTCAGCATGTTTGATATAAACCATGTGTAATATGTAAAATAATATTGACATGTATATTTTTTGTTAAAGATGAACTCCCCAATAGAATGAAGATGGGTGATAGATACCATGTGACAGGAATTCCAACTCATGTATACAGTGGCTCACAGCTAGCTTTATGCATGGAAGCAAACAACATACAGCCCTGGTTACCAAATGGTAAAACTTCTGTTAATTAATAATATGTAAGGAAAATACTTTAATCATTAATTACATTAGAATAAGACAATGTGAAATATATTTTATAAGCAAAATAATATTTTTAAGTTTAGTTGACATGGTGTGACTGAATCCCGAATGCATTCCTTTCAAAGGAATGCAGTCCAAGTGAACTAATTTCAGTTGTGGTTAAGAGCATACTAAAAATGCTGCAGTCTCCTCAGAGTGCCTTAACACCTACTTGCAACATAAATGCCAAAGAGAGTAGTTGATCATTTCATGTATCATTGTAAACATGAATAGAGTTTCATACATTTATGTTCAAAATGTATGTGTAAGCCTCTGACTGCTACTTGGATGTCTTTCTTACCAACTTTCCTGACCACCCTGCTCCCAAACCACCTTGCAATGAAGTGGTTTCTCACCCTGCTTACTGAAGTGGGTATTACTCATTTGAGAATATTGACAGGATCTATAAGGTTACAGGTGGAACAAGGAAGATGATACTGAAAATTCCAATTGGCCCTTTCCTCTCTCACAACATCCATGTGTCCCAAGTTCCATGATGAAAAGCTTGATATTGAAAATGTGACAACAATTTCCATTCTAATCAGCAAGCTCCAAAATGTGGGCCTCTGTACCACCCTCTGCAAATGGATCTTTGACTTCCTCATGGGGAGACAACAGTCTGTGTGGTTTGGAAATAACATCTCCTCCTCGCTGACAATCAGCACTGTCTTACCTCAAGGTTGTGTGCTTAGCCCACTGCTCTACTCTCTCTACACAAGTGACTGTGTGGCTAGGCACAGCTTAAATGCCATCTATTCAAATGTTGCTGGTGACACAACTATTATTGGCAGAATTTCAGATGGTGACAAGGAGGTATATTGGAGTGAGATAGATCAGCTGGTTGGGTGGTGAAATCTGATATCAGACCAGGAAATGCCGGAAATACTCAGCAGATCAGACAGCATTGGTGGAAAGAAAATCAAAGTTAAATGTTTCATATTGAAGGCTGTATATCAGAACTGGGAAAGAGAGAAAACAAATTGGCTTTTAAGTTAAAGATAGGGTGCGGAAGAAATCAGAATAAGGTTATTATCACTGACATATATAGTGAAATTTGTTATTTTGTGACAGCTGTGCAAGGCATAAAAATTATTACGAAACTAAATAAATACTGCAAAAGGGTTTCTCAGATGATTTTCAGTATTCATTTTCAAAGGTTGTAAAGTGCCCAGAAGAAAGATTAAGTACTATTTCTTAAGTCTGTATTAGTCTCAGTGGATCACTTGCAAGTAGCCACCAATGGATATGTCAGAGCGGGATGTAGAATAGAAGTATCAGAAAACAGGATGATCAGGATAACCTCTATGGACTGAATGGAGGTACTCACAAAACCCAGTTTGAATTTGTCTCCCACACCCCCCACCCCCATGTAGAGGAGAACATGTTTTAATTATCTAGTGCAATACACTGGACATGAGGAAGACTGAATGAATCTCAAGTGAAACATTCTTTGGACCCTTAGATTATGGGAAGAGATTAGGTAAAAGAGCACATGTTGCATCACCTGCATTTGCACAGGAAAGTGTATATGAAGGGATATGGTTGGTGGTGATGGAACAGCAGACCAGAATTACAATTGCAGGAGAAGGAGAAGATGTTCCTGGTGGTTGAATTTGGTTGAAGAAGATAGAAATTATGAAGGATAATCCACTGAGTGCTGAGGTCAGTGAGGTAGAATGTGATAGTGGAATTTAACGTTTGCTTTAAAGTGCTAATGTCAGAAGAGTGGGAAATAGAGTGACTGTGTCAAGGGCTCTGTTGACTATGGTGAAGAGAAATCAATAATTAAAGGGAAAAGAAGATATGTTTATGGAATGAAGAAATTGGAAGAATTCAATGGAGGTAGTGTTTAAGTATAATTCAGATAGCTGTTGGAGTCAGTAGACTTGTAATCGATATTAACTGAAATGAAGACAGAAATGTCCAAAAAGGGAAAAGAGTCGGAGATAGACCATGTGAAAATAAGAGCTGAGGAGTAACAAATTAATGTTGAAATTACACTGCAAGGCAGAAACAAACAATATATGTCTGTGGACTAGTGAGAAGACAACACGGGATTTCATGTTATTTTTAGCAAGTGTAATAAGAATAGCAAACAGCATGTGTCCTGTGGTGAATTGCTATCTTTCCTTTCAGTTAGTCCTGACAAAGGGTCTCGGCCCGAAACGTCGACAGCGCTTCTCCCTATAGATGCTGCCTAGCCTGCTGTGTTCTACCAGCATTTTGTGTGTGTTGTGTCCTGTGGTTACTGCTAGGCTCCACCTCAATGCAACAGTATCAAAATTAGAAACAAACTAATTCAGTTCTTTTAGATCTTTAACAAACCTGACACCAATGTTCCCGATGATGGGGGGGGGGGGGGTGTAGAAGGATCTAGTGAATCATCAAGGCACAAGAAGAAACTAAGTTTAGACTCTGATCTGTGCCACATTATCTGATCATAGATGTACTATAGTAGAAGTGCAGCTTGGTAACAATGGAAGTGCTACAAAATAGTAAATGCTGAAAGTACACAGATCATTTCCTCTGAGGGAATGCTGCATTCCTGGCAGAAATGCTGTAATGCAGTGTTAGAAAAGCTTGGCTTGCTTCATACTGATCTAAGCTACTTTAAACGGGCTTGACACCAGTATAAAAATATTTGTTTTACATGCAAATGTAACAAAACTAATATTTTTTTTATTGTTCCATTGAAGATCCACCTTTCATCAATGACAGATTCAAATATCTACTGTCTGTCACAATGTCTTCACCCTGGAGATTTACAGCAGTTCTAGCTGATATCTTTGCCATACAGATTGTCCCTCCAGGCACTTATAACGTCCTTAAATTCAGCCTGCTGCTGAGTCTGGTTCAGACCTGCAATAACAAAAAGAAATCCACTGAACACTTAGATCTTCTAATTGCAACAAGTGATCCAGTAACAGTGGACAGGTACAGTGTTTAACTTATACTGTATAGTCTTTACATTCAAGAGGGTGTCCTCACTTAAAGTTACAGAAAACATGCAGCTACATGAACTGTTAGGATGACAAACAGTATATTAAGCTTTATTGCAAAAGAAGAATAAAAACATAGAAATATCTTGCTCCAATAATAGAGCCTTGGTAGGAATGAATCTGAAAATATTGTGTACTGGTCTGGTTTCCCTACATCACAAAAGTGGGAGTGGATTTATCAGATTGTTTCCTGGGAAGCTGTATTTGTCATGCAAGGAGAGATTATGTAAACTGAGTATTTATTTTCTTCTGTTTAGAATGCGCCATGCTCTCATTGAAAGACACAACATTTTTAAAGGCAAAAAGGGGTAGATATGGAGTTAATATTTTTCCTGGAACCATCTCAATATGAGGAGTCAGCAAATAAGAATATGCAGAAATTTCTTAAGCCAGAAGGTGGAAAATATTTAGAATTCTTTGTCCAAGAGCCTTTATTACTCAGGATATTCAGTCAGTCAGGTTTCATAGTTTTTTTTTAATTTTAAGGGAATCAAGGTTCAGTGCAGGAAAATTATGTTGAGGCAAAAGTTCAGCTATGACCTTACTGAATGTTGGAATGGGCAAGAAGAGGTAAATGTCAAATTCCTCTTCTTTTTTCTTAAGCCATTAAACCCAGGAAATTGGATAAATTTCGGTGAGGCCACCTCTTCATTTTCTATACCTCAGATAATAAAGGCCCATTCTAAGTCTCTCCTCAACACATTTCAGAAGCATTGATTGTGTTGCATCTTAGCAAATGTAGTTCCAAGGGCAAGGAGACAAAAACAGTACACAGTACCCCAATTGTTTTTCTTTCAATGCCTTGTACTACAGATTTCCTTACTGATAGACGCAAACTCCTCCTCTTCCCAAGTTATTAAATACCACACATTTTTCTAATTTGCTCTGCTGCTTGTGCTGTAACTCATACCAGGTCCCATCTCTCACCAGTACTGAGCTCATCAATCTATGTCAATTTCCAAATAATCAATATTGCAGTTATAAAATACACACTTGTTTTGAGATCCCTCATCCCCTATTATCCCTAATTTCTGGCAACCCTATGATGTTTGGTGATATTAGTGCTCCTCCATTTCTAGGCACTTGAATATATTTGATTTTAATTGTTCTGCTATGAATGGCTAAAACTTCAGCTCCAAGTCCTTGAGTTTTGAAATTAACTGCCAAACTTACGTAGTTACCTATATTGTTTTTGCTAAGAGGCAACTTAAGAACTTAGTAGTTTGACCATCTCTAGTCATGTACACATCATGTTTTCTGCAAGTAAATTCTTTTTGTAGCATATCTGACTGTTAGCTTCCTGTGATTCATGTACAAGGGAACACAAATCCTTCCTTAAAGCAATATTTAATATTGTTTCACTTAGCAAAAAGATCTTTAATTTACCAAAATAGATAATTTCTCTCATCCACTTCATCTACTATTTCTGTATGCCCTTTAACTTGTCGCCTCCTTTGTAGTCTCTTTGCTGAATCATCAACTTATTTTTCTGACTAATTTTATCCATCTTGAAAACCTGATGCTGTCAATTTACAGACTGTAAATAGCTGAAATCCAAGCACTGATGCACCACACTTCCCTTATTAGAATGTATTATCAATTAAATAATGTCTATATTTCTATTTTAATCTTTTGATAACTAATTCTAAATCCAAATTAGTATATTGGTACGAACTCCAAATTTTGTTGATAACCTATTGTATGGTATCTAAACATACTACTTATATACCAAGTATATCTACTTGTTTCCTTTTATCCATCCTTTTGATTATACACCTAAAACATTTTGGAGCCCTGCTATTTCCAGACTAAATTTCTGTCTTCTATTATAGATACAGACATATAACAGTATTAATGAGCTATACCTCTTCCCACTCTGTCACCTGTAAAAATGCTATTCCCTTTTCTCAGTTCCTTCGTGTCCGCTACATCTGTTCCTAGGAAGTGACTTTCTTTTCCAGAACATCAGAGATGTCCTCCTTCTTCAAAGAATGGGTTTTCCCTTCCTCCAACATTGATGCTGCCCTCTCCCACATCTCCTCTATTTCCCAAACATCAGCGTTCACCTCATTTTCCTGCTATCTTTAACAGTGAGAGTTCCTCTTAAATTGAATTGAATTTTGGTTTATTGTCATTTAGAAACCACAACTGCAATGCAGTTAAAAAATGAAACAATGTTCTTCTTGTCCTTACCTACCACCCCATGAGCCTCCACATCCAACACATCATTCCCCAAAGGAATCCTACCATCGAGTATATCTCTACCATCCCCCCCCCCCCACTTTCTGCAGGGATCATTCCCTTTGTGAATCCATTGTCCATTCGTTCCTCCTTCCTTCCGCGCTAATCTCCCTCCTGGCATATTACTGCAGACAGCCAAAGTGCTACTCCTGCCCATTCACCTCCTCCTTTACCTCCATTCAGGGCCGCAGGCAGTCCTTCCAGGTGAGGCTGCACTTCACCTACAAATCTGCTGGGGTTGTCTATTGTGTCTGATGCTCTCGATGCAACCTCCTCTACTTTGGTAAGACCCATTGTAAATTGGGTCATCAAGCATCTCCACTTCATCTGCCGAAAGTAGAACTTCCTGGTGGCCAGTCATTTTAATTGCAATTCCCATTCCAACACGTTTGTGTATGGCCTTCTCTTGGGCCACAATGAGGCTACCTTCAGTGTGGAGGAGTAACATCTATATTCTCTCTGGGTAACTTCCGATCTGATGACATAAATATCGATTTGTCCTTCCAGCTTAAAAAAAATCCTTCCTCACCTCTTCTGTTCCCTATTTTGACCTCTTACCTGTTCTTACTTGTCTATCATCCCCCCTAGGTCCCCTCCTTCTTCCCTTTCTTCTATGGTTCATTCTCCTCTATCAGATTCCTTCATCCCTTTTACCTTTCCTACCCACCTAGCTTCACCTATCATCTTCTAGTTATCCTCCTTCCCCTCCCCCACTTTTTATTCTGGCATCTTCCCTCTTTCTTTCTAGTCCTGAAGAAGCATTTCAGCCCGAAGCATCAGCTGTTTATTAATTTCCATAGATGCTGCCTGACCTGCTGAGTTCCTCCAGCATTTTGTGTGTGTTGCATAAAATAATATTTTTGTTTTACCATTTCCTCATTTCCCATTATAATTTGTTGTTTCAAAATGTTGCAGATCTAAAATAAGGTGGAAGCTGATAGTTTCCTGATTGGTCAGGGCATCAAAGGACATGGTGTAAAGGCAGGTGTATGGGGTTCAGTGAGATCTGGGATCAGCCATGATGGAATGGTGGAGCAGACTGAATGACTTATTTCTGCTCTTATGTCATATGGTCTAAAATAAAAACAGATCAAGTTTCATTAATTAATCTTGGTGGCATCATTTGTATGGGAGAAACGTTTCAGCTTGATGTTGGTTTTCAAGTCATTCACCTGAAACTTTTAATTCTGTTTCTATCCTTATGGATACTGCTTGAAATGCTGAGTATCTTCGACTTTTTTTTGTGTGTTTTGCATCTGCTGTTGGATTATTATTGCTGTCACTTACCTTCCAGGAGTTCTTTTATTTTATTTAAAGATACAGCATGGAACAGGCCCTTCTGGCCAAATGAATTGCACCACCCAGAAACCCACTTACTTAATCCTAGCCTAATTACAGGTCAATTTACAATGACCAATTAACCTACTAGCATTTTTGGACTATGGGAGGAAAGTGGAGCACCAGGAGGAAACTCACATACACACACGGGAAGGATGTATAAACTTCATTACAGAGGACACTGGAATTGAACTAACTCCATTGCCCTTAGCTGTAATAGCATCGTGCTGCTACACTACCTAAACAAGTTCTGCAGTTCTAATGAACAGTCACTGACCTTTCACTTAACTTTGTTTCTGTTTAGATGCTGCTTGACGTGCTAACTATTCCCAGCATTTTCCATTTTATTTTCATAATTTATACTCTTACTTTGCTTCACTAATCTCTTCCAATATTTTATGGAGGCTTAAAATCTGTTCTTTTTCTTGCTGGCAAATTAGCTGCTTTCACTATTTCCCTATCTATATACAAAATGCTACCAAGCAAACAACCCTCACCACTTTCTTCAAACCAGTGCCGGTAGTTCTAAGAGTTCTGTGAGTCTTCCTTCACCCCTTGCTGTGCTTGATATGATGCTGACGACCCACAACCATGCACCTTATTCATGTAAAGCTGCCCGACACCACAACAACCACTCATCTCCCGGAGCGAACACACCTGCCACTGTTGGTGAGTACTGTACACCCTAGTACGTTAACTTTCTATGATTTATTACATTGAATATTACCTTAAATTGATGAAATACAATACGGATGTGCCTTGTGGTACTGTTTTTGTGTTGTACTGGTATGAAAATGTGAATAAATTACAGAAAAAAACATATTTAGGAAGCCCTCTGGAACGCATCCCTATTTTCTCCATTTAAATTACTCACATTATGCGACCACGTTATGCGTCGATTGCGAGGAATGTATCCCCTGCATATAACGAGGACAGGGTGTAGAAAATTTATCCTATAATATTTGGTTTCCAAGCAGTACATCTCAGCAGAGCCTACTGCATCACATTTACTTGTTAGTAAATTGTTTAACTTTTATGGAAGCTTCATTCTGCTAGGTTGTCTTTCATTTTAATCACATTGTTATTGGCATAGCATTAATTACTAATAGTTTTGTAATATCTTTGCTAAATTTTCTATTGCTTCCCAATATATTGTGCTTTATAATTCATAAATTTAATCTACAACATTAACTTTTTTTCTTAGAAAATGTTTATCATTGGAATTAATCCTAACAACAAGACATGGGAGCAGAACTAGGCCATTTGGCCCATCAATTCTGCTCTGCCATTTGATCATGGCTGATTTATATTCCCTCTCAATCCTATTGTCCTTACACCCTTGCTAATCAGGAATTGATCAACCTCTGTTTTAAATATGCTCAATGACTTGGCCTCCACAGCCATCTGAGGCAATGCATTCCATAGATTCACTGCATTCTAGCTAAAGAAATTCCGCCTCATCTCTGTTCTGTCTGAGGCTGTGCCTCTGACTATTAGAAACACCCTCTACATGCCCGCTCTGTCTGAGGCCTTCTGTTGGTTGAGGTTGACCATGGATATTGCATCCCAGCTGCCTACATTATATGCAAGCCAAGCCAGTACAGTATGTCATCCAAGTAACAGGCTTCCCCTTTGCATGAGCTGATGAATCCGAAGGAATGGAAGAAACCAATACGGTTAGGCTCCAGCAATGTCGCAAAAGTTGCCACTTAGCATTGAACTCAATGTAGGACTCTTAGAGACTCCAGCTCTGAATTCTTCCTTGAGGTTTACTCTCAGAGCCTTCCCCATGAGGAGTATAGACACAAGGCAGTGGAAGTTTGAGATCAGAGTTTTCCTTCTCAATGAGCTGCCAACCATGGCTGATGAACCTCATCTGCCCAAAGTGACTGGTTTTAAAGCACCAGTAACCAGCCTTTGTCTCTTCTCCTGTCGGTAGAAATGGTTCCGATGGGCTTTATAGCTAAGCCACACGTGAAGGCCAGGAGCTGGACTGGGTTGTCAGAGGCTATTTGAGATGCATGCCATTGGGAGCATTTAATAGGTACTGGGAGCTTGTCCCCACTACCACCCCTAGCTATAACAACCATAAGGAACTTTCTATCGAGTCTATCACTGTAATCCTTTCAGTACTTGGTAGGTTTTATTGTTTCCCCTCTTTCTTTTAAACTCTATTGAGTACAGGCCTAGAGCCATCATATGCTCGTGGTATGTTAACTCTTTCATCCCCGAGATCATACGCATAAACCTCTGGACCCTCTCAAATAGCAACATGTCCTTCCTTAGATATAGAGCCTGAAGCTGTTAACAATACTCCAAATGTGGTGTGACCAATGCATTATAAAGCCTCGGTATTACATCCTTTCTTTTTTGCTTTTATATTCTAGTTATTTTTTAACATTGCTTTTGCCGCCTTTAGTATTGGCTAAACCTGCAAGTTAACCTTTAGGGAATCCCTGCTCTCTGGTTCCTCAATACTAGCCCCTCTACCTGTCTTTGAATTATCTACAAACTTGGCCACATAGATCATTAACATGAAAAGTAGAAGACTCAGCACAGACCTCAGTGGAACACTACTAGTCACTTGCAGCCAACCAAAAATGGCCCACTTCACTCCCATTCTTTCTTTGCCTTCTGCTAGTCAGCTAATCTTCTAACCATACTAGTATTTTTGCTGTAACATTATGGGCTCATATCTTGTTTAGCATCCTCATGTACAACACTTCATCAAAGGCCTTCTGTAAATTCAAGTATACAACGTCCACTGACTCTTGTCTATCCTGTTACTTCGTCAAAGAAATTCAACAGATACCATACCAGACTGACTTTGCTTTATTTTGTCACTTACTTCCAAGTACGCTGAAACCTCATTCTTATTCATGAACTTTAAAATCTTACTAACCACTGAAGTCAGGCTAACCAGTCTGTAATCTCCTGTCTTTTGCCTCCCTCCCTTCTTAAAACGTGCAGTGACATTTCTGATTTTTCAGTCTTCTAGGACCATTTCTGACTCTAGTGATTCTTGGGAGGATCACTGCTAATGTCTTTTTCAAAACCTTGGGGTGAATTCTCTGACTTATCCAATGACGGACCTTTCCGAAGCACCCTCTAATAGTAATAGTGGCCTCCTGACACATTCAAATTTCTGGCATGTTGCTGGTGTCTTCCACAGTGAAGATAGACACAAAATACTTATTCAGTTCATCTGCCATTTCTTGTTTCCCATTACTACTTCTCTAATTTTGTTTTACAGCAGTCCAGTGTCCACTCTTGCATCTCTTTTACTCTTTGTCTGTTCTGAAAAAAATACTGGTATCCTCCTTCATATTATTTTACCCTACTACTTCAATGTGGTGACACTGTTGGTACTATGAATCAAGCTGGAATTCCATGTCCTATATCTCCTATGAGTTCTCCCTCATCTACTTCCTGGAACACCAAGGTGCTGGATATTGGATCTTAGAAATATAAATTTTAATGACCATTTCCAGGCACAGACTACCAGTGAATGTCTGTGGCTTCATAACAACCACATATTGTAGGATAAATATTCCTTGTGATTTAAAAGACCAATGAGGCAATATTCAGAAGCACACTAAACTGATAGGAAGGATGCTTGACAGGCAAATCTAATTCCCTGCATATTTTGGCTGTTGTTATGGGAAATTCATATAACTCAACCTGGCAAACAATCTGCCAGCATCTTGCCTTATGTATTTATGCACAGCAGATTAATAGTTCAGGCAGACCCCAGAAGGAATCAGGCAAAAAAAAAGGTCAATGCTAATCGGTGGTATTACCTGATTAGCAGGTTTCCTCCCAGGAGAATGGAGATCTCTTTTTCTACCTGATATGATAGCTACAGCTTTTCTGTAGCTGTAGCTTTTTCTATTGCTTTTCTGGAAGTGGAGGTCGGTGAGCCTTTGTAAATCCTTTGGTTATGCTCTCTTTCTTTTGCAGCTCCCTCCTATGAAGCTCCTTTGTGTCCTCTTACTGCTTACACCACAGTGCTTCACTGCTACTGGTTATGGACTTCTTCTAGTGTGCAGTGAAAACAGAACTCCAGTGCTTTTCAGTCCCAGCCATGTCAGTTTGAAAATTCACAAAACGGAAAAATAAAGCTGTTTCCATACAATAACTCCCTGCCAAATATTTGTCAAAAGAATTTGAGCCATAAGTTGCAACAAATGATTATTTATTCAAATAGGGCATTAACAAGCTCAAACTTGCGAGCTTCTCATTGTTCAGTATTATCGGTATAAACCCATGGGATAAGTTGAAACCAAGGTTAAGTTTGGTTTTAAAACAGCATATTAGCATGGTGATCCTTGATACTCCAAATGCTGGAATCTGCAGCAAAGAAACTTCTGGAGGGTCTCAGCAAGTCGAGCAGCATCTGTGGGAGAAAGGAATTTCAGGTTGAGACTCTACATCACGACGGAGAGCGTAGCCAGTATAAAGGGCAGAGGCGAAGCAGGGCTGGTAGATGATAGGTGGACTAATAGAGTAAGGGAGGATGGGCAGATAGGGCGGAGGGAAGGTTTGCAGTTGGGAATCAAAACATTGACTATATCCCTCCATTGATACTGTCTGATGTTGAGTTTCTCCAGCAGATTTAAAGAAGAATATATTCACCTTATTACCATTGCATGATTCATTCCAGGCTACTATAAAAGCTATTAGGAGTCTGATATAGATAACTTCACAAGGCAACAAACGGTTTGTTTGCCAGAAATTTGGATACTACTTCAAGAAGCAACTAAACAAAGCTGTTACTTGAGAATGAAAACTGTGTCTGAATACCAAAGTTTGTGTCCTTCATGAACAATGGTTGAGAGGAATCTTGCAAGATAGCAATCAGAATAGAAAAAAATATGCTGATAGGGTTAAAATTGAATGGAAGAAGTTAAACTGAGACCTATGCTAGCATAGGTCTGTTGGGCAAAATATCCTATTTCAGTGTTTAAACTCTGTAAGAAAGTACAAGAAAGCTATGAGAAACCTCAGATTGGTATAAATATCTGCAAACTCTTTTAATTTAAATTAGGCAGAGCTCTGCTTTCAGTCAGTTTTGGTCCCATACAAATTCTCTTGAGAGAAGATTGCTTTTGATTGATATAAAAAGTGGTAGTGCTGAAATACTCTGCAGGTTGAGTAACATTCTGGCCAGTGACTGAAGTCTAAGTTGTATTCATTGTCAAATGCACAAGTATGTGTAGGCACAGGTGAAACGAAAAACCACTTGCACCAGCATCACAGGCACATTGTATCAAATAAGCATTATTCACAAGAGCAAACATAAATTAATCATAAATTATACAGAAGTTTTACAAGTCCATTTTAGTGCAAGGTGATCAAAATGTTGCTAAACTAGTGATAAGGGTTTTGCTGGATTGTTTAAAAACAGAATGGTTGAAAGAAAATAGCCATTCTTGAACTAGTAGTGTTGGACCTCAGGCTTCTGTATCTCCTGCCTGATTTGAGCTGTGAAAAGATGGCATCATTAGCGGGTGCAAAGCTTTTGGAGTCATCTAGTTTCATAGGTTACTGAGGGAAGTCCAGGAGAATAAAAATTAATAGAGCATGTTGCACATGTCAAAGATTGTTGCTGGAAATCTGAAATGACAAAGAATGCTGAAAATACCCAGCAGATCCAGCATCACTTGCAGAAAGAGATAGAAACTGAGTTAAAATGGATAGTTTTACATCAGAATTTGTCAGTTTAAAGAAGGACATTGAAATTAATGCAGTACAACATGCCAAGATGAAATATGAACTGGTTACTTTAGGCAACACACACAAAATGCAGGAGGAATACAGCAGGCCAGGCAGCATCTTTGGACAAGAGTACGGTCATGTTTCAGTCTGAGACCAGAAAAGGGGATGGGTAGTCTCCCAACTGGATGGCATGAACATAGATTTCTCAAACTTCCAGTAATGCCCCCCTCTTTCACCATTCCCCATCCTCTTTTCCCTCTCTCACTTTGTCTTTGCTTGCCCATCACCTCCCTCTGGTTCTCCTTCCCCCCCCCCCTTTTCTTTCTTTCATGGCCTTCTGTCCTCTCCTATTAGATTCCCCCTTCTCCAACTCTGTATCTCTTTCACCAATCAACTTCCCAGCTCTTTACTTCACCCCTCCCCCTCCCCCCACCTTTTAACTCTACCCCTCATCATTTTTTCTCCAGTCCTGCTGCAGAGACTTGGCCCCAAACGTCGACTGTACTCTTTTCCATAGATGCTGCCTGGCCTCAAGTTCCTCCAGCATTTTGTGTGTGTTGCTTGGATTTCCAGCATCTGCAGATTTTCTCTTGTTTACTTTGGGCTTGATTGGAACATTGAAAGAAACTAAAGGCAAAAATGGAGTGGGATGCACAATTAAACTGATAGGCAGTTAGAAGCTCAGTGTTATTTGTGTAGATTGAACTGAGGTATTCTGCAAAGGTATTCTCCAAAGTTGCACTTAATTTCTCCAGTGTAGAGACAATACAGCATGCAATACCAGCTGAAGTGGAAGTGAATTTTTATCTCCTCTGTAAGGTGTGTTTGGGTTTGTGGATGGTAGGTAAAAAAGTAGATGTTGCTTTTAGAAACATAGAAAACCTATAGCACAATACAGACCCTTTGACCCACAATACTGTGCCAAACATGTACTTATTTTAAGAAATTACCTAGGGTTACCCATAGCCCTCTATTGTTCTAAGCTCCATATACCTATCCAGGAGTCTCTTAAAGGACCCTACCGTATCCATCTCCACCATCGTCGCCAGCAGCCCATTCCATGCACTCACCACTCTCTGTATAAAAAACTTACCCCTGACATCTTCTCTGTACCTACTTCCAAGCACCTTAAAACTGTGCCCCCTTGTGTTAGCCATTTCAGCCCTGGGAAAAAGCCTCTGACTATACACACAATCAATGTCTCTCATTATCTTATACACTTCTATTAGATCACCTCTCATCCCTCAAAGAAGAAAAGGCCAAGTTCACTCAACCTATTCTCATAAGGCATGCTCCCCAATCCAGGCAACATCTTTGTGAATCTCCTCTGCATCCTTTTGATAGTTTCCACATCCTTCTTGTAGTGAGGTGACCAGAACTGAGCACAGTACTCCAAGTGGGGTCTGACCAGGATCCGATAAATCTGTAACATTACCTCTCGGCGCTTAAACTCAATTCCACGGTTGATGAAGGCCAATGTACCTTATGCCTTCTTAACCTGACAGTCAACGTGCGTAGCAGCTTTGAGTGTCCTATGGACTCGGACTCCAAGATCCCTCTGATCCTCCTCACTGTCCAGAGTCTTACCATTAATACTATATTCTGCCATCATATTTGGACCTAACAAAATGAATCACCTCACACTTATCTGGGCTGAACTCCCATCTGCCACTTCTCAGCCCAGTTTTGCATCTATCAATGTCCCGCTGTAACCTCTGACAGCCCTCCACACTAACCACAACACCCCCAACCTTTGTGCTATTTACTAACCCATCCCTCCACTTCCTCATCCAGGTCATTTATAAAAATCATGAAGTGGAGTCCCAAAACAGATCCCTGAGGTACACCACTGGTCGTGTAGAATATGACCCAACTATAACCACTCTTTGCCTTCTGTGGGCAAGCCAGTTCTGTATCCACAAAGCAATGTCCCCTTGGATTCCATGCCTTCTTACTTTCTCAATAAGCCTTGCATGGGGTACCGTATCAAATGCTTGCTAAAATCCATATACACTACATCTACTGCTCTTTCTTCATCAATATGTTTAGTCACATCCTCAAAAAATTCAATCAGGCTCGTAAGGCTCGACCTGCCTTTGACAAAGCTATGCTGATTATTCCTAATCATATTACACCTCTCCAAATACTCATAAATCCTGCCTCTCGGGATCTTCTCCATCAAATTACAAACCACTGAAGTAAGACTCACTGGTCTATAATTTCCTGGGCTATCTCTACTCCCTTTCTCGAATAAGGGAACAACGTCCACAACCCTCCAATCCTCCAGAGCCTTTCCCATCCCCATTGATGATTTTCCTACATTTGCTTGGTTCAGTGTCTTGAAATATTGTTAGTGGAAATGGAAGGGCAAATCTGGGAATCGGGAAGGAAAAGGGAAGGGGAAAATGTGTCTGTTGGTAGAATATTGATAAAAATGGCAGAAATTATGGAGAATTATTCTGTTGAGAACTTTGTCAACTATGGTAGAGGAGAAGCAATGGTCTTATGAATAGTAAGAACTGTAAACCAACTAATATTAATGTTGTTTATAACATTAGTAATCATGACTGGAAAAGGATAGCTTGTATTTTTGTAACAGTCCCTTCTGGGGGGTGTGTGTGTGTGTGTGTGTGTGTGAGAGGGAGGGAGAGAGAGAGGGGGAGAGGGGGGGGAGGGGGAGAGAGAGAGAGAGATTTCTAAGTTGTCCAGGATCAAATTCCCTTCTGAATAGACTTTGCTGTTCTCATGAACATTTCTGTATTTTTCTTTTAGGCTTTTAATATATAGTCTGAGCTTTGTGCCTTCTGGAGTGCGACATTTACATTCATATGAAATTTTTGCAACCATTTCCAAAGATGAACATGGAACTGGCACTGCTAAAGTTCAGGCCGGGTCTGCACTCCTGGCTAAGGGGGGTATCTGTCATATCGGAGAACTTCTTTCTCTCAGAAAAGAGGCATTTAATTTACTTCAAACAGGTATTGTGTATACTTTATCACCAGTATACAGCTAATACTTAAGAGCATCTTGCATTCTTAATTCTTCCATTTCATGTGTGTTAGTTTTGGAGACTAGGAATATCGCAGTATTTATTCCTGGAAAAAAGTTTGGAGAAGATGTTGATCAGCAGATGGCCTTCCCAGTCCAATGTAATTTCTGGGCTTTCGTTGATGTTAACACACAGCCAAAGAAAGCTAGCCAGCAAGAAGATGCTGTAATCGGAGCAGTGGTAAGACAAAGGTTTTATAATTTCCATTCAAGAAGACATGACTTTTTAAAAAGGTAAGTTGAAAATATTGAACTCTTAAATTTTAAAAAATTTGCAGACATACACACTTGAAACTAAATAAAAATTAGTAAATGTTTAGGCAATATCTATGGACTGAAGTACTGGACATAGATGGGGGTAAAACATATTTTAAAATACAAAAGAAAATAAGAAAACAAAGGATTGTCTGATATAATGGAAGTCAGGAGAGAAAGGGGGAGTGTTTACTGTAAGGTCAGAGTGTTACAAGACCATAAGATTATAGGAGCAGATTGGACCATTTGGTCCATCAATTCTGTTCCATTATTTCATCACAGCTGATCTATTTCCCTCTCAGCCCTATCTCCTGCCTTCATGCCCTAACTAATCAAGAACCTATCAAATTCTGCCTTAAATATACCCAGTTACCTGGCCTCCACAGCTGCATGTGGCAACGACTTCCACAGATTCATCACTCTCTGGCTAAAGAAATTCCTTACCTCTATTCTAAATGGACCTCCCTCTATTCTGAGGCTGTGCCCTCTGGTCCTAGACTCCCCCCCACCATAGGAAATGTCCTCTCCACATCCACTCGATCGAGGCCTTACAACTTTCAATAAGTTTCAAACAGATACCCCCCTCATTCTTCTGAATTCCATTGAGCACAGGCCTAGAGCCATTAAATCTCTCCTCATATGATAAGCCTTTCTTTCCTGAAATCATTCTCGTGAACCTCCTCTGAACCCTCTCCAACGTCAACACATCCTTTCTTAGCTAAGGGGCCCAAAACCACTCACAATACTCCAAAGATGCCCTACCAGTGCCTTATAAATCTTCAATATTACATCCTTATTTTATATTCTCTTCCTCTCAAAATGAATTCTAACTTTGCTTTCCTCACCCCCAACTCAACCTGCAAATTACCTTTAAGGAATCCTACACAAAGACTCACAAATTCTCTCCATTTAGAAAATAGTCTACACTTTTAATCTTCGACCAAAGTACATGACCATACGCTTCCTGACAGTATATTCTATCACTTTCTTGCCCATTCTCCTAATCTGTCTTAGTCCTTCTGTCCCCCTGCTTCCTCAACATGACCTGCCCTCACCTATCTTTGTATCGTCACAAGCTTGGCCACAAAGCCATCAATTCCATCATACAAATCATTGGCATATAACGTAAAAAGAAGTGGTCTCAACTCAGTCCCTTGTGGAACCCTACTAGTCAGCCTACCTGAAAAGGCCCCCTTTGTTCCCACTCTTTGGCTTCTGCCAATCAGCCAATGCTCTATCCATGTTAGTATCATTCCTGCAATACAATGGGCCCTTAACATATTAAGCAGCCTCATGTACAGTATGTTGTCAAAGGTCTTCTGAAAATCCAAGTACACAACATCTACTGATTCTTCTTTGTCTATCCTGCTGATTATTTCTTCAAAGAATTCCAACAGATTTGTCAGGTAACATGTTCACTTAAGGAATCAATGACAACTTCGGTTTATTTTATCATGTACCTCTAAGGACTATGAAACCACTTCCTTGACAATCAACCCCAACATCTTCCCAACCACTAAGGTCAAACTAACTGGCCTATAATTTCCTTTCATTTGTCTCTCTCTCTTCTTAAAGAATGGAGTGATATTTGCAATTTTCCAGTCCTCCAGAACCATGCTACAATCTATTGATTCTTGAAAGATCATTAGTAATGCCTTGACAATCTCTTCAGCCACCTCTTTCAAAACCCCAGTATGTAGACCATCTGGTTCAGATGATTTTTCAGACCTTTCAGTTTCCTAAGTGTCTTCTCTTTAGTAACGGCAACTTCACTCTCTTCTGCTCCCTGACACTCTCAAACTTCCAGCATACTGCTCGTATCTTCCACAGTAAAAACTGGTGCAAAACACTTATTCAGTTTGTCCATTACTACCCCTCCAGCATCACTTTCCAGCGGTGCAATATCTACTCTCGCCTCTCTATCACTCTCTATACTTAAGAAACTTTTCATATCCTCTTTAATATTATTGGCTAGCTTACCTTCGTATTCCATCTTTTCTCTCTTTATGACTTTTTTAGGTGTCTTCTGTTGGTTTCCAATCCTCTTGCTTCCCACTAATTTTTGTTCTATTATATGTCATGAGAGAGGAACTGGCCAAAGTTGACTGGAAAGGGACACTAGCAGGAAGGACGGCAGAGCAGCAGTGGCTGGAGTTTATGCGAGAAGTGAGGAAGGTGCAAGACAGATATATTCCAAAAAAGAAATTTTCGAATGGAAAAAGGATGCAACCGTGGCTGACAAGAGAAGTCAAAGCTAAAGTAAAAGCAAAGGAGAGGGCATACAAGGAAACAAAAATTAGTGGGGAGACTGAGGATTGGGAAGTTTTTAAAAGCTTTCAAAAGGAAACTAAATAGGTAATTAAGAGGGAAAAGATGAACTATGAAAGGAAGCTAGCAAATAATATCAGAGGATACTAAAAACTTTTTCAAGTATATAAATAGTAAAAGACAGATGAGAGTAGATATAGGACCGATAGAAAATGATGCTGGAGAAATTGTAATGAGAGATAAGGAGATGGCGGAAGAACTTAAAAAGTATTTGCATCAGTCTTGCATCAGTCTGAGGAAGACATCAGCAGTATACCAGACACTCAAGAGTGTCAGGGAAGTGTGCACAGTCACAATTACGACAGAGAAAGTACTCAGGAAGCTCAATAGTCCGAGGGTAGATAAATCTCTTGGACCAGATGGAATGCACCCTCGTGTTCTGAAGGAAGTAGCAGTGGAGATTGCAGAGGCATTAGCAGTGATCTTTCAAAAGTCAATAGATTCTGGCCTGTTTCCGGAGGACTGGAAGATTGCAAATGTCACTCCGCTATTTAAGAAGGGGGAAAGGAAGCAAAAAGGAAATTATAGACCTGTTAGCTTGACGTCGGTGGTTGGAAAGTTGTTGGGAGTTGATTGTCAAGGATAAGGTTACGGAATACCTGGAGGCATATGACAAGATAGGCAGAACTCAGCATGGTTTCCTTAAAGGAAAATCCTGCCTGACAAACCTATTGCAATTTTTTGTAGAAATTACAAGTATGCTAGACAAGGGAGATGCAGTGGATGTTGTGTATTTGGATTTTCAGAAGGCCTTTGACAATGTGCCGCACATGAGGCTGCTAAACAAGATAACAGTCCATGGAATTACGGGAAAGTTACACACATGGGTAGAGCGTTGGTTGATTGGCAGGAAACAGAGAGTGGGAATAAAGGGATCCCATTCTGGTTGGCAGCCAGTTACCAGTGGTGTTCCACAGGCATCCATGTTGGGGCCACTTCTTTTTATGTTGTATATCAACGATTTGGATTATGGAATAGATGGCTTTGTGGCTAAGTTTGCTGATGATACAAAGATAGGTGGGGAGGCTGGTAGTACTGAGGAAACAAAGTCTGCAGAGAGACTTGGATAGATTGGGAGAATGGGCAAAGAAGTGGCAAATGAATTACAATGTTGGAAAGTGTATGGTCATGCACTTTGGTAAAAGAAATAAACGGGCAGACTATTATTTAAATGGGGAGAGAATTCAAAGTTCTAAGATGCAACGGGACTTGGGAGTCCTCGTGCAGGATACCATTAAGGTTAACCTCCAGTTTGAGTCGGTGGTGAAGAAGGCAAATGCAATGTTGGCATTCCTTTCTAGAGGAATAGAGTAGAGGAGCAAGGATGTGATGTTGAGGCTCTATTAGGCACTGGTAAGACCTCACTTGGAATACTGTCTGCAGTTCTAGGCTCCTTATTTAAGAAAGGATGTGCTGACATTGGAGAGGATTCAGAGAAGATTCACAAAAATGATTCCAGGAATGAGCGGGTTAACATATGAGGAACCTTTGACTGCTCTTGGATTGTACTCCTTGGAGTTTAGAAAAATGAGGGGGGAACCTCATAGAAACATTTTGAATGTTGAAAGGCATGGACAGAGTGGATGTGGCAAAGTTGTTTCCCATGATGGGGGAGTCTTGTACGAGAGGACATGACTTAAGGATTGAAGGGCGCTCATTCAGAACAGAGATGCGAAGAAATTTTTTTAGCCAGAGGGTGGTGAATCTGTGGAATTTGTTGCCACAGGTGGCAGTGGAGGTCAAGTCATTGGGTGTATTGAAAGCAGAGATTGATAGGTATCTGAGTAGCCAAGGCATCAAAGGTTATGGTGAGAAGGCGGGGGAGTGGGACTAAATGGGAGAATGGATCAGCTCATGATAAAATGGTGGAGCAGACTCGATGGGCCGAATGGTCAACTTTTGCTCCTTTGTCTTATGATCTCTCTCGCTTTTATGTTGGTTTTGACTTTCCTTGTTAGCTACAGTTGCATCATCCTACCTTTAGAAAACTTCTTCATTGGGAAGTATCTATCTTGCACCATAGGAATTGCTCCCAGAAATTCCAGCAATTTCTGCTCTGCCATCATCCCTGCTAGTATCCCCTTCCAAACAAATTTGGCCAGCTTCTCTCTCAGGCCTCCGTAATTCCCATTACTCCATTGCAATATGGATACATCTGTAACTTCTCCGTCTCAGAATGCAGGGTGAATTCTATCATATTATGATCACTGCCTCCTAAGGATTCCTTTAATTTCTAATTAATTAAAGGTCTCTAATCAATTCTGGTTCATTACACAACATCCAATACAGAATAGCTGATCCCCTAATGGGAAAAACCAAAAGCTGCTCTAAAAGCCAGCTTGTAGGTTTAGAATAGTGAGTTTTGTAAGTCATTTTGTAAAAGGCACAAATGAAAGATGGAAGATCTTTCAAGTTGAATCTTTTGAAACTACCTCTGATTTCCACACATTCACAGATCTTTCCAAGTTCTTCTCCTGTCTGTCGCTAAACATATTTTGTCACTCAGTTTTAAAGAAAAAAATCCCCACAGATGCTGAATATTTACAGCATTTTGTGCAGATTTTTTAAAAAATGGTATGTAATAATTTATAGAGGAAATGTTTCATCCTCAGTTTCATGGCAAGTGTGAAATAAAGATAATTTTAAACCATAAACCTAATTCCTCCCATCTGGTTTTAACTGAACAGGAAGAGAATTGTTGGTGAGTGCTGCATATGCTTTCAAGCTAAGGGTGGATCAAAAACATCTTTCAGGGAGCTGTTTTGCACAGAATTTTTATAATTTTTTTCAATGAAGCTTTGTTTACTTGGACTTGTGGAACCATATGTGAAAAGATGAGAAGTGTGGCTGTTGCAAACAAGAACCTGTAGACAAATCTTAAAATATGTTCTGAATAGAATATCCAGGGAATTCATGCTTTTGGGTGTTTCATTCAGAAAACTACTCCATATGCCCAGTTTCTTTCATTTGTGCTGCCTTTCCCAAAAGAAAAGCACTTCGTGTTTGCATAATGCATTCCTAGGATATCTTAGTTGGAATTAAGAATTTAAGATTTTGTGAACACAAACATGAGTTTAACACTGTAACAGTGTGCCTTCCAGTGAGCGTTCTCTTTTACAATTTTGGTGTAATTATCTGTTTATGTTAAAATGTGGCCTGATCCAAAGGAATTCACATCTTTCCCTTCCCAGTAGTACTGTGGGAATGCTTTCCACAGAAGGAATGTGTTCTGGGCAATAAATGCAGAGTGCTAGTAATTCAACGTCCTAAAAATAAAAGAAGGAAATTAAAGAGAAAATCCACATTTTCTCTAATCAGCTCATTTTTCGCACTTTAATTTCATGGTTGAATACAAAGTAAGGATTAAATGGACTGAATCTATTCTTAGTCCATTTTAAGGTAGTCTTTTTTCATGGCTTGTGTTGTTGGGTGCAGACACAGAGTTTGAAATGAAATTAACATCTTAGTATATGGAAAATAATGTTTGTTACCAATCACAGGGATAAATGAGCTAGAGCTAGTAAAACAAGTGAATGGGACAAAAGGTTACCACATTATAAAATTTAAAAATGAAATATACTGTTGCATCATGTAAAATCTATTGAATGAAATAAAGGTTGAGCAAGATGTGTACAGTTTGGAAGCTTTTTAAAGTATTGCAGTCAGTGTTAATTACAATTTCATTGACTCAGTATAGGACAAGATGTTAAATGGATAGGTGGCATCACTAATATGAGTTCTATGCTATCATTGATGTGGCTTGGCTCTTTTTATACTAATTCAGCAACTGCTTTCATGAATCATACTTCCTATTTATAAATTTTGAGGGTAGTATATCCACCATGGCATCTGGCCTTGCGCCAATACTTTAACAGTAGGGAGTTGAAGTAACTGCAGTCAGAGACTGCACAAACATATTAGGGCTGCAGTACCCAAGACACTAGTATTTAAAAAAAATTAAACTGGTTACTATTTTCTACCTATTGTTTTAACTCTTTTACTAGTTGATAAAACGAGCAGATTGGTATTTTAGGCTTTTTTTAAATGTCACAAAATTGTACAGCGTAAAAATAGGCCCTTCAGCCAACAATCAATGCTGATCGTCTATACCCATCCCATTTGTCTGTATTAATTCCATATCTCTCTGACCTGCTCATCCAAGTATCTGTCCAGATGCCTCATAAATGTTGTGCCTCTGCTGCCTTCACCACTTCCTTGAGCAGCTCACTCCAGATAACACTCTTGGGATGAACGGTTTACCCCTCATATCCCCTTTAAATCTTCTCTCTCACCTTAAATCTCTGCCCTGTAATTTTAGATCCATTTAGCATACAAAATAGACTCTGGTCATCTACTCTGTCTATGCCTTTCATAATTTTATATTTCTTTATTATGTCACCTCGCAGTCTCTTTTGCTTCAGGTTAAACAAACCCTTCCTATCCAAACTCTCCTTATAACTCAAGACCTCCAAACATACTTGTTGATTTATTTCTGCATCTCTCTATCATCATCATGTACTTTCTGTAGTGTGGTGTTAAGAAGTACACAATACTCCTAAGTACATCCTATCTAATTTTTCATTCAACCATAACATATTCACAAAGAACAAGATTTACTGATGAGAGAAAAACTTCGCATAAGAATACATCTCCACATATCATGGGATTCAATGGGGGGGGAGAAGATATGGATTTGCACATAGTGTTTTCTAGGGGGTAACTCCTCTGTAATTGGGGGGGGGGGACACACCATACAAGCTTCTGCAAAATTACTAACCAGGCCACCTACCTTCTCAATAAAATTATGTATATGATAATTCATAATATGTTGTTTCGGTCATCAAGTGTAGTAAAAGAGATCGATGGTAATTCAGTACACAGAGGTGGATGTAGTGTTGGGAATCCCCTTGAACTCATTTAAATTAACATTTATTCATTAGGTCCCATTTACTGATTTGGTTGCATGAAATGTGGATTAATAATTAGAATGGTCAGAAAAATGGTACCATGTTTCCAGCAAGTTATAACTATATTTTCAAATGGAAATAAAATTATATCAACACGAACACCTGTTCTATCATTACACCTTTCCTTGATTAACAACATGTTGTGATTTTTTGTTTGGTTTCCATAACTTTAGGACTTAAATTCAGTTCCAGCTAATCTGGTTGATGGCTTTGATTTAATGATTTACTGCAGTGACTCTTCCAATTATCAATATCCTATGCATCTAGTACAGCATAAACTGAATGAAGCCATGCACCAAGGCAAAGCCCTTTATCCAGCACTACAGCAGTTTACAACACAGGACTATGAAGAGGTATATATGAGAACGTAGACAAGATAGTTACGTTAAATAGAATATACCTTGCTACTCCATGTGCTTTTAAAATCACGTATAACAAATGTTTCTTCGTTTTATATCATTTTCACCTTCTGCATAATACAGCTATAATGATCATAAAGGAAACATTAGAGAGCAACTGTAAGAGGAATATGGTATTTCTAGAGCAATTTCTAAATTAACAAAAAATAAAAATTGTTAAAAACATTCAGCAGATCAGGTAGCGTCAACAGAACAAGAAACAGACTCCTCACCTGAGAAGTTGCCTCTTTGTTAGAAAAGTTCTGAGTAAGAATCTTCAGTCAAATATCTTAACTTAGTTTTTCCTCCTAGAGATGTTGTTGACATGACTTTATTCCCCCAGCATATTCTGCTTTTAATTCAAATTTTCATCATCTTGTTGTTTTAATTTTTCTCAATTTCTATTTTGGATTTGGCTCTAAAACAATTTCTCAAAAAAATTCCTTCTTTATTAATAATATTTTATGGAAAAGTGTCAATGCTCTAATTCATTTTTGAAAAGAAATGTTGCTAGAAATAAGCACCAAATTTGTACATCAAATCTCACAGAAGCCAGTGTCTAGAAGCCTGAACTATGTTCTGGAACAGGCTTCAATCTGACTGCTACTGTTGAGTCCGGCCTCATATGGATAAATCAATGTTTGTAACTGTTGTTAGAATTATAGGAACAGTGGGAATAAGTCAACCAGGAAGTAGGACATATTTGGCAGTAATAGAGTTAGGGTTGGAAAGGAAACAACCAACAATAGAGGGGATAAAGACCAACGGCAGTCTGTCCTATCTTGTTGTTAAGAGAAATATTACTGCTGCATCTGGCCTCAGAAATTTTTCCCATAACAATTGACCCTCAAGGACCCAAGAATGGTCCCACTGATGTTAAACTATCCAATTCCTAATACAAATCCAACTGGCCTTTATAAGATGGTCAACTTTAATTCTTGGAATTACCTCCCATAGTCATTGTCAACATCTATCTCAGTTTGACATGAAGCTAGGTCTGTGTAGATGAATGTAGGAACAAGAAAACAAAAACTAAAAAAATAACTATTGAGAAAGGATACAACATTGTAAGAATTATGATCAGGCCAATTTACTTTAGGGTTCTATGCAAAATTGTTTGATCATTTGTATTGCAACTTGTTTAGCTTTGTTCATATAAAAGTTAATGATTGAATATTTTTACACTATGAGAATTAATTTTGAAGATTTGAAAAGGTGTAAAATGTGATGAAGTATTATATATTAATACTAATTATTTGTTAATAAGTAAATATAAGATCAATTCAATGCAACGCCTAGGAGTTTGAACAAACTGAATATGGACTGACTATTGAGATTTGGTTTGTGTAAAATCAATTTACAAAAGAATTATTGCACTGGTTGCAATGAGGCTTAAATTTTAGGAAAAAAAGTGTGACGCCACTTCCAATGAATTATGGACCCGTATTCCCAGATCCCTTTGTCTACTGCCCAACCAATCACCGTGTAGAAACTACCTTGGCTGGTCCTACCAAAATGCATCATCTCACACATGTCTGCATTAAATTCCATCTGCTATTTTTCAACCCATTTTTCCAGCTGGTCCAGATCCTGCTGTAAACCATGATAGTCTTCCTCGCTGTCCACTACACACCCAATCTTAGTGTTATCCACAAATTTACTGATCCAGTTAACCACATTATCTAGATCGATGATATAGATGACAGACAACGGACCCAGCACCAATCCCTGTGACACGCCACTAGTCATGTTGCTCCAGTCAGAGGCAACCCCCTACTACCACTCTCTGGCTTCTCCTATAAAGCCAATGTCTAATCCAATTTACTACCTCATCTTGAATGCCGAGTGACTAAACCTCCTATGCGGGACCTTGTCAAATACCTTGCTAAGGTCCACGTAGGCAACATTCACTACCTTGTCTACATCAACTTTCCTGAAAAACTCTATAATTGGTTAGACACGACCTACCATGTACACAGCCATGCTGACTATCCCTTATCAGTCCATGTCTATCCAAATACTCATATCTAGTTCCTTATAACGTCTTCCGATAACTTTCTAACTACTGATGTCAGGCTCAACAACCTATAAACAGGTGAGCCACATTAGTTACCCTCCAACCATCCGGTACCTCTAGAGAAAATTTTACAAGGATGTTGCCGGGTATGGAGGACCCAAGTTGTAAGGAAAGATTGAATAAATTAGGACTTTATTCCTTGGAACATTAAAGATTGAAAGGAGATTTGATAGAGATATACAAAATTATGCTGGGTATAGACAGGGTAAATGCAAGTAGGCTTTTCCCATTGAGGTTGGGTGGGACTACAACTAGAAGTCATGGATTAAGGGTGAGTGGTCAAAAGTTTAAGGCAAACATGAGGGGAAACCTCTTCAAAGGGTCATGACAGTGTAGAATGAGCAACCAGCACAAGTGGCACATGTGAGCTTGATTACAATGTTCAAAGTTTGGATAGGTACATGGATGGTAGGGGGTATAGAGGGCGATGGTTTTGGTGCATGGACCAGATAGGCTGAAGGGACTGTTTCTGTGCTGTACTCACATGTTGCTAAGGATGATATAAATATCTCTGCTAGGGCCTCTGCAATTTCCTCACTTGCCTCCCACAGGGTTTGAGGGAACACTATGTCAGGTCCACATATTCCATCTGGCTAGCCTCCAATCTGATGGCCTAATAGCATGAACACCAATTTCAATTTCTCCCTCCCATCCCTCTTTTTCCATAACCTATTTTGCCCCTCTTACCTCTTCATTTCTCCTCACCTTCCTTCACGTATCACCTTAACAGTTTGTACTCCTTTCCCTCCCTCACTTTCTTATTCTGGCTTCTTCCCCCTTCCTTTCCAGTCCTGATGAAGGGTCTCGGCCTGAGTGTTGACATTTTATTCCTTTTCATAGAAGTTGCCTGACCTGCTGAATTCCTACAACATTTTATGTGCATTACAATGAAGAAAGCAATCAATTTAAATGAAGAACACAACACTGAAATTGATTTATGTATCATTAGTACTTAATTACACTATTTCTAATAATTATACAGTGACAAAAAAGTATCTGTGAATCAGCTCTTTAAATCAGTCTATGAATGACTGTAACTACTAACCTAAAATATATTTGATCAGCTGTTAGCATTTGCCAGAAATCAGGAAGTTGCACTTACTATCAAAGCAGAAAGACTTATTCAGGGGTATTACACTGCAAGCAGGAGAGTTCGAACTGATCCTGTTCATGGATCTAAAATTTCTACAACTGCATTGAAAACATTGTGAGTACTTTATTTTAAAGTTATTAACTATTAATATTTAGCAAAATGATCTACATTGTCCTTACAACATTAAAAACAGATTGTTAAAGCAAGTTTATACTGCAGGTACACACTATATATGCAAGATAAATAGAAAAGCATTTATATTGTGTCTTTTAATGGCCTTTTGGAATACCCCAAAGTATTGTGCAGCTAATGAAGAGCTTTTTCCTCAAGGCATGGTAACGTAGGTACGCAACATGCTTACAAGACAAACTTCTATAAATTGCAATGTGCTAATCCAAACACAAAATAACCTATATAATGAAAATCTGAAATAAAACATAAAATGCTGGAAGTATGAAGCAGGTCCAGTGTGATATCTTCCAGGGCAATTGTCTTTTTAATAAACAGATAATCTGTTTTCACATATAAACAAAAGCATTTCATTTTGTTTTTTTTTGTCCCAAAAGAGATTTTACTGTTGAATTGTACTATAATTAGCACTATGTTTCCAACCTACTAATGACATTAAAGCCCTCTCAGATTAACATTGAATTATATACCAACTCTGTCCTTGAGCACATCAACAAGTGTATAAATAATGTGACATTACAAAAACAAATAAAATTTTCCCTAAACAGAAACCATGGATGAACAGAGAGGTTCACCTCCTGCTCAGAGCCAGAGATTCAGCCTTCAGATCTGGAGACCGGGAGACTTACAGTTCAGCCAGGGCCAACCTGAGGAGGGGAATCTCTCAGGCTAAACACACATACAAACAGAAGATCAAGGAGCATTTCAACTCCTCAGACCCCCCCATGCAAATGGCATGCTATACAGGTCATTGCAGACTTCAAACCACCTAGTACTGTGCCCCTTCCAGCTCTGCTTCACTCCCCGATGAGCTCAATTACTTCTACGCTCACTTTGACCAAGAGAACAAGGAGGTCACCCTCAAAGCCGATCTCCCACCTGGTAAACTGCCTCTCTCACTTTCCAGCTCCGATGTTTGCGCCACCCTGAGCAGGGTGAATGTACGGAAGGCAGCTGGTCCGGATGGAATACTTGGCCGTGTGCTCAGAGTCTGTGCAGGGCAGTTGGCCGGGGTCTTCACAGACATTTTCAATCTGTCCCAGGCCCAGACAGTTGTCCCCACAAGCTTCAAGATCGCCACCATTGTGCCAGTGCCGAAGCATTCCACTACCACGGGCCTGAATGACTTCCGCCCAGTGGCACTCACCCCCATCATTGCAAAGTGCTCAAGAGACTGGTTCTATCACATCTGAAATCCTGTCTGCCCACTACCCTGGACCCCCATCAATTTGCCTGTCGCACCAACAGGTCAACAGAAGACGCCATCTCCACGGCACTTCACTCTGCCCTGACCCACCTGAACAGCCCCAGCTCTTACGTCAGAATGTCATTCATCGACTTTAGTTCGGCATTCAATACTGTGATCCCTCCAAGCTGATCGCCAAACTTCGCCAGCTTGGTATCAGCTCATCCCTCTGCAATTGGACCTTGGACTTTCTGACTAACAGACCCCAATCTGTTAAGTTAGACAACCTCTCCTCCTCCACTCTCACCATGAACACTGGCATGCCTCAAGGCTATGTGCTGAACCCTCTTCTGTACTCCTTTTTCACCTATGACTGCGTTCCTGTTCAAGGTTCTAGCTCCATAATCAAGTTCGCAGGCGACACCACGGTGGTTGGCCTGATCAGAGAGGATGACAAGACAGCCTACAGGGACAAGGTCCAGCACCTGGCCACGTGGTGTGCCGACAACAGCCTGGCCCTTAATACCCAGAAGACCAAGGAGATCATTGCGGACTTCAGGCATGCTAGGAGCCACACTCACATCCCCATCTACATCAATGGAGCTGTAGTGGAGCATGTATTAAGCAAATTCCTTGGTGTCCACTTTTCCGATGATCTCACCTGGTCCCTGGACTTCTCCATCCTGATCAAAAAGGCACAACAGTGCATTTATTTCCTGCAGAGCTTCAAGAAAGCTCACCTCTGTCCCAAGATACTGATGGACTTTTACCGCTGTACCATTGAGAGCATACTCACCAACTGCATCTCAGTGTGGTATGGCAATTGTCCTGTATCAGACCGCAAAGCACTCCAGCGGATGGTGAAAACTGACCAGCGGATTATCGGCACCCAATTGCCCACCATTGAGAACATCTACCATAAATGCTGCCTGGGCAGGGCGAAAAGTATAATCAAGGATGCATCTCACCCTAACCATGGACTTTTTACTCTCCTCCCATCCAGTAGGCGCTACAGGAGCTTCCGCTCCCGCACCAGCAGGTACAGGAAGAGCCTCTTCCCTGAGGCTGTGACCCTGCTGAACCTCACATCACAACGCTAAGCAGTATTCACAGTTATTTTGTAAATAACACTATTTGCATTTCCTGTTAGATGCTAACTGCATTTCATTGGCTTTGTATCTGTACTCGGCACAATGACAATAAAGTTGAATCTAATCTAATCTCACTTCAGACTAGCAAATTTTCTGGACTATCAGAAGTTATTCATATGAAATAGCCCAACACATTTATTTTTTAACATGTTACATAATTTTTTTTCAGTGAAAATGATGAAATTAAAGAGAGCAGTAAAGCTCTGATGAATTTAAATATAGTAAGAAATAGAATCTAGAGAGCTTCAGCTGGAATTTCAGCGTCAAAACATAGAAGCACTGCAGACCCCAGCATTGAATCTTATTCACATTCCGGCCCACTGACCAAACCCTTAGATGTAGCAGCTCATGTTCCAAGCCCATGCCTCAGACTGCAAACCATTGATCGAGTTAGATGCCAAACACAAGATTAGTTCTACTGCATATGATTGTTAAAGCAAGTTTATACTGCAAATAAACTTATTTTAAAATATCTTCACAAATTACCTGACAAAGATATTGTCAAAAGTATTATATCCTATTATATAACAGTGTTACAAAAATAATGCATTTAGTGTGAGAAACTACTTAATCTTCACCTGATAAGTCAATTGATTGGCACTTAGGAATTTGGTATCTCTTGAAATAGTATTACCCAAAGTTGAGACATAGATCCTCGGCTCCTTGAGACTGAAAAACATGCTTTAAAAATTAAATGATTTAAGTGCTGATGTCAGAGCACATAACTGTGAATCCTGCTGAGGCTGCAGATATATTGGAAATTTTGCTGCATTTGAGATTGGGATTATTGAAAGAGAGAAAAGCCTAAATCCAATTTCAAAATATATATAAAAGTTTAAGAAAAATTAAATTGTAAGTACATTAGTTTGTTCTTGCATATTATAATTAAACAATAAACTGCATTCACTGCTACTTGTTCATTGCACTTTTAAAAATAAATGGTGGAAAGGTTAATTGTGAATGTGCAGATATTTTCATTTTCATTGGAGCAACATCTAGATAATTTATGTTTGAAATTTCTCAATCTTTTTCCAAATTGCCAGAATGTCTTTATCTGAAGCACATACCAAACTCAGTCTGAGAGACAAAGTACTGGAACAAGATGCTGTCATTGCGATTTTACTATACGAGATTTCCATTACTGCACGATATGGTAAAGATAACAAAGAGTACATTTGAACAAGAATATCAATTCTAAATTGTAATCTGAAAAGAATAATGCAATTTGTAGGTTTAAATAAGGTCTTGGATACTGAAAAAGCTAGCAGGATATGATTCCTAATGATATATTGAATTAATTTATATTATTTTCTGTAGGTGCTTCTGTGCTCTGCGTGTCTCCCAATGCAATATTTCCATTTGATCGATGTGATGAGCACAGCTTAAGTCAAAGGGATATACATTTGGCACAATTCCATCAACAACTATTACAGTTCTGCTTAACATATGCCCCTGGGATGTCTTTGCATTTTGCTGAAGAATAATTTGAAACAGAAATTTATCTGCATTGTACTAGGAATCTGCTGATCAATATTATGTTACATTTTACAAAAACTTGTTTTGCAAATGTTAAAATGTAATAAATACCAACAATTTTAAAATATCTTCACAAAATAACTTGACAAGCATATTGTCAAAAGAAGCTTTTATTATATTGCATTATATAACTTAGCATTACTAAAATAAATGCTATTATTTAATATTTATTATTCAATCACATTAAAATGAATTGAGACAAAATATTAATATTTTAGTGTTTGGTATTGAATGTAATGTTCCAATTTGATTATTTTTAAAGACTGAAGTTTGGAAAAGAAATTTGTAATGAGATTTAGAAAACAGGTTATTGTGTTGATCTTCAGTTGCTTTAAACAAGTGCACTTATTTTATTTTAATTTTCAATTCATTCTTTTAAAAATCTGTGCTACAGAATAGTTTTCTAATCAAACAAATAAACTGCAAGAATAAACACAAAGTACAATCTGCTTACTTCTGCAATCTTCTGCCATTGCAAACTGGGTGGACTATAGCCATCTCCTTGTGTTCAGTAATATTGATCATTCCAGCAAATAGTGTCAATTCTAGTTTTATGGCAAATACTTTGTGCTGCCCTGCCTGCTTCTATAAAACATAGAAGGACTAGTAGGCTATAAAAATATATATTTTTCTACAGTTTCATGATATTGATGCTCAAGTTTCAATCAAACTCTGTTTCCAAATTTGTAGCCTTTGTAGGGATAATTTATACTGTTTACCTTACAGTTGAAATACCAGCACCTACAACATAAATCACCTTCTAAAGGTTTTATAGCCTTATTCTCATCTTCCCACTCTCTCCGTTGACCTACAGGGTTAGAGGAATGCTGCATCTTAAACCACAGTGACTTCACTGTCTGAGGTAACACCCTGTCCTACCCATCTCTCTCACCACCTTCTCTGCAACTTAAAATGTGATTTCTAATATTTTCTGTTACGATCTCAATAATTGTCAGACCCTGTGTTTGTGTGACAAAAAGACCAGCAAGGGCAAGTGTATTTTTTTTTTAAAAGGAGTGAATACAGGATTGTTTGTATGAATATACAAAAGTAATCAGGGCCATTGCTTCCGTGAGACTGAAATTTTCTGTGAACATCCTCCAGCAACTTGTCTGTGGGATGCTGTCCAGGCATGAACTTCAGACCTTTAATTTCATATGGCTTTCTAATTCTTTCATGTATGAATTACCTATCCAAAACTGGCCTTGAGCAGTGCAGTTTGCCAAGCATTTCAGATGGTATTTTAGAAGCAAGCATAGGCCAGATTGGGTAATGTCCCCAAAGAACATTTGTTTGTTCATTATGTGCCATGTCGTATGACATGAGCGATCATGGTCTTTCCATGTCCATGATTGTTCTTGGCAAATTTTTCCACAAAAGTGGATTGGCATTACCTTTTTCTTGGCAGTGTGTTTACAAGATGGGTGACCCCACCCATTATCAATACTCTTCTGAGATTGTCTGCATAGTGTCAGTGATCACATAAGCAGGACTTGTGTTATACACCAACTACTCATATGCCCATAGCTTCATGTGACCCTGATCGGGGGGGGGTGGGGGGTGCTAATCAGGTGCTACACCTTGCCCTAGGGTAGCCTGTAGGCTAGCAGAGGGAAGAAGCACCTTACACCCCAGCTGGTAGAGATGTATCTCCACTCCACCACCCCCAAAGAACATTAGTGAACCCAAAATTAGATTTTCATATTAACGTCAAGATACTTTACCAGGCTCAGTTGGTTTAAGTTTTAAGTTTTTGCAATTATCAAACAAGTAGGTGGTTTCCTTCAGAATAATCAAAACCTCATCTGAAAATTAAATGTTCTTTCCGCTAATTATCAAATAGAGACAATGTTATACAACATGACTTAATACAATTATAAATTACAATTTTTTGTATATCATACATTTTTAACTGGAAGGGGAAAAGGGGAATTAAATTTGGAATGGACACTGTTGTACATTGAGTCAAAAGCCTTGTAACATGAAGTGAAAGAAAATTACTGGGATAATAAAAGTATTTTTATTGTATGAATATCTAAAGTATAAATATCTGGAACAGGTGAAACAAAAAAAAACATTCAAGTGTGTGGTCATTTCAAGAACCAGTGTCAAAAATTACTCTCCAACCAATGAGGATGATCAGCTAAACCCTAGGAAACCTTAAAGGAAGTTTTTGAAGAAAATTGACAGTTATCTCTCTAGTTTTGTAACTTTCTTTGTAAAATGTCTTTTTAGTACAGGAGGAAATCTCTTCCCACTTTTATTACTAGAATAACTTCTAAAACTACAGACAGTAAAGAATGAAACTTCCACACACAAATTCACTGTCCACTTCCCCTCGATTCAAAAGGATGCTCCCAATTCTGCCTGATCCTACATTCATCTTCAAGCATCATTTAGAGAGCCATAAAATACAGTATCTCTCACAGACACACTCACATTGTACAGTTACAGATTTTTCATATCTTTTAAAGTCACATGGATTTATTTTCATTTGGTTACAATTTAAAGGAGAAAACACTACACAGTTTTTTAATTCTGAACCAAGAATTTATCCAAAGCACTTTTCTCTGAAACTACACGACAGAAAAATGCATAATCCAATGTTCTTCTTTCAACTGTTCTTTTCATTTTGTTTTACATCAGGGGGTTGTCAGTGTTATTAAATACTTCTGAAGGTTGCATCACTTTAACTTGCACAAACTGTTTAAATATTCTTCTGTAAAAACATCGCTTACATCTCTTGAATCCATGGCATTTCCCCTTTTGAATGCTCTCTTGAACTTCAATCTGAGACCACCCAACATTACCCCAATTTGAAGATACCTAGCTATGCACAAGTACATTTCCTATCTCATTAGAATAAACATGAATGAGGCCAAAGGAAAGAAAATGCTGAAAACAGATTTAAAATATTTTGTTTCTAATCATATCACCACCATAATGCATTTCAGATACAGTAACTTGCAAACTTTTAATTTTAAAATATGATTTAAATCACCAATATGCCAAAAAAATACATTAAAAAGATGTCAGAGTAGATATTCAAAAAGCACTTTTTTTACTGCAATGTAAATTGCTGGGGTGAAACGTGGAGTCTGCAAACCTCTCCTTTCCCTTCTCAAAAACCAAGTGTAACAAAGAAACAATTTGCTCAAAGGCCTTCACGGTCTGACTTTAAGGCACATAAATTATTTGCAAAAACACCAATGCTATAAATGCAAAAGATATTCCAGACCAATGTTCAAAGTTGTAACATTTATTGTAACACTTCCAGAAATGAAAGATAACCTAGAGCAGGAAAGATCCTGGAAATGCTGAAAGTGATATAAATAATGATGCATCTTTGGTACATCTCAGAATCATTTTTTTTAAAATCACTGGCATATAGAGAAATATTTTGTCTTGAGGCAGCAATATAGTACAATATATAATAAAAACTCTGTAAATTGCAATAAGTAGTGCAGAAAGAGGGAAAATATTTGTGAGGTAGTGTACATGGATTCATTGTCCATTCAGAAAACTGATGGCGGAGAAGCTGTTCCTAAAATGGTGAGTCTGTGTCTTCATGCTCCTGTACCTCGTTCTCGATGACAGCAACGAGAAGAGGGCATGTGATGGGAGTCCTTAATGATGGATGCCACCTTTTTGAGGCATCATCTTTTTAAAAATGTCCTCAATTCTGCAAAGGTTAGTGCTAATGATGGAGCTGGCTGATCCACAATTTTATGCAGTTGTGCCTCCATACCAGACGGTGATGCAACCAGTTAGAATGCTCTCCATGGTATTTCTGTAGAAATTTGTGAATCTTTGTTGACATACCAAATCTCCTCAATGAAGAATAACCATTGTCAAGCCTTCTTTGTAATTGCATCAATATGTTGGGCCCAGGACTGACAGCCAGGAATTTGAAACTACTCACCCTTTCCATTGCTGATCCCTCGATAAAGACTGGTGCGTTTAGAGAGAGTAGAGTATTTGACTAAGCACACATCCTTGAGATGTATTGGTGTTGACTGTCAGCGAGGAGCAGATGTTATTTCTGATCTGAACTTGTTGTGGTCTCCTGATGAGGAAGACAAGGATCCAATTGCAGCGGGAAATGCAGGGGCCCAGGTTTTGGAGCTTCTTGGTTAGTACAGAAGGTATGATATGTTGAACATTGAGCTGTAATCAATAAACAAAGCTCAAGTGAAATACAATTTAATTTCTGGCTGGGTTGTCGCATACATTAGATAACAGTAAAACGTAGTGAAACACTCTTAAATCTAGTCCTTGTGGAGCCTAAGTTATTATTTGAGCTCTGACCAGTGACCAATTCAGACATCAGAATCTTGAGAGGTGGGAATTTCACTCAGGTCCACTGACTGAGTAGAAAAAAGTAGCAGTAGGTTGCAGCAGTTTATCCGGGCTCTGACCAACAACCATTTGGTGTTCAGAATTGATTAGCAAGAGCATATTGAAGGAAGGCACAGGCAAGCGCAGCGGCCATTGGAGTGAACAGAGTGGTGATCTTGAGGCTTTAGCTCTTCGAGGCTTCCGTCAGAGAAAGCAAGTAAAAAGAAAAAACTCTAGGTAAACTACATCTGCTCAGTTAGGACAGGAGAGATGCCAGGCAGGTGAGAAGTACAAGGGGAACATGGGAGGAAACTTCTTCACTCAGAGGGTCATGAGACTGTGGAATAATCTGCCAACACAAGTGGTGCAGGTGAGCTCAATTTTCACATTTAAGGGAAGTTTGGATAGGTACATAGAAGGCAGGGGTATGGAGGTTGATGGAAATAGGCAGTCTAAATGGTTTCAGCATGGACTAGATGGGCCAAAGACCCTGTTTCTGTGCTGTACTTCTCTATGACTCTGACTCCATGTCAAAAATGAGGAATTAACAGTTTAATGATATAAAAAATTCTACACATGCTGGAAATCTTGAGCAATACACACAAAATTGTGGAGGAACGCAGCAGGTCAGGCAGTATCTATGGAGGATGATGAACTATCGACGTTTCAAACCAAGACCTAATGAAGGGTCCTCATAAAGGTTCTCAGCCCCAAGTGTTGATTGTTTTCCATAGTTACTCTAGTATTTTGTATGTGTTCATCAACAATTTTATCCTAATTTGTTTTAACGAAAGCTGCACATGGGTTAAAAAAATAGCCTATAAATACATGGAAATGTGCCTATGTTCAAATCATCATTCGTCTAACGTCATTTCAATGATAATCTGTTCAGAAGTATCGAAATGCAGCAAGAACTAAATACCACATTTACTGATTAGCCTTTGCAAATGGTCAATATTTGTCTACATTAGAGTCATTTATCATAAAATGTAATTCTTTGATTAATGTGTTTGAGACAAATGAGTCTGAAACATACTAAAATAAGCATAATTATTTTTAAACAACGTTTACACTACAGGTGACACTTAGAAGTGTTATGATCAGTGTAAGTAGTTCTCTATCTCGGTCAAATATTCAAGCTATCCAAAAAGCGGTATCTGAATTCTTTCTTTAAAATAAGGAATTAGTGCCCAATTCCTAATTATTCAGGTGTACCTTCATGCCATAGCTGGTTAAATGTAAGCAGTTATTAGCAAACCCTTTTGTAATTAATCACCTGGACAGGAAGCCTGCTATTGCAAAGAAAAATACCTACCGGACGAACCCACCCAATGAATACCAATGGTACAGAGTTATTGCTGGCAACTAGGTAGAAATGTTTTTGTTGTTCTACACATGCCTAGAACAAATGCCATGTAGGGAAGTGAACAAAAGAAACTCCACTGACATTTTGAATCACTGAACGTTACACTAATTAATCCTCTAAAGTTTGTATCCAAAAGATGTCAAATTAACATGATTGATGATGTTCGACATACAATTTTGACAGCTTATTAACATTCACCATGCTTTGAAATTTAGTTAATAATCAATATTGCAGTGATACAGAACAGATTCAGTGTAACAAAATATATATTTAAAAGACTGAGCAGCTGGATGTACTGGTGATGGACGTGCACTGGGAGCTTAAGTGTACATAGAGCCACATGCAACACTGATATTTTGTTCCTGAACCATTAATATGTTGATTCTTAATTTTTTTTTTAAATACACAAACCACACTCTCACTCTAGCGAAGGCTTACTAGACTAGGTGTTGTGCTCAGTATATTGTTTTCTGAGGGGAAATAGAGGCAAACTTGGAAGAATTGCCTTCTAGTCCGTTAACATTCTTGTGAATCTCTTCTGCATCATTTGCAGCTTAAAAAGATCCTTCAAACAACTAGATAACCAGAATTACATGCAATAGTCCACATGTGGAACAGATGTAACATGACATCTCAACTCTTGTATTCAAGTGTCCTGACTGATGACAGCAAGCATGCCAAATACCTTCTTCAAGACCTTGTCTACTTATATATCCACTTTCAAGGAACAATGTAACTCTACTCCCCAGTCTCTCTGTTCGCCAAGATACTGTACAAGGTCTGCCCTAGTACAACCTAACAAAGAACAACATATCGCATTTGTTCAAATTAAACCATCTACCATCCCATGGCACATTCTCCCAGTTGATATTGATGCTGTTGTAATGCGAGGCAACCTTCTTAATTGGCGACACCACCACCAATTTTGGTGTTATCTACAAACTTACTAAGCATGCCAAATGCATTCTCATCCAAATCGTTAATGATGAACAGCAATGGAGCCAGCAGAGATCCCTGTGGCACAATGCTTTTCAAAAGTCTTCAATCTGAAAAACACACCTCCATTTGCACTCTTCGACTTCTTCCACCAAGCCAACTTTGGATCCACTGAACCAGCTCACTCAGGATCCCATGTGACCTAACTTTCCATGTATGACCAAGCAAAGGCCTTGATAAAGTCCAAGAAGACAATAGCTACCACCCTCATCAATCCTTTTGGCTTTAAAAAACAATCACATTGAAGAGACACAACTTTTGAAGAACAAAACCATGCTATCCTTCATCAGTCCTTACTTTTCCAAATGAAGATATATTTTCTCTCTTTCTCATATCATCCCTTCCAGTAACTCTCTCAAGACTTACTAGCCTGTAGTTCCTTAGCCTATCCTTGCACTTCTTCCTAAATGAAAGCACAGTAGTAGCCAGCCTTTTGGTAACTCACCCGAGGCTAAAAATGATACAAATACCTCTGTTGTGGCCTCTGCAATTTCTTCTCTCCCTTCCAACAAAATGTCCCTGATCAGGCTCCAGACATTTATTCAGCTTAATCCAGTTCAAGGCTACCAGCATCTCCTCTTTTGTAACTGGGATATGTTCCAAGACATCACTATTCTCTTTTCAAGAATTCCCTCACTTCTATAGCCTTCTCCACAGATGCGTAATATTCAGTTAAGACCTCGCCCATCTCCCATAGCTCCACACATAGATGACCAATGAGATCTTTAAGAGGCCCTATTAAATTCCTAGTTACTCTTTGTTCTTAATATACTTAAGGGATTCTCCTTTACCTGAACTTACAAAGTTATTTCATGTTCTCCTTTTGCATTTCTGTATCTCTTTTGTGTACCCTTAACATTGCATAAGAAATTCTCTTGAACCCAGCTGCCAGTACCTGACACTGCTTCCTTTTACTTAATCAGAGCCTCAATATCTTGTTGAACAGCATTCCCTGATCCTGCCAGCCTTGCCCTTCTCACTAACAGAAACATGCCAACAATGAACTCCCCTTCTCACTTTTAAAAATTCCCACGTGCCAAATATCCCTTTACCTCCCCAATCAATCTTTGCACATTCTTGACTAATGCTTTCAAAATTAACCTGCCCCCAAATGGGTCCTTAAATTATGGTCCAGTCTAACACTGTTCCATGATTATTTTCAGACTAATAGAATAGCGTTCACTTGTCCCAGTGTACTCTCCAGACACTTGAATCACCCCATTTCCCAACAGGAGGTCCATCGTGGGCCCATTTTTACTACAGCCATCTATACATCACTTGAAAAAACTTTACTAGACACACTTAAATTCTGCCGCATCTAGCTCATTGGACTATGGCAGTCCCAATCAACATGGTAAGTTACAATCACCAATTATTACAATCCTTTTGTTTTTATAACCACCTGTATTCTCTGCACACATTTGCTCCTCTAATTCCTGCTGACTACCGGGGGCAAGTGGGAGACTTATAAAAGTGAGATGGAGGAGTTCAGGTTTAGCGTGCTTCTATCGTACAATCCCACCAGGATTATCACTCCCTTTTTATTTTTGAGTTCCATCTATTTGATTCCCCCAGGAATATCCAAATTACTGCTGTGAAGATCTCCCTAATTAAAAATAAATCAACTCCCCGTTCTCTCTCCCCACCTTCTATCACACTTGTCACATTCGTACCTCAGAACATGGAGCTGCCAGTCCTGCTCATAGCCGAACTATGTTTCTGCAAAAGCTACTATGCCAGCTCTATGTAAGTATCCATGTTCAAAGTTCACTTGCCTTACCTGTTTGGTTTCTTGCATTAAAATAATGCAAGTTAGTCTGTCAGACCTTCCTTACTCCTACTACTGCTCCTCAACCAAATGCTTGGTTTGGCTTCCACAACATGTCCATTAAAGATTTTAGTGCTAAATAATAGATAAAACCTGGCAAAAAAAGGAACTAACATATGGTCCATTTAAGACTGGACGCTTCAAATCATTCCCAAGAATTGAATCAGGATTGCTATTTACAGCCCAAGGGCATTCAGGATTTCAAAGACAATTTGTAATATGCTCTGATGCTCAGATATTTCCAACCAAATTTGAATGAACAAATATTTATTTCAATTTATTTATGTTAACAATTTGAAAAACGGTTTAGAGATTCACTTTGATTGGATCCGTTTTCTCAGCTGTTTTAGCAAAATAGGTTGCTCAGAAACTTTAATTTTCACTTGGCTGTGTATCTTTGCTTTAGTCGTAGTATTATTTTCAGTCCATTTTCAGCAGACAGAAAATTCAACCCCTAATATGGGCACTCAGTTGGCAACTATCAGCATTTAAACTTTTAGTTGCTGAAAATGGAACAGATTGTATATATAAGCACTTTTGGATGTTGATTTTCATGGCCTCAACAGGAAATAGCTCATTTAAGGGAAAAAAACACTAAAATAAACTCACTTGCAATTGAAAATAAATTTGTATCCAAAATTTACTCCAGTTCCTAACTATCATCAGTCTCACAATTCACTCAACTGTATTTGAATAAATAATCTGAATCCATCATTTAATAACTCTCAGAGCAATGTATCACTGTTTCCAATTAAGACTTGCTGAAAGACAGATCTTTTCAGTTCCGCAAAAACAACAACATGTTCTCTTAAATGTTGGTCGAAAGTAAAAAAGAATACTTCTTGGTTTTCTAAGATAATATGCTAAATTGGTTTGTGCAAAACAATAATGATTGCAATCTATTGAGAGCCCCCCCCCCCAAACAATAAAATCAATAATGTTGCTTTTATTTTGCAGCAAGCAATATTATTTAAAATGTGATTCCAATGGCACATCTCATTGTTCACGTCATGTCGAGTTGGAAGATTTAATTACTGGAACCATCATTAGATTCATCACTGCATCTGGAAACTTTCGTGAAGCTTCAAGAACAGCAAATTCCGATTCGCAAGACAATTGGCAGAGGGAGAACTAAAGTCAGATGTACAGTCGGCTCTCCTTATCCGCAAGTTCTGCATGCGCAAATTCAGCCAACCACGAATCAAGAAAACTCGGAAGTGCTCTTCCAGCACTTGTTGTTTGAGCGTTGTTCGCCTCGTGTCTCGTTTATTCGCTACATTGTTCCTGTGAAAAAATGGCTCCTAAAAGGCAATTAGATGGTCAAAGCAATTCCTCAAAGGCAAAGAGGGAGCGTAAAGTGCTATCTGTCGCCGAGAAAGTAGAAATATCAAATCTTTTAAAAAGTGGCATGTTGCATTCCGAAGTGGGCCGTAAGTTCGGTAAGAACGAAGCCTCCGTGTCACCTGATGTCAACGGCAGATTGACCCGATGCAATAGCGTAAGATACCATGAATTCAATAAAACCATAAAACAAGCGATACTTTGTCAAACTTCACTTTTTATTCATAGCATGCTATGGGGGAAAGTTACAGACTGATCTCCCAAAGAGACAGTCCGGACACTGCCCACCCCCAAACACAATTTATTACATTGATCATTACAGGAAATATTATAATTGCGCAAGTTAATAGAGTTTTAGAATAGTTTCGATCACATGCTAAGATACAATTAGATGTAAAATCATTATTGGTTAGTTATAATTATTTCTGACATGACTAGTCTGGTTACAACTTAACTTACTCATATTGGCACCTCCCCCTTCTCTTGAATGTTCTGTCCCATATTTAGTTATGCCTTGAGATGCCCCTTCAATCTCACTATACCTATATTTAGTTATGCTTAGCACTTTGAGAGAACAATGCCTACTGCGTCACCTATTGCCGGGTAAAGTTTCTTTCTAATTGCTCAGTAACATAAGGTACCTATAAGACAATTGATCATAAGCTAATCATACCCCTTAATCCATTCCCCCATCTACCTATCCCCCTACCCAAGTTTACCTTTCCCTTCATCACCGAGGGATAACAACTTACCTACAACCACTGCAAGATTTGTTTGATGATGCAAAGAAAAAGAAGAAACAGCTTCCTCTAACAATGTTTCTAACTAAAGCACCCGCAATTCTGGTCTCGATATTCAATATTTGAAGATCCTCAGCCCTCAATACAGTTCCTGACTTTAGTATTACTGAGCCTCCTTCAAAGTGTCCTTATTCCCTAAACAAGTCAGTGTAACAACTATTGTACAGGTATTTCAAGATTTACTCGTTGTTTGATCATTGTTCGCCTCACGTCTCATTCATTCGCTGCATGTGTTGCAAGCGAGAGGAACATATAGTTTCCTTTTCTTATCAATATTCCCTAAACATTATAGTATAACAACTATTTACATAGCATTTACATTATATTAGGTATTATAAGTAATCTAGAGATGATTTAAAGTATATGGGAGGATGTGCGTATGTTACATGCAAATACTATGCCATTTTATATAAGGGACTTGAGCAGCCATGCTTTTTGGTATCTGCGGGAGGTCCCGGAACCAATCCCTCAAGGGTAAGGAGGGCCGACTGTATCAATATTACAGTGGAGTAAAGGGAACTACAGAGGCATGAAAGAGGAGCTGTCCAAAGTTGATTGAACAGGGTCACTAGCAGGAATGATGGCAGAGTAGCAATGGCTGGAGTTTCTGGAAGCAATTCGGAAAGCACAGCACAGATGAATCCCAAATAAGAAGAAATATTCTAAAGGGAGGATGAGGCAAATGTAGCCATCAAGGTAAGTCAAAGACAATATAAAAGCAAAAGAGAAGGTATATAATACAGCAGAAATTAATGGGAAGCTAGAGGATTGGGAAAATATTAAAAAACTACCAGAAGCAACTAAAAAGTATTAAGGAGAGAAAAGATGAAATATGAAAGTAAACTAGCCAATAGTATAAAAGAGGATAGCAGAAGTTTTTTCAGATATATAAAGAATAAAAGAGAGGTGGGAGTGCATATTGAACTGCTGGAAGAAGATACTGGTGAGGTAGTAATAGGCACAGAGAAATGGCAGACGAACTCAAGAGGTATTTTGCGGCAGTCTACATGGAAGACATGTCAGGACACAGAAGTTAGTGTAGTTGCCATTACTAAGGAGAAGGTGCTTGGGAAGCTGTAAGGTCTGAAGGTAAAAAGTCACCTCAACCAGATGCTAAATTTGGGCTTACATGGATAATATTACTTCCTAAACAGACAACAGTACTTAAACAAACAAGCCTTCAATTTCTGCTGTACCTTCAGTCACATGGTGCTTTTGTCAACAGGTAGGAGATAAACACAATTCAGCCCTAAGCAATTTTCATGATTTTGTTTTTGAATATTAAAGTAGAAGTACCTGTATATACAGCCATGCATTGACAGTGCTCATTCTCATAACAGCTGATGTGTTCAATCAGAAGGTCAAAATTTCTGATGACAAAAGTTGTTCAGACAACTTGTTCAGAGGATCTCCCACTTTTTAAAGTTTATGTAAGAAATGACTCAAGAGTAATTTGATGATTTAATCTATGTTGCACATCTCAAGACAGAGACGCAAGTCCAGTTTAAGGAATAATTTATGACAGATTCAAACAAAGAAATTCAAGGAGACTGAGATTTCCAGAATAATAGAAGAACTACTCCATGAGCTATGCCTCCAAAAAGTCTCTTTGAAGAACTCAAGATGGAGTTTTGCAATGAGGACGGAGGTAGGACTAAATATTTTAATCTATAAGCAGCCTGGCGATCATGGGAATTCAAAAACTCAGTATGGTTGCGAGGGTTTAGGTATCAAAGAATTTTAAAATGGTAAGATCTTGGATAACAGCTAACTGACACTGGAAACGGCATCAAGTAATCAGTGCCCTCTTGAAATATTCAATAAGGTGTGAACATAGTCGTAGATAGCCAGGTAATGTGAAAATGTGTAGCTGATGAGACACTGGCACACATTTCTAGGAGATACTTAGGTACTAAGGATGCCGAATTAAGAGTCATAATAATATCTCAGATCACCCGAAGAGCAAGGCAATTCAATAGATCTGGAGTTCGTATGTAGATTTTGGAAACCAGACATGATTTTTTTTTCCATAGCAAACAGAACTTAGACCAACTCATTCCATCAGATATTTTACTGTTTCCTTTGAGTTAGTATAGGGACCTATTAATCTCATGGACATTATGCATGAAACAGTGAAAAATGCACTAAATTATCCTAATGATCAGGTATTCTTATTAGCACATTGTTAAAAGCATATCTCTGCCATGTAAGAGTTCTGATTTGTCATGTAATATTCTAATTACATAGAGCCACCCTCAACACTGTATCAAAAGGAGAAATCTCGGATATCCAGAGTTTGTAATCCAAGGCTTTCAGAACATATAATAGAACTAAATAATCAAAAGGGGGTTTGCTAGTTGGGATGTGCCACCATCATAAATGTAGAATTCTGTAAGATTACTTGACTACATTCAAAATGTTAAAGCAGATAATTATAGCTTTTCAAACTGCAGTTTGTTTGTTATTTTTGTGTTAAAAAGGTATAAAACATTGCATCAGGGGAGTAAGAGTCTCTTGGGGCTCTCCTGAAAGTTTGCTGTGTGAATAAAGACTTTTATATTTCCCAATTAAAGCTTTTATGTGCCTCAGTTAGTCACAACAGACATCATGGTAGATTTATATAGTAATACAAATACTGTTTTGGACTGAAATGAGAGAACTGAATACAATGACATCAAAAGGAGTGTCCCATTTCTCCCACCCTTTTCCATAGAACTGTGTACCCACTCATTTGCACACTGGAGAGCAGAAGCAGAGGAGTTCAAATTACGTTGAAAGAGCCACCAGTTGTTCAGCATTAGTCTTTGCCGACTATCTTAAGCAACTCATGATGTAACATTAACATTTTACAAACTTTTTTTTGAAACCACTGGATTGGAAGTTAACAAAGAAAACTATGAGTTTTTATATCATCTGCAAGAGAAAAACCCTATCATCTACAACAGCTGCAAAGAATGGGTCTTTGAAAAATCTAACATTGACGGTATACCACCTGGCGAAGTCAAAGAATACACCGGAGCAAGAATAGATCCGTGATGCGGTATAAAGTGAAACTGGAAGGATGGTCAGAAACTGGAAAGAGCAAAACTCAAGACCATACAGAAGCTCAAGCTTCTCAATACCTATATGATCTCAAGATCTTATTTTAATAGAAGCCTCACAAAACTGCTGCAGAGAACTTGACAATCTTATCAGAAGAAATATGAAAGAGATTTTCCATTTCCTCCCAGATATGCAGACAAGGTCATATATGCAAGAAATAGTGACAGAGGCCTAAGTAATTCAAAACTGGAGACTAAGTTTTCAATTTAGTAATTGAGAGAGATAATCCCTCGAGCTCTCCAATAAGATAATTAAAACATCTTTTCTGGGAAGAGGAGAAAATATTACCAAAACAAAGGTTGATAGTTTCTTCATTATTAAAAGGTGTCAAAAGTTATGAGGAGAAGGCAGGAGAGGGCAGGTTGAGAGGGATAATAAATCAGTCATGAGGGAATGATGGCACAAACTCGATGGGCTGAATGGTGTAACACTGCTCCTATGTCTTATGGTCATACACAGTGAAAGACAAAAAGGAATTTACAGAAGGCAAGACTTTAGAATTCTTTGGCTTTATAATTAGAGCTAGAGGACTATGGGCCAAAGACAATGATAAATTGAAGTTCCTTGATATTAATGATGTACTTTTTTTGCAAAATACTATATAGCTCCAGTTTAACAATAAAACTTACAACTGATCTATTCCAGATATTTTCCTAAGTTTAGCCTATAGCTATTAGCTGGTCAGTGGCGTACTGGTATCTGCACTTTCATGGTGCCCTCGGAACCTTCAATCCAATGGTCCAGAGTTCGAATCTGCCAGTCCTTTGCATGCTTCTGTTACGTCCGTAGCCCCCTCCTTTGTGAGAATCGCCAGATCACTGTTGGGTTGAGTCAAACGGGGGGCCCAAGACATGAGGGGGAGACGTGCAGGATGTCACGTTTCTTCCCCCCCCCCCCCCCAATAGCGATGTAAAGCTACGGGACATGGCCATTGTCTCTTGGAGACAGATTTGTGGATTGAGATGCTCTGCTACATGAATGCCCTCGGGCAAAGTGGGCTGGTTGAGGGAGAGATTGCATCACCCCCAACCAAATTGACATCTATGACCCTGCGAGTCAGAATAAAAGAGGGGCTGTAGGAACAACCCCTCAGACGCACCAGAAGAAACGTTAAGCGACCACGTAACAGCAGACGGTCATCAGAAACCAAGCCACGTGAGTTCAATTCCGTGGCTGGAATTGGTGGCTGAAACCACGGAAAACGGCTTTTTAGCTAACAACGGGGAAACCCGCTCCCCTGACTCAACGGATTGACATCATAAAAGACTTGGGCAAGTTTAAACCGCATCACTTTTAAACCCAACAATGCTGCAGCTTGAACGAACTGATAGTGACTTATCTTTCCATCGGACAATACAGTAACCCCTAGACAACGATAGAGTTATTTCTTATCGGTTATTATTATACCCGCGCTTAGATTTAGTATTGACGATGTATATTATCTGTATGTTTGCATTAATCTTCTTTTTGTGCCCTTTATCAATAAATACTTTTAAAAATAGTACCATCAGACTTATGAAATTCCCATAACTGGATCACTTACCAGCAAAGATAGAGAGGTCCGTTGAAGTCTGATGGTACTATTTTTAAAAGTATTTAAAAAAGCATGGATGGGAAGTGTTATGAAATTCCCATAACTGGATCACTTACCAGCAAAGATAGAGAGGTCCGTTGAACACTTCCCATCCATGCTGGGTTGAGCGTCACCAGAAGGCGTGAAAAAGAACAACAACAACCTATAACTAATCAACTGTAAGATGCACAGATCAATATTTAATGTTACTGAAGTTATTATTGCTTATTGTTAAATATTGTAGTTTATAATATAGTGGATTCCAGTTAATTAGGACACATCGGGACAAGTACATTTTGGCCCAATTAAGCAGCTGCCTCATCTAGTTAAGGTATATAAAAAAAATCAAATTACCATTTAAATGAGGAACAGATTATATATTTAATTGAAATACAGATCAAATTAGAATTATCAATAATGCTTAGTTCAGTTCAGATTGGCAACTACATCTCCTCCACAATCTCCCTCAGCACAGGGGCACCACAGGCTTTGTGCTTAGCCTCCTGCTCTACTCTCTTTATACTTATGACTGTGAGGCTAAGCACAACTCCAATGTCATATTTAAGTTTGCCAACAACACCAGGAGAGAGAGGGGGGGGGAGAGAGAGGGGGGGGGAGAGAGAGGGGGGGGGAGAGAGAGGGGGGGGGAGAGAGAGGGGGGGGGAGAGAGAGGGGGGGGGGGAGAGAGAGGGGGGGGAGAGAGAGGGGGGGGAGAGAGAGGGGGGGGAGAGAGAGGGGGGGAGAGAGAGAGGGGGGAGAGAGAGAGGGGGGAGAGAGAGAGGGGGGAGAGAGAGAGGGGGGGAGAGAGAGGGGGGGAGAGAGAGGGGGGGAGAGAGGGGGGGAGAGAGAGGGGGGGAGAGAGAGGGGGGGAGAGAGAGGGGGGGGGAGAGAGAGGGGGGGAGAGAGAGGGGGGGAGAGAGAGGGGGGGAGAGAGAGGGGGGGAGAGAGAGGGGGGGAGAGAGAGGGGGGGAGAGAGAGGGGGGGAGAGAGAGGGGGGGAGAGAGAGGGGGGGAGAGAGAGGGGGGGAGAGAGAGGGGGGGAGAGAGAGGGGGGGAGAGAGAGGGGGGGAGAGAGAGGGGGGGAGAGAGAGGGGGGGAGAGAGAGGGGGGGAGAGAGAGGGGGGGAGAGAGAGGGGGGGAGAGAGAGGGGGGGAGAGAGAGGGGGGGAGAGAGAGGGGGGGAGAGAGAGGGGGGGAGAGAGAGGGGGGGAGAGAGAGGGGGGGAGAGAGAGGGGGGGAGAGAGAGGGGGGGAGAGAGAGACCTCACTTTTATCCCTACTCCCGGGTTCTCAGGTGTCAATCAGTTTTGAATGGCTTAGTCCATCAAACCAGCTCACTCCGGCTGTCCACTGAGGAATTTTAATGAACAGAATGGTACCAAGTAAACAGCCCTCTCCGGAGCCATAAGTCTTACAGGAGTCATAATATGGTGGAACAACAAGTCTCTTCCTCCCTGTGTTATCTCTCCCTTATCTGAAGCAAATGTTCCAGTCCCAGTATGTTTTTGTTCCATCTTTCTCTCTCATTAGCAGCCTGGCAACAGTAATTGTTTGTAATTCTCCCAGGGGAGGGGGACATATGGGCAACTCAGCACCCTTCTCCCCATCAGAGTTGTTCATCCTTTGTAACAATATAAACTGCTTAATCCAGACAATGGGTCTTGAATCGAAACACTGACCAGTCCATTTTCCTCCACAGATGCAACCTGACCTTCTGAGTTCCTCCTGCATGTTGCATTCCATCATCTACAGTCTCTTGCACGTCCCTTTAAACTTACCTGGCTCGCTAGAAAATTTATGATATTGTGTAATATCAAAAGAGTCAATTGCAAGTTTGTTGCAATACAGGTTGAACACTACTATCCAAAATTACAAAATGTGAAAACCTCCACAATCCGATTTTTTTTGAGTGTTGTTATGATGTCACAAATGGAAAATTCCAACAAGCGTGGGGAAGGTTCCCAGGCTATGCACATGACTGTGCACCCAAACAGTTCTGAGAAATAAACTCACATATGTAATGAACAGAAATTAATGAAAAATAGAAAAATACTGTATAAAGTGAAAATGAAGATCTCAATCGTGTATTAATAGAGTGGATTCGTGTCTGAGTGAACTTGTTTTAATTAACTATCTGAATCTTAGACCAAATAAACAATTATCTTTCTGGAAAGTCAGAAAAATAACATAGACTATGCTTTTTCCTATCAGAGTATTAAACATCAAAGATAATGATCAGGATTCCAGTAAGACTGTGTTCAGAGCTGGAAAACTATTTTCACATATTTAGTGCAAACCTTTAAATCATATTTACCTGTGCTACAGTCACTGAAGAATCTGCTATATCCAGCATTCTTGTCTACAGCCAACAGAAGACACGAACTTGGGCATCACCAGAAATCATTTACGATATGCAAAAATAATCATGAATGATGCATGAAAATATGCTAAAACAGTTTACATTTTAAAAATATCTAATAAATCTTAATTATAATAGACATCTGAGGAAGCACTACTTTCTCAACTGTCACTGTTTTTCAGCAAACCTAAATCTAAATTTGCAATGTAGTTACATCACTAATAACATTCAAAATATTAAAAACACCAAATACTTTTAAAAACAGAAATGCATAAAACGTGGTATACTCAGTTTCAGATTTCCAGTGTCCGCAGTATTTTTCAATTTGAATTGTACCTTTAACAATACAGCCAAATTTTACAGTGAATGGTTAAGACCAGTTATTTCCCAATGAAGATCAAACTGACTACATAAAAGCAGTTTATAGATGAAAATTTTTTTGTAAAACTTAAAATTTTGTTCACAATTTTCTACTTCATATATATGCAAATAACAAAGCTTCTGAGAAAATTAGTCAAATATAACTTCACAAGTATTTCAAAATTAAATTTAAACCATTGAGAAAATGCAGTGAAATAATGCTCTAAGATTCTAGTAATAGAAATTAAACCTTAAAATTCAATATAATAATGTGGTATTTATCCTCCTTCCACATCTGTTGTATACACTGAAGCCTATAAATCAGATTTTTCCCATTTCTGATTGTTATCCTTTGCCCTACCGCCATATTGGGATCATAAAGCAATATATAACAGATAATCGTTTGCCTGCCTAATGACCAAAATCTTCCTCAGTCTGTAGGTTCATCCACAAAATTCATAAATGCAATGGAATTCAGTTTGCCCTCATTCCCAGATAGGATATTAATAAATCATGTATCTATCAAGTAATTTCTGTCTAAAGCCTTTGTGACATATTGCCCACAGCAATTAAGTTTTGTATTTCAACTGGAAGATCTGGAAGATTATAAGGCTAACAGGAAGGAATATTGAAAGGCCTAGACAGAGTAGATGTGGAAAGGATGTTTCCCATGATGGGAGAGTCTAGGACAAGAGAGAACAGCCTCAGGATAGAGAGATGCTCATTTAAAACAAGGATGTGGAGAAATTTCTTTATTCAGAGGGTGCAGAATTCATGGAATTTGTTACCACAGGCTGCCGTGAAGGTCAGGCTGTTGTGTCTATTTAAGGCAGAGATTAATAGGTTCTTGATTGGCCAAGACATCTAAGATTACGGGGAGAAGACCAGAAAGTTGGGCTGAGAAGGGACATAAAAAGAGAATCAGCCATGATTGAATGGCAGAGCAGACCTGGTGGGCCAAATGGCCTAATTCTGTTTCTATGTCTTATGGTCTAAAAATACTATGTGTAAGATTAATATAATCATTTCCAAAAGGACAAGATTTGACCTGGCTCACACATTCCCAAATTAATGTACAAGATGTCATTGATGAAGACTATCAATAACATGCGGCTTAAACTGTCATATTTTTAACTTAAAAGATCAGTTTTGTGTTTCTGGATGCTGGAAATTCAGAGTAAATAAGGTTTCCTCATGAGAGTATCAGATGGGTAAACGGCATTGGTGATCATCATATTTCCAGCAAGGATCCATTCAAGCTCAACAACCTTATTTTAATAAATTAAAATGTATAACAAATAGTTCAGGACATTCCCCAACATGAAGTAAACATATAATTTTTACCTTCATATTCACCAAAAGGAACCATTGCAGTAACATTTAAAACTGTGTTGCAGATCAGCTTTGTGAAGACTACAGGAAAGTCAAAATGTTGAATTGGGAGATTCACTGAGCAGTGCTCTCCACTTTCCTTGCAGTGTGCTGTGAGGAAACAGAAACATAAGTTTAATCAAGGCAAGCTTTGTGAATCCAATGCAACTTTTTGTAAAATTCCAGCATTAAGCCTCACAGGTATTTCCTCTGCAGCAAGCTCCTAAAACTACATTTCTCCGACTGCAGAACGAATCCATGCCATAGTGACTGGGATGGGGAGAAGGGAAAAAGTGTAATGATGAAGTATGAGAATATACCCAATGTCAAAGGAGACAAAATCTTTCACCTTGGTGAGACTTATATTTTGAATATTATTTCTTTCAAATGATATGATTATAGTTAATAATTTATTTCTTCAGACCATCAATTTTCAAAATATCAGTAAAATGAACGGTCTGTGCTGTTCTTACTGGTGATGCAATTTGTCGGGTGATTCCCCCTTCGCTTTTCTTTATTCCCCCACTCTGGCCCTTCCCCCCCACCTCTTTTCTTCATCTGCCTATTGGGAATCTGAACTCATGGCATATTGCTCTTTAATAGGTTAAGCTAATTCCCAACCGCAAAGCATCTGTTTTTAGTGTCAGGCAAAGGGATTTCTGGAAACAAAGTGTTCATATTGGGCCACACTGCTTTAAACAGTTCAATACACATCTAAGAATACAATTACTAGTGAGCCCAGCTCAAACGACAAAATGTAAGAATTAATTTGGTGAATTATAAAGTGATAATTAATATACACGAATATAAGGCAGTGAACATGTGGAGGGAAAATTAAAAACACAAAATGAGTCTTGATCACAAGCAAGATAAAATCTGCAGATGCTGGAAATCAAAGCAATGCATATAAAATGCTGGATGAACTCAGCAGGTCAGGCTGCATCTATGGAAAAGAGCAGACCCTCCATCAAAAATGAAGGAAAAAAAGATGAGAAAAAAAGAGGGGGGAGGGGAGGAAGAGATACAAGATAGTAGATGATAGGTGAAACCGGGAGAGGAGAAGGAGGTGAAGTAAAGGGCTGGGAAGTCGATTGATGAAAGAGGTAAAGAGCCAGAGAAAGGGAAATCTGCTAGGAGAGGGCAGAAGGCCATGGAAGAAAGGGAAGGGGAGGAGCACCAGAGAGAGATGATGGGCAGATAAGGACATATGGTGAGAGAGAAATGGGAATGGGGAATAGTGGTGGTGATGGGGGGGGCAATTACCGTAAGTTCGAGAAATTGAGGTTCATGCCATCAGTTTGGAGATTACCCAGAAGGACTATAGGGTATTGCTCCTCCAACCTGAGTGTGGCCTCATTGCAGCAGTAGAGAGGGCCATGGACTGACATGTCAGAATGGGAAAGGGAAGTGGAATTAAAATGGGTGGCCACTTGGAGATCCCGCATCCTCAGTCCAAAATATCAACTGCTTATGCCTCTCCATAAATGCTGCCTGACTTGCTGAGTTCCTCCAGCACTTTGTGTGTATAGCAAATGAATAACACTGCTGTTTTGAAAGCTTGTGAAATTGCTACAGTGTGAAGAAAGAAGCTTTGCAGTCTTAGAAGGTTAAATATTTAAATGATTTAAAACAGCAAACAACAAAACTCAGAATGTCTTGTTGTAAATTCAAGAATGATCAAAGTAGAGTATTCTGGTCAAGTTGCTTAAGAACCCTATTTAGTTTCCTGCAAATTAAGAAATGCAATCTAGTGTTACAAAAGCAGCAAATGATGCATAAGAGCACAAAACTAAACAGGTGAATAAATACCTAACAGTCAAAAACAAAATTGAATCTGGTGTTTGTGTAGAACAGGAAAAAGTTAAATATGAATATTATAGACAAAGGTTCAGATTAGTAGATAGTATATTAAAAATTGCTTTTATGTAAAACTGAATTGATAATAAATATCCTGATAATTAGAGCACATTTTCTTTATGTTTTTTAGTCAAAAATAAACAAGGTAGTGAACTGAAAAGGGATTTATTTAAATAATTATCTTCATACTGATAGAAATCTAACCAGTAATGTGACACATGAAAATATTTTGGAAGATTAACTACCACAGTACAAAGTTCAAGGTTCCGCAGCAGTGTAACATATTCCAATAAACTAATGTGACATCTACTGCAAGTTCGTTTCGAGACTGTGACCTGAAATAAAATTACAGTGCCACACAAGCAACTAAGTAGAGGTCTATTGAAGTCTCAACAGATTAAATCTGACCATTACCTTTCATTCTTCTTTAGAGAATAGGGGCATGGTCAGGTCCACTGGACAGCTATGAGCATGATGCCCCGGTGGCAAGGGGCAATTTATCATCCAAATTGGAACAAACAGCTGCTACCATGATTTATGATGACACTTTCGCTAGCTAGATGATAAAAAAATCCTATGTCTTTTTGTAGCCTAATTTATCATTTATGGAAAATACTTAAAACTCAGTTTTTATTGATGTATAACAATTGCTCAAGACAATTATGTTGTGCAAAAATAATAATTTTAGACACATCTTAAATAATAAACTAGGCAACTTTATAGTTCTGCCTTTTTAACAAAATTTCTGTCGCTGTAAATATATCAGAAGATAACATTTTTAATTTCTACAAAACTGACCAAAATAACTATTAATTATAGTGTTTAAAAAGTGTTCATTTCTCAAGAGACCGAACTGTAAATTTGAAAAACCTTTGCAAAATGGAGTGGATCATTGTTTAACAGTTCTTATTTTACCAGTGGAAGTAGTCAGACTGGAAAAGATGTCAAAAGAACTTACTAGGATGATACAAAAACTGTAAAAAAAAATTATATTTAAAGCAGAATAGGCTAGACTCTTTTCCCAAGAAAAGGTAAGATCAAAGGTGTGATTTGATAAAAGTCTTTAAGATTATATTAAATATGAAGATGTTCCAATTATGATTAATATTTAAGATTATATTAAATATTTAAGTTTGTTAAATATGAAAATGTTTCCAATTATGGGTGACACAAGACATGGAGTGGGGACATAAATAGAAGATGATTACTAACAATTCTTTCATGAAATTCAGAAGTACTATATATACCTAGAGATTAATTTGAATGCTGAGTTAATTCAAAGAAGTACCACTTGCCCCTGCTCCTGCCAACTCTGGTCAGCACAAATACTGAATCAGACTTTCTCCTGATGAAAGCATAGTCTTTGACAGTACCTATGGAGCAGTGAGCTCTAAAACTGCGGGGACTGAAAAACAAAAGAAATCACATCAGGAAACTTTAGAAATTGTTGAAATCCATTTCAACTACTCAGAAGCGATAGTTCTCTGCATTCTTCACAGTGCCTTAAATATGCTCTCTTCTTTGAATCTGACTCCCAAAGATGGAGAGAGAAAGATTAAGAAAGGGGAGTGAGGTGTCAGAGATCAACCAAGTAAACTTGAGGGTGAGGTGAAAGTTTAAGGCAAAATTGAGCAACTCAGCTAAGACACAGTTATCCAGAGTTCTTAAAACAGCTTTGTCAGATCATTTTCTGATCGTGCAGAAATGTATCATTTGCTTATATTTTAAACTGCAAATTCATCCATCTATTTGCTTTATCCTGGAAAACAGTGCTGTTAAATAGTTTTGAACCAAGTAGCAATTGATACACTCAACCGTAATGGTACATAGAAATCCACATAGACTTAACTTTTACATAACTGGCATCTTTGTTGTATTTTGATCAAAATACATTTCGAATTGTTCTATTTTGATTAAAATTTGAAAGCACAGTACTAAGTGCATACTTATGATTCATATATTCTTGTCAGAAGTTGTAGATCAGATGACCAGTAATTCTATGAGGAAAGATATAAAAGGACCCATTACTTATGTTAGGAGTGCCTTGTCTGAACTCGTATTTACCTTGGGATTAGGAATCTACATTATTTCACTTAATTATTAATACGTTTTTATTTCTGATCAGTGTCAAAATATCTTTTACGTTCCAGGTTGGGTCACAGAAACCATGGCATCATTTTTGAGAGGCACAGGAAACCATCAAAAGCAACAAAATTCTACCAATTGTCAATAGTGAATTAATCATGTAATCTTTTAACTTACTACCTGATATTTAGTGGATCTGTATGAGGCAAATAAAAATACTCTTTTACAGTAACAAAATACATACAATTACAGTATTCTGTTATGAGCTCTTGAAATGACAAACTTACATTCAAAAATAAAAATCCAAATTGCTATTACATACTTGTACTGTGTTTAACATGGTAAAGCATAGCCGATAGTTGTCTGCTCTTCAATTTGATATTGTGCTTTACCCGAAATCAGAGCTACCTTGCTGTCCAATCCTCACATCATTTGTTTTCTTTATTGATCTACCCATACCCACAGCAATAAACAGCATCAGTCTCAACTACACTCAAAGACTAAGTATCTACACTAATTTGGAGTAAACAAATTCAAAGATTCACAGTAAAATTACTTCTGAACTCAAAAATACTGACCCTCTGGCTCCTTGTTCAAGATATTCCAAGAAAGAAATTCGCTTCTTGCCACTTACCTATGTCAACCTTCCACAAAATCTCGTATTTTTATGAAAATACCTCTCGTCCTTCCAAACACCAGGGAGTAAACGGTGCACCTTGCTCAGACTCAGACATAGGATCAACCTTTCTTTCCAAGAATATGTCAAACTGCATCATGCCACTTATGATCCTCTGACAAAAAGGGAAAAAAATTTTAAACTCCGAGGAGTAGAGCAGTTTATAAAGAGAACAGAGTTTAGGATCTAATCAGCTGAATGAAAAATTATAGAAAGGCATCCTTTTACTGTAATAATACCCAGAAGATTAAAAAGGCACCACTACTAAAGCTGCTGCCTCACGTGTTTGGTGATCCAGGCTCAAACCTATTCTCTGGTGCTCCATGTGAAGAGTTTGCACATTCTCCTTGTGACCATATTGACATTAATTTCTTTTCCTCTCACATCCCAAAGACATGTGGAACAATAAAATCATAAGATATAGGAGCAGAATTAGGCAAGCTAGCCCACTGAGTCTGCTCTGCCATTTCATCATGGTGATTCATTTCCCCTCAGCCCCAATCTCCTGACTTCTCCACATATCCCTTCATGTCCTGACTAATCAAGAATTTATCAACCTCTGCCTGAAATATACCCAATGACTTGGTCTCAACAGCCACTGTGGCAATGAATTCCACAGATACACCAATCTCTGGCTAAAGAAATTCCTTCTCACCTCTGTTCTAAATGGATGTTCTGAGGTTATGCCCTCTGGTTCTAGACTCCCCCATCACAGCAAACATCTTCTCCATATCCTTTATCAAGGCCTTTCAACATTTAATAGGTTTTAATAAGATCCCCCCTTCCCCTCATTCTTCTGAATTCCAGTAAGTACAGGCCCAGAGCCATCACACGCTCCTCATATGATAACCCTTTCAAACCTGGAATCATTTTTGTGAACCTCCTTTGAACCCTCTCCAATGTCAGTGAGTTTCTGAGCTAAGGAGCTCAAAACTGCTCACAATACTCTAAGTGAGGCCTCACCAGTGCCCCATAAAGCCTCAATATTACATCCTTGGTTTTATATTCTAGTTCCCTCCAATTGAATGTTCAATCTACAAATTGACTGTTAGGGAATTCCACACGAGGACTTCCAAGTTCCTTTGCATCCCAGATTTTTGAATCTTCGCTCCCCTTAGAAAATATATTTACTCTTCTATTTCTTCTACCAGAGTGCACTTCCCAACACTATATTCAATCTGCCACTTCTTTGCCATTTTCCTAATCTGTCTAAGTCCTCTTTAGCCACTCTGTTTCCTCAACACTACCTGGGCCTCCACCTATTTTCGTATTGTCTGTAATCCTGGCCACAATGTCATCAATTCCATCATACAAATCATTGAAATATTATGCAAAGAGAAGTGGTCAACACAGACCCCTGTGGATCACCACTAGTCACTGGCAATCAACCAGAAAAAAGCTCCCTTTATTCCCACTCTTTGCCTCCTGCCAATCAGCCAATGCTCTATCCATGCTAGGTATCATTCCTGTAATACCATGGGCTCTTAACTTGTTAAGAAGCCTCATGTGTGGCACCGTGTAAAAAGCCTTCTGAAAATCCAAGTACATAGCATTCACCGATTCTCCTTTGCCTATCCCACTTGTTATTTCTTCAAAGAATTCCAACAGATTGGTCAGGCAAGAATCTCCCTTAAGGAAACCATGCTGACTTCAGCATATTTCATCATGTACCTGCCAAGTACCCTGAGACCTCATCCTTTATAATTGACTCCAACATATTCTCAACTACCAAGGTCAGAGTAACAGAATTACAATTTAATTTCTTCTGCCTCACTCCCTTCTTGAAGGGTGGAATAACATTTGCGAGTAGAGAGAATGACATCCTCTAGAACCATGCCAAGATCTATTGATTCTGCAAAGATTATTACTAATGTCTCAACAATCTGTTCAGCCACCTCTTTTAATCCCTGAGGTGTAGACCATCTGGTCTAGGTGAGTTAAACACCTTCAGACCATTAAGTTCCCCAAGCACCTTCTCCCTAGAAATGGCAACTTCATTCACTTTTGCACTTTGACAGTCTTGAACTTCCAGCATACTGCTCATGTCTTCAACAGTGAAGAGAGGTGCAAAATTCTTATTCAGTTTGTCTGCCATTTCCTTGCCCTCATCATCATCTCTGCAGCATCTTTTTCAGGCGGTCTTTTATCTACTCTTGGGTCTCTTTTACTCTTTAAATACGTGAAGAAACCGCTAGTATTCTTTTCAATAGTATTAGCTAGCTTAACTTCATACTTCATATTTTCTCTCTTTATGACTTTTTTTAAACTTGCCTTCTGTTGGTTTTTAAAAGCTTCCCAATTCTCAAACTTCCCACTAATTTTTGCTCTATCATATACCCTTTCTTTGGCTTTGACTTCTAGAGTCAGTCATGGTTGCATCATCTTGCCCTTAGGATACTTCTTCTTTGCTTTGTACCTATCCTGCACAATCCAAATTGCTCCCATTAACTCCAACAATTGCTACTCTGCCGTCAGCCCTGCTAGTGTCTCCTTCTAATCAACTTTGGCCAGTTTCTCTCTCTAGCATCCGTTTACTGATACACCTGACTTTAACTCTCCCTCTAAAATTAAAGAGTGAATTTTATCACGCTATAATCATGTACCCTAAGGATTCTTTTACCTTAAGCTCTCTAATCAATTCCAGTTCATTGCACAACACCCAAACCAGAACAGCTGATCCCCTCGTGGGCTCAACCACAAGCTGCTCTAAAAAGCAATCTCGTAGGCATTCTGGAAACTTCCCCCCCACCTTGGAATCCAACATCAACTTGATTTTCCCAATCCACCTGCATATTAAAATCCCCCATGACTGCCATTCCCCTTTTTGACATGCCTTTTCTGCCTCCTGTTGTAGCCCACATCTTTGCTACTGTTTCAGAGTCCTGCATCTAAACCCATCAAGGTCTTTTTACTCCTTCAGTTTCTTAGCTCTACCCACAACAATCCTACATCGAGAACTCATCAAAGTAAGTGAAATGTGCTCAATCACACTTTTGTCTGACACTTTATAATAAGTGAGTAGAGAGAATGTGAATTTTTCAATGCCAAAAACACAATGCCTCTGTTGTTCAAAGCCACAGCATTTACGTATCTACACGCTGTGGTCAATGATAAAACCCAAGACATTTCTGCTGTAGGATTTGGCCAACACAATGCATTCAAATATCAATGAGAGGTGGCAGACTCCTTTGCTGGCCCCAGCTGCACAAGTGTTACTTGGATCATGTCAGCTCAACCCTGAATATCGTCTCAGCTTGTAAATGTAGTAAGTATGTACTGCCTTTCCAAGGAAATGAACACTGTACTGAACATTCCTGCCTCCAACCTTAAGACGAAGCAGTTAAATATGATTGGGGCCATGAAACTGGCCATAGATGTCCTGTCACAATGTCACATTAATGAGACATATGGCTCAACCATCTTACTTTGTACTAGATATTTTCACCAGTGGAGTTACCTTCCACCATCTAACTCTACATCACTCTATTGGTCTCCACATTTTACTAGAAATTAACACTTCCATACTTAAAACTGGATGAACCATGATTCACTGTCCTTAGCATCACTATTGGACACAAAGGAAAGAAATCTTCCCAGGTCCTTCTCATGAAAATCTGATGACTGGTGTTTACATAGTACAGCTGTGCCTCAAGGTATGATTCTTTGATCATGATTAGTTACGTAACAATACCTTATAGACATCGTAACACTTCCATCACTGGGAGATTGGTACTGAGAAGATGATGATGTTGAACACCAAGATTTAATCAATAAACAGCTGTCTGAACCATATTTTGTTGCTGTCCCGGTGTTCCAAAGCTGAGTGTAGAATCATTGAGATTCCGTACACTGTTGGCCTGTAACAGGCAAATTGCAGCTTGTCCATGTCCTTGCTCAGGCAAGAGTTAATCTAGCCATGACCAACCTCTCAAAGTACTTCATCACAGCAGATGTGAGTGCTACTGGGTGCCAGGTTTTGAACCAGCTCACCCTATTCTTCTTGGGCACTGCTATGGTTGATATCCTCTGAAGCAGGTGGGAACCTCCAACTACAGCAGTGAGAGGCTAAAGATATCCCGGAACATTCCATTGGTCAGTACTGATTTTCAGCACCCTGCCAGATCCACTGATGGCACCTGATGCCTTGTGAGGGATCTCCATCTTGAAGGATATTCCTTGAAAGCAAAGGTCACAGGGTTGTCAGATGCTGTGGGACTTGCACAGGTATAGTGTTATTCTCCCTCTTAAAGCATGCATAAAAGGCATTGAGCTCTTCAGGGAGTGAAGCTTTACTGCTATTTATGCTGTTAGGTTCTGCCTTGTAGGCATGCAAACTCAACCACAGCTGTTCTGTATTAATGTCTCTAACTTCACTAGAAATTGCCCTTTCACTCTCACATGGCCTTCTGTGAGTCATATCTGGACTTCTGGTAGGGTTCTAGTTCACTGGTCTTGAACACCACTGAACTAATTCTTCACAGATTATTAATTTTCTGGCTCATTTAGCACTACTGGTTTGGGAAGAGTCATGTTCCCAAAGGCACACACTCACCCACGCAGTCTTATTGAAATCACTGAGGCTATGGCATAATGATTTAGAACTGAAGATGAATCCCCGAATATGATGCAGTCAACTGATTCAAATTTCAGTCATGTAAGAGCTCCTCCCCTTCATGGTTCTCAGCTTGACATCTGTCAGGGGCAACTGCCAAACAGACAGTAACTACTACTAAAGAAGACAAGGGCAAAGGCACAAGCTCCCTTCCAAGTGAGACCTTCCTAATTTGGAAATGTAGTACAACTGTTTTATCATTACTGGGTCTAAATAAATGAATTCCCTTCTAAGTAACACTTCCACCAGCAGTTCAAGATGGTGGCTCACTATCACCTTCTCAATGACGATTACATACAGAATATCCTTCCATTCCAAAGCTACTCTGCAGCCTTCTCATGAATCAGACTAGCTTAACACAACTTGATGAGCCCTTTCCAAGCACAGACCCCCCTCATCCAAATCATTCATATCAATTGCAAAGAGCTGAGGCACCAGTGTCAGTCACCGACGCGATTAACTAATTTTCAGTCAACCCCAGTATATTGCCCAAATATCATACACTCTAGTTTTATTTAATGATCTCTTCTGTGGCACCTTACCTGTTCTGTTAGTAAACACTAAGAGATTTGTTAAATATGATTTTTCTTTCACAGATCTATGTGGATTCTATCAGTACTATTATGTTCCAAGTGTTCCATTACTACTTCCTTAATAATGCCCAACTTCTCCCAATATTAAAGTCAGGTGAACAGATCTATAATGCTTTTCTCTCTCCTCCTGCCCTAATTTTTAAAGTTCTGAAATATTTTCAATAATATCCATCTCCAAATTCACCTTCAAGCCCTTATAATACAGTTCAGTAGTAACAGGGGATTTATCCCATTTCAGTCCTATTAATTTCTCCAGTACTAATACTTTTAATGTCTGCAGAATCTCATGTTACTAATTTCTTTCAGTTTCTTTTCCTTCTCCTCCTTTTGTGAATTCTGAAATACGTTTCCTACTTCCTCAGAAAATTAAACACCTTTTCCTTAAATCTAACAATACCTTTGATTTTTCAATATCTATCACTGGATCAGTCATAAACTTGTAAATTAAATATTATTCTTTCTAACATTAAACATTACTTGCTCACTGTCATAACATTTAATGTAATTATCCATTCTATCATCGTCAACTCACTCACACCAATCTTTGAAATTTGCACTATTCATTTCAGACCCTGGTTTCAGACTGAAGTAAATCACTCTCAATTTTTATATAAAACTTGTATTGTGATCCATGTTCTGTGAACACATTCATCTCTAGATCTATTAAACCTTTTGCATGAAACAATACTAGATTTAAAATAACTCATTTTCTCATTGATTCTTCAACGTAGTCACCTACAGAACCATTTTTATACACAACACTTCCATCCACTCCAATATTGCTGCCCATTCCATTTGCTTGGTCCATATGTACAGCATTTTAAATACTCATGTGATTGCTGTATTGTCCTTGTTATAAGCATTTCTAATTTCCTTCTTATACTGACCACTGCATTACTTCCACTTTTTAAGAGGTGGGGGTCTACATAAAATTTTCAGTGTTTTCTGTCCTTCCATACCAGACAATGATGCAACGAGTTAGAATGCTACATCTGGGGAAATCTCCTCAAACTCTAATAAAATATAGCTGCTTCATTACTGGCCAGTAAAGATTTTTAGAGATCAGGAACTTGAAACTACACACCCTTTCCCCTGCTGACCCCTTAATGTGTGTTTGACTTCTCCTTCCTGAAGGCCACAATCAATTCCTTAGACTTACCAAATCCAAGATTGTGGTTGCAACATTATTCAATTGCTTGATCTATCTCACTCAGTTTGCCACCTTGTCATCAGCTGAGATTCTGCCAACAGTCGTGTCATCTACAAATTTATAGAAGCCATTTGAGCTGTGCCTAGCCACAGTCATGGGTGTAGAGAGATAGAATAGTAGGCTAGGCATGTATCCCTGAAATGCACCAATACTGATTGCCAGTGAGGAGCAGATGGTGTAAACAAGAGTCCACGGAAAGATTCTTGCATGGATAGATTAACTGATTGACAGGAGAGGGAATAACTGGAACCTTTCCTGGTTGGCATCCACTGATGAGTGGTGTTCCACAGGGGTCATTGTTGAGACTGCTTCTTTTCATGTTATATGTCAATGATTTGAATGATGGAATGATTTCTTCGTGGCCAAGTTTGTGGATGATACAAAGGTATGCGGAGATACATAGAGTTAAGGAAGCACGGAATCTGCAAAGGATTTAGACAGATTAGGAGAATGGGCAAGGAAATGACACAATAAAATAAAGTGTAGGGAAATGTAGGTCATGCACAGTGCTAGAAGGAATAAAGGTGTAAAACTTTTCTTTTAAACAGGGAGAAAATTCAGAGGTGCAAAGGGACTACATCGTTTCCTCTAATTTCCAGCAATTTTTCCTCCTCCCCTTTCTAACCTAACCTAACTATCTCACCTATCACCTCCCCAATGCCCCTCTTCTTTCCTTTTCTCCCATAGTCCACTCTCCTCTTCTATCAGATTCCTTCTTCTTCAGCCCTTTACCTTTTCCACCCATCACCTACCAGCCTCTCACTTCATCCACCTCCCCCACCCACCTGGCTTCACCTATCACTTTCTAGCTTGTATTTCTTCCCCTCCACCCACCACCTTATTCTGGTTTCTTCCCCCTTCCTTTCCAGTCCTGGTGAAGGACCTTGGCCCGAAACATCGACTATTTCTTCCCTTCCATTGTCGCAGCCAGATCTGTTGAGTTCCTCCAGCATTTGTCTGTGTTACGCGGGCATTCTCGTGTAGGGTTCCCTAGAAGTTAGCCTGCAGGTTGAGTTGGTGGTAAGAAAGGCAAATGCAATGTTAGAGTTCATTTCAAGAGGACTAGAATATAAAAGCAAGGAAGTAATGCTGAGGCTTTATAAAACATTGGTCAGATTGCATTTGAAGTATTTTGAGCAGTTTTTGGCCCATTACTCCTTGCTGGCAATCAATATTGGTGCATTTCAAAGAAACATGCTTAGCCCACCATTCTACCTCTCTACACCTATGACTGTGTGGCTAGGAACAGCTCAAATGACATTATAAATCTGCAGATGATACAACTGTTGGCAGAGTCTAAAAGGGTGTGCTGGCATAAGAGGGTTCAGAGGAGGTTCAAGAGAATGATCGCAGGAACGAAAGGGTTAACGTATGAAGAGTGTGTGATAGCTCTGGGCTTGTACTTACTGAAGTTTGGAAAAATAAGGGAGGATCTAATTGAAATCTAACAAATATTGAAAGGCATAGATAGAGTGAAGTGGAGAGGACGTTTCCTATAGTGGTGGAGACTAGGACCAGACAGCACACTACCTTTAGAGTTGTGTTAAGAAGACAAAGCCAGAGGGTGGTGAATATGTGGAATTCATTGTCACAGATGGCTGTGGAGGCCAAGTCATTGGGTATATTTACAGTAGAGGTTGATAGGTTCTTGGTTAGTAAGGATTATGGGGAAAAAGGCAGGAGAATAGATTTGAGAAAGTTTATAAATCAGCCATGATGGAATGGCAGAGCAAACTTGATGGACCAAATAACATAATTCTGCTCTTGCCTTATGTTCTTTTATGTTTTTTTAAAAAAAACTTTCCACACTTTATGAATTTCTACACTAGTATAATTCCTCTGTTCTCCTTGTAGTTCATTCTTTATTATCAAGGCTTGCCAGCCTCCTTTCCCATTTTACCCATCTCTTCTGATCACTAAATATCAAGGAATATTTAATTCCTCCCAACCTTTGGTAACCCCCTGGAATGGTAATTCATTTGTACTAATGTAATTCTACTTGTGCTATTCTTCCTCTCCTTTCTTACAAAAGCTGCTTGCATTCAGATAAAGAAATTGCAGTTTTATCTGTTTGACCAATTTTCCCTGCTGTGGCTCAAATGCTTATTCCCTTAATAACAAACTAGCTATTACGCCCTTCATCCTTCCCTACCATTACTGCTACCTAGCCTAATGTGTTTTCTCACAAATATGATAAAATTTGCAAATGCTAGAAATCAAAGCCCCAGACACAAAATGCTGGAGAACTCAGCAGGCCAGGCAGCATCTACAGAAAGGAGTAAACAGTCAGTGTTTTGGGCCGAAACTCTTTGTCAGGACTGGGGAAAAAGATGGGAAGTCAGCGTAAGAAGGTGGGTTGGGAGGGGGAGGGATAGAAGAAGTACACGTTGGTAGGTGATGGGTGAAACCGGGAGAGGAGGAGAGGTGAAGTTGAGTTGGGAAGTTGATTGGTGAAGAGATAAAGGGCTGGAGGGGGAGGGAGAGAAACAGGAATGGGGAATGGTGAAGTATGGAGTGGGAGGAATATATTCCATCTGTGTTGCCTCCAACCAGACGGCATGAACATCGATTTCTCAAGCTTCTATTATTTACCCCCCTTCACCATTCCCCATTCCTGTTTCCCTCTCTCAACTTACCTCCCCCTACTTGCCCATCACTTCCCTCTAGTTGCTCTTCCCCCTCTTTCCCTTTATTCCATGGTCTTCTGCCCTCTATCAGCTTCCCCCTCCTGCAGCCCTTCATCTCTTTCACCAACTTCCCAGCTCTTTACAAACCCCCTCCCCATCCAAGTTTCTCCTATCACCTGCCACCTTGTACTTCTTCCCTCACCCTACCTTGTTATTCTGACTTCTTCCCCCTTTCTTTTCAGTCCTGAAGGGTTTCAGCCCAAAATGTTCACTATTCACACTTTTCCAAAGATGCTGCCTAGACTGCTGAGTTCCTCCAGCATTTTATGTGTGCTAACTTGTTTTCTCTGCCAATTCTGATGAAATCTATTCAACCTGAAATGTGTTTTTTCCCCCACAGATATTGCCACATTTTTCCAGTATTCTCCACCTTCATCATCACTTCAAAAGGCAATTGGGAAGAACAGATGCTTATGATTTATTTAGGAATTTAAACTGAAATCCTGAAAATAAATATTTTTAAAAATATTGCAATAAGCTCTTTATCATCACCCAAGGTGTTTGGTCTAAAAGGCAAATCCTAACCACACTGTACTTCTTCAGTTCCTTGTCAAAGTATCAGTCTATATTTTTCTACTCAAGTTTGAAAAGTGGAACCATTTTGTTTAAAATTTACCTGTTTAGTGGGACCCAGCTTTCCTGGCAGTGCAGGTATTAGCAATTCCTAATTGTCCCCGAGCATAGAATCTTGAGACAAATGTAGAACCAAATGAGCTTCCACAGAGATTACAAAGCAACATCCAAACTGAATATACAATTTATTCACAACCATCTGAAATAAAATGTTGATCGGCTCAGTTTATTTCAATCTTTTGGAGGGAAAACAGACAAGCTTCCAAATTCTTACAAAATGAGACACCATCGTGCTGGTCATGATAACACACGGAAAACATGCTAGGTTTCCTCATTGCTAACAGTAACAAAATTGGGCTGTCAAAGGCGGCATGAAATAAGGTAACTAAGGAAAAAAAGACCTGTCTGGATAAAGTGCAAGCTCAGGCTAGTTATTACAGGAAAATGGAATGAATGTTGAAATTATGAAATACTGGAAATGCCAATTACCTGAAATCATAAAACTTAAATCTTGTCAGAAATGTTAATACGTTGAAAATTATGTTTCAAAACTGAAGATCTAACAGTAAATTTTAAGATTATTTAACAGAAAAGTGTAAAAGAATAACATTTTAACAGAATAAAGTTTGTTGAATAAGGTTTAATTCTTTGATCCTCAAGTCACAATGCACAGCGATTAACTTGCGAATTTAAGCACAGGAAGCTGATTTTTAATAAAACAGTGTTTATTTAAAGGTTTTCTCGTGTGTTTTGTATTATTCACAAGATGCGGGTTAATTTTAATAAGACACACGACTGAGTAGATAAATTGTATTTCAGATTTCGCATTAACACGGGGTTCAAAGTGCAATCACTAGGCCTGAAATCGGCTTCATTTTTTTTTTAGAAAGATTAAGTAGATGGTTTAAAATGATAAGAAATATACAGGAACGCCCTATCTCCTTTGTGCAACAGGAAGCTAATTATGGAAAACAATGATAGCTTTGCAATTCGATTTAGTTACCCCAAGGGTGGCGAATCAGCGTGTCCTCTCCCCGACTCGGGCGGGCCCCGATTCCCGAGGGTCCTCCATTTCCAGGTTTTCTTCCCACGAAAACGGTTAAATGTCTGAGCTCGGCCGACCTGAGGCTGTTCGAAATGAGAAAGCGCGATACTAACCGTTGCCAAAGCGATCAGACGGAGAGGAGACCGGCAGCGCGGCACCGCCGCAGCGACAAGCCCGCCATTGGACCGAGCGCTGAGGCTGTTATTACTAGCGGAGTATTAATCTAAAAGCGCTCGTTTACTAATAGTACTCACAGCTACTTAAGAGAGCAGGCCGGCTTATTACTAGGGGTGATCTGGGGAAGCAACTTATTATTATTCGTAATGTAGGGAGAGCGGGCTGTTGTTTTACTACTATTATGATGAAATACTGGAATCCAAGTATATCATTATAACTGATAATTAAGATATTCTGCTGCTAATAATAATTGGCAAGTGGCAACTTATTACTGATGGTGTTACAGGACAATTAGTCTGCCTCTGTTGCACATGATGCACAGATGATGGTGCAAGACAGATGGTACTATCACTAATGGTAAGGGGAGTAGCAACACACTCAAAATGCTGGTGGAACGCAGCAGGTCAGGCAGCATCTATAAGGAGAAGCGCTGTTGATATTTCGGGCTGAGACCCTTTGTCAGGACTAACTGAAAGGAAAGATAGTAAGAGATTAAGAGTAAAAGGAATGGGCTATTTTCTGTTTTTTCTTATATTCTGGGGAGGACTGCATTTTACTGTTATTGGTAATGCAAGAGATGCAGTGTGTTTCAGTTGGAGCTGATGATTAGGAAAGGTAGTTCACTACAAATAATTGTTATGATAATATACCATAAGATATAGGAGTAGAATTAGGCCATTTGACCTATATCTGCTCTGCCATTTCATCATAGCTGATCCATCTTTTCTCTCAACCCCATCTCCTGCCTCCTTCCCCCCCCCCATTCGTTCATGCCCTGACCAATCAGAATCTAACAACCTCTGCCTTAAACATACATACAGAATTGGCCACTATAGCTGCCTGTGCAATGAATTCCAGAGATTTCATTGTGGAATTCTCTCTGGTTAAAGAAATTCCTCCACATCTCTGTTCTAAAAGGATGTCTCTTGATTCTGAGGATGTGCCCTTTGGTCTTAGACTCTCCCTCCAGAGGAAACTTCCTCTACACATCGACTCCATCGTGGACTTCCACCTTTCAATAGGTATCAATTAGGTCTGAAGTCCAGTGAATACAGGCCCAGGACCCTCTAACACTTTTCATATGACAAGCTCTTCAATCCTGGAATCATTTTTGTGAACATCTTTTGAACCCTCCCCAGGTTCAGCATATCCTTTCTAAGATAAGGGACCCAAATCTGCTCACAATACTTAAAGTGAGGCCTCACCAGTGCATTATAAAGTCTCAACATTAGCCCCTGCTTTTATATTCTAATCCTCTTGAAATGAGTGCTAACGTTGCATTGGCCTTCCTCACCACAGCCTCAATCTGCAACTGAACCTTTAGGGAATCCTGCACAAGGACTCCCAAGTCCCTTTGCACCTCAGTTTTTTTTGTATTTTCTCTCCATTTAGAAAATAGTCATCCCTCTCAATTTTTCTACAAAAGTGCATGACCATGCACTTCCTGACACTGTATTCCATCTGCCACTTTCTTGCCCATTCTCCTAATCTGTTTAAGTCCTTCTGTAGCCTTGCTGCTTCCTCAAAACTACCTGCCCCTCCACCTATCTTCGTATCATCTGCAAACTTCACAACAAAGCCATCAATTCCATCATTTAAACATTGACATATAATATAGAAAGAATCGGTCCGCACACAGTCCCCTGTGGAATACTGCTAGTCACCAGCAGCCAACCAGAAAAGGTTCCCTATATCCCCACTCTTTGCTTCCTGCTAATCAACCACTGCTTTATCCAAGCTAGAATCTTTCCTGTAATGCCACAGGCTCATTACTTGTTAAGCAGCTTCATGTGTGGCAAATGGTCAAAGGCCTTCTGAAAATCCAAGTACACAACATCACCTGATTCTCCTTTGTCTATCTTGCTTGATATTTTTTCAAAGAATTCTAACAGTTTTGTCAGGCAGAGATTTTTCCTTGAAACCATGCTGACTATATCCTTAACAATTGGCTCCGATACCTTCCCAACCACGGAGGTCAGACGAACTGGCCTATAATTTCTGCTCTTCTGCCTCTCTCCCTTCTTGAAGAGTGGAGTGACAGTTGTAATTTTCTAGTCTTCCGAAACCATACCAGAATCTAGTGATTCTTGAAAGATCATTATTAAAATCTCCACAATTTTGTCAGTCACCTCTTTCTGAACCCTAGGGTGTACACCTTCTGGTCCAGGTGACTTATCTACCTTCAGACCTTTCAGTTTCTCAAGAACCTTCTCTCTAGTAGTCGTACCTTCACATACAAGAGCTGAATCATTTGCTCTTGACTCTATGTCAGCGTCCTTTAACCATGTGTTAATGTGAACATCCCATATCTATTTGTATCTGCTAAACCCATCCTCATCTAAGAATACACACACTAAGGTATGAGTCAGAAATATGTTGTTCAAACATTGAAATAGAAAACAGATAAGTGTAAAACAGGTGAAAATGGGAATATTCTAATGAAAGAATTCAACATTGGTTCCTTAAAATTTATGATATTAAATAACAAAATGTAAAACTTAGAGGTCAGATTGGTTAAAAGAGTCCCACAAAAATGCATACAGCAAAGCATGATAATCTTGATCATCCCTTATGTGACTGGATTTTATCAAAGAGTCCAGAGGCCACTTGCATATCAGGCCAATGCTAGTAGAAAATGTAAAGGAATTTTATGAAACAATGAAAAACAGAGCCATGGCCTTTTCTCATTTGCTTCAACATATGGCATTGGAATTGAAGACTAGGCATTTCCAGTGAACAGGACGCCAATGCAGAAGAATGTTCTTAAGCTTTTAAGAATGTTATTATTGAATATGATCTGACTGCTGAGCAAATCTATAATACTGATGAAAAAGGGATTGATCTGTTGCTGCCTTCCAAATACAGCCTTTGCTGGTATGAATGAAAAAGTTGAATCTAAGTATTGCTTACCCATGGTTATATGTGCAAATACCATAGGAATAAATTGAGTGAAATTGCTTGACATTGGTAAGTATTTAAAGCTAAGATATTTAAATGTATGTATTACTCATCTCCCAACTAATAATGAAATAATGCCAAGATGGACACAGAAACATTAATTTATCATATTTCTGTACTGAACATAAAAGAACATTTACAAAAAGGACTGCCTGAAAAAATAAAGTGGTCTTTCTGTAAGTGATTGCCATGGTCATTCTCCTGCAAAATAACTTGTGAATGGAACTATTGTTGTGACATTCCCTCCCCCCCCCCCCCCCCCCCGCCAGTGTGAAAAGTTTAATTCAGACGATGGATCAGAGGATAATACAGTTTTATAAAAGTGTTGTACCAACGTGAGGAAGTTAATGAATTACAAAGGGAACATTCAAGATCTTGAATTACAGTAACTTTTATATCTGTTTTCTTCGTGAAAACAGTTGAATTGTGAAATGCTGCCAATAGGTTGGCAAACACTGTACCTCAGGTGGCAACTACATGTGAGAAATCATGGAATTAGTGAACAAGTATTGAAAATCCAGTGGAAAATCTTTCAAGAGGTGAACTATGTGGGTGGCTGGAAACTGACAATAACATACCTGTTACAGTGATGTTGAAATTATAGAAGATCATAACAAACATGAAGTCCAAGAAGAAAAAAAATGATGTTGGAGAGACAGAAAAAAATCTCTTGGAAAGTAGCTGCCAAAGGGTTTGAACATGCTTAGAAATTTTCTGAGCAACAAAATAGATTTTTTCCTGCTCAAATTGTATTGCAATTTTATTTATTTTATTTTGAGATACAGCACAGTAACAGGCCCTTCTTGCCCAATGTGCCATGCCGCTCAATTGCACCCATGTGACCAATTAACCTACTAATCCCCGTGTCTTTGAAATGTGTGAAGAAACCGGAGCACCCCGAAGAAACACAAGTGGTCACCGGGAGAACATACAAACAGCGGTGAAAATTCAACCTGGGTGCTGTAAGCACGTTAGATCTATCTTCTTTGTTAACAATTTTGCATCAGAGAATGAAGGCATGCAGCAAGCAGACATAAGGTATCTTTCAACAGCCCTAGTGGGTTTAAATGGGGCATCAAGGTAGTATCGCAGTTAGTGCGTTGCTTTACAGTGCCAGTGACCTGGGTTCATTTCCCACTGCTGCCTGTAAGGAGTTTGTACATTCTCCTCATTGATTGCAATGTTCTCCTCCTGGTGCTCTGGATTCCTTCCACATGCCAAGGACGTACAGGTTAGCAGGTTAATTGGTCACGTGGGTGTAATTGGACGGCGTGGGCTTGTTGGGCCGGATGGGCCTGTTACTGTGCTGTATCTCAAAATAAAGAAAGAAAATAGATTTTCTCAGCCTTCAACTTTGATTCAAGAAAATTCTGTTGAAACCGATGAAATGCCAATTTCACTGTGAATTTTGACATTGTGAATTAAGTGATTTTAATTGAAGCCTTTACATAACCTACACAAGATTTTTTTGATAAAAATAAGCTTAAACAGTAAATTTTATTTGGAGTGCTATGCAAAGTAAGTGTGGAAAAAAACTTACATTTATACGTAAGGACAATGCAGTTATTGGCTAATTAGCAGCAACAGCCTCTGAAAAATTGACACCACATACTGTATAGTAATTAATTTAATTTCTTTTTGCTGTATTTGCAGTTTAGTCTTAAAATATAGAATTGCAGCATAAAACATCATTATTTAAAGTGATAAAGAGATGTCATATTAAAGATTTATGTAAAGAATATTAATATGTGCCCAATTACACCCATATGACCAATTAACCAACTAACCTGTGTGTTTTTGGAATGTGGAAGAAAACTGGAGTGCCCAGAGGAAACACACACAGTCACGGGGAGAATGTACAAACTCCTTACATGCAGCAGTGGAATTGAACCTGGGCCATTGGCACTGTAACAGCCAGCTATAACATTACTGTGCTGCCCACAAAACATAAGTGAGCAAACTGCAGTTCACAGAAGGTGCTTGCATATGCACATATTTAGAGGTTAAGCTCCAAGTCATTGTTAGCTCATTTACTGAAGTATGCAAGCCAATAGCCTTATCCTAACATCCAACAGCCAACCTGCCACAAATGCACATCAGCAGCCTTCAACAATAAAGGTCCACTCTGACATGATGGAAAATGTGGATAATCTCAGGTAGACATTGTTGATTAAATTCACTGTCACCTGCACCAGCACAGCCTTTGGCCATCTGAGGAAAATTGAATATCAAGATCTCAAATCTGGATCAAACATTATGGTCGGAATCGGAATCAGGTTTACCATCACTGTTGTATATGACATGAAATTTGTTATTTTGTGGCAGTGGTATAGTGCAAAGAATAACGTAACTAAATTACTAAGTAAAAAAAATGCAAAAATAGGAATGATGAGGTAGTTTTCATGGGTTCAAATGACGGTGATGGTGGAGGAGAAGAAGCTGTTTCTAAATCATTGAGTATGGGTCTTCATGCTCCTGTCTCTCCTCCCTGACAGTAGTAACACGAAAATGGCATGTCCCAGATGTTGAAGGTCTAGTGATGGATGGAAAGTGAGGATCCCTGCCACATAATGGCTAATAAGAAATTTTATGGATTGTGTTTGTGTGCATGCAAAAGAGCCCTACAAAGGCCCAATATAAAAAGTGAGAGGAGCACAGAATCCATTAGCTTGCCCCATCAATCACTTTCTGCCACACAGCCATTGCTGATCACACACAGGCCTCATTAGCCACCTCAGAATCCACAGAACTGTAGATTCCAACGACTGCCCAACAATTCATACAGTGAAACTTCTGGATTTTCTGAAGTGTGAATCTAAGACAAATAGTTAGCTATTAGCAGACTTATTTTTAACTATTTTGATTTTGAGCAACTTCATTTTGATGTTCAAACAATAACATGCATTTAAAAGTTGCATCATTATGCATGGATGTATTTTCATAACAAAGCAATTCAGTTAATCCCTTCAGACCGCAGAAGCAAAGACACTTCAGACTACAATGCAAGAGTGACAAAGATTGAGATACAAGTTTTAATATAAGAACTAGAACAGTTTCTACACTTTGTAAGAACATTTAACTCTATCAAAATAAATTCATACTGTTTATTTAAAATCAAACCAATCAAAAGACAAAACATTTATTTTTTATAGCTGGAATATACCCAGGAACTGACACTCCATGACCTTCCAGGGTTGAGAACTCAACAGTGACATTTATGAAGCATTTGCTTGAAGAAGTTCCTGCTCAGTTCTGTTCTGAATGACTGGCTCCTTATTTTGAAAGTGTTGTCACTCATTTGAGGCCCGTAGTTGAGGAAAGCATCGGGTCTTCATTTCTATATCTACTGTTAAGAATTCTGCATATTTCAATAAGATGCCTGTTGAACTCAGGAGACTCTAAACTCTATGTATGTATTCTCATGCAATGATCCTGGGATGGTAGGCTTACCCTGGAGTTTTGCTGCACCCTCCATTTCAAGTATATCCTTCCATGGGTAAGGATATCAGACCTCTTTGTAATATTCTAAGTGTGGTCTCACCAGGGTCATATATAATTTTAGCAAGTGATCCCTTGGTCTCAAATACTCCAATATTAAAGATCAATATACAATATATTTTCCCCAACTCATAGCTGTTTTGCATGTTGAATTTATATACAATGACATCTGTATCCCTCCTATAAGTCAAAACTTTTCATATGAGCATATTTATTACATTGCTCAACCTTTTCCTTTCTGTTGGAGTGGATGGTTTTGGGAGCATATTCCATCTGCTCCTATCCTTATCTATTCACTTATTCCTTCTTCACCCTGTCACCCAGATTTGAATCATCAACGTACTTGGCTATATGGCACAATCCCTTCATCCGGTTCATTAGGGTAGATTATGAACAGCTGGGGCCACAGCATTGATCCTTTCGACACCCTGCTAAAATGTCAGCTTCCGAACATCATCTCTGTTTTATGTCTATTAATCAATCCTCATTGTACACCAACAGGACTGTACCTTTAGCTTAGAAATTTCCGAAAAGACCCTTTCTAAATAGCCAAATACACCTTCTCAATTGGTTCATCTTCATCTCTTCCTCTGGTTACATGTTTTATCCCTAAAAGAATTGTCACAAGATTCTGCCTTTGTGAACTGTACCTCTAAAGTGGTGATGAAATTTGACTACAGGTCAAAATACTCATCATTTTGTTCATACTGTCCATCCCCTAGCTAGAAAGAAATGTTCTAACGTGTTTCATCCGTGTGCACTGGTTGAGCCCCATTTGTGAATTACTAATTCTCAGCACTGCAGGCAACAATGTCATTAGATGATTCTTGTTTAGAGCTCAGCCAAATCTTTGAAATAGAACTCTATACTGAGTTTCAAATGATTAAAATTTACTATGGAATTATCTAGTTAAATTAAGACTTCTCTCGTGTTGTTACATGTTTTGGACAGCGCTTCTTGTTTTGATGTCACTACTTATGGAAACCTGCCGAGTGATGATAGAGCGGCCTGCGCGGAAGGAGTATCAGCATCAATCGAAACAATTACGTTGCCAAGTGAACACATTTTCCCCGAGAAGTTGTGGTTCAGTAATGAGTGTGAAGTTTAGGCAAACAGGGGCAACGCATATTTCAAACAATTGTAATGTTTCGGGTCGTTTGTGCGAACTAATTTCAATATATTTTCTCTCTGTAAACTATTGAACAATAATAGATTTTTGCAATTCGTAATAAAATGTAATATTCTCAAGGAATGCTTCACTGAATCAAAAGAAGATTTAGCAAGTTTTTCTCCGACTTAAATGATCCTCGTCAACCCATCAAACTTGATACATGGATCCAGCGAAGCCAGATTTTGTTCAGATTAAGTTAAAACAAAGTCTTTAAAATATCAGGCTACCTTTAAAGAGTAGGTGTGTGTAACGATAGATACATGCTTAGCAATATCCACTTTGTCCAACATTCTAATTTACGCCCCTCCCGTTCAACAAACTAAACTATTGACCCACATTGTCCATCAATAATTGTTCGTAAACATTAGTATAGTTGTGTTAGCAAAACTAAAATGATGAATCGAACAACTTAAATAAGTGGACGAATATTTTATTTTAGAACAGTACAGTTAGATGTTAAATACCAGCGTAAAATATTCTTCCAAAAATGCAGATATATTTCGGATGTTTTCATGTTATTTACAATAAAATGTAGCTTAATTCAATGTCAATACATGCCTATTATTCTCCATGTCATAAAGGAGGTCGGATTGTCATATTGGACACATTAATTGATTTCAGTTATGTTTAGTATGAACCAGTTAGCTAGGCTGGTTGGTCGCGTATTGACCACCACCGAAGAGTTTCGCGAAGATTTCAAATCTATCGAAGATGAGTAAGAACGAAATGATCTTCTGAAGCTTGTGATCGTAGAAAGTGCGCACGCATCCACTGCGGCCAGCTGTGCACATAGTTTTCGTTTTGTTGAATCATGCTTTAGTGCAAACCTATTTCAATTGAAAGTGCGTAGCCAATCAGTCGAGCCGAATTTTCACTCTTACCAACCCAGCCAAGCTTTTCAACACCATGTAACAGTAAACAATTGAATTGAAAACGTCAGCTTCCTCGTTTCTCAAAGTTTAAGCTTTGGTGCTTCCATATCATTGTGCCCGACTTGAGTGACTAAACGAAGGAAGAGGTCTTGGCCAAATCAGTGGTACACGTGGTAACTGTTATTTAAACATTTCAGAAATAGCGCCAAGCTCGTCAATTGCAAGATATTTAGTTTATTTATCTTTTAACATACTTAAAATGAATCGAGATCAACTTCCACTACATCACGTTCATTTCAATAATTGCATTCAATTCTCTCTCTCTCTCTCTCTCTCTCTCTCTCTCTCTCTCTCTCTAAATATATATATTTTACTTATTCCTGCGGAATATTTGCATTTTGGTAATGTTATCTTACGTTTCAAAAGGTTCATTGAAAAATTGCCAGTGAGACATCGGTATGACAAGTTTTAGAAGCCTTGCAGAGTTTTAGGCAGTTTCCAGTTTAGACGGGATCAGGACTGGTCGTCTTGGCTTGAGTTTGAATCTCGGATTGACCCGAATTCAGAAACTGTCCCGTTGCACCGACATACAACCGGGATCGCATCGGCCACTTCTGAAATTCATGAAGGAAAATATATGTATATTAATAACTGGTTTGATGCTTCGACTATTTCCTTTGAAAAATATACTTTGCAATATGAAGTTGCGATTTAAAGTGTGAGCACCTTATCAAACATAAAAATAACTTGGTAAAGTGTTTTAAATTATACAGATGTTACAGGGAAACCCAACGGAAACAATCCTGCATGCTCCACACCACCATTCACAACAATTACACTTTGGTAAACGGTATTGAAAAATACAATATTATAATCCAGATCTTACCGATTCAATGTATTGTAATTGCAAACAGTTGTTTGTATGATGTATTACAGATTCGTCGGATGTAAACTTATCAAAAGATATTACCAGGATTAATCGTTTTGAAAGCCGAGTTTTTCATATAGGAGCTGAATCATTCTGCATTTTTGAGCCATATTTTTCTTTATCTTTCCTGATTCGGTTATACGTGTCGACAAATACATCCTGGGCAAGGAATCATCATAATGATATTTCGTATGTACTTTTTAGCTACTTATGCCGCGATTGTTTGAAAACGTTATTTTATTTTACACGTATTTTGAATTCCTATATAGACTGCAAATCAAGCAATGGTAATGTCTTATGTTTAACGCCACAAATGGCTGTAGTGCATTAAAAATACTAGAAGGTTAAACTAGAGTTACACTATACAATTCTAGACCAATGTCCACCGATAATGGAGAAATATGAGGCAAAATACTCCGCAGGTATAGGATTGCAACGAATTGGATTTTACAAAAAAACATTCTTCGTTTAGTTGACCATCATCTTTTTTTCTACATATTTAAATTAGCTGTTTTAAAAAGATTCATAAAGTGATCCAGACGGTATCGAAAATTAAATCTATGATCAGTGAGACGGGGATATTCGGGTCTTAAATAGATTCATTAAAATATAAAATATATAAGCCATTTTCCCCACAAATGTTTTCTGTCCAGTTTTGGCTCTCAGTACTCGTTTCAACTTGGCGTATCTTTAAACCAAACACATATATCTGTATCAGCATTTTCAAGAAGTCACATAAATAAAGTAGCATATAGTTCTTAAAACGCGCACAATCTTAGGAATTGCTACTTTCATTGTTAGTTGTTCGAGACGAACAACTTCTTTAAAGAAGAAAAACAAAGAATTTGAGTTTTTTACTCAAAATGTCAGCGGGTCCAGCAATAGTTAGATGAAAAACTCTATGATCTATGTACTTAACCAGCAAAACAAGCTTAGTAAAGTTAATCTTTAATACATAAATTTATTATGGACAGTTGGCAATTTAATTTTAGAACGTTGAAAAGTGAAACATAAGGCTATTTGCAAAGTTGTAGTTCACTGTATACGGGAATAAGCGATTTGCGTTAAGTATATACATGGATGAAGCGTTAAAAGTTACTCAAGTTTCCCTTTTTTTGAGTGTTTGTATTCATTCAGAATCAGCGAACAGTTATTTTGTCAGAACAGCCTGTTATTCCCATCAATCGTAGAGTTAATTTGCTTTAACAAAACGAGATTATATATAGTTATGAAAGGAAACTTATTCGATGTCTATTTGAATTTATAACATTTCTCCAATGATTGTTAAAATAATCTACATGTTAAAGGCTCAAAGTATGTGTTTTAAACATTACATTGATTCCATAAAAATACTTACAACAGCAGATGTTATTAGGAAAGACAGGTTATTTAGACTAAACGCTTAAAAAAATATATTTTCACAATAAAGAGGTATTGCAGAACTCCTACTTTGACCGGATGCAGATATCCGTCTACTTTGAGAGAATGCATTAACTCGGAAGACTTCCGACTTTCCCCCTCCTCCAGACTTTCTTCCAGGGTGCGGGTTAGATGTGCAATGTAGGTGGTTGCCAGGATTAGGACATCCAGTTTGGACAATTTAGTGTCCGGAGGAACTGAAGGTAGAGTCTTTTGCAGCTCCAAGAAGGCAAGTCGCAGGGTTTGTACCCGGCTACGCTCCCGCGCAGCGTTTGCTGCCGCAGGTCTGCCCCTGATGCGAGTCACTTTCGAGCGAGATCCTAATTCCGAGTGTTTGCGAGTGGGGCAGGTCACGGAATCGGGATCTGGACAGTGACTCGGGCTGGAACTGGGACTGTTCTCAATTATGGCCTTTGGAACAGCTGTAGAATCCATTGAACTTTTCTTAGGCTGAACCATCACCCGGAACAAACGCAATAGTCATGGGAAAGCGTCAACCTGAAAATAAACAAATTCAATCTAATTCAAAAGCGATTGGTTTAGTTTACGAAATGGCGCAATGCTAATATTCTGCTAAAACATGTTAGATTCCTTAGGATTCTATTTCAACTGTAACGTCAATCATCATTTTGGCAGGTAAGTACCAACTTTAGATAATGTCTCAATCATATATAATTTTGTAGTAAAGAAAGTTACACAACCAGTTGAGTCATATTTCAATATCCAGCTGCAAAATCGATCGTTGGTAATATCATCCTACAACCTATAAATTTTATTAATCGGTTTCAGCTTTCTGTAAATATTTTGAAAATTGAAGAAACTCCATCTATTTTAAACCTGTGTTCAACAAAACTCCAACATTCTACACATAGCGCCCTGGGTGTATCTTTTGCAGCAGATAAGAAAAAAAACAATATCACTCACAGTTCTGCATACTGTATATGGCGTTTCTATCTGCAAACCAAAAAGCGGGTTACATTCTAAAGTTACCCTTTTGCACGAATCCAACACCAACTGCAGAATATGTTGTTTAGGAGTGATTCAGTCGCCGTGAAAGCTTCCCATATCTTTATCCTTGTATAGAATGCGGGAATGGGCACGTTGATTTTTTTTAAATAAGGAACAGCGATAATAATTTCAGCTTCAAGCCTTGTGAGAACAGCATTAAGTACACACCTGAATGAGCCCCCTTGCCTCTGGAGCCTCTCATTGACAGCTCAAAGCGCTGACAGTTGCTTGACAGGGGACAATTAATCACATAAAGCCACCACTCACTAACAAGTAATAGGCCACCTACGCCAACCTTCTTAAAGTGGTCCTAGCCCAATCTACGTTCAGTGTAAATTATATTTAAACAAAAATATATACAATGGTATAATCATTATACTAATCAGATGGAACAATATTAAGTATGTTTAAAAGGCAGCGATGTATATTTTTCTGCTTACCACTTGTATCATTTGATACACGTTCCGTGTAAGCACAATTCTAGAGTATTTTCATATTGTTTTAATATTACTGCAATTGTTATGAAGATGGTGAAATCTAATTGATCAACATCAAACTATATTCCTCGCAAACGCAAATTCACATTCTCTGTTTACTTTTGAGCTGAGCTTTTGTATTTCCTATCTGAATGAAGACCTCTACATTGAAGACAGGTGGTTTCTTTTCCAATCTCTTTAGCTAGGGGTGTAATGATCAGCAGGTAATCTATTTAGGTAACGTTGATAGAGGAATCGGTATTGAGTAGGGCATGGGTGTAATTTCTTTTACTAGTAGTGATACCATGGGATATTTTACGTTCCCTTATGAGGACAGTATCTTGGTCAAACACTGTCAGGATGATGCAAAGCAACCTGACGGCTCTCTGACTTCTTCAGTGGAATACCAATTTAATGACAAACTAACTTTTGTGGACCGACAGACCACGCAGTAAGCATTCTAAGTGAATCTCATAAACAAAACTTCATTACAAAATAGGCAAATAACTTGTCACTTGACTTTAACAGTTTTATCCTCCACTTTACTTCTACCATTAAAACCGAAAAGAGGCGATTTCTGGTGTCGGAGTAGCAATCGCCTTATCAGCCTTGTTTGCTTTATTTTTGTCATAATTTAACAAAGATAATTTAACCATAATTTAACTGGGATGATCGTTAATATAGTAGATCATGGATTTAAAGAATAGTACGAATTATTTTTCCATCCTTTAGAGATCATATTACAGGTGGCTTTGTATAACACACACACACGTATTGCACGTTCCCAATGCATTCAGTTTTGCTTTAGAAGCTACTAGCAAAATCAAGAGTTTACGAGTTTGCCGGGACAAGGCTATAATCTAGTTGCTACACACCTAAAAACAGACAGAAACCTAATTGGATCAGTTGTCCCAAAAAATGAGTATTTTCCATAATCGTCTTTGTTTCGGAAATATGAATCCAAAGTCTAAAACTAAATGCGGGTTTTATTCATACAGTAATAGGGAAAAGTTTAAATATTTTGACAGCAGGGTTATGAATAATAATATTTAAGTGATCTGACAGGGTAAAAATGCTAACATTCAATTTGTGGTAAATAGATGGATAAAAACACATTAACGTTGTTACATCATAAGTGAAGAGTCACTAAAAACATGAATTAGCCATTGACTATAAATATAAATTTATATCTAAAGTGACTTCATAAAAGACTCCTGAATAATCGGAATCGAGAGGAAACCTGCAGATGCTGGAAATCTGAGCAACACACAAAATGCTGGAGGAACTCAGCAGGCCAGGCATCTATGAAAAAAAGTGTACATTTGACGTTTCGGGCCGAGACCCTCCGTCAGGACTGGAAAAAAAAAGATGAGTCAGAGTAAAAAAGTTGGGGGGGGGGGGAAGAGGAATGACCACAAGGTAATAGGAGAAGTAGGTGAAATCAGGTGCTGGGAAGTTGACTGGTGAAAGAGATACAGTGCTGGACAAGGTGAAATCTGATGAGGAGAGACAGAAGGCCTTGGGGAAAAGAAAAAGGGGGTGGAGCACCAGAGGGAGGAGATAAGGTGAGAGAGGGAAATGGCAATGGGAAATAGTAAAGGAGAAGGGGACGCTTGCTTAAGCACGGGGGTTTGAGGTAACAAAATTAAAACAGTCTACAAATTAACCCGCAACAATTATTTTTAACATTTATTTTCTTTATGATGAAAGTCGACACTTCAATATTTATTAAAACAGTCGAAAGTTGGAATTACGAACAGCCGAATAGAACGAAAGCACACACATACAACAAATTATAATATTTTATTAGGAGTTGTTAAAGAAACTAATAAAGTTTCTGGTATTTCTGTTTAGCTAATGATAAAGTCAATCGAACATCCTTTTCCAAGTAAGAAGTTGTTTTGCTGCGCAATCTTTAATGCAGATAAAGAATAACAAATTTCCAAATGCTCATTAATTATCATATATGTGCTAACAATACAAATAATAGCCATATGAGAAAGATTGATAATATGAAAAAAAGATGTTTGTGTAAGATGCTCTGTCTGAAAATTTATTAAGTTACCATTCCGATGAAAGGTTGTCAATTTCATATTCTATACGATTACCTGTCTTGCTAAGCATGCCCACATTTTGTTTACTTTAATTGTCACTCATGGATTTATTCTAAAATATTATTTCAAATATTTCTGCTGGTAATTTGGTTAAACAATCAATTGAAAATATTTAAAGAGATATCACCAAGAAAATAGTATTAGTTTTTCAAATGGAAGGACACATACAAAATGCTGGAGGAACTCGGCAGGTCAGGCAGCATCTATGAAAAGAGTAAACAGTTGATATTTCGGGCTGAAAACCTTCTTCAGAACTGTTCACTCTTTTCCATAGATGTTGACTGACCTGCTGAGTTCGTCCAGCATTTTGTATTCAATAGCTAATTCTTCGATATGTAACTGATACTTCTCTCGATTATTGTTTGGAAGCTTAAACGATGCTTGGTGTATACATACAGAAAACCATTATTTATCCCATACTAGTTTAGTTTCAGAAATAATGTGCAACAAATATTTCTCCACATTTCGTTGAGCACAGGAACAACAGTAAGATATTTAGTTCGGAGAACTTCAACTGCCTTCCAGTAAAACCGGGGTGTGTGACCTGACTCCGTATATCCATTTTCCTCCTAATCCCTTAATGTTTTTCATTAGCAAAAATGATCAAGCTCATTAAAAGGGATTGGCAGAATATTATAGAATTAGTTCCCTTAAAGCCACATCGTCAAATCGGTATGGCAATGAATTTTAAAGGTTTCATTGTTATAAACAGGATTCGCCCTTGATAATGTTTTTCCAAGATAAGCGATAAAATAAGATTCATTTCTCAGCTTGGATTATCGTTAATAATGTAGATAGTGGATTTTAAAAACTTTTCTATAAAAATGGTAATTTTCTTAATGTGTGAACAGAATGGTCAGCTTTTAATACACAAAAAGTAATACGAGATCTTTAATAAACACATGTCGACATAATTCAAACAAAAATAATTCTTACAATTCATTAGAATTGGGATAACGTTTACTTGTGGTTTTGTTTCTTTTCTAAAAATTAGATAGTGCATCAATGAGCATACTCCCGAACCTTTAAAGTTCAATACTACACGTATTATGTAAACATCTATGTTCACTTAATTAAAATGTTGTTTATTCAGAAGTTTGTTAAAAATATAAACCCAGAACGTTTGATCATAACATCTGTAAGTTAACTACATGAATTGAAATGTAACACGTTTATTTGCGTAAAATGATTCAAATTACTAGATACTGTCATTACCTTGGGAAAACGAACCCTTTCCTTGCGTAGTTAAAATCTACCATGGTTTTATATAGACGAGAAACAGATCCTTGACGTTGCTACATGTATTATTGCATATAACTACAATCTGGCTACGCTTGCTATTTCATATTTGACTGTAAGTTTAAATGACGTTATGAAGGCGAAATAAATTAGCATTAGATGTTGAACTTAGTTCATATCAACTAACCATGGATACAGAAATAGACTATATGTGATAGATCGATAAATCACCGAAGATGACAAATAAAATTTACGTGAAATTTCGTACTTGTTCATGGATTATCCGAAAAATCTGCTTAGCATCTCTTTCCTGTATCCCTCCTAAAAGCACAATGCTCATATTTTGTGTTGTAATTAGAATTATGAAAAAATATTGTTTCTTAAAATCAAGAACAAGTAAATTTTACTGTAAAATATTAAAATGTTATCTTTTTTATTCACAAAAGAAAAACATACAGAGTAGGTAATTACATGGTATATTGAGTACACAATTTGTGGATTTAAATGTTCAGTTTCAATAATTATATTTCTTTATAACATGTCAGTCGGTCGTATTTGTTCATGGTTAGCCTACATTTCCATCGCAACGCTTCCAAAAGTTAACTCGCCTTTTTTAACACCTTGAACAACTTGATAAGGTACTAAAAGTGCAGGCCTTTCTATACTTAAACTTCTAATTCGGTACAATAGAGGCCAATGGTAAAATGCGTGTTAGAGTATTTAATATTGAAACATTTATTATAAAGAATAGAAAATAGAAAAGACAGGCTGCAGGTCATTCATAGCTGAAAACAAGGGACAATGTTTCACTGTGTGTTTCTGTGTTTATTATTCATTTATTGGGTGATGAAGCTTCAATATTTCACAAATCGAAACGTTCAGTTTTTATAGTAAAACAACAAAAACACAAGTAACAAAACGACAATCAAGGGAACGTGGAATTATTACAATAACGAAATACTGCAAAAGCTTGAAGTTTGAAATCCGGCAATAACACTGCTGAAACTTGGCGTTTCGCCAAATCGATTTGTTTACCGAACAATGCTCGCTCCCTTTACGTCACAATATTACAATCATTTAGCTCAACATTATCTAACAAATTCGATTAAACTCACGACAGAGTTATGTTGGGGCAATGAACGCTGGAATCTGAACCAGAAGCGTGTTTAACATTTTAATTACAAAGATAAAATACATATCATGCAGCTCTTTGCAAACGGAACACTTAGAATACACGGTGTTAAATTCGTAGGTATTTGCCCTTTAATAAGATATATTAAAATAAATCAACGAACGGGCTATATAATATTATGCTATCGAAATAAAAATATAAATAATTACATTTAATTGATCTTAAAATGAAACCAAATAAACTAGTTATGTGTTCCCAACATCAGTGAAAACTGATGCTGTTGTTTAAAGTCTTCGATTTCAGTTTGCACTGTTGGTGATGCTGTGACGAAGTTTCCGCAACATTCTGAGCTGACTGCGAATCGTCGGCTTTGCTTAAATCTCGCTGCTGCGGCAAAAGAAAGAAGCAGTTCAACATATTTTAAAATAATTAAAGAAGCCAAAAGAAAAAAATATTTAGATGCCCGTGTTTGCTTGATGTCATTGAGGAAAGTCTTTCCTTGTCTACTCTCGTTAGTATCTTTAACTTCATAAATTTCTAATGAGTTTTGGTGAATTCATAGCTGACGTCCTCTGTGCATACCTAACAAGAATTATAGTTGATTTGGAGTCAACACAGAAGAATCTAGATTGTTTCTTAGAAAAAGTGTGTTATACTTTCAACACAACTTGAGTAACTGCCATTGGAGTTTAGAAGAAAATTGATGTAAGCGCTTCTAAGTGTGACTGACAGCGAGATAAATGGGTCCTTTATTTTGGATTAAAAACAGAACTATGGGGCACAACTTAATGGATAGTTTTTTTTTAAATCACAAAGAATTCTGCAATACATCTTTGGAATTCTCTAATTTTGAGAATATTCAAGGATATTCTCATCATACTCTCATGTTACAGTTCTCATTATTGTGATCAAATGCCTCCACGGAAAATGGTCAGGGAAGTGGAATCGAGATTCAGGATTGATCATAGTCTTATTCAATGGCATGACAGATGCTGGACCACATAGCTTATTTCCACTATGAGGACTTTGTTACAAACTAGTAACAACACTATCTGATCAGAGTGATCAAAAACTTAGTTACACCATCAAACATTAACAAGAGTTTTGATCAAGCCAAAATCCTTACATTTCTGTACAATAATAACAATAACTATGGTTCACTTACTTAGTTCTAAATGGGGACATTGAAACTAAACAATGGTAAATGATTATGCTAAAGATGTTGCATAAAACACACCTTACGTTTCTACTTTGCAAAAGAAAATACATTTTTGTATAATACAAAACAAGAGCAACTTGCATTCAACAGCATCCTAAAGAACGAAACATGTCTTAAATGCTAGTTACAGAATCCTAATCAGAAATAAGTTGTCACAAAATTAATGGAGAGAATGAGTTAATTTACCAAATGTTTTACAAGATATGCATTTTATTGAGTGTCTGAAAGCCAAATGTGAAGGTGGGTGATAGGAGGCTTAACCAAAGAACTCAAAGCTTAAGCCCAAGAAGTTGAAAATAAAGCTGACATTGATAAGACAAGGAAAGTGCTGGATGTACAAGAGGAGAAGGTTGAGTAAATACGTTTCAGTGAGAGAGTCATGGACTTTGCGATAGGCAAGACTGTGGGGACATTAGAACAAAAGAAAGTGGATTAAACAAATCAAAGTGATGGTTGATGCAATGTTCAGCAGTGATGCACTACTGGTCGAACATGACTTTGTCAGAGATGGACTATGGAATAGAGTTTTGGATGAGGCTGAATTAGGGAAGGTTGAAATGAGAGCCTGGTCAAGAAGGAAATGGGATACATGGCAGTAGAGGTTAATAAAGATATGGAAAATAGCTTCAGCAGCTAATGGCTTTAGGGAGAAAACATTTAAAATGATATTGCAGAGGTGGACAGTTTGTCCTGGTATGGCTTACACAAGATTTTTTTATATATAAAACAATTAAGAGTTTCAGACAATCAGTCTGTTTTACATAAAATTTAAATTACTTCAGGAGTCTGGTAGAGCAGTAAAATTAACCTGAACTACTTAATGGGGAAGATATCACCTATTATAATGATTAGCAGAATAAAATATATAGCAAAGAATAAATTATTTTAAAAAAATGACCATTTAAGTAGGACGCAGGGCATTCCACTTTAACACAAGCTTCAAGATCCTGATTAATGAAGTAATCCACAGAGAATGTATCCTGCCTGATTCCATCTGATTCTGAGATGAAAGAGCAGTGGAATGAGATGACAAGGAAGCAACTGGTCCCAGTGCAGGAAGAAGTTTAATGATCTCATACATGATTAAGGGCAGCAGAGGTCATTACCAATTACTGCACTTGCTTGGTACCATGCATCACACATGTTTCACCCACCTAGCAATAATCTCTACTTATCCAGACTCCAACCTAACATTCATATGACCAATACCAAAACCAATTTTTGCTCTATTATATGCCCTCTTTTTGGCTTTTGGGTTGGCTTTGAACAGATTGGATATGGCAAAGTTATTTCCCATGGTAGGGGATTCTAGGACAAGAGGGCACAACTTCAGGATTGAAGGATGTCCATTGAGAACTGAGAAACAGAGAAATTACTTTAGTCAGAGGGTGGTAAATCTGTAGAATTTGTTGCCACGAGTGGCTGTAGAGGCCAAGTCATTGGGTGTATTTAAGGCAGAGATAGATACATTCTTGATTAGCCAGGGCATCAAAGGGTAAGGGGTGAAGGCAGGGGAGTGGGGATGACTGGAAGAATTGGATCAGCCCATGATTGAATAGTGGAGCAGACTTGATGGGCCAAATAACCTACTTCTGCTCCTATATCTAATGGTCTTTGACTTTTCTTGTTAGCCACTGTTGTGTCATCTTGCCTTTAGAATACTTCTTCCTCTTTGAGATGTACATATCCGGTGCCTTCTGAATTGGTTCCAGAAATCTCAGCCATTGCTACTCTGCCATCATCTCTGCTAGTGTTCTTTTCCATTCAATTCTGGCCAACTCTTGTCTCATGTCTTTGTAATTCCCTTTACTCCACTGTAATACTGATACATCTGACTTTAGCTTCTCCTCAAATTTCAGGATGAATTCAATCATTTTATGATGACTAATTTCTAAGGGTTCTTATAACTTAACCCCTCTAATCAATTCTGGTTCATTGCACAACACCCAATCCAGAATAGCTGATCTTCTAGTGGGTTCAACCACGAGCTGCTCTAAAAATACATCTCATAGGCACTCTAGAAATTCCCCCTCCTGTAATCCAGCACCAATCTGATTTTCCCAATTTACCTGCGTATTGAAGTCCCCTGTAATTATTGTAACATTGCCCTTTTGGCATGTAATTTCTTTCTCCCATTGTAGATCACATCCTTACTACTCTTTGAGGGTCTGTATGCAACTCACCTTAGGGTCTTTTTATCCTTGCATTTCCTTAGTTTTATTTACAATGATTCAACACCTTCACCTATGTCACCTCTTTCTAATGGTTTGATTTCATTTTTTACCAAAAGGGCAATGCCACCCCCTCTGCCTTCCTGTCTGTCCTTTTGATACAATGTGTATCACTGGGCATTAAGCTCCCAGCTATAATCTTTCAGCCATGATTCAGTGTTGCCAACTTGCCAATCTGCAACTATGCTTCAGGTTGTCTTGTCTTGTCTTATCCATACTGCACCAACTGCTGCCAGTGGGCTATAAACATGCAGTCCCTCATGCATGCAGTTGTAATTTAAATTGCGGTGTTTAAGAGCAGCGACTTGAAAGTTTTACTATCAGCGGCAGATTTAATGTGTGGTGGCAGGGAGTTCCAAATTGGAATGGTCCTAGAGTACAGTGAGTAGCGGTAGCAGTCCTTGTTGGTCTGAATGGTCTTGTAGTTCAGGGATTGGTTTTGTTGGGTTGCTGGTCTGTTATTATGGTTACACAAAAGGTGAGTAATGTTGGATGGAGTTAATGAATGAGTTTCCTTGTAAGTTGTAGTAAGCCTGGCTATTATGCGGCATCTTTGGAGAGTATCCCATTTGAGGTCGAGAAGCATATCTGTAACTCTACTGGTCTTTCTATAATCACTGGTTACAAACCTGGTACCTCATCTCTGGACTTTCTCAAGGTTATTGATGTGAATGATTTTGTAGAGATCCCAAACGGCACTACAGTATTTAAGTCTTGGTCAGACGAGTTTTATAAGCAATTTCTTTTGTGGTTTTTGAGCAATTCCAAAAGTTATGCAGTAGAAGGCCAAGGATTTTGTTGGAACTTGAAATGGTTTGGCTGATGTGTTTTACCCGGCTAAGGTTATCTGACAGTTCAATGCCCAAGTACGGGTGATGTTTTACTTCCTGGAGTGCAGCATTTCCCATGAAGTACTGATGATGGTAAAAAATTTTCTTGTGAGTCATTCTCATAATGTAGCACTTTGAGATATTAAATTTCATCTGCCCTCTCAACAGCCTCTCCTCACTACACATTGCTTCTGATTGTAAACCAGCTGCCTCACCTTCAGCACAATTATCTGTCTTTCCTACGATACCCCTTGCCTTGAAATCTAAGTAGCTCAGGACACTAGTCACATCATGTTCAACCTTTTGATTCCTAACTTTGTCTGAGATCTTACCAACATTTGCCTCCACAATCTCTCCATTAACTGTTCTTACACTCTGGTTTCTATCCCCCTGCATGTCTAGTTTAAACTCCACCATATAGCATAAACAAACCTTCTCCCTAGGATATTAGTCCCCCTCCAGTTCAGGTGCAAACTGTCCCTCCGTACAGGTCCCACTCATCCTGGAAGAGAGCCTAATGATCCAAAAATCTTATGCCTTCCCTTTTACACTAATTCTTTAGCCATTTATTAAACTGTATAATCTTCCTAGTTCCAGCCTCACTATCACATGGCATGGGTAGCAATCCTGAAATCACAACTCTGGAGGTCCTGCCCTTTAACTTAGCACCTAACTCACTGAACTCCCTATGCAGAACATTGTTAGTCATCTTACCCATGTCATTGGTACCTGCATGGACCATGACTTCTGGTTGTTCACCCTCCCACTTAAGAATGCTAAGGACTCGATCTGAGATATCCTGGACCCTGGCACCCAGAGTCAACACACCTGTCAGGAATCTCATTCTCACCCACAGAACTCTCTGTCCTTTTCCCGATCTGACAAATCACCTATCACCACAGTGTGTTTGTTTCCCCCCCTTTTATTCTGAGTCTCAAAGGCAGATTTAGTGCCGGAGACATGGACACTGTAGCTCTCCTCTGTTAGGTCATCCAAAGTAATATAATCTGTTGTTGAGGGGGATGGCCACAGGGATACGTTGCACTAACTCCTTAACCCCTTTCCCCTTCCTGTCACCTAGTTTCCTGTGCCCTGCAACTTGGGCATAACTACCTCTCTATACGTCCTATCTACCATTCCTTCAGCATCACAAATGATCCAGAATTCATCCAGTTCTGGCTCCAACTCCTTAACGTGATTTGCTGGAAGTTGCAGCTGGATGCATTTCTCGCAGTTGTAGTCGTCAGTGACACTGGAGGTCTCTCTGCCTTCCCACATCCCACAAGAGAAGCATTTCACTATCCTGTCTGTCATCCCTACTGTCCCTAGCTGAGCAGATATAAAGAATGAAAAAACTTGAGCTTTTCTTTCCTTTGCTTTCTCTGTGAAGTCTCTCTTGCATAAGCCTTGAAGAGCTAAAGCCTCAAGATCACCACTCTGATTACGCCCACTGAGACAGTGGCCACCACACTTGCCCCTGCCTTCCTTTAATTTGCTTTTAACAATCCCAAATGCCAATTAGTTGCTGGTAAGATCTCTATTATGCTGCTGCGACATGCTGCTGTTGCCTTTTATCTTCAGAGAGTGGACCTGATTAAAGCCTCCTCCTCCCCAAACTTCTGATGTCCGGATTGGCCACTGTTCAAAGCTCTATTAAGCTCTATATGTATATCAATATTCATAGTGATAAACATTATTGGCCTGGAGTTGAGTATATTGGCATAGTTTCAAGGTTTTCAAATGATATGAAACTTGGAGATGTAATAAATAATGAAAACGACAGGAAAAGATTTAAGGAAAAAATAATCCAAATTGGCAAACACTTGGCAGACAAAATGTAATGGTGAGAAGTGGGAATCAATATATTTGAAGAAAGAGATCATACAGACCATGCAGCACAATTGTGAAGGATGTGCAGTTTTTTGAAGGTTGTGGAACAAACTGGGAAGACTGATAAATAGGCATTTGGAATCCATTCTTATGGAAGAAAAAAAATCAAATATCAAGGACATGTTCCAGAGGTCCATAGGGATCTTTAAAATATATGATAGGATTTTACGTATACTGTACATGGACTTCTCAAAAAATTAAAGTAAGTTACAATAAGGACAAAAGTCTAAGACCAGTGAGTATTTCTTTTTCAGAACAGAGGAAATAATTCAGTGTTCTCCTGCAGTTGATATTAAGATATTATTAGTCATAATTATATTATATTAAGACAACTGATTAACATAACTGATATTATTAAGATAATATTGGCTGATATTAAGATATTTAAAATATTACCTTAAAATAAAATATTTTAAAAGCAACACACAAAATGGTGGAGGAACTCAGCAGGCCAGGAAGCATCTGTGGAAAAGAGACTGATGAGTCCCGCCGAAGGGTCTTGGCCTGAAACATCGACTATACTCTTTTCCATAGATGCTGCCTGGCCTGCTGAGTTTCTCCAGCATTCTGTGTGTGCTGCATGGATTTCCAGCATCTCCAGATTTTCTCTTGTTTGTAATATTTTAAAACTTGTTTTATAATAAGAAAACTTTAAATAAGTTTTCTTATTTTAGACTAAGATAGTTTAAAATAGTTGATTAACTTATTATTTTAATATCAATATCTTGTTAAAATTATAGAGATGCTTAGGTGATGAAAATAGTAGCACTAATTTAATCAACTATTAGAGATCCAATTGCATACTGGTTATGGTTACTGGACAAGAAATCCTGAGGTATGTACTAATAGTCTGTAGAGAATAATGATGAAAGGATACATGTTATTATTGGCCTAGACTTGAGTACATAGGGATAATCTCAAAGTTTGCTGATGATATGCAACTTGGAGATGCAGTAAGCAATGGAGAAGGTAAGAAGCAAGTTCAAATCCTGCTTTCACAGAACCTTTATTTCTTTTATACAATTATTTTCAATCCTGTTATTCTTGAGTGGGGGTAGATGAGCTTTCTTCTGAACTACAGCAGGTTGTCTGGGGAAGGTGCTTTCACTCTTTTTTGATAGGTAGTTTCAGGACTTAGATCTAATGACAAAAATGAGACTTGAATATATTACTGATGCAGGATAATAAGTGATTTGGAATGGAACTTGTATGGTATTGTTTCCATGTACCTGGTGACATTATCATTCAAGAGTATAAAGTTTGCACATTTGGGAAACACTGCACTGAAGGTTTAGGGTGATGGATGGATTGCTAATTAAATGAGCTGCTTTGTACATAATGATGACCAGTTGATTGAGCAAAATTGGAGTAGCACTTATCCATACAAGTGGAAAGTATGGTAGACGTGGAATGGCTATGAGGTACCAGGATTTGAATTACTCACCACAGGATACCCAGCCTCTATTATTCTCTGAAAGCCACTGTATTTATGTGGCAGTTCCAGTTGAGTTCTTAGATAATGGTAACCTCATAGATATTAATGGTTGGGGACCCAACGCTGACAATTGCCTTTGGATATTAAAAGTAGGTGATTAGACTCCCGTTGAAGATGGTCGTTGCCTGTCACTGATGTGACTTGCATGTTGTGCAGTTCTTAGATAATGGTAACCGCATAGAATATTGTCCAGATCTTGCTGTAAGCACGTGTGGATGGTTTCCTAACCCTACTTCTAATTTTGTGAAACAGGTGGAGATGGCTGTGCAAGCGACTGCCTTGAAAAATTCCTACAGTGATGTGCAGGTCTGGAATGACTGTCCACCTGCAGCCAACTTCCTTTGTGTGAAATACGTCCCCAACAACTGGTGTGCTTACCCATGATGCCCATGACCCCAGCTTTAACATGGATTCTTGAATGCTACCTTGATGTCAAGGGTAATAATCTTCATATTGCCTCTGGATTTCAGCTATTTGTGCACGTCAGTAAATCGTTTCACTGTTTGTGTTTATCAGTGAATAGGTGCACATAGTATAAGGAATAAGGTTGACAGTCTTGTAGTGCATTTAGAGATTGCAGGTATTACGTGGGCATCACTAAGACTCGGCACAGAAAGAAGATCATAGTTGGCAGCTTAACATTCAAGGATTCACCTTGTATCAAAGGGACAGGCAGGCAGGCAGAGGGGGTGGAGTGGCTCTGTTGGTAAAAAATGAAATCAAATCCTTAGAAAGAGGTGACATACGATCAGAAGATGTAGAATCTTTGTGTATAGAATTAAGAAACTGCAAGGGTAAAAGACTATGTAGACCATGAAATATGAATCCTCCATAGCATCCACTCAGTTGTCATTAGCCCTGCCAACAGCCTTAACACATTTATCTATTTTAATACAATGGTCAATTCACCCATTCTGTGTTTTGTTTGTAGCAAAAAGAGTTACTTTTTGTTTGTTAGCTGATTACTCAGTAACTTTAAATGGTGATTAATAAGAAGAAATAGTTCTTTCTATAAGATAAATAAACATTAATTATGTGAATAAGCTGGAAATAAATCCTATAAATAATCTATGTCTGCAACAGGCAGTTTACAATTATTGTTCAGAGTGCCTCCAGTTATAAATGTCTAACAATTAACCAAACATGTGCTGATTTTTTCTCCCCACTGGGAATGCACAAGTCCATTATTAATAGCATGACATCCAGAATTTGTTTAAGTACTAGTTGCACATATAAGAAGTAAAATGGCCTCCTAAGATGTCACATAGGACATGTTGATAGAGATAAATTCAAAAATTGAAACTTTTAGGACCAAAGTAACTTCTGGTATTTTTAATAAAAACACAAAATGCTGGCAGAACTCAGCAGGCCAGACAGCATCTATGGGAGGAGGTAGTGACAATGTTTCGGGCCGAAACCCTTTATCACTCCTGATGAAGGGTTTCAGCCCGAAACGTCATCACTACCTCCTCCCATAGATGCTGTCTGGCCTGCTGAGTTCTGTCAGCATTTTGTGTTTTTATTTATTTCCAGCATCTGCAGATTCACTCGTGTTGCCTCTGGTATTTTTAATCTTGTTTCAAGAATTCTTTGAAACAAGGGTGTGGAATTTGCATATTCTCCCAGCAGTTTTCCTCTGAATACTCTAGATTCTTCTCACTGATCAAATGCATGCATATCTACAGGATAATTCACCTCCGTAAATTGCCACCCAAGTGAATGGTCACATCTGAAGTGACTTTCTGGGGGGCAGGGGGTGAAATGATGGGGATACGAAGAGAAAAAAATGGGACTGGTGTAGAATAGATGAGTGGTCAGTGTGGAATTGGTAGGGTACAGCCTCTTCCTATGCTGAGGTCAGAACATCAATTGTCTTTGTTTAACCAAATCACAGAACCAATAAACCTATTCAGTTGTTTTTAAATTTCAACTAAAAATATTAAGACCTACAAATAATTTATATCTGCAGCAGACAGTTCACAATATTGAGATCAAGGCAATCACCTCATGCATTACACATATTAATGCAGAAGTACTTATTTGTACCAGATGGACATAAATTATTTTGTATCTAAACAAATGTTTGCAGTATCAACTAGTTAGATTTGCTTTTGCTTCTCTGAGGTGCAAGGGTGGAATCAATAAACCAAGTTTGTGGCATGTTTAGCATTTTTATTATTAAACACAAATTGACCAATTTACTCCACTTACAAAGCCACAACATCTGAGAATACACAGTCTGCCCTGGAAATCTTAATTCAGCACATTAGCACTATGCCATGTCCCAATTTCACCAAGTCAAAAATCAAAATACTCTCAAATTTCAGTCTAAGGAGGACATCTTGCATAGCTGGAATAAGTACAGTACAGATTTTTATAATTCTTCAACATAATGCACATTGAAAAAATCCAGGACCTAAAAACAAAATATAGTAAAATATTCACACCTATTGTGATGAATTATGACATAATAAACCATTTCCAAGATAAAAGTATTTTAGCATTTCACTTTAACACTCACACTTTACAACCTCACCCCTTCCGAACGCTTTGTTCTCCACTTCCTCCGCACTAATCCTAACCTCACTGTCAAAATCGCAGATAAAGGGAATGCTGTAGTAGTCTGGTGGATTGAACTCTACCTTGCTGAGGCCCAATGACAACTCTCAGATACCTCCTCTTACTTACCCCTCAAAAAGGATCCCTGCAAGGAGCACCAGGCTATTTTCTCCCACTGATCTTTTTAGCTCTGGGGATCTTCCATTACTGCCACCAACCTCAGAGTTCCCGCACACCCTGTTTCTACCTCTTATCCAAGATCCACAAATCCGCTGGTCCAGGTAGACCCATTGTTTCAGCTTACTCCTGCCCCACTGAACACATATATACATACCTTGACTCTGTTTTCTTTTCCCACCTGGTTCAGTGTCTTCCTACCTACATCTGTGACACTTAGTATGCTCTGGATCTTTTCCATGATTTCAGGTTCCCTTACCCCCATCATCTTATTTTCACTATGGATGTCCAGTTCCTATACACCTCCATCCCCCACCAGGATGGACTCAAAGCTCCCCGTTTCTTTCTGAACACCAGACTCAACCAGTTCCCCTCCACCACCACTCTCCTCTGTCTAGCGGAACTTGTCCTCACACTTAATTATTTCTCCTTTGGCTTCTCCCACTTCCTTCAAACAAAAGGTAGCCATGGGCACTCACATGGGTCCCAGGTATGCCTGCCTTTTTGTCTGGTACGTTGAACAGTCCAAGTTCCAAGCCTACACTGGTGTCCGTCCTCCACTTTTCCTACGCATGTTGACGGCCGCATTGGTGCTGCTTCCTGCACCCTTGCGGAGCTCGACAACTTCATCAACTTTGCCTCTGACTTCCATCCTGCCTTCATATTTAACTGATCCATTTCCAACACCTCCCTCCCGTTTCTCGATCTCATAGTCTCTGTCTCTGGAGACAGCTTATCTACTGATGTCTATTATAAACCCACAGACTCTCACAGATACCTAGACCATACCTCTTCCCACCCTGTTACTTGTAAACGCGCCATCCCCTTCTCTCAATTCCTCCATCTCTGCTGCATCTGCTCTCAGGATGAGGTTTTTCACTCTAGAATGAAGAGATGTCCTTCTTTTTCAAAGAAAGGGGCTTCCCTTCCTCCACCATCAACACTACCCTCAACTGCATCTCTTCCATTTCACACACATCTGCTCTTATCCCATCCTCCCACCACTCTACCAGGGGCAGGGTTCCTCTCGTCCTCAGCTACTGCCCCACCAGCCTCCACATCCAGCACATAATTCTACAGAAATTCTGCCATCTCCAACGGGATCCCTCCACCAAATACATTTTTCCCTCCCCCTTCCAGTTTCTGCTTTCCACAGGGATTGCTGCCTACACAGTTCCCTTCTCCATTCATCCCTCCCCACTGAACTCCCTCCCAGCACATAATCTTGCAAGCAGAACAAGTGCTACACCTGCCCCTACACCTCCTCCCTCACTACCATTCAGGGCGCCAAACACTCCTACCAGGTGAGGCAACACTTCACCTGTCAGTCTGTTAGGGTCATATGCTGTGTCCATTGCTCCTAGTGTGGCCTCCTGTATATTGATGACACCCAACATAGATTGGGAAACTGTCTCACCAAACACCTACACTCAATCTGTCAGAAGAAGGGGGATCTCCCAGTGGCCACCCATTTTAGATCCACTTCCCATTCTGGTATGCCAATCCATGGCCTCCTCTACTGTCACGATGAGGCTATACTTAGGTTGGAGAAACACCTTATATTCCATCTGGGTAGCCTCCAAGCTGATGGCATGAAAATTGATTTCTCAAACTTCTGGTAACAACCCCACCTCCCCTTTGCCATTCCCCTTCCCCTTGTCCCTCTCTCATCTTATTTCCTTGCCTGCCCATCGCCTCCCTCTGGTGCTCCTCCCCCACTTTCTTTCTTCCATAGCCTTCTGTTCTCTCCTATCGGACCCCCCCTTTTCCAGCCCTGTTCCTTTTTCACTAATCAACTTCCCAGCTCTTTATTTCATCCCTCTCCCTCCCAGTTTCACCTCTCACTTGTGTTTCTCTGCCCCCCTCCTCCAGCTTTTAAATCTACTCCTCAGCTTTTTTCTCCAGTCCTGCTGAAGGGTCTTGGCCCAAAACATCAACTGTTCTTTTTTCCATAGATGCTGCCTGGTCTGCTGAAGTGCCAGCATTTTGTGCACTTTACACAGTCAAATGCATAGTTAATGGGAAGATGTATGACTTTTCAATGTAAAAAAAATTATTATGGACAAATGAATGTACAGTAGATGTTGTGACAGGCTATCAGGAAATAATTTAAAACAATTAGTTTTTATCAGTTAAAGATTAACCAGGACCAAGCTGCTTGTATAAAAGTTTAACTAACACGTACACTATTAACTTATGCAAAGACAAAGGCTTTTATCACCAAAACAGAAATGATAATGCTACCAGTGATGAATGACTTTCCTAAAATAGTGGATGTGATAGGCTATAAAATCCCTCACATAGTACAACTCAGCACAGAGAAACCTGAAACCTGTCCAGGAAACCAGAATGTATTGATCTGTCAAAGAATCAGCACACTGATCTCATAATAAAGACAACAGCAAAAGTAATCTTTTAAAAACAAATTCAGAGAGAAAATTAAAACAGTTTAGCAAAGTGTATAGTATGAATTTCCTAAATAATCGAAGTTAGACCACAAAATCTCACTTACTGCAATTCAAGGAATAACACTTGTAAATCTTTTTTATTTAGAACAACTTCCAAAACTTCAGAACAATTGTGTAGGAAGTATTACCATCAACAGATAATAAACAAATCATCACATTAAACTAAACCAATGCCAAATTATATTTCACAAGGAAAAGAATCTTATTGAAGTAAACAATCGTAAGTGTCATAAATCTCGGTGTGATCAAAGGGCCATTATGAAATCAAGTCCACCCACGCTTAATGTCATTGAATTTACAGTCATAAAGTTTTGGATGAAAAATACTCCGAATTAGTATCAACAGTTGAACATAATTTTTCCTGATGTTGGTCAGGATTTTGCAGTCTCACATATAGAGGACATTATCTTTATTTAACTATGGGCAGCTATCACAAACACTTCCTGTATTTGTTTCTTACAAAAAGTAATAAAACATACATGGTACTCTACCTTGGACAGAGAAGGCAGCAACAAAAATTCCAGTGGTTCCGATCTATAAGGAATGAAAACAAGCATGGGCTTTCTTGGAGTGACATTTTTTTAAACTAAAATCATACTGAATTATTTTTAAAGAATAGCTGCACTACATTTGCAAATGAACAAATAGCAAAATCAATGATTATAAACATTTAATGATGTTACAATATACTAACCTGGCAAGTGACAATCCTCTGGTAAAATTTAATCTGACTTATAGTGTGTGTACCTTCATACAAAGATTATCCTGAGAGCAATGTAAAGTAATACAAATCTAAAATCAAATACACGTGGTGGCAGCAGATATCTTTTCCAAGTTAGGATTGGCACAGCAATCTAAGACTGAACAAGACTGTGCAAGCTTGATCTGCAATATACTTTTAACAAATAACTTATTATCATTTTAGGCTGTCTTATTTCCACTTGCACAACTTGTCCCAACTTCATCCTCTGCCTTAGATAATCCCAGATTCAATAGCACTAGATATTTCTAACTACCATTAACTACACTTAAGATTGAGCACTTATTAGCATTAAGACCTGCAAAGCCTGATTTGCATGGTAATCAATTGGAATTAGACCATACTATCCCCTTGAAGCTAAGCACGTATGTGTCAATTGCTGAGTCTCTTGTCTGTTTTCTGGAGATAAGCATTGTCTTAATAAAGGGAAAAAATTCTAAGATACTTCATGTAACCAGAAGACTGTATAGAGACAACCAATTGTCTGGAGGCATATACAGTAGAGGCTAGATCAGATAAGAACGGTAGATTTCCTTACCTTGACAACATTGGTGAATCAAATAAGGCAACGTCCACACTACACTGGATAAATCCGTAACTGAAGCTTTCTCTCTTCGTTTTTACCCTTCGTCCACACTAAAACAGTGTTTTTGTCCCCCGAAATCAGAGCTTTTCAGAAATGCTCTCCAAAGTGTGTATTTTTGAAAAAGCCGGATTGGCCGGAGCAGTGTGGACGGGGTAACTGGAGACCTCTGAAAACGCTGTCAGACAGCAGCACGCTATTCTTGAATGCAACCTAACAATTTCAGAACAGACAGCAACGAAACTGACGCCAGAAGAGTTAGAAATGTACTCACCAATACTTTGACCCATAACTTACTGAATAAATAAGTATACTCACTTTGCCCTGTTTTCTGTCCTTGCTCGTATGAAGGTGGTTTACCTATTTATGCAAGTACTTCTCTGACAGTAGATGTGTAACAGCCTAATGTAACATTGTATGGAAATACAAGATAACACTGATGCAGACATATTTTATACATTTAAAAAGGTGCTGTAGCGGTGTGCTACATGCAGCGCTAAAATTACGACACGGAGTCGGTAACTGCAGTCGAAGGAAAAAACTTTATTCGAAAACTTCAGCCTCACTTTTAAGCCTCCCTCAACCGGCCCCCCATGGCGCAGAGGCTCCAAAGCTCTGTGCTCGCAAACCCCCGTAGGCTATCTAATTGTGAGTCAGTTCGGATGCGCCAGGAAATGGGTCGCCACAGTGCTTTATTAATGCAACAGAGTTAGTCAGTTTTTCAATGTTGTCGTCAGCCGGGTCAATCTGTCCATGAACTCCCAGTCGGTTGCTTCCGAATGCTCCAGTATTTGTTTTTTTCACTTTTAAGTTCTCCTGCATGAAAGCCAACACCTGTCTGTTGTTTCAAGTTTTTCCAGTCTGTACCTACACAAACGCGCACTTTTACGGCGAGATACGACACCAAGCATGTAGCTTGTTTTCAGTAGATGTGTCCTGCGCATGCGCAGGAGAAGGAGATTCACCAAAATCTCCGTTTCAATGTGGATAGGGATATTTTTTAAACGCATAGTGTGGATGCATGTCGTTTTTACGTGAAACAGGTGTTTTCAAAATTATCCGGTCTAGTGTGGACGTAGCTTAAGATTTACAGTGGCATGCAGAAGTTTAGGCGCCCCTGGTCAAAATTTCTGTTACTGTAAATATTAAGTGAGTAGAAGATGAACTGATCTCCAAAAATCATGAAGTTAAAGATGAAACATTCTTTTCAACATTTAAGCAAGATTACTGTATTTATCTTTGTTTTGTACAACTTCAGAGTTTAAAAAAGGAAAGGAGCACCATGCAAAAGTCTGGGCACCCCAAGAGATTTGAGCTCTCAAATAACTTTTACCAAGGTCTCAGACCTTAATTAGCATGTCAGGGCTATGGTTTGTTCACAGTCATTGTTAGGAAAGGCCAAGTGATGCAAATTTCAAAGCTTTATAAATACCCTGACTCCTCAAACCTTGTCCCAACAATCAGCAGCCATGGACTCCTCTAAGCAGCTGTCTAGCACTCTGAAAATTAAAATAAATGATGCTCACAAAGCAGGAGAAGGCTATAAGAAGATAGCAAAGTGTTTTCAGGTAGCCCTTTCCTCAGTTCATAATGTAATTAAGAAATGGCAGATAACAGGAATGGTGGAGGTCTAGTTGAAGTCTGGAAGACCAAGAAAAGTTTCCGAATGAACTGCTCATAGGATTGCTAGAAAGGCAAATCAAAAGCCCTGTTTACCTGCAAAAGACCTTCAGGAAGATCTAGCAGACTCTGGAGTGGTGGTGCATTGTTCTACTGTGCAGTGACACCTGCACAAACATAACCTTCATGGAAGAATCATCAGAAGAAAACCTTTCCTGCATTCTCACCACAAAATACAGCATCAGAAGTTTGCAAAGGAACATCTAAACCAGCCTGATGCATTTTGGAAACAAGTCCTGTGGACTGATGAAGTTAAAATAGAACTTTTTGGCCGAAATGAGCAAAGGTGTGTTTGGGGAAAAAAAGGGTTCAGAATTTCACGATAAGAACACCTCTCCAACTGTTAAGCATGGGGGTGGATCGATCATGCTTTGCTTGTATTGCAGCCAGTGGCATGGGGAACATTTCACTGGTAGATGGAAGAATGAATTCATTAAATACCAGCAAATTCTGGAAGCAAACATCGCACTGTCTGTAAAAAAGCTTAAGATGAAAAGTGGATGACTTCTACAACAGGATAACGATCCTAAACCAGGGGTCCCCAACCTTTTTTGCACCACGGACCGGTTTAATATTGACAATATTCTTGTGGACCAGCCGACAGGAGGGTGGGGTGAGGGGTGGTGTTAATCACGACCGGAATATAGGTGAAAAGTCAACTATAAGTCACTTATAAGTGGCTAATACACTCAATTTCGTTTCTAAAAGGGTTTATCTAATGAATTTAATATTAAACACACTGTGTATTTTCCTTGCATGAATACAATTATACGTCACTTATAAGTCAATAGCATTGTCACATTTTAAATAACATTTGGATATTAAACACACAACGCATATTTTCCTTGTATGAACATATAAAATGATTGCAACACACCAGTATTGCTGAATCAGTGGGAGCCCTGGGCTTGTTTCCCTGCAACAAGATGGTCCCATCGAGGGGTGATGGAAGACAGTGATACTCGAAGGGGGTTCCTTATGTCCAGTCTATTCTGCAATTTAGTTTTCGTTGCATTCATTGCAGAAAACCCCACTTCACAGAGGAATGATGTTGGAAATGGAAGCAATGTTTTCAGTGTTTTTGTGGCTATTTCAGGTTATTCAGCCTGGACTTTGATCCAGAATGCCGGCAGAGATGTTATGTTAAACATACTTTAAGCCCACCATCATCTGCAAGTCAAGGAGTTGATTTTCTTCATGCGCTGACATGAATGATTCACCGGGGACATTCACAAATGGGTCATGGACCCATTCCCTTGCACGTCTTGGGTTATTTGCGGTTGGGAAGTAATGCTCAAATTCTGTCGACAGCGGGTTTGTCTTTAAGTGCAGGGTGTTTGGACTCAAGGTGCTGAAGCAGTTTTGAGGGCTTCGTTGCCTCATCAGACAGCTTGTCTCCACATATCACACCCAGGGGGCTTGGAGTGTGTGGGTCTCCGGTCGCATTAAAACCATATTTTATGTATGACTCATCGTATTTTCTGTTGAAGGAAGCTTTCTTTTTTTCCCAGTCTTGGCGTCAGCTATCTCTGCGTTATCATCATCATTAGGCCTTTTATGTCCCTACCACCTCTTCCAAAGAAATTCTCAAGTTTATTTTTTACTCATTGTGTAGTTGTAGGTTAATGACTGACTGATGACCTCACGTGCATTCAAGTTCAACAGTGGGGATGACAGGGAATGAGGAAAGGTGCAGCTGACTCATATCGTTCCATGTAACCAAATAATATCGTTCCCTTGCAGCCTGGTAGCACGTTGGGGACCACTGTCCTAAACAAACCTCAAAATCCACAATGGACTACCTTAAGAGGTGCAAGCTGAAGTTTTTGCCATGGCCCTCAGTCCCCCGACCTAAACATCATTGAAAATCTGTGGATAGACATAGAAACATAGAAAACTTACAGCACAATACAGGCCCTTCAGCCCACAAAGTTATGCCGAACATGTCCCTACCTTAGAAATCACTGGGGTTACCCAAAGCCCTAAGTTTTTCTAAGCTCCATGTACCTATCCAAAAGTCTCTTAAAAGACCCTATCGTATCCTCCTCCACCACCTTTGCCAGCAGCACTCTCTGAGTAAAAACCTTACTCTTGACACCTCCTCTGTACCTACTCCTGTGTTAACCATTTCAGCCCTGGGAAAAAGCCTCTGGCTATTCACATGATCAATGCCTCTCATCATCTTATACACCTCTATCAGGTCAGCTTTCATCCTCCATCGTTCCAAGGAGAAAAGGCCGAGTTCACTCAACCTATTCTCATAAGTCATGCTCCCCAATCCAGGCAACATCCTTGTAAATCTCCTCTGCACCCTTTCTATGGCTTCCACATCTTTCCTGTACTGAGGCAACCAGAACTGAGCACAGTACTCTAAGTGGGGTCTGACCAGGGTCCTATATAGCTGCAACATTATTAAATTCAATTCCATGATTGATGAAGGCCAATGCACTGTACGCCTTCTTAACCACTGAGTCAACCTGCGCAGCTGCTTTGAGCGTCCTACATACTCGGACCCCAAGATCCCTCTGATCCTCCACACTATCAAGAGTCTTAGCATTAATACCACATTCTACCATCATATCTGACCTACCAAAATGAACCACTTCACACTTACCTGGGTTGAACTCCATCTACCACTTCTCAGCCCAATTTTGCATCCTATCAATGTCCCGCTGTAACATCTGACAGCCCTCCACACTGTCCACATCTCCAACCTTTGTGTCATCAGCAAACTTACTAACCCATCCCTCCACTTGCTCATCCAGATCATTTATAAAAATCATGAAGAATAAGGGTCCCAGAACAGATCCCTGAGGCACACCACTGGTCAACAAACTCCATGCAGAATATGACCCGTCTACAATCACTCTTTGCCTTCTGTGGGCAAGCCAATTCTGGATCCCCAAAGCAATGTCCCCTTAGATCCCATGCCTCCTTACTTTCTCAATAAGCCTTGCATGGGGTATCTTATCAAATGCCGTGTTGAAATCTATATACACTACATCTACTGCTCTTCCTTCATCAATGGTGTTTAGTCATATTCTCAAAAAATTCAATCAGGCTTGTAAGGCAGGACCTGCCCTTGACAAAGCCATGCTGACTATTCCTAATCATTTTATAGTGCTCCAAATGTTCATAAATCCTGCCTCTCAGGATCTTCTCCATCAACTTATCAACGTTTCCTGGGCTATCTCTACTCTCTTTCTTGAATAAGGCAACAACATCCGCAACCCTCCAATCCTCCGGAACCTCTCCCGTTCCCATTGATGACGCAAAGATCATCACCAGAGGCTCAGCAATCTCCTCCCTCACCTTCCACAGTAGGCTGGGGAACATCTCATCCAGTCCCGACGACTTATCCAACTTGATGCTTTCCAAAAGCTCCAGCACATCCTTTTTCTTAATACCTACATGCTCAAGCTTTTCAATCTGCTGCAAGTCATCCCTACAATCACCAAGATCCTTTTCTGTAGTGAATACTAAAGTGAAATATTCATTAAGTACCTCTGTTATTTCCTTTGGATCCATACTACTTTCCCACTGTCACACTTGATAGGTCCTATTCTTTTACGTCTTACTCTCTTGCTCTTCACATACAGTACTTGTAGAATGCCTTGGAGTTTTCCTTAATCCTGCCCACCAAGGCTTTCTTATGGCCCCTTCTGGCTCTCCTAATTTCCTTCTTAAGCTCCTTCTTGTTAGCCTTATAATTTCTCCAACATTACCCAGCTCTCTGAACCTTTTTTAAGCTTTTCTTTCCTTCTGGACTAGATTTATTACAGTCTTTGTACACCACAGTTCCTGTACCCTACCATAACTTCCCTGTCTCATTGGAACTTACATATGCAGAACTCCACACAAATATCCTCTGAACATTTGCCACATTTCTTCTGTACTTTTCCCTGAGAACATCTGTTTCCAATTTAAGCTTCCAATTTAATTTCCTGCCTAATTGCCTCATAATTCCTCTTACTCCAATTAAATATTTCCCTAACTTGTCTATTCCTGTCCCTCTCCAATGCTATTGTAAAGGAGATAGAATTATGATCACTATCTCCAAAATGCTCTCCCACTGAGAGATCTGACACCAGTACCAAATCAAGTACAGCCTTTCCTCTTGTAGGCTTATCTACATATTATGTCAAGAAACCTTCCTGAACACACTTAACAAACTCCACCCCACCTAAACCCCTTGCTCTAGGGAGATAACAATTAATATTTGGGAAATTAAAATCTCCCATCATGACAACTCTCTCACTATTACACCTTTCCAGGATGTTTCCCTAACTGCTCCTCGATATCACTGTTACTATTTGTTGCCCTGGGATTCAAGTGCAACCCATTCTTTCTGTACAGGTCACACCTATCCCAAAAGAGGTCCCAATAATCTAGAAATCTGAATTCCTGCCCCTGCTCCAATCCCTCAGCCACACATTTAACTGCGACCTCATTCTATTCCTATACTCACTGTCATGTGGCACAGGCAGTAATCCTGAGATTACTACCTTTGCGGCCCTGCTTCTAAACTTCTTTGCTAACTCCCTGTAGTCTTTTTTCAGGACCTCCTCCCTTTTCCTACCTATGTCATCGGTACCCAATAAAGTTATTGACCCCTTCTTGTTCCTAACCTCCACCCACAGAGACTCCATAGACAATCCCTCCATGGCGTCCACCTTTTCTGCAGCCGTGACAGAATCTCTGATCAACAGTGCCATGCCCCCATCTCTTTTGTCTCCCTCCCTGTCCTTTCTGAAACATCTAAAATCTGGCACTTGAAATAACCATTCCTGTCCCTGAGCCATCCAAGTCTCTGTAATGGCCACCATGTCATATCTCCAAGTACTGATCCACGCTCTAAGCTCATCTGCTTTGTTCACAATACTCCTTGGGTTAACATACACACATTTCAAACCTCCAGTCTGAGTGCGTCCCTTCTCTATCACCTGCCTATCCTCGCTCTCGCAGTGTCTACAAGCTTTCTCTATTTGGGAGCCAACCTCTTCTTCCCCAGGCTCTTCAGTTCATTTCCCACCCCCCAACAATTCTAGTTTAAACTCTCCCCAGTAGCCTTAGCAAACCTCACCGCCAGGATATTGGTCTGCCTGGGATTCAAGTGCAACCCGTTCTTTCTGTACAGGTCACACCTGTCCCAAAAGAGGTCCCAATAATCCAGAAATCTGAATCCCTGCCGCTGCTCCAATCCCTCAGCCACACACTTAACCTCCACCTCATTCTATTCCTATACTCACTGTCACGTGGCACAGGCAGTAATCCTGAGATTACTACCTTTGTGGTCCTGCTTCTCAACTTCCTTCCTAATTCCCTATAGTCTTTATTCAGGACCTCTTCCCTTTTCCACCTATATCATTAGTACCAATATATACCACGACCTCTGGCTGTTCTCCCTCCCACTGCGGGATATCTTGGACACGATCTGAAATAACCCGGACCCTGGCACCTGGGAGGCAAACTACCATCTGAGCTTCTTTCCTGCGTCCATAGAATCACCTGTCTGACCCCTTAACTACAGGGTCTCCTATCACTACTGCCTTCCTCTTCCTTTCCCTACCCTTCTGAACCACAGGGCCGGACTCTGTGCCAGAGGCATGGCCACTGTTGCTTCCCCCCCCCCCCCCCCAACAATACTCATACAGGAGTATTTATTGTCAAGGGGTACAGCCAGAGGGTACTCTAGTACCTGACTCTTACCCTTCTCTCTCCTGACTGTGACCCACTTGTCTGTCTCCTGTGGGTCTGGTGTGACCACCTGCCCATAACTCTTTTCTATCACCTCCTCACTCTCCCTGATCAGACGAAGGTCATCGAGCTGCATCTCCAGTTCCCTAACTCGGCCCCTTAGGAGCTGCAGCTCGACCTCAAAAGAGCAGTGTAAGCAAGATAGCCCAAGAATCTCACAGAACTAGAAGCCTTTTGCAAGGAAGAATGGGCAAAAATCCCCCAAACAAGAATTGAAAGACACTTAGCTGGCTACAGAAAGTGTTTACACCCCAAAAGGGGGTGTTATTAAGTACTGACGATGCAGGGTACCCAAACTTTTGCTTCGGGCTCTTTTCCTTTTTTGCTATTTTAAACTGTAAAAGATGGAAATAAAAAAAGTAATCATGCTTAAAATATTAAAGAAATGTGTCATCTTTAACTTATGCTTCTTGGAAATCAGGTCATCTTTTACTCACTTAGCTATTCACAGTAACAGAAATTTTGACCAAGGGTGCCCAAATTTTTGCATGCCACTGTATACACTCCAGCAGTTTAATTACGATTTTCTATCAATACCAATAGTAGATTTTTTTGCTCCAGATTCATTGAACTTAATTAGTGAAATCCAAGCAACACACACAAAATGCTGGAGGAACTCAGCAGGCCAGGCAGCATCTTATATGACTTCAACATAATATTCCATCTCCTGATTTATGAAGGCCAATGTGTCAAAAGTTTTCTTTATGACCCAATCCACCTATGATACCACTTTCAATGAATTATGGACCTGTATTCCCAGATTCCTTTGTTCTACCATACTCTTTAGTGCCCTACCATTCATTGTGTAAGACCTACACTGGTTGGTCCTACCAAAGTGCAACACCTCCTATGTGCTGCATTAAGAGGCAGGAAGAGTTTTTCTTCCTTCTACTGACTGCGTGAGATGATGGGCTGTCGGGCCTTTAGACTTTCTTTTAAACCGTGCCATGGACTGCTCTTTATCAGATTACGGTATTGCTTTGCACTGTTGAAAGTATGTGTTATAATTATATGGTCTTTGTCAGTCTTTTATCAATTATGGTATTGTCTGCACTGTTGAAACTATATGTTAACTATAACTATATGTAACTATATGGTTTTGTGTAGGTCTTGTAGCTTTAGGTTTGTCTGATGGGTTTGTAGTTCCTTTCTGGGGAACATGCTAAGACGGTAGCGCGATATCGATACGCAGCAGCCTCTCCAGACTCTGGATTGGGGATTACCAAACGTTATTTGGTTTTTCTTGTGTGGTCTGTTTTGTGCTTTTTCGTGATATCATTCCAGAGAACGTTGTCTCATTTTTTAACTGCATTGTATTTGTGGTTTATAAATGACAATAAACTGAATCTGAATCTGCCATTTCCCAGACCATTTTCCCAGCTGGTCCAGATCCTGCTGCAAACCATGCTAGCTTTCCCCATTGTCCATTACACCCTAAACTTGGTATCATCTCAAATTTGCTGATCCAGTTAACCACATTATCACCCAGCTCATTGATGTAGAATAGATGACAAACAACAACGGACCTAGCTATGATCCCTGCAACATTCCACTAGTCACAAGTTTCCAGACAGAGAGGCAACCATCTACTACCACTCTCTGGCTACTCCCAAACAGCCAATGTCTAATCCAATTTACTACCTCATCTTGAATGCTAAGTCACTGAAGTTGCTTGACCAACCTCCCACGTGGGACCTTGTCAAATGCTTTGCTAAAGTCCATGAAGACAACATCCATTACCTTGCTTTCATCAACTTTTCCGATAACCTCCTCAAAAAACCCTGTAAGATTGACGTGACCTACTACACACGAAGCCATGCTGACTATCTTTAATCAATCCATATCTATCAAAATACTTATAGATACAGTCCCTTAGAATACCTTCCAATAACTTTCACACAACTGATGTCAGACTCACTGGCCTATAATTTCCTAGTTTCTGTTTAGAGCCTTTTTTAAACAGCAGAACAACATTGGCTATCCTCTAATCCTCTGGTACATCTCCTGTCACTAAGGATGCTTTAAATAGCACTGTTAGGAGGACTCTTCAATGGAACTGTAAACAGTTTGGAAAATATTGATAGGAGTTCTCATTTTGCCTCAACTTGCTTCTAACAAATCCAATGATTTGAAAGATGGGCTAAGGGCATGTTGATCTCTAGTCTTCAATTTTTGGCTGTGGGAACTTGACATAAAATTACAGCATAAATTGATGCATTCCAGCTAATTGAATGATAGGCATGGTTATCAGCTGGAAACAGAAAACTCGCATTTATTTAGCATTTGATCTGACTGAAAGAGTCCAAACATTTTAAAGTCAATTAATTAATTCTGAGGTGCAAAGAACACACACAAAATGCTGCAGGAGCTCAGCAGGTCAGGCTGTGTTTATGGATGGAAAGAAAAAGTTGACATTTTGGGTCAAGGCTCTTATTCAGAACTGGAAAAGGAGGAGGCAGAAGTCAGAATAATATTATAAAGTGATGGAGGGAGTGCATGCTGATAGATGATAGGCGAGATGAGGTGACAGGGAAAATGTGTAGGCGGGGGAGACCTTCTGAGTTTCCCCAGCATTTTGTGTGTGTTGCTCAAGATTTCCAGCATCTGAAGAATCTCTTGTGTTTCAGAGGTATAGAGTGTATTGTAATGTTGAAAGAGTGATCTTGAATTAGTGAAATAGCATAGACTTCCAAATTAATTCAGGTAGAATTTATAATTTGCCTTGTAAATGTGGCCAAATTCAGCTTTTCATGGCAGATATAGCACTTGTAAGACATTCGAAATGGTCCAGCCTAGTAGGCACCAGTACACGCCTCTGCCCAGCACGACACACCTCTACAATATTTAAGTCGAATGGGTCAACTGTGGAGGCAACTAGTGGATTTTTCTCAATCTAAAGATTGGGATTGAGCCCCAATGTAAATCTATTTCTAGAATGATCTCATTAATCACCTCAGTACCCACAAAACTGGACTAGAAGTAAGTCTTCCCTGATCACAAGAAACTGCATCAGAAAAAGATAATGACAAAGATAAATTCAAAGGATATTAAAGGAACTGTTATGACAGAAGTGGTAAATATTCTACTGGAGGCTTCAAAATGCATTTCAGCCCATTAACAAGAACCAGAGATAAAAATAGAAAATGCTGGAAAAACTGTCTGTAGAAGAAGAAAATGGTATATTTTAATTTGTGATGGTCCCTGACCTGCTGACCTTACCAACATTTTCTGCTTTTATTTCAGATTTCAGCAACTGTAGTATTCTTGATCAACAGGAACCAGAGAACTAAAAACAATTAGGTGAAGAAATTGGAACAAAATAGAAATAGAAGACTGTTTTCTGTCTGTTTATCTATCTATCTATACATCCCACCATTTATCATGCATTCCCATGTTTGCTCTTCCCAACTGCATTTCCTCTTATTTTCTGGGATGAATTTAATTTGTCACCTTTGAGCCCTTTGTGTCCTAGGCTGTTTCTAACTTCCAGCAGCAGAGATCTTTAATCCATGCAACTGATCACAATGCCAATTTTGGGATAGTTTAGTAAACTTCTTAATCATTATTACTACATCTAAAATTCAAATCATTGATGAAACTCTCCACTGGTCGGGATCAACCATGAGTGTTGCCTCCCAGCTCTCTTTGTGATATGCAAGCCAGGGCAGTATGATATGAAGAACAAGCTGTTGTCCATGTTGCTCCCCTCTTCACACAGCTGATGAATCCAAAGGAATGGCAGAGACCGATGCAGCTTGGTACCAACTGTGTTGCAGGACTTGCCACTCAACGTGGGACTGTCTTAGTGATTCCAGCTCTGAATTTTTCCTTGAAGTTTATTCCCAAAGTACTTCCCATGAGAGGATATAGCTGCAAGCAGCTGAGGTCTGAGATCAGTTTTCCTTTTCCTAGATGAGCTGACAACCACTGCTGATAAACTCCAAAGTACACTGCAGATGCTGTAGTCAAATCAAGACTTACAAAAAAGCTGGATGAACTCAGCAGGTCGGGCAGCATCCGTTGAAAGAAGCAGTCAGTGGTTCGGGTCGAGACCCTTCATCAGGACTAAAGAAGGAGGGGGCAGGGGCCCTATAAAGAAGGTGGGAGGAAGGTGGAAAACCAATCAGAGGAAAGATCAAGGGATGTGGGAGGGGATAGGCAGGAGATGTGAAGAAGGAATCTAAGGGGAAAGCACTATGAAGAAGGCAGAGTCATGAGAGGTGATAGGCAGCTAGAAGAGGAGACAGAGTGAAGGTGGGATGGGGGAAGGGAGCGGGAGGGAATTACTGGAAGTTGGAGAATTTGATGTTCATACCAAGGGGCTGGAGACTACCCAGACAGTATATGTGAGGCACTCTTACCACCATTCAGGGCCCCAAACAGTCCTTCCAGGTGAGGCAACACTTCACTTGTCTGTTGGGATAATCTATTGCATCCGGTGCTCCTGGTGCGGCCTCCTCTACATCGGCGAGACCCAACGCAGATTGGGGGACCGCTTCGTCGAGCACCTACGCTCTGTCTGCCACAACAGACAGGATCTCCCAGTTGCCACTCTCTTCAACTCTCCTTCAAATTCCCATTTGGATATGTCCATACATGGCCTCTTCTACTGCCATGATGAGGCCAAACTTTGGTTGGAGGAACAACATCTCATATACCATCTGGGTAGTCTCCAGCCCCTTGGTATGAACATCAAATTCTCCAAATTCTGGTAATTCCCTCCCTCTCCCTTCCCCATCCTACCTTCACTCTGTCTCCTCTTCTAGCTGCCTATCACCTCTCATGACTCTGCCTTCTTCATAGTGCTTTCCCCTTAGATTCCTTCTTCACCGCTCCTGCCTATCCCCTCCCTGCTTCCCTTCCCCCACCCCTTGATTTTTCCTCTGATTGGTTTTCCACCTTCCCCCCACCTTCTTTATAGGGCCCCTACTCCCTCCTTCTTTAGTCCTGATGAAGGGTCTCGGCCCGAAACGTTGACTGCTTCTTTCAACGAATGCTGTCCGACCTGCTGAGTTCATCCAGCATTTTTGTACATGCTGATGAACTCCATCTGCCTAACCACCACTAATTCATTTTGCGCCTTCTTCTGTTAGTAGAAATGGTTCCACCGGACTTAGTAGCTAAGCCACAGGGGCTGGATTTGGTTGTCAGATGCTAATTAAGACCCATGCCATTGGGAGCATTTAATAGGCATTGGGAGTTTATCTCCATGACCATTCCTAGCTACAACAACCTTAAGGAACAAAAATCATGAATATCTACAATTTACTTATATTTAATATAACATCCTAGGCCTCTGTAACAAGATAATATTGAAGAAACATAGTACAGAAAGGACATTAAAATGATGTAGTTCTGTTGAAACAACATCACTTCATAATTTAATGTAAAATTCAGTCATATTGTGGTCAGTTTTTCCCACAATTACAGATTACAATCCTACTGGCAAATCACTTGAATCATTCTATTTTTCTTGAATTCCAACTTCATTGATAAATACTGTGAATTAACATTTCTTATATAGTCTGAGCTGAAGATAGATATTTAAGTTTGACTGAATGACTAGATTGATTCTCCTCTGACTGTAGCTTGCTTGTCTTCAATGGTCTTCAATGTTCATATCTCCTACCCTTTATCTTAATTATTAATGATACATGATCAGTTCATGATTGCTGATCTAGTTAGTACTATCCCGGTACATTATTTATTGAATGTACCTTCAGTACTAAGTTTCTTTATTACGATCTTGTCACACAGATCTAGGCTGTTAACTCTGATGCAACCGAACAAATTCACAAAATTAGTTTATTAATTTAATGTTCTCTTTTGAATTATAAATTGCCTTCAAAAAGTTCTAAACTCCTTTTTGACAGCAATTTTTTTATCTTTGTATTTGTTATTTAAACATCTGGCAATTGGCAAGTTTCACAGAGCATGCACCATCATATAATCTCAAGATCACAGGATTTGTTTTTATTCATGATCCCAATAATCCTTGATTTCTCTGTTGCCCAAAAATCTATCTCAATCGCAAATAATTTAATGATAGCATCCATAATCCAAAATTTACCTGATCTCTGAGAGTAGTTCCTGATCTTAGCCTAAGTGTGGGATCACTTATTCTGAGGCCATGTTCATCATTTTAGACATCACATGAGGAAAAGTATTTTTATTTTATTTTAATTAGAGATGCTCAATGGTGGGGAGGGCTTTACCCATGCCTTAGGCAGCCAAGGACATGATCCCCAAATGTAGAATGGTAAAAGGGAAAATGTCTATTCACTGCACATATTCAGGTTTCATTCTTTCACTCTGCACAATGCATATTGGATGATCTTTGTCAGTTAAATATTGATTTGTTGGCTGAATTAGTTAGTTTATACTGGTAAGAGTGTAGAAGTACATCTGGCAATGCCGACACCACAAGTTTCACATCCTTGAAGATAATTAATGGTATAATAATACAAATTATATTCCAGGTAAAAAAGAGAATGACTCAGCCACATTTTAAACAAATAAAGATCATTCCATAAAAATTATATGTCACAGGTGGTTCAATACATTTTTCTGCTAAATAAATTTAAACTAAAATTCTAAACACACTGTCTTGCACTTGATTTTGACTAAGACAACATGCTTATTGCCTAAACCACATCATTCCTTTTAGGGGAAGTACAACCACAATTTCAGTTTATATTACAGTCAACTAGTTTTTGAAACTAGACAATTAAATCAATGAAACAATACAATCTAGTTCTTTTTTGGAACATTTTAAAATATTTCCCAATATATTCTGAAACTTTTATTAACTATGTTCCAAAGCTTGCTACATGGGTTTGTGGCACATTTGTTTTCCACATTTTACAAATTGATTTCTAATAATGTTTCCTTACCCTTTTACCGTGTGCTACTATTTATTACCTTGTCTTGATACAATCAATAATTGGGGCATGGTGATTTTTTTCTAAAAAATGATTTTTCACTTACCACTAAAAAAATAAATTAGTAAGTTCTCCAAAAGACAGTGAACTATATTTTGTACTTTTCTTTTGGAATAAGCATCACAATTTCAGCTGATAAAATCCACAAGTTTATAAACCAGATGGAGATTTCATTTTGGACACAAGAGCAGAATTAATCAAGTAAGGCAAGAGAAAATGTTGTTTATTTGCTGGGAGAAAAGAATTGAGATTGGACTTGAAGCTACAAACAGTCTGCTATTCATCAATCTTTTGATGGGGGAGGGGACCTAAAGGAAGGAAATGAGTATTTAAGCAAACCTGTTTTTAACCACTATTATTCATACAATTATTTAATTGTACTCTCAATTTTCCAAACTTCATTAGGTACATATTAATCTTTTCCATTTCACCTTCACCCAACTAAACATACTTGAATGTAAGGAACAAACTAATGTTTACATTTTCTTACTGAACCATCTAAAGTGACTAGCTGTCAAAAGGTCAAAGACATACATCAATGCAATGTTGATTAAGACAGGACTAAAGTTAGGAATACTGCATTCCGTACTCAATCTGTAATCAAGACAGTTGAAACAAAATATCAAACAAAATATGTTACCTATACACTCTGAAATATTTCAAAATTTAAAGCATACATCTCTATGATTACGAATTCAAATTTTCTTTTAAGTAGAAATATGTATTAGAAAATTATCAATTTAATCTAAAAATGAGTAAAGCACTTTCAGCATCAAATTGTGATTATTTTTCTGAATCTGTAACTTTGATGAATTACTTTGATTCTAAAAGTAATTTGAGTCTTCTTTGTGTCAGTACAAACATGCCTTATTTACACTATTTTAATTTTTTAAAATCTAGTTATTGAAACATCTGTTATGTTGTCGCCAAACCATTTTTATTAAGTGAATTGGATCCATTTCCCTTGAAAATATGGTGAATATTCTAATTTTACTCAGAATTTAATTACAGGTTAAGAACACACAAAATTTCAGACCATTATATTCAGCTGCTTAAATCTCAATAACAAACATTAGGTTTGATATTAAGCATTAGGTTTTCAACTTTTTGAAAATTAAAATCAAACTAATACTTTGTCATTTAAAGTAAAATTGGATAGGTACATGGACAGGAAAGGAATGGAGGGTTATGGGCTGGGTGCGGGTCAGTGGGACTAAGAGAGAGTAAGCGTTTGGCACAGACTAGAAGGACCGAGATGGCCTGTTTTGGTGCTGTAATTGTTATATGGTTATAATAACAAAAGTGTCTTCAGTAATTTGAAATCCTTTTTTCAAATTTCAATTTTCTTTCTAGATTGAAATTATACAACATGTGAATTAAAAAAGTTTTATTTCTATATCACTTGGACTACTTAGAAGGAATTATTAACCTAAATAATTGTAATGCCAAATGCAATGGAGTTGTATGTTTCAAATGTGCCTAATATGCACATTTTAGAAGATGTTGGCATCTTACCTGATTCCTTCCACTCCATCACCCATACAACTAGATTCAAGTCCATCACCTCCAGAGTTTGCATAGTTAGGAGTTTTTGTAAAAAGAACATCAACAGGTTTCCTGAATTTATGAATACTTGGGGAGGTTCTGGGTGCATGGTGGCGAATAATTTGTGGATGATCTTGTTAACAAAGAGGAAACAGATAAACTTGTTGATCATAACAACTAATTTTTCAATATATTAAATTTATAATTTTATTAACATTATGCAGCATCTCAAGTCTAATCCTTCAACAATATTTATATAATGCAAAACTAAATCTTCTTTTCTCCCTGACTGATCTACTTCAGAGGTAAGGCAAACAAAGCAACAAAAGCATTCATGTTAAATTTTATTTTATATATTGTAATTTGCTTGCTTTAATTAATTTAACAGATCCATGGCTTCATTGACGGTACTCATTTACCTTACCTGTAGTCATTATAAAACCTCATAATTGTTCTGAATCAGGTACTAATACAGGTATTTATACAGATATTTTTCAAAAGATAAAGTAGTACGTACTAAGTTCATATGAACAATTCCTCAAAACAGGAGAATATTCTAACAATTCCAAAAATTCTAAATTTAGCTTGAAGTTTGTTAATTTTACCCTCATTTCCTATAATATGCACTCAGAATACAAGTTAAATAAAATGCTTGATGTACACTACTAAGGCGTTCTTCACAGGCTTTGATAATATTCATTCTCAGTTAGCTCTTCTCCAATGGAAAAAGTAATTATTTTCAATTCTTTCATAATTTAAAATTTCATATCTGATTATTATTCTTGTCATTATTCTCTGAGGACAAACAACTTAAGCTGCACACAAACAATGTATCTCAGTACTTGATTTAGAAATTTTGAAGTAACCATATATGATGTAACTTTCTATTTCCGGTGAATAATTAATAACCATATTTTTTTCTGCCCTGGAAAGTCTAAATAGAAGGAAATGAATGAGAACAGAAGAAAAAGGAAAGAACCAGAGAAAAGAGATATAGAACACTGCAGTTGTTAAAAACTGAAATAAAAGAAAATGCACAATTGTGTATAAGATCAATGAAGATGAATGAAATGAACTTGTTTTGTTCTCCCTGGAGATCCTGCCTGACTTGCTGGTTATTTCCTGCACTCTAGGCAAAATAGAAAAAAAGTAGTTGGAAATTGAAGGATGTGTCAGTGAAAATATATGACACTAAGTTGGCTTTGTGAGTGTAATTGTGAAGGGAGAACAAAGCTTATTTTTTTGAATTCCATTGAGTACAGTACCATCAAACGCTCCTCATATGATAACTTTTCAATCCCAGAATCATTTTTACGAAGCTCCTCTGAATCCTCTCCAATGTCAACGCATCCTTTCTTAGATAAGGGACCCAAATGCAATGTTAGCATTCATTACTCTCAAGTGAGGCCTCACCAGTGCTTTATAAAGCCTCAACATTACATCCTTGCTTTTATATTTTATTCCTTTCAAAATGAATGCTAACATCGCATTTGCCTTCCTCATCACCAGCTCAGCCTGCATTAATCTTTAGTGAATCCTGCATGAGGACTCCCCAGTCCCTTTGCACCTTCAATTTTTGAATTTTCTCCCCATTTAGAAAATAGTCTATGCTCTTATTTCTTCTACCAAAGTGCATGACTATACACTTTCCAAGACTGTATTCCATTTGCCACTTCTTAGCCCATTCTCTTTGTCTTTCTATAGTCTCTTTACAGTACTTCCTCAAAACTATCTGCCACTCCACTCATCTTTGTATCGTTTGCACACTTGGTCACAAAGTTATCAATTCCATCATTCAAATCATTGATGTATAACATAAAAAGATGTGGTCCCAACATAAACTCCTGTGAAACACCACTAGTCACTGACAGTCAACCTCCAAAGGCTCCCTTTATCCCAGTCTTTGCCTCCTGCAAATCAGCCAATGCTCTATTCATGCTAGTATCTTTCCTGTAATACCATGGGCTTTTAACTTGTTAAGCAGCCTCATGCTTAGCACCTAGTCAAAGGCCTTCTGAAAATCCAAGTACACACCATCCACTAATTCTCTCTCCTTTGTCTATCCTACTTGTTACTTCTGCAAAGAATTCCAACAGATTTGTCAAGCAAGATTTTCCCTGAAGGAAACCATGCCTATTTTATCATGTACTTCCAAGTACACTAAAATCACGTCCTTAACAATCGACTCTAGCATCTTCATAACCACTGAGATGGGACTAACTGGCATTTAATTTCTCTTCTTCTTCCTCTCTCCCTTCTTGAAAAGTGGAGTGACAGTTGCAATTTTCCAGTCCTTTGGAACCATGCCAGAATCAATAGATTATTGAAAGATCATTACAAATACCTCCACAATCTCTTCAACTATCTCTTTCAGAACCCTATGGTGTATACCAACATGTCGACATGACTTAATTACCTTCAGAGCTTTCAGCTTTCCAAGAACCTTCTGCCCAGTAATGACAACTTCACACATTTCTGCCCTCTGACACTCTCGAACTTCCAGCATACTGCTAGTGTCTTTCATAGTAAAGACTGATGCAAAATACTTAATCAGTTCATCCAGCATTTCCTTGTCACCCATTACTATCTTTCCAGCATAATTTTCCAGTGGCCTGATATCTAATCTCATTTCTCTTTTACTCTTTATATATCTGAAGAAACACTTAGGATCCTCTTTAATATTATTGGCTAGCTTTTCTTCGTATTCCATCTTTTTCTTCTTCATGTCTTTTCAGTTGACTTTTATTGGTTTTTAAAAGCTTCCTACTAACATTTACTCTATTATATACCCTCTCTTTGGATTTTATGTTGGCTTCGACTTCTCGTCAACCGCAGTTGTGTCATCCTGCCTTTAGAATACTTCTTTCTCTTGGAGATGTATATTTCTTGCGCCTTCCAAATTATTCCCAGAAATTCCAGCCATTGCTGCTCTGCTGTCATCCCTGCCAGTGTTCTTTTCCAATCAATTTTGGCCAGCTCCTCTATAATGCCTCTGTAATTCCCTTTATTCCACTGTAATACTGATATATCTGACTTTAGCTTTTCCTTCTTAAATTTCAGGATGAATTCTACATATTATGATCAGGATACTGGATTCCTCATTTCATAAGTTGAGGAATGACTACTTCAAATCTGAGATTCTCTCAAGGTTAACTGGTAGGTTGAGTGAATAGTAAAGAGAGCAAATCAAATGACACCATTCACTTAGAGAGAAGTAGAATTTAAAACCAAGGATGCACTGCTGAGGTTTTATAACAGCTAGTCTGACCACATTTGGAATATTGTGAGCAATATTCTAAGAAAGATGTGCTGGCCCTGGAGAGGGTCCAGAAGAGGTTCACGAGAATATCCCAAGAATGAAAGGCTTAACATATAAGGAGTGTTTGATGTCTATGAGCCTGTATTTGATAGAATCAAAAGCATTAGAAAGAGAGTCTAGAATCTGAGGGTAGAGTCTTAGAATAAAGGAATGTCTCTTTAAAACTGAGATGAGGAGGAATTTCTTCAGCCAGAGGGTGGTAAACCTCTGGAGTTCATTGTGGAGTTGAAGTTACTGGATGAATTGAAGGAAGAGATTAATAAGTTCTTGAATGGTAAGGTGGTTAAGGGTTACTGAGAGATGGTGGTATAATGGGGTTGAGAAAATCAGACATGATTGAATGCTGAAGCAGAATTAATGGGTTGAACAGCCTAATTCTGCTCTTATATCCCTTGCTTTGGGAAAGTGATAGCTTATGGACAGCAGTATTTACAGAACAATGCCTGGTAATTCTAGAGTTCAAAAGTGAGTATACCATAGGAACTGACATGGTTGGGATTGGGGGGGGGGGGGATAGTGGAAGAGAGAGAATACTTGGTAAGGAACAATAAGCATCTGCATCACATGGTAAAAATAGTGGAGAATAATAGTTCCAGAGGAAGCCATGCACATATCTGGTGAATTCCATAGCAACGGCAGATTCAAGAGACTGGGTTGCATATTGTGTGTGGGGGGGGGGGGTAGGAGACAATGGCAAAAGCTGTTGTCCACATTGAGGGCAAAGAAATGCAAAACAAAACAAAATATCAGGAAGCAACCAATATTAAATTTTATTACACAAGGAAATATATAAATGTTGTTCTGGATCTTCACAGTCACCAATCAATAAATTTTTCTGCTGTTAGGCTCCAGAGTGGTTTCTTAAGGTTCTCAAAGCTGGGGTAGGGGTAATGGGGATAAGATCTCATTACCTACTAAATGCTTCCTATGGCACGTGCCTCGAACAGTGTCTGACAACCAAGTCCACCTCCTGGCCTTCACATGTGGCTTAGCTATTAAGCCTGGCAGAACCCTTTCTGCTGACAGGAAAAGGGGCAAAGGTGGTCACTGGTGCCTTAAAACAAATCTCTTTGGGCAAATGGGGCTCATCAGCCAAAGTTGGTATCACACCTAAGAGAAGGAAAACTCTGATTTCAAACCTCCAATTGCTTTTTAGCTACACCCACTCATGGAGAAGGCTTCAGCCCATGATAAAATAGTTGTATTTCAATACATTAACACATTATCTAACTGGAAAAAAAATTGTGTTTCTTCTCCAAAAGTTTTTCAATGTCATTTACCTAATTTGAATTGGACTTCCTGCTGGTCTGTCTTCTCCTTGGCAATTTTTTTCTTGGCTTCTCGGAAAGCTTTCCAGTTCAATAAAAATTGTCTGGCTGTATTGTTTACTTCTTTTCCATCAAGGACCTCTACAAGTGAAAATGATAGCCTTAAAAATAATGTTGACTGAAAACAAGATAAGGTGAAAATGAATAAATCTTTTAAATTAGTTCACTTTTAAAGACACCATGAAATTTAACTGATACAGCTTCAGCCTTATGAAAGGCAAAATCTACTTTATTTGCTACATGTTGTGAGTAGTAATGAAAACTGTAAGGCAAACAATTTTAATTACAAAGAAAAGTACCTGAAAATTACTATTTGCCAAGATCTGTAAAGGACCCAAAAGAAACTCTGCTGTGTTATTGTAATAAATGAAAAGCAATATTTAAAAAATGGAACAGTTGTTCAAACTGACAGATAAACTCTGGTAAGTAGAAACCTAACTATTTTTGGGTTTGTGTGTGCATGCACAACTGCTTAATGGTGTTACTGGACATTCCTCAGCATCTAACAGATTAAGGATTAAACCATTAAAGAGGAACATCCTATAGACACTTAAAACATTAGTTAATAAGAATGTTGATAATCTCTAAATTACAACTGCTCAGCCATAATACATATTCCACATTTTCTATATACAGATTTATCTTGAAATAGGTTGTTTTGATGCTCTGGGTAAGATAATCAGTTAGAAAAATGGTAAAACTAAACTCGGGAGTTTGTTTTCATTTTATAAGCACATTTGACATGGTAGCAAACAATAAAAGTTATCTATTGTGGAAAGACTTCAGAAACAAAATTTATTTATATAAAATGAAAAACAATATAGGTTAACAGCCCCAATCAATTCCAACCTAGAATTGTATCAAAATGTATTATCTTCCTGGTTTTAAATCATTGAAATGTTTTACAACAAAGAATTGTTATTTTATAAAATACTTTTCATTTTTGAAAATTTATTTTCTAAACCTTCAAAATAATGACAATTGCACTATTCTACAGCCCAAAATGAATTGATTATCTTGTCTCAAATATGAAATTAATCACAAAAAAAATACAATTCTTTCACAATGTTGGATGCCTCAAATTGTTTAAAGCCAATTATTTAATTTGAGGCTTTGTCATTGATGTCAACAAAGGCAACAGCCAATTTCTTTGAAGAAAACTCCTCTAAGAATTCAGTAACATTCAGGAGATGTGCAATTATAGACATACTTTATTTTAAATATGCTCAAAACTGAAAATATTTATTAGTTCCTCTTTATTGAAGAAAGCTAATAGCACCTCAACAACTTATCTGATAATCTGACTTAGATGAACTACATAATGTACAGAAAATTATGAACAGTTTTACATCCTGCAAATGTGTATCAATGTTGCATTTCGGCTGTCTGCAGTCAATAAATATATTCAGTTTTTTTGTTGAAATTTAAATTCTTAAGACGATTTACCTACAGTAGTTTGAGGCAACCAGATATAAACATAGCTGAGATGCTGACAAAATAATTTTCTTTTCAAGGAAAATAATAATAATAATCATACACCATTATCTCTAAATAATCAAATATTTAACACAAAAATTTAAAGAAAACTATATCTATATTATACTATTATACAAAATTGTTGATGTACTCATGCATACATGTTTTCCCAATACTTACTCATACTCTCACCACAGTGAACCAAGTATTGCAGCTCCAGTACATCAATCATCTTTCACATACTAATTAAGTGTAGGAAAAGGTCAGACAAAAGTAAGCATGTTCCATTTGCTAGCTATAATGAGTGATTAAACAGAGAGGTTCAAATATATTTTGTTAAATATCCTGACCCAAGAGTGGAATTTCTTGGAGAAAGCCCATTATGAGACTAATTTATTTAATTTTTAATTAGGAAATGCCTTCCATAGAAATATTGCACATAATGCAGAGCTGCAATTCCTTTGCAAACTAGTAACTCATTAAGGGGTTCAGATGCTATAAAACCATAACAGTGAAAGTCAATCAATTAATATACAGACCATTAATCCTTGCAACCAATTAATCACCCTTTTCCTTCCCACTCTATTCCTGTATAGAAACATAGAAAATCTACAGAATAATACAAGGCCCTTTGGCCCACAATGCCGAACATGTACTTACTTTAGAAATTACCTCGGGTTACCCATAGCCCTCTATTTTTCTAAGCTTCATGTACCTATCCAGGAGTCTCTTAAACGACAATATCGTATCTGCCTCCACCACCGCCACTGGCAGCCCATTCCATGCATTCACCACTTTCTGCATAAAAAAATTACCTCTGACATTTCCTCTGTACTTACTTCCAAGCACTTTAAAACTGTACCCTCTCATGCTAGCCAATTCAGCCCTGGGAAAAAGCCTCTGACTGACCACATGATCAATGCCTCTCATCAACTTATACACCTCTATCAGGTCACCTCTCATCCTCCGTCACTCCAAGGAAAAAAGGCCGAGTTCAACCTATTCTCAAAAGGCATGCTCCCCAATCCAGGCAACATCCTTCACTTGGAAAATATATTTGGGTCTTTGGAAAGAAAGGAGCCGAAAGGGTAGATGGCATATTTCCTGCAGTTGCATGAGAAGATTTGCAGGGAGAATAGCTGTTGGTGGAAATGTTGGAATAATTACCAGAAAATTAGGAAAGACTTGTTTGGTGGTGGTATCACTTCGAAGGTGCCAGAAATTGCAAGAGATGATTTAGACCATAAGACTATAAGGCATAGGAGCATCATTAGGCCATTTGACCCATCAACCTCGCTCCATTATTAAGAACATAAGATATAGGAGAAGAATTAGGCCATTTGGTCCATCAAGTCTGCTCCACTATTTCATCATGGCTGATCCAATTTTCCTCTAAGCCTCAGTCTCCTGACTTCTCCCTGCATCCCTTCATGCCCTGACTATCAAGAATTTATAAGTCTCTGCCTTAAATATACATAAAGACTTGGTCTCCACAGCTGCTGGTGGCAAAGAATTCTACAGATTCACTACTCTATTACAGCTGATTTATTATCCCTCTCAACCACATTCTTGTGCTTTATCCCCATAACCTTACTAATCTAGAACCTATCAACTTTCACTTTAAGTACACCCAGTGACTTGGCCTCCACAGCCATCAGTGGCAATGAATTCCACAGATTCACCACTCTCTGGTTAAAGCTGTTCTCACTAGTCCTAACTCTTTCCCACTATAGGAAACATCCTCTCTACATTCACTCTATCTAGGCCTTTCACTATACAATAGGTTTCAAAGAGATCTGCCGCCATTATTCTTCTAAACACCAGCAAGTACTGGCCCAGAGCCATCAAACATTCCTCATATGTTAACCCTTTCATTTGCAGGATCATTCTTGTGAACTGTCTCTGGACCCTGTCCATTGCAAGCACATTCTTTCTTAAATAAGGGGCCCAAAAGTGCTCACCACATTCCAAGTGTAGTCTGACCAATGCCTTATAAAGCCTGAGCATTACATCCTTGCTTTTATATTGTAGAAGCCTCAAAATGAATGCTAACATTGCTGTTGCCTTCTTTACTACCAACTCAACCTGCAAGTTAATCTTTAAGGAATCCTGCACCAGGACTCTCAAGTCCCTTTGCACTTATGATTTCCGAATTTGCTGTATATCTAGAAAATAATTTACACTTTTATTCCTTCTATTAAAGTGCATGACCATACACTTCCCTACTCTGTATTCCATCTGCCACTTCTTTGCACATTCTCCTAATCTATCCAAGTTCTTCTGCAGACTCCCAGCTTCCTTAACACTAACTGCCCCTCCATCTATCTTTGAATTGTCAGCAAACGTGGCCACACAGCCATCAATTCTGTCATCCAGATCATTGTCATATTATGTGAAAAGAAGTTGTTCCAAAACTGACCACTGAGGAACACCCTTAGTCACTGGTTGCCAACCAGAAAAGGTCCACTTTATTGTTTTTTTCCGGTCACACAATCTTCTATCCATGTGTACAAGATGATGAAAGGCATTGATCGTGTGGATAGTCAGAGGCTTTGTCCCAGGACTGAAATGGTTGCCACAAGAGGGCACAGGTTTAAGGTGCTGGGGAGTAGGTACAGAGGAGATGTAAGGGGTAAGTTTTTTACTCAGAGAGTGGTGAGTGCATGGAATGGGCTGCTGGCAACGGTGGTGGGGGCGGAGACGATAGGGTCTTTTAAGAGGCTTTTAGATAGGTACATGGAGCTTAGTAAAATAGAGGGCTATAGGTAAGCCTAGTAATTTCTGAGATAAGGACATGTTTGGCACAACTTTGTGGGCCAAAGGGCCTGTATTGTGCTGTAGATTTTCTATGTTTCTATGTTAGTTTCTTTCCTGTAATACCATAGTCTCTTATCTTATTTAGTAGCATCATTTAAAGCACCTTGTCAAAGGACTTCTGAAAATCCAAGTAAACAACATCCACTGATGCTCCTCTATCTATCCTACCTGTTATTTCCTCGAAGAATACCAACAGATTTATCAGGCAAGATTTCCCCTTATGGAACCTTCTTTTAAAATGAGCTTCCAAGTACCCTCAGTAATGGACTCCAACATCTTCCCAACCACTGAAGTCAGGCTAATTGGGCCATATTATCATGTCTTTTGCCTCCTTCCCTTTTTAAAAAATGGTGTGATTTCTGCAATTTTCCAGTCCTCCAGAAATATTCCAGAATCTAGTGATTCTTGAAAGATCACTACTAACGCCTCCGCAGTCTCTTCAGTTACCTCATTCAAAAGCCTGAGGTGTGGTCCATCTGGTCCAGGGATTATCTACTTCAGACCATTCAGTTTCTTAACACCTTATCTTTTGCAATAGTGACTACCCTCACTTTCGCCTCCTGACACTCTTCAATTTCTGGCACGCTGAATTTCTTTCACAGTGAAGGCATAAAAATTTATGGAGTTAATCTGATATTTCTTTGTCCCCAGTTACCAACTCTCCAACATCATTTGCCAGCAGTCCAATATCCAATCTTGCCTCTTTTTTACTCTTTATATATCTGAAAGTAATATTTATATATCTGATTTGCTAAATATGATGTGGGGTGAAAGGAAGTTTCCAAATCTCAGAGGCAGAAAATAAGATGAGGAAAAGTTAACTATTTTCTGTTTTAGTTTCAGATTTTAAGTGTCCAGAATACTGTTTTTGGTAATTTCTGATGATCATTCTACTTTGTTTACTTACTTCACCTATAAGCCAACATTTCCATTTATTATTCCTCCTGGCCAATCTTTTCTTTCTTTATTTGCTCCTTTCCCACATTCTTTTTCTATAACTTTTTAAAAATCTTTTCCAGAAATGAAATGTTAACTACAGATGCTGCCTGATCTGCTGAGTATTTCCAGAATTTTCCATTTATATTGAAAGGCAACTTCCTGATTTTCACATAGTTACCATTCAATGTTCCCGCATCAGATGTTGCTGGCTGATTTATTCCAACATTAGTGCTATTATTAATAAATGCTATTGATCAGAATATAACCTTGTCATTTCATCTTTCTGTATATTGTCCCAAACTCACGCTCATTAAAAACACATCAAAAACTAACTCATCAAAAAAAAGAGCTATGGTTCATTTTAGTAGGTCAAATTTGAAGACAGAATATAACGTTAATGGCAAGACTCTTGGCAATGTGGAGGATCTCAGAGATCTTGGGGTCTGTGTCCATACGACACTTAAAGCTGCAGTGCAGATTGACAGTGTTGTTAAGAAGGGATATGGTGTGTTGGCCTTCATCACCCATGGGATTGAGTTCAAGAGCCGTGAGGTAATGTTACAACTATATAAGGCCTTATCAGACCCCATTTGGAGTACTGTGTTCAGTTCTGGTCACCTCACTACAGGAAGAGAGCGGATACTATAGAGAGAGTCCAGAGGAGATTAACAAGGACGTTGCCTGGATTGGAGGGTGTACCGTGTGAGAATGGGTTGACTGAACTTGGTTTTTTCTCCTTGCAGCGATGGAGGATGACAGGTGACTTGATAGAAATGTATAAGATAATGAAGGGCAATGATCGTGTAGATAATCAGAGGCATTTCCCCAGGATTGAGATGGCTAATACGAAGGGGCATAGTTTTAATGTGCTTGGAAATAGGTACCGAGGGGATATCAGTGGTAAGTTTTTTTTACACACAGACACACAGAGAGTGGTGGGTGCATGGAATGCACTGCCGGCAGCGGTGGTGAAAGTGGATACAATAGGGTCTTTTAAGAGCCTCTTAGGTACATGGAGCTTAGAAAAATAAGAGGGCCACGTGCTAGCGAAATTGTAGGCAGTTTCTAGTGCAGGTTACATGGTCGGCACAACATTGTGGGCCAAAGGGCTTGTAATGTGCTGTAGATTTCTATGTTCTAAAACCATTTTGATAATACATTTCAGAATCATATTTATAAATAACTATTTTTTGGATGTCAAAGATGACTGTTTTGTCCACAAAATATGCCTTTACCTCAATTTTAATATATCGAAGTGATTTTGCACTCACTCTCACCTGCTCCATCTAGTGTACATATGGTTTTCGTTATTACAGTACTTTGTCATTAATGTCAGATTAGTGGGTAGTACCGTCTACTATTTATTGTGACCACCAAGAACAACAAAGCTTTGATCTATTGGATATTTTGACATTATGTCCCATTTCATACATGACAACTGTTTACTGGAAAGTATGTTTGTAGCTGATTAAATTTACATTAAATTTCACATAAATTTATCGGTAATAATAAGTACTTCCGAACCTTAGAGATCACAGATTACAGCAGGAGCAATCAGCCTTTCAAGTGTATGCTAACTTTTGCTAAAACTCTCTAAAAACAATCTTGTTATCACGTTTTCTGTCCTTTCTTGCCCCGTGACTTGCTTGCTTTTTTAGTCTGACTAGTGTACAGGTTCATTTACTGGATTAACAGTCAGAGCTCTGATACAGAGACATGACTGAATCCTACCATGAAAGATAGGTAAATTTAAGTAACTAATCTAGTCTTTGTGTAGGTAATAATGATTGTATTGGTGAAAACCCTGCTATTTTATCAGAATTCTTCAAGAACAAAATCTGCTCTCCTGACCAGATTTAACCTTTTTGTCAAGACTCCATTTCCCACCAAATGGCTTGACCTTTAACTGTGCTAGTTCAGGGATAATTAAAAATAGACAAAAAATGTCAGAATCATCAGTGATGTCCACATCTTGTTAAAGAATCATAACAAAAGCAATTTCACTTCTGCAATTTCACAAATACTTGCTGGGATAGAAAGTTACTTCCTCCAATAACTTTAATATTGCTTTAGTGTTTCCAAGCCTCTATCCTCACTTCCTAAGAAGCAACCAAACAGAAATCATCAAAAATATTACAAGTAATAACTTTTCCCCAACTGGTGTTATCAAGACCCTTCATATTTTAAAATTCTTAATAAAAATACAAAAACCAGGCACTGAAAGTGCATGATGATATCTGGCATGGATAGGACTGAAAATCATTCTGGATGGCCACCCTAATCATGAAAAGTAGTTGTAGAGGAAAAGCGTTTTATTCTGCTTCAAAACTCTATCTAACTTTGAAAGCAGGATAGATTTTATTGCCACTACTATTTAACATTTTTTGTAGTATTGACAAAAAACATATTTCTAAACATTAGTCTTCTCAGTTTTGGTGAAAAATATACTATAGTTCCTGGTGAATTCTGCTTTAACTTTCATGACCTCAATGTAGTGCAACAGATAAATTCTAGTTCATTGCCTTTTGTAAATTTGTCATAATCCTTTTTGTTCTCATGCTTTATTTCCTCACTTATAAAATCCAAAATCTGGCATTTTCAAGGACTTATATTTTGCACTCCAAGGTATTTATTTCTCCAAACACCAAACTTGAGTTGGTGTTTTCCATTAAATTCGTACTTCTACTTTATGTTTCCCCCATCACCCCGCCACCACCAAAATACATTATTTTAGCCTCTATCAAAGAACAGAGCCAAAAATTCATCTCCTCTGAAGGGGAGAAAATGCCTCATCTCTGCCTTAAATAGACAACCACTTTTGTTAAAAAAAGTGATTCTTAGTCCTAGATTCATTCTCAAGAGAATCACTTTTTCCACACATTCTCTATCAAGACCTTTATGTTTCCTATCTGTTAGCAACATCCAGTTAATTTAACTACACTTTTTTTTCTGAAGCTCGTAAGTTCTATATGAAATTTATAATGTACAATGTTTTACTGCATTTCTTTAACTATAAAATAAATTGTGTTAAAAAAAGAATAATCACCCGTATAAATGATCTTAAACTTGTGCCTGGTAGTGTTCATTGTTTCTCTGCATTTCTATGGTAATGATTTAATCTTGATATTGAAAATCATTAAAAAGAAAGATAGTGTTCACCTAATTATATTCTATATAATTCCATCAATTCCTGGCAGATACATTTAAATATAGTAAATATTTAAACACAACAATTCCTTTATTTTATTCTGCATTTCAGTATGTGTGATGATAAGAAATACTGAAAAGATTATTACTTAAAAATTGTTTTTCTCTGCAAATAGAGTGTTAATCCAATGTATTGTGGTTTTTCAGATTGCAATCTCACTGGGAGAATTCTGATTAAACAGTATTTCCATAAAAAGAGAAATGCAACTTTTGGCTGTAAAAGCCCTCTCCACTAGGTCATTCCACTTAATGCTGTTATAACTGCAAAGGTAGAGAGAATAGGGAACATTATCCTGTCTTTAGATCTTAGCCCTTCATTCCCCAAGATGGACCTGGGTAACAGGAGGTCATTCAAGGTACAGTTAGAAAAAGCATATTGTGACAAAACCTACACTATAGCGACCAACTTGTCAAGGTGACAGCTCTTCCACATGCACTTCCTATGTGCAGCCTTCTATTACAACATTTTAATATTTCAGGCAGCAACTTGCACACTCTCACAGCTGGAGATTGACAGCCAGATGTAAAAATCAAGTAAGCTACCATGTCATTCGGAGCATTTGGAAACATTATTTCTCCTTCGTCTCAAAACTAAAATTGCAATAAGCTAATGCCAGCCCCTACAAACAAAAGAAGGAGTGCCCCAAGTTCTGCCAAAACAGACTGGAAAGGACTACCTCATGTAGCTCTAGCCTGATGCAACTAACACAACCGAAGAAAACATGAAAATTCATCATATGCACATTTGTTATTTTCATATAGCACAGAAACCAGCCCTTTGGCACACACATCAATGAGTATCTACCTATTCTAGTCTCATTTTCTAGCAATTGCTAATTTAGATACTCATCAAATTTTCTGAGAGTTTCTACCTCCAATACCACCTTAGGTACTGCATTCATATTTTAACCAGCCTCTGGGTAAAAATATTCTTCTTCAGTACCCCTCCAAATCTCTTACCCCTTTACCTTCAAACTATGCTTTTGATACCTCTGCTAAGTAGAAATGTTTTGCACTATCTATTGTATCTCATCCTCCAACAAGTATATATACTTCAGTCAGGTTCCCCCAGCCTCCTTTACATTAAGAAAACTCAACACAGCCTATCCAGTCTCTCAAAGTTGAAACAGATTAAAACATTTTGATGAAACTCTTCACTGTTCTCTTAAATCATACCTCAAAAACCCATGACCTCCATGGACAAGGATAGAAGTGCATAGAAACTACCTTACCTTTAGCCTTCCATCTCTTATATCATCTTAACTAGTTCATGTGCCATCATATCATCATTGCTGGGTTGAGAACTATGTACTTTATACCACTACAAAGGTACATTATACCTTGAAGATGGTGAAGAGGCTTTGTACAATCATGAAGTTTATTCTCATAGGCATAAATATCAGGTGCAATGAATAACTTACTGGCATCAGCATTACAGACACAACACTTTCACAAGAAAAACATAAATTTAACATAAATTGTACAACATTATACAAGAAAGGACACAAATAGCACAAATGTAATAAACATCATTGAAGGTCTCTAGAGACAATGATCAGAGATGGCTAATATCAATTAGGCATTCCTTTGGGAACAAGGGTGACTTTTTCCACTTTGATTTTGTGGGTTCTGAAGTGTCTAATTAGGCAAAAGTGGAAACCACACACTCCTCCATGTGGAACCTAGTGTGGAAGGTTGGTGAGTAGTTTGTGAAGTAGTCCACACTTTTCATCACTTACACAGTTATTTGTGTGTTCCTACTGCACAGTCTTGAATTTATCAATAACATCCTGAAGGCTGCTTCTCCAGGAAGAGAAGTCTCTATGGTTTGGTTGTGAAAATAGATAATTAGGGGCCCAACACTGGTGATGGGAGTTTTTGACAGGACTCTGATACTTGAATTTCCACCAGTGTTGAAATTCCCCACTGTCTTCAATATGCCAGCACATCAGAGCATGTAGGGATATGGGGAGAAGTCAGGAGATTGGGGCTGAAAGGAAAACTGTATCAGCCATGATGAAATTGCGGGGCATGATTGATGGGCCAAATGGCCTAATTCTGTTCTTATATCTTATGGTCTTAGCACTTAGAAGAGAATTTTTGAAGATCCAGACCTCAAACCTGACCCAATATTTATGGTTTGTCAGTTATCAGTGATCCCTGCTTGTTAATGGTTTTGAAATCTATAATTAATTTTAGCAGGCATCTTTACAACTGGATAAATACCACCAATATTGTCTGTTAGCTATATAGTGGAAGTGAAGCTACCCACTAAACTGGTAAAATCTTACGCGACATGGATTGCTTTACATTGATACATTTTGTATTGAAAATATTCTATTGACTAGTCATTTAATGTTAATTATTTTAATAACTATTTAGTATTCTACATACAGTCATAACTATTAATTTATGTATTCCATACTTCAATTATAATTTGATGCTGTTTATTTTGAGATAGTGAGCAAAATGCGAGTTTAACTGAAATTAGTGGCTGTTACAGAAATTTTTAGGACTTACTTTTTCATACTTTCTCTAGTCTCCAAGTCTCCATAACTTATAGCTTTTAGTGATAATTCTTTTTGAAATTCTAGGTATCAATGTAGTGGATCTCTTCTGCATTGCCTCCAATGTCTGGAGTCCCCTTACTTCTCAATGATAAAAATGTAAATGATGGAGACTGCCTCTGTCTGTCGATGGAGTAGCAGTAATTTTGTGCTGCTCTTAGTTTTCTCCCTCTCCCCCCAGTTTAAAATTTGAATTTAAAATTTTTAATTGTGGATTCTTGAAGGGGAGTAATAAGTCCATGTCTACGAGAAGTGGGAAGAATCCGCATGAACCTACTGACAAAGGAAATGGAAAAGGAAAGATGCCGAAGGAAAGATCTGATGAAATGCTGAAGACATCGTTTGGACACTGAATTCAATTCAAGATCAGAATAGGGCAATTAAAGATCAACTGGAAAAGTATAATAATGAAATGAAGTTATTTCTGGGAAAACTTAAAGATGTGGAAACTCAAGTTACTAAACATAAAGAGGAATTGAAGTTAACTAAGCAAAAACTGTCTGAAACTACAACCTGTTTGGAAAAATATCAAAATAAGATTATAGACCTGGAAACTAGAACAAAGGACATAGAATAGTACAGCACATTACAGGCCCTTCGGCCCACAATGTTGTGCCGACCCTCAAACCCTGCCTCCCATATAACCCCCTACCTTAAATTCCTCCATATACCTGTCTAGTAGTCTCTTAAACTTAAACTAGGTCTCACTGAAACAATATACGAATCATTAGATTGCAAGAAGGAGCTGAAAATGGAGACTTAACGGTTTACTTTGGTAAGCTCTTTCATACTCTATTTTAGACTATTTTATCACAGCCACCTGCTATTGAAAGAGCACATAGAGTGTTTACTTCGAAATTTAAAGATTCAAGCAGACCAAGATTTATTTTGGTTTGTTTTCATCACTTTAAAATTAAAGATCAAATAATGCGACAGGCAAGAAAACAGAGAGCTTTCAGATTCAACGAGTCTGAGCTCTGTTTTTATGAAGATTATCCGAAGGAAGTAATGGTACAAAGATCAAGATTTGCTTCGGTAATGAAACAGGCATATGATAAGAAACTATTTCCCTCTTTGAGTTACCTGACAAGAATGAAAGTTTTTCCTCCTAATTCTTCTCCATACATTTTCTTTGACCCAAAAGCTGCGCTGGATTTTGTTCAGGCTATACCTGTCACCACCACTGACGTTACTACCGAATGAACTATCTGAAAAGCTGTTTGATTATCTGTATATTATTCACATTTCAAAAAGAAGATATATGAAGGCTATTTGGATATTTAATTGACAGATTAATTTAAAAAAGATAAGAAAACCTGCTCATCATTACATCCTATTGGATTTTTTTTTGAAAAGAAGATTTACGGTTCAAGTTTGACTGTTTAAATGGCTAATTAGATATTTGACTGAGAAAAGAGGATAAAAGGATTTGTTCCTTTTATCTAATATTTGGGTTGATGTTTCTGTTGTTTCTTAATTTACTAATTGGTAGTTTTTTTCCTACTAATAGGGTTTCTTTTTATTTATATATATATATATCTGGGAGGGTTTAGTTACTTATGATATTACTAATTAATATTTTTGTAAATTTAGTTCAGTTAAGTATACTATTAACCTCTTTTTATCTGTTTTATTATAACATCCTATAACCTAATTTAAAGTTTTGTTAGAGATTTAAAGCTAAACTTAAGATGGTGCTGCTTTTTTCTCTCTAAGAGATATTATTTTGGTTCTTTTTTTGTTTAATACATGATGGAATGTAAACACTCTCCTTTGTTGAGATGTTACTGTCTTTCTTGCAAGGTTATTTTATTTTTTTGTGTACTGGCTGGGGGGAGGGAGAGACGAGACCGACAGCGGCCCATAGCTTTGTATTCTATCTTAGTTCGCTTGCCTTTTTTTCGAGCTTTTGGGAGAGTGGGTGGGTTTAGAGTTAGGAATTTTTTCCCATTGGGTGGTTCCAGAGCATGCGTGTTTTCCATATGGTTGTATTCTTTATCAACACCATCTTTGATAATAAGGTATTGGTATCTGTTCTGCGCATGTATAAAGTAAATTAGAATAAAATTATAATATGACAGTTAAATGGAATAATGTAATAAGTTGGAATGTATGTGGTTGGAATCATCCTATTAAACGAAAAAAGACTTTTAAAATTATTAATCGATTCCAACCTGATATAATTTTTGCTCAGGAGACGCAAATCAGCGCGGGAGATCAAAATAGGTTTTTTGGATGGTGGAATGGATTACAGCTCCATGCTACTTCTATCTTTATTAAATCTAATATGTTTACTCAAGAGGATATTGAATCAGATTCTAAAGGTAGATTTTTAATTGTTAAAGGAGTGATTTGTAATAGAAAGGTTGTTTTGGTCAATTTGTATAGTCCTAATTTAGATGATTCTTCTTTTTTTAAAAAAGTATTTGCTTTATTGCTGGATTTAAATGAATATATGTTGATAATGGGTGGGGATTTTAACTGTTGTTTCAATCTTATGATTGACAAGAGCTCAACTAATCAGCGACTTCCAAATTGTTCTGTCGGTTATCAACTCCTTTTTGACCGATTTTGGGTTGATCAAATTATGGAGGCATTTACACCCTGATAACAGAGAATATTCCTTTTTTTCGCATGTTTACAAAAATATTTGAGGATTGATTATATTATAATTGATCCCCGCCTTTTGTTTAATGTTAAAAACTGTGAATATGACGCTATTGCTATATCTGATCATGCGCCTTTGAGTTTGTCCTTTGAATTTGATGGTTATTTTTGCCCATCCACCATGGCACATGTCTCAGACTTTATTGCAAAACTCTGATTTTATCAGTTTTATTGAAAGCCAGATAAAAGATTTTTTTTTTCTTTTTAATGATATAGGAGGTATGTCCAAATTAATTATATTGAACACATTCAAAGCATTTTTATGTGGTCAGATTATTTCTTATTCAGCTAAACTTAAAATACAGACTAAAGCAGAATTAGATAAAATTTCAAAACAAATTAAAGATTTAGGTATCTGTGCGACTTCCCCTAATATTGACTTATTTTAAAAAAGGGTGGAACTTCAATCACAATACTATTATTAACTCATCCAATTGAAGGTTATCTACTTAAGTTAAAGAGCCAATTTTATATGTTTGGAGATAAAAATAATAAACCATTTGCATCTCAATTAAAATCGGCTGGAGCCAAAAGGCAAATTTTGAAAATTCGTAGAAAGGATGGTACCCTGGCTTGGGAATATGAAGAAATTAATAAGATTTTTCAAGATTTTTATACTGAACTTTATAAATCTCAATGTCCAGTAGATTCTTCTGAAATGAATGCCTTTTTACGTTGACTTCTCTAACTTCCGTTAACGCCCCTCCTCCCCTTCTTACCCCATCCCTGATATATTTAGTTTTTCTTTCCCCTCCCTTTTTTTTCCTCTCTGCCCATCACTCTGCCTGTTCTCCAGCTCCCTCTGGTGCTCCCCTCCCCCTTTCTTTCTCCCTAGGCCTCCTGTCCCATGATCCTTTCCCTTCTCTAGCTCTCTATCCCTTTTGCCAATCACCTTTCCAGCTCTTAGCTTCACCCCACCCCCTCTGCTCTTCTCCTATCATTTCGCATTTTCCCCTCCCCTTCCTACTTTCAAATCTCTTACTATCTTTCCTTTCAGTTAGTCCTGACAAAGGGTCTCGACTCGAAACATCGACAGCGCTTCTCCCTATAGATGCTACCTGGCCTGCTGTATTCCACCAGCATTTTGTGTGTGTTGCTTGAATTTCCAGCATCTGCAGATTTCCTCATGTTTGCCTTTTTACGAAAGATTGCTTTTCCTAAAATTTCTGCTGAGGATCAAAAAACTCTTGATGCCCAAATTATCGAATCTGAAATTCATAAAGCTATTTTTCAATGCAATCTGGTACGGCCTTGGGACTTGGTGGTTATCCTGTAGAATTTTATAAAAAATTTGGAAAATTACTTTCTCCATATATGTTGGAGATGTTTAAAAGATTCTTTTGTGAAAAGTGATCTACCCTCTACTTTTTATGAGGCTTCTATTTCTTTAATTCTCAAAAAGGATGAAGATCCTACTGATTGTGCCTCATACAGACCTATTTCATTATTGAATGTTGATACTAAGATTCTCTCAAAGATAATGGCTAATCAGTTGGAGAGTATTTTGGGTAAAATCATTTTTAAAGATCAAACAGGCTTTATAAGGGTCGTTATTCTTTTTCAAATATTCGGAGACTATTTAACATTATATATTCACCCTCTTCTAAAACTCCACAATGCGTTGTATCTTTAGATGCTGAAAAAGCATTTGATCGAGTTGAATGGAAATATTTATTTAATGTTTTAGAAAAATTTGGTTTTGGTATTAATTTTAATAATTGGACTAAAATGATATATAAAGCTCCTATTGCTACTGTTGTCACTCATAACTGTAGGTCTCCTTTTTTCCTCCTTTAGTGGACTCTATGAAGTACTCATTTAGTAGATGGAGCCCACTTACATTTACATTTGTTGGTCGTATTCATGTAGTTAAAATGATGATTTTACCAAAATTTTTATATTTATTTGAGAATATTCCTGTTTTTTTGACTAAGGAGTTTTTTGATCAGCTTGTTTCTATTATTCTATCTTTTATTTGGGATAATAAAAGACCAAGAATTAGTAAGTGTCATTTACAGAAGTTGAAAAAGGACGGAGGTCTCGCTTTGCCTAATTTAAGAATGTATTATTGGGCTGTTAATTTGCGATGTATGTCCTTTTGGTTATATTGGGGTAATAGGAATGATCGGTCAATCTGGGTAGACCTGGAACTGAGAGCTGTGAAACAGTTTTATTTAACTTTGTTATTAGGAGATGCTCTACCTATACAATTAGCTAAAGTTGCTAATTTAAACCTATATCCTGTGGTTAAGCACTCCTTACAAATTTGGCTCCAGTTCTGCAATTTTTTTAATCTTAAAAAATTTAAACTTTGTAGTATAATTTATCGTAATTACTTTTTTAAACCTTTCTGGAGTAATCCAATTTTTTCACTTTGGAAAAATAAAGGTATTAATTCTTTTTTGGATTTATTTAAAGAAGGCAGATTGATGTCTTTTGAACAATTAGTCAATAAATATTCTCTCTCATATTCACACTTTTTACAGTATCTTCAAGTTAGACATTTTTTACAAAATATTTAAGTAATTTTCCTTACATATTGGAGGCTGACTTGTTAGATACTATTATGAATATGAAACCCTCGTTGAAAGGTTCTATTGGAAGAATTTATAATTTATTATTACAATGGGATGAGCGTCCTTTACTTAAGATTAAACAGGATTGGGAGAAGGAACTCAATTTGACTTTTATATGGGAGGATTGGATGCAGATTCTGAAGCTGGTTAACTCTTCTTCGATCTGTGCTAATCATTCACTGATTCAATTTAAAATTGTACATCATTACCTTTTGACGAAAGAGAGACTTTCTAAAATATTTCCCAATGTTGACAAGTATTGTGATAGATGTAAAACTGAAATAGCTACACTGACACATATGTTCTGGTAATGTTCTATATTAAATCAGTTTTGGAAGTCAGTCTTTTCGACAATTTCTAAAACACTCAGAATCAACTTACAACCTAATAAATTGACTGTGCTTTTTGGAATAATTCCTCAAAATATCCATGGTATTTCTGTGTCTGACCAACATGTTATTGCGTTTGTTACATTGCTAGCTAGGAGGGCCATCTTGTTGAAATGGAAGGATACATTAGCTCCTACTTTGTCACAATAGTTCTCTCAAGTGATGCTGTGTCTTAGCTTGGAGAAAATTAGAAGTCGAACCTTTGAACCTTTATTTGATTTTGAGAAGAGAGGGGGCTCATGTGCTCGTTATTATCATATCAGTTAACTGATAGATTTCCTCCACGATCTAAGTATAATTTTTTTTTATATAACTTTCTTTCTTGTTGGTGGTTTGATGTTTATTTTTAGAAGCTTTCTGCATGACGCATGGCTCTGGGGTTGTACCCCCAATGGTTTTTATTTCTCACTTTTCTTGCTTAGTAGGGGTTCTTTTATTCACAAAAATTTTCAATTCTTAAGATAATTTTTTTTGAGGCATTGTAAGTGTTGTTACTTCGATGTACTTGTGTTATTTTTGAATAATAATAATAATAAAAAGATTTGAAAAGAAAATATAAATGATGATCAAAGTGTGGTCTGATTAAAGTGCAATATTGATTAATCACAATTTGTGATTAATCACCTATTTTGCAATTCTCAATGTTCCATAAATTTCCCTGAAATCTGTTCTTCAGAACTTCAGATTCCAGCTTCCTTACTCGGCAGCTGTGCTCTCAAGCAGCTGCAAGCAACATTCTAGACTGCCTTTGTAAACTATTTTCCAAATTCTTCTCTTAATTTAGGAATCCCTTTAAACTCATTTTCTGGACCAAGCTTCTGATCTCTCTCTGCCTCTGTGTCAGCATTGATTTTTGCTTTTGCCTCATTGAATTTGTTGCAGACTGAGACAAAACTATTATCTAAAAATAAAATTATGTATTTTTTATAATGCATCAGAAAAACGTCAAGTGTAAATTTTCTGATCCAAAAGATTTTAGAGTTACACACAATTCAAAAGATATAATGATAATGTTGCATATGCCACATATTGGTTTTTATAGAATGTCACTTACTGTAAACATTGAATGTAAATATTGCTTTAAAATTAATTACAAAAATTGTTTAAATTTAATTTTAGGTATTGTTAAGATATGCAGTGGTTGGAATTTGGGATTTGTCAAACTTTTTTCAGCAAAAAGTGACATAAAGATAATCTGAAGCCGTATCTCACTGCTACTAGAATTTTAATATGAGAGCCAAATTCTAAAATTGAAAACTATTTTGATATAGTTCATAACAAATAAATATAGACGATTTCTTACGCAGGCTTGTAGACATCACCATTACTTTGTCTCTGTATTTTGTTTTCCGACACACAGGATTCCCACTCAGATTCAGATACCAGAGTTTTGGCCATTGGCCTAGTACATATTCCAGCTCCTGGATTGGTAAATAAATAAATAAATGTTAAATCTTAAAGTGTATTTAATTACTTTTTGCTTAGTTTTATTAATCTTTTTAAACTTGTAACATTCCTCTTTAATGATCCATAATGCTTAAAAATTGCAACATGAATAGGATATTGACAGTTACAAATATTCTTTTTAAGACTATTTATACAATGCAAATATATATATTTAAACAAGCAAATAATAATTTCTATCCTAAGAAGCTATACAACTAAATGTTTATTTATTAAAGCTATTATTACAAGCAAGCCTTTCTGGAAGAATCCAATTCTGCATTGTACTAGATACATGCTATTAAACAATTGTTCTAAAATCACATGAATCATGTCTAGATATTGTTATATTTCTATATTTTTGCAGTTCTAAATAAAAAGTTAAAAGCCACATAAAATATACAAAAATGATTGTTCAAATTTAACAAAACCTACCTAAGCACCTCAGTTGATTTCATTGACAGGTAACTCAATTTCAGCCAGTCATCTATATAAAACACAGTGTTTATCTAACTGACTATTAGTCCTAGTGGAAATATAATTACCCTTTGGACATAGTTTTATTGTACATTGCTTCCCTGCTTCTAATAAAGCAGTTCCACTTTCCAAACATTCGATAATCAGTTCTAAAGGGACCTTCTTTAGAATGGGGGGTTTCTTTTGCTTTGATAAATGATCATGTCAAACTCGTCACTCAGAGGTCTGCCATAAAATACTCAAGAGCAAATTATATTCAAGGCACGAGCATCAACTGCCTCAACAGACACTCCAACAGACTTCCTTTTCAGCTAATGATGGCTAGTTATGAACCTGTATTTGACCACTGTGCTCCAATCTTTATCTTGCTGTCTTGCTCAGCTCTACTAACTGCATCTGCAGGCACCAATTTGTCAACTAGCTGACAGTTCGTCATAACCTATTTAGAAAAATCAATATCTTTTTGTTTTTCCTGACTAAAATGTGAGCAGAATAAATTTATCTTAACCGATAAAATCTATGGCCAATCAATTATGTGCCAAGATTTTATAAATTTAATAATCTGAAGAAAATACTGACAAGCAAAGTACAAACCTCAATAACTACATTATAAATTGCAATGTTTCACATTATTAAAATTAAACCTTAGCTGTTATCAGGTTAAGCTTTTATTTGCTCTAATCACATACCCTTTCATATTATGTGTTAGGTCAAACAGCTTTCTAATTAAAGATAAATTCTGAGAATTATTTACTTAAAATAATCAATCTACATTCAAGATCACTAAGTTCTTTACAATAAAATATTACAACATTAAACTGGCAACTTAACATGAAATTTTAATTCTTCTTTTGCAACTCATGGAAGGACAAATATATAAGGTTGTAAAAATATACATTATTAGTCTTGATATTAGAAATTAAAGTCTTTTTTTCCCCACAGACTTCTCACCAGCATGGCTTGCTTAATCGCCTAATCTAAAAAACAAAGATTCTTCCCTATTCTTCCATGAAAAATTTCTCATCCTTCCCTCACATTTTTATTTCCTCCTTTCCCCTATTCATATTCCTTCCTTGCTCCTTCTTTCAACTCTTCTTTCTTCATCTGCTCCTTTCTCACTCCCTTATTTCCTCACTTCACTCCCTTCCATCATCCTCCTTTCCATTTCCTGTAGGTTATTTATTATCTTGAATCACTTAACACAACAGCATGGGAAATATGCAAGTAATAGATTGAAACAGACAAATGGTGGTGCAAGTACAGTTGGCCCTCCTTCTCCATGAGGAATTGGTTCTGGGACCCCTTGCAGTTACCAAAAAACGCGTAACCTCCAGTCCCTTATTCAACCTTTATCTATACGGTGGATCTTAGGACCCAGTGGAACCCCAGACCTTATTTAACCTGTTGCAGTGTGGTGGACATTAGGACCCAGCGGCGGAACTCTGAATCCACATGTTTCTGTTCACGAAAATAATCATGATCACGATTGAAAATAAAGTGGAAATAATAAAGTGATTGGAAAAAAGTGAAACACCATCAGTCACTGTAAAAGCGTTAGGCTACGTTGGTCAACAATCGGAACAATTTTAAAGGATAAAGTGAGAAAGGCCCTGCCCCGATGAAAGCTAAGCAACACAGTGGTTTAATTATTGGGTTTTGGGGTTTTGAGTTTTTGATCCTCCACATCAACCCGGCACAGATGGACAGCGCACTTGAAAGCGGTCTGTCACTGGCTCCCAAGCCCAGCGCTGAAACATATGTTAGTGTTTTATATGCATAGAAAGGTAAAATATATACTATATACTAATACAAACATTTGACTGATGCTAAATAATACCGGATGTACCTGTTCCGACTTAGTAAGAGAACTTCCGATTTTTTCAATCTCGATCCAAGATAACCCACGCACATACTCCCGTTTACTTTAAATCATCTCTAAATTAATTATAATACTTAATACAATGTAAATGCTATGAAAAAGCATTGTTATACTGCATTGTTTATAATGACAAGAAAAAAAAAGTCTGAACATGCTTGAACAACAAGTGCTAGAAAAGCACTTCCGGGTTTTCTTGATTCGTGGTTAGTTGAATTTGCGGATAAGGAGGGCCGACTGTACATCTTAAAATTTGTCAAATTGTCCCACTTTGTTTTAACAACCAACAATTGGCTGGAGGAAGTCAGTGGGTCAGGAAACATTGGTGGGGGAGTGGGCGTGAATTGATGTTTCAGATTGCACTTTGCATCAGGAAACTCTTGCTGGATTTTCACCTGAAACATCAACAATACCTTTCTCCTACAGATGCTGCTTGACCTACTAAGTTCAGGTAGCAGACTTCTTGTTACTCCAGATTCCAGGAACTGCAGTCTCCATATTTTGCTTTAACCTGTTTAATCTAGTGAGCAAATACAGAGGAAAAGTATTGAAAAGAAATCTAAAATGTTTGCGAAGATAAAGGGTGACAAGTAACTTAAAAAGACCATATTGAAGTTAGGGGGCCATACCAAGACACTGCTCTAGAAATTCTATTTGTTGGTGTGTCACTACAATAGAATGCTATTGGAAAATCAACTGAGGAATGATTACTGCCATTTTAAGGCAGTTTCCAAAAGTGCTTTTTGGCTCTCCTAGTATATGATGTGGTAAGGGAACAAACAAATTTTCCAGTGCACCCAGTCAATTTAAATGGAGTGGAAAATATGTAAGCATTCTGAACTGTGGCTCCAGCCACAAACCTATCTACATTCTTGACTCTTGGAGGTCCATACCCCAACCTGGCTCCAACTGGCCCACAACCCTGGTCACACACTCCAGTTGTGTACATTCTGGCTGGGCTAATGAATGAGCCAGATGCTGACCATCAGGATTAATGAACAGCCATATTGCAATTCATTGAAGTTTTACAGTTTAAAGTCCACATACATCAGCAGTTTGTAAAGGGAACCTACATGAACAAGTTCTAGCTTGTGAAGTCCAGCTCTACAAAGTGGCTACTGATAGGTGCCCCTTGAGTTGAAAACTTGCAGCTCCTTACAGAAGTCTGTTGGGGTCTACATGACCATTCCACAGCTGAATCACGATCCTGGCCAGATCCCATTTTCACAGTCACAACAACCTCAGTATCAGAATCAGGTTTATTATCACCATCATGTGACATGAAATTTGTCAACTCAGCAGCAGCAGTTCAATGCAATACATAACATAGAAAAAAAATTAATAATAAATAAATCTTATTCAGTATACTTTATACAGTATACATATTGAATAGATTAGAAATTGTGCAAAAAAACAGAAATGCTATATATTTTACAAAAAGTGAGGTAGTGTCCAAGGGTTCAATGTCCATTTAGGAATTGGATAGCAGAGGGGAAGAAGTTGTTCCTGGATAGCTGAGTGTGTGCCTTCAGGCTTCTGTACCTCCTACCTGATGGTAAAAGTGAGAAAAGGACATGTCCTGGGTTTTGGAGGTCCTTAATAATGGATGCTGCTCCTTGAAGATGTCCTGGGTAATTTGTAGGCTAGTGCTCAAGATGGAGCTGACTAAATTTACAACCCTCTGCAGCTTCTTTTGGTCCTGTGCTGTAGCTCCCTCCCCATACCAGACAGTGATGCAGCCTGTCAGAATGCTCTCCAAGTTACATCTATAGAAGTTTCTGAGTGTATTTGTTCACATACCAAATCTCTTCACACTCCTAATAAATATAGCTGCTATCTTGCCTTCTTTGTAACTGCATCGATATGTTGGGACCAGGTTAGATCCTCAGAGATCTTGATATCCAGGAACTTGAAACAGCTTACTCTCTCCACTTCTAATCCGTCTATGAGGATCGGTATGTGCTCCTTTGTCTTACCCTTCCTGAAGTCCACACTCAGCTCTTTCATCTTACTGACGTTGAGTGCCAGGCTGTTGCTACAACACCACTCCACGAGTTGGCATATCTCACTCCTGTATGTCTTCTTGTCACCACCTGAGATTCTACCAACAATGGCTGTATCATCAGCAAATTTATAGATGGTGTTTGAGCTATGCCTAGCCACACTGTCATCGGTACATAGAGAGTAGAGCAGTGGACTAAGCACATACCCCTGAGGTGCACCAGTGTTGATAATCAGCAAGGAGGATATGTTATCACCAATCCACAGATTGTGGTCTTCTGGTTAGGAAGTTAAGGATCCAATTGCACAGGGAGGTACAGAGGTCCAGGTTCTGCAACTTCTCAATCAGGATTGTGGGTATGATGATATTAAATGCTGAGCTATAGTCGATGAACAGCATCCTGACATAGGTATTTGTGTTGTCCAGGTGGTCTAAAGCTGTGCGGCGAGCCATTGAGATTACATCAGCTGTTGACCTACTGTAGTGATAGGCAAATAGCAACAGGAATTGCTCACAGAACCCATTTGGAAGGACAGATTGTTTGGGAATATCCCCACGCAGACAATGATCTCACGGAGAATGTGCAGATAACTTTTAGTCAGCTAGTTAGCACATGACATCGGAGAAAGGTGGAATCTCATGTGGATAGGGTGGTGAAGACAGCTTTTGGTATGCTGGCCTTTATAAATCAGAGCATTGAGTATAGGAATTGGGATGTAATGTTAAAATTGTACAAGGCATTGGTAAGGCTGAATTTGGGATATTGTGTGAAGTTCTGGTCACCAAATTACAGGAAAGATGTCAACAAAATAGAGAGAGTACAGAGAAGATTTACTAGAATGTTACCTGGGTTTCAGCACTTAAGTTACAGAAAAAGGTTGAACAAGTTAGGTCTTTATTCTTTGGAGTGTAGAAGGTTGAGGGGGGACTTGATAGAGGTATTTAAAATTATGAGGGGGATAGATAGAGTTGACATGGATAGGCTTTTTCCATTGAGAGTAGGGGAGATTCAAACAAAAGGACATGAGTTGAGAGTTAGGGGGCAAAAGTTTAGGGGTAACCTGAGGAGGAATTTCTTTACTCAGAGAGTGGTAGCTGTGTAAAATGAGCTTCCAGTAGAAGTGGTAGAGGAAGGTTCGGTATTGTCATTTAAAGTAAAATTGGATAGGTGTATGGACAGGAAAGGAATGGGGGGGTTATTGTCTGAGTGCAGGTCGTTGGGACTAGGTGAGAGTACGTGTTCAGCATGGACTAGAAGGGCCCAGATGGCCTGTTTCCATGCTGTAATTGTTATATGGAATTACAGGTGAGTTACTAGCAGAATCAGAATAAGGTTTATTATCACCAGCATGTGATGTGAAATTTGATAACAGCAGCACTTCAATGGAATACATAATCTAGCAGAGAGAAAAAATAATAAATAAAAAAACATACTAAAAATAAACAAGTAAATCAATTACATATATTGAATAAATTATTCAATATATGATTGAAGTGTATTAAATAGGTTGAAGTGTAAGTGACTTCATCACAGACAAGAGTGGATTGTTCTCAGGCTACTTGACACCAAATTGTCAGCGAGACTTCAGTTACAGACAAATCTCATACTACAGAAATCTATTACTATAGCCAGGCAGAGTGAGAATGTTCATCAGCCACAAAAACAATGCTGAGGTAAAGCTAGAAGCTGTACAAAAAGGCGGCTATGAACAAAGTGCAGTCAAAAAGACTACAGAAGGAGCTGGCAGTAGAGCTCAGCTCAAACAAAATAGACAAGTGAAACAAAGAGCAGGTAAAAAATCCAGCTGCAGGAGATGCAGCAAATCTCCATTCCATGTCAAAGAGCTCTGTCCAGCAAAAGAAATGAAATGCCACGAATGCAATAGAGTTGGCCTTTATAAAAGCTGGTATCATTCAGAAACAGTTCTTCAGCAGGTCAAAGAAGAACATGACTCAGATGAAGAGAGAGCTCTCCTTGGCGGTATAGATTCAAATAGACAAGAAGTACACACCTAGTTTTTCTTTTCTTTTCAAGAAGGGGACATTTAGTGATAGTTAATAGTGTTATTCCCATGTCATTCACTTAGCCACCCCACATGGGAGGAGTTCACATACTGTACAAGCAGGGTTATCAATAAAGTTCAGTTGAGCATCCTGCATGCCGGTGTCCTGCTGTGCTTCGAACTATCCCTCAATAAAGAATACAACAGAAAGTACATAGAAAGGCATTTCTATGTTGATGATGGTCTTAAATAATTTCCTATTGCAGAAGAAGCAGTCAGGTGCTGAAAGCAGCTCAAGACATGTTGGCGCAGTCTAATCTCAGACTACATAAGACTGTATCCAACAGTGCTGAGGCCATGCAAATTTCCCATTTGAAGATCTAGCCAAAGGTCTACAAAATCTCGATCATGGACAGGCCCTCTCTCCTGTGCAGCACAGTCTGAGTCTTGGATGGGACCTTGTTACCGACACCCACGATACCAAAATATACTTTTACACATTGTGGGCAATCACCATTGATTATCAACATTCTATCTAACCCTCTTGGATTTGTTGTTCCAGTCAGTAACCAGGGACACTTAAGAGAGTTGACCTCAGATACTTGTGGATGTGATGTTCCACTCCTAGAAGAGACACATGAGCATTGTTTTTCCCTTCAGAATATTAATAGCTTGAAAATTCCACGAACCTACACAACAGTTCCACTATCTATAGCCTAACAGAAAGAGGTCTGCATCTTCTGTGATGCATCAACTAAAGCTGCTGTTGCACAGCTGAAGTCATAGACACTGTTGGATATAATGGTTGGATTCATCATGACAAAATTTTCTCCCAAACCAGATCTCACCAAGGAATGGAGGGTTATGGGCTGAGTGCTGGTCGGCGGGACTAGGTGAGAGTAAGCACTTGGCACGGACTAGAAGGGCCAAGATGGCCTATTTCAGTGCTGTAATTGTTATATGGTTATATCATACCAAGGTCTAAACTCAGTGCTGCTGTTCTAGCAGTTGAGAAGGTAGAGATGATAACCAAGGAGCTGGATTAGATGATATCAAGTTATTTACTGACAGCAAGGTAGTGCTCAGTTATATACTTAATGAAACAAGGAAATTCTATGTTTATGTACAATATATAAGAGGATCCAGCATATCAGCCGATCAACCCAGAAGAGCCAATGGAACTATGATCCTACTGATCTCAACCAAGCTAATAGGGCTCCAAGCTAATTAGCTCATTCCTTCCTCAAGGTTGACTGGCTCGGCATTTCTTGCTGATCCCCAACAGGAACCCATTCAGCAGGAAACTTTAGACTTAACCAACCCTAAAGCAGATGTAGAAATGTGTCCTCAAATATTGACCAACATCACTCATTTATCACTGCCCCAACTTGGCAGTGAATGCGTTGAACATTTTTTAAGCTGGAAGTCACTTCTAGAGCAATTGCCCAGCTTTTATATATTGCTTATTCCTTTGCAGAAGTAGCCAAAGACAGTCTTTGCAATGATTGACACAACTGTGGGCAACCTCTCAGTGCAGAGCAACTGAATTGGGCAAAGGTTAGAATCCTTCCTGTTGTTCAATGACAGGTTTATGCAGAAGAAATGCTGCATCACAAATCAGGAATCTCTCCCAAAAATAAAGTTCCCCGAGTGAACTGTCCCTTTCTTGATTCAGAGAGGCCGCTGTGAGTTGGAAGATGTATTAAAAGTTACAACTCACTTCAGTGGAAACTCACTCAATTGTCATTGTGGGTGAGCATCATGTCACTTCCCTACTCATTAGACATTACCACAAGCAAGTATGCCATCAAAGCCGGCATTTTTGAAGTGATAATAGTAAGAAGGTAAGACTGTTTTCAAGATCAATCTATGAGGCTATACTACTTTTGCCACAGAGTTAGTGAAAATATCACTTGACTTTTAGTGTCAATAGAAACTAAATCCCAGGGTTGTATATATAGCGACATACATGTTCGTTGATCGAATATACTTTAAACTTTGACCTTAAGTTTGATACTTTATGGATGTCAGACAGGGAGTGTTCTGGCCTTTGGAGGTGCAGTTCAATTTGTACGAACATCAGTTGTTTTTTTTTTACATCATAGTTTGGATTTGTTTTGAAGCATGATGGAAAGACACATATCTTCAACCACAATTTGCACTTGATACAGCAATATCTGTGAGTCTGAAGTTTTTAATTAATATTGGTAAACATTTAGTAGATCAATTTTGAAGTAAGTATTATGTTTAAGTTTATCATTGAACTACGAGTTTGCTCTTGTTTACATGCTCTTGTTTTAGGGAGCAGTGTCTCAGAAAGGCAGCATTCATTATTAAGGACCTCCAGCACCCAGGGCATGCCCTTTTCTCACTGTTACCAACAGGTAGGAGGTACAGAAGCCTTTAGGTACACACTCAGCAATTCAGGAACAGCTTCTTCCCCTCTGCCATCCAATTCCTAAATGGACATTGAAGGTTTGTACACTACCTCACTTTTTTTAAACATATAGTAATTCTGTTTTTGCACTTAAAAAAAAATCTATTCAATATATGTAATTGATTTACTTGTTTATTTATTATGTTTTATTTTATTTATTATTTTTTTCTCTTACTGCGAGATTATGTATTGCATTGAACTGCAGCTGCTAAATTAAGAAATTTCACGTCACATGCTGGTGATAATAAACCTGATTCTGATCCCTTTTACCACATGATTCCAATCTAAATGTTAATTTTCCATCACATTCACTTTCCCCTTTCACAAACCTTGCCTGCAATGCTGCTTGATCTGAAAACTGCATACACTGCCAATTAATTAATCTAGAACAAGAATACTGAATTGCTTGTATCCTAGTTAACCAATGCCAAGCTAAAGTCCTTCACATAGTACATTGCAACCTTTAATTTGTTTCACCTCCATCTCTCTGATTTTGTTTGTTCTCACTGAGTGAGGCTAATATACAAAGACTTTAAAACAGACTTGTTACCCAGAAAATAAAAAGTTCAAGTCATCAGTAAGTTATTTTTAGAAAATGGCTAATATACACACTAAGAACTTGAACCATAGCTAAATAAAGTCACAACAGATTCTAAACTATTGATTCTCATTTTATACATTTTACTACATCAGATTCTGTGCATTTAAACATGAAATAGCCTGCAAACATTGTGAATAGACTACCAGCTTTACCGACTAACAGACTGAACAAAGAAAAACATTACTTTTAGGGGATCTAAAGATGAAGCCAAATAAAACTATATATAAAGTAGTACTAATGTGTGATGGGAAGCACAAATAAAAATGAAGGGAGGACATGTGGACAGTTGCTCCAAATGGCATACAGTAGCTGAGAGGTGATGAAGACTGTGTGTTAGAATGGCCAGTGTTTAGAATGGCTTTGGCTCCTCAGGTTTAGGTAGGGTAGTGATGGAGGACAAGGAAATGGCAAATAAACTGAATAAGTATTTTGCATCAGTCTTCACTGTAGAAGATACTAGCAGTATGGTAGAAGTTCCAGGTGACAGGGGTAATGAAGAGTGTGAAGTGACCATGAAAGTACTAGGGAGAAGGTACTTAGGAAACTGAAATGTCTAAAGGTAGGTAAGTCACCTGGACCAGGTGGTATACAAACACAAGCTTCTGAAAGAGATGCTGAAGAGATTGTAGAGGCCTTAGTAATTATCTTTCAAGAATCACTAGATTCTGGAATGGCTTTCTAAATCTGGAAAATTGCAAATGTCACCCACTGTTCAAGAAGGGTGAGAGGTAGAAGAAAGGAAATTATAGGTCAGTTAGTCTGACCTCAGTGGTTGGGAATATGTTGGAGTCAATTGTTAAGGATGTGGTTTTGTACTTGGAGTTATATAAAATAGGCCATAGTCAGTATGGTTTCCTCAAGGAATAATCTTGCCTGACAAATATGTTGGAATTATTTGAAGAAATAACAAAGGGGAAGGAGAATAAAGGATAGACAAAGGAGAATTGGTTGATGTTGTGTACTTGGATTTTCAGAAGGCCTTTGACAAGGTGCCACAGATGAGGCTGCTTAACAAGCTACTAGCCCATGGTATTAAAGAAATGATTCTAACGTGGATAGAGCATTGGCTGATTGGCAGGAGGCAAAACGTGGCAACTAAGGGAGCCTTTTCTGCTTGGCTGCCAGTGATTAGTGGAGTTCCACAGGGGTCTGTGTTGGGATCGATACCTTTTATATTATATGTCAATAATTTGGATGATAGAATTGATGGCTTTGTTGCATAGTTTGCAGATGATACAAATCTTAGGTAGAGGGGCAGGTAGTTTTGAAGAAGTAGAGAGACTACATAAGGACTTAAATAGATGAGGAGAATGGGCAAAGAAGTAGCAGATGGAATACAGTGTCAGGAAGTGTATGGTCATGCACTTCGGTAGAAGAAATAAAAAGGTGGTCATTTTTTAAATGGAGAGAAAATACAAAAATCTGAGCTACAAAGGGATTTGAGAGTTCTTGTGCAAGATTCTCTAAAGGTTAATTTGCAGGTAGAGTCTGTGGTGAGGAAGGCAAATGCAATTTTAGCATTCTTTTTAAGAGGACTAGAATATAGAAACAAGGATGTAATGTTGAGACTTTATAAAGCACTAGTGAGTCCTCACTTGGACTATTGTGAACAGTTTTGGGCCCCTTATCTTTGAAAGGATGTGCTGAAACTGGAGACAGTTCAAACGAGGTTTGAACGGCTTGTTTGATGGCTCTGGGCCTGTATTCAACGAGTTCAGAAGAATGAGGAGTGACAAAATCTATCAAAGGTGAAAACCCTTGATAGAGTGGATATGGAGAGGCTGTTTCCTGTGGTCAGAGAGTCTAAGACCAGAGGATACAGCTTCAGAATAGAGGGGTGTCCTTTTAGAACGGAGATAAGGAGTAACTTGTTTAGGCAGAGAGCGGTGAATCTGTGTAATTCTTTGTCACAGGCTGCTGTGGAGGTCAAGTCTTTATGTATACTTAAGATAGAGATTGTTAGATTCTTGATTGGTCAGAGCATAAAGAAAATAAGAAGGGAAGTAGGAGTTTGGGGTTGAGAGGAAAAATGAATCAAGCACGAAGAAATGGCAGAGCAGACTCAATGGGCCAAATGGACTAATTTTGCTCTTATATCTTATGTTCTAACTTTTTACATTGATATTATTATTTAATGGAAATGCTCACTGTCTCATCCAGTGAACAACATGGAATATATCTACTGCTATAAATCCAAAGACTTTACATTCTTCAAAGTCTCGTTGCAAAAAAATGTACTTTTCCCAACTATAAGATGGATTGGTTTCCAATAAAAATATAAATAAAGCTTCAATATCATACAGGGATGCTGATTTATCATAAATTAACATCCCAGTAGCATTCTGGAATACATCAAAGGTTCATTTATTATCAGAATATACATCTCTGAAATTCTTCTTCCATATACTATACCATATATGCCATCAACCATATACTATATATATTCTTTGAGCAAAGCAGTAAAAGAAAGATCACAATTAAGCACTTTGTTTGGAGTCTCAAGGATGGCTAAAGTAGTAAATACTAATTTATTGTCATAAAGTATTTTTTGTTTCCAATACTTTAAATTTAAGTAGAATTGGACATTACATTAATAGAAGTCGTTCAATTTGTCATGGGATGATGCTAGCAATAATTTTGGAATGTTCACAATGAAGAAGGCAGGGTCATTTTTTAAAAAAAAACAAATTAATTTTATTATGTTTGCTGTTAACTTAGTTATACCAGAAGTAAAACGGGTGACACCAGATATAGTTTGGGGGAACTGCTTTATAAAGCACCTCAGCTCCATGCGCAAAAAGCGGAATTTCTCAGTGGCCAACCATTTTAATTCATATCCCCATTCCCATTGCGACATGTCAGTCCATGGCCTCCTCCTCTGCCATGATGAGGTTGGAGGAGCAACACCTCATATTCCATCTAGGTAGCTTCTAACCTGATGACATGAATATTGATTTCTCAATTTTTTTTCCTCTGCCCCTTCACTATTTTTCATTTCCCCACTCTGGCCTCTTATTTTTCCTCGTCTGCCTATCACCTCCCCCTAGTGCCCCTCCTCCTTCCCCTTCTCCCATGATCCACTCTATTCTCAGGCTACATCCACACTATGCGTTTTTAAAAATATCTCTATCCACACTGAAATGGAGATTTCGGCGAATCTCCTCTTACTGGGCATGCGCAGGACACATCTACCAAAAACTAGCAACATGTTTGGTGTCGAATCTCACTGTGATATTGTGTGTTTGTGTAGTTACAGACTAGAAAAACTTAAAACGACGGACAGCTGTTGGCTCTCGCACAGGAGAACTTAAAAGTAAAAAAAAACAAATACCGGAGAGTACGGAGGCAACTGACAGGGAGTTCACGGACAGATTGACCCAGCTGATGACGCACATTGAAAAACTGACTAACTCTGTTGCATTAATAAAGCACCTTGTTAAATGTATAAATGCTTTAATGTCTGTATCAGTGTTATCTTGTATTTCCATACAATGTTACATTAGGCTGTTACACATCTATTGTCAGAGAGGTACTTGCATAAAGATGAAATAGTGGCTTATCTAGATAGCAGTGGTAGGATTGGGCCGAGCCAGCATGGATTTACCAAGGGCAAATCATGCTTGACTAATCTATTTGAGTTTTTCGAGGATGCAACCAGGAAGTTAGACAAGGGAGATCCAGTGGATGTAGTGTACCTCGATTTTCAGAAGGCATTTGATAAGGTCCCACATAGGAGATTGGTGGGTAAAATCAGAGCTCATGGCATTGGGGGGAAGATATTGACATGGATAGAAAACTGGTTAGCAGATAGAAAGCAAAGGGTAACAGTGAATGGGTGTTTCTCGGAATGGCAGGTGGTGACTAGTGGGGTGCCACAGGGCTCGGTATTGGGACCACAGCTGTTTACAATTTACATCAACGATTTAGATGAAGGCATTGAGAATAACATTAGCAAATTTGCTGATGATACTAAGCTGGGTGGCAGTGTGACATGTGATGAGGATGTTAGAAGAATTCAGGGTGACTTGGATAGGCTGAGTGAATGGGCAGACACTTGGCAGATGACGTTTAATGTGAATAAGTGTGAGGTTATCCACTTTGGGAGTAAGAACAGGAAGGCAGATTATTATCTGAACGTTGTAGAGTTAGGTAAGGGAGAAATACAAAAAGATCTAGGAGTCCTTGTTCATCAGTCACTGAAGGTGAATGAGCAAGTGCAGCAGGCAGTGAAGAAGGCTAATGGAATGTTGGTCTTTATTACAAAGGGAATTGAGTACAAGAGCATGGAAATCCTTTTGCATTTGTACAGGGCCCTGGTGAGACCACACCTGGAGTATTGTGTACAGTTTTGGTCTCCAGGGTTAAGGAAGGACATCCTGGCTGTAGAGGAAGTGCAGCGTAGATTCACAAGGTTAATTCCTGGGATGTCCGGACTGTCTTACACAGAGAGGTTAGAGACTGGGCTTTACACGCTGGAATTAAGGAGATTGAGAGGGGATCTGATTGCAACATATAAGATGATTAAGGGATTGGACAAGATAGAGGCAGGAAATATGTCCCAGATGCTGGGAGAGTCCAGTACCAGAGGGCATGGTTTGAGAAGGGGTAGGTCATTTAGGACAGAGTTAAGGAAAAACTTCTTCTCCCAGAGAGTTGTGGGGGTCTGGAATGCACTGCCTCGGAAGGCAGTGGAGGCCAATTCTCTGGCTGCTTTCAAGAAGGAGCTAGATAGGTATCTTATGGATAGGGGAATCAAGGGATATGGGGACAAGGCAGGAACCGGGTATTGATAGTAGATGATCAGCCATGATCTCAGAATGGCGGTGCAGGCTCAAAGGGCCGAATGGTCTACTTCTGCACCTATTGTCTATAAATAGGTAAACCACCTTCATACGAGCAAGGACAGAAAACAGGACAAAGTGAGTATACTTATTTATTCAGTAAGTTATGGGTCAAAGTATTTGGTGCGTCTGTTCTGAAATTTTAAGGTTGCGTTCAAGAAAACAATGGAATAGCGTGCTGCTGTCTGATAGTGTTTTCAGAAGTCTCCAGTTACCCCGTCCACACTGATCTGCCCGAGCAGCATTTTCAAAAATACCCAGCCTGGAAAGCGTTTCCGAAAAGCTCTGGTTTCATGGGATAAAAACACCATTTTAGTGTGGACAAAGGATAAAAACGAAGAGAAAAAGCTTCAGTTACAGATTTATCCAGTGTAGTGTGGATGTAGCCTCAGATTCCTTCTTCTCCAGCCCTTTGCCTTTTCCAATTATCACCTCCCAGCTTCTTACTTCATCCCCTCCCCCACCTGACTTTACCTATCACCTTCCAGTTTGTCCTCCTTCCCTTTTCCCCACCTTCTTATTCTTTGCAGTCCTCATAGAGATGTCTTGGCCCAAAACATTGATTGCTTATTCATTTCCACAGATGCTGCCTGATGCTGAGTTCCACCAGCATTTTGTGTGTGTTGCACACGTCATTGGGAACATTTAATAGATGGTAGGAGCTTATCACCACTACACCCTTCCTGCTTGCCCCCGGCTACGACAACCTTAGGGACCCTAAAACCTAGAATTTCTTACTTAAACTCTGTGCAAACATTTTCTTTAGAGGTGTTAGTGATTCAAGGTATAGGCAGAAGGTGGATGCATGCTTAAGCGATGGAAGAGAGATAATAAATCGGATATCAGGTATTTCCTTTTCTTTATAGAATGTGTTTCTGGTACATGAAGCACGCTAGACTGCTGGGCGCAACTTTCTATGTCTTAAAGAGGGAGCTGAACTAGTTCCTGACTTGAACACAGATTACATGATTTAACATGATTTTGGGAATTTCAAGGATGTTTTTGACCTTCTGAACAAATGGAAAGAATTTCTCAGAATATATTTTCCCTTTTTTTTTACCCTCTGCTGAATGGGAATGAAATTATGAGGTTACCGGTCTTAATGTTCCGGAAATAACAAATGTAGAAGAGCCTTATAGATCCAGAGAGTTACACAGCAGACACAGGCCCTTCAGCTTATCGCATTCATGTGAACTATCAAACATCTATTACTTATCTTACTCACCAGCACTTGGTCCATAGTCCACTATGCCTTGGCAATTAACGTACTTGTCTACCCAGACAGCCCCTTTGTTCTAGTCCTGCCTTTTGCTTTATTACTTATAAGAGATTCTTCCAAAAAAGTTCAAACAACTATTTTAATTCACAAATTAGAAAAAAGAATAACATTTGCACAACTGTTTTCATGAGCTTCAAATGTTAAAAGGTACTTCACAATGGAAGAACTACTTCGACAATTTAGTCACCACTAAAAAATGGAAAATACTGCAATGAATTACATGCACAGTAAGATCACACAATCAAATAATGATCAGATTATTTATTATGGTGATATTTGTTGACAGAAGAATTTTGACAAGTATAATAGGGAAGAGTTCACCCTTTACTTTGACTACATCACAATATCTTTTACGTATGTTCACCTGTGATCAAATAGAGCCTCAGTTTCATCATCATTATGTGCTGTGTCATATTGACATAGGTGATCATGGTCTTATCCATAACCATGATTGTTCTTGGCAAATTTTTCTACAGAAGTGGTTTGCCATTGCCTTCTTCTCGGCAGTGTCTTTGCAAGATGTGTGAGTACAGCCATTATCAATGCTCTTCAGAGATTGTCAGTTTGGCGTCAGTAGTTGCATAACAAGGATTTGTGATATGAACCAGCTGTTCATGTGACCATCCACCACCTCTTCCCTCTAGCTTCAACTGACCGTGACTGGGGCGGGGAGTGGGGAGGGAGCTAAACAAGTGCTATCCCTTGCCCAAGGGTAACCTCCAGGCTAACAAGTGAAGGAGCTCCTTACACTTCCTTTGCTGGAGATGTATCCCCAACCTGCCACATGGGCCTCAGTTTAGAATGTCTGAAACACATTTTCTTAGTAATACAGCTGTAAACATACCATCTGAAGACATTTTAAAGGTCTTCTGGTTTTCCAATTAAGATTACCTTTTTACCTTTATATCATGAATCTGATTTTCTTCTGCCATGAATTGATTCAGGTTCTCAAGACAAGCCAGTTCTTTAATCTCATCAATATTATTTTTCTTGATGTTTAAAACACACAGGGAATTCTGTGAAAATGGAAAGTAATTCAAAGAATTATATCAATATCACAGCACTGAAAGAGTTGGCCCATCATGTCTACACTGGCACTTCAGCAGTGTGTTGCTTTGGCACTTTAGCAGATTCAACCTCTAGTTCTTCCCACTAGCCCTTTCTCCATAGTCATATTTTTTTTTCTTTCAATCCATTTCCCACTTTAAGGCAAAATAGAACTTGCTACCACCACTTCTGCATGTGGTGCACCTCAGATTCCAAACACAAACAGTGTTAAAATATATTTCCTAGTGTTGTTCTCAATTTTCTTCTCCTTTCTTCCATACCTGTGACTCCTAGCCCTTGACATTTCCACCAAAGGGAACAGTCTCCCGATAAGCACTCTGTCCAGATCCTCTCCATTTTATATCTATCATATTCACTCTGTCTCCCTGTCAACTTTTACATTTCTGATTAAATTAGTCCTACCAGGTCTACTCTATCACAAACAAGAGAAAATCTGCAGATGCTGGATATCCAAGCAACACACACAAAATGCTGGAGGAACTCAGCAGGCCAGGCAACATCTATGGAAAAATAATACTGTCGACATTTTGGGCGGAAACCCTTCAGCAGGGCCAGCAGGAAATAGACTTGTAAATCTCTTCTGGACCCTTGCTAACACCTTCATATCATTCAGAACTGAACATAACAGCCCAGTTGTGTATAAGTCAGTGTTCCATAAAGATTCAGTATAACCTCTCTGTTTTTATCCTCAATTAAAAAAGCAAAGAATTGTCTTTTTCCTATTCTTAAAATAACCACTTTAAATGATATAGACACCCATACTATCCGGGTCGCTCTATTCCTGAGCCCGTTTTGGAATTGTATCCTCTAGTTTGTATCACCCCCTCCTTACCCTCCTTTCCAAAATGTATTACCTCACATTTCTCTGCCATGCATCTTCCCATTCACCAGCTTGTTTATATCCTGCTGCACTCTATTGCTATTCTCTTTTCAGTTTCAATATTGTCAAGTTTTGTATCATCTTCAAACTTAGATATTGTGAACTACACACCCTGCTGTAGGTCATTGGCAAAGGGCAATAAAATCAATGACCCTAACACCAGTCTCTGGGAAATGCTACTATTCACTTACTCCACTTACGCCATCCCTACATCCTCTGTTGTCCTGTACTTAGCTAACTTGCTACATATGCTATCAGATTTTCTTTTAATCGAAGTGCTTCAACTTTACTAAAAAGCCTGTTAGTGACAAATTTTCAAAAGCCTCTGAGGTCCATAAAAACCAGACAGGCTGTATGACATTCATTAACTCTGATAACTTATGGAGTGATTATATCAAATTGGTAAACTTTATGGATTACTTTTTGCATAAAAGTTATGTATTTTAATTTTTCTTCTATCTTCTGTTTATCAGTTATTGAAAATTAAAATAGAATAGTAAAATGCAATTATCCAACCCATTAGGAACCAGCTACCATTTAACTTTAATTTCTAATACTTGCATTAATAATTGTTGGAGTTACTAACATAGTAAATGCAGTGAGCATTTCAAAGAAAGTAATGCACATCCTCAGGGTGATAATAAGCATACAGCTCATATAGTGCACTACACAAATCTCTCAATAAACTGCCCTCAAAAACAAAGCAGGAAATGATTCCCACATACAAACTTACATAAAATAAATGGTCACAATATTAGCTTGCAGCATTTGAAGTTTTCATCCAGGGAGTGCAATTTCATATATTTTATCCTACATATTCTCATTGCTTAAAGCAACCTTAATCAATACAACTTCTATCAATGCACTTATTGATGGTGTAAGTTGTAACTGATATTGATATAATCACAAGTGAAAAATTACAGAATTGTTAAAAATGCAAAATAATGAATGTTCCATTAAATAATAGTTTGTTCAAATTATAAAATACTGTATATAATAGATCACACTATGGACAGGCTCAAATGCTAAAGTGTAGAACATTAAACACTACCTCAAATAATTTTCTTTTATTATTATTTTACAGGACATCTGTATTTCCACAGGAAATGGGTGGTCAGTTTCAATATTAGTGGGTTTCCAATCAGTTAAAGCCAGACTATAAAAGGATAATGGATACAAACCCATAGTAGCCCAGTCATCATTACTAACATTAGTTTTTTCTCCGCTTCATAGGATTTGAACTTGTGTCTCTGGATCAACAACCTGGGTCTCCAGATACTTGCCCAGTATTTAAACACTAGTTACCCTCAATAATGACTCTAAAGCAGCAGAAGCATGTTTATCCAATGTTACATGGAAAGCATTTTTTGTTTCATGCTATATAAAAATGCAGTAGCAACAGAAGTCCAAGGTACATGCCTCGACTGAATTACATTGAAAATAATTTGTGCCCTGCTCCATTGTGGAAGGAATAGGCAAGTCTGTCAGTTTTGGGAGGGGACAGTGGTAATGGAGGAGACAGCCACTGGAATTGAAGGTAAGGTTGTAGACCAATGCATGTCAAGTCCTTAAGCTTTATGGATTGGAGCTGAGTAAGGACAAGAGATTGTGGGTGTGAAGATTTAAGAGATCAGTGATTTGTAGTGGAGTACCTACCGAATGGTGAAAGGACTAGATAGGGTGGATATGGAGAGGATGTTTCCTATGAAGGGGGTATCCAGAACTAGAGGGGTACAGCCTCAAAATTGAGGGGTGACCTTTTAGAATAGAGGTAAGGAGGGTTTCTTTTAGCCAGAGAGTAGTGAATCTGTGGAATGTTCTGCCACAGACTATGGCGGAGGCCTAGTCCATGGGTATACTTAAGGTGGAAGTTGATCATCTCCTGATTGGTCAGGGCATCGAAGATTATGGCAAGAAGGCAGGTATATGGGGTTGACTGGAATCCAGGATCTGCCATGATGGAATGGTGGAATAGACTCAATGGACTGATTGGACAAATTCTACTCCCATGTCTTATTGTCTTATGATGTTCAGATGAATGTTGCACATTGCGAGGGGGCGATCAGCACTATTGAAGGCAAGATGCAGGAAATCAGTTTAAAGAGAACCACTTCTGCCAGGCTTGTTGCCCAGAGTGATCTTCTCTAAGTTCCTCCCCATCATTGAGCACATCTTCATAGAGTGCTGTTACAGGAAAGCAGCATCCATCACCAAGGACACCCCCCACCCCGCCATTCAAGCCATGTTCTAATCTCACTGCTTCCATCATGAAGTAGAGAAGCCTCAGGATCCACACCATCAGGCTCTTGAACAAAAGGCAATAATTTCACTTGCCCCACCATTGAATGTTTCTCACAACCTACCGACTCACTTTCAGATCTCTTCATATCAGGCTCTCAATATTTATTGCTTATCTATTTATTATTATTTTTCCTTTATATTTGCACAGTTTGATGTCTTCTGCACATTGGTTGTTTGTCCATCCTGTTGAGTTTCATCTTTCGATGGTTCTATTGGTTTCTTGGATTTAATGTGTATGCCCACAAGAAAATTAATCTCAGGTTTGTATATACTGACATATTGTTGTGGAGAATGGGTGAACCCAAACGCAGGACACTGGCACGGAGGTAGAGTTGGGATGCAGACAAGGGCATGAGCGTGGCTGGAGCTGAATGGCAAACAGGAGGATGAACAGAAAGGCAGGCGATAGGCAATGCTTCTCTTGACGTGGAGAGACAGAGTTAACACAGGAAAACAACAGCGCCGACACAAAACTTAGAATACACAATTCTAAGTTGCCAGGAACCTGAACTACCATACTGGTTGAAATAATGAGTGGATGCAAAGCCAGAGTATTTATACTGCAGATTTAGATGAGAATCAGCTGTGTCGCAATCAAGGAGCCCAGGAGAACACAGGAAAAAGGGAATTAGGAAAATATGAGGAATCAACGGTCGGGACCGTGACACATATATTAACTTTGATAATAAATTTACTATGAACTTGAATTTTGAACTTTGACGAACTTGTTCTTCAGAGAGTTCCTAAGGGCAAGTGAACCTCAGAACAATATGACCTAATTTTCCTGGTAACAAGAAATTAACAAGGTGCTAATAATAGCACTTTGCAGTATTACAGGAAAGAAATACTTAAAGATACCTTGGGCGTGGTTTTGTCAAAGGCAGGTCGTGCCTTACAAGCCCTGATTGAATTTTTTGAGAATGTGACTAAGCACGGTGATGAAGGTAGAACAGTAAATGTAGAGTGTCTGAATTTCAGTAAGGCATTTGATAAGGCACCCCATGCAAGGCTTATTGAGAAAATAAGGAGGCATGGGATCCATGGGGACCTTGCTTTGTGGATCCAGAAATGGCTTGCCCACAGAAGGCAAAGAGTGGTTGTAGATGGGTCGTATTCTGCATGGAATTTGGTGGCCAGTGGTGTGCCTCAGGGATCTGTTCTGGGACCCCTTCTCTTCATGATTTTTATAAATGACTTGGATGAGGAAGTGGAGGGATGGGTTATTAAATATGCTGATGACACAAAGGTGGGGGTGTTGTGGATAGTGTGGAGGGCTGTCAGAGATTACAGCGGGACATTGACAGGATGCAAAACTGGGCTGAGAAGTGACAGATGGAGTTCAGCCCAGATAAGTGTGAGGTGGTTCATTTTGGTAGATCTAAATATGATGGCAGAATATAGTATTAATGGTAAGACTCCGGGCAGTGTGGAGGATCAGAAGGATCTTGGGGTCCATAGGACACTCAAAGGTTGACTCTGTGTGACACTCTTTAAACCTATCCACCATGCGAAATGCTGTTTATTAAGTTACACAGTACCATAATATCAGAGCTTTGTGTCAAAACTAAGTCAAAAATCAATGTAAATACTATTTACCTTTAGAGATTGGAGAGTCCTAGGATCAAACAATAGCTTCTCCCCAAGAGGAAGACGCTGATTTTCTAAGTGCAACTCTCGCAGTTCTGTTAATCCTTCTAGCTCTTCCACTACAGAAATACAATTGCCACCGAGATACCTACATGTAAACATAAATGCATTTCCCTATAATAAATAGAGAGCATTGTATAAAGAGGCTTCCTAGCTGTGCCAGTGGATAAAGTACTGTCTACAAATTGCTTTGAGCTAAAAAAGACACATCAAACCTGCAACAGGTGACAGGTCAACAAATGTATTGTCCTTGACAACCTGCTGGAAAATTCTTATGCTTGTACAATATACTGCACAATAGAATGGTATCTGGATATTTTCTGCATATAAAGGCCTTCCTTCTATTCACTTTCCACAGGGAATTAAATGGAAGTGGTCAGATAAACCACAAATCATGGGGGCATTGGCATGAAGAGAGGCCTGGAGTTTAAAGACGCCAAAATGTTATTTAGGGATGAAATGTTAGGATCTTGAGCTTGTTTCAGGCTATTGGTGGGTTTGTGATGGCTACTGCTATTTGGAGGAGTTCACAATCATGCTTGGGTGACAGCAATGGCTGATAATACCTATGTTCTCAATCAGGTAGTGGTGGCTTCTACAGCCACTCGAGGACCCACTAATAGACAACCCCTTAGGAGAACATCATACTTGACTCCAGTGATTGCATTAGTAGTGGTACTTAAGTGGGAGCACATTCATTGTGAAGGCATCTAATTCATATGCCATATCATTAGACCATAAGCCAGAGGAGCAGAATTAGACCAAACAGCCCTTCATGTTTGTCTACCACTGCCTCCTCCTCATAACTTCTGATACCCTTACCAATCAATAACCAATCAACCTCCGCTTTAAACATACCGAATGACTTGGCCTCCACAGACATCAGTGGCAATGAATTCCAGATTAACTACCCTCTGGCTAAAGAAATTCCACCTCATCTCTGTACTAAATGGACAGCCCTCTATTCTGAGTCTGTTTTCTTTGCAGCTAGACTCCCTCACTATAGGAAACACCCTCTTAATAGCAAATAGGTTTCAATTAGATCTCTCCTCTTTTTTCTAAACTCTAATGAATACAGGCCCAGAACCTTCAAATGCTTCACACATGTTAACCCATTCATTCCCAGAATAATTCTTATGAACCTTCACTGGACGCCCTCTTTTTAGCGTTCAGGATGTCCTTAATGTTCTTTGTTGCCCATGGCTTGTTATTTGAATAACAAAGGACAGTTCTTGCCGGAACATTGCAGTCCACACAGAAGTTGATGTAACCAGTGATGCACTCAATGTCCTCTCCATGTGGCTCACAGAGTGCCTGCCAGTCTGTCACCTCAAAACAACCCTGGAGTGCCTCATAAGCCTCCCCCAACCATTTCCTCACTGTCCTCGAGGTTGCAGGTTTACTCTTCACCAGAGGCACGTAGCAGGGTTTGAGATGCACCAGGTTGTGATCTGACCTTCCCAGTGGGGGGGAGGGGAGAGGAGCTGTAAGCATCCTTAACGTTAGCATACATCAAGTCCAGGGTCCTCTCCCCTCTGGTTGTACAGCTCACATACTGCGTGAAGTTGGGCAGTACTAAATTCCTCTCCAGGTCATAAGAAATGTTTCAAATTCAGGCACCAGGCAGACAATACAACTTTGAGGATTCTCAATCCTTACGACAGAGAAATGTGTCTATTACCTTGAGGAGACAGTTCCCAATTAGAACTACATTTCTCTTCTCTTCTCCCAATGGCTCCCTGAACCACAGTGCCACAATTTGGTTGCTCATCCTTCACCACTCTCATCCTCACAAGGAGCCACAACCTCAGACCTTCAGATAAGTTCAAGGGCTTAGGCTCCTCCAGTACTACCTCTTGGATCCCCTAACCTGCCTCACTCACAGTCACACCACCTTGTCCCTGAACAGAGATTGAATTTAAAGTAGTTAATTAATGGGTGTAACTGCTCCTGAAACACAGCATCCAGGTAATTCTCCACCTCCCTGATGCATCACAGTGCTTGAAGCTCAGATTCCAGGTCATCAACTTTGAGCCTGAGTCCCTTGAGCAACTAACAATTACTGCAGACGTGGTCATCGGAAACTGTAATAGGGCCCACTAGCTCCCACATCATGCACCCACAACATATCAACTGAACATGCATCCCTACTTCATTTAATTAGATGTATTTTGATATCTTTTTAGTTAACTACTTTCTAAAAAAAATCTCATCTGTTCTTACCTTTTGCTTCCTTTTGCTTCCTTTTGCTTCCTTTTGCTACCTCCTTGCCAAAGCCTCTTGGGCCAACGCCTCAGTTACCCATTCTAACCATGTCCACCCACACTATGGTAGCTCCCACACTGGCTGCTCCACTAAAACCTAACTTGTTTTTTTTATTGCCTCTTACTGAATGCCCAATAGTCCAAACAATCTCAAAGTTAGCAGAATGCTCCAACAGGCCATGCTTGCTTTTAAAATGTAACGCATGACAGGTAAAGGCGCCACAATCTCAAACTTAATTGTGCTCATTGACACTGATTGGCTTTTTATAAAGCATCCAGGGAATTTCTAGATTGTTATTGTACACAAAATTGACTTCAGTGTGGTATTAAAGAATCTTACACAGTTCGACATACAATTCAAATGTTAAATTGAGGTCTTTTCTATGCTTCAGAATTGATATAAGTGATGCCATGGTACCATTCAGAAAAGAAGAGGCATTTATCTGACATTCACACAATGAACATTGCTGGGATGATTCAAATGGGCCATATACTTCATTGTTTTTTGTGTGACCTTGCCATGTGCAAATTGGTTTCAATATTTCTCTATATTGCCACAATGATAAAACCTCAAATGCAAGGTCTGAGCAACACAAGGTAATAAGGATGTATTAAACAATCTGCTGGAGGAACTTATGTCAACCAGCATTTGAGTGTGGGGGTGAGAAGGAATTGTTCAGTTCCTCCAGCAGATTGTTTTTTGCTCCAGATTCCAGGATCTACAGTTTCCTACGTATTAATAAAAAGTGATCGGGCAAAACAAGTGCTTTCTGAAAGTATTGGCCTAATTATTATCTTTGCTTTCAATATTCATTTCAAAGAAACAAATAAATAGATTGGCTTACAATTTGGACAAGTTTCGTAATGAGGCAAGATTTGAAATATGTGTTATGCTATTGTTCTGCAGATATAGATGGGTAAGATTAAAGGCAAAACCTAAATTATGAATCTCTGTAATGTTGTTGTCATATAGGTATAAGACAGACAGATTCTTGCATGCAGTGAGGTCATCCTGAAACAAAAAGAGAACAATGTATAAAAATCTTATTGTAAATAAAATGTAATCTCACTTTGTATCAAAAATGTACCTATGCACTTACAGGTTTTAAACATCTTCTGAGCATGTCATCAATTTTATATCAAAATGGCAGAAATATACCTTCTATATCTTCTATATATAATACATGCTTTCAAGAATAAACATTAATGCTATGTATTTTGTAGAAGAATAAAATTACACAATTTTTATTAATAATTAAGATAATGCACCAGACACTATGTACATGGAAAGAAAAGATAAAACATACAAAAAAATTGAATCCTATGGAACGAACAAAGCAGTTGTATCATGGATATTAAATTGGCTAAGGACTAGGAAAAGATGGGGATTGAAACTAATGGGCAACACAGCCCAAGGAAAGGTGAAAGTGATACCCAGATGGTTCTGTACTAAGCCTGTTGCTGTTGTCAAAATACCTTTATCATAAGAACTTTAATTAGGCTGAAAAGTCACCATTTCAAAATATGAAGTCACAAAACTGGCCACATGGAAAAGAAAGCTAAGATAACCAAGACAATATAGTCTTAGCCAACCCAGTAAACGTGGACTAATTAAAGCCATAGCAAAAATGTTTGCAGCAACACACCAGGATCAGAGACCAAATTTTTACTACAGCAGAAAACACCAATAGATTGAGTAGAAGTATTTCAAACTGCACAGAACTTGATAAGATGAATGAAAATTACTGCCTCTGGCTGGGGAAATCTTGACAAAGGACTTCGATTTAAATTTATTATTGGCAATGAGAGGAGGAAGTTAAGAGACATTTCTTAACCAGCACAGTTAATCTGAGTTATCGGCACATTTTTGTGGAAGAAGAGTACAAATATGTTTGCTTTAAAACAATATGTTAACAAAATTTCTTTGAATATGACAATTAGGAATATGGCATTCCTCCCACCAATAATCAACTAAAAAAATGTAGTAATATTATGTGCATGTAAACACATTTTTCATATGGCATTAAGAATGCATCTACATGTCCCCCCAAAATCAGTCAACATTAATTTCTGGATGTGCCATTAGTCACACATGATTTACTATCTGCAAATTTTCTTTAAAGATTGTAATGCAAGTTTGTAATGGTATATGACAAGATGAAATGAAAAATTATTAAATTGACATTTTGGTTATCAAGACAATTTTTATCATGGAATAAACTGGGCAACAACTTGCAACTCATGTAGGTGGTTGTAAGTGTGTGGAATTTCCTACTTTAAGATGTCCAGTTCCTCCACATGCTTCACTACACTAGTTTAAAACCTTTGACAAAATAAATCATATAAATAAAATCAATGTGAATGGTGAATCTTTATTGGCATGCTAAGCCTTAATTACTACCAATCTATCTAATATCAACATTTATTTCATATACGATTCCTCTTTTCTTTTGACATTAATTATTGCAGAATTTTTAATATATATATTTTTATGCACTTCATCTTTCTTAGACCCATCTTTTCCAGTCTTTATTTTCCTTTCGGCTACATGATTTTATATTTAATTATGTATACTTTCTGATCCAGACTTTTCAGTTCTTAGTGAGGATTCCAGATTTTGACAAATCACTCTATTACTTGTTCTGTTTCACACATACAGTAGATCTTTAATGGAGATGTGACAGTATAAATGTTCTCTAGTTAGTCTAAACATGCCAAATACTTGCAGGATTTGTTATCATGTATCCCATTCTGCTAACTATAAAATCGAGGTCCAGATTAACTCTGGGTAAACTCTGATTTACACTCCAAGGAGACACAATATGATGAGTTGCTGAATATATTGTACCATATAGAGGGAACTAATCACAAACTTTGTTCATTTTACATAGGAAGATTATTTAGTCTTTTCTCCTTGAATACTACGAAAGACATCTACCTATTTTATCAATACCCACTTTCCATTGCCAAATGAAAAACATTTGGATATCAATATCGTATTTGATCCCACTAAATGAGAGAGGCCATCCCTTTTGTGAAGTAGTGGAAGTCCTATTTCTACCCATGGCTGAGAACTACAACTTTCAGACAAATAAATGGTGACTAATATTTATTTGCTTTCCATTTACATGCTTGTATTACTTGTGGGCACATGCAAACAATTAAACTATGTACTAAAATTCTTTATCCAAAGAAAGGAAAATTAACCTATTTTGCCTTGAAACTTATGGAATCGCAGGAAAGCAGAAACTTAGTGTCAAGTGTTTGGTCAGAGGGATGAAGAAAGATTTCCAGTCATCATGAAATCCTCAAACTTCCTTGAGTGTGAACCATTAAATATCTGAAAATCTTATGCTGAATTGCCTATAGTTCAGATATTAGAATAACTGGAAAGTGAATAGACCAGTTAGATTTTTGACTTTTTCATACATACAACAAAATCATCGCTGATCTTTAATTGAATATCATAACATGTACCTCAGTCCCATGTCACTAAAAACCTTTCCTTAACCAATTGCAAAAGAAAGTTATAAGCTTCTACTTTGTATGTATAGAACTTCCCTAGAAACAATAGCTCTATTTTTTAGGCTATGTTTCCTAGTCTATTCCTCAAGCACTGGAAATATTTCTCTAGATAACTTATTTTCCCATTAATTCCCCTCTATGTCTTGAAGATACCAATCAACCTCCCCTACTGTAAATTCCAAATACTGCAACCTTGTTTTATTCATCTTACATACTGGCATTCTGGCATACAAGTATTATTCAAGTAAACTTATATTCAAAGCCTCTAAGAACAATACAACCTCTGAAATATTGTACCCAGAACTGAAACTAAAATCCAGCCATACAACAGCTAAGGATTTGGTTAGCAACAATAGACAATAGGAGTAGGAGTAGGCTATTCGGCCCTTTGAGCCAGCACCACCATTCACTGTGATCATGGCTGATCATAAACAATCAGTACCCCGTTCTTGCCTTCTCCCCATATCTCTTGACTCTGCTATCTTTAAGAGCTCTATCTAACTCTTTCTTGAAAGCATCCAGAGAATTGGCCACCACTGCCTTCTGAGGCAGAGCATTCCATAGATCCACAATTCTCTGGGTAAAAAAGTTTTTCCTGAACTCCATTCTAAATGGCCTATTCCTTATCCTTAAACTGTGGCCTCTGGTTCTGGACTCCCCCAACATCGGGAACATGTTTCCTGCCTCTAACCCTTGTCCAATCCTTTAATAATCTTACATGTTTCAATCAGATCCCTTCTCATCCTTCTAAATTCCAGTGTATACAAGCACAGTCGCTCCAATCTTTCAATATATGACAGTCCCACCATCCCAGGAATTAACCTCATGAACTTATGCTGCACTGCCTCATTAGCAAGAATGTCCTTCCTCAAATTTGGAGAACAAAACTGAACACAATACTCTAGGTGTGGTCTTACCAGAGCCCTGTACAACAGCAGAAGGACCTCTTTGCTCCTATACTCAACTCCCCTTGTTATGAAGGCCAACAGGCCATCAGCTTTCCTCGCTGCCTGCTGTAACCTGCATGCTTACTTTCAGTGACTGATGAACAAGGACACCTAGATCTAGTTGTGCTTCCCCTTTTCCTAACTTGACACCATTCAGATAGTAATCTGCCTTCCTGTTCTTGCCAACAAAGTGGATAACCTCACATTTATCCACATTATTTACATGATAACATAAATTCCTTTGCACTTTAGTCAACAAGTAATAATCTACTTATTTATCTACTTTAATTTATCTAGTTTTCTATTTTGTTTTTTCAATGTTTCTTTGTATCAGCCTGGGACATTTTAATCTGCTTTACACATGTACTGCTAAACTACTTTTGATCTCTAATGCTTCATGGTTTTCAAGTTCCCTAGTCTATTTTATGTGAGGAAAGAGAACAATGAGTGAAAACTGCTAATGAAATTAACTTACAAGTCAGTTTTATACACTTCTGGCTTCAGCATTAATGTATCCTAAAAGCTATTAATTTTACATTACTAAGTTATATTTTAACTACATATATGTACATCAAAACCAGGAATACAGCACAGTCACAGTCAAAAGTTCACTCACAATTTGATCGATATTCTTGTCTGAAAAATTTAGGTGAGTCAATTTTTTTAAATACTGTTCCAAAGGCTCATCTCTTCTGTTCTTTATGTGGAGACTACTTTTTGCAATTAAATCCACTGTAAGTCGGCCCATGATGTAACTGAACTTATGAAGCTATTTCACTGTAGGCTTGTGTTTGAGCTCTTGGTTATTAGAAAAAGTGATCAAATTCCACCCTGTGAATGTAATTAAAGAGACAATTATTCCATAATTTGAACACTTCATTTGAACATAGAAAAAAAAGGGTATAATTAGAAACACTATTTGATGGAGTCATCTGGGAAAACTATTATTTCCTGGTTACTTTCCACTTACACTATTCCAGTAATCTCCCAGAATAAAGCCCACTCAAATATGGCAGCTTGTTAACTGATATTTCATTAGATTGATACAGGTTCTTTAGCCATCTTCTCTATTAGTGGATACAAACACTTCAGAGGAAGGAACATTTTGCAGACACATAAAAATATATTGAAGAAATCAAGGGAACTGTGGTGAATTACATATACCTGTCTGGACACGCCCCCCCCCCCCCCCCCCGCTGACTGCTCCTGTGGCTCCTCCCACAGACCCCTGTATAAAGGGGATTGGAGGCACTGCTCCTCCCTCAGTCTCCAGGATGTTGTATGGTGGTCTCTTGCTGCTGACTGCTCTCTTCCAGCGAATAAAAGCCTACATCTCGCCTCACATCTCCGAGAGTTATTGATGGTGCATTAGGAACTGAAAGCAGAAAAATCCCCTGAACCAAGAAGCTTCCATCTTAGACTGGATGCAAAGACAGTGGATGCATTATAGTGATGATCTACCAAAATCATATCATTTCTTCAACAATTCCAGCAGGTTGGAAAAAAGCAACTACAACATTGATATGCAAGAGGCAGAGAGAAAAAAAATAAGGAGCTACAGGCTAGTAGTCTGACATCAGTAGCTAAAAGTGCCCTACTTCACCATTAGGAATATAGAAATACAGAATGAAGAAAAATCATATAATGACACAAGATGAACATGACTTCCTGAAGGGAAAAATCATGTTTGAAAATCCAAGACAGTTTTGAGGATGCACTGTATAGTGGTACATCTGGATTTTCAAAAAGCATTTGACAAACACTACAGAATATATATACACACAGATAAGTATTCAAGGGTAAAACATTGAAATATGATTGATTAAAATTAGATACTCATTGTGTGCCTGTAGTTCAAGTCTTAGAAATCGATGAAAGGAAGCATCTCAATATTGTCTGCAAGTAAATAACAGAATTGAAACTTGATGGTCCTGTTGCCATTATTAAGTGAATAGCAGGCCACGCCTTGCCACGCAGAGTACTGAGAAAGGAGTGTGTATGTCAGAGGCTGGGAGCTGGGCTAGGGAATGTGTTCTACTGTGATCTTTCTGTTTTGGATCACCATTCTAACATTAATTGAATCAGTCATCAAGCTGACAAGTAGATGAGAAAATAAATTCTCACATATAAAGATCAAAGTGGGAGTAAAAAGGTTAGATACTGTACAGAGGATCAATTCTTATTACATTAAATACATTAAAAAGCTTCTTGATCCACATGATCTATTTAAGTTCTATCTTTATTCAATAGCGTGAAGGGCAGTTTTAGGAAGCCACTGAGAATGTATGTTCCAACTTCTATTTGCTACCCAGAGTAAGACTTCTAGCAAAGCAAATTAGAATCACAGAATCATCACAGTACAAGGGAAAGCCATCAAATCCATGCTGATGCATTATAGTCTAATCATTCCCACACCCTTGCTCTTTTCCTACACACTTGCAAACTGTTTGCGCTTAATTGTCTATCCTGATTGTTTCAAAGTTCAAAGTAAAATTTATTATCAAAGTACATACATGTCCACCACATACAACCCTTAAATTCTTTTTCCTGTGGGCATTTTCAGCAAATCTATAGGACAGTAATTGTAAACAGGATCAATGAAAGATCAAGACCATAGAAGACAACAAACTAAAACAGCAATGAATAATGAGAGCATGAAATAAAAAGATAAAGATAACTTAAAGTGAGATAATTGGTCATGGGAACATCGCAATAGATGAGTGCATTTTGTTCAGGAGCCTGATGGTTGAGGGGTAGTAACTTTTATTGAACTGGGGGTGCAAGTCCTGAGGCACTTGTATGTTTTGTCTGATGGCAGCAGTGAAAAAAGAGCATGGCTTGGGTGGAGAGGATCTGTGATGATGGATGCTGCTTTTCTACAACAGCGTTTTATAAAGATGTGCTCAATGGTTGGGAGGGCTTTACCCATGATGTAGGATTGCAAGTGTTAAATTAATTTCAGTATTAAATCTCATATGTCATTACCCTGCTCAGTCTGATGCCCTATGTCATCTTGCAACCTTTTGTGGAATTTTCCATTCAAAGGCATTGGTGTTTCATAGTGGGCTGTAATGCCACCAGTCAATACATTTTCCACTAAATGTCTACAGAAGTCCATCAAGGTTTTTGATGACATGCCGAATCTCCACAGACTCCTAAGGAAGTAGAGGCACTGTTGTGCTTTCTTTGCAATTATATTTATGATGTTTCAAGACAGATCTCCAAGATTCAAGTTCTATTGCATTTACAATTAGTAAGTTCCAGACTATTATCACAACTTGCACAAAAATATTTTTCTACACCCTTACTGTATTGATTTACTCAATGTAAACCATACATAAGCTTGTATACATGTCAAATGTCCTCTCAAACCTCTGGTCCAAGTATAACCTTTAACTGAACTCCCTCATCCTGGAAATGTTCTGGTAAACGTTTTTTTGTACCATCTCTTGGACTTAAAACATCTTTCCCAAAGTCTGGTGGCCAGAACAATGTGTAATGCTTCAGTGACCTGATCAGTACTTTATAATGATTCAATATACCTGTATTGCAATCTCGCTGCATTTTTACTCTATGTCTCTATTAGTGAAACTCAGGTTCCCATATCTTTTAGTAACTGCTCTATGTTCCCGTGTGCACTTTGGAATTATAACATTTTATTCTTTGTGTGTACAGCCGAAATAAATCAATTGCAATATTTAGTATTAAATTTCAACTGTCATCACTTTGCTCAATTTACTGCCCTATGTCGTCTTGCAATCTATTGTGCGATACACAACATTGGTTACGTCCGCTACGTCACGTTCTCCAATCGGGACTACAGACATTAAGCGGCGCACACCTGTATTCCCTTTGCTGTTTACCACACTTTCAAGTTTGTTGTTACGGTATTTACAAATTTTCAGTTTACTACACACACATATCCAAGCCATTAATCTATACCAAAATAGCAATGGTCCTAATGCTGGGAAATATCACTATTATCCTTCAATATGAAAAATAAATGTTTATAATAATTCTCTGCTTTTGTCCATTCTCTCACTGGCCCCTTTATTTCATCAGTTTCAATTCTACTGATTAGCATTTTTATGGGATTCCCATGCTTGCTTTCTTCTTTGTTAACACATTTATTTTTGTTGTCCCTGAAAATGTCCTTAGAACTGGGACTGAACTAACTGACTGGTCTGAAATTGCCAGGCATGTTCCTCACTTTAGGACAGCCTCAACAGTGGCGGGGGTCTAGTGGTACATGGTGCAGGAGGTGAAGCAGGTCAAACAGGTTCAATCCCTTTATTTTTAATTTCTTAATTTGAGCTATGTCTAACAATAAAGTACATTTATCAGTATATACAACAGAATTGGTTGCCATCATTTTGGGCTTACTGCGGGTGGAGGAAATCTGTCCTTGCAAAGTTGTGACTTATTCAGATTCCTTTTCGGTTTTGATGAGTTTTAAAACAGGTCATTTTAACAGTAGGGTCAGATTTACTGTTGGAAGCTCATTAAACTTTATTTCATATTCAAAGTATTGGTTTACATGTCTTTTTCTTACAGATCCCTGCACTTAGAGGTGTTGACAGAAATGAGAAGGCTGATTGTTTAGCTGAAAAAAACTGTTAAAAATTCGACAACAGATATAGACCTTCTTAGCAAAGCTGGAGCTGAAGGGTTGGTAGGATTAGGAATTAACGGAGTTATAGCAAGACTCATGGGAAACTGGGCAAAAGAGGAGACACTTTACAGAATACATAAACTGTTGGGATTATGGTAGAAGGGGGTAAAACAAGGAGGGAAGGAATTATATTGACTCGACTTAGAATTGGGCATACTATGCTTAATTATTCCTTATAACTTCTTGGAAAACATCATTTTGAGTTGCACACGCAAAATGCTGGTGGAACGCAGCAGGCCAGGCAGCATTTTGTGTGTGTTGCTTGAATTTCCATCATCTGCAGATTTCCTCGTGTTTGCATCATTCTGAGTTGTGTAGGTTTTGTCATCATTATGAAACAATTGAACATATACTATTACAGAGTGAAGTACAGTATACAAGGTTGAAAGAAATCAAATGCAGGCTTCATTACAATCTTTGGGGTTGATAGTTCTCGTTTAAAAACTTTAAGTAATGGGCGTGACTTTTATTTAATTCACAGTATTTTCTTTCACTACTTACAATCTGGGCTTTTTGGGGTAATTTAGCTTTCATTTGAAAAGGAAGTAGTAAGGGTCACCCCACCCCACCCCACCCCCCCAATTCTCTACACCACCCTCCAGAACAGTTGATGGCAGACTGCCAATCGCCATTAAAAGTCAAAAGAAGAAGAAAAGCTATGACTATCGTTCATGCGTACAAGAAAGCACCATCCTTCATCAAAGGCCACCACCATCCAGGCTATGCCCTCTTCTTTCTATTACTATTGGGCTGGGTTCTCCACCATCTGGTTCAGGAACAATTATTACCCTACAACCATCAAGCTCCTGAAGCTCTGTGGATAACTTCATTCACCACCACTCTGAAGTAATTCTATAACCTACAGACTGACTTTCAAGTACTCTTTACAACTTATGTTCTCTATTATTTTTGGTTGCATAGTCTTTGTTTACATAATTCTTTGTTTGCAAAATTCTGTTGTATTTCTTTATTCTTGTAAATGTCTGCAAGAAAATGGATCTTAAGGTAACACACACAGTGGTCACTTTATCAGAGATAGCTTGTGAGGAATGAATGGCTTGTCATATGACAAGTGACTGATGGCTCTGGGCCAGTATTCACTAGACTGATGATGAATAACCTCATTGAAACCTATTGAATGGTGAAAGGCCTTGATACAGTGGATGTGGTGAGGATGTTTCCTATGGTGGGAAAGTCTAACACCAGAGGACACAGCCTCAGAATAGAGGAGTGTCCTTTTAGAACAGAGATGAGGAGGAATTTTATTAGCCAGAACATGGAGAATCTGTGGAATTCTTTGCCACAGGCAGTTGTGGAGACCAAATCTTTACGTATATTTAAGGCAGAGGATACATTCTTGATTGGTCAGGGTATGAAGGGATACGGGGAGAAGGCAGGAGATTGGGATTGAGAGAAAAATTGGATCAGCCATAATAAAGTGATGGAGCAGACCTGATGGGCCAAATAACTCAATTCTGCTCTTATATCTTATGGTTTATTAAAGAAACTGTATAAACATATATACAGTTATTGATATATATATTATATTGTTACAACTATTTAAGACCTTAGTTAGGCCCCATTTGGAGTACTGTGTTCAGTTCTCGTCACCTCACTACAAGAAAGATGTGGGTACTATAGACAGAGTGCAGAGATTTACAAGGATGTTGCCTGGATTGGGGAGCATGCCTTATGAGAATAGGTTGAATGAACTTGGCCTTTTCTTCTTGGAACGACAGAGGATGAGAGGTAACCTGATAGAGGTGTATAAGATGATGACAGGCATTAATCATGTAGATATTCAGAGACTTTTTCCCAGGACTGAAATGGATAACATGAGGAGGCATATTTTTAAGGTGCTTGGAAATTGGTACAAGGGGAATGTCAGAGGTAAGTTTTTCACACAGAGAGTGGTGGGTGCATGGAATGCACTGCCAGTGACAGTGGTAGAGGCGGATACAATAGAGTCTTTTAAGAGACTCTTCAATAGGTACATGAAGCTTAGAACAATAAAGCGCTATGTGGTAGGGTAATTCTAGGCAGTTCCTAGAGTAGGTTACATAGTTGGCACAACATTGTGGGCCAAAGGGCCTGTAATATGCTGTAGAGTTTTATGCTTCTATGATAAGCAAGTGACCAAGAGGATGAGTATAATGTGAGAAGCAGGGGTTGTACACTTTGATTGGAAGAATGATTTCACAAGAGGTTGCAAAGGGCATTAGACTCAATCAGCTCCATCATGGGCAAAGCCCTCCCCATTACTGAGGACATCTTCAAGTGGTAGTACTACAAGACCCATTAAGAACCACCCCCACCATCAGGAACATTCCCTCTTATTACTATTGGGAGGTACAGGAATTTGAAGATCCATATCCAATTTAGGAAAAACATCTTCCCCTCCACTGTCTGATTTCTGAATGGTTCATGAACCCACAAACACTACCTCGTCATTCCTTTATATTTGCACTATTTATTTATATCACCATATAACAATTACAGCATGGAAACAGACCATCTCGGCCCTTCTAGTCCGTGCCGAACGCTTACTCTCATCTAGTCCCACCGACCTGCACTCAGCCTATAACCCTCCATTACTTTCCTGTCCATATACCTATCCAATTTTTTTTTTTAATGACAATATTGAACCTGCCTCTACCGCTTCTACTGGAAGCTCGTTCCACACAGCTACCACTCTCTGAGTAAAGAAGTTCCCCCTCGTGTTACCCCTAAACTTTTGCCCCTTAACTCTCAACTCATGTCCTCTTGTTTGAATCTCCCCTACTCTCAATCGAAAAAGCCTATCCATGTCAACTCTATCTATCCCCCACATAATTTTAAATACCTCTATCAAGTCCCCCCTCAACCTTCTACGCTCCAAAGAATAAAGACCTAACTTGTTCAACCTTTCCCTGTAACTTAGGTGCTGAAACCCAAGTAACATTCTAGTAAATCTCCTCTGTACTCTATTTTGTTGACATCTTTCCTATAATTCAGTGACCAGAACTGTACACAATACTCCAAATTTGGCCTCACCAACGCCTTGTACAATTTTAACATTACATCCCAACTCCTATACTCAATGTCTGATTTATAAAGGCCAGCATACCAAAAGCTTTCTTCACCACCCTATCCACATGAGATTCCACGTTCAGGGAACTATGCATCATTGTTCCTAGATCACTCTGTTCTACTGCTGCATTCTTCAATGCCCTACCATTTACCATGTATGTCCTATTTTGATTAGTCCTACCAAAATGTAGCACCTCACACTTATCAGCATTAAACTCCATCTGCCATCTTTCAGCCCACTCTTTTAACTGGCCTAAATCTCTCTGCAAGCTTTGAAAACCTACTTCATTATCCATGACACCACCTACCTTAGTATCATCTGCATACTTACTAATCCAATTTACCACCCCATCATCCAGATCATTAATGTATATGACAAACAACATTGGACCCAGTACAGGTCCTTGAGGCACACCTCTAGTCACTGGCCTCCAACCTGACAGTTATCCACCACTACTCTCTGGCATCTCCCATCCAGCCACTGTTGAATCCATTTTACTACTTCAATATTAATACCTAACGATTGAACCTTCTTAACTAACCTTCCATGTGGAACCTTGTCAAAGGCTTTATTGAAGTCCATATAGACAACATCCACTGCTTTACCCTCGTCAACTTCCCGAGTAGCCTCTTCAAAAAATTCAATAAGATTTGTCAAACATGACCTTCCATGCACAAAACCATGTTGACTGTTCCTAATCAGACCCTGTCTATCCAAATAATTATATATACCATCTCTAAGAATACTTTCCATTAATTTACCCACCACTGATGTCAAACTTATCGGCCGATAATTACTAGGTTTACTCTTAGAACCCTTTTTAAACAATGGAACCACATGAGCAATACGCCAATCCTCCGGCACCATCCCCGTTTCTAATGACATTTGAAATATTTCTGTCAGAGCCCCTGCTATTTCTACACTAACTTCCCTCAAGGTCCTAGGGAAAATCCTTTCAGGACCCAGAAACTTATCCACTTTTATATTCATTAAAAGCGCTAGTACTTCCTCTTCTTTAATCATCGTTTCCATAACTACCCTACTGGTTTCCCTTACCTTACACAATTCAATATCCTTCTCCTTAGTGAATATAGAAGAAAAAAAATTGTTCAATATCTCCCCCACCTCTTTTGGCTCCACACATAGCTGTACACGTTGATTCTCTAAGGGACCAATTTTATCCGTCACTATCCTTTTGCTATTAATATAACTGTAGAAACCCTTTAGATTTATTTTCACCTTACTTGCCAAAGCAACCTCATATCTTCTTTTAGCTTTTCTAATTTCTTTCTTAAGATTCTTTTTACATTCTTTATATTCCTCGAGCACCTAATTTACTCCATGCTGCCTATATTTATTGTAGATCTCTCTCTTTTTCCGAACCAAGTTTCCAATATCCCTTGAAAACCATGGCTCTCTCAAACTTTTAACCTTTCCTTTCAACCTAACAGGAACATAAAGATTCTGTACCCTCAAAATTTCACCTTTAAATGACCTCCATTTCTCTATTACATCCTTCCCATAAAACAAATTGTCCCAATCCACTCCTTCTAAATCCTTTCACATCTCCTCAAAGTTAGCCTTTCTCCAATCAAAAATCTCAACCCTGGGTCCAGACCTATTCTCCCCCATAATTATATTGAAACTAATGGCATTGTGATCACTGGAACCGAAGTGCTCCCCAACACATACCTCCGTCACCTGACCTATCTTATACCCTAACAGAAGATCCAACACTGCCGTCTCTAGTTGGTACCTCTATGTATTGCTGCAAAAAACTATCCTGCACACATTTTACAAACTCCAAACCATCCAGCCCTTTTACACAAAGGGCTTCCCAGTCTCTGTGTGGAAAATTAAAATATCCCACAATCACAACCTTGTGCTTACTACAAATATCTGCTATCTCCTTACAAATTAGCTCCTCCAATTCTCGCTCCCCATTAGGTGGTCTAGAATACACCCCTATAAGTGTTACTACACCTTTCCCATTCCTCAATTCCATCCAAATAGTCACCCCAGATGAGACCTTTAATCTATCCTGCCAGAGCACCGCTGTAATATTTTCTCTGACAAGCAATGCAACACCTACCCCTCTTGCCCCTCCAATTCTATCACCGAAGCACCGAAATCCAGGAATATTTAGTTGCCAATCACACCGGTCCTGCAACAATGTTTCACTAATAGCTACATCATCATATTTCCAGGTATCAATTCATGCTCTAAGCTTATCCACCTTTCTTACAGTGCTCCTAGCATTAAAATAAATGCATTTAAGAAATTCTCCATCTCTTACTCTCTCTTTATTCCTAACGGTGCAAACAACTTTACTATCTTCTTTTTCTTCCTTCTCCCCTACATCTTCGGTCGGAGCGCTCCCCTTCTCTATCACCTGCCTATCCTCCCTCACACACTGTCTACAAGCTTTCTTGATTTGTGAACTAACCTCCTCTCTCCTAGGCTCTTCAATTTGATTCCAAGATTTAAGTTTACATCTGCATAGTACTGCTGCAGCAAAACAAATTTCACATCATGTGCCAGTGATAATAAATCTAATTCCGATTTATTTCAGATTTTTAGCATCAGCAAGAGTTTATTTAATTTTGACTTTCTGAGAAAAGCTGACTTCATGTATTATGTATAACTGCAGATACTACTTTTAAAAACAGTTTGTGGCAGCTTCCTTTTAAAAGTACATTTTCAAAGATTGTTCAACCATTGATATGAATTGAAAATCTTTGGAATCCTCTACCTTTTGGCTTTAACAGTTGTCAGCTATACACAAAGTTGCAATAATCAATTTTTAGATACTAAGAAATCAGAGGGTATTAGAACTGATAAGGAACGTGATCGACATACAAGATCAATCAGTAAAGGCTGCTGGCGGCATCCTTTGATTCACTCTTGCTTACTTATGTTCTTATGACTAGCCTTCCATTCTGCATTATATTCTGCTGCAGGGTTGTTGCTGAGATCAAGAGAGGAGGAATCATCTTCCTTCTCCTAAGGCAACACTTTTAACAGAGCATGTTTACATACTCATATTTGGAAATAAATACCTGATAAACTCAATTGAGAAGACTATCATGTCAACGTCTGTAGAGTAAACAGGAGGAAATCTGCAGATGCTGGAAATTCAAACATCACACACAAAATGTTGGTGGAACACAGCAGGCCAGGCAGCATCTATAGGGAGAATTGCTGTGGACGTTTCGGGCGAGACCCTTCGTCAGGACAGACGTCTGTAGAGTTAGTTAGTTGTGTTTCTTACAGAATTGGCTGGGAGAGTATAACATATCTTAGTTTTTCCAGAACGTTCTCATGGATCCTCCGCGGTCAGCATGATCAATTGGATCGAAAGGCCTCTTTTCGTGCTGTATTACTTTATGGCTCCATGGTTTATGGTTCTAAAAAGCTATCGGACAAATCCCCAACACCCAATGGATCACAACCCCCATACAAAAGCACAGAGAAATCCGCGGGCCTGAAGCCGTCGTTCCTCTAGCGAACTGAGTGGTTCCATTCCACTTATGGGGGGCCTTGACCTACCACATGAATGAGCAGCGCAGTCGCTGCTTTAATCCGTGTATTTCATGCAGTAAATAGATTTGTTTAGCGGATTGAAGAATGTTCCTGAAGTCAGCTCGGGTATCCACATAACTTGCAGGGGTCACAAGCGGTTCATTGGCTGAACTCAGGAACATGTTACCAGCTCTCAGGGAACGGGCAGGGCCCTACAGGGGCATATGAACTAGCTGGGTGAACAGCTCAACAATTTCACAAGAGGACCAGAGGAACGCTTTAACCAAAACAAAGGTGACGGAATAATGGGTGAGGGCTTGCCTTCGCTAATGATTTGATTCTCCAGGCTGCCTGAAATCCTCAGTCGCAGGGCCACCGGCGCTAACAGTTCCGACACGTTTGTAAACTCGCGGCCGGCGCTACGCGGTTGCTATGGGAGACAGTTGCGTGCCTTCCTTTGGTTGTCCCGGAAAAAGTAAACGTGGCACACATGATTCCGCCTCGCATACTACGACTGAGCTGCAGGGCAGTGATGTAGACCCATGTGTGACAACTCTTGATTGTAATATTAACCCAAGCTTTTTTTTCTTGGGAACGTGAATAGACCAGCAATTTAATCGTTAACTTTGTCTCTACCAAACGCATTCATCCAGGACTTTGTAGGCAAATGCGCCTTTAATGCCCCAAGAGCAGCCCCAGACTAAGATTAATCCATAATCGGGGTAAACATAATATTTGATTAAAAAGATGAATTTTAAGAGGAAAAAAATAGGGTAGAGAAAGCAAAGGCTATTTGAGGATCGAAATGAATGCTATTTATTCCAGAGTTGTGAATATTCTGAGAAATTACAATTACGTTAAATTTTAGAATCCCTTCATTGCTACCTTTAAGTTTTTTTTTAAATATCTAGGGTCTTAAATGCTAGAAATCATTATTAACGTCAGAATTAAAATCAATTTTTTTACTAGCATGTTTTGCGGCCGCAGTACAGCGCAAGGTATGTACATACTTTACAATTAATTTTCCCCTGCTTATTGCACAAAAAGATAGAAAGCCTTATCAGGATTTTAAAACTGGGGTATTATCAGAGTGAGAGTCAGTTAGGTTAAAAAAAAACGTGAGAAGGTTGCGTGAATACAACCTAGAGAGAGGTGGAAGAAATATGGGCATTAAGTATGAGCACAATTTTAAATGTGATATAAATTGGAAAGCTGACCAGGAGAATATCCAAATATTCAGGTCTAGGAATATAAAAGGCATGCATATCGGGTTCAGTGATTGAAAAGCTGAAACAGAAATTATGGAGCTGTTAGCATGCAGTCTAAGCTATGAAAGGGGTACATGATTGAACATAAAGTCCTGTACCGAACAAATGCCCATGTTGCAAATGGTCTGCCTCAACTTCATGCTGGTTTCTCGGGGTGGAAGAAGAAGCAAAGGAACTGAGTGTGGGTGAAGACCAAAGACTGGCTTCAGACTCTTTCAGGATAATTTTTATAATGTTCCAGAGAGAGAGAAGACCTGTTTTGACCCTCACTACTCTAACTGCTGATACTCATGGCCCTTTTCTATTGGAATCTGTTTCTGTGGCATCACTCTTGGAGAAACAACATTCCTCCAAGACCATGGTGCTACCTGAAACAACACAAAACTGCACCAGACTACGTGAAACAAAACAAAACTACATTAAACTTCAGACCTACACGGGACTACATAAATTGCACAAAACAGTGCAAGACAGTACAATAATTAATAAACAAGACAATAGGCACAGTAAAGGGCAAATTACAATATAATAAATGATGTAAATGTAAACAAAGTAAACAAAGTTTTAGCAGGAATTGAGAAAGAAATGAGCAAAAATTGCAAAGGGAGTGGGGTGGTGTTCAGTTGAGTGTGAGAGTGTGTGTGTAGGTGGGTGGGGGGAGGGAGAGTGAGTGTGTGGCATGTCGAAATGTCGGGTGAACAATTAGTTTGAGCTGTTCTACAGATCATGATCTTAATTGGGGACTTCACTATTGCTTGCTTGGTGGGTGGGTGGATGGATGATGCTATTGCTTTGCATAATTGGGAGGGTTGTTGTTGCTGTTTGTGTGTGGGAGGGGGAGTAGGGGTGGCTTTGGGGTTCATCTGTTTCACTATCATTCATTCTTTGGGGCACTTCTCTGTTTTTGTGGATGTCTGCAAAGAAAAAGAATGTTAGGATGTATATTGTATACATTTGTCTGATATTGAATGGAACTATTAAACTATTGTAGCTGCCTGCCAGTCTCCTGACCATTGAATCTGCAGACTAATGTCCCAAGCATCTTCTAAACCAGCTCCCACACTGATAATGTCCCAATTCTAAAATATTTATTTTAGTTTTAAATTCCATCCATGGCCTTGATCACTCCACCTATACCTACAGACTCACTGTGCCTCCACCAATTTATTCTGCTATATTGTCCAGTCCTCTATGGGTTTGTAGTTCTCCAGGCTTCTTCAACTGTGTGCTCTTATAAATTCCCTAAATTAATTATTTCACCACCAACTTCCAGTGCCTCACTGGGAGCCTTGCATGAGTAAACACAGGTGCTGAAAAACATAAATGACTGAATTATAAGAACACAAGAAGTAGGAGCAGGAGTAGGCCACCTGGCCCACCAAGCCTGCTCCGCCATTCAGTAAGATCATGGCTGATCTGGCTTTGGACTCATCTCCACTTACCTGCCTTTTCCCCACAACCCCTAATTTCCCTGCCATGCAAAAATCTATCCAACCTTGTCTTAAATGTATTTTGCATTTTGTAGCCTCCACTGTTTCATTAGGCAGAGAATTTCACAGATACACCACTCTCTGCGAAAAGCAGTTCTTCCTCATCTCCATCCTAAATCTACTCTCCTGAATCTTGAGGCTTTGTCCCCTAGTTCTAGTCTCACTTACCAGTGGAAACAACTTTGCTGCTTCTATCTTATCTCTCCCTTTCATAATTTTGTGTGTTTCTATAAGATCTCCTCTTATTCTTCTGAATTCCAGTGAGTACAGTCCCAGGTGACTCAATTCTGTGCACAGTCCTGTAGTTTAGTATGTTTGCACTCTGACACAAAGTGAATGTCAATCATGATGACCAGAAGATATTAAGAACTTTAACCATTTTCTATTGATACATGTAAAGCACCATAGCTTCATCAGTCCTCCTAATAATCTCTGACCTACCCTTATTCTTCTAATATTTTGCCTTCCTGAACCCATCTTCCTCAGCCCTCTCAATCTCTGCTTTCCCCATCCTGAAAATCTAGAAAGTAACATAGAATCTCAAAAATATTATAAATCATGTAAACACACTAAGTTGTAAAGACCAAATAGAAATGTCACCTACTGTTGATATTTTCAGTCTCCCAATGATATAGCAAATAATGCATGAGAAATTAACACAATGTTACTGAATTCCCTTTGCTACCATTATTTCTTATTTAAATGCTTCATTAACCTACATTTGGAAAATTTTAAAGTTATGACTACAATTCCAGTGAATGGATTCATGTTCATGTTATTGATTATTCTAAAGTTACATAACTTAAATATTAAACACACAGTACACTGCAGATGTTGTGGTCAAATCAACACGTACAAACAAGCTGGAGGAACTCAGTAGGTCGGGCAGCATCCGTGGAAACGAGCTGTCAACATTTAGGGCCTGACGAAGAGTCTCGGCCTGAAACATTGACCACTCGTTTCCACGGATGCTGCCCAACCTGCTGAGTTCCTCCAGCTTGTTTGTATGTGTATAACTTAAATATTTATTTCTTCTAAGTCAGTTTTGCCATTCAATTCTTTACAAGCACAGGCATGGGGGAAAAAGTTATGATTCAAATCTTACTTATTACTTGTTTTGTCATAAAGGGTAACAGGATGCTTTGAACCATAAATGCATTCAGCATAAGCATTACGATGTAACTATAATGTATGATATTGGGGTATATACTACAAAAATGAGAATTACCATTCTAATCTTCTGTTTTAACAAAGTCGTAATGAATGGTTTGCTTTTAACATGGATGTGCCTAGGAGATTACAATTAGCACTCTGCTCTGTTTTTGTACATTCATGGACTTAGAACCATGATTTAAGAGTCTTTAATATGTATCAGAAAGGAGAATGGCAGCAGACTGCAAGCTGGCATGCATAAATTGCAGACATTAGTGGATGTCTGGCAAATTAAATTCAATGTAGAAAAGATTGAACTGATGCATTCAGAAGGATAGGCTTAGGAGAAACAATGTTATTATTTATTTTAGGAACATAAATTTTTAAAAATATTTTTATTTATAATTTTCTACAAACTACAATGAAGAAAATCAATTATATAGAAGGATCATTGCCATATAAACAAAAATAACAATAATACATGTCTTAACAAATGAGCAAGTCACCCATAGTAAAAAAAAAGGAAAAAAAAAACAAGAGAAAGAAAAGCACCCAATCCATCACCTATAGGAACATAACATTTTAAAGAATATTGAATTAATGTTGAAATTTTGTAAGAAATAGAGAGGAATTAATTTTTTTCTGCTTGAATTGGATACAGATTGGTTATCAGTAAAACTGATAATCCACTGTCTTACAGTTAGGAAATCCTAATGGTTTATATTAGAATCAGAATCAGGTTTAAGATTACTGGCATGTCATGAAATTTGTTGTTTTGTGGCAGTACTTTGTAACACATAACTATAAATTACAATAAGTATACTATATAAAAAATTAAATCAATAATGCAAAGAGAGAGCAAAAACATTGAATAGGGCCCCCATTCTGCTCATCAAGCTCATACCCCATTCTCTTTTTAAATTCACCTGGTTCTACTTTCCATGCTCCCTCAAAAGTCACTGGGTTCACAGAAAAATGTATAATGCCACTCTATTGCTTAATATATAAAGTAAATTAAAATTGAGTTCCAATAATTCTGAAAATTATTGTGTTCCAATAATTCTGAAAATCTATCAATACAGCACCACCAAAATCATCAACAGACTAATTCAACAGGGTTTTTACTATTTTTGGCAAGGTACCAGTGAAGCAAATCTTTGGTGTAGAAGTTTTCTGCTTGGAATGCAACCTCTGTAAAAATACAACAGATTTAATATTGAATTTCAAGTGGGAATGGTATATGTAACAGAGTGAAAAGAATGTACTGTGAAATAAGCAACAATTAAGTGAGAATAAATAGTATTCAGAGACGACACCTGCATCCTTCCATATTATAATGAAAAGACCACACTGATTGTTGGTTCAAAAATTCCTTTCCACACAAATAAACGTAGCTTGCACAGTGGTGTGTGAAGAATGGCTGTAGTGCTATGAGAAGGAAGGGTAGCATGCTCCAAAATTCACTTTGAGGCTAATAAGAGATCTGGTATCAAGCTTGAGCAGTCAGTAGAGCAAGCAGTGAGGTTCCAAAGTGTTGTGTCTAACAAAGAATGTTTCGTATTGAGAGCAGGGGTGGCCCACATTTTACATTCCATGCATCAATTTTTTCACACACGAGTTCAGATGCGCCATACAACTCTTGTACCCCCATTCAATTCTTGTAAAAATGTTAATATAGACATATTTAGCATTTTTACATATTGATATAATATAAAAACAAGATAAACATTACTGTTCTTACCTTAATGAGACTTTTAACAAATACATTTTGTCTTCTTTTGTTTTCTTCCTTTTTCTGAATCACATTCTTTCCTTAACTCAGACCCAAGCACTAGCTTCAGTTTTCCTGCTATTTCAGTCTGATGTGTTTTATAGTGTCTATTAAGAACATATCTTCTATTATGTGACAACAGTTTTCTTGAAGGACCCACTATAAATAATAACCAATATTCCCACTGTTCATTGAATTCACGCTTACTATCACTTTCTGCTTTTCTTTTGCTCATTTCACTGTGATAGGTAACTGAATATAAAAACAAAGCTTAATTTTCAAAAAAGTACAAAACTGCAAATATTCACAAAAGATGAAGATGAAACTCCATAGCGCAGGAGTGTCAATTGTAAACTGACTGGCAAAAACCTGCAATGCACCACTGGTGCAGATGCCTGGCACCTCAGAATCAAACAAGTATCAAACGTGTATTAAACAGTTATGGAACAACTGCAGAACAAAAGTCCTTCTTTCCTAGTTTGACTCATTGAACATTTTTTTAAAATTGAAAACAGATTAATGTGAAAAAAGATAATTTGCCAAAAGATGTGCATGGAATAATAAAATTGCTAAAAATAATTGCTAAGTTTTAGATTTATTCTCAGTAAAACCCATTTTTAGCTCTAGGTTACTTGAATTCCTGTTAGATTTTTTTTTCTACAGATCGGTTTTTGGTTAATAATTTTTGCATGAGTAGGCTTACTTTTTTATCATCATCTCTGGGTGCAATGCGCCATTTCTAATCATCCAATGCGCCACTTTTGGTGCATGCAACATAGGTTGGCCATCCCTGATTTAGAGTAACTTGTATCAGAAAGTAGTTATACTGTTTATGATATTGGGCTACAATAGCATAGTGGTTAGCAGAACACTATTGCAGCTCAGGGTATCGGAGTTCTGAGTTCAATTCTGGTGCTGTCTGTAGAGTTTGTGTGTTTTCCCTGTGACTGTGTGGGTTTCCTCTGGGAGCTCATGTTTCCTCCAACAGTCCAAAGAGAGAGCCATTAATTGGTCATTGTAAATTGTCCTGTGATTAGGCTGGTGTTAAATAGGTGGGTTGCTGGGAAGTGTGGTTCATTGGACTGGAAGGGCCTGTTCTGTGCTGTATCTTTAAATTAATAAAATATTGCCAAATATCTGTAAGGCAATATTAGCTATAATCAGTACCCTTAGTATTTTAAATTAATTTTATTTTTACAAATGACCACAATCAATGAAGCTTTCACAGTGCCACAAAAATAGAATTCAGATGATTTAAAAAAATGTGGCAAGAAAACAGTGACCTCTGAAACAGACCATTTAGAAATCCCCTTCCTGTAAGGATATTCTTCCTTCTTTGTGCAGAGTTTTGCAAAAACAAAACTTGAGGGTGTAATTAATCAAAAAATACCTTTTCAACAGACAGATTCTGTCAATCGTTTAATGTGCTTGTTGAAACATGTTTTTACATCTAAAGGAAAGAAAAGTTTACATAAGACCTTGAAACTACTGTGAATCAGTTTTGTAATTTAAGCACTAAGGTCACTATATTATTAAAAGTGAAGCAAGCCATCTACATCATTAATCTCAGTTACCACCGTGGTAATTTTGCTACATCCATTTAACTTTCTAAAAATAACATTTAGCATTCATGATGTTAGTGTTCTACAAGTACTAACCTTTTTCTAAAGGAAATGAAGTAAACATTGACTAATTGAAAATACACTTGGTAGTTCCAAGGTGGTTTAAATGGGATAGAATGAAATAAAATGTACATTAGTACATTAAGGATGACACAGTAGCATAGCAATTAGCAGAACAATTTTCAGCGTCAGCGATCACCAATCTGGGTTCAATTTTCACTTCAGTCTGTAAGAAGTCTGTACGTTCTCTGTGACTGCACAGGTTTTCCAGCTGTTCCAGTTTCTTCCCACTTTGTAAAGACATGGGGGTTAGGTTTTGTAAATGTGGGCATGTTATGTTGGCGACACTTGTGGGCTGCCCCCAGCACAATTCTCTGACTGATTGTTGGTCATTGATGCAAACAGTGCTTTTCACTGTAGTCAAGTCACTTTTTATTGTCATTTCGACCATAACTGCTGGTACAGTACATAGTGAAAACGAGACAACGTTTTTCAGGACCATGGTGTTACATGACACAGTACAAAACTAGACTGAACTACGTAAAAAAAACTACACTAGACTATGGACCTACCCAGGACTGCATAAAGTGCACAAAACAGTATAGGCATTACAATAAATAATAAACAAGACAATAGGGCAGTAAGGTGTCAGTCCAGGCTCTGGGTATTGAGGTGTCTGATAGCTTGGGGGAAGAAACTGTTACATAGTCTGGTCGTGAGAGCCCAAATGCTTTGGTGCCTTTTCTCAGACGGCAGGAGGTAGAAGAGTTTGTATGAGGGGTGCGTGGGGTCCTTCATAATGCTGTTTGCTTTGCGGATGCAGTGTATAGTGTAGATGTCCGTAATGGTGGGAAGAGAGATTCCAATGATCTTCTCAGCTGACCTCACTATCCGCTGCAGGGCCTTGTGATCCAAGATGGTGCAATTTCTGAACCAGGCAGTGATGCAGCTGGTCAGGATGCTCTCAATACAAACCCCTCCAGAATGTGATGAGGATTGGAGGTGGGAGATAGACTTTCCTCAGCCCTCGGAGAAAGTAGAGACGCTGCTGGGCGTTCTTTACTATGGAGCTGGTGCTGAGGGAGCAGGTGAGATTCTCCGCCAAGTGAACACCAAGAAATTTGGTGCTCTTACGATCTCGACCGAGGAGCCATCACTATTCAGCGGGGAGTGGTCATATGTTTCAAAGTACATACTATATACAAATAAAGCTAATCTTTTAAGATCTTTATCTTTATGTACAGACTAACGCATAAGGACGATTGAACCAAAAATTTATATTCTGCTTTAATATAATTGTTTTGCAATGCAAACAGGAAAACTGTTTTAGGCTAAATAATGCCTTTCCTGTTTCAGAGATAATTTCACCTAATTGTTTTCTTCACCATTTCTCTCAAACTCTTTTTCCAGAGGGAGGGAATAAAATAACTTATTTTGTTAGAGGTGACTAATTTTTAAAAAAAATTAAGGAATGTGAAATCACTTTGATCCAATTAACTCACGTTGATGCCTCACCTGTAGGTTGCCTATAGGGAATAGAAAACGTAGCAACAGGAAACAGATAAGCCTTTAATGTCTATGTGATTGGTCTTAGAGAGATCTGGGATGATTGGACCTGTTCCCTGGATCTCTATCCTTAACTCAGCAAACTTTCATTTTCAATCATTTATTCAATTCTCATTTGAAAAGTATGTTGAAATCGATTTCCACCATCTTTTCAATCAGTGTACTTCAGACTGCAATGAGAAACTCAGTAACAAACCAGCCTAGGAGTCAAATTTGTTTGTACTGATATTACCCAAAAACAAATGAGCTGTCTGGAAGGAACTTGCAAATGCTAAATATAGTATGCGTCTGGGATACTACTCTTAGAAAGAGAACACAGGCCTACGGAAACAGTAAAAGTATCATTAATTAACTCAACATCAAGGTGGTGTGAAGATTTCAGTGAGTGAATTGTAAAACAGCATATGTTTCAGCACTAAGAACTTTGAAGTAATTAAAATAAAAAACAAAATGAAAGTGCAATCTCTGGTAATATTAGTATCATTTAATAACATGAATAACACACTTCATTTGTCTTAGAGAAACTCCATCAATATATTCCAATCGCACCCACCCGCCCTATTTTGGACTATACTGGATTTTGCCATAACAAATTGAGGTGGTTTAACACCTGCCATTTTACAAAATTTTGACAATATTTGTTAAAATTACTAGTCAGGCTAATGAAAGCTAAGAAAACAGCCTATGGTTTGTAAAGTAATACATTAGGTCTCCAGTGTCTTGGAGAACCAATTATAGATTCTGTCTATTTAAAGAATTTGGAGTATCTTTAAGCATTACAAGAACATTCCACTGAAGCTTCCTTTGATGGGTTTCAGTACTTTATGCAGAAGGTATATTGATCTGATTAAAAAGTTTGTCCTTAATTACTTGAGACATCAAACCATGTATGGCTTCTATGGTAGTCTTGCAGCTGAAAAACAGTACAAGTAAAATAGAGTAAGTTGTAAATAGTAAAATCTTGTTTGGTTCCACACAAGTTGATGATCATAGAAGATGCCAGTATTGGCTAAGGACTTCATAGACAGGTAAAAAGACAGAGCAATCACATCCTACCGGGAAAATGTGGGTTTGAATAACCACTACTGCAAAATAGTATCTACATTATTCTCTTTTCTTTTTTCCTTCTACTGACTTCCCTGACAAAATCAAAGTTTACTCTTGTAAAATAAATGTACATTAGTACTCAAATGCCCTCCCACCCCCAAAGGAGGAAGTACATTTCAATTCTGCAGTTTTAATCACACAGACTTTTGAAAGAAAATATTAAGTTATACACAAGCTGAAAATACAAATGGTTTGGTGGGTTTAGACGTAGGATATTACCTATCCCGAGTAGCTTTGGCCAACTTGTCCTCAGATTTTCTGTCATGAGTGTCCAAACCAAGCATAAAACTACCTCTACCGAGCTGGGCTTCTGACTGTTCCAACTTTTCAGATAAGTCAAAAACTTGTCCTGTGGTGTAATCAGCATTCTGCAGTGAAAAGTGCAGGCACAAGATAATGAATAAGATTTTTCTAAAATACAATGAGCAAAGAGACTCAAATGATTCACTATACCAATCAATGTAGAAATTATCAATTTGTAAGTTCTCTTTGGTAGAAATTGCATAATTGTTTATAAGAAATAACCATATGAATGAATAACCAACACATGCAAAATGCTGGAGCAATGAGGGAAGTCAGGCATCATCTACGGAGGAAAATGAACAGTCAACATTTCAGGCTGAGACCCTTCGGCAGGACTAGAAAGGAAGGGTGCACAGCCAGAATTTTTAAAAAAAGAATAAGGCCAGGGGGAGAAGGAACAGCAGGAGATGGCAGGTGATAGATGAGTTCTGCTGAGTTCCTCCAGCATTCTGTGTGTGCTGATCTAGTTTTCCAGCTTCTACAGTCTCTCCAATTTTGTATGAATTAATGACTTCAAAATGAGGAGTGTATGATCGAAGTACCCCACATGGTTCAAGTATCTCACATCCTTTCATTATGTACACCTTTCATCTTAATTTTTGCAAACAACACTAATAACATTCATTGAATGGTCTTCTTAATGAACATTAATAATATTAAAAATTCCAAATCTCTTCAGGATAAGTAAAATTCATTTCACAAATTATAGACATAGCAACAATGAGGAAACAACAATACGTTTACTAAACCAAACGTATAGATACAACAGCTTCAGCTTTGTGCAAAAAAAAACTGATCTAATTGGGACAGAGGAATAAACCTCTAATGATTTTCACTCCTACCCCAAAATTGAGTTGAAGCCTACTTCAATTTCTGGTAGTACTGATACTATGAACTTGGTTTCAGGCACAACGCAAAACAACATTGTTCCAGTTCTTGAAGGCAGTATGTGCATGCCAAAGTTGCACATCCAAGTTGCATTTAGGTCAAAAGTAATTTGTAGATAAACAAGATTTCTGAAAGTGGTGAAGTTAGGAAATATTATACTGTTAAAGGAGTAGAATATATTTTCATACTAGCTTTGCCACTTCAAAAATGAATCAGATCATAAGCAGAGAAAACTCACTGTGAGTAGACTTGAAGAACTGAGCGTGTTCACCCAATATTTGTTCCACAGAAGTTCAAGTAGTTTACGATCCAGTGATGATTTAAAATACGTAACTTCAAGAGCATAATACCTAAAGAAAAATGATTCTTTAACACAAATCCAAAATATTTCAGCCACAAGGTTTAATTTCAGTGCCACTTCTTTAATAAAATCCCTCAGTTTGCAAGGCCCCAATTAAAGATCAGTTTCATAATAAGGAGATAGGAATTTATAATGGTTAACTATTGACATAAATATGAGAAGTAATAAGGTTTTGAAGTGTAAGCACATAGATTAATGATAAAAATCTTACATCGCCTTACACTTTCCTTATAAATTACCATGTTCACTTTTATAATTTAAATGGTTACACAATGGTATCCAAAGCTGTAGTACCTCAGTAGCTCCTGATACTCAATCTGTATTTCAGGAGCATTTGTAATCTAATCAATTTTAATTCCCAAATTTCCAATGTTTTACCATTTAGCTATTTTAAACAAATCCAAATATATTATAAAAATGATAGTCAAATTCTAAAATGCGAAGATTTTTATGATTTACTTAGTTATTTCCTTGAGATTATGTTCCACTAGATAAAGATAGTCATAAACTTAAGAACCAGAAAGCCTTAAAATAAAAATGTTATTCTGCTCCTGCAAAATCCAGTGTCCAGATGTCATTTCCCATGCAGAGATCAACATATCCTCTTACTCAATATGATTGATACAAATGATTCTCTCTGGAATGGCTATGCAAGACACACTTTTCAAGAGCAGTTAGAGATGGGCAATAAATGAGTTACAAGTCTAAAAGAAATTAATTTTTAAAAATGTACTCTGTAGGATCTTAGCTGCAATGAGTCAGATTAAAATACAATACTTTTAAAGGAAATGAGAGTCAAATAAATTCAACATATTATTGAGAAACAAATGCACTGATGACAATCACTTCACAGGTTGTTACTTACTGTTTGCAGTGTACACCAAAATCCTCTATTTTGTTAAGTGGAATAGTTTGATACTCTGAAGGACCTTCATCAGGTGGTTTATAACCCTGCGTTAAATTAAGAAATATTTTCAAGATATTTTAGGCATCTTTTTAAATATTTATTTTCTTTCGCACAAAAAAATGGAACTGAGCAATAACATCTACTGTCTCATTTAAACAAATTCTAGCAACTAGTTCAGATTGCCAACAATCTCCATTGGCTCAGGTGCACCACAAAGCTGTGTCCTTAGTCCCCTGCTGTCCTTGCTTTATACATATCACTGTGAGGCCAAGCACAGCTCCAATCCCATATTTAAATTTGTTGACAACACTACTATTGTTGGCTGAATCGAAGGTGGTGACGAATCAGCATATAGGAGGGAGAGTGAAAGTCTCACTGAGAGGTGCCACCCTTACTCAATATCAGAAGACCAAGGAGCTGGTTATTGACCAGCAGGAGGAAACCAGAGCTCCATGAGCCAATCATTGGGGGATCAGAGGTGGAAACAGTCAGCAACTTTACATCCCTTGGTGTCATCATTTCAGCTTATCTGTCCCTAAGTCTAGCATGCAAGTGCCATTTTGAAGAAAGCTCGGCAGTACCTCTACTTTCTTAGGAGTTGGTGAAGATTTGACATGTCATCTAAAACTTTTACAAACTTCTATGCATGTGTGGTGCAGACAGTATATTGACTGGTTGCATCATAGCCAGGTATGAGAACACCAATGCCCTTATATGGAAAAGCCTACAAAAGGTAATAGATAGAGCCCAGTCTTACACAGATAAAACCCTCCCCACCATTGAGCACATCTACATTGAACGCTGTTACAGGAAGATACAGGAGCCTAAGGACCCACACCTGGGAACAGTTATTAACCCTGAACCATCAAGCTGTTGAACCAGAGGGAGTAACTTTATCAACATCACTGAACTGTTCCCACAACTTATGGACTCACTTTCAAGAACTCCATCTCATGCTCTTATTGTTATTCTTTCTTTCATCTGTTTGCAAGGTGGAGACGACTGGGAATTAAATATCCAAGGGTTATCAGGTAATACGGAGGGATAGACAGGAAGGCAGAGGAGGTGGGGTGGCGCTCTTGATTAGGGATGAGATCAGGGCGATTATGAGAGACAGTATAAGATCTATGGAGCAGAATTTTGAGTATATCTGGGTAGAGATTACGAATAGTAATGGGAAAAAAATCACTGCTGGGTGTTGTCTATAGGCCTCCTAATAAAATATTGCAGTGGCAGAGGCAATTAACCAAGAAATAACTGAGGCTTGTAAGAACGGAACGGCAGTTATCATGGGGGATTTTAACTTCCACATAGATTGGGTGAATCAGGTTGGTCAAGGACGTCTTGAGGAGGACTTCATAGAATGCAACTATGATGGCTTTCTTGAGCAGCATGTTAGTGAATCTACAAGGGAAAATAATACCTTAGATCTAGTCCTGTGCAATGAGACAGGTTAGATTAACGATCCTGTAGTCAGGGATTCTCTTGGAAAGAGTGATCATAGTATGACTGAATTTCGCATTCAGATGAAGGATGAAATAGTTAGATCTAAAACTAGTGTATTATGCTTGAACAAGGGAGACTACAACGGGATGGAGGAGGAGTTGAATAATGTAAATTGGGAGCACAGGCTATTTGGTAGGACAGTTGAGGAACAGTGGAATACTTTCAGAGATTTTTCACAGTGCTCAACAAAAGTATATTCCAGTCAAAAATAAGCACAGTAAGTGTGGGGAGAGCAAGCCTTGGATAACTATGGAAATAAAAGAGTCGCTAAGAGTAGTGGGAGACTGGAGGATTGAGAAAACTAAAAAGCAACAGAGAACAAATAAACAAGAAATAAGGAAAGGGAAGACAGAATATGAAAGTAAATTAGCACAAAATATAAAAGCAGATATCAAAAGTTTTTATAAATATATAAAGTGGAAGAGGGTGGCTAAAGTCAATGTAGGTTCCTTGGAAGATGAGAAGGGGAAATTGATATTGGGTGATAAGGAAATGGCTGAGACAATGAACGACTATTTTGTATCAGTCTTCATGGTGGAGGAGACAACTACTATGCCAAAGAAGGATGCTATAGACAAAATGGGAGGTAAGGACTTCGATAAAATCACTGTCACTAAAGAGATGATGATGAGCAAACTAGAGGGCATGAAGGTAAATGAGTCCCCTGGACCTGATGAGATGCATCTCAGGGTGCTGAAGGAATTGGCAGAGGTTATAATAGATGCATTGGTAATCATTTATCAAAACTCTCTAGACTCTGGGCAGGTCCTGGCAGATTGGAAGATAGCAAATGTCACGCCTTTTTTTAAAAAAGGATGTAGGCAAAAGATGAGCAACTCTAGGCCAGATAGCTTAACATGTGTAGTCGGGAAAATGCTTGAAGCTGTCATTAAGGAAGAAATAGCAAAACATTTAGAAAGGAGTGGTTTCATTAGACAGATGTAGTTGGCTGGGTGGGTCGTGTCCTTGATTATCCTGGCAGCACTGCTCCAACAGCGTGCAGTGTAAAGTGAGTCCAAGGATGGAAGATAGGTTTGTGTGATGTGCTGGGCTATGTTCATGATCTTCTACAGTTTCTTCCAGTCTTGGACAGGACAACTTCCATACCAGATTGTGATGCACCCTAAGAATTCTTTCTATGGTGCATCTATAAAAAATAGTGAGTGTTTTAGGGGACAGGCCAAATTTCTTCAGCTTTCTCAGGAAGTAAAGGCACTGGTGGGCCTTCTTGGCAGCGGACTCTGCTTGGTTAGACCAAGGCAGGTCATTTGTGATATTCACCCCAAGGAACTTCAAGCTTTTGACCTGTTCCACCTGTGCACCACCAATGTAGCTGGGGTCGTGCAGTCCGCTACTCCTTCTAAAGTCAACAACCAATTCCTTTGACTTGCTGACGTTGAGGGATAGGTTATTGTCTTTGCACCATGCCACCAGGCTCTTAATTTCCTCTCTGTACTCCAACTCATCATTACCCAAGATATGGCCTACAATTGTGGTGTCATCAGCAAACTTATATATTGAGTTCGATGGAAACTTGGCTACATAATCATGGGTGTACAGTGAGTACAGCAGTGGGCTGAGTACACAGTCTGGTGAGGCACTGGTGCTCAGAGTGATTGTAGAGGAGAGCTTGTCCCCTATTTTTACAGCCTGGGTCCTATCTGTGAGGAGGTTGAAGATCCAGCTGCAGATCTGAGTGCTAAGACCCAGGTTCTAGAGCTTAGGAATCAGTTTATTTGGAATGATGGTATTAAAGGCAGAGCTGTAGTCAATGAAAAGGAGCCTTACATATGTGCCTTTATCCTCCAGGTGTTCTAAGGAGGAACGTAGTGCCAGAGAGATGGCATCTGCCGTTGACCTGTTGCTCTGGTAGGCGAATTGCAAAGCGTTGAGGTTGACCAGTAGGCTATGGTTGATGTGTGCCATAACCAATCGCTCGAAGCACTTCATTAGCAATTGACATCAGAGCCACAGGTCGATAGTCATTCAGGCATGCCACCTTGCTTTTCTTCGGCGCTGCGATTGTCGTTGCCTTCTTAAAACACGAGGGGATCTTAGACTGAAGCAGAGAGTAGTTGAAGATGTCAGCAAGCACTCCAGTTAGCTCACTTGCACAGTCCTGGAGAACCCGTCCCGGGACGCCATCTGGGCCCATCGCCTTCCTTGGATTTATCTTCAGGAAGGCTCTTCTAACATCTTCATCGGTGACGATGAATCTCAATGCCACCAGGTCCGGTTCATCTGGAGGGGGCGGGATGCTCTTCTTCTGTTCAAAACTTGCGTGGAATACATTAAGTTCGTCAGGAAGAGAAGCGCTACAGTTATTGATATTCCCAGCCTTTTCTTTGTCCCCAGTGATCTCATTTAGACCCTGCCATAGTCTACTGGCATCCCTTTGGTTATCCCGGGCTTCCAACTTGGCTCAATATTGTGTCTTGGCGCCCTTAATGGCTTTCTGGAGTTCATACGTGGATTCCGTGTAGCAACTGGTATCCCCGGACCTAAAAGCCGCAGCTCTAGCCTTCAAAAGGGACTACACCTCATAATTCATCCAAGGTTTCTGGTTAGGGAACATCCGGATCGTCTTGCGAAGCACACAGTCCTCTGTGCATTTCCAGATAGTCTGTGACAGCTGAGGCATACTCATTGAGGTTAGCTGCTGAGTTCTTGAATACTAACCAATCCACCGATTCAAAGCAGTCATGGAGGACCTCATCTGTTTCCTCTGTCCAACGCAACACCACTTTTGACACCGTGACCTCCCGCTTCAGTTTCTGTTTGTAAGCCGGGAGGAGGAGGATGGTCCGATTTTCTGAAGTGAGGTCATGGGACGGAACGGTAGGCATCCTTGACTGCTGTGTAGCAGTGGTCAAGTACAAACCCCATTTCCAGAAAAGTTGGGATATTTTCCAAAATGCAATAAGATCAAAAATCTGTGATATGTTAATTCACGTGAACCTTAATTTGACTGACAAAAGTACAAAGAAAAGATTTTCAATAGTTTTACTGACAACTTAATTGTATTTTGTAAATATACAATTGGAAATTTTGTCCATTCTTGCTTGATATAAGACTTTAGCTGCTCAACAGTCCGTGGTCTCCGTTGTCTGATTCTCCTCTTCATGATGCACCATACATTTTCAATAGGAGATAGATCTGGACTGGCAGCAGGCCAGTCAAGCACACACACTCTGTGTCTACAAAGCCATGCTGCTGTAGCCCGTGCAGAATGTGGTCTGGCATTGTCCTGCTGAAATAAGCATGGACGTCCCGGGAAGAGACGTCGCCTTGATGGCAACATATGTCTCTCTAAAATCCTAATATACACCTCAGAGTCAATGGTACCTTCACATACATGCAACTCACCCTTGCCGTGGGCACTGATGCACACCCATACCATCATAGATGCTGGCTTTTGCACCTTTCGCTGATAACAATCAGGATGGTCGTTTTCATCTTTGACACAGAGAACTGTTTTTTCCGAAAACTAGCTGAAATGTGAACTCATCTGACAACAGCACATGGTTCCACAGTCAACAGTGGTTCTGACCTTGCCCTTTATGCACTGTCTCTGAATTCTCTGAATCTTTTCACAATATTATGTACTGTAGATGTAGAAAGACCTAAATTCTCTGCAATCTTGCATTGAGAAATGTTCCTTTTGAACTTACTAACAATTCTGTCACGAATTTTGGCACAAAGGGATGAGTCACAACCCATCCTTGCTTGCAAAGACTGAGCCTTTGATGGACGCTACTTTTATACCCAGTCATGATACCTCACCCGCTACCAATTAGCCTGCTTAATGTGGAGTCTTCCAAACCCGTGTTACTTGAATATTCTGTGCACTTTTCAATCTTATTTTAACTCTGTCCCAACTTTTGTTGAGTGTGTTGCAGCTATCAAATTCTAGATTTGTGTATATTTACAAAATACAATTAAGTTGGTCAGTAAAACTATTGAAAATCTTTTCTTTGTACTTTTGTCAGTTAAATAAAAGTTCATGTTAATTAACATATCACAGATTTTTGTTTTTATTGCATTTTGGAAAATATCTCAACTCTTCTGGAAATGTGGTTGGTATATTCGGGCCTCTAGTGGAGCAGGAGACATGTTGGTATAACTTTGGCAGCGCTTTTCTGAGGCTGGCCTGGTTAAAGTCCCTGGCTGTAATGAGCAAAGCCTCCAGATACCTGGTCTCAAGTTCACTGATGTTGGCATACAGTGCATTCACAGCACACTCCACCTCTGCCTAGGGGGGAATGCAGACCGCTGTCAGTATGATCGAGGTGAATTCCCGTGGCAGATAATAGGGATGACACTTCGCTGACAGATGTTCCAGGTCCGGAACATCTGTAGTTACAGCTGTAGTTGTGTTCTCCCCTTCAAAACGTGCACAGAACGGGTTGAGTTCATCTGGTAGTGATGCATTGCTGTCATTCATGCTATTGGGTTTCACTTTGTAGCAAGTAATGTCTTGCAGACACTGCCAGAGTTGCCGTGCATCCGATGTCGCCTCCAACCTCATTCAAAATTGTCTCTTCGCCCTGGAAACAGCCCTCTACAAAACATAGCTGGTTTTCTGGTATAAGCCTGGGTTGCCAGACTTGAATGCCACAGATCTAGCCTTCAGCAGATGATGTACCTCCTGGTTCATACACAGCTTTTGGTTTGGGAATGCACAGTACGTCTTTGTGGGTACGCACTCTTCCACACAGAATGATATCCACAGAGAATAACATTCTCTGATATTAAAATGAACCATTGATCTCAGCTCAAAAATCCTACTTCACTATATTTTAAATTTACAAATGAGACAGTAACATGTGAAAATAGTTGTGGGGGCTGACTAGTTTTTCACTGTAAATCAGATAGAAAGAAAATGGAGAAAATGGGCAGGAAAGGAAAGAAAGGAACATTTACCTTTGGATATGTCCTAAAAGCACCTAGGTTCACTTTTCCAGCCGATATCGTTCTTGTAGGGTCAATCTTAAAAAAAAGTAATATTCAATAAAAACATATTCTGAACAAAGCACTAAAAATAAAGTTACTGAAATGCTTATGCACACATACAAATTGGTACATAAATAATTCACTGGAATAGCAAACAATGCAAACCATTACACTATCAATACACATGTTAAATGTAGTCACGTTTTCACAATTAAGGCAAAATGTGACAATGCTAATTATGAAAGGCTGTATTTAAGAGCTGAATATCTATTACAGGTAGTCCTCGAGTTACGAATGTCTGACTTACAGACAACTTGTACTTAAGAACCAAGGAAGGAGAACGCTGTCCGCCATTTTAAGTTTTTGCTGTTGACCGTGTTGGCTGCTTAACTTTGTATTTGCCTTAAATTTTTCTTAGTAAGACTCAACCTGACCACGCCCCCCCCCCCCCCCACCCCGTTCCTGTTGGCTGGTGGCACAGTGAGATCAGCGCCGGGCTCGAGAATGGAGGTTCCTGAGTTCGATTTGGTGACAGACCTCTCCCATGCTGGGTTGATGTCGATCCAGTGACTCCCGTACCATCCGTGCCGGATTGATGTCGAGCTCGCAACTCGACCTCGTTAAAAAAAAAAGTCACCTCCAGTTTAAACTCCCACGTGGAATATTGTGGAGGATCAAGTACCCAAACCCAGCACAGCCCCCACTTGTCTCATTTAACCTGTCTCAGTGCAGTGGACTTTTGGACCCGGGGAAATTCAGTGCAGTGGTCCTTAGGACACAGCGGACCTCGGGAGCCAGCACAACTCGGGACTCGCCGCCCGCAGTGCTTCTGTTCTATTGACGGGAAGTGATTGTGATTGAAAATAAAGTGGAAATAATAATGCGTTTGGAAAGAGGTGAAATATTTTAAAGGATAACGGATAAGGTGAGAATAATGGAGCATGTGAAAGGCCCTGCCCTGATGAAAGCTACAATTATCACTAAACAAAGCAGTGGTTTAATCATTGGAATACATACATTTCTTAAGTGTGTTATATGTATAGAAAGGTAAAATATATATTATATACTGAGACAAACGTTTGACTAACTAACGCTAAATAATACCGGATGTTATTACTTGTTCCGACTTAAAGATGGACTCAGGAACGGAACTCGTACATAACCCCCGGACTGCCTGTACACTGAAAACAAAAAAGGTAAGTAACCAAAAACAAGAAATTCCCACTTCTAAAATGTACAAGAGGGATAGAAGAGAGAAAAAAAATCAAAAATAATCAGAAAGAATAACAAGAGGGTTATATGAAAAGGCAAGGAATGGGCCAACAACTTTTTTTGAGCTAAGATTTCTTTAACGAAATATCATTGAAGAATGAAGCTGATATCATTTGAACAATTTCAAAAATTCTGTTTGACAATTTATATTGCAAACTAAAGAAACTGCAAGGTGAGGATTTACATACCCCAAGAAACTTTGAATTAAAAAAAGGACATAATGCACATAATCTCCATCTGAGCAGCATCCAACCTGATGGTATAAACATTGATTTCTCTAACGTCCAGCAATTTCTCACACTGCCACATCTTTCTTGGAACATTCCCCATTCTGGATCCCCCTCTCACCCCCTTCTCTTCTCATCTGCCCACACATCCCTCTGATATCCCTCCTTCTTCCCTTTCTCCCATTTTCCACTCTCCTCTCTTATCAAATTCCTTCTTCAGCCTTTTACATCTTCAACCTATCATCTCCTAGCTTCTTACTTTACCCCCCCACATCTATCACATGCCAGCTTGTATTCCTTCCACTCCCCCACCTCCTTATTGTCTTCCACCCCCTTCCTTTCCAGTGCTGATGAAGGGTCTCAGCCCAAAACATCAACTGTTTTTCCTCTCCATAGATGCTGCCTGACCTGCTGAGTTTCTCAAGCATTTTGACTGTCACTCCATATTATGCAGATATATATATACAGTCAGATGTAGATGTAAGATACATACCACCACAGCTACAAATGGTTCCTGGAACTGTTGATTTAACATCTGTGTGCTAACATCAATTCCTGAAAGCCAACATCCATAACCTGGATGACTGTGATACCAACCAATTGCATTTTCAAGACGTCCTACCTAGAGAAGATGCAAAATAAATTTAAGTAAGCACACAATTATGTAAAGAACTAAATTTAAATTTCAATTTATAAGCACAAAATAAAACAAAATTTTTGTTTAAAATTTCAATGTGCCAGAAATAGCAAGAGAGTTAGCATCTGCAGCAAATAGGATTCTGTTTTTGGTGGTTTCAAAAATTATTAATGCAGGAGTACAGGTGAAAAGGGTGGACTTTGACAGAGCAGGTGACTGGATTCTTTGGGTGGTTGTGCTCTTATTGCTCTGCCACTGCAAGCTTCCAGTGAGACTTGAAACACTGGGCACCTTCCCAGAGGCATCTGTGGTCTCTGACAAGTGATCCAAATGAACTGGTAATAACGTTACCTTTGTTGTTCCTCCCAGGGTTGTCTTGAAACATCCAATTTAATTTATTTAGATATATAACCCAGTAACTGGCCTTTCTTGCTCAATGAGCCCGTGCTGCCAACTACAGTCAAGTGACCAAGTAAACTACTAACCTGCATGTCCTTGAATTATGGGAGGAAACTCATGCGGCTGTGAAGAGAATATACAAACTCCTCACAGGCAGCAGCAGAATTAAACCGGGGTTGCTGGCACAGTAATAGTGTTATGCCAACTGCTTCCCTATGATGGAAACAGATGAATAAAATAGGATCATCATAAATATGATCATGATGATCGAGGTGGACAGTGGGCTGAAGGGCCTGTTCCAGGTTATGTGACTTTAATGAGGGTGGTGCTTAACAGGATAGCATGGTGGCTTCAAGGTGGCAGACACCCAGATTGTTATTGCAACAGTAGCCTCATCGACTAACAATAACCTAACACCTACCATTCTCGCTCGGATATTGTCAAAGTCTGCACTGCCCAGCATCTCTATAGCACAGACCGGAATGGAGTATTTTCTCTGTTCTCCTGTAACTCACCTGCTGTGACACAATCTGGAGTAGAGTGCTTGTGGTGGATCATGTTGTGCATTGAATAGAGCTCATTGAACATGATTAGAAACCCTAATTGGGGTTTTTGGCACATGCAAAGGCACAGATATTGGCTCATCCAATCTGCCAGTGGAAATAGAGCAACTCTTCAACTATGGTGTTGGAGGTACTTGTCCAAAACATTGAATCACAATCTTATTTGACCCTAGTGTGCACTAGGATGAGGTCTATGGTGAACTGATTTACAAAAATACATGGCGTGGAATGTGATCAATTAACTGCTGAAGGATGGTAGTAATTTTTCGAGGACACGTAAATCTGAAAACATTCAGATTTGAATCAAAAGATTTTACACTACTACAAAAAGACCTTGGTAATACTTTAGTGACAAGCTTCATTGGAATTGGAGGATAAAAAGTGAAGAAAATTGTTTCACTTAAACAATGGTGGTGGGGGGAGGGGGGTGCAACATCTGAAATTAACTACCCATTGGGGTAAGTGAGGTAAAAACCCTCAATGCATTTACAAGTTACTGGATGAATACATGATATATCATAAGCCAGAAGCTCAAAAGTGCTCCTGATTGGCCATAATGAACAAATAAGTGGATGAACAAATAAGTGGATTTGTCTCTTTACAAATGTGACTAACTTTTTGAAAAATAATTTTATTTGTACCGATGTATTAAAATACATGTGCATGTTATTTTCATCAATATCTTAAGTAGTAAATTTTGATAATAGCAAGTTTAAAGCAGAGATTAGTTGTTTGACAGAATTTATCTAATATTTGCAGCCTATGGTAATTTATTCTTGGATTTATTACAGTTAACTACCTGAAAATAGGAAGGGTCAGTTTCAAACCACTTCTTTTTCTAAAATATCACATGCTAAATGTAAAAGTAATAGGAGTAATCCTAGATTATATTACTCATAGTTCTTCATAACACTTAATTTTAAAGAGGTCCAATAACACTAACCTTTCATAGAAGATGCTTCAAAACCAACTTTTGTTCATGACCTATCAGCAGCAATAGTGCCACCTGCTGACCAAATGCATGTTTTCTATCTTGCAGCAAGATGAAAAAAATGAAGGGCAAACTAATCTGACCCTTAAAATTCCAGCTGGATCACAGAAACATGGAAAAACATACAGCACAATACAGGCCCTTCTGCCCACAAAGCTGTGCCAATCATGTCCCTACCTTAGAACTACCTAGGCTTTACCCATAGCCTTCTATTTTTCTAAGCTCCATGTAGCCATCCAGGATTCTCTTAAAAAGACCCTATTGTTTCCGCCTCCGCTGCCACCGCCGGCAGCCCATTCCACGCACTCACCACTCTCTGCGTAAAACACTTACACCTGACATCTCCTCTGTACCTGCTTCCAAGCACCTTAAAATTATGCCCTCTCGTGCTAGCCATTTCAGGCCTGGGGAAAAGCCTCTAACTATCCATACAACCAATGCCTCTCATCATCTTATACACCTCTATCAGGTCACCTCTCATCCTCCAACGCTCCAAGGAGAAAAGGCCGAGTTCACTCAACCTATTCTCATAAGGCATGCTCCCCAATCCAGGCAACATCCTTGTAAATCTCCTCTGCACCCTTTCTATGGTTTCCACATCCTTTCTGTAGTGAGGCGACCAGAACTGAGCACAGTACTCCAAGTGGGGTCTGACCAGAATCCTATACAGCTGCAACATTACTTTGCGGCTCAAACTCAATTCCATGATTGATGAAGGCCAATGCACTGTATGCCTTCTTAACCACAGAATCAACCTGTGTAGCAGCTTTGAGTGTCCTATGGACTCGGACCTCAAGATCCTTCTGATCCTCCACACAGCCAAGAGTCCTACCATTAATACTATATTCTGCCATCATATTTGGCCTACCAAAATGAGCCACCTCACACTTATCTGGGTTGAACTCCATCTGCCACTTCTTAACCCAGTTTTGCATCCTATCAATATCCCATTGTAACCTCTGACAGCCCTCCACACTATTCACAATACACCCAACCTTTGTGTCATCAGCAAATTTACTAACCCATCTCTCCACTTCCTCATCCACGTTATTTATAAAAATCACAAAGAGGAGGTGTCCCAGAACAGATCCCTGAGGCACACCACTGGTCACCGGCCTCCATGCAGAATATGACCTGTCTACAACCACTCTTTGCAGAGTCAGTACAAGAAATAAGGTGGATGATCTTGTTGCAATATTACAGATTGCCAGGTATGATATTGTGGCTAGAATGTCCAAGGTTACATTCTACATTGGAGGGATAGGAAGGTAGGCAGAAGGGGTGGTGTGACTCTACTGGTAAAGAATGGCATCAAATCAGTGGAAAGATGTGACATAGGATCAGAAGATATTGAATCCTTGTGGGTTGAGTTAAGAAACTGCAAGGGTAAAAGGATGTTGATGGCAGTTATATACAGGCCTCCCAACAGTGGCTGGGAGGTGGACCACAGGTTACAACAGGAAATAGAAAAGGTGTGTCAAAAGGGCAATGTTACGGTAGTCATGGGAGATTATAACATGCAGGTCGATTGGGGAAAATCAGGTTGGTAATGGATCTCAAGAGAGGGAATTTGTTGAATGCCTAAGAGATGGCTTTTTAGAGCAGTTTGTCCTTGAGCTACCAGGGATCAGCTATACTGGATTAGGTGTTATGTAATGAACTGGAGGCAATTAGGGGGCTTAAAGTAAAAGAACCCTTAGGAACCAGTGATCACATAATGATTATAGGGAGGAAGTAAAGTCTGATATAGCAGTATTTCAGTGGAGTAAGGGAAATTACAGTGGTATGAGAGAGGAGATGGCCAAAGTAAACTGGAAGGAGCTGCTGGCAGGGATGTCAGCAGAGCAGCAATGGCGTGTGTTTCTGGGGAAAATGAGGAAGGTGCAGGACATGTGTATTCCAAAAATGAAGAAATACTCAAATGGTAAAATGGTACAATCGTGGCTGACAAGGGAAGTCAAAACTATTGTAAAAGCAAAAGAAAGGGCATACAACAAAGCAAAAATTAATGGGAAGATAGAGGATTGGGAAATTTTTATAAAACCTACAGAGAGCAACTAAAAAAAATCATTAGAAGGGAAAAGATGAAATATGAAAGCAAGCTAGCAAATAATATCAAAGTGGATAGTAAAAGCTTTTTCAAGAATGTTAAAAAGAGAAATGAGAGTGGATATAGGACCGCTAGAAAATGAAGCAGGACCAATAATGACAGGGGACCCGGAGATGGCTGATGAACTAAGTGAGTATTTTGCATCAGTCTTCACTGTGGAAGACACTAGCAGAATGCCTGATGTTGCAGTGTGTGAAGGAAGAGAAGTGGGTACAGTTACTATTACAAGAGAGGAGGTGCTCAAAAAGCTGGAAGACCTAAAGGTACTTAAGTCACCCAGACCAGAGGAACTGCACCCTAAGGTTCTGAAAGAGATAGCATTAGAGATTGTGGTGGCATTAGAAATCTTTCAAAAAAAAAATCATTGGACTCTGGCATGGTGCCAGAAACTGGAAAATTGCAAATGTTATTCCACTCTTTAGGAAAGCAGGAAGGAAATTATAGACCAGTTAGCCTGACCTCAGTGGTTGGGAAGACGTTAGAGAACGTGTGAGGACTGGGATATGGGAGAAGGTGTGTGGACTGGGATATGGGAGAAGGTGTAGAGTCAATTGTTACAGATGAGATGATGGAGTAGTTGGTGCCACATGACAAGATAGGACAAAGTCAGCATGGTTCCTTCAGGGAAAATTCTGCCTGACGAGCCTGTTGGAATTCTTTGAGGAAATGAAGGATAGATAAAGGGGATGCATGGTCATGCACTTTGGGTTAGAAATAAATATGCACACTATTTTCTAAGTGGGGAGAAAATCCAAAACTGTGAGATGCAAAGGGATTTGGGAGTCCTTGTGCAGAACACTCTGGAAGACTAACATGCAGGTTGAGTTGGTGGTGAAGAAGGCGAATTCAAGAGGTCTAGAATACATGAGCAAGGATGTGATGCTGAGGCTTTATAAGGTATTGGTGAGGCCTCACCTTGAGTATTGTGAACAGTTTTGGACCCCTCATATTAGAAAGGATGTTCTGGCATTGGAGATGGTCCAGAGGATGTTCACAAGGATGATTCCAGGTACAAAAGGGTAATCATAAGAGAAATGTTTGATGGCTCTGGGTCTGTACTCGCTGAAAGTCAGAAAGATGAGGGGGATTGAAAGATTGAAACCTTTTGAATGTTGAAAGATTTGGAAAGAGTGAATGTGGAAAGGATGTTTCCCATGGTGGAGAGTCTAGGACAAGAGGGCACAGCCTTAGAATAGAGCGGCACCCTTTCAAAACAGAGATGTGAAGAATTTTTTTAGCCAAAGGGTGGTGAATTTGTGGTATTTGCTGCCACATGCAGCTGTGGAGGCCAGGTCGTTGGGTGTATTTAAGGAAGAGGCTGGTAGGTTCTTGATTGGACATGGCATCAAAGGTTACAGGGAGAAGGCCAGGAACTGGGGTTGAGGAGATTTTTTAAAAATGGATCAGCCATGATATGACTTGATAAGCCAGATGGCCTAATTCTGCTGCTATGTCTTATGATTTTATGATAATCCTGTATCAGAGAGTCTCACGTCAGTGGTAGGGAAGCTACTGGAGACAATTCGTAGGAATTGGACTTTTGAGCATGGGAAAACCATAGCCTAATTAGGGAGAGCTGGAATGGCTAGTAGCTGAGCACATAGTGTCTTACTAAATTGATTTTTTGATGAGGGTGATTAATGAAGGCTGAGCGGTAGATGTTATCTACATGGATTTTTTTGTAAACTGTTTACAAGATCCCTCATGGAAGGCTCATCCAGAAGGTTAAGATCTACGGAATGCATCGTAAATTGGCCATATATATTCAGAACTGGTTTGTCCATAGAAAACAAATGGTGCCCAGTGATTGAAGGGACATGATTCAGGCTGGAAGTCTGCGATTAGTAGTGTTCAGCAGTGATTGGTACTGAGATCTCTGCTGTTTATGATGTAAGTATATAAATCATAAAAGATCTGTATGAAAATGTAGATGGGTGGTTTTATAGGCTTGCAGATAATATGAATATTAGTGGTATGAACAGTGTACAAGTTGGCAAAGAATACTGCATGATATAGAAATGGCTGCAATGTGGTTACAGTTGCAGATATGGGCAAAGAAATGTCAGATGGAGATTAACCCAGCTAAATGTGAAATATTGTATTTTGGTAGGTCAAATGCAAAAGAGACAGTACATTAAGGGTAAGACCCTTCATAGTGTTAATGAGCAGAGGGATTTTGGAATCCAAGTTCATAGCCTCACTGTTTGATAGGATGGTTAAGGCATATGTCATGCTTACCTTTATTCATCAAGGCATTGAGTTCAAAAGTCAGGAAGTTATGTTGCAGCTTTATAAAACTTTGGTTGGGCTGCATCTGGAATATGGCATACAGTTTTGGTCACTATTAAAGAAAGGATATTGAGACTCCGAAGAGGATGCAGAGGAAGTTTACCACAGTGTTGCCTGGATTAGAGGGCATGTGCAATAACAAGAGGTTGGACAAAAAAATGAGAGGCATGGTTAGAAAAGACAGACAGGATCTTTTTCCCCAGGGTTGAAATTTCTAATACTAGAGGGGATACATTTAAGGTAATGGAGGTAATTTCAAAGGAGATGTGAGGGGCAATTTTTCTCTCCTCCCACCCACAAAGAGAGGGGTTGATTTCTGGAATATAACGCATGGTGTGGTGATAGAGGCAGATACATTAGGGACTTCTAAGAGACATTTAGATAGGCATATAAATGTGAGGAAAAAGGATATGGCCATTGTGATGGCAGAAGAGCTTAGTTGGCCATTTGATTATTAATTTAATTGGTTCTGTACAACATTGTGGGCTGAAGTGTCTGTTCCTGTGTTTTACTGTTCTATGTTCTTTAATATCTACAGTCGTGCAAGGATGTTTGTGAATCCTGTAGAAATTTCTCTATTTTTGCATAAATATGACCTAAAATGTGGCGCGTGGCCAAGTGGTTAAGGCGTTGGACTAGTGGTCTGAAAGTCGTGAGTTCGAGCCCCAGCCAAGGCAACATGTTGTGTCCTTGAGCAAGGCACTTAACCACACACTGCTCCAGTCCACCCAGCTAAAAATGGGTACCGGTAAAATGCTGAGGGTTAACCTCACAATAGACTGGCATCCTATTCGGTGGGGGGAGGGGGGTCGGGTCTAGTACTCTGTCACTTCACGCCATGGAAACTGGTATAAGCACGAGTCTATAGTCTATAAGACTCGAGACAGACTTTAACATTACCTAAAATTAGATCAGATATTCAGCCGTCCCAAAACTAAAGAGAACCCAATTAAATAAAAACAAAGCATTATACTTGTTCATTTATTTATTGAGAAAAAATACCCAAAACTACATGTATTTGTTTGAAAAAGTATGTGAACCTTTACTTTCAGTAACTGGTGTGACCCCTTGTACAGCAATAACTTCAACCAAGCATTTCCAGTAACCATTAATCAGACCTCCACATCGGCCTGAAGGAATTTTTGGCCAGAAAACTGCTTGAACTCTGGGATGTTCTTGGGCTTCCTTGCATTAACTGCTAGTTTCAGATCCTTTCACAACAATTCTATAGGATTAAGGTTAAGACTTTGACTTGGCCAGTCCAAAACACACATTTTTTTTCTTTTTAAACCATTCTATTGTTGATCTATTCTTGTGTTTTGGATAATTGTTTTGTTGAATTATCCAACTTTTATTAAACTTCCAAGTGACAAACTGCTGCCCATAAATCTGTCAAATGTCTTAATATAGTTTTGAACTCATTGTTCCCTCAATGATTAAAAGCTGTCCAGGCCCTGAGGCAGCAAAGCAGCCCTAAACCATAATGCTCCTTCGACCATGCTTCACAGTTGGGATGAGATTTTAGTAATGGTGTGCAGTGCCCTTTATCCTTCAAACATAGCACTGTGCATTTCTACCAAAAAGTTCAACTCTCGTCTCATCTATCCACAGAATAGTGCCCCAGAAGCATTGTAGAATATCCAGGTGGTCTTTTGCAAACTTGAGACACGCAGCAATGTTTTTTTTTTTGAGAGCAGTAGTTTCCTCTGCCATGTCCTTCCATGAACATCATTTTTGTTCAGTGTTTTTCTTATAGTGGGCACATGAACAGAGACTTCAGCAAGTTCCAAAGATTTTGCAGTTCTTTTGCTGTTACCCTTGGGTTCTTTTTTACCTCCTTTAGTATTGCACATTGTACTCTTGGTGTAATCTTTGTAGGATGCCCACTCCTAGGGAGAGTAGCAACAGTACTGAGTTTTCTCCATTTGTAGACAATTTCCCTTAGTGTGGACTGATGAACACTCAAGCATTTGTAGCCTTTTCCAGCTTCATGACCTCTGCAACCCACATCTCTAATCTCAACCCATTGATAGCTACACCTAATTCCAAACAGCCTTTGTAGAAGGCATTACCCCAGAGGTTCACATACCTTTTCCAACAATCACACAAAATATTGGATTGTTTTTCTCAATAAATAAACTAACAATTAAAATTTGTGTTACACATTTAAATATGTTCTCTTTATCTAGTTTTAGAACGTGTGAAGATCCAATCAGTTTAGGTTATATTTATGCAGAAATAGAGGAAATTCTACAGGGTCTACAGACTTTCTAGCACCACTGTATGTCAAGTATCACAGTCCTAAATGGGATTGATTCAATATAGAGTAAGGCCTAGGTGATACTATAAATCAGCATTGGAATGGAGGACAAATGGACTGCCACTTATTTGAACAGTCTTCTTTCACATCTAAATAACATTCTAGAAGGTAATAAAAATATTTTATCCCTTACTTTTATGTACTTAAGAATTGTATCACATTCCTTTATTGATTTGTCAGCATGATATTTGCAACTCCAGCTCATCTCTTTCAGACTCTGCTTAACTGCATTTCTCACCATGCTCCTGCACAGATTTCATCAACCTACTCTCCTTTTGAGCAAAAAAGTCACAAAGCTAACCAAGTTACAAGTTTATTCAGAGATGGATTCCTGTCCATGTCAGAAATAATCGGTTGAATAATGAGGTAAAGATTTCTTTGACACTAATTAAATCTCAACTTGCAGAAATTCTAGACTTCAACAACAGAAGGATGAACATTGATTACAGATATCAGATTCTTGCTCTGCAGGTAATCTGACAATGAGAAACTTAGAGGATTGAAGAAGGGATGATTGTGGGGTGGATAAAATGTGCATTCAGGAGCTTGTACATCTGGCTAGGTGGTTTGGTGCATGCGAAGTGCAGAGCAGAGAAGGCATAGCATTTTAATTCTATGAACCCACAATAGGATGGAGGAACTGCCATTGTGTTTATACAGACTAGAGAATTTTTTGACCAAATGGTTTCTGTACATTTTTATTGAAATTAAGCTGACATAATGCAATTATTGATGGAGAAACTGAAAGCAATATTCCAATATGTATCTGAATAGAAAAGGTAGCAAATTAACCAAATATATTAATTAAGAGAAACTTGACTAACAACAAACATACAAAACCATCATTGTACAAAGTTAGGTTTGATTCTAAAGATCTCAGCCCAGATTTTAATGATGAATGAGCAGTGAAAGCTGTTAATTACACATACCCAAAGACTTATGTACAGGAAGTTGCAGTAATTATAATTCCATTTCTGCTCAGGGCATTTGGGATTTGGTGAACAGACCAAACTACTGCAACTTGTTAATCAACTTGAAAAATCCTGACTCTGGCATGCAGATTTTAAAATCAGGAAGTGCAAGTCAAACTATTTAATTCAATGCTAAATCAAGTACAAAAGCAAACAAAGAGGAAAAATAAGGACTGAGAAATGGAGTAAAAGATTCAGAAATAAATTATTGCTGGAGATTTTTAAGTAGTTAAGCTGTTGAGAAATGAGACTATCGTTGTAAAATTTGTTAGTTTCCAGTACCTGGGAAATTGTGGCTGAAAAATCAGTTAGGTGCTTAACATCCAAGGATACACATTGTATTGAAAGCACAGGAAGAGGGAGTGGGGTGGCTCTATTCTTAAAAAATTAAATCAAATACTTAGAAAAGTTAACATAGGACTAGAAGATGTAGAATCCAAATAGGTTTAACAATAGGTTAAAAAGGCATGTAAAAAAGGGCAATGTTACAATAGTCTTGGTGGAATTTCAGTACACAGGTAAAATGGGAAAAATCAAGTTGGTGCTGAATCCCAAGAGAGGGAATATACAGAATGGCAATGAGATGATGATTTACAACAGCTTGTGGTTCAGCCCACAAGGGAAAAGGCAATTCTAGATTGGGTGTTGTGTAATAAACCAGATTTGATTAGAAAGCTTAAGGTAATGGAACCTTTAAGAGATAGTGATCATAGAATTCACCCTGCAGTTTGAGAGGGAGAAGTTAAAAGATCAAATTACAGTGGAATAAAGAAAATTAGAGGCACGAGAGAAGAGCTGGCCAAAGTCGATTAGAAGGGGCCACTAGCAAGGACGATGGCAGAACAACAATTGTTGCAGTTTTTGTGAGCATTTCAGAAGGCCCAGTATAGATAAATAAATAGAGGTCAAACAGCATAAAAACAAAAGAGAAGGCATATGATATGGCAAAAATTAGTGGGAAGTTAGAAGACTTGGAAGTTTTTAAAAACCAACAGAAGGCAACTAAATAGTGAGAGAAAAGATGCTAACCAATAAAAAGATACAAGTTTCTTCAGATGTACATATAAGTAAAAGAGGTGAGAATGGATATTAGATCACTGGAAAATGACACTAGAGATAGTAATGGGGGAACAAAGAAATGGCAGATAATTTCATTAAGTATTTTGCATCAGGCTTCACTGTGGAATACACCAGATGTGTGCCAGAATTCGAGTGTGTAAGCAGGCAGATGTGAGTGTAGGTACTATTACCAAGGATAAGGTGCTTGGGAAGCTGAAAGGTCTGAAGGTAGATAAGTCACCTGAACCAGATGAACTACACCCCAAGGTTCTGAAAGAGGTAGATGAAAAGATTATGGAGGTATTAGCAGTGATCTTTACGAATCATGAGATTCTAGAATGATCCAAAGAACTGGAAAATTGTCACTCCACTCTTTCCGAAGGGAAGGAGGCAAAAGAAAGGAAATTATAGGCCTGTTAGCCTGACTTCAATGGTTGGGAAGATGTTGGAGTCTATTATTAAGAATGAGGTTTTGGCATACTTGGAGGCGCATTATAGAACAGGCCAAAGTCCTTAAGAGGAATCTTGCCTTACAAATCACAGGCACAATAGACAACAGACAGTCAGTGTAGTTTACTTGAACTTCAGGTAGCCTTTTGCAAGTTACCACACAAAGCTGCTTAACAGGATAAGAGCCCATGGTATGACAGGAAAGATACCAGCATGGATAGAAGATTGTCTAACTCTCCAGCGAACGAGATGGAGAAGGAGAAGCTGGTGGATGGGCCAGAGAAGTTGACTGGGTCCCAGGTGCAGACACTGCTGCTGCCTGCCACTTGAAGACATCAGAGAGGACTAGAATATATTACATTAGGACTAGATAATAATCTTCCAGTAAAATGGCAGTGCACTCAGATACTGTGGCTACTCTACATCAAATCAAAGGTATATTTGTTTGCCCTGTACATTTATCTTACCATCACAAGTCACTGCTGGATGCTAAGAACATCAAATACTGCAGCACTATCCCATCAGCAAATTGCTCAATAGCAATGGAGCCGGATTAACCATATACTGTTATTGTGTTTTTGCCTGGACTTCTTGCATATCATCGTGCCGAGATTATCTTGGATGTTTTTCTTCATATTGCAAGACCCTGTTGTACATTGGTTACGTAGAATACTGCAAGTCTGGTTCACTGGACAGACCAACAGCTGCTTTGCCTCTGCTGTGGCAAGGACTAGGCCCATGCTGCAGGGTTGCCTACTGCAGCCATCCAGGAGTGGAGATACCGAAGTGATACGCAAGAGCCTCTGAATCATGCCAGAATCCATACCAGGCTGGCCCCCGCTGTCCTCCAGTTTGCTTACTGGACAAACTAGCTGGACCAAGACAACTTAACATGCCATTTAAAGACTTGGGCTATATTAGTTTTCTTTCTTTGTGACTTTGTTTTTCTGAAACAGTAACCATATGTACTATTGGTACTGTGTTTTACACCTTAGCCCTGAAGGAACACTGCCTTTTATGGTGATATACTCACACATGGTTGAATGACAAATAAACTTGACATGTATTGCTCCACAGCTTTATAAAGCATTGGTCAGACTGCACCACATGAGCAGTTTTGGGCCCCTTATGTAAGAAAAGATGTGCTGAATCTATTGCAGACAGGGTCTAAAGGAGGTTCACGAAAATGATTCTGCAAATGAAAGGGTTAATGTACGGAGTGTTTACTTTACTTTATTGTCTCCATACAATTGATACTAGAGTGTACAATTATCAGTGTTATTTGATTCTGCACCGCGCTCCCTGAAGTACAAATTGAATATAAAAATTTAAATTGTAAATCAATTAGCAAGTAGAAAAGGGAAAGTAAGGTAGTGCAAGTCAGGTCTGGATATTTGGAAGGTATGGCCCAGATCCAGGTCAGGATCTGTTCAGCAGTCTTATCACAGTTGGAAAGAAGCTGTTCCCAAATCTGGCCGTACAAATCTTAAAGCTCCTGAACCTTCTCCTGGAGGGAAGAGGGACAAAAAGTGTGTTGGCTGGGTGGGTCGTGTCCTTGATTATCCTGGCAGCACTGCTCCGACAGAGTGTGGTGTAAAGTGAGTCCAAGGATGGAAGATTGGTTTGTGTGATATGCTGGGCTTCTTCAGCAGCTTCTTCCAGTCTTGGACAGGACAACTTCCTTACCAAGTTGTGATGCACCCAAAGAATGCTTTCTATGGTGCATCTATAAAAATTAGTGAGGGTTTTAGGGGACAGGCCAAATTTCTTCAGCTTTCTCAGGAAGTAAAGGCACTGGTGGGCCTTCTTGGCAGTGGACTCTGCTTGGTTAGACCACGTCAGGTCATTTGTGATATTCACTCTGAGGAACTTAAATCTTTTGACCTGTTCCACCTGCACACCACCAATGTAGATGGGGTTGTGCGGTCCGCTACTCCTTCTGAAGTCAACAACCAATTCCTTTGTCTTGCTGACTTTGAGGGATAGGTTACTGTCTTTGCACCATGCCACCAGGTTCTTAATTTCCTCTCTGTACTCAGACTCATCATTACCCAAGATATGGCCTTCAGTTGTGGTGTCATCAGCAAACATATTGAGTTCAATGGAAACTTGTGTTTGATGGATCTGGACCTGTACTCACAGGAGTTTAGAAGAATGGGATGGAGGGATATCATTTAAGCCTTTTGATTATTGAAAAGCCTAGATAAAGTGGATGTGGAGAGGGCATTTCCTTTCATGGGAAAGTCTAGGGCCAGAGAGCACAACCTCTGGAGTCTTCTCTCAGGCATTTGCCTTGTGATTCTCCTTTGGACTGTCTGTAGTGCCAGAATATACTTCCTTAAAAAAAAATTGCACACAGCACGTCAAGTGTGGCCTCAACGATACCATAAAATAAGACATAGGTGCAGAATTAGGCCATTCAGCCCATCGAGTCTGCTCTACCCCTCCATCATGGCTGATTTATTATCTCCATCACCCACCCCATTCCCGTCTTCTTCCCTTAACCTTTGGCACTCTTACTAATCAAGAGCCTATCAACTTCCACTTTAAATATACCCAATGACTTGGCCTCCACAGCCAGCTGTAGGAATGTGTTTCACAGATTCACACAGTCTGGCTAAGGAAATCCCTCCTAATCTCTGTTCACAATACTGTGTGGTCTGACCAATGCCTTAAAGCCTCAGCATTACATCCTTAATTTTATATTCTAGTCCTCTCAAAATAAATGCTAATATTTCATTTGCCTTCCCTACTACTGACTCAACCTACAAGTTAACCCACGTAAATGTAACAATAGTTAAGCATTTCCAACCTAAAATCCTCTTGTAATAAAGGCCAATATGCTATGTTCTTTTTCAAATGCTTACTGCAACTGCATGCCAACTTCTGCAACTCATCTACAAGAAAATCTGAATACTTTACTTCAAAAATTAACTTCATTGCCCCCTTGCAGATCTTTAACCAAGAAAGCTATTAAGTAACTTTCGAATCACTTTCCTTTCTAAAAATCATTGAGCTGGCTCTTGACAACTTGGTTCACTTACTCCAAGTTCCATTACTTTCAACAATGTGGTTCAAAGCAAAATCAAGAATCATCTTTGTAATCATTGTGCAATACTCACCATCATAATTACTGCAGCCCTGATTATCCAATTTGGTATGATTACCAAATACTTGGCTCCACTCTGACCTATCCTAACATAACTGAATTATCTCTACAAAATGCCTCTTTTCTCACTGCCCTTATCTTTCTTTTTCACATTCTTCTACTAGCAGGTACACACATGGGGTCAGATTCCAAATATAGTGACAACACAAGGTTCCAGCCCTCACTGAAGTTTTATGATGGTGCTGCAATGACAGAATCGTCAACATAAAACCTGTTTTAGAAGCACTGAAATTTCCTCTTAACTAAATATTGAGAAATTAAACTATTTACCAACCCTCAAAACCACTTAACTTAGCCTCTAGCACAGTTAATTCCAAGCTAAATTTCAAATCCATAGGCAGTTACCATCACAAAGAATATTCTCCAGGCCTTGCCTCAGCACACATAATCCTTGTACTCACCCACAGAATTATGTAAAAATGCATTGCTCAACTAAACTCAAATTTTCAATTTTTATTTACAAACCCCATTTCCAGAAAAGTTGGGATATTTTCCAAAAAGCAATAAAAAAAAATCTGTGGTACGTTAATTCACGTGAACCCTTATTTAACTGACAAAAGTACAAAGAAAAGATTTTCAATAGTTTTACTGACCAACTTTATTGTATTTTGTAAATATACACAAATTTAGAATTTGATGGCTGCAACACACTCAAAAGTTGGGACAGAGTTAAAATAAGATTGAAAAGTGCACAGAATATTCAAGTAACACCAGTTTGGAAGACTCCACATTAAGCAGGCTAATTGGTAGCGGGTGAGGTATCATGACTGGGTATAAAAGTAGCGTCCATCAAAGGCTCAGTCTTTGCAAGTAAGGATGGGTCGTGGCTCACCCCTTTGTGCCTAAATTCGTGAGAGAACTGTTAGTAAGTTCAAAAGGAACATTTCCCAATGCAAGATTGCAGAGAATTTAGGTCTTACAACATCTACAGTACATAATATTGTGAAAAGATTCAGAGAATTCAGAGAGTGCATAAAGGGCAAGGTTGGAAACCACTATTGAATGTGCATGATCTTCGAGCCCTCAGGCAGCACTGCCTAAGAAACAGTCATGCTACTGTGACAATTATAGCCACCTGGGCTCGGGAGTACTTCGGAAAACCATTGTCACTTAACACAGTCCGTCGCTGCATCCAGAAATGCAACTTGAAACTGTATTACACAAAGAGGAAGCCATACACCAACTCTATGCAGAAACGCCAGCGAGTTCTCTGGGCCCGAGCTCATTTCAGATGGACCGAAAGACTGTGGAACCATGTGCCGTGGTCAGATGAGTCCACATTTCAGCTAGTTTTTGGAAAAAAAAAACGGGCTTCGAGTTCTCCGTGCCAAAGATGAAAATGACCATCCTGATTGTTATCAGGAGAAGGTGCAAAAGCCAGCATCTGTGATGGTATGGGGGTGCATCAGTGCCCATGGCATGGGTGAGTTGCATGTATGTGAAGGTACCATTGACTCTGAGGCATATATTAGGATTTTAGAGAGACATATGTTGCCATCAAGGTGACGTCTCTTCCCGGGACGTCCATGCTTATTTCAGCAGGACAATGCCAGACCACATTCTGCACGGGCTATAACAGCGTGGCTTTGTAGACACAGAGTGCATGTACTTGACTGGCCTGTTGCCAGTATGAAAATGTATGGTGCATCATGAAGAGGAGAATCAGACAATGGAGACCACAGACTGTTGAGCAGCTAAAGTCTTATATCAAGCAAGAATGGACAAAATTTCCAATTGCAAATCTACTACAATTAGTCTCCTCAGTTCCAAAATGATTAAAAGTGTTATTAAAAGGAAAGGTGATGTAACACAATGGTAAACATGCCCCTGTCCCAACTATTGTTGAGTGTGTTGCAGCCATCAAATTCTAAATTTGTGTATATTTACAAAATAGAATTAGGTTGGTCAGTAAAACTATTGAAAATCTTTTCTTTGTACTTTTGTCAGTTAAATAAAAGTTCACGTGAATTAACATCAGATTTTTGTTCTTATTGCATTTTGGAAAATATCCCAACTTTTCTGGAAATGGGGTTTGTATAATATTGTGTTTTTGTGTTTGCACAATTTGTATTTTGAACATTGGTTGTTTCTCTATCTTTATGTACAGCTTTTCATCGATTTTATTGGGCTCCTTTGTATTTACTATGAATGCCCACAAGAAAATGAATCTCAGGGATTTATGGTGATACAGTTGCATGCAAAAGTTTGGGCACCCCTGGTCAAAATTTCTATTACTATAAATAGTTAAGTGAGTAGAAGATGAGCTCTTTTCCAAAAGTCAAAGTTAAGATGAAACATTCTTTTTAACATTTTAAGCAAGATTCGTGGATTTTTTTTTTGTACAATTTTAGAGTAGGGGAAAAAAGGAAAGGAGCACCATGCAAAAGTTTGGGCACCCCAAGAGATTTGAGCTCTCAGGTAACTTCTACCAAGGTGTCAGACCTTAATTAGCTTGTTAGGGCTATGGCTTGTTCACAGTCATCTTAGAACATAGAATAGTACAGCACAGGCCCTTCGGCCCACAATGTTGTGCCGACTTTCTAACCCTGCCTCCCATATAACCCCCCCACCTTAAATTCCTCCATATACCTGTCTAGTAGTCTCTTAAATTTCACTAGTGTATCTGCCTCCACCACTGACTCAGGCAGTGCATTCTCCACGCACCAACCACTCTGAGTGAAAAACCTTCCTCTAATATCCCCCTTGAACTTCCCTCCCCTTACCTTAAAGCCATGTCCTCTTGTACTGAGCAGTGGTGCCCTGGGGAAGAGGCACTGGCTGTCCACTCTGTCTATTCCTCTTAATATCTTGTACACCTCTATCATGTCTCCGCTCATCCTCGTTCTCTCCAAAGAGTAAAGCACTAGCTCCCTTAATCTGATCATAATCCATACTCTCTAAACCAGGCAGCATCCTGGTAAATCTCCTCTGTACCCTTTCCAATGCTTCCACATCCTTCCTATAGTGAGGTGACCAGAACTGAACACAGTACTAAGTGTGGCCTAACTAGAGTTTTATAGAATTATTAGGTAAGGTCAGGTGATGCAAATTTCAAAGCTTTAAAAATACCCAGACTCCTCAAACCATGTCTCAACAATTTGCAGCCATGGGCTCCTCTAAACAGCTGCCTAGCATTCTGAAGATTAAAATAAATTATGCCCACAAAGCAGGAGAAGGCTGTAAGAAGATAACAAAGCGTTTTCAGGTAGCAACCTCCTCAGTTTGTAATGTAATTAAGAAATGGCAGTTAACAGGAACTGTAGAGGTCAAGTTGAAGTCCGGAAGATCAAGAAAACTTTCCAAGAGAACTGCTCGTAGGATTGCTAGAAAGTCAATTCAAAACCCCCGTTTGACGGTAAAAGACCTTCAGGAAGATTGAGCAGACTCTGGAGTGGTGGTGCACAGTTCTACTGTGCAGCGACACCTGCACAAGTATGACCTTCATGGAAGAGTCATCAAAAGAAAACCTTTCCTGCATCCTCACCACAAAATTCAGCGTCAGATATTTGCAAAGGAACATCTAAACAAGCCTGATTCATTTTGGAAACAAGTCCTGTGGACCGATGAAGTTAAAATAGAACTTTTTGGACGCACGAACAAAGGTAAGTTTGGAGAAAAAAGGGTGCAGAATTTCATGAAAAGAACACCTCTCCAACCGTTAAGCATGGGGGTGGATTTGATCATGCTTTGGGCTTGCGTTGCAGCCAGTGGCACAGGGAACATTTCACTGGTAGAGGGAAGAATTAATTCAATTAAATAGCAGCAAATTCTGGAAGCAAACTTCACACCATCTGTAAAAAAGCTGAAGATGAAAAGAGGATGGCTTCTACAACAGGATAATAATCCTGAACGCACCTCAAAATCCACAATGCACTACCTCAAGAGGCACAAGCTAAAGGTTTTGCCATGACCCTTACAGTCCCCCGACCTAAACATCATCAAAAATCTGTGGATACTCTTCAAAAAAAGCAGTGCGAGCAAGATGACCCAAGAATCTCACAGAACTAGAAGCCTTTTGTAAGGAAGAATGGGTGGAAAAACCCCAAACAAGAATTGAAAGACTCTTAGCTGGCTACAGAAAGCATTTACAAGCTGTGATACTTGCCAAAGGGGGTGTTACTAAGTACTGACCATGCAGGGTGCCCAAACGTTTGCTTTGAGCCCCTTTCCCATGTTATTTTGAAGCTGTTAAAGATGGAAATAAAAAAGCAATCTTGCTTAGAAAATTAAAAGAATTGTGTCATCTTTAACTTTATGCCTTTTGGAAAGCAGGCCGCCTGTTACTAGCTTAGCTATTAGGACGGACGGATGGGCGCACACACACACAGATAATAAATTTACTTTGAATATTGTGCTTCTGTAACTTACTTATTTTTTCAAAAATGAGGAAAAGCAAAGAAACTGAAATATGAATTTCAATTAAAAGAATTTTTCTATATAATTGATTGGTATCGATAAGTCATGAGGAACAATATAGAGCACCTTTGTTAACTGAACCATCCAGAATCATGGTCCTGAACAAAAACAAATCTGCAGTCAAATTTAATGTTAAGCACAATTTCCTTCAGTAGTGTGTAAAGGTAATCCAATTAATAACATTAACCAAATTTAATTCAGTTGTGTAATTTTGGACACACTGACATTCCATTTAATAAAGCCTAAAATCTATTTATTATTTTTCTAGCAGGATGAACGGTTTACAAGAAGCCAATGAACAGAGCCACAAGACTTAGGTATTTACATAGAAAAATATTATCAACCTAGGCACAGGGAATTTACACCAATAAATTTAGAATGGGAAAGACTGATAATATTGTAACTGTACAAATCCTACATGTCTGGCATAGAGTCATAGTCGTGCAGCATAGAATTAGGCCCTTTGCCTAATCTAGTCCATGCTGAACCATTTAAAATGCTTCCTCCCATTGACCTCCAGTGGGACCATAGACCTCCATAACCCTTCCATCCATTTACTTCTCTTAAACATTGAAATTGAGCTCACATGCTCCACTTGCGCTGGCAGCTTGCATGCTCACAACACCGAGAAGGTTCCCCTCATGTTTCCTGTAACTTTTCACCTTTCACCCTTATACCAAAGACCTCTAGATGTTCCACCCAACCTTAGTGGAAAAAAAACCTGCTTGTATTTACCCTATATATACACCCCTCAAAATTTTGTATAGCTACCAAATCTCACCTCAATCTTCTGTATTCGAAGGAATAAAGTCCTAACCTATTCATTCTTTCCTTGTAACTCAGGACCTCCAGTCCTGGCAACACCCTTGTAAATTTTCTCTGTACTCTTTCAACCTTATTTACATCTTTTCTGTAAGTAGGTAACGAAAACTGCACAAAATACTCCAAATTCGGGCTCACCATTGTCTTATACAATTTCAATACAACATCCCAACTCCTATATTCGATACGTTGATTTATGAAGGCTAATGTGCCAAAAGCCTTCTTTATGGCTCTATCTACCTGTGCTGTCACTTGCAATGAACTTTGGACCTGTATTCCCAGATACCTTTGTTCTACTGCACTCCTCGGTGTCCTACCATTTACCATGTAAGACCTACCCTAGTGGTCCTACCAAGCACAATACCTCACACTTATCTGCATTAAGTTCTATCTGTTGTTTTTCAGCTGGTCCAGATCCTGTTGCAAGCCATGATAGCCTTCCTTGCTGTCCATTACACACCCATTCTTGGTGTCATTCACAAAATTGCTGATCTAGTTAACCACATTATCATCCAGATCATTTACACAGGTGACAAACAATGGAGACAGTACAGATCCCTGTGGCATTCCCCCAGTCATAGGCATCCTGTCAGAGAGGCAACCATCTGCAAACACTTTGTGTTCTCCTGCAAAGCTAATGTCCAATCCAATTTGCTACCTCATCTTGAATGCCAATCGACTAAACCTTCTTGACCAACCTCCCATGAGGGATCTTGTCAAATGCCTTGTGAAAGTCCACGTGGACAACATCCAGTGTCTTGCCTCCATTAACTTTCCTGGTAACTTTCTCAAAAAAACTCTTAAGTTTGGTTTGACACGACCTGCCATGCACAAAGCCATGCTAACTATTCCCAACCACTCCATATCAATCCAAATTCTCAGTTATCCAGCCCCTTAAAATACCTTCTAATAACTTTCTCATTACTTTTTGGCTCAATGGCCAAAAATTTCCTTCCTTATTTTTAGAGCCTTTTTTAAACAGAAAAATAACATAAGCTATTCACCAATCCTCCAGTACCTCACCTGTAGCTAATCTTCCTGTTGTTGTATCTAAGAATAATTGGAAATAATCATTGTACACATTACTCGTATTTTAAACAGCTTTTGAGCTAGATTTAAAAAGTCAATTTAGTATAAAGTGCTTTTTAAACTACATCAGTTGAGAAAGTGGAAAAATCTAATGTTATAAACATACCTGTTTAGCATTTTCTATATAAGCAGCCATATATTCATAAGCAGCAGCCTGAGCATTGACTCTTGTTTCTGTTCCTTCCACAGGGAGAGCAAAACTGTCCATTATGATCATTGTCTCTCCATCCACTTTACCTAGCATTAAGCCCATCACTTCCAAGTTTCCACCTGACCTGGCATGCATCACCATCTTCAAAAGTGCGAGGGCAGAGATTTTACAATACTTGAAGTAATGATGGCTGCAAGAAATGATATTATGATTAGAAAAAAAAATCAATTTTATTTCTTCTGGAAAGAAAAGCTCAAACATGAAGACTGAAATAAATAAGAAAATTCTGAAACAGGTCAGGCAGCATCTGTGCAAAAAAATCTATATTTCTGGTCACAGACACTGTCAGTCATCATGAAGGACCTATTCAGGGTTTAAAAAAATCATTTCCCCCCCCCCCCAATTTGTTAACATGGAATACAGTTCCTCTTTCATGTGATTCCTACACTAGTCTCAATACCAGATTTAAAAATACAAAAGTGTCAGAAAAACTAATTAACATAAAAATTAATATTCTTGTATTTTAAAAAATGATCAATGGCAAAATAAAGGCTGAAGGTCAGAGCAAAAAGGAGTAACTGCATTTTTCCTTATGTTCTGCTTCAGGAAATGAGAACACCCAACATGCACAGTGAGATGACTGTTGGTCATCTTCGATATACTGTCTACCATCTCAAGAAGTGCATTACAGATACAACCATCCTCTAGTCAGAAGAAAAAAATTACTTAAGATCCAATATACCCCTCCTCACCTTAAACGTATGCTATCTCCATTTTGGAACAAAGCTTCTCACCATCTAACCTCGACATGACCCCTCAATTTTGTACTTCTCAGGATCCTCTGCTTCAATGAAAACAAACCAAGCCAATCTAAGACTTCTTGAAAATGAACATTCCATTCCAGGTAAATCTCCACTTCAATCACATCCTTATAGTGTGGCAATCAAAACACCACACAATAATCTGGCTGGGATCTAATGTTACATCATATTGTCCAATGACCTCCTTGCTCTGATATTCTAGGCTTTAGCTAATAAAAGTCAGCATCCCATAAGCCTTCAGCACCTACTACCTTTCATAGATGAAAATATCAAGATCCATTTGTTCCATCATATTCTCTAGGTTACTCGAGTGGTATCCTTGAACCAACTATCAACAGCTATTTCATCAAAGGCTTGGCTTGCATAATGTCAGGATTGATTAGCAAAAACAAATCAAAATAAGGCAGGGGCAAACAAAATGGCCATTGTTGGTGCTGCCATCGTTGAATGGACAGTGTTAGTCTGGGGATTTTGAGGCTCTAGCTGTTCGGGGCTTCAGTGAGAGAAAGCAAAGCTGTAAGTAGATATTTTTTCTCCACAGTTTATTTATTGCTTTCCTTCTTTGTATTTGCTCAGTTAGAACAGTATGGACTCTGCATTAAGGAGTTGGAGTTGGAACTAAATGAACTCCGGATCTTCGGGAGGCTGAGTGGGCGATAGATAGGTTATATAGAAAGGTAATTATACCCAAACTGGAGGACACAGGAAACTGGGTGACAGTCAGGAATGGGAAAGGGTGTTAAACACCCAGTTCAGAGTACCCCTGTGGCCAACACCCTCCACAATTATACCACTTTGGACACTGTTGGGGGGGGGGGGGGGGGAGGTAGAGAATGATCCTGCAGAGGGAAGTCACAACAGTCAGGTCTCCGGCACTGAACGGGAGAAGAGGCAAGCTATGATGATAGTGGATTCATTAGTTAGGGGAACAAAAAGGAAGTTCTGTGGATGAGAATTTATTTCCCAGATGGTACATTGCCTCCTGGATGCCAGGGTCTGGGATATCTCAGATCACGTCCTCAGCACACTAAAGTGGTTGTGGTCCATGTAGGTACCAATGTCATACGTAGGAGGAGTGATGATGCTCTGCAAAGTGATTTCAGGGAGTTAGGTGCCAAGTTAAAGGGAAGGACCTCCAGGGTTGTGATCTCAAGGTTGCTACCCAGGCCACATGCTAGTGAGGCAATAAATAAGATCATACAGTTTAAACACGTGGATAAGGAGTTGGTGTGGGAGGGTCAGAAGATGATTTTTGGATGACTGGGCTCTCTTCCAGGGAACATGGGACCAATATCCGAGTGGGAAGGTTTACTTGTGCTCAATGGGAGGTTTAAACTAGAGTTAAGGGGGAGGGGAAATCAGAGTGCCATAATCGATAGTGGAGAAGTTGTGGAAACCTCAGACAAAGTCAGGAATCAAAAGGTTGAGAACAAAACAACCATCCTGAGCTGTATATATTTTAATGCAAGTTGCCTTGTAGGAAAGGCAGATGAGGTCAGGTCATGGATCAACAGCTGGTATAAAGATAATATAGCCATTAGTGAAACTCTGTTGCAGGAGGGGCAGGACTGACATCTCTGATATTCTGGGGTTCCATTGTTTTAGATGCAACAGTGTGGGAGGGATTAAAGGAGGAGTGGTGGCATTACTAGTCAGGGAAAATGTCATGGATTAAGGTCAGTCAGGACTGATGAAGAAAACGATACGGGTGGAACTGAGGAATACACAAGGTACGACCACGTTAATGGGGCTATATTACAGACCATCCAATAGTCTGGATGAGGGAACAATTCATAGCGAGATCACAGACTGTTGCAAGAAACACAAGGTCATTATAGTAGGAAATTTTAACTTTCCACAAGTTGACTGGGTCTCCCATACTGTAAGAGGGCTACGTGGGATAGTTTGTCAAATGTATTCAGGAAAGTTTCCTTAATCAGTACATAGAAATCCCAACAAGAGAGTGCATAATACTTGATTGCTATTAAGGAATGAGGCAGGGCAGATGACAGAAGTTTGTGTAGGGTAACACTTTGCATCCAATGATCATAATGCCAGTTGTTGCCAAAGTAAATATGGAAAAAGATAGGTCTGGACCTTGGATTGAGATTCTAAATTAGAGAAAAGCCAGTTTTGCTGGTGACTGAAAGGATCTGGCAAATGTGGATTAGGACAGGCTGTTTTTTGGCAAAGCTGTATTTAGATAGTGGAAGGACTTCCAAAGTGAAATTGGGAATACAAAGCTTATATGTGCCTGTCAGAATAAAAATTAAAGATAGCAGGTTTAGGGAACCATGACTTTCAAGAAATATTGAGGCCCTGGTTAAGGTTTACAAAAAGGTGCATAGCAGGTATAGGCAGGCAGGAGCAAATGAGGTGCTTATGGAATACAAGAAATCAAAGAGAACACTTAAGACAGACATCAAGAGAGCAAAAAGGCATGAGGTTGCCAAGGCAGACAAGGTGAAGGAGAATCCTAAGGGATTCTACAGATATGTTAAGAGCAAAAGGACTGCAAGGAACAAAGTTGGTCCTCTGAAAGATCAGAATAGTAGTCCATGCATGGAGCCAAAAGAGATGGGGGAGATCTTAAATGGATTTTTTGCATCTGTATTTACTCAGAAGACAGATACAGAGTCTGTAGATGTGAGGCAAAGCAGCAGCGAGGTCATAGGTCCTATACAGATTACAGAGGAGGAGAGATTCGCTGTCTTGAGGCAAATTAGGTTGGATAAATCCCCAAGGCCTAACCCTGTGGGAGGCAAGTGCAGAAATTACAGGGGTCCTAACAGATATTTTAATCAGAGGATTAAGACGGGGAGGTACCAGAGGATTGCTAATGTTGTTTAAGAAAGGCTCTAAAAATAAACCAGGGAATTATCTGCTGATGAGCCTGACATCAGTTGTGGGAAAGCCATTGGAAGGTATTCTAAGGGACGAAATATGAGTATTGATTAGACATAGACTGATTACGGATAGTCAGCATGGCTTTATGCATGGTAGGTTGTGTCTAACCAATCTTATAGTTTCGAGTAAGTTACCAGGAAAGTTGATGAAAGCAAGGCAGCGGATGTTGTCTACTTAAGACTGCAGTGAGGCATCTGACAAAGTCCCACATGAGAGTTTGGTCGAGAAAGTTCCATTGCTTGGTATTCAAGATGAGGTAGTAAACTTGGATGACACATTGGCTTTGTCGGAGAAGCCAGAGAGTGGAAGCAGATGGTTGCCTCTCTGACTGGAGGCCTGTGATTGGTGAAGTGCTGCGGGGATCAGTGTTGGGTCTGTTGATGTTTGTTGGTACTATCAGTGATCTGGATAATCATTGATCTGTGGTTAACTGGATCTGCAATTTTGCAGATGACACCAAGATGGGGCATGGACAGTGAAAAAAGACTATCTGAGCTTGCAGTAGGATCTGGACCAGCTGGAAAAAAAATGGGCTCAAAAATGGCAGATTAACACAGACAAGTGCGAGGAGTTGCACTTCACTGGGACCAACCAGGGTAGGTCTGACACAGAACAGTAGGGTACTGAGGAGTGTGGTAGATAAGAGCAATCTGAGATACAGGTGAATAATTCATTTAAGGTGGCATTACAGGTAAATAGGGTCATTACAAAAGCCTTGGCACATTGGCCTTCATAAATGAAAGCATTGAGTACAGGAGGTGGGATGTTATGTTGAAGTTGTTTAAGTTGTTTAAGATGTTGGTGAGGACTAATTTGGGGTATTGTGTGAGGTTTTGGTCATCTACTTACAGGAAAGATGTAAACAAGGTTGAACGAGTACAGAGAACATTTACAAGGATATTGCCAGGACTGGAGGACCTGAATTGTAAGTTAAGATTGAATAGGTTAGGACTTTATTCCTTAGAACATAAAAGATTGAGGAGAAATTTGATAGAGGTATTCAAAATTATGAGGGTATAGATTGGGTAAATGCAAGCAGGCTTTTTCCACTAAGGTCAAGTGTTAAGGCTGAAAGGTGAAAAGTTTAAAGGGGAACATAATGGGAAACTTCTTTACTCAGAGGATTGAGAGAGTGTGGATCGAGCTGCCAGCGCAAGAGGTGCACGTGAGCTCCATTTCAACATTTCAGAAGTTTGTATAGGTATATGGATGGTAGGGGCATGGAGGGCTATGGTCGACGGAAGTAGGCAGCTTAAGTGGTTTGGCATGGACTAGGTGGGTCAAAGGGTCTGTTTCTGTGCTGCACTCTATGTTGCGGGTGAATGGGGAGGTGGAGAGAAAGAATCACCGATCATTATTCAGTTCTATTTGCAGCTCCTCAGTAGCACCTTACAATATTCAGACATGGGATGAAAGTTGGGAAGTAAAATTTGTGCTGTAAAAGTGGCAAGGAATGACCACATCCCAAGAGTGAATAAATAAAAAATACAATATGAACAAAAATATCAGACTAAATTGGAACAGCTCATTTCATGCAGGGCAGCATTTTATAAATTAAAACTAGCTGCATGGTGGATGGCCTGGCATTTCATCAAAAATTTGGCTTAGTCCTGGGCAGTGCATCCAAAAACTGGTGAAAAGCAAAAAGACAAAATGCTGGAAATATGAAATAACTGCTAAGCCCATTTTCAGGTTACCTCAATTCTGGTCAGAGACTCGTCAACTAGTTTTCTGTCAACCTCACTCTTGAAGATAGATCACTACACTTACATACTACACTAAATTTCTCTCCGCCCCCTCCCCACTTTATCAAAAACTACACATGTAATGCGGAAACATTTCCACTAATTTGCCCAAAGCTTGTTTCTATGAATCACCTAGGTACAAGTCAAGGAGCCAAAAATATAAATTTTAAAATTGTTTATCTCAGGGTTCTGATATTAACAGCAGGTTTCTAAGATTGTTGACATTTCGTGCTGAGACCCTTCGTCAGTCCTGATGAAGGGTCTCGGCCCGAAACGTCGACAGCGCTTCTCCCTATAGATGCTGCCAGCAGCATTTTGTGTGTGTTGTTTGAATTTCCAGCATCTGCAGATTTCCTCGTGTTAGGTTTCTAAGATTCTTGACCAATAAACTTCAAACCAAAAGCCAACACTAAATTGTTAAGGCTTACACATCCCTAAAGTAGATTGCCCAAAAAATTCAGGTTTAATTATCAGTACAGATATTAAAAACCAAATCTATTTTTACCATTTTCTCAAGTCATTGAAAGGACTTACTTATAGCCCATATATTATTTCCGCCATCCACCTACAGTACCTCCGCCAAATAGCTAAATGAATGAATATCAGAAGACTGAGCATTCATATCACTCCTAAAACTTGGAGCAAACATTCTAGACCAACTCAGAAGAACATTACATTAAGGACTCAATTGCCCACTTAAAATGCGCCTAATAGACCCTACGGCATTAGGTTTAGGAAGCTAGTCTCAAAATCAAGTTCAATTTTCTCAACTGAAAAGACAAAAGCTGGTAATTTCATAATTATTGCGGTATCCTTCTCGGTCTTTCAAGTCAGTATGACAACATAATAAAGCTCGGGCCTACTGCAGCTCCTCTGCGGATGTTCACATTATAAGCAATAAGTCAAGAATTCAGACGTACTCTTTAGTCCAGGGTTTGGCTGCAAGGATCTCTTGTTGCTGCTTTTTGTCGTATTTGTAAATTTCATCGATACTCTGCACTTCCTGCATGTTGTTCGCCAGTTCCCAGGTTTTCTGGGCTACATTACCACTCGCACCGGCCATCTTCACCCACCGTGGCCACGCCCCCAACGTCCGTCGCTTTGACTCGCGCACTGTAACCATCAGGGCGGCCGTCCAGAGCGCCGCCTATCGGTGCAGGGGAGCAGGAGCACTCTTTGCTTAAACTAACATAACCTGATTGAATGGATCCTCTAGAGTTGCTCAAAAGCACGGATGAGGCAGTATCGCTGAATGGCATGAAACTGTGACCGTTACTTTCTAGAATAAACGACACCATCAAAGTAGAAAATGCATTAGTATATTTATAATTCGGATTTCCTTTGATAATAATATGCTGGTGACACGAGGATCATTCACATTTGCCAATAAAATACAGAAGGTGAAAAGGCTTAAAAACTACAAATGGTGTATTTCAAAGGTTAAAAAGAGCATATCATTTCTATTAAATTAGAAACTAAACCAAATCACAAAGTGACAAGATTTCCTGTTTGTTATAAGTAAAATGTCACAAATGCCTGAGATAGCTCACATTCACCTTTATTCTTGTGACTTCAGTCACATAAAAAGTAAAATTAATGCAATTAATGCACAAGGCATCATGATTTACCTTTTTCATAAAAAATCAAAAAATCGTACACCACCAATAAACAACACATTTCTGCAGTTAAAAAGCATGTTATATAGCATTTCTACAGTTGCTGGAAATCCTAAGTTTAAAAACTAAAAAGCTGTTAAAGATAGGAAGTATAAGCTGGAGAACCAGAAAACGAGATGTAACTGTTCTCACGTATTGAGAGTAAAGGGGTTCATTGGATTTGAGAAAGTAAATCACTGAAGGTATGTTAAAAGCAGGAGAGAATAAGTCACAAAGGGAATCATGGTACAAAGCAAAAGGGTATTCAATGAATTCAAGGGATGGCTTTATAAGAAGTGTAACTGCTAACAATATCAAAAAGAAATAAATACAGATAATAATAGATAATGCTACCACCCACACTGGACTCCCAACAATTTGCCTACTGACACAACTGATTGACAGACAATGCAATAGTCACAGCTCTACACACCGTCCTTGTACATCTGGAGAAGGATGTTTATGTGAGAATGCTGTTCTTGGACTACAGTTCAGCATTCAACACCATACTTCCCTCCAGGCTCGACAAGAAGCTCAGAGACCTCAGCCTTCACTCTGCCTGGTGTAGCTGGATCATGGACTTCCTGTCAGATTGCTGCAGGAGGTAAGAGTGGGCTTCCTCACCTCTGCCCTTCTGACATCAACACAGGTGCCACTCAGGACTGTGTCCTAAGGCCCCTCCTTTATTCTCTGTATACCCATGACTATCACCACCCACAGCTCTAATCTGCTAATTAAACTTTCTGATGACACTACACTGATTGGCCTAATCTCAAATAATAATGAGGCAGCCTACAGAGAGGAAGTCATCACCCTGACACAGCAGTGTCAAGAAAACTGTCATGGGGGGGGGGTCAAAGACAGTGGACCCAAAAGCAAGACACAGACACAACTTCCTGGAACAGGACTAGACATGAGAAGGAAGCAGGGGAAGAGAGGATGAAAAGATGCTGGACATGACACCAGCCCCAGCTGAGACAAGGACTCCAGGCCTGGGCTAGGACTGAGCCAGAGACTGGACAAGGACCCAGAACCTGGGTCTTGACTTGGGCTCAGACTCCAGAATCCAGCAAGGACAAGACATGGCTACAGGATGAGGAGAGGCACAGGGCTGGACATGAGACTCCTGGATGGGACAAAGGAACCCCAGCACAGGACAAGGAAATCCCAGCACCAGGCTGCGCAAGGTACTCCTGTGCTGGACGAGGCACATGGACATGACGAGAACCCAGAGCCTTGGTTGAGGGAGAAACAGGAATATGGAACACCAAGCTGGAACCCCTCCTTCATTACAGGACTTAGGGCTGGGACTCATTACTCAGAACACTGAACATGATGAGACAGTTCCCAATGTTAGGCAGCAGCAAACAGCCAGACCTACCTAGCGAAGGTGTGGATACAGACAGTTCCCAACACTAGAAAGCAGCAAATGGCTGGACCTACCTAGCAAAGGCACAGAAACAGACAGTTCCAGGCAGAGGTGAGGTGAGGTTAGGCTAGGCTTGGCTTGGCTTGGCTCCAAGTGGAAGGTGAAGGGAAGGGACATAAACAGGAACAATCCAGCAGCCAGAGGCTGACTCCTGAAGCTATTTATGAAACCAGCCCAAACAAGAATCACCTGCCTCAACAGAAACTGGGGAACCCAGAAAACCTGGAATAAGGGACATGGACTGGACCGTGAACCGGAATGCGGATTTCATGGACCAGGCCATGACAAAAACAACCTCTCCCTCAATGTCGCCAAAACAAAGGAGTTGGTTGTGGTCTACAGGAAGAATGGAGACAGACTAACCCCTATAGGCATCAATGAATCTGGGGTTGAGAGGATGAACAGCTTTAAGTTCCTTGGCATTCACATCACCAACAATCTCATGTGGTCTGTACGTACTAGCTGTGAGGTGAAAAGGGCAGAATAGCACTTCTTTCACCTCAGATGTTGAAGAAGTTTGGTATGGCTCCCCAGATTCTAAGAACTTCTTATAGGGGCATGATTGAGAGCATCCTGACCAGCTGCATCACTGCCTGGTATGGGAACTGTACTTCCCTCAATCATTGGACTCTGCAGAGTGGTGCAGACAGCCCAGTATATTTGTAGGTGTGAACTTCCACAATTCAGGACATTTACAAAGACAGGTGTGTAAAAAGTTCCCAAAGTATTATTGGAGACCCAAGTCACTGCAACCACAAACTGGTCTAGCTGTTATCATCGGGGTGGCTAAAGTCAAAGTAGGTCCCTTGGAAGACGAGAAGGAGAATTTGATACTGGGTGATAAGGAAATGGCAGAGGCATTGAACAACTATTTTGTGTCGGTCTTCACGGTGGAGGAGACGTCTGATATGCCAAAGAATGATGTTATGGATGAAATGGGAGGTGAGGACCTTGATAAAATCATTGTCCTAAAGAGATAGTGATAAGCAAACTAGAGGGGTTGAAGGTAGATTAGTCCCCTGGTCCTGATGGGAAGCATCCCAGGGTGCTGAGGATGGTGGAGGTTATAGTAGACATGTTGGTAGTCATTTACTAGAATTCTCTAGACTCTGGGCAGGTCCTGGTGGATTGGAAGAAAGCAAATGTCACACCACTTTTTAAAAAAAGGTTGTAGACAAAAGACAGGCAACTATAGGCCAGATAGCTTTACATCTGTATTGGGAAAATGCTTGAAGCTGTCATTAAGGAAGAGATAGCAAAACATTTAGAAAGGAGTGGTTCCATTAGACAGACGCAGCATGGATTCAGAAAGGGCAGGTCCTGTTTGACAAACTTACTGGAGTTCTTTGAGGACATAATGAGTGCAGTGCATAGAGGGGAACAGGTGGATCATCTACTTTGGAAGGAATAATAGAAGAGCAGATTATTATTTAAATGGTGAAAGGTTGCAGCATGGAAGCCTTTTATTCAATATTTACATATGATGTAAGTTGACCCTTTCTGAATCCTTTATTCAGTATTTTTTTCTTTATGGATAGAGGAGCGGAGTTAAACAACAAAATATAATTTTAACTTATGTATTATGGCGGCCCAATCTTTGTTTTTTTTTAGGTTAGTTTGTTTTAGTTTGTTTTTTTTTTCACTTTTTTTATAATTTATCTTTTTCATGGTTAATTGCAAAGAGATTGGGAGGTTAGACTTCATTTGTTACTTGGAATATGTGTTTCTACATGTTAACCGCTATTAATGTACTCCTAATCTCTATGTATTAGTATTATTGTTTATTGGAAACAATAGAAAGATTGAAAAAGAAAAAGGAAAAGTTGTGATTTTGTAGGCATATCTGAGGCAACTGTATAGAATTATGGTTTATTTGGATGAAGACGGCGATTCGCAAAAGAACCAACTGGAACACAAGTTTTCTTCAGTCCTTGCGTGATTAGGGTTTGCAATGCACCCAACACACTTATCACTCCTGGATACATACTCAATTGGAACGGAGCAAATGTCAAGATTAAAAAATACACATAGGAAAAGGCGGCCAGGGGCAGGAGTCCGACAATTTGGATCGTTTTCCAAAGTAATAACCTCTGCTGCGTTTTCCGATTAGGAAAATGAAAAAGAAGTTCGAACATTTTTGAGAATGAATTGAAAGTGACCGAATATCGAGAGCGACTTTCCAAAATTTTTTGTCGAGCCCGTTCTCAACTGCGGTCATCCAGACCTACAGGGGTGTAGAACCCAGCAGCGCCAGTTTCCGCGCACGGTCCGCTCTTGCCGCCGTCGAGGCGAACGCTCGTTGGTTGCGAGCGGCCGTGATGCACGATGGTTCGGGGCGATCGATGGGAGCGAGCGGGCGAGCTGGTGCGTGCGCCTCTCGCGCGGACGGATTCAAATCGCCGGCGGCGAGCGCGAGGCGCGGCGGCGAGTGTAAGCAGCTGATCGTCCGTGTGTCTCCTCCAAAATGAGCCCCCTCTCTGCCCGCTCATCCCCTTCCTTCCGTGCTGCCCGACAGGCCTGTTGCCGGGCCCGGGGCGGTTTGGAAAGCCAGCGTTGTTGTTGGTGTTGCTAAGCTACTCGGCTTCACCGACAGCGCTGCCGTCTCTTCGGGCCATCGTACACTGCCCTGACAGCTGTCGGGAGCTTCGTTGTCAGCATCTACTTAAAACTAAATTCCTAAATTCGCATTTAGTGGTAAGATCCCGGTTGTAGATTTTGGATTCGTTACGATCAAGGTGATTGTTCACTAAAATTGCTTGACAACGGGTGCTTTATGCTGTGCAGCCGGTTCTGAAAAAGTGATGATCCACTTTTACATCTTGATGTAGACAAAATTTTTTAGATAGTACTTTGATGTAAATAGTGTTGTCTGCTTGGAAGTTGGCAAATGAAAGTGCGGTGTAGGACGCGTATTTCATTAAATAAGATAAACACTGCAGATACTGTGGTCAAATCAACACGTACAAAAGCTGGATGAACTCAGCAGGGCGGGCAGCACCGTTGAAAAGAGCAGTCAACGTTTCGGGCCGAGACCCTTCGTCAGGACTGAAGGAGGGGGCAGGGGCAGGGGCAGGGGCCCTATAAAGAAAGTGGGGGGAGGGGGAAGTTGCAGGTGAGAAACCAATCAGAAAGATCAAGAGGTGGGGGAGGGGATAGGCAGGAGAGGTGAAGAAGGAATGTAAGGGGAAAGCACTACAGTTAGTAGAAGAAGGCAGAACCATGAGAGAGGTGATAGGCAGCTAGAAGAAGAGGCAGAGTGAAAGTGTGATGGGGAGGGAGGGAATTACCTGAAGATGCAGAATTCGTTGTTCACACCAAGGGGCTGCAGACTACCCTGACGGTATATGAGGTGTTGATTCTCCAACCTGAGTTTGGCCTCATCATGATAGTAGAGGAGGCATATGGACATATCCGAATGGGAATGTGAAGGAAAGGTGAAGTGGGTGGCAACCTGGAGATCCTGTCTGTTGTGGCGGAGGTGCACAACGAAGCGGTTCCCTAATCTGCGTCGGTTCTTGCCACACTGGGAGCACCGGATGCAATAGATGACCCCAACAGACTCACAAGTGAAGTGTTGCCTCACCTGGAAGGACTTTTTGGGGCCCTGAATGGTGGTAAGAGAGGAGGTATAGGGATAGGTGTAGCACTTAGGCTTGCAGGGATAAGTACCAGGTGGGAGATCTGTGGGGAGGGACATGTGGACCAGGCAGTCACGGAGGGAATGATCCCTGTGAAAAGCAGAGGGGTAGAGAGGGAAAGATATGCTTTGGGGTCCTGTTGAAGGTGGCGGAAGTTGAGGAGGATAATATACTGGATCCGGAGGCTGGTGGGGTGGTAGGTCAGGACAACGGGAACGCAGTCCCTATTGTGACGGGAGGATGGGGTGAGGGCCAAAGTGCGGGAAATGGAGGAGATGCAGGTGAGGGCATCATTGATGACGGCAGAAGGGAAACCACGATTCTTAGATGACGGCAGAAGAGAAACCACGATTCTTAAGTTCTTTTTCTTTAAGAATCGTGGTTTTCATTCTGCCATCATCAATGATGCCCTCACCCACATCTCCTCCATTTCCCACACTTCGGCCCTCACCCCTTACAGTCTAACCACTTGCACCAACATTCCTTGACCCCATTGTAACAACTTTCTAAGGAAGCACCATTGAGAGTTTCCTGTCTGGCTTTATCATTGCGTGCTGCAGAAACTGTAAGGCATTGGACCTGAAGACCCTACAGAGGATAGTAAAGGCCGCTGAGAGGATCACCAGGGTCTTTCTCCTCCCACCCCCATTTATGTCGTTTGTCGGGAGCATTGTATATGAACGGCCCAAAGCATTGTTGAGGATCCCTACCACCCATCCCACAATCTGTTTGACCTACTTCTCTCAAGTAGGAGGTACAGCCGCTTCAGGACTAGGATTGACAGATTGTGTAACAGCTTCTTCCTTCAAGTTGTGACAATGAATATCCTGCTACCACTGTGGTCTCATCACTGGGACAGTGAGCTGTTTAGATTTACTTTACTATTTAATTGTGCTGCACACTACATGCACTTCAAATAGTATTTTATTAACTTGTTTGTAGTAATATTTTGTTTTATGTGCTATGCGTGATACGTTTTTGGGTGCACCATAGTCCAGCAGAAGATTGTTTCATTTGCTTGTAAGTATGTATGTATGTATAATCAGATGACAGTAAACTTCAACTGAAAATATTTGTTGCTTCTCATGAGTTAATTTCCAAAATTGCATGGTTTCAGCATCCAAATTAGAGCTTAGAATGCATTAATATTGCCTTTGGACAGTACTTGAAAAGCTAGCATTTTTTTCCAAGCTGTGGTGGCCCTTAAGAAGGTATTAGAGCTATTATAGTTCATGTGGCGAAGGCCTTATCTTGCTTTGGGTAAGGATTTCAGACATTTTAACCCAGTAATTTAGGCAGATTTGTGACTTGAGGAGGAACATTACTATTTTCCTTAAAGGATGTACATTTACTATTTTACATTCGTAGCTGATGTGCATTGTAGTGCATCAGCGGTCAAGGGAGTGAATGTCTAGTGTAGAAAGTCAGGTGGTAATCAAACATCTATGGAAAAAAGTACAGTCAACGTTTTGGGCCGAAACCCTTTGGCAGGAGTGGAGAAAAAATGCTGAGAAGTAGATTTGAAAGGTGGCGGGAGGGGAGGGAGAAGTGCCAGGTGATAGGTGAAATTTGGATGGGGAGGGATGAAGCGAAGAGCTAGGAAGTTGATTGGTGACAGAGACAGAAGGCCATGGAAGAAAGGAAAAAAGGGGGGTGGGAGGAGCACCAGAGGGAGGAGATGAGCGGGTAAGGAGGTTACATGAGAGAGGGACAAGGGGATGGGAAATGGAGAAGGGAGGTGGGGGAAGGCGTTACTGGAAGTTTGAGAAATCGATGTTCATGTCATCGGGTTGGAGGCTACCCAAATGGAATGTAAGGTGTTGTTCATCCAACCTAAGTGTGACCTTTTCCAACAGTGGAGGACATAATGGGAAGTGGATCCCACTTGTTTTGGCAGATAGAGCTGTTATGTACACCGTAACTGGGTTAACAGACCAGCAGAAATGGAATGATACGTTGGAGTCTGGTGGTACTGTAACTAAAGGTGTTTATTAGTAAACTAAGCAATACAGTATCAAAAATGGAAATATACATATAAAGCAGGTTAGCAATGATAAATACAGAAGTGCAGGAATAAGAATCAAAACCAAGCTCTAGCAAAGTCTAGGGGTAGATGAATTGTCATAAGAGAATATAGAGTTCAGTCCAGTTCGTGTTGAGGTAGTAGTTGTTGTGTTGTAATGTTGGAGAGAGAGAGAGAGAAAGAGAGCGAGCAAGAGATGAGCAGCTGCAGCAGGCAAACCCTCTGTCGTCTTCTTGTTACGTTGTACTGCTGGGGTCACCGATTATGATTCTTCCGTATCAGGCTAGACCGTTCTTCAGTGATGGACTCATCATCCAGGCAAGGGCACACACATACACACAAGCCCCCACCAGTCTGCCTTCATCCACTGTACTCCAGACTGATTCTCCTGAACCGATCCTCCAGGCCCCCACCTTCCTGAGGGTGCACAACACTCTTTCAGTGTCCACTGGTGTGTCTGAGGGTGTCTCCCCAGACCCGTCTTTTATCCCCACTGACGGGGTATCAGCCATCCATCAACTCACGGTGTCCATGTCCATCAAATGAGGCCACTCCCTGCTGTCTCAGCAAGAATGTTAACAAGCAAAGAAGTGTCCTTGTAGCAAAAGATTGAAAGATTGTTTACCTTTCCATCAGTGAAGAAGCCATGATACTAAATCATCCGACTCTCTCTCTCTCTCTTATCTGTGGCAGATGCCTCTACCTCTGTTCTTTGTCTCTCTCTCTTTCTCTCTCTCTCTCCCATTAGCAGCAAAGTTCCTGGTTTGGGGGGGAGGGCTCAGCCCTGGACCCCATTTCCATCTGGTTTGTTCAGCACACACAACAGAGTGTAGATGGTCGGCGAATCGGTCTCCCAATCTACACCGGATGTCACTGATATACAAGTGGCCACACTGGGAGCATTGAACACAGTATATAACCTCAACAGATTCACAGGTGACGTGTCACCTCACCTGGAAGGACTGTTTGGGGCCCTTAATGGTCGTGAGGGAGGAAGTGTAGGGGCAGGTGTAGCACTTGTTATGCTTGCAAGGATAAGTGCCAGGAGGGAGATCAGTACGGAAGGATGAATGGACAAGGGAGTCATGTGGGGACTGATCCTTGCGGAAAGCAGGAAGTTGGAGGGGTGGGGAGGGAAAGATGTGTTTGGTGGTGGGATCCATTTGGAGGTGGTGGAAGTTTTGGAGAATTATGTGATGGATGTGGAGGCTGGTGGATTGGTAGGTGAGGTCAAGAGGAACCCTATCCTTGATAACATGGCGGGAGGGTGGGGTAAGAGCAGACGTGCATGAAAAGGAAGAGATTAGGTTGAGGGCAGTGATTGGGAGACTGCTTCACCAAGTATCTAAGCTCCACCTGCCGGAACAAGCGGGATGTCCCAGTGGCCATCCATTTTAATTCCACTTCACATTCCCATTCTAATATGTCCATCCATGGCCTCCTCCACTGTCAGGATAAGACCACACTTAGGTTGGAGGAACAACACCTTGTATTCCATTTGGGTAGCCTCCAAACTGAAGGCATGAGCATCGTTTTCTCAAACTTCCAGTAATGCTCTCCCCCTCCCCCCCCCCCCGCCTTCAGTATTTCCCATCTCCTTCTCCTCTCATGTTATTTCCTTGCCAGCCCATCACCTCTTTCAGGTGCTCCTCCCCCTCCCCCACATGTTTTTCTTTCTTCCATAGCCTTCAGTCTCTTTTACCAATCAACTTGCTAGCTCCTTGCTTCATCCCTCCCCCTCCAAGTCTCACCTATTGCCTATCGTTTCTCTCTGCCCTCCTGCCACCTTTCAAATCTACTCCTCTAGTCCTGCTGAAGAGTTTCGGCCTGAAATATTGACTGTACTTTTTTCCATAGGTGCTGCCTGGCCTGTTGAGTCCCTTCAGCATTTTGTGTGTGTTGCTCAGATTTCCAGCATCTGCAGATTTTCTCATATTTCTGGTAATCAAGCAGATTGTTTTTCTGGATGGTGTTGAGTGCTGTTGGACCTACATTCACCCAACTACATCACATGATACATGCTTTTTAAGATGATGAAATTGTTTTTTCGAATCAAGATTCTAAAGACCACACCACCTTCCTTACTGAATCCTCTGGAAGCATATAATCGATCACCTTTCGTGATGATAGAAACAAAATTGCAGTTTCCAAGATTTAAATGTTCAGTGCTAAAGGACCTGCTTCTAATCTATGATATTGCTTTGCTGTCATGGTAGTTATAAGCCAGTGTCAATAGGCTATTGATCGAGAGTAGCATCACTTTCTTTCCTAAAGATGTTATTATACTGAACTAGGAGCCTTGTTAGAAGCATTGTCCTTGTGACCACGCCACCTTCCCTACTGACCCCATAATGTATATTATAATTGATTACCTTTCATAGAAACAAATTGTGATTTCTAAAATTTAAATGTTTTTAGGCACTTTGCTGAAAATGGCAGATGAATTAGAAAAGTTCCTTGAAGAACAAAGGGCCAAATTAGCACAAGATAAACTCAAGCTGGGCCAAGATCCACCATATATGGAAATGCGAGTAAGTCAATAATTTAATAATAAAATTATGGGTAGCTAAATAATTTTAATAAATGCTTGTATGAAGTTAATGTTAGGCACAGCTTCTCATTAAAATGTAATAAAATTCAAGGCATATAATATAGCATGTGTCTGTTTAGTTGGGTAGTTGATAACTCGGCCTTAATAATTTATTGTTATTTAATTGAAACGTGGGTAAGTAATGAGTTTAAGATGTCCTTGATCCTTCACATTTACTTTCCTTTTTGAAGAAACTTGCATTAAAGTGAAAAACTCCAAGGTAGGTGGTTCAGAATCATTTTTTTAAATATTGTTTTCATGGATGGTGGGCATATTAGTTAACACTTAAACTTAACTTTCTGAAAAAGAAACAATGTAAATAGCTTAAATTCTGAAGCAATTTTTAAAGGAATGTTATGTATAATGAAGCCTACAATGCTTATCAATGCTGTTCAATGTCAATGTCAATGTCAAGAAAACTTTCCATTGCTTTGTGAAAATTGAGTGAATACTAATAGGGCAATAATGGATTCCAGAGATTATGGCTCTAGCAAGACCAGACCTAAAGTGCATAAGAAGGTATTTACAGTGGGATTATAATGGAATCTGGGTACTTGCCTATCACTGAAACAGAGAGCATAATTGAGGAAGGGAGGAGTAGAAATAAGCTGTGTGAAGTTGAGAGTCGGTTGGAAATTGACAGCAAAAGTTATTAAATGTTTTAGTGTGGTATAATATCACCAATAGATTCTGCAAACTATTAGTAAAAGTGGTGAGCAAGGGAATTTGAGTAGGACTGAAGTAAATAATCTATGGTCCTGTTGTAACATTTGTTTTTGTTGAGTGTATAAACAGTTGCTATGGAATATCTAATGTAAAAATGCTTTTCTCTACCAAGTTCTTTGTGGTAGTTATTAGCACTTGTGATAATCTGAACAGTGCTATCTTACCAGCCATATGTTTATCCTGTTTCTTCATAAATTGGTCAGTACTTCCTGTTCTTACCATTGGAATTTAGAACAAACAAAATATTAAGTTAAACAATAGAAAAATATGTACATCCCAATAAAATATGTACTGTCTTAATATTATTAACAGCAGAAACTGATTCAAATACACAGCATGTTCACTGGCAATTGTGAGGAGAGAAACAGGGCTAATGTTTAGGTTGAGAACTGGATCTTCTGTTTATTGCCTGCTTTATCAATATGACTTGAAGGATTCAGCCAAGTAATGAAGCATGACCTCCTAAATTCTTTTTTAAAATTACATGTTTTTTTTCCCAGTCTTTATTTTTTTTCTTGGGTTACAGTTCTGCTCCATCAGTTGTAATAAAGGCTTGAGCCAAAATGCAACTGCTCACTAATTCTGTGTGCATGTTTCTTTTCCTGAACACTGCTGTGTGTAAGTACAGAAGGTGCTGAAACATGTGAACACATCTGACCATGGGCTTCACTCCTGGACTCACCACTGAGTCTAAGAGTGTTCTGGGATATACTGAGTTAAGGCCCTGGATATACTGAGTTTGTACCTGGTTAGTTTCAAGTTTCAAAGTTCAAAATAGTTATTATCAAAGTATCTGTACTACAGACAGCCTTAAGATTCGTTATCCAAATTTAATAGAACCCATTTTTAAAAAATCTGCCAAACACCCAATGTGTGCAGAAAAAAAAACAAACCATGCAGACAAGAAAAAGTAAATAAATAACAGTCAGAAATTAAGTTCACAAAAATTAGTGCCCAACCATGAAGCCAGATCATTGCTGCATCCCATCCAAGTGCACATTATTTGCAGGCCACAGCCTCAGTTCAGCACCCAGATAAGTAAAAGTCGTAGAGCAGTGAGCTGAACAAAGGCCCATCTCTCTCGCTCCAGGCCCTGACACCCTGACCTTGTCAGTCTGGCCCGATGGTTAAATTGAGCAAGTGTCGGCTTGTTCTTTGCTCTTGAACTTGGGCCCTACCACTTCAGTTCGGCCCTGTCCACTCCAACAACGTTCTCAGGCCTGGGCCTGGATTCGGCCCATAACCAACCCTTTCAATCTGGCCAGACACTTAAGTTGGCCTAATATGGGTTTGTTTCCCATTCTCAGCCCTGGGCCTTGCCACTTTGATTTGTCTCCGATTCCACTCTAGTAACAGCCAAGCTTCGGCTTGACTTGTTCCAATTTACTTTTAATCTTTTTCATTTTGAAAGTCATTAGTCAAATTTCAGGTTTTGAGCTTGTTTTACTTGCACATTCTTAAAATTTTAGAAGATTTTTAAAGTTGTTTAAAAGTGAATTTACTTTGTATTTTTTAACTTTATTTTCTTTACACCTGAGGCACAGAAGGATTTGGGAATCCTTGTGCAGGATTCCATCAAGGTTAATTTGCTGGTTGAGTTGGTGGTGACGAAGGCAAATGCATTGTTAGCATTCATTTTGAGAGGACGGGAATGTAAATGTAATCTTGTAATGTTAAGGCTTTAGAGAGCATTGGTGAGTCCTTAGTTGAAGAATTGTAAGCAGTTTTGGTCCCCTTATCTGAAAAGGGATGTGTTGACATTGGAGGGGATTCAAAGGAAGTTCACGAAAATGATTCCAAGATTGAAAGGCTCATCATATGAGGAGCGTTTGATGGCTTTGGGCCTGTACTCCATGGAATTCCAAATGATGGGGGTGGGGGGGGGGGGGGGGAACTCATTGAAGCCAATCAAATGTTGAAAGGCCTCACTAGAGTGAATGTGGAGAGGATGTTTTCTGTGGTGGGAGTACCTAAGACCAGAGGACATGGCTTCAAAATAGAGGGGCATCCTTTTAGAACGGAGATGAGGTGGATTTTTTTAAGCTGGAGCATGGTGACTCTTTGGAATTAGTTGCAGCTGTGGAGGCCAAGTCTTTACATATAGTTGAAGTCAGAAGTTTACATACATTTAAGTTGAAGTCATTAAACTCCACAGATTTCATATCAGCAAACTATAGTTTTGGCAAGACATTGAGGATATCTAGTTTGTGTATGACACAAGTAATTTTTCCAACAATTGTTTACAGAAAGATTATTTCACTTTTAATTGACTATATCACAATTCCAGTGGGTCAGAAGTTTACAAACAAAATCAAAAGATATCGGCCAAGACCTCAGGAAAAAAAAAAATTGTGGACTCTACAAGTCTGGTTCATCCTTGGGAGCAATTTTCAAACGCCTGAAGGTACCACATTCATCTGTACAAACAATAGTATGCAGGTATAAACACCATAAGACCATGCTGCCGTCATACCGCTCAGGAAGGAGGCGCATTCTGTCTCCTAGAGATGAATGTACTTTGGCGCGAAAAGTGCAAATCAATCCCAGAACAACAGCAAAGGACCTTGTGAAGATATTTGAGGAAACAGATAGACAAGTATCTATATCCACAATAAAATGAGTCCTAAATCGACATAAGCTGAAAGGCTGCTCAGCAAGGAAGAAGCCACTGCTCCAAAACCACCATAAAAAAGCCAGACTACAGTTTGCAAGTGCGCATGGGGACAAAGATCTTACTTTTTGGAGAAATATTCTCCAGTCTGATGAAATAAAAATTGAACTGTTTGGCCGTAATGACCATCGTTATGTTTGGAGGAAAAAGGGTAAGGCTTGCAAGAGGAAGAACACCATCCCAACCGTGAGGGGGGGGGGCAGCATCATGTTGTGGGGTGCTTTGCTGCAGGAGGGACTGGTGCACTTCACAAAATAGATAGTATCATGAGGAACAAAAATTATGTGGATATATTGAAGCAATATCTCAAGACATCAGCCAGGAAGTTAAAGCTCGATCACAAATGGGTCTTCCAAATGGACAATGACCCAAGCATACCTCCAAAGTTGTGGCAAAATTGCTTAAGGACAACTAAGTCAAGGTATTGGAGTGGCCATCGCAAAGCCCTGACCTCAATCCGATAGAAAATTTGTGAGCAGAATTGAAAAAGTGTGTGCGAGCAAGGAGGCCTACAAACCTGACTCAGTTACACCAGTTCTGTCTGGAGGAATGGAACAAAATTCCAACAACTTATTGTGAGAAGCTTGTGGAAGGCTACCCAAAACATTTGACCCAAGTTAAACAATTTAAAGGCAATGCTACCAAATACTAACAAAGTGTATGTAAACTTCTAACCCACTGGGAATGTGATGAAAGAAATAAAAACTGAAATCAATAATTCTCTCTACTATTATTCTGACATTTCACATTCTTAAAATATAGTGATCCTAACTGACCTAAGACAGGGAATGTTTTACCATAGAACCATAGAACATTACAGCACAGAAACAGGCCTTTTGGCCCTTCTTGGCTGTGCCGAACCATTTTTCTGCCTAATCCCACTGTCCTGCACCTGGCCCATATCCCTCCTTACACCTCTCATCCATGTACCTGTTCAAGTTATTCTTAAATGTTAAAAGTGAGCCCGCATTTACCACTTCACCTGGCAGCTCATTCCACACTCCCACCACTCTCTGTGTGAAGAAGCCCCCCCACCCCAATGTTCCCTTTAAACTTTTCCCCCTTCACCCTTAACCCATATCCTCTTTTTTTTTCTCCCCTAGCCTCAGTGGAAAAAACCTGCTTGCATTCACTCTTATCTATACCCATCATAATTTTATATACCTCTATCAAGCCTCCCTTCATTCTTCTACGCTCCAGGGAATAAAGTCCTAACCTATTCAACCTTTCTCTGTAAGTCAGTTTCTCAAGTCCCGGCAACATCCTTGTAAACCTTCTCTGTACTCTTTCAACCTTATTAATATCCTTACTGTAATTCGGTGACCAAAACTGCACACAATACTCCAACTTGTCCACTGATGTCTCACCAATGCCTTATACAACCTCACCATAACATTCCAACTCTTATACTCAATTCTTTGATTTATAAAGGCCAATGTACCGAAAGCTATCTTTACTACCCTATCTACCTGTGACACCACTTTTAGGGAATTTTGTATCTATATTCCTAGATCCCTCTGTTCTACTGCACTCCTCGGTACCCTACCATTTACCTTGTACGTTCTATCTTGTTTTTTCCTTCCAAAGTGCGATACCTCACACTTGTCTTTATTAAACTCCATCTGCCATTTTTCAGCTCATTTTTCCAGCTGGTCCAGATCCCTCTGCAAGCTTTGAAAACCTTCCTCACTGTCCACTACAACTCTAATCTTTGTATCATCAGCAGATTTGCTGATCCAATTTACCACATTATCATCCAGATCATTGATATAGATGACAAATAACAATGGACCCAGCACTGATCCCTCCACACAGAGAAGCAATCCTCTACTACCACTCTCTGACTTCTCCCGTTGAGCCAATGTCTAATCCACTTCTCCTATTGAGCCAATGTCTAATCAAAGTTTTCTAGGATTAAATGTCAGGAATTGTGGAAAATTGAGTTTAAATGTATTTGGTTAAGATGTATGTAAACTTATGTCTTCAACTGTATATTTACAGGAAAAGGTTGATAGATTCTTGATTGGTTGGCATGAAGGGATATGAGGGGAAGGCAGAAGATGGGCTGAGAAGAAAAATGGACCAGCCATGGTGAAATGGCAGAGCAGACTTGATAGGCCAAGTGGCTTAATTCTGTTCCAATATCTATGGTCTTATTGTCTATATTTATGTAGTTTAATCAGTTTACTTGGATTTTCAGAAGGCCTTTGACAAGGTGCTACCCATGGCTACTTAGCAAGATAAGAGCCCACGGTTATAGAACTCTGCAGCACAGAAACAGACCCTTCAGCGCAACTGGTCGATGCCAAACAATCAACCTGTCTAGTTTGTAGAGGTGCACCCAGCCCACAGCACTCCATACTCCTCCATTCCATGGACCTATCCAAATTTTTCTTAGTTGTTGAAATTACACTGCAATTACCACATGCAGTGGCAGTTCATTCCACACTCTCGCCTCATTCTGAAGAAGTTCGCCTTTATGTTTCCCTTCAACATATCACCTTTACCCTTAACTCATGGCCTCTAGTTGTACTCACCAAATCTCAGTGGAAAAATCTGCTGCCATCTACTCTATACCACTCATAATTTTGCATATCCCTATTTCCTCTTGATCTTCTATGCTCTAATAAAGCCTAACCTTTTTACTCTTTCCCTAAGTCCTGGCAACATAATTATAAATTTTCTCTGTACCCTTTCAGTCTTATTGGTATCTTTCCTGTAGGTATGTGGCCAAAGCTGCACACAATACTCCATATTAGGCCTCACTAACATCTTGTACTATTTCGATATAACATCCCACATGCTGTACTTAATACATTAATTTATGAAGTCCAGTGTGCCAAAAAGCTTTCTTTGCAACCCTATCTACATGTTACATCGCTTTCAGGGGATCTGCATTCCCAGATCTCTGTGTTCTTCCACACTACTCAGTGCCCTACCACTCACCATGTAAGACCTCTCTTGGTTGGTATTCTCAAAATGTGACACCTCACACTTGTTTGCATTAATTTCCATCTGTCATTTTTCAGCCAATTTTTCTAACTTGTCTAGCTCCCACTGCAAGCTTTGAATGTCTTCTTTGCTATCCACTACATCCCAATCTTGGTATCAAATTTGTTGATCTAGGTCACCATATTATCATCCACATCGTTATTATAGATGACAAACAACAATGGACCTGGCACTGATCCCTGCAGTATACCATTAGTCACAGGCATCCAGTCAGAGAGGCAACTGTCTGTTATCCATCTCTGTCTTCTCCCACAAATCCAATGTCTAATCCAATTTGCTACCTCATCTTGAATGCCAAGCGACTGAACCTTCTTGACTGATTTACCATGTAAGACCTTCTCAATGGCCTTGCTAAAGTCCATATAAACAATAACTACTGCCTTGCCTTCATCAACTTTCTGGTAATTTCCTTGAAAAACTCTATAAGATTGGTTAGACATGACTTATTTTGCACAGTGCCATGTTGGCTATCCCTAACACAAATAAGAGAAAATCTGCAGGTGCTGGAAATCCATGCAACGCACACGAAATGCAGGAAGAACTCAGCAGGCCATGCAGTATCTATGGAAAAGAGTACAGTTGACATTTTGAATCAAGACCATTCAGCAGAACTGGAGAAAAAGAGATGAGGAATCGGAGTTAGAAGTTGTGGGGGTGTAGGGTGTGGGGGGAGAAACACAAGGTGATCGGTGAAACTGGGAAGGGGAGGGGTGAAGTAAAGAGTTGGGAAGTTGATTGATGAAAGAGTTACAGGGTTGGAGAAGGGGAATCTAATAGAGACAGAAGGCTATGGAAGAAAGAAAAGAGGGAGGAGCAACAGAGGGAGGCAATGGGCAGGTGAGATAAAATGAGATAAGGAAAAGAGGCTTGGGGGTGGTGAAGTGGGGGAGGGGGCACTACTAGAAGTTTGAGAAATAGATGTTCATGCCATCGGGTTGGAGGCTGCCCAGTTGAAACATAAGGTGTTGCTCCTGCAACCTGAGTGTGGCCTCATGGTGGCCAGAGAGGACACTATGGATGGACATGTTGCAATAAGAATGGGATGTGGAATTAAAATGGGTGCCCACTGGGAGTTCCTGCTTTTTTTGCTGGAAGGAGTATAGGTGCTCAGTGAAGTGGTCTCCCAATCTACAAATCCTATTTCCAGAAAAGTTGGGATATTTTCCAAAATGCAATAAAAACAAAAATCTGTGATATGTTAATTCATGTGAACCTTTATTTAACTGACAAAAGAACAAAGAAAAGATTTTCAATAGTTTTACTGACCAACTTAATTCTATTTTGTAAATAATACACAAATTTAGAATTTGATGGCTGCAACACACTCAACAAAAGTTGGAACAGAGGCATGTTTACCATGTGTTACATCACCTTTCCTTTTAATAACACTTCTTAATCATTTTGGAACTGAGGATACTAATTGTAGTAGATTTGCAATTGGAAATTTTGTCCATTCTTGATTGATATAAGACTTCAGCTGCACAACAGTCCGAGGTCTCCGTTGTCTGATTCTCCTCTTCGTGATGCGTCATACATTTTCAATAGGAGATAGATCTGGACTGGCAGCAGGCCAGTCAAGTACACGCACTCTGTGTCTACAAAGCCACGCTGTTGTAGCCTGTGCAGAATATGGTCTGGCATTGTCCTGCTAAAATAAGTATGGAGGTCCCGGGAAGAGATGTTGCCTTGTTGGCAACATATGTCTCTCTAAAATCCTAATATACGCCTCAGAGTCAATGGTACCTTCACATACGTGCAACTCACCCATGCCGTGGGCACTGATGCACCCCCCATACTGTCACAGATGCTGGCTTTTGCACCTTCTGCTGATAACAATCAGGATGGTCATTTTCATCTTTGGCACGGAGAACTCGATGCACGTTTATTCCGAAAACTAGCTGAAATATGGACTCATCTGAACACAGCACACGGTTCCACAGTCTTTCGGTCCATCTGAGTTGAGCTCGGGCCCAGAGAACTGGCCGGAGTTTCTGCATAGAGTTGATGTATGGCTTTCTCCTTGTGTAATACAGTTTCAAGTTGCATTTCTGGATTCAGCAACGGACTGTGTTAAGTGACAATGGTTTTCCGAAGTACTCCCGAGCCCAGGTGGCTATAATTGTCACAGTAGCATGACTGTTTCTTAGGCAGTGCTGCCTGAGGGCTCGAAGATCACGCGCATTCAATGGTGGTTTCCGACCTTGCCCTTCACACACTGAGATGTCTCTGAATTCTCTAAATCTTTTCACAATATTATGTACTGTAGATGTTGAAAGACCTAAATTCTCTGCAATCTTGCTTTGGGAAATGTTCCTTTTGAACTGACTATCAATTCTCTCACGAATTTTGGCATAAAGGGGTGAGCCTCGACCCATTCCTGCTTGCAAAGAATGAGCCTTTGATGTACGCTACTTTTATACCCAGTCATGATACCTCACCTGCTACCAATTAGCCTGCTTAATGTGGAGTCTTCCAAACCGGTGTTACTTGAATATTCTGTGCACTTTTTAATCTTATTTTAACTCTGTCCCAACGTTTGTTGAGTGTGTTGCAGCCATCAAATTCTAAATTTGTGTATATTTACAAAATACGACTAAGTTGGTTAGTAAAACTATTGAAAATCTTTTCTTTGTACTTTTGTCAGTTAAATAAAGGTTCATGTGAATTAACATATCACAAAGTTTTGTTTTTATTACATTTTGGAAAATATCCCAACTTTTCTGGAAATGGGGTTTGTATATTGGGTCTCATTGATATACAAGAGGCCACACCAGGAGTACGGCATACAGTATATGACCCCAACAGATTCACAGGTGAAGTGTCGCCTCACCTGGAAGGGCTGTTTGGGGCCCTGAGTGGTAGTGAGGGAGAAAATGCAGGGGCAGGTGTAGCACTTGTTCATATTGCAAGGATAAGTGCCTGGAGGGAGAGTAGTGTGGAGGGATGGATGGACAATGGAGTCGCGTAGGGAATGATCCCTGCGGAAAGAAGAAAGTGTGGGGGGGGGGGGGGTGTGGAGGAACGATTTGGTTGGTGGTGGGATCCTGTTGGAGTAACAGAGAATTATGTGCTGCAGAGGCTAGTGGTGTGATAGGTGAGGACACGAGGAGCCCTATCCCTGGTCAGGTGGCAGGAGGAGGGGTGAGGGCAGATGTGTGTGAAATGGAAGAGATGTGGTTGAGGGCAATATTGATGGTGTAGAGAGGGAAACCCCTTTCTCTCATGAAGGAGGACATCTCCTTTCTGAAATGCAAAGTCTCATCCTGAGAGCAGATGCAGCAGAGATGGAGGAATTGAAAAAAGGTGGTGGCATTATTACAAGTAACAGGCTGGGAAGGGTGTAGTCCAGGTAGCTGTGAGACATCAATATAATAGACATCAGTGGACAAGTTGTCTCCAAGAGATAGAGAAAAGTGAGCGAGGTGTCGGAAATGGAGCAGGTAAATTTGAGGGCAGGGCCAAAGTTGGAGGCAAAGTTGATGAAGACGATGAGCTTGGCATGGGTGCAGGAAGCAGCACCAATGCAGTCGTCAATATAGCAGAGGAGAATTGGGGGTCTAACACCAGTGTAGGTTTATAATGTAGACTGTTCCATGTAACTGACAAAAAGGGAAGCATAGCTTGGACCCATGCGAGCACCCATGGCTACTGCTTTTGTTTGAAGAAAGTGGGAGTAGCCAATAGATAAATTATTTAGAGTGAGGACAAGTTCCGCTAAGCGGAGGAACTGGTTGAGTCTGGTCTCCAGAAAGAAACGGAGAGCTTTGAGGCCTTCCTGATGGGGTATGGAGGTGTATAGGGACTGGACATCCATGGTAAAAATAAGATGCTTGGGGCCAGGGAACTTGAAATCATTGGAAAGATCAAGAGTGTGTGAAGTGTCATGGATTTAGGTAGGAATGGACTGAACTGGGGGGGATAAAACTTGAGTCGAGATATGAGTTCAGTGGAGCAGGAACAAGCTGAAACAATGGGTCTACCTGGACAGGCAGGTTTGTGTATCTTAGGTAGGAGGTAGAAATGAGAGGTGCGGAGGTGAGGTTGAATTCATGGGTGAGTCTATGACCAGAGAGTGCAGCCTCAGAGAAGGGTAATGTCCATTTAGATGAGATAAGGAGAAATTTCATTAGAGGTTAGTGAATCTGTGGAATTCATTGCCATAGACAGCTGTGGAGGCTAAATTATTGAGTATATTTAAAGTGGAAGTTGAAAGGTTCTTGAATAGTCAGGGTTTCAAAGGTTACAGGTAGAAGGCAGGGTAATGGGATTGAGGGGGATAATAAATCAGCCATGATTGAATGGCAGAGCAGACTCACTAGGCTGACTGGCCTAATTCTGCTCTTATGTCTTATTGTCTTATGCCCTTGTGGTCTAATTTGTTAAATGTTTCTTTCTTTCTTTCAATATTATATCATTGATTTTTTTTTGTTCCCCAGATATTGATAATTTCCAGCTTGATTGATCTACTTTATTTCAAAAATTAGATTGGGCATCTGTGAATTTGGTAATATAAATGAGGTTATAGCAGGGATGACTATTAATGACTCCTGGTACAATGGATCTTCATGTTACAGTGTTGACTTGGGTTACCTGTTCTTGTCTTTTACTGTTATGACCTTCAACTCATTCTCTTCCTTTGCAACACACACAAAATGCTGGAGGAACTCACTGGGCCAGGCAGCATCTGTAGAAAAGAGTAAACAGTTGATGTTTCGGGCTGAGGCTTTTTTTGTGTTTGTCATTCTTTCCCCTTAATGTTCCTGAACCCTTTGATCTTCTCAATTGACCAATGTATTAAATAAATGCTCCATTTTTGTTTCCTCCATCCCCCAACCCACTTCCCCAATTGATAACTTCAGATGCACATCAGTTCAAGTGCCACTCTGTCTCCCCTATGTGCTTCCATGATAGGCCACTGTCAAATTCCTCTGAACATCTCTTAGCCTTGCCATTTCAATGAAAATATGCAATGCCTATTTAGCTTCTTTTCATAGGACATTTATGATATCTATGGCAACACTTCCAGCACACATTTTTAGGTGCGTGCGCTTATACTTTTAGTCCCAGTTGTGTACACAATAAAGTAAAACAATAACTGTTGATAACAGAACTGGTAATTTTTTAAACATAAATATGCCAGTTTTATTATGCTAATTTTAGAAAATGCCAAAAATAGCACTGGGTTTTGAAGATAATTATTTCACCCATTTGAGGACTGTTAACATTTAAATGGCGTAGTTGCTTATACCTCTGAAATGCTGCTACACCTGTGAAATGCAAAAACATGCATGTTTATCTTTTTGAAATTGTACTTTAAGAGCAAATAAACCTCTGGAGAAAATAGATTGGAAAGGAAGGTTGGGTGGAGAAGTTGCATTGAGATGGACAAGAAGGCAACATTAAGTGATGAGTTAAGGGGGTTTAGTCAGTTCTTAGCATATCCTGAGTGGCTCTTCTAGTGACTAACTGACTATGTAACCTGTAAGTAGATTTTACTATGTGATTACGACTTGTTTCTTTGATAGAGACAGTTTGAGGTACTTATAGTTCATAATCTTATAATTTCATTCATCCCCAATTCCCTCTCCCAGACAAAATCTTCAGACCCAGTCGGTGCCACCAATCAAGCAGTTGACTCAACAGCCAATGGAAATAGCCTCCCAATTATTCAGCCTACAAAACAATATCCACATACCGATAGATCTAAAGGTATGTTGATGGCACCCAACAGATAGGTCTACTGTTCCTATTATGCTCAGTACCTTTTTGTGTTGGATTGGTTTATTTTAAATAGGAGGATCAAATGTCCCTTGTCTTTGGTTAACAATACATCTGTTTTATGCACAAATTGTGAAGATTTACTATTTGAAAGTCAGCTTGTTTAATTCATATGCATGATTATGTAGAATTACATTAAAATTACAACACAGTAACAATATTTGACTCAACTAAAACACGTTAGAGGATGGTCCCCACATTTGAAATGGTTTATGTGCATTTATTTTATTTACATTTCTCAAATCCACCCATAACATTATGTCATACCAGATAATTTAAAATCAATATTGTATGCAGGCTAATTTGCTCAAAGACATATCATTAATTTTTAAAAGTTATTTATTGCAAAAACTTTTATTTTTAGAAGAAAACTATGGGTTAAGCCTGCCACTTGGATTAGAATATGATCAAAAGAAGCAGAAATTGAAGGAAGAACTTCGTCAAGACTACAGACGCTATATGGCTGAGGTAGAGCCCTGCAATGAATGATTATGTCAGCGCCAATGTGTAACTAGTTATTTTCTCCTCTCCATCTGTTCTGAAAGCATAATCATTCCTGCTTTTTTGTGGGCACTACTGTCTTTCCCTTGCCCATTTTAGAAACTAGATATGAAGTGTTAAAGTGTTATTTACTTGGGTGGATTTGGGGAACAAGGGAGAAATTCACACCTGTGTTTGTTATCTCCTTGTCCGTGTGCATTCTATCAGTAAATACTGAATTTCTGGAGTAGGAATTCTTTCTTTTTCTTTTTCACGCTGTCTTTCTCTGAATGACATCAATTTACAGTATAGAATCTCTAATCTTGCACCATTTACCGTTGAACCAATTGGTTTCAAAAGATGCATTTAATGTCAGAGAAAGTATACAATATACATCATGAAATTCTTTTTCTTCACAGAAATCCACAAAAACAAAGGAGTGCTCCAAAGAATGAACAACAGTTAAAACATTAGATCCCCAAAGCGCCACCCCACTCCCCCTCCCATGCAGGAGCAGCAGCAAGGCAATGAGCTCCCCATCCCCACCAGCAAAACAGCATCAGCACCCTCCACCAAGCACTCAAGTGTGCAGCAAAGCATCACTAAAAACACACACTTGCAGTACCCCAGAATCTACTTGTTCACCTTATAATTCAATATACCACAAGCTCTCTCTTTCTCTCTCCCTAATAAGGGAAAAAGAGGGGAGGCATATCAAACAACTCATTGATTTATGATGTTAAAAGTCTGTTATGCCGCTTTTTTCAAGCTCTGTACCCAGAGAGTCGGTATCAAAAATGCGCAGGGGTCCAGGCACACAACCCCCGGCAGCTAACCTGTTGCTCCTGATGTTCCGTGATCTCCCACGATACTTCAGTCAGGGCCACTGGCCTAGAATCAGCACATCATCACAGCCACAAAATCACGGAATCCTGAAAGTGCGCTCATCTTCCAGGCCGCATCCATATCAAGCAGCTGGTCGTGAGGCCCTGAGAGGGGTCCTATTCCCTCAAAGAACCAAAGTCAGAGTGTAACTCCAGGTCAGGGTCTTCAAAAGAACCTTGAAAAGAAAAAAAATGAGATATCAAAGATAGAAGTAAAGCTTTTTGCAAAGATGCAAGCAAAGGAGTCACTATTTAGCGCCATCTTAACTTTGCATCGCCTTCATTGACAGAGAATCTACAATATTCTTAATATTCAGTGCTAAATGTTTATGTTTTCATATTTTCCTTACAATGGAAGGAGGCCATTTGGTAATTGAGTCTACACTGGCAATTAGAACAATTACATCAGTCTTTTCTCCCCCTCCTTTGTTTTCCTGATAATCAATCTTAACATGCTCATTAATTCTGGCTACCCAAGAATACTGGACAGAATTTACGACGACTAATTTTCCAACAAATACATCTTTGTAATATGAGAGGAGATTGGAGTACTGAGTGGGGTGTGGGGAAAGAGGGAGAGTGTATGTTGTCAAAGTGAGAATATGCAATCTTCATACACACGGCACCCTAAATCTTGTGAGGCAGCATCTGTACAAAAGTAAGATGGCGCTGGATGAGAGTGCAGTCTACATTGTACTAGACCATAGCTCTCTTGATGTTCTACTTTTGTATTTTCATGTTGGTGCTGTTTGCATAGGCGCTTCCAGATCCTGGAATGCTACTTGAACTTAAGTAAGTGCTGTTAAATATAACAGAGCTAGGTAGATAAGAAGAAGGAAGAGAGTCATGATTTGAAAGAAGGACTGACATTGTTGACAAGATGAATGAAATGCAAGACACAGAAATGGTAATGGGAAAGAACAAAAATATATGAGAGTGATAATGCCATCTATTTGAGATTTTTTTTAGTTTAACTTTAGAGCTAATAACATTTGTAGCACCAGGTCTGGATGATGACCTGTAGGAGTCCTAAAAAGCATTAGGAATCAATGGTTGAATTGTGTATTCAAATAAGTGAATTTTATTACTTTAAAATGGTTGATTCTAGGTCTTTGCTATTGCAGAAAAATTCTAGGATTGAAAGGGAGTTGCAGTCAACAGTTGAAAACCTTTCACTTCCCATTTCTGACAGAAAATCAGCGAAGGTGAGTTTATAGAGCGAGTTTGTTTAACTTCTTAGCTAAATAAATAGATTAAATGAACATTCCATTGACATTAGTTAATATGCCTGAGTTGAAAGTGAGAAGGTTATCAGTTAAAGAGTTGTTAGCATGGATGATATAGATGTACAAGTATTATATCATCTTCAATCAAAAATTGTCTGCAACCTTCAGTTCACCTAACACTATTTCTGGTAACTTTGCCGATGGTATCAGTCCTCCATGACTTGAATTTGAAATACTTATATATTTGTTTCAAATGCTTTCTTTGCTATTTAATGACTTGGGCTGTATTATTTTTTATCTTTTTTTTCTTTGTGACTGTATGTTTTGCTGAAATCATAACTCTCTGTGCTGTTAGTAATATGTGTTGAAGTTTGGCCCTGGAGGAAAGCTGTTTTGTTGGGCTATATTCATGTATGGTTGAATGGTTATTAAACTTCAACTTGAAAGCCATTATCACATTGAAGATCAACACCTGATTAAGCATCTAACAAATTCTGGACATAAATTGACTCCAATGAATTCAGTTAATCTAAAATCAAAACAAAAAGTGATGTATATGCTTAGCAGGGTAGCCCACATCTGTGGGAAAAGATGAGTTGAAACTGAGATAATCATGAAGATGAGCTTTAGTCAGGGCACAGAGTATTAGAATTGTGACCTTATGTTGCAGTTGTGTAAATTGTTGGTGAGACTGCACTTGGGGTACTATGTACAGTTTTGCTAACTTTGTATAGAAAAGATGTGGTTAAACTTGAAAGAGTGCAGAAAAGATTTGAGGATACAGCCAGGGCTCAAGAACCTGAGTTATAGGGAGAGGTTAGCGAAGCTTGGTATTTATTGCTTGGAACATAGGGGAATGATGGGTAACCTTATAGAAATGTTTAAAATTATGAGAAGCATAGATAAAATGGTAACAGCTAAGTGGTCCCATAACCAACGAATCAGATCTAAGCTCTGTAGTCCTGCCACATCCATCCGTGAATAGTGGTGGACAATCAAACAACTCACTAGAGGAGGAGGCTGCACAAATATCCCCATCCTCAATGATAGAGAGCCCACCACACCTGTGCAAAAGATAAGGCTGAGGCATTTGAAATGATCTTCAGTCAGAAGTGCCGAGCAGATAATCCAGCTTGGCCTCCTCCAGAAAAACCCAGCATCTCAGATGTCAGTATGCAGCCAATCTGATTCACTGCACGTGAGATCAAGAAAAGTCCTGTCTTGTACATAAGAAACAAAACAAATCCAATCCAGCCGATTACTGCCCTACCAGCATAATCTCAATCCTCAGGAAAGTAATCAGCAGTGCTATCATGCAGCACCTACTCGGCAATGACCTGCTTATGGATGCCCAGTTTGGATTCTATCAAGCCCACTCAACTCTGACCTGATCTCCTCCTTGGTTGCAGCATGGAGCAGAGAGCTAACTACCAGAGGTGAGGTGAGAGTGATAGCCCTTGACATGAATGCAACATTTGACTGAGTATGGCATCCAGGTGCCCTAGCTAAAATGGAGTCAGTGGGAATTAGGGGGAAAATCCTCCGCTGGCTGGAATCATACCTGACATAAAGGTTGTGGTGGTTGGAGCTCAATCGTCTCATCCTCAGGACATCATTACAGGAGTTCCTTGGGGAAGTGTCCGACAACCAACCATCTTCAGTTGCTTCATCAATGACCTTCTGACTATCATAAGGTCAAAAGTAAAAATGTTCGCAGATGACTGCACAATGTTCTGCACCATTCATGACTCCTCAGATAGTGAAGCAGTTTATACCCAAATGCAGCAGGACCTGGACAATATCCAGGCTTGGGCTGACAAGTGGCAAGTAACGTTCAAAACACGAAAGTGCCAGGCAATATCTCCAACAAGAGGGGCTCTAACCATTGTCCCTTAACATTCAGTGGCATCACCATCACTGAATCCCCTACTATCAACATCCTGGGGGTTACCATTGACAGGAAACTGAACTGGTTTAGCCATACAAACACTGTGGCTACCAGAGCAGGTCAAAGTCTAGGAATCTTGTGGCATGTAACTCACTTCATGACTCCCCAAAGCTGGCCACCATCTACACCATCTACATGAGGTCAGGAGTGTAATGGAATACTCGCCACTCACCTGGATAAGTGCAGCTCTATCAACACTCAAAAAGCTTGACACCATCCAGTACAAGGCAGCCCACTTGATTGGTGCCGCCTCTGCAAGCATCCAGTCCCTCTACCATCGATGAGCAGTTGCAGTAGTGTGTATGATCTACAAGATGCACTGCAACAAAACACCAAAGTTCCTAAGGTAACACTGTCCAGACCCATGACCAGTACCATTTAGAAGGACAAGAACAGCAGATTCCTGGGAACACTACCACTTGGAAATTCTTCTCACCATCCAGACTTGGAAACATATCACCGTTCCTTCATTGTTGTTGGGTTAAAATCATGGAATTCCCTCCCTAACTACGTCTCAGGGATTGCAGTGGCTCAAGAAGGCAGCTTGTCACCACCTTCTCAAGGGCAGCAAGGATGGGCAATAAACGCTGGCTTAGTTGGCAACACTCACATCCGGTAAATGAATAAATAAATAAAAAGTCTTTAAGGTAGGGGCGACTAAAACTAGTGAGCATAGCTTTAAGGTTAGAGGGGAAAAGACTTAAAAGGGACCTGAGGGGGAGCTTTTTCATACAGACTGTGCTGAGTATATGGAATGAATTGCCAGAGGAAGTGGTTTAGGCAGATACAGTAGCATAATTTAAGAAGTACATGGAGTGGCAGGGTATGGAAGGATATGGCTGAACGCAGAAAAAAGGATTCATTGGCTGGGCGTCATGGTTGGCATGGATGAATTGGGACAAAGGTCCTGAATCTGTGCAATATTGCTCAATTGTATAAATATAAAAGTGGATATCTGGTAACTTGATGGGAGCATTTGGAGAGTAGCACAAAGAAAAGTAGGATTTGTGAAATGCACAGTATAAAGATAAACTTAATGAGCCAAGCTGTATTATTGAGCTCACAAAAGGGGGGGGGGGAGTAATAAAAAGTGGAATGAATATATATATATCTGAATGATTATTGCACATGGGTGATTGATGACTTTGTTTCCAAGTTTGTGGATGTTACAAAGATGGCTGAGGGGCAGATAGTGTTGAGGAAGCAGGGATACTGCAGAAGGACTTGGGCAGATTGGGAAAATGGGCAAAGAAGTGGCATATGGAATATAGCATAGGGAAGTGTATGGTCATGCACATTGGTAGAAGGAATAAAGGTGTAGTCTATTTTCTAAATAGGGAGCATGAACTGTTTGTTCTTCTGCCATCAGGTAAACGTTACAGGAGCATCAAAACTAAAACCTCAAGGCTACTAAACAGCTTCCTCCCACAGGCAGTCAGACTGCTAAATAGCTGCTCTACCTGACTCTGCTTTGGACACTTTTAACTTGCACTAGACACTTATAACTTGTTTTTAACTTACATGTGGTTGTTGTGTTTTACTATTTATTGTTATGTTTAATATTTAGTGTTGCGTTTGTTATGTTATGATTGCACTGCTCCTGGGAAACGCTGTCTCATTCTGCCGTGCAGAGCTGATGTACGGTTAGAAAGACAATAAAGTTTTTGAATCTTGAATCTTGAACCTTTGAAATTCATAAATCAGAGGTGCAAAATGACCAGAGTCCTAGTGCAGGATTCCCTAAAGGTTGACTTGAAGGTTGGGTCGGTGGTAAGGAAGGCAAATACAAGAATACTAGAATATAAAAGCAATGATATAATACAAGACTTTATAAAGCATTGATGAGGCATCACTTGGAGCATTCTGAGCAGTTTTGGTCTCTTTATCTAAGTGAGGATGTGTTTGCATTGGAGAGGATCTAGAAAGGGTTCACAAGAATGATCCCAGGAATGAAGCTTTTAATTTTGAGAAGTTTTTGATGGATTGGGATTGTACTCGCTGGAGTTTAAAAGAGTCGAGAGGAATCTAATTGAAATCTATCGAATACTGAAATGCCTGCAACCTATTGAATACTGAAAGGCCTGCATAGAGTAGACAAGGAGAGAATGGTAGGACCAGAGGTCAGAGCCTCAGAATAAAAGGATTCTGAGAATCCTTTCGAACAGAGATGAGGAAGAATTTTTTTAGCTAGTTCGAGGTGAATCTGGAACTCATTGCACCAGGTGGCTGTTGAGACCAGTTCATTTGGTTATATATAAATTGACGGGTTGGTAGGTTCTTGATTAGTCAGGGTGTCAAAAATTACAGGGAGAAAGCAGGAGAATAGGGTTAAGACAGATATAAATCATCCATGAGCAGACTTGATTGGCTGAATCGAATAATTCTGTTCCCATTTTGTTACAGTCTTAGTATTTTCTTTAAGTGCTTTATGCATTATTTTTAAACTTTCTAAAAATAGGTTTCGATATTAAATTTAAACAATTTATTTATTGGCATATGCACAGCATCTAAGATGATTCACTGTTATTGAACCTGTCAGTCTGATTTTTCGGAGTGCTATTTAGATATATTTCCTGTAGTGACATCACAATTTACTTCATGGTTATGCCTCAGTTGGCTCATCTGCATAAATCTGAATTTTTCAAGGGCCTTCTTTTCTCGTATTGTGAAAGTCAAATTTCTAACATTTTTACTTCCCTTGAAAATAAATACAAGAAAAGTGCATAAGAAGGATATTGATGACGTCGTTTGTGCCTGTTACACCATTCACTAAGATCGCTGCAGATTTTTTTTGACCTTTCTACATATCCTCTTGTTTCCTAAATATATAAAAAGTTCTGTTGATTACTGCCTTGAATCAATGTAACAACAAAGCCTCTATAGCCCTTTTCAGAATATTTGATAATATTCAACGTGTGAAGAAATGAATGGTAATGAGAAGTACTGCAGCTGCTAGTTCAGGGCCATTGGTCACTTTCGAGACATAATTTGGACGCTGACAAGTAACTGACAATGGAGCTGCTGGCTGACAAATAGCTAGCAGCTATAATTTGGAGATGAAGGTGACTGTAGATTCATGGAAGTACACACAACTGTATACCAAATATAGTTAAGATAGTTTAATGATATAACTCTCAAAAACTAATGGGTCATTTAGGTTTACAGCTTGCTCTTAAACCTGCTGGCTCTGTTTCAGAGATCTTGAGGGTAAATAATATGGAAAATCTTCTGGAGAACGGGATAAACAGCTAGACTAGGAAATAAATCTCTTGTGCTTAAAATTACTTCAGTTGTGCCTACAGAAAGAAATACAAACATAAGTTCAGTAAGAGCAAAGTTTATTATGTAGCTAAGATTTTTGGGTAGTTATTTCTGAAAGGGTGGATTTCCTAAACTAGAACAGCTATAATGCAAGGGTTGCCAGTATTGTAATCTGTGGTTCTAGGCACCATAGCTGGGGAAAAATTATCTCTGTATCAAACCATTAAGAACTTTGTGTGTTTCTGTCAGATCTTTCATTCTCCTAATAGACATTTGGGTAACTTTGTCTATTCTCTCCTCACATGAACAAGTTCTATATATTGGGTATCATTCTGGTGAACGTCTTGTATGTCTTTTGTTACAAGTATATGCTTCTGTTGTTAGGAAGACCAAGTCAGATTGATATCACTTGAGTTGCACTCAAATTCTCTTGTAAAATAGCCAACAAAATGTTCCGCTTTGTTATTGCCTGTTGAGATTGCATATAGGTGACTCCTGTGTGTAATCAGCATTCAGATAATGGAAGTTCATCTTCGCAGAATTTGCAAATCGCTACTTAAAAATTTGAGATATGGAATAACATTTGCTCTTATAGAATTTAAGTAGAAACAAAATAAATAAATAAAACACTTATTTCTTGATGCATGTGCAGTTAATGGGTTTGCATTCTGGAAACTCGTAATAAAGGCATTTTTCTAGGCGCACAAACACCCATAACATGGGGTTAGACTGTTATAACTTCCATTGATTCATACATAAAGACACCTCGGTCCCTCTGAAGACCAGTGCTTTTCAGTTTCTCACCATTTAAATAAAAGAACCTTTCTATTTTGCTTCTAAAGAGGACACCTTTGCATTATTCCACAATACATTTCATCTACCATATCCTCACGGAGCTCAGTTTGTTTATATCCCTGATGCTCCTTTACATTTTCCAACAGGCCTATCCAGTAACCTAGATTTGTACCATCAGCAATCATGAATGCACTTGATTTCCCCCATCTAAATCATTAATGTAGATTATGAACAACTGGAGCCCCAGCACTCATACTCATGTCACCTCATTTGTTAGTCTCCCAACTTTTTAAGAGACTCTTGGATAGGTATGGAGCTTAGAGAAATAGAGGGCTATGGGTAACCTTATGTAATTTCTAAAGTAAGTACGTGTTCTGCACAGCACTGAGGGCCGAAGGGCCTGTATTGTGCTGTAGGTTTTGTATGTAACCTGGAATGATCTGTTTATTCCTATTCTGTTTTCTGCCCATTAATCAATTCTCAACTGACATCAGTAAATTATCTCCAATAAAACATGCTGCAGTTCTGTTTAATAATTTCTTGTGTAGCATCTCCAAAGATTAAATACTACCTCAACTTGTTCACCCTAATCTAATCTACTATTTACAAACTCAAAGAAATTCCAAATGGTCTCAGTTTTAACAAATCCATGTGGCATAACCAATCAGCATTCATGAATTTATTGCTTTTTTCAATTAATTTCTTCAAAGTTACTGTTTATTAACATTAATTTCTTTGAACCCCTTAGTTACCACAGCTCTATAGAATTCCATGATTGCTGGGAAGTTTCCTGTATCTGTAATGTCAGACAAAAAGACAATTTGTATATGAGCCACAATAAAATTTTGCCATTTTCCTTCTTTCATTATTTTTTATGTCTCTTGTTAACCTACTCATGCATTCTACTTTCCCTTTCTTTATTAATGCTTTGATCCTTTGCTGAATTCTGAAATTTACCATTAGTTGTGTTTGTTGCTTTTAGCAATCTAATTAACCTCTTCTTTTGATCTAATGTTATTCCATCTTTAATGTGAAAATCACCTCTGGAATACTTCTCCTGATTTTTTTTTATCTTAAATGGAAATATATTGTATTAATTCTTCAGAAGATAGCAATTGTTTGTTTACTTTCATACTTTTAATTTGTAGCATTTCAAAGCCATCCTCAATATACTGGGTTAAGTTCAGGACTTGACCGCAGCAAGAGTGGCCTGGCCTGAACCCGGCTTGGTCTGGTGTTAGAAGATCTTCGACTAAGGGGGATATTCTTTTCAGTATGAGTTTCTTGTAGAGTTTATAGAGGGTGCAAAACAAGGAAATCAGTCTGTAGTTTTTAGGAATGTTGGGGTCTTTATTGGGTTTTAGGAGAGCAACAACTTTGGCTCTTCTCCACTTTTTAGGTATTTTTAATGATCTTAGGCAACAGTTAAAAAGGGACAGAAGCCAGTGGACTGCTTTAGGTCCAAGATGTTTAAGGAATTCATTAAGAATCCCATCTATGCCAGCAGCTTTGTTGGATTTTAGCTGTGATACCTCATCCTTTAATTCTTCTAGGGTGAGAGGTGGGAAGTTGTTATTCCTGTTTGAGAGAGCTGGCTCCATTTCCTAATATTGCTTTTTCTTTTGCCTCCGTTCTTTGTTATTTGGTCGACCATTTAGTACTAGTTGGTGGGCAACCTGACTGGGTGTTACAGCAGCAATTCTCTGTAGTGGTCTATTGTCTGAGTTGAGTTTCCGAACAGTTGCCCATGCCTTCTTACAGTTGTTACGAACCCCGTAACTGGGTTACTTACCAGCAAAGATAGAGGCATCCGTTGGAGTCTGGTGATACTATTTTTAACAGTATTTATTAGCAAAAATACACAAAAATAATATCAATGCAAATATACAGATAATATACGTCGTCAATACTAAACCTAAAAGTGTGGGTATAATAATAATCAATAAGAAATAAGCTCTGTCGTTGTCTAGGGGATAATGAATTGTCTGATGGAAATCTAAAGTTCATTTCAGTTCATATAAGCTGCCGTCGTTTGTTTGTCACTGTGTTGCAATTGTTGGAGAGAGAGAAAGAAGAATGGGAACAGTTACCGCTAAGTGTTTTGCCAACCTTCCTTTATGATTTCGATCCGTTGGTGTCTCGTTGTTGTGGCTGTTCAAGTGTGACCTCTCCTTTAGCTAAACCGTTCATCCGTGATGAGCCCGCCACCCAGGCAAGGGAGGACATACATGAGCTCTCACCGGCTTCGCTATAAAACGCTGTCACTGGATTTCTAGCGTTTCTCCTGGTGTCTGAGGGGTGTTCCCCAGACCCGTCTTTTATCCTCACTCACGTGGTCTCAGATGTCAATCAGGTTGGGATGATGCAATCCCTCAACCAGACCACTCTGGTTGTCCCCTGAGGGGTTTCAATGAATAGTACAGTACTCAATACACAATTCCTTCTCCAAGAGACAATAGCAGTAATCAGTGGTTCCATTCCGCTTAAGTCAGGAGACATTCCAAACCTTGTGTATTCTGCGGTGTCTATAACATCTGCCTTTGCTGTTATCCTGTGTCTCTCCCATTACTGACATGCTGTGTATCTCTCTCATTTCCTGGGTCTCAGACCCGAAATAATAGCGATCTTGAGATTCTCAAGAAGGAGGGGGCGACTTTGCACCCTTCTGCCCACCAGAGTTGCTCCACATTCGTAACACTGTTCTTGGTTATGTCTGTGTTTTCTATCAGTTCCTGCCAATGATGTTGTCTCTCTTGGCTCAGTAGGGACAGAACTGACTCTTCCATTTCAATTGTTTCTTGACCAAATGGGTCTTGGTCGTATAAGTTGACATACTCATCATAACTTTGCTTGATGTCACTAGTCAATCCCTGAATATATTTGGTTCTGCAGCCTCTAGGTATGTTCTGCTGTGCTACTTTCCAGATTAGTCAGACAAATTCATCATAATGGTTAGGTTCTGGTGGTATGGTATTGATAAGTTGATCAGGGGATTCTGCGAAAGATGTCCAATTTGATTTTCTCAAGTTAAATCTTGGTAGGTTCTTTGATGGTGCAGATCTCAGAACTGGAAGGGATTCTACCAGGACTGGATGGTGTTGGGATTTGGGTATATGTTGGAGGACTGTTCACATGAAGAGGTTGGAGCTTGCCGAGGTAACAAAGGCAAGGTCTGGGTTGTATCCTTTTCTCCATCTGGCACTTGTGAAAGTAGGGTTGTCCTTTGACTCGTATAGTAGCTCAAGGCTGTTGTTTAGATTAGATTAGATTCAACTTTATTGTCATTGTGCTGAGTACAGATACAAAACCAATGAAATGCAATTAGCATCTAACTAGAAGTGCAAAAGAAAGTATTTATAAAATAACTGCAAATAAAAATTGTGCTACAGCATACAAATATATAAGTACTGAGACAGTCCAACAGAGCCCATGATACAATTTCTTCTCCATTTGCATCGTCATCTTCATATCCTCAGTTGGTGCAATGGCTATTAAAGTCACCAATAATGAGGTACATTTTGTCCTGGAGATCTAGGTTATGTGGCCACATGAATGGTTCATTAGGGGGTTTGTAGACTGAGATGATATTTATGTGTTTTGTTTCAACTTTCAGAAGTTCTATTGAGCCAGCTTGGATGTTTGCTGTGTTCATTGCTGCAGATTTATCTTTTACAAAGATTGCACTTCCATAAGTTTGGCTAGGGGTGTCAATAGCCAAGTGCATTCCTGGCACATAGGGTTGGTTGTTCAGCCTATGAGTTTCTTGTATGCACAAGATGTCCGGTTTTAAGTTTGCCAGCATTTCTGCTTTACTGTGGCTGAAGCCTTCAATGTTGTGGCTAACGATTTTCATGATTTCTAGTGGGCCGAGGCTTTATCTTTATCCCATTAGATCACTTGGTTGAACAGCTGCCTCGATAAGATGAAGGCCCATTAACAGAATCCACTGTATTTATAGAGTTGAAATAGTTTGACACAGTAATATTCCCCCATCCCGATGCATTGTGATGTCCACATCCCAGACTCCAACTCACTATCTCTGAGCTGAATTTCATTGAGCTACAAACACTCATGGCAAATACGCTTGCCATAGATTCCACTTTTCACTTGTCACAAATTACAATGTCTTATGATTTTTGTTCTGCCCCTCTAATTTATGACTATAGCACTGGAGGATGTACTACAAGTATAGTGGTTAGTGGGTCCGCTTTACAATACCACTGTAAGATAGGGGTTCGATTTCTGCTGCTGTTTGTAAGGATTTTGCACATTCTCACTGTGACACGTGGGTTTCCTCCAGTGCTTTGGTTTCCTCCTCCATTCCAAAGGATGTATAAGTAAACTATGTTAGTGCTGGAAGTATGGCAACACTTGCAGGCTGCTCAGTACAGTACTTGCTGATTTGATTTGACGGAAACAATGCATTTTACTGTATATTTCAATGTGACAAAATAAAGCTAATCTTTTGTTAAGCTTATTACTTTGACTGCATTGCTGAAATTAGATCTGTAAGTTCAGTGGACTCTGATTAATTAGGGCACATTGGGACCAGTACATTTGTCCCAATTAAGCAGCTGTCCCAGTTAGCTGGTTTCATGGAAATATTTTAAAAAGGTATTTTAAAAAAAAGGCAAGCTATACACTGTTTAACTGAGTAATAAATTCTGTATTTAAGTGGAGTTACAACATACTAGAACACTACCAAAAATACTACAGCACTACGTAACTGTATTAGTTCTTAAATAATTATCAATGGAGAAATTCATTCTGTGTATGCTGATGTATTCTTTTGATTGATTAAAAGTGAGCAAAATCAGCACAGACATTTTATGCAGTTCGGAACAGTGCTTTCAATGATTACATCCTCTAAATCTTTATTTCCATTGTAACATTCAACATGATTGTCAACACCTTCAAATTCTTTGTAGTTCCTAACTTGTTGAAATAGTGAGAGCGTTTCCCTCCAGGCTGTTTCTGCATCTCCAAGTGGCAGTGAGCAAAACAGTTCTAAATTGTCTTACTTTTACTACTCGCCAACTATTAGTGTCAGAAAATTCATTGCTTTTTGGGCATAGACGTATGAAACTGACATTATTTAAAACTCTTCGCTCTAAGCATGATGTAGTTTCTAACCACACAAGTGCACATGACTGGTGCTAGTTAGAAACTGTTTGGCAACAGTCTCCTGTCCCAATTAAGTGGCATGGTTTCCCAAATAAATGAGGGGAGGGGAATCCCAGCAATTTTCTTGACCAGTTTTTGTTCTTTAAGAGTTATGCCTCGGTAAGATGATGACCCAGTAATAGAATCCACTGTATTTGTAGAGTAGAAATAGTTTGACACCTTAAAAACTAAGTTAATGTAGCAATGTATGTAGGACTTTTTCTTTACACAAGACCTCAAGGTACAAAATACTGTCTCACACAAGATCTAGAGCATATTGTTTCATAATACAAGCCTAACATATGTGAAGGCCATTCCTCCAAAGCAATTTCAATATGACCCCTGCTTTTTGTGATTTTTAAAAAAAATAAATATAACCATATAACCATATAAAAATTAAAGCATGGAAATGAGGCATCTTGGCCCTTCCAGTCTGTGCCAAATGCTTACTCTCACCCAGTCCCACTGACCCGCACTCAGCCCATAATCCTCCATCCTTTTCCTGTCCATATACCTATCCAATTTTACTTTAAATGACAATACCGAACCTGCCTCTACCACTTCTACTGGAAGCTCATTCCACACAAATTACTTGGATGAGGAAGTGGAGGGGTGTCTTAGTAAGTTTATAGATAACATAAAGCTTGTAGGTTTTATGGATAGTGTAGAGGGTTGTCAACAGTTAAGTAGATAAAGACAGAATGCATAGTTGAGTGGAGAGATGGTAGATGGAGCTCAGTCCTGTAAAGTGTGAAGTTGTATAGTTTGGAAGATTGAAATTAAAAGTGGAGTATAAAACTAGTGACAGGATTCTTAGCAATATGGAGGAACAGAGGGATCTTGGAGTCTAAATCCATAGTTTCCGTACAAGTTGATAGAGTGGTTAAGAATGCATATAGTATCCTGGCCTTTCTTAGTTGGGGGAGTGAGTTCAAAAGCTGTGAGGTAATGTTGCAGCTCTAAAATTCTCAGTATTGTGTTCAGTTCTGGTTGCATCATTACAGGAAAGATGAGGAGAGATTTACCTGGATGCTTCCTTGATTAGAGAACATGTCTTATGAGCGAGTCTGAGCGAGTTCAGGCTTTTCTCTTTGAAACAACAGAGGATCAATGGCGTCATGATAGAGGTGCGTAAGATTATGAGAAGCATTGGTAGAATGGATAGCCAGCAACTTTTTGCCAGGGTGGCAATGGGTAATACTCGAGATCATCTGTTTAAGGTGAGTGGAGGAATGTTTAGGGGAGGTGGAGCCCGCAGTTATTTTTTTTTCTCTCTGTACAGGAAGTGGTTGGTGCCTGGAATGCACTGCGGGAGTGGTGGTAGTTGCTGATACAATAGGGATGTTTAAAAGACTCTTGGTTAGACAAACAGATGTAAGCAAAATGGAGGGAGATGGACTGTGTACAAGGGAAAGATTAGATGGGTCATGGGATATGTTTATATAGGTTGGTACAATATCATGGGCTGATGGGCCTTTGCTGTACTGTTCTATGTAAAACTAGCAGTGGAAGTAAGTTGGGTTGTAGACTGAAGATTAAGTGCATTGTTGACAATAGGGTAAGCTTGGTCACAAACAATTAGGTTGGGAATGATAGGAGCAAACAAAGTTATCCACCAAGCATGCCCTACACGTGCATTTTTACAACATTGAATCAGTTATTGTTGGCCAGATTTGAAGAGTTATGATGCTATTTCAAGCCTGAGGTCTTATCTCACCTGCTCTATCCAACATAATTTCATTTTCAGGATGTTTAAAATTGTCTATATTAAAGCATTTGAAAATAAAAATGCAAATTTTAAATTGAATTGTTATTGGAACAGGAGCCAATATAGATCAAAATAAGATGGAAAGATTATGAAAAAAGCAGCAGAAGTTTGTCTGAGCAAGCTTATGAAAGATGGGAGGCCTGCTAGTAGAGTATTGGAATAGTTAAGTCTATGAATAGCAAAGATATGCAAGAGGGTTTAGTCACCCGAGTGAGCTGAGGCACAATTTTGAATGTTACACTGAAGCAAGTAGTCAAACCTGGTAATGGAGTGGAATTGGCTCTGAGACAATAGTAATAAATGGCATTACTCAGCTTCAGTTTCCAGGGAGCCAAATTTGTGATGAAGTCTATAGAGCACATCTCCATTGCCATCATGTTATTTAATAATGAAAAATATGCTTGTATAATAATAGTTTCTGGATAAATTGTCTGTGGAATTTGTAACAAGTGCTCTAGAGAGCTTGTGCAGACTTGGACTTATCACAGCATATACTGTATGTGTAACCTGGTACTATTCGTGGTCATCTGCTGCTGTAGCCCATCCACTTCATAGCTTGGTGTGTTGTGAGATGCTCTTCTGCGCACCACTGTGGTACTGAGTTACTGTCACCTTTTTGTCAGCTTGAACAAGTCTGACCATTCAATTCTGACCTCTCTCATTAACAAAGCGGTTTTGTCCACAGAACGACAGCTTTTTGTTTCTTGCACCATTCTATAAACTAGAGACTGTTGAGTGTGAAAATCACAGAAGATCAGCAGTTTCTGAGAAACACAAACTATCCCATCTGGCACCAACAATCATTCTATGGTCAAAGCCACTAAGATTAGGCTTCTTCCCCATTCTGACACTTGGTCTGAACAACAACTGAACCTCTTGACTATGTCTGCATGCTGTAATGCATTGAGTTGCTGCCACATGTTATTTGTATTTATAAGCAAGTGTAAAGGTGTACGTAATAAAGTGGCCACTTTATTATCTTCTAATGTTAATATCAAAGCATGGCATGGAGAAAAAAGTCAAAATACCAAAATTACTATTTTTCACACTTCTACTCCAACACTGTGACTTAATACAAATATTGTATGACTCGGTCCTGTAAATTAACGATAGAAGCAATAGGAAGATATGGTGGGAGTCCATTAGACCATAAGACAAAGGAGCAGAACTTGGCTATTCGGCCAATTGAGTCTGCTCCACCATTTTATCATGAGCTGATCCATTCTCCCATTTAGTGCCACTCCCCCACCTTCTCACCATAACCTTTGATGCCCAGGCTACTCAGATACCTATCAATCTCTGTCTTAAATACACCCAATGACTTGACCTCCACTGCCACCCGTGGCAAATTCCACAGATTCACCACCCTCTGGCTAAAAAATTCCTTCGCATCTCTGTTTGAATGAGTGCTCTTCAATCCTTAAGTCATACCCTGTTGTACTAGACTCCCCCACCATGGGAAACAACTTTTCTACCTCCACTCTGTCCATGCCTTTCAACATTCAAAATGTTTCCATGAGGTCCCCCCTCATTCTTTTAAACTCCAAGGAGTACAGTCCAAGAGCGGTCAAGCATTCCTCATATGTTAACCCTCTCATTCCTGGAATCATTTTTGTGAATCTTCTCTGAACCCTCTCCAATGTCAGCACATCCTTTCATAAGGGGCCCAAAACTGCACACAGTACTCCAAGTGAGGTCTTATCAGTGCCTTACAGAGCCTCAACATCACATCCTTGCTCCTCTACTCTATTCCTCTAGAAATGAATGTCAACATTGCATTTGCCTTCTTCACCACCGACTCAACCTGGAGGTTAACCTTCAGGGTATCCTGCACGAGGACTTCCAAGTCCCGTTGCATTTCAGAACTTTGAATTCTCTCCCCATTTAAATAATAGTCTGCCAGTTTATTTCTTCTACCAAAGTGCATGACAATACACTTCCCAACATTGCATTTCATTTGTCACTTCTTTGCCCATTCTCCCAATCTATCCAAGTCTCTCTACAGACTCTCTGCTTCCTCAGCACTACCGGCCCCTCCACCTATCTTTGTATCACCAGCAAACTTAGCCACAAAGCCATCTATTCCATAAAGCAAATCGTTGATATACAACGTAAAAAGAAGCGGCTCCAACACTGACCCCTGTGGAACACCACTGGTAACCGGCAGCCAACCAGAATGGGATCCCTTTATTCCTACTCTCTATTTCCTGCCAATCAGCCAACGCTCTATCCATGTGTGTAACTTTCCCTTAATTCCATGGGCTTTTATGTTGTTTAGCAGCCTCATGTGTGGCACCTTGTCAAAGGCCTTCTGAAAATCCAAATACACAACATCCACTGCATTTCCCTTGTCTAGCCTACTTGTAATTTCTTCAAAAAATTGCAATAAGTTTGTCAGGCAGGATTTTCTAATATTTCGTTAGACAACTATTAGACAATTCAGGGTTTAGAATTATGAAGAGTGTATGTGAGTTTTAACATATGTATAAAATTCTGGGTGAGGATCTAAAACTGAATATAGTGGATAAATAGTCACATGGAAACTACTTTTTATTTCATAATTCAGAGACTCATGACTATGAAATGGTCAGTTCATGGATTTTTTTGTTTTATGGTGACATTCCTGGTTTTTAGCAGTTATTGTAGTAGAGATATTTAATTCAGTTAAGTAGGATCACCTTGGTTTCATTTTCTCAATTTCAAAAATGGAGAAATTCTACTCTGTGTAGAAGTCATTAATTCCTGGGACCTTTTCTATAGATCACCAGGACCTTGCTATAACTATGGTTCCCTTATTCTAAATCTTCTCAATTTCTATTTCCAGAAGACTAAAACTGAACATATTTTAAATGTAGCTGTATAAAAGCTTTTTCAAGTGTTATTCCCATATATTATATTGAACTGTTCTGATTTTTTATTTCCCTAACTTACCCATGACTATGAAAAGCTGATTTGAAATTGCAGAGATTCAATTTATATTGCTTGTTATACATTACCCTGTTGCAGTAATACACAGTTTGCCATTAATTTCAGGACAGATTGAGAATGGAAAGAAACCAAGAATACAATGAATTATTAAGAGAACAAGATAAATATGAGCAATTAAGAAGAGATGGCAGGTGGATTCCAAAGGTGACATTTTTTCTTTTGAAATGAAATGAAAGTAGTACTGATAATAAAGCAGCAGTAATGCCAAATCAAAAATATAGTTAATGCTGTCCTAACTAAATTGTGTTTTAAAAACCTTACAGGATGTTCTGCCCTTTGTACCTGTGTTAGTTCTTTAAATGAAAGATCCAAGTAAATCTTACTACCTTCCTCTCACCTAATGCAATGCAAATTCCCTTTTTGAAGCTTACAGATAAATCTGCCTGCATATCCCTTTCAGGCATTGGATTTCAAATCATTAGTTGCTGCCTTTACTGTAAGTCCATATTCCCCCAGTAAATGTCTCTTTTATCATTCTCCCTGTATTCATCTGTCAAAACCCACAAAATTCATAACATTTCTATCAAATATCCCCATTACCACCTTTGTTTTAAAAAGAATGATCTCAGTTTTTCTAATCCTAAACTTAATTTCCATTAGAACTCAAATTCTCTATTTTGGGTGGAGGTGTCATAAATTTCTTCTGGACTCTTTGCAAGGTTTTAAACCTTCTTCATTTAGGGTTATTATGATTATCGGAATTGAAGTCAGGACACTCTGCCTTCAAAGATTTGATCTTATGAATTCATAGTCTCCACTTCACCCTCTTTAAAATTACACTATTTACCTTGGCTATCATTTTGTCTTTCACACTGCATCTCTTCTCCTTTTTGTGTATTAAATTTGACTTGCCTAATTAACCATTATGACCTGTCCTTTTGAAATCGGCTACTGCACTGCTCACTGTTAAAGTTTTAATTGTATGTTATATGTAAACTTTTAATTATACCCTATATACCAAATGCATGCACTTTTAATGCCAAAGAGAGCAGCAAAGAACTCCCTTCAGTCTAGAAGTCAGAGATTTACTACTGCTGTTTTATATAGTTGACCATAGACCTTTTAATTGTATTGTATGTTATAGTTTCTTTACTGAAAATGTTGTTTGAATGCAAGCTGTCAGTGCCTCTGTTTGAATTCCATATAATGCTTCTATCTTACTTACCACCCCTCATAACTGTTTTTCATTTGTGTTTTGTCTGCCAGTTTTTATTTACTGTTAAAGTTTGGGAAAAAAAGGCCTACTTATTGTCATTATTTATATCCAAAGATAGAAAATACATTTAATTGTAATATGTTTTATAAGTGCATTTTTAACTTTTACAGCTACATGTGATATTTATTTGGGTACTAACTAATTCCTTTTAAAATTGTAACTAATACTATAAGGAAAATATTGATCCTTCGGATGAATCCGGATTTCAGGCTGCACGTCACTTAAGATCTGGTCAACAATCACATGAATCTGTTTCTTATAAGAATGATGCACGTACAATGGAGGCCTACGAAAAGTTGTTGAATAAAAAGCGTCAGGAAGAGGATAGATATCGCAGTTCTGATGATCCTGAGGTTGGTCATCGAAGGTAATAGTATTAAAGCGTTGTGTAGACTAAATTAATAATGAGATGTATTGATTATTGAACACATTTTGGTCATTTTGATGTATGGTTTTGTTGAAAATCATTTAAAATCATCTTTAAAACAGCTTGTATGAATAGTTTATTTAAAATAACAAATTTTAGATTTATATCTGCTCAAATAGAATCATTACCTTTTAAAATCATTTTCTTTCCATCAAGTCAGATTTCATTTGTGATATTTCCATTGGTTTCAAGGAATGAACACTTTGATAGGCCGTTCTGCTTTTTGATGTTTGGTCATTAGATTTAATCAGACATTTTCGAACCTTGAATGAAGGAAGATTTTAAGCCAGCTTTTACTTTCAGTTATAACTGTCATCCTGCCATAAGTTAACTGGTTAAACAATTTCTAGTTATATTAAAAGTAAATAGTTACTTTCTGTAACAAGAGAATTTTGGGGCAATTCAAAATCACTTCACTTGGTCTCACAAACATGAGGAAATCTGCAGATGCTGGAAATTCAAGCAACACACACAAAATGCTGGTGGAACGCAGCAGGCCAGGCAGCATCTTCAAGGATCTCGGCCCAAAACGTCGACAATGCTTCTTCCTATAGATGATGCCTGGCCTGCTGTGTTCTACCAGCATTTTGTGTGTGTCAGTTGGCCTTGATCACTTGCCTATTTTTTGAGATTTATTTTGGTGTGGTAGAATTAATCATTTCTATTTTAACATACCAAGTTTAATTTGGGTTCCTGACAAGGAGTAGAAAAACTGATGACGAGCAAGCTTTGTGGACTCAATTCATAACCAGCCAGGCAAGGGCAGGCTCAAAAGTAACAGATGATTCAGATAGGAAAACAGGATTTGGGCATTAAAGATTTCCAACATGTTTGAATTGGATTTAAATCAGGTTTCTGCTTTTTAAAGGGCAGTCTGCAAACTGGCTGCCGTCAAATATTCAGATTTCTTATCTGTGATTAGTTGGTGATTATAGGAAAACCTGGCAGACTGGGCAGCACCTGTGGAGATGGAAATGTTAACAATCCTGCTATGGAAATGTTTAAGAGGTAGGGGAAAGTGTAGTGGAGAAAAGAATGAGAAGGAAGATGCGACTGAGTGGAAAGTAGAGAATGAATTACTCTATTACACTCTTTCCTTATTGAAGCTTTCTCACCTTTACCCTTTTTCATTGCAAACTGAAATTGTGTGCTGTGTGATATTTTTTGTAATTTTAACTTTTGTAATTTTACTCATGAGGAGTCAAGACCAAATGGTAAGAGGATAGGTAATGACTGAATCCAGGCCTCAATGATGATTCATTTCCCATTTAAAATCTTGCCCTTTTTCTTTTCTTTTTCAATTATCATAGCCCAGGTTTTGTAGCATATCATTTACTATTTTTTATACTTGTGTTGGCTCTCAACATTTGTTGGCTTTCATAGTTATGGGAAATCGAGATAAGGTTATGAATTTTACAAGGGGATCTGTAATCTATGCAACAGTTAAATTGCTTTAACTGATAAGGTTAAAGAATAATTGCTGTAATATTCAGTCCTAATTAGGAAGTGTAAATTGAATATCAGAATCAGGTTCATTATTACTGACATACAGTACTGTGAAAAATTCTTAGGCACCCTAGATTTCTTATATAAATTTTGTTTTAGTTTTTTTTATCTTCTGCATTAGTGTGTGTCAGTAGAAAAGAGCAAATTTTAGATTTTGAAATATTTAATTTTTTGGAAAATGAATGTTATGGAGAACTTTTTTGTATTTCGTTAAAGAAAGTAACATATTAAGTAGTACAGCAACACAAGGAAATCTGCAGATACTGGAAATTCAAACAACAACACACACAAAATGCTGGTGAAACACAGCAGGCCAGGCAGCATCTATAGGGAGAAGCGCTGTCGACGTTTTGGGACGAGACTCTTCGTCAGGACTAACCAAAAGGAAAGATAGTACTAACCTGATTTTTCATTTCATTATTTTTGAAATCATCTTGGCTTTACAAATTTTTTTTACATGTTTCTTAAGACTTTTGCACAGTACTGTATGTCATGAAATTTGTTTTTTGGCAGCCGTACAGTGACTACATAAAAAGTTACTATAAGTTACAGAGTGAAACACATAAAAATACATAGTAGGAAAAAAGAACTAAATAGTGAGAGTGTTTATGGATTCATGAACCTTTCCGAAATCTGATGGTGGAGGGAAAGGAGCTATTCATATAACATGACAGTGCTTTCTTAAGCTCCTGTACCTCCTCTCTGAGAAGAGGGCATGTTCTGGATGGTGAGGGTTCCTAATGATTGATGCTGCCCCTTTGAGCCACTGCTTTTTTAAGATTTCCTCAATGTTAGTACCCATGATGAAGCTGGCTGAGTCTACAAACCTCTGCAGCTTTTTTTGATCATGGTATGGAGCCTCCATGCTATGCAGTGATGAAATCAGTCAGAATGCACTTTACAGTACATCTTATTTATATCTAACTTAGTGTCAAATGTCTTACGTAGGCAAAATAAAAGAATGGAAAAGGTCAGATTAAAAGAGAGAATGTTATTTTTATCAACTTCTCTGACATCTAATGTCGGTGAAAGATTTTTTTTTTGCCAGAGTGGATGTTTATTTATTTAATGATACAGTGTGGAGTGCGCCACCCCAGCAATCCCACAACCCTAATTAATTATAACCTAATCATGGGACAATTTATAAAGAGACCAATTAACTTTCCTGGTACATCTTTGGACTGTGGGAAGAAATTGGAACACGTGGGGAAAACTTGTGCATTCCACCGGGAATAGAGTACAGAGATTCCTTACAGTATGCTGCTGGAATTGAACTGCAAACTTTGTTTTTTTTTATTATTGGTTTTTTAATGCATTTTCTACAACACTGCAAATAAAAAAAAACCCAAACCAAAATAAAAAAAATTAATACAGTGCAAAAATAAACATACAATAATAATATAATACAAAAAAGATAATTGAGAAAGCAAAACTGCAAACTTTGGAATGCCTTGAGCTGTAATAGCATAGTGCTGACTGCTATGTTATCATGGCACCCAATTTTAGCACTGTTGTGTTTGATTGGTGGAATTGCAGTGGCTGTGCACTGCCGAGAGCTGCACCATCAATCTGCAGGACATGTTGTTTTGCGCTAAATATATATCTTTTCTTTGCTTGCTATTTTGATTCATGTGCTGTGTATGTTTTGTACCTTGGCTCCAGAGGAAAGCTGTATTCATGTATGGTTGAATGATAATTAAAATTGAATTTGATTTTATCTTTATTAATATGCCAATCATATTTACAGTTAAACAAAATTTCAAACTATTTGAACTATAGGTTATTCCATTCCAGAAATGTGCAGACACAAACAGAAAGATCAGGGGATTATGAAAATAATTTTCCAGATTCAAGCAAGTACTTTCAGAGATTGAAAAATGAATACAGGTGAATAATGCTTTAAAGATATTGATATAATTTTGAGATTCTTGTTTCCCTTTATGTTGCATAATCTTTATTGTCTCCCACCTCCTAACTAAGTTGATCAAACACTTTCCATGTACTCTGATTTTACTCCTAGTTCACTAGTAACAACTACAAATTTCTTTGTACCCTTTTGAGAGTCCGTGGGATTTCTGCTATAATTTGTTTATAAAATCCTGTCCTTTTAATTTTGACTTTTATTCCACGTCCATTGTTCAATTAGCTCTTGCTGCATACATCTGGATGTCCTACGATGCTTATATATTTTCTGGTCATATTTTCCAGTGGTGTAGTACTAAAAAGCAAGGAAGTTGCATCAAAATTGAATAGAACACTGGTTTGGTTGCAGAGTAGTGTGGAGAGTTTTGGTCTACATTTTACAAATGGAATACTGTATACAGACAAAAGAGTAGTTTTTACCAAGTTGATTTTAAAACTAACCCAATTACTGAAATTACTAATTTTTGTAGTTCTCCAAAAATAGTGTTAAATTTTAAGAGGATCAAGAAATTAGATCTACAAAAGTTTCACAAGGTGGCATGGTGGAGACAGCTTATGGACAGATGGAGTTGATGGGCAATCCAGAACTTAACTAAAAAGTGGCAGAACCTATGCTGGATGGTGTCCAGTTTAGATGGTATAAGCTGTAAGAGTTTGTACAAATTTGTTTGTTTTCTCTGGAGCATCAACAGCTGAGGGGAGACAGAATTTTTTTAATTATGAGAGGGAAGGTAGAATCATTTGCCAATGATAAAAATGTCAAATACTAAGATGAGGCGGGGTGGGGGGGGGGAAGATTAAAAGAGATTTGCAGGGCAAATTTTCTTTATGCAGATTGTGGTAGGTGCCTGAAACTGCCAAAGGTGGTGGTGGAAGCAGATACGTTAGTGACATTGAAGAAGCTTTAAGATAAATACCTGAATGTGCAGGGAAATAGATAATAGACAGTAGGTGTAAGAGTAGGCCATTCGGCCCTTCTAGCCAGCACCACCATTCACTGTGATCATGGCTGATACCCAATTAGTGTAATACTGATGATACACAATCAGTACCCCGTTCCTGCCCTCTCCCTATATCCCTTGACCCCGCTATCTATAAGAGCTCTATCTAACTCTCTCTTGAATGCATCCAGAGACTTGGCCTCCACTGCCTTCTGGGGCAGAGCATTCCACATATCCACCACTCTCTGGGTGAAAAAGTTTTTCCACATCTGTGTTCTAAATGGCCTACCCCTTATTCTTAAACTGTGGCCTCTAGTTCTGGACTCACCCATCAGCGGGAACATGCTTCCTGCCTCCAGTGTGTCCAATCCCTTAATAATCTTATATGTTTCAATCAGATCCCCTCTCATCCTTCTAAATTCCTGTGTATACAAGCCCAGTTGCTCCAATCTTTCAACATATGACAGTCCCGCCATTCCGGGAATTAACCTTGTGAACCTACGCTGCACTCCCTCAATAGCAAGAATATCCTTCCTCAAATTTGGAGACCAAAACTGCACACAATACTCCAGGTGTGGTCTCCCCAGCGCCCTGTACAGCTGCAGAAGGACCTCTTTACTCCTATACTCAGTTCCTCTGTTATAAAGGCTGGCATGCCATTAGCTTTCTTCACTGCCTGCTGTGAGGGATATAGATCATATGCAGGCAGAAGAGATTGAGTTTAATTTGATTTTTTTGGCAGGAACCTTGTTGGCTGAAGGGTCTGTTCCTATGTTCCACTGTTCCATGTTCAGGAAGTACTGATTTCAATGCAATAAATAATGAACAAACTGTGGTGCAATTAACTTAGATACATCCATTGTCAATCCCTGTGAAATTGACTGTAATTCAAAATTTTCATAGGTAATTTAGAATATAAATCCCAAGATTGTTGTATTCCATACTTTTCTGCAGGCTATATATTTACATTTTGATTAATAGTAATTGACTATAATTACTTGGATGTAAATTTAAATTATGCATGAATTAGTCTGACTGCAAAAACACCTGAAAGTGTGAAGCAGACACCAAGTAATCACTTGGAATATATGTTTTGATTTCTTGTGTATTGAAACAATTTCACCAGTTTCACAATGTGCTGGAGTTAAAATAACTTTATGTTTATCTCGTTCACTTTTTGTGATGGTTCAGTCATTGGAATTCATTACACTCCTAAAGCAAGTTGATTACTATTTCTGGAGCTGATTTTCAGCTGCAATTCTTTAAATTCATTAGCCAAGGCTTCGAGCAGGGAGGTCATAATAAAATTCAGAACATAACTAGTAATCATAGCTTGAGTTCCACTCAGACATTTATTTATCAAAGCGCAACCAAGATGTGAAAGGACTAGCAATAGTGTTGGCAGAAAACTGTAAAGGTAAAGTCTGCAGAGAAGTATGGAATTACTTGAGCATTCTTCATTTAATTCACCACCAAAATTTTTCTGCTGTATGGGAGCCTGTAATCTATTAAATCAATACAGAATTATTTAATTTTACTACAGGCAGTACAAAGAGCGGTATGATCAGGAGCTACCACTGTACATTCAGGATGAATATAAGAAAGAATACGGAAGGCGTCCTGTTTCAGCCACAGAAAAATCTAGGTAAAACATCCATTATATTGTGTTTTTGTAATTCTTAGCAAGGTATTCAGCAAGTATCTTCCTAAGAGCCAAACAAGCCAACTCCTTTTATACTTGTTTTTCTTTTTTGCTGCCTTGTCTTGTCTCGATCAGCATTGAGAAGTATAAGAGAGCTTTCAAAGTTCTTCATTAGAATCATAAAAATTTATATCACAGGACAGTAGTAAGTTTACAGTCAAAAGGGGTTCTTGGCCAAGTCCCACTCTTGGTTCATTACCTTGTCAATTATTCAGCTGAAGCACTCGTTCAAATACATTTCTAAATGTGATGAGTGCCTTTGAGGCCATTACCTCATTGTGTATTTTTTTCTCCTTTTCCAAATTAATGGATCTATTCCTCAGTGACCTCTATGCTGAAGGTAATGTTTTTTTTTCTGTTTACCTTGTCTAGGTGTTTCACATTTTAATTCACCTTGTATAGGTATCTGACATTTAAATTCACCTTATTTGAACTTCTCAGTCTTTATTTTCCCAGGGAAAACAAATCCAGACTACATAGTCTTTTCTTATAACTATACTTCTCCAGTCTTGGTAACATCCTTTCAAGCCCTTTCATATTTTTGCTATATTTTGGTGATTTAATCTCTGTGTGGTGCTCAAGCTGTGACTCCTACTTGGGTTTTCTGACTTTTAGTATGATCTATTTGCTGTCATATTCTATGCCTTGACCAATAAATCTTTTGGATTTTGTGTAAATTAAGATTTTTTGTAAATTAGGATCACCAACTTCAGATACGTTCAGGTTAATGAGAGGTGATTTAAAAATTTACGCTGGTAGTTCTCCATGCTTCATAGAAAGCGTATTCAATTAATGAGAACTCTATGTAGCTAAAGGTTTGTGTATAACGTAAATGAGTGTACAGCAGAAAAGTACACATTTGTCATGTCAAAAATAGAGAGAAAATCAATGTTCTGCATTTCTTAGCCATCTTTTAATGTAGTATTTACAGGCAGTAGTTCTTAAAGCTTTAGAACTTGGGAGAATTGTATCCCTGTCCAGCAAAACTATTATCAGTCTTAAAAATAGCTTATAACTTAATAAGCTGCACTAGAATCTATTGTGTTTTGTGGAAATGAATTGCATATTTTTATCTACATGGCCATCTAGACTGTCAATCAAGGCTGCAGAGAAACTTCTATTTTTCTCCCATTTTGTTATTATCCCTTTTGGATAAGTTGTAAAACCTAAGATCTGTCTTTTCTCAGATGAGCATAGATGGTGTAGTTTAATTAGTTAATTAATTTAACAGTATACTGAGAAGTAGGACCTTTGAGCCATGCTGTCCCAGCAACTCCTGGACCTGATTAACCCTAATCTAATCACAGGACAATTTACAATGACCAGTTAACCTGCCCAGTACGTCTTTAGACTGTGAGAGAAAACCAGAGCACCAGGGAAAAACCCCGCACATTCCGTGGGAAGGTGTACAGAGATTTCTTACAAAATGGTGCCAGAATTGAACTCTAATCTCTGGAATGTCCCAAGCAGTAATAGCATCATGCCAACTGCTACGCTACCATGGTGTCATATGAAAAAGGATCTAGTGCTTTCCTGGTGTATTTGACAAATAAACTCTTCTTGGGCTTTTAGCCAGGTACAGCTATTGACTTTAGTCAATGTTTCAATGACAAACTTTGCCATTTTCATCAGGGATGATGCCTGGGCATGTCCTGTCCAGTGTTATATATACCCCCATTGTCCATCATTCCCGATTGGTTAGTCCTATCGCATCACGTTTCCAATATCCTAACTTATTTACAGTTAAATTCCAGTTCTTATGTAGAACGAGACCTTCATCTTTGTTAAAATTCCTTTCCTCTGTTTTATTTCAATGGCTTCCTTCACCAGGTGGTCTCAAAAATCATTGACGTGGCACAGTAGTGGTGTTATATGTAGTGATGTACTTTGCTATTTATATCAAAAAGTTTTTTGTGTTTAATCAGAGGAAGAAAGATTTATTATTTTTAGTTTTGCATCTGTAATGGGGGCATTTACATTTTTTTAATTATGGCTTGTCATCTGGTAATAATATCTCTGTCATAGTCTTAACATTTTTTGATTCCAATAGATATTTAATAAATGAAGTACATGATTCACCAAGAGAACGCTCCAAGTCTGCTTTAGTGAAAGATGATGCCATATTTGGTACTGGTTTATTATTAGGTAAGTCAGAAATTTATTAAATTTTATAAACTAATATGTTGGTTGCAAACTTATTAAGAAGTAGTATTTCTAAAGCAGGAATTAAGCAATTTTTCTCAGTGTATATATGAAAAAAAAACATATAATTTGAGGCACTTTAACAATTCTAGTGTATTTGACAACTATATGGTTGTGTTAGACTTTTTGCTGCTGATGTTCTGGTTACCCTCCCCCTTCCCTCTCTCCATGGAGCAAAAGAAGGCAGGCACTGTCCTGCTGATATACAATGTGTTGCAGTTTAAGAAGGGGCATTCTTCATGGCACAGATTCACAACAGTGAAATCTGCAAAAAGTAAGTTCACATTTGATATTTGGGACAGAAACAAGTATGTGTAGTGTGATGCTGGCATAAGTTCTGGCCCAGTGTTCTCCCTGAAACTTTCCAAATGGTGAAAAGGCATCATCTATTAATTTCCCCATGTGTTATAATTACTACTAAATGTATGTAAAATGGCTTAAATTATATGAACATTGTAGTCAGGAAATGGTTTATGATTATGCACAGCGCATTTCCAGTTGTCATCTTTTCCCAATTACATATGCTGCATTCCTTCTGTAGGGGGTTTGGGTGGGTGTCACAAGGAAGTATTTGGTTACTATCCACAAGACAAAGTTGTAACCTGCATTGAGTAATTTTAACTCCATCCTGTTTAGTTATTAGCTATTTAACTGCATTGCTAAAATGTAATGTTGGTAATTGGTAACACCAACACAAGTATATCATTCCATATATGTCTTAAGCACATACATGTACGATGTTTATGATACATTATTTTTAATCTAATTATCGATCTCAGGACAATTTCTTTTTGGCTTTATTTACAACATTCTATATTTGATTAGTGACAAACAATAGACAAAAACTGGAAGGGATTATAAGTTGGGGTTAATTGCATTAGAGCAAGACATTTAGTATCTTTTTTTCTTGCATTTTGCTTTTTTTAATCACAAATGTTCATGCCTACATTTCCAATGAAAGCGGACTTTTAAAAATTAGAATGTTGTGATAATTCCTTCAAAAGGCTGGCATTCTTGATGTGTAGAGGGGGACTCAATATGCAATCCTAAGTTGCTGAAGATGGAGATGGAGCCATGGAGGTCAGATCTGTATGAGCACAAATGTATTTTCATGAGGATGAAACATTAGGACATCAGAATTGTTAAAGGTTGCAGTGTGGGAATTGGGACTAGCAGAATTAATGCCAAAATTAAAGGTACCAGGATTAGCAATTGTGTGGTTGGGAAAGATTTGTACATGTGGTGGAGAAATTGCAAGTGTCACTTGTGATATTTTTGGTGGGATGCATTAGAGAATGGGATTTGAGGTATCAGAGAGGTACCTGTATCTGGACTGGCAGAATGTGACCAATGGAATCAGTGAGAGTGTGGTTGATCATTGGAACAATCATTCCCAGAGGTGGGGATTGATGACTGTTAAAATCAATGGTTCTGATTGGAGAAAGAGAAGGTCAAGGAACTGGATGTGTTTAGGATTGGAGCTCTATGAGTATGAAGGGATAGAATGTGCAAAGGATACATGTAAATTAATATTGGCCAGCATTGCATTCTGAAATTGGGAATATCAGGAAATCTCACTGATAATTTTTCCATTGAGGTTGGATGACACTAGAACTAGAGGTCATGGGTTAAGAATGAAAGGTGAAGGTTTAAGGGGAACATGAGCGGGAACTTCTTCAGAAACCTAAACCCACAGAGGGTGGTGGGAGTGTGGGGCGAGCTGCCATCAGAAGTGGTGAATGCAGGATCGATTTCAACATTTAAGAAAATTTGGACAGGTATATGGATGGTAGGGGTATGGAGGTGTGTGGTCTGGTTGCAGGTCGATGGAACTAGGGAGATTTATAGTTTGGCATGGTCCAGATGGGAATGTTTTGTTTATTCCTACACCTAACCAAAAAACCAAGATGGCTGCAAAGTGCCTATGGGAGAATTTTTCTCGCATTATGGGTATTCCGAGCACCTACACAGCAATAGAGGGCCTGAATTTGAATTCCACTTAATTAAACAATTGTGTGAGGTAGCTGGAATTCAAAAAGTCAGAACTACACCATATCATCATAGAGGAAACTGTTACGAAGGTGGAGCAACTCTGAGGGGCCGAAGGGTACAAAGTCGCCCCCTCCTTTTTGAGAATCGCAAGATCGCTATTATTTCAGGTCTGAGACCCAGGAAATGAGAAAGATACACATCATGAGAGAGGGAGACACAGAATACACAAGGTTTGGAATGTCTCCTGACATAAGCGGAACGGAACCACTGATTACTGATTATTGTCTCTTGGAGAAGGAATTGTGTATTGAGTACTGTACTGTTCATTGAAACCCCTCAGGGGACAACCAGAGTGGTCTGGTTGAGGGAGTGCATCATCCCAACCTGATTGACATCTGAGACCCGGTGAGTGAGGATAAAAGGGGTCTGGGGAACACCCCTTTAGACGTACCAGGAGAAACGCTAGAGATCCAGGGACAGTGTTTTATAGCAAAAGCCGGTGAGAGCTCGTGTGCGTCCTCCCTTGCCTGGGTGGCAGGCTCATCACGGAAGAACGGTTTAGCTAAAGGAGAGGTCACAATTGAACGGCCACGACAACGAGACATCTGACAGATCGAAATCGTAAAGGAAGGTTGACAAAACCCGTAGCAGTAAATGTTCCCATTCTCTTTCTCTCTCTGTCTCCAACAATTGCAACACAGCGACAACCAAAAAGATGGCAGCTTGTGTGAACTTCAGCAAACTTTATATTTCTATTGGACAATTCATTATCCCCTAGACAACGATAGAGCTTATTTCTTATTGATTATTATTATACCCGCACTTTTAGGTTTAGTATTGATGACGTATATTATCTGTATATTTGCATTGATATTATTTTTGTGTATTTTTACTAATAAATACTGTTAAAAATAGTATCATCAGACTTCAATGGACGTCTCTATCTTTGCTGGTAAGTCACCCAGTTACGGGGTTCGTAACAACGTGGGGCCTCATCTCGAGATTTGATACCAAATTGGAGGGCCAGTAAATTGGGCTTTTAAGTCCCAACTTGGATCTGGTTGCGCGGGTAACCAAACGGGAAACCAGCAAAGATGGACGTAGACGAATTTATAAAAAACCTGACTCTGGAGGTGCTAGAGGCTGCCACAAAGTCGGACTTGATAAATATTGCGAAAGGACTAAATCTCGCAGAGGTGAGGTTGTCAATGAAAAAGCGGGAGGTGCGGAGGGCCATAACTCAGTATTATATTGAGAAGAATGTGTTTTTGGCTGAGGTATTGGAAAATATCCCTGAAAAGGTACCAGCTAGTGGGACGGCTCAGTTAGAGTTGGAAAAATTAAAGTTGGAGCATGAAATTAAGTTAAAACAGCTGGAAGCAGCTGAAAAGGAGAAGGAAAGAGTTGAAAAGCAGAGGGAGCATGAGCTCCAGCTAAAGGAGTTAGAGGTGAAGAGGGAGCATGAAATTAAGTTAAAACAGCTGGAAGCAGCTGAAAAGGAGAAAGAAAGAGTTGAAAAGGAGAAGGAAAGAGCTGAAAAGGAGAGGGAGTATGAGGAGAAGGAGAAACAGAGGCAACATGAGTTGGACGTGGAGAAGTTAAGGAAAGAGCGAAGAGCTCAAGGGCCAGACCGAGAGGAGAGATTTAATGTTAGTAGGGAGTTTAGGTTAGTATCTCCGTTCGAGGAGATGGATGTTGATAGTTATTTCTTGCATTTTGAAAAGGTGTCAGTGAGTCAAAAGTGGCCCAGAGATCAGTGGGTGATGTTGTTACAAAGTGTGTTAAAAGGGAAGGCACAATGGGCATATGCGGCATTGTCTATGGAGGAGGAGGAGTCTGAGAATTATGAGGAAGTAAAAGAGGCCATTCTTGGGGCCTACGAATTGGTACCTGAGGCCTATAGGCAAAAGTTCAGAAATTTAAAGAAAGTGTGAAATCAGACGTATGCAAAGTTTGCCTATGAGAAGGGTGTGCTCTTGGATCGTTGGTGTGCAGCAGAAATGGTGGAAGAAGATTTTCGGCGTTTAAGGGAGTTAATTCTGATTGAGGAATTTAAAGGTTGTGTTTCAGATGATATCTGGATGTATTTGAACGAGAAGCCGAATAAGTCCATCGCCGAATTTGCTAGGTTCGCAGATGAATATGCCCTAACCCACAAGGCAAAGTTTTCCTCAAATAAGAGTTACCAGAAAGACCGTGGGAACGGTAGAGAAAGCTCGCCGGCTGAGGCAGAGATTCAGCCGGGAGCTAGTGGTAAAAATAAGGAGGAAGAAAGGCAAGATGGCAGGAGGGGTCCTGGCTTGACCTATTTTAATTGTGGAAAGGTGTGTCATATTGCATCTAAGTGCTTTGCTCCGAAAAGGGAAAGCAGCAGTCCCTACAGGGTGTATTGTGTTGATCAGTAGATCGACGAGAAAGCCCCAGGTAGACAGAATACGAGAGGGTCCTGGGAAATTTATTTCAGAAGGAACCGTGTCTGTGAAAGAGGGAGAAACACCAGTTCCAGTGCGGATCTGGAGAGATATTGGAGCTGAGCAGTCATTGATTCTCCGTAAAGTACTAGATTTTGGTCCTGAGACGGGAGAGGTAGCTTTGAGAGGCATAGGAAAAGGGACAGAAGCTGTGCCTTTGCATAGGATCATTATAAATTGTGAGCTGGTATCTGGACCAGTTGAAATAGGGGTGCGATCAGAATTTCCGAGAACTGACGTAGACATCCTTCTGGGTAACGATTTAGCTGGTGGTGAAGTTTAGTCGGCCATGGAGCTGACGAGCCAGCCTGTAAGTGTTGAGGGCCCGCCCCTAGGTTCCAAGATCTCTCTCGCATGCGTGACCAGTATCAGGCCAGTATCGATTTGGCTGAGACGTTTTTACTGACCCTGTACCAAGAGGGGTTAGAGGGTGGTAAAATGGAGAATAGGGAGGTGAAAGAGTGTAAGGGAGAGGAGGTAGACCTACCCTTAGCCAGGAGGAAATTTATAGAGGCACGGAGTAAAAATGAGAAACAGATAAGGCTGTTAGAAGGTCCAGGGTTGGACATGGATGATCTGTCTGGCTTGACAGAACTATTTGAAGAAGTTGAAAATTTTATAGGTGTTCCCGATAATGAAATGAGGGCAGTCCTAGATGAAAAGGATGCCATTACCTTGAAGGAGTCTGCTGGGTAGGCAGATAAGGTTGTTTCAGCCCCCAGGGTTGAGTTTACTCCGGAAGGGAGTTGCCCAGAGAGTAACTGGGAGGATCAGGGGAACTTAAAATTTGAAAAGGGGACGGATATTGAAAGCCTGGAAAAGGCAAATGTTCCGTTTGAGTGTGTTCAAGATGTGGATGCACGTGGTACTGAACCTAGTAATGAAACTCAGGAAAAGTCTGAGGTATTTGATTCAGTTAAAAAGGAATGCAGTCCTTGTGGGTCAGATGGACTTGGTTCAGTGAAGAAAGGGTTAATCTTGGTACTAGTGGGAAGTGAGAATTCCCAGTTGTTTGTGTTTGAAGGTGTGTTAGAAGTTAGTGAGGAGATAAAAGGTGGTGGTGTGGGTATTATTATTGAAGGAAAAGGGAAAAGTGTAGTTTCTAAATTGAATGAAGAAAATTTAAAGTCTGGATTGGTGTCAGAAGCTGTAGCAAGGCTGAAGGGACAATGGCTTGTTAACAAGGTGCCTGTGAATCAATTACAGTTTGATTTGGAAAGTAAAGGTGCCCCACGCGCTATTGTTATTCAAGAATGTGCTGTGAAGAGGCAGAATTTGAAATGTTTTTTGGACAAAGAGGGATCGCTTGCAGATATTGAACTGAAAACTAATAGAATGAAGGGTCCTGAAGATAAAACTAACGACTTGCTTAAAAATAGAGAATTGTGTGGACGTTCAGAAAATGAGCTACATTTGGAAAACATTGTTGATAAAACAACTCCTATGAAAGGAGCAGGCAAAAGCCTATTCCACTCTGGTACGCAAGCTAACCACATGGGAGTTAACCGGAAAAGGGGCGAGGGTTGATGGGATGCCACTTTAAATAACAGGATCCGGTTTTAAGGGATTTCGACGAAGTATGTAAATAAAAAAAGACAACACCATGGAAGATTGACTGTTAGGTTTGAAAGTAAAATAAAGATTAGTATTTTCATGAGCTTTTGTAATATACACATAAGCTAAGATCACAACTCTTTTGTTTGCTGAAGAAAAGGAATATTAAATTGGAGTCTGATGCTACAGGAATTTATTAAGGTACGAGATATTAAGATATTAAAGGAAGTGACAATGTAATCACTAACTGTTTAGATGCTGAATTGAATGTACAACTCAATTACTCTGTAGTGAAATAAAACCTTTTGTATTGTGTCAGATTCTGAAATTTTGTAAGACTCTGTATTAGTTAATTTTTACCTGCGGCAAAAATCTTTAGAAGGATGGGGCTGTTATGAAGGTGGAGCAACCCTGAGGGGCCAAAGGGTACAAAGTCGCCCCCTCCTTTTTGAGAATCGCAAGATCGCTATTATTTCAGGTCTGAGACCCAGGAAATGAGAGAGATACACATCATGAGAGAGGGAGATGCAGAATACACAAGGTTTGGAATGTCTCCTGACATAAGAGGAACAGAACCACTGATTACTGCTTATTGTCTCTTGAAGAAAGAATTGTGTAATGAGTACTGTACTATTCATTGAAACCCCTCAGGGGACAACCAGAGTGGTCTGGTTGAGGGATTGCATCATCCCATCCTGATTGACATCTGAGACCCCGTGAGTGAAGATAAAAGAGGGGTCTGGGGAACACCCCTTTAGACGCACCAGGAGAAACGCTAGAGATCCAGGGACAGTGTTTTATAGCAAAAGCCAGTGAGAGCTCTTGTGTGTCCTCCCTTGCCTGGGTGGCAGGCTCATCACGGAAGAACGGTTTAGCTAAAGGAGAGGTCACAATTGAACGGCCAGGACAACGAGACATCTGACGGATCGAAATCATAAAGGAAGGTTGGCAAAACCCGCAGCAGTAAATGTTCCCATTCTCTTTCTCTCTCTCTCTCTCCAACAATTGCAACACAGCGACAACCAAAAAGACGGCAGCTTGTGTGAACTGCAGCGAACTTTATATTTCCATTGGACAATTCATTATCCCCTAGACAACGATAGAGCTTATTTCTTATTGATTATTATTATACCCGCACTTTTAGGTTTAGTATTGGTGATGTATATTATCTGTATATTTGCATTGATATTATTTTTGTGTATTTTTACTAATAAATACTGTTAAAAATAGTATCATCAGACTTCAACGGACGTCTCTATCTTTGCTGGTAAGTCACCCAGTTACGGGGTTTGTAACAAAACCCTGTTGAGAGGTTTAACAGGACCTTCTTAACCCTGGAGAGAAAAGATAAAAGTCACTGATGAGAATTTGTTAAATCACTATCCATGCTTATAATTGTACTAGGAATGAGATGACTGGCTTTAGTTCGTATGAATTGATGTTTGGACGATAACTCAGAGTTCCAGTTGACTTAGCTTTCGGACTACCCTGTGAAAGACAAACATGGTACGTGACTTTCTCAGTATGTATAACATTTGAAATCTCATCTTGAGGAAAACTTCAAAATAGCTATGGGGAACTCATAGAAAATGGCAGACTGAAACAAGACCAGATTTGATAAAGATGTGACAGCTTCAGAATGGAAGGAAGGAAACTGAATACTAAGAAGGAATGTGCATCTACGAGGTAAAAACAAGCTTGCCGATAAATGGGAAGATGTAGTCTATGTAGTGGTGAGTCAAGCTGGTTCCTGTTTACAGGGTACATCTTGAGAACCAGTGTGGGCCCATACGAACATGGCATAGGAACCTATTGCTCCCTTGTGGATTTCTTCCTTCTGAAGACAAGGAACAACTTCCTCCTGTCCCTGTTCACAAGTACACAACGTGGCCTATCAGTGTGGTCAGCAGAGTTTTACCAAGAGGGATTTCTCGCAGGTCGGTGGTGGTTACTTAAAAAGGGAGCTTTGCAAGCATTTGTTCGTTTTACATGGCCTATCAGTGGCTGTAACTGGAGCACCAATCTTGAGTTAAATAGCAGGGGAATGTACAGGAATAAAAGGGAGACACTACCTAGTGGGTCTAGGATGTTCCTGATTGCATCCCCAATATCCTGAAGTGGGAAGGTGAATAGCCAGAGGTCGTGGTACATATTGATACCAACGACATAGGTAGGAAAAGGGAGGAGGTCCTGGAAACAGACTACAGGGTGTTAGGAAGGAAGTTGAGAAGCAGGACCTCAAAGGTAGTAATCTCGGGATTACTGCCTGTGCCAAGCAACAGTGAGTATAGGAATAGTGTGAGGTGGAGGATAAATGCATGGCTGAGGGATTAGAGCAGGGGGCAGGGATTCAGATTTCTGGATCATTGGGACCTCTTTTGGGGCAAGCGTGACCTGTACAAAAAGGAAGGGTTGCACTTGAATCCGAGAGGAACAATGTCCTGGCAGGGAGGTTTGCCAAGGCTGTTGGGGAGAGTTTAAACTAGAATTGCTGCGAAATGGGAATTGAACTGAAGAGACGGAGGAATGGGTGGTTGGTTCACAAATAGGGAAAGCTTGGAGACAGTGTAAGAGGAAGGAAAGGCAGGTGATCAAGAAGGGATACGCTCAGACTGATGGTTTGAGATGTGATAATTTTAATGCAAGAAGCATCATGAACAAAGCGGATGAGCTTAGAGCTTGGATCAGTACTTGGAGCTATGATGTTGTGGCCATTACAGAGACTTGGATGGCTCAGGGGCAGGAATGGTTACTTAGAGCGCCAGGCTTCAGATGTTTCAGAAAGGGCAGGGAGGGAGGCAAAAGAGGTGGGGGTGTGGCACTTGATCAAAGATAGTGTCACAGCTGCAGAAAAGGAGGAAGTCATGAAGGGATAGTCCACTGAGTCTCTGTGGGTGGAGGTTAGAAACAGGAAGGGCTCAATAACTCTACTGGGTGTTTTTTGTTATAGACCACCCAATAGTAACAGGAACATCGAGGAGCAGATAGGGAGACAGATCCTAGAAAGGTGTAATAATAACAGGGTGGTCATGGTGGGAGATTTTGATTTTCCAAATATTGATTGGCATCTCTCTAGAGCAAGGGGTTTAGATGGGGTGGAGTTTGTTAGGTGTGTTCAGGAAGGTTTCCTGACACAATATGTAGATAAGCCTACAAGAGGAGAGGCTGTACTAGATCTGGTATTGGGAAATAAACCTGGTCAGATGTCAGGTCTTTCAGTGGGAGAGCATTTTGGAGATAGTGATCACAATTTTATCTCCTTTACCATAGCATTGGAGAGGGATAGGAACAGACAAGTTAGGAAGGCATTTAATTGGAGTAAGGGGAAATATGAAACTAGCAGACAGGAACCTGGAAGCATAAATGGGGACCAGATGTTCTCAGGGAAATGTACAGCGTAATGTGGCAAATATTCAGGGGATATTTACGTGGCATTCTGCATAGGTACAACAGGGAGAAGGAAAGGATGGTGGGGTACAGGGACTGTGGTATACAAAGGCTGTTGAAAATCTAGACAAGAAGAAAAGAAAAACAGCAAAAGGTTCAAAAAAACTAGGTAATGATAGAGATCTAGAAGATTATAAGGCAAGCAGGAAGGAGCTTTAGAAAGAAATTAGGAGAGCCAGAAGTGGCCATGAGAAGGCCTTGGTGAGCAGGATTAAAGAAAACCTCAAGGCATTCTACAAGTATGAGAAGAGCAAGAGGATAAGAAGTGACAGAATAGGACCAATCAAGTGTGACAGTGGTGAAGTGTGTATGGAACCGGAGGAGATAGTAGAGATACTTAATGAAATACGGAAAAGGATCTTGGTAATTGTAGGGATGACTTACAGTGGATTGAAAAGCTTGAGCAAATAGACATTAAGAAAGAGAATGTGCTGGAGCTTTTGGAAAACATCAAGTTGGGTAAGTCTCCAGGACCAGATGAGATGTACCCCAGGCTACTGTGGGAGGCGAGAGAGGAGATGGCTGAGTCTCTAGCAATGATCTTTTGCATCATCAATGGGGACAGGAGAGGTTCCAGAGGACTGGAGGGTCGCAGATGTTGTTTCCTTATTCAATAAAGGGAGTAGAGATAGCCCAGGAAATTGTAGACCAGTGAGTCTTACTTCAATGGCTGGTAAGCTGATGGAAAAGATTCTGAGAGGCAGGATTTATGAACATTTGGAGAGGCATAATATGATTTGGAATAGTCAGCATATCTTTGTCAAAAGCAGGTTGTGCCTTATGAGCCTGATTGAATTTTTTGAGGATGTGACTATAAACACATTGATGAAGGTAGAGCAGTAGATGTAGTGTGTATGGATTTCAACAAGGCATTTGATAAGGTACCCCATGCAAGGCTAATTGAGAAAGTAAGGAGGCATGGGATCCAAGGGGACCTTGCTTTGTGGATCCAGAATTGGCTTGCTCACAGAAATCAAAGAGTGGTTGTAGATGGGTCATATTCTGCATGGAGGTTGGTCACCAGTAGAATGCCTCAGGGATCTGTTCTGGGACCCCTTCTCTTCGTGATTTTTATAAATGACCTGGATGAGGAAGTGGAGGGATAGGTTAGCAAATTTGCTAATGACCCAAAGGTTGGAGGTGTTGTGAATAGCGTGGAGGGCTGTCAGAGGTTACAGCGGGACATTGATAGGATGCAAAACTGGGCTGAGAAGTGGCAGATGGATTTCAACCCAGGTAAGTGTGACGTGGTTCATTTTGATAAGTAAAATATGATGGCAGAATATAGTATTAGAGGCGGTATCTTGGCAGTGTGGAGGATCAGAGAGATCTTGGGCCCCGAGTCCATAGGACACTTAAAGCTGCTGCGCAGGTTGACTGTGTGGTTAAGAAGGTATATGGTGCATTGGCCATCATCAACCGTGGCATTTAGTTTAAGAGCCAAGAGGTAATGTTACAGTTATATAGGACCCTGGTCAGACCCCACTTGGAGTACTTTGCTCAGTTCTGGTCACCTCACTACAGGAAGGAAGTGGAAACCATAAAAAGGGTGCAGTGGAGATTTACAAGGATGTTGCTTGGATTGGGGAGCATGTCTTATGAGAATAAGTTGAGTGAACTTGGCCTTTTCTCCTTGGAGTGAAGGAGGATGAAATGTAACCTGATAGAGGTGTATAAGATGATGAAGGGGATTGATCGTGTGTATCGTCAGAGGCTTTTTCCCAGGGCTGAAATGGCTATCATGAGAGGGCACAGTTTTATGGTGCTTGGAAGTAGATACAGAGGAGATGTTAGGGGTAAGTTTTTTTTTGTGTAGTGTGGTGAGTGTGTGGAATGGGCTGCCGGCGATGGTGGTGGAGGCGGATATGATGGGGTCCTTTTTGTGACTCCTGGATAGGTACATGGAGCCTAGCAGGGCCTGTATTGTGCTGTAGGTTTTCTATGTTTCTAATTCGCAATACTAAGATGAGAAAGAAAATTCAATTGACTCTGATGAGGTTTATTTCATCAGATCAAGACCTGACATTGTAGATGAACAGTCTAAGGATTGGGAAACTTGTGAACAGTTACACAGAACTGTGGGCTCCAACCTAAGCCAGTCATTTACAATCATTCCAGTAGCAGACCCAGTGCTAGAATCCCAAAGAAATGCAAGATACTTAGCTGATACAGAGGAATCCACTGTAGGAATCAATTTCCACAACAAATGAGATGTGTAATTGGTGTATCCCGCCTTATGGCAGAAATCTGGAAATTTTGTCAATCCCAAATGTGTTTCAGATTTGACAAGAAAAAGAGACACGTGATGAAGGGTTGACTGGAAAAGACATGATAAATGAAAATTCTCACAAACAAGAGCCTGAACTCAGAAGGTCTTCTAGACACAGAGAAAAACCTGGAACTCTAACATATCCTGAGCTAGTAAATTCTTTAGTGACAGTATTTTAGTTCCTTTTCAAAGCTCTGAGATCAGCTATTGTAGACCCAGTTTTCACATATGAAGAAAACCCCAAACCCTTTACAGTGCCACCTGTAGCCATATACAAAGAGACTTGCATAATCAGAATCAGAATCAGAACCAGATTTATTATCACTGGCATGTGATGTGAAATTTGTTAACTTAGCAGCAGCAGTTCAATGCAATACATAATCTAGCAGAGAGAAAAAAATAAAACATTATAATAAATAAGTCAATTACATGTATTGAATAGATTTTTAATAATGTGCAAAAAACAAAAATACTATATTTTTTTAAAAAAGTGAGATAGTATCCAAAGCTTCAATGTCCATTTAGGAATCGGATGGCAGAGGGGAAGAAACTGTTCCTGAATTGCTGAGTGTGTGCCTTCAGGCTTCTGTGTCTCCTACCTGATGGTAACAGTGAGAAAAGGGCATGCCCTGGGTGCTGGAGGTCCTTAATAATGGATGCTGCCTTTCTGAGACACTGCTCCTTAAAGATGTCCTGGGTACTTTGTAGGCTAGTGCCCAAGATGGAGCTGACTAGATTTCCAACCTTCTACAGCTTCTTTCGATCCTTCTACAGCTCCTCCATACCTGCAGCCTGTCAGAATGCTCTCCACGGTACATCTATAGACGTTTTTGAGTATATTCTTTATATTCTTTATAACTACATTGATTACATTGATTAGATCCTCAGCAATCTTGACACTGAGGAACTTGAAGCTGCTCACTCTTTCAAAGGGGGAGGGTTTAACCCAGGTTAATTAAACCCAAAGATGTAATGTTAGAAAGCTCTCCCTGTGGAAGGATGAAAACAAGGTTTCCTGATATTTTTTTAAAAAAAAAGAAAATTTGAAAAGAAGTGCTGTGAGAGAATGAGGCGTGGCTGATGCAGATGCAGACAAAGAGAGAAATGCAGCAATGATTAGAAATCTGAAGACATGAACTATTAAGAGTGGAATTAGTAGTGAGTATCTTTACCCTACTAACTGTTGTGGCAGACAGCCACAACAGACAGGATCTCCCGGTTGCCACCCACTTAAAATCTCCTTCACATTCCCATTTGGATATGTCCATACATGGCCTCCTCACTTTAACCTTACATTCCTTCTTCACCTCCCCTGCCTATCCCCTCCCTGCTTCCCCTCCCCCACCCCTTGATCTTTCCTCTGATTGGTTTTTCACTTGCACCTTCCCCCTCCCCCCACCTTCTTTATAGGGCCTGTGCTGTCTTTACGACAGTTATTTAGTTTATAATATTTTCGCTTAGTAATTCATTCAATAGTATTTTCTAGTTAGAATTAGAAGTGTTTAAAGTGTATTCATTGCATGTAAAATATATCGGCATGCGATGACGTCACATCCGGTTTCGCCGCGTCTTGTGGGAAAACACCAGTTTGAAATTAGCGCGAGGGTGGGGGCTTTCCACGAGGCTCACCTGAGCAGAAGTTATTTTGCAGGCATGAGAAATCACAGTGAGAGCAACGCTTTTTCACCATATGTTAATGTGAAGAGTGAACAGTAAATGGTTAATCTTACTGCGATCTGGTTTCATTGACTGTGGTTTATCCGGACGTTGAATTCGGCGTTATTAGTACACCCGAAGGAGAACGTTACAGTGAAAAAGCGGCATTATCAGGTGTTTCAAATGCTGCAATGTCAGCTCAATCCAGCATCAAGTCGACGCCGCCCAGCGACAGGGGCAGTAAACCGACATCAAGTAAGTCCACCCAGGCGTTATCAGGTGTTCCAAGTGCTGCAATGTCAGCTCGATCCGGGATCAAGTCGATGGCGCCCAGCGACAAGGGCAGTAAACCGACATCAAGTAAGTCCACACAGGCAAGAGCCAAGGCAGAAGCCACCAAGGTGCGACTGCATTACGCCAAACAAGAAGCAGTTTTGAAAATGAAACAGGCCACCAGAGAAGTCGAAATCCAGAAAGAAAGGGCCGCCAGAGAAGCCGAAAGGGCCGCCAGACAAAGAGAAGAGGCTGCCAGAGAAGCCGAAATCCAAAGAGAACAGGCCACCAGAGAAGTCGAAATCCAGAAAGAAAGGGCCGCCAGAGAAGCCGAAATCCAGAAAGAAAGGGCCGCCAGAGAAGCCGAAATCCAGAAAGAAAGGGCCGCCAGAGAAGCCGAAGAGGCTGCCAGACAAAGAGAAGAGGCCGCCAGAGAAGCCGAAACCCAGTTGGAAATGACAAAAATATCGACAGAGTTGCAAGTGCTGCAGCGAGAAAGAGAAGAAGAAGCTGCCATGGCGGAAGCAAAGTACATAAAAGAAGCTGAAGGGTCGCGTGATCTGACCGAAGCAAGATCTACTTTAGAAAGGACCAGACTGGAACGCACAAGCGACTATGTACAATCTCAAATAGACAGGCAGGCTCGTCTCCCCTCTCCATACGTATTCGATAACTTCCCCAGCTACGAGGAACCTCAGAGAGTCACGATTGCATCACATCCATACGAGGAAGGAAATTTACCCTCACGACTCCGTGATGAAGTCAAGAATGAAAGAACCGACAACGCTCCTTCACCCCCACAACAGGACGGCGGGGAGGGAGAGGTTCACTCCAGGACAACAATTGTCAGCTCGAACTGTACAGAAGTTTGAGGTCAAACTCAGTCAAGCCGTTCTTGTTCCGAGATCTGCCTCACTGAGGTGTACCCTAAAGAAGCACAACAAGACATTACCAAGCGTAAAGTAACCGACGAGACGCTAGGCCAGTCAGTTTTCGTTCAAACCGAGGACGGAAACAAACTTGCACAATCAGCTCAAGATACCATTTCTTTAAAACCCAAAGACACCAAGGTCTTCAGAGATGAAGCAAATAATGGGGTTGCCCCATTGCCTATCAGAGAACCACGCCAGCGCTCACCAGATAACAAAGAGCAGGCAGTCAAACGGTTCACGTCCTTACGGAAAACCCGGAAAAGGAAACCTGAGATGCAGCAACACACCCGATTGGCCCACGAGGTACTGTGCACCCTAATGGCAGAGGTCACAGCCATTATAAACGCACAATCATTCCTACCTGTGTCTTCTGACCCAGAAAACCCCTTTATACTTTCGCCATCAACGCTCCTTACACAGAAGGCAGGAGCACCTCCTCCACCAGGAGACTTTTCAGACAAGGATTTGTACACAAAGCAATGGAGACAAGTCCAGGCTTTGGCAAATCGGTTCTGGCCTCGCTGGAGACAAAAATATCTACCTTTGTTGCAACAGAGACAAAAGTGGACAGAACCCCGAAGGAATCTTCAAGTTGAAGACTTAGTCCTGCTCAGGGACAAGCAAACCACCCGCAACAGCTGGCCAATGGCCAGAATCACTGCTACATTCCCTAGCGAGGATGGACATGTCAGGAAGATCGAATTGAAGACTACCGACCAAGGCGATGTGAAAATTTACCAAAGGCCAGTTACAGAAGTTATTCTACTTCTACCCAATGACTGATTAAGAGACTAAGTTTGTACTCTGCTCATTGTGACCTTACGAAGGTCAAGCGGGGAGTGTGCTGTCTTTACGACAGTTATTTAGTTTATAATATTTTCGCTTAGTAATTCATTCAATAGTATTTTCTAGTTAGAATTAGAAGTGTTTAAAGTGTATTCATTGCATGTAAAATATATCGGCATGCGATGACGTCACATCCGGTTTCGTCGCGTCTTGTGGGAAAACACCGGTTTGAAATTAGCGCGAGGGTGGGGGCTTTCCACGAGGCTCACCTGAGCAGAAGTTATTTTGCAGGCGTGAGAAATCACAGTGAGAGCAACGCTTTTTCACCATATGTTAATGTGAAGAGTGAACAGTAAATGGTTAATCTTACTGCGATCTGGTTTCATTGACTGTGGTTTATCCGGACGTTGAATTCGGCGTTATTAGTACACCCGAAGGAGAACGTTACAGGGCCCCTGTCCCCTCTTTCTTCAGTCCTGACGAAGGGTCTCGGCCCGAAATGTTGACTGCTCTTTTCAACAGATGCTGTCCGACCTGCTGAGTTCATCCAGCTTGTTTGTATGTGTTGATCTGACCACAGTATCTGCAGTGTACCTTGTGTTTACTATACGTTCTTATGTTTTATATGCATAGAAAGGTAAAGTATATACTATATACTAAAACAAATGTTTGAGTAACTGATGCTAAATAATACCAGATGTACCTGTTCTGACTTACTTAGTAAGAGAACTTCCAATTTTTTTCGATCCTGATCCACGATAACTCACACACATCCTCCCATATACTTCAAATTATCTCTAGATTACTTATCAGAATCAGAATCAGACTTTAATCGCCAAGTACCTGTACACATACAAGGAATTTACTTCCGGCAGATGTTGTCTCTCTGCTCATAACAGATGATAAATATAAATGAAAATATAGATTATACATACAAGTAGTGCAATCCAAGTAATAGTTAGCCGACAGTTAACCGGCAGTTAACTGTTCAGCAAAGTGACCGCAGTAGGGAAAAAACTTCTCCAGTGCCTATTAGTCTTAGTCTGGAGGGATCTGAAGCGCCTATGAACAGACGGAAGCAGTTCAAACAGTCCGTGCGCAGGATGGGAGGAGTCCTTTATGATGTTCCCCGCCCTCTTCTTCAACCTGGAAGAGTACAGGTCCACAATAGAGGGCAGGGAGGCTCCAATGATGCGCTCGGCAGTCCTCACTGCGCGCTGTAGTCTGGTTCTATCCTACTTGGTGGCGGCTCCAAACCACACAGTGATGGAAGTGCGCAGGACAGACTCAATGACTGCAGTATAGAACTGCAGCAGCAATTCCTGAGGCAGACCATATTTCCTCAAGAGCCGCAGGAAGTACATCCGCTGCTGGGCCTTCTTCAGGATGGAGCTGATGTTCTGCTCCCACTTCAGATCCTGAGAGATATAATACCTAATACAATGTAAATGCTATGTAAATAGTTGTTATACTGCATTGTTTAGGGAATAATGACAAGAAAAAAAGTCTGTACATGCTGGAAGGGCACTTCTGGGCTTTCTCGATTTGCGGTTGGTTGAATTCGCGCATGTGGAATTCGTGCATAAGGAGGGCCGACTATTTGGTTTTCTAACTAACTAGGGATAAGTAAAAAGGAAATTTTAGTTCGTAAACTTTTAAATAGGGAGTAACACTAGATCTATTTAGTTGGAGAAATTAGAATATTAAAGGAATGTAAATGATACTAATTAAAAAGGGATTTGTTCTGGTTTGATATTTAAAATTTGGAACCTAAACAGAATGTTGAAATTTTGAATTGTTCTTGCTCATGTAAATATTTTGTACATATTGTCTTTTTTCTTATAAACAAAGCTTATCTCCAGAAGTGTGTGGTTTCTATTCACTGCCTCCTTCTGATACCTAGAATCTTCTGATGGCCTACTGCACCTAGTGTAGTACTATGTAATTTGATTTTCTCAAGAGTGCGGTGACTAGTCACACGCAAAAAGACCGGTGCTACACAGGTGTTACACTTGTTTCTGTGCTCTAGTGCTCTATAACAACATGACTTTATAATAACTCTTACTACACCTCTATTTTGTACCGAATGCAGTCTTTAAAGTTGTGCCCAGATGACTATCACTACAGGTTTACTTACTTACTTACTTTACTTTATTGTCACCAAACAATTGATACTAGAGCATACAATCATCACAGTGATATTTGATTCTGTGCTTCGCGCTCCCTGAATTACAAATCAAAGTAAATATAATTTTAAAAATTTAAATTATCGATCATAATTAGAAAATAGAAAAGGGAAAGTAAGGTAGTGCAAAAAGAAACTGCGACAGGTCCGTTTATTTGGAAGATATGGCCCAGATCCGGGTCAGGATCCGTACAGCAGTCTTATCACAGTTGGAAAGAAGCTTTTCCCAAATCTGGCCATACAAATCTTCAAGCTCCTGAACCTTCTCCTGGAGGGAAGAGGGACAAAAAGTGTGTTGGCTGGATGTGTCGTGTCCTTGATTATCCTGGCAGCACTGCTCTGACAGAGTGCGGTGTAAAGTGAGTCCAAGGATGGAAGATTGGTTTGTGTGATGTGCGGGCTGTGTCCACGATCTTCTGCAGCTTCTTCTGGTCTTGGACAGGACAACTTCCATACCAGGTTGTGATGCACCCTAGAAGAATTAGTGAGGTTTTTAGCGGACAGGCCAAATTTGTTCAGCTTTCTCATGAAGTAAAGGCGCTGGTGGGCCTTCTTGGCAGTGGACTCTGCTTTGTTAGACCAAGTCAAGTCATTTGTGATATTCACCCCAAGGAACTTAAAGCTTTTGACCTGTTCCACCTGCACACCACCGATGTAGATGGGGTCGTGCGGTCCGCTACTCCTTCTGAAGTCAACAACCAATTCCTTTGTCTTGCTGCCCAGGTTCTTAATTTCCTCTCTGTACTCAGACTCATCATTACCCAAGATACAGCCCCGCTATCCGAAAGTAAAGCATTCCTATGAAACCTTTCGTAAGCCGAAATGGCGTAAAGAAACAATTACCATTAATTTATATGGGAAAAATTTGTGAGCGTTCCCAGACCCAAAAAATAACCTACCAAATCATACCGAATAGCACATAAAACCTAAAATAACACCAACACATAGTAAAAGCAGGAATGATATGACAAATACACAGCCTATATAAAGTAGAAATAATGTATGTATAGTGTTGTTTCTCTTACTAGAATTGGGAAGATTTAGCCAAAACCGAACTAGAAAAAAATCGGCATGTATACACATGCGCACACACCTGCCCACGCAAGGCTTCATGGTCATGGTAGTCTTTCTCGGGGTAAACACAAGTTTAAAGCTGGCACCTTTTTTCGTAAAAGCTAAAATCCTCTTTGGATTTCTTTCGGTTAGCGAAAACAGGTACTAATGTAAGTTTTTCGTAAAAGCGAAGTGGTGTAAAGTGAACTTTCGTAAAGCAGGGGACACCTGTATCAGTATAGAGCATTGAGCATCTCCTTTACTGAAGTTGTAAGCATCATTTATTTACTGGTTAGATGCATAATCCTCATTTTGCACCTCATTATTTGATTTTATTTATTATTTATTTGTTTTATAGCATTATGAGAGTTGCAAACTCATTTTTGCTGTATTGCTGCAAGACAAATTGTACTATGCAATGACAATAAAGATATTTCATTTCATTTCATTAATACCCTTTATCTGAGAATTTCTTTTTCAGTCTCTAGTTTGTGTTGAACATCATTCAACAGACCTTTTAATATTTTTTTTTCTTTTATTATAACTTCTGACTGCTATCCTATGCTTATAGGCCTAAAAATTCTATTATGTGGCAGGACATTGGTGAATACTCTGTGTAGAATTTCTCTTGAAAAATTACCATACTTCTTCACAAGCACAAAATCTTCATTTTTCCTTTTCTGTACATCATGAGTGGTTGCTTCCAAATGTGTATTATTCAAACATGTAGACAAATTTCCCCTTTTTATTGACAGTTTGATTTAAAATTCAAGCAAGTTGCAGAATACAAGTCATTGAGATACAGAGCTTCCCTTGTTTTTATTTGTTAGGGAAATGAATTTTTTTAATCTTAGTGAATTTTGATAATCTTAATTTTTAGGTAACAATGAACGCGAGAGTGCTCAAAGAAGAAGAATGGAAAGATACAGACAAGAATTGTTAGAACAAATATCAGAAAGGCAGAAAAGCAAGAAAAGGTATGCATTTTATATTTCGTGAGCTGCTTTAAATTTTTTCATTACATGAAGGTTATACTACTACTACATTGACTCAGGCCTAGGGGGCCGGCGTCAGGCACTATAACTGGAATGATAGTGCTTTAAATTGATACACTCTTTTGAAGTACTTTGTTATCCTTCTTTGAAGTGAATCTTGGTTGCTTTTAGTTTACAAATTCAAGATTGTTTAATGTCATTTCCAGTAAACAAGTGTAAAAGAAAACAAAATAATTGTTATGCTTAATCTGATGTCGCACCAAAAAAACACAGTAAGATAAAGAGCGCAACAAAAATAGAAAAACAAAAAATATAAATACGTATGATTGCTAAATATAGATAGATTCATTGTATGTTCATAAAGTGACACTAGGCACAGGAGTGTCTGTACATAAGATGACTGACAGGAAATGATAAAGCATGTGGAGAGGTGAGTTAGTGGATGGAGGTGTTGATCAGCTGTACCGCTGGGGAAAGTAAACATGAGCTGATACATTGTAAACAATAATTATTTGGTTAATATGTTGCTCAGTGTTAAGCGTTATTCAGTAGTAAGAAGACAAGGCTGGTCATCTATTCTTCCTTATTTTCAGTGTTACTGTATTGAATAAATACAACACAGGACTTTTACAATCAAAATTGACAGACTCTTTAAGAGAAAATTAAATTGTAATCCAGACATACTGAGTGCCAAAGCTATCAAGGAAATTATAGGCTGACATTCACGATCACCAAAATTAATTTCTGTTTTCAGATTAGTTGGCCCACTCATATTGATCACTGGTCAGTGGGCAGATTTCCCTGTCTAAATCCTGGAAAATCTGTAGAAATTTATGCTCCGTCACTTGATTTCAGAGGTGTCAACTGCAAAGCAAAGTTTACCCTTCAGTGGCAAATTAACTCTTAAGAACTGCCTTTATTTTTTTCTCTAAGGATCTGGGAGTAATTCTGTTAAAGACTGTGATTAAGCAAATTAATTATTTTTATCTCTTTTGGGACCTTTTGCTGATCCTAGAGAAGAGAAAGATTGGAAAATTTGAGGGAAGATCTGTCAGCTGTAATAATTTTGTCTTTACTTCATAGGGAGAAGGAGCTTGAGCTCAATGTTGCTGCTTCAGGAGCTGTTGATCCAGAGAAGGAAGTAAGAATTTAACTTTTTTTCCATTATTTTGCACTTTGAATTTGGATATAGATTCTTTTGCAAGTACTTAGAACCAGCATATATTCTGACCATAGGTTTCTTGTTACTTAAGGTTCTAATTTCCAGTCTGTAAAAATCCAGATTGTCCATAACTTTGTATGTAACCCATTTTCAAGGATTTTTAGTCCTTTTCACTTTTTTTCCCCTGTTCTGCCACTTTGATATGCTGATGCTTACCAGTACTCACAGTACATTCCCAAACGTGCCACTTAATATCTTTATTCTCTCTTCTCAAGCCTGCCTACTTGGTAATCTATATAACAGGAGTATACCACATCTTAAAATCATGAATTTTCGTTCCATTTCCCTAATCACCAACAGTATTTTGGTGCTAATCTTTGAGTACTTTTTTAAGGTTTAGGTTCCCATTAAGATAGGTCATTTGACTGTTTCAGTAACGTTTACAGATCAGCACCACTTGCTAAAAATTTAATGATATTTACGTCCATTTTAACTCTACAATGCTTTGACTCATTAATTTGACCATCTTAATGTCATTACATTTAATTTTTAATGGCTTGGAACTTAGCATTGTTTTTGTGAAAGTAAACTATGAAATTTGGTTGGTTGTTGTAATTCTTAGTTCTGTTTCACAGCCAGATCGAATAAGGCAGTTTGGTGCTATTACGCACCAACATAATTCCCGCAGACGTGCTGCCGCTGACCAAAAAGGTAAAGTCCTTATTGGAAAATATTCAAGTGATGACCGATCTGCTGAGGAACAGCCACCAGAGCGACCCAGGGTAGCTTTCCAGGCCCCTGCAGCTGATGAAAGGAATCACAGTATTGGTCTGCCTGATGGAATGTGGAATCCTCTTAGGAATTTAATGGCTCCAAGGTAAAAACCTATGTGACAACTAAATTTTATCTATGCTTTTAAACCTTTGTGTAATCTGTTAATATAAAAGCTGGGAAAATGTACATTTGTTGTAAAATGTATGATTGCATTTTAGATTGATTATTTATGAGATGAAGGTGTGGAGGACCAGCATTTAATTGCCATTGAGAAGATTGTGATGAACTGCATTTTTGAACCTCTATAATCCACGAGATGTTGGAGCAGAATTAAGCGATTTAGCCTATTAGTTCTGCTCTGACATTCAATCATGACATACTTTATTTTTAACTCCAAGCAACAAACACAAAATGCTGGAGGAGCTCAGCAAGCCAGGCAGCATCGATGGAAAAAAGTGCAGTCAACGTTTCCGGCCAAAACCCTTTGGCAGGATTGGAGAAAAAAAGCTGAGGAGTATATTTATAAGGTGGAGGAAGGGAGAGAGAAACACAAGGTGATAGGTGAAACCTGAATGGGGAGGGATGAAGTAAAGAGCTGGTAAGTTGTTTGGTGAAAGAGATACAGTATTGGAGAAGGGGGAGTCTGATAGAAGAGGACAGAAGGCCATGGAAGAAAGAAGGGGGGGGGGAGGAACACCAGAGAGAGGCAGTGGGCGGGCAAGGAGATAAGATGAGGGACGGAAAATGGGATGGGGAAAGGTGAAAGCCTGAAACATCAACTGTACTTTTTTCCATAGATGCTGTCTGGCCTGCTGAGTTCCTCCAGCATTTTGGGTGTGTTGCTTGGATTTCCAGCATCTGCAGATTTTCTCTTAAGATAGTTTTTAACTCCATTCTTCCACCTTCTCCTCATAATCATGAACTTCTTTACTGAACAAATACACCCAATGATGTGGCCACCACCATCTTCTGTTACAACAAATTCTGATTGAACTTCCTGCTCATTTCTGATTTAAAGGGATGTCCCTTTATTCTGAGGCTGTGCCCTTGGATCCTAGACTCTCTAACTAAAAAAAGAATCTAAGATCCAAGGGCATTCGGATCGACTCCATCTAGGCCTGTCAATGTCTGGTAGCTTTCACTGAGGGACCCCCTCTTTCCCCCACCCCTATCCTTTTGAACTCCATCAAGTACAGGCCCCAGACACATCTCTCGTATATTTAGCCTTTCATTTTTGGGAACCTCCTGTTGACCTTCTCCAGGACCAGCACATCTTTTGTTAGATAAGGGGTCCAAAATTGAATTAGAATTAGTCATTGTAATCAACTTTGGCCATCTCCTCTCTCATGCCTCTGTAATTCCCTTTGCTTCCCCCTAATATCTAACTTTAGCTGCTTCCTCTCAAATTGCAGGGTGAATTCTATTATATTATGATCACTGTCCTTTACCTTTACCTTTAAGGTTCCTTTACCTTATGCACCTGAATCAAATGCAGTTCTTTACTCAACACCCAATCCAGAATAAAGTTTCCTTAGTGGGCTCAACCACAAGCTGCTCTAAAAGCCATCTTGTTAGCATTGTTGGGTACAAAAGCCTGAAGCCATCAATTCAGGAACAGCTTCTTCCCCTCTGCCATCCGATTCCTAAATGGACATTGAACCTTTGGACACTACCTCACTTTTTAAATATATATTATTTCTGTTTTTTTCAGGATTTTTAATCTATTCAATATATGTATACCATTATTTATTTATTATTAAAATTTTATTTTGTTTTTTTTTTCTTTTATGTTATGTATTGCATTGATCTGCTGCTAAGTTAGCAAATTTCACGACACATGCCAGTGATAATAAACCTGATTCTAATTCTACAAATTCTCTCTCTTGGAATCCAGCACCAATCTGATTTTCCTGATCCATCTGGATATTGAAATTCCCCATGATTATCATAACATTGTCCTCTTTTTTTAAATTAGTTTTTTATGAGTTTCTACAATCTGACAAAACTTTTTTTAAAAAGTTTAAAAAAAGAGTTTTTTACAGTGCAAAATAAACATATCAAATGCACAGTTCATAACAATTAAGAAAAAGCACCCATAGTAGAATCATATATAGTTACCACCTCACCCTCCCACTACCCAATTCCAAGCCAACCTTATGTTATATAAAAAATTTAAGCAGAACTTTTATCGCCACAGAGCTGTATTTATAACAAGAAAGTATATTGCCTACTACCTGAACTATAATATGTTTACACACAAAAAAACCCCCATAAATCTTATCAAAAGAAGCTAGAAGTAAGGGATTTAAATGCAAAAGAAAAAAGGGAGGGATGTACCCTTAATCTAAATGGGAATTATGAAAATACTTATGAAAATATTAAAAAAAAGGTCCCCACACCTTTTGGAACTTTATGTCCGAATTAAGAAGTGAATAATGAATCTTTTCAAGGTCTAAGCAGGACATAATGTCTCTTCCTTTTTTCCTTTCCTAATTTTCCTTTGTCTGACAAGGTTTGGGATTCAATTCTCAAATCAGTTAATTCAACTTCTCTATGTGCTCGCCACTGCCTTTTACAGTTCAGGGTTATACACAGGGCTCATATGTCTAAAACTAAATTACTACGGCTCTATCCTGATATTAGTCCCTGTTGCGATAAGCAAAAGCTTCTCTTATTCATATATATTGGGCTTGTCCTATCTTGGAGAAATTCTGGAGACTTTTTTTTAACTTTATCTCATATACTTAATTGCTACTTGGAACCTAACCCTCTGATTGCTCTTTTCGGTACTTTGGGAGAAGTTGACATGCATCTGACTTTGACTAAGCATCGTACATTGTCTTTTGCCTCTCTTTTGGCCAGACATGCAGTCCTTCTTAGGTGGAGAGATGCTGCCCCACCCACTCATGCTCAATGGCTCAGAGACATTATGTCCTGCTTAACACTGTCCTTTTGACATGTCTTTTCTATTTCCTGTTGTAATTTGCAGCCCACATCTTGGCTACTGTTTGAAGGCATGTGCATCACTCCCATCAGGTTCTTTTTGCCCTTTCAGTTTCTTAACTCCATGTCTTTTGATGTCACCTCTTTCTAAGGATTTGATTTCATTTTTACCAACAGAGCCATACCACCCCATCTGCCTGCCTGCCTGTCCGTTTGATACAATGTGTATCCTTGGATGTTAAGCTCCCATCTATAACCTCCCTTCAGCCATGACTCTGATGCTCACAACATCATACTTATGAATCTTCGGCTGCTCTACAGGATCATCTACCCAATTCCGCTTTCCGTGTGCTCTTAAATATAACACCTTTGGTCTGTATTCATCACTCTTTCTGATTTTGTCTGCTTTTCTATTACCTCTGTTCATTACCTAATAACAAAATAAATGTTACTGAAACAAACAAATGATTTACCTAAGTGGGAATCTAAGTGTAATCTGACAAATTTATTTGGCACTTACACTTTTTGATGCATCAACTTGCAAAATTTAATTCTCCACACACTTCGGTGTGTACACATACATGATTGGCTTTTTCTACAGCATTTCCAAACCCACAAATCTTTATCAATAAATGACATGGATACCAGGCAAGCAGGGACCTGCAATTTCCCATCCAATTTGTAATCCATTCTAATTTGAATATTTTGCTGAGCTCAAATTCTGAAATGCAAACAATATAAGTATATTTATAACAATGACCAGAATTAAGGAACTGATGGCATATTGTGGCCAGCACACAGAGTATATCAAGAAAGTGGAGGAACACATAGTGTTGTGAAGGCAGGGAGTTTATAGAAGGGCTTGGACAAGCTGGGAATGGCAAGGAAGTGGCAGGTGGAGTACAGCATAAGGAAAGTGGGTTATTTGGCAGGAAGTATAAGAATGTAGACTATTTTCTATATGAGAAAAAAAATCAAAGGTGTAAAGGAACTTGCGTGTTCTAGTTCAAGATTTCCTTAAGGTCAACTTGCAGGCTGACTTCATAGGAAAGAAAACAAATGCAATGTTAGCATTCATTTTGAGAGGACTAGAAACTAAAAGCAAGGATGATTCCCTTGCTGAAAATTGTGGTATTTGCCTCCATCCACAACTTTAGATCTGTCCATGGTAGGATAGAGCAGGAGTTGGATACAGGTTTCCCCTGCAATCCGAAGATAGAGCATTCCTATGAAACCATTTTAAACCGAAATGTCATAAAGCGAAGAAGCAATTACCATTAATTTATATGGGAAAACTTTTTGAGCGTCCCCAGACCCAAAAAAATAACCTACCAAATCAAACCAAATAACACATGAAACCTAAAATAACACTAACATATAGTAAAAGCAGGAATGATAATGATAAATATACACCATATATGAAATAGAAATATTGTATGTGAGGTGTTGTTTCACTTTTCAAAATCTGGAAGACAGCGAGCCAAAATCGATTTGGAGAAAAAAAATCGGCACGTACACACGTGCACGTACATGCCTACATATGCACGTGCACATCTGTGCAAACAACTACCCGCACAAGGTTTCACGGTCATTGTAGTCTTTCTTGGGGTAAACGCACAGGTGTCTTTTTTCGTAAAAGCGAAAATCCTCCTTGGTTAGTGAAAGCAGGTACTAATGTAGGTCTTTTGTAACAGCGAGTTGTCATAAGTGAACATTCGAAAAACGGGGGACGTCTGTATTGGTCGGATTGAATTCTTCAGTGGGTAGCTTTCAACAGCCCAAGCTTTGAACATAGAACATTGAACAGTACATCACAGGAACAGGCCTTTCAGCCTACAATGTTATGCAAGACCAAATAAATTATTAATTAAGTGGCCAACTAAACTTATCCCTTAAGCCTATATAATGTCCATTTCCCTCCATTTTACTCACATTCATGTGTCTATCCAAATGCTGTTAAAGTCCCTAATGTATCTGCCTCTATAATCACACTAGGCAGCGCCTTCCAGGCACCCATCACTCTCTTTGTTTAAAAAAAAACATGCTTCTCTTACATCTCCTTTAAAATTACCACCTCTCACCTTAACTGCATTTCCTCTGGTATTAGACATTTCAACCCTTGGGGAAGAAGTTATTGTCTGTATATTCTATCTATGTCTCTCATAATCTCATCAACTTCTATCAGGTCTCCCCTCAGCCTCCGCCACTCCAGAGAAAATAACCTAAGTTTGTTCAACCTCTCGTTATAGCACATGCCCTTAAATCCAGGCAGCATCCTGGTAAACCTCTTCTGCTCCTTTTCCAAAGCTTTGACATCCATCCTAAAGTGGGGTGATCAGAACTGTATGCAATACTCTTAACTAGACTTTTAAAATGCAACATAACTTACTGACTTGTAAACTGCCTTGACTAATAAAGACAACCACCTTGTCAGTCTGCGTAGCCGCTTTCAAGGATTTATGAACTTGAACCCCAAGATCCTTTTACATTTCACCTACCAAGGTGCAACACTTCACATTTGCCAGGTTAAACTCTGTCTGCCATTTCTCCAACAGTATAGAGAACTGATTCTTTACCAATCATCTACGCTATCCACATCACCATGAATCTTCGTATTGTCTGCCAACTTATCAGCTCATCCATGTATATTTTTATCCATTTATATTTTTATATTTGTGATATTCATCGAACAGCAGAGGTCCCAGAACAGATCTCTGCTTTGTAAGTACTTCTTTATCAACTCACACTGTTACGATACGGCAACAATGGATATAGAATTTGAGTCCAGTTTTGTCACATACCCTGTGACCGGGTTAAAGAACCAGCAGAAATGGAAAATTCTTTGGAGTCTGATACTACTAAAACTAATAGTGTTTATTAGTAAACTACGCAATACAGTACTATAAATTCAAATATAGCAAACAGGTTAGCAATGATATATCTGTACATAAGTGTGGAAATAGGAAAACCAAGCTTCTTCAAGTCTAGGGGTAAATGAATCCAGTCTTACTATATAAGAAAGGTCAGTTCAATGCACGAGATTGCTGTTGTTGGAAAGAGAGAGAGATTTGTAATCCAAAGGCATATGTTGTGAGAAGGCAATTATGTCGATATTCCAAAATAACAATAGCAGTAGGTTTTATCTCCGAAGTTGTTCCACTCCACACGCGAAGTATCACCGACAGTGATCTTCAATGAATATCCTTTCAACACAAGTGGTACCACACCCAAATTCAGCTACAGGTCATCCCAAAGTGGTAACCACAGGATACTCGAACAGAATCCACGTATGGATTATCACGAACAGTAGCTTATCACTGAGGTACCGTCTTCAAGGAGTAAAACTACCAACCCAGGCCAGGATTATCACACACAGGTAGATTCCACACAAGGTTACCTCAAACACACAACTGTGATAGCCATTTATCCAGTTCTATGACGTACAAAATAACTCCTACAGTGATTTGCCGGTGGGGTGCCTTTCTTCAGTGAACTACCACACCCAAACAAGGGTAACACGCAAGTGGTAATCACAAAGGTTTCCCCCTCACCAGAGAACCCACTCCTGTGGATTAACTACGTGACAGTCACACCTTCGTAGTCGAATGGAATTCAAACTCACCCTTATGGGCTATAGAGGAGAGAGTCCAAACATTGACCTCTTTGTCACTAGGTTTCTTCTGTTTCAAACCTCCTTCTCCCCTCTTCTCTTCCTTTGAAGTCACCGAATGTGACCACAAACAAAGGTGACTGTTCTTCAGTGGTGGAACTATCACCCAGGCAAGGGAGGACACACAATTAGTTCCTGACCGGTTGCACCTTTTCACACTGTGAGCCACTGATCGATTTTTCCCTGAATTGATCCTCCAAAACCCCACCTTCACGTGGGTGCACAAAGCTTGTTCAGTGTCCCGTGGTGTGTCTGCCCGTGTCTTAGCAGACCTGCTTTTTATCTCCACACGCTGGACACCGGCTGTCCATCAACTGGCTCCTTCCTGCTGTCTCAGCAGGAATCTTAACAAGCAGGCAAAGTGTCCTTGGAGAAAATTAAACAAAATCAGCCAAGGAACCATAACATTAAATCCTCTCTCTCTCTCCCTCCCCCTCCCTCTCCCTCTCCCCCCTCTCTCTTCCCCCTCACTCTCACTCTCTCTCTTCCCCCTCACTCTCACTCTCACTCACACACACTCACTTCATAGGGTCAATTCTGGACCCCGTCTCAAACTCGGTTTGTCCATCACAAGTTTCATAAACAAATAAGCATTTATTAAACACTGCTCAATAAAAATGAAAAGTAAACAAACTTCTAACTTAACTGCTATACAGCAACTCGAACAGTTCTTAAAGCGATAAATGCGAACACAGTTTTTAAAGCGATAGATGTGAACACAGTTCTTAAAGTGGTAAATGCGAAAGTTCAAATGATTTATACAGTCAATTAGGAGAGACTTTCCTGAAGTAATGAATTCCTTGATGATGTGATGTTACTGCTGATCCCAGCCGAAATATGCCTTGCCCAAAGGATTTACAACGAAGGAAATAAAAACGGCTTAAAGGAACTGACCTTTTCCCTGGCAAATAACACTGCGCTCAACCCTTTCTGCTCTTACAGCAGGGATTATCTCGGATGCAAGTTACTATTTCCTTGAATGAAGATTAAATAAGGTCAATCATGTATAACCATCGACAACACTAACTTTACTTGATCCTTTGGGTTCCCGTACTTCGGTAAATCTTCACTCTCCAATAATTAGACTTTAAAATTAAATCGAAGATACATCAAACATAACTGGCAGTGATTTTAAAAAACTGCTGGCACAACTTACAGTAGAAAGTAAAACTCCACTTTAAAACAAAACTGTGTCATAAGATGAATGGGCAGTGTAACAGAGTAACTGACGAATTAAACAACAAACTAACCTGTGTCACAGCAAGGCTTTCCTGTTTTATACCTGTTGGAACAGGCCATCACATGACCTCCCACTGGCAGGAAAATTACATCACGTGACCTCACACTGGCGGGTAATTACATCACCCCACCATCACAAGACCATTACATCATGCTCATCAGATACTCAATTACATCATGGTCATAAGACGGTCACAAGATACCCACGGGGTATGTAACAACAAAATGCTGGAGGATCACAGCAGATCAGGCAGAATCTTTGGAAGGAAATAACTTGTTGGCTTTTTGACTTATGGGAGGTTTTGGCCTGAAAAGCAATCTGTTTATTCCTCTCTAGATGCTGCCTGAGCTGCTGAGTTCCTCCAGTATTTTGTGTCTGTTGCTCTTGTGTCTTTACTTCTTTATCAGTATAAAGTGTGGTGATCAATATGGTGTGATTGTTAATGGAAACTTAGGGGGACCAGCAATGAGAAGTTCCAAGAGCAAGACTGATATAGTCAGTGAAGAGTGACTTTTTTTGTCAACTATAAGGGTTTTATAAGTAAAGGGGAAGAATATTAACCAAAATATATGAACTAATCCAACTATTGTAATCCCTGAGAAAGCTTCATAACATAGAATACAGAACTGTTCACTATATTGGCACCACTGGTATTGTTGATTGTCTTGAGTCAGCACATTGTTCAGAATGGTTACAAGATACATTGCATCAATTTGCCTAGGGAACATTAACTGCATTTCATGGTCTCTTAGCTCATTTGTGAATGATAGGATCAACAATGTTATGGAATAACATCACTAGAAAGATCCTCTTCAATCTGCAGACCATTTTAATTTGGCGATTTATGCTTAATAATTTGCATACACCTTTTTAATTCCATTTTTTGTTGTATCTAGTAATCAATTCTGTTCTGTTGGAGCAGCAGTCTACTAGTCATAACTATGGGCATTGATCCCAGTATCAGTATGCTTCAGCATGATGGAAAGGACTGTTCAGATAAATTGTGATGGCATTTATGTTAAAAAGTTCTGTGGCAGTGTGATGGTAGAGTATAATGTCAATAAATTATGCAAAAGGCTCTACCTGACTTTACCTGACTACCAGGTTTTAAAAGCAATTTGTTTCCTATCTTTTCATGTAAATTTTCAGTCGTAACAAAGTTGATAAGATGCATAGCTTAGAAACGGAAACGTTGATGTCATAGTGAATAATTTGACTTGCAATGGGATTGTGAACCACAGATACTGTATGTTTACACTTGTTAGCATGGGAGCTTTGCATTAATTAAAATTTACAGCATACTTTAACACACTTGATAATTTCTGTGATAAATCGCAATTTTATGTTACTGTACTATTACTTCTCAGTACAAATCACAAACAAGAGAAAATGTGCAGATGCTAGAAATCTGAGCAACACACACAAAATGCTGGAGGAACTCAGCAGGCCTGGCAGCATCTATGGAAAAAAGTACAGTCGACGTTTCGGGCCGAAACCCTTCCAGTCCTGCTGACGTCAACTGTACATATATGCTGCCTGACCTGTTGAGTTCCTCCAGCATTTTGTGTGTTCTCCTCAGTACAAAATTGGGAAATTGTTCATAAACTGTAGGATTTATTGAACTACAAAACAAACACATTTCCAATTAAATATGAAGAACTTTGATGTAATTTGTTTTCCTATTTTAGGGTCACTACTGTTCCTCCCCCTCCACCACCTGCGCTGACGGAACATTACCATACACCTTATGACAGTGCATATTATTTTTATGGGGCTAGAAATCCCTTGGATCCAAACTTGGCTTACTGTGAGTATATTGTTATATTGGAAAACAAATGTGACCAAATGGTATTTGGTTTTATTTCTCTTGAAATTATTTTTTTTAAATAGTAATAGCATTGATTTATTATGATTGATGCTTATATAAGATTGTGATGAATATTTTGTACAAACTTTCCATGTGGAGCTTCTAGCTTTTATTTCCATATTGCTGATAGATAGATACTTTATTGAACCTAAAGGAAATTAGTGTCACCATAGCATTTTACAAGTGCACAGATAAACAAATATTAGAAACAAAGTAAGAAAGAATAAAAAAAAACAAGTTATCTTAAAAAGAAGATGTAGAAGATCTACAGTACTTACTGACAGCACTTTACACCAATTCTTCGAGTGGTCAAATGAATTCCCAACATGACTTACAGAACTTCTTTATCCTTGTTAGTTTCAATGGAGGGGAACAGCTATAAGTGAAGAATACGTGTAAAGTGTGGTATCTGCAGAAAGTTCATTTTGTAAAGCAGGGAAAAGTGGAAATACCTCATTCAAGAGATAAAAGAGATCCAATAGGAGTAATGTTGAAGTAACATCAAAATACTCAATAGGAAGCGTTCTAAAATATGGAAAATTGAATTTAAATTTACAGGGACTATGCAAACTCCAGATATGAAGCACCAGAAATCAGGATCAAATTTGGATTGCTAAAGCTTTGAGGAACATTTATACTGGCCAAACAAATGTTCCAGTTTGCTTAGGCCTTAGCAGAGGCACTATACAGTATCAGTTAAGCTTTCACTTCCATCTATAACCAGTGTTTTGTCTCAGTGATGGACTGAAACAAGAGTTGACTCACAAGTTCTTTGACTTTGCTCTATTGAACTGAACAAATCAGGTGGGAGGTTGGGGTTGCATTCCAGGTTATTTAATTTGGATATGAAGGCTAATTCAAAGCATGCTTTCTTCAAAGGGAATAGGCAGAGAAGCATTAGGACACAACCACATGAAAATCATGCTGTGGCCAGAATGCAATAACGTGATTATCTTTGCTGCATGCAAAATATTACACACTACTCAACCAAACTGGCATTTCCTGGGTATTAGTACTGAAACCTTTTTGTGATCCAGGGGATCATTTCAGATCGCCTGGTCAGGGAGAGTGAGGAGGTGATAGAGAGGAGTTACAGGCAGGTGGTCACTCCAGGGCCACGGGAGGCAAATAGGTGGGTCAGGGTCAGGAAGGGGAAGAGGCAGGTACTAGAGAGTACCCCAGTGGCTGTACCCCTTGACAATAAGTACTCATGTTTGAGTACTGTTGGGGGGGGACAGCCTACCTGGAGGAAGTGACAGTGGCCGGGCCTCTGGCACAGAGGACGGCCCTGTAGCTCAGAAGGGTAGGGATAGAAGAAAGAGGACCATAGTAATAGGGGACTCGATAGTCAGGGGTTCAGACAGGCAGTTCTGTGGAGGTAATCGGGAGTCCTGGATGGTAGTTTGCCTCCCTGGTGCCAGGATTCAGGACGTTTCTGATCGCGTCCAAGATATCCTGAAGTGGGAGGGTGAGGAGCCAGAGGTCATGGTACATGTAGGTAGGAAAGGGGAAGAGGTCCTGAAACGAGAGTATAGGGAGTTAGGAAGGCAGTTAAGAAGAAGGACCGCAAAGGTAGTAATCTCGGGATTACTGCCTGTGCCACGCGACAGTGAGAGTAGGAATGGAATTAGGTGGAGGATGAATGCGTGGCTGAGGGATTGGAGCGGGGGCAGGGATTCAAGTTTCTGGATCATTGGGACCTCTTCTGGGGCAGGCGTGACCTGCTCAAGAAAGACAGGTTACACTTGAATCCTGAGGGGACCAATATCCTAGCGGGGAGGTTTGCTAGGGCTACAGGGCAGACTTTAAACTAGTAAGATGAGGGGGCGGGAATCAATTTGAGGAAACTATGGGAGAGGAGGTTAGTTCACCAGTAGAGCAAGTAAGTAGACAGTGTGTGAGGGAGGAAAGGCAGATGATGGAGAAGGGATGCGCTCAGCCCGAAGATGTAGGGGAGAAGAAAGAAAAGGATAATAAATTTGAATGCATTGTTAGGGATGAAAAGAGAGGAGGAGGGGGAGAGTATCTTAAATGTATCTATTTTAATGCTAGGAGCATTGTAAGAAAGGTGGATGAGCTTAAAACGTGGATTGATACCTGGAATTATGATGTTGTAGCTATTAGTGAAACATGGTTGCAGGAAGGGTGTGATTGGCAACTAAATATTCCTGGATTTAGTTGCTTCAGGTGTGATAGAGTAGGAGGGGCCAGAAGAGGAGGTGTTGCATTGCTTGTCCAAGAAAATCTTATGGCGGTGCTTTGGAAGGATAGATTAGAGAGCTCCTCTAGGGAGGCTATTTGGGAGGAATTGAGGAATGGGAAAGGTGTGGTAACACTGATAGGAGTGTATTATAGGCCACCTAATGGGGAGCGTGAGTTGGAAGAGCAAATGTGTAAGGAGATAGCAGATATTTGTAGTAAACACAAGGTGGTGATTGTGGGAGATTTTAATTTTCCACACGTAGATTGGGAAGCTCATTCTGTAAAAGGGCTGGATGGTTTAGAGTTTGTGAAATGTGTGCAGGATAGTTTTTTGCAACAATACATAGAAGTACCGACTAGAGATGGGGCAGTGTTGGATCTCCTGTTAGGGAATGCGATAGGTCAGCTTGACAGATGTATGTGTTGGGGAGCACTTCAGGTCCAGTGATCACAATAGCATTAGCTTCAATATAATTATGGAGAAGGACAGGACTGGACCTAGAGTTGAGATTTTTGATTGGAGAAAGGCTAACTTTGAGGAGATGCGAAGGGATTTAGAGAGAGTGGATTGGGTCAAGTTGTTTTATGGGAAGGATGTAGTAGAGAAATGGAGGTCATTTAAGGGTGAAATAATGAGGGCACAGAATCTTATTGTTCCTGTTAGGTTGAAAGGAAAGGTTAAAGATTTGAAAGCACCATGGTTTTCAAAGGATATTAGAAACTTGGTTCGGAAAAAGAGGGATGTCTACAATAGATATAGGCAGCATGGAGTAAAGGAATTGCTCGAGGAATATAAAGAATGTAAAAGGAATCTTAAGAAAAAGATTAGAAAAGCTAAAAGAAGATACGAGGTTGGTTTGGCAAATAAGGTGAAAGTAAATCCAAAAGGTTTCTACAGTTATATTAAAAGCAAAAGGATAGTGAGGGATAAAATTGGTCCCTTAGAGAATCAGGGTGGTCAGCTATGTGTGGAGCCGAGGGAGATGGGAGAGATTTTGAACGATCTCTTCGGTATTCACTAAGGAGAAGGATATTGAATTGTGTAAGGTGTGGGAAACAAGTAAGAAAGTTATGGAACCTATGACAATTAAAGAGGTGGAAGTACTGGCGCTTTTAAGAAATTTAAAAGTGGATAATTCTCCGGGTCCTGACAGGATATTCCCCAGGACCTTGAGGGAAGTTTGTGTAGAGATAGCAGGAGCTCTGACGGAGATCTTTCAGATGTCATTAGAAACGGGGATTGTGCCGGAGGATTGGCGTATTGCTCATGTGGTTCCATTGTTTAAAACGGGTTCTAGAAGTAAGCCTAGCAATTATAGACCTCTCAGTTTGACATCAGTGATGGGTAAATTAATGGAAAGTATTCTTAGAGATAGTATTTATAATTATCTGGATAGACAGGATCTGATTAGGAGTAGCCAGCATGGATTTGTGCGTGGAAGGTCATGGTTGACAAACTTTATTGGATTTTTTGAAGAAGTTACGAGGAATGTTGACGAGGGTAAGGCAGTGGCTGTAGTCTATATGGACTTCAGCAAGGCCTTTGACAAAGTTCCACATGGAAGGTTAGTTAAGAAGGTTCAGTCGTTAGGTATTAATGCTGGAGTAATAAAATGGATTCAACAGTGGCTAGATGGGAGATGCCAGAGAGTAGTGGTGGATAATTGTTTATAGGGATGAAGGCCGGTAACTAGCGGGGTGCCTCAGGGATCTGTTTTGGGCCCAATGTTGTTTGTAATATACATAAATAATCTGGATGATGGGGTGGTAAATTGGATTAGTAAGTATGCCGATGATACTAAGGTAGGAGGTGTTGTGGATAATGAGGTGGGTTTTCCAAGCTTGCAGGGAGCTTTATGCCAGTTAGAAGAATGGGCTGAATGTTAGCAGATGGAGTTTAATGCTGAGAAGTGTGAGGTTCTACATTTTGGCAGGAATAATCCAAATAGAACATACAAGGTAAATGGTAGGGCATTGAGGAATGCAGTGAAACAAAGAGATCTAGGAATAACAGTGCATAGTTCCCTGAAGGTGGAGTCTCATGTAGATAGGGTGGTGAAGAAGGCTTTTGGAACGCTGGCCTTTATAAATCAGAGCATTGTGTACAGAAGTTGGGATGTAATGTTAAAATTGTACAAGGCATTGGTAAGGCCAAATTTGGAATATTGTGTACAGTTCTGGTCACCGACTTATAGGAAAGATATAAATAAATTAGAGAGAATGCAGAGACGATTTACTAGGATGTTACCTGGGTTTCAGCACTTAAGTTACAGAGAAAGGTTGAACAAGTTAGGTTTCTATTCATTGGAGCATAGAAGGTTGAGGGGGGATTTGATTGAGGTATTTAAAATTTTGAGAGGGATAGATAGAGGTGACGTAAATAGGCTGTTTCCGTTGAGAGTAGGGGAGATTCAAACGAGAGGATATAATTTGAGAGTTAGGGGGCAAAAGTTTAAGGGAAACACGAGGGGGTATTTCTTTACTCAGAGAGTGATAGCTGTGTGGAATGAGCTTCCTGTCGAAGTAGTAGAGGCCAGTTCAGTTGTGTCATTTAAGGTAAAATTGGATAGGTATATGGACAGGAAAGGAGTGGAGGGTTATGGGCTGAATGCGGGTAGGTGGGACTAGATGAGATTAAGAGTTTGGCACGGACTAGGAGGGCCGAGATGGCCTGTTTCCGTGCTGTGATTGTTATATGGTTATAGGTTATAATGCCTTTACAAATCCTGGGGTCTTTCTCTATTGAATCTTAGATCAGCTTGAAGTGAACATCAAAGTAGTATAGAATCAAATTCTGATTACGTAAAGCATTTCAACATCATGGACAAAGCAAATAATTTTTTTTTGATAAACAGGCTGCTGTGTACTGCAGTGATTCTCTGATATTCTGTTGACAGCACATCCTACACCTGTCACCTTTACCACCTGGGTCCAGGACAGCAGGTCCATGGGAACTCTTCCACTTCAAAGTTCTCCAAATCATATTTAATCATAAATTAGCTTATAAATATATTGATGTTGTTTTCAGTCACTGAATCTAAATCTTGGAAGACAACAACATTGGTATTAATGGAGACTCTCCTTCACCTTCTCAAAGTATTAGCCATAATTCTTTATATCTTGTCACTAAAGCAGTTTTGGAGTGAAAGAATGGTTGGATCACATCAGTCTAAATCCAGCCTGTCCACATGTACATTTTTCAATTACAGTAGGCAGAATAAATTGATCATTTACACACATGAGAGATTTATTTGCTGGTCAATATGCCAGTGGCATTTAGGGCAGGAATGAAGGTCATCTCTCTCTGTTTCAAAGGATTCTTCATGTCTGTTTCTGTAACAAATGTTTTTTGACTGGTCAGGGTTGTTCACCCTGAGCTGAACTTATGAACCTCGAGGACCAGCGGACCACTCTTAGTCTGGCCTCTACCCTTTGACCTGTTTGCCATGGGTGATCTTACCAAGAGCCAAAGCACAAGACCCTGATTCCAGCCAACATAGCTCTCTGGGTCATTGAGGCACGCAAACCTTCAAATCCTATGACAAAGTTGTGGTCCTCTTAGAGGACATGAAAGATGTGAAGTAAGATGTGCTTTAAGCTGCAAATAGATTATGGGCACCTTCCCAGGAATGCTCTGGCAACTTTTGAATCCTCGGGTGATCAGTAACGTTTAAAATAATGAAATGGATTTAAATTATTAGTACAGTATTTCAAAGCATTAAAATAAAAGATAAGTTATCTTGGTAATATATTGACATAGAAGTTGAAGATTGGCTAATGAACAGAGAACATCAATAGTAATAAAAGGTTATTTACAAGTTAGGAGCCTATGATCAGTGGCATTGACACTGCAGTTGTTACATGTTTGAGGGATGGACAAGACTGGTAGTGTTCCACAGTACAAATGCCACAAGTATGATAGAGATGGAGGGAGAGTTGTGTTTTCGATTAGAAAGAACACCATGGTATTATTCAGAAAGATATTCATGGGCAATTGTCTGATGAGGCTATTTGGGTGAAACTCAGATATAAGAAGGAAGTTATCACTTTGATAGGACTGTAGAGTAGCCCTCCCCTCACTTCCTGGTAATCAGTTGGAATTAAGGGAGCAAATATGTAGGGAGATCCCAGATTGCTGTATGAATAATGGAATTTTTAATAGTAAGTGATTATAATATCCATAATACAGCAGTCGGCAACATTTGTGGAGGTGGATATGATAGGGTCTTTTAAGAGACTTTTGGATAGGTACATGGAGCTTAAAAAAATAGAGGGCTCTGAGTAACCCTAGTAATTTCTAAGGTAGAGACATGTTCTTTGTGGGAACTTTGTGGGCTGAAGGGCCTGTATTGTGCTGTAGGTTTTCTATGTTTCTCTATAGACTGGGACCGCCATGTCCTAGCACTTGGATGGAGTGGAATTTGTTAAGTATGTAAGGGGAAGTTTTCTCATGCAGTATGTGCATGGACCTACTAGAAAAAGGGCAACACTTGACCTTTTGAAAATGAGTCTGGGTAAGTGATTAAAGTGTCAGTAGGCGAGCACATTAATTAGGACCAGTAACCATAGATCTATTACTTTTAAATAGTTAACAAGAAAGATAGGACTGGTCTGGAAGTTAATTTCTTAAATTGGGGCGTCTAACTTTTGATGTTAGTAAACATGAACTTGCAAAGTTTAACTGGGAGAGGCTGCTTTCAGGTAAAGGAATGTCTGGCAAGAGGGAGACTTTTAAGTGACAAGTCCAGGATCAGCATGTTCGTTTTAGAATGAAAAGTAAAGCTGGTAGGGTTTGAAATCCTTGGTTGATGAAGGATATCGAGGCGCTGGTAAGGAAAATGAAGGAGGCATATGTCAGGTATGGATAGCTGGGATTGAACAGATCCCTTGAAGAGTACAAGGAATGTATGAGAGTAGAAATGGTCTTATATTGTGCTACCTTGCAAATGAGTCCTAGAAAAATGGCAGCTCTGACGTGTGATTATTTTTAAGATAACATAATGATTTGAGTTTCTGGGGAAATTAGGAAGGTGCAGGATAGATGTATTCCAAAAACAAAGAAACACTTAAATGGCAAAATAGTACATCTGTGGCTGACAAGGGAAGTCAAAGCTAATGTAAAAGCAAAAGAGAGGGCATACAATAAAGCAACATTTAATGGGAAGATAGAGGATTGGGAAGCCTTTAAAAACCTACAGGAAGCTTATTCAGTTATATAAAAACGTAAAAGCAAGATGGGAGGTGATATAAAGCCACTAGAAAATGACGCTAAATAAATAACGGGACAAGGAGGTGGTAAATGAACTAAGTGATAGTTTGCATCAATCTTCACTGTGAAAGATACTGGCAGTGTGCCAGGTGTTGAAGGGTGTGACGGAAGAAAAGTGAGTGCAGTTACTATTACAAGTGAGAAGGTGTTGAAAAGCTGAAAGACCTAAAGGTATATAAGTCACCCAGACCAGATGACCTGCATCCTAGGGCTCTGAAGGAGGTAGTGGTGGAGATTGTGGAGGAATTCATAATGATCATTCAAGAATCATTGGACTCTTACATTGTTCTGGGAGGATTGGAAAATTGCAGGAAGGCAGCAGAAAGGAAATTATAGATCGGTTAGCCTGACCTCAGTGTTTGGGAAGATGTTGGAGTAAATTGTTAAGGATGAAATTATGGTGTACTTGCTAATATAGGACAAGGTGCCACACATGAGTCTGCTTACCAAGTTAAGAGCCTATGGTATTACAGGAAAGTTACTGGCATGGCTAGAGCATTGGCTGATTGGTATTAGGCAGTGAGTGGGAACAGAAGGATCCTTTTCTAGTTGGCTGCCAGTGACTAGTGGACAGAGGTTGTTGTTAGGACTGCTTTTTATGGTGTATATCAATGATTTAGATGATGAAGTAGATGGCTTTGTTGCCAAGTGTGCAGATGATATGAAGATTGGTTGAGGAGCAGATATTGTTGAGGAAACAGGAAGGTTGCAGAAGGACTTAGACCAACTAGGAGAATGGGCAAGAAAGTGGCAAATGAAATACAATGTTGAAAAATACATAGTCATGCACTTGGTAGAAGAAATAAAGGTGCAGACTATTTCCTAAACGGGTAGAAAATCCAAAAATCTGAGATGCGAAGGATCTTGAGTCCTTGTGCAGACCACCCAAAAGGTTAACTTGCAGGTTGAGTCAGTGGTGAGGAAGGCAAATGCAGTGTTAGCATTCATTTCAAGAGGTCTATAATATAAGAACAGGGATGTGATGCTGACCTTTATTAAACACCGGTGAAGCCTCAGGAGTGTTGTGAACGGTTTAGGCTCTTTATCTAAGAAAAGATGTGCTGGCATTGGAAAGCTTTCAGAGGAAGTTCACAAGGATGATTCTGGGAATGAAAGGGTTATCATACGAGAAATGTTTGATAGCTGTAGGTCTGTACTCACTGAAGCTTAGGAGAGGTGGGGGGGGGGGGGGGGATCTCAATTAAACCTTTCAAATGTTGAAAGGCCAAGACAGAATAAATGTGTAAGAGAATGTTTCCCATGGTGGGGGAGTCCAGGACACAAGGGCAGAGCCTCAGGGTAGGTGGCTGTCCATTTAAAATGGAGATGCAGAGAAATTTTTTTAGCTTGGGGGTGGAAATTTGTTACCACAGGCAGCTGTGGAGGCCAGATTATTGGGTTTATTTAGGGCTGAGGTTGATAGGTTTTTGATTGGCTACGGCATCAAAGGTCACAGGGAGAAACTGGGGAGTGGGACTGAGGAAGAGAAGAAAGGATTAACCTTGATTGTATGGTGGAGCAGATTTGATGGCCCAAATGGCCTAATTTTGTTCCTATGTCTTATGGTCTTGTACTTAATATTATTTAACAATATTTAGTGTTCTATAGATTTTATGTATTATTTACTCCAAAATACAACACCTAATCCTTTAAACTTTATGATATAGATGGTCCAGGAGTCATTGGAACACATCCTGTATCCTTGATCAACCCTCAAAATGGGCTGTCCAATGTACCCATGCAAGGTTATCTACATAATTCGTCGGTAGATCAATCTTAGTAAGTTTTATCTTTCATCATCTTCCATGTTCTAATTATCTGCAATTTCAACTGCTTGTGCAGTTACGTTTTAAAGTATCATGTATTACAGAGAATAAAGCATATATCATCGAATTCTCCAACTTCCGGTAATTCCTTCCCCCCCCCCCCCCTTCCCTCATCCCAGTTTCACTCTGCCTCCTCTTCCAGCTGCCTATCACCTCTTTCATGATCCTACCTTCTTCTACCCTTAGTGCTTTCCCCTTACATTCCTTCTTCACTTTTCCTCCCTATCCCCTCCCTGCTTCCCTTCCCCCACCCCTTGATCTTTCCTCTGATGGTTTTTCACCTGGCACCTACCAGCCTTCTCCTTCCCACCTCCCCCCACCTTCTTTATGGGGCCCCCGCCCCCTCCTTCTTCAGTCCTGACAAAGGGTCTTGGCCCGAAACGTTGACTGCTCGTTTCCACGGATGCTGCCCGACCTGCTGAGTTCCTCCAGCTTGTTTGTTCGTGTTGATTTGACCACAGCATCTGCAGTGTACTTTGTGTTTAGCATGTATCATTTACTGCCTTGCAAATGACCTTATTAAAGAAATTCATGTCAAAGAAAATGTAGCCTAACACTTGTTCTTGAATGACTACTTCTAGTATGTAGGTGACCAGAACTTCACACAAAATTCCAAATGAATCATTTTAAATGTCTATCTTATAGAATGATAATTATAATGAAAACAACACACACAATCAAAACCTTGTTTGCCAGAGTAAATCAAAAGGGCTATTGACACAGGTAACAGTCCAAAACCTACTATCATCTGCCTACTTGCTGTTCATTTTACTTTATGAATATCATATATCAATATGAAAATAATATTAATTATTCTCTAGGTTATTTGAATGTTAAATTCACGTGACATTATATAACATTAGTCAGCAACTCTTAAGTCTTCATTTCATTTGCAGTGTGCCAAATGTTCGTGATGCCTCTACTTCTAAGAACTTAGATGGTGGATTCTTGCCAGAGCAACAAGCATTTTTATCAAAGGAAAGTACACAAACTTACCAGGATTTCTTGAAAAAGCAGGTGAAACTATGTTTAAGTTTCTCATTTCATGCTATTTAGTTTGTCAATTTCTAATAAGTAAATATGAATGTTTTTGAATTTTTTCTATTCCACCAAAATAAATCTTTAATTAAAAGTTATTAGCATTTTAAAGCACAATAAATATTAAGTGTATTTATTTTTTAAAATTCAAGAATAGTAAGTTAACTGAAACTTATTTTCCCATAGATGTTTCTCTTGCTTTAATGCAAACTGCATTGTCAGTTTTGAATAGCCTGCTTGTAGTGGAATATCCCAACCTTTTTGAAAACTATTGGGATAGTTTGTTTTTTCAGACCTTACCAGTACAAATGGGTAAACTTAAAATGCACCACCCTATCCCATGACCTCTACTATTTGGCCACATGATGGCAGCAGACACATGTGAAAGTGCCACTCCAAGTGAAAATATCCTGAGTGGGAAATGTATCATTCATTCATCATTGCTGGCTGTAAATCTTGGCGCTACCTGCCAAGTAGCAATCTGAAACTACATTTGCCAAAAGGTGATTGCGCCATTTTCTTTAAGGTAATTAGGACTGGGTAGTATATACTTGCATAGATAGCAAAGGCCCCTTAGTATAATAGATAAGAAAAATATCCAGAAGTCCCTCTGCTATTGCATCATGTGCACAATAGGACCAATTGAATCATTATACTCTTCATTTTCTTTCTCCCAAAGTAAAAATGATTAAAACAAAGTATTTTCCCATTCAGATATTTGACAAATGTTGATATTTCCATCAATGCTTTTGCTGTCTTGCCTATAGGGTTCACACTTGAACAAATGTTATGTCATCTTGGTTCATGACACTGGCACTCACCTGATCTTCAAGGTCAACTATGTTTAAGTAGAAAACCCCAAACACAGAAATACAGCCTAGATAAGCAATGCCCACAGGTCACTTGCTGGGTTGCCATGATTATTTTTACCTTCTTCAGAATAACAGTAACTTGCATGTAAATTTTGTCTTCAATCCTGTAAAATGTATCTGGGTGCTTTGTAAGGGGAAGAAAATTGGCACCAGCCCTGTTTGGTTAGTTGTCTAATATCTTGATTGAACAGAAAACTTTAAAGATCTTAAAAGAAGTGAGTGGCGAGAAGTAATACATCTTTGGTGGGGGAGGGGAAAGGGGGAAAGCAGGTGGGAACTTTAGAATGAAAAGCACAGCTTGCTGTTGTCATGTTCACCCATTAGGGCATGACTGATCTGCATCAATTATAGAAGTGAAGACATGGAAGCAAAGGAACATGGGGTTATTTGCCATTCTGTTCACTGACACCAGTCTACTCTGCTACTCAGTCAGAAGAGCTCTAGTTAATGAAAATCTAATAGCCACTGATTAAAATTAGTGATCACTTAGAATCAATTGCCATCTCCAAAATAGGATTTCAAATTTTCATCACCCTAAGTTAATAGAAGTGTTTCTTAACTTCAGTCTGTTAAAACTAGGAAAGCCTAGTTTTAATTTTTAGATATGCTGCTTTGTCCTACACTTTGAACTTTGAATTTCACAATTAGTGAGAAAACCACCCTCTCATCAAATCACCTCATAATGTAGGATCATACGCTGCACAAGGGAATATGATCCTAGATAATGATTCCCAAAGTCCAGATATCAATTTGGTATCTTCCCTTAGATTTTTCTTATGGCATGTTACATGGAGCTGCACATGGTATCTTTGCTTTGTATAGCTTTAGTATCTTGTATCCTTTTATATTTTAGTTCTATATGTATAAAAATTGCATTGTATACATTTTTGATTATATTCTGGACCTTTTGTCATATGATCTATATACATGCATACCCAAGTCCATTTGGATTCTTAGGTTTTCACTACTAGGAGAGAAACAGATTATTTATTCCAGAGCAACAACGCAAAACACTAGAAAAACTTAGCAGGTCAGGTAGCATCCATGCAGGGAAATGAACATTTGATGTTTCAGGTTGAAACTCTACATGATTTATTCCACACTTTGTAGGTACAAATAGATAACTTCATATATGACTTCCTTGAAATCCATTTGACACTAGTTTGCATTTTTTGTATTGTCTATTAATAGCCCTAAGTGTTTCTGTTTGCTTTTTCCTAACTGCTTACATTATTTCAGTTATTTATAAATACAGTCATTAGTTGAACACAGATCTTTAAGTTGAGTTCTAGCCCATTTTGATGGCTGAATCAATAATCCTTATTTATATGGACTTCAACATTAGCTAAGACACTTTTTTCAAATACCTCTTTGAATTCCATATAAATAATGTCTCTTGTCTGTTACTTCACCTTTTTTCAGTTGGGTTCTTCAAGCATGACTTGTTGCTTTTATAATATATCCTTATCTGGTTCCTCTATTTAATTAAAAATATCATAGTATACATCCACTATGCCTGATTACAAACTGATATTTTCTGAAGTGTAAAAGTAAATTCCTAACCTGGCCTATTCAGCAGGCAGATTCAGCAGTGCAAGTGCAGACTGTTTGCACTCCTTCCTTGCACTCCCATGATGAGTCCAGTTGAAGCGCATAGTTGACAAAATCCCAGTAAACACACATTCAGAAGTTTAGAACTCCATATTCATGCAAGCTTACTTGGGGAAAACTTGTCAGTTTTAAACAGATCTTCTGGGTTCCCCAAGAAAATCTGGGTCATTGTCCTGGTTTAACCCAAACAAATGCTTCAGTGTTAGGTTTATTTCTGCCTTTTTAGTAAAAGGCAAAATGCAACCTTCGGTTGAAAAAGCACTTGTTAATCCTCACATGCTAGTTTCAATTGATGAATAAATCAGTATGGATTCATTTTTAATTCCAAGTGCTCCCTGTCACGTTTTGTCACCCTGACAGCATGTCTCTCTCCAGCCGACTTCATCATGATCATCATGACTCCAGTATTTCTATTATTTTTTAATGTTTCTTAATTGTACATATGATTTTTTATGTTCTATCATTGAGCAGCAGTGAATCATCTGATCGGCCTAACAGAGTTCTCTTTGGGAACTAGTTGACTTGATCAGCGTTTCTGATCTGGCTATTGTTCACAATTGCAATTAATAAAAAAAATGCACAAAGATAATTTATGCTTAGTTTTGGAATTTATGTAAGTATACATAAGTAGAGAATAGGTATATATAAGTAGAGAATTTATAGGCAGTCTATGTAGTAATATATGCCCCATATACAGAAAAAAAATACTGAAATGGTCAAAAAATCTTTAACCAAAGTTACTTGGCTTATTTAATGTAAATAATACATTTTGTTGAGCATGTCTAGGTTCACATCATATTAATATCTTGGTTTCCATTGTTACATCTTTCAGGTCAATTGCTTTATCAAATGTATTTCCATTTCATTGTCCTGATAAATATTCTGGGACGCTATCTTCAAGGCATTACTCCCATTCATTTTAAAAATTATTATTCATATCGCACCAGGTTTGAGTTGGGACATTTGTTCTTCTAAGCATGCTATATTAGTATCCTGAGTACCTTTTAGGCAATTATTCTTCAGTGCTTGATGTTTTCTATAGATGCAAGAAAGAGAGGAAAGGAAGAGAAAAGAAAAGGAGGAAACAGAGAGATATGATGCAAAACTTGAGCAGGAAATGAAAATATACAATCCATGGGGAAGAGGAGGAGGAGGAGCACCTCTTAGAGATGCAGAAGGAAATTTGCTAAGTATGTTTTTTTTCTTCTTTTAGTTTTGTCATATTCAGGTTTAGGAATATGCTTAGCCATTATATATTCTACCGCTATTTAGTAGTTTCATCGACAGAACATAATTCAGATTAGCCCCAGTTCTTGGACTTTGGAGATGAGTTTGTCTGGAATTATAGTATTGAAAGTGGAGCTGCAGCCAATAAACAATAGTCTAAAATAGGTCCAGATATTTCAGAGAGGAGCGTAGAGCCAGGAAGAAGGCGTTCACCATAGACCTGTCTTAGCAGTAGGCAAATTGCTGTAGGCTGAGGTTGTTTGGCAGACTTGAGTTAAATGTGTGACATGTACTTCATGATGGTGGATGTCAGAGCCACCTAGCAATAGTTATTAAGGCACATTACCTTATATTCTTAGGTACTGGGATGAATATGGTCTTCTTAAAGCCGGTGGGAACCTCAGATTTAAGCAGGGAGTGGTTTAAAAATGTTTGCAAATGCCTCCACCAGCAGATCTGCACAAGATCGAAGACACAGCCAGAGGCACCATTTGACCCAAATGTTTTCTGTAGGTTCACAGATTTTCAAGCCAGTTATGAATTCTGACGGCATTCTTCTTTGTAATTTTTGATATTGTCAACGTAATTCATGTTTTTGCTATATTTCAATAAAACTCGTGGTTAAATGGGCTTCTTCTGTATATATCATTCTCCATATGTACTTGCATATACGCACAGAGGCTTGCATTTTACCTACTACTCTTTAATAAGGTTGGGTTGGATTTGAACAGATGTGAAAGAAAGGCACTCCATTTATTCCCCATTGACTCTATACTTTTAAATTTAAAGATCTAAAGCTGTTATACAATTTATGATTGTGTTTATTTGTAATCTCAAATATATTTACTTTAAACATATGACATTGCAAACAGCTGATCTGAAGAAAATGCATAAGCAGAATGAAAATGCCTATAGAGACTTCCCTCATCAAGGAAATCAAGACTCCAAAAATACAGTACCCCTTAATTTGAATTTAACCAGACCAGGTGCGGATACTCCTCAACAGAAAGCCCAAGGTAAAATCATGTTCTAATGAATATTGAGAACAATCTCTTGTATAAATATTCATACGTTTTGCTGGCTAGTATGTCATTTATGCATTTTTATTCTTTTGGTAGTCAACTTTGTTTGTAGCTATTGTCTAGAAGAAGGATTGCTTTTTATATTAGATTACCTGTTCCCTCTTGCTTCACCCTCAAGATCATCCGGCATAGCTTTCTAATCCTGATGAGATGTAGGTGATGTGGCTTTGACTGAGTGGCAAGATTAGTGATGTTCATATGTCACACAGTTTAACTGATGCCTCTGTAAATGCTGCATAAGTGAAATAGACAGTGGTGGTCCACATTGAGATATTGCAGTCTGTTACTGAGCGCTCAAGGTTGTGTAAGGGCACCTGAGCAATACAAAAATTACTGGAGGAATTCAGCAACTTATGTCTGTTGCTCTAGATTTCCAGCATCTGCAGAATCTCTTGTGTTTATTATTAAGGACATTTCAAATGTCTTTGTTGTAAGTTGAACATTCTTCCATTTTGCAAATTGTATCAATTGCAAGGCACTTCTGTAGGAGTACGGTAGTAGAATAAGTAAACAAGGGTAGAAATTGGACTTCACAAGGCTTTTTAATTGTTAATTTTTGGAAAGAGAAAATTAGATTGGTTTTGTTCTAGATTTGCAGTTTATGTTTTTAATTGTTGCTTATAAGCATCATGAAATTTGTATATTAAAGATGAGGAGAATAGTTTAAACTCAGTAATCTTCCTTCATTGCAGTTAGATCTTGACTATCAAATAGCAGGAGAATGTGGCATCCATTTAGGATGAGATGAAGAATTTCTTAGACAATTATGAATGTTGGAAATTTTTACTATTTGTGAATCTAAGTAAATATATTCAAGACAGAGTTATATAGATGCATGGACATTGGAGGAATCAGGATCAAGGGTTTTGGCCTGAAAGATCGACTCTTTATTCTTCCCTGTAGATGCTGCCTGGTGTGCTGAGTTCCTCCAGCATTTTGTATGTGTCACTCTGGATTTCCAGAATCTGCATAATCTCTTCTGTTTATGTTCCTGTCAACTAACTTGTATTTTTTGTATATTTACTTTCATATTTCTGCAGTATTCTTAGCTTCTTATTTAGAGAATGCTCTGATTAATGTGCTTTACCATGTTAAACATCATTTGCCATTGTTTTATTAATTCACATTGTCTGTCCATTTGAAGCTTTGTTGTGGATAACTTACCAAAATGAGAATCTTAAAGCCTGTAACAAATTCAAATCTGATCACAGTGCCTCTTCTGGGAACTGGAATAGACCCAGTTGATTGATTACCTTCTCCTGTGTTCTCCTATATTATGTGAAATTGCTGCTCTTACCCAGTTTGACCTTTTTGTGAATACAGGCCCACAGCAATCTGTTTTACTCTTAACTGCCCTCCTGATATCTCCTCCTCTCTCAGTCACAGCATGTCAGTAAGTCTAACCAGAAGTCCACAATCTGTGCGAATTGGAAATGACATTTCCACCTCACTAACAATCAACACTGGTGCACCACAGGGATGTGTGCTTAGCTGACTGCTCTACTCTCTCCACACCTATGATTGTGTGGCTAGGCATAGCTCAAATGGCACCTATAAATTTGCTTATGATACAACTATTGTTGGCAGAATTTTAGATGGCAACGAAATGGCGTACAGGAACCAGATATAGCAGTTAGTTGAGTGGTGTCTCAGCAACAACCTAGCACTCAACATCAGCAAGACCTAAGAGCTGATTGTGGACTTCAGGAAGGGTAAGATGAGGGAAAACAAACCAATCCTCATAGAGGGAGCGAGAGAGCAATTTCAAGTTCCTGCATGTACATGTCTCTGAGGATTTAACCTGCACACAACATAATGATGCAACTATAAAGAAGGCAAGACGGCAGCTATATTTCATTATGAGTTTGAATCTATTTGGCTTGTCAACTAAAACACTCATAAACTTATAAAATGTACCTGGGAGATCATTCTGAATGGCTGTATCACCGATAGAATGGGGTATGGGGTGCTACTGCACAAGATTGAAGTAAGTTGCAAAAACCTGTAAATTTAGTCAGCTCCATTATGGGTACTAGCTTCAGTAGTATCCAAGACATTTTCATGGAGCAGTGCCTTAAGAAGGTGGCATCCATCATTACAGATTCCCATGACCCAGGGCATGCCCTCCTCTCATTGTTACCATTGAGAAGAAGGTAGAGAAGCCTGAAAGCCACCCACAGTGATTCAGGGACAGCTTCTTCCAATTTGACATCCAATTTCCAAATAGACATTGACCCATTTACACTACCTTACTACTTTTTTTTATTTCTGGTTTTTTTTTTGCATTACTTATTTTAACTCAATTATTTCATAGACATATATACACTTAACGTAATTCAGTTTTTTAATGTATGTCAGGTGTTCCAATCAATGAGATGAGATTGCAGTTGTGGGTTGTAGAGGTGCCTTGCCCTATAAAAAAAAGGCACACAAAGTCGAATTACTTACAGCGCCTGCTCTTCTCAAGAAAGATCTGTTTATGTGAATCATGCCTCATTCAAAATAACGTTCAGAGGACTTTAGAAGAAGAATTGTAGAGAGGCATGAAGCTGGAAGAGGCTACAAATGCTTGAGTGTTCATCAGTCCACAGTAAGAGAAATTGTCTACAAATGGAGGAAACTCAGTACAGTTGCTACTCTCCCTAGGAGTGGGCAACCTGCAAAGATCACACCAAGATCGCAACGTGCAATGCTGAAAAGAGATGGAAAAAGAACCCAAAGGTACAGCAAAAGTCCTGCAGAAATTTGTAGAACTTGCTAAAGTCTCTGTTTGTGCGTTCATGAATGGTGTTCATGGAAGGACACCACGGAGGAAACCGTTGCTCTCAAAAGATAACATTGCTGCTTGTCTCAAGTTTGCAAAAGACCACCTGGATGTTCTACAGTGCTTCTGGGATAATGTTCTGTGGACAGATACTGAACTTTTTGGCAGAAATGCACATTGCTATGTTTGGAGGGAAAAGGGCACTGCACACCAATATCAAAATCTCATCCCAGAGTTAAAGAAGTTTTGTAAGAAGGAATGGCGTAAAATTTCTCTAAGCTGATGTGTAGGACTGAGCAACAGTTACTGGAACTGTACTCTTTTCCATAGATGCTGCCTGGCCTGCTGAGTTACTTCAGCATTTTGTGTGTGTTGCTCAGATTTCCAGCACCTGCAGATTTTCTCTTGTTTGTGATTGAGTTACCAGAAATGCTTGGTTGATGTTATTGGTGTACGGGGGGAGGGTCACATCAGTTACTGAAAGCAAATGTTCATTTACATTTTCCAACAAATACATGTAATATTGGATCATTTTTCTCAGTAAATAAATGATCAAGTAGAATGTTTTTTGTGTTATTTATTTAATTGGTTTCTCTTTATCTTGTATTAGGACTAAATGAAGATCTGATCACATTTTCTGTCACAACTTTGCAGAATTAGAGAAAATTTTACAGGGTTCACAAACTTCCTAGCATCACTTTGTTTCTATGTTTCACTGTATATAAATGACAGGTAATGACGGTTTAAGTTTCCAATAAGAGAGAACTTAATCAACTTGCCATGTCAATTGAATCGTCAACAGCATTACTTCCTTGAATATCAAATTCTCAGATTCACCAGAAACTCAGCTAGTTCAGCCACATAAAGACTACAGCTTATATGAAAGATCCTAGAGTCTTTTCAATAACAGCAGAAGATATTGGAAATATGCTAGAGATGATGTCTCTATGGTAACATTGGAGATGCTTAATACAATACACACCTTGTGCGGTTGATTCGAACTCTATGCACCAGTTCAGCCATCTGTTCCTTCTAATAGCAAACTTCCCAACTTTGAATCTATTTAGTTTCATTTTCTTTACCTTCCCTGAAATAAAAGTTAACACACTCAAATTAGTTATTTAAGTTTGAAAATGTTTCGAGAATGAGTAATTTATTTTTGTTTTTTTTTGTAGGGTTTACAGTTGCAAATGCACCACAGATTTACCAAGGAAACCCAATGATTGAACAACATACTGAAAGAAAAGTACCTGATCAGGAAAAATATAAAGAATACCTACGCTTACAAGTAAATACAGTTGAAGATACTTCTTAGAAAATTTCCTGTGGAACTTTTTTATTCCTTTCCCTTAATCCATTATTTGAAATTATAGTTGCTCTATATTATCTGGAAAAATTCAGTTGTGAATCAGTTGGGTTGCCATTGGATTAAAATGTTCTGAGTTGAAAGACCTTCGTACAATATCTAGGCTGCAACCTAGAAATTCAGATGCTTAACTCTTTACTGACTGTGTGTCATTCATCTGAAAATCTCAGTTGTCCTGATTGTTTGTGATTGTGGTTGCTGGTAATCCTCCCTCCTCCCATCATATAATCTCTGGCCTAAAGAATATTTTCCTACACGTGCCTCATTGCGGAATATTAGCAATAGATTTTTGCTTATCTGAAAACAAATGCTCAAGTGAGATCAACACTTCTGTGTGTTCATGAAACTTTTCACTTCTGCATGTAATTGCAGCTCGTGACATTTCTCAGCATGTAGTAAGTCAGTTACTATATTCAAATACTCAGTAAAGAACTGTCGTGCACCATGATCACAGATACGTTTCTTTGGAAGTGGATGAAGTGTTATTCCAGCACAAATTGAAGGGCCGGCCCCCACGTGGTCAATCGCAGAAGTAACATATGGAATCTTAGTGTGAAATCTGCACCACAGCAACTGAAATTGATACCTCCACAATTTCTAGCTGTCATTTTGGAGTACTTTTGCCTCTAAATCTGAGGTTCTGATTTAGGCCCCACACCAGACATTAGAACAGAAAACTAAAAGTTGGTATACAAGTGCAAGACTGAGGGAGTAATTTGTATAGATTTATAAATAAAGTTTCTTGCAGGAAGTTTTCTTTGGTATTCTGACTAATATTTATCCTAAATTAGTATCAATAAAACACACACTATCTTGTTATGATCCCATTTGTGCTCAAACTGGATGCCATATTTTTGGCGTTCAAAATGAGGGAACTTTTCAAAAGTATTTTAGAAGCAAAGTGATTTGGAGTTCCTGCAGCTATTAATGATGCTGTGTAAATATAAGTCTTTCTGTGTCAGCTGTTCATTATAAACTTGTATTGCCAATTTGGAATCCAAAGGGAATCAAGATTTGATCACTTTGAAAGAGAATGTAACATTTTCTGGTCGTCTTGGTAGGCAGGAAGTTCCATGAAAGATAGAACAGATTATAATTTACTGATCTTTTTGTTTTTAATAATGGATTTTTGAAAATTATTTGTTTTCTTGAAGCAAATAGCTCTTTTAGTCTGGGGAAAGTTTTAAGTAGTATGTTAAACTGAAATACACTGAACGTGGGGCAAATGCTACTACTTTCAATGAAATAAATACAAAAGGTAGTTTTTTTAAAAAAGTTAATTCAGTGCAGTCTTGTTGACTCAAATACTGAATGGCCAGTGCCTTGCCAGGGAGAAATTTTGAAAACCATCTGAAGAACAAGTGGTGCAGTTGTTACCCTGCCTACTTCAGAGTGGTCTATCTGGCAACATATCTAGCTGGTGATGCAACAGCTTATCAATAGGTTTATGGCCACCTTGTACTTTTACATAGCAGTTTGTCACTGTAAATATTACAGAGCTGAGTAAAGCAACAAGATGTTCCAACTCATCATGATACATACAGCTTTAGTGATGATCATAATTAATTATAGGGGACTAAATTAACTAAGTTAATCTGATGTGATGAAGTGGACTTACCATCACATGAAATAAGTGAGACTCTATTCTAGATTTCATTTTGGGAACTAATTAGATATGAATTAAGCTTCTTGTACTTAAATAAACCAAACCATTTTCTGTAATTAAATTTCAGATTTCATTTTGTTATTACTTATGCTAAATTAGTCAATGACTCTTAAGCACAGAAAATAGAACTGATAGTTTCAGCATGGATACTGAGCTAAATTTTTTTAGAAATCTGATTTTCCTGAGGTTCTGATGATGTGAAGTACAAGGAATTGTTGTAAGAAGTTGGTTCTAGAGAGAATTCATCAGAATAACTTTTTATTACTATTCATTTGGTTTCAGATTGAGGAAAAGCGACGCAAAGCAGAAGAAGAACGTGAAAAATGTAAACTTGAAGAGCAACGAGAGGAAAAACGATTAGCTGAGCAGAGAGCACGAATTGCAAAAGAACTTGAAGAGGAGCAAGAAAAGAAACGACGTAAAGAAGAGGAGGTAATCTTTCTTGTTAGACTAATAATAGATATTGCACATTTTAAATTATTGCTGTATTTAATTGAGAAACACTACGTATTGCAAAATGAATATTTTCTTTCATTTTAAATAGGTGTTTAATTATTTCAAAGTAAATTCAGTTTTAATTCAAGCTCACTATATCTGTGGATTTTATTACTTTCCATTTAAGTGCTGTTAAAGAGATGGAAAGTGTCATGGTAGGGCAGTCTTGTATCCTTTTATCAGCCAGGATTTTGGCCTTTTTTAAGGCGATTCTTAAATAGTCACTCAAAACACCCATGGGAATTTTCAGTTGTGTCATTGCATTCAACAGTATGGACAAGGAAAGGTATGAAACAAAACCGTTGGTCTGTATTCATTATTTGTTAAAACATTTCATTCTGCAGTTCTCTATGCACAAGCTGCATCTTCCTCTGCTTCATGCATTCTTCCTATATGTCCTTAAAAACAGGAGTGATGTATTCTGACCACTTTTCTTGGCAAAGCATGACCCTATGTCTGCAGTCCTGTCTATAAATGAATCTCTCTTTACTCCTTTTCTAGTTTCATTAGTGATAATTCCAAATTGAATATATCACAGGCCCTTAATTAAAGATAATTTTTAGCTATTTACGGTACTCTATCAAACCTCTAACAACAAAAGTTAAGAATTTTCTTTCCATTTAAGTATACTTGTCATCACAAGTATTTTCTCATGTATAGGGTTTCTCATTCCTAACACTAACCTGGTGAATCTATCCTGCATACTCTCTATGGCTTTAACATCCTTTTTCTTGTACAATAATCTGTTATTAGGAAAGAGTGACTGAGCACTTAGACAGATATGAACTGAGAACCAGCATGGATTGTAAAGGGTAAGTCGTAAATAATGACTTAGTTAATTTTTTTGGAAAGGTGATCCAGGTGATAGATGGAGGGAGTGGCAAAAATTGTCAAAATTTATATGGGCATTCAAAGGATATTTGAAAAGATTTCATTTAATAAAAGAATGATAACAAGCTGGGGAATTTAATAAACTGAGAATGCTTGGATGTGGTTTGGGAAATAGGACATGGAAAGAATGTAATTAACAGTAACCCCAGTGATCTGGGTTAGGAGGAATAGGTGGGGACTTTAACTATAATTACAAAAGACTTGGAAAAAAGAGTAGGGTCACAAACAAATATTGTAGATGTAAGTGATGTTTATTAGAGACTTAAAAGATATTACATGTGGAGAATTATGTCAACCAATTTGAAGAAGAAAAATATGAATATATTTTATATATGAGAAATTCAAAAAAGTGGAGGGATAGAGAATAAGTAGTCCAAATATAGAAATAAGTAAATATTATTAGGCAGGTAAAGATATAATGTTACAAACAAACTACTGGAGGAACTCAGTAGATCAAACAGCATCTATGGGGGAAGAAAGGAATTGTTGATGTTTTGGGCCGAGACTTTGCATTAAATTGTTCGTTGCAACAAATTCCAGTAGTATCTTGTGTCTCCAGAAAATATAGCATGATAATCTACTGAAATGCACACATTTATTCAATGCAAACAGGAACAGGAAACAGTGGAAGTTAGTTTAGTTTTATAAAGTTCTTACTAGACTTTATTTAAAGTACTGAGTTTATTTATGGGGATGAATTTACCTGGGAGGGATTGAAGCATAAATTCACCAGGCTAAAGGTGTTAAGGTGAAGACACATTACATTCATTAAACTCATACACCATATAGTGTAGAAGTTTAAAGGGTGTTCAGTTAGGGCGCTTAAAAATGAAGAATTTAAGAGGGCAAGTAATTTTATGGGTGAATTAAAAAAAAAGGCACTAACTTGTATTTGGGCAATGGTGATTAAGGGCAAAGCCAGGTGGTATTGCCTTTACATAAGGGTACTGGAAGTTTATTTCTGCAATCCTCTAATACTCCATAAACTCTTCAGACTATGTTAATTGAAAAACTGAACACAACAATCAGCATGATAGATTTTTATTTGTCAAAGATGGTAAGGTTTGAAATGAACTTAAGAATGTAGAGCTAGGTTGCAGATGAGTACAACCAAAACTATTACAGAACAAATACATGGGTCCACATGCTCTGTATTTGTTACTGTTACTTCCTTTTAGTTTTAAATCTTCATTCTATTTGCATTTCTGAGTTCATATTCAATTCCATAGAAAAGATTTCTAACTCTTTTATTGTCCAAATATTCTGCCTCCCATCTGGTTCGGCCAATTTTATATATTTGCTCTTCAATGTTTGCTTGTACATTCCTCCAAATACATTTATGGAATCTCTTCCAAGGTAGCTTATTTATGAACTTTCTGAAAATCAGTGCTTTGCTAATCTTCTATACTATCTTCAGTGTTCTTTTAAATTTATGCCTACAATTGAAACAAAAAAACAGCAGATGCTCAAGTCTAAAACAAAAGTAGAAAATGCTGGAACCGCTCAATGGGTTACTGAGCTGATGGGTCAAGTCAGGATTCCTTTACCCAGAACTGGAAAAGTGGAAAAAAAAACATTTATTGAGTTCTGAAGGGAAAATAAAGGAGATGACTATGATAAGGTGCTGACTAAAGATGTCAAGGTAGCAAATGCTTTAAAATTTGGCATCTGGTGACAGAAAACCAAAAAAATAATCTAATTGAGGGATAAAAAGGGTTGTATATAATTGTTAAATTCAATATGGAAATCTTGAGGATTTATACATTCAGATGAAAATTTAGCTACTGTACCTGGAACTTATGTTTGGAGCAATGTAGGAAACTGACAACAGAGGCATTGGACAATGAGCATCAAAGGCAGTAGTTTAGGAGTGCCCTTGTGGACTGAACAGGTGTTCCATAAAGTGCACACTCAGTCTGCAGTTAGTTTTCTGATACAGAGTACACCACATCATAAGCACTGAATAAAATGCTCTAAATTGGAAAAACTTCAAGTGAATTGTTGCTTCATGTTGATGGGTCCCTGGATGGTGGAAAAGGAAGGGCAAGTGTTACATTACTTGCAATTTTATTGAGAAAGTGAAAAAAGGGAATGGAGATGGAAGATGGGACTAGAGATTCCACATGTTTCTTCATAAAGCTGAAGGGCAATTTGTTTCTACAATTGGAAAATCTGTTGTTCTGGCTAGTGTGGTGAAAGTTCAGGATAAGTGTAACCCAAACCTTGCTTTGGCTTGGAAAAGAGAATATTGCGAGCACAAGTTTAGGAATATAGGTATTTAGTTGTGAATCTTCTCAACCATGAAAGAGGGGAAAACCAAAATTATCTCATCAAATCAAATCAACTTTAATCATCATTCAACCATACATGGATACAGCTGAACAAAACAGCATTCGTGTGGGGCCAAGATGCAAAACATACATGGCACTTCCAAAAGAGCGAGTGGAAAAAAATAGTCACGCAAAAAAAAACAGTTATATAGCCCAAGACCCCTGAATGACATGTCTCTCAAATTGATGGGATGGTTCCTGGCCTGTCATTTCACCAATCAAACACCGGAGGGCAGCACCAACAGGGTAGATCAGCCCCCAACTGAGCTCGGACACCATGTTTCACTGCCTTCAGCACCTCTTCTCCTGGAATGCAGCAGCAGGCAATCCACCGACCTTGCTATAACCGAGGCTATGCAGCTTCCATTCCACCAGTCACGCCACTAAACAAGCGAAACAGTCCTGCAGTATCTTAAATTATCAATGTCCAATGGATAGTCTTGTGATCGCAAGAGAACCGTCCAAAGCAATCACCCATTGTCCCACTGCATGCTTCCCTCACACACAAATTCCAGTGTCTCTGATGCAGTTCATTCAAACCCAATCTGGCTCCACCAACACCTGGCTGGCTACTCCAACCAATGAACTGCTCACTGATGGTCTAGACCTGCATTACTCAAAGTTCTTGGAGCCCAGTGATCATAAAAAAAATACATTTAACAAAGGAAATTTTCCTTTGTTTGGCCCCCAAGAGGTTTGCTGCATCTGAACAAGTCACCATTTATTGGGAGAATATTGGGTTCCGTTGTTTCAGACGTGATAGAGGCAGAGGGATGAAGGGTGGGGGGGTGGCTTTGCTAGTCAGGGAAAATATTACAGCAGTGCTTTGGCAGGACAGATTAGAGGGCTTGTCTACTGAGGCCATATGGGTGGAGCTAAGAAACAGGAAAGGTATGACCACATTAATAGGGCTGTATTATAGACCACCCAATAGTCAGCGAGAATTGGAGGAGCAAATCTGCAGAGAGATAACAGACAACTGCAAGAGACAGAAAGTTGTGATTGTAGGGTATTTTAATTTTCCACACACTGATTGTGACTCCCATACTGTTAAAGGTCTAGAGGGGTTAGAGTTTGTGAACTGTGTTCAGGAAAGTTTTCTCATTAATACAACTAGGGAGGATGCAATAATAGATCTATTAGGAAATGAGTTAGGGCAGGTGATTGAAGTGTGTGTAGGGGAACACTTTGGTTCTAGTGATCATAACGTCATTAGTTTCAACTTGATCATGGATAAAGATAGATCTGGTCTTCGGGTTGAAGTTCTAAACTGGAAAAAAGGCCAAATTTGAAGAAATGAGAAAGGATCTGAAAAGCATAGATTGGGACAGGTTGTTCTCTGGCATGGATGTGATTGGTAAGTGGGAGGCCTTCAAAGGAGAAATTTTGATAGTACGGAGTCTGTATGTTCCTGTCAGGGTTAAAGGCAAAATGAATAAGAATAAGGAACCTTGGTTCTCGAGGGATATTGGAACTCTGATAAAGAAGAAGAGAGAGGTGTATAACATGTATAGGCAACAAGGAGGAAATAAGATGCTTGAGGAGTATAAAAAGAGTAAGAAAATACTTAAGAAAGAAATCAAGAGGGCTAAAAGAAGACATGAGGTTGCTTTGGCAGTCAGGGTGAAGGATAATCCTAAGAGCTTCTGCAGATATGTTAGGAGCAAAAGGATAGGAAGGGATAAAATTGGTCCTCTTGAAGATCAGAGTAGTCAGCTATGTATGGAACCAAAAGAAATGGGAGAGATATTAAATGGGTTTTTTGCATCTGTATTTACTAAAGAAACTGGAATGGAGTCTATGGAAACAAGGCAAACAAGTAGGGATGTCATGGAACTTATACAGGTTGAAGAGGAGGAGGTGCTTGCTATCTTGAGGCAAATCAGAATGGATAAATCCCCAGGACCTGAAGGGGAATTCCCTTGGACCTTGAAGGAGACTAGTGTTGAAATTGCAGGGGCCCTGGCAGAAATATTTAAAATGTTGATATCCACGGGTCAGGTGCCAGAGGATTGGAGGATAGCTCATGTTGTTCCGTTGTTTAAAAAAGGCTCAAAAAGTAAGCCAGGAATTTATAGGCCGGTAAGTTTGACATCGGTAGTAGGTAAATTATTAGAAGGAATACTAAGAGATAGGATCTACAAGTATTTGGATAGACAGGGACTTATTAGAAAAAGTCAGCATGGCTTTGTGCGTGGTAAGTCATGTTTAACCAATCTATTAGAGTTTTTCGAAGAAGTTACCAGGAAAGTGGATGAAGGGAAGGCAATGGATGTTGTATACATGGACTTCAGTAAGGCCTTTGACCAGGTCCCGCATGGGAGGTTGGTTAGGAAGATTCAGTTGCTAGGTATACATGGAGAGGTAGTAAATTTTGGATTAGACATTGGCTCAATGGAAGAAGCCAGAGAGTTGTAGTGAAGGATTGCTACTCTGAGTGGAGGCCTGTGAGTAGTGGTGTGCCACAGGGATCAGTGCTGGGTCCGTTGTTATTTGTCATCTATATCAATGATCTGGATGATAATGTGGCAAATTGGATCAGCAAATTTGCTGATGATATGAAGATTGGAGGTGTAGTGGACAGTGAGGAAGGTTTTCAAAGCTTGCAGAGGGATTTGGACCAGTTGGAGGAATGGGCTGAAAAATGGCAGATGGAGCTTAATCTGGACAAATGTGAGGTATTGCACTTCGGAAGGTCAAACCAAGGTAGAACATACAAGGTAAATGGTAGGACACTGAGGAGTGCAGTAGAACAGAGGAATCTGGGAGTACAGATACATAATTCCCTAAAAATGGCGTCACAAGTAGATAGGGTCGTAAAGAGAGCTTTTGGTACATTGGCCTTTATAAATCAAAGTATTGAGTATAAGAGTTGGAATGCAGTGGTGAGCTTGTATAAGACATTGGTGAGACCGAATTTGGAGTATTGTGTACAGTTTTGGTCACCTAATTACAGGAAGGATATTAATAAGGTTGAAAAAGTGCAGAGAAGGTTTCCAAGGATGTTGTGGGGACTTGAGAAACTGAGTTACAGAGAAAGGTTAAATGGGTTAGGACTTTATTCCCTGGAGCGTAGGAGAATGAGGGGTGATTTGATAGAGGTGTATAAAATTACGATGGGTATAGATAGAGGGAATGCAAGCAGGCTTTTTCCACTGAGGCCAGGGGAGAAAAAAAAACAGAGGTTAAGGGTGAAGGGGGAAAAGTTTAAAGGGAACATTAGTGGGGGCTTCTTCATGCAGAGAGTGGTGGGAATGTGGAATGAGCTGCCAGATGAAGTGGTGAATGCAGGCTCACTTTTGACATTTAAGAAAAACTTGGACAGGTATATGGATGAGAGGGGTTTGAGGGATATGGCCCAGGTGCAGGTCAGTGGGACTTGGCAGAAAAATGGTTTGGTACAGCCAAGAAAGGCCAAAAGGCCTTTTTCTGTGCTGTAACGTTCTATGGTTCTACAGTTCTAATTATGAAAAAAAAGACTTCTTAAAGGTACAGGTGTGGAAAGTCATTATCAGAGCAGCTACAACAAAGACAGAGAATGTAGAAGAAGGTCCTTATAGAAAGCAGAATAGGAAAATGTGCATTTACTGTTGAAATAGTTGAGATAGCCAAGAATTTCAGGAATATCAGTTGCTAATGTATCTCCTGAGATGAGTATAGAGATTTCAACAAAGAAAGGGAAGAGTCAGAAGTGGATTAAGTGGAAGGGAGAACAACATGAAAATTGACAACAAATTAATGAATTTTAGGTTCTGTACAAGGACAGGAAGCAACACCAGTACTGTTATATAACAGAAAAAAAAGATGAATGAGACTGTTCTATATATTCAGTAAAGATATAGGTAGAATTTATCCCATTCACGTTGCTGTGGTACACCACTGACTTGGAGAAGTTAACTGGAAATGGAAGAGAAGCTGTTCAATATAAGAACATGTTTAGCCAGCTAAAGAAAATTAGTAGAGGGAGATTTATTGGATCTTTGAGAAAGAGAGAAGGCCCTTCATCTGTAGGATGGAAGCACAGAAGAATTACACATGCATTGTAGTAAGGATGAGTTAATTGGGATTAGGAAATTGGAAAAAGTTGAAGTGCCAGAAGATGTCAGAGGAATCATGGATGCGGAAAGGAACTGGACAAGGTTATCTTAGTTTCAATTTGTTTTGTTCATGTCGCTCGTAAGTCTTCAATTTCTGTTTTATTTTTAGAAGTAATTGTTACCATGATAGCTTTAGTTAGTACTACATTACAAACATTCCTTCATTTCTCGCAGCCTTTCACCTCTTTTCAACTTAAAGCACGCTGCCAGATCTGCTGAGTGCTTCTTGCATTTCTTATTTTTTTATTTTTTATTTTTTTTAATTAGTTTTTCAAAACATTTTACAAATTAAAAACCCCAAATCCCAATGAGGAACATTAAAACAGTGCAAAATTAAGCATACAATAACAATATGCTACAAAGGAAGAGAATTTAGCAAAAAAAAAAGCACCTAAATTAAAGACAAGTAAGCTTAGTGTCCTCCCCAAGCCCCACAACACAAGAAAAAACAACAGCAACTCCAGACCAACCACAACACAATATAGAGAGTCTTATTTTTTTTATGCATATAACAAAGTTGTGCTGGCATATTTATTATGAAAAATGCTTGAAATTAATGTTTTTATTTAACTTGCATAACTCTAATGGGCTAGGCTTAAAAGATTCAAAGGTTCATAAAGGTTCAAAGGTTCATTTTATTATCAAAGTATTTATGCAGAATACAACCCCAAACACCCCCAACCCACCCTGGCATAAAAGCTAACAGATCACCTAAGCTCCCAGCTTGCCAATTGGCAATAAGAAAGAATCGGTGAGAACATGAAAAAGACATAAAACTGAAAGGGACCAATATGAACTACAGTCCTAACCATAAATCCCAGAATTTTGATAACATCTCCAAGAGCATTGGGACCCAACGGCCTCTCCGACGGAAGCGACTTGACCCAGCTAACTATGAGAACTGCTCGCTCTCCTCCACATTTGCTTTGATGTTTCAATCTTCCTCGATGCTTTAATTAATGAGAAATGTAGTCATTCATGGTCCCTTGTCTCGTCTCCTCACTTTTCCTTGTGGTTTACTGGTTTGTGTTGATTTGTATTTTCAGTGTTGCTGCACTGAGTGCTTGTTTTTATATTCATTGTTGGTTAGGCCAACATTTACCACTTGTTCTCAATTGTTATTGTGAAGCTGCCAGTCAAACACAGCCTGCCATTCCGAAAGGGACCTGTTAATCACTGCTCTTTGTTTCCTGTCAGCCAGCCAATTTTCAATCCATGTCAGTACTCTGCCCCCAATACCATGTGCCCTAATTTTGCCCACTAATCTCCTTTGTGCGACTTTATCAAAAGCTTTCTGGAAGTCCAGATACACTACATCCACTGGCTCTCCCTTGTCCATTTTCATAGTTACATCCTCAAAAAAAACTCCAGAAGATTAGCCAAACATGATTTTCCCTTCATAAATCCATGCTGACTCGGACTGATCTTTCTACTGCTATCCAACTAAAGTTTGTGAAAGTTAGTCCATAGCAATTAGGCCAGTCACAGCCGATCCAGGAGCCCATTAGTTTCAGGCCACAGCCTCAGTTCAGCATATAGCCGAGTAAACTGTGCGGAGCAGCGAGTTGAACACCGCCCCATCCCTCACTTCCAGCCCCAATGCCCTGACCTTATCGATCTGGCTCAAAGCTTAAGTCGGCCAAACAGTGGGCCATTCCTTGCTCTGAAGCCCAGACCTGCCACCTTCATTCAGTCCAGACCTTTCCAATTTTGCCCAGTGCTTAAATTGGTCAAACCTCTGCTTGTTCCTTGCACTTGGGCCTGGGTCCTGCCACCTTGATCTAGCCCGTACCCATCACACCTCAACCATTCTGCTTCTCCAAGACTTCAGTTCACACTGCAAAAATGTCAAGTTGTATAGGGGATTGCAGTGATCATTTTTGAGAAAGAGTGTGATTAGTAAAGTAGTTAATAATTTTTTGCTGTCAGGAAGTTGCCGCTGTACTTCACGAGCACCATCTTAAAATTTGTATCTTCTAAACTCTATAACTCATATACATACTATGTCAATCACTTTATAAGCCATACATAGATAATGAAGTAGTTGTTATTCCAGATGTGATGCTACACAAAAAATCCCTATAAAAGATAAAGAGCACAATAATTAAATAATAATATGGAAAAACACACAATAAATATAAATACTTATGATGGCTTATATGCATTGAATGTATGTCCATAAAGTGACACTAGGCTGTACATAAAGTGACTGATGGGAAATTGACTGATAATTAAGTGAAATTAAGTGACTGATAAGGTATTGGTGGAGTTAGTGAGCGGAGGTGTTGATCAGCCTTGCTGCTTAAGGTAAGTAACTGTTTTTGAGTTTGGCGTGGATGCTACATGGCCTCCTTCCTGATGGGAGTGGGTCAAGCAGACCATGAACAGAATGTGTGGGATCTTTCATGATGTTACTGGCCCTCTTCCAGCACCTTTCTGTATAAAGTCGGCTCTCCTTATCCAAGGGGGATTGGTTCTGGGACCCCCCCCCCCCCCCCCACCCATGGATACCAAAAAAGCATGTATGCTCAAGTCCCTTACTTAACCTGTCTCAGTGCGGTGGACTTTAGGATCTGGCGGGACTTAGGACCCACCACCCGCAGTGTTTCTGTTCCGTTGATGAAAAACGATCACGATTGAAAATAAAGTGGAAATAATAAAGCGATTGGAAAGAGGTGAAACACCATCGGTCATTGGAAAAGCGTTAGGCTACAGTTGGTCAACTATTGGAACAATTTTTAAGGATAAAGTGAGAATAATGGAGCATGTGTAAGGCCCTGCCCTGATGAAAGCTAATTACTAAAAACTAATTAGTGAAAACTAATTACTAATCAACACAGTGGTTTAATTATTGAAATACATATGTTTATTAAATGTTTTATAAGCATAGAAAGGTAAAATATATACTAAATGCTAAGACAAACATTTGACTAACTGACACCAAACAATACCAGATGTACCTGTTCCGACTTACTTATAATACCTAATACAAAGTAATTGCTATGTAAATAGTTGTTATACTGTATTGTTTAGGGAATAATGACAAGAAAAAAGTCTCTACATGCTCAAACAACGAGTGCTGGAGAGAGGACTTTGTGCTTTTTTTGCTGATCCCGATCCATGGTAACCTACACACATCCTCCCGTATACTTTAAATCATCTCCTGATTACTTATAATACCTAATGCAAAGTAAATGCTATGTAAATAGTTATACTGTATTGTTTACGGAATAATGACAAGAAAAAAATGTCTGTACATGCTCAAACAACAAGTACTGGAGGGAGAACTCCCGTGTTTTCCTGATCTGCGGTTGGTTGAATCTGTGCATGCAGAACCCATGGATAAGGACGGCCGACTGTATATGTCTTTGATGGCAGATAGGCTGCTGCCAGTAATGCATTGGACAGTTTTGACTACCTATTGTAAAGCTTTTCTGTCTGCTGCATTGCAGTTTTTGGACCAAGCACTGATGTAACCTTTTAGGATGGTCCCTACTGCACATCTGTAGAATGACATGCATTTGGTGTGCAAAGTCTAGCTCTCTTCAGCCTCCCCAGAAAGTAGAGGCATTACTGAGTTTTCTTGGCTGTGATGAATTTGTCTGGGACGATGAGAAGTTGTGTGTGATGTGCACTCCTCAGAGTTTGAAACTGCTTGCAATTTCCACTTCTGTATCAGTGATTTAAAACCACGTGTTAGTGGTATGCATTCTGAAGTCGGCAACCATCTTCTTTGTCTTGTTGACAATGAAGAAGAGGTTATTTGCCTGACTCTTCTTTCTAGTCCCCCCTCATCGATGTTGGCATTGAGCCCCACCCCCATCCTGTCACTTGTGAGCTTGCGATGTGATTACTTGAGTGTTTGACCAAGCAGTCATATATGAGCAGGTGTATACGGTGATAGGCTCAGCACACAACCCGGGGGGGGGGGGGGGGCAGTGGTGTTGAGAGTGATGGGGGTGGGGAGGAGTGGTTGTGCATCTTGGCTGACGGAGTCTGTTGATTAGAAAGTCCCCACCCAGTTGCACAGTGGTATAGATAGACTGAGGAGTAGGAGTTTGTTCGCCAAGGTTTATAGGACAATAGTGTTGAATGCTGAACTGAAATCCAGAAACAACATTCTGACATAAATGTCAAAAACATTAATAATAGTCAAAAAATATATTTTGACTGTACAGAAATCACTGCTGAAAATTGCTTTAGATGATTGCAATAAAGATTAAGACCTGAAATTTACTTGATACTGTTGCTTTTACCTTGTGTACACACTTCAACAGTCTGTTAGTGAGCTTAACAGTGCCGATGATCAGTTTACCAATATTTAATTAAGTTTTCTCCTAACAAGGGGCCAATGGTATCTGTCAGGAGGAAAAGCAAGCCAGGTTGTTATTTAAAATATAAAATTTAAGAATCCCTATATTGACAAAGCAACAACTGAAAGACACAGGAAATACATATATGTATATCACTGCACAAAGCAGTAAAATAAAATATGTAATAAAAATAAAATTAAAAAGCTACATACACAACAAAGGTAAAAATACCCAATAATCATCTGAGAGACTTTTACATGGGAAAATTATTGTTGGAAACTGGGAGGTCTATTCAGATTTATTATGTCATGTAATTAAATACCACCAGCTTTCAATGGGCTCTATGGTAATAATATTATTTTAATGTGCTTTTTTCTGATAACTTTGGGTTATTAATTTAAAGTCATACCATGATAAAGATCCCTGTGCAGATTTCAACAGTGAAGGCCACAACATTGTATTCCTTGGAGGAAATGCCAAATTTCTAAGTTCATCTGTGTATGTGAGATGCCATAAGTTTTAATCAGTAATAGTACTGAGCACTGATACTCTGCATTATTAGGATAATAATTTCTGGATTGTTGCTTTGTTGGGGCAGAATTTTAAGATAGCGATGACAAGCATCTAAGTGGCTTTCTCTATCCTGCTTTGCATAAATCAGTTTAATTGTGGTAGATAAAAGTTATGAACTGAAAAAATACTGTTGTTAATCTGGGCATTTTGCTGAAATATACATACAGTATATTTTAAAAGAAAACTACAGATATGGCAATCTTATGGTAAGTGGTTTATTGAACTTTATTGCAAGAGAGCTGCAATTTCAAAAAAAAGGATTTATGTTAAGATTGTACAAAACCTTGTTGCAATTATGTTTTGAGTACCCTGTCCAGTTTTAGAACAATTAGATAAGTAAATATGGAATTAGTGCTGCATAATTTACTGAGTTGATCTCTCCCACACCCCCTCTCTCTCCCACACCTCTCTCTCTCTCTCTCTCCCACACACCTCCCTCCCACAACACCCCTCCCAACCCCCCACAACCCCCCCTCCGATCCAGCCCTCCTCTCTCCCATGCCCCTCCCCTCCCTCTCCCATGCCGCACCCTCTCCCACACTCCCCCTCTCTCTATATATACCACTCTCAATACATTACAAATACAGGAAAAGGGGTCATTTAAGGCTGAGATTAGAAGAGTTTTTTTTAAGCATAGGATTGTACTCAAGTTACAAGGAATATGGAAATTCTGTGCTTGAATATATCTAAGGTTGAAGTCAATTGGTGTTTGAACTTAAAAATACAGGGCATATGGGGATCAGAGGTACTGGATCAAGCATGATGTTACTAAGTACTATAACAGGCTTGAGGGTCTTTGTGGCCTTTCCTTTGTTTTCTCATTCGCAGAAATGTGAACCTGCACATAAAATCTGATGAAAAATATAAGAATGTCAGAGTTGACAGTAGAAAATATTGAACATTATATTGTTTTAAAATGGAAATTTAATTTCCAGCAAAGGCTTAAAAATGAAGAAATTGTACGGTTAGCTGAAGAACGTCGAAAATTAGCAGAAAAAAAACGAAAAGAAGAAGAAGAAAAGCAGGAGTTGTTGTTTCGACAGCAAGCAGAAAGGGAACGGTCTGCAAGGGCAGATGAGAAGGTAAATTTTATGTTTGAGTTTAGAAAGAGAAGACTATCAAAAGAGAGTCTATTTGAAATATTTTCTCCTATCAGTAGTAAATTGTTAATATAATTGCTACTATTTCTTTATCAACCTATAATCCGTAAAGGGTTCAATTTGCAGAAATTAAATGTAGTATCATGGGCTGAAGGGCATGTCCTTGTGGTGCACTATTCAATTTATCAATTATTGATCCAAAAATCCAAAGATGCTGAAGTGTCTTTATAAGTTTTATTAGGGGATTTCATGTAAAACGTTTTGCAATATAAGTTTGCAGAGCAATCCTTGATGCTCGTAGTATATTATTTGGGTATTGAATTTAAGGGCTTGATTTTGGATAAAGAGTTAAAATTTTTAAGGTAAGTGATGATTGTCATGATTTAAAGCCATCTGCTCAAGCACAGATGGTTCATTATATTCAATGTGGAGAGTTTCTGTGAGTGCATATAATGTTTAATCTCAGCTGGTCCCTCAACACCACTTCTGTGGTCAAGAAAAAGCATAGCAGCATATCCACTTCCTGAGGAGAATGAGGTGAGTGACACCCCCCAACCCCCGTTTTAACCAATTTTCCAGAAGTGTCCTGACTAGTTGCATCACCACCTGGTACAGGAATTACAAGGCATCAGACCACAAGTCCCTACAGAAGATTGCAAGGACTGCTGAGATGATCATTGGGGTCTCTCTTCCACCCACTCGTGATCATTTTCAGGAATGCTGCATATGCAGGTTTAGCATTGTCAGTGATCCCTCCAATCTGTCCAACAGTCTCTTTGACCGCCCCCCCCCCCCCACCCCACAATCAGCAGGCAGGAGGTATGAGGTACCGTAGTATTATGACAAATATTGTTAGGGTTGTAAACAGTTCCTTTGTCCAGGCCATAAGACTACTGAACTCCCTCCCACCAGCCAGGTCTCATCATGTATAAATGCCAGCAGCATTATACTGTTTAATTTCACTTGTGTGTAAAATTTCCCCCAATATTTTACTTGCATGTAGGATGTAAAGTATTGTAGATAAAGAGAGAAGTCAGTGAAAAAGGTATATCAGGGTAAAAGAGAACTTTTTTTGACAGGGCATTGGTTTCTGATGAAGATTAAGAAGAAGGATATCCTACATTTCTGAGTGAAATTATTCTTCATTGCTTTTCAGTCCCTCTGTCCTGCATCAGTTGGTGTAGGTCTACCTGGTTTGCTGTTCTTCTCCCATTGCTCATCCAGCCAAAGGGAGATCCTCAGCAAGATGGTACTGACAGAGTACTCCAATTCTCTTTGTGACCCCTACAGATGACAAATGAGTAAGAGTTGCCTCATAAATTTATCTTTACCTTGCCAGAATAATTTGTGAAATGTAAGTAAATCATGCATTAAAATGTACTAACCAATTTTGAGCACATTTTTGGGAGAGTTAATATCATTAATATGATGTGCTCATTTTAGTGCAGGCTCATTTTGTAACTCTGTTTTTCCTGGCATCAATCACCTCACTGCAGTTAGTTTGAGCAGGTTCCTCTTCAAAATTAGAAAGCTGTAAATGTCATACAAAATCTTGCAGTAAGAAAATGTCCATCAAATCATTAATTAAGTCAGAAATAAAAGGGAAAGATATCTGACAAGAACTAGCACCAAAGATCTACACTTTTCCTCATTCTTCTGAGGAGGAGGTAAACCATAACATCATCTTCAACCCTTTGAAGAGTGTTAGTGAGAAATGATGGAAATGGATGTCCTTTCAGTGAACAAAAGAACCTTAACAAGATTCTGAAGAACACTCTGCAGATTATATCTTTTCTGCAAAAGGTGCTTATGACAGGAAATTCAATTGTTCATAAGGGTGTGAGCACCTTCCTTGAATGCTTGCTCGATTTATCTGAAACTTGAAGTTTATGACTTCTGAGACGTCAGATATGACTTTTTAATCCTATTTAATTGTTATTTTCTTTGCAGTTTAACAGTTAATTATCTGCTTGTATATTTTTTAAGTAGTCCTTGTATACATGTAAGTGCCACAATATGTATATGCAGTTTCAGTGTGTTCCCTAGTGGTTATACAAAGTATGATTCTGGAAGCTTTTGCTTGGTACTACCTTACTTGAATAAGAATTCTCGTTGGTCAACCCTTATCTACAAATTTGAATGCAATTTTTCTTTTCTATAAAAGAGCTGTTCCATGAGGTCAGCTCCATCTTTATCTTAGATCATAGTTCTTTGTCTCTCCTTTCACTTAGTAGATCTCTTTCATTCTGTTTCAATTTTCCTTTGTTCTATCAATGCTAAATAAAACGATTGTGAAGCAAACAAGTTTAGTGCTTCTTTCCTGACTTCTGAAAGAACCTTGGATTAAAGGATCAGAATCCAACAGAGATCATGTGACCATCATGGCCCTATATGAAAACATGAATGCCTTTGCATGGAAAAGCTTACAAAAATTATTGGATACAGCTCAGTTCACCATGTGGAAAGCGCTCCTCACATTAGAGCACATGTACGTGGAATGCTTTCGCAGGAAAGCAGCATTCATCGTCAAGGACCTCCATCATCCAAGCCATGCTATCTTCTTGCTGCTGCCATTAGGAAGGAGGTACAGGAGCCTCAGGACTCATACCACCAGCTTCAGGAAGCTATTATCTCTCAGCCATCAGGCTCTTGAACCACAGGGGATAACTTCACTCATCTTCACTCATCCTAACACTGAACTATTTGTTCAACCTATGGACTCAATTTCAAGGACTCTTAGTTTTATCTTCTCAATATTTATTGTTAGTTACTTATTTTTTTTTGTATTTGTGCAGTTTGTTGTCTTTTGCATATTTGTTGTTTGTCTTTTGTGACTATTTCATAAGTTCTATTGTATTTCTTTGTATTTACTGTGCATGCCCACTAGAGAATGTATCTTAGGGTTTTACGGTGACGTACGTGTACTTTGATAATAAATTTATTTTGAACTTTTGTAAGTTCAAGCTCACATGAATTTGAATAGCTCAAAGTGCTAATTCTGTTCATGTGCATCAGACATGACATGTTGCTGCTCATTGGTGCATTGTCAAAAAAAAAACCTCAACTGGCAGTTTTGGTCATACAACTTTTGGGAACACAACTATAGTTCAAGACACTCAGCACTGCAATCCCCATAATGCTATTTATAAAGACTTAAAACATAATTTATTGATATTGTTTTTGAAATGGTTTACAGTGTTCCCTTGTTTAACATTACTCTAAAAAATAGTGGATGTTAGAAGTTGAACTTCCCATGTTTGTGGTGACCTTCCTCATAACCCTGACCTCGAGAACAATCTCTTAAAAAAGTTACATTACAATAAAACTTATTCAGTTGTTAGTGAAAGTTGGCAGGGAATGAACTGCTACCACATTTACAAGAGAAGGGTGAGGTTGTTAGGATCACAGGAGGAACTTGCAGAGGCTATGAAGAACAACGCAGTCAAGAACAGGTTTGGCAGGACAAACAACTGAGATTTTGAGGCATTTATGTATTTAGAAAAGCTAAGCAAGAAACTGTGGAATAAGTGTTGCTAATACTTTTGAAAAAAATGTTCCAACATGCTTCAAAGGTTGTATTCAAAGCTGTAGCTGCAAGCGAGTTTGAGGGCTACTTTACCATGTTGCTATTTTGCACCAAGCAGTCAATATATAAATGTTACAATGTAATATTTTGGGTCACTTTGGATACTCTTTAAGTATTCAGGAAATTTTTTTCTCTCTCTGATAGAGTATTAGCAATAATGAGTGGAACGTTCGTTGTCCTTTTTCTGAGTAATAAAGGAATAGTATTAAACTTTATTACTTTTTATTACTCACCTCGTCTTTGACTGACAAAACACACTTGTAGTGTTGAGATGCTTTCATCTGTGACAGTGTAACAGTTCTGTTACCAATTTTGCTTTATTGTCATGAAAAGAAATTTTTGCATTTCAGAGACCACCTTCCCCACCAATTCCAACTGTGAAGAACAAACAGTTTACATTTCCAAGAGCTGATTTGTCTCCTGCAAATGTTTCCATCCATGAATTAGACTTGGTGAGTTCCTTCAACTCTTCTGATAATGAATAACTAAATAATTAAAAAATGCTATTAGAAACAAGGGGAAGACATTTGATATAATTTTTGGTTTGCAATTTGGTTTGGTGATCAGTTCTAATTATTGGGATAGTTGTCTTCCTTGTATTCTTGAGTTAAAAGGATAAATTAGTTTTTATATCATACAATTGAATTTTGAGAGTGGTTAAATGTTTTAGCAAAAGAACAGTGTATTAGGTTTAAGCAACATACACAAAATGCTGGTGGAATGCAGCAGGCCAGGCAACATCTATAGGAGGAAGTACAGTTGATGTTTCGGGCCGAGGCCCTTCGTCAGGACTAACTGAAAGAGGAGATAATAAGAGATTTGAGAGGGGGAGATCCAAAATGATAGGAGAAGACAGGAGGGGGAGGGATGAAGCTAAGAGCTTGAAAGTTGATTGGTAAAAGGGATACACAGCTGGAGAAGAAAGAGGGTCATAGGGTGGGAGGCCTAGGGAGAAAGAAAGGGGGAGGAGAGCACCAGAGGGAGATGGAGAGCAGGCAAGGAGTGTTTGTGAGAGGGGCAGAGAGAGAAAAGAAAAGGGGGGGGGGGAGAGATAATAAATAAATAAATGAAAGGATGGGATAAGAAGGGGAGGGGGGCATTAGTGGAAGTTGGAGAAACCAATGTTCATGCCATCAGGTTGGAGGCTACCCAGACAGAATATAAGGTGTTGTTCTTCCAACCTGAGTGTGGCTTCATCTTGACAGTAGAGGATATCCTGGTCACCAAGGAGATTGTCACTTAAATTTGAAAATATTTGCACCTACAATACAATGTAGATTGAGACAGAGACCACATTGCCAGTAATTAAAAGGGCACTAAGGTGATGAATTCTTATTCACCTAGTTCGATGGTGGAATTTTTCAGAAAGCTAACAACTTTTTCTCTTAGGAGAGTTAGGACAAACATGATCATCCATCCAATTCCTCTGTGACTGGATATCTTTTGGCCACATTGGAAAAACCTGAGCATTCCAATTCAGAATAAACATTTCAGTTGTGACAGTGCAGCCATGACTGCTGATAGTTATTGCACTGAAGTGAATTAATTTTCTTTAATAGTTGGTTTCATTGTACATACATACAACTTAGAAACAGGGTATCAACATATGGCCAGTCCAGAACATTCCATAAAAGCCACTATTTAAATATCTGCAACTTCTAAAGCTCAATCCAGGCACGTTTTAATCAGTGTTTCATTTACATAACTCTGAAACGTTAAACTTTTGTTTTGTTATTTTAAATAATATTTTGGTTTAATAGGATCGTCCACATTCAGGGACCAAGTCGCCGCCTGTTCCTGCTAGACGGAATCAGCTTCGAGCGCATGGTAACATAGCTCTAAAATATAATTAGTTACTGGACAGTTCTGAGTACTAAAATTTAATGAGATTATGATAGAAAATTACAGCATTAACACAAACAAAATCTGATTGTTTAATTTATCATTTAGACTTAAATTATTTATTTTATTACTGTTGTCAGCTTGTGTTTGGTACTGTAAATAGAATGTCTCTGTAAAACTGACAGGAATTGTGAAATCTGCACTTCATTTTTATGAATTGTGTGGCTGTTTGCTCTGGTCCTTAAAGCAATAGACTGAACCATTTTTTAAATGGTAAGAAGCTAAGAAATCTGAAGATCAAGTAGGTTTAGGGGTGTGTTCATTTCTAGACACCTTGCAGATTGTCTCTGGAGTAGATGGTATTAGAAAATCACCGGAACATAATAGTTAAAAGGGTTAAATGGGGAAAGTAGTTTTTCTTTAAGCTTGTTACTCATTGCTTACAAAGATCAAAGATGATGAAAACTTGGATGTTTTTGGAATTTTTATTTGTAATTTGACTATTCTAAAACAGAAGAAAAGAGAGATATAATTAGTGAACTATCGGCTTTGAGAAGACAGCTGCGAAGTGAGGAACGCCGTCTTGAGGACCAGTTTCAAAATGCTGATATAGAAGATGATGGAGCAGTTGCAAATGTCAGGTTAGATCTGTAAATAAATTTTGGTTATATGCAATAGAAAAAAATCAGGAAGGTGTTTTGTGATCTACCTTCCAATACTCTACTTTCCTGAGTTAAAAGTTCTGTGATGTAATCCATCTGTAACACTCAAGAATTGTCTATAGTCCTGAAATATTATTACCTCTGCAAAGTAACAGATGATGCCCCAATCTTGTCCAAATACCTTCATCTATAGCCATAATAAATATAATGCAAAGTAGTCATCCATAAATTAAAGCCTGTAGATCACTTTTTGGTGATGGTGTTCTCATAAACCCACATTGATTAACATCTATTCCTGCAATTCTGGCCTTATGTGATCTTATTGTGAAGCCTTTTTTTAATATTTCTAGTTACTAGATTACTGGAAATATTGCAGTATAATTGAGTTTTTATTATTTATTATCTTGCTGACTGAAGAAAAAAATGTAAATTTGAGCTCATAAGCACTTAGGAAGGCAAATAGTCTGCTAGCCTTTGTTGCAAGGCAATTGTAGTATTAGCTGCTCCAATTATATGTGGCCGTGGTGAGACCACATCTGAAATATTATGTACAGGTGACCTTTCTTTGAGAAAGGTAGACTTACAATAAACGAAAGTTAGCGAAAGTTCACTAGATTAATTCCTAGTTTTTTGTAGAGAGGAGAATAAACATATTTGGCTGAGGTACTAAGAGTTTAGAAAAATGAGACATGATCACATTGAAATTTACAAAATTCTCATGAGGCTTGACAGTTGATGCAACTCCTGGTTTGGGTATCTAGAACTGCCTGTGGGTGCATAGTTGATAAGTATCTTTAAGATAAAGATTGATATATTTTTAAATTTTAAGGAAATCAAGGGTTAAGTAAATGGCATTGGGATTAAAGTTGGAGCAGGCAAAAGGGAATTAAAGGCCTTTTCCTGCTATTTGTTATATTAAGCAGGTGTATACCATTTTTTTGAGTAGTTGAGTAGTTTTCTTTCATCCTTAATAATTCTGTCAAGTGTTTTCATGTATACACGACATCAGAGATCATTTTTAAAGCCTTCATACGTTTAAGTATAACTGACTCATAGGGTACTGAACTGTTAAAAATGTAGGTAAGGACTTTGGAGGAATGGCATACTCTGGGCTAATTCAATTTATTTTGTCACAACAAACAGTTATTTTCTGCATAATAAGGTTTACTATTAGTCCGGAATGTTTAAGTGTCTGCCTCTATACTTTTTGCTGCAAATGCCAAGAAAGTGAAATAAGAAACAGAACAAGTTGGACAAAAACAGAACATTTGGCATTATTAGTGAAGAGAGAAACAGGATAACATGATGAAAATTTATTGCTAAGGAATATTACTTGTTCCCCTCTTCACAGAGGCTGCCTGATCACTTGAGTGGTTCCAAGGTTTTCTCATAGAGTCAGAATTATCACAGTAATACAGCATGGAAGCAGGCCCTTTAGCCCAGCTGTATTCTCCTTCCCTGCTAGTCCCAATTTTCCATATTCAGCCCATAACCTTACAACCTCCTCTCTTCCATGTACCTATCTAAACGCCTCTTAAATGTTGGAATTGTACCCACCTCAGTCGCTTCCTCTGGCAGCTCATTCCAGGTACTCACTTTGTGTAAAGAAATTACTTCTCAGCTGTCTTAAATCTCTCCAAACTGATTTTGTATCTGTGACCTTTAGTTCTGGACTTCTCAACTTCTATGATCCTACTATGCTCCAAGGAATAACAAGCCAGCATGACCAGTCTCTCTGTAACTCAGACCATGTAGTCTAATTTGTATCCATGTAAAACTTCTCTGCACCCTCTCCAGCTTGACAATGTCTTTCCTAAACTGTACACAATATTCCATGTGTGGCCTCAACAATAACTTGTATACCTGCAGTGTAACAACCTTACTCCTAAACTTGATGAACTGAGTGATGAAGGCCAGTGCCTTCTTCACCATTCTCTCTATTTGCACAACCACTTTCAGTGAACTGTGTATGTATTCCTAGGTTCCAATCTTTTCTATTTATTATGTATTTGACTAAATGATGGAATCTTTCAAATGCATTGTTTTGTTATAATTTTGCCATTGATTAAAGATAGTATCTAAATCTCTAAACATATTACACAAAACATGGAATTAAATGTGCTGCTAATCTTATACCTTTTATAGTTTATATTTCATGTGAATTTTTTTCAATAGGAAGCGAGAAAGAAATCAGGTTGATGTTTTTGACTTGGCCAGGCAGCGTATACAGGCCCTGGTACACCGACCTTCTTCAAAAGGAATGGAATCTGTTAATTTACAAAACATTAGAGAATTCAATGACCTGAAGTACAGAGGTGAGCTTGAATTTAATAGTCATAATTTGTCTTGGTATACTTTATTGAACACTTGCTCCTAAGATCTTATATTTTTACTGGTGGCATTAGATATTAGATTAAGTTTCACTCTTGTGACCCAACACATTCTGGTCTACTGATGTTGAAGGTAGATAAATATATCATAAACTGTCTGACTTAAGAGTTGTAAATTAATGTGAATATAGTTGTACCTTGCATAATCTAGTCAAATATTTACAATATAGGTGTGCGTATGTTCTCAACTTCATCCTGTTAAAATCAAATGAACTGAAAGCTCTGGATAATCTATTGACCGGTGTGCAACCTCAGCTCAATGGTTGTCCATTTTCAGAGCCTGTATTTTCCTGGCTCAGTGTTTTTTCAGATCCCAGCTGGTCATCAAGACTCAATGTGCTACCTACCTTTCTGATTAAATTGGCAGTCCCTCTCCCCTGTTTTGCTTTGATAGCTTCAAATAATTAGGGGTTTAGTTTAACCGGCTGTAAAAGTAAATGTCAAAGGCAATCACAAATATTCAAAAAAAAATTAAAACTAAAATTATAGTTTGAAATAAAATACTACCAATCCTTACATTCTTAGAAATTTTACTGGAATAGCTGTTTAACTGTCAGAGCTTCACAGATCAAGTAATCTGTGACAAGCAACTTAACCCCAGCTCCAGGTCTAACACTCTACAAGGCACAAATTAGGAGTGCAATTGTCAAGTGTCAGTTGTCAATACTTTTTGACATTCTACCTGGTTGAGTATAATTTTAGTTACATACAGGAAGCATTTCAGAACAAGGCAGCCTACTTGATTGGCACTTCATCCACCAGCCGAAACATTCACATCATTATTGGCGCACTAAGATTGGAATATGCATAATCTTTAAAGTGAAGTAAAGTAAAGCATTGGAATTTAGAATATAAAAGCAAGGAGATAATGCTGAGGCTTTATAAGACATGAGCTAGGCCACACTTGGAGTATTGTCAACAGTTTTGGAACCCCATATCTTAGGAAAGATCTGTTGTCAATCCAGAAAAGGTTCACGAGGATGAGTCCAGGGAATGAAAGGGTTAACATATGGAGTGTTTGGTAGCTTTGGGCCTGTACTCACTGGAATTTAGAAGAATGCGGGCGATCTCATTGAACCTACCGAATGTTGTAAGGGCTAGATAAGATGGATGTGGAGAGGATGCTGTGTGTATCCAGAACTAGAGGACACAGCCTCAAAATTGAGGGGTGACATTTTAGAATAGGAGGAGGAATTTTTTATAGCCAGAGAGTAGTGATTCTGTGGAATGTTCTGCCACAGACTATGGTGGAGACCAGGACACTGGGTATATTTAAAGTGTAAGTTGATTGTTACCTGATTGGTCAGGGTATCAAAGTATTTGGGGGGGAGGCAGGTGTATGGGGTTGTGTGGGATCCAGGATCAGCCATGATAGAATGACAGAGCAGATTCAATGGGATGAATGGTCTAATTCTGCTCCTGTGTCTTATGGTCTTAATCTACTTCACCAACATTAACCTGTACGTGATTTGAATGTCTAAGGAGTAAGTTGGGTGATTATGTATCACCCAATGGTGATCTTAAACTACAGGGTGCTATTGATGAGTTGGTAAAATTGGTTTAGAAATGGCAAAAGCAGTTTAATCCATATAAATGTGAGGTAGATAACATGCTTAAGAAGGTGCTTGGGTAGCTGGCCTTCATTAGTCAGGGCATTCAATACACGAGCTGGGAGATTCTGCTCTAAGGTTACAGAACAGTGATCAAAACTCAGTTGGATTGTATGCAGTTCTGGTTACAACACAATTATAAAGATGTGGTAATGCTGGAGAGGATACAGAGGGGGTTGACCAGAATGTTGACTGGGGTGCAGTATTTCAATTATGAGGAGAGGCTGAATCTGTTTCTCAAGACTGGTGGAGGTTAACAGGACAAGCTCCCACTACCTAAAAATGCTCCTCAGGGCATGTGCCTCAAATAGCCTCTGACAACCAAGTCCAACTCCTGGCCTTCTCGCATGGCTTGGCCTCTAAGCCCAGTGGAACTGTTTCTACCGACAGGACGAAGGCGGATCCTGGTGCCTTAAAACCAGTGCTTCAGCTAGATGCTCATCAGCCTGGGAAGGCAGTCCATCTAAGAGAGGGAAAACTCAGATTTCAAACCTCTGCTGCATTGCGGCCATACCCACTCATGGGAAAGGCTTCAGGAGTAAACCTTGAGGGAAAAAATGGAGCTGGAGTCCCTAAGACAGTCCGACATTGCCTTCAACCTCTTCTGGCAACTCCTGCGATGACACTGGTGCTAAGCTGTATCGGCCCTTGCCCTTCCCTTGGACAACATCGGTGTCGTGGAGAAGGGAGACTCGCTGCATGGGCAACTGCTGGTCTTCCATACAACCTCGTCCAGGCATGTGCCCTGGAAACCATTCCAGGTGCAGATCCATGGTTTCGCGAAACTAATGGATACCACCATAGAGTAAACGGCAGGAACCATTTCCTCATACCAGATATTGCAACTCTGTGTGTCAGACAGAGTGGTCAGCAGCACTTGGGCTCCCCAGGGGACTGTCCTGTCTCCCTTTCTCTTCACCATCTACACCTCGGACTTCAATTACTGCACAGAGTCTTGCCATCTTCAGAAGTTTTCTGATGACTCTGCCATAGTTAGATGCATCAGCAAGGGAGATGAGGCTGAGTACAGGGCTATGGTGGGAAACTTTGTCACATGGTGTGAGCAGAATCATCTGCAGCTTAATGTGAAAAAGACTAAGGAGCTGGTGGTGGACCTGAGGAGGGCTAAGGCACTGGTGACCCCTGTTTCCATCCAAGGGGTCAGTGTGGACATGGTGGAAGATTACAAATACCTGGGGATACGAATTGACAATAAACTGGACTGGTCAAAGAACACTGAGGCTGTCTACAAGAAGGGTCAGAGCCATCTCTATTTCCTGAGGAGACTGAGGTCCTTTAACATCTGCCAGACGATGCTGAGGATGTTCTACGAGTCTGTGGTGGCCAGTGCTATCATGTTTGCTGTTGTGTGCTGGGGCAGCAGGCTGAGGGTAGCGGACACCAACAGAATCAACAAACTCATTCGTAAGGCCAGTGATGTTGTGGGGGTGGAACTGGACTGTCTGATGGTGGTGTCTGAAAACAGGATGCTGTCCCAGTTGCATGCCATCTTGGACAATGTCTCCCATCCACTCCATAAGGTACTGGTTAGGCACAGGAGTACATTCAGCCAGAGACTCATTCCACCGAGATGTAACACTGAGCGTCGTAAGAAGTCATTCCTACCTGTGGCCATCAAACTTTACAACTCCTCCTTCGGAGTGTCAGACACCCTGAGCCAATAGGATGGTCCTGGACTTATTTCCATTTGGCATAATTTACCTATTATTATTTAATTATTTATGCTTTTATATTGCTATATTTCTACACTATTCTTGGATGATGTGACTGTAATGAAACCCAATTTCCCTCGGGATGAATAAAGTATGTCTGTCTGTGTGTCTGTCTGATAAGGCTGGAGGGCCATTGATTCAGAGTAAGGTAAGGAAATCAGAGGGGATATGAGTGGATTCTTTCTTACCCAGCGAATAGTATAGCTGGAAATACTGCTTGTGAGAGTGATGGAAGCAGTGTTGTAGATTGCATTAGACACTTGAATCATGTAGCCATAGAGGGATATGGGCAAAGTGCTGAAAGATGGGATTAATATAAACAGCTGTCCATTAGTTGGCAGATATATTGGACCAAGTGGCCTGTTTTCATGCTGTATGACATGTTTCCTGGCTTGGAAATGTCTTGTGCACTGTAATTGTACTTTTACTACAGGAATAACAATATTTGGAAAAAGCACTTTCTACCCGCTTCCCAAAGGTAATTGAGGATAGGCACTCAATAATGATCTTGCCAGTGATACCACATCTCATCAATAATTATAAACTCTCCTCAACACTCAGAAAAATATTTAACTTGATTACGAGTTTCTTAAGGGATAGTGACTTGATTTTTACAATATTTTGTAGCTTTTGGAATTTGTAACTGGATTGTTCCTTTTGTAACTTCCTACTAATTAGATTCAGCAACACGTGCTCAAGTAAGACAAATGTATCCAGACCCTCCAAATGATAGTAACACACTGGAGATTCAACAGGAGGCCTTATTAAGAGAGCAGAAGAAGAAACTGGATGGTATGAAAAGGAAAGCAGGTCAGTGCTAATAATCAACTAATAACAGAGTCAAAATCAGGTTTATTATCACTGGCATGTGTTGTGAAATTTGTTAACTTAGCAGCAGCAGTTCAATGCAATACCTAATATAGAAGAACAAATGAATAAACCAACAAACAAGTAAATCAGTTACAGTATACGTATATTGAATAGATTGAAAATTGTGCAAAAACAGAAATAATATTTATTAAAAAAGTGAAGTAGTGTTCACAGGTTCATTGTCCATTTAGGAATCGGATGGCAGGGTGGGGGGGGGGGGGGGAAGGTGTGTGAGGAAGCTGTTCCTGAATTGCTGAGTGTGTGCCTTCAGGCTTCTGTACCTCCTACCTGATAGTAACAGTGTGAAAAGGGCAAGCCCTGGGTGCTGGAGGTCCTTAATAATGGACGCTGTGTTTCTGAGACACCGCTCCTTGAAGATGTCTTGGGTACTTTGTAGGGTAGTACCCAAGATGGAGCCGAATAAATTTACAACCTTCTGTAGCTTCTTTCGGTCCTGTACGGTAGCCCCCCCTTCCCCCCACCCCCACAACCCCACTCCCATACCAGACAGTGATGTGCGCTGTCAGAATTCTCTCTACAGTACATCTATTGAAGTTTTTGAGCGTTTTTGTTGACATACCAAATCTCTTCAAACTTAAACAGTTCCCATCTCTATTAACTTTCTGACCTTACTTAAGCGAAACCCAGAATGAACATCCAAGGTAAATGACAAATTTGGATTCTGAAATTTCCTGCTCATAGAACCATAGAGGACAGAAAGTAGGGTTTGTTATTCTGGAGGGACTGCTGTTACTAGTGGTGCTCCGCAAAGATTGGTGCTGGTACCTTTGTTGTTTGGACAAAAATGTAGATGGATGGACTACCAAATTTGGAATGATGCCAATATTGGTGGAGTTGTAGACAGTGCAAAAGATTTAGATCAGCCACAATACTGTGCAAAAGTCTTAGGCACATGTATATAACTGGCAACACACACAAAATGCTGGAGGAACCCAGGCAGAGTACAGTTGACCTTTCAGGCTGAGACCCTTCAGCAGGACTGATTATTCATGGAGAGAATGTGCCAGATTGTCCATAGTGGATAACAGTTCCTCTCCTCCACTAACTCAAAACAATCCGGGTTGTAGCCAAGGACGGATCCAGCCTTTTTGTTGAGTTTATTTAGTCTTTTTGCATCACCGGCACTGATGCTGCCCCCCCCCCCCCCCCCAACATAAAGCTGCAAAGAAGACTGCACACACCGCAACAAACTGGTAAAAGATCCCCAGCATTCTGCTGTACATTTGGAAGGATCTCACCTTCCTTAGAAAATAGAGTCTGCTCATCCCCTTCTTGTAAACTGCCTTGGTGTTGGTTTTCCAGTCAAGTCTGATGTCGAGGTGAACACCCAAGTATTTGTACTCCTTCACCACTGCAACTTCTCCCGGAATGAATACAGGACTTACCACAGTTCTTTTCCTCCTAAAAACTATCACCATCTCCCTGGTTTTGGCCACATTCAGGAGCTGCTGATTCCTCCCGCACCACTCCACAAACTTGTCCACCAGTTCTCTGTACTCCGACTCCTGTCCATCTGTGGTACACCCAACCACCGCAGAGTTACCAGAGAGCTTCTGCAAGTGGCAAGACTCAGATTTGTACTTAAAGTCTGAGGTGTACAGTGTGAACAGAAACAGAGATAGGACAGTACCTTGTGGTGCTCCAGTGCCATCATCTCATCACCACCATCTCAGACAGGGAACTACCCAGCCGTACAAACTGGGGTCTCTATCTGTCAGGTGGTCAGTAATCCAGGAGATAGTGGATTTGTCTATGCCTGTCCTTTGCAGCTTCTCACTCAGAAGAAGTGGCTAGATTGTATTGAAGGCACTAGAGAAATCAAAAAATGTGATTCTCACAATGCCACCTGCATCATCCAGGTAGGGGTGAGCTCTCTACAACAGGTAGGTGATGGCGTCATCCGCTCCCACTTGTAAACTGTAGAGGGTCCAATGAAGATCTCGCCTGCAGTCCAAGCTAAGTTAGGACCAACCTCTCCAGCACCTTCATCACATGAGATGTGAGGGCAATTGCTCTGTAGTCATTAAGATCAATACATAAATGTTGTTTTGTATTTTATGTGATGCCAGGACATTTTAACGTTTTAGGTTACTTAAATTCTGTTCCTACAACTCCAATTACAGGTGATTAATTTATTTCTGTGTTAAGTAGTGGTACCTTTGTCCCCCATCTTTAACAAATAAAAATCAGGATTATGTCCTTCACATTGGGGAAAAGGAAGTTTGCGAATTGTCACTTCTTGATCATTGGACCTAATATTAGTACAAGTATTAAGCTCAGGTGCATTTTCATGTGAAAATTGAACTTCAAAATAAAACCAAAACATAATATTTAGTAATTTTTTTGTTATTATGTGCAATCGTGAATAGTAGCCAGAACAGAAATGCTGATCAAGTCAACTAGTTCCCAAGGAGAACACTGAGATCAGATGGTTGGATGGTTCACTGCTGCTCAGCAATAGAACATAAAAAAATCATATGTACAATTAAGAAACATTAAAAAAAATAGTAGAAATACTAGAGTCATGATGAAGACTGCTGGAGAGAAACATTTATGCACATGCTGTCCTCCATAATTCAGAGAAACTGAAGGATAAGGTTACAGGGTGACAAAACGTGACAGGAGCACTTGGAATTAAAAATTAATCCCTACCGGGAGAAAACAGCACCTGATCTTTCCGCACTGTTCTCCAGCAGTTTAAGGACTAAGTCCAGCCGGAACATAACTCACAAGTGCTCTTGAAAGTCAGGTATTAACCCTACCTGCCAACAACCAGGCATTGCCATCCTGGTCCCCTTCATGATAGTTTATGAAGAAGCATTTGACTTCCCTCCCAGAGATGATTGGTGTTTGTGCACTCGACTCTTGAAGGCACCCCATCGTGGCAGATGTTTCCAACCACAGCATCTGGAATGCTGTTTCAAATTCTGATAGCACAGTGAAGGAAGCTTCTATCCAGTGTGGAAGTTCTCGCATCAGGCATAGAAACAGCATGAGCAGGCATAGATAAACTTGATCGTGTGGTGTGATCCACCAATGTCAGTTTCTAGTTTTTTTTTAAAGAGTTCTGATTGAAACAATGGCTGGAATGATTTAGCAAACACTAGAATATCAAAGGATGGGCACTAACACCATCACAACTTCATACAAGTAGTTGAATAGTTGATATGGGTTAATCTCCAAAATGCCATTTTTTAACCTTTTAAAAATAATTTTTACTTTTCCCACTTTTTCTAGCTTCCAATATGAATTCACACCATATTGATTTGGTAAGTAACACAATATCATTTTGTGGTATAATTCTACCCTCTGATAGTAAGTAACAAGGTAAAAACAATATACAGCCTCCCTTCTTCATAGTTTTACAAAAATGGTTCATTTAAATTGAAGTTTGCCAACTAAATGCAATCTGGATGAGCTGATTTTTTTTTGCATTTGGAAAGTGGATTAACAAAGATGCATGCTTGCACCTAATGTAGTGAATTATGCCCAATGTAATTTAATATTTTAAATCTTACACTATGCATTTCACTGTACATTTATTCCACAAGGGCAATAAAGATTTATAATTTGGCACCATCCAACCATGCATTATTACATTTTACATAAAAATACTGCATTCACTTGTACTTTTAAAATTCAAATTTTCATGTTCTTTCTGTAAAATTATAAATGTTGTATAAAAGAAATTTTAAATACAAAACAAAAAAAAACTATTCATTTCTATTCCAAGATAAAATGCTGTAAATTTTTATACAGTATGTTGATGTCAAAAATGTGTACTGAGAAAGTAATTTGTTCTTTTGGAAACAAGTAGTTCTACTGTTCTATTGGCATGAACATTGACCTCTAACTTCCGTTAATGCCCCTCCTCCCCTTCTTACCCCATCCCTGACATATTTAGTTGTTTGCCTGTTCTCCATCTCCCTCTGGTGCTCCCCCCCACCTTTCTTTCTCCTGAGGCCTCCCGTCCCATGATCCTTTCCCTTCTCCAGCTCTGTATCACTTTCGCCAATCACCTTTCCAGCTCTTAGCTTCATCCCACCCCCTCCAGTCTTCTCCTATCATTTCGCTTTCCCCCCTCCCCCCCACTGCTTTCAAATCTCTTACTATCTTTCCTTTCGGTTAGTCCTGACGAAGGGTCTCTGCCTGAAACGTCGACAGCGCTTCTCCCTATAGATGCTGCCTGGCCTGCTGTGTTACACCAGCATTGTTGTTAGTTCTATTGTTCTCGTTCTTTTAGAAAAATTTTATATTACCTGTGATATTAACTTATATGCATATATATCCCTATTTTAATTTTGTGTGGAAACTACTCTAGCAGACCAGAGATTCACAGGAAGATTTGACAAAAAATTCATTGCTGGAATCAGAAAGTGCCTTTTTAGGTATGTGCTAAATTTTCATATTTAGATATAATTATAAAGGTACATTTTGTTCTCCCATTGATTTCATTGTGATCTCTTAAATAGGAAGTCATGGAGAAACCTTCCATTATCCTGTAGATGCTGAGACAACAACAGGTAAACTACCTCCTCGTGAGAGACGGCGTCGGAATCAAAGCAGACAGAACTTGGAATCTGTACGTTATTGCTTTATTTAATTTTTCATTTTCTTTACATTATTTATGGTATGCAATGTTAAAAAATACAAGATCGTCAGATTAAAATAGCCAAAAAAGATTTAAACTGGATAAAATAAATATTCTTAGTGTATTGGGTTAACTTTTTTGCAAATTGCTTTTAGCTATACAGAGGTACATTCACCATTGCTGTGCAAATAATTAATTAATTAGATTTTTTTTTCAGGTAGCATCTGGTAAATCTCCTCTGCACCCTCTCCAAAGCTTCTACGTTCTTCCAACAATGAAGGCTTCCAATAATGACCAATGAAGGCTGACATATACCTTTATAACCTCCCTATTGACTTGTGGGGAAACTTTGAGGGATCAATGAACCTGGCCCCAAGATCCTACTGTTCCTCCAATCTGCCTTCAAGTTCAACCTTCCAAATTGTATCTCATCACATTTTTCTGGATTGAATTCCATCTGTCACTTCTTAGCTCAGTTCTGCATCCCATCAATGTCCCATTGCAGCCTATGACAACTTTCTACACAATCCACAACACTACCAAACTTCATGCCATCTGTTAACCCCTTCCTAACTTCCCACCCCTCTGCTTCCTCATCTGTGTCATTTATGCAAATCAATAGCAGGGGTCCCAGAAAAGATCCTTGCAGAACACCACTAGTCACTGATCTCCAAGCAAAATACCCTTTGCTTTATATGAGCAAGCCAATTTTGAATTTATACAGCCAGCCTTCCCTGTATACCATGCCTCCTAACTTTCTGAATGAGCCTACCATAGGGAACCTTGTTGAATGCCTTACTAAAACACCACATCCACTGCTCTACCTACATCAATGTGCTTTGTCACATCCTCAAAGAGCTCAATCAGACTTGTGAGGCATGGACTGTCTTTTCACAAATCTCTGCTGACTATCCATAATCAGATGATGTTTCTCTAACTACTTGTAAGTCCTGTCTTTAAGAATCCTCTCCAAGGATCCTGACAAGATGGAAGGGAAAGGGAATTTTTCTTAAGTAGGATATTCTATAAAGTTGTCTAAGGGTCAACATTAAGGGAATATTTGGAAGAATTTTTATTGGAAAGATCTGAGCATTTTAAGGCATAAGTACTTACAAAACAGGAAAATGAAAGGAATGCGGAGTTGAAATTGCTATCAGATCACCCATGATTTTACTAAATGGCAGAGTAAGTGTGAGGAGCTGAGGATTCATGTTCTGTATATTGCAAAAAATAATCGCTGGTAGTGAACTGACCAGAAATATCGGCTGTTCCTTTTGCCTGCATAGATGCTGCCTGGCTTGCTACATTTCACCAGTAGCTTATGCATTTGCTGCAGAGTTCAGCATATGCAATCTTGTATCTCTAATTTGTATCCCCTTCATTTCAGAACAAAAATATTCTCTAAAGGTTAGACAATTGTTTCAAATCAGAAACAAGAACAGAAAAAGCATCTATGGAAATAAAAGTATAGTTTAACATTTTTAGTTGAAGTACCTCATTCATATAAGTGAGAAAAAGATTAGTTTTAAGTTTCAGATAAGTTGGTGGGAGAGATGGATAGAAACAGAAATATCTATGATTGATTGAGCCAGAGATGCTGGAGGAGTTAGTTTAAATAGGCTGGGGAGAGGGCATGAAGCTTATGGTTGCCTTTTCAAACTGAACATAGTTAAGTTTATTGTCATTTAACTATATAGATGTATATAACTTATATAACCATATAATGTATATAGAAACAAGACAAAGTTTCTCTGAACCAGTGTGTTAAGCACTGTAGTATACATAACACACGATAACTTATGAAGGTAAGGACAAAATCTACAGATGAATCACACATAAATATCCAACTAAAGTGCATTAATATAAAATATTGTAAGATATGGAACAGATTAACCGATGACACTTCAAATACGATGTGGCAGTGAATTCAGAAGCCTAGTGAACTGGGGGAAGTTCAAATTCAAGTTTATTGTCATCTATCTGTAGATATATACAAAGTTCTTTAAAACCACAGTGCACTCACATAACATACATCACACACAGCATATAAGCCAATATAGTAAGTGCTACACCTGTCCCAACACCTGCTCTCTTACCACCATTCAGGGCCTTCCAGGTGAGGCAACACTTCACTTGTGAGTCTGTTGGGATCATCTATTGCATTCGGTGCTCCCAGTGTGGCCTCCTCTACATCAGCGAGACCCAACACAGATTGGGGGACTGCTTCGTCAAGCACCTCCGCTCTGTCCGGCACAACAGACAGGATCTCCCGGTTGCCATCCACTTCAGCCCTGCTTCATATTCCCATTTGGATATGTCCATACATGGTCTCCTCTACTGCCATGATGAGGCCAAACTCAGGTTGGAGGAGCAACACTTCATATACCCTCTGGGTAGTCCCCAACCCCTTGGCATGAACATCGAATTCTCCAACTTCCGGTAATTCCCTCCCTCCCCCCATCCCAGTTTCACTCTTCCAGCTGCCTGTCACCTCTCTCATGATTCTGCCTTCTACTACACAGTGCTTTCCCCTTATGTTCCTTCTTCACCTTTCCTGCCTATACCCTCCCTGCTTCCCCTCCTCCACCTTGATCTTTCCTCTGATTGGTTTTTCACCTGGCACCTACTAGCCTTCCTCTCACCCTCCCCCCACCTTCTTTATAAGGCCCCTGCCCCCTCCCTCTTCAGTCCTGACGAAGGGTCTCAGCCTGAAGCGTTGACTGCTTGTTTCCACGGATGCTGCCTGACCCGCTGAGTTCCTCCAGCTTGTTGTACATGTTACATAAATCGATGATGGTCAAAGTCATTGCCACTTGGTAGTAATCATTTAGGCCAGTTACTGTTGCTCTCCTGAGCACCAGGGTTATGGTAGCTGCCTTGAATCTTGCAGGGACAGTAGACTGTTCCAGAGAATATTAAAGACCTCTATTAGCTGGGCCACACAGTCCCTTGGCACCAGACCAGGTAAGTTGTCTGGCCCTGCTGCTTTTCATGGGTCTACCCTGGTTAGTGCCCTCCTCACCTGCACTGGGGTTAGACAGGGTGCCTGTTCCTCAGTAAGAGAGAGAGAGATGGTTTTCCTCTGTCACATCATTCAGTTGGTCAAATCGTGCATGGAAAGCATTCAGCCTATCAGGAAGGGAGGCGTCACTGTCACTGATGTGCAGGGTGGGCTTGTAATTGGTTATGGTTTGTATACCTTGCCACATGCTCTGCCTGTCCCTGGTGTCACAAGGGTGGATTTTATGTGCGTACTCACGATTTGTCTTCCTGATGGCACAGGAGTCCATAACTAGTTAGCCCATAAAGTAATCAACCAATCTGCACTTGTTTCTTCCTATATAGTGGAGATCATAGTTTGAACACTGAATATAGTACACTGTGTAGTAAGTGTGAGTGAATTGCTGCTTCACCTGGAAAAATTGTAGATGTAATAATTCCTGCAGTCCCATGGTTAAACACTAGGACAGAGAGTGGGTGGTTGGTTTGGATCAAAGGAAATGAAGAGCAGAGGCTTAAAGGGAATGACCCCTTTCAATTGCTGCAAGATGAGAAGGAAGATGTGTCTGGTTGTGGAATCATTTTGGCCATACCTGTAGAGAATAATCAGTTCGATAGAGTGGCTGGTAGAGCGGAAGATGAGGTGGAGAGTAACTCTATTTCTTCTCTGTTCTACAGAAATCTGAAGTGCAGGAAATAGAGTCAGAAAAGTGCAGCACAGATGCAGGCCCTTCAGCCCATCCAGTCTGTGCTGAACCATTTAAGCTGCCTAGTCCCATCAACCTGCTTTCAGAGCATAGCCCTCCATATCCCTACCATTCATGGAGCTATCCAAACTTCTTTTAAACGTTGAAATCGAGCTCCATTGCACCACTTGTGCTTGCAGTTTGTTCCACACTCTCACAACCCTCTGAGGGAAGGTTTCCCCCAATATTCCCTTTAAACATTTTCACCTTTCACCCTTAACCCATGACCTCAGTGAAAAAAGTCTGCTTGCATTTACCCTATCTATACCCCTGTCAAATTTTGTATACCTTTATCAAATCTCCCCTCAATTTTCTACATTCCAAGGAATATTCAATCTTTCAATTTATTTATTTATAATTCAATTTATTCAATCTTTCCTTATAACTTAGGTCCTCCAGTCCTGGCAACATCCTTGTAAATTTTCTCTATACTCTCTTAACATTTACATCTTTCCTGTAGGTATGTGACCAAATCTGTACACAATACTCCAAGTTAGACCTCACCAACGTCTTATACAACTTCAACATAACATCTCATCTCCTGTACTCAATACTTTGATTTATGAAGGCCATTGTGCCAGAAACTTTCTTTACAACTCTATCTACTTGTGAAGCCACTTTCAATGAATTATGGTCTTGTATTTCCAGATCTCTTTCTTCTACCTCACTCCTCAATGCCCTACTGCTCACTGTGTAAGACCTACCCTAGCTGATCCTACCACAGTGCATCACCTCGCACTTGTGTACATTAAATTCCATATGTCATTTTTCAGCCAGTCCAGATCATGCTGTAAGCTCTGATGGCTGCCTTCGCTGTCCACTACACCCCAATCTTAGTGTCCTCTGCAAATTTGTTTATCCATTTAACCACATTATCATCCAGTTCATTGATAATAGATGACAAACAACAGTGGATCTAGCACTGATCCCTGCAGCAGTCCACTATACACACGCTTCCAGTCAGAGAAGCAACTACCTATTACCACTCTCTGGCTTCTCCCACAAAGCCAATGTCTAATCCAACTCATTATGTTATCTTGAATACCAAGCGATTTGAACCTTCATGATCACCCTTCCATGCAAGACCATGTCAAATGCCTTACTAAAGTCCATGTAGACAACATCCACTGCCTTGCCTTCATCAACTTTCCTGGTACCTTCCTCAAAAAACTCCTACAAGATTAGTTAAATACAACTTAACATGACAAAGCCATGCTAACTATCCCTAATTAGTCCATGTCTATCCAAATACTTATACAGTCGGCCCTCCTTATCTGCGGGGTTTGGTTCCGGGACCCCTCGCGGATACCAAAATTCACGGATGCTCAAGTCCCTTATTCAACCTGTATCAATCCAGTGGACCTTAGGACCCAGCGGAACCCCAGACCTTATTTAACCTGTCTCAGAGCGGTGGACATTAGGACTTGGCACCAGAGCTCTGAATGCGCAGTGTTTCTGTTATTGAAAATAATCACGATCATGATTGAAAATAAAGTGGAAATAATAAAGAGGTGAAACGCCATCGGTCATTGGAAAAGCGTTAGACTAGGTCGGTCAACGATCGGAACAATTTTAAAGAATAAAGTGAGTAAGGCTCTGCCCCGATGATAGCTACAATTATTACTAAACAACACAGTGGTTTAATCATTGGGTTTTGGAGTTTTGAGTTTTTGATCCTCCACATCAACCCGACACAGTGGAAAGCACAATTGGGAGTGATCTATCCCAAGTCCCGAGAATTCCAGTTCCCGAGCCCGGCGCTGAAACATACGTTCTTAAGTGTTTTATATGCATAGAAAGGTAAAATATATACTATATACCAAGACAAACATTTGACTAGCTGACTCTAAATAATACCGGATGTACCTGTTCCGACTTACTTAGTAAGAGAACTTACGATTTTTTTCAATCCTGATCCATGATAACCCACGCACATCCTCCCGTATACTTTAAATCATCTCTAGATTATTTATAATATCTAATACAATGTAAATGCTATGTAAAATGGATGTTATACTGCATTGTTTAGGGAATAATGACAAGAACAAAAAGTCTGTACATGCTCGAACAACAAGTGCTGGAAGAGCACTTCCAGGTTTTCGCGATTTGCGGTTGGTTGAATTCACGCATGCGGAATCCGCGGATAAGGAGGGCTGTCTGTATATCCGGTCCCTTAGAATACCTTCCAATATCTTAATAACTTTTCCACTACAAATGTCAGACTCACCAACCAATAAGTTCCTGGTTTATTTTTAAAACCCTTCTCAAACAGCAGAACTATATTAGCTATCTTCCAGTCCTCCTGATTTCTTTTTTAGGTGTTATTTTGTATTTCTTATTCTTCGTAAGTATCTAATTTGTTCCAACCTGCCTGTCCCTGCGATACACACAAAGTGCTGGTGGAACGCAGCAGGCCAGGCAACATCTATAGGGAGAAGTGCTGTCGACGTTTCGGGCCAAGACCCTTCGTCAGGACTAACTGAAAGAAAAGATAGTAAGAGATTTGAAAGTAGGAGGGGGAGGGACAATTGCGAAATGATAGGAGAAGACCGGAGGGGGTGGGGTGAAGCTGAGAGCCAGAAAGGTGATTGGCAAAAGGGGTATGGAGCTAGAGAAAGGAAAGGATCATGGGACAGGAGGCCTAAGGAGAAAGAAAGGGGGAGGGGAGCACCAGAGGGAGATGGAGAACAGGCAGAGTGATGGGCAGAGAGAAAAAAAAGGGAGGGGAAAAAAACTGAATATATCAGGGGTAGGGTAAGAAGGGGAGAAGGGGCATTAACAGAAGTTAGAGAAGTCAATGTTCATGCCATCAGGTTGGAGGCTACCCAGCCGGTATATAAGGTGTTGTTCCTCCAACCCGATGAACACATTTGACAAACTCTATCCCATCTAGTTCTTTTATAGTATGGGAGTCCCAGTCAACATGAGGAAAGTTAAAAACACCTACTATAACAGCCTTATGTTTCCTGCAATAGTCTGTGATCTCTGTACAGATTTGTTCCTCTAAATCCTGCGGACTGCTGGGTGGTCTATAAAATAGCCCCATTAATGTGGTCAAACCTTTCTTGTTCCTCAGTTCCACCCATAAAATCTCTCTTTTAAAAGAGTTCTCCGGTCTGTCCTGACTCAGCATTGCCATGACATCTTCTCTGACTATTAATGCTACCCCTTCTCCTTTAATCTCTACTGCTTTGTCACGTTAAAACAATGGAACCCCAGACTATTGAGCTGCCAGATCTGTCCCTCCTGCAGCAAAGTCACACTGGTGGTTACAATGTAATAATTCCAGGTGTTGATCTATGCCCTGAGCTTAGCTGCCTTTCCTACGATACTACTTGCATTGAAATATACACAGCTCAGAGCATTAATCGCACCATGCTCAACCTTTGGGTTCCTGACTTGGTGGTCTTAACAACATCTGTCTTCACAACCTCTCCACTATCTGTTCTGGCACTCTAGATCTCATCCCCCTGCAATTGTAGTTTAATCTCTCCCACTCTGCATGAGGAACTGCTAGGATATTCCTGCTAGGATATTAGTCCCCTTCCAGTTCAGGTGCAAACCATCTCTTCTGTACAGGTCCCACCTTCCCTGGAAGAGAGCCCAATGATAAAAAAAAAACCTGACACCCTCCCTCCTATACCAACTCCTTAGCATCATGTTAAACTGCATGATCTTACTATTTTTGGCCTCACTAGCACATGGTATGGGTAGCAGTCCTGAGATCACAACCCTGGAGGTCCTGTCCTTTAACTTAGCACCTAATTCCCTGAACTAATTTTGCAGAGCCTCGTTACTCTTCCTACCTATGTAATTGGTATCTCCATGGACCACAGCCTCTGGCTGTTCACGCTCCCTCTTAAGAATGCCAAGGACTTGATTGGAGATGTTTCAGACTTTGACACTTGGGAGGCAACATTCCATCTGGGATTTTCATTCTTGTCCACAGAACCTCCTTTCTATTTCCCTAACTAATGAATCCACATCACCATAGCTCACTTCTCCTCCCATGCCTTCTGAGTTACAGAACCAGACTCAGTGCCAGAGACCTAACTGCTGTGACTTTCCTCTGCTAGGTCATTTTCCCCCACCCAACAGTATCCAAAATTAAAAAGTAAAAAAAAATTGAGATGTATCAAGGGCTCTGTCCCCTACATCACAATTCAAGAAAAAAGCAGACATTTCACAACATGGTAGTGTAGTGGTTAGCAGGATGCAATTACAACTTGGATACTGGAGTCCAATTCTAGCACTGTCTGTAAAGAGTTTGTATATTCACCTCTTGGTTTCCTCTGGGTGCTCTAGTTTCCTCCCATAGTCAAAAGACTAGGTTAATTGGTCATTCTAAATTTTCCTATGATTAGCCTAGGGGGTAGATAGGTGGGCTGCTGGGTGGTGTGGCTTGTTGGGCCAGAAAGGCCTGATCTGCGCTGTCTCTCTAAATAAACGTGTGTGGAACATCACATCAAGAGAGAAAATATGACGGAGATTGTGAATTGGGGGAATGGATATAAAATCCTTGCAGCTTTGACAATTTTTGGATTGAATTAAAGTTAGCTTAATGCCAGACATCCTTTTGTTCTAAATATAGAATGGTGATTTTATTATATATTCTTGGCAGAACTATTAAATATTTTGGTGATTCAAAGTAAATGTATTATCAATGTATGTGTACGTTCATACACCCTGAAGTTCATTTTCTTGCAGGCAATCACGGTTGATACAAGAAACACAATAGAATCAATGAAAAAACATCCCCAACAGGACAGATAGACAACCAATGTGCCAAAAAAGAAATACAAAAATAACGAGAATTTAAATAATAATAATAATAAATAAATAAGCAATAAATATCGAGAACATGAGAGAAGAGTCCTTGAATGTGAGTAAATAGGTTGTGGGAACAGTTCAGTGATGAGGTGAGTTAAGTTATCCTCTCTGGTTCAAGAGCCTTTTCCTGAACCTGCAAAGAATTTACAAACACTGCACTACAAAGAATTTGGAAGCTTTGATGGTACAAATTAACGATAATCAGTAAAATCATTAATCCAGTACAGGCAGGACTTAAAGTGGTACTGGATGGCAGTTTTTCTATACTATAGTGGGATTTATGTGTTTTAATTCACTTGTTTGCTATATTACTACTCCTTTATTGTTTAATTTTTAAAGGAAGGTCGTCCTGCTGTGCAACCCATATCACAGCCAGATTCCATCTCTCTGCACTCTGTGTCCAGTTTTAATTTGGATCAAGTAAGAGCCAGAAATGAACAGCGAATGAAACGTTTGCAAGATCTTCAGCATTCAGGTAAAATGCAGTAGCTATTTAAAACTGTAAAATGTAGTTTATATTCTCATACAAAATTTGACATCATTGCACTGAAGTTAAGGGAACCTACTGAAATTTTTCCTTAAAGTCAACAGCAAGATCAATGTGGAGCAAACTGATGTTGTGCTTTTTCAGTGTCAATCATTTGTCATGCGCAGATGCAGTGATAAACCTATTTGCAGCAGCATCACAGGCACATAGCATCATGTAAACAGGATTCACAAGAAAAAATCTAATTAAAACCTAATTATCTGCAAGTTTACTAATTCTAACACAATTATAAACACCAATTTAGTGCAAAATCGTTATAGAAGTGACTAAACAGTAGTCACTAAACAGTAGTGATTAGGTTTTGTCGGTCAGAATGAAATGGTTGAGGGAAGTAACTGTTTATGAACCTGGTTGCATAAGGTTTCTGTACCTCCTTCCTGATGGCATGGCCCAGATGGTGACTGTTTTTGATAATGAATGTTGCCTTTGTTACAAACCCCGTAACTGGGTCGCTTACCAGCAAAGATAGAGAGATCCGTTGAAGTCTGATGGTACTATTTTTAACAGTATTTATTGGTAAAAATACACAAAAATAATATCAAGGCAAACATACAGATAATATACGTCGTCAATACCAAATCTAAAAGTGCGGGTATAATAATAATAATCAATAAGAAATAGCTCTATCGTTGTCTAGGGGATAATGTATTGTCCGATGGAAATATAAAAGTCACTCAGTTCATGCAGGCTGCAGCCTTTGGTTGGAGAGAGAGAGAGATTTTGAGAAACTTGCCGGCTTTTCTTTTTATGATTTCGATCCTTCGGGAGTCCCGTTAGTGTGGCCGTTCACTTGTGGCCTCTCCTTTAGCTAAAGCCGTTCTTCCATGGTGAGGCCGCCAATCCCAGGCAAGGGAAAGGACGCACACAAGGAGCCCTTCACCGGCTGTCGCTATTAAACGCTGTCACGGGATTTCTAGCGTTTCTCCTGGTGCGTCTAAAGGGGTTGTTCCCCAGACCCTCTTTTATCCTTACTCACGGGGTCTCAGATGTCAGTCAGGTTGGGATGATGCAATCTCTCAACCAGCCCACTCTGGTTGTCCCCTGAGGGCTTCAATGAATAGTACAGTACTCAATACACAATTCCGTCTCCAAGAGACAATGGCCGTTATCCGTGGCTTTGTCTCGCTGAGGCCAGGACACATTCCAAAACCTTGTGGATTCTCTCTCATTTCCTGGGCCCCAGACCCGAATTAATAGCGATCTTGTGATTCTCAAAAAGGAGGGGGCAACTTTGTACCCTTCAGCCCCTCAGAGTTGCGGCACATTTGTAACACCTTCTTGAGGCAGTGCTTCTTGTACATGCTGCCAGTGGTAGGGAGTGATGTGCCTGTGATGTTTTGAGCAGAATCTACTATTCTCTGTAGCTTCTTGCATTCCTGTGCATTAGAACTGCTATACCCGACTATGATGCACCCAGACAGGGTACTTACAACAGTACATTTGTAGAAGTTTGTTAGAAAGTTCGATGAGAAGATGAAACTTGTTAAGCTCAGAAAGTAAAGACTCTCATGTGCTTCCTTCTGATTGCATCTATATGCTGGGCCCAAGACGGGTCAGTTGCTATGTTAACAGCCAGGTATTCAAAGCTGCTGTCTCTCTTCACCATTGATTTCCCCCAATGTAGACTGGTTCCTGTTTGCCTTCTTGAAGTCAACAATCAGCTCTTCAGTTTAGTTGATGTTGAAGGAGAGTTTGGTTTGCAGCACCACTCAACCAGGTGACCAACCTTGCTCCAGTAAGCTGACTAACTCATTGCCATCTGTGATTTAGAACATAGAATAGTACAGCGCATTACAGGCCCTTTGGCCCACAATGTTGTGCTGACCCTCAAACCCTGTCCAACAATATTTGTCTAACAATAGTATTGATGTTGGTGAATTCTAAGATGACATTTGAACTGTGCTTAGCCACCCAGTCATGTGTGTATAGGGAGTAAGGAGGGCCAAGTGCAGAGTCTTGAAGTGTACCTTTTTTCATGGTCAGTGCTTGAGATTTGGGGAATATGAAGTTGCAGAGGGAGGTCTTGAAACCTGATGGTTTTAGATGGGATAATTATATTGAACACAAGCTGTTGTCACTCTTTGTGTCTAGGCAGATTGAAGTGAATGTAGGTTATTTCTGAGATAGAAGTTTATTTGTGCCAACTGTTCCTGAATCTATAGAACATTGGAAAATGATTACCAACGCATCCACGATTTCTAGAGCCACCTCCTTAAGTACCCTGGGATGCAGACCATCAGGCCCTGGGGATTTATCAGCCTTCAGTCCCATCAGTCTACCCAACACCATTTTCTGCCTAATGTAAATTTCCTTCAGTTCCTCTGTTACTCTAGGTCCTCTGGCCATTATTACATCTGGGAGATTGTTTGTGTCTTCCCTAGTGAAGACAGATCCAAAGTACCTGTTCAATTCATCTGCCATTTCCTTGTTCCCCATAATAAATTCACCCATTTCTGTCTTCAAGGGCCCAACTTTGGTCTTAACTAATTTTTTCCTGTTCACATACCTAAAGGGGCTTTTGCTATCCTCCTTTATATTCTTGGCTAGCTTACCTTCGTACCTCATCTTTTCTCCCTGTTGCCTTTTTAGTTAGCTTCTGTTGCTCCTTAAAAGTTTTCCAATCCTCTGGCTTCCTGCTCATCTTTGTTATGTTATACTTCTCTTTTATTTTTATACTCTCCTTGATTTCCCTTGTCAGCCACGGTCACCCCTTACTCCCCTTAGCATCTTTCTTCCTCTTTGGAATGAACTGATCCTGTACCTTCTGTATTAATCCAAGAAATACCTGCCATTGTTGTTCCACTGCTAGGCTGTCTTTCCAGTCAGCTTTGGCCAGCTCCTCCTTCATGGCTCCGTAGTCTCCTTTATTCAACTGTAACACTGACACTTCCGATTTTCCCTTCTCCCTCTCAAATTGTAGATTAAAAGTTTTCATATAATGGTCACTACCTCCTAATGGCTCCTCTACCTTGAGTTCCCTTATCAAATCCGGTTCACTACACAACACTAAATCCAGAATTACCTTCTCCCTGGTAGGCCCCAGTACAAGCTGCTCTAAGAATCCATCTCAGAGGCACTCCACAAACTCCCTTGCTTGGGGTCCAGTAGCAACTTGATTTTCCCAGTCTACCTGCATGTTGAAATCCCCCATAACAACCATAATGTTACCTTTGTGACATTCTAATTTTAACTCTTGATTCAACTTGTACTCTATATCCAGGTTACTGTTTGGGGGCATGTAGATAACTCCCATTAGGGTCTTTTTGCCCTTGCAATTTCTCAGTTCTATCCATACTGACTCTACATCTCCTGATTCTATGTCACCCCTCGCAAGGGACTGAATTTCATTCCTCACCAACGGAGCCACCCCACCCCCTCTGCCCACTTTGCTGTCCTTTTGATCAGACATATACCCTTGGATATTCATTTCCCAGCCCTGGTCCTCTTGTAGCCATGTCTCTGTTATTCCTACAACATCATACATGCCAATTTCCAACCGAGCCTCAAGCTCATCCACTTTATTTCTTATTCTTTGTGCATTCATATATACTTTTAATCCATTACTCCCTTCACCTTTCACATCGATTCCTATTGCACTTGGCTATACTCTCCGATCCTTTCCTGAGCTTTCTGCCCCATTAGTTCTGTTGTCTTTCTTTTCTTATTCTCTCTTTCCCTTTAACTCCATCATTATATTTCCAGTTCGACTCCTCCTTAGTTCACTACTTAGTTCAAACACACCCATGTAGCAGTGGCAAACCTGCTCAAAAAGCTGAAAGACCTAAAGGTGCACAGATTACCCATACCAAATGAACTGTATCCTAGGATTCTGAAAGAGGTAGTGGTAAAGATTGTTAGCCGTGATCTTTCCAGAATCACTGGACTCTAGCATGGTCCTGGAAAACTGGGAAATTACAAATGTCACTCCACTCTTTAAGAAAGGAGGGAGGCAGCAGAAAGGAAATTATAGGCCAGTTAGCCTGACCTGAATGTTAGGGAAAATGTTGGAGTCAGTGATTAAGGATGAAGTTATGGAGTTCTTGGTGACACAGGACAAGATAGGACAAAGTCAGTATGGTGCCCAATGAACCTGTTGGAGTTCTTTGAGGAGATTGCAAGTAGATAGATAAAAGGGATAATAGACAATAGGTGCAAGAGTAGGCCATTCAGCCCTTCGAGCCAGCACCGCCATTCACTGTGATCATGGCTGATCATCCACAGTCAATACCCCGTTCCTCCCTTCTCCCCATTTCCCTTGACTCCGCTATCTTTAAGAGCAGTGGATGTTGTATATCTGGATTTTCAGAAGGTCTTTCACAAGGTGCCACAAATGCTGTTGCTTACCAATTTAACAGCCCACTGTATTAGCATGGTTAGAACATTGGCTAATTGTAGGGCTCAGTGAGTGGGAATAAGAGGATCCTTTTGTGGTTGGCTGCCAGTGACTATTGGTGTTCTGCAGGAGTCAGTGTTGGGACCACTTTTTATGCTGTTAATCAATGACTTAGATGCTGAAATAGATGGCTTTGCTGTCAAGTTTGCAAATGATATGAAGATTGGTGGAGGGACAGTTAGTGTTGCGGAAAGAGGAAGGCTGCAGAAAGACTTAGACAGATTATGAGAATGGGCAAGGAAGTGGCCAATGAAATACGGTGTTGGAAAATGCATGGTCATGCACTTTCGTTGTAGAAATAAATGTGCGGACTATTTTCTAAATGAGGAGAAAACCATCACATTTGATTTGGCCAACGACAGTGGTGTCATCAGCAAACTATTTAAGTGTTTATCAAAATAACTCAAACATAGTAATTATGATCTGATTCCACCACTTCCTCTGGCTGCAGTTCAAAATATCAATCGCCTTTTGTGGGAGGGTAAGAAGTAAGTTTATAAGAAATAGGAACAGAATTAGGTAGTTCAACCTATTGAGTCTTCTCTGTCATTTAATTATGATCCCTCTTAATCCTACTGATCTGCTTTCTCCCTGCAATCTTTGACACCCCTACAAATCAATAAGCTGTCAATATCCACTTTTAATATGTATGGCCTCCACAGATATCTGTAGCAATGAATTCCACAGATTCACCATCCTCTTGGCTAAAGAAATTCTTCCTGTTCTATGTTCCAAAAGGGACATAATTTTGATGCTGTGCCCTCTTGTCCTAGGCTCTCCCACTATTGGAAACATATCCTGCATATCTTTTCTAGGCCTTTAAATATTTTTTAGGTTTCAATGAGATTCCACCCTCATTCTTTTAAATTCCAGTGAGTTCAGGCCCAGAGCTAACAAACACTTCTTGTATATTGAACCTCCTGGCGTCATTCTCTTAAACGTCCTTTGAACCCTTTCATATGTTGTCTGTGCAAAGCATTATAAAGCTTCAGCATTACGTCCTTGCATTTGTATTCTAGTTCTCTTGAAATGAATGCTAACCTTGCATTTGTCTTCCTCACCACCTACAAGTTAACCTTTTGGGAATACTGGACTAGGACTCCTAAGTACCTTTGCACCTGCAATTTCCAGAATCACTCCTTGTTTAGAAAATAGTGTATGTCATTATTCCTTCTGCCAAAGTGCATGATTATACACTTCTGTACACATTCCCCTAATCTGTCTATGGCTTTCTTCCTTCCTGCTTCATTAACACTACCTGTCCCTCCACCCATCTTTGTAATATCCACAATTGTGGTTACAAAGTCATCAATTCTCATATCCAGACTATTAACATATAATGTAAAAGGTAATGGACTGAACAAGGGCACCTATGGAACACCATTGGTTAGTAACACCCAAACAGAAAATACTCCCTTTATTTCCACTCTTTGCCTTCTGCCAATCTTCTCTTCATGCTGGTCTATTTCTTCTAATACCTACCTTCTTTAGCAGCCTCATTGAGGCACCTTGCCAAAGGCCTTTTGAAAATCTAAGTTAATAACATACTCCTTTGTCTATCTTACCTATTATTTCCTCAAAGAATTCCAAAAGATTTGTTAGGCACGATTTCCCCTTAAGAAAATCATGCTGACTTTGGCCTACCATGTACTTCCAAGTACCCCAAAACTGTATCCTTAATAATGGATTCAAACACCTTCCCAACCACTGAAGTCAGGCTTACTGGCCTCTACATGTGATCCTCCTTTGGGTGGAGTTAACCATGGATGTTGCATCCTAGCTGTCTATGTTGTTTGTGCAACACTGTCTGTGGCTCACTGCTGCAGGGTGAATTTGATACAAAAGTTAGTATAAATGCGCCTGTCTTTTGCCTCATTCCATTATTCAAATGTGGAGTGATATTTGAGATTTTCCAGTCCTCTGGAAACATTCCTGAATCTAGTGTTTCTTGAAAGATCAATTCTGATGTCCCCACAATCTCCTCAGCTACCTTTCAGAACCTGATATCTCTTACTATCTTTTCTTACAGTTAGTCCTGACAAAGGGTCTCAGCCTGAAACATCAACTGTACTTCTTCCTATAAATGCTGCCTGGCCTGCTGCATTCCACTAGCATTCTGTGTGTGTTGTTTCTTTCAGAACCTGGTTCAAATGGTCCAGGTGACATCTTCCCTTCACACCTTTCAGCTTCTTATTACCTTCTCCTTAGTAATAGTGACTACACTTGCACTCCCTGACTCTTGAATTTCTGTTGTGCTGCTGAAGTCTTCTGCAGTGAAGACTGACACAAAATATATAGGTATTTTGTCTGCCATCTCTTTGCTCTCCTTTACTTCTCCAGCAGTCTGATGTCCACTCTTGCCTCACTATTGTTTTTTACATATCTGAAAATCTTTTGGTATCCTTTTTTTATATTATTGGTTAGCTTAGCTTGGTATTTAATCTTTTCTCTCTTTATTGCTTTTTATTTGCCTTTTGTTGGTTTTTAAAAGCTTCCCACAAATTTGTGCCCTCAATTTTGATTTCTCTTGTCTGCCACAGGTTGCCTCATCTCTCTATAGAATGCTTCTTCTATGGGATGCTTCTGAATTACTGCCAGAAACTAGCCATTGCATATGTAGTTATCCCTGTTAGTATCCCCTTCCGGTGAACTTGGCCAGCTCCACTCACACATCTCTGTAGTTATCCTTATTCAACTGAACTCAACCGAGTACCAGTACATCTGATTTTAGCTTTCCCCTCTCAAACTGCAGGGTGAATTCTATTATTTTATGATCACTGCCTCCTAAGGGCTCCTTTACTTTAAGCTTCCTAATCAGATTGGGTTCATAACACAACATCCAATTCAGAATTGTCTTTTCCCTAGAGGGCTGGACTACAAGCTGCTCTAAGAATCTTTCTCATGGGCATTCTACAAATTCCTTCTCTTCTGCTCAAACACTGACTTGAATTTCCTCCATGAATATTGTAACTTTTTCCCTCTTTTTTAAACTTTTTTTATTGTTTTCAAATAATTATAGAAATAAAAGAAAATATATGAAAAAAATATATATACCCTTCCCCCCTCCCCTTAACCCCTCCCCCCCTAAACTTTTTCCCTCTTGACATGCCTTTCCTCTCTCTCATTGTTATTTGTACCCCACATCCTGGTTACTGTTCAGAGGCTTATATATATTCCCATCAGGGTCTTTGCAGTTTCTTAACTCTACTTACAAGGATTCTACATACTCTAATCCTGTGTTACTTTTTACTAAGGATTTAATTACATATCTTCTTAGCAGAAGAGCCACCCCATCCCTTCTGCCCACCTGCCTGCCCTCTTGATGCATTGTGTATATGCTTCCAATTGCAATCTGCTTTCAGCCATGTCTCTGAGGTGCCCTCTGCATTATATCTACCAATTTCTAATTGTGCTACCTTATTTTGTATACTGCATGCATTCAAGTAAATGAGTGCCTCTTATGAATGAACCAGCCTCTTTTTAAGAAACTTTGTCTTCATGTTACCTTAAGTTAAATTTTAATCCTTTCTAAGCCTTTTGTCTTATAACCATATAACAGTTACAGCACGGAAACAGGCCATCTCGGCCCTTCTAGTCCGTGCCGAACGCTTACTCTCACCTAGTCCCACTGACCCGCACTCAGCCTATAACCCTCCATTTCTTTCCTGTCCATATACCTATCCAATTTTACTTTAAATGACAATACCAAGCCTGCCTCTACCACTTCTACTGGAAACTTGTTCCACACAGCTACCACTCTGAGTAAAAGAAATTCCCCCTCGTGTTACCCTTAAACTTTTGCCCCCTAACTCTCAACTCACGTCCTCTTGTTTGAATCTCCCCTACTCTCAATGGAAAAAGCCTATCCACGTCAACTCTTATCTACCCCCCTCATAATTTTAAATACCTCTATCAAGTCCCCCCTCAACCTTCTACGCTCCAAAGAATAAAGACCTAACTTGTTCAACCTTTCCCTGTAACTTAGGTGCTGAAACCCAGGTTCTTGTTCTTTATTCTGGAGACTTCAGTAACCTCTCCTTCCCTTTTACATCTCAGCTCCCTTTAAAATTATGTTCTGTTGTTTTTGATACCCTTACCATGGAAAAGAGATTTCATCTATGCCTGTCAATCAGGCATGTCTTTCAGGTTACCCCTCAGCCCTTGCTCTTGGGAAAACTGGCCTAGCCTTTCCCAAAATCCTGATAAATCTCTGCACTCTCTCTAGTGCAGTTACATCCCTTCTGTAATATGATCAGAACTGTAAATCATACTCCAAGTGTGATCTAAGTATTGTTTTGTAAATTTGCAACATAAGGGCTTTTATATTATCTGCCTTGATCTAAGAAAGTAAGCATGTTCTTCCCCACCCTCTCTACCCATATTGCAGGAAACTGTGAACTTGATCGTCAAATGTCCCTCTGTTCATCAACTAGTTTTACTGGGTACTGTACACCTTTTGGCTCAATTTGAATCTCAAATATCCTGTCCAGATTTCTTGCTGTTTTGGCTATTTCACTATTAATTGTTAATTGCAGTTTTTATTTGATATGAAATTCATGAAACTTGCAATATGGATTTGTTTTTTTTTAAACTGCTTAGTTCACATTTACTTTCTTTGCTAGGTAATGATATCACAGTGGAAGATGATGACATTCTGGGCCAATTCATTTCAAAAGATAAGGGAAGACCAATCTCTGTTGAAACAGAGGCTACGGAAGTATGGCTACGACCAGGAACATCAGAAACTTTAAAGAGGTTTATGTCTGATCACACACAGCTTGACCGAGGACCTTCAGCCAATACATCTGCTTTCAACTGGAGAAGTCAAAGGCACTTTACAATAAATGACTAATTTGGCTGAGAAAATTAATGAATATGTTTGCCTTCAAGAGAGAAAAGTAGACATTATCGCTGCACTTTGTTACTTGGGTAAAGTTCAGGTCATTGTATACAAACGATTTTCTCCTGCAAACCACTTTGTGGCCTTTAATGAAATGCAAAACAACCTCGAAGAATCTTTAATCTATTTGCTGTTTCTCACCAAATGTATATTGAAATGATTTCCACATGATCAACAATTCAGAAAATTACACTGGAAAAGGTCTAAACAAATTTTGAATATTAAACCTGGCACCAAACTGTGCTGCTAACTAAATGTAACTTCTATTTTTTTCATTCATGATTTTATAACTTATGTTGATATTCAAATCTGTTGCAATGACGTGTGTTTAAAATAAAACTTAGTAAAGCTGTATTTTAAAAGGAAATTTATAGTTACCTCAGCATTGATATATAAATGCAGGAATGAGTATTCCTCTTGTGCCCTGTGTATTAAACATTTCAATCCTGGGAAAAAGATACTGTCTTTCTACTCATTCATCTCATCATCTTTTAATCTCTATCAGATCTTCTTTCAACCTCCACCACTCCATAGAAAACAACCCAAGTTTGTCTGACCTCTTGTTATAGCATATGCCCTCTATTTCAGGCAGCAGCCTGGTAAACCTCTTCTGCGCCCTCTCCAAAGCCATGACATTGTTCCTTTAATGGGGCAACCAGAATTGTATGTAATACTCCAGATGTGGTCTAATGAGTTTTTTTTAAAAAGCTGTAACATTCTGATTTTTTAACTCTATGTCTAAGAAAGGCAAGCATGCCAAGTGCCTTTTTAATTTGTGTAGCAACTTTCAGGGAGCTATGAATCTCAAGATCCCTCTTCTCATCAACACTGTTGAGGGTTTGGAAGACATAGAACATTAGGCCATTCAGGCCATTGAGTCTGCTCTGCTATTCCATCATGGCTGATTTATTATTCTTCTCAACCCCATCCTCCTGCCTTCTCTCCATAACCTTTGTACCCTGACTAATCAAGAAAATATCAACCCCAGCTTTAAATGTATTCAATGACTTGTCCTCCATAGCTACCAATGGCAATGAGAAGTACCCTCTAGTTAAAGAACCATCATTTCATCGCTGTTCTTAATGGATGTCCCTCTATTCTGAGGCTGTGTCCTCTGGTCCTAGACTCACCCACTCTATCCAGGCCCTTTAATATTCAATAGGTTTCATTGAGATACCCCCCACCCCCAATCCTTCCAAACTACAGTGAGTGCAGACCCAGAGCCATCAAATGCTCCTCATACATTAACCTTTTCATACCCAAAATCATTCACCTCTGAACCTACCCTGACCCCGTAACAATGCCAGCAACATCCTTGCTTAGATTAGGGGTTCAAAACTGCTCACAATACTCCCAAATGCAATCTGATCAATGCCTTATAAAGCCTCAGCATTAGATACTTGATATTACATTCTAGTCCACTCGAAATTAATACTAACATTGCATTTGCCTTCCTTACTTCTGAATCAGCCTAAAAGTTAACCATAGGGAATCCTACACGATGACTTCCAAATCCCCTTTGCACCTCTGATTCCTTAATTTTCTTCTCGTTTAGAAAAATAGACTATGGCTTTATTCCTTCTACCAAAGTACATAACCATACACTTCCCTACCCTACTTTCCACCTGTCACTTCTTTGCCATTTCTTCCAATCTAAGTCCTGTAGACTTCCCGCCTCCTCAACACTACCTGCCCCCCACCTATCTATTGTCTGCAAACTTGGCTATGAGGCCATCAATTCCATAATCCAAATCATTGACAAATAACATGAAAAGAAGCAGTTTCGATTCCAACCCGTGTGGAATACCTCTAGTCACTGGCAGCCAAACAGAGCAGGTCCCCTTTATTCCCACTCTTTGCCTCCTGCCAGTCAGGCAATCTTCCAAGCACGTGAGTATATCACCACGGGCTCCTATCTTTTGAAAATCTAAGAAAATCCATTGACTCCTTTCTTTATCCTGCCCGTTATTTCCTCTAAGAATTTAGACAGATTTGTTAGGCAAGATTTCCCCTTAAAGAAACTATGTTGACTTTGGCCTATTTTATCATGTGCCTCCAAGGACACCAAAACCTCATCCTTAATAATTGACTCCAACATCTTTCCAACAACTGATGACAGGCTAACTGGCCTATAATTTCTTTTGCCTCCCTCCTTTCTTAAAGAGTGGAGTGACATTTGCACTTATCCAGTCCCCTGGAATTATTACAGAATTTGGTGATTCTTGAAAGATAACCACTGATGCTGTCACACTATCTTCAAAACCCTGGGGCGGGGGTGCGTGTATTCCATCTGAACTTGCATACCTTCAGATATTTCAGCTTCCCAAGCACCTTCTCTTTAGTAATAGCAACTGCACTCTCTTCTGTCACCGACACTCTTGAATTTCTAGCATACTGCTGGTGTCTTCCACAGTGTGGACTGATGTAAAATACACAAGTTAGTCTGCCTGCCATTTCTCTGTCCCCATTACTACCTCTCCAGCGTCATTTTCCAGTAGCCCGATAGCCATTCTTACCTCTGGTTTACTCTTTGTATATCACCAATGCCCTTGAAAGAAAGGCCTCGCCACCAATGAGCACATCTGCGCAAAACACTGTTGCAGGAAAGCAGCATTCACCATCCAGGCCATGCTGTTTCCTCGCTGCTACCATCGGGAAAAAGGTGCAGGATCTTCATGACCACCACCACCAGGTTCAGGAACAGTTAGTGCCCCTCAACAATCAGGCTCTTGAATTACAGGGGATAACCTCATTTGCACTATCACTAACCCCATCACTGAACTGTTCCCACAATCTATGGACTCACTTTCAAGGACTCCTCATGTTCACAATACTTATAGCATTGTTATTTATTACTTTTCTTTCTTTTTGTATTTGCTTGTTGTCTTTTGCATGTTGGTTGTTTATTATTGACTCTATTGTGTTTCTTGTATTTACTGTGAATGTCCACAAGAAAATAGTTCTCAGGGTTGTATATGCTGACATATATGTACTTTGATAATAAATTTACTTTGTACTTTAAAAAGACCTTTTGGTATTCTCTTTTATACTATTGGCTAGCTTTCCTTCAATTTCATCTTTTCTCTCCTTATGGTTTTTTAGTTGCCCTATGTTGATTTCTAAAAGTTTCCCAAATTCTCTAAATTCCCACTAATTTTTCCAACATTATATGCCCTCTCTTTATTTTTTATGCTTTGACTTCCCTTGTCAGCCATGGTTGCCTCATTCTCCCTTTAGAATACTTACTCATCTGCAATTCTTCCAGTTTGCCCTCAGAAACTCCAGCCTTTGCTGTTCTGCTGTCGTCGCCGACTGTTCCCTTCCAATCAAATTTGGCCAGCTCCTCTCTCACGCCTCTGTAATTCCCCTTACTTCACTGGAATACTGACATTCTTTTTTTATTTGAGTAGTAAGGGAATTAAGGGTTATGGAGAAAAGGCCGGTAGGTGGAGATGAATCCATGGCCAGATCAGCCATGATCTTATTGAATGGTGGAACAGGCTCAAAGAGCCAAATGGCCTACACCTGCTCCTATTTCTTATGTTAGAAACATAGAAAACCCACAGTACAATACACGCCCTTCGGCCTGCAAAGCTGTGCCAAACATGTCCTTACCTTAGAAATTACCAAGGGTTACCCATTGCTCTCTATTTTTCTGAGCTCCACTACCTGTCTAGGAGTCTCTTAAAAGACCCTATCTTACCCACCTCCACCACCGCCGCTGACAGCCCATTCCATGCACTCACCACACACTTCATAAAAAACTTAACTGTGACATCTCCTCTGTACCTACTTCCAAGCACCTTAAAACTGTGCCCTCTTGTGTGAGCCATTTCAGCCCTGGGAAAAAGCCTCTGACTATTCACACAATCAATGCCTCTCATCTTATACACCTCTAACCAGTCACTTCTCGTCCTCTGTTGTTCCAAGAGAAAAAGGCCGAGTTCTCTCAACCTATTCTCATAAGGCATGCTCCCCAATCCAGGCAACATCCTTGTAAATCTCCTCTGTACCCTTTCTATGGTTTCCACATCCTTCCTGTAGTGAGGCGACCAGAACTGAGCACAGTACTCCAAGTGGGGCCTGACCAGGGACTTGTGTAGCTGCAACATTACCTCTCGGCTCCCAAATTCAATCCCACGATTGATGAAGGCCAATGCACGGTATGCTTTCTTAACCACAGAGTCAATCTGCGCAGCAGCTTTGAGTGTCCTCAGGGCCCAAGAACCCTCTGATCCTCCACACTGCCAAGAGTCTTACCATTAATTCTATATTGGGTCATCATATTTGACCTACCAAAATGAACCACCTCACACTTATTTGGGTTGAACTCCACCTGCCACTTCTCAGCCCAGTTTTGCATCCTATCAATGTCCTGCTGTAACCTCTGACAGCTCTCCACACTATCCACAACACCCCCAACCTTTGTGTCATCAGTAAATTTACTAACCTATCCCTCCACTTCCTCATCCAGGTAATTTATAAAAATCGCAAAGAGTAGGGGTCCCAGAACAGATCCCTGATGCACTCCACTGGTCACCAACTTCCATGCAGAATATGACCCGTCTACAACCACTCTTTGCCTTCTGTGGGCAAGCCAGTTCTAGATCCAAAAAGCAATGTCCCCTTGGATTCCATGCCTCCTTACTTTCTCAACAAGCCTTGCATGGGGAACCTTATCAAATGCAATACGTACAACACGCTGGAGGAACTGAGCAGGTCAGACAGCATCCGTGGAAATAAGCAGTCAACGTTTCCATGGATGCTGCCCGACCTGCTGAGTTCCTCCAGTGTGTTGTACACGTTGCCTTGACCCCAACATCTGCAGTGTACTTTGTGTTTACTTGTCAAATGCCTTGCTAAAATCCATACACACTACATCTACTGTTCTACCTTCATCAATGTGTTTAGTCACATGCTCAAAAAATTCAATCAGGCTCTTAAGGTATGTCCTCCCTTTTACAAAGCCATGCTGACTATTCCTAATCATATTATGCCTCTTCAAATGTTCATAAATCCTGCCTCTCAAGATCTTCTCCATCAACTTATTAACCACTGAAGTTAAACTCACTGGCCTATAATTTCCTGGGCTATCTCTACTCCCTTTATTGAAAAACGAACAGCATCCACAATCCTCTGAAGCCTCTCCTGTCCCCATTGATAATGCAAAGATCATTGCCAGAGGCTCAGCGATCTCCTCCCTCACCTCCCACAATAGCTTGGGATATATCTCATCCGGTCCCAGTGACTTATCAAACTTGATGCTTTCCAAAAGCTCCAGCACATTCTTATTGTACACCTGACTTTACCTTCTCCCTCTCAAACTGCAGGGTGAATTCTATCATATTCTGATCACTGTGTTAAAGATCCTTTATCTTAAGCTGCCGAATCAAATCTGGTTCATTATAAAACACCCAAAACAGAATTGTCTTTCTCCTCGTGGGTAAAACCGCAATCTGCTCTAAAAAAATTTCTTATAGACATCCCAGAAATACCTTCTGTAGATCCAGTAGCAACCTGATTATCCCAGTCTACCTGCATATTGAGATCCCACATGAATATCACAACATTGCCCTTTTTAATATCTTTTTTAAAAATCTCCTGTTGTAATTTGTATTCTACATCCTGGTTATCATTTGGAGATCTGTATAAAAACAATCAGGGTCTTTTTATCCTTGCAGTTTCTTAACTCTACCTGCATGGATTCCACATCTTTTGATCCCATGTTACTTCCTTCTAAAGATTTGATATCATATTTTTACCAACAGAGCCACGCCACCCTCTCTGGCTACCTGCCTCTCCTTTCAATACAATGTGTATTGATGTTAAGCTCTAAACTATGTTCTTCTTTCAGCCATGACTCAGTGATGCCCACATTGTCATATCTGACGATTTCTAACTGCGCAACAAGATCATCTATTGTATTCTGTATACTGCACACATCTGTTCTACTACTAGCTCTTGCTGCTTTCTATGACATACTTTTTGGTTTATTTCTGAGTTCCTGTGTTAATCATGGGCAATTTGTTTCTCATGGAATCCATTTCTGATGAGTGTTATAGACTACCACTGCTCCAACCTATCTCTCAAGTTATTTAACCAGCCACCTTCACACTTTTGCAATTATCTTTACATTGAAGACATTTGTTTTGGACCTAGGATGTTCATCTTCAAACTGGATCTGAAATTCCATTATCTTATGATCATGACTTGCGAAAGCACCCATAACCACAAGATCTTTCTTTTTATCCTTCCTTATTGCATATGATTAAATTTAAAAATGCTTGGCATAGGGTGGGTCTTCCTCTAAGAAGCAATCCCTGATACACTCCAAAAATTCTTCATCAAAAGTATGCTTGCTAGTTCAGTTTGTTATATCAGTAATTTAAATTTCTCATAATTGCAATTTCCTTTGAAATGTCTTCATTTATACTTCACCCTATTAGCATCCTATTAGCAATCTATATTTGGACCTATAGATTATTCCCAGCTGAATTTCTTCACCCTATATGTTGAATATTATCATCTGTAGCTGTTGCAGCCTGCACATTGTGAAGTATTCTGTCTGATTCTGAGAACACACTCTGCTGGCTGGTGAGATATCCTTGGAACCACAGAACAAAAAGAGCACTGGAAATGAAACATCCCATCACTAGAATAAGTTACAGAGACACAGTTAGCTTGTGTTGTACTCTATTGTTTTACTGTCTTCTGGACTTTAGGTCATATTCTGATACTCTGATTATTTTCTACATTAGTCCAAAGATACATAGACTCTTCCCCGCACAAACACTCAAGGATTAAATTGCATAGAAGACAGATTGTAAATACAAGATAAGGAAACTAGAGAAAATTGCTAGGTATGAATTCATTCCCAGTTTTGTTGCGGCCCAATACAACAAAGGTAATCAGATTACAGAGAATATCATAATTCTGACTTACCGATGACGGAAGAGCTTCTTTGTGGATTGTCACCTTGTTGTGGTGGAGAAGCTTGTGTGGTCCTGAGATCCCGAGAGCGACGCCGTCTGGAGCTATGCTCCTGGTAGGGTCACACATGGTGGTAAGGCCAAGGGTGAGGTCCCTGACAAAGAACAATCCAACCAAGACCTCAATGGTGGAACAGGTGGACGAAGTTACTTCGAACTCAATGGCTGTGAAGGCGGATGAAGGCTGCAACAAATCCATCAACTCCAATCGTCGTGGTTTCCGTGCCATTGGAATCAGTTGGTTGATTTGTGACATATCGTGTGCCTCTTGGAGTGCAACATCAAGTGCATGTTAAACAAATACACGCACACGCATCTTCGCTCTGTGATAGATCAACAGAATGAAAACCATCATCCTCGAGCTTGAGGGATAGCCACGACGATGATGGAAAAGCAATTCTAAATTTCCAAATGCAAAATGCTTAAGCTGTTGGAAATTGGAAGTGAACTCAGAAAATAATTGGAATGTTTAGGGAATCATGCAGCATCTGTGGAGAGAGAAATAATGTTAAAGTTTTCTGTAAGAACTCAGAAAGGCTGTGGATACATTCACTGAGAGAGGAAAGTGGAAGGGAAATAGAAAACAAAAGGATGAGAACAATTGTAGATGAGATAAAATGACAAAAGGTATTAATTGAATGAGATAAAAGGGTAGTGATGAGACAAAATCTCTTACATGGAAATTATAAAAAGAAAGTTCTACAGATTCTAGAAAACAAACAAAAACTTTAAAAAGCTGGAACTCGTAAAGTTGTTTTGAATCAGAAGTTGGGATTTATAGGAAAATATAGCAAAGCCAAGAACAGAAAGGTCAGATTGAGAGCTGAACTGGGAATTAAAGTGACAGGAAACCTATAGCCTGAGCTTGAATTTATGGATTGAATAAAGATGTTCTGCAAAGCAACTAATTGATCTTTGGCCTTCCCGTTGTAAAGGAGCCTTCAGATTAAGAAGTGAGTACAGTTGACTAAATAGAAAGTACAAGCAAATCTCTCTTTCACCTGGTACTGGATAGTTAGAAGGGAGGAGGCATAACAGTCAGCATGCAGCTGCCTGGGGAAGGGGATATAGGTGGAGATCAAGGAGCTGCCCAGAATAACCTCGAAATTATTCTTTCAGAACACCGAAACTGAGGAACAGCAGATACTCTTGGTAGCAACATCATATTGGGAGGCTTTCTAAAGAGTAGAGCATTATTTGATCAATGTGGATGGTGTTAAATTGGAAAGCAAGGTCAAGATGCAAAGTGGGAGGAAGTACAATCAAATTTGCTCCTGAAATTAGAGAGAGAAAAAGTCAGAGAATGGACACATAAAGATGGGAGGCCCAATTACATCAGTATTTACCAAAGATGTATTATCCTATCCAGTTAATTTCTGCTGTGATATTAAGTGTAGTTAAACTCACCTTATTTCCATGATTCAGGCCTTATCTATATTTGGATCAAGCCTCCACTGGTGGATGGAGCAGTGATCCCAACCATATTAAACAAAGGATGAATTACCACACTAATAATCCAACACCTGGTTGTACTGGACGGGCAGATTTTGTTGACTATTGGATAATATTGCAATTGATAATACAAAATTTTTATTAACTTTTTAAAAAGGTGTTGCACAGTATTATAATAAATATTCCAGTAAACCAACTTTAAAGAGGTTACAGAAACTGGGGTCCTATGAATTTCAAGGGAGCTAAATGCCAAAAAATCAGGATTTCTGTATAGTCCCCTAGCATATTGGACTTTTATTGCTGCTAGACTGTTCTACTTGGATGAGGTATCATAGGTACTTTTCATCTCTTGTTGATAATTTACTATAGATTGATCTAGAGCAGTGGTTCCCAAAGTGGGTGATGGGAGTTTCTGATGGAGTGATAAAGGAGGCGATGCTCAGAAGCAAGCTGAGGGCTTAACTAAGAAATAAATTACTTATTATAAGCATTTGATTCTCAGTGCCTCATAATTGCTAATCCACTGTTCTCTTAGACTTTGCTGGAAGTACGTTTTTGTTGTTGAAAAGCAAAGTGACACATCTGTATTTAGCATATCATGAAAAAATTGTGTTATTTCCAGGACCACCTGCGTAATATTACTGTGTACCACCACTGTAGTATAATGATAGCTATCATGATTCCCATAGATTAATCAGACAGTGACACAATTCCTGTGAATTAGGGTATGGTGTTCAGTAGATTAAAGTTGTGAATCTGCCCTTTCAAATGGTCTTGACCACATTTCTCTAGCCTATGGCCCAACTAAGATAATTGCTGCCCCACTTTACGTACCTTCAGTCAGTGAGTCAGGTTTTGCCTGAGCAATGATGATGCCATAACTTCCCTCTTTATGATCAATTTGTTTGTGCTTAGACTTAAACAATAGGTGATTGATAATGATTGTTAATCTGTAATGAACCAGAAGCAGACCAAATGAAAAAGGAATTTAGATTGTATAGTGTAGAGTATCTGAAATACGGATGGCTACCAGCACCAAGCAACCAAAGCAGCCGGTATGCCTGTTGTGTGAAAAAAATTTTTAAATGAAACAAGGAAACCATCTAGACCTGAAATTTGAAGAGAATGAACTCTGATAAACCAAGTGAGAACTTGGATTATTTTCACTCATTTTGTGAAAACTTCCAGAAATGGAAAGCACTTCAAAACATATTTGCTTGCACACATTTTGCCAATAGAGATGGTTTGCATGCTTCATACATTTCATTGCTCATTGCTAAATCTGAAATGCTCCATAGAATTGGAGCACTCATTCTGCCAGAAGTGTTATGAACCCCGTAACTGGGTGACTTACCAGCAAAGATGGAGACGTCCATTGAAGTCTGATGGTATTATTTTTAACAGTATTTATTAGTAAAAATACACAAAAATAATATCAATGCAAATATACAGATAATATACGTCGTCAATACTAAACCTAAAAGTGCGGGTATAATAATAATCAATAAGAAATAAGCTCTATTGTTGTCTAGGGGATAATGAATTGTCCGATGGAAATATAAACTTCATTGCAGTTCACACAAGCTGCCGTCTTTTGGTTGTCACTGTGTTGCAATTGTTGGAGAGAGAGAGAGAAAGAGAATGGGAACATTTACCGCTACGGGTTTTGCCAACCTTCCTTTATGATTTCGATCTGTCAGGTGTCTCGTTGTCGTGGCCGTTCAAGTGTGACCTCTCCTTTAGCTAAACCGTTCTTCCGTGATGAGCCCGCCACCCAGGCAAGGGAGGACGCACACGAGCCCCCACTGGCTTTTGCTATAAAACGCTGTCACGGGATTTCTAGCGTTTCTCCTGGTGCGTCTAAAGGGGTGTTCCCCAGACCCCTCTTTTATCCTTACTCACGTGGTCTCAGATGTCAATCAGGTTGGGATGATGCAATCCCTCAACCAGACCACTCTGGTTGTCCCCTGAGGGGTTTCAATGAATAGTACAGTACTCAATACACAATTCATTCTCCAAGAGACAATGGCAGTTATCAGTGGTTCCGTTCCGCTTATGTCAGGAGACATTCCAAACCTTGTGTATTCTGCGTCTCTCTCTCCCATGATGTGTATCTCTCTCATTTCCTGGGTCTCAGACCCAAAATAATAGCGATCTTGCGATTCTCAAAAAGGAGGGGGCGACTTTGTACCCTTCGGCCCCTCTTGCTTCACCTTCGTAACAGAAGTAAGGGAGGTTCTGAGTACAGTTTTTCACAAGTCACCAGTCCAAACAATTAAAGTGATTCTGCTCAGTGACAACTCTGTTCAAAGATGAATAGATGAAATGTTTGGGAATGAGAAACATTGCATAACATACTTAGGACAACAGAATTTTCTCTGTCGTTGGATAAGTCAACTTTGCCAGGCAATAAATCTTTGCTATGTTCACTTCATGAAATATGAACCATAGTTCAGTAGTTGTTCTTTGCAAGGGGCCTAGAAACAGATTTTGAAGGCCAGTCAATACTTTGGGTTATTGAGTGAATTTTCAAGGATGTTCTGCTCACCAACGTTCTTGCTTGTGCAACAGATGGGGCAGCATCAATGACAGGATACCACTGTGGAGTTATTTTCTTGAAAAAAAAACTACACCTAATACATTTAGACAATAGGTGCAGAAGTAGACTGTTCGGCCCTTCAAGCCTGCACCGCCATTTTGAGATCATGGCTGATCATCTATCAATACCCGGTTCCTGCCTTGTCCCCATATCCGTTGATTCCCCTAAGATACCTATCTAGCTCCATCTTGAAAGCATCCAGAGAATTGGCCTCCACTGCCTTCCGAGGCAGTGCATTCCAGACCCCCACAACTCTCTGGGAGAAGTAGTTTTTCCTTAACTCTGTCCTAAATGACCTACCCCTTATTCTCAAACCATGCCCTCTGGTACTGGACTCTCCCAGCATCTGGAACATATTTCCTGCCTCTATCTTGTCCAATCCTTTAATAATCTTATATGTTGCAATCAGATCCCCTCTCAATCTCAATTCCAGCGTGTACAAGCCCAGTCTCTCTAACCTCTCTGTGTAAGACAGTCCGAACATCCCAGGAATTAACCTTGTGAATCTACGCTGCACTTCCTCTACAGCCAGGATGTCCTTCCTTAACCCTGGAGACCAAAACTGTACACAATACTCCAGGTGTGGTCTCACCAGGACCCTGTACAAATGCAAAAGGATTTCCTTGTTCTTGTACTCAATTCCCTTTGTAATAAAGGCCAACATTCCATTAGCCTTCTTCACTGCCTGCTGCACTTGCTCATTCACCTTCAGTGACTGATGAACAAGGACTCCTAGATCTCTTTGTATTTCTCTCTTACCTAACTCTACACCGTTCAGATAATAATCTGCCTTCCTGTTCTTACTCCCGAAGTGGATAACCTCATACTTACTCACATTAAACGTCATCTGCCAAGTATCTGCCCACTCACTCAGCCTATCCAAGTCACCCTGAATTCTCCTAACATCCTCATCACATGTCACACTGCCACCCAGCTTAGTATCATCAGCAAATTTGCTGATGTTATTCATTGTAAACAGCTGTGGTCCCAATACCGAGCCCTGTGGCACCCCACTAGTCACCACCTGCCATTCCGAGAAACACTCATTCACCGCTACCCTTTGCTTTCTATCTGCCAACCAGTTTTCTATCCATGTCAATGTCTTCCCCTGATGCCCTGAGCTTTGATTTTACCCACCAATCTCCTATGTGGGACCTTATCAAATGCCTTCTGAAAATTGAGGTACACTACATCCACTGGATCTCCCCCGTCTAACTTCCTGGTTACATCCTCGAAAAACTCCAACAGATTAGTCAAGCATGATTTATCCTTGGTAAATCCATGCTGGCTCGGCCCAATCCTATCACTGCTATCTAGATATGTCACTATTTCATCCTCAATAATGGACACTAGCATCTTCCCCACCACCGATGTCAGGCTGACAGGTCGATAGTTCTCTGTTTTCTCCCTCCCTCCTTTCTTAAAAAGTGGGATAACATTAGCCATTCTCCAATCCTCAGGAACTGATCCTGAATCTAAGGAACATTGGAAAATGATTACCAATGCATCCGCAATTTCCAGGGCCACCTCCTTTAGTACCCTAGGATGCAGACCATCTGGACCTGGGGATTTGTCAGCCTTCAGTCCCATCAGTCTTCTCATCACCGTTTCCTTCCTAATGTCAATCTGTTTCATTTCCTCTGTTACCCTATGTCCTTGGCCCATCCATACATCTGGGAGATTGCTTGTGTCTTCCTTAGTGAAAACAGATCTAAAGTACTCATTACATTCTTCTGCCATTTCTCTGTTTCCCATAACAATTTCACCCAATTCATTCTTCAAGGGCCAACATTGTTCTTAACTATCTTCTTTCTCTTCACATACCTAAAAAAGCTTTTGCTATCTTCCTTTATATTCCTGGCTAGCTTGCGTTCGTACTTCATTTTATCTCCCTGTATTGCCTTTTTAGTTAAGTTCTGTTGTTCCTTAAAAACTTCCCAATCATCTGTCCTCCCACTCACCTTAGCTCTGTCACACTTCCTTTTTTTTAATGCTATGCAATCTCTGACTTCCTTTGTCAACCACTGTGGCCCCTTTCCCCCCTTTGAATCCTTCCTTCTCTGGGGATGAACTGATTTTGCACCTTGTGCATTATTCCCAAGAATACCTGCCATTGCTGTTCCACTGTCTTTTTCTAGGCTATCCGTCCAGTCAACTTTGGCCAGCTCCTCCCTCATGGCTCCTTAGTTTCCCCTGTTCAACTTTAACACTGACACCTCCGAGCTGCCCTTATTCTTCTCAAGTTGCAGATAAAAAAATCATATTATGATCACTACCTCCGAATGGCTCCTTTACTGCAAGATCGCTTATCAAATCCTGTTCATTACATGACACTAAATCCAAAATAGTCTTGTCCCTGGTTGGCTCTCGTACAAGCTGTTCCAAGAATGCATCCCATAGGCACTCTACAAATTCCCTACCCTGTGGTCCAGCACCAACCGGATTCTCCCAGTTCACCTGCATGTTGAAATCCCCCATAACTACTGCGACATTACCTTTGCCACATGCCAATATTAACTCCCTATTCAACTTGCACCCAATATCCATGCTACTGTTTGGTGGCCTGTAGACAACACCCATTTTGGTCCTTTTGCCCTTACTGTTCCTCAGATCTATTCACACAGACTCTACTTCTCCTGACCCTATGTCCCCCCTTGCAAAGGACTGAATCTCATTCCTCACCAACAGGGCCACCCCACCCCCTCTGCCCACATCTGTCCCTACGATAGCACGTATACCCTTGTACATTCATTTCCCAGGTCTGATCTCCCTGCAGCCATGTCTCCATTATCCCAACAACATCATAGTTACCCATGCGCACCTGGGCTTCAAGCTCATCTGCCTTATTTCTGACACCGTGCATTCAGATATAGAATTTTTAGCCCATTTCCCCTCTCTCTGTTTGAATCGCTGCCTATTGTGCTTAACCCAGCTCCCCGAACTCCCATCGGGCTATATGCCCCTAGAATTTTGTTGTCCTTCCTAAATTTACTTATTCTTTCAACACATTTAACTCCATGTTCCGTCAGACCATCCCTCTGTACATGTGTCCTCCTTATCACTTGTTCCGCCTCACCTTTCTCTACTATACACTTAATATTCTGGAACCGTGTAGTCCCCACTTGTCCTTTATTCTTCCTCTCGCTATACTCTCTCACATTCTGGATCCCCGCCCCTTGCAAATTTAGTTTAAACCCCCCCCCCCCCACAAGAAGCACTAGCAAAATTCCCTGCAAGAATGTTAGTACCCTGGAACAAAGCCCAATTATCTACAAACCTGAAGCCCTCCCTCCAGCACCATCCTCTCAGCCACGTATTAATCTTTATAATCTTTCTGTTCCTTGCCTCACTCGCACGTGGCACAGGTAGCAATCCTGAGATTGTTACCCTGGAGGTCCTGCACTTCAGCTTCGCACCTAACTCCCTGAACTCCCTACGCAGGACCCCCTCACTCATCCTACCCACGTCATTGGTCCCTACATGGACCACAACATCTGAATTCTTGCCCTCCTTCTCGAGAATAACCTGCACCAGATCTGAGATGTCTCGGACCCCAGCACCAGGGAAGCAACATACCATCCGAGACTCCCAATCTTCCCCACAAAATCTCCTATCCGCCCCCCTGACTAGAATCCCCTATCAATACCGCTCTCTTCTCTTCCCTCCTCCCCTTCCTAGTCGAGCATCCAACCTCAGTGCCAGAGACAGGACCACTGCAGTTTGTTCCTGGTAGGTCATCCCCACCAACAGTATCCAAAACGGTATACTTATTGTTGATGGGAATGGCCACAGGGGTGCTCTGCTCTCTCTGTCTGCTCCCCCTGCCTCTCTTGACTGTCACCCATTTGCCTACCTCCTGTCTTTTCCGTGTGATTACCTCCCGATAACTCATATCTATCTGTGCCTCTGCCTCCCGAATGATCCGTAGTTCATCCAGCTCCTGCTCCAATTCCCTAACTCGGTCTGATAGGAGCTGCAGCTGGATTCACCTTTTGCACGTGTGGTCATCAGGGACAACTGTGTTGACCCTGACCTCCCACATATTGCATACGGAGCACACCACTGCTCTAACTGTCTCCCCCATTACCTGATCCGAGATTAGTCAGAATAAATGAAAAACAGGCTTCTTGCCGAAGTCCTCTTGCGTCGAAGCCCGCTGAGCCAAAGCCCAGCACTGCTCCTGCGCACTCCGCTGCCCGCTCCTGAAAGTGGGCCGCTTTTTACCATTCACTGTGTAGTTCACAGACAACAACCTAAGTGATTAAACTCATTAAATACTGTTATAACAGTGTTAAATTAAAGTAAGTCCCACACCCTCCATTCTCAACTATTTCGAGAGCTTTGTATTGAGAATGATGAACAGTTCAAATGTTTGCTGTTGTACACAGAAGTCAGGTGTCTCTCAAAAGGAAACTGTCTGAGATGCATTCATGCCCTTTTGGGAACTGATAAAAAATCTTTGAAGACTCGAGTGTTTCATTCAGTAACCAACTCAAGAACATTATGCATGGCATTGCTTATTTACTTCATTGCATTTCCATTGTCCTACCTTGTTGAAAGAGGCTTCAGTGCACTGAACCACTTATTCACAAAAAAAAAACAAAAACTGCTTGGACATTGTTACACAAGAGGCCTTAAAGATTGCTGTCACAACTTGATCAGATATTTCAACTCTTGCTAAAAACCACCAAGCTCAAGGATCACATTGATATTGAAGCTGCTGGACAGTACACAGGTACAGTGTAAGCTAGGTTTAAAGACAAATAAAAACTTAAAGGAGAATAATTTTTCTCATGTTAGCATAAGGTAAACATACATTTTTACAGTTTGGGGCACTGGAAAATATATTGTGATTAAGAGGGCATTGGCAAGTATGATGGGCTAAAAAAAGGTTGGGAAACTTTGATCAATAGTAACCTGCTTTGCTTTCTTCTGCATTTGGTAGACAAATAGACCAGGACAATTTTCCACTTTGCTGGATATACGTCATTGCCACGCAACAAGCTGGACAAATACTGAAATGCAAGATGCAGGCACCGCTGGAGATCAAGATGGATTAGATTCTATCTGGCAGAACTGGTCCCAAAGAATTCCCATCCACCACCACCCTCCTGTCTATTAAAACTGGTATTCACCCTTCACATTTTATTTTTGGCTCTTCCTACTTTCACCAAACCAAAAGTGTAGCTATGAGAACTAGCATGGTCCGCAGCTATGCCTTTCTTTTCATTGGATATGGCTACATTTAGAACCCAGACTGGCATCGCAGCCCAACTCTGCCCTCAAATTCACCAAGTCCACCTTTAACAACTTTCTTGATCTCTCTCCATGGACACCTTTTGCAAACTTACTGACTACTGAAGTTACGGTTACTACACCTCTTCCCACCTTGTCACTTGTAAGGATGCAATTCCCTTTCAGTTCCTCTGGCTCCACTACACCTGCTCTTGTGGTGATACTTCCCACTCCAGGACATCCGAGATGCTCTCTCTCCACCCCCAGAAAGCAGGGCTCCATGCCCAACTACCATCGCTGTTGCCCTCACCCCTATCTTCTCCATCTCTCACAAATCTGCCTTCACCCCATACCCTCAGACGTAACAGGGACAGAGCTTCCCTTATCATCCCGTGACATCCGCATCCAACCTATCATTCCCTGCAAAATCAAATGGGATCCCACCATCAGGGACAGCTTTCCGCAGAGATCACATGCTATGTGACTCCCTTGCCCACTCATCCCATCCCGATTACCTGCACCTCCAGGCACTTATCACCTCATTCATGCAAAACGTTACAACTGCCCCTACATCTCATCCCTCACTACCAATCATGGCCCTAAAAGTCCTTCAAAGCTGCACGTGTATCCAACGGTACTATTTATTGAATCCGCTGATCCCAGCAGACTCACAGAGACGGGGGTGGGGGGGGGGGGAGGTGTTAGGGAAATGGCTTTGTTGAACACCTTCATCCACTGTGTGGAAGCTTTAGAGAGAGTGCAAAGATTTAGCAAGAGATGCTGTCTGGATAAGAGAGAATGTCTTTTGAGAGAAGGTTGAACGAGCCAGGGCTTTTCTCTTTGGAGTGGAAGATGATGAGAGGTGACTTGATAGAGGTGTTTAAGATAATGAGAAGCACAGACAGCCTTTTACTTCAGGACATCAATGACTAATATAAGAGGCCATAATTTTATGGTGATTGGAGAAAAGTATTGGGGTGGGAGGGAGTTATCAGAGGTTTTTTTTAAAACAGTAGAAGTGGTAAGTGCACTGAACACACTGCTGGGGTGAGAGATGCATTCAGGACATTTAACAGACTTTTAGATACACACATGGGTGAAAAAAAAATGGATGGCTAAGTGGGTTAGATTGACTTGCAGTACGTTAAAAGGTTGGCACATCACAGTCTGAAGAGCCTATACTATTCTATGTAACAGCCAATGATCAGTGATTTTAATTTCACTATATGTCAGTCCATGGCCTCCTCTACTGCCAAGGTGAGGCTCAATACAGATTAGAAGAACAGTACATCATATTCAATTTGGTAGTCTACAATCTAATTGCTTACACACCGATTTCTCTGACTTCTGGTCACCATTCCTCTCTGCCTAGCCCTTTCTCTACCACCCCCTTATCCCACATGCCCCATAACCCCTTCTCCTTTCCCCCTGCCCTCTTGATCTGCACATTTCCAATGCATTCCTTCCTCTCGTTCTGCTTCTCACCTTCCCTTTATTCCATAATCCACTATCCTCTCCTATCAGATTTCATCTTTAGCCATTTGTCACTTCCACCCATCACCTCCCAGCTTCTGACACCATTCCCACTCTCCCTCTCCTGCTAATCATACCCTGGATTCTCCTATAGCAAGGGTCGGCAACCCGCGGCTCTGGAGCCGCATGCGGCTCTTTGATCTCTGTGCTGCGGCTCCCCGTGGTTTGTTAGTTTTTGAAATGTAATTCGAAATTTGAAGATTATGGTGATCTTGTTCAATCTAAAAACGTTGTGGAGACCCCATTTCCTGGCACATCCGAACCGGCTCATAATTAGCCACCGTTCCGGCTAAGGGAGATAGCCTACGGGGGTTTGTGAGTACGTGTCTTTTGGAGCATCCGCGCCCACGGGGACGGGTTGAGGGAGGCTTTAAATCAAGGCTGTTTAGTTCGAATAAAGTTACCTTTGACTGCAGTGTCTTTATTTTAGCGCTGCATGTAGCGCTACACCGCTACAATGTGTTTTTTATCGCTATTAATATACATCACCACTGCCAATGCCTGACACCCGCCAGTGTGCGCTTTCTTTTAATTCTTCGATCCAAGGTAGGCTACCTAATGGAGTAACCTTCAACCCAACGTCTTTTTTTCGGAGTTCAAAATGTTTTTGTTGCATGCAGAAATGTTATTTAGTTTTCTCTGCAGGAGTTCATCAATTTCATAAATGCAACACATTATAGTTTGTTTATACATAGCATAAAGGCAAAAAAAAAACATTGTTTGCAGTGTTATTTCATTTTAAATGTCAAACGGGTTTTGTGGCTCCCAGTGTTTTCTTTTCTGTGGGAAATGGGTCCATATTGGCTCTTTCAGTGGTAAACGTAGCCGACCCCTGTCCTATAGCTACCTGCTCTTGTCCCACCCCTTTCCCTCATCTTTTCATACTAGCTCCTCCCCTCTTTTTATCTAGACCTGATGAAGGGTCCCGACCTGAAACACTGACTGTCCATTTCCTCCATAAATGCGGCCTGATCCACCGAGTTCCTCCAGCAGTTCGGGTGTTGCTCAGGTTGACAAATTGATCTGAAAGTGGTCACTACGGCTCCAATTTAATTCCTTGTCTTGATATTCTGGGCACCACCAGAACAGAGGATGAGATTTCAGTTGCGTTCACAAGGCCCTGCTGGCTCTGACATGAACATCACACGTGAAACGTTCTAGTTTCTTCACTGGTATGACAAACTAAAATGACAGCAATGAGTTGTCCATTCAGGTGAAGCTTAGACTTGGCATGCTGAAAAAGATGCAAATGAAAGGTCAGAGTTCTACCAACCAAAAGAGGACTGCACTGATAAAAGAGAGTTCAAAACTTTATTGAGCTATGACCTGATTAGAATACGCCAGATGATAACCAATATTGTACAGAAAGTTGTACATTTTTTTACATAGAAAACTTTACATGTCTGTACCATATATATTTCATCCTTCTCCAAATATTTATTTTCTACATCCATAGTGACGAGGAATGCTTGGAACTCCTGTATCCACTTTTTTTTTAATTAAAGCCCCGTTCACAGCCTCTTAATAATTAGATTTCAATATATTTCATCATCCCAAGCCCCAAAACTGACTCATTATTCAATATATTTAATTTAACATCAATTTTATACATAGACAGTAGAACCTACATTAAACATGGACACAGTTTTGTCAGTGCAGATGCACCTCAGATCAACCTGCAATGATTCAAGTTCCAGTTGACAGGATCAATCATTTTGTTTAAATAATAGGCCCCAATCTGTAATATACAGGTAGGGAAAGCTCATCTTTATTGACAGGGTAACCATTTCACTAAATGTATTAATGTAATGGCCTTAGTGCCTCCTTTCACTAACAATTAAGCACATAGCTCCCAGGGTCCAATGCATCTGCATGAGCAATATTAAAGAAAATTGTAAAATATTCACAAAAGCCAAAAGCAAAAACAACCCAGTGCATACAATGAACAACAAAATTGCAGTGACTCCAACAAATTAACAGAAAATAATGAAATAAAAGAAATTCATTCTGGAAGAACTATATAGTGTTAAAATTGTATTTTACAGATTTGTATCTCTGTACAACAGATTTCACAGAAGGATGGTCATTATAACTAAAGATCTTGAGCTGTGCAAACAAAAAATAGTTACTAAATAATGCTCAAGAGACCTGCTAGAGTAAGAAACTCAAAATTAATTTTACTTTCTAACCTGCCTGTAAGATGCAACAAGATTATATTTCCCTTACAGCATATATATTACTCATTGTCAAACCACAGTACTCATTTAAATATTTCTCCATTATAGGACGTTCACTGTATCCTCTTTATGTTCCATCTGAGTCTCAGCATTCTTCTCGACACAAATAACATTTCAATATGTGACGATTCCATGCTCAGCGTGTGTCAGCATTCAGTCTATATCTTCAGATAATTAATTCAATAAAATAAATCAGTTTGAACTTAGTTCACAGTTCACTTATCCACATCTTTAGGCAGGTTAAATCAACAGATTTAAGCACCATCCTTTACAAAAAGATCAAGGAGGATCGAGGCAGGAGGAGAGAATCAAAGTAGGCAAAATGTCTGGTCCTTTTCCGATTTATAGACAAGAATGCCTCAGCTAAGATCGGTTATCATTCCTTGTTGGTGCATTCATGCTCTTGCTCTGAAGGATGAGATATTTTAAAGACTAAACCAATGCGGAGATAAAACTTCCGTAGAACAGCCCTCAATTCAGGAATCAGATTAAACTGCATAATTTCACACAAAAGGGGGTAGTACCTTGATGCATGGGCCTTGAACTGGAATGGAAACATAGAAAAGATAAATCATTTTAAAATGGACGTACAGTATCAACATAAAGTAGCTTGCACATAATTTATCCAGGTGTAATCAATATCCCTAATGCTACATTGGTGAATTATCTGTTTTCAAAAGCAACCTATTTCACTAGAAATGAAGCAAAATCAAGAGTTGATTCTATATGTAAATTGTTAACAATCCTTTGACCCCCTTGTGCTCAATGCTTTATTGGTTCTCAGTCTTAATGCACTGAAAATTTGTACATTCAATCTTCATGACACTGAAAAATATGCTAACTTGGTTGATATAAACACTATTGATGTCACTTGATTTTAATAAAACGGCTTTGCTCAAACGTGTATTCATTTTTATTGGTAAGCAGATGTGTAGGCTATATTAACAAGGATGGCATTGTATATTGCAGGAAAAACACTTAGCACTTGTAATTTAGCAATCAGTTTTACCAGGATATATTAGAAATTTTGTATTAAATGTTCAACAGTGATTATGAACAGTGAACTGCTGCTAGTTGGGATAATTTTCTAAGTGAAAACCACTCAGTCAGCACTTAATTATACGTCTGTATCAATATTCTGAGATGACTGAGACTGGAAAAGGTCACCAACTGTCAGTGCCAAAAGACAATGACACTGAACATTGAATATTTACCTGCCTGGATGTTGGTGACCTGTGATGATCTGCAGGGATATGTTCTGGAATCCCTGCTTTTTGTGGGGTTTTTTTTATTAATGTCTTGGATGAAGAATTGGAATTGGAAGGGTGGGTTAGAAAGATGACACGAAGGTTAGTGTTGTGGAGTGTGTAAAGGTTGTCATAGGCGAGAACAGGACAGTGACAGGATGCAGATTGAGTTGCTAAGGGGCAGATGGAGTTAAATCCTGAGAAGTATCAATCGATACATTTGGAAGGTTGAACTTAAAGCAGAATACAAGGTTAGTGGCAGGATTCTTGGCAGAGTGGAGTAGCTGAAGAATCTTGGGGTCCAACTCCATAAATCCCTCAAAGTTGCCATGCAAAATGATAGAACGACAAATGATTTGTTGGCGTCATTAATCAGGGAATGAGTTCAAGAGCTGTGAGGTAATGTTGCACTCTATAAAAATCACATTCTGAGTTTTATGTTCAGTTTTTGTCACCTAATTAAAAGAAGAATGTGAAAACATTAGAGAGAGTGCAGAGAAGATTTACCAGGATGCTGCCTGGATTAGAGAATGTGTCTAATGAGGAAAGGCTGAGTGAATGACGGCCTTTCCCTTTGATGCAAAGGAGGATAAGAGGTGATTGATAGAGATGTACAAGATTATGAGGCATTATAAGAGGGATAGGCATAAGGAGTGGCATGGTAGTGTAGCTATTATCACAATTACTTTACAGCACCATCAATGGTTTGATTTCTGCCACTGTCTGCAGGGAACTTGTATGTTCTCTCTATGACCACTTGGTGTCTTCCAGATGCTTCAGTTTCTTCCCACATTCCAAGGACATATGGTTAGGGTTAGGGAGTTGTGGGATGCTATGTTGGTGCCAGAAGTATAGCAACATAGACAGCTCCCTAGATACAGCAACCTGGAGATGATCAGATGATCTGTTGTAATTTGAGGGATAAAATACTGACCAGAACACTGAAATAAGCTATCTCATTCTTTAAAAAAAATAATGGAATGGAATCTTTTACAGCCATATGCAAGAGAAGACAGGGCTTCATCTGTACGACAATACCTTCAACAGTGCACCATTCTTGCACTACTGCAGTGGAGTGCTAGCCTTTAAGCACTTCATTGCTGGAGTGAGACTTAAACCTGTAGTCTTCCAACTCAAAAATATTAATTGCCTAATGAAAGTGCCCAACTTTTCTGCATTAACTAAAGACGCATCATAATCAACAAAATATCTCTATTTTCTAAAATGGTTTGTTTTAATTATGATTCTTACCCTTTCATCATTTATTTTAAGGACTTTAGTTAAAAATAGTAGCAAGAGATTTGTCCAGGCTTCTCGATGACTTTCTGAGGTAAGTGTGAGGAAGTAGCTGAGAGCTTCACTGCAAACACTATTGAAAGATAATAGTTGGAATCAATCAATTAAATATAGTTCACAAAAATCACTATATGTGCAGTAGTGTATAAAAATACACAGTATACAGCTTAGTTGCCAAACCATCACATTTTTGAATACAAACAAGAAAATGTGTGAATGCTGAAAATACAAACAACACAAACAAAATGCTGGAGGAACTCAGCAGGCCAAGCAGCATCTATGGAAAAGAGTACGGTCGACGTTTCAGGCCGAAACCCTTCAGCAGGACTGGAGAGAAACAGCTGAGGAATAGATTTAAAATGTGGGCGGAGAGAGAAACACAAGGTGACAGGTGAAACCTGAAGGGGGAGGGATGAAGTAAAGAACTTGGAAGTTGATAGCTGAAAGAGGCAGAAGACCACGGAAGAAAGAAAAAGGAGGAGTGCTGGGTGGGCCAGGAGACAAGGTGTGAGAGGGAAAAGGGGATAGGAAATGGTGAAGGAAGGGGGGAGTGGGGGGGTGGCTGGGGGCATTACCAGAATGTTGAGAAATCGATGTTCATGCCATCAGGCTGGAGGCTACCCAAATGGAATATTAGGTATTGTTCCTCTAACCTAAGTGTTACCTCATCACAACAATGGAGGAGACCATGGTTGGACATACTGTAATGGGAATGGGAAGTGGAATTAAAATGGGTAGCCACCAGGAGATCCCATCTTTTCTGGCGGATGTAGCATAGGTTCTCGGCGAAGCACCATCTCCAACGGGATCCCACCATCAAGCACCTGCCACCCCACCTTTCGCAGGGATCGCTCCCTACGTGACTCTCTTGTCCATTCGTCCCTCCTAGCACTTCTCCTTGCAAGTGGAACAAGTACAACACTTGCCCCTACACCTCCTCCCTCACTACCATTCAGGGCCCCAAACAGTACTTCCAGGTGAGACTGTGTCTGTGGGCTCATATACTGTGTCCAGTGCTCCCAATATGGCCTCCTGTATATCGCTGAGACCTGATGTAGACTGGGAGACCACTTGTCCACAGTGCAACTGCAGGCATATCTCTCAAGTTTGCTTTCGTCTCACTCGCTTCTTCAGTGTTCGCGGTGATAGTTTATCACAATTTACTTCAAAAATGTGTTATTAATAATGGTTTCAATCGAATTCCTTTGCTTTCAAAGTAAGTAAGTTGTTGCATGTAACAAGTAAGCTGTCGCATGTCTTCAATACGCCATCTTAAGGATCCAATTGATGGCTTTGTTGCAAAGTTTGCAGACATTATGAAGAATATGTGAAGGGGCAGGTAGTTTTGAGGAAGTAAAGATGCCACAGAAGGACAGACGCTTAGGAGAATGGCAAATAAATGGCAGGTGGAATACAGTGTCGGGAAGTGTATGATCATGCACTTTGGCAGAAGAAATGTAAGGGTCGACAATTTTCTAAATGGAGAGAAAATACAAAGAGCTGAGGTGCAAAGGGACTTAGGCAGGATTCCCTAAAGGTCAATTTGCAGGTTGAGACTACAGTGAGGAAGGCAAATATGATGTTAGCATTCGAGGACTAAAATATACAAGCAAGGATGTAATGTTGACACTTGATAAAGCACTGGTGAGGCCGCACTTGGAGTACTGTGAGCAGTTGTGGGTCCTTTATTTTAGAAAGGATATGGTGAAACTACAGAAGGTCCAAAGGAGGTTCACAAAAATGACCCCAGGATTGAATGGCTTGTCATATAAACAGCGTCTGATGGTTCTGGGTCTGTATTCACTACAATTCTAATAACTGAGAGGTGACCTCATTGAACTCTATTGAATGGTGAAAAGCCTCATTAGAGTGGATGTGTCCTATGGTGGGAGAGTCTAAGACCAGAGGACACAGCCTCAGAATAGAGGGGCATCCTTTTAGAATGGAGATGAAGAAGAATTTCTTTAGCCAGAGAGTGAATCTGTAGAATTCTTTGCCAGAGGTGACTGTATATATTTAAGGCAGAGGTTGATAGATTCTTGATTGGTCAGGGTGTGAAAGGATACGGGGAGAAGGCAGGAGATTGGGGCCAAGAGGAAAATCGGATCAGCTATGATGAAATGGCGGAACAGACTTAATGGTTGAAATGGCCTAATTCTGCTCCTACATCTTATGGTCTTATTCTCTCCTCACCTTAAATGCTCTCCAGTTTTGAACATTTTCATCCTGTAGATGAAATTGACCACCTAACCAATGCGTCTCATAATTTCATATACCTCAGTAGATTGCTCCTCAGCCTCTGAAGCTCCAGAGAAAACAATCCAAGAGCCATAGAGGTCATAAAACACTACAGAACAGAAACCAGGCCCTTTGGCCCATCTAATCCATGCTGAATTATTAATATACCCAGTCTGAATTTTGTCCAACCTCTCATTATAGGGAATACATTTTAATCCAAGCAACGTCCGAGTGAAATCCTGCACCATTGCCAAAGCTTCCACATCCTTTCTGTAATGTGGCAAGCAGAACTGTGCACAATATTCCAAATGTGGTTTAACCACAGTTTTAAAGAGTTCTATCAGAGAGGTAGCTCAAGATGAAGAAATCTTTTGGCTCTATTCTTAACTGTAATGTGGACATGAATGATGGTTCAGAATAAGTTATAATTCCACAGGAAAGAAATTTGGTTGATCGATGTCATTGGAGTTAATTTAATACATTACTGAGTACTGGGGAGGTGGTGGTGACTCAAGTGTAAATGATATCCTTATATCTTTTAAAATGTAGCAATATAGCACTGTCATTTTGTACAAATTACTGAGTCTGACATCAGTGTGGGAAAGCTATTAGAAGGACCGAATATATGAGTATTTGGGTAAACATTGACTGATCAAGGATAGTCAGCATGGTTTCAGCTTCATGCATAGTAGATCATATCTAACCAATCTCAAGAGTTTTTCGATCAAGTTACCAGGAAAGTGGATGAAGGCAAGGCAGTAGATGGTGTCTACAGGGACTTTAGCAAGGCATTGACAAGGTCTTACATGGCAGGTTGGTCAAGAAGGTTCAGTTGCTTAGCATTCAAGATGATGTAGTAAACTGGATTAGACATTGGCTTTGTGGGAGAAGCTGGTGAGTTGTAGTAGATGATTGCTTCTCTGATTGGAGGCCTGTGACTACTGGAGTGCTGCAGGGATCGATGCTGGGACTGTTGTTTGTCATCTATATCAATCATCTGGATGATAATGTGGTTAAGTGGATCAGCAAATCTGCAGATGACACCAGGATTGGGGGTTTAGTGGACAGCAAGGAAGGCTATCATGGCCTACAGAGGGATCGGCATCAGCTGGAAAAATGGGCTGAAAAATGACAGATGGAATTGATGGAAAAATGACAGATGTATTTTGATAGGATCAACCAAGGTAGGACTTACACAGTGAATGGTAGGGCACCGTGGAGTGCGGTAGAGCAAAGGGATCTGGGAATACAGGTCATAATTTATTGAAAGTGGCATTACAGGTAGATAGGGTCATAAAGCAAGCTTTTGGCACATTGGCCTTCATAAAACAAAGTATTGAGTACTGGAGATGGGTGTTATATTGAAGTTGTATAAGATGTTGGTGACAACTAATTTAGAGTATTGTGTGCAGTTTTGATCACCTACCTACAGGAAAGATGTATACAAGGTTGAAAGAGTACAGCAAAAATTTATAAGGACGTTGTTGAGTCCAGAGGATCGGAGTTGTAAGGAAAGATTGAATAAGTCAGGACTTTATTCCTTAGAACGTACAAGATTGAGAGGAGATTTGATAGAGGCATACAAAATTATGAGTGGTATAGATAGAGTAAATGCAAGCAGTCTCTTTCCGAAGAGGTTGGATGGGACTATAAGCAGAGGTTAAGTGTTAAGGGTGAAAGGAAAAATGTTTAAGGGGAACATGAGGGTAAACTTCTTCACTCAGAAGGTCGTGAGAGTGTGGAACATGCTGCCAGTGCAAGTGGTGAATGCGGGCTCGATTTCAATGTTTAAGCTAAGTTTGGATAGGTACATGAATGGTAGGGGTACGGAGGGCTATGGTCCCAGTGCAGGTAGATGGAAGTAGGCAGTTTAAATGGTTTTGGCACAGATTAGATGGGCCAAAGGGCTTGTCCCTTTTATGACTTTCAGAAATCAAGCACACAGAACAGCTGACATACACTCATGAGCAAAAGTGGCAGGTTTACACAGCAATCCTAAATATTGGCATATACACAAATAAATATAATTTCTTTTACTAATTATGATGAATGGGTGTGATTTTGTTTCCCCTCTCCCCATTACACAATGTTTGTTAACAAATTGGGAAGCATCAAAAATATTGCTGAATTTTCCCACTACAGTCAGAAGAATTATTACTTACTTTAATAATCGATGCTGAACTTCCGCCCAGGCATCACTACGATTTTCATCTGTGTACATACGAAACAGGATACGCAAGCCACAAGCAATGCTACTGGTCTCTTGCTTTAAAAGATTGGGCTTTGACTTGCCTTTGAAACCTATGTCAACAGAAAAGACACAAAATAAAACAAAAATCTGGTCTAGCCAATAAAAGTCTATTTGGCTTTGAACTGGAATTATTTTTCATGTGTACACGTGAAATAACTTGAGTCCTGTAACATTTGCAACAATATACATAGACTGCCTTTCAACAGAAAAGTTAGGTTCAAAGTAAACTCATTATCAAAGTACCTATGTCACATATACAACCCTAAGATTCATTTTCTTGTGGGCATACTCAATAAATCCATGGTAGAATAATAGCCATTATATAGAATCAATGGAAGACCTCACCATTTTAGGTGTTCAATCTGTGTGCACAAGACACAAACTGTGCAAATACGAAAGATACAATAATAATAAATAAGCAATAAATATTGAGAACATAAGATGTAGAGTCCTTGAACGTGAGTCCATAGATTGTGGGAACATTTTAATGAAGAAGTGAAGTTGAGTGAAATTATCCCTTTTGGTTCAAGAGCCTGATAGTTGAGGAGTAACTATTCCTGAACCTGATGGTGTGAGTCCTGAAACTCCTGTATGTTCTTTCTGATGGCAACAGTGAGAAGAGACCATATACTGTGTGGCGGGCGTCCCTGATGAGGATGCTGCTCTCGTGTGACAAAGAGAATGCTTAATGATGGACCCATGATGGACTGCACCATATCCACTGCTTTTTGTAGAATTTTAGAACTGATCCATTCATACTTGAGCAATTTGATAACAAAAGTCTAATATGGCACAGCAGTACTGTCCCAAGAGAGTGCTGTAATCACTGGAAGTGTACTCTTTCAAATGAGATGTTACATTGGGGCCCAGTTACCAAGTCTTTTCTGGTCTCTCAATGCCTTCACTTTGAAGAATAATAGGAATATAATTTTCAGTCTATTTTCTGAAGTTCATTCCGCAATAAACTTAATTACTAGACCTTGTCACTATGACAATAATACCTGTGGAAGCCTGTTGGGTATACTGTTGTTTAACCTACTTACTTGTGCCACAAAAAAGGAAAGAAAAAATAACCAACATAGGAAACCTGAAATAAAAACTGTAAAGAAAACTGAAAATGCTGGAAATGCTCAGTAATCATGCAGTGTCTTTGGAAATGAAAACACAATTATCTTGTGTCTGAGTGAGTTCTGATGAAAGGACGTTGCAAAGAGACTTTCTTTTTGTAGAAGCTCTGATTTGCTGCAAATCTCTAGCAATTTCTGTTTTTACTTACAACAGCAGCCTCACTTCAAAAATCAAGTCCACTGGCAATAGCAGTTTACTGGCCTGTTCAGTAGTGGACATAAAGAATGCTGCATAAAATATTGTTGGAAAGTACAATAAATATAACTGATTTGGATTATGATTCCAATATGTTTTATTCTGAAATTTGCAATTTGTTCAAACAATTTTTAAACCAACTTTGATTCACATATTTATGTCACTTGTAAATATAATCCATTGATTAATCACAATGTTCATCAGAAGTACAAAGTAATTGAAAGAATGCAATATGGAGAGAACAAGAGCAACCAAGGAATGGATTTTACATCAGACATCAAAAGTTTAATGATTTTAGAACTCTCAATAATACTTCATCTCAAATATGAGATTTTAAAGGGTAACAATTGGCATTGTGTACTATATGTGGAGCTCAGAAGACTGGATGCATGGACTACCATGAAGCACATAATTGGAAAACTGTATTCAACAAGACTGATCGCTACTTTTGAGGGCATATCTAGGTGGGCCGAAAATTGGGTACTAGTGAATGCATGAATGGCACTTCCATAGAAAAGATTCCTATGTTTGGGGATAACACAAACTTGATAAATGGAATTTGAATGGATCAAAACACAGCAGGAATAAATAGATCTTCAAAATATGTGCTATTATTGTGGCCTTACATGGATTGGTGCTGGGCACTCTGTTCTCTGTCATATATTAATGACTAGCAAATCAAAATTTATTGTTGATGGAAAGTCAAGGTGGTTTTCAGAAGGATGCAGAATGATAAAATGTCTTCTGATTCAGAGCCAAAAAGGAAATAATTCACTCCCACCCTTACAGGTAATAAGGGACAGAGAGTAAGTGGTAAACTTTCCAGCAATGCCTACAACTCAATGTCTGCAATGAATGAAAAAAGTGGCAATGTTTCAAGGACAAGTGTGTGGGAAAGAAGATAGGATGGTGTTTTAGAAAGGGGAACTTGAAGGAAAATACCCCAGTCCTCATCGAGGGATCAAATGAGGAAAGATTGAGCAGTTTCAAGTTCCTGGGTGTCAGCATCTCTGAAGGTCTATCCTTGGCCCAACAGATTGATGCAATCACCAGGAAGGCACAACAGTGGCTAGATTTCATCAGGAGTTTGAGGAGACTAGGTACACTATGTCACCAAAGACTCTCGCAAATTTCTACAGATGTACCATGGAGAGCAATCTAACTAGTTGCATTACCTTCTGGTATGGAGTGGCCACTGCACAGGATCGGAAAAACCTGCAGAAAGTTGTAAACTCAGCCAGTTCCATCATGGCACTAGCCCCTCCACCTTGGAGGATACCTTTAAAAGTCAATGCCTCAAAAAAGGAGACATCCATCATTAAGGACCCCCTTCATCCAGGACATGCCCTTGTCTCAATGCTCCCATCAGGAAGGTGGTACAGCAGCCTGAAGACACACACTCAATGGTTCACAGTTTCTTCCCCATCTGCCATTAGATGAACCCATGTGTATAATCTATCTTTTTGCTCAGTTTTTTGCACGATTTAAATCGATTTTTCTACATTTCTTATTGTAATTTCTAGTTTTAAAATTATGTATTATATTGCTGCAAAACAGCAAATTCCATGACATTTGCCCGTTATATTAAACCTGATTCTGAGATGATGTACAATGCATCCCTGCTTTACAACACAAATTATCCTAAGTCATACAACACTACCAAAAGATTGTTATATGAAATAAACACAAATTGAAAAAGAAACAAAAAATTTTGTAAATTTTTGTTAAGGGTTTGTGTTATGTACTGTAAGATTTTGAAATGGACAGTTTTCCAGGAATGCATCTTTTCATAATGACAATGTATAATGTAAGGCAACTTACTTTGGTAGAAAAATAATGAACATGGTGGCAGACAGAGGTTTCTTGGTAATTAGAAGTTGCAATGCACAAGTTAAATATGCAGCTGTAGCAATTTGTTGGGCAAATGTACACAATTTTGTTCCGATCACATGAGGAGTACTGTGTGCAGTATTGGTCACTAGATCAAGGAAAAAGTACTTGCCTTGGAAGAACTGCAGTTTAGATCTGTAAGGTAATTTCTTGGGATGAGGATCTTTGACCCAAACTTGGTAAAGTTAGCATACATGCTTACTGGAGGAGAAGAATATTGGAAGAACTTGATGTGGTAGAAAATGAGAGCACTTTTCTCTTTATATTGGAGTTTAAAAGAAGAGGCATAATCACAGCCTTTGAGGACTATGAATAGAAATTGTACACTGAGCAGGTAGTAATATTTTTCCTTAAATTTTTAAACCTTCTCTGCAGTGGACTTTGGAAACTCAGTCATTAAGTAAATCCAAGACTGAAATTGATCAAGTGCAGAAGAACAAAAATAAAAGGCTTGATCTTTCTGCCTGAAAGGTCATGCATGGATCAGGATCACAGCATGCAATGACGAAACAAATACAAGTTGAACAAAAACCTTGGGCTTCCTATGTACAGAAACTCTCTTTTAGGAGTGAGCTTTTGAGTGTGGACATATCATTACTAACATGAGTAAAAATGTTCAGTCATACTATCCATTGTAATTCTTGCTCTGTACAATATGCAACATTTTGGCAACGAGGATCAAAATAAGATCAATCTATTGTGGGCCACATCACTGGCAAAGCTGATCAACATAACCTGGCTGCAATGGAAGACAACCTTCCTGGATTACATTGAACTCCCATCAGCTTTAACACCAGCCACAAAGCCCACTCACTTAATCTATCTTCACAAGACTGAACATAGTGGCTTAGGAATGCACGTACAAAGGTACAGAGCAAATTCAAAGAAGCAATGCCTAACTAAACATCGATTGTTGGAATCTAAGATGGGAGGACTCAGGAAAAGCTTCAGTCTGAAAAGTACTGTTTGTCCTGGGACACAGTATGCTCCACAGTTCAGCACCAGTAGGCAGTCAAGAGAGGCCTGACACAGATTCAATCATACCCATCACCATTCAGACAGTACTGGAGCAAGAGCCCACTCCCAGTAGACGTTTCCTAGTAGATATCGACTCACAGCCTACAGTCTCCACAGGAATCATAAAAACTTCCACAGAGATCCCATCGCTGTAGTGAAAGCCATGCTCAATGGTCCGAATACAAGCATCAAAAGATAGTCTGCTGGTTCTGTCAGAAGGTAGACCACCTCGAGAAGGTGTGCTTCACTAAGCAATGCGCCATGAGAAAACAGCATAATTCAATCACACAAGGAGTCATCCAGAACGAAGAAGAATTTTCCAAACCCATGACATGGGCCACTCAAGCCAACTTCCTCACATCATTACACTCACAGTGCACAACCAGAGATGAAATTTGAGATGGATACTGGGTCAGCCATCACTGGTTAAGCAAATTGTCAGTTTCTGAAATTATGATCGCTGAACTCGGTGTTTTGCAGCTACACTGTAGGTAGTGTGGATATGTGTGGTGTCTTTACGGCAAAAGTGGTTCACCAGGAGGATCTGTTTCACTTACCCATGCACGTGGCCAGGGAAAGCCAACAGCCTAATGTGCTGGGTAAAAATTGTATTAAAAAGATGCATCAGTGTACCTGCATCAACAGAATTGTGGGAAAACCCGTACTGAATTCTCTATTGCAAAGAAACCGGTGGATTTTCCAAGCAGACGCTCTGGGTCAGTATCGTAGTCCTGTGGCTGAATTCAAGCTTTAGGAGAACTGTCAGTAAAAGTTTTACAAGGCCAGCCCAGTGCCGTATGTGGTAGGCCCAAGGCCAGCCCAGTGCCGACTGCGGTAGGCCCAAGGCCAGCCCAGTGCCGTATGCGGTAGGCCCAAGGCCAACCCAGTGCCGACTGCGGTAGGCCCAAGGCCAGCCCAGTGCCGTATGCGGTAGGCCCAAGGCCAGCCCAGTGCCGTATGCGGTAGGCCCAAGGCCAGCCCAGTGCCGTATGCGGTAGGCCCAAGGCCAGCCCAGTGCCGTATGCGGTAGGCCCAAGGCCAGCCCAGTGCCGACTGCGGTAGGCCCAAGGCCAGCCCAGTGCCGTATGCGGTAGGCCCAAGGCCAGCCCAGTGCCGTATGCGGTAGGCCCAAGGCCAGCCCAGTGCCGTATGCGGTAGGCCCAAGGCCAGCCCAGTGCCGTATGCGGTAGGCCCAAGGCCAGCCCAGTGCCGTATGCGGTAGGCCCAAGGCCAGCCCAGTGCCGTATGCGGTAGGCCCAAGGCCAGCCCAGTGCCGACTGCGGTAGGCCCAAGGCCAGCCCAGTGCCGTATGCGGTAGGCCCAAGGCCAGCCCAGTGCCGTATGCGGTAGGCCCAAGGCCAGCCCAGTGCCGTATGCGGTAGGCCCAAGGCCAGCCCAGTGCCGTATGCGGTAGGCCCAAGGCCAGCCCAGTGCCGTATGCGGTAGGCCCAAGGCCAGCTCAGTGCCGACTGCGGTAGGCCCAAGGCCAGCCCAGTGCAGTATGCGGTAGGCCCAAGGCCAGCCCAGTGCCGACTGCGGTAGGCCCAAGGCCAGCCCAGTGCCGTATGCGGTAGGCCCAAGGCCAGCCCAGTGCCGTATGCGGTAGGCCCAAGGCCAGCCCAGTGCCGTATGCGGTAGGCCCAAGGCCAGCCCAGTGCCATATGCGGTAGGCCCAAGGCCAGCCCAGTGCCATATGCGGTAGGCCCAAGGCCAGCCCAGTGCTGTATGCGGTAGGCCCAAAGGTAGAAGAACTTGATCCACTAGAGAGAGCAGATGTGATATATCTGGCTGTCAAAAGTGCAGAATTTAACGAGTTTGTCCAGAAGAGTAGTATTAGGCACCTGACAACAACTTGATATCACACCCGATGAAGTGAGCAATACAAACAGTGAAACGAGGCCTTTGCAAACAAACTCAGGGTGACTTGACAGAATTAACTGTTTCCTTTTCCATCACCCCAGGACATTTACAGCAACAGGTGTGTAAAAAGGGCCTGAAGGATTAATGGGGACCTGAATCATCCCAACCACAAACCGTTACAGCTGCTACCATCTGGGAAACTGTACTGCAACATAAAAGCCAGGACCAACAGGCTCTGGAACAGCTTCTTCCACCAGGCCATCAGACTGATCAATTCACGCTGATACAACTGTATTTCTGAGCTATACTGATTGTTCTTTTGTATATTTTACTGTACATACTATTTATTACAAATTACAGATTCTGAATTCAATTCATTTTACGCAAAATGAATTTACAGGAACATCCCCCACCAAATTAGTATTTAAGTGCACCTTACGTACCACATCAGATCACCTACAGCCAGTGGTCCAGGAGCAAACTTGCTGCAAGTGAATGCTTGATGCCAGAGGTTAAGTCTACACATGAACCTTGCAGGAAGAAAACTGGCTACCAGCCGACATCTGGCATTGTCATGATCAAGTAGGAGAGCTTAAGCTGACAGACGTATGAATTGTCAAGCGACATCTGGATCATATAAGCCAGAGAACCGATGGGGGACCTAGGTAAGCTACACAAGTGTCCTCTGCTGTTGAAGTCAGCGCCCCAGCTGATGAACCAATTGACACTTCTACAAGAGAAGAGGAGATTCCCAGTGCATTACCCTCGACATCAATTAATCAGTAAGGCAGAGAGAAGCAACCTGGCAGCGGTGGTCCACAAGGGTGTGATGGCCAGTTGACTGCTACCAAGCAGGAAAGACATTTCATAATCTTTCTCAGTTTACCTCTCTTATTCATTTCCTCTGTGATTCCCAAGTATGTGGGAGTAGGAGAGGGGTGGGTGGGTGAAAGGGATGCACCGTATCAGTTCAAGTGTGAGGATGTGGCTGATCGTGCGATGGATCGATTGAGCATCCAATGCACAGTGGACTCTCTTTCAGACACGGGGTTTCAGGTATATGCCTTTCATCACAGCAGGTCAGATTCATAGCTTCCACACTATAAATTACTCAGCGTGTACCGTTACTAATATGACTCAGTTAAAAACTTTCAATACTACTAAATTGTAGTTCTTGCTCTGCCCAATATGTAACACAATCTTCATTTCTACTGACTAGCAGATGGGATTATCACCATCTTCTCTAAGTTTGACACCATCTTGATATGGAAAAAACAGGACTGGGATCAATCCGGTTTAACTCAGCTACCCAACCTTGCTGCTCTATACCAACCTTTTCCAAAGACAAGCGGCAGTTTAATTAGTTTCTCATACCAGAGAATTGCTTTGTGAAAAGCAATAGGCTACAATCATGACTAGGCCTTGGGTGTCTGACGTGAGGCTTCCCCCCCACCCCCAGGTCAGCTAAAGGCCTTCAGTAACTCACTATTGTCAGCAGTGGTTTATAGTAAGAGACAATTAAAAATATTTCAAATAGATTAAATATTCTATACCCTACCCCAGTAGTGCACGTCAAGCACATACCACCCTATGTAGAAAAAAATCTAACTCTAACATCTCCCCTAAACTTTCCTCTACTCACCTTAAACACATCCTTTGTTATAGGCCACTTCTGTCCTGGGAAAAGGCGGTGGTTGTCCACACTATCTATATCTCTCAAAATCTTATAGACTTCTTTCAATTCATCTTGCACCCTTCATCATTCCAAAAAGCCCTAGCCTTGCTCATTCTTTCCTTGTAAGACACATCCTCTTATTCAGTCAGCACTCAGATAAATCTCCTCTGCACCCCCTCTAAAGCATCCACATCCTTCCTATAATGGGGTGACCAGAACTATACATAATACTCTCAGGTTTTTGTTACCTTCATTAAGCATTAGGTAACTGTTTAATAATAAACACCACATAATTTCTTAAAAACCACAGAGCCATCCAAAGACTGCTGGTACAATGTTAGAAAATACAATGGTAGAGATTTATTTTATCCAATGAAATGGACCGAAATCCATCCCATTTCCCATTCATCTTAAATGTGCTAAATATCCACTTCAGTTTGAAATTTTGGTACCAAACCATTTGTAGACATTGATTCGGAGAGATACAACATGAAAGAATGCCTTTGGCTCGGACCAGCACATACCATTTTCATGCTAACCATAGCCAATTAATTCTCAGTGAATTTAATATCTTATTTCCTTCTCATCCTTTCATCTTCGATACATTATTTAATGTATTTTATCCTGACAACAGAACGCAACATGTATTCGCTGACATATCATGATTTTTTTTGGTTATCTTTGAATACTGTGATACATCCTATATTTTCATAAAATTTTCACAATAATTTGGCATATAACATCAACTCAGATCTACAGTGATTGGAATTAATATTGCAATGAACTACGTACAGAATAAGATGCTTATCACTAACATACTACATCACTAGTAATGAGCACACTATGAAACATTTTGTATTAATGGTCACTTGCAACATAAACTGGTAGTTATAACATGGATGCCAAAGCCATTTCTATCAACAGGGTATGGATAATTTAAACACATTCAAGACTCATCACTAACCTGCTTTCCATAGTGCAGTTCTCTGTTCATTATTGGAATTAAAGGACTTGGCAAATCGATGAGATTCCAATAGACAGTCAAGCAGTTTGAAAAGTTGTTTTGAAGTTAAATAATGATACATTCCTTGGTCTTGCTTTTCAACATGCACATCAGCATCTATTGCATCCCTCTGTAAAATGCAAGGAACAGAAATGAATTCATTTACTTTTATTATTTTTTCACTAGCTCAATGACATAATCATGGCTTTGAACAATGAGACAGTGATATTCCAATGAATGAAGTGCTCATAACTATAATATTCACTAATAAATCACACCTCAGAACTAAAACTAGAGTCATGCTTTTCAGTGCATTTGTTGAATGAAAACCATTTCAAGCACTCTTCTACTATAATTTGAATTGGATATCAATACACGAGATCCTTGCATAATTCATTTGGCCTTTTGTATACTGTAAGAATTTTAAACAAGATCAAATAACTGGCAGCTTTACCAGCAAGTTTAGCATGCTTTAGGGTAATTGTGATAATGGTATAAAAGTTCACTAATCATTAACAATATTGGAAATATTGCTAACCTTGATGCAAAAGTACAGGGGATATACGAAGGTAATAAGCTGTACTGATAAACCATATCTTGTGTCCTCAGGCCATTCCAAAGTACCTCCAATTTTACACATTTGGTGTAGAACACATGCAATTCCTTCTAATTATTTAAATGAACCCACTCCACTGCCTGTTTACATCTCAAATTAACTTAACAAAATGATGATCCCATTTAAATTGAAATTTAAAGTTGCATTCATGATCTGGCAATCTGCACAAACATCATGCATGATCCATAAATTAGAGCTTTGATATACAAAACATTAAGGTAATTTATTTGTTGTTTTGCACAGGCCACATTCAGACAGGTTGTGAAGGATCTACAACTTCTGTGGCTCAGTTCTCTGGCCTGTGATTCCTGTGGGATGGTTTCTTGTTAAATGCACTCATTTATGAAATGGTTGCATTTGCAAAATCTTTTATTTCTATCTCCCTAAAAATTATGTCATAGTAGATCAGGTGTGTAACAAATTAATGATAAATTATAATATAGGAACTGCTTCTCTCATCACGTCTGTATTTCTGCATAGTAGGGGCTTTAAGGGTTATGAGGAAAAGGTAGGTAGGTGGAGATGAGTCCATGGCCAGATCAGCCATGATTTTACTGAATGGTGGAGCAGGTTCGACAGGCCAGATGATCTATTCCTGCGCCTATTTCTTATGTTCTTATTTTTCTATGTGTTTTGGCAGCTAGTAGGAAATGAATTGGCTTCTATACCCAACAAGTTAAATTAAGTTAAGCCAGATGATAAGAAAAAGGGGACGCAAATTTATAAATGCTATTTTAATTCAGTCTTGTAATTCAAGTTCCTCATCATCAGACACTTGTGGAACCAACCAAACTTAACATCATAATAAAAAATAAGTGGTTTTTCCTAATATAATACCAACCCCACATCAGTCAGGAATATACATTAAACCACTAGTAAAAACCTATAGGCAGGAATTACTGACATTTCATTTGTGCAGAGCCAGTAAAAGTTTGCCAACAATAACTACTCTTACTGAATGCGGTAAAAAAAAGTTACAATAATTGATATATTATTACATTACTTCCCTTTCAGTGATTCCTGTAAGTCCTAATGATTATATATTACCATATAAAAAATTAAAATAAAAAATTAATCACTTCTAACTTACCGTAGCTCTCTTCTACCAGGTGACATCTTTCATTATAATGTTACTGGATAATGTTGAAATACACTGAGTGATTAAGAGCCAGTTATAAAGAGCTTGACAGTTTATAAAATGTGCCATAACCGATCCTTTACAGTTCATGAGCATGCAAGGTTTTTGGTGATCTCATATTGAATGTAAATGATGTGACAATTGAACTAACCTCTGTTTTTAAAGACAATTTTTCCCTCAACAGTTTAACTTATTTACAGGTTTGTTTTTATGGATTAGTCATAAAGTAATTTGCTCTTTCACTCAATTTTTAACCAACAGAAGTTTTTTTCTACCTGAGCTGCTGCCAAGTTCTCAGCATCCTCCTTTTTGCTGGTTGCAGGAAAGAACACAATATTGTCGATTGTCTGAATTAATTCCAGCTGGACGACACATTTGATGAGGAGTGCAGCAAACAATTTTTGCTCTTGTACTTCTATGGGAAGGAAATATTTGATTTAATCCAATCATGATTTGTTATTTTGATCAAATGCAACCAAGAATATAATCAAATATAATTAATTGTTAAATAGTCTATGGATTATTTAACAATCATATTTAACAATATACTGTACCACATTTAATTCAGTAACATCTTTGATTCATAAAATGACATAAATGCAGAAAAAACTTTCAAACTTCAATTAATAAATTGGTACAATTATGAAAAATAACTGAAAGCTTGATCTGAATGAAGTAATGTTTTAGGGAAGCAACTTGGAGTTTGACTTAACAGCTAAAGTTTCAGTGGTGGGCTGAATAAATTCAAAGATAAGCAAGGAATCAAAATTGGAGGGCAGCAAATAACTTTGAAATTTACAAGACTTGACAATATTGCAAAAAATAGGTAAGAGCAAGGCTATATTCAAAAACATAGATGAGAATGTTGAGTGTGAGACGCACATTGACCAGGAGCTGACTATAGTTCAACAAGCCCAGCAATGATATTCGAAAGATCCTCTGGCATGAGTGAAACTGTTTAAACTCTGCTATTCAGCACTTTCAGGAGCTGACAAGCCATGGTTAATCAAGAGTTATATTATCCAATAAATACATTATTTTAAAATAGCATAATAATGTGAGAACATTAAAATACACAGAAAATAAGTACTGGCAGCCCCACTGAGCTCTTACCAGCAACAACAAGCAGTAACCTTGTCACAGGTTGCAACTACCACATGAGCCAAACAACTCCGGTGCTTGTTCTGGCAGCATACCAGATTGCTTAGTGACAGAGAGTCAAACCCTTTCTTGCACGAGTGGCAGGACTTTGAATGACCTTAAATACAAGATAAATTCTGCGATAATGGAGCTACCTTTGTTTAAAATAGCTTTCATGCTGATTATCAAGTCGATTTTGGACAAAAAAAGCAGCTCTTACAACTTTATTAACTCTATACTAATGATTTCATCGTTGCTCCCAAGTTTTCTTTTCAAGACCTTATTCATGCTGTACAGGTCCAAAGGAATCTAGTATTTCTCATTATGCCCAATCCACATGCTGAATTTAAGCAGATGGGTGGAAAGTACAAGCAATAAAATAAGTATTACAATAGCCTTAAAATAAAAGTACAAATTGATGGTTGAACAGCATTTGTGAGGAAGAGTTAATATTTCACATTAATCAACTTCCATCACAAACTTGTGGAGCCCTGAATAGTGTGGGCAGGGAAGAGATAATGGGAGAGATGTTGCACCAGAATGGTGAAAACCTCCAATATTCCCTTTGCTCTTTCTGTCGCTTCTCACTTTCTGCAACTTAAATTTAGCTTGTTATCTCACTCTTCCACTTTCAATGAAAGGTTATCAATTCATAAACTCTTCTCCCTCCACAGACGTTGCCCGGTACGCTGCCCGTTTTTAGCATTTTTATGTTGACTTTCTTGTAACCACACCGAGGGAAGAGATCCTAGTTACACAAGCCTACAGTATTAATATTTTAAACATCTGTAACATTCAGAGATGGTTTTAGTTATGAGAAGTTGAAATGAGGAAAAAGTTAATTTCAAAATAAAATTACACTAAATTAATTACCCACAGTTTCTGTAACAGAAAACTCTAACACAAATTTGGAAGGTTTCATATTCTAGCAAAGAATTATTAAACTTGGCAGAAAATTCATTACATAAAACTATCATTAGGTAGTAACTTGTAACTGTTTGCCTGTGACTTACTTGATGACGTCTTAGATTTAGCAGCATCGTCACTGGCATTGGATCCAAGACTAAACTGGCTCTGACGCCAGTCTAAAGGATTCTTTTCTGTGCTGGTCACAGATAGCTGATCTTCACCCTTACTTAGGACATCCACAGACTTTTGAGAAACAGCATCCTAAAAAAAATGGTAAACATAATTGTAGTCAATATTATCTTAAAAGCAGTATATCAAATAGAAATTTTGTATTTATAATTTATTTAAATTGCTAGATTTATTTAATTTTATACTCGTCTCCACACAACTGTTGCTATGTACCTATCAAAATACACTATTAATCTGATATATTTGATGATGGTTTTAATGAAAACTGACACTTTAGCATAAGTTATGCACAGATCAATTGTTGAATGCTTCATTTTAATATTATCTATTACATTCAATACATTAGGTGTACATTTCAAAGAAGTCAATATACTTGAATATGTACATATAATACCTTATTCCAAGGGCTTAACCCTTTAAAATTTACAGTATTTCAGAACAATAGGAAAGTATCCACTGAATTATGTTAGAGAACTTCAGCTGAAAACCTCAGCTACTCTGAAGTATTGTTTGGGACTGAACTAAAAGTTATGTTTGGATTGCACAGCCTCAACATCAACAATGAACCCAACTTACTAGAATATCATACTCTCAACTCAACAAAAGACACTTGTCCCCTCAGTTCCTTGATCATTACAATTTGTTTTACAATTGTTCGTTGAAAGGCCAGGACAAGTGTCAAATGTTAACACTAAAAAACCTCATCTTAACAGTAGAGGAGACCATGGACAGACATTTTGGAGTGGGAGTGTTCATGCCGGCAGATAGGAGGTATCCGGTGGGCAGGTACTGTATCCGGCGCTCCTGATGTGGCCATTTACACATTGGGGAGACCCACCGCAGACTGGGAGACCGTTTCGCCGAACACCGGCGCTCAGTTCTCCAGCAGTGGCGGGATCTCCCTGTGGCCACACACTTCAATTCCACAGACCATTCCCACTCCGACATGTCTGTCCATGGCCGTCAAGATGAGGCCACACGCAGGTCGATGGAGCAATACCCTATCTCCCGCCTTGGTAGCTTCCTACCTGCCCGCATGAACGTCCAACTCACAGACCTCTGTTGATACCCCTGCCCCCCCCCCTTACCCCCATCCCTATCTATTTTAGACTGGTTCTCTCTCTCTCTCTTTCCCCCCCTCACTATAATCTCCCCCCAGCCCTACCTTTCTTTCTCTTTTATTTCCCATAATTCTCCACCTTCCCCCTAGCCCATTTCCCTCCAGCTTATCACTTCCTACCTCTCTACTTTATCCCTCATCTCCCCTTGACCATTCCTTGTTACTTCACTCCTGATAAGGGTTTCGGCCCGAAACGTTGTCACTACCTCCTCCCATAGATGCTGTCTGCCCTGCTGAGTTCTGCCAGCATTTTGTGTTTTTATTTATTTCCTGGTGACCAATCGTTTTAATTTTAATCCACATTTCCATTCTGACATGTCAGTCCATGGCCTCCTCTATTGCCACGATGAGGCCACCCTCCTCTCCTATCAGATTCCTTCCAGTTTCCAGCTTCTTACTTCATTCCCCTCCCCTCCTCCACCCGTCTCACTTCACCTATCACCTTCTTGTACTCCTTCCCCATCTCCCTTTCCAGTTCTGATTAAGGGTCATGGTCCAAAATGTCGACTGTCTATTCTTTTCCATAGATGTTGCCTGACCAGGGTTTCTCCAACATTTTGTGTATGTTGCTTTAAAATTATCTTGTTTTCAAAACTGAGGTATTGTTTAACCAGGAGGAATTTAGATTTTAAAAAAAGGGGTGGTAGCTATTGGGAGATAGAAAATTAAGATAGGAATGACCTCAAGTTCATGAAGAATGGAACATGGAAAAACTGGTCAGTCATATTTTGGCCCTAACTGGAAAGGTAACATGGAATTCCCAAGGACACCTGAAGTCCTTGAAGAGGAAGCCAGTGAAGAGGAATTGAAGGAGTGCCTTTTAAAAAAATATTCAATATGGTTATGAGGAAAAAGAAGGCAACTACCCTGTACAATCTTCATAGAAGTTAGTTATTTTTGTCAGGTTAACATTGCCATATCTGAAAAAATTGGGAGCAGTAAATGAGGAGAAAAAATTACATAAATACATTAAATATAAAACTAAACTGCCTCAAACTACAAACTGACTTTTTAAGAAACTCTGATATCCATGATTCTGTTCAACAGTAAATTCTCATATAAAAATTGAAGCCATTTGTTAATTCAGTAAATAATGTAATTCATACCATTTGCTTTTCGCCAGCTTCATTTTGCATCGGAGAGTCACCTTCAGACTGTGAGGGTCGCCATGTTAATAAACTAAAATATATAAATTACAGCAACATTAATTCAGTCACTGCTGAAGAATTAGTTTTGAAAAATGCTATTTTAAAAACAGATTGACTAAAATAACTCAGTTATTGACTACAGAATGGAAATTTTAACATTCCAATTTAAATTAGTAGCATATAATCTAAAATAAAAATTCAAATGCAGATTAAACTTCAGTTTGAAAGGTGAAATATGTCAGGCTTCTCAATCAAATCATGACACTATTTTTAGCACCAGATTCAGTAAAAGTCATTTAGTCTTAGTGCCTGTAGATATTATAATTCCTGTCAATTACCATATTTCAATAATTTGAAGTTTATTTGATATGCCCCCATGTAACGTATCTGCAAATTCAATGAAACCGATCAAAATTGAGACATTATATCTGAAAACTACTGTTGAATGATCTATGATAAATTCTAAAATTAGCAACTCCAAAAATAGTCATGAATACATTAACTGTTTAATGAATTGTTAAAAGCAAGAATTGCAGAGTTTAGTTGATCAACCTCTCCTCCTGCATTATACATGCTCCTACTGTCTGTCCAAGGAAGTACAATTATCTATTTCAACTAAACCCAGAATTGGTAGCTAACAAGTTTAAAATAAAACTAAGTTGCCACTTTCTTGTACAGTAACACCCAGTAGATCCTCAGTAGGTTTTGGCTGCAATGCCACCCAGATCACTTCAGCAAATATCAACATGACCCAACATGAACTGAATGATCTTGATTGCTTCATACTTTGTGATACTATTCCTACAACTGACCTTGCTTGCATTATTTCATCTGCATAATTGGATTAAGTCATTTTCAAACATTGAAAATGTTAATAGAATGATAATATTAACTATAGGACATTTCTAATGGCCACATTGAAAACACAAGCTATCAAGATCAATGAACAACATTTTTGCCACATTCCAACAAAGCAATCAGTTTCCTACCCACAACAAACTTTTTAAACCTACGTCCATTACTCTACTCTACTAGCATGCTTTGAAATAACTAGCAAACAAAAATCTGGAGGCTGTAACTGCTCTCACAATACCACTTTCACCCCACCGTTGTTTCTGGTGTGTCTTCCCTTTTACTCAGCTGTGAGTTTCCTTCCATAAAAGTTGACTGGGCCCTTAACACTGGCTATTCCACTTCAGCTCTCATCCCCCCTCCCCCCACTCAGAACAAGCATTAGGCCCTTTGCTGATTTATTCTTCATGAATAAATTCTGCATGAATATTTACTGTACACTATTTCCCATGTACCTCCTCCTGCAGTTACAGGGGATGTAGTATTTGTCCTTTTACCACAATTGTATTCTCCATGCTGAATATGATATGCAAGGTATGCTCTCTACACTGGGGAACCAAATGCAGAGAAAAGTACTTTTTCTTGTTTGCGACAGATTTCCAGCATCTGTAAACTTGCGCTTGTTTGTGACAGCTACCCAGACTATATCTTGTCCCTCCCTGCTACTTGTGAAACACCATCCCCCTTCTCTCAATTACTCAGTCTCTGCCGCATCTGCTCTCAGGATGAGGTTTTTCATTCCAGAACGAAGGAATTGTCCTTCTTTTTCAAAAGAAGTGGCTTCCCTTCCTGCAACATCAATGCTGTCCTCAACCTCATCTCTTCCATTTCAGGCACGTCTGCTCTTAACACAACCTTCCGCCATGCTACCAGGGATAAGGTTCCTTTTGTCCTCACCTGCCACTCCACCAGTCTCCGTGTCCAGCACATAATTCTCCGAAACTTCCGCCACCTCCAAATGGATCACACCACCAAACACATCTTTCCCTCTCTCTCACATTCTGTTTTCCGCAGGGATTGCTCCCTACACGACTTCCTTGTCCATTCGTCCCTCCCCACCGATCTCCATCCTGGCACTTATCCTTGAAAGTGGAACAAATGCTTCACCTGCCTCTACACCTCCTCCCTTACTACCATTCAGGGCCCCAGACAGTCCTTCTAGGAGAGGCGACACTTCACCTGTAAATCTGTTGAGGTCATATACTGTGTTTGGTGCTTCCAGTGTGGCCTCTTGTATATCGGTGAGACCCAACAGAGATTGGGAGACTGCTTCGCTGAGCATCAACGCTCCATCCGCGAGAACAAGCAGGATCTCCTGATGGCCACCGATTTTAATTCCACTTCCCATTCTAATATGTCCATCCATGGCCTCCTCCACTGCCAGGATAAGGCCACACTTAGGAATAACACCTTATATTCTGTTTGGGTAACCTCCAACCTGATGGCATGAACATCGATCTTTCTAACCTCCAGTTATGCCTCCAGCCCCACCCCCTTCACCATTTCCTTGCCCCTCTCTCCTGTTATCTCCTTGCCCGCCCATCACCACCCTCTGGCGCTCCTCTGCAATTTTTTCTTTCTTCCACAGCCTGCTGTCTCTTTCACCAATCAACTTCCTAGCTCTTTGCTTCAGCCCTCCCCCTCTAAGTTTTACCTATCACCTTGTGTATCTCTCTTTTCCCCCCCCCCCCACCTTTCAAATCTACTCTTCAGTACTTTTTTTTCCAGTTCTGCTGAAAGGTTTCTACCCGAAATGTCGATGGTACTTTTTTGCATAGATACTGCCTACCCTGCTGAGGTCCTCCAGCATTTTGTGTGTGTTGCTCGGATTTCCAGATCACCTTGATTCCATTCATAAGAGTGACTCTGAATTTCCAGTTTCCTGTCACTTTAATTCTTTACCCCACTTGGATTTCTGTCATCAGCCTCCAATACTGTCCAATGAAGCCCAATGCAAAACTGAGAAACTATATTTCATCTTGCTACCAGGAATATTACAATTTAATTTTCAACTGAACATCAGCATCTGTCTCAGATTTCCAACATTCAGTCGTTGCCCTTTTCTTCTGGTTATTTATGTATATTTTCAGCTTTCCTTTACATATTAATCTCTAACATTTGCTTTCCACCACTTCTATCACCACTACTGCCATTCACTCTTGCCTTTGCACCCTATCTTTAAATATCTGATGTCTTAACACACTGTTCTACAGTCTCCAACATAAGGACATATTCTTTTCATATCCACCCTTTCAGCTCCTCTTTTAGGATCTAACTAATTGAAACCTTACTCTTCTAAGCCTCAACAGGTACAAACTTAGTCTGCCTAATCTATCCTCATAAGGCAACCCGCCCATTTTAGATATCGGATTATTCCTAACTGCTTCCAATGCACTTACCTCCTCCTTTAAATGAGGAGACCAAAATTACACAATACTCCAAGATATGGTTTCATTAATACTCTATGTACTTTCCTACATTTGTATTCAATTCTCTTAAAATAAATAATAATATTCTACTAGCTTTCCTAATTGCTTCACCTGCATAATCTGCCATTATCCCATCAAGGATAACAGCTACTTCAATAATGGACACTTGTGTCCAGGGAAACTCTGCCAACAAGTATATGCATTAAGGAAAGGGGAATAAAACAAATACATACACAAAATAATGCAAAATCAAACATTTGACAGTTTAATTGTACAAGGACCACATCAGTACATTTTCTTTAACAAATATAATGCTGGAAGTTTATAATGTACTGGAATGGCTGAATGGTGGAAATACATTAGATTTTAGTTTAACAAAAAAAAAAGGATCAAGAAAATCCCATTACAACTATAGTATTAGGAAAGTTCCAAGTACATCTTCCATTAAAAAGGTTTCTTACGCATGAGGAATAGTGGTCTTGAAGATGTCCAACATGCAATTGCAAGTTTTGTCCCATGTTTCTGGTAAAAATTTTTCTCCATTCAGAATAACAACATTTTCCAGACAATTAGTTCCAGATCGTGCGAGTTGTTCGTTATCTGAGAAAATCAAGACATTATCAAATTCATCATAAAAATTAACTTTTTAAATTATTTTTGTTTGGCTGTATTTGCACCACAGCACAAAGGGAGTTTTACTTTCTCTCAAAGAAAGCACAGCACAATTTGCCAAGAAGTTCAATTTTGTTTCAATTTGGAGTGGGATCAGGTACTTGTTCTAAATTTACAGTATTGCTTTTATACTGCAAGTGTAATTTTCAAGAATTAATGTATAGCTTTTACAAACAACAAGTTCCCTAGAAAGGACAAAGACATAACAACAATGTCAAGCTTGGACTAGACTGAAATAACTGGAAGACTAACAGTCGTTCAGTTTTTGCACTTCATTTTTAGAAAGGAGAGCTTTTGTGTTGATCTTTGTCAGAACACAGATCAAGTTTGCGGCCGCATTGTCAATTTACTTTCCACTTAAATCGGTTGCACATGTGTATCTGCATGCAAGTACAATTTATCTTGGAAAACAGGATATAAAGCAAATGAAAGTTAATTTGCACAGGACTCTTTGTAGCAAACTGACATTCACTATTTGGATTTGATACCACATGCTATATAATCAAGACTGATTTAAAAGATGATTAAGTAGATCATAACTTAATTTTATGACAATACATATGCTATAATGAATATCTGCATCATATAAAAATAGCTGTTAGTGAAATGCTGCAAGATAGCAAATGAATGCTAAACTTATAGAAAGTTAACATTCCTGGAAACCTCATCTTTGTGTCAGAGTTGTACAGCCCAGGAAGTGGCCACTCAATCAAACTCGACCATGTCAATCACAAAGCCCACCAAGCAAGGTATGGCCCATATATCTTTAAACACCCCCTATCCATGTACATATTTGAATATTGTTATTGTACCTGCCTCAATCAGGGAAAGGCCTCTGCAATTTCTTCCCTAGCTTCACACCTGTAGCATCTGTATCTTGGAACATTAAGCTGCCAGCCCTGCCCTTCTCTCAGCCATGCTCTTGTGGAACATGACAACATGCCTGTTACTATTTTGGTCATGTAACTGTAATCCAATATATTAAGTATAAATGTACAACACATTTCCTTTATTATTCCATTCTGAAATTGATAAAATACCCATGTATAGTTACAGTAAACCAAATTGATAGCTTTCTTACACAATATGCATAATGAAACTTCAAAATCTTGAAGTTACATATATTGCATATCAAAGTTTATTTTTGTTTAAATAAGACAGCAGCTACTGACCTACTTGCATACTTGTGAATACCTGTATTTGTTTGTTTTACCTTGCTGCACACACCAGTACAACTGTGCAAAAATATCATCCAATAGGACATCATTCAGTACTTCAAAGTACTGAGTAAATACATCACAGATAGCATAAAGTGCATGGTTACAAGTGGTGGTCATCCATTCAGCTTTCTGAAAAATAAAACACGCTTGCATCAATACCACAAAAACTTAAGAAGTCTTGCCATCCCACATCTAATATCATGGTCGTACAATGAGGAATATGACAATTTCAGCTTATTATAAACCATGGGCTACTGTATGCAAAAGACAGTGAATATCTTGAAGATTTCCAAGCCAATTAAATATAAAGAATTTAAACTTTGTTTTGAGAAGCTATAGCAAATATATGTAAATGTGTTCCATTGCACATCCAACAGAAATTCTATTAGGAAAAAGGGCTGGGAGTGACCAGAGTTTGCTACACCATCAAGTGAAGGGTAATATCCCAATGTCACTGGAATAGCCTAAAAGAACAGCAAATTACGCTAACTTAACAAAATGAACCAAGACCAAAAATTGTTAGTATAGGGAAAAAGCCACAGACATTCTAGAGAATTGTTATTTCAAGGTGTTAATAGTTTAAGGGAGCTTAATTTTTAAGCATTTAATCATCCCCAAATATGAAAGATAAATATCCAGGTGGTATTTCACTGAGAAATAAAACAAAAGAGCTAAAGACTCTTTTGATCTCTCTCTAAGCAGTATTTCTTTTAAGGTTTTTATTTAGATTGTCTGAAACTGTGAAATCATAGTGAACATATACAAGTATTTAATTTACCACAAATGAGATTTCAGATTTTATACAAAGGATTATGAGCTGAAAAAGAAAACATACTTTGCTCTACAAGGTCACAGAAAAGCCATAACTAAAAGAGTTATACTTAATTATGAATACCATATTATAGGAATTAAGTTATAGCCATGCAAACAGTACAGCAAAGTTTCACTTTAGTTTAACCATCTCTGACAAGATAAAGCAAAAAAGCAAACACTGAATAGTTTTTGGAAAGTTAATAATGGATTATTTTTTTCCTTGGTTGAATACAACCAATAAAAATGCTAAAATTAACAAATGAAATGTAGCTTCATACTGTGCTGTAAACAGTGATTCATACTTATGAATAAAAATGACTACACTTGAAAAGTAACTATCTACATACCTCAGTCTGTTGTTCTGGAAGTTTCATATTGTCAAAGATCCTGAAAACAATCCTAAACAGATCTTGCCACCAATGTTTCTCAAAAGTATGACCGTAAGTTTTCATTATTTCAAACATCACAGTTAATCCCCTATATCAGGAATAAAATAAAGGGTTAAATGATGATCACGTGCATTGCTAAATGACACATTTACTTGCATGTTGTACAATTGAATTAGAATGACTACTTCACTGAGATAATGGTGAAGGAACTGAATGTTCAGAGAATGGTGAATAAGGGACCAATCAAGCAGGTTGCTTTATACTGGGCAGTATTGAGTACCTCAAGTGCTGCTGGAGTTTCATATATCCAGGCAATTTCATAATGGAGTATTTTCATAATGCTGTGGACTTATGCCTTGCAAATGGTGTAAAGGCTTTTGAGCTTCCAATCAAAAATAATTCCAGAGGAGGTTAATGGTTAAGAAATTCAAAGATGGTAGTGTCACAAAACGACAAGAAATTAGGCTCTGTTGCACTACAGATAGCTTTTAGCCAGCACTTATGTGGCATAAATATAACAGTATATGGAGATTCCTATCTGCTAATATTATCCTAATCTAAACTAAGTGTGTTTATTATAAATATCTGACTTATTTGAACACAAATGTAAATGTGAAGCCATATTATTTATTGGCAAAACTTGTACATCACAAGATTTATATCATAAAGCAATATTAAAATAACTTCAGGTGCTACAAATACAAAAGGGACCTTTACATTCAGTAGCCACTTAATTAGATACTTCCTATACCTAATAAAGTGGCCAGTGAGTGCCTGTTTGTGGTCTTCTGTTGCTGTAGCTCATCTACTTCAAGATTCGACATGTTGTGCATTCAAAAATATTCTTCTGCACACCACTGTTGTAACACATGCTTAACTGAATTACTGTTGCCTTCCTGTCAGCTTGAGCCTGTCTGGCAGTTCTCCTCTGACCTCCCTCATTAACAAGGCATTCTTGCCCACAGAACTGCTGCTCACTGGATACTTTTGCTTTTTCCACACTATTGTCTGTAAACTCTTGCGACTGTTGTGCACAAAAATTCAAGATCAGCAGTTTCTGAGATACTCAATCATCCTGCCTGGCAGCAACGATCATTCCACGGTCAAAGTCATTCTGATCACATTTCTTTGCAATTCTGATGTTCGGTCTGAACAACAATTGAACCCCCTCACCATGTCTGCATGTTTTTATGCACTGATTTGCTGCCACAGGATTGGCACATTAGATATTTGCATTAATGAGGCGGTGTACGTGTGTATCTAATAAAGTGGACAGTGAGTGCATACTAATGTCAGTGGGTGGCAGCAACAATGAAAACAGTTTTGAAAGCCCATTTACTTAAAACAATTCTGTATGGATACTTGTCATTGAAAATTGGGTAGGCTACACAAAATTGACAATAGGAGCATGTATAAACCATTTATTCCAATATCAAATCAGCTTCCATGACAGCTGCAGACAGGTAAAGTTTCTGTAAACTATAAGAAATATTCTGATAACAATATCCAAGGACATAGAAAAGCAATTTTGACAGGTCATCAAGACTTTGCTGATTGTATTTATGCCTTTTGAAATAAAACATAGCTTTTAGCACAAATCAGTAGAATAGATAATTCTACATCAAATGAAGAATTAAAACTTAGTTAATACTTTGAATAGCTTAAGCTTACAGCTTACTATAAATGTAAACCAATTACAGTAATACAAGCTTATGAAATATACAGTTACAAGAAAAAGTTTGCGAGCCCCCTGAAATTGTATGGTTTTTGCATTAATTACTCATAAAATGTAGTCTGATCTTCATTTAAATCACAATAATAGACAGGCACAATCTGCCTAAACCATTAACACCCAAAGAATTGCACTTATCATATCTTTATTGAACACATAGTTTAATCATTCACAGTCCAAGCTGGAAAGTACGTGAACCCTTGTATTTAATAACTGGTACAACCTCATTTAGCAGCAATGACTCCACCAAACATTTTCTATAGCTATTGATCAGACTTACACAATGGAGATGAGGAATTTTACACCATTCCTCCATAAAGTTTCAGCTCATCAATATTTTTGGGATACCTTACATTAATAGCCCTCTTCCGGTCATGCCACAGCATCTCAATTGGGTTAAATTCTGGTCTCTGACTTTTCAAAACATAAATTTTCTTGCAGACCAGTTTGTGAGGCTTTAGAGCTGTGTATCATACATGGCTATAAGCAGCACTGGGATCCCACAGGGGACTGTACTGTCTCCCTTCCTGTTCACCCTATATACCTTGGATTTCAGACACAACACTAAGTCATGTCATCTGCAGAAATTCTCTGATGAACCAGCAATAGTTGGGTGTATAAAGAGAATGGGAGGATGAATACAGGGCACTGATGGAGGACTTTGTCAAATGGTGCAAGCTGAATCATGTGTAGCTCAACATCAGTAAGACAATGGAGATGGTAATGGACTTTAGGGGGAACTAATCCTGCACTGTTCCCTGTTACTACAGATGGTGAGGACGTGGATGTGGTGACAACCTACAAGTATCTGTGGGTGACTGGAGCACCATCACATAGGCTGTGTACAAGGGTGAGAGTCACCTCTACTCCCTGAGGAGACTGATGTCCTTTGGAGAATGCAGGCCTCTCCTTCACATGTTCTACCAGTCTGTTGTTGCCAGTACAACCTTCTGCGTAGTGGTGTGCTGGGGCAATGGCATCAATACAGGTGATGCCAACAGGCTCAATAAACTGCTTAGCAAGGCTGGCTCTGTTACAGGAGTAACACTGGGGGCTGTAGTAAAACAAAGGACCCTACAGAAAATCCTGGCAATTCTGGATGATGTTTCTCACCCTCTGCATGCCACCTTGGCTGAACAGAAGATCACATTTAGTTAGACTAAGACAACTGCGCAGCTCCAAAGAGTACTTTAAGTGGCCGTTCTTACCCTCAGATATGTCAACCTATAGCTGAGAAAGTGATGACCCCACCCCATCCCTGGTTAGACTGTTTGAGGTAACATTTTTATTCTTTCTTACTTCTCTTCTAATAACTGTATGTCTGTACACTTGTAATGCTACTGTGACACAGTAATTTGATCTGTTTTCACTTCGACATGAAAAAGATTGTTTATCAGTGCCAGAAAAAGCCAAATTAAATCCACTGTGATTCAATATGTTAAAACAATAAAACATGAAAACTTACAAGAGGGAGAATGCTTTTCATAGGCACTGTAGCTTTCTTGGAAGTCATTACCCCAGAGGTTCACATAATTTTTAGAACCTAGACTGTGATTGTTTAAATGGTGTACTCAGTACTGATGAGAAGAATACAATTGTTTGGGCGTTTTAGTTTAGGCAGATTGTGTTCGTATATTATTGTGACTTAGATGAAGATGAGACCACATTTTATATGTAATTAATGCAGAAAACCAGGTAACTGCAAAGGGTTCACAAGCTTTTTCTTGTATGTGGTTAAGAAGTCATGAAGCAGCAAACAGAGAAAAAAAATAGAAAATAATGATGTTTCTTGGTGTTTCTAAAGTAAATCTATTGCCAACATGCAAACTTTAAGGATAAAAGTGGTGCCTAGTGATCCTTCAAATAGTAAGGAATATAGAAAAACTACTCCTGTCTGAAATACAATTTTAATCACACAGAGAAATAGAATTCTTACCTAGTTCTTACATCTAATTTGCATCTGTTAATTATGCATGATAACTCGAACAGAATTGGAAACCATCCTCTCACCCATACTCTGTCTTCAGCAGCAACATTCATATCATCACTTGTGTATTCTCTGAAAGCCTGTAAATATATTTGATTAGAAATAATTTAAATTTGTTCTGCAAATAGTGATCCTGAAGCTGCAGAATACATTTTTTTTCATCCTTTCATCATAGTAGTCGCATCTCTCCTTGTTTGAGAACATCTAAGAACAGGAACAAGCCAATTGTGGTGACTGTTCACCTTGTTCAATATCAAACATTTATCTAAAAGTCACACATTCCATTTCAGAGTACCAAGGAAGATCAGAAAAATAGAGAGCTATGGGTAACCCTAGGTAATTTCTATAGTAAGTATGTGTTCGGCACTGCGTTGTGGGCCAAAGGGCCTGCATTGTGCTGTAGATTTTCTATGTTTCTATTACTTTAAAATCTATAATAATATGGAGTACTACCAAATTTGTTGTGACCAAATACTCACCTGTGGTCTCTCAGACACATATTTTGCACAGTGACGAATGAGACGAATTGCTTCCATGCTCGTATCTGGAAAAGCAGCATTGCAGGCAAACTCTGACAAACATTTCACTGCATCTTGAAAGGAATCTATTGTTGCTGGGAAGTGCTTTGCAAATACATTCACTGTGAAAATAATTTCAAAATGGTGAATTTTACTTTGCTGCTCTTAAAAGTTCTTTGTTGGTATTTTCAGATTAATAATTGATCTCATTCATTCAAATGCTTAAATGTTCTAACATATTAAAACAATCAACTTCAACTTAAAACTGGGTTAAGAATTGAACTGAGAAAGATTTTCTAATCCTATATTATCTGTAGTTTTCTTTTTTGCTTTACTTTCACATTGACTTTAATTTTACTTTTTGATCAAATTGAACAATGAAATTAAAAGCCTCAATTATTTGTGCAACAATTAGAGTAAAAATAATTCCACTTCACTATGTCAATTAGATCCTTCAATAGAAGTTACGTTTTTTTAGCAATCACATTTTTAAAGCCCAGTTCAAGATTTTATTTAACAAATATTTGTTATGTAACTAATCAAGTTTCTCACTTCAATACAGACTGCTGCAACCCATGCCTCACAAAATATTAAAAGCTTAAAGAGTTCAAAGTATTTTAATGGACAAAATCCATTTTAATACACGTAGAAAAATTAGGACTAAACGTAGGTCTAAGATGTAACGTGGGATGTGAAGATGGAATACCAGATTAAATTTTATTTATTCTTCCCTGTATATTTTACATGTTAACCAAGGTCTACAATAATGCAGATACATCGAAGCAAAGTTGGGATTTTATGGCAAGAAAACATAGCAGTATAGGATAATAAATAAGTATTGGCATAGTTATGATTGGTATTGGTTTATTATTATCATATACTCTGAGATTCGGTGAAAGCTATACATGCAAATCATTTCAAAATGTAAGTACTTTGAGGTAGTTCCTGCGAGAAGCAATAACACAGTGTTACAGTTATAGGGAAAATGCAGTGCAAGTAAAGAGCTAGGGCCATAGCATGATAGTCTATAGGATCAAGAACACATCTTTATCACATAAGAGATCTGTTCAAGAGTCTTGCAAAAGCAGACAGCTGTCCTTGATTCCGGTGGTGCAAGTTTTCGAGCTCTTGTATCTTCGGCTCGAGGGAATAGGGAAGTGTATGTCCAAGGTGGGAGGGGTCTCTGATTATGCTGGCTGCTTTTTCAAAACAGTGAGAAGTGAAGACAGAGTTAATGGAGAGCTTTATAATTATACCTCAGCAATTCTGAGGACCTGGAATTTGTGAAGAAATGTAATTTTCACAAATAGCATAACATTTTTCAAACTAACCAACAGGAACTTTAGAACTTTGATGCACACAAAGGCATGAATTTGGTCATTTTTTTTATTCTTCATTCTTCAAAAAATTACTCTCTACCACATAGTGGGAATTCATTGCAACATTCTGTGCCAGATCCAATTTTAATGGATGAGAATAATTACAGAAAACTCAAAAGATACTTTGTTAAATAATGTGGAGTAAATATTTTAAGTTTTAAATTTGATAAGTGTTTACTTCCATATTAAAGTTTAAAACATATGGAAAAGTTCTTAAATAATTTAAACTTTCAGAAACATTTTGCTTTCATAATTTTGACAATTCCAGGAAAACTGGGGATCTAATTCAGATAATCCTGTTATACTGCTCAAGGCTCTATAGATCTACATCCTAAAAGGGATTCAGCTGACTCTTCACTACATTACAGCTATATAGACCATTAGACAAATTTGTCATTTAATCCAAAGTCATTGGAAAGCACAGAGAACTTTGGCCAGACTTGTCTTATACATATACATAATAAGCTATGTATCCAAATAGGAATCTTCATTCAAAAAACATGCTTATATGCCAATGGAGATTCAAATTCAACCAATGTCAATGATAAGAATATGCTATTAGGACACATTTGCAATGAATAATAATGCTTTCATTGAACAACAATCATTTAATGTCATGTTACATGAATAGCTTCAGAATAGCTTGTGAACAGTACATATGCTTTAAATATAACAAATGAACTTTATCTTTGCAGACAAATTTTCTTGATAGTAATATCTATATCACCTCTTTCAAATGTAATGCCATGACTTTAAAGCCTAAACTCTGAAACTATGACAGGTGGCAGCAGTGTTACGAATATCAGTCATGCTAAAATTGTTTATGTTTTAGGAAAATATTAAACTATTAGGATGGACTATAGGTACTAAATCCTCTGAAAGAACTGATATTGTTCATGACAAAATTAACTTTCCATGGTATCAAATTTTCCATAGTTATGATGGGAAAATGGATTATTGAGTGGACAGAACTATGAAGCAGAAACAGTTAACTTGCCAGCAATGATGCCCCATTTTTACGTGTAGTTTAAAATTTACAGTCCTAGAGCAATACAAACCTGATGCATGCCCTTTGGCCCATTGAATCCATGCTAATTATGATGCTTTCCGATCTCATCCCAATTTCCTGCATTCCCATATCACTCTAAGACCATCTCATGCATGTACCTACCCAAGCACTTATTGCACCTTTCTCAACCACTTCCATATATTGTATCCACTTCAACCACTTCACAAGCTTATTCCATATATTCATCACCCTTTGTGTGGAAAAAGTTGCAACCAAGCCCTTTTTAAATAATTCCCCTCTTATCCTAAATCTTTGCCCCCGAGTACTGGACTTCCCTACGCTGGGGAAAAGATTGCTACCATCCACCCTTCATGATTTTATAAACCCCTATAAGGGCACACCTCATTCTCCTATGCTCTAAAAGGATAAAGCCCCAACTTGGCCAATCTGGCCCTCTAGTTCTGGCACTATCCTCGTAAGTCTTTTCTGCACTCCTTCCAGTTTAACCACCTCTTTCCTGTAACTGGCTGACCAAAACTATACACAGTACTCCAAGTGTGGTCTCACCAATGGCTTATACAACTGCAATTTAATATTCCAACTCCTATACTTAATGCCCTGACTGAAAAGCCAGCATGCTAATTGCCTTTCTCACCATTCTATCCGTGACACCGCTTTCAAAAAAGCTATTCACTTGTACTCCCGAGTCCCCATTTCATTACATTCCCTAGTGCCCTACAATTCATTCTAAAGTCATATGTTGGTTTGACATTTCAAAATGCACCAGTTATTTGTATTGAACTTCATTTGCCACTCATTGGACCACTTCCCTAACTGATGAGATCCCCCTGTAATCTATGATAAACTTATTTATTATCAACAACATCTCAGTTTCATCTCATCCACAAACTTACTGATCAATCCTTCTGTAATCACATTCGTATCATTTATATAAATAACAAATAGCAAGGACCGCAACACCAGCAGTCATTAACCTCCATTCCGAGAAATAGCCTTCAGCTACCACCCTCCACTTCCTACCTCTGAGCCAATTTTGAATGCACCGAACTAGCTCTTCCTGGATTCCAATCAGCTAACCTTCCATACAGCCTTTCACATTGCACTCTGCTGAAGGCTCAAATTTAAAGTCTGAATTAAGTGGACCAAAAATTTAATAAAACCTAATTTATTAAAAATATTCTATTCACATCATTGAATATTTTATAAATCTCTAGTTTTTTTTCAGGCTAACATTGATCAGTTTAATTACACAGGAAAAAAGTACTCACTGACAATGTGTCCTGTAGTTTGGAATGCTAGCTCAACTATACTCTCATCTTGATCTGAGGCTGCTAGGTGAAACACAGAGAAAATATTCTTCCATCCAGAACGAATATTACCGGCCTGAGAATTAACCATTTGTGCAATGCAACGGACTACCATATCTCTGATTGTTGGAGATCTTAAAGAAAAAGTACAAATTTGTAAAACAAAATGTAATCAAAATAGTTAACAAGTGTGACTGGAAAGCAAACAACTGCTATTGTTAGTGCACATGCTTTAAAAATGTACTGTATAAGGTTAAAGATAGGAAAAATAATCCAACCTGACCAGCTAAATTATACAAGCTAATTTTGACATCCTGACTTTCTGCCTGACTCTTGATATCCCAAAATGATTTGCAAAATAACTAGATGGAAAAACACAAATCTACTTTATGCAAAATTTTAAGACAACCACTGCTGTCATCAATTTGTTTTGTCTTTTATTAAAACATTTTTACTAAATATTTTACTAAATATCTAATACTGCATCCAGTACTTACATTCATATCATTGTTTTAAAAAGTGATGATAACTACAACAGCTTCGACAGAACTTTGAAATTTGACCAGAAGAAATAAACAAGTTTTAACTTGCCTGTTCTTTTTCATTATGTGCTCAAAAGGTCTTAAGAAATCTTTCTGAAACCTGAAATTAGCAAGTTCACCTTTCTCCAGGAATTTCATTGACAATTGCCTCAGAGAATCTACAGCAAAAATGGCAACATCTTCATTGGGATTGCAGCCAACCTGGTAAAAATGAGAGTAGTTAATTTGATGAAATTAATACCATTGAAGAATATTCTAAAATCTTAATTTATTGAAATTTTGTTTTAGTCCTTGAACTTAACAATTATAAATGAAATGCAAAATATGCACAATGACTAATTCCGTTTTAATTACAAATTCCTGTAACACAGATATTAAGATTAACTGACATTTCAGGAGAATGAATTGGTCCTGTATCGAGAGAAGTTTTGCTGGAAAGTACAAGTAGATTTACAGTACTGTACAAAAATCTTAGGCACATATACATTTTACAATTAGGGTGCAGAAGACTTTTGCACAGTCCTGTATTTGTCAACATGGAGCAGAGAGCAAGTTTGTATATCTGGCTGGAGCAAAGAATGTTGACAATGGTGAGGGTGGAGTGCTGCGGGATGGGTGTGAGACAGGGGGCAGAGGAGTGCCAGGGGCTGTGGTTGGTATGAGTGCACACACACCCAGTGCTGAGACACCAGGCAAGGTAATTTGATTCCAAACAATTGGTTTATTGATTATTTCAGAATGTCTCTCTGGTGCTTCATGCTCTCTCCCCGTCCTTTTCCCACCATGATTCTCCTCTCCTTGCCCCCTTCCCACACTCAGTTCACAATAGAAACCCGTATCAGAATTAGGTTTAGCATTACTCACGTGTCATGAAATGTATTCTTTGTTTTTGCAGCAGTACAGGGCAACACATAAAATTACTACAGTACTGTGGTCATATATGTGTCTTTTGCACGATACTGTAAGACATACTGTATCTAGAGTTGTTGCAGTTAAACAGTGTAGAATGAAGTAAATTCACAAGACTATTACATGTGAGATGATAAAATACAACTATAGATAAGAGTAAATCAAGTTAAAAAGTTGAAATTAAACAAAGAACATCACCAGATGGGGAAGTAACACAGAAGGTGAGGGTTAGGGTCAAATAGAAAACAAAATAGCACATTAAAACAAGACAGAAATAGAACTCTATTGGCCAGAGCAAAGCAAGATGAAAGCAGGCAAAGGAACAGCCCAGAAGGTGGTAATTAATTAAAAACAAAAATAAAGCATTTTATGTCAGGTTTAAAAAATTATTTTTGTTTTAAAAAAAATTACCACTAAATAAAGATTGGATGAGGTTGTATTAGAAATGGTATGCTATGAACCTCATATACATCATTAACATTCAAGGAGTATAAATTAGGAAGCACGGTGGGGGCGGGGGGGAACAAAGCAGCAGCTGTTTATTGGCTTGAATGATGCCAAGGTAGATCTGGAGATATTGTGGGACATATTGGTTTGTGTTCCTACTGTAGTTCTAACATTTCCAACTGCAGAAAGCAGACTTTATTTTTATTTAATGACATAATATTTGAAACAAAATATTTTTTTTAAAATTTGCCACTGAGAGCAGCGGGCATTAAGGAAACGGAAGCATAGAAGAGTTGCAAAATAGACAATAGTTAAAATAACTTGAGTTATTTTAACTTGAGTGACCAAAAGCAATATTAAGAAATGTATAGAGCACTATTGAAAGACCAAGGAATCCTATACAAAAAAAAACACTGATTAAAACATTTTGTGTGTGTTGCCAGCATATTTAAGCATCAGGCACAATTACATCAGATACATAACCAGTCCCTTTAGGAACAAGATTCTGATTGAACAAAATGTACTTAAAATTATCACAACCATTCATAATATGCAAATTGGTATAATAGCAATGGGTGTGAATGATCAACATTACCAAATTATTAAAGCATGAAAAATAAAAAACAAAAATATTCATTTGCAAAAAAAACCTATTGGTGGACTGCTTTGTCAATCAGCTTTGGTCTGTGTACCACAAAAAACAGGATCTCCCAGTGACTACCCATTTCATTTTGACTTCCTATTCACATTCTGACATGTCTCTCCATGCCTTTCTCTACAGCCATGAAGAGGAACTCAGATTGCGAGCAACACCTCATATTCTGTCTGTGTAGCTTCCCACCTGATGGCACGAGCATGAATGTCCCTATGTTCTAGTTACGTTTCCCCCTCCCTCTTCCGCTCACCCCTTTTCCTCTCCTCACGATTCCATCACCTCCCTCAGGTTCCTATTCGCTTTCACTTTCATCCATTAGATTCCTTCTTCTTCAGTCCTTTATCTCTTCCATCTATCCCCTTTCAGATTCTTCCTTCATGCCCCTCCCCCATTCAGCTACCCTCCCTCCTCACTCGGTATAGCTATCATTTGCCAGCTTGTAGTCCTTCCCCTCCCCACCAACTTATCTGGCCTTTCATTTCCAAACCTGATGATGGATCGTGGCCCAAAATGTTGACTATTTATTTCCCTCCATAGATACTGCTTGATTTGTTGAATTCCTCGAGCATTTTATGTGTCTGCTGTTCTACTTACACATGTAAATAAGTGCACTTAAAATGAAATACAAATGTATTTTCAATTTCTTTCCTTACCTTATTAAAATGGTCTCCTATAACCTCCCAAATTCTGGACCACTGCAGTCTGATTCGACCCATGTTGTAATATGATATTTCAACTATCTTCTGAAGGCTGAACATTCTTGGATGCGTTGGTGAGGCTAACTCATCCATGGACACAGCACAAAGCCAGCGCACAAAATCAACTGAAAATATTAAATAAATAAAACTTATTTAATGTGCTAGTAAAAAAATAATGCAATATTATGAGAAATACTCCATAATGACATACCAATAGCATTTCCATCCAATCTTGTTGATCCTGTAAAGATCCTAGAATGCAAAAGAGGCAGGTTTTCCATTTTGAGGATTGTACAGCAAGACAAATGATCTTTTAAAACCAACATCGAATGTCTAAAGACTGGGAAAGAGAACGTGAACATATTTGCAAGCAGATGGTTGACCAGATTTATGAACGTTTTGGTACTGGTAATAAAATAACTCAATCATTCCTTATATCCTGGGAAAATATAAATGGGCAACATTTTCATGATCAGAGGGCTTGCAATTCATCCTCAATCACATAATATTGTAATGCATGCCCTCTGCACTCATTTTCTGCAATAATATTCAACTGAACATCAGTACAACCAAACTATAATTTGTTTAGACCATAAGGACAAACCAAGGTAGAACATACAAGGTAAATGGCAGGACACTGAGGAGTGCAGCAGAACAGAGGGATCTGGGCATACAGATACATAATTCCCCAAAAGTGGCGTCACAGATAGATAGGATCGTCAAGAGAGCTTTTGGCACATTGGCCTTTATAAATCAAAGCACTGAGTATAAGAGTTGGAATGTTATGGTGAGGCCAAATTTTGGAGTATTGTGTGCAGTTTTGGTCACCTGAATACAGGAAGGATATTAATAAAGTTGAAAGAGTGCAGAGGAAGTTAACAAGGATGTTGCCGGGACTTGAGAAACTGAGTTACAGAGAAAGGTTGAAAAGGTTAGGAACAAACACGAGGAAATCTGCAGATGCTGGAAATTCAAACAACACATACAAAATGCTGGTGGAACACAGCAGGCCAGGCAGCCTCTATAAGGAGAAGCGCTGTCAATGTTTCGGGCCGAGACCCTTTGTCAGGAGTCCTGATGAAGGGTCTCGGCCCGAAACACCGACAGTGCTTCTCCTTTTGGATGCTGCCTGGCCTGCTGTATTCCACCAGCATTTTGTGAAAAGGTTAGGACTTCATTCCCTGAAGCGTAGAAGAATGAGGGGAGATTTGATAGAGGGGTATATAATTATGATGGGTATAGGTAGAGTGAATGCAAGCAGGCTTTTTCCACTGAGGCTAGGGGAGAAAAAAACCAGAGGACATGGGTTAAGGGAGAAAAGGGAAAAGTTTAAAGGGAACATTAAGGGGAGCTTCTTCACACAGAGAGTAGTGGGAGTGTGGAATGAGCTGCCTGTTGTAGTGGTGAATGCAGGCTCACTTTTAACATTTAAGAAACCCTTTGACAGGTACATGGATGAGAGGGGTATGGAGGGATATGGTCCAGGTGCAGGTCAGTGGAACTAGGCAGAAAAATGGTTCAGCACTGCCAAGAAGAGCCAAAAGGCCTGTTTCTGTGCTGTAATGTTCTATGGTTCTAAGATATAGGAGCAGAATTAGGCCATTTGGCCCAATAAGTGTACTCTGCCATTTCATCATGGGTGATCCAATTTTTCCTCTCAGCCCCAGTCTCCTGTCTTCTTCCCGCATCCCTTCATACCCTGATCAATTAAAAACCTATCAACCTCTGCCTTAAGTATACATAAAACAACCTCCATAGCTGTCTGTGGCAAAGAATTCAGCACATTCTTTCTAAGATGAGGGGCCCAAACCTGGCATCACCAGTGCTTTACAAAGTCTCAACAGTACAACCTTCTTTTTATATTCTAGCCCTCTTGGAATAAATACTAACATTGTATTTGTCTTCCTCACCACAGACTCAACCTGCAAATTAACCTTCAAGGAATCCTGCACAAGGAATCCCAAGTCCCTTTGCGCCTCAGTTTTTTGTATCTCCTCTCCATTTAGAAAATAGTCAACACCTTTCATTTCGACCGGTGCATGACCATAGACTTTCTGACACTGTATTCCCATCTGCCACTTATTTGCCCATTTTCCTAATCTGTCTAAGTCCTTCTGTAGCCCATCTACTTCCTCAAAACTACCTGCCCCTCCACCTATCTTCATATCATCTGCAAACTTTGCAACAAAGCCATTAATTCCATCATCCAAATCACTGGCATATAATGTAAAAAGAATCGGTCCCAACACTGACCACTGTGCAACATCACTAGTCAGTCACAGGCAACCCTTTATTCAGAAAAGGCTTTCTTTATTCCCACTCTTTGCCTCCTACCAATCAGCAAGTGCTTTATCCATGCCAGAATCTTTCCTGTAATACCCTGGGCTTGTTGTTTGTTAAGCAGCCTCATGTTTGGCACCTTGTCAAAGGCCTTCTGATAATCCAAGTATACAACATCAACCAATTCTCCTTTGTCTATCCTGCTTGTTACTACTTCAAAGAATTCCAACAGATTGGTTAGGCAAGATTTTCCCTTGAGGAAAGCATGCTGAATATGGCTTATTTTCTCATGTACCTCCAAGTACCTTGAGACCTCATCCTTAATAATCGATTCCAACATCTTCCCAACCATTGTTGTCAGACTAACTGGTCTTTAGTTTCCTTTATTCGGCCTCTCGTTCCTCCTTGAAGAATGGAATGACTTTCTGCAATTTTCCAGTCTGCTGGAACCATTTCAGAATCTAACCACTCTTGAAAGATCATTACTAATGTCTCCACGATCTCTTCATCCACCTCTTTCAGAACTCTATTACGTGGTTTGTTTAGTGCATGAAGCAGAGTATGAATTTCCACCAAAGTGCATTTTCAACCCAATGATAAGCAGAGAAATGCCAGAACTTGCTCTGAGAGCAAATGAACAATGTCTGTGGCAAGACCAGTGATCACAAAGTAATATGGTTTAGAATGGCAATAGAAAGGTACAAAAATCAAATATGAAAACAATCAGCAGGAGTAGTGAAAAGAATTTTTTGTATGATTGGACTAGTAAAAATATTGACAGATAAATCAAACAAAAGCAACTGAAGGCATTCATAAAGGAGATACTCTATGTACAGTCTAGATGTATCATGCAAGTGGATTTGTTTCTGAGCCACAGAGCCATTAAACATGAGAAATAGTCCTTTAGCCTGCTGAATCCCATTTTCATTCTCCCCACACTCCTTTCAGCTTCTAACTGATTCTATCAATCACCTATACATTTAAAACTTACAGCAGTCAATTAACCTACCAGTCCGTAGGGTGGAAATCAAATCACCCAGAGGAAACCTATGAAATTACAGTGAATATATTTAAATACCATCTGGACAGCAACCAAAGTCAGGACTAAACTGAAATTACTGGAACTGAAGCAGCAACTCTGCCAGCTTTGTCACTCATTTTCCTGGGTGACTGTACAATTTGCTTAGTACATTAACATATTGGACAAGGGTCCTGTAATACCTTGCAAAGGAGCTGAATTATCAGATTTTAAGTGACCGAGTAGGTGAAATATGGCAAATGATTCACAAGTCATTTAACTTTCACACTAAAATCAATCTTACCTGTCTACTGCTACAACAACACTCTGAGAGCTTGTCTCACCAATGGATTCCTGGATGCTGGCTATCTGCTTTCGGTCCACAGTCCCACCAACCAATGTGCCTGAGTAGCAAAGAAAGAAACAGCTATGTGCTAATTTTTCACTGCTACCTTTACAAAATAAAACATTTGATACTTGAATACTATTAAACTGCAGGGAACTATAAACATAAGATATGATTAAACATACCTGATATACCTGATATCATGAATAATAACAATGAAAACTGATTTTGTCAGCCTCCACTGAAGCCACTCTGAATTAAAAAATTGGTTGAAATTTGTTAATACTTCAGAAAACAAAGTACTTTGATACAAGTTGAGAAATTATAGAAACCAAATCACCTGAATAGCAGGTTTCCTCTCTTAATACAAGATGAAATGTGATATAAAGATTAACTTGAACCCCCTAACTTCTAGCTTGGTTTACTGGTTCTCAGAGACTCCTGTGTGGCAACACTAACTTACCCAATCCAAGGCCCAGAAATTCATCAGCAGCTTGATCTCTGGCTCCAGAAACGGATCCTTCTCTGCCTCGAACTGTTCCAGAAATGTAACGTGCTTTTACTCCTGTACCTATTAACTGAGCCAGTTCCAACTGACTAATACATTTTAAAATCTGTAAAGATGCAAAGATAAAAGAAAACACATAACAATCAAAATGAAAGAAATCATTTAAAATTACAGAAAGTTTGCCAACTATGAAGCACTTCAACCTTAGCCTGTTTTTACTAAAATGTCTTGGAGAGATATAAATGTATATTCGAAGTATAGAATAAGAACTGCAACTGAAGAACATAAATGGAACTAAAATTTGAAAACATGGCATTGCTTGCAGGTTGTTAAACAAATATCCTTGAACAATTAAACATAGAAAACTTACAGCATAATACAGACCCTTCGGCCCGCAATGCTGTGCTGAACATGTACTTACTTAGAAATTACTTAAGGTTACTGACAGCCCTCTATTTTTCTAAGCTCCATGTACCTATCCAGGAGTCTCTTAAAAAGCCCTATCGTATCTGCCTCCACCACCGTCGCCAGCAGCCCATTCCACGCACTCACCACTCTCTGCATAAGAAAAACTTACCTCTGACATCTCCTGTGTACCTACTTCCAAGCACCTTAAAACTGTACCTTCTCATGTTAGTCATTTCAGCCCTGGGAAAAAGCCTCTGACTATCCGCATGATCAATGCTTCTCATCATCTTATACACCTCTATCAGGTCACCTCTCATCCTCCGTCGCTCCAAGGAGAAAAGGCCAAGTTCACTCAACCTGTTTTCATAAGGCATGCTCCCCAATCCAGGCAACATCCTTGTAAATCTCCTCTGCACGCTTTCTATGGTTTCCACATCCTTCCTGTAGTGAGATGACCAGAACTAAACATAGTACTCCAAGAGGGGTCTGACCAGGGTCCAATATAGCTGCAACATTACATCTTGGCTCCTAAATTCAATTCCACAATTGATGAAGGCCAATACACCATATGCCTTCTTAACCACAGAGTCAACCTGCGCAGCTGCTTTGAGTGTCCTATGGACTCGGACCTCAAGTTCCCTCTGATCCTCCACACCGACAGGAGTCTTACCATTAATACTATGTTCTGCTATCATATCTGACCTACCAAACGAATCACCTCACACTTATCTGGGTTAAAAGAAAGTCAATCAATACTTGTCCTATGAAATCATCTTTAATTACCAATCAAGTGAAAAAAAACATGATCCCTGTTTCTGAAGATCATGGGTTTGACATGCAATCAACAGCAAAGCACATTTGACATGGCCTCCAAAGAAACCTCCCTCATAGGTCCAGCAATTTTCGTGGCAATAATTTCTTTTTATCTGAAACCTGCTATTATCGAGTTTCTGTTCAACACAACCTTAAATATCTAGCAAATGTAGTATCAGCAAATGGTTAAATCATGTTTATTTAATAATATTTTGTTTTAAGATTTACGCATGCAATTAAGGTAGAAATTGAAATATCAAGTATACTGCATGAAATTACACTGTATTCCAGTTAACTGGGGCAGTTGCTTATTTGGGACAACTTTTAAAAGAACAAAAATTAATTGAGAAAATTACCGGGGGTCCTTTTGTTTATTTGAGCACTATGTCACTTTATTGGGGCAGGAGACAGGGTTGCTGAACAGGTTCTAACAAGTATCAGCTGCTTGCACTTGTGTGGCTGCTAGATGCGACACCATGGTTAGAACAGATGGTTTGAAATAGTATTTTGTGTGTGTGTGTGTGTGTGTGTGTGTGTGTGTGTGTGTGTGTGTGTGTGTGTTTTTGTTTTTGTTTTCAAGAAGTGGTGACTTTTATCATTGCCAGTTGGAGAGAAGTAAGCAGTAGAATTCTGAACTGTTTTTTTTCACTGCAAATTCAAGCATTCAGGCTTGGAGGTGCCAGAAACAGCCGGGAGGGAAAATGAAACCATTTCACTACTTCAATAAGTTAGGAACTAAGAAGAATTTGAAGGTATCAACAATCATCTTGATGTTGCTATGAAAATGAAGATTTGGAGGATGCAATTGTTAATAGCATTTTATGAAGGCAGTCCAATATCTGTACTGATTTAGTTCATAGGTACACTGGATGAATTCTGTCAATAATTATTCATTTTTGTTTTTTTTTGTTTTAGTACTCTTTTAACTATTTCCATGAAATCGGGGCATAATTGGGGCAGCTGCTTAATTGGGCCAAAATGTACAGATCCCAATGTGTCCCAATTAACCAGAATCCACTGTATATCTGTAGTTCATTGTATTTTAAAATATTTAAATGAGTGACAAGGTCCTGCATGGCTGCCTATTTAAAAGGATGGATCGCATGGAATCCAGGAAGTGATCGCAAATTAAACTCATAATCTACCTTTGTTACCTCAAAGGTAGGAAGCAAAGAGTGATGGCTGAAGGTTGTTTCTAGGAGCAGAGGCCTGTGATTGGTGGCGGGTTACACAAGTCGGTGCTGGGAACGTTGATGTTCATGAATTAAATCAATGATTTGCATATACAAGGCATGATTATTAAGTTTGTGGATGATATTAAAATAAGTGGCAAAGAAAATTATCAAAAATTGCAAGGGGATCTTGATCAGCTAGGTAAGTAGGCTGTGAACTGGCAAATAGATTTCAATTTGGAAAAGTGTTGCATTTTGGGAAATCAAACCAGGATACGACTTGCACACTGAATGGTTGAGCCTTGGAGAATACTGTGGAACAAAGGGACCAAGGAGCAGATGTACAGAGTTCACTGATAGCGGCATCAGAAACAGACAGCATGCACAAGTGTATGACCCACTGGTCATTATCAGTCAGGGCACTGATTACAGGAATTGGTGAGACCACATTTCAAGTCCTATGCAAAGATTTTTTTGCAATGCTGTAAGAAAGATATCATTAGACTAGCAAGAGTGCAGGGAAGATTTAAGTCATGACTTGAGGACCTGAGTTATAGGGAGAGGTTGGTAGGCTAGGATTTAATTCCTAGAACTGTAAGAGACTGAAGGGTGACCAAATAGAAGTGTACAGAATTAAAAGGGGCATAGACAGGGTGAAAGTAATCTTTTTTCCAAAACAGGGAATTGAACTTAAAATTAGAGCGCATAGGCTTATGGTGAAAGATCTAAAAGGGATTTAAAGATCCTCTTCATGCAGAGGGTAGTGCATGTACAGAGAAAAAGAAAATATTTAAGGTAGGTACATTAACAACATGGATAAGTACACGGATAGGAAGAGTTCAGAGCAATATGGGCCAAATGCTGACAAATAGGACTAGTTTGGTGAGCACCAAGGTTAGCAAGGATGAGTTGGACAATATGGCTTGTTTCCATAGTATATTACTCAATAAATCTATGACTCAGTGACCAGAACTGAGCACAGTACTCCAAGTGGAGTCTGACTAGGGTCCTATACAGCTGTAACATTACCTCGCAGCTCTTAAACTCAATTCCACAATTGATGAAGGCCAATGTACCGTATGCCTTCATAACCACAGAGTCAACCTGCACAGCAGCTTTGAGTGTCCTATGGGCTCGGACCCCAAGATCCCTCTGATCTTCCACACTGTCTTACCATTAATACTATATTCTGCCATCATAATTGACCTACTAAAATGTACCACCTCACACTTACCTGGGTTGAATTCCATCTGCCACTGCTCGACCCAAATTTGCATCCTATCGATGTCTTGCTGTAACCTCTGACAGCCCTCCACACTATCCATAACACCCTCAACTTTGTGTCATCAGCAAACTTACCAACCAATCCCTCCACTTCCTCATCCTAGTCATTTATAAAAATCACGAAGAGAAGGGGTTCCAGAACAGATCCCTGAGGCACACCACTTCCATGCAGAATATGACCTGTCTACAACCACTCTTTGCCTTCTGTGAGCAAGCCAATCCTGGATCCACAAAACAAGGTCCCCTTGGTTCCCATGCCTCCTTACTTTCTCATTTAGCCTTGCATGGGATACCTTGCTGAAATCCATACACACTACATCTACTGCTCTACCTTCATCAATGTGTTTAGTCACATCCTCAAAAAATTCAATCAGGCCCATAAGGCACAACCTGGCTTTTACAAAGCCATGCTGACTATTCGTAATCATATTTATGTCTCTCCAAATGTTCATAACTACTGCCTCTCAGGATCTTTTCCATCAACTTACCAACCACTGAAGTAAGACTCACTTGTCTGTAATTTTTTGGGCAATCTCTACTCCGTTTCTTGAATAAGGGAACAATATCTGCAACCCTCCAATCCTCTGGAACCTCTCCCAACCTCATTGATAATGCAAAGCTCAACAATCTCCTTCCTCGCCTCCCATAGTAGCCTGGGATACACCTAATCTGGTCCCAGAGACTTATCCAACTTGATGCATTCCAAAAGCCTCAGCACATCCTCTTTCTTAATGTCTGTATGCTCAAGCTTTTCAATCCGCTGTAAGTCATCCCTACAATCGCCAAGATCAGGGGTCGGCAACCCGCGGCTCCGGAGCCGCATGTGGTTCTTTCATCTCTGTGCTGCGGCTCCCCGTGGTTTGTTAGTTTTTGAAATGTAATTTGAAATTTGAAGATTATGGTGATCTTGTACAATCTAAATAAAAAGTTGTGGCGACCCCATTTCCTGGCACATCCGAACCGGCTCTCAATTAGCCACCGTTCCGGCTAAGGGAGATAGCCTACGGGGGGTTTGTGAGTATGTGTCTTTTGGAGCATCCGCGCCCACGGGGGGGGGGGGGGGGGGGGGGCGGGTTGAGGGAGGCTTTAAAGCAAGGCTGTTTAGTTCGAATAAAGTTACCTTTGACTGCAGTGTCGTTATTTTAGCGCTGCGTGTAGCACACCGCTACAACGTGTTTTTTTATCGCTATTATTATACATCACCACTGCCAATGCCTGACACCCGCCAGTGCGCGCTTTCTTTTAATTCTTCGATTCAAGGTAGGCTAACTATGGAGTAACCTTCAACCCAACGTCTTTTTTTCGGAGTTCAAAATGTTTTTGTTGCATGCAGAAATGTAATTTCGTTTTCTCTGCAGGAGTTCATCAATTTCATAAATGCAACACATTATAGTTTGTTTATACATAGCATAAAGGCAAAAAAAAAACTGTTGTATGCAGTGTTATTTCATTTTAAATGTCAAACGGGTTTTGTGGCTCCCAGTGTTTTCTTTCCTGTGGGAAATGGGTCCATATGGCTCTTTCAGTGGTAATGGTTGCCGACCCCTGGCCAAGATCCTTTCCGTAGGCATACTGAAGCAAAGTATTCATTAAGTACCTACACAACCTCCTTTGGTTCCATACACGCTTTTCCACTGTCACCCTTGACTGGTCCTATTCTCTCACATCTTATCCTCTTGTCCTTCACATACCTGTAGAATACCTTGGGGTTTTCCTTACCAGGGCTTTCTCATGGCCCCTCTGGCTCTCCTAATTTCATTCTTAAGCTCCTTCCTGCCAGCTTTATAATCTTCTAGATATTTATCACTACCTAGTTTTTTTGAACCTTTCATAAACTTTTTTCTTCTTAACTACATTTTCAACAGCCTTTGTACACCATGGTTCGTATACCCTATTATTCTTTCCCTGTCCCCACACCCATGTACCCATACAAATTTTACTTAAATTTGATATCGAATCTGCATCCACCACTTCCACTGGCAGCTCGTTCCTCACTCTCATCACCTTCTGAGTGAAGAAGTTTCCCCTCATGTTCCCTTAAACACCTCACCTTTCACCCTTAACCCACGACCTCTTGTAGTCATTTTACCCAGCCTCAGTGGAAAAAGCTGGCATTTACCATATTTATACCCCTCATAATTTTGTATAACTCTACCAAATCTCCCCTCAATCTTCTACGTTCCAAGAAATAAAGTCCTAACTTTTCCTTATACCTCAGGTCCTCAAGTCCTGGCAAAATCCTTGTAAATTTCCTCAATACTCCTTCAATTGTATCGACAATTTTTCTGTTGATAGGTGACCAAAACTGCACTTAATACTCCGAATTAAGTCTCAGCAATGCCTCGTTCAACATAAAATCCCAACTCTTGTACTCAATACTTCGGTTTCTGAAGGCCAATGTGTCAAAAGCTTTGCATATGAGCTTATCAACCTGCGATGCCACTTTCAAGGAATTAATAGACCTATGTTCTATATTAATAGACAGATCATGCAAGAAAGAATAAAATATAACATGCATTGCACACAAGTGTGCTCTTTAGAAGTTTTACACAGCTTAACAAATGAGATGAATCAGAATTTTGGTCTAAGGTACTTGTCATAACTTTAACATAATCAGATAATACACATTTGGAGGAATGTTAATGGTTAATTACAGGCCCTTAACAATTGAAGGAATACATGATAACAGCGGAATTTATTACTCCTCACAGTAATTAGACAGCAGTAGCACTTCAAGCTTTGGAAACATCGAAGAACCAATTTTTGATACAAAATGTTTTCCATGGTTCATTTAAAATGGCCACATTATTTAGTAAATATCATGACTAAAGTTTAATAATTCTAAGAAAATTTTACTTCACATCTCAATAAAACTATGCAGTTCTTTGGTTTTTAGGGAAGAACAGTCATTATGCTCATAATGAATAAGATGATCAAAAAGATCCTGTACCTCATGCCAGGAGGTCCCAAGATAGTTGCCATCTGTGTGAGCCACAGTGATGAGAGTTTTGATAGTATCAATGTTCTTTTGTTTCATTTCAGTGATACCAGAACTTGCTGTTAATAAAGTAAATCGTGCAAGGGCCTGCACGTAGGCATCCCTTTCAAGCTGTTAACAAAATAATTGTAATCAAAATATTAATTTTAATATAAAATACATAAAACTTGTTTTAAATATTACTATGTGGTATCAATAACATGACGATGTCTGCAGATTCTAGAAATCCAAAGCAACACACACAAAATGCTGGAGGAGCTCAGCAGGTCAGGCAGCATCTATGGAAAACAGTAAATGGTTGACCCTTCATTGACCCTTCATTGGTATCAATGCTTATTTTAAGCTAAGGAAGTAAGATCTACATCTAGAGGTAAGTCATTTGGTCCCACATGCCTGTTCCATCTTTCAATAAGACTAAGGCTGATCTCAGTGCTATTTCCTTGCACCAATGCTTAATTTCAGTGTGAATTTTGCTCTGAAATGACAATTTCTTTATGATCTTTCACAATTATATAAGGTCTTGGTGAGACCATATCTGGACTACTAAGTACAATTTTGGTCCCCTTAGCTAAAAAGGGGACCAAAATGATAAAAGGTGTATCAGAAGTTTCTCAGAAGCATAACAGATTTTGTTCTATGAGAAGTGATTGAATAGAGTGGGACAATATTCCTGAGTTTGGAACATGATCTCTTTGAAATTTACAAAATTCTTATAGGATTTAACTGGCTGGATACAGGAAGGATGTTTCCTTGGCTGGGGAATTTAGAGTAACACATGTAAAATTCTGAAGGAATTCAGCAGGTCAGGCAGCATCTATGGAAAGGAATAAACAGTCAATGTTTTGGGCCAAGACCGTTCATTACTTTTATTACTCCAGTTACAAAGTTTTTAAGTGTATGGAAATTTTTTAATATTTAAAAATTAAAAGGATTTTAAAATTAAAAAACATTAAACAAAATCTGTTATAAACACTATTGAAACAGGTAATTAAAAAAAAGCTGATGCCAACTAGAGGCCTGTGACTAGTGGTGTGCTCCAGGCATCAGAGCTGAGACCCCTGTTATTAATTATTATATAAATGATTTATATAGAGATGTATATGGCATGATCAGCAAGTTTGCTATTTGATACTAAATTAGAGGTCTCACAGATAGTGAAGCAGATTACAATGATTTGCAGAGAGATCGAGATCTGTTGGGGAGATGGGCTGAGTAATGGCAAACACATTTCAACTAAGCTAAGTGAGGTACTGCATTTAGACAGTCATGCCATGGTAAAACTTGTACAGAGAATGGCAGTGTATGGAACAGAGTGACCTGAGAGCAAAAGGTCATAGTTTGCTGAAAGCAGCCATGTAAGTAGGTTTCCCCCGCAATCCTAATGCAGAGCGTTCCTATGAAACTATTTGTAATCCGAAATGTTGTAAAGCGAAGAAGCAATTACCATTAATTTATATGGGAAAATTTTTTGAGCGTTCCCAGACCCAAAAAAAAACCTACCAAATCAAAGCAAATAACACATAAAACCTAAAATAACACTAAAATATAGTAAAAGCAGGAATTATATAATAAATTTACACACTATATAAAGTAGAAATATTGTAGGTATGGTGTAGTTTCACTTATCAAACTTGGGAAGGCAGCGAACCAAAATTGATTTGGAGAAAAAAAATCTGCATGTATACGCATACATACGCACGCGCATATACACTTGCCCAAACAACTGCCCGCACAAGGCTTCACGGTCATTGTAGTTTTTCCCAGGGTAAATACACGTATAAAAGGGCGTCTTTATTTCGTAAAAGCAAAAATCCTCTTTGGTTAGCGAAAACAGGTACTAATGTATGTCTTTCGTAACAGCGAGTTGTTGTAAATCGAACATTCGAAAAGCGGGGTGCACCTGTATAGTGAAGAATGTTTTTAGCTTCATTTATCAGGGCATCGAGTTTAGGAGTAGGGACATAATGTTGCAATTATGCAAGTCATTCGTGAGGCCACACTTGTTGTATTGTGTATAGTTTTGGGCATCTTGTTATAAGAAAGACAGGGTAGAGCAGAGATTCACAAGGATGCCACTAGAACTAGAGGGCCTGAATTAGAGAGAGGTTGGCCACACTGGATCTTTATTCTCTGGAGTGCAGGTAAATGATGGGTGACTTAATGGAAGTTTACAAAATTATGAGAGCTTTGGATAAGGTGTACAGTCATGGTCTTTTTCCCAGGGTTGGGGAGTTCAAAACTAGAGTGCACAGATACAAGGGATGAGGAGAGAGATTTAAGAGACCTGAGAGATAATTTCTTTATACAGCAGGTGGCGAGTACCCGGAATGAACTGCTAGAGGAAATGATCAAGGTGAGTACAATTCCAACATTTAAGAGGCATTTGGATAGGTACATAGAGGGAACGGGCTTTCAGGGTTATGGGCCAAACCCTTTCGAGGGTCTGTTTCCCTGCTGTAATACTTTACAACTCTAAATATGGCCCAATAGCAATATCATAATATATAAAACACTTTTGCATCCAATTCGATACAAATTCTTCGTGATTTAGAAAGTACCATAAATGTTTTAAAAATATAGACACCACTGGCAAAGCCTATATAATTTTGCCCATCCTCACTGCCTTTGTAGCAAGTGGCATGAGGGCCATTTCAGACAGCACTTCAGTAAACGGCAATGCTATGCATTACTATTTCAGGTTTGAAGAGGTTTACCTTCTATAAGACATAAGTGGCTTTCACAGATTTTTGCACAACTCCATTAGTTTTGTGGTCACTTTAATTATTAGTTTCAGTTTTTACTTTTCCAGACCGTTGAGATGGGATTCAATATTGTCTCTACATCATTAGTTCAGGCATCCTGATTACTTGCCCAATAACAAAACTGCCATACTTAAAAATTACATCTAATTTATACAAAGCAGCTTTCATTACCTGAATATTGAAGATACAGGCTGTACGGATGGCACAGCGTATGCCCTCCAGGCAAAGAAAGGCAACCTCGGTATCATCACAGTCTTGTAAACCCACACTGAAAGCTGCCAAAAAGGGTGTCCAAGCCAGCTACAAAACGAAACAAAACCTTTTAAAAACCTTTAACTAAAGAACAGTAGTCTGTCGCCATCAAGCAAATGCACTGAGCTTTTAAGACATAACTATCTCAGCACCCGTTTCATATAACAACAGAATCTTTGAAAAGAGAAACAGTGAACAGTTTCAGATCCAGGATACTTCATCACAATTAGAAAAGGGATAAAATGTTAGCTTTCAGTAGCAGAGAAGGAGATGAATTGAATGATGATCTCAACATGGTGATAATTAGGATGAGATTATGCTTATTTGTCAGTGTAATGCACTAATGGCTGAGTTATACAAATAGAAAATGAAAAGCCAAGACGAAATGATGACAGGCAAAAATGGCCAGTTCTAAAACTCTGGTAAGGAAGGATGGGGGGGAAGAGAAAAAACAATAAGTGAGTGAAAGAGCATTGAACTACAGACAAATGATGGAAGAAAAATAGTTTATATAATGTTGAATTTATTACAAATAGCAAAACACATGTGCCAGTAAATAACTTACTTTAAACATTGGCCTAACATGATCCAGGTGCGTAGCACTAGTGAAAGGCGCCTGTACATGGCTAACAGCCTCCATGAGAGCCTTAGCAGTTTTAGCCATTTGTTCCATCTCCAAATTATATAAAAGTCTTCTTTGCTTTTCACTAGCTACATCTGCAAGCATTAAAAGAAAACATTAATGGAACAGGATTATGATGGTATGAAATGTTCCATGCTTGTAGTTTCATGCTTGCTTGTGAAAAATTCCACAAAAAATATAATGCCACAAACATTTAACTGCACGTGTCCATTAAACAGATAACCTAGTGCCTCCAAATTTTACCTTGAACATTAAAAACATTAAATACAGTGTTAAATATCCAGCTTTATTTATGACCCTACCTACCAGGAATGTCACTTTCAATGAATTATGGGCCTGTACTCCCAGATCCCTTTGTTCTTCCACACTCCTCAGTGCCCTACAGCTCTCCGTGTAAGACAGTTGGTTCTGCCAAAGTGCAACATCACACACTTGTCTGCACTAAATACCACCTGCCATTTTGCAGCCCATTTTTCTAGCTGTCCCAGATACTACTGCAAGCTTTGATAATCTTCCTTGCTGTACACGACACCCACAATCTTGCAGTTATCCACAAATGTGCTGATTCAGTTTACAACATTATCATCCAGACCGTTGACTATCCTTAAGCAGTCCCTGTCTATCCGAACTCTTATATATTCGGTTGCTTAGATAATAACTTTCCCATTACTGATATCAGGCTCACCGGCCTACAATTTTCTGGCTTATTCTTAGAGCTTTTCTTGAACATTAGCTATCCTCTGATACCTTAACCATGGTTAAGGATACTTTAAATAACTCTCCTAGGGCCCCTGCAAGGGAACACCTTGTCAGGCCCTGGGGATTTATACGCTGTAATTTGCCTCAAGAGAGCAGACACCTCCTCTGCTGTAACCTGTATAGAGCCCACAAACAAAAACCATCAACAAAATATTTTAACTCACTTGAACTATTGCAAAGCATCAGCAATGTTATGCAAGTAAACACATTACATTCAATCAAAGTTAATTTCTTGTTTCTCCAAATTCCTACATAATACAAGTAGTCTGAAATTATACTTCGTTTTCAGCTTCAAGTGGTCTATCTAAAGAAAAACAACATTCTGAAGAAGCAACACTTCGGAAAAAACTGTTATCCAGTGTTACGCTCTGATCTTCCAGAGGACCAGTTTTGTCCCTTGCTATCCTTTTGCTCTTAATATATCTGTAGAAGACCTTAGAATTCTCCTTTACCTTGTCTGCTAGAAAAATCTCATGCTTGCTTTTAGCTCTTCTGATTTCCTTAATTGTTCTCCTGCATTTCTTATACTCAAGTATCTCATTTGTTCCTGCCTGCCTCCACCTGCTATGCACCTCCTTCTTTCTCTTAATCAAAGCCTCATCTCTCTTTTAAACCAAGGTTCCCTAGACCAGTTCTCCTTACTTTTTACTCTGATAGGCGCATACAAACTGTACTCTCAGAATTTCACTTTTGAAGGCCTCCCACTTATCAAGTACACCATTGCCAGAAAACAAGTCAAGTCACTTTTTATTGTCATTTCGACCATAACTGCTGGTACAGTACACAGTAAAAACCAGACGACATTTTTCAGGGCCATGGTGCTACATGAAACAATACAGAAACTACACTGAACTACGTAAACCAACACAAGAACTACACTAGACTACAGACCTACCCAGGACTGTATAAAGTACACAGAACAGTGCAGGCATTACAATAAATAATAAACAAGAAAATAGGCACAGCAGAGGTCAGTAGGTTGGTAGTCCGATGGCGTAGGGGAAAATCTGTTACGTAAATAAACAGCTGAATGGTGGCATCCAGGATTCTGTCCATTTCTGTACTCCCTCCGAGTATTTTGTTGCCACAGTATTTCGTAGTCCAATTTAATGTTCATTGGAGAGCAGAGTGGATGGGAGAGCCGACCAGCTAGGGCTTATTTTTTTCCTGGCACGGACTCCTGCCAGCTCGCCACCCTTCCACTTCCTCGCACACTGCTTACGACATCCCCAACTCCAGCCACCGGCATCAGGCGACTCCAGAACTGCAGGCCCAATTCCCTCAGCAAGCCGAGGTCGTGCAATCTAACCAGCAAATTTTCATGAAGGTTTGTTTTTGAGCGATCTCTGTATTGTAGCAGTATCTGGTGATGGTAGATAGTCGCTCTGTTATCCATTGCTCTAAACCCTAATTGTGCCCTAAAATTAAATTTAAAAACTAAATTAAAGTAGCACCAGATCTGAAAGGCCACTGCTGCCGTGTGCCGTGCTGCCTACTGATTACTATCATTCATAACGATGACTTTCATTACTAACAACCTGCATCATTCCACAATTGCCAGCTTTCTGATACCATCAAAACTAGCCTTTCTTCAATTTAAAACCTCAATCCATTATCCTTTTCCATAATTACTCTGAAGCTAATGTTATTATGATCACCGGGTGCCAACTGGTTCCCTATATAAAGTTCTGTTACTTGTCTCATTCCCCAGGAGTAGAACTAGTATTGTATACATTCTCCCTAGCTGGGACTTCTATGTATTGATTAAGAAAACTTTCCTGAACACATTTAACAAACTCTTTCTCATCCACCCATTTTACAGTATGGGAATCCCGGTCCGTATGTGGAAAGTTAAAATTGCCTACTATCATAACCTTATGCTTCTTGCAACAGACTGCGATCCCTCTACATATTTGCTCCTCTAAATCCCATGAACTGTTGGCTGGTCTATAATAAAATTCCAATAATGTGGTTATACTTTCTTATTCCTCAGTTCTACCTGTAATGCCTCACTCATCAATTTGTCCCAATTGAGCAGTACCATGACATTTTCCTTAACTAGTAATGCCACCCACTATCCTACCTTTGATCTCTCCCACTCTATCAATGGAGCCCCAGAACACTGAGCTGCCAGTCCTACCCCGCCTACAACAAAGTCTCACTAATGGACACACTGCCACAATTCCACCCACTGATCCATGTCCTAAGATCATCTGCCTTTCCTACAATACTCCTTGCATTAAAATATTCACAGCTCAGAACATTAGTCCCACCATGCTCAACCTTTAGATTCCTGACTTTATATGTAGGCTTAACAACATTTTCTCCACAACCAATCCACCATCTGTTCTGGCGCTCAGGTTCCCAACCCTCTTCAACCCATTTAACCCCACCCCACAATTGTGCAGCACAAGCAAACCTTCCTGCTAGGATATTAGTCCACCTCCAATTCAGGTGCAAACTGTCCCTTTTTTCCAGGTCCCACTTTACCTGGAAGGGAGCCCAGTGATCCAAAAATCTTAAGTCCTCCCTCCTGCACGACCTCCTTAGCTACATGTTAAACTGTATGATCTCTGACCTCACTGGCATATGGCACAGGTAGCAACCCTCAGATCACAACCTGGAGATCCTATCCTTTAACTAAGCTTCTAACTCCCTAAATGCACTTTGCAGGATCTCGCCCCCCCCCCCCTCACCTATGGTACTGTTGTGGACCATGACCTCTGCTTGCTCATCCTCCCACTTAAGAATGCTGTGGATTTAATCTGAGATGTCCCTGACCCTGACACCTGGGAGGCAATCTACCCTCCGGGAATCTCACTCTTGTGCACAGAACCTACTTTCTGTTGCCCTAACCAACATATTGCCTATCACCACAGTTTGCCTCTTCTCCGAGCCAGAGATCCTACCACTGTGACTTTCCTCTGCTAGATTATCATTCCCAACAGTATCCAAAGCAGTATACCTTTTGTTAAGGGGAAGGGCCACAGTGGTACTCTGCACCAGCTGCCTTTTTACCTCTTGATGGGTGTTCCCCTAATTTGTAATGACCAGTGGGCGCAAAAATCTTGTGCTGAGCAATTTTTTGCACAGTGACAACAACATGTGCGCACTGGAAGTAAATCTAATTCTAAGGATAATAAATGTTCTTCATTGTTTAAAATAAATAAAATATTACACATCAATGAGTCTTATTTTTCATATGCTACATGACAGCATGTAATAATATCAATCATTTCACATTATTAAAGTAGCTTGAGTGGTCAAACAAAACTTATAAAATTACAAAGCTTGCTGACAAAATATTCAGATAGGTATTTTATTTGAAAATTGCATACAGTACAGATTTTGTAGCTTAATTACAGAAGTGACAAAGTTCAAGAAGATAATTAAGTTGCTTAGTCATTTTTTTCTCCTCCTCTCTTTGGCATTTACCCACTCTTTGTAAATTCTGTCAAGACTAATAAATCCTCCTTCCAACAGATAGCTTTGAATTCTCATCAGCACATCCAAATGACACTCAATGGTTTCTCAGCTTGATTTTGATTGGATTCATTACGCCAAAACCTCCATCACAGGCAGCACTAGATGCAAGAAAGGTTCTATCAACGTCCATCAACTTTGTAAGGAGACAAAACTCTTCATTTTGAAGTGCAAATGTCACTATTTCAGAAAAAAAGTTTGGATTTAAAATTTTCTTGTACAGTAAATTGAATTACTTACATCCTTCATATGCATAAGTAAAAATCTTTACGTAACATCTTCATCTAAATCTGCAATGTTCAATTTATAGTAATTTGTAATAAATAGTATGTACAACAGGATAGTCAATATAACATAGAAATACAGTGGTGTCAGCATGAGTTAAGCAGTCTTATAGCCTGGTGGATGAAGCTGTCCCAGAGCCTGTTGGTCCTAGCTTTTTGCTGTGGTACTGTTTCCCGGATGATAGCAGCTGGAACACTTTGTGGCTGGGGTGACTTGGGTCCCCAATGATCCTCTGGGCCCTTTTTACACACGTCTTTGTAAATGTCCTAAATAGCGGATTAGTTCACATCTGCAAATGCGCTGGGCTGTCTGCACCACTCTCTGCAGAGTCTTGTGATTGAGGGAAGAGCAGTTCCGTTACACCTTGCCTTTTTCACCACACGGCCAGTACGTACAGACCACGTGAGATCCTCAGTGATGTTTATGCCGAGGAACTTAAAGTTGCTCACCCTCTCAACCTCAGATCCACTGATGTCAATAGGGGCTAGCCTGTCTCCATTCTTCCTGGAGTCCACAACCAGCAACTTAGTTTTTGCGACGTTGAGGGAGAGGTTGTTTTCTTGACACCACTGTGTCAGGGTCATGACTTCCTCTCTGTAGGCTTCCTCTTTATTATTTGAGATTAGGCCAATCAGTGTAGTGTCGTCAGCAAATTTAATTACCAGATTAGAGCTGTGGGTGATGACACAGTCATGGGTATACAGAGAGTAAAAGAAGAGGCTTAGGGCACATCCCTGAGGGGCACCTGTGTTGAAGGTCAGAGGGGCAGGGATGAGGGAGCCCACTCTTACCACCTGCCGGCAATCTGCCAGGAAGTCCAGGATCCAGCTACACCAGGCAGGGTGAAGGCCGAGGTCTCTGAGCTTCTTGTCGAGCCTGGATGGAATTACAGTGTTGAATGCTGAACTGTAGTCCAAGAACAGCATTCTCACATAAGCATCCTTCTTCTCCAGATGTATAAGAATGGTGTGACTATTGAGTCATCTGCCGATTGGTTGTGTTGGTAGGCAAATCGCAGGGGGTCCAGTGTGGATGGTAGCATGCTGCAGATGTAGTCCTTGCCCAGCCTCTCAAAGTATTTGCTTATTATTGAGGTGAGTGCGACAAGATACCAGTCATTAGGACATGTTACCTTGGTATTTTTGAGTACAGGAACAATGGTGGATGTTTTGAAGCAGGAGGGCACTCTGCACTAGGAGAGGGAGAAATTAAAAATGTCTGTCCACACACCTGCCAGATGTGCTGTGCACATCCCGAGTATCCACCTTGGGATGTCGTCTGGTCCCGCAGCCTTGCGACTGTCCACTCGTTGGAAACACCTGCATACTTCAGCCTCAGAGATGACCAAGCTGCAGGTCGCATCAGCTGTTGGTCTCCCCAGGGGCTCAGTGTAGGCAACATCAAATCGAGTGTAAAAAAGATTTAGCTCATCTGGGAGAGAGGCAGTGATGTTGGAAACTCCACTGGGTTTAGCTTTGAAGTCTGCAGTGGTGTGCAGACCCTGCCATAAGCTGCTTATGTTGTTGGCGGAGAGTTGTGTACGGATCTTGTTCCTGTATTGTTGTTTCACAGCCTTGATGACTTTGCATAGATCATAGCTGCATTTCTTGAGTTCCTGCTGATTACTGGCAACGTAAGCTCTGCGTCGCACAAAAAAGTGCTGCTTGCACAAACTGTTGATCCAGGGTTTCTGGTTTGGACAGTCCCTGACCGATTTCTGGGGGACAACATCTCAAAGCACTTCCAGATAAAACTCGTGACCCAATCTGTGAACTTGAACACATTCCAGTTGACGTCATCAAAGCAGTCCTGTAGCATGGAAGCCAATTGGTCGACCTACAGTGGACGGTTTTAACTATGGCCGCCTCTTGTTCAGCTTCTGCCTGTACTTTGGCCGCAACAAAATGGAGCAGTGATCTGATTTTCCAAATTGGGGAGGTGGGTGAAGGAGTGCTTTCTAAGCATTGTGGAAGAGATAGTAGCAGTGGTCGAGTATGCTAGCTCCCCATGTACTCACCTGGATGTGTTGGCAAAACTTCAGAGAGACTTAGTCAGTGATGCTCTATTAAAGTCACTGGCAATGATGAAGGCAGCCTCTGGGTGTGCAGCTTCCAGAGTGCTGATGGTCTTGTACAGTTCTTTGAGAGCCAGGTCAGTATCAGCCTACAGCAGAATATACGCAGCTGTGGTAATAATAGTTGTGAACTCCCTAGGCAGCCAGAAATGTCTACACAGCACCGCATATTAGAGATCCGGGGAACAAACTGATTTGAGGGCAGGCATGTTCTGGGGGGAGGTCGCACCAGGTATTATTGACCATGAAGAATACCCCACCTCCTTTACTCTTCCCAGAGAGGTTTTTTGACCTGTCTGCCCGGAACAGGGAGAGCCCAGAGGGCTCGATGGCATGATCCAGTTATCTCCTCCATTAACCAGGTCTCCACGAAGTTTGAAATGTATGATACATCCCTTTGTTTCCAGCTGGTAGGAAAATCTGGCTCTCAGTTTGCACAACTTATTGTCCAGGGACTGAACGTTAGCCAGGTGTATGCTAGGGAGCAGCGGCCAATTAGCATGCCATCTGAACCTCACCAGGATGTCAGCCCTTCTCCCTCGCCTCTGGCGCTGCATCCGCGGTAGCAGCACTGTAGTTGGTGTGCCTTCCATTGCTCGCGAAAGCAGGGGTTCCCAGTGTAGAAAAGGGGGCACGTAGTGGGTAAATGCTATCTTCTTGATGTTCAGGAGAGTCAGTCTTTCATATCTGATGTGACTATCAGCTACTTGAACAAGAAATGTGAAGGAAATCACAGAAATTAACAGTATACTGTACAATTGGAACGGAGTTCGCAACATGGCTGCCAGACGTGGCACCATCTCGGTAGCTTACAATGACAGTATTTTCAGCAAGAAAATCTGAATATTTTCCACACAAGACACTGACTTGGTCTTTGCCAAAATCGAAATCAGAATCTGCAAGCAAGGAAAAATCAAAATCATTCTTGTACTTCATCCTTTTCTAAATGAACACAGAGGGTTTATGAAGATGTATCCGGAGATACCGGCCACATGACAGACACACTGCCACCTGGCTGGTCGGAGGACACAATACATGCCAATCAACATTTGGTCCCTCCCAACTAATCAATACACACCTAAATTATTGGTCACCTTAATTAGATTATCTCGCCCAGCCCCATGCTATAAAAGGTGAGACATGTGCCTGGCTCGGTCTCTCTTACAGACCACCTAATTGAAGATAAGTGCATTGATTTATGTTTGGGAAGGTTTATCGTTGATTCTGGTAAGGGAGCCGCAGCTATCCAAGGTCAAGGGGGATAGCTGTTGTAATGCTTTTCCCTTGTTCTTTGTATGTGTAACTGTACCCTGTCCCCACACCTCTTTCTGTGTATTGTACAGCCGACCCGACCTTCCCCACTTGTTAACCCTAGACGTTTTTTTGTTAGAATATTGTAGTTGCTTGTGTTGACCTGACTTCCCCTTGTAAATAAATTCCTTATTATTAAAACTGTGTGTCCAGGCCTCTACAGTTGAGACTCAAAGAACCAGTTATTTTCCATCACAACAGAAGGTCAGCAGCGAATTTGTATCTACTGTCACATTTTTGTCATGACTTTGGTTCGCAAAACTTGTAGCTTTCTCACTTCAGGACACACAGTCTCCCAGATCCTGCTTTCTTAACTTGTTAATTTTGCCTTGAGCAAAATTAAGTATATCAACTGACATTAAGACACTGTTATGATCCCAGCCCACTCCTTTGTGAGAATTGCAAGAGCAACCATTGGGGGGGGGGGTCAGTAGACCCAGGAAGTGGGAGCGAGAGAGACGTGCTGAATAAACTCAGGAAGTGGGAGAGAGAAACGTGCCGAACAGCACATCCCACCCAGGATGCAAGATAAGGCGTCAGTGACTATTGTCTTATGGAGACCATGTGAAAAGCCCTCAGGCAAAGTGGGCTGGTTGAGAGAGAGATTGCATCATCCCAACCTGATTGACACCTGCAACCCCGTGAGGAAGTATAAAGGAGGGTCAAAGGGGGACAGCCCCTTCAGACACACCAAGAAGACACGAGAGTGATTCCGCCGTAGCGGGAAGCCATTTTGAAGGAAGCCACGTGCGTTAGATTCTGGGATTGGAATTTGTGGCTGGAATCACGGAAAACCGTTTTTAACTAACATCGGGGAGGGGGAACCAACGCTCCCCCGATTCCACAGAAGCTTCATAAAGACCCGGCAAGTTTTTTCTCTTCTCCCCAATCTCTCTCTCTCTGTCGCCCCACGTGAAACCCAGCGATTCCCAAAAGGCTGAAGCCTGCAGACTTCTGAGTGACTTTTATATTTCCAACGGACAATATATTATCCCCTAGACCAGAGGTCGGCAACCTGCGGCTCCAGAGCCACATGCGGCTCTTTGATCTCTGTGATGCGGCTCCCCGTGGTTTGTTAGCTTTTGAAATGTAATTCGAAATTTGAAGATTATGGTGATCTTGTACAATCTGAAAACTTTGCGGAGACACATCCGAACCGGCTCACAATTAGCCACCGTTCCGACTAAGGGAGATAGCCTACGGGGGTTTGTGAGTACGTGTCTTTTGGAGCATCCGCGCCCACGGGGGGGGTGGGTTGAGGGAGGCTTTAAAGCAAGGCTGTTTAGTTCGAATAAAGTTACCTTTGACTGCAGTCTTTATTTTAGCGCTGCGTGTAGCACACCGCTACAACGTGTTTTTTATCGCTATTAATATACATCACAACTGCCAATGCCTGACACCCGCCAGTGCGCGCTTTCTTTTAATTCTTCGATCCAAGGTAGGCTAACTATGGAGTAACCTTCAACCCAACGTCTTTTTTTTCGGAGTTCAAAATGTTTTTGTTGCATGCAGAAATGTAATTTCGTTTTCTCTGCAGGAGTTCATCAATTTCATAAATGCAACACATTATAGTTTGTTTATACATAGCATAAAGGCAAAAAAAAACCCGTTGTATGCAGTGTTATTTCATTTTGTGGCTCCCAGTGTTTTCTTTTCTGTGGGAAATGGGTCCATATTGGCTCTTTCAGTGGTAAACGTTGCCGACCCCTGCCCTAGACAACAGTCGAGCTCATTTCTTAATGTTGATTATTACTATACCCGCGCTTTAGATTGAGTATTGACGACGTGCATTATCTGAATGTTTGTATTGACCTTACTTTTGTGCCCCTTTATAAATAAAAACATTTGAAAATAGTGACATCAGACTTCAACGGACCTCTCTATCTTTGCTGGTAAGTTATCCAGTTACGGGATATGTAACTACACTCCTTTCCAGAGACTTGTACAGTGCAGCCGGTCCTTCAGACATCGTTTAACATCTCTAAAGCTATTTTGTATTCACTGCTTATCAGCTTCTTGTGACAATATTTTGATTATGATTGTGTTCAATCATGAAATATACTTAACATGCCAGTGAGGCAGAGAGTGACAACCTTTTATGTACAGTTCAAATTCTATTTGTGCACTAGTAGCAAAAGATGTGTGCATGCACACACCTTAGATCAGGGATAGGCAATCTATGGCGCATGCGCCAAAAGTGGCGCATTGCACCCCAGTAGTAATAATAAAAAAATCATCCTGACAAAGGGTCTCGGCCCGAAATGTTGACTGCTCCTTTCAATGGATGCTGCCCGACATGCTGTGTTCATCCAGCTTGTTTGTACGTGTTGATTTGACCACAGCATCTGCAATGTACTTTATGTTTAACAATAAAAAAGTAAGCCTACTCATGCAAAAATTACTAACCAAAAACTGATTAGTAGAAAAAAAATCTCTAACAGGAATTCAAGTAGCTTAGAGCTAGAAATGGGTTTTACTGAGAATAAATCTAAAACGTAGCAATTATTTTTAGCAATTTTATTATTTCATGCACGTCTTTCGGCGAATGTTATCTTCTTTCACATTAATCTATTTTCAATAAAAATAATGTTCAATGAGTCAAACTAGGAAGAAGGACTTTTGTTCTGCCATCATTCCATAGCTGTTCAATACACGTTTGATACTTGTTTGATCCTGAGGTGCCAGCGTCTGCACCAGTGGTGCGTCACAGGTTTTTGCCAGTCAGTTTACAATTGACACTCATGCGCTATGGAGTTGTGCTTTATACGTCCTTTGTGAACATTTGCAGTTTTGTACTTTTTCCAAAATTAAGCCTTGTTTTTACATTCACAGTTACCCATCACAGTGCAAAAGAAAATGAGCAGAAGAAAAGCAGAAAGTGATAGTAAGCGTGAATTCAATAAACAGCGGGAATATGAGTTTTTATTTATAGCAGGTCCATTAGGAAAATAGTTGTGCATTGTTTGTAGGAACTCTTTCTCTCATCATAGAAGCCATGATCTTAATGGACACTATAAAACACAACATCAGACTGAAATAGAAGAAAGACTGAAACTAGTGCTTGGGTCTGAGTTACAGAAAGAATATGTGATTAAGAAAAAGGAAGAAATCAAAAGAAGGCAAAATATTTGTTAAAAGTCTCATTAAGGTAAGTAATGTTTATCTTGTTTTTATATTAAATCAATATATCATGTGTTACGAAGGATGAACAGCTCTGATGGGCAGGAGGGTACAGAGTTGCCCATATTCCACCCCCCCCCCCCGAAGAATCACAAATTGTTACTGTTACCACGCTGCTAATGAGAGAGAAAGAGATGGAACAAAAACATACTGGGACTGGAACATCTGCTACTGATAAGAGAGGGGAGAGAGACTTGTTGACCCACCATATTATGACTCCTGAAAGACTTATGGCTCCAGAGAGGGCTGTTTACTTGGTACCATTCTGTTCATTAAAATTCCTCAGTGGACAGCCGGAGTGGGCTGGTTTGATGGACTAAGCCATTCAAAACTGATTGACATCGGAGACCCTGCGAGTAGGGATAAAAGTGAGGTCTGGGGAGACACCCCTCAGACACACTAGTGAGCACTGCTTGAGCGTTGGAATCCACGAGAAGGTGTGGGGCATCGGGGACCGAACAAAGGATCGGTCAGTTTAACTCAGTGTTTATAGCAGGGCTGTTGGGGGCTTGCATGTGTGTCCGCCCTTGCCTGGGTGACAAGTCCACGACAGAAGAACGGTCTAGCTGAAGGACAGAGGGGTCATACCTGAATGGCCACAACAACACATCGACGGATCAAGAACGTAAAGGAAGGTTTGACCGACTGTAGCTGTCACTGTTCGCTCTCTCTCTCTCTCTCTCTCTCCAATGATTAAAACACAAGAACCAACAACTACCTCAGCACGTATGAACTGAACTGAATTTTATATTCACATATGACAATTCATTATCCCCTAGACATCGATAGAGCTTGTTTATTATTGATTATTATTATTATACCCACACTTTTAGGTTTAGTATTGCTAACGTGTATTTATATATTTGCATTGTTGATATTGATTTGTATATTTTACTAATAAACACTGTTTGAAAATAGTACCACCAGACTCCAACGGATTCTTCTATCTTTGTTGGTCAGACACCAAGTTACGGGGTATGTAACACATGTAAAATGCTAAATATCTCTATATTAACATTTTTTTACAAGAATTGAATGGAGGTATGGTGCATCTGAACTCATGCGTGAAAAAATTGACGCATTAAAAGGTTGACCACCCCACCTTAAGAGGGTACATTGGGTGTAAGTACCACCCTGTATGTCCTGTCTATCAACCCCTCAGCCTCCTGAATGTTTATCTAGTTCCAGCTCCAACTCCTAAACATGGCTTGTTAGAAGATGCAGCTTGATGCACTTCTTGCATGTCTAGTCATCAGGGACACCAAAGTTCTCCTCACCTTCTCATATCCTGCAAGACGAGCATTCCACAACCCTGCCTGGCATCCCTACTGTTCTAAATGTGCAATAAGAAAGAAAAAAAAAACAAATGAAAAAAAAATTGCCTACGTTCTGCACCTCTCATTGCTGAAGCTTTGATGAGCCAAAGACTGAACTCTGCACTTTAACATTGGCCCACTCACACAATAGTCTCTCTGCTTAAACCTAATTTCTTTTTATTGGATCTTGCCAAGTGCCTAGTTATGCACAATCCAACGTCATCTTGGGTACGGTGGTGTACAAAATGTGCTGATTGCCATCTCTCTCTTTTAAAATCTCACCCTCCTTCTACGTAATCCAATGTCTCCTTCGAAGCTGTGGGATGCAAAATGTTGAAAGTGTTCCAATCAAAGATACTTTGATTGTTTCCCTCACTTCTGTACTTAAGGAAATAAGTTATCAATGCAGTAACACATCCAAACATCTTGTTGTGCGTAGTCACAACTTCAAAACTAGCGATGTCCATGAGTGAAATTTCAACTTTCTGTACACAAATTAAAAGACAAGTTCCTGAAATAGACCCCCAATTTATAAATTTTCCTTCCAGACCCTGTTGTGACTACATAGTGGGAATTAGGGCTGAGGTATACCCAGCCTGTACAAAGGTAACTTTTAGATATAAGGCTTAGTGACTTGATCTGTTTTCAAAATTAAGATTAACAACTGCCTTAGAATAAATATATATAACAGATGTCAAAACTCATGTGTCCAATAAACAAAAGAGAACATCAACTTTTCAAGAGTTTTCAAAAGCTGTCTGCCAGGGAAAATCAGTTATGGAAACAAAATAAATGATCATCTTTTTATGGAATATTAGAAAGTGACAAATCAGCCATAAGATTTCCTTTGAAAAATGAATATTTCTGGTAATGCTTGCAGATCTGAGAGCACAATAGATCCATTTACTTTTGACCCCATTAAATGTATAGCTACAAAACCTTTTATGTGTAAATTGATTTTTTTTAAATGTGTAAATTTGATTTAAATATTTTTACTTTGGATCAAAAGTTTCTAACATTAACATGCATCTGGACGGCATCTTAGCATAGTGGTTAGTACAAGGTTACAGTGCCAGCAAATTAGGGTTCAATTCAATTTATACTGCTGTCTTTAAGGAGCCTGTGTATTTAGTCTGTATCTACATGAGTTTTCTCTGGGTCCTCCAGTTCTGCCCACCTTTCAAGGGTTAGGGATAGTGAGTTGTGGTAGCTATGTTTGTGCCAGAAGAAAAATCCTTGGACTGTGTTCATCATTCATGCAAATGATGTATTTTACTGGATGTTTTGATGCACATATAACAAGATAATTTTCTTTTATAAAAAATTGAAATCCAAGTGAAAGTCAACTTCCTAATTGAAAGATTTTGGCTGAGGCATCTAGATTCAAGGGATAGCACTTATTTCGTTCATTTTTAAAAATAATTCTCACTATATTCAGCATGTTAAGCTTAACAGTGAGAATAGTACGGTATTCTTTCCAACAAATTGATTATAAGCCATTTTGCCATATTTTTGGTGCAATTTTGTCTTATCCTGCACCCAGCTGTAATATCTTATGGTGTTGTCAAAATTAACCGAGATTGTTGACAATTACCTCAGCAACAGAGCTCACACTTGTTCAATAGCTAGCTCAAAGGCAAATTCATTAAATAGTACATTGAAATATCTGACTGAAGGCATGCTGGTTGGCCCTACACCCAGAGTTGGCTCCTACACCCAGAGTTAATGGACCAAATACACTTATTACTGCAGGCCTGGACACCTTTTGGAATGGTGAAGACCTAATGAGATTTTTTTTCTTGCTTTTTATAATTCTCTCAAGATTGCAGAGCCTTGACTGTTTGCATTTCCCTGAGACAGACAAACTAAGTGAGAAGTGACTCCATCTAATGTTATAGATGGAGACAGTCTCTGTAACATATAAGAATCTGTTTTACATTTTCACAGTACCCTGATACTGGAAACCAGGTGAGTCTGAGATCTTAGTAAGTAGAACACATTGTCAAACCAACCAAAGATTATTGGAGTATAAAAGTTGCATTGTTTGCTGTGTAACCAAAACTATGTAGTCAGCTTTGAGCTTGCTATTTGCTATTCATGTATCCAATTTAGTAGGAGATTGAAATCTTAAGAATGTAGAAGATAATGGTGTGTTAATGAGAGGTAGCTAAGAGATGTAGATTAGAACAATATTAAGTCAATGGGTAGAAACAATAGTGAACTGTAGGCTGACTGGATATGCTAATGCAACTAAAGGAGATTGCTATAAAAAATGCTACGTACAAGGATCGGCAATCATCGACTAGCTCAATGACTGTCTCAGCTTTGATTTGCAAATTAAAGTTTAACACTTCTTGAAGAATCTTCTGTGTCTCCTGGTCATTTGTGGGGCACGAGAAACCACGACAAGATCTACCTATTTACCTAGATACCTTGATCTATTTATAGGGAACATGAAAATTAGAAAAATATTTAGCATAATGAACTAAAACAAACAATTATTTGGAAAGAAACTTCCTTGAGAAAGCCACATTTATAATAGTTACAATATATAATTTATAGGAAAATTCATCATTTAACTTACTCTGTTTGGAGGATTTGATTGTTAGCTCCTTCGTTTCTTTCATTGAAATTTTCTTTCCTGCTATTTCATCATAGATGGCTGACAAATATTCTTCTGGCAGATCTTTGCTGTCATTAATTCCTCTATTCATCTTAATATATTGATCTTTTGTCATTTTATTCTTCACCTTTTACAAAAATAAATAAAATTACATCTAAGCAGCTGTAGAACTCCTTATCTCTGATTTGAAATTTATTAATATACTGCTTCAGTTGCCTTAATTCTGGGCATAGTTCTCAATAGATCAAATGTATAGCATTACGTTATCGTGAGTATCCATGGCTTAAGTGTTGTTATCAACTGACCTTACAAGAACATTGCAAAAATATTCAGGGATAGACTATGTGGTGCCCTGATCCTTCTTCCACTGTACTATTAAGGCAGATCTGACTATGATCTCAGTTCCAATTTTCTCCTCGTTCCCAGTAACCCCCAATTCTCTACTGTCCAGAATCTACTTATCCCTACCTTGAAAATATTTGATGATTCAGTCTATGGGGAGAGAATTCAATAACGTCTTCCACAACTCCTTATTTGGAGGCTCTACCTCCAATTCTAGATTTCTTCCATAAGGGAAAGAATGCAAATGATTACCAACCTTTCTTTTAAATTTCATTCATAATAAAGGAGTGGTGATCTTCTTCCAAGTTGGAATGATGTGTGACTTGGAGAGGATTTTAGTGATGTTTCTTCTACATACCTGCTACCCTCGACTTTTCTCTGGGTATATATTATAGCTTAGCAGATACTGCTTCAGAATACTAGGCAAGTAACAGCCATGTATTTCATCAATGTTACACACTGCAACAACTATGTGCCAATAATGGTGTTAAAGAGGAGGTAAGGTAGTTGATGGTGGGCTGCTTTGTTCTGGACTTTGCCTAATTTTAGAGCATTGCTGAGACTGCCTTCACCCATCCAAATGATGAGTATCCCATCCTGCTCCCGAGTTGAACCCTGGGCTGTCAGGAATTGGTAGGCAAGTTGTCCTGCTGCCATACCTGTTCAAATGCTAAGGGGAGTCACTCATCTCACCTGATCAATTTACCTCATTGATTTATTTTTTATCCTGAATCTCACAAAGCTTCCATTAACTGCCCCAGTGCACAAGTTCTTTTCTTAAATAGGAGAACTGAGATCCTACAGCTGTAAGACCCAAGGGTTTCTTCATACATAGGACAGACCAGACTACTGATTTGGAGAAGGTAAAAGTTGGGGGTCCGTGCTCCATGATAAACTCGTTGTGGTACTCGGATGCAGTGGTTTTGTAACATTCTTGTTCACCTGACCTGGAACACTGAATGATTAAGTGTTGACTGTCTACCTACCACAGTTTACCTACTGCAAAATGCTGACGTAAAGCAGGCACTTTTTGAGTGCCACAATCAGCAGACAAAAAACACCCTATTTCAATGTCTCTTAAATGATTGTCTGGCACTTCAATCAGGCAGGCTTGTTTGAAGACACTTCTGACCATTTATTATCAACATATTACCTGCAGCACCAGGGGCCTCAACACACTCAATGATTAGGAATGCCTACCGTTCCATGCCTAGACATTATTTCGGTAAATCCGTCCTCCTCTTCCTACCTGCATACAGGCTAAAGGGCAGGGCTCCAGAAATCCATCTCATGTGTGAAGTGGCAATTCTGGAGCAAACTTGAATCACTGAAGGATGCTTGTCAGCTCTGGCACCGTCACTTCCTACAAGCAGCATAGGTGACAACAAGGCTTAGCACCCAGATGAGCTCAATGCCCTTTCTGCTTGCTTTGACCATCAAAACATGGAGGTACCCTCACAAACTCTCACAGCCCCGATGACCCTGTGATTTCAGTCTCTAAGGCCAATGTGAGAGCATCTTCAGGAGGGTGAGCTCATGGAAAGCATCCAGCCCAGACTGGGTACCTGCCCAAGTACTAAAGATCTGTGTTGATCAACTGACTGGAGTGTTCACCAATATCTTTAACCTCTCGCCTCGGCTGTCCAAGGTATCCGCCTACTCCAAACAGGCTTCAATTACACTGGAACCTAGGAAGAATGTAGTAATCTGCCTCAATGATTATCATCCAGTAGCACTTACAACCACTGTGATGAAGTGCTTTGAGAAGTTGGTGATGAAATATATCAATGCCTGCCTGAGAAGTAACTTGGATCCACTCCAATCTGCCCATTGTTAAAACATATCAACAGCAGAAGTCACTTCACAGGCTCTCCAGTGATTACTGGAACATCTAGATAGCAAAGATACATATGTCAGGATGCTCTTCACTGACTACAGCTCAGCATTCAATACTTCATTCCCATGAAGCTCATCAATGAGCTTTAAGTCCAAGGCTCAATAATTGGATCCTCGGTTTCCTCACTTGCAGATCCCCATCAGTTCAGATTGGCAACATCTCATCCACAATCTCTATCAGCACAGGTGCACAACAAGGCTGTGTGCTTAGTGCACCCCCCCCCCCCCACTCTACTTATGACTGAGACCAAGCACAATTCCAATGCCATATTTAAGTTTGCTGATGACTCCACTGTCACTGCCCAGATCCAAGGTGGTGATGAATCAATATATAGAGAGAGATTGAAAATCTGGCCGAGTGATGCCACAACAACTTCAATGTCAGCAAAATTAAGGAGCTGATATTGACTTCAGGAGGAGAAAACTGGAGGTCCATGAACTAGTCCTCATCGGGGGAATCAGAGATGGAGTGAGTCAGCAACTTTAAATTCTTTGATTTTTGCATTGTAAGCAAACTTGGTTAATGTACATGCAATTTGCCTAAACTATTAAAACAGTTTGTAAATCGTTGAGGCCCCAGCAGTGACATCAATGGCATTCCACAATATGCAGCTTGTGAATATGAAAATTATCCATTCACCCCGTTTTCTGTGAGTTAGTCAGTCTTCTATCCATGCTAATATACAATCTTCAATACTATGAGGTCAAACCTTATGCAGATATACAGTACATATCTACTGGTTGTCCTAATCTTGCCTTTTATGTGTTTAATAAGATTTGTCAAATAAGACTTTTCTTTTATTAATCCACTGTATGCGGATTCTGCCCGACTGCATTTCTTTAAACGTTCTTCCAGCGGCTTTTAAATAATGAACCAGCACTTTTCCAGTTACAGCTGCCAGACTCCGAGCTAAAGTTTCTTTGGTCATTCTCCTTTCTTGAATAGGGCCTTACACCTGCAATTTTACAATCAATTGAGATCTTCCAGATTAAGGGAATTTTGAAATGCCACAACTAATGCAACCATCTCTGCAGCTACTTCTTTTAAAACCCGAGGATAGCCATCAGATACAAGTGATATGACAGCCTTTAGTCCCCTTAGTTTGTCTAGTATTCTTTCCCTATTGATAACTGGTTTAGTTTTCTCCCCTTACCTTTCATTTTATGTCGACTTTTAGTATCAACCAATATGAAAGTAACCCAAATATGTATTCAGTCTTTTCCTGCTTCCCTTTACTAATATCTCAGTTTCATGTTCTAAAATGGAACAATAATTTTTTGTCTTTAATTATATAATTTTAGTAGTCCTGTAGTACTGTGCTTTTATATACTTGCAAGAAAATAAATAGAACATTTTGTTTTCTTTTTCTCTCCAGATAAGTCATCCCTGGCCAATTGTTTATCCTTTTCTTAAGTGCCTGGCCACCACCTTTTAATCTTTATCATTCAATTGGGTAGCATCCTTAAAATTCCTCAAATACAGACGGATTTTTTTTTCTCTGAATCCATATTTCTTAATAGCATGTATTGTTATTAAGAATTCTGGATGATCTCCATGAATGTCAGCCTCTGTTTATTTGCTTTCATTTCTTTTAATCCATTTTCACAGTCCACTTTAAATGACTCTGCAGTCATACCTTTATTTAAACTTGGGATTTTATTTCTGTGTATACATACTTGCACATGTTTTGTTGTGGCACTGAACAATTTATAGAACGTCGAACATAGAACAGTACAGCACATTACAGGCCCTTCGGCCCTCAAAACCTGCCTCCCAAATAACCCCCCACCTTAAATTCCTCCATATACCTGTTTAGTAGTCTCTTAAACTTCACTAGTGTATCTGCCTCCACCACTGACTCAGGCAGTGCATTCCACACACCAACCACTCTCTTGAGTGAAAAACCTTCCTCTAATATCCCCCTTGAACTTCCCTCCCCTTACCTTAAAGCCACGTCCTCTTGTATTGAGCAGTGGTGCCCGAGACGCTGGCTGTTCACTCTGCCTAATCCTCTTAATATCTTGTACACCTCTATCATCTCTCCTCTCATCCTCCTTCTCTCCAAAGAGCAAAGTCCTAGCTCCCTTAATCTCTGATCATAAAGCATACTCTCTAAACCAGGCAGCATTCTGGTAAATCTCCTCTGTACCCTTTCCAATGCTTCCACATCCTTCTTATACTGAGGCGACCAGAACTGGATGCAGTACTCCAAGTATGGCCTAACTAGAGTTTATAGATCTGCATCATTACATTGTGTCTCTTAAACTCTATCCCTCGACTTATGAAAGCTAACACCCCGTAAGCTTTCTTAACTACCCTATCTACCTGTGAGGCAACTTTCAGGAATCTGTGGACATGTACCCCCAGATCCCTCTGCTCCTCCACACTACCAAGTATCCTGCCATTTACTTTGTACTCTGCCTTGGAGTTTGTCCTTCCAAAGTGTACCACCTCACAGTTCTCTGGGTTGAACTCCATCTGCCACTTCTCAGCCCACTTCTGCATCCTATCAATGTCTCTCTGCAATCTTCGACAATCCTCTACACTATCTACACCACCACCAACCTTTGTGTCATCTGCAAATTTGCCAACGCACCCTTCTACCCCCACATCCAGGTCATTAATAAAAATCACAAAAAAAGTAGAGGTCCCAGAACGGATCCTTGTGGGACACCACTAGTCACAACCCTCCAATCTGAATGTACTCCCTCCACCACGACCCTCTGCCTTCTGCAGGCAAGCCAATTCTGAATCCACCTGGCCAAACTTCCCTGGATCCCATGCCTTCTGACTTACTGAATAAGTCTGGCATGTGGAACCTTGTCAAATGCCTTACTAAAATCCATGTAGATCACATCCACTGCACTACCCTCATTTATATGCCTGGTCACCTCCTCAAAGAACTCTATCAGGCTTGTTAGACACGATCTGCCCTTCACAAAGCCATGCTGACTTTTCCTGATCAGACCATGATTCTACAAATGCCCACAGATCCTATCTCTAAGAATCTTTTCTAACATCTTTCCTACCACAGATGCAAGGCTCACTGGTCTATAATTACCTGGACTATCCCTACTACCTTTTTTGAACAAGGAGCAAATACTGTTAAAATTCAAGGTGGCCAATTTGGCTGAGGCACCTAAACAGCTGTAAGTGAATTTGGAATAATTGTCACATTAATCTGTGTTGTAAAAAGAGCAGTAGAATAAAGAAAAACACATTAAAACAGCATCATGATCTTGTCAAACATTCTTGAGGTTGCAATACTTAGTTTCATACTCAATTGCAAATAATTCAATTAAATATATTTTAATTACATTTGATACATGTAATATAGTTATGACTAGGTTGTTAATTTCTTAACAGCCTAGTGATAACCAATGGCCTTTAGCAAGAATGCAGCACTTTTTCTTTGCACTTCATGATATAACCTGTAATGTTTTCCACTTTTCAATATCCTTGTACTGAAATGGTACCCATTTGCTTCCAGGCTTTCTTTCTAAACATTGATTACTGTTTTGGTTACAGACATCCTTTGAATGATTTGAAATAATGAATTTCTTAAGCTTGTGATAGTTTTATTGATCATTATTTTCAATTTATATTGCAATTCAGACTAAATTCTATCCAAAACTTCCAGTGAAAACATAAGAGTATAAACACAGCAAAAAATTCATTAACAAGAATTAAAAGCATCCTAAATATCTGCACTATATATCCACATCTATTTCACAGCCTGAAAAAACAGACCATATCTACTAAGAATATTTTTATACCATATTTTTGAATTATTTCAAAAATGTATTTTCTTCACTTTACCTGTGAGCTGTGAAGATCTGTTGTCAGCATAATGATAGAATATGCTAAGACATATGCAGTGTCTGCACTTGCAAAAAGTGTTTGTCTGAAAGAACAAAGTATTAATTTAAACAAAGTTTTACAATTTCAAGTGCATTACTGCTCAATGCAACCACCATATTACTTGTCAGATTAACAACAGATTACGTCATTCTTACTTCAGAGTTGTAATTTACCCTTGGTTGCACTCCAGATATCTGGCTGCAAATTTTTCCATTAATCGGTCAATTTTCTGAGCTTCTCCCGGCAGACGGAAACCCTCCAAAAACATACGGAGAGCTGACACAAAATCTTTCGAAGAGAAGTCCAACTGATCCACGTATGCGTACATGACTTCTTTATTAAACTTGTCATTATCTCCTACAAATTCACCCACTTGTGTCTAAGTAGAAAAAAGAAAAGAATTCTGTAGAGACATCCATATTTGCAATAAAATAATTTGCAATTTAAATGATAGTTTTTTTTTAGGAGTATTACATTTCCTTAATAGATCTTGTTCCCTACATCCCACAAAGATCTGCAAGACAATATTTATGTCATATTGGTGAAAATGTAGATTTAACAATGAGAACTACGTGTTTCTTTAAGGGTTGGGTATTTATGGCCAGCTTCATGTACCATCTATTAACAGAAATGGAAATGAATTATTTCAGGAAAGCATCTAACAGTCAAGCACTGAGTATAGATTGGCTGGATTGGACAAGAAAAACATGCTTTCATCCTACCAGTAAAACTGATCAGAGAATGCTCGAACAAGCCACCACCCTTAATGCTTACTTATTACTTATAGTAGTTTTTGTTAAAATTATGTTTATCTTACATATACAGAAGAAAGACATGAATCATGAAATGATAACTATAGAATGTTCACTCCCATGCTGGTGCTTTGAAGAGCTATTCTATTAAACCCTATATCCACACAAAGTTAAAGCCACATTCCCATTGTGTCAATTGTACTTTGCAAGCATCTTTTGAAAGTCTACATTCACAACAACAGCTGCATTACTCTCATCAACACTCATTAACTCCAAGGATTAAACGTTTTCACTTTTGGACTGGGTTCAATGAAAAGTCCAATGGTGGAAGACAAGTGTCCAAAGTTCAAAATTAATGTATTACCAAAGTATGTTAGCATATACTACCTTAAGATTAATTTCCTTACAGACAATACTCAAAATTTTCTTTTTCATTTTCTTGCAAATACACTAATCAATAGCAGGAAAATTAGAGAAATACAACAGAATTTAACAAAAATTACACCTGAACAAGAGGCAAATTGTAAATAAACAATAATACTGAGAATATGAGTGGTACAGAGTTATTGAAGGTGAGTCTGTAGATCATAGATTCAACTTAAAGTTATGGTAAGTGAATTTATGTATGCTTATTCAGCACCTTAATGGTTGTGTATTGTAAGAACTGTTCCTGAATCTGGTGATATCGAACCTAAGGCTTCTGTACCTCCTATCAATGGTAGTAACAAGAAGAGAGTGTGATCTGGATGATGGAGGTCTTTGATGATGGATACATTACAAAGAAGGCATGAGAGTGCCTCTACTTTCTTAGAAGTTTGCGCAGAGTTGATATGTCATCTAAAACTCTGACGAACTTCCGACTGGTTGCATCATGCCTGGCATGGAAATATCAATTCCCCAGAACTGAAAAGCCTACAAAAAGCAGTGGCTAAAGCCCTCCCCTTCACTGAGCACATTTGCAAGGAACATTGTAACAATATCCATCATCAAGGACCCTCACCACCTAGGCCATACTCTATTCTCACTGCTGCCATTAAGGTGGTGGTACAGGAGCCTTGGGTCGCACACAAGGTTCAGGAACAGTTATTACTCCTGAACCATCAGGCTCCTGAAACAGAGTGGATACCTTCACTCACCCCAACACTGAACTGATTCCACAATCTATGGACTCACTTTCAAGGACTCTACCACCCCTGTTCTCAAAATTATTTAGCGCTTATTTTTCTTTTTTTTTTAACTTTTGTACTTGCACATTGGTTGTTTGTAGTTTTCCATTGATTCTATTGTGTTTCTTTGTATTTAATGTGACTACCCACAAGAAATGAACTTCAGGGAAGTTATGGTGACATACATTTGCTTTGATAATAAATTTACTTTGAACCATCAGTCTTCTGAACCAGTGTGGATAATTTCATTCACCTCAACAATCTATGAACTCACTTTCAAGGCCTCTACAACTCATGTTCTCAGTTATTTACCCATCTATTTAATAATTATTTCCTTAGTATTTGCAGCTTGCTTTCTTTTGCACATTGGTTCGTGTGCAGTTTTTCATTCATTCTACCATATTTCTTTGTTCTACTGTGAATGCCCGCAAGAAATGTACATTAAGAGTACTATATGACATCCAGTAATGTACTTTCATAATAAATTTATTTCAAACTTTTCTTGTCGCAGCACTCTGTCTGCCATCCAGACCCTTAACTTCATTTCTAAAAAAAATATTGTAGCTTAAAATATAAAGAGTTCATTCCCTCATTAACTAAAGTCTTTAAAAAATCTATACACATCTCAAATAGCAATTGAAAAGCAAAAGACTGGAGATATTGCAAATCTGAACTAATAACAAAAAATAGAGGTGGAGGAGCCAAACTGTCAAAGCTGAATACAACAGTATTGAATAACTATCAGTTATTTATACCCAATGTTAGACCCTAAGTCAAAAAAATACATGAGCAGAATTAGTCCATTTGACCCTTTGCGTCGCTTCCACCATTTCATCGTGGCTGATCCAATTTTCCTCTCAGCCCGAATGTCCCGGCTTCTCCCCGTATTCCTTTACGCCCTGACCCATCAAGAAACTATCAACCTCTGCCTTAAATACACACAAAAAATTGGCCTCTAAACCTACCTGTGGCAGATTCCACAGATTTACCACTCTCTGGCTAAAGAAATTCCTCCTCATTTGTGTTCTAAAAGGATGCCCCTCTGTTCTGAGGCTGTTTCCTCTGGTCTTGGACTCTCCCACCACAGGAAACACCCTCTCTACATCCACTCTATCAGGCCTTTCACCATTCAATGGGTTTCAATGTCACCCCTCATTCTTCTGAATTCCAGTGAATATAGACCCAGAAGCATCAAATGGTAGTCATACGACAAGCCATTCAATCCTACTATCCTTTTCATGAACCTCCTTGAGCCCTCTCCAGTTTCAGCACATTTTTTCTAAGATAAAGGGCACAAACCTGCTCACAATACTAATACTACTTCACCATGTTATTAACCTAATTAAATATTCTACAACTTCATAACTAAATACTGAATATTTATACGACATCTGTCATGCTTCAAATTTGGGCACAATACTGTAAAGAGGATGTCAAGGGCTTGAAAAAGATGCAACAATACTAAAATTGTACTCATTAAAAACTTCAACAACACAGAACAGCAGGAGGTACAAGGGTTATTCCTATTAGAGCAAAAATGATTGGGGAAATATTTGGTAGCAATTCTCAAAATCACTGAGACTATGGTACTGAAATTAGAACAGTTTCAATAGATGGAAACACAAAACATGGAATGCACATTTAAGGTGACTGCTAAAAGAACTGCAGTAGATTCTGTTAATTGGGCAATCAATTAATCAGTGCAACCACTTATTTGGGATAACATGTAGTGAAAAAAAACTAATCAAGAAAACAGCCAGAATTCACTTCATTTATTTGGGACACTATGCCACTTACCTGGGACATGAGACTGTTGCCAAACAGTTTCTACCTCGTGTCAGTTACCTGCACTTGAGTGGCCTTTTGACACTACATCATGCTTAGAACTTAAGATTTCAAATAGCATCAGTTGCATGAGTTTATGTTCAAAAAGCAGTGATTATTGTCACTAACAGTTGACAAGAAATAAGCAACAAGAGAATTCAGGATTGTTTTCCTCACTGCAGTTTTAAGCATTCAGGCTTCGAGATGCCAGAAGTGGCTGTGAGTGAAAATGAAATGATTTCAACTACTTCAATAATCTATAAACTACAAAGAATTTGAACGTATCAGTAATCATCTTGAATGTCACAATGAACATGGAAGTTTGGAGGACACAATCATTGAGAGAATTGAATGAAGTCAGTCTGGTATCTGCACTCTGCCTGCGCTGATTTTGTTCATTGTGTATACTGGAGGAATTCCTCCGTCAATAACTATTAGGAACTAATACACAGTTTTCCTGTAGTAGTACTGGTGATGCTCTAATTTGTTCTATATTTCAGTTAAAACGTAATTTTTTTACTCAGTCTGTCTTTTTTTTTATATATAACTTAACTATTTCCATTAAACCAGCTAATTGGGTCAGCAGCTTAATTGGGCCACAGTGTACTGGTACAGTAATCGATGGCATTTGCAAACTGAGAAAAAACACTGTCTGAAAGGAGAGCAGACGCAGGTCCAATAACAACTTTTAAAAAAGGACTAAGGACCACAGATGCTGTAATCTGAAGCAAAAAAAAACTGCTGGAGGAACTCAGAGGGTCAATTAACACCTAGGGCGGGATGGGGTTAGGAGAGTTTCAGGTCAAGGTTCTGCAACAGTATTGAGCAGAACTACTAAAAGGAACTGGATAAATAACTGGAAATGAAAAATTTGGACACCTCTACAGAAATCACAAGAGAGTGAGACCAACAAGAAAGCCTTTCCAAAGAACCAAGACAGGCAATTTAATCTACTGCCTATGATGTATCATTCAATATTTCTACATCATTTTATTAAGTTTCCATATATATTCTCAGCTTTTGACAACAAAAATAGTATTCTTTATTCTACAACCTTTCTCATCACGAGAAATATTTCTTCTGTAAAAATTCTTTTATAAAACAAATCCACTGAAAAAATAGAAATTTAACGTAAGACCATTGAGGATAAGCACTCCACCGAAAGATGATTCAAGATTTCTTTTTCTGAATTTTTCTTGGGGTTATTTTAGCTGCTTACCGTATCTAATCGTTCTTCTTGATGTAGAAATTGGGCAATATCATCAGGTGTCGTGCCAAGCATTCCTTGCTCTTGGAGATACTGTATTCCTCTTTTTGGTTTCTTATTAAATCTGAATAAATAATAAACAACTATATCAAAACTTATGCCTATATTTGGCTGACTCCATGATTACTAAAATGTATTCCAAACTTATAAATTAATCAATTTTTAAAGCATTATCCAAATATGAAATGAAACACAAGAATTTTCTTTGATGAGGAAGCATAATGCCATGTATTAGCAATAGAATACATTCCAAGTAGATGACATGCTGTACAAGTGAGACTGATGTACACCATACAATTTGAAAATATTTGAATAAATCTACAAGAATGAGAATCAGGCTTAATATCACTGTCATAAGTCATGAAATTTGTTGTTTTGTGGCAGCAGAACAGTGCAATACACAAATTAAAAAACTATAACACTATATATACATATACACATACGTAATTAATCAGTGCAAAAAAGAAAGCAAAAAAATAGTGAGGCATTGTACATGGGTAGAGTGGTGGGGGGGGGGGAGATTGTGTCCATTCAGAAATCTAATGACGGAGGGGGAAGAAGCTGTTCTTAAAATGTTGATTGTGTGCCCTTCAGGCTTCTGTACCTCCTCCCTGATGGTAGCAATGAAAAAACAGCATGCCCTGGGTGAAAAGGTCCTTAATAATGGATGCCACTCCTTGAGGCATCACCTTTTGAAGGTGTCCTAGATGCTGGGGAGACTAATGTTCATGATGGAGCTGGCAGAGCTTACAGCTTTCCGCAGCTTTTCCCATCCATAGCTATCAGTGATGCCACCAGTCAGAATACTCTCCACAGTAAATCTATTGAAATTTGCAAGTGTCTTTGGTGACATACCAACTCTCCTCACACTCTTAATGAAATATAGCTGCTGTCATGCCTTCTTTGTAATTGTATCAATATGATGGGCCCAGGATAGATCCTCAGAAATGTTGACATGCAATAATTTTAAATTGCTAACATTTTCCATTTCTGATCCAATGAGGACTGGTATGTGCTCCCTTGACTTCCCCTTCTTGAAGACCACAATCAATTCTTTGGTCTTCCTAATGTTGAGTGCAAGGTTGTCGTTGCAACACCATCCTGAACAACGTGAAGATAGGGACAATGGGAGGCTTCAGAGTGGAAGTTATTCAAGCTCCAATGGTCAGCATCCTGAGAGGCAGCCTAAATACTATAAATGTATACATCATTCATGACATGGTTGGGAACATTTGGCTGTAATGACAATGCCCACTCTTGTGCCTAGGACCTGTGGCAGTTGAGCTTGCTTCAGTTTACCAGGAGTTGCTATCCTCACTGCTTTTTAGGCCGGTTCTACCCAGTCTGACCTTTTACAAGTCAGTTGCAAAGCATGGTCAACAATCTCCTGTGGCATCAGCACAAGAACAGTACTTCTGGCCATTCCTGATATTCATCTACATCCCAGGGGCATAGATGATGTCGAACCAAACAACCATTCAAATGGTGCTTTGGTCAAATGAGACCTGACTGTGGGTGGAATCAGGGTCAGATGACCATCTTTTCCCCAGACCAGCCTTCTTGGCATGAGTTTCAGATCCTTATCTATATTCACCTCTGGGAAACAACGGCAAGACACTGGAAAACTGAATTCATGGATACAAGCCTATCTAACTACAACACATGGGATAGGTTGATGACAAAATCAACTTTGCAATTTATTTTAAAATTCCTTATTCATTTGGCATTTACTTCCAACTTTTATCAGTAACCTTTAAAATTTTACTTTGACCTGACATGAACTGTGAAAATGTCATTCTTCATCGCAAAGCTATTTCAGCTTTTGGATATACCAATTTTAAATCCATTCATAACATCTTCCAAATTTCTCATGTTTTTGTACCTAATTGTGCAAACTGCATAAATAAAACAGCTCTCAAAAGGAATCAACAATGTATTCTGATTTGTAACAGACTTACAGGTCAATCCCTTGTTCTATGATTTCCTTCTGCTGTTTCAAAACTTCATACTGTTCTGGGTTGTCTGCACCAGAAGTCTGGGTACTATAGCTGCCAATGCCTGATGATGCTGTGGAATCCAATGAATTGATACTCCCATATCGATTTATCGTGTCAGGATACTTGCTTTCATTGCTGTCTTGCTCTGAAGATTTTTCTTGGCCTATAGCCAAAAAGGATTGAGAAAAAGGTTGCAAAAGACCCTTAGAATATACGCCCTCCTTAAAATATACATGCATAGTAAAAACACTTTTGATTTATTCCACAAATTAGGCAGATTATTATAGGTGGCTTGATTTTTTTTTTCTGACTTTATCACAATTACCACCTTACTGCAAAGGACACTGCAAAATGGTGCCTTTAAGTAAATCATTCAATTTGGGAAGTGTCTAGATATCTTGAAATTTATAACAGAAAAAAAATTCATCTTTAAAATCAAGCAAGATTGTTTGTGTTAGTGCTGGAACTTTTAAGTTTTAAATTTTAGCTAGCAGTCTAACATGAAGAATCTGAGTTTTATGCAACTCAAATTGGCACCTAACAAGCTTCTTTCACAAGAACAATACAAACTAAGTGATTAGTGCATTAACAGAAAAATTACTATTAGATATTGCCACATGTTTCTACTTTAAAGATTGATGCACACTGTGAAATAGTTAGGTTTATTTTTCTGTTAATGCACTAATCACTTAGTTTATTTCTGTCAGAGTAGGCATGTGAAGAGCAATGAAGAGAAAACTAAGTTCAATATTTAAGTACTGTATTGTAAAAAAAATACTGATATTGTGGAAAATATATAAATTAGCTTCTTTCTATTTGGTACAATGCATTGGGTTGGTCCTTGAAAACTACAAGTGCTAGAATACAAAAAAAAAGAGAAAACACTGCAATATATACCTGTGGTTTATCATTTGAATTTCACAAGATGAGCTAATATAAAGCTAGAATCAATAATTGCACAAACTAAAATCTACCCCAGAATCTATCATCTTGTAAAATACTAATCCTATTAAAGAAATTTGAACTAATAAATTGCTACAATATTACATACCTGCCCTTCCTGATTAAGATAGCCATTAAGAAATAGCAGAAAGTTTTAACTAAGCATGAATTTGTCTCAACGGCAAATTTTTCTTGCAGTTAATTGAAATTGCACAAATTGATTTAGATCTAGAAGTATCCATAATGAAACCTTAAATATGGGACAAAATACAGAACAAACTATATTGTAAGAAACTATCTTTTGTTTCCATAATGTGTGAGATTAAGCATTCAGGACACTATAGGTTTTACAATCTTAGTGATTAGATTTCCTAAATTTGCTTTTGTTTTTTTCTATGTTGAAATTCATAGTTCTCTATTTCTCTTTTTTCTATCTGGTTAATTTTATTACACTCTGTTGCGCCTTCCATACACAAGATTCCAGACACCATAGGACATGTCATTTGCAATTCCAGGAAAGATAATACGGAATAAAACCCAACTATTGTAAATCTTACAAGTATTTTGCATCAGCAAAATCTGGCCTGGCTGCATTGGTCTTCCCAGGTAGGGATGTGATGCAGATGTTCAGGATGCCAAGTAATGTTACTGAGATAAATTGTTGGGATATCAATTGACTGATTAAAGGCAAGCAAGCAGCCTAATGAATTGCATAAAAGAGCAGAAAACTTAGAGGAGCAACACAGAAAAAAATGCTGGAGGAATTCAGCAGGACAGGCAGCATCTATGGAAATGAATAAATACTTGATGTGTCCAGCAGAAACCCTTCTTCAGAACTGGAAAGGAAGGAAGAAAATGCCAGAATAAAAAGGTGGGGGGGGGGGGAAGGGAAGGAGGACCAGCTAGAAGGTGATAGGTGAAGCCAGGTGGGTGGAAAGGTAAAGGGCTGGAGGGAAGGAGAGTAGGCCAATAGAGAAAGGGAAGGAAGAGGGACACCAAGGGCAGGTGATAGGCAGTTGAGAAGTGTAAGAGGCCAGAGTGGGGAATAGTGGAAGAGGTAACGGGGAGGGAACAAAAAAATTATCAGGAGAATATGAGGGCTGTATATGGTGACATATATGTACATTGATATAAATTTACTTCTAACTTTGAAATCATTGTTCAGGCCATGAGGTTGGAGGCTACCTAGACAGAATATGAGGTGTTGCTCCTCCACTCTGAGGGTGGCTTCCAGTCATGGACCAACATGTCAGAACAAGAATGGGGATTGGAATTAGAATGGTTGGCCATCAGGAAATTCAACTTTTGGTGGATGGAACAGAGGTTCTTAACAAAGTAGTCCCTCAACTTACGTTGGGTTTCACCAATGCACAGAAGTCTGGATACAGATTACTCCAACAGATTCTGAGTGAAGTGCAGCATTATCTGGAAGAACTGTTTGAGGTGAGGGAGGAGGTGAATGGGCAGGTGTAGAACTTCTAACACTTGCAGGGATATGTACCAGGAGGGAAATTAATGGGGAGGGATGAATGGACAAGGGGATCAGAGGAGCGATCCCTGTGGAAAGCAGAGAGTGGAGGATAATGATGTATTTGATGGTAGGATCCTAAAAAAGATGGCAGAAGTTGCAGAGAATGATGTGTTAGATGTGGAGGATCATGGGGTCATAGGAACTCCACCCTTGCTAAGAGTGGCAGGAAATACAGGAGATGTGAGTATAGGCAGCATCAATAATGGAGGAAGGGAAACCCTGTTTTTTTTTTGAAGAAGGATACTTCACACTTATCTGGGTTGAACACCATCTGCCACTTTTCAGGCCGATTCTGCATCCTATAGATGTCCTGCTGCAACCTTTGACAACCCACCAGACTATGCACAACACTCAAACTTTTGCGTCTTTTTTTTTGTAACATCAAATTTGTGCTGCAAGTTCATTCAGATTTTAAAATATAATAAATGTTATCTGACAAAAGAGAAATGCAAAAAAAATATTCTACCAAGACTGGTCTGCGAGTTTGGATTCACATATAGATCTTTACTCCATTCCACCATACACTTCAAAATTGAAACCAAACACTCCAAGCCCTTCTTCCGAAGACTGAGTTCCTTTAAAAGAAATTGGATGGTAATCAGATTTGAATAGCAAGTAAATCACAATTCTACACTTTAAATCTATTATTAGTTTATGAGAAAAGGAAATACCGCTATGTCCCATGCATCTCACTTACAGGGAACATAATTAAAATCACGACATCTATGCCTTTTGCCCATGCCTCAGGGACATAGAATACAGCAAGAGAGAGGCCTATTGGCCCACGATGCTGTGTCAACTTTTTAACCTTATCCAAGATCAATCTATCCCTTCCCTTCTACTTGGCCTTCCATTTTTCTATCATCAACGTGCCTATCTAAGAGTTTCTAGTTCAGGCAGCATCATGGTAAATCTCCTCTGAACTATTTCTAAAGCTTCCGCACTATTCCTATATTGAACACAACATTCCAAGTGTGGTGTAACCAGGGTTTTATAGAGCTGCACCATTATCTAGCAGCTCATGAACTCAATCCTCCAACTAATTAAGGCCAACACACCATAAGCATTCTTAACAACTTTATCAACTTTGTGCAGCAACTTTAAATGATCTATGGAGAGTGGACCCAAAGATCCCTGTTCCTCTACACTGCAAAGAATCCTGCCTTTAACCTGCATTCTGCCTTCAAATTTGACCTTCCAAAATGAATCAATTCATTATGAACAACTTTTTCTCAGTCCAGCTCTGTATCCTGTGAATATCCCACTTCAACCTACAACATCCACAACTCCACCAACCTTTGTGTCATCTGCAAACTTATGAACTCACTCTTCCACTTCCTTATCCTAGACATTTATAAAAATAACAAAAGGCAAGGGTCCCAGAACAGATCCCTGCAGAACACCACTGGTCACTCATCTCCAGGCAGAATACGATCTATCTGCTACCATCCTTTGCCTTCTATGGGCAAGTCTGTTCTGAATCCACACACCCATGTTTCCCTTGATCCCATGCCTCCTAACTTTCTGAATGAGCCTACCATAGGGACCATATCATAACAATCACCTTACTAAAATCCTTATACATCACATCCACTGCTCTACCTTCATTAATGTGCTATGCAACATCCAGAAAGAATTCAATCAGGCTCTCACAAAGCCATGTGACTATATCTAATCAGAACTATGCTTCTCCAAATACTTTTAAATACTGCCCTCTTTTTTACCCCACACATCTCAAAGAATTCATTCTTGCAATGATGCCTTGCAATGCCATTTTTACAGTGGGGGGGAAAGAAGATCATTTGTTTGCAAGTGGCATTTAGCTCCAATTCTACAACAGGATGTCATTACTATTGCTCGCTCAGCATGAAGCAAAGCTTCATTCAACATTTCATTAAAACCATATACCTCATCTGTAACTTCTGTTAAATATCTGCACCCAAGCTTAATTGCATTCACTTTTTCAGTTATCATTAAGGGGTGAACTAAACACAGTGCAATCACAGTAGATAATTAAAGATTAGCTTCATTTGTTTTTACTTCTAAAAGCAGTGTCTGGAAGTGTCATCATGCTTCCAGAACCAAGATAACATACCCACAACTTACTACTAACTGTAACTGATACGTCTTTTTTGAATGTTTGAAGAAACCAGACCACCCAGATGAAACCCATGCTGTCACGGGGAAAATGCATAAACTTCCATAAAATGCAGCGGCGTGAATTGAATCTCGATCTCACAGTTGGCACTATAAAGCATTACACTAATCACTATGCTATCGTGTCAACCTCAATATTCTACCATGCTACCCTGACCTTAATGTGTACCTCACCTGATCTTGAGATATACATAATTTATACCATCCTTTACATTCTGTAATTCTCCAACATGCTGAAATCCTCCAAAATTATCAAACTCAGGCTTAACTTTTTAAACATCTCTTTGCTAATCTAGAGCTCCAGCTCAAACTAACTCAACAGTTGCCAAAAATCTCCTAAGCCAATTTATCATGCAAATTTTTGCTCTTTGCTCAGTTTTTATATGGTGTCAGTCTTGGTTTATTGGTAGCGTGTTTACCTTTGAAACAGAAGTTTACTTTATACACATAAAAGAGGATGAGGTTTTTCTATGGTAAGGTTTACACAGATCTTAGAGACTGTTAAAAAGCTGGCACAACACCGTCGGTTGAGCAGCATATACTGTACTATAATGTTCTATGTTCTATGAAAGCGTAGGTGGGATGTCAGACTTGGAATAAAGTGAAAATGACCAAAATAATTCTCAGCATTGCTGATTTATGAGATAAGTATTTCCAATAAAATAAATGATATTATCTCCCACTTTTTTTTCTGAATAAACTGCCAAACAATTAAACTGATGGGATCTCATCTCAAAAAATAAAATAAACCGACATCCAAAATATGCTTAGTCTTGAACTGAATGCAAAGTCCAAGATTTCCGAGTCTTTGGAGCAGACATTGAACCCACAACCTTCTGACTTGTTGAAAATTCTATCAACCACTTGATCTAGGAATAATGGTGCATAGTTCCCTGAAGGTGGAATCTCATGTGAATAGGGTGGTGAAGAAAGCTTTTGGTATGTGGGCCTTTATAAATCAGAGCATTGAGTATAGGAGTTGGGATGTAATGTTAAAATTGAAAAAGGCATTGGTAAGGCCAAATTTGGAGTATTGTGTACAGTTCCCGTCACCAAAAAGATGTCAACAAAATAGAGAGAGTACAGTGGACATTTACTAGAATGTTACCTGGGTTTCAGCACCTAAGTTACAGAGAAAGGTTGAACAAGTTAGGTCTTTATTCTTTGGAGCAAAGAAGGTTGAGGGGGGACTTGATAGAGGTATTTAAAATTATGAGGGGGATAGATAGAGTTGACATGGATAGGCATTTTCCATTGAGAGTAGGGGAGATTCAAACAAGAGGACATGGGGTGAGAGTTAGGGGGCAAAAGTTTAGGGGTAACACAAGGGGGAATTTCTTTACCCAGAGAGTGGTAGCTATGTGGAATGAGCTTCCAGTAGAAGTGGTAGAGGCAAGCTCAATATTGTCATTTAAAGTAAAATTGGATAGGTATATGGACAGGAAAGGAATGGAGGGTTATGGGCTGAATACAGGTAGGTGGGACTAGGTGAGAGTAAGCGTTCGGCACAGACTAGAAGGGCCGAAATGGCCTGCTTCCGTGCTGTAATGGTTATAATGGTTAACTATGTCACAGATGATACTTCCTTCAAAGCAGCGAAAACATCCATTTATATTTCTTATATTACAACACTAACGGTACTTCAAAAGTAACTAAACGGTTTTAAAGTTCTCAATGATATTCAAAGGTGCTGAAGGCAGGTATAAATGCCAAGTTTCTCTCTTTTCCTTCAATAATGTTGGAGAGATTAGCAATACAGGTTCAAGCCAAATACATGCTAACTAGAATGATGAAAAAAATCCTTTCACTTTACAGAAAGAACCACATCTTTCAAGGTGACTGTTAAGTTCAGATATGCTTGCATATACAGTAGATACCAACTATCCCAAATGAGATATCACAAGAGTGCAGAGTTGAGCAGAGCCAATTCTTGTATCTTACATATTGCCATGCAATTGTAATCAATTTCTCTGTACACTTCTATTACCTGAACAGGGGTCATTCCCAGTTCATGACCAGCTCGTCCTTGGGCTATTTTAGACAAGTCATTAACCAATCTTTCGAAGATGTTTGCAGCATTTAAGTCACAATCATAATTTACATAAATGTCCACCACACTTTGCGCATCTGCAAATTGAAATGATATAAATTTACAAAATTAGAAAGTTCATGTTAAATTTCTTAATATCAAAGACCTGAAAAGTATAACTAAAAATCTTACCTGCACATATTCTGGTCAGAGTTTGTATTACCATCCATTTATGATCAAATGAACTTGTAGAAGTTTCCAATATATAAAGAAATATTTCTCTGAAGAATACCTAAATCAAAACATGTAAAAAAAATGTCAATATGCTGCAATTTTGACATCAAATAAAATGCCAGTTAAAATTTTGATGACTTTCATACACTTAAGAACAGTAATATTTAAGCTAAAAATGTGAAAATAACCTCAAAGTATTTACATAGTACAATGCAAGCCTGGATCCTCTATACATAAACTAGTCTTCATTTCAAAAGCAGGGAGGGAGAGGGAGGAGGACGGAAAATTAGTTGGTCTTGGCCATTCTTATTTACATAATGCAAGCCACTTTTGCTGTCATTTGGTTGAGGTCTCTTATGACCATTAAGACATAGGAGCAGAATTGATCCCCTAGTGGGCTCAACCACAAGCTGCTCCATAAAGCTACCTCGGAGGCTCCACAAATTCTTTCTCTTGGAATCCAGCATCAATTTGATTTTCCCAATCTATCTACATATTGAGATTCCCCATGTCTAATGTAACACTGCTTTTTTAACATGCTTTTTCTATGTCCCGTTGTAATTTGTAGCCCACATCTTGGCTACTGTTTGGAAGCCTGCAAATAACTCCCATCAGAGTCTTTTTAACCCTTGTAGTTTTTTAACTCTACCCAAAAGGATTCTCCATCTTCCAATCCTCTTTCATCTCTTCTTAAAGATTTGATTTCATTATTTACCAGCAGAGCCACTCCTCCTCTTGTGCTTACCTACCTGTCCTTTCGATAAATTGTGTGTTCTTGGTCATGAAACTCACAACCACAATCGTCTTTCAGCCATGACTATGTGATACCCACAATGGTATACCTGCTAATCTCTAAAGGCACAAGATCATCTACCTTATTTTGTAGACTGTCTGTATTCAAATACTGTATAACACCTTCAGTCCTATATTTGTCACCCCTTTTAATTTTGCCTGTTTGACACTGCAACCCATCCCACTGACTGCAATTTTGCTCTATCATCTGCTTGTAAACCAATGTCCCTATCCTCAGCCCTATCACTCCATTCCCCATCTAAATTAGTTTAACCCTCCCCAACAGCTCTAGCAAAACTGCTTGTAAGATATTGGTTTCCCTCGGGTTCAGGTGCTGCCTGTCTCTTTTGTACAGGTCATACCTTCCCCAGAAGTGATCTTAATGATCCAGAAAACTAGTCACCTGCTCTAGCTCCTTAACCATGCATTCATCTGACAAATTATCCTATTCTTGCCCCCTCTGACGCATAGCACATGCAGCAATCCAGAGACAGTTAGCCTGGAGGTCCTGCTTTTCAGCTTGCTACCTAGCTCTCTAAATTTTCTTTTTAGGATCTCCTCTCATCCTTCCTATATCATTGATACCAATATGTACCAAGACATCTGGCTGCTCCATCTTCCCCTTTGGAATTTCGATCTGGGACATGTCTGACCCTAGCACCTCTGAGACTACATACCATCTGGGTCTCTCTATCGTATCCACAGACTCTCTTATCTACTCCGCCAGCTACAGAATCTCCTATCACGTTTGCATTCCTCCTCTGTTCCTTTCCCTTCTGAGCCACAGTGTCAGAGGTACAGTCACTGCAGCTTGTCTTAGTCGAACCCCCCATCTAAAAGTATCCAAAATGAGGGGGAATTTATTGAGAGGAACAGCTACAGGGGTACTCTGTTCTGGCTGCCTATTTCCCTTCCCTCTCCTGACAGTCAATCATTCAGGGGTCTCCTGCAACTTAAGGGTAACTATTTCCCTGTAGCTCCAATCTATCATCGCCCCAGTTTCCCTTATGGGCTGTGGGTCATCGAGTTGCAGCTCCAGTTCTTTAACATGTTCTCTGAGGACCCAAGCTTGGTGCACCTGGTGCAGACGTGGTTATCCAGGATGCTGGAGGTCTCCCAGGATTTCCACATCCCACACACAGACCAAAACACAACCCATAGAGTCATTCTTACTGCCTTACTTATACCATAACAAATAAAGAATGAGCAATGAAGGAGAAACTAATATTTGTATTCAATACCCAGACAAAATTCAATGAATCAAACAATTTCAATCTCTTTTAGAAATCAAAATTTCTATTTTGGTCAATTTCAAAATAGACCAAAGATTTAATTACATCATATATTCATTCTTCACGGGTTTGCCTTGGTATTTTTTGTTCATAAAAATATTATTAAACATTATAGAAATCTAAAATTAATATTTTACCTCAATCTGCATTTTCAGGTGAGTCTTGAAGTTTGACAAGAGAGTGAGGAAGATGGAAAGTGACAATTCAAATACTTCTGGTACAGAAGACACACCATTTTTTGACAAGGCTACACAAAGATATTGCTTAATTGCATTGATGAACATCTCATTTGTTCGAAAGATTGGTCCGGCATTTTGTAAAATTGACAGAAGTAACTGTAGTGAAAGGATCTTTGACCTCAATTCATGAGACCTAGAAGGGAAAAAAGTAACATTGAAATTTAGAAAATCTTCTGAAAAGCAAAGAATGAAAACAAAAATCTCTTCAATTTGTATTAATTGGCATAGTTGGTAAATCAAACTTTTCATTATAACTTATTTTTGAAAAAACAATTTGAATGCCATTCATAAATGAGATGAAAGTTGAGGTTTGGAGATATGTTCCAAAATAAATTAACACTGTAAAGGACTTTCTTGTTTACAGTAAATATAATTCAATCCTTTCTTCATAGAAAATCCTGGTTACATGCTCAAACTTATGATTGGTACCACTTAAGATTTTATTTACTTATTTTCACATGCTATTTCTCTCTTCAGTTTCGATGTTGATCATAACAAAAGGTGATTTATACCAATTCATGTTTACTGTATCCAGGTGATATGTTGGCAATTGGAGACTCCCCTGGATCCATCCATATGGGATCTACATGCCACCTAAAAGTTTGACGCGCTGTTTTCAGCATTTTTATTCCATTTATACGGAAACAGTATCAGAAAGAGGAACAGTTTTCTAGGTAATGGTTATGAAAGGGGTAAGTGGAGCGTAAGAGGACAATGGCAGCTAACGGCGACTTCCTTGCTTGCATCTTTGGAAGCAGCTCTATTTCTATTTTCTATTTTTAATATCTCTATTTTTCTCTTTCTGGGTTCTTTTGAAGATCCTGACCTGGAGTTACATGCTGACTTCAGTTCTTCCTGGGAATGGGACCCGCTCTCAGGGTCTCTCGAATGGCAGCTACTTGATATGCCAAGTACGCAGCCTAGAAGACTTGAGAGCCGTCAGGGTTCCGGGATTTCGTGGTTCTAGAGGTGGGCAGACTCGAGGTCGATTGGTGTGTCATGAGAGACAGAGGATCAAAAGCAGCTAGCTGGCTGCTGGCTATGTGCCCAGACCTCAGAGTAAGTGATGCAACAGACTTTTAACGTTGTAAATCAGCGAATGGTTTGGTATGTCTCCCTTCTCGCTGTGAAATGGGGCCACGTCTTTTTCCCTTATTAGGGAGAGAGAGCCTGTGGTATGTTGGGACACTGGATGAATGAATAGCCTTTGGGGTACTGCAAGCCTGTGTCTTTATTAACGCTTTGCTGCAGACTTGAGTGCTCAGTGGGGGGGGTGCCAATGCTTTCTGCTGAAGGTGGGGGGAATCATTTGGGGTTCTAACATTTAACTATCCTTCGTTCTTTGGGGCACTCCTCCATTTTCATGGATGGTTGCAAAGAAGAAGAATTTCAGGATGTATATTATATACATCTCTTGGACATTTTAATGTACCTTTGAAACCTTTGAAATGTCCATTTCAGTGACTAAAAGCTCAAAATAATGGCTTGGCCCTGACATTCAGTCCTACATTACCAAGCTGAACAACAGTTATTTTTGCCTAAATTTCAGTGTGCCTAGAAAAAATGTAAAACAATGCAGCTAATACCAATTGACCTGTCATATTCAAGCAGTTATTAGACCATCTTAGTCCTGTGTCTAAATTTACTTCAAATATTCATTCAAACTTCCATCAACCTCAACTACACTTCTCAATGTAGTACAACATTCCATACTCTTCTCCCCCCACATCCTCCCAACACACACATTCCTAGCAATTAGCAACAACAGTGAGCAAAATTGTTCAATGATGCCATGGAATCTGCATGCATCTAGAAAACATGGCAGGTAGCAATGGAGATATTCAAACCTGGCAAGCTCAACAAAAACTCACAAAGAAGGTCAAGAGGCTATAATCACTCTTGTCCACAAACTATAATCTGTTGGAATATAACACCTTTGGAAAAACTAAGCTTTTTGTTGAGCCATAAATCCTCAAAGTAACAGGACTTTGGGCAAAAACAATGACAATGAACAGACTTTGGGCATGTACATGATACATCAAGCCTGGTTTCCAGAAGCAAGACTACTATAGATCATCACTAGGGTTGAAACCTAGACTGAAGACATTCTGCAGATGCAAGAACTTTTGTGTTGCTGGGTTAAAACTCGATGCTAACACTCAAAGCTCAGGTCTTGCTCCCAAATCACTACAACTTGTATGGATGACACAAAGCAAAAAGAAGTTGTGTCTACTTCAGGATCTCACTAAGCTCAACCTGTTTCCTCAACACTGACTGCCATGAGACTTATCACCTTTACATGGAGAGGAACTTACCTTGGCCACACAAGTAGCCACCTTGGAGTCCAACTGGAACAAGTACCTAGAGATCATGGAAGAATATTTCAGGAAGTAGAAGCTTAAATCAAATACCCAAAAAACAGCTACTGCTTTTCATCTTGAGAACAAAAGGACCAAACACACCCTAAAGGAAATGGTGACCCACTCTGAATGACACTGAAACAACATCAGCCTTCACAAACCAGCAAGTAAAACATAAATATATTGGTTGACTAAACACTGCTTCACCAGTAAGGGCTTCCACAAGTCAGGCAACAGATGCTGGATGATGCTTTTACTATTCGCTAACAAATACTGGATTCTGTATCTCTATCTTTAGGAAACTTTAAATGGCACTACCAAACATGAATGAGGATTTGCACGTTTCTAATTATAAGATTATAAACATGAAATCAGATTTAGGAATTTTGAAAGAATTCCAAGAAGAAATTGCCAAGTATAATGAAGAATTATACCATAACTGGCTGCCTATTATCTTAAGGCAAAGAAGAGTTAGACATTTGATTCTATTGAATCTTCTTGTACAATATGTGCAGGTGACTATTTTCTGATCAAAAAATATAATACAAGTAACTGACTGAGAAAGTACATTTATGAAGGTCAAGCTGATATAAATTCAACTGTTAAAATTAGTTGAAAACATATTTCAAATTTGCTTTTTGTTACAAACACAAATCATTTCCATGCTCTGCACTTACTTTGGATCAGGGGGACCATCAGAAAGTGGTTTCATGGAGAGCTTACATAATGATCTGAAGACCAAAAAAGCATCTTTCTGTAGAATATGAGAGAACTTAGCACTAGAAGGACCTCCTGGGGTGATTCCACATTCCTAAAAACAAAGCCAAATCATTGTAGTATTATACCATTTATTCAGCAAAGCTTTTTTGCTCCAAAACTTCATAAATATATTTATTAGAATATTTGAGAAATTTGGAAATATTGTAATTAACTTTCAAACATTTTATATTTTATTTAAACAAATTACATGACTGACTGTTAGAAATTATCTATGAAATATATAACAAAACTGAAACATTTTTGTATGGATTTAAGCATCACAAGATTATTTCCTTTCATGTGAGATCAGTAACAAATTAAAGAGAAAACTAATCTTCATTTAATATAGTCAAGCAAAGGATAAACAATTCATCTAGCTATTATGAACATTATGGAGCAGTTGCCACTTTTAACATATTATCTGGAGATTAGCAAAGCAATCACCGTACGTTAACATATTTAAGTTAGCGGTGTTTAATTCACCTCTGCCCATTCCAAAGTAGATAAAATATTAACCATCTCTGAATTCTGCAAATAGCTGCCAAAACAAAATGTATTACAATATACTTCATGAAACAGATATATTGATATTTGTACAATTTTTATATTTTAGAGAAGATAAAACTGAGTAAATAACTAATGCTTGTTCAATTGTTAGATATCTAATGTTAAATAGAATGGTGTCTCCTCATTTACAGACTGATGCTTGCTTTGATAAATTGTGTATTTATTTGCCAGTGATGAGGATTCCACACAGATGTGATATTCAATTTAGTAATAGGACAATTGCATGGGTTCTCTGTTCAATTATTGAATTATTACAGTGTTTATCTAACCATTCACTCACAGAGAATTTAAAGTCTGCTTAAAAAGATGAACCAGATTGTGGTCTAAAAATCAGAAACAATAATGCAGGGAACTTGATGTTGATTGATCTAGCCCTACTCCTTATCTTTTATAAATATCATTATGTTTAAAACAAAACCCAGCGAATATTGAAAGACCTGGACAGAGTGGATGTGGAGAAGATGTTTCCTATAGTGGGAGAGTCTCAGAATCAGAGGACAACCTCAGAATATAGGGACATCCATTTCAAACACAGATAAAGAGGAATTTACTTAGCCAGAGGGTAGCGAATTTGTGGAATTCATTGCCACAAATGGCTGTTCAGGACAAGTCATTGAGTATATTTAAAGCAAAGGTTGATAGGTTCATGGTTAGTAAGGATGCCAAAGGTTACAGGGAGAAGGTAGGAAAATGGGGCAGAGAGGGATAATAAAACAGCCATAATGGAATGAAAGAACAGAATTGATGTTCTGCTCCCATGTCTTAATAGTCTTATTTGAAAGTTCTTTATAAGAATTGATAAGTGCAATTTGAGAAGAATATATAATGAATTTTACGAGGGCTGATTGATAAGTTTGTAGCCTAATGTAGAAGGAGATGAATTATACAGCTCTTGTTCTACTAGAAATAATAGTTATCCAGAAGATTTTAGCCATCAGCTTATTTAGTACCCAATAACCTCTAAATGTCAACTGTAAAGGTTAATAGCAACAAAACTGAAATAATTATAAGGGGTAACTCATTTTTTAAAATTTGTTATCACCTGAGTATCACTGGATGAAACTGACAATCTGTCATCAGGCAGAGATGGAGCATATGACATGGAGATTGGTGTCCCTGGAATTCCATTGGAATGAACGCTGTCTGCTTCATTGACTACTGGTGCTTCTTCATCTATGATGCCAGAATTATTTTCAGAACAACTTGGTTTCTCTTCCAAATCTGGAGGATAATGTCATAATTAAAAACTTTACAAAATTATGCTTTTCAAAATTGTCTCATGTGCATACTACTTTGAAGAAAAGACATGTCAGTAAAAGCAATCAGTAATAGGTTAATCTACAAATAATAATAATAAATTATCAACAATGTATACAACTTCAAAAACAGCTCCAATACTAGAGACTTTAAAACAGCATTTAAAACACTTCACAGAATTATTACCAAAAAAATTTGACACTGAGCCACATAAAGAGAAATGAGAGCAGATAGCTAAAAGCTTGCATAAAGTAAAAGGAGGTTTTAAGGAGTGCTTTGAAGGAGCAAAGTAGTAGGGGTTAAAAGTATTGAGGTCCTTATAGCTTTTTGTTGCTAAAGGAATGAACACCAAAAACGGAGCAACAGATTACTGGATGATTAAAAGGCTAAAATTGGAGAACTGAGCCATCTCAAAGGGTTACTGAGAAAAGGAGGAGATAATACAGTTGGGGAAGGGTCAAGGCCATGAAAGGTTTTGAAAACAAATCTAGCAATTTCAAATGCTAGGCATTATTTAACTGGAATCCCTGATAGTTCAGCATGCCCATGAGTGAACAAGGTTTGGGGGACATTACAAATAACATCGGCAGTGGTGTTTTAAATGACTACCAGTTTTTGGAGAACATAGTGAGGCAGCCCATCTAGGATTGTTTTGGAATATATTAATTTAACAGTAATATGGGTATAAACAAACTGAAACCTATTTAGTGAAGTACAGCAATTCCAAGTTCATGGTTTGATAGTACTTCGCCTACCACTCAGATCCATGGACGAGTTTCAGGCTCAGATTATTTTTATTGTATTATTTGAAGGAGGGGTAGGAAAAACTGGCACTGCCTCACCCACCTTCAATTGAACTTTTTACTGGCCAATCACAGCAGCACTGAGGATGGTAGTGGGGAGGTCCAAATCCCACATCGTTCCATCCTCCTAGATGCGTAGTAGGGAGAGGTCCTTTAAAAGGGAAGAAGAAAATAGGAGTAGGGAGTGGGATTGGGGGTGGAAATCAAAAATAAAGTAAACAAAAATTATTTGGCTAATTATGACTGAAATCCTTTTAACTATAATAGAAGATCTTGAAAGAGACAAATTTAAGAAAATCACATTTATAATCTAGCTTACATTAACTTCTAAAACAGGTTATAAGAATATAAAGTTTCTGCTCATGATATCCCAAACCTGTCGATATTCCATTCCAGTTAAAATCGATTATGCTCCAAAAAATTTAACAGGAATGACAGGAATTCACAATTAGCAAATAAAAGAAACTGAAAGACTTTTAAAAACATATGCCATTGTCTGCTAGGAGGTTTATATTGGGTTTTGATATCTTCATTCTCCAGAATGTACATGGTCCAAAAAAATAACTGATAATGAATGAAACACAATGGTCAGTGGGTTGCTGCTCCATCTCCTACCAAAGTAAACCTGTTGTAGGGTTTTGACCCAAAACTCTCCCTTCTCCCCCAACCACAGACACTGTTCAATACACTGAGAACCCCCAACATATTGCTTCTTGAAGCACAAGTACAGTTAAGACACATTCGATAGTGGCATCTTCAAAGAAATAATGGAAACTACTAGATATTGGCACAAAATTACCTTGCGCAGCCTAAAATAATTAAAAAGATTTTTCATTTGTTAATAAGATCTGAGGTAAGAGAATATCTTCAAATACATTCCAACAGGCATAAGGTACTTTCCTTAAAATTAATCACTGCAAATTATGCAGAGTTGATCTGGGCTTTTTAAATTAATCATGTTTAAGGGTGATTCAGATAAACTTGCATAAAAAGAGTACTGTGCTTTCTTATAACATTATTTGATTTTCCTGAAAGCATCTTGATAGTTTGGTCTTCAGGTTAGTTTTATTTTTAAGAAATATTGTAAGCTGCACTGTTGCTTCAGTGATGGGTAAGAGAATAAATGATTTTATGATACACCATTTGACCAAACAGACCAGCTTATGACAGGTTTATAGATTTCTTAAGGGTGTTCAATAGTGTGTTTCAAATTATCATTGCATTCACAATGGAAAGAAATAGTTTTTAAAATCAATAGAAGTAAAACTAATTTAACATTCTTGAGTTGTCATAAGCAATAATTACAGTATATTTTTAAATTTAAACTTATTTTTATCAATTTAATCAATTCTATAGAGAATTCTCTACTCTTCAATAAATAAATAATTTATGTCATTCAGAATGAGCATCAGATACACTGTCTTTATTGTAATGTGCCATTCACAACATTAAATAATGGCAATTTCTGAACTTGCAGAATAATCCTTCCCTCAAACATCACCTGACAGTTTTGCAAAACATCAGATCTTTTGCCTTGGATCTTAATGGGCCTATTTTAAACCATATTACAATATTAAATTGAGTGTATTTTGCCAATTATTGTCACCTGTGAGCTGACATCAATTTGTCTTACCAGAGATCCTAAACATTCAATTAGTATATTTAAGAATTATATAAATATTTGAATTTAGCTTATATAAAACCAATCATGGCCATTAACTTTAGTTTTTAATAGCTGAACTGCCAGAAAGGGGGGGGGGGGGGGGAATTAAAAGATGAATCCATTAAAGAAATTTAACGAAAATGTCATGTTCATGTGTTACAAAGCATGAGAATAAACTAAGAGATGAAATGAATACACTACCTCCAACTGTGGTCACCAATTCTTGTAGAATGTTCTGTACAATTTCCTGTACATTATCCTCAAATTCAAGACCCTCCCCATGACTGCTGCCTGCAATCCCTTTTTCAAAACCTTGTACAAGGACAGAATATAAAAGATGCTCAGAACAACATGAAATAAATAAAAAAAACAAGCATGAATCAAACTAACTTTACTTCAAATAAAGCAAAATGAAACTTTGAAAATAATCCTTCCAATACAAAACCCTTCTTGTACATGCCTTCGGAAGTGTGCTACTATGTCCTCAAAAGGAAACTGAAATATTGGTTTGATTACATGCAATTACAACCAGTTATCATGGTTTGTCAAAGCGTCTAACACCTAGGCAACTGTGGTATCTGCTCTTCTTCAATTTAAAACCAACTGATTTTCAAATGCATTAAGATGTAAATTTGTTTTTTTCGTTAGCCACTAAATTAAACATTCAAACTAATGAACACTATTTTTAATTAGCCAACAAAACATTCTGATTTTTGGGCAGCAGTGAACAAGTGGTATAAGCTCAAATGCTCAGAAATTTTTATTGGCCTACTGTGTGGAGCTTAGGACTAGCAAGAAGCCACTTAGCAGACATTCCTCCATGAAGGCACTGAGAACTATGTAAACAGGGTGAGCAAAATATCACTTCAACCAAATTGAAGAATCTTTACACACTAACTGTCTAAGTTAAGAGTATTTAATCTAAAATATATACAAAACAGAAAGTGGGAAAGACAGATGGATTAAAAGGCATAATAATGACAGAAAAAAAACTTTTAAAAGCATTAATATTTAAAATATGAAGATGTATATGAAGAAATAATTCAATACAGTTATTAATTGCAGGTTTCATGGATTGTTTGGAAGTAGTTATCACATCAAGAATACTTACACTTTTATTGGACAAGCTCTGTTTGGTGTTAAGTGCCACAATATTAAATACTTTACAGATTCGTAAACACATACTGTATAATTGGAGGAGACAGGTAGGAAAAAAGTTCAGAGACTTACTTATTTCTTGTTTATCAGATACAAGCAATAGGATTTGCAGCAGGATTTATCCCTCAATAACACCATACCAATATGTTTTTCATTATTCCTACTTCATAACTTACACTAGTGCTTTAAGCCAAACTTCATATACTCATTTAATTTTAATAAAATTTCTAACAACCAATGAAGTTATTGTATGAAAATGATTCAAAAATAATTCCAATAATTAGAAAAATAATTTCTAATCTAAGACATGCTAATTTCTATAAATGTATGGTGGAGAGTATTCTGACTGGCGGCATCACAGCTGGGTATGTAACCTTCAATGCACTGGATTGTAAGAGAGCACAGAGTGTTACAGACTCTGCAATTTCCATCATGGGCATAAACACTTCCGATCATCGGGGACATCTTCAAGAGGTAGTACCTCAAGGAGGTGACATCCATCATGAAGGACCCACACCATCTGGGACATGCCATCTTCTCATCAGCGAGGAGTTACAAGAGCCTGAAGACTACTCTCAATGTTTCAGGAACAGTTTCTATCCCTCTGCCATTAGATTTCTGAATGGTCCATGAACACTACCTTGCTATTCCTCTTTTGGAACTATTTATTTAGTTATAGCTTATAATCTTTTTTATGTCGTGCACTGAATTGCTGTAACAAAACAAGTCAGAGATAATAAATGTGATTCTGATTCTAAAGTCAGTGTTCACTTCTATTAAAAATGGACAAGAAATCATCTATGTTTAAGTCAATAACCAGGTCACTCACATCAATCTGACAAAAGCTATGTTAGAATGATCAAAAAATTACTGCAGAGTCAAAAGAATAGCATGGATACAGTCTTGAGTCCCTCCATTAGCCATGTCCACTAATTCTACATTGGTGTAATCCTATTATTTACTTTCCCTATATTCTTTGCAATGCCCCCAAATTTAACATTCACTGACACAATTAACCTATCACTAGCTGGAGCCAGAGCTTCTCTGCATCAAGAGGAAGCCATATAACCATATAACAATCACAGCACGGAAAAAGGCCATCTTGGCCCTCCTAGTCCGTGCCGAACCCTTAATCTCACCTAGTCCCACCTACCCGCACTCAGCCCATAACCCTCCACTCCTTTCCTGTCCATATACCTATCCAATTTTACCTTAAACGACACAACTGAACTGGCCTCTACTACTTCTACAGGAAGCTCATTCCACACAGCTATCACTCTTTGAGTAAAGAAATACCCCCTCGTGTTTCCCTTAAACTTCTGCCCCTTAACTCTCAAATCATGTCCTCTAGTTTGAATCTCCCCTACTCTCAATGGAAACAGCCTGTTCACGTCAACTCTATCTGTCCCTCTCAAAATTTTAAATACCTCGATCAAATCCCCCCTCAACCTTCTACACTCCAATGAGCAACCTTTCTCTGTAACTTAATTGCTGAAACCCAGGTAACATCCTAGTAAATTGTCACTGCACTCTCTCTAATTTATTGATATCTTTCCTATAATTCGGTGACCAGAACTGCACACAATATTCCAAATTTGGCCTTACCAATGCCTTGTACAACTTTAGCATTACATCCCAACTTCTGTACTCAATGCTTTGATTTATAAAGGCCAGCGTTCCAAAAGCCCTCTTGACCACCCTATCTACATGAGACTCCACTTTCAGGGAACTATGCACAGTTATTCCTAGCATTTTTCAATATTGTACTATATAGATTCATATAGTGTAACTATATTGAACTGCATAGAATAACAATGAAAAATGAAAAACACATTTGGACATTTCTCTTAATGTGGGCTGCCAGCAATCTGTTACTGACAACAGAAGGAAAAGAACTGTAGATAAATAAGTAATCACATGTTCAATAAAGCTCAATTCCTGAAAGGGAATATTGGGATAGTCTAATACTAAGGTAAATTAATTTTAAAAAACAATATAGTTTAATCTCACAGTATACAATTAAGGTAAAAATAAAATCAATAACTGCTTGATTTTTAAACAAGTACACTTTTAAGCCTCAAAATCTATAAATGAGATTACATGCAAACATATTTACTTTTTGCTGCAGTGGCTTGGTCAACTTCCGTTTGTTCATTTTCTGCATTACAAATGTCAGTTCCATTTTCTGGCTCTGCATCTTCCTGAATAGGTTTATCAACCTCATTGATATGGTCTGATTCTATTTCAGGTATTTGAGCCAGCTCAAGGACTGGCTGCTCCTCAAGTCGACTCAGTTGTGGGGATTCAGGTTCATACTGGTTCACAGGAGCCTGCTGGAGGTGATGCTGTTGCCGAAGTCTCTCCTTTTCCATTTGTTTCACTTCCTGCAGCTGAATGCACAAAGACAGGGTTTAAGATGAAACTGGAACTTGTGGTTAAGGAACTTAATCACAAATTAGCTTTTTCGAGGTCAAACAAGAATGGGATATTTGGGGAAAAGTTTTGAAGATCTGAAGGGAAGGGATCATTGAGATTGCAGAAGGAACTGTTGAGCGTAACACTTCAAACAGTAACCATGGAGTAAAAGAAAAGAACAATACACAAGAAGGTGGAATTGTGGAGATTGTGGAACAGCAGTTTAGTTAGTAAAGGATCAAGGAAACAGAAAGTGATATGGTTGTGTTTGGAAAGTGCATCAGTGAGACAGAACAAAAGCACAGAAAAATGCTGGATCATGACAGATATAGAAAGCCTGAAGAGAGATTGCCAGAGCAGGTATAATGGAGAGATAACACTGGTCATCAATGAAGTGGTCACACCTGTCACAGTACCTAAACAATCCCAAGCAAAGTACCAAATGGAACCACATGCCACTCAGTATTCAAACGTAACTACAGCACCTCCAGCAATGTCCTTTCCCTGGCCCTCATATGATCTCTGTAGTCCTAACAAAATCCGTCCTCCCACACCCTTCAGCAATACATGCACATGGAGTCAACTACTCAAACACAGCCAAGACCTAATTCTGTCCTTCCATAACCCAATGTCAGTTTCTCCACTACTCAAGTATTGTTTTGAAATATGGATCTTATTTTATTCAAGTCACAAATGCTTCACTCAAGTAGTGGAGGAAAATACTGTCGAGTTGTGGAGTTGGAAGAAGTTAGGAATCATCATGGATGAGGCAATGAATGTCTCTGATTAAGGCAATGAGATTTATAAATCTGGGAGGTTGGGTGACTGGATAGCCAATATAAATCAGTAAAGAAAGGGATGTTGGATGAGTAAGATCAGGTAAAAAGTTTTGAATGATGCCAAATTACTGGAAGAACAGGAAACTGTTAAATAGCAGTCTTGGAATGAAAAAGATCATTTATTTTTAAGCAGTAATCCTATACATTCCTGAAACTGAACTTCAGAGTCTATATCTTTGCCCCTTCTTCCTGGTCCAGTTATCATGTACACATTTAAAAAGATTTTTGGTTAGAAAAAAAATTAACATGGTAAGCAGATTTCTATAATAATAAACCTTTACAGACCAGATCTCCAAGTTCTTAGTTCAGTTTCAAAACTCCAAGCTAAATTCTACTATACAATTTTGCTCTGTAAATGTTATTTAAAACTTTCTAATTTTTTTCTCTACATCTAAAGTTAATGTTCCTGCACTGATTATTTGGCAGTTACTTTAACTTTTCCAGCCTTATCTTTACATAAAGTTAAGATAATCATATTAATACATTGGGACTACATTGCATTACAAAACAGCAGGAAAAATATGTTGCTCTCTGATATGGACTTAGCACTGCATTTGGAAGACTATCTGAGATGAGCATATTTATCATTAAAGGATTTTAGATGTGCTTCACATATATTTAAGCAGGTAATAATAATTACCACTTGTTAACACATCATAAAATGTTTTCCAATATTTTTCACTAAACTATAATTGTCACTAAAACGGAAGAAAATTGCCAAAGTCTTTATCAAAGTAAATTTCATGGTGCATTTTAGAAGAGGGATAGGTTAAGGCAGGGGAATTTGAACTTTAGGCATAAGCAGTTGAAAATACAGCTGTGAACAGTGAACTACCAGAATTGAAGCAGTGATCAGTGAAATTTACAGCACAAGGGAACATTTTGCACACTGCATCCATGCTGAAAGAAAGCTATCCAATTTATTTCAACTTTATAAACCAAATAGGGTAACGAGAATCAAAAGATAGCCTACATACTCTTTAAAACATGGTAAATACTTCTGCCTCCACACTTTCAGGTTAATGAGTTCCAAATCTCCACAGTATCTAAGACTCTTTTTGATTATTTTACCAATTACCTTAAATTAAAAGCACCTTAAGAAAATGAATCATTCATATCCGATCTATTAATGTATCAATGAATTCAGTAAAGTTAAATTTTGTTTAGCTTTGGCTCCAAAGAAAGCAACCATCCTAACAAAACTCACTTCAATGACTTAATATTTTCTTCCCATTTAATTTATTCAATATTTGTACTCATTAATAATAAACTCTGTCTTTACAGATATGATCAGTCACAGTCCACTGACATAATTATAGGTTCTACATTTTCTTAACTGCCTTTTATATATCAAAAATATCCATGGCTTTCTCTCTACATAGCAATAACTATTTAGGAGCTCTCCAATTTTAACTTTAGGTCGGTATTATATGTCTATACTCTTCTGAGTTTTTTGCAGTAATGAACTCTCAGAATCCAAGTTTGACTTTTTTTTGTCTTATGATATTATACATAGTTCTCAATATGCAGGCTACTCTCGATTAGGAAACACAATTTTTTTTTGAGATAATGAATTTGTTTTGAACACTCATAATCTTCCCAACTGCTTTTCATTGTTCTTACAGCAATTTACATTCAATTAGTAGCTATTTTCCTAAATTATGTTCCAACCCAGTAAAATTACCTTTATTCTAACTCCCACGGTTTATTTCAAATTTGTTTTCTGCCCAAGTAATTACCTAATCCCTGATGAAAGATCTCAGTCAGAAAAACTGTTTATTCCCTCCCACAGATGCTGCCTGACTTGCTGAGTTCCTCTTGCAATTTGTGTGTTGCTCAAGCAGAATCTCAAGTTTATCCGTTCTAATTGCCCAATTTCTTACCCTAAAGTCATAATTGCTCCCTCTCTTACAGAGTGGGCCTCACGTCTGCAAACAGTACTGATAAGTAACTCCAGTGACCCAGATTTGTTTTTGATCTTCACTCCTGAATCTGAATACTGGCTGCTAAGTAGATGGGTGGTTTTTGGATTCCAGACCTAACCAGTTCCCCTCTACCACCACTCTGCTCCATCTAGCAGAATTAGTTCTTACTCTCAATAATTTCTCCTTTGGCTCCTCCCACTTCCTCCAAACCATGGGCACCCGTACAGGTCCCAGCTATGCCTGCCTTTTTGTTGGCTTTGTGGAACAGTCCCTGTTCCAAGCCTATACGGGTATCCATCCCCCACTTTTCCTTCGCTCCATCGACAACTGCATTGGTGCTGCCTCTGCACGTGTGCTGAGCTCGTTGACTTCATTAACTTTGCCTCCAACTTCCACCCTGCCCTCAAATTTACCTGGTCCATTTCCAACACCTCCCTCCCCTTTCTTGATCTTTCTGTCTCCTTCTCTGGAGACAGCTTATCTACTGATATCTACTATAAGCCTACGGACTCTCACAGCTACCTGGACTATTCCTCTTCCCACCGTCTCTTGCAAAAAGGCCATCCCCTTCTTGCAATTCCTCTGTCTCTGCCGCATCTGCTCTCAGGATGAAGCTTTTCATTTCAGGATGAAGGAGATGTCTTCCTGTTTTTTTTAAAAAAAGGGGTTTCCCTTGCTCCACCGTCAAATCTCCTCTCAATCGTATCTCTCCCATTTCACGCACATCTGCTCTCACCCCATCCTCCCGCCACCCTACTCAGGATAGGGTTCCCCTTGTCCTCACCTACCACTCCACCAGCCTCCAGGGTCCAACATACAATTCTCCATAATTTCTGCCACCTCCAACAGGATCCCACCACCAAGCACATCTTTCCCTCCCCACCTTTCTGCAGGGATCACTCCCTACGCGACTCCCTTGTCCAGTCGTTCCCCCCCCCCCCCAATCCCTTCCCACCAATCTCCCCCCTGGCACTTATCCTCGTAAGCGGAACAAGTGCTATACCTGTCCTTACACTTCCTCCCTCACCACCATTCAGGGCCCCAGACAGTCCTTCCAGGTGAGGTAACACTTCACCTGTGAGTCAGCTGGTGAGTTATACTGCGTCCAGTGCAGCCTTCTATATATTGGTGAGACCCAACACAGACTGGGAGACCGTTTTGCTGAACACCTACGCTCGGTCTGCCAGAGAAAGTAGGATTTCCCAGTGGCCACACATTTTAATTCCACATCCCATTCCCATTCTGATATGTCTATCCATGGCCTCCTGTACTGTCAAGATGAAGCCACACTCAGGTTGGAGGAACAACACCTTATATTCTGTATGGGTAGCCTCCAACCTCATGGCATGAACACTGATTTTGCTAACTTCCGATAATGCCCTTCCTCCCCTTCTTACCTCATCTCTTATCTATTTATTAATCCCCCCTTTTTTCCCTCTCTCTCTGCCCCCTCTCACAATCACTCCTAACCTGTTCTCCATCTCCCTCTGGTGCTCCCCTCCCCCTTTCTTTCTCCCTAGGCCTCCCGTCCCATGATCCTTTCCCTTCTCCAGCTGTGTATCCCTTTTGCCAACCAACTTTCAAGCTCTTAGCTTCATCCCTTCCCCCTCCTGTCTTCTCCTATCATTTCGGACTTTCCACTTTCAAATCTCTTACTATCTTTTCTTTCAGTTAGTCCTGACGAAGGGTCTTGGCCCGAAACATCGACTGTACTTCTTCCTATAGACGCTGCCTGGCTTGCTGCGTTCCACCAGCATTTTGTGTGTGTTGCTTAGGTGGTTTAATGATTAGAGGGCGGAATTGTTAATGGGCACATGAGAGATGACAGGTTAACAGGAAGGAAGAGTAGAAGTGATGATTATGCTTGATGGGCTGAAAAGCCCTTTTCAATGCCATAAGAAAATAGGAAAAATTATCAACAAAAATATTTCACAATAGTGAAGTTTTAAAAATATTGCTCCTCTGTTTTTTAGACATTATTCTTCCTCAGATGCAAGGCTGCACTAATTAAAATGCCCTACTGCCTAATCTTTTATCTACTCAAACCTTCTTACACATTTGCTCTTCTATTCCTTCAAGACTGCTTTTAGTTTTATATATATATAAAAATGTAAAATCAAAAGACCGCCTTTTTTTAGTTTCTCAATTCAAACAGATCTTCATTTATTGATCTTTCTATAATATCCCTGCTTCTCAAATGTATTTGTATTCCTAATGATTATGTATTTATCCTGTACACTATCACTATCTTCTTTTCGTACTCATTAGCACTTGCTGCTTTTTGAAATCTGGATTTCACAACCCACAAAGTCTTGCTCTGTACTTTTCCCAAAATCATCTTCTTGACCCTCTTTCTGCATGAATATCAGTGATATGTACTATGACTTCTGGCAATTATTACTCCCTTGCAATAATATTTTGCTGTTGCTCAGTAGCATTCCATCCTTGAATTATGTGCGAAAATCAAAGGATGAGTTTGGACACTGCACTGAACAGTGTTCTGTAACAATACATTTTGGAACTAGGTAAGGAACAGGTTATTTTAAAACTCATCCTAAGTAACTACACAAAGAAAATTTGGAATCTTATATTTAGGGTCCACAATATGATCTAAGAGATACCCAAATCAGACTTAAACATGACCACTAAGCTGAAATAAAACCAACTTTTTAAATGTACATTAGATGCATCTCTAACACAGGGTGGTAAATTATTAAGAATTTTGAAATATTTCTTTACTATAACAAATCCACTGAGAAAATAACTAGATAGAAGTAAATCACCACTGATTCACAAAAATCATATAGCACTGCCAAGAACTGTGAAAATTTCAGGAGACACAATGAGTGCTCACTAATTGGGTGGGAGAAGAGAATAAAAGCAAATTTACAAGAAATATAAATTTTGGATCACAAGCGATTCTAAGCCTAAATAAGTTGTGGAAAGAAATGTGGTGCTACGGAGATAATGAGAATATAAAATGGATGAGACATTGGAAAAAATGTTGCATCTGTCTTCTCTGCAGGGAACAATATAGCACAAACAAAGGGAAGCCAAGGGTCTAATAACAATAATGAATTGAATGTAATGACTACACAAGGTAATTATATCTACTATTGTACTGCAATTGATGTGAACAAGTAAACACGTTTTGGTTAGGCTATAAAAGACTTAGGTATAATCATATTTGGAGTAGTGTGTGCAGTTTTAGTTCCTGCGTAATATGTATACTTTACATATGGTCACAATCTCTACAGAGTCCTGGGTTAGGGAAGTTGGGTTGTCTACCTGATAGGGTTGTGTATCAAAATGCACCAATACTCTTCCACCCCAAGAATAAGATGAATAAAATCATACAGGAAAGTTGATTTGAGACCCAGGATTAGTCATGAGCTTAATGAATGTACACGCTAAGTTGAAGAATTCATAGCCTACTTCTGCTTCTATTCCTTGTTTTCTCACCAGAATCACCTAATGTGTTATAAGTAACACTGCTAATATGCACATTAATAAGACGTAGGGGAAAGAAACACATGTTGTATCTATTTTAAATGTGTCAATCCATTAATAATACCAGAATAGTACACAGCTCATCATATTTCTGTACCAATACCAATATCAACTTTACTCTCTACATAAGCTACAATCACAAAAATAAATAAATGTGAAAATAAGCAAGTTACATTCAGAATAAAAGATTTTCATGCACATATTCGCCAAGATAGTCCAAGTAATAACAATTCTGATATTTTCCTATACAGAAAGTATACAATCTTTTAGGTTAACACTACCTTCAAGAATTCAATACTCACTGCTTGGTTTTCCATTCGTGCAAATATAACATTCAACATCTGTGTTAATGTTGCCTTGGCTGTGGTTTGATTTATTAAATTTTTACTGGCCAAGTAGATATTGTAACATGTTCTTACAGCCTGCAACACAGTTCCTTCATGTATTTCGATGTGCTGAGATGTCACAGCAGTTAGCAAAGCCTAAAAAGAGAAGAAAGGGAGATGGGAAATGATAAAGTAGGCATTTATTTTCATAACAGCAATTTAACAACTGCATTAAAATCTTAAGGTAATAAGATTCAAGTAATTTAGATATAAAAACAATCAAAGTTGGCAACTGCCCTTCTTATTGGTGGTGGTGGTGGGGTTGGGGGGGTAGCTCCTTACTCTTCCCCTCTCACAACATTACATTGAAATCAAAAGAAATCTACTACAATCATTCAAAATACAAACAATTTTCAGTCATGGTTTTAATTTGCAAAATAGTAGCTACTTTAAAAATTGAAGCAATCAAGGGTAGACACATAAGTAGCACAGTCTTAATAGTGCTAAAATGAAATCAGTAGATCATCCATTTCAAATTGCTCTGCAGAAAAATCCATGCAAAATTGTTCTTTATCTAAGGGGTAAAATAAATCCACTGGCACCAGACTCTCATATTACAAGGATAGAATTGTGTTCGTAGAAAACAGCCAGTACCTCATTTAACATGGAATAACATCATATGAAATGTGAGTAGAAAATAAAATATTGGGTTTTATTCCCTCCCCCACCCACATAAATTAAATGAAAGATTTTTTTTCATTAAGAATTCTGTAAGGGCAAATATCAATAAGCTGAATAGTTTTAACATGAACTTTACCTAAACTTGGTAATATTACAAAAAAAAGACAAAAACAACACCTAAACATATACTTTACATGACAGTCAGCCATTTCTGTATATTTAGTTATCAAAAAGTAAAACAAAATCAATAGTTATTCCAATTTTTTTTAAATCTTGACCACAGTCATGACATAAATATACTGGCTGTTAAGACAATTCTGATGGGCACCAATGCTTCTCACATTTCTCAATAAAGTCCCAAAGACTAGCCCAGGCTCTTAAACAGTATCAGCAACATCTTACGCTGTGTCACTGTAATTAGGATAACACAAATTCTGTAGACTTCCCAAGTTAGGGGGTGGGGTAGGAGAGGGTGGAGAGAATTAAAATCAGGTTACTGAATCTGGTTGATCCTGACACAAATATAATGGACTCAATAAGATATGGGTGACCCAAGAAAGGTAATTAGATCATTGTATTTAATGGCTTTCTGGCAGATGAAACAAAGCAGTCCAGAGGTAGATAGCTGATGATCTTTGTTACTTTTATGTATTCTTATTCAATTCTACTAAGGAATTTATACACAGTTACTTTGTATTTCTTGTTCCTTCCCATTGCATTCAACCTGTTTATCCCCAGGATCATTCCTATAAATCTCTTTGGGACTCTCTATAATGCCAACACAACCTTCCCCATACAGCATATGGTTGCAAAACTGCTTCAGTATTACATCTTTGTTTTTATAATTGTGCCCTCTGAAATGAATGCTAATATTGTATTTGCCTTCTTAAATACTGACTCAGCATTTAAGTTAACTCCCAAGTCCCTTTGTAGCTATTTTCTTTTGATTAACTTTCTATTAACCTTGCACAATGTGATGGAGCAAGATTTGGCAATTCCTTCTTGCAAATTTTGTCAAGCTGTGCCAGGTTAGGTAGGGGTGGCGTTGGACTGCAATCTTAAGGACTTGCCAGAGATGTTCATTCGGGCTAAGGTCTGACCCATGCGAGGACATCAATTTTCTTCAGGTGAAGCCATTCTGTGCTTGCTCAGGCAGTGTGCTTTGGTTTGCTGTCCTGCTGAAAGACAAACTTCCTCCTGTTTTAGCTTTCAGGCAAAGGCTAGCGGGTTTGTACCCAAGACCTTTCTGTATTTAGCAGCAATCATCTTTACATCAATTCCTTGCAGATTTTCAATCCCGGAGCATAATGCTACCTCCACAATACCTTACAGTAGGGATGGTGTTACCCGGATGATATATTAGATTTATGCCATATGTATCACTTTGTGTTGAGGCCAACGTTCTGCTTTAGTCTCTTCTGACCAAAAGATCTACGCCCACATCTTTACAGCTTCTTTTAAGTGATGCTTTGCAAAGTCTTTACAGGCAATTATATACTTTTTTTTAAGCCAAGACTTCTTCCTTGCCACCCTTTGATTAATACCCTTTGGTGCAAGACCTTGGGAGATTGTAGAGCCATAAACATTAATCTCTAGTTGCAGCTACTGACTTTTGCAGCTCACTCAGAGTAACTGATGGCATCATATATCCTCTCTTACAAGTACCATTCTTCTCTGGCAACAAAGTTCAGAACAATGGCCTGACCTACGCAGTGTAACTGTGGTTTCACATTTTTCTTCCTTTCCACAATAGAATGCATTGAGCTCTGAGTTACGTTCAGTGCCTTTGTGATGGTCTTGTACCCTTCCCCAGGTCTATGCTTCTCTATTATACTTTCCCTACTCTTTTGTCTTCATTTTGGTTTGGTCTGTGGGGAATCTGTCATACTGCTGAATTTGTTGAAAACAGGTGATCCTCTGATTTTCTGTATCAATACATTGTGAGAGTTGGTAAGGTAGTACAGTATGGCACCTGAGGAAAGTTAGCATAGTAATTACAAAATACTTTTCTAGCCTCACAATTTTGATTTTTAACTTCTAGTAAACTGTCGACAGGATTTGGAATTTTTCTTTTGATTTGACATGATGAACAATGTTTTGTAGATGAGCTTAAAAATCTTACTTCAATATATTTTTAGAAAATGAGAGAGTAATGTGTGAAAATTGTGGAGGCTGAATATTTCTACTGTCTATTTTATTGTCACTGTATATTGATCTTAAATTAAATCATTTTAGGAATCTACATACTACAGTTCATCCTCGTACTGACCAGTTAGCCAATGTCAGTTTTCCTCATGATTCTAAAGTTAGCCAGAGTAGTATTTCAAATTATAGTAAATGTCTTAAATTGTAACATCCAAATGTTAAGCAAAAGGTATGTGCAACTGTACAATACCTGAAGCATTTCTGGCGTTTACACAAAGAGGAAATTTTTTTGAATTGATGTAAATATTAGCTGAGAAAATATTATCTCTTAAAAGGTAACAAGTCAAGAACCATTAAGAACTATTTATTGTTCAACTGGCAAAGAATAAATGTTCTTATATGCTGTACTTGGGATCATTTATTTTTTGGTGGAAGAGGAAGGGGAGAATACAGTTATTTGAATGTTAAGTTCATGATGTATAGAGCTAGATACAAAAATTTTTGCCCCTTTTCCATTACCAGCAAGATCAAATTTATCAGTTATCAATTTCAACAACTTCAAGTTTCAAGCAAAAATAATTAAAGCATTAAAGGTACAAAAGGATTGCAGTAAACAAGAATTTTAACCTTTGTTTCAAACTACTTATATAATCTAGCATTGTTATCAATTAATATTCAAATGAATTAAATTTAACTTCTATTTATTCACCAATTCTAGAAGACACAAAAACATAAATAATCACTGAAAGCAAAAGGAATTGTTAGTATTTTATTAATAACCTGGCGAAAAAGTCCTCCAAAGACTTGAGACTTTGGTGTCACCCAGACAAGGGATTTTCTGGATTATTAAATGTAATTCATTATAATTACCACAAAAAGCTTCAATTCACCATGTTTCCTTAAAGATTTTACATTGTGAAATAATATATTATCTAGAGAACTCAGTAAGTTTCAAGGGACACAAGAACCAGGGACTTGGTGAGCCTGACGCCAAACCATATGGTCAGATAGCAGATTACTGGGGGGTTTCCTGCAATTTAAACTTGATGAGACAACATTGTGATGCACTTTCTTAATGAGAATAACATTTTACTATATGATATAAAGAATTATAACTGGTTAACAATTAGCCCATCTTGATGATCATCAAGGCACTTGGATATTAACTTAACATTTAATTTGATCATTAAATTTTTTAAAACTTCAAATGGTTCAATGAGTTTACTAAATTGTACAAAGTAATCGCAAAATTTAAGGAGTTGCGCAAGTTGTGCCATTACAACAAAAACATGGAGATATTTCCATATATTTTACACGAATAAAAGACCCAAATAGTAAATGCTACCTTAATTATCTGGAGTTGTACACCTTCATCTGTTTGTGGGCCTTGGAAACATCCACATATAGTTTCTATGATTCTATCAATTAATTTCTTGCCAGGTGTTGTACTATCTGGGGCATTACCAGTGAGATGGCCATAAGCAATTAGTTTCTATATGAAAAACAAATTAAAAGTTAGCAACAGAAAACTACAACTCACATCAATCAGACTAACTTTTTTAGTCTAGTCTTTTTTTAAACCATCATATAGATTCAAATAATTAGACACAATTGACATTTGAAGACTCTCTAGCAGCAGCAAACTGGTAAATAACTGCCGAATGACAATAAGGTAGTTGGAAAACTACCTCTGTATTATGTCTGAAATATTACTATCAAACAAATAAGAGAACTAAAAAGGCACATTCACTTAACCTTTCTTTTCCTCCTGATGAAAATAGAAACAACTGACCTTTAATCTGTGGCTCACCTAGATTTGGAAATCAATGAAGATAAGTGAAATGCATCCTCCCACATTTGGATACTAAGATTAATTCTTAGTTTTTTTCACCTGCCTTTTAACTGTTCATTTCAACAGTATTCTTCCAAAAGTCCATTTCTATATTTCTCGGTTATTAAAAAATGACTAGCATTTTTAGAATATTAATTGAATTAATCTTAAATTCAATGCACTTGAAAAAAGAGCACCATTTACAGTTTTAATCAACTGAAGGCTAACTGCTTCAGTGATTTATTTTCCTGATCATAAAAAATGACTAACATTTTTTAAAATATTAATTGAATTAATCTTAAATTCAATGCGCTTAAAAAAGAGCAACATTTACATTTTTAATTAACTGAAGATTAACTGCTTTCGTGATTTATTTTCCTGATCTTATGAAACTATGAGCTCAATAACTTGCAATAATTTGTGTTAACAAACAGACAGTTTAAAAAAAGGGAGCAGCTTAGCTACAAGACAAAACTCGCTCTCCCAATAGTTTCATGAGCAGGGCTTGTTCTGATCCATCTATTCCCACCTTTCTGCCTCGCTCTTTCACCAGCAAGAACTCCATCAAGTTCAGCAGAGTTGTTAAGTTCCCTCTTCCCAATTTTGTTTCTGATATACTAGCTTCTTTTTAATCCTTTGTACTTAATTTTGTCAATAAGTCAATTATTTGCGATTCCATCACATCAAATAACAGTTAAGTCAAGATCATTTGCCTTATAAATTCCCAACAATTTTCACTTACCAACCTATGGTCTTCCACATTCAAATTACATTTAACTTCAGAATATTGGCTTAAAATAAATCCCACCATCAAAGTTAGGTAGTAATTATGTTTATTACTTTCCACGTTCCTGAAATGAGGTAGAAGATTTGCAATCTTATACTACTCTGACGTGGCAAAGAAATCTTGAAGACATAGAGCCTCTGCAATTGTCATCGTATTTTATTGAAAGAAAGGAGACATTCTACACTAGCTGGTGCTTCTACTTTGAAATCTGGCCATTCTTAAGTACATCTTTATTTTTGTACTAACTTTAAAACTGAAATTTGTACATATTTACGTACATACATACCTGGCTCAGCAAGTGAAGGGTTCTGTAACATCAAGATGCAACACACCTAGGTATGATACTCAGGGAAGGATATTATGACCCAAGATTGTAGAGCATACGTATTAAGATAGTGTCAATAATGCAGTAACTGTTTCCATTTTTAGAAAGATTGGCATCCAGTAGAGTTGAGAAAATTGGAAAAAACTAACAGTAGAGATGAGGCACTCTTACAAGAAACACAGCAAGATGGTATAGATAAGTTACACTTTCAATATAAGTTGTATTAAACTGAGATGTAATATCAAATCTTTCATATCTTTATTGTATATGCTTTTTAATTAGGATTGGAAATGAACTGTATTACAGATGATTTGAAAGTAACTTTCAGTAGCAAATTAGATACATTTGTATAGGGACAAGAATGTTGGGTCCAGACAAGGTGAGGCGAGTGTAAATAATGAAATAGCATTTTCAGAGAGGATTCTGGTGTTTAAAATTAAATGGTGTCCTGACTCATACGATCTTGAATGTTACAAATCTATATATGGAAGACTATTAAGCAGCCAACAGGACATAAAGAGCACCAATGTTGTTGATTGTGAACAGAAACTAAGTCTGGTAGTGCTTGTTACATGCCAACATCTTGCCTCACTCTGAAGTAGCACTGTGCACCTTGAAATTAGTAACTTCTAATGGACAACAATGAAATAGATTGAACTAAGCTGTACTACTTAAAATATTTACACCAATAAAAATCTGCATTAAAAAATTAAAAACAAAATTAACTATTTATATCCTCCTTCTGCAGTACTTGTTAAAAAATAACTTTTTGTGTGTATACTTGGAATTAAATATTGAAATACAAACCTGTAAACAGTCAAGAGATGTGCTGACTATGCGGGGACACTTCGACTGGCATGCCAACTCAAAAGGGAGAAAATATTTGTCTGCTTCAATGAAATTTGCCTTTGATTTGACTGGGGGTAAAGTCCCAGATAGAGCTTTTGCTTCTGCATGGGGAGGACTAAATGCAACAAAGAAATATTATTAATCTTTAACATTCTTTTATAAAGTACAATAACTCCAATTATACTTTTATTTGTGTCTGAATTCAACAAGACAAAAATGCTTTACTAGAAGATAATTAAGAAAAAAAAACAGGTTTCACTCTATATCTCTTCTGATTTACTACTGCTTATTCGTACATTTAAAAAAAACAAAAGGTAACTTACAACATCTAACCTCAATTTTAGTGGCTCCTGTTGAAGTATTTACAATATTCACTACAAAAAGTATTCACCCCCGTTGGAAGTTTTCATGTTTTATCATTTTACAAATTGAATCACAGTGGATTTAAGCAACACACACAAAATGCTGGTGGAACGCAGCAGACCAGGCAGCATCTATAGGAAGAAGCACAGTTGATGTTTTGGGCCGAGTCCTGACGAAGGGTCTCGGCCCAAAACGTCGACTGTGCTTCTTCCTATAGATGCTGCCTGACCTGCTCTGTTCCACCAGCATTTTGTGTGTGTTGCTTGAATTTCCAGCATCTGCAGATTTCCTTGTGTTTGCATTTTCACAGTGGATTTAATTTGTTTTTTTGGACGCTAATCAACAGAAAAAGATTCTTTCCTGTCAAAGTTAAAACCGGTCTCTACAAAGTGATCTAAATTAATTACAAATATAAAACACAGAATAATTGATTGCATAAGTATTCACCCCTTTGTAGTTAGCAGATGCACCTTTGGCAGCAATTACATATAGCTGAGTCTGAGTGGACAGGAATTTGCACATCTGGACACTGCCATTTTTCCCGATTCTTTTTTAAAGAACAGCTCAAACTAGGGATCATGAATGAATAGCCCATTACAAGTCCAGCCACAAATTCTCAACTGGATTGAAGTCTGGACTCTGACTTGGCCAGTTCAGGACCTTAACTTTGATTTTGTTTTAAGTCATTCCTATGTAACTTCGGCTTTAAGCTTGGGGTTATTGTCTTGCTGGACAACATATTTTCTCCCAAGTCACAGTTCTCTTGTAGACTGCATCAGGTTTTCCTCCAGGATTGCCTTGTATGTTGCTGTATTTATTTTATCCTTTAACTTCACAAGCTTTCCAGGGCCTGCTGCAGAGAAGCATCCCCACAGCATGATGCAGCCACCACTATGCTTCACAGTAGGACTGGTGTGTTCTTGATGATGTACAGTGTTCAGCTTACGCCAAACATAGTGTGTTTAGTCTGATGGCCATAAAGCTCAATTTTGGCTTCATCAGACCATAGAACCTTCTTCCAGCTGACCTCAAGAGTCTCTCGTATGCCATCCAGCAAACTCTACCCAAGATTTCATGTGAGGTTTTCCCCCGAACAGTTGCCACTCTCCCATAAAACTGCAGCTGGTGAAGCACCCGAGCAACAGTTGTATGTGCAATCTCTCCCAGTTCAGCCACTGAAGATTGTAACTCCTCCAGAGTTGTCATAGGTTTCTTGGTGGCCTCCCTCACTTGCACGGTCACTCAGTTTTTGAGGACGGCCTGCTCTAGGCAAATTCACAGCTGTGCCATATTCTTTCCATTTCTTGATGATTGACTTAACTGTACTCCAAGGGATATTCAGTGATTTGGAAAATTTTTTGTATCCATCTCCTGTCATGCTTTTCAACAACCTTTTCATGGAGTTACTTGGAGTGTTTTTTGTCTTCATGGTGTGATTTTTGCTAGGGTACAGACTCACCAGCAGTTGAGACTTTCCAGATACAGGTATTACTATACACATTGACTACACACAGTGATCTCCATTTAAGTGTGTGTGCGTGCGTGTGTGTGTGCACGCACCCTTAACTCCTGGTAGAGTCATCGGGGCGCCATCATGACAAGTTTTTGCAGCGATCTTTTTGGTGATTGTTCATCGTATGGTGTGTCTTGGGCATCTGAAACCTGCCAGACGCCCATCCCTCTCCAGGTGTGTGATTTTTACATGGTTGGGTTGCTAGCTCGACACTCAACCCAGGCACGGACAGAGAGTGTGCAAGGTTGCCGGTTTGATTTGGACTCGGGACCTCTCACCCCGAAGTCCAGCGCTGATGCCACTATGTCACCAGCGGCATATTTAAAATATGTGACTTCAAAAACCAACTGATTTGGTGAGCCATACTAAAGGCGGTGAATATTTATGCAATTACTTTTTGTTTTATATTTGTAATTAATTTAGATCACTTTGCAGAGATCTGTTTTCACTTTGACATAAAATAAGACTTCTTCTGTTGATCAATGTCAAAAAAAGCCAAATTAAATCCACTGTAGTAAATGTAGTAAAATGTAGTAAAACATGAAAACTTCCAATGAGGGTGAATACTTTTTATTGGCACTGTATTGCAACAACTCTAATTTAAAGGGAATAGTGATTAGGTTTCCAATTCGACAAAATAATACTTTGCAACAAAATGCTGCACACAAATTTATCAAGTATCTGTTTATGGCACATAGAATATTGAGAAGCCTGAAAAGAGTAAACTGTAACAGTAACTGAAACACTGGCAAAAGAACCAAAAGTGAATGGGAGGAAAAATTAGTTTTTTTTTGGAAGACGATCTTTAAAAAGGGTTAGAAAGAAGGTTCAACAAAGAACAAGGTTCTTTCAAGAAGGAACACAGGTAAGTAATGCTATCCAGCCACTTGGGTCTGCTCCATCATTCGATCAGGCATTCCTCAGCAACATTTTCCTTTGCTAATATGACATCCTTTGATTCATTTAATATACAAAAATCTACCAATCTTTGTCTTTAATTTCCAGAGCCATCATCCATGGCTAATAACATAATGGCTAAGCACAGTTCCAATGCCATGTACAAATTCAGCAATGGCACCACAGTTGTTGTACAATTCACAGGTGGTGATGAGTCAGCATATAGGACACCTGGTTGAGTAAAAACAACCTCTCGCTCATGTTGACATTAGAAAGGGGAAGGAGGGCAAACCAGTACTGATCTACATTGGAGGAATAGGTGGTGGAGAGAAATTCCAGTGCATTAACATATCAGACAATTTGCCTTGGGCCCAGCATATAGATGCATTCAGAAAGGTGGCACATCAACACCTCTACTTTCTTAGGAAGTTTGGTAAGTCATCAAACAGTAATAGACCTCTACAGATGTACTGCTGAAAGCATCTTGACTGGTTGTATCATGGTCTGCTATAGTGCAGAAATATAAGATGCTGCAAAGTAATGAACTAAGCCTTAATATATTGTGGGTACATCCTTCCCCACATGAGATCTGGCCTCAAGGTGTCAACATCCATCAAAGATCTCCACCATTCGGACCATGCCATCTTCTCACAGCTACTTTCAGGTACAGAAATCTGAAGGTCCACACCATCAAATTCAAGACAGCTACTTTTCTTCAACCATTTGGTTTTTGAATCAACCTGCACAACCTTAATCACAACTTAATCACTGTGACAACTCAGATCACTTTGCATTAAAATGGATTTCCTTTTTGTTCTAATTGTATTTATTCATGTAAAAGCTGTATATATTTATTTGTGAATTTTGCTATGTGCCTGTGATGCTGCAGCAATTAAGCTTTTCATTGCACCTGTGTATTTATCAAATCGTGCACATGACAAACGTTGATTTTGATTTCGGTGAATTCCAAAGAATTTTTTTTCTTGCCTGTCCTGAATAAATCTTTACTTGTTTTGAGCCCATAACTGTGGTCCTAGATTACAGCTGGGGGAATCATCAATTCCCATTTACCCTGGTGAATAAAGTGATTTTCAATTCTTCTAAACAAGAGTATAGAGCTAGTTTGCTCCTTGTAACGAATCTGATATCACAGGAATCAACTTTTGCTTCACATCTACTGAAAATACATTCATCCTTTAAGTAGAAAAGTACAAAATATTTCAGATGCTGTTTCACCATGGTTCTACTTAATTGGAGAAAGACAGCATTGTACTCAGCCCTCTTGTGACAAAGGCCAACACATTATTTGCCTTTCTAATTCCATGCTGATAATAATTTTATCATTTGCATAGAAAAACACCCAGGTTTCGCAAAACACCTTTCTAACTTAGCATTTCAATTTTTCCAACCAAAGTGCATGGTCTGATTATATTCCATTAGCTTTGTTATTTCCTAATGAAACAACCTGTCTATATCCTTCCAAAGCCATTCCGCATTCTCCTCAAAAACTTACTACCATCAAGTTTTGCATTATCATTAAACTTCCACATTATATTGGAAAACCACATTCAAGTTAAACCTGCACACTTTGCACAGCTATGACCACAGCACTGATGGATCACTTCCCAAAGGAAGAAGCATGTTTTCCAAGGTCTTATCATGAATCTTGATTGTTGGAGTCACAGGAGAGAGAATAGTGTTGTGACAGAAGCAAGTTGATATAGGATGTTTGTTGCTGGGTGTTTAGATAAGGTCTAACTTGAAGAACACTTTAGTGAAAGAATTAATGCTGACTTAATTATAGTGAAAATCACCTGTCCAAATGTAAACACACAAGTACTTTCCAAGGAAAATAAATTGATTAATAAGGTTGGGGTGATCTTGGTTACAGAGAGGTAGTGAAAAGGCTTGAACAGCTTCCTGTCTGCCCTGTGGATTCATTTCACACCAGTGGAAATCTTTTTGGAGATGTGGTGCAGAACCTGAAATCCAACTGGCACTTATAGCAGATCAGTGACTATGTAGGATAGGGCAATGCTATGGAGGTGGAATACTGCTAAATGAATGATAAAGCAGTTCAGTTGGATAATTTAAGTGAAAATGAAAAATGGACACTCAAGCTACATTGGCAAATGAAGAGAGGTACTGAGGGGAAATTATAATGTTAGGCATATCAATGACTGCACAGAAAATATATAATCACCATGGATTCTATTTCTGCTAATATTATTAATCTTTGTACTGTGATTAAGGCAAATAAAAATCTAAATTCACATGAATGAATTTGGGGCCAAAAATTTATAAGGACAGTGTCTCTAACTATTTTCCTGTCCAATTACCATATCCTTGTATTGCCTTGATGTCTCAAAAATCTAAAAACCTCATTTCTGACTATTATAATAATCATCTGAGATTGTAAATCTCAGAAATTCACTATTATCTGCATAAAAGAATTTCATCTCTGTCCTAAATGACTGCCTTGACACTATTTCCTCAAGTTCTGAATTCACTTAGGGATGAAAGCCTCTCAGAATCTGTTGTGCCATTTCCCCTCAGAGGCTTGTTTGTCTAATGACATAGTCATGAACTTACTAAACTTGACTGCAGCCCATCTCCATAGAATCTCTCCTCACAGGCTATAACTTTGTCTTTTGAATCAATCCAGTCAAACCTGATTGCACTGGATTACAATACTGAGACCAAACATACAAAGTGTCAAGGACACAACAACTCAGCCTAACTACATAATTAGAAAAAGGCAACAAAGGTTTGTTTATTAAGTTTGCCGACAACATGAAGATAAGTAGGAAAGCAAATTGTGTAAAGAACATGGGGTTACAAAGGGACATATATAGGAGAATGAATGGGTAGTAATCTAACAAATAAGTAGGAAAATGTGAAATTATTTATTTTGTCATGAAATTTATAGAAGCAGTTTATCTAAACAGTGAGAGGCCACAGAGCTTGAAGCATAGAGGGAGCTATCTGTTGCATGATTTCCAAAAACCTACAATAGGGTAATTAGGAAAGTTAACTGAATTATTATTGTACATATAACCATAACTATATAATTATAGCACAGAAACAGGCCATCTGGGCCCTTCTAGTCCGTGCCGACGCTTACCCTCACCTAGTCCCACTGGCCCACACTCAGCCCATAACCCTTCATTCCCTTCCTGTCCATATACCTATCCAATTTTACTTTAAACGACAATCCCGAACCTGCCTCTACCACTTCTACTGGAAGCTCATTCCACACATCTACCACTCTCTGAGTAAAGAAATTCCCCCTCATGTTACCCTTAAACTTTTGCCCCCTAACTCTCAAATCATGTGCTCTTGTTTGAATCTCGTCAACTCGATCTAGCCCCCCCAATATTTTAAATACCTCTATCAAGTTCCCCCTCAACCTTCTACGCTCCAAAGAATAAAGACCTAACTTGTTCAACCTTTCCCAGTAACTTAGGTGCTGAAACCCAAGTAACATTCTAGTAAATGTTCTCTGTCCTCTCTCTATGTTGTTGATATCTTTCCTATAATTCGGTGACCAGAAAAAACAGAACTGTACACAATACTCCAAATTTGGCCTTACCAATGCCTTGTACAATTTTAACATTACATCCCAACTCCTATACCCAATGCTCTGATTTATAAAGGCCAGCATAGCAAAAGACGCTCCCAAAGACGCTGAGCATTTGCCAAAAACTTACTACACAAACTATTTAAATCGTTTTTAGAAAATCTAGGTTCCAGTCTTAACCAACTGCTAATCTGGAATACAGCATGAGGTAATTCTTTACTTAAATAACAATTATAGCAAATCAGGGCAAGAAAAAACATACCATAACCTGCACAATCCTCACTCTATGAACTTAAAGAAAACAGCCAATAGTAATAATAAAACTTAAGGTTTTTATATATATATATAAAATAATAATCTTCAATTAATTCAATAGATTCTCAAATAGTAAACAGAACAAAAGCTTACCTTTGTTTTTCTGTTTCTGATTTTATTTCCTCTGTTAAAGAATAAAAATACAAATTCAGTAAATATCAATATTTTACAGTGTCAATATATCAGCAAATGAGGAAAATTTGGTCAACCAAATTTTATGTTCTTTTCAATTATCCAATTTAAATATTTTGCAATTTTTGTTTCAAAAATGCAATGGTCTTTCTGCCTCAACCATCTTACTGTTACAAATGAATCAACTGTCCAAACTTACATGTTGATGACACTAAAAATCTGAAATAGAGTGAAGACAATTGCAAATACTCAGCAAAACAGGCACACAGCAATGATAATTTTTTCCCCATCAAAAATCTTCTTTATATGCCACATTTGGGAAATGTATTTTGCTGCCAAAAAACTAGCAAAGTATCAAAGTAAATTTATTATCAATGTACATACATGTCGCCCTGAGATTCAAACACTTACGGGCATTCACAGTACATATACCAATTGTGTAAAAGACAACAAACTGCAAAAACAAAAATAATCCAAAATAATAGTAATAAATAAATATGCAATAAATATTGAGAAGATGAGTCCATAGGTTGTGGGAACAGTTCAATAATTGGATGAGTGAAGTTATTCCCGCTGGTTAAAGAGCCTGATGGCTGAGGGGTAATAACTGTTCCTAATCCTGGTAGCATGGGTTCTGAGGATCCTGTACCTCCTTCTTGATGGTAGCAGTGAAAAGAGAGCATGGCCTGGATGGTGGGGTTGCTTGATGATGGACGCTGCTTTCCTGCTACACTGTTCTTTGTAAATGTGCTCTATGGTGGAGAGGGCTTTACCTCTGATGGACTGGGCTGTACTCACTACACTTTGTAGGCTTTTCTGTTCAAGGGGACTGGTAGTTCCACACTAGCCGTAATGCAACCAACCAGTATATTCTCCACTGAACATCGAAAGAAGTTTGTCAAAGTTTTAGATGATATGCTAAATCTTTGTAAACATCTAAGAAAGTAGAGGCGCTGCTGTGCTTTCTTTGTAATGGCACTTATGTGCAAGGCCCAGGGCAGGTCCTCTGTAATGATAACACCCAGGAATTTAAAGTTGCTATGGTTTAAACATTTTATGGTCTAAAGTACGATGTATATTGTATGGATACTTTTGGGGAGTGCAGTAGAATGATGGATAAATAAACAGATAACACTGACACTAGCAACAAACTAACATGAATACCATCCAGGCCATGCTCTTTTCTCACTACTATCATTGGGCAGAAGGTAAAGAAGCCCTAGGTCTCACACCACCAGGAATAATTATTACCATACAATCATCATGCCCCTGGAGCGGCATGGATAACTTCAATCACTTCAGTACTCAGTTGATACTACAACCTAAAGATTCACTTTCCAGCACTCTTTATAACATGAGCTCAGTATTAATTTTAATTTGTGTAGTTTCTCTTTTTTTCATATTGATTTATGTATCAATGCTGTAAATGCCTACAAAAATGAATCTCAAAGTAGTACAACAAGATAACAGATATGTACTTTGATAATAAATTTACTTTGATCTTTGAATAGACCATGAATAAAATCAGCAAAGCAGTGTAATAGAGTCAAAAAGGCTACTGAAAGGCATTTTGGCGACATTATGAATTATTCATTTTTATACATGACCTGTAACTTATTTTGGAGTTTCTGATCCCAGGTGTAGATTCTTTTTTTTGTAATTTTTTTTAATTGAAGTTCATCATCAAACATTTCCATAAGATGTATTTCAGACATTGTACATATAATCATATATATCACAAATCTCCACAAAGTATTTATCTGAGGTATACACATAGAAAAGAGTGGAAAGAAAAACAAGCAAAAGGAAAGAACTATGTACAAGTAGGGAGTGATCTTTTTTTAACAACAGATTTTGTACAAAGCCTTGGTGAGACTGCAGTTTTTGCATGCAGTTTTCCCCTAATCTGAGGAAAGACATTCTTGCCAGAGAGGGAGCACAGAGGAAGTTCACCAGATTGATTCCTGAGATGGCAAGACTTTCATATAAAGAAAGACTGGATCGACTAGGCCAGGGGTCAGCAACCTTTACCACTGAAAGAGCCATTTGGACCCGTTTCCCACAGAAAAGAAAACACTGGGAGCCGCAAAACCCGTTTGACATTTAAAATGAAATAACACTGCATACAACGTTTTGTTTTGCCTTTATGCTATGTATAAACAAACTATAATGTGTTGCATTTATGAAATTGATGAACTCCTGCAGAGAAAACGAAATTACATTTCTGCATGCAACAAAAACATTTTGAACTCCGAAAAAAAGACGTTGGGTTGAAGGTTACTTTTAAGTAAAATACTCAACGGCTATTTGAGTCCTTCTTTTATTTATGAAAAACGCCAAACTTAAATTTGCCGCCAGCAGCAAACCAAAAATAACGTCAGCCAGCTGTCAACCTGAAAAATAAAAGGCCTATTTCACTGAACAATGAAAACATATGAATATACGTAAAATAATAGGCAATTAAAATATTTATCATACTTGGTCAGGTTGACTCACACCTGACAATGCAGTTGTATTCAGTAGGGATGGATCGATGCTTAGGGGAGTGACCGGGAAGGATAATGTGTTTTTTTCCTCTCTGAACTCACAGAATCGTTTCCCAAACGATGTTTGCATTGCGATGATTGCAGAATGTAAATACTCCGAATTTATCATGTCGTGACCTTGTTTGAACTCTCTCAAATTGGGGAAGTGAGACAATGTGCCTTTCTGTAAATCTCTGGCAAGCAACGTCAACTTGCGCTCGAATGCCAAAACATCCTCCAACATGTGCAGGGCTGTATGTCCTTACCCCGTTGAAGAGCTGTGTTCAGCGTGTTCAGGTGCGCTGTCATGTCTACCATGAAGTGTAGCTTTTCCAGCCACTCTGGCTGTTCCAGCTCAGGAAAGGTGAGCCCTTTGCTGCCCAGGAAAGTTTTCACTTCTTCCAGACACGCGACAAAGCGTTTCAGCACCTCCCCTCTGGACAGCCAGCGATAAAAACACGTTGTAGCGGTGTGCTACACGCAGTCAGTAAACTGCAGTCAAAGATAGCTTTATTCGAACTAAACAGCCTTGCTTTTAAGCCTCCCTCAACCTGCCCCCCCATGGCGCAGAGGCTCCAAAGCTCTGTGCTTGCAAAACCCCGTAGGCTATCTAATTGTGAGTCGGTTCGGATGTGCCAGGAAAAGGGTCGCCACAACCAATTATTTCCCAAAGCAACAGGGAGCCGCAGCACAGACGGAGCCACGGGTTGCCGACCCCCGGACTAGGCTTATACTCACTAGAATTTAGAAGATTGAGGGGGATCTTATTGAAATGTATAAAATTCTAAAGGGATTGGACAGGCTAGATGCAGGAAGATTGTTTCTGATGTTTGGGAAGTCCAGAACGAGAGGTCACAGTTTAAGGATAAAGGGGAAGCCTTTGAGGACCGAGTTGAGGAAAATCTTCTTCACACAGGGAGTGGTGAATCTGTGGAATTCTCTGCCACAGGAAACAGTTGAGGCCGGTTCATTGGCTATATTTAAGAGGAAGTTAGATATGGCCCTTGTGGCTAAAGGGATCAGAGGGCATGGAGAGAAAGCAGGTACAGGGCTCTGAGTTGGATGATCAGCCATGATCATATTGAATGGCGGTGCAGCACAAAGGGCCGAATGGCCTACTCCTGCACCTATTTTCTATGTTTCTATTCATTGATTTGTGAGAATAAAATCAGGCCTATGAGGCATTATGTAGTTAAACCATTTTTCCCCAGTATGAATCAAATTGTTCCTGCTTATAGATAACAGATGCTGTTATCTTCTCCATTTTGTAAATGTCCATTGTAATTTCCATCCATGTATTTAAAGTTGGGCTCTCCTGTGATAACCATTTCCTAGTAGGAATCTTTTTACCAGCCACCAACAGTACATTCATTAAATATTTACCTCTTTTCAACCATTCTTGAGGTATATATCCAAAATATATGGTCCTACTCTCTAAGGGTAGTTCACATTTAAGTATGTCTTGTAGGGCATTGTGTAACCTCCTCCAATAGTTTTTGATAACAGGGCAGTACCAAAAAATATGATAATGATTTGTATTTTGATTTCCACAATTTCTCCAGCAAACAGGGAGGTTACTATCATAATAGGATTTCTGAGAGGGTGTAATAAAATATCTTATCAAGTTTTTCCATCCAAACTCCCTCCATTTCTGTGAACTGGTACACTTCCATTGATATCTCCATATTGTTGTCCATTCTTTTGGATTGAGGGCTTAATATTTTCAACAGAAGATGTGAATGTAGATTTAATATCATAATAAGATCAATAACGAGGTCATTGAAATGCAGAGCAGGTTCATGAGGCAAGTGACTCACTCCTGCTACTAAATTTACAAGATGTTATCTCTTGGCAATGGGAAAACATCTTCCCCATATCTATTAAATCTGCAGATGCTGGAAATCCAATGAATGCACACAAAAAGCTGGAGGAATTCGCCAGGCCAGGCAGCAACTATGGAAAAGAGTACAGTTGGTGTTTTGGGTTGAGACACCTCATCCAGACTTTGATTTAACTGCCCAACCCTCTAAAATATCTGTACATTTTAATGAGGTCATCTCCCAGTATTCTAAAATTGGAGGCTTAAACTTTGCACCATTTAATAAACTCACTACCCCAGGAACCAGTTTTACAAATATTTGCAGCACTCCCTCGACACCAATGCCCTTTTCAGTAGATTAAGAGGGCAAAAGCATGCGAAGTATTCCAGTCTAATTCAGAAAGTCCAATTCAGAAAGAGCAAGAAGCTAAACAAAATAGAAGGAAAGCTATGCAGTAGGAAGAGATAATAAAAACTAAGTGCTGAAATAAAGAATTCCTAAAATAATGTAGGAAAATTATTCAAAAAAACTGAGGCTGAAATAATTCTATCATCTAAGGTCAGACATTGAACAACTGGAGTGAGAAAATAAATTGAGAGAAGAACAGACCAAATTGGAGAGAAATATATTGTTTATTGAGATCCTTTTCAGCAGTAATTATCACTTATGTAATTTATAAACTCACTTTTGCCTGACAGCATTTGTTCTATATTTTCCTAGATCTTCATTTTGTGAGATTAATGGGTTAGCATCTTAAATTCACACCATTATAGTAATTACAGTGTTGATACTGTTGGTAAAATCTTCAAGAATGCATCCTTTTAAAAGAACAAAACTTCTTTTAAAAATACAACTCATTAGAGGAGGAGAGATACTGAGACGCTGGTTAAGAAAAACAAAAGGAGATGCATAGCAGGTATAGGTCAGTAGGAACAAATGAGGAACTTAAAGAATATAAGAAATGCAAGAGAACACTTAAGAAAGAAACCAGGAGGGCTAAAAGAAGGCATGAGGTTGCTCTAGCAGACAAGGTGAAGGAAAATTCTAAGTGTTTCTACAGATATCATCTCAGTGGACATTTTCTGAGTGGTAATCTTGAGGCTTTAGCTCTTTTGAGGCTTCAGTCAGAGAAAGCAAAGAAAAGCTCTAAGTTTATTATTTTCCCCTTTCCTTCTTTACATCTGCTCAGTCAAGATAATTGAATGCTCTTGCAGGATGTGGGAAACCAGGAAGACCTTAGTTACTACAAGAAGTCCATCCAGTTGCAGCTTCTAAAAATCTGTGTTAAGCATTTAGAGCTGGAACTGGAACTGGAACCAGGTGAACTCCAGATCATTCAGGATGCTGAAGGGGTGATAGTTAGGACATATAGAGAGGTAGTTACACCCAAGGCACAGGAAAACTAGGTGACAGTCAGTAAAGAGATTCATTACCACTTTTAATTTGGCCAACAGTAGTGGTATCATTAGCAAACTTGAATATGGCATTGGAGCTATACTTAGCCACGCAGTCATAAGTGTAGAGCGAGTAGAGTAAGGGAGCTAAGCACACAACCTCGCTTGCACCTGTGCTGAGGGAGATTGTGCTGATAGTGTTGTCACTACTTAAAATTACTTTGCAATTTGCTTAATCTAAATGATGTTGTCTAGATAATGATTAAAAATGCATACTGTGACAAGTAAAGAACTCTTTTTCCCCAAATACTAATGAGCCTACTAAAACCTTTACTTCATGCTTGTCTAATTGCATAGAACAGCATCATTTAACAACTTTAGTTATACCAAAGAGCATTCAAATTAAGCTAGCTTTGGCCATCACTGAACTAAGCAAGTTCTAAGTAGGGCTTTAATTGTAATGAGGCTGCAGAAAAAGACATTCTAAATGATTCTCCAAACCAGTGGTTCTCAAATTTTTTGATTTCGTGCCCGCCCCCTACTTATGGCAGTGGGAATTTCTAAGGGGAGACAAAGATAAAGGTGGCGGTGGGAAGGCTCAGTAGCAGTGGGAGGCAGCTAAGGGATTACAGGCTTATTTTAAGAGATGAATTACTTATTATAAACATTTGATCCTCAGTGCGTCATATTCGATCACATCAATCATGTAATCACCTCTTCTTTTGCTAACCCACCATTCTTTAACACTTTCCTCAAAGTGCGTTATAGTTGTTGAAAGGCAATGTGATACTCTGTATTTGGTATATCTTGAGAAATATGGACGGAAGAAACAGTGTTATATCCAGGCCTGGCTTGTGCATTATTGATATTCACTATTGTAGTACAGTGTTAGTGGTTCCCATACTCTAATCACAGTGATGTAATTCCTGTGAATTACAGCTCAGCATACAAAGGGGTAAAGTACAGAATCTGCATTTCTCTAACCCACAGCCCAACCAAAACATCCTGCCCTACTTTGTATACCTTTAGGCAGAGAGTCAGGTTTTGCCCAAGCCTCTTTATTGACTGCAGCGCTTGAAGTTGGACTTTTAAAAAAATGGGCGATTGACTGTGGTCATTAATCCATAACGAAAATGTTAAAGCAGAACAAATAAGAAAGAATAGACAGTATAGTGTGGAGTAACTAAACTATGGGTTTATACCAGCTCCAAGCAACCAACAACAGCCAGTATATCTGTTGTGTGAATAAGTTTTCTCAGATGAGGCAATAAACCTGCCCAGGCTTAAAAACATAGAAAACCTACAGCACAATACAGGCCCTTCGGCCCACGAAGATTGATGAAAGCCAATACACTATACGCCTTCTTAACCACAGAATCAACCTGCGCAGCTGCTTTGAGCATCCTATGGACTCAGACCCCAAGATCCCTCTGATCCTCCACCACTGCCAAGAGTCTTACCATTAATACTATATTCCATCATCATATTTGACCTACCAAAGTGAACCCCTTCACATTTATCTGGGTTGAACTCCATCTGCCACTTCTCAGCCCAGTTTTGCATCCTATTAATGTCCTGCTGTAACCTCTGACAGCCCTCCACACCTCAAAGCAATGTCCCCTTGGATCCCATGCCTCCTTACTTTCTCAGTAAGCCTTGCATGGGGTACCTTATCAAATGCCTTGCTGAAATCCAGATACACTGCATCTACTGCTCTTCCTTCATCCAACTGAAAATAAGCCAAGATCTTGTTTGTTTTATCTGAGTGTATTCTCTTCAAATGTTCAAGAAGCCTTTGTTCAAGAAAGGGAGTAGAAATAGCCCAGGAAATTAAAGACCAGTGAGTCTTACCTCAAAAGATTCAATCAGATTCATAAGGTACGACCTGCCCTTTACAAAGCCATGCTGACTACTCCTAATCATATTATCCCTCTCCAAATGTTCATAAATCCGCTACTCCCTTTCTTGAATAAAGGCTTCTTGAACATTTGAAGAGAATACCCTCAGATAAAGAATATTAGGCACGGCATTGCTTATTTGTCGGAATTATTTAAAGTTTAATTAAATCAATCCTCAATTGCGAAGAAACGATGTAAATCTTATAAAAATAATTCAATCTGTCGTCTCCACATCTCTGACCAAATTAACCCTATTTAAGTACAACTGGCCATCACGACCTTTTCTCATCTCTGAGCTTCTGAGTTGGAAGAGAAAGAAAAAATACCAAATGAATATCTTCTAGTATACTGTGCCTACCTAGGTGGTCTGCATAAAGTCATATTAAAGAAATTTCAGGATTTTCTCTGATCCAAGTTCCAGATTGAGTAATAAATTAATTCCTGAATACTTGCAATGAGGATGGAAGAAGAACTGATCTTATTACAAAATTACTTTGAGTTGAAGCTGAGGTTAAGAAAAAAATCACATCAAGACTTTTTGTTGCAGAAAGAAATTTCTGAATGCTATCCTACGCTGTGGAAAAAGGTGAAGATATTCTTTATTGGTTCTCATATTAGAAGTTCTAACTTCCTTATGTTAATCATACTTCTTGAAGATGGTCACTGTACCATCACCATTTGATCATGGCATATTTTCCCTCTCAACTTCATTCTTCTGCCTTCTTCCTGTAACCTTTGATGCCCTGACTAATCAATAATCTATCAATCTCCACTTTCTTATGAAGCTTCATTAACAATTCTTGTCAGTCATTCAGCTGTTGTATATTTTATGTATCTGACACCAGGTGAAGTGGTAGGATGGACAATATGCTGAACACTCAAGTATTCAAAATTGGACTTAATAGTTCAATGGCATCACAAATCCTCAATTCAATGAAAACCAAAAACTTCTGTTGAAAAATAGAAGTAATGCTACAATGATATCATCTGATCACATAAAGTACAATTTGTACATCTGCTTGAAATGTGTCTTCACATGCTGCAGTGAGCATATATTTGTTGCTATAAATGGGAAATCTTTAATGAGATGTATGTTGAATTCCAAGGTGTAAGCCCATGCCTGATCAGCTGTTGTTTAGAGAATCTACACAATCAACAACAGTTTTGGGCACAGTATTCTGGAAAGTTACTGATGTTGGCACAAAAATTACCAAAGGTAGCTTATGATCCATGATGATGACAAATGGTTTGCCAAGCCACATGCAGTCAAAATTCTTGACCCTGAAGATTATAGCCATAGACTTAATGATTGAAGAATTCCTTTTATTTCTATTCGGTTCTCTCAAAGCACAGAGTTATCAGACTTACTACCACATTAAGTTTTTAACCATGATGCCAATGCCTTATAATAGAAGCTAACTTCCTTGCTCTGAGGTCATAATAATCAAGCCATGCACCACTGCTGAGGTACTTTTTACAGATTTCCAAGATCATTTATTGGTGCAGATCCATTTAATATCTTTCAAGAGATAATGAAGGAGCTGCAGCTGCATACCTGAAATCAGGCAAGAACTTTCCTGAGTACTTTATTTCACCTAAAACTGAAGAAATCTGAAAACATTGGCAAGTATCTTTGTCTTTATCCAGTCTTGATTTCTGCTTGAGAGGCTATAAACATTATCCACCTACTGAGACCCAAGTAGACCACTTATTTTTGAATAAAAGCACATAGTCTGTTTAAGTATTGTGCTTATTAACTCTGTAGAAAGTGTTGAGTATCATGAGGTTTTCTTACATTGTAGCAGTAACAAATGAAGGATTGCCTCGTTTACTGAAGACGCTACAAATATCAGATTTACTGTGACCAGAAATATCTTTGCAATCAACTTGACTCCATAAAATAGCTTGTTCTTTTTTTAAACCTGAGCTGGCTCACGTTGTTTTATTATCAGGAAATGATGGCTTCGTGCAATCAAAATCAATCACATGCAAAAATCTCATTTGGGAAAAGGGTTCGATTATAACTTTATAACCATAACCCCGTCTGTGTGGCCCACTTCTGTGGCCATGTAATAGAGGCACCCATTCACTAGCAGGTCATTTTTTTTCTAGTTTGGTTAGGTTCTCTTCCACTAGCATTTTTGAGTACAGAACTGAACATGAATAACAGGGCATGGACTTAGCTGCTAGCTTGATTTCAAACTCTTATTTCCAGACAGTATTGAAGAAACTGTTGTCATATCTTACCAACCAGTCACCCAGCTGCTAAGTTGCTGTCATGCTGTCTAGCTTGAACAAATTCACTAAGACTCTAATGCATCTTTAATGACTTTCATCAAAGCCTTGAACAGCAAGCAAGATCAGCTTACAGAACTGGCAATAACTAAAGGGAGTGGGAGTTGAGGGCCGTTTTCTTCACTGTGTCCTCCATTTTACCTGGAACATCAAAGTGCTCACCTGAAGATTGTGTAAATGTGCAATTTTAACTATACATGTTCAAAGCACTGTGATAATGAGTCCTCCACTTTTCTTTTATTATTAACCTGAAAGAACAACTACATGTCTATTCCATGGGCTCTGCTCTGGAACCTATAAGCCAAAATAAACCTCTCTGTTCTAAGTGGTGAATTAGTTTTTGTTTGAAATCCTCGGCTGTGTATCAAATGCTTGTTTTGGATGCCTCTGTGAACCTAACCCCCAGACTCTCACCGATCCTAACATATCTGTCCTCAATATACAAAAAACAATACTGCCTCTGTGAACTAACACTGAACATTGCCATGTTTTCTTGTGATCCCCAGGCACATTTTACATTACTGGACAGAAGAAACAATGCTACTAGGTACCAAGCTCAGTATAAGACACAATCAATGATTTTGTTGCTAACAAATGTGTTTTCAGTACATTAGTGGGTGTAGCGGTGTCTTTGTTTTTGTTTGTATACTGCACAGTAATGCAGTATCTTAACAATTTACTGTAATTAGAACATTATTTATTATGCACAGACTATATTTAGATAAAAATTATTTTAGTAAAGCTTGCTTGACTAAGGCTATACTTGGTTTGCTTGCTAATCAAACATAGTATAATGAGTCAAACATATATTATATATCACTATACACTATACTTTGTCATACCATTTCTTTAGTATTCTTGGGAGATAAAACCATACACAAGACGTGCAAATGTACCCTTGCAATAACAGCTCAGGTAATGAAAATTCCATTTCAGGAAATGGAATTTCCAAACCACCTTCGAATAATAATAAAAATCACTCTTCTGCGATTTGTGTGAAGTACATAAATAAATGCAAAATATATACAGAGAATTCAACCAGTTTCACAAGGACAATAATTGCATGCTGCCAGTTCACAAGTTTGTGATTTAAGGGATTTGCTTTTAAAACTGATAATGCAGCTTCTTCTCCTATACATACAACTTTCTGGTGTTGCTTCACAGAGGAAAGCCAGTTTGCAGATTTGCTTTCGAAAGTGACAAGCTTCTATTGATACTTGTACAATATACTTTATCAAACTATGTAATGTTTATAAGGCACTGGTCAGTCCACACTTAAGATTATTGTGAGCAGTTTCAAGTCCCTTATCTCAGAAAGGATGCACCAGCATTTGAGAGAGTTCACAGAAGATTAATGAGAATGATCCCTGGAATGAGAGGGTTAATGTTTGAGGAGCATTTGATGGCTTTGGGCCCGTACTCACTTGCATTTAGAAGAATTTGGGGGGGGGGGGGAATGGGAAAGAGAAATTGCATTGAAACCTATTGAATATTGAAGGCCATCACTTTAGAACAGAGATGTGCTGGAATTTCTTAAGCTCAAGGGTAGTGAATCTGTGGAATTCACTGCCACAGAAAGATGTGGAAGCCAAGACATTGGGCATATTTAAAGCAAAAGTTGATAGGTTCGTGATTAGCAAGAGCATCAAAGGTACAGGGAGAATGCAGGAGAATATGGTTGAGAGGGATAATAAATCTGCTGTAATGGAACGGCGGAGCAAACTGAGGGGCCAAGTGGCCTAATTCTGCTCCAGTCTTACAGTAATATTCAGTTCTAGCAAATTAGAATAACAAACTTCTTCTACTGCCTGTAATACAACCAGAATGCTTTTACCTATAACCTGTGGGGACGTAATTGTCGACAAAAAATACTTCCCGCAGCAACACATCTCATAACATGGGATTTAATGGGAAAAGTGGATTTATGTTACAGAAAATTGTGATACACAGTGTTGGGACTCTTTGGAATAATGCTGGCCCAGGAGTAAGAGTACTCCTAATATGTCTATATAAGCTGAGAAAGCAAAGTCATAAATTTATGTAAACAATAGCTCTTCAATACAATACAGAATTTGTTTTACAATATTTCACCAGCAATTAAAATCACCCGCTAAGATGGCTGCAGCTGATAGCTCAGAAAAAACCACAAGGATTCTACCACACTTGGACTTGCGCAAGTCTGCCCAAAGTCCAGAATGTACTGAGTAAAGAATGAACCCTTTGTGGAGACAGGTGGTAAAGCCCGACTGACAAAAAAAATCTCCTAGCAAAAGAGGTGTGAGATAACAAAGGGCTGCAGCTGATGGAATTTGATGGGAAACAAAGATGTAGCATAGAATCTAATAAAAGAGGTTGGGTGGGCTGATAGGGGGAGTGTCCCAGGAAGAGAAGTGTATGGGTGACACACAGGTGGAGTTAGCAGAGGGAGAAAAATATAGAGTGATGGATATGTGGAATGCGGTAGATAAGGAGAAGAGAGAAAGGATCAGATGATCAGTACTCTTTCAAGACAAGCTAATGGCAGTAAAAGAGTCAAAAATGCTTCACCCAAACTCTCACTGAGAAGTGGTTGCATGGTGAATAAAGTTGGAAAATATCCTAGGGCATTAGATACTTAGAAAGAAAATAAAATGGAAAAGCAAGCAGGCTACCTGTAAATATAAGAGAGAATGGTGAAGGATGATCGTGGCCCAAAAGAATAACAAGGAAATATTTTTAAAGTAATACAATAATTATAAGGATTGTAGACAAATTGCAAATAGCAGCTTTGAAGATCAGTTTATTGTGGATAGTCCCAGTACACCTTAAAAATGAGTAAGTAACAGGTTTAGAGGTCATCTCATCTGATCAAGTAGGATTGATTAGTAATCTCATATTTAGGAAATACTCTGGGAAAAACAATCATAACAATAGAATTTTATATGCAAGTCAGAAGTTAGCACCTTGGTCATAAATAAAACCTCAATTATATGAGCAGTGAATGACTATACAGTAATTGAAGAATTAAACTGAAAAGTTTGTTAGTAGATAAACGACGGAAATCCATAAAAGAAGTTTCCAAAGCATCAAATCTATATTCAATGAAGAAATTAAAACTTCGTGTGAAAAGAGACCTGAGTAATGAGTCTTGACATTATGCTAAATGGAAAGCCTAATAATTTTGCCAAATGGAACAGGAAATTCAGAGTGGGAATGATTATGGAAGCAGCAGCAAATAAATAAAAAGGGAAAAGACTAAAATGTGATAATGCATCAGCAAGAAATATACAAAGATTTCTATGACTGGAAATTGAAGACAGGATTAAAATATGAAGTAACCACAAAGACAAAAATGTTTGGCTGGGATGCCAAGTAAATGGAATGCTTTATTCTGGCTACTGTTGTGATCTATCTTCATTGTGCAAGACAGAAGCAGCGTCAGAGGTGTTGAAGGGTGCGAGGGAAAAGAAGTGAGTGCAGTTACCATTACAAGGGAGAAGATACTCAAAAAGCTGAAAGACCTAAAGTTGCACAAGTCACCCGGACCAGATGAACTGCACCCTAAGGTTCTAAAAGAGCTAGCAGTAGAGATTGTGGAGGCATTAGTAATGATCTTTCAAAAATCATTGATTTTCAAAAATCAAGGACTAGAAAATTGCAAATGTCACTTCACTCTTTAAGAAAGGAAATTATAGACCAATTAGCCTGAACTCAGCAGTTGAGAAAATGTTGGAGTCAATTCTTAACGATGAGAATATGGAGTACTTGGTGACACATGATGAGATAGGTCAAAGTCAGCATGGTTTCCTTAAGGGAAAATATTGCCTGAACCTGTTGGAATTTTTTGAGGAAATTACAAGTGAGATAGATAAAGGGGATGCAATGGACATTGTATATTTGGACTTTCAGAAGGCTGGTGACAAGGTGCCACTCGAGGGACTTACGAAGTTAAGAGCCCATGAATATATATAGGCATTGCTTTGCGGATCCAGAAATGGCTCGCCCACAGAAGGCAAAGAATGGTTGTTGACCAGTCATATTCTGCATGAAGGTCAGTGACCAGTAGTGTGCCTCAGGGATCTGTTCTTGGACCCCAACTCTTTGTGAATTTTATAAATGTCCTGGATGAGGAAGTGGAGGGATGGGTTAGTAAATTTGCTGATGACACAAAGGTTGGGGGTGTTGTGGACAGTGTGAAAGGCTATCAGAGGTTACAATGGGTCATTAATAGGATGCAAAACTGGGCTGAGAATGGCAGTTGGAGTTCAACCCAGAGAGTGGGAGCTGATTCATTTTGGTCGGTTAAATGTGATGGCAGAATATAGTATTAATGGTAAGATTCTTGGCAGTGTGGAGGATCAGAGGAATCTTGGGGTTCAAGTCCACAGGACACTGAAAGCTGGTGCACAGGCTGACTCTGTGGTTAAGAAGGCATATGGTGCATTGGCCTTCATCAATCATGGGACTGAGTTAAGGAGCTGAGAGGTAATGTTGCAGCTATATAGGACTCTGGACAAACCCCACTTGGAGTACTGTGCTCAGGATGTGGAAACCATAGAAAGGGTGCAGAGGAGATTTACAAGGATGTTGCCTGGATTGGGGAGCATGCCTTATGAAAATAGGTTAAGTGAACTCAGCCTTTTCTTTTTGGGGCAACAGAGGATGAGAGGTGACCTGATAGAGGCGTATGATGAGAGACACTGATTGTGTAGACAGTCAGAGGTTTTTTCTCAGGGCTAAAATGGCTACCACAAGAGGACACAGTTTTAAGATGCTTGGAAGTAGTTACAGAGGAGATTGAGAGATAAGTTTTTCTTATGCAGAGAGTGGTGAGTGTGCGGAACGGGCTACCGGCGGCAACAGCAGTGGAGGCGGATACGAGACTCCTGGACAGGTACATGGAGCTTAGGAAAACTGAGGGCTATAGGTAAACCTAGGTCATTTCTAAGGTAAGGACACGTTCAGCACAGATTTGTGGGCCAAAGGGCCTGTATTGTGCTATAGGTTTTCTATGTTTATATGTACGTATTACAGGAAAGTTACTAGCATGGTTAGAGTACTGACTGATTGGTAGGAGGTAGCAAGTGGGAATAAAACGATCCTATTCTGGTTAGCGACCAGTGACTAGTGGTGTTCCATCAGGGATCGGTGTTGGGATCCCCCTTCCCCTCTTTTTATACTATATATCAATGATTTAGATTTGTTGCCATGTTTGCAGATGATACAAAGATTTATGGAGGGGCAGGTAGTGTTGAGGAAACAAGCAGGCTGCAAAAGGCAAACATGAGGAAATCTGCAGATGCTGGAAATTCAAACAACACACACAAAATGCTGGTGGAACACAGCAGGCCGGGCAGCATCTATAGGGAGAAGCTGCAAAAGGACTTAGACAGATTAGAAGAATGGACAAGAAAGTGCCAAATGATATACAATGTTGGAGAATGCATGCTCATGCATTTTGGTAGAAGAAATAAATGTATAGACTATTTTCTAAACGGGGAGAAAATGGAGAGATGCAAAGGGACTTGGGAGTCCTCATGCAGAACACTCTAAAGGTTAACTTGCAAGTTGAATTAGTGGTGAGGAAGGCAAATGCAATGTTACCGTTCATTTCAAGAAGCCCAGAAAATAAGAGAAGGGATGTGATGCTGAGGCTTTATAAGGCACTGATGAGGCCTCACCTTGAGTAATATAAACAGTTTTGGGCTCCTTATCTAAGAAAAGATGTGCTGGCGTTGGACAGTGTTCAGAGGAGGTTCACAAGGATGATTCTGGAAATTAAGGGGTTATCACATGAGGAATATTTGATGGCTTCAGGCCTGTACTCCCTGGAATTTAGAAGGATGAGGGGGATCTCACTGAAACCTTTTGAGTGTTGAATGACCTAGACAGGGTAGATGATGAAAGGATGTTTGCCGTGGTGGGGAAGTCTCGGAAAAGAGTGCACATTCTCAGGACAGAGAGGCTCCCATTTAAAACAGAGATGCAGGGAAATTTCTTTAGCCAGAGGGTGGTCATTTTGTGGAATTTGTAACCACAGGCAGTTGTGGATGTCAGGTTGTTGGGTGTATTTAAGGCAAAGATTAATTGGCCACGCAAAGGTTACGGGGAGAAGGCTGAGAAGGGGAAAAAAGGATCAGCCATGATTGAATGGTGTTGCAGATTCGATGAGCCAAATGGCCTAATTCCACTCCCATTACTTACAGTAATGCTATACTCAGAGTGTCAGACACTCTGAGCCAATAGGCTGGTCCTGGACTTATTTCCACTTGGCATAATTTACTTATTATCATTTAATTATTTTTGGTTTTATTTTGCTATATTTCTACTCTATTCTTGGTTGGTGCAACTGTAATGAAACCAAATTTCCCTCAGGATCAATAAAGTATATCTGTCTGTCTGTATACGAGAGATTATTGATATGTTCGTGGCCTAAGTCAGAAGGAGTCAATTTTAGAAAATCTAGCACATTTATTTTTCAACATAGTCCCCTCCTACATAGTCCAGCAGTTGTGGAGCATATGGATCTCAGACCTCCAGAAAGTGTCCACAGATGGGTGATTGATGAGTTCATGGCCTAAGGTAGGAGATGAGTTATTCAGATCACACTTCTTGGACAATAAAGTGGCTCTAGAGAGTCAGATGGCGAGTCATTCACCACAGGAAGTTCAGCCTCTTAGCTGCTCTTGTTGCCCGTTTTTGACTAAATCAAATGAGTTTCTGGGCAATGGTGTTCAAATAGAACTGAATGTGAAATTATGTAGTTACTCTCTTTTGTTCAAACTTGTCAATGCTTGTGGCATGTGTCAGAAGAGATTAGTTTTACAAATGCTCAACTCTGCTTAGAATCAATAAGATCAATACAGAGGTAATATGATCTTGTGGCGACACATTTCCTAGCGTATCCGAACCGACTCACAATTAGATAGCCTACGGGGGTTTGCGAGCACAGAGCTTTGGAGCCTCTGCGCCGTGGGGGGCCGGTTGACAGAGGCTTAAAAGTGAGGCTGAAGTTTTCGAATAAAGTTTTTTCCTTCGACTGCAGTTACCGACTCCGTGTCGTAATTTTAGCGCTGCGTGTAGCATTCCGCTACAATTGGTGACCCCGACGGTCCAAACGATTTTTGGACCAGAAATGACCGACGCCGCCTCTGTTCATGCGGTTTCGTTGAAACTGCCAGGTTTCTGGACACAGCGCCCGGACCTATGGTTCCAGCAAGCCAAAGCCCAATTCCACGTTCGCCAGATCACCTCAGAAGACACCCGCTACTACTACGTGGTGAGCTCCCTCGACCAGGACACAGCGGCCCAGGTCGCGGAGTTCGTACGGTCGCCCCCGGCAGACGGCAAGTACACGGAATTCAAAGCCCTGCTCCTCAGGACTTTCGAACTCTCACGGCGCGAGCGGGCTGCCCGTTTACTGCACCTGGATGGCTTGGGCGACAGACCTCCATCGGCTTTAATGAATGAGATGTTGTCTCTCGCCGGCGAACACACACCCTGCCTCATGTTTGAGCAGGCATTCCTGGAGCAGCTGCCCGAGGACATCCGCCTGCTGCTGTCCGACGCGGATTTCAGTGACCCCCGGAAGATGGCAGCCCGGGCGGACTTGCTGTGGAACGCCAAAAAGGTGAGCGGGGCGTCCATCGCACGGATCTCCCAGCCCTGCTCCCGGCAGCAAACCAGTCCAGGCCCGGCCGCAGAGCCCGCCAACCCCCGGCCCAATGAACACTGGTGCTTCTACCACCAGCGGTGGGGTGCAGAAGCCCGCCGTTGTCGCCCGCCCTGCGAGTTCCCGGGAAACGCCAGGGCCAGCCGCCGCTGATGGCTACGGCGGCTGGCCATCGGGATAGCCTCCTGTATGTGTGGGATAGAAGGTCGGGACGCCGGTTTTTGGTCGATACTGGGGCTGAGATCAGCGTTTTACCTCCGACGAGTTACAACACCCGCAGCAGAGCACCGGGTCCCCCCGAGGGCCGTGAATGGCAGCACCGTAAGGACCTATGGCACCCGCCAGGTGCAGCTACTGTTCGGCTCCAGCCAGTTCACGTGGGACTTCACACTGGCCGCCGTAGCCCAACCGCTTCTGGGTGCAGATTTTTTGCGGGCTCACCGCCTGCTGGTCGACCTGCCCAGGAAGAGACTGGTACACGCCGAGACCTTTCGGACGTTCTCCCTGGGTGCAGCCCAGTTGCCGGCCCCTCACCTCGGCTCCATCACGCTGTCCGACAACGACTTCACCAGGGTCCTGGCGGAGTTCCCATGGGTTCTGGCACCGCAGTTCACAGCAGCCATGCCCAGGCATGGCGTACAGCACCACATCCCGACCCAGGGACCACCCCTCCATGCCCGTGCTCGGCGGCTTCCCCCGGACAAGCTCCGACTGGCAAAGGAGGAGTTCCAGAGGATGGAGGAATTGGGGATCATCCGGCGGTCCGACAGCCCATGGGCTTCCCCCCTGCACATGGTGCCCAAAGCGACGGGGGGCTGGAGACCGTGCGGCGACTACCGCAGGCTGAACGAGGCTACCACACCGGACCGCTACCCTGTGCCGCACATTCAGGACTTTGCGGCCAACCTGCACGGCGCACGGATCTTCTCCAAGGTAGATCTCGTCCGGGGATACCATCAAATCCCGATGCATCCTGACGATGTCCCCAAAACGGCTCTCATCACCCCATTCGGCCTTTTCGAGTTCCTCCGCATGCCGTTCGGCCTGAAGAATGCCGCACAGACGTTCCAGCGGTTAATGGACGTGGTGGGACGGGACCTGGACTTCACGTTCATCTATTTGGATGACATCCTCATAGCCAGCGGCAGTCGTCAGGAGCATCTGTCCCACCTCCGTCAACTCTGCGCCCGACTGAGTGAGTACGGTCTTACAATCAACCCTGCCAAATGCCAGTTCGGACTCGATACCATTGACTTCCTGGGCCACAGAATTACTAAAGACGGGGCAACCCCTCTGCCCGCTAAGGTAGATGCGGTCCGCCACTTCCCCCGACCCACCACGATCAAAGGCCTTCAGGAATTCGTAGGTATGGTCAATTTCTACCGCCGCTTCCTCCCTTCAGCTGCCCGGATCATGCGCCCCCTGTTCGCCCTGATGTCGGGTCCGAGCAAGGACATTACCTGGGACGAGGAGTCCGCCGCCGCTTTCGTTCAAACGAAGGAAGCTTTGGCGGACGCCGCAATGCTAGTACATCCCAGAATGGACACCCCTACTGCCCTCACAGTGGACGCATCCAACACGGCAGTCGGTGGGGTGCTGGAGCAACTCATCGCAGGTCGCTGGCAACCCCTGGCGTTTTTCAGCAAACACCTGCGACCACCCGAGCTTAAGTACAGTGCTTTCGACCGGGAACTGTTGGCGCTCTACCTGGCAATCCGGCATTTCAGGTACTTCCTAGAAGGTCGGCCCTTCACCGTGTTCACGGACCACAAACCGCTTACCTTTGCGTTTACGAAAGCATCCGACCCCTGGTCATCCCGCCAGCAACGCCACCTGTCCTACATCTCTGAATACACGACGGATGTCCGGCACATCTCGGGTAAGGACAATGTCGTGGCGGATGCGCTCTCTCGCCCTACCGTTCATGCCCTTTCCCAAGGGGTAGACTTTGAGGCGCTGGCAGAGGCACAGCAGGCGGATGAGGAGATTCCGAGTTACAGGACCACAGTCACTGGTCTGCAGCTCCAGGACCTCCCCGTGGGCCCGGGTGAGAGGACCCTACTCTGTGACGTCGCCACCGGCCAGCCCCGTCCGGTCGTCCCGACAGCATGGCGGCGCCGCGTTTTCGACTCCATTCATAACTTGGCGCATCCCTCCATCCGGACAACTGTCCGGATGGTTTCCAGCAGGTTCGTTTGGCACGGACTCCGCAAACAGGTCAGTGAATGGGCCAGAACGTGCATGCACTGCCAGACGGCCAAGGTGCAGCGGCACACCAAAGCCCCACCGCAGCAGTTCCATCCCGCCCACCGGCGTTTCGACCACATTCATGTGGATATCGTGGGCGCGCGGAGCGCGTTACCTCCTGACTATCGTGGACCGGTTCACAAGATGGCCAGAGGCGGTCCCGCTCACCGACACCACCTCCGAATCTTGCACCCGAGCCCTGATCGCCACCTGGATATCTCGCTTTGGTGTACCAGCCCACATTACCTCCGACAGAGGCGCCCAGTTCACCTCCAGCCTGTGGTCAGCTATGGCCAGCCTTTTGGGGACTCAGCTGCACCACACAACTGCCTACCACCCACAGTCGAACGGGCTAGTGGAGCGTTTCCACCGTCACCTGAAGTCGGCCCTCATGGCCCACCTGCGAGGAGCCAACTGGGCGGACGAGCTTCCCTGGGTCCTACTCGGCATCCGCACGGCGCCCAAGGACGACCTGCACGCCTCGTCGGCCGACTTGGTATACGGCGCACCCCTGGTCGTCCCCGGGGAGTTCCTACCAGCCCCAAGGGGGTAAGAGGAAGAACCCGCAGCAGTCCTGGGCAGACTTCGCGAGAAGCTCGGTAACCTGGCCCCCATACCCACTTCACAGCATGGGCGGCACCCGACCTGCGTACCCAAAGACCTACAGAACTGTAAGTTTGTGTTTGTACGAAGGGGCGGGCATCGGCCACCGCTGCAGCGGCCATACGAGGGGCCGTTTATGGTGCTCCGGAACAACGGGTCCACGTTCGTGCTGGACGTTGGGGGGAAGGAGGAGGTTTTCACGGTGGACCGCCTCAAGCCGGCCCATGTGGACCTGGCGCAACCGGCCGAGTTTCCGGCGCCTCGGCACAGAGGCCGACCTCCCAAGCAGGTTCTGGCCCAGACTGTGGACATTGGGGGGTGTATCGCCGGTTCTGGGGGGGGGTTATGTGGCGACACATTTCCTAGTGTATCCGAACCGACTCACAATTAGATAGCCTACGGGGGTTTGCGAGCACAGAGCTTTGGAGCCTCTGCGCCGTGGGGGGCCGGTTGACAGAGGCTTAAAAGTGAGGCTGAAGTTTTCGAATAAAGTTTTTTCCTTCGACTGCAGTTACCGACTCCGTGTCGTAATTTTAGCGCTGCGTGTAGCATACCGCTACAATCTTGTAATTTTGGAACTATTAAAAATAAACAATAATTTTAAAAGATACAAACTATAAGTGGTGACATCTAGAAAGTTTCCAAATGAAGCGTGAGATTCGCATTTCCCTTGCTTGCATGGATAAGATTTGGAATCTAATATATAAAATTCAAATCTAATATATTAAAGGGGAAAAAAAACTAAGAACGTGATACACAGCAGACTATCTAATTAATATAACCATGAAAGGATCTGAATTTCATACTTCCCATTCAGCCAATTACAAAATGCCAAAGAGCCAAGGACTTGCAGAGGAAAAATTGCATCAAAAAAAGATTGCTGTACTGTTAATATTCATCATGTACACATAATAAAAGCTGTGAGCAGGTAAAATTGGAGACAGCCTAAAGACATCAGGTACAATAGAGAAAGGTTTACATGTTACTTCATCCTCTATTCCACACCTTCCCCCAATCCATAAGCAAAATAAAACAAAGGGATGCAATACTGAGGCTTTCTAAGTCATTGGACAGACTGCACTTAAGAGACTTTGAGCATTTTGGGCCCCTTATCTCACAAAGGATGTGCTGGCATTGGAGAGGATCCAGAGGAAGTTCACCAGAAAGATCCCAAAAAAATGTATGAGGAGCATTTAACGTTTCTGAGTCTATTCTCACTCAAGGTTAGAAGAATGAGGGGGGGAGGGGGAGAGACAGGATTTCATTGATTGAAAGTTTAAAGGCCTAGAGAGGACATTTCCTATAGTGGGAGAGTCTCAGATCAGAGGATACAGCCTCAAAATACAAGTACATCCCTTTAGAATAGAGATGAGAAGGAATGTCTTCAACCACTGGGTGTTGAATCGGTGGGATTCATTGCCACATTATGGAGGCCAAGTCATTAGGTATATTTAAAGCGCAGGTTGATAGGTTCTTGACCAGTAAGGGTGCCCAACCGCTACAGGAAGAAGGTCGGATAGCAGGGCTGAGAGGGATATAAGTCAGTCATAATGGAATGGCAGAATAGACTCAATGGACAAATGGCCTAATTCTACTCCTATGTCTTATGACCACCTCAACTTTGAAAAAGATAGAACCACAGAATATCAGTCATTTTAATGGTACAAGTTTACCTAAATTCTCCAGTTCCTGGTCTGGTTTTTCATATCCAAGATTCCATGATATTACTGTTAATGAATAGCAATTCAAAATGCCTGAATAGATTCAGAACCATTTCTGGTAGCAATTCAGAAAATAATTTAAAAACCAGGTTAAATACGCTTCATTCTCAGGCACTTTGAAAATATACTCAGAGCAAACTAATTCATAGTCTTTTTTAAAAATCCCTTAAGATGACTAATTCACAATGGTTACTGACAGCTTTTAATTATTTTCCTCACCTGTAATCAGATTCTGTGAAGTGTTGGGGCAGGTCAACAATAATAATTTTAGCTGCATTTATTTCAACCATCATCTCAAGACAACAAAAAGGCATTTCCAAATGGTGTTCATTGCAAATAACAATTGTACTTTGACTAAAAGTTTGGTATTCTACATAAATAAGAAGTGGAATACTACTTAAAATACTATTTAAAATAAAATAGCCTCTGGGACTACCTGGTAAAGGAAGCCATTGGAACAAAACTGGAGGTAAGGAATTCTAAAAAAGGTGGAAGTTCTCGCTCTAAGTAAGAAGTGGAATTCAATTGCAAACAAGGTGGGACAGCAGAAATCTATTAGATGATGACTAATCAATCAGGAGGAATGAACTATGGGATATAAATACCAGTGGACTAGAGATGCTCAGGCATCATCCTTGATGAAGATGGCAGAGTTTGTCAATGAAATGTATACCTGGCTGAAAGCCCAATAAGAGTTTATTCATTGTATATGGTGGGAAAGCTCTGGATACTTTCTTTTTTTTACATCATTAGTGATACCTATATGCATAGTATAAACACTTTGGAGTTAACAGATGAAGCAGAGCTACGGTTGTCAGTGCTGAGTAAATGAAAAACTGCCCAAATACAACGAATTCCTGTTAATTTGGCCATCTATTCATCGAAGCAGCCATTTATATGGGATAACTTTTCAAGAACAAGAACTAATGAAGAAAATTGCTGGGATTCCCTTTGTTTATTTTGGGACACTTGGCTACTTAATTGGGGCAGAAGACTGTTGAACAGGTTCTAACTAGCATCATCATGCATACTTATTTAGCCATTAGACACTACACTGTGCATAAAGCATGATGTTGTGTGTGTTTGTGTCATTTTTGTCACTGATAGTTGGTGAGAAATAAGCAGCAAGATGATTCAGAACTGTTTTGTTCACTGTGGTTTCAAGCATTCAGGCTTGGTGATGTCAGTAATGGCCAGGAATGAAAATTAAGTTATTTCACAACAGCTAGATAGATATCTGATGGATAGGGGAATCAAGGGATATGGGCACAACGCAGGGACTGGGTACTGATAGTGAATGATCAGCCATGATCTCAGAATGGCGGTGCAGACTCGAGGGGCGGAATGGTCTACTTTTGCACCTATTGTCTATTGTCTATTGTTTAGCAAGTTAGGAACTACAAAGAATTAAGGTACTGATGATTATCTTGACTTTACAATAAAAATGAAGATGTGGAAGATGGAGTAATCATCAATAGCACTGACACCTATATACTCATCCTTTTCTATTCTAAAGGCATTCCATTATCTGCACCTTGCATCCGCGCTAATTTTGTTCCTTTACAGCCAAAAGAATGCAATGCAGATGATTTCCTCTGTTGTTATCAGGAACTAAAACACAGTTTCATAGTACTTTAGTACTAAAAGTAGTGTTCTAATTTGTTCTGTATTTCTGTTAAATACATAATGTTACTCAGTTTGTCTTTGGCAGATGCTTAATTGGCCCAAAACGTGCTGGTCCTGATGTGTCCTAATTAAGCAGAATCCACTGTGGCTGTATATAGACTCACTACATTCTGTATCAGTTAGTGAAAAAATAAATAAGTAACCCTACCTTAACTCTGGACTTGCATCTCCAATTGAGATATTAAAGCAAAACTGACGTAACAAGTCTTTGAAAACATAGCATTTCGTTTAGTAAGTATTCTTGAATTTGTTAAGTGTAATGACTTAGAGCAAAGGAACATTTGGAATTTGTTCTCTTCTAAACAAGCTGCTCATAATTTCAAAAGGTATTCTCCTTGTAAATATAACTGGGATCATCTGATTTGGAGATCATCACTAGTAGATGTATGCATTGCCAAATGGAGTTGTCAGTCTGCAAAACCAATTTTAAAAAAACACTGCTTGTAAACTTTACTTTGAAATCTACACAATAGCATTGGAAATTAACTAACCTTTATTGCCATATTGCCCTTGAAATTTCACTGGCAATTCTGGATCAAGGAACAATGTTCTTTTTATGTACATAAACCAAAGTTATGGCAGCCCAACTGCAGTCAACAGCAGGTTTCACATGTCATTCTGTGTGTAACAGTTAGTTAAAGCAAAGTTATTCTCTTCAATTAATGTTGCTGTTAACCCCTCATGAAACCAAGCACAGGTGAGCACCAAAATACAAACTTTCATTCAAATAGATTACTAATTTTGTAAATAATGTTCCAGAATCACAGAATACCAACAACAATAAAATGAATTAGAATTAGGAAACTAGCTATTAAAAAGGGATATGGTGGCCACTTAAATTAATCAGTACAGTAATTACATATAAAGAGTGTTTTCCCACTGACACAGAAGTTAAAAAAATGGACCATCCCATGAGCAAATCAGAATCAAGTTAACAAATGCTATTAAAAAGGTCATGATTGCTGATGTACAAAAAAGCTGGATGAACTCAGCAGGACGACCAGCAGCCGTTGGAAGAAGCAGTGAACGTTTCGGGTCGAGACCCTTCGTCAGGACTAAAGGAGGAGGGGGCAGGGGCGCTATAAAAGTGGTGGGGGAAGGTGGAAAACCAATCAGAGGAAAGATCGAGGGGTGGGGGAGGAGAAACAGGGAAGGGATAGGCAAGAGAGGTGAAGAAGGAATCTAAGGGGAAAGCACTATGGGTAGTAGAAGAAGGCTGAGTCATGAGATGTGATAGGCAGCTAGAAGAGGAGACAGAGTGAAGGCGGGATGGGGGAAGGGAGAGGGAGGGAATTACTGGAAGTTGGAGAATTCAATGTTCATACCAAGGGGCTAGAGACTACCCAGACGGTATACGAGATGTTGTTCCTCCAACCGAAGTTTGGCCTCATCATGGCAGTAGAGGAGGCCATGTATGGACATATCTGAATGGGAACGTGAAGGAGAGTTGAAGTGAGTGGGAACCGGGAGATCCTGTCTGTTGTTGCGGACGGAGCGTAGGTGTTCGACGAAGCGGTCCGCCATTCTATGGCGGGTCTCGCCGATGTAGAGGCCGCACCGGGAGCACCAGATGCAATAGATTTCCCCAACAGCCTACAAGTGAAGTGTTGCCTCATCTGGAAGAACTGTTTGGGGACCTGAATGGTGGTAAAAGATGAGGTATAGGGACAGGTGTAGCACTTACACTTACAGGGATAAGTGCCAGGTAGGAGATCTGTGGGGAGGGACATATGAACCAGGCAGTCGTGGAGGGAGCGATCCCTGTGAAAAGCAGAGAGGGGTAGAGGGGGAAAGATGTCCTTAGTGGTGGGGTCCTGTTGAAGGTGGCGGAAGTTGTGGAAGATAATATGCTGGATCCGGAGGCTGGTGGGGTGATAGGTGAGGACAAGGGCGACACGGTCCCTGTTGTGGTGACGGGAGGATGGGGTGAGGGCTGAAGTGCGGGAAATGGAGGAGATGTGGGTGAGGGCATCATTGATGACGGCAGAAGGGAAACCTCTATTCTTAAAGAAAGAGGATATTTGGGAGGTCCTGTAACGGAAAGCCTCATCCTTGGAGCAGATGCAGCGGAGATGGAGGAACTGGGAATAGGGAATAGAATTTTTGCATTTGGCAGGGTGGGAAGAGGTATAATCAAGGTAGTTATGGGAGTCAGTGGGTTTATTGAAGATGTCAGTGGACAGTCTATCTCCAGAGATGGAGACCAAGAGATCGAGAAAGGGGAGAGAAGTGTCCGAGATGGACCAAGTGAATTTGAGGGCTGGGTGAAAGTTAGAGGCAAAGTCAATGAAATTGACGAGCTCAGCATGGGTGCAGGAAGCAGCACCAATGTAGTCGTCAATGTATCGAAGGAAAAGTTGAGGAGCAGTACCAGTACAGATTTGGAGCATAGACTGTTCCACATAACCCATGAAGAGGCATGCATAGCTAGGGCCCATGTGAATGCCCATAGCTACACCCTTGATCTGGAGAAAGTGGAAAGAGCCGAAAGAAAAGTTATTAAGTGTGAGTACCGGTTCTGCCAAACTGAGGAGTGTACTGGTAATGGGGAACTGGTGAGGTCTATTGTCCAGAAAGCAGCGGAGGGCTTTAAGGCCTTCTGGATGGGGAATTGAAGTGTATCAGGATTGGACATCCATTGCGAAAATGAAGTGGTCAGGACCGGGGAACTGGAAGTTATTGAAGAGGTGGAGGGCATGGGACGTATCCCAGATGAAGGTAGGGAGGGACTGAACTATGGGTGACAAAATGTTGAGGTAGGCAGATACAAGTTTGGTGGGGCAGGAGCAGGCTGAAACTACAGGTCTACCAGGACAGTCAGGCTTATGGATCTTGGGGAGAAGGTAAAAGCGAGCAGTGCGGGGTGTGGGAATTATGAGATTTTTGGCTGAGGGTGGAAGGTCTCCGGAGTTGATAAGGGCAGTGATGGTATGGGAGACAATGGTTTGATGATTTTTGGTTGGGTCCTGTTCCAGAGGAGGTGCCGGAGAGCTGCCGTTTGGCCTCAGTGAGGTAGAGGTCCCTCCACCAGACCACTACAGCACCACCTTTGTGTCCGGGTTTGATGGTGAGGTTAGGATTAGTGCGGAGAGAGTGGAGGGCAGTGCGTTCAGAGGGAGTGAGGTTGGAACAGGAGAGAGGAGTGGTGAAGTTGAGACAGTTGATGTCTCGGCGACAGCTGGAGATGAAAAAATCGAGTGCAGGTAGAAGGCTCGGTGGGGGTGTCCAGGAGGGTTGAAGACAGGAGAAGGGGTCATCAATAGGGGGAGGGGAATCCTTGTTAAAGTAATAGGCTTGGAGACGTAAGAAGAGTTCAGCGTCAAGCCGGGCACGGAACTCACTGAGGTGGACAAAAGTGAGGCCCTTGCTAGTGATTGCCATGACCCGTAAAATGGGGGGGGGGGGGGGTAATGTTGTGTTCTTTTTATTCGCAACATTAGTGGGGGGGGGGTATTTTGGGTTTTTTTCTTAAATATTAGTTACCTTTTTTCTATTTTTTCTTCTTTTTTGCCTGGATGGTTGGGGAGAGACTCATAGCAACATGGAGAATTTCAAGGAGTTCCCAAGGTATTATGAATGATTAATTTACTTAATTTTTTAAGGTTTAATGTTAATGGACTTAATAGACCTGTGAAAAGAAAAAGAGTTTTAACATATATTAAGAAAATGAAAGGAGATATAGCTTTTTTACAAGAAACACATTTAACAGAAACAGAACATAAGAAATTAAAGAGAGATCGGGTTGGAAATGTCTTTGCAGCTTCATTTAATTCAAAATCGAGAGGAGTTGCAATTTTGGTTAATAAAACTTTACCAATTAAAATACAAAATGTAGTAATTGATTCTGGGGGAGATATGTGATTATACATTGTCAAATGTTTTCAGAATTATGGACTTTTATGAACATTTATGCACCAAATGCAAAATTATGCAAAATTCATACAAGAAGTTTTTTTGAACTTGGCTGATGCTCATGATAAAATATTAATAGCTGGAGATTTTAATTTTTGTTTAGATTCAGTTTTGGATAGGTCAACTAAAGGTGCTACAAAATCAAAAGTAATAAAACTAACTTTACCATTAATGAAAGATTTAAACCTGATTGATATATGGAGAAAAATTAATCCAAGAGATTATTCATTTTATTCAAATAGACATAAAACTTACTCAAGGATTGATTTTTTTTATTATCAAAAGATATTCAGGATAGAGTGAAAAGTGTGGAATATAAAGCAAGAATACTGTCAGATCATTCCCCCTTGATAATGACAATGATAGATAAGGAGGAATCGATCTATAGATGGAGATTTAATTCAATTTTATTAAAAAGTCAAGATTTTTGTGATTTTATGAAAAAATAGATTCAATTTTTTTTGGATACAAATTTACATTCAGTTGAAGATAAAATTGTATTATGGGAAGCAATGAAAGCATATTTAAGGGGTCAGATTATGAGTAATACATCTAAAATTAAGAAGGAATACATGGCAGAACTAGATCAATTGGAAAAAGATATCATAAAGTTAGAAAAAGAATCTCAAAGATATATGACAGAAGAAAAACGAAGACAACTTGTTGATAAAAAATTACAATAATACACTCCAGACATATCGTACAGAAAAAGTAATTATGAGAACTAAACAGAAATAATACGAATTAGGTGAAAGATCACATAAGATTCTTGCTTGGCAGTTGAAAACAGAACAGGATTCTAAAACAATAAATGCAATTAGAACAAGTGTAAATAAGGTTACTTATAAACCTTTAGAAATTAATGAAACTTGTAAAAAATTTTATACTGAACTATATCAATCAGAATCACAAAATAAGATTGCTGAGATAGATAAATTTTTATCACAAATAACCCTTCCAAAATTAAATTTAGAAGAACAGAAAGGATTAGATATGCTCTTTACATTAAAAGGGGTTGAAGAAGTTTTAGGATCGCTTCAGTAATAAATCCACAGGAGAAGATGGTTTTCCTCCTGAATTTTATAAAAAATTTAAAGATTTATTAATTCCTCCTTTTATGGAATTAATATATCAAGTGGAAAGAATGCATAAACTTCCACAATCTTTTTTAACAGTGATCATAACTGTATTGCCAAAAAAAGATAGAGATCCTTTAAAACCACCATCATATAAACTTATTTCTTTGTTGAATACAGATTATAAAATAATAGCAAAAATTTTATCTAATAGAATATCCAAATATTTACCAAAATTAATACATACGGATCAAACAGGTTTTATTAAAAACAGACAATCAATGGATAATATAACCTGGTTACGTAGGATAATTCATTTGGCACAAAAAAAGAGAGGAAATGAGTATGCAATTGCTTTGGATGCAGAAAAAGCATTTGATAGATTGGAATGGGATTTTTCATTTAAGGTATTGGAAAAATATGAGTTAGGAAAATCTTTTATACAATGGATTAAAACTTTAAACACTAATCCTCAAGCTAAAGTAGTTACAAATGGTCAGATTTCAACACCATTTTGCTTAACGAGGTCAACTAGACAAGGCTGTCCATTATCATGTGCTTTATTTGTATTGGCAATAGAACCATTAGCTGAATTAATGAGAACAGATTCAGACATTGGGGGCTTTAGAGTTAATCAAGAAGAATATAAGATTAATTGATTTGCTGATGTTTTGATTTACTTAACAAACCCATTGCAATCTTTGCAAAGATTATCTTTTAGATTGGAAGAATATGGGAAAGTATCAGGGTATAAAGTAAATTGGGATAAAAGTGAAATTTTACCCCTTACCAAAGGAAATTATAATCAATGTCGATTAGTAACTCAATTTCGATGGTCAATAAACGGGATAAAATATTTAGGTATTAGAGTTGATAATGATGTAAAAAACTTATATAAACAAAATTATTTGCCATTATTAAAAAAAATAAAAGAGGATCTTGATAAATGGATGATGTTACCAATAACATTAATAGGTAGAGTTAATGCTGTAAAAATGAATATATTTCCTAGATTGCAATATTTATTCCAAACTTTACCAATACAATTACCTCAGAAGTTTTTTTCAAGAGCTGATTAAATATGTAAGGAAATTTCTTTGGAAAGGAAAGATGTCAAGAATATCATTGGAAAAATTGACATGTAAATTTGATTTAGGAGGGTTACAACTTCCAAATTTTAAGAATTATTATAAAGCAAATCAACTTAGATTTATTGTGTCTTTTTTTGATGGAAAAAAACCAGCATGGATTAGAATACAATTAGATAAGATAGGAGAAAACATACCAGAAGATTTTATATATAAATGGGAATCCAAATGGATACGGGAAAAAAAAGAATCTCCTATATTAAGACACTTGATTGATTTATGGAATAAGGTAAATATGGACGATGAGATAAAGAAATCTTTATTAGCAAAAAGAACTTTAATTCAAAATAGGCTCATTCCTTTTACAATGGATAATAAACTTTTACATAATTGGTTCCAAAAGGGGATTAAATATATAGGTGATTGTTTTGAAGGAGGTATATTGATGTCGTTTGATTAATTAAAAAATAAATATAAAATATCAAATAACCCTCTTTTCTGTTATTTTCAATTAAAGGCTTATTTACGAGAAAAGCTGGGTCAAACAATGTTGATGCCAAAACCTAGTGAAATAGAAATATTAATTCAAAAAGGAAAATTAAAAAATTTACATCTTGTATGTACAATTTGATTCAAAAACAGACAATTGAATCTGGAATTCATAAATCAAGAGAAAAATGGGAATCTGATTTGAATGTTAAAATTGATGGAAAAAGTTGGTCAAGATCATGTTTTGATAGTATGATAAATACAATGTTTGACTTAGATTAATACAAAATAATTTTTACATCAATTATATATAACACCACAGAAAATAAATAGATTAAATTCAAATATGTCTGAGCAATGTTTTCGATGTAATCAAGAAATTGGTACTTTTTTACATTCTACTTGGTCTTGTTTTAAAATTCAACCATTTTGGATAAATCTAAGACTTTTATTGTAACAAATTACTGGCGTACAACTCCCACATAGTCCAATATTATTTTTATTAGGAGATATTGGGGACAATACCGAAACTTAAACTGAATGAGTATCAGAAAAAATTTATAAAAATTGCATTGGCAGTAGCTAAAAAAGTTATCGCAGTTACTTAGAAATCTGATTTATATTTAACTATGGATTGTTGGAAATACAAAATATATAGTTGTATTCCACTTGAAAAAATTACATATAATCTAAGAAATGAATATGGTATATTTTTGAAAATTTGGCTCCCATACCTACAAAAGATGGGATTAAATATATAGGTCCTTTGAAGATAAAATTATAAACTAATTGGGGAAAGTAAAAATAAATATTAAAATTATTTTGAACTCCATGGAGCATGTGGGGATCCTCCGATATCCAGGCACTCTTTTTCTTCTTTCTTTCTTTCTTTTTTTTTCTTTCTTTAGATAAGGGTTAAGGGGAGGGGGGAGGATTAATATTATTTTTCTTTTTCTTACTAATTTTTCATTACATTTATTATTTGTAATTTTCTAAAAAAATTAATATTAAAAAAAGAAGAAACGCCAGCCAGAATTCAAGGGCAAGGAACAGACCAGGTTTTTAAATTTACGTCAAGATGTCTTAGTAGTTTATTACTTTGGTTAACCAGAAATAAACTTGTTAGGATGTGGGAAGTTGATGCTGGCTGATTCAAGCTACAAATGACAAAATAACAAGTTTTTATTCAGGTTGGTAACTGGGACAAAGATGAGATGTGTCATATCTGTTTGATATGAGCAGCAAGATGGTGCAGGTGAACCACAACAGCATATTGCAGGCAGCTCTTTTGCTCATTGATTGTTTGTCCACCTTGTCGGGTATGGTCCTTCAATGATTTAATTTGTGTTTCTTGGATTTATTGTGTATGCCTGCTAAAAAGTGAATATTGTGACATATTATGTACTCTGATTATACATTGAGCTCTTGAAATATGATTAAGAATGAATGTATTTTGCTCACTGCACTGAAGACATCACAAACATTTAGCTTGGGGTTGTACCACATGACTCAATAACTGAGTCAGTGGAACCACACAAGCTTTCTTCAATAAACTCAGCAGGTCAGGTTGCATCTATGAAAATAAATAAGCAGTCGATGTTTCTGGCTGACACCCTTATTCGGAACTGGAAAGGAAGGGGGAAGATGCCAGAATAAAAAGGTGGGGGAGGGGGGAATTGCGAGAAGGTGAAGCCAAGTGAGAAGGAAAGTTAAAGGGCTAGAGAAGGAGGAATGATAGCAGAGGAGAGTGGACCACAAGAGAAATAGGAGGAGGAGGGGCACCAGGGGGAGGTGATAAGCAGATGAGAAGAGGCAAGCTGCTAGAGTATGAAATGGAAGAGGGGAGGGGGAGGGATTTTTTTTAAAACCAGGAGTGATCGATATTCATGCCATCAAGTTGAAGGCTATCCAGATGTAATACAAGGTGTTGCTCCTCCACCCTGAGGGTAGCCTCATTGTGGCACAAGAGGACCCTATGGACCAACATGGAGTGGCAGATGGAATATAGCATTCGGAAATTATGATTATGTGTTTTGGTAAAAGGAACAATAGTGAGGACAAAATCTAAATGGAGAGAAGGTTCAAACATCAGAGGTGCAACGGGACTTAGGAGATCTTGTGCAAGACACCCCGGTTAACTTACAGGTTGAGTCAGTGGTAAAGAAGGCAAATGCAATGTTGACATTTATTTCAACGGGAAATAGAATATAAAAGCAAGTAGACATTGCTGAACCATTATAAATCACTAGTCAGGCCGCATGTGGAGCATTGTCAACAGTTTTGGGCCCCATATTTCCGAAAGGATGTACTGTCATTGGAAAGAGTCCAGAGGAGGTTCACGAAGATAATTCTGGGAATGAAGGGGTTAATATATGAGGAACGTTTGGTAGCTTTGCGCCTGTACTCGCTGGAATTTAGAAGAATATATAGGGGGATCGCATTGAAACTTACCAAATGTTGAAAGTACAAGATAGGGTGGATGTGGAGAGTATGTTTCCTATGGTGGGGGTGTCCAGAACAAGAGGGCACAAAATTGAGGGGCGCTCTTTTAGAACAGAGGTAAGGAAGATTTTTTTGTTAGTTAGTAGTGAATCTGTGGAATGTTCTGCCACAGAGTGCGGTGGAGACCAAGTATGTGAGTATATTTAAGGCAGAAATTGATAGTTTACTGATATGTCGGGACATCAAAGGATATAGCGAGAAGGCAGGTATATGGGGTTCAGTGGGATCTGGGATCAGCCATGATGGAATGGCGGAGAAGACTCAATGGGCTGAATGGCCTATGGTATTATACTCTGATGTATTATGGTCTTATGGAATGTCAGAATTAAAATGTTTTGCCATGGGAAAATTCCGCTTTTGGCAAATGGATGAGAGGTGCTTGACTAAGTGGTTTCCCAAATTTACAACCAGTCTCACCAATGTAGAGGAAACCGCATTGGGATATTGGACACAATAGATAACCCCAGCAGATTCGCAGGTGAAGCGCTGCCTCACGTGCAAGGACTGCTTGGTGTCCTGAGTGGTGGTAAGGGAGGAAGCAAATGGTCAGCTGTAGGACTTCAGTGCTTACACAGTGAAGTACCAGGAGGGAGATTAATGGGGAAGGATGAATGGACAAAGGAATCATGGTGGAACCATGATCCCTGCGGAAAGTGGAATGGGGGAGGAGGGGGTAAAGATATGTTTAGTGGCAGTATTCCTTTGGAGAAGGAAGTGTTGGATGAAGAGACTCATGGGGAGGTAGGCAACAGTATATGAGTTACTCTTGTCCTTAAGGCGGTGGCAAGCTGCGGTGAGTGCAGCATCAATGATGGAGGAGGGGAAACCCTGTTCTTTGAAGGAAGACATCTCCAATATCCTAGAATGGAAAGCTGATTACTAGGAACAGATGCAGTGGAGAATTTCGACAAGCGATACCCACAATGCCAAATGCTTGTTCACTCTGATATTTTAAAGTTCATTCCAACCTCCCAGTTTTCTGCCCTTTCTTCCCCACAAGAGACTGCTATAGCGCTCTTAGAATAATCACCCTGTACTAACATGCTGTTTTAACTGTATCCATGCTTTTCAATTTCACTAGCAAGTAACTTTTCCATCCTCATCATGGTGTGGTTCTCATATTATTTCAAATTTGTACTTCACCAAAGCTATCAGCAAATCCAAGGAACATGGGTGCAAGTAAAGCAGTTCAATCTATCATAAATTGGCTATAAGCCATTACATTAAATCAACATAAGAAAATGTAAACTTCATATATACAGACTGACAAACAGAACAGAAAGAGCAACATGAGGGGCATATTTTAACAAATGCAATCAAAGAGACATGGATAAGGAATTAGACAATGCAAATAGTAAAAAGTGATATTCCTTTCTTACTCAAGCAACTGGTAACAAGAACATTATATCACACTGCTCATTTCAGTGGCTTGATTTCAATTAAAAAAATAAACTAGTTTAGAGACACAAAAGATTGGAATCTGGACAAAAATAAACTAATGGTAGAATTCAGTGGAATGAAAGCCGGCCAGCATCTGTGCAAGCAAAGTAAAGCAATGATTGAACAAGACAAAATCCAGAAGGAAGACGGCCAGTTTATTGGTGAAAGGGAAAGGCCAGACAGAAGCTGACAGGTAAAAAGTGGAACCAGATTATGGGGTGGGTGTGGAAATAATGGGCAGATGGATCCAGATGGAAGAAGAAGAGGGAAATATATTGAGATATATGTTGACAAGTAATAAGAGAGAACAGATAATAAGAGAATGAGTAAGAAAGGTGAGCCAACAGGAAAAAAAAGCGCCAGGTAAACAGGTGGAAGTGGCGTTTGTGAAGGGGGGGGGTGTACTAATGGAAAAGGTGAATGATGGGAGCGAGACTTCAGGTGGGCAAGCAGGTTTAGGAAACAAACAGAGGAGTTAGTTGACAGAAATTTGGAAAAATTGATATTCATATCATTAGGCTCTTGGCTACCAAATGGACTATGAAGTGCAGTCCTTCTGGTTTGCATTTGACCTTAATGTGGCAGTGGAGAGGGCAGAGAGACAAGTCTGTGTAAGAGTGGAAAGGGAAGCTGAAACGACATGCAACTGCAAGCTTTAGATGGTGTTGCAAACAGAGTACAGGTGCGCTACAAAAGTCACCAATGTAGAAGAGACTACTTTGTGAGCACTGAATGCAACAGAATATGCTGAAAGAGGTGCACATGAATCTCTCATTTGGAAGGACTGTTTCAGCACCCACATGGTGGTAAGGAAAAATAAGGACACCTACTTACCTCATCAAAATTTTGAATTTGCTGTATATGAAGTTAATTAAAATGAACAATATGACAATGTAAGGTTTTTTCCCCAAATACTTCTTAAGTGTTTAATCGTTCAGATGATTAAAAATAAAGGCAGAAAAAAAACACAAGTTCTAACCTAGACTACATTTTGAAAACTTGTCATAATTTTCAGTCTTCCTGCTAAATTTTAACTATCATAACACAAATAATAAAGCTATTGAAAATTATACAACTTTCTCTTGTGCTTTTCACTATCTGTGGATTTGAAATGACTCCAACATAGCATAAATCTATTAGGGCAAATTTAACAAATAATAATATTTGGGGTAAAAATTATATCTGATAGTAATGCAAAAATTTTAGAAATACTTTGCATCCACCAACCCGAGAAGAGAAAAATAAATACTGTTGATCATTTGCTGTGAAATCGCACATTTAATGTGGTCATTATCCAGTATGTTCTGTATCATGGACAGATGATGAATTTTGTTGTTTCCAATTAGCTCAATTGTTATAAAACATAAGCCAGAAATTTACTCACAGCTGCTCTACTCTGCTGCTACACCTTTGGTAGTTGTGTAAAAATTTTGTTCCAACATACTTCTTTTTAAAAAAAGACACCTGGAGAGTTTATGCCAAAAGAGCAAGCACACATTGTTGGCAGCATATAATATATACTATTTAAGAAATTAAATATTTCATGCAAACTATTGTACAAGCAAAATTAACTCGCTAAAAACTGCAAATATGTATAAACAAAAACAATATACGAGTAAAGCAGAAAAACCTCCAATCTTTTCAATCAAATTAGTCAGCCATTTTATTTGCTGACCAGGATGCTCATCTAAACTAATTACATTTGTCTGTGTTTGACCAATATTCCTCTAAAACTTTCCTTTTCATAGAACTTCCACCTGTCTTTTAAATGTTGCTGCACGTACCTTAAATACCTCAGGGAACATCCTCCATGAGGGTGAACCAGTGGAAAGCATCTGGCCCAGATGGGGTACTGGCCAAATACTAATGACCTAAACCAGGGGTCAGCAACCTTTACCACTGAAAGAGCCACTTGGACCTGTTTCCCACAGAAAAGAAAACACTGGGAGCCGCAAAACCCGTTTGACGTTTAAAATGAAATAACACTGCATACAACGTTTTGTTTTGCCTTTATGCTATGTATAAACAAACTATAATGTGTTGCATTTATGAAATTGATGAACTCCTGCAGAGAAAACGAAATTACATTTCTGCATGCAACAGAAACATTTTGAACTCCGAAAAAAAGACGTTAGGTTAAAGGTTACTTTTAAGTAAAATACTCAACGTCTATTTGAGTCCTTCTTGTATTTATGAAAAACGTCAAACTTAAATTTGCCGCCAGCAGCAAATCAAAAATAACATCAGCCAGCTGACGGCCTGAAAAATAAAAGGACTATTTCACTGAACAATGAAAACATATGAATATACATAAAATAATAGGCAATTAAAATATTTATCATACTTGTTTAGGTTGACTCACACCTGACAATGCAGTCGTATTCAGTAGGGATGGATCGATGCTTAGGGGAGTGACCGGGAAGGATAATGTGTTTTTTTCCTCTCTGAACTCACAGAAGCGTTTCCCAAACGATGTTTGCATTGCGATGATTGCAGAATGTAAATACTCCGAATTTATCATGTCGTGACATTGTTTGAACTCTCTCAAATTGGGCAAGTGAGACAATGTGCCTTTCTGTAAATCTCTGGCAAGCAACGTCAACTTGCGCTCGAATGCCAAAACATCCTCCAACGTGTGCAGGGCTGTACGTCCTTACCCCGTTGAAGAGCTGTGTTCAGCGTGTTCAGGTGCGCTGTCATGTCTACCATGAAGTGTAGCTTTTCCAGCCACTCTGGCTGTTCCAGCTCAGGAAAGTTGAGCCCTTTGCTGCCCAGGAAAGTTTTCACTTCTTCCAGACACGCGACAAAGCGTTTCAGCACCTTCCCTCTGGACAGCCAGCGATAAAAACACGTTGTAGCGGTTGCTACACGCAGTCAGTAAACTGCAGTCAAAGATAGCTTTATTCGAACTAAACAGCCTTGCTTTTAAGCCTCCCTCAACCCGCCCCCCATGGGCGCGGATGCTGCAAAAGACACGTACTCACAAACCCCCGTAGGCTATCTCCTGAACGTTGGCTAATTGTGAGCCGGTTCGGATGTGTCAGGAAATAGGTCGCCACAACGTCTTAATTAGATTGTACAAGATCACCATAATCTTCAAATTTAGATTTACATTTCAAAAACTAACAAACTAACATAAAATACATTTTAATTAAATACTGACCATGTAGCGGTGTGCTACACGCAGCGCTAAAATTACGACACGGAGTCGGTAACTGCAGTCGAAGGAAAAAACCTTATTCGAAATCTTCAGCCTCACTTTTAAGCCTCCCTCAACCTGCCCCCCATGGCGCAGAGGCTCCAAAGCTCTGTGCTCGCAAACCCCCGTAGGCTATCTAATTGTGAGTCGGTTCGGATGTGCCAGGAAAAGGGTCGCCACAACCAATTATTTCCCAAAGTAACAGGGAGCCGCAGCACAGACGTAAAAGAGCCACATGTGGCTCCGGAGCCGCGGGTTGCCGACCCCCGACCTAAACTGATCAACTGGTTTCAATTATACTGGTGCCCAAGAAGAATGTGCTAACCTGCCTCAATGGCTATCATTCAGTAGTACTTACTTCCACTGTGATGAAGTGTTGTGAGATATTGCTGAAGAAATATTAACTGCTGTCCGAGAAGCAAATTGGATCCGCTCGAAGTTATCTACTGTCACTAGTCAATAGCAGATACCATTTTAAAGGCTCTTCACTAAACCCTGGAGCATCTGGACAGCAAGGATCCATACATCAGGATGCTTTTTAATGACTATAGCTCTGCATTCAATATTATCATCCCCTCAAAACTAATCAATAAGCTTCAAGACCTTGGCCTCAAAACCACCTTGTGTAATTGGATTCTCAATTTCCTCACTTGCAAACCCCAATTAGTTTGGTTTGGCATCAACCTTTCCTCCACAATCTCCATCAGCTCACAGGTGTACCACAAGGCTCTCTGCTTAACCACCCCCCCCCCCAACCCCCGGCTCTACTCTATTTATATTTTATGACTGTGTGGCTAAACACAGCTCCAAAGCCACAGTTAAATTTGCTGATGACATCACTGGATCAAAGGTGGTAAGGAATCAATGTATAGGAAGGAGATTGAAATTCTGGCTGCGGGTTGCCACAACAGCAATCTCTTACTCAATGTTCGCAAGATTAAGAAGCTGATTATTGATTTCAGGAGGAGAAAACCTGGGTCCATGAGCCAGTTCTCAATGAGAGATCAGAATGGAAATGGTCAGCAACTTTAAATTCCTTGGTGTTATCATTTCAGATGAACTGTCCTGGGTCCAGTACGTAATGCCATTATGAAGAAAGCACAGCAGCGCCTCTATTTTCTTAGAAGTTTGCGAAGATTCAGCATGCCATCTAAAACTGGCAAACTTCTATACATGTGTGGTGGAGGATATACTGACTGGTTGCATCATGGAAGCACCAATGCCCTTGAACAGAAAAGCCTACAAAAAGTGGTGCATATGACACAGACCATCATGGGTAAACACTCCCCACCACTGAGCACAACAACACAGAGGGCCATCATAGGAAAGCAGCATCCATCATCCAGGTACTATTTTTGCCTGCATGAAAGTTCATCTCAGGGTTGTATATGGCAACAAATATGTACCACCATATATGCATGCAAAAGATGTTCTGAGATCCCTTTAAAAGCTTTACCTTTTCACCTTAAATCAATGCCCTCTAGTTTTTCAAGCTCTTTCCCTGGGTAATCGACTGCATTCACCTAATATGTGCCCTCAATCATTTTATACACATCTATAAGGTCATCCCTCAGTCGAATGAATAAATTCCTAGCCTGCCCAACCACCTTCTGAATTTCACATCTGTATTCAGTCCTGGATACATTTTCATTGATCTTCTTTGCACCCTCTCCTGCATATGTTGGAATTAAAAAGCTTTGCTGTAAAAAATTCAATCAAGGGCACAGGCTCTTCTTTTTGTAGATTCTGCTTGGTTTGCTGAGAGTTCTCAGTGTACTCTATTTTTGTGTCAGATTTTCTGGTCAATGTCTTGCATCTCTACCATTTTTTTTCGTCCCCCTCGCTCCTCTTCTATTTTCGTCATTTGTGCTTGTGTTTTCTCCTGACAAATCATCTGAGTAACAAGTACAGTTGGCCCTCCTTACCCACGGATTCAACCAACCATGGATAGGGAAAACCTAGAAGTTCTCTCTCCAGTGCTCTTTGCTTGAGCATGTACAGACTATTTTTTCTTGTCATTATTCCCTAAACAATACAGTATAACTATTTACATAGCATTTACATTGTATTAGGTATTATAAGTAATCTAGAAAAGTACAGGCAGTCCCCGGGTTATGAATGAGTTCCATTCCTGAGTCCGTCTTTAAGTCAGATTTGAAGTCGGAACACGTACATCTGGTATTATTTAGTGTCAGTTAGTCAAACGTTTTTCTTAGTATATAGTACATATTTTACCTTTCTATACATATAAAACACTTAAACATATATATTTCAATAATTTAACCACTGCGTTGCTTAGTAATAATTGTAGCTTTCATCAGGGCAGGACCTTTCACATTCTCCATTAAAATTGTTCCAATTGTTGACCGACTGTAGCCTAACTCTTTTCCAATGACCAATGGCGTTTCACCTCTTTCCAATCGCTTTATTACTTCCACCTTATTTTCAATCGTGATCGTGATTATTTTTATGAACAGAAACACTGCGGATTCAGAGCTGCACCGCCAGGTCCTAATGTCCACTGCAAGGAGATAGGTTAAATAAAGTCCGGGGTTCCGATGGGTCCTAAAGACCATTGCACTGGTAAGGACTTGAGCATCCGCGAATTTTGGTATCCGCGGGGGGTCCCGGAACCAATCCCCCACGGATAAGGAGGGCAGACTGTAGATGACATCAATGTCTTCGGGATTCCCTATCATAGACAGTCCCTTATTCTCTCTTTTTTTTTACCTCTCTAAAATTTAAAATACATTTGATTTCCAAATTTGATACCAGTCATCAGCCTGATATATTGATTTGGCCTTTTCCCTCCAAAGCTCCTGCCAGACCTATCTCTAACATTTTGTTTTTATTATAATATTGTTCCTGACAACACTACCATTTTCAGTTGGATCCAACATTGGCTGACAGATTGATTCACATCGGTAAACATTTTGAGCTAGCTTTGAAGGCTAAAATCAACTGTAGGAAGAGCAAGGCCATACTCTTTGGCAATTGGCCCCACCGATCCAATGTTCACTTCACTGTCATCTGGCATCTGGCTATCTGAAGCTACTGGGAATCTGATTTGGAGGAGCCAAAGTACGTAACAACATTTGTTTGGAGTGATTAAGAAAAGTTCCACAAGAATTGGAGATACAGAAGTGATAGTTTCTCGATAGCAGGCAAAAAGCAAGGCCATCAGGTGCAAAGTGCCCTCAGTATTTCTGTTCCTGGTGCAATGTGGCTCATACTCTGTTCCTCTGTCCTGGCAATCACCTGAGCCAGCTTCCATTTCATCTTGAGACCTAATGGTTTAGCGTTCAATTTCCTAGAGAGAGGCCCATTATCTTATGGCTTGTCCAATAATTATCTTTCAACAAGCAGGGCCAGTTTAAATGATTATTAATGAGTTTGCATTATCACATTGTGAAATTAGTAGCCAAGTTTCCATGCGCCATATTAATGAGTACATTTCAAAATATTTCATTGATTGTTGAAGTCATATGATAGCATTCTTAAGCTATCAGAATGCTAAAGATTCTACCATAGGGACCCAAGTATAAACTGTTGAGTAATTCTAGTTCAGTGGTGATGGAAAACTGAACTGAGGTTGATAACATTGTGAATTTCAGATAACAAAGTCACCCTTGCAGAAACCACAAATCAATACTCAAATATCTGAGAAATGGAATATAATTCACTCAAGAATTTATATGGAAAGAAAATTTCTTTTCCACTAACATTTCTCGAAACATTCACAAAATACATAGCTGTTTCAGAAAAATTGTGGTATGGACCATATTTCTAGGAATGCAAACCTCTCCCCTACCTTATGCAGAGGTCACTTTATCTCAATAAAGGATAGCTTGTGGCTTGGATTTGATGCAACTGTATCACTGCTCCCATAAATTTATGCCCACACAATTTCTTCAACTAACCTACACCATCCCAGATTGGAATAACTAAAAAAGAGATTTTATGCTTTAGGACATGGAATGAAATCGATTTGCACCCAAGTTGTATGGAGTAATGGCAGATGAAAATTGATCTCAACAAGTGCAAGGTGATAGCTTTTAGGAGGTTTAATAAGGATGGGATATACATCATGAATGACAGAGAACTGAAAACAAAATGATGGACATCCCACTGATCCCAAAAGGTAGGGCAAGGTTTGAGAAGAGATATTGAATGCTGGCCTTGATTAGTTGGATATAGAAGAGCATGAGTGTTTAGAAAACTTTGGTAAGGTCACAGCTGTCATGGTACAAGTATGTGATCGCAACAGAGAAGACGCACAAGAGATTTAGCATGATGTTGCCTAGGATGGAATGTTTCACTTATAGGGACAAACTGGACAGGCTAGATTTATTTTCCTTTGAGTGGAGGAAGCTAAGAGAAAAATTAATAGAGGTATACAAATTTTTTTTAATATTTTTTTAATACATTTTCTACATCGCTACAGATACAAAAAACCCCAGATTGAAATGAAGAACATGAATACAGTGCAAAAATAAACATACAATAATAATATAATACAAAAGAAGATAATTGAGAAAGCACCCAAATTGAAGACATGTAAAATTAGTATCCTCCCCAAGCCCCACAACAAAAAAGAACTCCAGACCAACCACAACACAATATACAGAGTATAAATCAGGATATTCAAACCCCCAAAACTTTAAATACACTTAGCAACAGAAGATGTTAATGCCTACTACCAAAAAAAAGAGGAGCTGAAAGCAAGGGACCAAAAAAAAACCTTAGTTAAGAGGAAGGTTATGAAAGTACTCAATAAAAGGTCCCCAGACCTTATGGAACTTTGTATCTGAATTAAGAACTGAATAATGAATTTTTTCAAGGTCTAAGCAGGACATAATATCATTAAGCCATTGAGCATGCGTGGGCAGGGCAACATCTCTCCATCTAAGGAGGATTAAACGTCTAGCCAGGAGAGAGGCAAAAGATAATATTTGACACTTAGTCGAACTCAGACGTAAATCTGTCTCACCCAAAAAACCGAACAAAGCAATTAAAGGGTTAGGTTCTAGGTGGTGATTCAGAATATAAGATAACGTTATGAAGACATCTTTCCAAAATTTCTCCAAGCTAGGACAAGACCAGTACATATGAATGAGAGAGGCCTCGCCTCTTTTGCAATTATCACAGAGAGGACTAATGTTAGGGTAAAATCGAGATCGTTTAGATTTAGACATATGGGCTCTATGAACAATCTTAAACTGTAAAAGGCAAAGGCGAGCACAAAGAGAGGTTGAATTAACCGATTTGAGAATCGAGTCCCAAGTCTCATCAGATAAGGAGATACTTAAATCACGCTCCCAAGCCATTCTAATTTTATCCACAGGGGCACACCGTAAGGATGCTAATTTATCACGAATAAATTATATTAAACCTTTACCTAGTGGATTAATAGAAATAAATAAATCCGTAACATTTTTCTCAGGCATTTCAGGGAAGTTAGGAATTAAAGGATTAATAAAGTATCTAATTTGGAGATATCTAAAAAAATGAGCATTGGGCAAATTGAACTTAGCAGAGAGCTGTTGAAAAGATGCGAAGCGATTATCAATAAAAAGATCTTCAAAATGTACTAATCATGGAATGCTGAATCATACGTAGTAGGTAAAAAAAGGTGATTATGTAAGATAGGGCTAGAAAAGGAAAAACCATGGAAACTATAAAATTTCCTAAACTGAGCCTATATACGCTCAGTGTGTCTAACAAGAGGATTAACAATTAATCTGGACAAACTACTAGGGAGTACAGAGCCAAGAAGTGCATAGACAGATAAATCTTTAGTGGAACTCAACTCCATTCCACCCAATTAGGGCACTCGGGTTGGCCATGGAAAAAAGACCAAAAGGTAGCACAACATATATTGGCTGCCCAATAATATAAACGAAAGTTAGGTAAAGCCATGCCACCCTCTTTTTTAGATTTTTGGAGATAAACTTTATTAATTCTAGAGCGCTTATTCTTCCACAGATATGACAAAATAATAGAGTCTAAGGAATCAAAAAAAGATTTAGGAATAAAAATTGGGATTGATTGAAATAAATATAAAAGTTTAGGGAGAACATACATTTTAACAACATTAATACGACCTACCAAAGACATAGATAGAGGTGACCATTGTAACAGACTGTTTTATAGTATATGAAAGATTGGCAAAATTTTCACAAAAGAGATCTTTAGACTTCCTTGTGACTGCAATCCCAAGATAAGTAAATTGATTATGAACTACTTTAAAAGGGAGATCACAACATGTTAATTTTTGTGCTTCTTTATTAATTGTGAAAAGTTCGCTCTTAAGTAAATTAAGTTTATAGCCAGAGAACTGGCTAAACTGATCAAGAAGTGAAAACATTGGAGGTAAGGATGTAGACGGATTTGAAAGAAAAAGTAATAAGTCATCAGCATAAAGAGAAACTTTATGCTCAACACCCCCTCTCCAAATCCCGGTCAATTCAGGACAATTTCGAATTGCTATCGCCAAATGTTCTATAGCCAAATCAAAGAGAAGGAGACTTAAAGGGCATCCCCAACTGGTGCCACGTTTGAGGTTAAATAACTGGGATTTCTGAAAATTAGTCAAAACAGAGGCAGAAGGACACAAATACAGCAATTTGATCCAAGAGATAAAACTTTGACCGAAGTCAAATTTTTCTAAAACTGCAAAAAGGTAGTTCCACTCTATACGATCAAATGCTTTCTCCACATCGAGGGAAATAACACATTCAGGAATCCCAGTTGGAGTGAATATAAAATGTTAAATAAATGCCGAATGTTAAAAAAAGGAAGACAGTTTTTAATAAAACCAGTTTGATCATCAGAAATAATAGAGGGAATAACAGGTTCTAATCTATAAGCCAAAACTTTGGCCAAGATTTTAACATCAACATTAAGCAAAGAAATCGGCCTATACGAGGAACACTCTGTTGGGCCTTTACCCTTTTTTAATAAAAGAATAATAGATGCCTCATTAAAAGAGGGTGGCAATTTACCATAATTAAACGAGTCAGATAATACTGAGAATAACTGAGGAGAAAGAAGTGAAGAGAATGATTTATAAAGTTCTACGGGGAACCCATCAGGTCCAGGAGATGTCCCTGAAGAAAATGCAGAAATTGCAAAAGATACTTCTTCTGATGATAAAGGCGCATTAAGTTTGGCTTTAAAATCAGATGAAAGCAAAGGAATATTCAGATTATTTAAAAAATTATCAACAGAGATACTGTCATTCAAAGATTCAGAGGAATAAAGTCGAGAATAGAAATTTTTAAATGCGTCAGTGATTTCTAAGTGATCTGATGTAAAGTTTCCATTCTCCTTCTGGATCTTTGTAATATGTTGTTTGGCTTTGGAACGTCTCAGCTGATTGGCTAGATTTACCAGATTTGTCACCATGAATATAGAAGCGACTCTTACTTTCAAGAAGTTGGCGTTCGATAGGTTGAGTAGACAGAAGATTAAATTTAGTTTGAAGTTCTACACGCTTCTTGTATAATTCAGGATTCTTAGTTTGAGCATAGTTGATCCAATTCTTTAATCTGATTAATGAGGTCTAATCGATCTGCACAGGACTTTCTATTAAGATTTGCTGTATAGGGGATTATTTGACCCCTCATATATGCTTTCATGGCATCTCAGACCATCTGGGATGACATTTCAGATGATGTATTGGTGTTAAAATAAGAGGTTATCTGATCCTTAATAAATTTTAGAAAATCATCATCCGATAATAAAGTCGAGTCAAAACGCCAGTGTTTATTCCTCTGAGGGAGACCAGGAAAATTTAAAGACAAAGTAATTGGGGCATGGTCAGAAATCAGTATACTCTGATAGTCACAAGAATACACAAATGGAATAAGTTGATTATCAAGTAAAAAGTAGTCAATTCTAGTAAAGGTATGGTGAACATGTGAAAAAAAAAGAATAGTCTCTCTCAGTAGGATGAAGGAAACGCCATATATCAGAGATACCATAATTAGAGAGAAAACAGTGAATAGCTAAGGCAGATTTAGTAGGTAGTCTAGTGACAGAGGACGATCGATCCAAATTAGGATCTAACCAACAATTGAAATCGCCACCCAGTATAAGACAGTATGAGTTTAAATCTGATAGTGAGGAGAAAAAACGTTCAAAAAAATTAACATAATCAAAATTGGGAGCATACAGGTTTGCTAGTACAACTTTAGTACTGTATAATTTACCAGAAACAATAATTAAAACGGCCATTTGTATCAGATATCTTATTATGGAGTTCAAAAGGAATATTTGAATTAATAAGGATGGAGACCCCCCCTAGCTTTGGCAGCAAAGGATGAATGAAAATGCTGACCCGCCCACTTTGACAGAAGCTGAGAATTATCAAAACTACGAATATGAGTTTCTTGAAGGAAAGCAATGTCAGCTTTGAGTTGTTTAATATGCAAGAAGACCTTCCTTCTTTTAACAGGATGATTCAATCCCTTTACATTTCAGCTCACAAATTTAAGTGAATTAACCATTATCAATTGTTAGTGCATAGAAGGTAGCAGGCATATAAAAAATCAAGCAGTACAATAACAGTCTGGGAGCAAAAATGTAAACATAGATCCGTAGAATCAAAACAGAGACATGTCCTGAATAACAAAGGAAAACAAAAGAAACAGTGAGTAGTGTTGGAACTGGACACCCCCCTCCGCAACCCAAAATTAGACGGCTACCTAAAAAAGCAGCTAGCTCTACCAAAAAAATTAACCCAAGTATGACTTCCCGTTCTGTGTCGTTAACAAAAGTTCCGTATAAATAATATTGCAAATAATAACTAATTTATGCACTAGAAAACAGAATTACAAGTAGGAACAACTTCAACAGAAGTATAAAACTTAATGCAAAGAAAATCAGAAGAAAACTAAAACTAACCTACCCGCGAAAAATTATAAAAGATTAAAAGAAAAAAAAAGGGAGGGAGAAAAGGGGGAAATTATAAAATTCAAAGAGAGTCCTTATCAACCATTTACAGAAAAAAAAGCAAAACTTAAACTATGAATCAACCAACAGGGCAGCCTTCAATAAAAACTCCAAACCTCCAAAACAAGTTAAAGGCAATTGTAGTTCTCTATAGATAAGGTTATACAAAAATAAAATAGATTACACAGGTAAAATCTAAAAGTTCGCAGGGAAACATTAAACTTAAATTATCTATTTAGAAAAAACGCACCAAGTCCAGGGAGTGATTGACTACAGCCCTTGGAGTTTCAATAGATAATGACTGAATTATTCAAGTAAAGTCTGAGTTCGGAAACAATAGTTTTACTTCGAGAAGGACTTATCAATCATTTTAGAAGGTCAGGCCGGTTCCAAAGAAGACGAGGTGGCCGGAAGACTTCCAACAAACGCCTCAGCCTCCTTCACTGATTTAAACCACTTATAATCTCCAGTAGTAAGCGTAATTCGAAGATCGGCTGGATTTCGGAGAGAGGGTCTGAATCCGCGATCAAAAAGCACTTTCATTACACCTTTAAACTCAGCATGCATCTTCAGAACCTGGGGGGCAAAATCTTCCACAGAACGAATGACTGTATTTTGAAAAGCAAAAGTACCTCTGCGGCGTGCCTCCATCATCAAACGGTTTTTCACCTGGTATTGATGAAAGCATAAAATAATCGGCCGTGGGCGGGAACCCAGAATTGCTCGAGGAACATAGATCCTGTGTGCCCTTTCAAGCTCAGGTGGAGTCGGAAGAAATTCTTTCCTGAAAATCTCACAGAGAAACTTGGAAAAAAAATTCAATGGGAGAGCCCTTTTCAGTGGCCTCTGGCAAACCAAGAATTCGTAGATTGCAACGCCCGCTCCGATTTTCAAGATCCACCATTTTGGAAAAAAGTTCACTATTCTCCTTTAGGTTGGAGCAGAGAGTTTCAAGATATTGAACACGGCGTTTTAAATCTTCAGAAGTTATGTCAACGTGAGATAAGTGTTCAGCAGGTTCATCCACTCCAGCATTAATCTGATCCAATTTGACATTCAGCTGGTTGAAAGAAGTTCTAAATTCAGTTCTAAAATCCATTAAAGTATCTTGTTGATGTTGTTCCAGAACAGTGAGAATGTCAGCCGGCAAAGCCGTAGAAGTTTCCTTTTTCCCGGTTTTAGTACTTTTGGTAGCCATTATAAGATAGATGTGTTCGCAGGCAGGTAAAAGAGAACTAATAAAATACCTAACTAAGGTTTAAGAAGGGAGACATATAGTGCAAAGGTAAGAAGAATAACGGAGCAAAAGTTCGGAGCAACTAAACAATCGCCATCTTACCGTAAGTCCCCAGAGGTATACAAATTGATGAAATATATATCAGAAACTTTTCATAGAGCAGACTTCTGAAACCTGATAAACAGGATTATTGTAAATGGGTACATGGTCAGTTGGAATACATAGGAGGAAGAACCTGTTTCTGTGCTGTACGACTTATAGAGTTTGCAAACAAGTATGCCACTTTCTAAACTAACTCTCAAGCATTCTCACTCTCATTCCTTTCTACTCCAGATTCATCTTCCTTTCAGAGGTGCAAGAGGCAGCAGTATTCAAGGCTTCTGGACTGCAATCTTGAACCATTATGGGATCTGTGAAGGGCACATTGAAGCAACAGGAAGGATCTGAACACTGATACTGTGAATGTTAACAAAGCACCAATAACTGGACTCCACCACCTCACAAGTCTGATGATGCATAAAGACTTGCCATTCCTGGTGAAGTTACCCCATAACTGGAGGAGACTGAATAAAGTAAGCTAAGCCAACGGTATCAGCACAAGTTGAAGTACAGGTGCATCAGATATGTAATGAAGGAAGCATTCTGTAATAAGAACAACATTCATTAAAAAATTGAAGTACTTCCAAATTTGGTTTGCAGCTATACAAGGTCCCCTACCCAACTCCCTCTCCCATGCAGAAGCAGCAGCAAGGTAACGACCCCCCTCCACTCCCACCAGCAAAATAGTGGTTACATCATGGAATGCTTTTTTATGCTGCATGGCCTAACCTGATGATTTCTGGTCTGCCATCTGTCCAATTATCCTCTATACACCACACATCTGGAAAACTGATGTCTTATATCAAAGTCATATCTACAACCAAATTTTCTTTTAGATACAGGAAATGCCAAACAATACTGGACTGATAGCAGCCCTAGTTGAACTGTAAGAGAGTGTTGTTAAATTAAAATCCTATCTGCTTAGGTGAATGCACAATATCTTATTGTACAACTTCAAGAAGGAACAAGGGTATTACCCTTTACATTATTCTTTCTTCAGCTTCAAAGAAACAGACTGGTAATTATTGCATTGCTTTGATAGAGCTTGTAAACTGGCGACAGAAAGTTACTACATGACTGCAACTGCACTTTCCCCATTCAGTGTTTTAGGATAACCTAAGAAAAATGTCTCTTATTCCACTCCCCCACCCCCCAGTGACTTTCTGAAAACTCCAAGCTTTCTTTCTTTACTATTGCTTCAATCAGATTCCTACAACTTTTCGTAAAATTACAAGCTTCCTTTACATTACAATCTACATATACAGTGGACATATAATACTGTATATGTAATTGGGCCATCAGTTAATCAGGATGCAGCTGCTTTTTTGGACAATTCTTAAAGCACAAAAATTAATTAGGAAAATTGCCAAGTTTTCCTTTGTTTATTTGGGACACTATGCCACTTAAGTGGGACAGAAGACTATACCAAACAGTTATAGCTAGTGAGTTAGTGAGTGATAATCACATGCATTTGCATGGTTGTTAGACACTAACTACACTGCTTCGAGTAAACAGTTTTAAATAGTATCAGTTGCATGTGTTGGTGTTCAGAAAGTAGTGATTTTTGTCACTGACAGTGCTGAGAAACAAGCCACAAGATAATTCAGAACTGTCTTGCTCACCGTGGTTTCTAGCAATCAGGCTTGGAGAGGCCAGAAAAAACCGGAAGTGAAAATGAAACAATCTCACAATTTTAACAAGTTAGGAACTACGAAGAATTTGAAGATATTGATAATAAACAAATGTTACAATGAAAATGAATATTGAGGATGCAATTATCAACAGCTTTGTATGAAGATAGTCCATTATCTGTGCTGATTCTGTTCATGTACAGTCAAAAGAACATGACATGGATGAATTCCTCTGTCAATTGGTATTAGGAACTAAAACAGCTTCATAGTACTGCTGTAGTATTGGCAGTGTTCTAATTTCATTTAAATAAACAATCTATTACTCAGTTTGTCTTTTTCTTTTATACCATTTTAACTATTTCCATGACCTTGGCTAATTGCAGTAGCTGCTTAATTGGTCCAAAATGTATGTGTCCCAATGAATCAGAATCCTATGGTGCTCCAGTCTGGGGGTTTTATGATCCACAGTATAGACCAGATGGCAGCATTGGGTAAGGGAAAAGGCTACAACGCCTGCTTTTTGATAAATGTGCCGTGATATATTGACACAGCGGTCTTGTCCTGCTCCTGCAACCTGGAACATCTGACAGTGAAATGCAAACCATTGATCTTATTGCAAAAGTCCTTCATTGTCATCCTGACTGAAGTCTAAGACATCAAGCTAGCACACAAGAAACTAAATGGCATAAAAACAAGAGCAAAGCAGTGTACCCCAATAACTGTGACATCACAGTGGGAGACTTTAATTGGGATAGTTAAGTGGACTGACCCATGCTCAAGGATTATTCAGCAGACCTAACTAAATATTCAAGATTCTTCACCAATCCATCAACATACATATTGACAAGAACGTACCCACAAAACTAAAACACAATCTTCCAAAATCAGAAGCCAAGGATGAACTAGGAGATTCACAATATGCTGAAATCTAGATTTGTAATGTTTAGGACTGATGACCCAGAGTCATAATAAATCCAGGTATGACTTCTGGAAGGCAATCAAGAGTACAAAGAGGTAACTTTGGACTAAACAAAAGTCACAGATGTATGTTCAACAGCTGTGGTAGGGCTTGTATAATACTACTTTCTACATGGTGGATTGGTTTGCATAATTATCAGGAAGGAGTCACACCACCATGACCAGGAATAGTTATTGCCCTTCAACCATCAGGCTTACAGACCAAAAGGGGATAACTTCACTCGCCCCAGCACTGAAATGTTCCCACACTCTATTGACTCACTTTCAAGGATTATTCATATTGTATTCTCGATATTATTGCCTATTTACACACTGCCCTGCCTTCATCCCATACCCTTTGAAAATTTCTTCTTATTTGGAATATATCTGTCTTGCACTTCCCTCATTTTTCACAGAAACTCCAGCCATTGTTGTTCTGCTGTCCTTCCTGCAAATGCCCTTTCCAGCCAACTTCAGCCAGTTCCCCTCTCATACCATTGTAATTTTCTTTATTCCACTGAAATACCGACACATTGGATTTGATTTTTTTCCCCTCTCAAATTTCAATGTGAACTCGGTCATATTGTGTTCACTGTTCCCTAAGGGTCCTATTATGATTGCTATTCTATTATGGATTTAATGAGTAGGCACTGAAGAGAGTGAATCTCAGGATTGTATCTGATGACATACATGTACTTTGACAATAAATTTACTTTGAACTTTGATCCATCACTGTTGGACAAGATCAATGCCTTTTATGTACACTTAAACCGAGAGGACACACCCACACGAGCACCCCTCCCCTCCCCCCAAGGATCTCAGGATGATTCTGCAACTCTGAGTTCAACATCATGCCTCAATGATTACTGATGAAGGCACATAAATTAACCAAAATGAAATGCTTCAGAAACACATATGTCAACTTTACCAGCTACAGCTTGATGTTCAACAACTGTGCCCTCTAAACACATCAACTTCAAGATCTGGCTCTCTGAAATCCCTCCACAACTGGATCTGCAAATTCTTTATTAAAACATAAGAACTAGGAGAAAAATTAGGCCATTTGTCTCACAGAGTCTACTCTGTCATTCCATTATGGTCGATTTATTATCCCTATCAATCCAATTCTCGTGTCTTCTCCTTGTAGCTTTTGACGCCTTGATTAACCAAGAAACTATTAACCTCCACTTTAAATATACTCAATAACTTAGCCTCCACAGCTGTCTGCTACAACAAATTCCACAGATTCAGCACCCTCTGACTAAAGAAATTCTTTCTCATCTTTGTTCTAAATGGGCATCCCTCTATTGAGGCTATACACTCTGATCATAGCCTCCCCCACCACAGGAAACATCCTCTCCACATCCACTGTTTTGAGGCCATTCAGCATTATATAGGTTTCAATGAGGTCACCCCTCATTTTTCTGAATTCCAGTGAGTATAGACCCAGAGTCAAAAGCTCCTCATACACTAACATTTTCATTCCTGGATTCCTTCTCATGAACCTGCACTGGACACTCTCCAATGCCAGCACATCGCTTCTTAGATAAGGGACCCAAAACTGCTCTCAATACTCCAAATGAAGTCTGACAAATGCCTTATAAAGCCTCAACATCAAATCTTTGCTCTTACAATCTAATCCTTTCAAAATAAATGATCACACTGCACCAACTCAATCTGCAAGTCAACTTTAGGGAATCTTGCATAACAATTCCCAAGCCCTTTTGTACGTCTGATTTTTGAATTTTCTCTCCATTTAGAAAATAGTCTACACCTTTATTCCTTCTCCCAAAGTGCACGGCCATACACTTCCCTACACTATTTTCCATCTACCACTCTTTGCCCATTCTCCCAATCTGTCTACATCCTTCTGCATACTCCCTGCTTCCTCGATGTTACTTGCCCCTCCACCTAGCTTTGTGTGCAAACTTGTTACAAAACCACCAAATCCGCCATCCAAATTGTTGACATAACATGAAAAGAAGCAGTTCCAATGACAATCCTTGTGAACCACTAGAAACCAGTAGCCAACTAGAATAGGCTCCCATTTTTCCAAGTCTTTGGCTCCTGTAGTCAGCCAAACTCTATCCATCCTATTTTCTTTCCTGTAAAACCATGGGTTCTTATCTTGTTAAGCAGCCTCATGTGCAGCATCTTGTCAAAGACCTTGTGAAAATTAAAGTAAACAGCATCAACTGAATCTGCTTTGTCTATTCTGCTTGTTATTTCCTCAAAGAAGTCCAACAGATCTGTCAAGCAAGATTTCCCCTTATGGAAACCATGCTGACTTTAGCCTAGTTTATCATATGCCTCCAAGTATCCAGAAACCTCATCCTTAATAACGTACTTCAACATCTTCCCAACTACTGAGATCAGGCTAACTGGTCTATAATTTCCTTTCTTCTACCTCCCTTCCTTCTTAAAGAATGGAGTAACATTTGCTATTTTCCAATCCTCTGGAAACATACCATAATCTGTTGATTCCTTAAAGATCATTACTAATGTCTCCACAATCTCTTCACCTCCTACTTTCAAAACCCTGGGGTATTGTCCATTTGGTCTTCCTTCATAGATTTCAACTTTCCAAACATCTTTTCCTTAGTAAAGCAGCAACACACACTTCTGAACAACTTCCCACTCAATTTCTGGCATATTGCTAGTGTCTTTCACAGTGAAGACTGACACAAAATACTTACTAAGTTCATCCTCCAATTCTTTATACCCCATTACTACCTCTTTAGTGTAACTTTCCTCCAGTTCAATATCCACTCTCACCTCCTTTACTCTTTATATATATGATAAAAGACACATATGGGGCTGAGTAGTAGCATAATGGTTAGCAAAATGCTTTATAGTACCAGTGACCTGGATCACACCACTGCCTCCAAGCAGTTTACATATTCTTTCCATGACTGTGTTGTTTTCCTCGGGGTACCTTTGTTTCCTCCCACATTCCAAAGACATACCGGTTGGTAGATTAATTGGTCATTGTAAATTGTCCTGTAATTAGGCTAGGATTAAACTGAGGGTGCTAGATGATGGGATAGATATATTAATATTCTGTGATATTATTGGCTAGCTTACCTTCATACTTAATATTTTTTCTCATGTTTTTTCAGTTGTCTTCTGTTCGTTTTTGAAAGCTTCTCGATCCTCAAACTTCCCACTAATTTTTGCTCTATTATATGCCCTCTCCATTGCTTTTATGCTGTCCGACTTCCCTTGCCAGCCACGGTTGCTTCATTCTTCCTTCAGCATACTTCTTCATCTTTGGGATGTATCTATCTTGCACCTTCTGAATTGCCCTCAGAAATGCCAACCATTGCTGTTCCACCAAATATCCTGCTAATGTCCCCTTCCAATTAACTTTGACCATCTCCTTTCTCATGCCTCTGTAATTCCCTTTACTCCACTCAATACTATACATATACATGATACATATCTAACTTTAGCCTTTCCCTCTCAAACTGCAGGGTGAAATCTATCATATTATGAAAACTCTATCCTAAGGGTTCCTTTACCTTAAGCTCCCAAATCAAATCTGGTTCATTACACAACACCCAACCAGAATTGCCTTTCCCCTAGTGAGCTCAACCACAAGTAGCTCTAAAAAGCCATCTCATGGGCATTTTACAAATTCCCTCTTTTGGGATGCAGCACTAACCTAGTTTTCCTAATCTACTTGCATATTAGAATCTCTCATGGTTGTTGTAACATTGCCCTCATTACATGCCTTTTCTATTTCCAGTTGAAATTTATATCTCACATTCTGGCTACTGTTTGGGGGCCTGTATACTTAACCCCTTTAAGGGCCTTTTTGCCCTTGCAGTTTCTAAACTCTACCTACATGGATTCGACATCTTCCAATACTATATCACCTCTTTCTAAGGTTTTGATTTCATTTTTTAGCAACAGAGTCACCCCACCCCCTCTGTCTACCTGCCTCTCCTTTCAATACAAGGTTTGTCCCTGGCTTGGATATTCACCTTTCAACCACATCTCAAGTGATTCCTGCCAACCTCTAACTGCACTCATTGACCTCATTCTGTATACTCTGTACATTCAAATATACCACCTTCAGTCCAGTGTTCATCTCCATTTTCGATTTTGCCCCCATGTTATACTTCAACTCACCTCACTGACTGCAATTTTTCCCTACCCTGTCTTTCCTCCTTGTTCTCAATACAGACTGTATTGAGAATGTGGAGAGGGTAAGAGGTAAGTGTAGCAAAATATGTGGACAGGACTAGGGACAGAGACAGGGGACATTGGGGACGGGGAACAGGTAACTAAAATAGAGTACCAGACAGATATGGCAACCACAAAGAAAGGGAACCTTGTGACCGCAAGGCAATGTGCTTGGCAAAGTAGCTGAGCTATATACCTATTCCAAGTACTTCGCTTGCGTCTATGCTCATTCTGAGTATTTCGCGTGCTTAACTATGCGATAGCCAATCAATCGATGAATTTGAATCGGTAACCATATTTGCGAATGTAGTGCTCCACTTTTGGGTATAAGTACGACCTCTGTGGACCGACAAATTGGGAGTTGGCTACCTTACGCCTGAAGTGTGTGGGGCTGCGAATTCCTCTCTGAATAAAAACCGCTTCAGAGGTAATTTCGTGTCTCTGGTGTTTTTCCTCAAATGAGCAGGTTAATAATTTCAGGTTGACAGTATCAACTTGTATATCAACTGCCCCATCCTCAGCCTGGTCAGCCTGGTTCCCATCGCCTTGCAACTTACAAACCCTATTTCCATAAAAGTTGGGATATTTTCCAAAATGCAATAAAAACAAAAATCTGTGATATGTTAATTCATGTGAACCTTTATTTAACTGACAAAAATACAAAGAAAAGATTTTCAATAGTTTTACTAACCAACTTTATTGTATTTTGTAAATATACACAAATTTAGAATTTGATGGCTGCAACACACTCAACAGAAGTTGGGACAGAGTTAAAATAAGATTGAAAAGTGCACAGAATATTCAAGTAACACCGGTTTGGAAGACTCCACATTAAGCAGGCTAATTGGTAGCAGGTGAGATATCATGACTGGGTATAAAAGTAGCGTACATCAAAGGCTCAGTCTTTGCAAGCAAGGATGGGTCGTGGCTCACCCCTTTGTGCCAAAATTCGTGACAGAATTGTTAGTCAGTTCAAAAGGAACATTTCTCAACGCAAGATTGCAGAGAATTTAGGTCTTACAACATCTACAGTACATAATATTGTGAAAAGATTCAAAGAATTCAGAGACATCTCAATGCGTAAAGGGCAAGGTCAGAAACCACTATTGAATGCGCATGATCTTCGAGCCCTCAGGCAGCACTGCTTAAGAAACTGTCATGCTACTGTGATAATTATAGCCACCTGGGCTCGGGAGTACTTTGGAAAACCATTGTCACTTAACACAGTCCGTCGCTGCATCCAGAAATGCAACATGAAACTGTATTACACAAGGAGGAAGCCATACATCAACTCTATGCAGAAATGCCGGCCAGTTCTCTGGGCCCGAGCTCATCTCAGATGGACCGAAAGACTGTGGAACCGTGTGTTGTTGTCAGATGAGTCCACATTTCAGTTGGTTTTCAGAAAAAACAGGCGTCAAGTTCTCCGTGCCAAAGATGAAAAAGACCATCCTGATTATTATCAGCGATAGGTGCAAAAGCCAGCATCTGTGATGGCATGGGGGTGCATCAATGCCACGGCACAGGTGAGTTGCATGTATGTGAAGGTACCACTGACTCTGAGGCGTATACTAGAACTTTAGAGAGGCATATGTTGCCATCAAAGCGACGTCTCTTCCCGGGACGTCCATGCTTATTTCAGCAGGACAATGCCAGACCGCATTCTGCACGGGCTACAACAGCGTGGTTTTGTAGACACAGAGTGCGTGTGCTTGACTGGCCTGCTGCTACTAGTCTAGGTCTATCTCCTATTGAAAATCTATGGCGCATCATGAAGAGGAGAATCAGACAATGGAGACCACAGACTGCTGAGCAGCTGAGTCTTATATCAAGCAAGAATGGACAAAATTTCCAATTGCAAATCTACTACAATTAGTATCCTCAGTTCCAAAGCAATTAATAAGTGTTATTAAAAGGAAAGGTGATGTAACACAATGGTAAACATGCCTCTGTTCCAACTTTTGTTGAGTGTGTTGCAGCCATCAAATTCTAAATTTGTGTATATTTACAAAATAGAATTAAGTTGTTCAGTAAAATTATTGAAAATCTTTTCTTTGTACTTTTGTCAGTTAAATAAAGGTTCACGTGAATTAACATATCACAGATTTTTGTTTTTATTGGATTTTGGAAAATATCCCAACTTTTCTGGAAATGGGGTTGTAGTTTAAATCCTCCCCAGAAGCTCTAGCAAACCTGTCTGCAAGGATATTGGTCCCCCTTGACAGATCGTACCTGACCCAGAAAAGATCCCAATGATTCAGAAATCTGAAACCCTGTCCTCTGCACCACTTCCTCAGCCACTCATTCATATGTATTATCATCCTATTGCTATGCTATTAGCCTGTGCTGTATCTCTAAATAAAAATATAAATATTGTTCCAAATTGCTTTGGTGCATGCCTTTATTTTTCCTGTACATGTATATAGTTTGTTCATTTACTGAAGTCACTTACATCCATTGTTTATCGATAAGCTGCCACACCTAAATAGTCAGTAATGCTGCAACACACAGATTAATGGATCAAGATTTTGTTTTCAGTTCTCATCATGGTTATATTTTTAAGACAAAATACTTTGTGGAAAATAAATTAAACCCAATTTAAGATGAATCCTGATTATGCTATATTTCTATCGCTATGTTCCATTAAATTATTGTAATTGACATAAATTAATCTGATACAATGTGTTAGTAAACACAATCTCAATCTATAATAATCACATTCTGAGTTTCCTCTCTCCTCATCTTTCCCCCATGAGGCCAGAGATTGTTTACTTGTGACTATTAGCTTCATAGAGCTACATCCTTCTTAAAGGTCACTTCAACTCTGAGCTGATCTGTACATAGCAATACAAAAGCAGAGCATGCCAGAGACCCAAATGGAGCTGACCAGTTCAGTCACTTCACACCAACCCTTCCAGCTTTACAACAAGGTTGACATAAATAGCAGGGTTACCAACACTGAATTAAAAAAGGTAAGTGCCATTTGGTAATTACTTTTAAAAAATCATTAATTCACTGATAAAGTAGTTACAAATCAAGGCTAACATTCATCACTGATGAAGTGATATGATAACAAAGACAAAATGTGGCTTAGACTATACAGAATCTTGTATACTGCAATATAAAACAAATAGACTTAGCAAACAAGTTAAAAATTCATATATACTCATATTTACTTCTAATGAACAAGTATATTTACTTTCATATATTTCATATTTACTTCCAATTGAACAGAAATGCTGCACAGACATCTTGAAAATTACTTTCTATTCTGTATTTCTGGCTTTTGCATGGATATTTTAATCTGGCACCCCCTCTAAAATCAGAGAGAAAGAAAGTAGCTATCCTGCTTCCCATCTGTGATGGATTCCGTCCTTTGCAACATGGATTACAACAAAGTCCAATCAATATCTAATAAGAATAAGCAAAACAATTGATGACTGATCGATACCCTTAAGTCACAACTGAAGATTGTGATTTTCCTAATGGGGGGGGGGGGGGAAATCACAAAACATTGGGCCAAATTAAGCTAGTTGATAATCAGCAACTCTGGCCCTCAGCCATTCAGTTCAGAGCATACATAGAACCATAGAACATTACAGCACAGTATAGGCCCTTCAGCCCTCCATGTTGTGCCAACCCATATAATCCTTAAGTCACTTAATTGTGTGCATCCTGCACTCAATCAAATAAACAAGCCCAAGATGAACTGAAAGTCAGGTGCCATAATATCTGATGCCCTGCTCCTGCTCCACCATTAAGCCCACTACTACATGCAGCAGTGGTGGATTTGGACCTTCAGATTTATGATTACACACATGTATCCCTTTTCATTTGAATGGAGTCAATCAGTGGGGGACAAAAACTAAAGCAAGTGTTAAGACTTACTTTGTTTTACTTTGGTTTTGATCATTAAATTCAATTTAATTTTGCTTTTTAAACTCAGATGCTTTTAAAAATTGATTTGAATAAGTTTCACACATCTCAGCAATGAGCCATCAAAGACTGAGGGATTCTGGGAGTGGAACCTCAATGGTGTGCCACCCGAGGGCAACGTGGCTTACGGAGCCTGCTCCACTTCTTAACTGTAGAGAGCTAGCTCAGCTTGCTCTCCACAACCAGAAACACTCACTCAAACTGGGTAGCCACCAGACTGTCCAAGGCACATTCACTTGTTCACAATTAAGTGAACACTTCCTCCTAGTGCTCGGTACTTTTAAGATATAAATGCTGTTCTGTATTGCACAAGAAATCAGGTTACATTGGTGTTGGCTTACACTATTGTCATTACTATCTTCATGATGAAATTGAAATGATTTTGTTACCAATCTAGTAATGCATAAGAGATCCTAGTAGTACTGTTTATCAAGTAGGATAAACGGAGTATTAAGAAATAAATATAATTTTCATTTTGCTTTTCTCATGCTCCTATATGTAAAATAACAAGCCCATTCATAACCCAAGTATCCAGGAGTAATGCTGTTAACCTTTAAGGTATAACAAAAAGGTAAACATTCATCTAGGAAATCTGAATAGCCATATCTAAGAAAGTAAACATCTAGCAAAGAAAACCATCATGTGCTGATATTGTACCATTTGGACATCTCAATACATGATTCACCATCACCAGTTACAGAAAACACCACCACAAAAAAAAGCTACATGATCTCCACAATTTTAAAATAACTTAATTACTTGCTAAAAGTCTAACCAAAATAAAAGTAAATTTAAAATCTATACAGGAGGTTGAGCATAAACAGCCCATGGATTGAACTTAATTTGAAAATGCATTCAATACGACAAGATGCAATCATTAAAATACAAGCAAAATGTAAGAAATGGAATTCTGGTGGCAGTAAATAGATAAATTTCGTGCAGAGTTGCGAATTACTCAAAACATATTGTCAATTTCTTTTGCTATTGAAAACACATCAACTTCTTTTGTTATTGGAAACATGATACTACTATTTTATCTGCTTAGCTGGTGTAATCAATTGTAAACCTTCCCTGCAAAATAAACCCTCAACTCCATGCTCCTTCAACAAAAATCGCTATGCACTTTTTAAAGCAGGTGGGAGTGAGAGGGAATATTGGTACCAAATAAACTGTTCGCTCAACAATTAATTCCATTTTTATTTCTAACCAGTTTATAGCAAACCAATGGGCCAAAACTATGTTCTGAATTTGATGAGGCGAGGTTGCAGCACTGTAAAATTGAAAGTATATGGCTAAACAATCAATAGATGTTAAACGGATTATACCAAGCTTTAAAAAAGTGTGCTTTGGTATTAGACCGAAAGGTTGATTAAATGAATTATTAATTTTGCTAAGCAACAACGTCTACAATTTCCATACACTGCAGACCCAGTCAGCAGTTTGTTCAACTAACATGTACATTCAATTTCACTTGTTTTTCAAAAATCAAACAATAAACCATCCTTCTGATAAATCAAGGCCAGGTTACACCAGCTGTATTATTATGCTTGTTATTTGACTTACTTACTATACCTGTAAACAAAAGAATCTAAAGCAAGACCTTCCTAATCAGGTACCAACCTACGATAATTCACAATCACTCCAAGGCCTATTCCTAGGGATAATAATCTGACATATAACTGTATACCACACTGCCCAAACTCTTTGCTAATGATCTCAGAGTTTGCATTGTTTAATAAAATTTTACCCAACTGCTAATCTGGTAAGTATTTCAGCAGTGCCAACCTGAATGAATGAACAAACTCAGAAGGAGATGATCCACACTAAGCCAACATGTGCTAAAGTACAGACAGCTGCAAATATCATAGAAGGATTTTTACATTCTTCAAATATGAATTCACGTCAGTTTACATCTCTCGACTTTATGAATGACATGGGCTAAAGCAGTAGTTCATTTATCATGAATGGCAATATAAAATTCTAAAAAGTCAACACAAGCAATTTGCATTTATGCAAAATATCAATACAGAGATTTGCTAAGCAATGTTCTGTATAATTTATCATATTCCAGTAAATATATTTTCTCACTGATAATTACCAACCCTGCTATTTTCCCGCCTTGAAAATTTTACCATAATTCAGGCATTCAGCTGTTAACATTTACATTAACCATTGTTAAAATTAACATGCAATACAATCTTAAAAGCAATTACTGAAACATTAATAGCTTCACCTACAGGCTTGATATCCTTTGACAGTAAGCCTTCTATTTTTCTACATTTTGAATACTGCAAAATATTCAATCCCTATCCCAACATAGCCTGTGCACACTTTTTTGTCACATCTGCAACAAAATGTTGATCACACTAGATATCAACTTGGCCTGCATTTCACAGAACTTCATATCAAAATATTTCAGTTCACTATGTGTAAGTGATAATAGCTTGCTCATATGTTCGGATAAATTTCCTTCCTGGCAAATTTAAATAACTGAAAAAGCTGGCGTCATCTTGCATCATTAAACTGTACAAGGTTTCAACTTCCTTGTCCATTCTCATCCAGTATTATGTAGCCTTCATCTTCACATTTCAAAATTATAAAGATCTGCTGACATTTCTGAGCAATTAATACAAGCCGTTATAGATTAGATTGTAGAGGCCACAAAAGTAAACTTCTTATTCATCGACTTGTCACTCCTTACAGGCCTTATCCACGTATCAATTGACTGCAACTGTCTTCTTACTTACTTTTGCTTCCTTCCCTTTCCCATAGCACCTGTGTAGAGTTGGGAAGATTATCCAGTATTTTCTGATCATCATGACGTTGCAGATATGTAAAAAAACTATCAACCCTATTCCAGATTCCAAACACTTCCCCCTTGTAACCTAATTTTAAGAGAATAGCTTTATTTACTTTGTAGTGTCATGTGGCTTGAACCTTGCCAATATCTTTTTTTCCTAATTCTGTTATTCTAAAAGGGAAACAATGGCCTTTTCCACTTAAAATAAATATATATACTAGGAAGTACAATGCTACAATATTACACTATGTCAGATGACTTGGGCCCTGCACTTGTTTGACACAAGCCTCTGTTTATGTTATATTCATGCATAAAGACATTACTTACATTTAGAATCTACAGTTAAGCGCCACTGAGTCTGCAAATTTTACCCTCAGTATTGTTATTATAAATATGTGAAATCGGCTTTTCTTACCCAGTGCCACCTCGCATGCTTTGCGCAACTGAGAGTGATGCGCCTTCTTCACCTCCTTATCCGCCAGAATCTTCTCAAGCGCCCTGGTGAGAAACATGTTTTTCGTCTTTTTCCCTTCATACATGACGCGCTGGCCCCTCAAAAGCGGCCCGGGGCTCTCCCCCCACTCTCTCTCCTGCTGGATTTTCCGATTATTATTAATTTATTCGCTGTTCTTTCTTTTTCTTTGCCACCCCGCCTTGAGACCTGCCCGATCGAGCAAAAAGCAGAGAGGGGCAGCACAGGGTGCCGCCGATGCCGGCGGAACGGCGAGCAGCTCGGTGTAACCGGAGCTGGAGTGTTCCTGTGCCGAGCACCAAGCTCCCCCATTACCGGCCTTCCATCGCCATGTTGGAAGGAAGCAGCGTCACGAGCGTCACGAGCGTCACGCCCGGGCTGCAGCAGAGGAGCGCGCGGCGCGCGGCGCCAGCTTCCCGTTCCCTGCACGCGTTCACTTCCTGGTCCCGGAGAGCACTGAAGCTGGTCACGGGAGGTGCAACCCTTCTTTAAAAAAATGGCCTTGTTGCTGACTGACTTCATCAACCCGTAACACAATTTAATCCATCATGCCCATTATCTACAAGGTGTTTCTCAAATCCAAACTGAATTCTGTCATCGAACTAATTTGCAATGAATGCCTCGAATTATCAGATTGTTTGGAAGGTTGTCATGTCAGAAAGATCAGAAATACTATCGGCTAAGGCTATCATTTATTGACATCTTGCGGCATAAATTAGTAATCGTATTAAAAGAATTGAAATAAATGGCCCCTTTAGACATAATTTCCTTTAAAGAGTCGAGCACGATATTTTAGAAGGAGAACACAGCGGAGAATCCGTGGAGATTTTGGGAAAAAAAGGGTGCGGTGTTTGGGAATCGATTTTGAAAAGTAAAGTTATTTCAGTGATTCCCTCGGTTACGTTGTGCTCTTACACAATTCTGTTTATTGCGATATCTATCGCTAAAAGCACACCCCAATAAGTTCACTTCTTGATGGGCATATACTATAACTAACATAACATTATATAGATATAAATAAATACCTAAATATATAATAAGTCCAGTCCATTAGAGCCAATCGGCGAACAAATAATTAGAGGGTATGTGGTGCGAGTAGATATGATGTTACACTAATAAATATGGGGGAGGGACAAGGTTGTTAGAGCTGGAGACTTGGTGGGAAGGAAATTGAAAGAGGGAAAGAAACGTCACGTCTGTAAAGCAAATTATCATTTTGAATATAAATAAGTGTGCCCATTGAAAACACGTTTATTGAGAGAAAAATACATTTTGTATTTTATGACGAGGTCGCCCGTGACGTCGGAATTAAGAGTTTGGATCTTATTAATCACAGAAGTAATAGACCGCCACACGTAAGGAATGTTTGAACCCTGCGCAGCTATCATTAATTGCCTCTTACCATATATAGTATGTCAGCAATGTAGAAGAGGGGCACAAATCTAGAACTGAATCCTCCTTGAAACTTTTAAAAGGAGAAAACAAAACCAAGGAGTATTGAAAGTGGAGGATTTCAACTATCGAAATATGATTGGAATAATATTATTGTAAGGGGAAAAGTAAGGAGGAATTTCTCAAGGCTGTTTAGTGGAAATTACTTGCCCCCAAAAAATGCCATTGCTGAATTGCTTCTCAAAAATCATCTACAGCAAATATCAATTGGAAAAGATCTGCAAAATAGCGATCGAAGTAAGATCTCGAGAAGCAAAGGAAAAGGATTTAGACCCCTCCAAGGTACAAATTGTCAGTTGCAGAAGAGCCAATTACAATGGGACGTGAACAGAAGCTGGGGACAAATCTTGGTGGGCAAAACAGAAATCAAATAGTGAGAAGATTTTATGTCAAAATATTTCACCTGCCGTCTGGACTTACTTGAATGTGGGAGAAGGACGGGGAAATTCGGGTCAGCATTGTACAAAGAACAAAATATACTGAGTAAAGTACAGCAAAATAAAACATAAGACAGTTGCAAGAAGGTTAAGTGAGAATCATACAGATAGCACAGGAGAGGTAAGTAAAAATGAAATAAGAGAAGAAAATTTGGAGCATAGGAAAAGACAAACCTAAAGTGGAATTAAAAATCAGCTTTATAAGAGAGGTAGTATGACTGACCAGAAACCCAAAATAAAACTTACTAAAGACAGCAGTTACTAAATTAATACTTGGCATCAATTTTCAAAAAGTAAAAGAAAACATTGCTAGAATCTCAGCAAAGGAAGTAGTTATTAAGTTTCTGGATGGGTGAGAAGTGGGGATACTGGAATAGCTAATTTAATTTCCATATGAAGCCATTCAGTCCATTAGGTTTCTGCAATTCCCACTATGATCTGACTAATTCCTCATATAAACTCTTCTCCCCATATTCCTATTAACTATGCCCAGATTCTACCACTAATTTACATGCTGGGGTTAATATACAGTGGTCAATTAATCTACCAATTCAAAAATCTTAGGAATGTGAAAGTAAAGAAGGACACACAGAAAGAACCCAAGTAATCTTGGAAAGATTGCACAAACTCCAACAGACAATCTGAGAAGCAAGATTAAACTCAAGTCGTTGGTGCAATGTGGCAGTAGAACTCCAAGCTAGCTACATTATTGTGTTGCCTAGAGCAGACCAACCACCTGATTCAAACAGAAGTGAAGGAGGAAATTATAGAGGCCCTGGGCATAAGTAAAATTGCTTTTTGGATTGGAAGAAAGTGTGCAGTGGAGTTTCCCACAGATTGGAATGAGTACCACATCATTTCATGATATAGATTAATGAGTTGGATGGGTGCAAAAGGCACAATTTCCTAATTTGCAGATGAAACAAAATCGAGAAATATGGAAATTTAGTGAAATCCACTTCTGTAAGATTTTGACAAACTGACGGAATGGATGAATAGAGTGGATTTAATGTGAGAAATCTGACTGACAAATCAAGTCTTCATTATCAGTCGGGGATATGGATACAGGCATCCTATGCTTAATCAAAATATGGACATCTTGAAGGTCACTGGCAATGACACTAGGGTTTCAAAGGCAACACCCCAGGAAATACATGATCAAACTTGTAGTTCGTATGTCATTGGTGTATAAGGACTTGGTGTTAATTTTGGTAGGAAGAACATAAACATAAACTGGAAGACACAATTCCCAAAATGGACAACTGTATAAAAAGATCTACAGTTCTTTTGAACAGTTCACCGAAAATGGCAGGACAATTTGAGAGCGGTTAGAAAAGTATCTGGGATCCTGGGTTTTATAAACAAAGCCCATGATGTTCTTTATAAACCATAAATGAACCTTGCTGACAATATTCTATAAAACACAATCGGAATTAGAATAATGTGCCTGTCTGGGTAAGATGTGAAATCTTTGGAGAGATTCCAGGAAAGAATTACCTAAATGATTTCAGAGCAATTATAGTTATATGGAAGGACCAGAGAAGCTGGGATTATTCTTGGAACATACAAGATTGCAAAGAAATCTAAGAGCTGTATTTAAAATTGAGAAAGTTGAAGACAGGGTAAATAGAAATCAAATATTCCAATTCAGAAGTATTCAAGAATTAGGGTCAGAGAATGAAGATGATTAGTGAAAGAACCAAAAGGAATATGAGGAAGCATCTTTTTAATAAAGCAAATGGTTATTTTTGGGAATACAATTTTGGTGATGGTGATAAATGCAGATTGGATTGCAGCATTCTAAAGGAACTGTATATGAAAGGAAGGAAAGAACTTTCAGGAAAGGGCAGAGGTGTAGAACTACAGTATTAGTAGTCTTGCATAGCACCTATGTGACCAAATGGCCTCCTTGCATTCTGTGAGTCTGTGAAAAAAACTATATAGCTACATTACAGACTGGATCAGTTTTGACAGGTTTTCCACCAAGTTCAGATAAAATGCAATGTAACACCAATTATGATCAAAAGATTAGTAAGTCCTGAACACATATTTTTATACATTTCCAATGGAAACTTTAATACAAATCACCTGATAAGAGAAAATGGGAAAAAAACAGGTGGAATCTGAACAAACATATGGATGCACATTTATGGCAAAAAGGGGAGATTTGGAAGTTTATCAGGAAAATGAGATACCAACACTCGAAAAGAATTGGTGACAAGAAATGATTTAAAGAATTGTTGGGTCAATTGAATAGAAAGCACATCAACAAAGAGTAGCATATAGCTCCCAAGTACAAAGAACATTACTACAAAGACTAACACAACCCTGTAACTTCGTTACCTTCATGTAATCACTTCAGTGGATTGTTTGCTTACAACTATTTGTTTTACCCAGCCAGAAAACCATGCAAGCAAAGAAATAGCAAACAGAATTAAATCTAGAGAAAGATGCTTCTGTTTATATCAAATACACAAAAAATAGCACTAGCAAAAAAAAGAAGCACTAGCAAAATAGCAATCAGAAGCATTAAGTTCATTCGATATAATATGGTGATATAGGATCAGAAGCACAGATTGGGCATGAAAGAAACAGAATAATATGCTCATATTTTTTGGAGGAATCATATCACTTTTCTAACTTTCATAGGTTAGATGAAAGCTTTGTAGTTCTTCCAATTTCAGTAATAAATTATGCTACAAATTAAAACAGGGAGGAGGTTCCAAGAACATCCTTGACCTCAACAATTATAGAAATCTGATGTGAGAATTAAACAGGCTCTGGTGACGCATTAGTAACCTTAGTCAGCTAGAACTGTCAAGTCAATGATTTATCTTGGAATCCTCTTAAGATCCCCAAATTACAGAAGCCAGTTTTTAGCCTATTTGATTCACTGCTCATAACGTCAAAAAATTGCTGAGAGGGCTGAAAACAGGAAAGCCTATGAGACTAGATGGCATCTCAATTGTAATCCTGCAGATCTGTGCTGTGATCCTCCAGTAAGTTATTCCAGTACAATAGCAACATTGACCTATTGATAATGTGGAAAATTACTCAGATACTGACTGTATGTCTTGTTCAGAAAAAAATATATAGAACAAATCCAAGGTGGCTGTTCACCTTTCAGCCAGTCCAGTTCACTGTGCTGTTTGACTTACTATTTTAGTAACGTCTCCCAATTGCAAATGGGCATTATTATTGTTACGAATCTGCCACAACTCTGAGGGGCCGAAGGGTACAAAGTAGCCCCCTCCTTTTTGAGAATCGCAGGATCGCTATTAATTCGGGTCTGGGACCCAGGAAATGAGAGAGAGACGCGCAGGAATCCTCAAGGTTTGGAATGTGTCCTGGGCCTCCGAAAGACAAAGCCACGGACAACGGCCATTGTCTCTTGGAGACGGAATTGTATATTGAGTACTATACTATTCATTGAAGCCCTCAGGGAATGACCAGAGGGGGCTGGTTGAGGGATTGCATCATCCCAACCTGACTGACATCTGAGATCCCGTGAGTAAGGATAAAAGAGGGTCTGGGGAACAACCCCTTTAGACGCACCAGGAGAAACGCTAGAAATCCCGTGACAGCATTTAATAGCGACAGTCGGTGGGGCCCGCGTGCGTCCTTTCCCGTTGCCTGGGATTGGCGGGACTGACCACGGAAGAACAGCTTAGCTAAAAGGAAAAGGACACCAACGACATTTTGAAGGATCGACATCATAAAAAAGGAAACTCCGGCAAGTTCCAAAATCTCTCTCTCTTGACTCCAACCAAAGGCTGCAGCCGAATGAACTAAAGTGACTTTTATATTTCCATCAGACAATACATTATCCCCTAGACAACGATAGAGCTATTTCTTATTGATTATTGTTATACCCGCACCTTTTGATCTAGTATTGATGACGTATAGTATCTGTATGTTTGCATTGATATTATTTTTGTGTATTTTTACCAATAAATTCTGTTAAAAATAGTACCATCAGACTTCAACGGACCTCTCTATCTTTGCTGGTAAGTGACCCAGTTACGGGGTATGTAACATTATAAAAACTTCTACAACTCTGTAACTTTGTTATCTTCTGAAGAATACTTCAGTAGATTGTTTGCTTATTTGTTTTATTCAGCCAGAACAAAATGTAGATAAAGAAATAGCAAATGGAATTCAATCTGGAGAAACATAGATAAATATGAGAAATTCTGCGGGTGCTGGAAATCCAGAGTAACATACGCAAAATGCTGGAGGAACACATTAGGGAGCATCTATGGAAATGAATAAACAGTCGATGTTTTGAACTGAGGCACTTCTTCGGAACTGAAAAGGAAGGGGGAAGACACCAGAATGGAGAAACATGCTCCTGTTTACATCAAAAGTGCAGAGGTCAAGAGGGTAGAGAGTGAACATCACCAATATGTACCTTTTAAGAGACTTTTGGATAGGTACATGGAGCTTAGAAAAATGGAGGGCTATGGGTAAGCCTAGTAATTTCTAAGGTAGGGTCATGTTTGGCACAACTTTGCGGGCCTGTATTGTGCTGTAGGTTTTCTAATATCCTATCCTAATCATCATCAATATCCTATCCATTAAAACCTGAGTGGATGAGTGTGTGCCTACAAAGACTTACTGTACATTTCCAAACCAAAAGCCATGGATGAACCAGAAGGTACGTTGTCTGCTGAAGGCTGGATCTGTGGCATTCAAGTCTGGCGATCCAGGCTTGTACCAGAAAAGCAGGTATGATTTGCGGAGGGCTATTTCAAGGGCGAAGAGACAATTTTGAAGGAGGTTGGAGCTGATATCAGATGCATGGCAACTCTGGCAGGGTCTATGTGACATTACTTCCTACAAAGCGAAACCCAATAGTATGAATGACAGTAATGCTTCACTACCAGATGAACTCAACCCATTCTATGCACGCTTTGAAAGAGAGAACACAACTACAGCTATGAAGACCCCTGCTGCACCTGATGATGCTGTGATCTCTGTCTCAGAGTCGGATGTTAAACTGTTTTTAAAGAGAGTGAACCCTTGCAAGCAGAAGGTCCCCATGGAGTACCAGGTAAGGCTCTGAACCTGAGCTGATGTCAGGGTCTGGTCCGGAACTGCGTTCTGGGTTTTGATCCGGGTCTGGACTCCGGGTCCTGCAGTTGTCCCTCTCGTTACCCGTGATCTAGTTAGGACCCTCCTGGTTCAAGGAGGCACACCTGTAACTCATTGAGCTGCAGGTGTTTATAAGGGATATTGGGACTGGGACCAGGCAGGTAGTCGTTTTGTTTTGTTTTCTGTTTCTCCGCTGGCTCTGAACTCTGCTTTGCATTTTGTGATTCCGCCCGGGCTCAGATCTTCCCTTCATCCTGCTTCCCTGTCCCGTACCAGTAATGCCAGGTTGGTCCGCTCCCCCACCTTTTGTCCCATGCGCTGGTCCCGCTTCTCCGCTCACTTGTTTTTCATGCGGTCGCGCTGTCAGCCGGCCGTTTATGGATTTCCCGTTGTCATGACTGTTGTGTTGGTCACCCTGGACCTATGCCCATTCCTACCCCTTGCCTCTGTCGGGCATGTCCGGCCGACCTGCTGCTGCCCAGCAGTGGTTCTGCCCCGTCCTCCTCTTCCGCCCAGGATTCGAACTTCGGGAGCCCGCTCCGCTCCGCTCTGCCTGCCTGAACTTCGGGAGCCCACTCCGCTCTGCCTGCCTGAACTCTATCTATCTGAACCCCAGCTCTACCCTTAAGTGCCATGGCATCCCCATCCTGTCCTCCCCCTAGTACTTCAGTGTCTGCATCCTGCGTTTGGGTCCATCCGGCCCCTCCTGACAGCTGATTAACTTGCGGGAGTATTCAAGGACATTTTCAACCTCTCACTGCTATGGGCAGAAGTTCCCACTTGCTTCAAAAAGGCAACAATCCTAACAGTGCCTAAGAAGAATAATGTGGGCTGCCTTAATGACTATTGCCTGGTAGCACTCACAGCAACAGTGATGAAATGCTTTGAGAGGTTGGTTATGATTAGACTAAACTCCTGCCTCAGCAAGGACCTGGACCCACTGCAATTTGCCTATCACCACAATAGGTCAACAGCAGACGCAATGTCAATGGCTCTCCGCACAGCCTTGGACCACCTAGACAACATGAACACCAATGTCAGGATGCTGTTCATCAATAACATATCCTCCTCACTGACAATCAACACTGGCGGACCTCAGGAGTGTGTGCTTAGCCCACTGCTTTACTCTCTGTCTACACATGATTGTGTGGCTGGGTATTGCTCAAATTTGCTGATAATACAACCGCTGTTGGTAGAATCACATGTGGTGATGAGGACGTAGGAGTGAGATATACCAACCAGTGGAGTAGTGCCGTAGCAACAACCTGGCACTCAACGTCAGTAAGATGAAAGAGCTGATTGTGGACTTCAGGAAGGGTAAGATGAAGGAACACATACCAATCCTCATAGAAGTGGAGAGAGTGAGCAGCTTCAAGTTCCTGTGTGTCAAGATCTCTGAGAATCTAACCTGGTCCCAACAGATTTATGTAGTCATGAAGAAGGCAAGACAGTGCTATACTTTATTAGGAGTTTGAAGAGATTTGGCATGTCAATAAATACACTCAGGAACTTCTATAGTTGTACCATGGAGAGCATTCTGACAGGCTGCATCACTGTCTGATGCAGCCAGGGACATCACTGTCAGGGGCTACCGAACAGGACCGAAAGAAGCCACAGAAGGTTGTAAATCTAGTCAGCTCAATCTTGGGCAGTAGCCTACAATGTACACAGGACATCTTTAGGGAGCGGTGTCTCAGAAAGGCAGTGTCCATTATTAAGGACCTCTAACACCCAGGGCATGCCCTTTTCTCATGGATACCATCAGGTAGGAGATACAGAAGCCTGAAGGCACACACTCAGCGATTCAGGAACAGCTTCTTCCCCTTTACCACCCGATTCCTAAATGGACCTTGAAGCTTTCGACACTACCTCACTTTTTTAATATATAGTATTTCCATTTTTTCACATTAAAAAAAATATATTTGATATATGTAATTGATTTACTTTATTTATTGTTTTATTTTATTTATTTTTTTCTCTCTGCTAGATTATGTATTGCATTGAACTGCTGCTGCTAAGTTAACAAATTTCACTTCACATGCCATTGGTAATAAACCTGATTCTGATTCAATCATGTTCATGTTATGGCAAAGGAAACTCACCAGCACCTATGCTTTCTCTATAGGCATTTCCCCTCAAACCCTCACAAAGTTTTGTTGATGCACCATAGAAAGAATCTATCGAATGCTTCATGGTTTGGTATGGATTCTGCTTTGCCTGGGACAGTAAGAAACTTCAGAGAATTGTGGTTACACCCCCTACATCATGGAATCCAACCACCCCTCTATGTACTCTGTTTACACTTCTTACTGCCTCAGTAAAGCTGCCAGCATAATCAAAAACCCCACCCTCTCCAGATATTTTCTTTATTCCCTTCTCCCCTTGAGGAGAGGATAAAAATGGCAAAAAGCATGCATCACCAGGTTCAAGAACAACTTCTATCCTGCTGATATAAAACTACTGAACAGGTCCTCATTATGTTAAGAATGGACTGGACCTCACAATCTACCTTGTTATGACCTTGCACCTCACCTTATTGTCTATCTGCACTGATTTTTTCTTCAACACTTTTTTTGCACTCTTATTGTTTTACCTTTTACAACCTCAACACACAATTGTAAATGAATTGACCTGTATGAACACTATGCATGGAAAGTTTTCCACTGTAGATGATAAGATCATAAGATATAGGAGTAGACTTAGGCCATCTGGCCCATTGATTCTGCTCTGCCATTCTATCACTGCTGCTCTATTATCCCTCCCAACCCCTTTCTTCTGCCGTCTCCCTGTAACATTTGATGCCCATGCTAATCAAGAACCTATCAACCCCCACTTTAAATATTCCCAATGCTTTGCGTCCACAGCTGTCAGTGGCAATGAGTGCCACTGATTCACCACCTTCTTGATAAAGAAATTCCTTTGCATCTTTGTTCTACATAGATGCCCCTCTTATTCTAAGGCTGTGGTCTCTGGTTCTAGACTCCCCCCATTATAGGAAACATCCTCTCCACATCCAGCCTATCCAGGCCTTTATATATTCAATAGGTTTCAATGAGATTCTCCCTCATTTTTCTAACCTCCAGCGAGTATAGTCCCAGAGCTATCAAATGCTCCTCATACTTTAACCCTTATATTTCTAGGATCACTCTTGTGAACCTCCTCTGGACTCACTTCAATGCCAGCACGCCCTTTCTTAGATAAGGGGCCTAAAACTGCTCACGATGCTCCAAGTTTAGTCTGACAAGTGCCTTATACAGCCACAGCATTACAGTTTTGCTTTGTATTCTGGTCCTCTCAAAATAAATGCCAACATTGCATTTGCCTTCCTTATCACTGACTCAATCTGAATATTAACCTTCAGGGAATCCTCCATGAGTACTCCCAAGTCCCTTTGCACCTCTGATTTCTAAATGTTTTCCCCACTTAGAAAACACTATACGTCTTTATTCCTTCTACCAAAGTGCTTGACCATACACTCCCTGCACTACATCCATGTGCCACTTCTTTGCCCATTCTCCTAATCAGTTTAAGTCCTTCTGCAGCCTCCCTGCTTCCTCAACACTACCTGCCCCTCCACTTATCCTCATATTGTCTGCAAACTTGGCCACAAGGCCATCAATTCATTGACATATAATGTGAAAAGAAGCTGTTCCAACATTGACCCTTGTGGAAAATCACTAATCACCAGCATCCATCTAGAGAAGCCCCCCTTTATTCCCATTCTTTACCTCCTTCCAGTCATCCAATCTTCTATCCATGATAATATATTTACTGTTATTCCATGGTCTTTTATCCTATTTAACCACCTTCAAGTGCAGCATCTTGTCAAGGGCCTTCTGAAAATCCAAGTACATGGCATCCACTTTGTCTACCATGCCTGTCACTTCCTCAAATCATGTACCTTGGTACATCTGGCAATTATAAACCAACGACCAATGTAAGTACTTAATTTGTGAAAGGAAAATCAGGAAAAGAAATTCACAATAAAAGGTGGGCAACAGAGAAATTTAGTTTACCAGAGGGACATTTGAGCGCATGTTATAGAACCCCAAAGGCAACAGGGCAGATAAAGGTGAGCACTCCTTGACCACATTTCTATCACCTTATATTTTGCACTTCAGAACAGGGAGATCTAGCTATGAGAACAGCTATGCTGTATAATACACTGGGGTAGAAAGGAGAGGAGTATTGTTTTCACTTTTTATAGAGTCACAGAACTGTCCAGCACAGAATTAGGTCCTTCAGCCCACTGCATCTATGCCAACAATTTTGTATATCTATACTAATCCCACCTGTCTATGCCCTGCTTATTCAAGTACCTGTCTGGCTGCCTTTTAAATATTGATCTCCATCTCTTCTTGCATATTATCCCAGATACCAACAACTCCATGTAAGAAAAGATCATCACTCACATTTCCTTTAAACCTCCCCCCCTCTAATCTTAAGCTTCAGACACCCACCACAATGGCAAAGAGATGCTGGCTGTAACTACGAAACTAAGATGCTTGGTTGTGAATAAATAAAAATCTTTTCATTCGAAGAGTCTGAGGTAAAGAACTCATTCTCAAAAAAAATTATAGAGCTAGAAACTCTGATAGCAAGTACAATGTCCAATCCCCCTCTATAACTTAAAATTTGATCACACTATGACAAAACACAGCTCTCTCCTGTATTTGCTCTGTGAAAACATTCCTCAGAATCACTTTCATTAACTGCAACTGTTGAGGCTTAAAGGATGTAATGTGCCTAACTGAAAGATGAGATACTGATTTCTGTCCAAGGGTTCAGTGTGGACATGGTGGAGGATTACAAATACCTGGGGATACGAATTGACAATAAACTAGACTGGTCAAAGAACACTGAGGCTGTCTACACGAGGGGTCAGAGCCGTCTCTACTTCCTGAGGAGACTGAAGTCCTTTAACATCTTCCAGACGATGCTGAGGATGTTCTACGAGTCTGTGGTGGCCAGTGCTATCATGTTTGCTGTTGTGTGCTGGGGCAGCAGGCTGAGGGTAGCAGACACCAATAGAATCAACAAACTCATTGATAAGGCTAGTGATGTTGTGGGTGGAACTGGACTCTCTGACGGTGGTGTCTGAAGAGAGGATGCTGTCCAAGTTGCATGCCATCTTGGACAATGTCTCCTATCTACTCCATAATGTACTGGTTAGGCACAGGAGTACATTCAGCCAGATACTCATTCCACCAAGATGCAACACTGAGCGTCATAGGAAGTCATTCCTACCTGTGGTCATCAAACTTTACAACTCCTCCTTCGGAGTGTCAGACACCCTGAGCCAATAGGCTGGTCCTGGACTTATTTCCACTTGGAATAATTTACTTATTATTATTTAATTAATTATGGTTTTATATTGCTATATTTCTACACTATTCTTGGTTGGTGCGACGGTAATGAAACCCAATTTCCCTCGGGATCAATAAAGTATGTCTGTCTGCCTGTCTTACAACTGAGTTTCAATCTAGCAGCCTTGGAGGTCAAGGACGGATACGTTAGAATGGAGAAAAGTACTAGGTGAGTGCAGGCCCATACTTCAAACTGAATAGGGTGAACTGCAAATCACCCATTCAGTGTCTTGGTTTCCCTGATGTAGAGAACATTGCATGGTGAACAGCACATATAGTATAATATTGAAAGTAATGCTGTTTCACTGGAAGGAACATATGGAGCAATGGAAAATGAAGGGAAAGAGTTGTAAGGTGTTTCATCTTTAGTGCTTGCAAGGGAAGGTGTTATTGAAAGCAGAGTGGGAATAAACTTAAGATTATATCTGAGTATCCAGGTGGGATTGCTCACCCAGGCGAGGAAAATACGTTCAGTAATGCGAATGATACTGAGGTGGTGGAATTTCTGGAGACTCATCCTTCGAATAATTGAATGTGAGAGCTTCTAGGGTACAAGGTTATGAAATGGACCCAGAGTGTTCGAGGCAAGTGAGGAACCCATTTACAAGTGGTGCTGCCACAAAAAAGCTGAATCCATCATTAACGGTTCCCACCATCCAGGCCATATTCTCATCTACCACCTTTGGGTAGAAGGTACAAGAGTCTCAGGTCTCACACCACCAGGTTCGGGAAGTTATTACCCTACAACCAAGAGGCTCCTGAAACAATGTGGGTAACTTCACTCACCTCAACTCTGAACTGATTCCACATACTCACTTTCAAGGACTGTACAACTTATGTTTCAGTATTATTTATACTTGCACAATTTGTCTTCTTTTACACATTGTTTTTTTAAATTTATGTTTAGTTTTTCACAAATTCTATTTTATTCCTTTGTTTTTCTGTAAACGCTTGCAAGAAATGAATCTTAAGATATTGTATGGTGACATATATGTACCTTGACAATAAATTTACTTTAACTTTGGAATGAATGGGGAGAGGAGTAAAGAAATGCAATAGAATAAAGTCACAGGAAGGGAGGTGACAGGAAGCATGATCAAACTGTGAATGCCTGTGGATTATAGCAGATATTGATTATTAACATTTCCAACAAAAGGTCAAAGGAAGGAAAGGGGATGGGAAAAAGAGGTAGCTATTGAAGACAAAGGTTGATAGGTTTAGTTTCAAATTTTCAGTCTTTGCCATTTTTTTGTCTTTACTACATAAACATAACTCTATTAATGCAATTTTATGTAACAGAACTGTACCAGTATGCAAAATGCACAGAGCAGAATTTTGAAGACATTACGGTTTCTTACTGTGTGCTCCCAGCGGATGTAGCACTATCTGCTGCAAGCACTGGACCATTAACCAGATACTTACATCCAATCAGCAAATGTGACCCAAATGAGTCAAAAGGGGGAATAGCAAATGCTACCTAGAGAGCCAGAAGGTAAACTTTCAAGATTTACCAATACTCAAATAATAGACTATCAGAATTATATATTATATTTCAAAGACAATCAAAAGTCCCCTTTAAAAGAGAACGGTATAGATTTTCAACCTGGATCTTTAGAAAATGAAGAAAATTAATTTGAAACCCTGTCGTGGTGAAGCTAATATTGATTTCTCTTCATATAGGCTATGTCTAAGTCAGTAATTAAAATCTATTATTAGAAGACTGCAGGATCTTAATGGAAGGTGATAAACCAAACAGTAAAAAATTACCAATAAGATAGTCTTAGATCTTCTGCTAATACTTATAAAAATCTGGAGCATTACAGCTAAATAGGAATATTTGCATACAATATGTCACAATCAGAAAACAGAGTCAATATGGAAATCATATTAGGATTCCTCATTATTTGTGGGGTAGAGAAGGGGAACACTTTACATCTAGTGATCATAATGCCATCAGTTTCAAGGCAATTATGAAAAAGGATAGGTCTGGTCAGGTTGAAACTATAAATGGGAGAAAGATTCTGGCAAGAGTGAATTGAGATATGATGCTTTCTGGCAAAGAAGTACTTGGTAAATGGGAGGCCATCAAAAGTGAAATTTCCTGGCAGAATAAAAGGCAAGGACACAATTTTATGAAACCTTGGTTTTCGGGAGATATTGTGGTGCTGGTTATGGAAAAGGAGGAGGTGCACAGCAGGTATAGGCAGCAGGAATAAATGGGGAATTGAAGAGTACAAGAAATGAAAGAGAACATTGAAGGAGGAGATCAGGAAGGCTAAAAGAAGACGTGAATGAAGTTGCTCTAGCAGATAAGGTGAAGGAGAATCCTAAGGGTTTCTACAGATATATTAAGAACAAAAGGATAGCAAAGGATACAATTAGTCCTCTGGAAGATCAGAGTAGTAATCTATGGAAAGAGATGGGGGGGAGGGGGAGGGGGAGCATCTTAAATTATTTTTTCCAACTGTACTTTATTTTACTGGGAAGACGGACACAGTCTATGAACACAAATTACACTGCAGATGCTGTGGTCAAATAAACATGTACAAACAAGCAGGATGAACTCAGCAGGTCAGGCAGCACAGTCTATGGATGCAAGGCATTGCAGCAGTGAAGTCATGGACTCCATACAGATTACAGAGAAGGCGGTGTTTGCTGTCTGGAGGTTGATTAGGGTGGATGATAGCCAACGTTCTTCAATTGTTTAAGAAAGGCTTTAAGAATAAGCCAGGAAAGCTATTGTGAGGTATTCTAAGGGACTGGGTATGAAAGGATTTGGATAGATAGGGACTGGTTGGGGATAGTTAACATGGCTTTGTGTGTCATAAGTCATGACTAACCATCTTAGAGTTCTTCAAGGAAGTTCCAGGAATGCTATAGACAAGGCAGTGGATGTTGTCTACATGGACTTTAGCAAGGCCCTTTACAAGGTCGCACACGGTCAATCAAGAAGGTTCAATTGTTTGGCATTCAAGGTGAAGTAATAAATTGGATTAGACACTGGCTTCAAAGAAGAAGCCAGAAAGATGTGGTAGATAGTTGCCTCTCTGACTGGAGGCCTGTGCCTAGTGGTATGCCACAGGGATTGGTGTTGGGTCCATTGTTGTTTGACATCTGTATCAACGAGCAGGATGATATACAACCCTGAGATTCATTTTCTTGTCAGCGTACTCAGTCAATCTATAGCATAATAATCATAACAGATGGGACAAGTGAAGTTATCTGCTTTTGTTCAATAGCCTTATGGTTGGGAGGTAGTAACTGTTCCTCAAACTGGTGGTGAGTCTTCAGGCTCCTGAAGCTTCTTTCTGGTGGCAGCAGTGAGAAGAGAGCATGGTCTGGAAGGTGGGGGTCCCTGATGATGGATGCTGTGACAGTGTTTCACATAAATGTGCTCATTGTTGGGAAGGGCTTTACATGGAACTGCTACTTTCTGTAGGAGTTTCCATTCAAGGGCATTAGTGTTTCCATACCAGGCTGTGATGCAGCCATTCAATATACTCCCCACCAAACATCTACAGAAATCTGTAGATCTGTCAACATTTTAGATGCCATGCTGAATCTCCACAAACTCCTGAGGAACTAGAGATGCTGCTGTGGTTTCTTCATAATTGAACTTGTGTGCTGGGCTCAGGACAGGTCCTCGATATAATAACACTGAGGAATTTAAAGCCACTATTCTCCAATAAACCAGTAAACTGGGCATGCAGCATTCCACACCACCTATGTCCAACAGGGTCCTGCAGTCACAAGAAAAGTGACTAAGACAATCACTCGCTGCTAGTATGCACACCACCTTTGTGCACCAATACCTCTAAGTCACAAGCAACATCACGGTCTGCACCAGCTCCAGCTCCTTCCACTTCTCTGTTTCTCTGCCAACGAGCAACTCGCTGATGGGGTGGACTGCAGTACTTCAAGTTCTTAATGTCCAGCAGGGTCTTGTAGTTATAAAAAAACATGTTTAAAAAAAGACTATTACACCTTTCATCGACCCCATAGAAGCCAATGCATCTGAGTGCCCTGCCATCTTACTGGAAGTTTGAAAGTCACCAATTCGTTTTGCAATTGGTTGGTGGCTTCTTGGTTTGCTGCAATTTTACAGCCATTTGTTTCCTTACACAAAAACACCCAGCCATTTTTCTTGGTGTAACACAGCTGAAAAGAGGAACTCATTGCTTTGCAGGAGGATTGAGTGATTGTCAGGCACTGGGTTAGATCAGAGATATTAGCAGAGCATTTAATCCAAATTATGGATAATTTACCAACCACCTGAAAATAGAGAATCCTTTATTCTTTTAAATCTGATCTCTGGATCTTTTACTTTTCCATAAATGCAATAGTAAAATATTCTGTTTATTTGTAGGCTTCTATAATGACATGTCAATGTTCATACTTCTTGTACACTGGGGTTTTCTGGGGTTTAATCTCTCATCTAGGAAGCATATTAACTTCTTTTCAAAAAGGTCTGAATCTATATTACAGACTTAATTAAAGCTAGAAAGCAACCACAGAGAATTTTTCACACATATGTGTGACAGCTCAACATTATTAATTATGCCACAGGATGTTTTTATCTTATTGTCATCTAAACTAAATTGAACATTGAAATTTCAAATATATTTAGGTAGCTATTTTTCTGTTCACCAATTACGTGGAAAATCCTCCTGAGAAAATGTGAATCTTTCTGCCACTGTAACAAATAAAGTTCACTGTTGAAGTGTGCTGTATTTTTCTTTTGCAATTTTTCAAGTAATGATCCAAATATTTAAAGAGGATTGATTAACAGTTGATTAACAAGTTACTAGAGGCACTAGACAGTGAACTGAAGAAGTTTACCATAAACAGCTATTCACAAAGGACACCTCAACTTAGACCATAAGATATAGGAGCAGAATCAGGCCATTCTGCCCATTGAGTCTGTTCTGCCATTTCATTATGGCTGTTCCCAAATCCCATACACCTGCCCCCTCACCACATCCACTGATGCCTCAACCAATCAGAAATCTATCAACGTCTGTTTTAAATATACCCATGGTCTTGGCCTCCACCACAGTTTGTTGCAGAACATTCCACAGATTCACCCCTCTTTGGTTAAAAAATCTCTCCCTACTTCTGTTATAAAAGGTTGCCTCACAATTGTGAGGTTGTGCCGTCTATTTCTGGATACCCCTACCCGAGGAAGCATCCTCTCTATATCTACCTTATCTAGTCCTTTCAATATTCGGTAGGTTTCCATGAGATCCCCCCACATTCTTCAAAATCACAATGCGTACAGGCTCAAAGCTTCCAAACACTCCTCATATGTTAATCCCTTCATTCCCGGAATCATCCTTGTGAACCTCCTCTGGACTCTCTCCAATGACAATACATCCTTTATGTGTTAAGGGGCTCAAAACTATTGACAATACTCCAAATGCAGCCTGACTAATGTTTTATAAAGCTTCAACATTATCTCCTTGCTTTTATATTCTGCTCCATGAGGCAAAGGAGGAGATTGCTGAGTCTTTGGCTAGGATCTTTATGTCCTCGTTGTCCACGGGAATGGTACCGGAGGATTGGAGGGAGGCAAGTGTTGTCCCCTTGTTCAAAAATTGTAGTAGGGATAGTCCAGGTAATTATATACCAGTGAGCCTTACATCTGTGGTGGGAAAGCTGTTGGAAAAGATTCTTAGAGACCGAATCTATGGGCATGTAGAGAACCATGGTCTGATCAGGGACAGTCAGCATGGCTTTGTGAAGGACAGATCATGCCTAACAAGCCTGGTAGAGTTCTTTGAGGAGGTGACCAGGCATATAGATGAGGGTAGTGCAGTGGATGTGATCTACATGGATTTCAGTAAGGCACTTGACAAGATTCCACATAGCAGGCTTATTCAGAGAGTCAGAAGGCATGGGATCCAGGGAAGTTTGGCCAGGTGGATTCAGAATTGGCTTGCCTGCAGAAAGCAGAGGGTTGTGGTGGAGGGAGTACATTTGGACTGGAGGATTGTGACTAGTGGTGTCCTACAAGGATCGGTTCTGAGACCTCTACTTTTCGTGATTTTTATTAACAACCTGGATGTGGGGGTAGAAGGGTGGGTTGGCAAGTTTGCAGATGACACAAAGGTTGGTGGTGGTGTGGATAGTGTAGAGGATTGTCAAAGATTGCAGAGAGACATTAATAGGATGCAGAAGTGGGCTGAGAAGTGGCAGATGGAGAAGTGTGAAGTGGTACACTTTGGAAGGACAAACTCCAAGGCAGAGTAGAAAGTAAATGGCAGGATACTTGTAAGTGTGGAGGAGCAGAGGGATCTGGGATCATAACCACAGATCCCTGGAAGTTCCCTCACAGGTAGTCAGGGTAGTTAAGAAAGCTTATGGAGCGTTAGCTTTCATAAGTCGAGGGATAGAGTTTAAGAATTGCATGGTAATGCTGCAGCTCTGTAAAACTGTGTCCAGTTCTGGTTGCCTCACTATAGGAAGGATGTGGAAGCATTGGAGATTTACCAGGATGCTGCCTGGTTTAGAGAGTGTGCATTATGATCAGAGATTAAGGGAGCTAGGACTTTACTCTCCGGAGAGGAGGAGGATGAGGGGAGACAAGATAGAGGTATACAAGATACTAAGAAGAATAGATGGACAGCCGGTGCCTCTTCCCCAGGGCACCACTGCTCAATACAAGAGGACATGACTTTAAGGTGAGGGGTGGAAAGTTCAAGGGGGATATTAAAGGAAGGTTTAGTACTCAGAGAGTGGTGGTGTGTGGAATACACTGCCTGAGTCAGTGGTGGAGACAGATACACTAGTGAAATTTAAGAGTCTACTAGACAGGTATATGGAGGAATTTAAGGTGGAGGGTTATTTGGGAGGCAGTGTTTAAGGGTCAGCACAGCATTGTGAGCCAAAGGGCCTGCACTGTGCTGTATTGTTCTATGGTCCACATTCTATTCCCCTTAAAATAAATGCCAACATTGCATTTGACTTCCTGACCACAGACTCAATTTGGGAATTAACCTTCTGGAGTTTTGCATCTCTGATGTTTGAATTTTGATGTGAAGATATTTAGATAATAATCTGCACCGTTGCTCCTTTTACCAAAATGCATTATCATACATTTCTCAACACTGTATTCCATCTGCCAATTTTTTGCTTTCTTCTGTAATTCTTGCTTTGGCTAGTGGCTTAATATAGGGGGTGAGAACCACCCTGTCTGGCCAAACTTAAGAAATCTTGTTAAGGTGGATTCTGTGCGATGTGTCCCCAGTTACAAATCAGTACCCTGAAATAACAAACAGTTCACAATAAGCGATTAAACAATTGAGCTTTATAGTTCTTACTTTGACTATATGGTTAGTAAAGAAAACAAAAAGGAAAAAGGGCCCATTCTCATGAACCAGTCTATTGCGCAATGTTGGAGATCACTGATAAGCTGGTCATCCACCATCGACATCCTTTTAATCGTTGTTGACCTTTGGATCCTCGCTCCAAGTCCACTCTGTCTGATGGACTAACAACTCTCTCCATTCGCGTCTTCTCTCCTCATCTCTCCCCGGCAAGAGACTGAGAAAATCTGTCTTCCAGACTCACAAGAAAGAACATTTCTCTCATTGGATAGCCCTGCATTCCAAACCTCATTACCTCTAGTCGTAACCCAAACATTGCTGCTACAGAGAAACCATTACCTCAACAGTGAAACATTACAGAGAGGCCGTTACATTAACAGTGAAACCTTACAGCATGTTACAATTCCAATTTGTCCAAGTCCTGCTGGAATCACATTGCTTCCTCAGTACTACCCCTCCACCTATCGTATCATCCACAAACATTGCTACAAAGCCATCAATTCCACTAGCTAAATCATTGACAATGTGAAAAGTAGCGGTCCCAATACTGATCCTTGAGGAACACCACTAATCATTGGCAACCAACCAAAGGCCCCCTTTATTTCCACTCACTGCTTTCTGCTTGTCAGCCATCCCATTATCTATGCCAGTATCTTTCCTGCAATGCTATGGGATTTTATTTTGTTAAGCAGCCTCATGTGTGGCCTTATCAAATGCCTTCCAAAAATCTAAGTAAATGACATCCACTGCCTTCTCTTTGTCCACCCTGCTTGTTACTTCTTCAAAGAATTCTAACAGATTTGTCAGGCAAGATTTCCCTTTACAAACATCATACTGACTTTGACTTATTTTATCATTAGTCTCCAAGTACTCTGAAACCCCGTCCTTAATAATGGACTCCAACACTTCCCCAACCGTTGAGGCTAGACTAACTGGCCTATAATTTCCTCTTTTATCTTCCTCTTTTCTTAAAGAGTGGAGTGACATTTGCAATTTTCCACTCCTCTGGGACTATGCCAGAATCATGTGATTCTTGAAGACAGATCGTGACCAATGCATCTGTTAAGAAGCTTAGTTTGCTTCAAGTTGTGATAAATAAAATATAAGTAATGAACTATTTTTAAATATATTGTACAATCAGTAATTTTGAAATGGTAGCTAAAAGCAACCATTTTGCTCTTTGACTCTATGGGCAATTTGAATAGCATTTCACTATTCGTTTAAAAACCATCTTTTCTTGGAACATTCACTGTACAGTTCCAATAAAAGGGTCAAAGAACTTCAACACTTTAATTACACCCCATCATACAATTATGCTCTTCCTCACATGTGAGATCAAAGACTATTATGAGGGATAAAGGTATTAGAGAAAAATAATCTCAGATACTAGATCTGCACATATTTTTATGTACATGTAGTATATGAAACTGTTTTATACTGGGATGTATTGTGATAGTCACAACCTCCAGATGAAATCATGCCCAATTAGAAACTGAGGTGGGTATTTATGGCAAGGTTGCAGGTCAACGCATCTGGAATTTTCCCTGTGTTAGATGAGCATTTATTAATGCAATCAGCATTGCAGTACCTATTTGCACGATTACTAATCACTAGTCAAAACAAAAAACAAGGACCAGATTCAAGGAAATAGAACCGAATTAAAGGATCCACAGCATGAATGTTCTTCTCCCATCCGGTCAACATTCAATATCACAAGCAATACAGTGCATTCCCTCAAAGATCATTGTGTTTTTATGTCATGCACCTCTGTGGAAGATGGTTCTTTTATTTTGCCAGACTTATCAGCTTACCACACGTGGGGCCACTTGCAGCTTACAGCTTAACCGACGCTGCTGATTATCTGGGGACCTAGTATTGGGGTGGAATGGTGCCGTTCCCTCTCTCAGGATTTACTTCATTTCCTTGTGAAACCTTTTTCTGTGACTATCATGGGGAGATATTCTTTAAAGCTGGATGCTTTCGGCTACATTAACTGGGATCTCTTCATACAGATGCTTTCATAAAAGATACAAGTAAAGTTTTTATGGCTGAAAAGCAACTTGATGATTTTGTTGGTGATTTTTATTTCTTCAAGCTTTTGATACTTTGCAGGTGGCATGCAGCCACCATCTGGCATTCGAAAGAAGTGAACTCCAATTTGCATGCTAAAATATTTGTGTCTTTTGCAGTTGTATAAAATGATCATCTTCAGTTAAGAGTCTCTCGTAATGATCCTGTGTATATTCAATGTGATTTTAAAAAACACCACTGTCCAAAATTGAGAATTTCCTTGTTACTTGTTTATTCAGAGCACCACATTTATTTGCTTTGCTGTAATAGTATATTTGAGTATTATGGTGACAAATTTGTACCATATATGGCTGCACAGAAAGATAAAATACAGAAACAGCATTAAATCATTGTTCATTTTAGCTTATTTATGCAAAATTAAAAAATAAATCAAACTATATGGTGATAAATAGTTCCTCACTTCAATGGGCACTCTTTTAGGAGATGATTTGTAATATTTTTGATGGCTAATGTCGTCTCTGTACACGTGGGTCTGATTAGAGATTCTGGCAGCAAAAATCCATAATATCCGGTATCTCGTAGTTCAAATGCAAATGCATAGGGAATTCCTTGTTTATAGGCCCAATCAATAGAACTACCAGATATAACATCTAAAAGGCAAGAAGCAAATATATTACAACATGTATTTCAGTACATATTAGTTCAGAAAATATGGCAATAATTTTGACCCATGTTAGTTTGTTAAAAATACTTGTGCTAAATTTTTTAAAAATATTTTAAAATTTAGCACTCAAAATTTAAAAAATTGGAAGAATTTCACAGGCATAGCAGTCTTGAACTCTGCTTTTCCCCTATGTTGATAATTTTTAAAATTAAATCCAAATTTGACACATAGGAGAACATTTCAATCATTGTCTATATGCTGTGCTGACTCATCTGGAGTTAATAAAATGTAATTCTCGAGCCATTTCCAACCCTCATTGGGTACTCTATCTATCCAATTATGCACAGTATTTTTCATAAAGGTGGCAACATGAAAGGAAATCTGAATGTGATTACTTAATTCTTTATTGAGACACAGGGAAAGCTGATCAATATAGTTCAGATCATTGCCATATGGATTTTCAGAAGCATATTGATGATATAGCACACAAGGGATTTGCTAAGAGTATAAAAGCCTGTAGAATTAAGACAAATTTGGTGATATAGAATATTAAGAATGTATGTTACAGCCAAAGGAGATTATGTTCAACCAGGCCTACAGCTATATACTGCCTGTTTGAAACTTTTATAACTATGTCCCAAAAGATCCCCTCCCATTCAAATTTGTCATGACCCTTTATTAGAAAATGATCTCCACAGAAGTAGGCAATTCAACCTGTCATCTTTGGCATCCCATTAATCTTAAGGTCAAGTCTTCTGTTTTTCCTTTAAATACTGCAAGTTCCAGTTCTTTTTTTGGATGTTACTGTTTGTTTCTGTATCCGTCAAATTTCAGGCAGTGTATTTGAGACAAAAACAAACTTACGTTTGACAAAACAGTCAGTCATGTTTCCTCAGTTTCTTTAAAATCTTAACAATACAATCTTCTATGGGGTGGTGTGCTTAGGGCAATGGCATCAATATGGGTGACGCCAACAGGCTGAATACACTGATTAGAAAGGCTGGCTCTATTATAGGAATCATACTGGACATACTGGAGGCTGTAGTAGAACAAACAGCCTATTGAAAATTCTGGCAATTCTGGACAATGTTTCTCACCCTCTGCATGCCACCTTGGCTGAACAGAGGAGCACTTTTAGTTAAAGACCAAGACAACTGTGCTGCTCCAAAGAGCACTATATGAAGTCATTCTTACCCTCGGCCATTATGCTCTACAATGAATCAACCTATTGCTGGGTAAGTGATGACCCCTTCCTGTTAGGCAGTTTGAGGCAACTTATTTTTTTTATTCTTTCTTACTTCTCTTCTGTTTGTATATTTTAAATCTGTGCACTGGTAATGCTACTGTGACAATACATTGTTTTCTCAATCCCTCTAAGGAGAATAACTCCAGCTTCTCCAGTCTTGCTTTATACCTGAAGACCACTATTATAAAATTTAATATTCTGGTAAATCTTTACATCCTCCTCCAAGGTCTTAACATGCTTCCTGATTGGTTATGTATTGATCTCAACAGTGTTCCTGATGAGGCCTAACCAGGTTTTGCAAGTTTTTTCCTGTAAGCATTTGGAGCAGCCTTCTCAACTATACACAACCCTTTGAAGGCAGTAATACATGTGCAAAGTATTTGTTTTTCCAGGTTTTTGAAATTAAGCCATTTAGTCCATTCTTCCATTTTACTGTATTAAATTTAATTTGCCATTTCATTTGTCTTTCATGGTACCTTGAAGCACGTTCTCCAAATTTCTGGGCTCTTATCTGAAATTTATGTATCCAGCTTCAGACCTTTGATACATAGCTGAAAGGATGGTTTTCTTTTAAACTACTGGGAATAGCATTGTATACCTTTTTCTTGTCTGATCAAACATGCTCAGAATGAATCTTCTGTCAGTTATCCAACATTGATTCTCTGCTGTTACTCTCTGTATAATGATATAGATTTTGCTCTCTTTGGCATTTTACCCAGTGCCATTGAAAGATCTCACAGGCATTACATCACGACTTTCATCATCCAATACTTGCACAACACCACAATCGTTGGTAAGGTTAGTCATCTCAATTTTCCTTTAAGTGCAATTTGCCTCTTGCAAACTAATTTATTATTCCAAATGTTACTGTCCCGCAAATGTTTCCCACCATTAACATATGGCTGACTCTACTGTCATTTCCGGATTTATCTTGTTTTGTTTCTAAACAGAAATAAAACATTTTCAATCTCAAAACATCTGAAAGCATTCCAATATGCAAAAAAAAAAGTGGAAGACTATAGTCAAGCCTATTTCAATTTCCACTTTACTTCCCTCTGTAACCAGGATGTATTCCATTTAGAGCAGGTGACTTTTAAATTTTAAAAACTGTCAATCTTTAAATATCTCCTTTCTATTCTTACTTTAACCATTCATTCTGATGCATCTTTATACTGTTAAATTGACATCATCCTCTGCTCAAATAAAAACAACAAGTACCTACTAAGATTTTAATATACTCTTTGACATTCAGCTACAGATATTAAAAGATTTGTTCACCATCAGAGAGAAGAAAGAAGCTGAAAAAATTACTGCCGACCCCACCCACCTTAGCAGTTACCTATTCATTAGACTGCCATCAGGGAGACACTACAAGTCCATCACTACCAGGACTACACGTCATCTACAAAGCTTCTATCCCGTAGCTATCCAGCTTCTCAACAAAACTCACTCAGGTCTAGTCAAGAAAAGCTTACAAAAGGTTCAGAGAGCTAGGTAATGTTAGGGATCTAGAAGATTATACGGCTAACAGGAAGGTGCTTAAGAAGGAAATTAGGAGAACCAGAAGGGGCCATGAGAAGGCCTTGGAGGGCAGGATTAAGGAAATCCCCAAAGCACTCTACAAGTATGTGAAGAGCAAGAGGATAAGACGTAAAAGAATAGGACCTATCAAGTGTGATAGTGGGAAAGTGTGTACGGAACTGGAGGAAATAGCAGAGGTACTTAATAAATACTTCAGTATTCACTATGGAAAAGGATCTTGGTGATTGTAGTGATGACTTCCAGCAGACTGAAAAGCTTGAGTATGTAGATATTAAGAAAAAGGATCTGCTGGAGCTTTTGGAAAGCATCAAGTTGGATAAGTCACCAGGACCAGACAAAATGTACCCCAGTCTACTGTGGGAGGCAAGGGAAGAGATTGCTGAGCCTCTGGCGATGATCTTTGCATCATCAATGGGGATGGAGGAGGTTTTGGAGGATTGGAGGGTTGCAAATGTTGTTCCTTTATTCAAGAAAGGGAGTAGAAATAGATCAGGAAATTATAAAACAGTGAGGCTTACCTCAGTAGTGAAGGGTTTCAGCCCGAAATGTCATCACTACCTCCTCCCATAGATGCTATCTGGCCTGCTCTGTTCTGCCAACATTTTGTGTTTTTATTTAGTCTCACCTCAGTGGTTGGTAAGTTGATGGAGAAGATCCTGAGAGGCAGGATTTATGAATATTTGGAGAGGTATAATATGATTAGGAATAGTCAGCATGGTTTTGTAAAGGGCATTTTGTGCCTTACGAGCCTGATTGAATTTTTTGAAGATGTGACTATAAACATTGATGAAGGAAGAGCAGTAGATGTAGTGTATATGGATTTCAGCAAGGCATTTTATAAGGTACCCCATGCAAGGCTTACTGAGAAAGTAAGGAGGAATAGGATCCAAGGGGACATTGCTTTGTGGATCCAGAACTGGCTTGCCCACAGAAGGCAAATAGTGGTTATGTACAGGTCATATTCTGTATGGAGGTTGGTCACCAGTGGTGTGCCTCAGGGATCTGTTCTGGGACCCTTACTCTTCGTGTTGTTTATAAATGACCTGGATGAGGAAGTGGAGGGATGGGTTAGTAAGTTTGCTGATGACACAAAGGTTGAAGTGTTGTGGATAGTGTGGAGGGTTGTCAGAGGTTACAACAGTATATTGGCAGGATGCAAAAACTGAGCTGAGAAATGGCAGATGGAGTTCAACCCAGATAAGTGTGAAGTGGTTCATTTTGGTAGGTCAAATTGAATGACAGAATATAGTATTAATGCTAAGACTCTTGGCAGTGGAGGATCAGAGGGATCTTAGGGTCCGAGTCCATAGGACGCTCAAAGCAGCTGCGCAGGTTGACTCTGTGGTTAAGAAGCGAAGGGGTATTGGCTTTCATCAATCATGGAATTGAATTTAGGAGCTGAGAGGTAATGTTGCAGCTACGTAGGATACTGGATAGACCCCACTTGGATTACAGTGCTCAGTCTGGTCGCCTTACTACAGAAAGGTTGTGGAAGCCATAGAAAGGGTGCAGAGGAGATTTACAAGGATGTTGCTTGGATTGGGGAGCACACCTTATGAAAATAGGTTGAGTGAACTCAGCCTTTTTTCCTTGGAACGAAGGAGGATGAGAGGTGGTCTGATAGAGGTGTATAAGGTGATGAGAGGCATTGATAGTGTGGATAGTCAGAGGCTTTTTCCCAGGGCTGAAATGGTTGCCACAAGAGGACACAGGTTTAAGGTGCTGGGGAGTAGGTACAGAGGAGATGTCAGGGGTAAATTTTTTACTCAGAGAGTGGTGAGTGCGTGGAATGGGCTGCCGGCAATGTTGGTGGAGGCAGATATGATAGGGGCTTCAGATAGGTACATGGAGCTTAGTAAAATAGAGATCTACAGGTAAGCCTAGTAATTTCTAAGGTAGGGACATGCTCGGCACAATTTTGTGGGCTGAAGGGCCTGTATTGTGCTGTAGGTTTTCTATGTTTTCCTTTGTTTAATACCCTAACTGTCCCATCAGAACACCTATTAAATGGTCTTTCCTGCTCTCCATGTTTTGTTGATAATTACTTAGTCTGTTTATATGTTCACACCAATTTAAGTTTGATTATTGGCATTAGCGCATATTGTGGTCTGCTATTTGTTGATCGCTCATGGCCATTTGCTCCATTGATTATTGTTTGTTTTTGTGTTGTCTGTTGTATGTCCTTTGTTTCACGGAATCCTGGTTAACCCCTTCTGTACCAGTTGCAGTGATTCAGATTAACGGGTTTACTATATATCATCAGGATAGATCTACAGAGTCTCTCAAAAGCAGAGGTAGAGGAGTATGCCTCATGACCAACTCTTCTTGGTGCACAAGTTGCTCACCAGACCTGGAATATCCAGCAGTAAAGTATTGTCCTTTTCACTTACCACAGGAGTTCTCTGGGGTCATTCTGGTAGGAGTTTACAGTCCATCTCAGGCCAATGTCAAGTAGGCTTTAGATGATCTGAGTAATGGGATCTACATGCATGAAACAGCGCACCCTAATGCCTTCACCATAATTTTGGGAGATTTTAACCAGGCCAGTCTGAAAAAAATCACTAAGCATCTACCATCAACAGATCACTTGCAATACCAGAGGAAACAACACACTGGACCATTACTACACCACCATCAAGGATGCTTACTGTGCTATTCCACACCCTCACTTCAGGAAGTCTGATCACCTGGCTGTACTTCTACTCCCTGAGTATAGGCAGAGATTGAAGACTGCAGCACCAGCAGTGAGGACCAAGAAGGTATGGACAAGGGAAGCACAGGAGCGCCTACAGGACTGCTTTGAATTGGTGGACTGGACTGCATTCAGGATTCATCTTCAAACCTGGCTGAGTATGCTGCAGTTGTCACCGACTTCATTAAAACCTGTGTGGATGAGTGTGTGCCTACAAAGACTTAATATACATTCCCAATCCAAAAGCTGTGGATGAATTAGGAGGTACATCATCTGCTGAAGGCATTCAAGTCTGGCAACCCTGGCATGTACCAGAAAACCAGGAGTAAGAGCATGAGAAATAAGAGCAGGAATAGGCCATTTGGCCCATCGAGCCTGCCCCACCATTCAATAAGATCGTGGCTGATCTGTCCGTAAACTCAGCTCCATCTACCTGCCTTTTCCCCATAACCCTTAATTCCCCTACTATGTAAAAATCTATCTAATTGTATCTTAAATATATTTAGTGAAGAAACCTCAACTGCTTCCCTGGGCAGAGAATTCCACAAATTATCACTCTCTGGGAAAAACAGTTTCTCCTCATCTCAGTCCTAAATCTTCTCCCCTGAAACTTGAGGCAATGTCCCCTAGTTCTAGTCTCACCTACCAGTGGAAACAACTTCCCTGCCTCTATCTTATCTACCCCTTTCATAATGTTATGTTTCTATAAGATCCCCTCTCATTCTTCTGAATTCCAGACAGTATAGTCCCAGGTGATTCAATCTCTCCTAACAGGTTAACACCTTCATCTCTGGAATCAACCCGGTGAACCTCCTCTGCACCGTCTCCAAAGCCAGTATATCCTTCCTCAAGTATTGAGACCAGAACTGCACACAGTACTCCAGGTGCGGCCTCATCAGTACCCTGTATAGTTGCAGCATGACCTCCCTGCTCTTGAATTCAATCCCTCTAGAAATGGCCAACATTCCATTTACCTTCTTAATAACCTGTTGTACTTGCAAGCCAACCTTTTGCAATTCATGCACAAGCACTCCCAAGTCCCTCTGCAGAACAGCATGCTGCAATCTTTCACCATTTAAATAATAATCTGTTCTTCTATTATTCCTTCCAAAGTGGATGATCCTGCATTTACCAATGTTGTATTCCATCTGCCAGACCTTGGCCACTCACTTAACTATCTATATCCCTCTGCAGACTCTCCACATCCTCTGTACAATTTGCTTTTCCACTCAAGTTAGTGTAATCTGCAAATTTTGCTACGCTACACTCAGTCCCCTCTTCCAAATGATCAGTGTAAATGGTAAACAGCTGTGGGGCCAGCACCAACCCCTGTGGCACCCCACTCACCACTGACTGCCAACCGGAGAAATACCCATTTATACACTCTGCCTTCTATTGGTTAACCAATCTTCTATCCATGCTAATACACTTCCTCCGACTCCATGCATCCATATCTTATTTATAAGTCTCTTGTGCAGCACCTTATCGAACGCCTTCTGGAAATCCAAGTATACGACATCCACCTGTTCCCCTCCACCCTCTGCATTCATTATGTTCTCAAAGAACTCCAGTAAGGTAGAATCTCAGGTGGTGATGAGAGGGGGTACAGGAGTGAGATATGCCAACTAGTGGAATGGTGCCGCAGCAACAACCTGGCACTCAATGTCAGTAAGATGAAGGAGCTGATTGTGGACTTCAGGAAGGGTAAGACAAAGGAACACATACCAATCCTCAGAGGGATCAGAAGTGGAGAGAGTGAGCAGCTTCAAGTTCCTCAGTGAGAAGATCTCTGAGGATCTAACCTGGTCCCAACATATCAATGTAGTCATAAAGAAGGCTATAGACAATGGCTATACTTCATTTGGAGTTTGAAGAGATTTGGCACGTCAACAAATACACTTAAAAAGTTCTATTGTTGTACTGTGGAGAGCATTCTGACAGGCTGCATCACTGTCTGGTGTGGCGGGGCTACTGCACAGGACCAAAAGAAGCTGCAGATGGTTGTAAATCTAGTCAGCTCCATCTTGGGCTTTAGCCTACAAAGTACTCAGGACATCTTTGGGAAGCGGTGTCTCAGAAAGGCAGCGTCCATTATTAAGGACCTCCAGCACCTAAGGCATGCCCTTTTCTCACTGTTATCATCAGGTAGGAGATACAGAAGCCCGAAGGCACACACTCAACGATTCAGGAACAGTTTCTTCCCCTCTGCCATCCGATTCCTAAATGGACATTGTAGCTTTGGACATTGTATTTCTGTTCTTGCGCTTTTAAAAAAATCTATTCAATACACGTAATTGATTTACTTGCTTATTATTATGTTTTATTTTATTTATTTTTTTCTCTCTCTCTGCTAGATTATGTATTGCATTGATCTGCTGCTGCTAAGTTAACAAATTTCACGTCACAAGCTGGTGATAATAAACTTGATTCTGATTCTGATATTGTCCTGTGTTTTACGCTTGTCACTGAACCATAATCAATTCTGACAATAAAGTGATTCTGATTCATTTGCTTCCATAGATGCTGCCTGTCTTGCTGAGCTCTTCCTGCATTTTGTATGTGTTACTATACTTAGTATCCCAGTTCCTTTTCTTTGAAGTAACTCCTTTGTATTTTCTATGTTCACCTGGGATCCCTGTTGTCTTTTAACTTTTAATATAGCCTTCTGTCTCACTTTAATCTCAATTTCTTTAGTCATCTGGGGAGCATCAGGATTTCAAACTGTCTTCCACAGTACTGGTAACCTTCCCATGCAGACTCTGTTGTCAGCTCTGTTGATTGGCAACCATCCACAGTTCCTTCCTAAACCAGGATTTGTCTCATCATCCAAGGAATTTCTTGTGCACCATTTCACCACTATAGGTTTTAACCCAAGTTCCCTACATACGCATGCACATGGAGTTGGCAGTAATTCAGCAGCTAGTACCTTTGAGATATATTTTTATTTCTTTACTTACTCCTGCACATTTTTTCTATCTACGATCTATTCGGAGTATCCTCAAAATTTCTGCAGCCTCTCTATAATGTCTTTTTCTCTGACACAAGAGTAAAAACAAAACATAGGCAATCTACATTGTCCATTTATTTTCCTAATTTCTCTCTTTCTATGCTTGATTGCTCTGGACTGCATACTCCCAGAACACAACAATCCTCACTGTTATTTCCCAATGAATACCTGTTTGTGAGATGCATTCCTAGTGGATTTCTACTCTGGATAGAACTGAAAAGATTTCTTTAACCAATAACACATGATTTGTCCTGCTGTTCCTAAAAACAAAATGATTCTCAAAGGTACATGGAGCTTAGAAAAATAGAGGGCTATGCGGTAGGGAAAATCTAGGGAGCTTTTGGAGTAGGTTACATGGTTGGCACAGCGTCATGGGCCAAAGGGCCTGTAATGTTCTGTAGATTTCTATGTTCTATGTAATAGTTATCCCAATATTTGGGTTAAAAGTATCTTGGCAGGCTAGTAATCTGTTTATTATTTGTCCCAGAGTTTAAAATGTCCCTTTTGCACCAAATTTACACAAGCACAAATTCTTGTACCATTGCATTCATCACATTCCCACCTGTGTGCACTGTGTTCCTCAAATACCTGACTTTTAAAAGCAGTTTAGTTCAAATTCGTCCAACATTTGCTGATAGCTATTCTATAACTAAACACATTTTAAAAAATATTATAACAGGTACAATTAGAAGAAAAGAAGGAGTGCTGATGGAGAAAAATTGTCTGTGAGATAGAGAGCTCTCTGATAGAGAGTTTTGAATGATCAGATTGCAGTTCCAGCTATGGAAAATCACCCAGATGATTCCAATGTTTGTTTTAAACTCCAATTAGTATATTTATTCTTTTTTTGTACTTTCCTATATGTCTGCAGACATTTAAATTTATTTATTCTTCCTATTATAATTCTCCAGTTTTAACTTTCTAAATTTTCAATTTTTTTCAACTAGTTGACTCCATTTTGCAACACTATTTGGCATCATTAACATTAATTTGGAAGAGCAAGTGAGAAAGAGACATTGTTGTCGGGTGGGAGCTATTTGAAAGGAACAAGTTACATGAGGAGTGAATTTTATGTGAGCCAATAAAAAAACAAGGTGTAAGCAGAATGGCCATTGTTGGAGTGGGTCAGTGTTAAGAGTGGGAGGCTTTGGCTCAACAGGGTTAGGCAAGCACAGGCAGAGGTTCTAAGTCAGTCTTTTCCCTCTTTCTTTGTCTATTAGTAAATAGCTACTGCATTCAGAATGTGTCCAGAGCTACTGGTTTGTTACAGAGATGTGGGAACTCTGGGTAATCTCAACTGTCCCTGATAACTACATCTGTACAAAGTGCACCAGGCTGCAGCTCCTTAGAGATCACGTTAAGGAACTGGAGCAGTAGCTCAATGATCTTTGAGTTATACAGGAGAATGAGAAGGAGATAGATAGAAGCTTTAGGGGGATGGATAGTCACCTCTAAGTTGTAGGAGTCAGGTGCCAGGATGACTGTCAGGAGACAGAAATGGAATATGCAGCTAGTGTAGAGTGCCCTTGTGGCCGTTCCTCTTGATAATAAGTATACCACTTTGGATGCTGTTGGGGAAGATGACCTACTGGAGGAAACTGTAGTGGTTAGATCTCTAGAACTGAGTCTGGTTCTGTGGCTCAGAAGTGAGAGGGGGGTGAAGAAGAGGAGTGAAGTAGAGATAGTGAATTCCATAGTTAGCAGAGCAGACAGGAGATTCTGTGGATGTGAAAGAGACACCCACATGATATTTTGCCTCCCAAAGGTCAGGGTCAGGGATGTGTCTTACTGGGTTCACAGCATGTTAAAGGAGGAAGGTGTGAAGCCAGAAGTCAAGGTACATTTAGGTACCAATGACATAGGTAGGAAAGGGAATATGGGGAATTAGGTAGAAAGGTGGAAAGTAGGACTTCCAGGGTAGTAATCCCACATGCAAGTGAGGTTAAGAATAGGATGATTTGGCAGGTGAATGTACGGCTGAGGAAATGGTGCAGGAGGCAGGGTTTCAGATTTCTGGATCATTGCCATCTCTTCTGGGGAAGGTACGTCCTGCAAAAAAAAAGACAGGTTACTCTTGAAACTGAGGGGGACCAATGAGAACTGGAAAATTGCAAATGTCACTCTTCAAGAAGGGAGAGAGGCAGAAGAAAGTATAGGCCAGTTAGCCTAATTTCAGTGGCTGGTAAAATGTTGTAAGACCATTATTAAGGATGAGATTTTGGAATAATTGGAAACACATAATGAAGTGGGCCAAAGTCAGCATGGTTTCCTTAAGGGAAAAATATTGCCTGACAGATCTGTTGGAATTCTTTGAGGGGAAAAACAGGCAGAATAGACAAAAGGAGAGTCGGTGGATGTTGCTGATTAAATTTTCATAATACCTTTTACAAGATGTCATAAATGATGCTGCTTAACAAAGTAAAAGCCCATGGTACTACAGGAAAGATATTAGCATGGATAGAAGTTTACTGATTGGCAAAAGGTAAAGGATGGGAATAAAAGGTGCCTATTCTTGTTGAACTGATTGGTTTAATATTGTTCCTATGTCTTATTCTCTTGGTTTGTATTAGATCTCTTTTACATGGCCATCAGCAACATCCAACCCCAAACTCTGTCGCCCCAGCAAATGTTCAGCCCTACTCAAGGGCTTCAGAGAGCTGACAAAAGCCAAACCTCAAAGTTTCTTTTTATAGATATTCTGTAGCCTGAGTCATTTAATTATTATTAATTCACCTAGCAAATTGCATGTGCCCTTATTTCACTTATTTGTGATAGATTTTCTTCATAACTAGAAATTAAACATAATTTCAGTTGTGTCTACTTGACCTCTACTGCAGCCCAATTTAAATACTATCTATTTTGCAAACTTACACAAAGTGCTAGATGCTGGTCCATGTTTATATTTGCTACCATACACAGAGCGAAGAGCATTGACAGCTTTGAATGCTGCAGATTCCTGAAAAATGAAACAAAAATAATCAGATTATTTACATCATATTAGTTGAATTTAAAAAGCAACAGTTTTAGTTCGTGAATTTGATAATATCAAAATAATCAAAATGCATGATTTTGTGGATCATAAAAGTAAATAAGTTGATATGACAGTATATGGTTATGCATTAAACAATGGCTCAGAAATTGCTAGAGACCACATTTGATTTGAGGGTCACAAATTTCCTGAACTTCACTTGGGAAGTTTGCATAACAGTTGTACAGTGAGTCTCTCAGTATTGAAATTGGCATTTTCAGCTTCAGACATCTAAGCTGGCATGTAGTGCAACAGGTAGTTTTGTTTTTCAGCCTGTTCCTTTAGGAACAACTCACAATGAAACAGCACTTTCTCTTTGGGTGTTGTTGCCAAGGAAAATTAAATGAGGAGATGGATTCCCCAAAAGGTTCTAAGACACACAGAAATGTCACATCAGCTCTCCTGCAGCAGATAGTGAGGTCAGCTGAGATGATCATCGGGGTCTGTCTTCATGCCATTACAAACATTTACACCACACGCACTCCTCAGACAAACTCTTCTCCTTCCTGCCATCTGGCAAAAGGTACTGAAGCATTCGGACTCTCACGAGCAGACTACATCATTTATTATTATATTGAAATTTGTCCTCTACTGTGCCTATTGTTTTGTTTATTATTTATTTATTAATTATTAGACAATAGGTGCAGGAGTAGGCCATTCGGCCTTATTGTATTGCTCTGCACTGTTCTGTGCATTTTATGTAGTTTTGTATAGGTCTGTAGTCTAGTGTAGTTTTTGTGTTGTTTCATATAGCACCATGGTCCTGGAGGAATGTTGTTTTATTTTTACTGTGTACTGTACCAGCAGCTTATGGTCGAAATGACAATAAAAAGTGATTTGACAGACAGACATACTTTATTAATCCCGAGGGAAACTGGGTTTCATTACAGCCGCACCACCAAGAATAGTGAAGAAATATAGCAATATAAAACCATAGATAATTAAATAATAATAATAAGTTAATCATGCCAAGTGGAAAAAATAAGTCCAGGACCCGCCTATTAGCTTAGGTTGTCTGACACTCTGAGGGAGGAGTTGTAAAGTTTGATGGCCACAGGTAGGAATGACTTCCTATGACACTCAGTGTTACAACTCGGTGGAATGAGTCTCTGGCTGAATGTACTCCTGTGCCTAACCAGTACATTATGGAGTGGATGGGAGTCGCTGTACATGCAACTTGGACAGCATCCTCTTTTCAGACACCACCGTCAGAGAGTCCAGTTCCATCCACAACATCGCTGGCCTTACGAATGAGTTTGTTGATTCTGTTGGTGTCTGTTACCCTCAGCCTGCTGCCCCAGCACACAACAGCAAACATGATAGCACTGGCCACCACAGACTTGTAGAACATCCTCAGCATCGTCCGGCAGATGTTAAAAGACCTCAGTCTCCTCAGGAAGTAGAGACGGTTTTGACCCTTCTTGTAGACAGCCTCAGTGTTCTTTGACCAGTCCAGTTTATTGTCAATTCGTATCCCCATGGTGTAATCCTCCACCATGTCCACACTGACCCCTTGGATGGAAACAGGGGTCACCGGTTCCTTAGCCCTCCTCAGGTCCACCACCAGCTCCTTAGTCTTTTTCACATTAAGCTTGACTTGACTTGATGTAGTAGCAGAGCAGATTCGATGGGCCAAATGGCCTATTTCTGCTCCTATATCTTATGGTCTTTATTGTTCTATGCTGGATTTCAGTCCTGATGAAAGGTCTCTACTCTAAATGCAGACTAGTTATTTTCCTCCATAGATGCTGCCTAACTTAGTGAATTCCTCCAGCAGTTTTTGTCTGTGACTCAAGATTTCCAATCTGCAGAATTTCTTGTCTTTATGTATGCTGGATTAACCCATTTTCAACTGCATATCAACATTTCTTCCAAGTTGTGTAAATCTGAAGATCAAACTTTCATGGTAAGCTTAAAAGATTGGCCTAGTTCAGCTTTGAAGTACTGCTTATTTGTTGTATGGAAGTGCAACAAAATTGTGTCAGTAGATGATGGCATGCATTCATCTCTACACATTTGATCCCATTGACTTCAATTGGTCAGCCCATCCAAGGGTCAATGCAATAGCTGTGAGTGCTATCTCAGTGGAGTACCAGGAGTCTTGTTACCAAGACCCATTCAAGGAAAAGCACGATTTATATGGAATCATAGAATTCTATCCATCAACAAGTGAAAAGTGTTCTATCCTAATGCTTGTGTTTGATTTATTTCTTTGGCATGATAAACGCTCATTAAGGTCAATAGTTATGGATTTGCAAATCTTTTGCTTTTTTTTCCAACAATGAGCATAGCACAAATACTACTGCTTGGCTCTAGGTACGAAATTATATCCGATTGGGGATGCAATACCTTAAGTACTATTCTTTACAGAGGTGTAGATAGATGACAATACAAAAAAATCTATATTGTAATGGATAACAGGAATTTAAAATGTCTTTTGCACAATAGTATTTTATCAGTTCAGGAATCTTTCCTTCTTTCCTTATTCTTTTAATATATTTAGCAATGAAATTAAATGTTCAACCTATACTGTTACTTCCACAAAAGATTCCTCATTCTCCAGTTTGGTGAGCTAGTTCTGCTCAACTTTTAATCCATTTGCTCCCTGATGCCTTTAAGCAGCTTCAGTGAGGAAAGTAACAAACTTTGCAAAACAAGTAAACTTCGAATAAACTAACACAACATCCATAGATATTACAATTGGCAAGTATGTTTTAACATAGTTTTAATTTAATTTTAATTTAATTTCTTGCACACTGATTTGATGAACAGGCACAAAAACAATCTTGCACTGTGATCAAAACATGAAGTTCGGTTAATTCTACTTACCACACAGTTAAAATTAGGAATGATTGCATCCTTATAGGAATATGGATAAAGGAGCATTTGGGAATATGAATGGAATGAAATATATGCTTTAATTTGTTTCTTGTTTTTACGCAGGAAGGTTGCAACTGCCTTGACCTCCGGCTCAGATTCTGGCATGGGTCCACAGTATGTATCAGCACAAGGATGTAATGATGCACCTTCACCTGAAAATATACAAAAGAAAAATTGAGTGCAAGTTGGGTGAGTAAATCAGAAAATCAGTAGTGATTAAATGGCATTAATCTTATGGAGGAAATGTAATGATGTAATTAACAACAGTTTGGGCTTAAGTAGTTGATACCATGATTTGCTTTGGTAGAGGAGATTAATGGTTAAAAGTCACTCCCATGTGTCTGAAATATGAAAACATTGAATAAACAAAGAATCTAAATTAAAGAAGGAAATAACAGAGTATCATCTCACCATCACCCCTGTACCTAAGAATTCTCTCCCTTTTGCAATCATGCAGAGTGTCCAAACTTTACCAGCTCAGATCCCCTGATTTTTTTCTCTCCCCAAACTTGCTGTTCTTGTAAGAAGCTCTTCAGGCCCGTGCAGGGAGCCTGACAGTGTTGGGCTCTAAGGTTTCAGGAGAGCTGAATTGGTTAATTGTTGCTTAACAGGAGTCGTTACTCATTAGAGTTCCATGTGTTTTTTCTTGAGTGACCGTTTCTTTGTAACGAGGTCTCCTGGAGATTTCTGTATAAGCTTGATATGTTTATTTTGATAGGCTTGGGGATCCTGTGTTATTTGTATTATTTAAATGGATGCCTGATTAGCGCTTATTACAGGGTCTTAATTTTGAGAATGTTATGTCTCATGGTGTTGATCGGCTGAGCCACCAATGTTCTGAGGGAATTCTTATGAATTCTGGTTGCCATATCTACATGGTAATCTGTCTGTCTTTCTTACAAAGTACTTTGGTTCTGACTTTGCCAACGCACATCATGACAGTTCTCCCCTTCTTTACTCATCTTTAAAACCTTCCACCATTATCACCTATTCCCACTTCCTAGCCTCTGATCTTTCTCATAGCCATCACGTTCCTGGCACCTGATTGCCAAAACTCTTTCCAAAAAAACCCCCACTTATCCCTTGAGCAATACCGACACTTCTCTAAGCTCTAATCTCCCTCAGTTCCCCCAAGAATTCCTCCAGGCTATGATAATAGTCTCTCCCTTGTGAGCCAATTCCCTCATCCCCACAAGTCTCTTTCTCTAAGCATTCAGTTCCCTTTGCCTCCAATATCCCCAAAATATCCCCAAATATCACTCCAGTTTACTGTTTCCCATCTTGCCTAATCACTGTCTGCTTTCTCCACACTCCATCAACCACCAGCCTCTACAGCCTGACTCTGATACCCTTCCTCTTCATGATGCTCCCAGGCAGTAGGTTGAACTAAAAGCCTCAGCTGGCTTAATTATGATTGTGAAATCAAGGCAAAAATGATAAACATATGCTGCTGTTAAATTAAATTTGGCAATATCTTCAGGAAACCCCTTCCAGGTCTCCTGAAAATCAAACTCTCCTCCAAAGACTCTTTGTTAATGTTGGCAACTAATCTACAGAGCTAGAACGTGATCCATGTTCCCTTCCCTCTTTTGAAAGTAAGTACAGAAGCAGATGCTTTTGAAAAGAATTAAGAATATGAATTCTCAGTAAAGATTCTTGCCATTCTCAATTCAGGAATAACTTGACTTACAGGTGACTTCCTTTGTTCAGGTTACAGAATTCATCCTTTCCGAATTCACAAATCACCATCCAAAAGTACAGGAAAAAACTCACTTGCACAGAAATTATGCATGATGGGTCATGTCATCTGCATGCCTAAGACAGGTCTCCCCAAACAGATCCTTTACTTCCAGTTAAAGGAAGGTCAGTGAGCCACTTGTGGGCAAAGGAAAAACTTCAAAGATCTCATCAAAATCAGCCTGAAGGAAGACAACATTATATCTGAAGACACTGCACTCGACAGATAAACCTGGAGAAAATCTGTTCAAAAGGGAGCTATGTTATCTCTGCTGTGCTGCTGCAGAGAAAAACAGTTAGTTGCAAAAGGAACAACCAAAAGTTGCAGCCACTAATCACAGCCACCACTTACTCGTGCCCACTGCAGCAGAATATGTGGATCCCAGACTGGCCTCCACAGCAACCTGAGGCTCCCCCAATAGATAACCCTTTAGGAGAACATTATCCCTGACTCGAATGATTGCACTGCCATTAGTATAGTGGAACGATGGGATTTAACAAATTCTTTTCAACAAAGGACAGACGTGGTTATTCAGTGCACCTCGGCAACAGTGAGTAACGGAACAAGCAGAGAAGTTGGATCAATGATTTAATCCTGCTTTAAATTACTATTAAATTAGAGAGGAGTGGAGATTACTGGAATTCTTATCTTTCTGCTTTTATTATCAAGAGAAATGAATATTTCATGTCTAAACTTACTACACCACTTGATCTTCCAATTACGATTGGCATCAACACCATGGCAATTGAAATAAGTACTGTTAGAACGTGTCTTTCTCCAGAATCGATCCTAAATAGGATACAAAAACAATACATGTTTAAAATTGCGTAGATTAGTTCAACCTTTTAAGTACATTTCTGCTCTAATTGCTTTGCCTCATGAATCAAAGGGCCATTTGAAAATGCAAAGCCCATTTTTTTCTAGGTACAAGTATAGATGATTCTTCTTTAAAAGATAAACAGAAAAATAATTGTATTCTCCCTTCTATTGTACTAATTAATTTATTAAATTATGGGAAGCATTTAACAAACTGCTTTGATTAAGAGGGCATAAAAAGGACTGAATTGATCTGTAGATGACTACATTAAGAAAAAAAAGCAAATGATTGACCTACTGTTGTCCAGCTATAATGGTATCCATCTACATTAAAAACAGGCATAATGTAGAAATACAGTTGTTTCAGAAGTCTTCGCATTACAGGATCACTGTGGTATGTCTTTACAGCCTTACAAAGAAGAAAAGATAAAGAGCTTTTTTTCCAATCTACATTATAACTGAAACTTGCAGTACAGTATGTGGAGGGGTAGCTCTTTTATTATGATATAAAGACTTAATTGACACTCAATTACTTATAATTAACATTTTGAAACTAAGAACATTCCAGCTGACTTACATTGTGCTGGGACCATTGAGTCATTTGGAAGCCTGATAATCTGTAAACACAGCTGATATTTTCAGCCCTCTAAAAATAAATCCTCCTGTGAACCATGAGCATATTGTCAATTTCCACATTTAATTATTAAACATTTTTAGATGACACATCAGTTATAGAAATTATATCAAAGGGCAATGGGTCAAAATTGGAAAGATGTGGTTAAGTCAAAGAGTGGAGTCAAAGCTAGAACAAAATTCCTCTATATTGAAAATGATAAATGGACTGTGATACCAATGAATAGTGAGTACATTTCCATTCAAGATAGCACCAGTGAATCATCCTTGGCTGATGTCTTTCAGATAGCCAATCTCTTCAATTATTTCTCTTTTTCCCACATCTTCAGCTTGTTCTTTTTTGTCTTGATTGTGTTACGGAAGCTGTTGGAGCTGTGATGTGCAGTTTGGAATTCGATCGAATGACCTAGCACTCTGCTGTATCTGGAGAGGACATAGCTGCTGAGATGAGATCCCGAAAAGGACCAAGAATGTGATCTGCCTCGTGGGAAAGACCAAAGGGTCATGAACCATTTCGAAGCGTCAGGGAAGATCGAAGCATTGCGGTGAATGTGAAGGAGGCCAGCGGTAGCTCTCAAAGGAAGCTACGGGGTTGACAACGGTCGGTAGCCAAATTGGCGGCGTTTGGACCCAGTGTGGCAGTTAATCTTCATGAAATGATTGAGTTTGTGCGGCTATTCTCTTCGAATGCTGACGGGAGAATGTATGCGATATCCTGAGATTTATGTGATTATCAGACTGTACATTATATTAGTCTCCTTTAGTTTTTGGAGTTTGCTTTCTTGTTGCTGATTGGCGGGTGGGTGATATGTTGGTTTTTGTGAGAGGGAAGAGATTGGGATTTGGAGCCTGATATTCTTGTTGTTTTTCTGTAAGTTTTTGTGTGAGAGAGGGGTTTTGATGCTACTGTCGCTGTTCTTTTCTGCGAGAGAGGGTGTTGGGGGTTTGATATTATTGTTGCTGCTATTTGAGAGAGAGGGAGTTGGGGATTTGATGTTATCATCACTTTATTTTTGCAAGGGGGTTGAGGTTTTTGATATCCCAGCTGCCATTTTCCACCTGGGCAAACTGTTAATTTTTTGTGCAAGGGAAGGACTGGGGTTTTTTGGGGTTTGCGAGATTTGTTTCTGTTTCTTTTTGATGCCGTGGGGAGTGAATATCTTTTCTTTAAACAACTCCCATGGCTTTTCTGTATTACGTGGCTATCTGGAGAAGTCAAATATCACAGTTGTATGGTACATGCATACTTTGACAATAAAATGAACCTTTCAACCAATTCTACAAGTACATCAACAGATATGGCATAGGTTATAGCAATAGTAAAAGGATAAAACTAGTGAATCTGCAGCCTTCAATCCAATACAAATGAACTAAGTATGCAAATAAAAATGAATAGTTCTCAACGCTTTTATAGAAACATGGCTGTATAACAACATGGATTGGGACGGAAATATTTAAGGTTCAACAAAGAAAGAACCTTAGGAAAAGTTGGAGTTGTATTCCAAAAGCAAGGACAGGGCAAGTTGGATTCTGGTAGTCAGGATGTAGAAGTGGTTAGGATGGAAATGAGATAAAATATAAACAAGAAAACACTTGTGGGACTGCAGTACAGTGAACCTAACTGTAACCACAAAATAGAATCGATGGGAGTTTGTTGAAAAGGTATCATGAACTAAATCCCCAGTTTGTCTGGGAAATCAGATGAGCACAGGAAAACTGGAAAGTTCACAGAACGTTCACAGAACTAGTTTCCTAGTTTCCTAGTTCTGGAGCATAGATTCACAGTTACAGTATATAGCATGAAACAGGCCCTTCAGCTCAACGAGCAGAAGATGCCTACCTACGCTAATTCTACTTGTCATCTCTCAACTTTCCTTGCTCCAGGAAAAAGTCTGAATCTATCCAATCTTAATTCAATTCTTCTAATCCAGGAAACATTCCTGTGAAAATCTTTTCTGCATGTTCTGCAGCTTAATCACATCATTTCTGTAGTGTGACAAGCAGAACAACACACAAAGGACCATTTCAAAGGGTGCAAAGAAATGAAAAGATAAAACGCTTTTAAAATCAGGTCAGAACAAATTAAGAAACACTGTAGGGTCCAGTTAATTACACAGCATGTAATTTGCCACAGAAAATGCTTGAGCAAAAGATAAATGAATCAGTCAATGAGGCAGAATTTTAAGCAAAAAGCAAATAGAATGAACAAAATTATCAAAAAAATGAGCATTGTTATTTATTTTGTCTGATACATTGATGCAAAATTTATGATTACTTATAATGTAGACTGAAGGAAATGAGAAAAGGCTTCAACTTAAAGAAAATGGAATATATTGTAAACTATTAATCAAATCCAATTGAGTGATCACATTTAAAGACACTGAATAAAACTTTTAAAAAATTGATAGGGTAAAAGAACAGGAAAATGAGAAAGTGTGGTGGGAGAACTGAAAAGTTGAAATTAGCTCAATTTGAACTATTGATGAAGTTGGAAACCTTCATTTAATATCATTATAACTGTAGGATGCACAAAGTTTCCATTTGATCACCCAATATTCCAAATCAAATATAAATACTGTACTGCCAATGAGAAAATGTAGATAATTTTAGTCATTTAGGCTTGATTACTCACTTCTTTTACGAACCATTGACAAAAGGCTGGACCAATCCACTCTCTGGCATGAATACCACAATCTATCCACACTGCTTTCTTGAAAGGATGTGACCTCTTGCCTAACTGAAATCGAAAGCATACATTCAATACTCAAAATCTTTCCAGTCTTGTATAGCTTTGGTAACCCATGTAAATTACCTGAAGAACATAGAGAGGTCTTCCTTCATATGATGTCCCAATCGAGAAAAGATAAAGGAGTTGAGAATAGGTTTGGTACATCTGAAGCATCCAATTCTGTATCTGAAAATGTATTAAGTCACTTGCAAAAGTACATTGCAGAAAGATAAATAGCCAAAATTTCAAAAGACAAATCAACCAAGACAAATCGGATATTTGACAATTTACATCCATTTACATGGCCATCATGATGCAAAGAATTGTTTGGTAGAAAGTAATTTTTTTTTGTCCTATTCTCTGCACATGCATGGTGCATGCCAGGCACTGCATAGTACAGGCTTAACACCACAACTAAAAACACATAGTACTGCAGTAAAAGATTTTCAGATATGCATTAGAATTTTGAAATTGTGGGATGTGAATTTAACCCATTGTTTACTTAACCAATACCTACACTACGTTTTTGCCAGTGAGTTTAAGAATTCTGACTGTTTCTATGATTCTAAGAATCATGATTCTTACCTTCCCTCTAATCCTTCTACTAATTAACTTAGTTCCATATTCCCTAATTTCTGATCAACCTATCAAAGTCAGTCCTCTGTTTACCCTGAATAAGCCTCTCATCAATTTGTACAACTGCATTAAACCTCCAAGACTCTCTTCTTCAAAAGAAAACAACCTCACCACAAAAAGCCTTTCTTCATATCTGTAACTTTATAACCCTAGAAACCTCATGGTAAATCTCTGCAGTAATGCTTTCTCCTCCTAGTAGAGTACAAGCCAAAACAGCAAACAGTAGTTGAGTAATTAAACGGCAGGATTATAGAAATCAATGTGATCAATGAAAGCAGTACTACACAGTTGCTTTAGACAGAGACTGTTTGGAGGTATGCAACTGAGAATCTAAAGGCTAGAAACTGCTGAGCATCATTTTATCAGCAATGTTTCAGAATCAGAATCAGAATCAGGATTATTATCACCGGCATGTGTTGTGAAAGTTGTTAGCTTAGCAGCAGCAGCTCAATGCAATCCATAATATAGCAGACAAAAAATAAAACAATAATAACAGTAATAAATTAATAAGCAAATCAATTACAGTATATGTATATTGAATAGATTAAAATCATTCAAAAAACAGAAATAATACATATTAACAAGTGAGGTAGTGTTTGAGGGTTCAATGTCCATTTAGAAATCGGACGGCAGAGGGGAAGAAGCTGTTCCTGAATCGCTGAGTGTGTGCCTTCAGTCTTCTGTACCTCCTACCTGATGGTAACAGTGAGAAAAGGGCATGCCCTGGGTGCTGGAGGTCCTTAATAATGAATGCTGCCTTTCTGAGACACCGCTCCCTGAAGATGTCCTGGGTACTTTATAGTCAAGTAAGCTGGTACAGTTAAACCCAGCATACTCAGAAAAATATGGCCAAAATTATGTTGTGATACAATTGTGGTAATAAGAAACTTAAGTTACTGTATGACAACTGAACTGTGTTTTTAAAAAATCACTTACATGGATGGTTACATAGCTTGACATAAAGGCCATGATTGTCAGGTTCCTTTCTACAATGGCATGCCATCTCAGGACTCTGGCTGAAGTCTTTGTGTGGCTCTTCACCTTTCTCCTCCCTGTCACATACGTACTCTCCCTCTTCCATTCAGTGAGTTCTTACTTTCTTAGAGGTACAGAGATTCCAGTACTCTCTGTTTTTATTTCAGAGTTCTAGCATTTTCAGATTTTGCTTTTTCATTCATCTGTTTTCTGCACCTTCTCCCACTCTTCCAACTGCCCTTCTTCTGACTTTCATTTTCAATCCTAGAAGTTACATCTGAACCTCCCATCCTTGTACCAATCATGTTCTTTCTTAAATGCATACTTGACTACAGCTCTATCACTGTAGCACCTTACTCTTTGACTCTGCAATGCACTTTGACCTTTACTCCATTCATTACCCACAACTACACTCACTCGATGATGATTCCACATGCTTATCCAATAGTGCTACAGAAGACCATGGGACAAAGGAGCAGAATTAGATATTTGGACCAGTGAGTCTGCTCTGCCATTCCAGCATGGCTGATTTATTATCTAGAGCCTTCTTCCAATAGCCTTTGACATGCTGACTAACTAAGAACCTATCAACCTCTGCTTTAAATATACTCAATGACTTGACCTCAACATCTGTCTATGACAATCAATTCTACAGATTCCCCACGATTGGCTAAAGAAATCCATTGTCATTTCTGTACTGGATGGATGTCCCTCTATTCTGAGGCTGTGCCTTCTGGTTCTAGAATCCCCCACTATAGGAAACATCCTCTCCACATCTGCTCTGCCTAGGCCTTTCAATATTCACTAGCTTTCAATGACATCTTTCCCTCATTCTTTTGAACTCTAGCAATTACAGGCCTAGAGCCATCAAATGCTCCTCATATGTTAATCTTTTCATTCCTGGAATCATTAACATGAACCTCTGAGGCCTCTCTGATGCCAGCACATCTTTTCTTAGATAAGGCACCCAAAACTGCTCACAATACTTCAAGTGTAGTCTGATGAATGACCTATAAAGCCTCAGAATCACATTCTTAGAGGAATATATTCTAGTCCTCTTGAAATGAATGCTAAAATTGCATTTGCCTTCCTACCACTGACTCAATCCACAAGTTAACCTTTAAGGAATCATACTTGAGAACTCCCAAGACCACTGATTTTTGAATTTTGTCTACATTCAGAAAATATTCCTTCTACCAAAGTGCCTGACCTCACCCTTCCCTACACTATGTTCCATCTGCCACTTCTTTGCCCATTCTCCCAATCTGTCCATGTCCTTCTGCAGTCTCCCTGCTTCCTCAACACTACCTGCCCCCCAACCTATCTTTGTATTGTCTGCAAACTTGGCCACAAAGCCATCAATTCTGTCATCCAAATTGTTGACATATAATATTAAAAGAAGTGGTTCAACATCAACCTCTGTGGAACATCACTTGTTACTGGCAGCCATCCAGAGAAGGCCTCCTTTATTCTGACTCCTTGCCTCCTGCCAGTCAGCCAATCTTCTATGCATGCTAGAATCTTTTCTGTAACACTATAGGCTCTTATCTTGTTAAGCAGCCTCATGAGTGGCACGTTGTCAAAGGCCTCCTGAAAATCCAAGTAAACAACATCCACTGACTCTTCTTTGTCTATCATACCTGTTATTTCCTTAAAGAATTCTAATAAATTCCTTAAGGAAACTATGCTCACTTTGGCCTAACTCATCATCTGCCAAGTACCCTGAAACCTCATCCTTAATAAAGGACTCCAACATCTTCCCAAAGACAGAAGTCAGACTAACTAGCCTATAACTTCCTTTCTTCTGCCTCCCATTCTTCTGAAAGAATGGTGTGAAATTTGCAATTTTCCTGTGATCCGGAACCATTTCAGACCATTAACTCTGCAGCATCTTTTACCAGAGGTCAAATATCCACTCTCACCTCCCTTTTGCTCTTTATATATAGCGTCTGGAACAAAACATTAGGAATCCTCTTCAATATTATTAGCTAGCTTAACTTCATATTTAAGCTTTTCTGTCCTAATGGTTTTTTAAGTTGCTTTCTGATGGTTTTAAAAAGCCTCCCATCCTCAAACTTCCCACTAACTTTAGCTACATTATACAGTATGCGCTTTCCTTTGGTTTTATGCTGTCTTTGACTTCCCTTGTCAACCATAGTTGCTCCATCCTCCCTTTAGAATGCTTCTTGATCTTTGGAATGTATCTCCTCTGCACCTTCTGAGTTGCCCCAGGAACTCCAGCTATTGCTGTTCTGCTGTCATCCCTGCTAGTGTTCCCTTCCAATCAACTTTGGCCAGTTCTCTCTCATACCTCTGTAATTCACTTTACTCCACTGGAATACCGATATAACCGACTTCATCTTCTTACTCTCAAACTGCAGACTGAATTCTATCATATTATGACCACTTCTTCCCAAGGGTTTATTTACTTTAAGTCTCCTAATCAAATATGGTTCGTTACACTACATCCAATCCAGAATTCCCTTTCCCCTTGGGGACTCAATCACAAACTGTTCTAAAAAGCCATCTCATAGGTATTTTTCAAATTCCCTTTTTGGGATTCAGCAGCGACCTGATTTTCCCAGTCTAACTGAATATTGAAATCCCCCCATGATTCCAACATTGCCCTTTTTTACGTGCTTTTTCTATTTTCCATTGAAATTTTACATCCCACATCCTGGCTACTGTTCAGGGGCCTGTATATAATACCCATCAGGGCCTTTTAAAACCATAAGATAAAGGAGCAGAATTAGGACATCTAGCCCATTGAGTCAGTTCCACCAATCATGGCGAATCCTTTTTTTTAACCTCCTCAACCCCAGTTCCTGGCCTACTCCCCATAACCTTCAATGCCATGTCGAATCAAGAACCTATCAGTCTCTGACTTAAATACACCCAAGGATCTGGCCTCTACATTTGCATGTGGCAGCAAATTCTGCAAATTCACCACCCTCTGGCAAAAAAAAACTTCTCCGCATCTCTGTTTTGAAAGAGCACCACTCCATCCTGAGGCTGTGCACTCTTGTCCTAGACTCCCACCATGGGAAACATCCTTTCCACATCTACTCTGTCTAGGCCTTTCAACATTTGAAAGGTTTCAATGAGATCTCCCCTCATCCTTCTGAATTCCAGTGAGTACAGACCCAGAGCCATCAAATATTCCTCATATGATAACTCTTACATTCCTGGAATCATCCTTGTGAACCTCCTCTGGACCCTCACCAATGCCAGCACCTTTTCTAAGAAGAGGGGCCGAAACTGTTCACAATACTCAAGGTGAGGCCTACCAGTGTCCTATAAAGCCTCAGCATCACATTCTTGCTCTTGCATTCTAGACCTTTTGAAATGAATGCTAACATTGCATTTGCCTTCCTCACTGACTGACCTGCAACTCAACCTTTAGGGTGTTCTGCACAAGGATTCCGAAGTCCATTTGCAAATTAGATTTTTGGATTTTCTCCCCATTTAGAAAATAGTACGCACATTTATTTCTACTACCAAAGTGCATGACCATGCATTTTCCAACATTGTATTTCATTTGCCACTTTCTTGCCCATTCTCCTAATTTGTCTAAGTCCTTCTGCATCCTACCTGTTTCCTCAACACCACCTGCCCCTTCACCAATCTTCAGATCATCTGCAAACTTGGCAACAAAGCCATCTATTCCATCATCTAAATCATATACAGCATAAAAAGTGGTCTCAACACCAACCCCTGTGGAACACCACTAGTCACTGGCAGCCAACCAGAGAAGTATCCTTTTATTCCTACTTGCTGCCTCCTACCAATCAGCCAAAGCTCTAACCATGTTAGTAATCTTCCTGTAATATCATGAGCTCTTAAATTAGTAAGCAGTCTCATATGTGGCACCTTGTCAAAGGCCTTCTGAAAGTCCAAATATACAACATCCACTACATCTTATCTATCCTACTTGTAATCTCCTCAAAGAATTCCAACAGGTTTGACAGGCAGGATTTTCCCTGAAGGAAACCATGCTGACTTTATCCTATCTTGTCCTGTGTCACCAAGTACTCCATCACCTCATCCTTAGCAATTGACTCTAGCATCTTTCCAACCACTGAGGTCAGGCTAACTGGTCTATAACTTCCTTTCTGCTGCCTTCCTTCTTTCTTAAAGAGTGGAGTGACATTTGCAATTTTCCAGTCCTCTGGCATCATGCCAGAGTCCAATGATTTTTGAAAGATCATTTCTAATGCCACCAAAATCTCTAATGCTACCTCTTTCAGAACCCTAGGCTGCCGTTCATCTGGTCGGGGTGACCTATGTACCTTTTGGTCTTTTAGCTTTTTGAGCATCTTCTCTCCTGTAATAGTAACTGCACCCACTTCTCTTCCCTCACATACTACAACAACAGGCATACTGCTAGTGTCTTCCACAGTGAAGACTGATGCAAAATAGTCATTTAGTTCATCAGCCTTCTCCTTGTCCACTGTTACTATTTCTCTTGCCTTATTTTCTAGCATCCCTATGCCTGCTCTCATTCCTCTTTTATTTTTAACATACTTGAGAAAACTTTTACTATCCACTTTGATATTATTTGCTAGCTTGCTTTCATATTTCATCTTTTCCTAATAATTTTTAAAATTGTTCTCTGTAGGTTTTCAAAAACTTCCCAATTCTCTATCTTCCCACTAATTTTTTGCTTTGTTGTATGCCCTTTCTTTTGTTTTTACAATAGCTTTGACTTCCCTTGTCGGCCATGGTTGTACTATTTTACCATTTGAGTATTTCTTCATTTTTGGAATACACATGTCCTGCACCTTCCTCATTTTTCCCAGAAACACACGCCATTGCTGCTCTGCTGACATCCCCGTGAGCAGCTCCTTCCAATTTACTTTGGCCAACTCCTTTCTCATACCACTGTAATTTCCCTTACTCCACTGAAATAGACTTTACTTTCTTTACTATACTTTACTTTACTTTCTTCCTATCGAATTTCAAGTTGGACTCAATCATATTGTGATCACTGGTTCTTAAGGGCTCTTTTACCTTAAGCTCCCTAATTGCCTCCAGTTCACTGCATAACACCCAATCCAGTATAGCTGATCCCCTAGTAGGCTCAGTGACAAATTGCTCTAAAAAGCCATCTCATAGGCATTTAACAAACTCACTCTCTTGAGACTCATTACCAACCTGATTTTCCCCAATTGACTTACATGTTAAAATTTCCCATCACTACCATAACATTGCCCTTTTGACTCACCTTTTCAATTTCCTGTTGTAATCTGTGGTCCACCTCCCAGCCACTGTTGGAAGGCCTGTATATAACTGCCATCAATGTTCTTTTACCTTTGCAGTTTCTTAACTCAACCCACAAGGATTCAACATCTTCCGATCCTATGTCACATCTTTCTACTGATTTGACGCCATTCTTTACCAGTAGAGCCACACCTACCTTCCTATCCATCCAAAATAACGTGTAACCTTGGACATTCAGCTCCCAACAACAACAACCCTTCAGCCACTATTCAGTGATGGTCACAACATCATAACTGGCAATTTGTAATAGTGCGATAAGATCACCACCTTATTTCTTACACTATGTGCACTTAGATGCAATACCTTGCAGGTTCTTAACTCTACAAGGATTCTGCATTTTCTCGTCTTATGTCACCTCTTTCTAAAGATTTGATTTCATTTTTTTTTACCAATAGAGACACCTCACCCCCTCTGTCTATCCTTTCTATACAACTTGTATCCTTGGATGTTAAGCTCCCAACTATGATCTTCTTTCAGCTATGTCTCAGTGATAACACATTGTCATACCTGCCAATCTCTAACTGTGCTACAAGATCATCTCCCTTATTCTGTATACTGTATACATTCAAATGTAAGACCTTCACTCCCGTATTTATCACCCTTTTCAATTTTGCCTTCTTGTTACACTTCAACTCATCCTACTGACTGCAATTTTGCCCTATCATCTGGCGGTCCTTCCTCGCAATCACTACACACTGGACCTACTTGCATACCAACTGCCCATCCTCATCCCTATCACTCCAGTCCCCATCTCCCTTACAAACTTGTTTAAACTCTCCCAACAACTCTAGCAAAACCTGCCCACAAGGATATTGGTCTCACTCAGTGTTACCTGTTCTTTTTGTACCAGTCATACTTTTTTTTAGAAGAAATTGCAATGATCCAGAAATCTGAAACCCAGCCCCCTACACCACTCCATCAGCCATTCATTCATCAGTACTATCATCCTATTCCTGGCCTGACTAGCACATGGTACTGGGAGTAATCCAGAGATTACTACCTTAGAGGTCCTGTTCTTCAGCCCCTTCCCAAGCTCCCTATACTCATGGCACAGGACCTCTTCTTCCTTTCTATCTTTGTCATTGGTGCCAATGTGCATCATGACCTTGGGCTGCTCACTTAAGAATCTTCTGCAGCCACTTTGAGACATCCTGGACCTTAGCAACTGTGAGTCAACACACTATCCTGGCTTTTTTTTTTGTCGCCACAGAATCTGCTGCCCGCCCCCCCCCCCCAATCTACTGAGCCTCCTATCACCATCGCTCTATCTGAATTTACCTTGCCCTCAGAGCCAGCCACAGTGTCACTGACTTGGCTGATGCTGCTGTGCCCTGATAGGTCACCACTGCACCCCCACCCCCCCAGCCACATTCAAAAGAGTATACTTGTTGTTGAGAGCATTTGCCGCAAGAGAATCCCGTACTGACGGTTTACTCTGCCTACAGCTCATGGTGGTCACCCATCTACTGTCTGAAGTCTGGTCAACTCAGTAAGTTATTCATCTATGAGATTTTCAGCCTCCCGGATGGCCCTGTGTGCATCCAGCTCCAATTCCTTGATCTTGTCATTCAGGAGCTGAAGTTGCAAATTTAGTCATCAGGAAGACTGTTAGATACCCTGAAATCACACATCTCACAGGAAAAGCATTCCACTGCCTGAATGACCATTTCTGACTACACCTGATTTCTCGAACTTCAGTTCTACCCTGTGTCTGTTCTTGCCAGAGTCTGACCACTCTAACAGTGGCCCACTCCAACAATGGCTGCTCCGCTTAAACCTTGCTCCTTTTTAATAGCCCCCACTAAATAACCCGAGTTTTTATTTACTCAAAAAATCTCCCACTCAGCAATCAAGTTCTGAGAGCCCTTACTTGCTTTTTATAACTGGTATGTAAAGTCCCAACCAACCCTGCTCATTTTTAAAAAACTGACACACATCATATCTATTTAATCACTTTACCTGGTTGTTTCCCCACCATGAACAAAATTTACTTGGAACAGCGATTTAGAATTGCAGACTTAAGATGACCATATTAAAAATGCAGGGTGACAGTTCTAGAGGAGTGTGCTGGACCCAGTGGATGTTCGTGTGCCCAAGCAACAGGAGAATCTAACTTTGGGGTTCTAACATTTAACTGTCGTCCATTCTTTGGGGCACTCCTCTGTTTTCGCGGATGGTTGCAAAGAAAAAGCATTTCAGAATGTATATTGTATACATTTCTCTGACATTAAATATACCTTTGAAACCTTTGAACATGTCCAACATAAACACATTCAAGATAGACACTACCACTGCAAAAGTGTACATTTAAATACGAATATCATTAAAACAGATGGCATGTTCTGCAGGATTTGAAGAGCATGTTTCCTACACAGTGAGAATTTTGACAGTCAAAGTCAGTTAGGTGCTAGGTGTCTCCCCTTGTGAAACATGTCTCACTGGAAAAAGACAGTCCTGTCTTCAAAGAAATTTTTTATCTGTTGTAATCATATACAGGAGTGCCAGCTAATCCTCAGTCAGTAGTGCTGGCATGAGCTCACGTTAAAAAGTGAACTCTTCAAGTATATCTGAAGTTAACAGCTGCAGAATGATTGCCTTCTGTCACTCGCTTTGAAGCATGCTTAGAACTAGTATATACTACTGTGGGAGAATACTGCTGTTCGACCATGTAACATCAGCTTTCCTTTCCTTTCAGGGTTTCTCCACAGCAAACTCTGAACTAACAAGCCCACTAACTGCTGCACATCAGAAAGAACAGCAATGTGGCTGCCCCCAGACATTGCCAGCTCAGATATTAGCAATGCAATCTAATTTTTCCAGTGAGACATGTTTCACAAGAGGAGGCACCTAGCACCTAACAGTCTAGCAGGGGTGAGGTGGGGGGGAAGGGGGAAGGGGGAAAGGGGATATCTCACTTCCACTATTTAGTACCAGGTACTGAAGGGGAAAAAAAATGAGGGAGCGGGATTCTGCTTTTCCTGAGGTCAGGTCCTAGCCCTCCTGAGCTGGGCTAGTCTTGACTGAAAATTATTGAAGAGTGCTCCTTCAACTGTCTAATAGTACTGTACAATCATTTCAGCACATTGAAAATCTATCGTGTGACGACAGAGTGTGTAGCACATGGGGTTTGATGAGTTGTTTCATGGTAGACACAACCTTTACAGATACACTTTTTAAGATAATTAGCACAAACGGAATGCTCTTGAAATGAGCCTGATCTGTTTCCCCACACCTCCCCCATCACTGATATCTTTTCCTTTGGTACTTAAATAAAAAAGAATCCCGATTTTAGCTGACTTCTCACACTGCAGCTCACAACAGACCCTCCCAGAATGAATGAGGGCTTTACACAGGACCACATTTGGAAATAGTGTCTTTAGTTACATACCTCTTCTAAGGTATGATAGACTTCATAGTTGTAGACAGAATTGGAACGACGATATCGAGCACCAAAGCCACTCTGCTTCTCCATTAGTTCTTGAAGATCAGAAACAAGGATCCTAATATTAAAGAAGATGGTAAGTTCTTGCATTTGAAATATTACTATAATTGAGCATCATACAAACATCACTGGGAACAACAATATTGACTTCTGGTGTGCAGATTTACCCCAACATCAGTGTAATATACTATAATGTGAAAGTGCGCTTTGCAAAAGGATAATGGTCTGCTCTAGCATTTGTTTAACAGGTTCGCCCCAACCTGAAGCTGCAATCAAGAATTCTTGTAGTGAAGTTCAATGGGTATTTTCATGGACAATCCTGAAGTTATCCATCTCAAATCCTTCCCCTGTTTTCTTTCAGAGTCTTTGAAAACTGCCAATCATCCACGTACTTACTCCCCCTAGCATGGCCCCATTAGCTTTGGTGATGTATGGAGCCTAATCCTGTAACATACAGGATCAGCACATGGAATGACGACATTAGAGAGACTTGGTTGCAGGAGAGGCAGGGCTGGCAGCTCAGTGTAACACACATAAAGCACTGGGTGAACTCCACAGATCAGGCAGCATCTATGTTAAAGAGTAAACAGTCAACGTTTTGGGCTGAGACCCTTCTTCAGTGTTCCAGCATTCCATTTTTTTCAACGTGATAAAGTGAGAGAAATTAAAGGGGGAGGGGTGACATTACTAGTTGGAGAAAACGTCATGGTAGTGCTCAGGCAGGACAGACTGGACAGCTCGTTTACTGTGGCTATATGGGTGCAACTGAGGAATAAGAAAGGGATGACAATGTAAGTAGGATCATATTATAGACCACCCAACAAACTGCAGGATTTAGAGGAGCAAATTTGTAAAGAGATTGCAGACTGTTGCAAAAAACATAAAGTTATAATAGTAGGCGATTTTAATTTTCCTCATATTGACTGTGACTCCCATACTGTAAAAGGGCTGGCTGGGATAGAGTTTGTCAAATGTGTTCAGAAAAGTTTCCTTAATCAATACATAGAAATCTCAACAAGAGAGTGTACAACACTTGATCTTCTATTAGGGAATGAAACAGGGCAGGTGACAGAAGTTTGAGTTAGAAGCACTTTGCATTTAGTGATCATAATGCCATTAGTTCAAGATAATTATGAAGGAGGATAGGTCTGGTCTATGAGTTTAGATTATATATTGGAGAAAGGCCAGTTCTGGTGGTATCAGAGAAGATCTGGCAATGATGGATTGAAACAGCAAATCGTAAACACAGGAAATTTTGCAGGAGCAAAACATACAAAATGCTGGAGGAAATCAGGTCAGGCAGCATCCACGGAAATGAACAGTCAACCTTTCAGGTCGAGACCTTTCTTCACGACACAGTCAAGGGCATTGGTGTTTCCATACCAGACAGCGATGCAACCAGTGAATATACTCTCTATCACATGTCTATAGAAGTTTGACAAAGGTTTAGATGCCATGTTGAATCTTCGCAAACGCCTAACAAAGAAGAGGTGCTGTCGTCTTTCCTTCATTTCATAATTGCAATTACGCACTGGGCCCAGAGCAGATCCTCTGAAACGATAATAGCAAGGAATTTAAAGTTACTGATCCTCTCCACTTCTGAAAAGGAATGGCTCATGGACCTTTTGGGTCAAGCAGCATCCATGGAAATGAACAGTCGATCTATGCTTCTTTGCTGTTCAGATGTTCCAGAGTTGAGAGGAGAGGCAGCCGCTGTGGACCTGTTGTGCCAGTAGGCAAATTGAAGCGGATCCAAGCTGTTTCTCAGGCAGGAGTTGATGTGCTTCATCAGCAATCTCTCTACACAATTCATCACAGTGGATGTAAGTGCTACTGGATTTACTACAGATATTTGTGTCTTTTTAATGTCCCAGTATAGTTCTGGGACAAAAGGTTCAGGTTGACCCAGAGCCTAACCTAGTAAGAGGACTCCACGGTGATGCAGGGCGACTGCAGGGCCCACAGCAGGAGAGGTTAGACCGGCCCCTGCTCCAGAGGTATACTGATTCGGAGGATGAGGACCTGGGTGTGTGGAATATGCTGCCTTTACTAACTCCCCATTTATTGAGGAAGAGACTCCCAGCCCTTCACCTAGAGTCAAGTGAACGGGATGGGGGCTATCTGTGGACAGCCTGTGTTGCAGCGGGACTCTACAAGGGATGAAGTGGGGCTCAGCCAAGAGACAGAGGGGTCCGAGTTGCAGGTGGGCACAATAGATAGGCCGGGGAAGGCCTCGCCCGATAGACCAGAAGTATCCCTCACAGTGTCAGAACATGAAGAGGCAGATGAGGGGATACAGAGGTCTCACAGAATTAGGAGACCACCAGATAGGCTGGCCTATGCAGCGCCGGGGGAATAGAATGTGACCCTTATTGTTTTGGGGAGCTACGTCACTGCTTTTCACACCTGGGTTGGACTTCCTTTTGCAGGAAGGGTTGGCAATTTATCTCAAAGTCATGAGGACATGACTAAATTTGGTGGGAGGGAGAGTGTAATGACCTGGGAAAGGTTTCACTGCTAATGAAATGGTTTCTCTGCAGCACAGTATTTGGGTTATGACTAGAGATAACAGGGGCTTTGGAACGTGCGCTGGCCAATAAGGGGAGGTGTTTTTTCTTTCTTGTGTGCCTGAGAGAAGGTTTCACATTTTTTTGTTTGGCGGAAGATGGAGAGCAAAGATGCCAGAATGGTGAAGTCGTAGACTGCAGGACGGAGTAGACTTGGAATGGGGTCAAGAGTTGGCGATGCTCAGGGAAAAATTGATGGAGAACAAGCAGATGAGAAAGCAGTGAGCTCTAACATGCACATTACACTGTTTCATGAAAATGGGCCCTTTTTCTGTTTTGTTTTCTTTACTAACCCTTTGGTCAAATTAAGAATTATAAAGCTCAATCGTTTAATTGCATATTGTATACTGTTTGTATTTTGTGGTACTGATTTGAACAGGGGAACACATCACACAGCATCCACCCAAACAAAACTTCTCAAGTTTAGCCAAGGCAGAAGCTGTTTTCGCCTAGATTTACGCTGCTAGCCGAGCCTGTGGGTTATACTAGCAACACTATAGCAGCACCATCATTATTTTCATCATTACAAAGTTTATTCTCGGCAGTCTCAAATCTTTGGTGACCCACAAATGTGGGAAATGGGTGGTGTTGATATGAATTTGGAAGAACATGCGTAAGTCCTTCAATTACCTGCAGATTTTTAAAACTGCAACACCAATGTTACTAATGGCTTGTTTGACAGAAAAGATGCCAGATATGAGGAGTGATGTAAACTCACTTGAGCAGGTCTTCAAAGGTGGTTAGGTTCATCAGTCATTTTGATATAAGACCATAAGACGTAGCAGAAAAAATAGGTCATTTGGCCAGTCGAGTCTGCTCTGCCATTCTATCGTGGCTGATACTTTTTTTCCCTCCTCAACCCCATTTCCTGCCCTTCTCCCCACCGTAACGTTTGATGCCTTAGGCACACCCAACAACCTGGCCTCCACAGCTGCACATGGCAACAAATCCCTCAAATTCACCATCCTCTGGCTAAAGAAATTTCTCCACATCTCTGTTTTGAATGGACACCCCTCTATCCAGAGGCTGTGCCCTATGGGAAACATCCTTTCCATATCTACTCTGTCTAGGCCTTTCAATATTCAAAAGATTTCAATGCGATCTCCCCTCATCCTTCTAAATTCTCACGATTAAAGACCTTGACCCATAAAATGTTCCTCGTATGATAACCACTTCATTCCTGGAATCATCCTTGTGAACCTCCTCTGAACCCTCTCCAATATCAGCATATCTCTTCTAAGATGAGGAGCCCAAAACTGTTCACAATACTCAATGTGAGGCCTCACCACCAGTACCTTATAAAGCCCCAGCATCACATCTCTTCTCTTATATTCTAGACCTCTTAAAATGAATACTACCATTGCATTTACCTCTTCGCCACTAACTCAATCTGCAAGTTAACCTTTAGGGTGTTCTGCACAAAGATTCTCAATTCCGTTGCATCTCAGAGTTTTGGATTTTTTCCCTGTTTAGAAAATAGTCTGCACATTTTTTTCTACTACCAAAGTGCATGACCATACATTTTCCAACATTATATTTCATTTGCCATTTCCTTGTCCATTTTCCTAAACTGTCTAAGTCCTTCAGCATCCTACCCGTTTCCTCAAATCTACCTGCCCCTCCACCAATCTTTGTATCATCTTCAAACTTGGCAAAAAAGCTATTTACTTCATCATCTAAATCATTTATATACAGCATAAAAAGAAGTGGTCCTTAAACCGACCACTGCAGAACATCACTAGTCACTGGCAGCCAACCAGACAAGGATCCTTTTATTCCCACTTGCTCCCCCCCCCCTCCAATCAGCCAATGCTCTAACCATGTTAGTAACTCTCCTGCAATACCATGGGCTCTTAACTTGATAAGCAGCCTCATGTGTGGCATCTTGACAAAGGCCTTCTGAAAGTTCTAATATATAACATCCACTGCATCCCCTTTATCTATCCTACTAGTAGTCTCCTCAAAGAATTCCAATAGGTTCCTCAGGCAGGATTTTACCTGAAGCAAACCATGCTGACTTTGTCCTATCTTGTCCTGTGTCACCTTTGGTGATGGCACTCCATCACCTCATCCTTAACAATTGACTATAACCACTGAAGTCAGACTAACCGATCTATAATTTCCTTTCTGCTGCCTTCCTCCTTTCTTAAAGAGTGGAGTGATATTTGCAATTTTCCAGTCCTCTGGCACCACACTAGATTTTTTGAAAAATCATTCCTACTGCTGCCACAATCTCTAACGCTACGTCTTTCAGAACCGTAGGGTGCAGTTCATCTGGTCCAGGTGACTTAAGTACTTTCAGGCCTTTGAGCACCTTCTCTCTTGTAACAGCAACTGCACCCACTTCTCTTCCTTCTCACACTACAACATCTGGCACACTGCTAGTGTCTTCCACAGATTTCTTTTGAGAAAAAAATGATGCCGTAAAACACCATTATTATTAAGTTGTTACCGTTTACAATTATTATTTTTTTTGATAAAATTATAGTTCTTTACAAAACAGATCTATTTGTTGCTATTTTGACAACTTAATTTTTGAGAATTGTATTTGGAAAACTATGACCTAATTAGTGAGAGCCAGCATGGCTCTGTGCAGGGCAAGCCATGTCTTACAAACGTAATTAAGTTTTTTGTTGAAGGTGATTGATGAAGGTAGAGTTGTGGATGCTGTCTACATGGTCTTTACTAAGGCAACTCATCCAGAAGATTAAGATGCATAGAATGGTGAATTTGATGTTTGGATTCAGAACTGCACAGAATGCAGAGTAGACTTATTCAACCTGGAGTTCTGTGATTAGTGGTGTGCCACAGGGATCTATACTGGGACCTCTGCTGTACGAGATGTATATAAATGACCTGGATGAAAATGTAGATGGATGGGTTACAAAGTTTGTAGATGATACCCAAGATTGGTAGTGTTGTGGATAGTGTAGATGACTGGCAAAGAACACCGCGGGATATACAAACCCCCATTTCCAGAAAAGTTGGGATATTTTCCAAAATGTAATAAAAACAAAGCTCTGTGATATGTTAATTGATGTGAACCTTTATTTAACTGACAAAAATACAAAGAAAAGATTTTCAATAGTTTTACTGACCAACTTTATTGTATTTTGTAAATATACACAAATTTAGAATTTGATGGCTGCAACACACGCAACAAAAGTTGGGACAGAGTTAAAATAAGATTGAAAAGTGCACAGAATATTCAAGTAACACCGGTTTAGAAGACTCCACATTAAGCAGGCTAATTGGTAGCAGGTGAGGTATCATGACTTGGGTATAAAAGTAGCATCCATCAAAGGCTCAGTCTTTGCAAGCAAGGATGTGTCGTGGCCCACCCCTTTGTGCCAAAATTCGTGATAGAATTGTTAGTCAGTTCAAAAGGAACATTTCTCAACGCAAGATTGCAGAGAATTTAGGTCTTACAACATCTACAGTACATAAAATTGTGGAAAGATTCAGAGAATTCAGAGACATCTCAGTGCATAAAGGGCAAGGTCGGAAACCACTGTCGAATGCGCATGATCTTCCAGCCCTCAGGTGGCACTGCCTAAGAAACCGTCATGCTACTGTGACAATTATAGCCATCTGGGCTCAGGAGTACTTCGGAAAACCATTGTCATTTAACACAGTCCGTTGCTGCATCCAGAAAAGCAACTTGAAACTGTATTACGCAAGGAGGAAGCCATGCATCAACTCTATGCAGAAACTCCGGCCAGTTCTCTGGGCCCGAGCTCATCTCAGATGGACCGAAAGACTGTGGAACCGTGTGCTGTGGTCAGATGAGTCCACATTTCAGCTAGTTTTCTGGAAAAACAGGCATCGAGTTCTCTGTGCCAAAGATGAAAACGACCATCCTGATTGTTATCAGCAATAGGTGCAAAGCCAGCATCTGTGATGGTATGGGGTGCATCAGTGCCCACGGCAAGGGTGAATTGCATGTATGTGAAGGTACCATTGACTCTGAGGTGTATATTAGGATTTTAGAGAGACATATGTTGCCATCAAGGCGACATCTCTTCCCGGGACGTCCATGCTTATTTCAGCAGGACAATTCCAGACCACATTCTGCATGGACTACAACAGTGTGGCTTTGTAGACACAGAGTGCGTGTGCTTGACTGGCCTGCTGCCAGTCCAGATCTATCTCCTATTGAAAATGTATGGTGCATCATGAAGAGGAAAATCAGACAACGGAGACCACGGATTGTTGAGCAGCTGAAGTCTTATATCAAGCAAGAATGGACAAAATTTCCAGTTGCAAATCTACTGTAATTAGTCTCCTCAGTTCCAAAATGATTGAAAAGTGTTATTAAAAGGAAAGGTGATGTAACACAATGGTAAACATGCCTCTGTCCCAACCTTTGTTAAGTGTGTTGCAGCCATCAAATTCTAAATTTGGGTATATTTACAAAATAGAATTAAGTCGGTCAGTAAAACTATTGAAAATCTTTTCTTTGTACTTTTGTCAGTTAAATAAAGGCTCACGTGAATTAACATATCACAGATTTTTGTTTTTATTGCATTTTGGAAAATATCCCAACTTTTCTGGAAATGGGGTTTATAGATCTATTGCAGATATGTGTGGAGAATTGGCAGATGGAGTTTAACCTGGCCAAATGTAAAGTGGCGCACCATTGTAGGTCAAATGTAAACTGACAGCAAGTAAAGTGACAATGGTTAAGGGCAAGACCCTTAATAGTGTTGATGAACAGAGGGATCTTGGGGTCCAAGTTCATAGCTCCCTGAAGGTGACTACACAGGTTGATAGGATGGTTATAGTTGAGACATTGAGTTCAAATGTCAGGAAGTTATATTGCAGCATTATAAAATACTAGTTAGGGCACATCTGGAGTACTGCATTCGGCTGTGTTTGGCCCATTACAGGAAGGACATTGAGGCTTTGGAGAGGGTTTACCAGGATGCTGCCTGTTAATGATGAAAGGAGTATTAGAGCTCAATTCCCTGTGTGCAGAAGGGGAGATTGAAGAATCCTAGGGATAATTACTTATGTTTAGCAAATTCTATTCAGGTGCTGGATATGACAAAGTAAAACCATCCCTAGACTTCAGCGAGTTTCAGAAAACTGCAGTTTCTCTGAGGCAGCCATTTTTGACACATTTTGAGCAAAGCAAAAATAATAGAACCATTCAACTTCTAAATTACAAGAAAACATTTCAATTATATTTAATTTCAGAATTTATTTTGGCCCAGCAATTTTTTGTTCTATATTTTGAGCTAAAATGATGTACCTCAACTTTAAAAGTAGGTATACTTTTTCATTGTACTTACTTAAGAGCATTTAAGCAATCAACTCCAAGTCAAATATAAAACAATAATGGGTTGTGAATATTAATGCATCTTCATAATAGTGACTATTTTTCCCTGCCTTGCAAAAATTTATCCATTTTAGAAAGTATACTTATGTTGAAAATATTAGTCGGGAAATGTGACCTCGGGTTAATTGTAAATGCAGTTGCAGAGGCAAAACAATCAACAATTCCATTGGTTACCTGTGTAGTTAGTGTGTTTTTTTTAAAGGAGGGTGAAATAGTCTGCTTTTAAAAAAGGATTTGGTTGTGTAGAAAAATAATCTGTGTAAATTTGACAGTTGTATTATATGTCCAATTGTACACTCAAATTGGTTCCTAATTTAAGAATAGAAAGATACAAAAATTCTATATTTTGATGAGCAAGGTCTCAATGAAAGTATGCACAAAATGGACAAATGACATTTCTTAACATCAAATAAGTTTGTGGTCTTTGCACATGCTCACATAAACAACACTCAACTTTTTAGTTGTCTTTCTCAATGAGCCAAGCTCATATCTTTAAAGACCCAAACAACTCTTAACTTTAGTAAAACAGTTGTGATAAATACAAAGTATTGTTTTAAACTTGAATAGAAAATTCTACACCATTAGAGGAATTATCACCTACCTTTTTGCCACAATATTGTTTCTCCTTAAGTAGTCAATACAAGAACAAATATTCACAAAAATATGATATTGTCCACTTTAAGCTAATCAACAAACTTAATTCAATACTACATTTCCCTTGAGAACCATTGCTGGCTAATTCAATGGAGACTATCAAATTCCATTATTTCCTCCCTAGTTTCTTTTGGCAATTCATAACAATAAGCAGGATGGGTGGTACTCAAAGAACCAGGGAAGAGATTAGAATATTTTTAATGCATTAAGCAGCCATGATTTAGAAACTTACTCCCAAAAGATGTATTTGAAATTTGCTTGAAGATCCAAGATTCACTTTCCAAAGAAATTTGGATATATATTTGACAAAGAAATCTGGAAGACTCCAAGGTAATCTGGGAAAGGGGGAGGAGAGTGGGATGAACTGTATATAAGACTATAAGACATAGGAGCAGAACTGGGCCATTTGGCCCATCGAGCCTCCTCTTCCATTCAATCATGGCTGATCCTTTTTTGTTAACTATTTAACTGACAGATATGATAGGCATTTTTCATTTCTGCCTGCTTTCAGGCTCAAATTAGATGCGTCTAAGTTAGAGTCATGAATTATCAGTGAACCAATGCCCTATCCTTTAATTCATTGCTTCTCTCACTTCATCTCAGACAGGAGTGAGATGATTTTGGTTAATGGAAAGTAACAGCAGGGAATCCAACAAAAACCTCATCCTTTATCATTGTGCAGGTTGTTTAAAAAGAGCTACAACAAATTAAATTTAAACCTCTGAAGCAATATTGGATTCATTTCATAAAAGTTCAATAGTAACAATTACCATATTTCACATTCTTTTAAAATAAACTTGTGCTATTTCAGAATCTAATGCTGAATATGGTAAACTTTACATTTTGCTAAAAATATACCTCTATTTAATATTGTTTCTCCAGCAGCTACCACCCAGTAATAACAGTTCTATTGTTCCTCAAGTGTAGCTGAAAAGAATTGATTTTCAACAGAGAAAATCTTTTGTATTCTATTTGAAAGAAAGAATTGATTCACAAAGAATAGTTACAGTATTGCTTATTGTATGCAGTCTGCGTGACAGTGAAATTTGTTGACAAGCAAAATATATTGAACAAGTTTCAAGACAAGAAAGAAATGATAATCCATAAAAACTACAATGATAAGCAACAGAAGAGCTAAATCACTTCCCACTGAATTTGCGTCTGCAATGTGCTGCACAGCATGTGCTTTGGATAACTAATGCACATCAATGATGAATTTTTTGGATTTGGTGAGAAAGTGACTACAACAGATTGGCAAAATCCACCATGTAAACAGATGGAAATTACCTTCAAAAAGATAAATTGAGAATGTCGCCATCAATGGTGAAAAAATGCAGTCCATAAATTTTATATACAGCGAAGTTTGCAAATACTGATGAGGCAAAGGTATTATTCTCTGTATTTGTTGTTCTCCTTTTAACACATGTGCCTCTTGCTGTACAGTTTCTGAACACTCACAAAATGCTGGGGGATCTCATCAGGACAGGAAGCATCCATGGAAAAGAGTAAACAGTTGACATTTCTGGCCGAGACCTTTCATCAAGCTCCCCTAGCATTTTGTGTGTGGTGCTTGGATTTCCAGAGTCTGCCGATTTTCTCGTCTTTGAGTTTCTGAATATTATTCATATACATTTTCTAAATCTTCACTAATACAGAGACATGGGCTAATAACACAGGAATTCTTCCAAGTCTGATGATTATAATACTAGAAAATGTACTTAATTTTTTATACATGGAAAACCCACCTGGTTCAAAGATGCCTTCCGAGGGAGGAAATCTGCTTCCCTTACCCATCTGCTCAAATATGTACCCCTTGAATATTCTCTGAAATGGATGAGTAAACCACTGAATTCTACTATAATTGTTAAATTAAAAGTGACCATGGCAATGAATTTGGACATAGAGAAGTTTGTCCTTACCTATATCACTTCACAAAATAAACTTAATGAGCACCTAGGGATTGATATCTAAATCTGGAAAGATGTCTTACAGGCTTGACAAATAGTTGTCTAATAACACTGACTTCTCAAAGTCATAACATCCAGTCCATGTGACACACCACCAACACAATCCTTGGGTATATTCTGTTCTGTCACCTGGCAGGGAAAAGTAGATGGTCTGGTGATACACAGGGTGAAATACCCTTTGAGTCTTCAACATTGACTCCAGAACTCATGAAGCCTCATAGCAATGGGATAAACAAGAGCCAGGGAATCAGTTTCTGATTACCACTTACCTTTCTCCATCAGCCGATAAATCAAATGTCCATTTTAACAGTAGTCAGAGGGGGATGCAACACACCTGCCTCAGTCCACCATCAATCAGCCATTTACACTCATCCTACATTAATCCCATTTTTTTTTAGAACACAAGACTTAGGAGCAGAATTAGGCCATTTGGTGCATCAATTCTGCTCTGCTATTCCATCATTGCTGACATAATCCCAGAAAAAAAACATTTTTCTACCTTCTTCCCATAACTTTGAAACCCTAATTAATCAGGAACCTATCAACAGGCACCTTAAATATACCCAGTGTCCTGGATTGCACAGCCGTCTGTGGCAAAGAATTCCACAGATTCACCACCCTCTGGGTAAGAAATATTTCCTCAGCTCTGTTCTAAATTGATACGACTCAGATCTGGTCCTAGGCTCCCCCATTGTAAGAAACATTTTCTCCACATCCACTCTACCCAGACCTTCAAATATTCAATAGATTTCAATGAAATCCCTACTCATTCTTCTAAACCAGCAAGCAGAGGCCCAAAGCCATTAGACGCTCCTCATTTGGTAAACTTTTCATTCCTAAGATCATTCTCGTGAACCTCCCCTGGACTCTCTCCAATGCCAGCACATCCTTTCTCAGATAACTTTGTATCCTCATTTATACTATTGGGTAATTTGCCTTCATATTTCATCTCTTCTCTCTTTATAGCCTTTTTAGTTGCATTCTGTTGTTGTTGTTTAAAAGCTTCCCAATTTTCTAACTTCCCACTAATTTTTGCTATATTATATGCCCTTTCTTTTGCTTTTATACTGTCTTTGACTTCCCATGCCAATCATAGTTGTCTCATGCTCCCTTTAGAATACTTCATCATCGTTGTGATACACCTTTCTTGTGCCTTCTGAATTCTCCCAGAAACACCAACCATTACTGCTCTGCTATCATCCCTGATTGTGTCCCCTTCCAATCATCTTTGGCCAACTCTTCTCTCATGCCACTGCAGTTCCCTTCACCCCACTGTAATACTGATACATCTGATTTTAGCTTCTCCTTCTCAAACTGCAAGGTGAATTTGATCATATTATGATCCTTAGAGTTCCTTTACCTTGGGCTTCCTAATCAAATCTGGTTCATTACATAACATCCAATCCAGGATTGCCTTTCCCCTAGTTGGCTCAACCACAAGCTGCTCTAAAAAGCCATCTTGTAGGCATTCAAAAGCAAGGCTAAGTAAATAGGTTTTAGCTTACCTTTAAAAGTGTCAACTGAGCCAGAATCCCTTACGATTTTAGCTATTGAGTTCCACAGTTCAGCCGTGTACTTATAAAAAGCTGACCTGCAAATTTTCTTTTGAAAGAGATGGTTTAAAGAGTCTGGCAGAAGAAGACCTGAGAGCTCATGCAGCTCTCTCAAAACAAAAGCGATTCTGTGATATATTCTGGTCCCAGACCATTGAACACTTTAAAACAAGTTAACAAACTTTAAAATTAATTATAAAAGATATAAGAAGCCAATGCAGAGTAGTCAGGTGGGAGTGATATGCTCATTTTAGTTAAAAGCCTAGCAGTGACATTCTGAATGAGTTGATGTTTGTCAATCGATTGCTTTAGAAGGCCAGTAAAAAGTGCATTGCTGTAATCTAGTCCATTCAATATAAAGGCATGAATGAGTTTTTCACCATCATTACATGACAGAAATGGACATTCTTTTGCAATATTTCTTAAGTGTAGAAATGCTGCTCTGGTCACTTTCTCTAGGTGGGATTTAGAATTAGGCTTGTTACATCTGATCTTACAAGCTGCCTTCTGGTGTTAAGCCTGCTGATGAAGCATTTCTCTGTATTTTTATTGATGTTTATTCTAATCTTACCTTATCAGTGGATCGTACTGATCTCACTTTGAGAATGGAGAGCAGATTCATACAGTGTTGGTGTTAAAGATCTGCACGGGTTATGGGTTTCTGTCAGAGCTTAGCAATTAGCATCAATATGTCGCTGCTGGAATGAAGGTTGATATGATGTAGTAGTCACCAGAAAGAGAGGGGAGTAGGTATAAAACTTTGTTTGGTAAGGGAGGTAATGACTATCTCAAAAGAAGTAGGCAAAGTAGCCAAAGAACAGAGAAGCAACCATTTATTGAGACAGAAAACATAAGAGCCAGCAAGGAAACTGGGGCAGCCAATAATTAAATGGGGATTTGGTCAACTGAAAAAGTGTTGGGCACTTTGTACACTGGCCAAGTGCTCCCACTCTACAAGGTCCTAATCCATACTTATAACTAAGGAAGGACTAAGGCAAGGTGAAGTACCTGCTCCATATGAAAATGAGGGAGAATCAAACCAGATCATTCAGTCCGTCTACAGCAGTAAATAACAGACATATTAGAACATAATCACCTGCCTCATCTAAAATTAGAGATGGACATCTTTGAAGTCCAAATACATAGATAGCCATATAATAATTAATTTGTTTAATAAATATTAACTTTAACACCATTTAATTATCAAGTACAATATAAATGATAAACTTACTTAAATGTCATACCAGTTTGAAGAAGAGACTGGAATAACTGTTGTGAACTGCTATTGGGTACACGTATATCCACAACACCACCAACATTAATAGAAGCAATACTGCTAGGTTGCCATAAATCCAGCTGTAAAAAGAAATAAAATGTGACTTTGTGTTTATTCAAACTACTATATATTGTATTATATCAAAGTTCTGCATTTATAGATGACAATTTAGCAACATTTAATGATGTCTTAACTAAATTATGCCTTCAATAAGATTACAATTTTGTCGTGGTTTGGAGGCTTATGTGCCTCAATAACCCAGAGTGCTATGTTGGCTTTATGCTTTTGTTCTTGGTGGGGTCACCCATTCCAAACAGATCAAAGGTAGAGGCCAGACTAAGAGTGGTCCACCAGTGCTCCAGGCTCGTGGGTTCAGCTCAGGGCTCACAACACTGACTAGCTGAAAAAAAATTGTTGTCGAAACAGCAATGAAGAATCCTTCTATATCTGTGTGACAGTATGGACAGCAGCATAATGGGCAGCAAATAAATTAATTAATGGAGCCTCTTGCGAAATAATTAATCAGTTCCATTGGAGTAATAATTACCAATTCATCTATCCGCTGTCCATCCCTTTGATTTCAATAGACGTTACTTAAGACAACAAATGGCAAAGGCCTTTACTTAAGATTAGTTATTATAAATGATATTTTGTCCTGTGAGGCAAGGTAATCTTGTTAGCTAACATAATTGCAGAGGGCAAAATCTATGTGCAAGTTCTGATGATTTTCAGATTGATGGAAGTGGACTCCATCTGAAGCCATTCAGAGTGCTAGGTCTGCTCTTCACTTCAGGGATGTGGTTGGCCAAGTCCAACATGGGAGAGCTGGTCTCGGCTTGTCCCAAAGGCTCTTGAATGGCACAAGGCAACAGCAGTGCAGAAGAGACGGCTCGTGGTGGAGGTGGTGAGGAGACAGGAGGAGGCAAAGCGACAATGGCCAAGCAGGGCCAATGGACTAATTGGGAGACCCTGGAAAAGAGGAAACTCAGTTGGCGTGACATCTGGGAGATGGAGGGATCTCGGCTAAGTTTTGTCATCAGAGCCACTTATGACCTCCTGCCAACAACTCAAAACCTGAACCAGTGGTGGGGAGAAGACCTCACTTGCTCTCTTTGTCAAGCACCTGGATCACTAAGGCACATTTTAACAGGATGCACCATGAGCCTCAGCCAGGGGCGGTATACTTGACGGCATAACCAAGTTCTCAGACAGCTGGCATCAATCTTGGAACAGAGGCAAACCACCATAAATGCTCTCCCACAAACATCGGCAGGAAATGTCCACATTACATGATTTATACCAGCAGGCCAACCTCCAGAGCACCAAGTAACATCAAAGGATATAAGCATTCTGCATGTTGCTCAGGATTGGAAAATGGACGTGGACTTGGAGAAAAAGCTTGTTTCCCCCAGACACTGCGGCTACAACACTCCAGCCAGACATAGTCCTGTGGTCCACAACAGCCAAGCTGGCATATGCTGTGGAATTGACAGTACCATGGGAAGATGGCACTGAGGCAGCTTATGAGAGGAAAAAGACCAAGTACTTTGAACTGGCAACTGAAGCGGCTCAGAATGGCTGGAAAACCAAAATTTTCCCTGTAGAAGTGGGATGCAGGAGATTTATTGCTACATTTAAGACTAGTCTATTGAAGAAGGTGGGGGTGAGGGGTGTCTCCCTCCAACAAGCAATTAAGTCCTTGTCAAATGCAGCAGAGGAAAGCAGCAATTGGATTTGGATTAAAAGGAAAGACAACAACTGGGCTGCAAGATGAAGACAGGAGGGTATGGAACTGAGGGGGGTGTATCTGGGACGTCAGGTAGTACTGTTGAGCGCTCTGGAGACTTTGTGGGCTTAATCAATGAAACGTCAAAGAAGGAGGGTGCCCACCTGATGTCCCCAATGATGTAGTTACCCTCCTCATCACCACTCCAAGCCACTGCCAACATCGAGAGTGCCGACTTTATCATTGGGATTGAAACATCAAGTCCTAGTAGTTCTACCCTTGTCAGCAAACAAGCATGGCAGGCTTGGTCAGAAAAGTCTTGTACCAAATCAAAAGCAACATTGATATCTCTAGTTTAGCAATTAACAGGAAATGAAGAGCTTTAAAGCATTTGCTGTACTCACACAACTTGTGTCACTAAATTATGCATTTTCTCATGAAGTACTACAGAAGAATTACTATGTGAAATTAGTCAATTGATGGAGCTATGCAGTTAGCATAGCAGATTCTATATTACAGGATCTTTCATTTTGGAAGGGTTGAAATAACGCAAGCAGGATGTCAATGATCTGGACTACAGTATTAGTGGATTTGTGTCTAAATTTGCTGATGATGCAAAGATAGGTGGAGAAGCGTGTAGTGTTGCAGAAATACAGAGCCTGCCGAGAGACTTAGATACTTTAGGGGAATGGGCAAAGAAGTGGCAAATAAAATACAATGTTGGAAAGTGTATGGTCATGCACTTTGGTAGAAGAAATAAACAGGCAGACTATTATTTAGATGGAGAGAGAATTTAAAATGCGGTGATGTAAAGGGACTTGAGAGTCCTTGTGCAGGATACCCTAAAGGTTAACCTCCAGGTTGAGTCAGTTGTTGTGAAGGCGAATGCACTTGTTGGCATTTATTTCTCGGGCTACAGAATATAAGAGCAGGGATGTGATGTTGAGGTTCCATAAGGCACTCGTGAGACCATACTTGGAGTATTGTTTGCAGTTTTGGGCTCCTTATTTTAGAAAGTATATATTGACATTGGAAAGGGTTCAGAGAAGATTCCCAAGAATGATTCCAGGAATGAAAGGGTTACCATATGAGGAACGCCTGACAGCTCTTGGACTGTATTCCCTGGAGTTCAGAGAATGAGGGGGATCTCATAGAAACAATCCAAATGTTAAAAGGCCTAAACAAATTAGATATGGCAAAGTTATTTCCTATGGTAGGGGATTCTAGGACAAGAGGGCACGACTTCAGGATTGAAGGACGTCCATTTAGAACTGAGATGCAGAGAAATTACTTTAGTCAGAGGGTGATAAATCTGTGGAATTTGTTGCCACGAGCGGCTGTGGAGGCCAGTTGTCTCCAAACTGGGTGTATTTAAGGCAGAGATAGATAGGTTCTTGACTAGCCAGGGCATCAAAGGGTATGGGGTGAAAGCAGGGAAGTGGGGATGACTGGAAGAATTGGATCAGCCATGATTAAATGGTGGAGCAGACTCAATGGGCCAAATGGCCCACTTCTACTCCTATATCTTATGGATTAAGATCAGCAAGTAAAGATAACAAAAATATTAGTTACATAATAGACTTATTCAGATCTATTTCCAAATAAAGTTATTTCTTTACTTACAGTAAAAACAATTTCTGTCTACAATTTTGGAGTGTGCATTAGTAGTCTAACTATTCACTATTTCATTGCTTTTCATCTTTCAGTGAGATGTTGCAGTGATATCAGCTTCTCAACATCAGGCTGAATATTACTCAGGAGTCTCAGATCACCGTTTTAGTGAAACTGTGCTCCACTAAATATGATGTTGGAAAGGTAATAATGAACATCATGACCTTTTTCCGCAGAGCGGGATAGCATTCAGAGATTTCTTTCTGGAACCAAGTCTTAATATAGTTTATTGAACCTCAACTTCAACTCATAGTCATTTTCCAGTGATATCAATTCATCCACCCTTCCTGTTAATTCCTCATTACAGGTGTTCAGAGAAGAATTTATTACACAATCTGAAGTTAGGATCAAGAGAAGATCTTGCAATCTCTCTGATATGCCTTCATGCAGCTTACCTATGTGCGCACAGTATACTTGAAGATCATCATCTGTTATTCTTACTTTCTCATCTACCTCAGGAAAAGTTGTGATGGCCAATATTGCACTTAGGGTTAAATAGGGTTAGCTTGGGTAGAAATTTAGAGACAACTGATTTGGCTTTGATAATATTCACTTCATTTCCTTGCAATTGAAGACTGGTTCCATTAAACTAAGTATTTTCAGTGGATTACTGAATGAAGCATTTGAGTCTTCAAAGAATTTTATCCCAGTTTCAAAAAAATGCATAAGAGCATCTCAGGTAATTTCATTTTGAGAGTCATCTGACCTCTGTGTGCAACAGCAAATCTTGAACCATGCTTTCATCTTTTATGAACATAACCAAGAAGCAAAGGTTTGTTGCTTGGTAAACTTGACTCATCCAACTGCAGAGCTAGTTCTGCTGTCCTAAGTATGTTGCACAATGTGCCCTTCACATTCTCATACATTCCATTTATTCCTCTTTGAACAGAGTTGTTGCTGTGCAGAATAGCTTTAATTATTTGGTCTGGTGACTTATACATAACCATACAAAGAACTTTCCTTACTGCTGGCAGAAGCAGTTCTTCTCCAATTTTATGGGGCATTCCAAGTTTAAGCAATGAGTATTGAGATATTATACGAAGCAAGCAAACCATCACTATTTTGTTGTGAACTGCTGGTATGCATGTTTTGAAGCGTTTTCCATTTCTGAAACTTTTCACAAAGTGACTGAATACAAGCCAAGTTCTTGTTTGCTTTATCAGAGTATTCTCTTCAAATGTTCAAGGAGACTAGATGAGCTCATTGCCTTATTAAAAAAAAACATTTTTCACACAGCAAACACATTGGCTGATTTTAGTTGCTTAGGGCTTGTATAAATCCATATTTCAGTTACTCCACACTATACTGTCTATTCTTCTTTCTCATTTGTTCTGCTTTTTCGTTATGGATTAATGACCACAGCCTTTTCTTGAAGTCCAAACAGTGCTGTCAATAAAGGGGAAAGTTATGACATCGTAATAGCTTAGGTAAAACCTGACTCTCAGTCTGAAGGTACATAAAGTGGGGAGCAATATTTTGGTTGGGCCTTGGGATGGAAAAAGGCAATCAAGACCATTTGAATGGGAAGATTTTGTATTTTACCCCATGCCATACCCTAATTCACTAGAATTGCATCACTAAGTGGTAAGAGTATTGGAATCATACTAGCTAATACTGTACTACAGTAGTGAAAAAATGTACAGGCCAGGACTGGAAATAATACAATTTCCTCTGTCCAGATTTCTCATGATATGCCAAATTCAGAAGTGTCACATTGCATTCCAACAACTATATGCGCTTCAAGCAAAGTCTAAAAGAACAGTAGGTCAGCAAGAGATAAGATGACTACATGATTATTGTAATCAATTACTGTATGAGGCACTGAGGATCGGATGCTTATAATATGTAATCCATTTAAGTTAAACCTGTAATTCCTCAGCCACCCCCTTTGTTACAGAAGCCACATCCCACTACTTCCTTTACTTTTATTGCTCCATTAAAAACTCCACTGCCCCAGAGGGGTGATATCACCCACTTTGGGAACCATTGATATACAGCAAGCTGTGAACGTACTAAAATTTGCAGAAGATATTTGATATGGTGTCGCACCAAAGGTTGCAGCAAAAACTGAAAGCATATATGAGAAATTGTAGTATATTTGTTGCATAGAAGATTGGCCAGCAAACAAGTCAAGTCACTTTTTATTGTCATTTCGACCATAACTGCTGGTACAGTACACAGTAAAAGCGAGACAATGTTTTTCAGGACCATGGTGCTACATGAAACAATACAGAAACTACACTGAACTATGTAAAACACAAAAACTACACTAGACTACAGACCTATCCAGGACTGCATAAAGTGCACAAAACAGTGCAGGCATTACAATAAATAATAAACAAGACAATGGGCATGGTAGAAGGCAGTAAGCTGGTGTCAGTCCAGACTCTGGGTATTGAGAAGTCTGATAGCTTGTGGGAAGAAACTGTTACAAACTCTGATAGTGAAAGCCTGAATGCTTCGGTGCATTTTCCCAGATGGCAGGAGGGAGAAGAGTTCGTATAAGAAGAAAAAGGTGTTTTTCAAATATGTGGCATCTAATTCGCTAATTTTAAAGTTCCATTGGACTTCCTTTTTAAAAACACATATCTGCTTAATTGTATTTCTTCCAATTTTCATCTCATTATCATTAAAATTTTTCATCTCATTAAAATATTTAATAATTTTGTTTAAAAATTGAGTTCCTTAACAAATTTTGCCACTGTACATATCATTCTAGCAAATCTTATCAAAAAATGTTTTTTTTTGGTACGTTGTCTGTTGTAGTTGGAACAAAGATTCCATCTCTTTAAATGTTATGCCTCTTATAAACATATATTCATATTTATAAATGGAAGTCTCTAATATTCACTCATATTGATGTTGAAATATATGCAAAAACATACATAACTAATAGCTTTTTAGAATCTATTCATGTACTTGAGATTAATTATCAGATTTGACCTTAGGCTTATTACACAATATTAGAAATACAATATCAATATTGAAAGTTTATATTTATCTTCATTGACAAATACAATATTAAAAAAGTGACCTACTTTGATCTGTTCACTGATGGTCTTTAGTGCTTCCACTTCCTGTTCAGCTTTTGGAACTAAACGAATTACTTGATCTCTGGATAAAAGAAGATTGATATTGTAGTATATTTTTCTTTAAATATGCAGTGTGACCAAATTTAACAACAATTCTTTTATCGTCTGAACAATATTTTGAAATAACTTTTTAATATCAATATATCTATAGTAAATTCTAATGGAAATGATAGCATTATACCACTGAGGTTTCAAATCAGCCAACTTAAGTGAAGTAAAAGGGATTCAGAAAGCATTCTAACACAGACCAGTTTCTGGAGTTATATTTACCTCCTGAATATCGTTTGACTGGCAGTCCAATAAAGAACAATTGCAATTTATGGAATATTGGGTCAGCAATTTCATATTTGTTGCATCATTAGCTATTTGAAGATTTGATAAATGAAAAAGGTCCCTTTTCTGAAAAAAAATCACAAATCACCTGATTTCTTTTGAAGTTGTAGTTTTCTCTGACAGATTTGTAAAATTGTTTCAGGGAGTATGAGACGCATGTTGAATTCTCATTTTCCTTTTAGGAATAAACCTACTCTTGTTGAGAAAACTATTCACATAAGTAACTGATCTAAAATTGCCTCTGGTAATTTTTGGAGAGATGTTTTGCGATAATAAAATCAAACATGAGCCATGCTACAACAGTGATACCTAGCACAGAGTATCCAAGATAAAAAAAATCAGTCTTGTGAGACCACCCTTTGAAGAATGAACAAAGGTAGATAACAAGATTTGTACCCTGCAGGTGGTAGGCGCATCACAGTAGAGGAAGCAGTGGAATTCAATAATTTTGAACATGTGATATATTCCCTCATCAGAATGCTTTGTGACTTGCTCTGGCTATGAACCAGAAACATGAGTTTAAATCCCATCACAGAAGATAGAAAATTTAAAATATGTTAATTAAATAAATCACAAGTTAAGAAAGGTAGAAAGTGAGCTGCAGCAAGTCAAAGAGAAAGTTGGAGCTATCATCAAATACATGAGGTAATCTAGACGCAATAAAAACCTGCTCTTGTTCGTACAAAAACAATTGCTATGGGTAATTTTTGGACTGATGTTCCCACAACAACAGGATCAAAAATAGGCCAAGCTACAACATTGATACTAAGCACAGAGTATCCAAAATATAAAAAAAGCAGTCTTGTGAGACTACCCTTTGAAGAATGCACAAAGATAGAAAATGAGATTTGTACCCTGCAGGTGGTAGGCAATGATTTCCCCATCACAGAAAGGAAGCAGCTGGAGTACCAAAGACCCTCCTTTGAAGCTCGTGTATAGAAACACATTCAGTGAATACATAGTCATGAAAGTGGCATTAAAAAAATCATTCTGGGGTGTTAGACTCTGCCATTTCATCATGGTTGATCCCAGATCCCAGTCAACCCCATATACCTGCCTTCTCACCATATCCTTTGATGCCCTGACCAATCAAGAAACTCTCATTTTTTTTCTTTTAAATACACTCACAGCCTTGGCCTCCACAGCTATCTGTGACAGAGCATTCCACAGATTCACCACTCTGTAGCTATATATAAAAAAAAATTCCTCCTTATCTCTGTTCTAAAGGGTTGCCCCTCAATTTTGAGGCTGCGCCCTCTAGTTTTGAACTCGGCCCCACCAAAGGAAATATCCTCTACACATCCACCTTATCTAGTCCTTTAATATTCAGTAGGCTTCAATGAGATCCCCTCCCCCCATTCTTCTAAATTCCAGTGAGTGCAAGCCCAAAGCTGCCAAATACTCCTCATATATTAACCCCTTCATTTCTACAATCATCCTTGTGAAACTCTTCTGGACTCTCTCCAATGACAACACAGTCTTTCTGTGATAAAGAGCCCAAAATTGGTTGACAAAACTCCAAGTGTGGCCTGTCAAGTATCTTACAAAGCCTCAGCATTATTTCCTTGTTTTTATATTCTATTCCTCTTGAAATAAATGCCAACGAGAATTTCCACTGAGATGTAACACTGAGCGTCATAGGAAGTCATTCCTACCTGTGGCCATCAAACTTTACAACTCCTCCCTCAGAATGTCAGACACCCTGAGCCAATAGGCTGGTCCTGGACTTATTTCCACTTGGCATGATTAACTTATTATTATTTAATTATTTATGGTTTCATATTGCTATATTTCTTCACTATTCTTGGTTGGTGCGGCTGTAACAAAACCCAATTTCCCTCGGGATCAATAAAGTATGTCTGTCTGTCTGTCAACAATGCATTTGCCTTCTTTACCACAGACTCAATGTGTAAATTAACCTTCTGTCAGTCTTGCGCAAGGATTCCCAAGTCCCTTTGCACCTCTGATGTTTGAACCTTCTCCCCATCTAGATAATAGCCTGCACTTTTGTTCTTTTCACCAAAAAATACATTACCATATGTTTCCCAACTGTATTCCATTCATCACTTTATTGCCTATTCTTCCAATTTGTACAAGTCCTCCTGCAATCACATTGCTTCCTCAGCACTACCTACCCCTCCACCTATCTTTATTTCATCTTCAAACTTTGCCACAAAGCCAACATTCCATTATCTAAATCATTGACAAACAATGAGAAAAGTAGCGGTCCCAATACAGATCCCTGAGGAACATCACTAGTCACTGAAAAGGCCCCTTTATTTCCACTCGCTCCCTCCTGCCTGTCAGGCATTCCTTTATCCATGCAAGTATCTTTCCTGTAATGCCATAGGATTTTATCTTGTTAAGTAGCCTCACGTGTGGCACCTTATCAAATGCCTTCTGAAATTTGTGATTGTTATAAATGACCTGGATGAGGAAGTAGAAGGGTGAGTTAGTAAGTTTGCTGATGACTTGAAGGTTGGGGGTGTTGTGGATAAGACAACTCAGATAAGTGTGAAGTGGTTCATTTTGGTAGGTCAAATTTGAAAAAAATATTAATAGTAAGATTCTTGGCAGTGTGGAGGATCAGCAAGATATTGGGGTCCATGTCCATAGGACATTCAAAGCCGCTCAATGCTGTTAAGAAGGTGTATGGTATGTTGGGCCTTCATTAACCATGGGATTGAGTTCATGGGCCATGAGGTAATGTTACAGCTATACAAGGCCTTACTTAAGCACCACTTGGAGTACTGTGTTCAGTTCTGGTCACCTTGTTACAGGAAGGATGTGGATACTATAGAGAGAGTGCAAGGATGTTGCTAGATTGGGGAGCATGCCTTATGAGAATAGGTTGAGTGAACTTGGCCTTTTCTCCTTGGAGTGATGGAGGATGAGAGATGACCTGATAGAGGTGTATTACAAGATGATAAGAGGCATTGATCGTGTGGATAGCCAGAGGCTAATTTCCCAGGGCTGAAAAAGCTAACATGAGGGGGCATACTTTTAAGGTGCTTGGATGTAGGTACAAGGGGTATGTCAGAGGTAAGATTTTCACACAGAGTGTGGTGGCTACATGGAATGCACTGCCAATGGAGGTTGTAGAGGCAGATACAATAGGGTCTTTTAAGAGACTCTTAGATAGGTACATGGTGCTTAGAAAAATACAGGGCTATGTAGAAGGGATATTTTAGGCAGCTTCTAGAGTAGGTTACACGGTTGGCACAACATTGTGGGCTGAAGGGCCTGTAATGTGCTGCAGGTTTTCTATGATCTTCTGTGAAAATTCAAGTAAATGACATCCACTGACTCTCTGTCCACCCTGCTTGTAACTTGCTCGAAGAACTTTAATAGATTTGTCAGGCAAGATTTCCCTTTACAGAAACCATGCTGACTATGACTTATTTTATCATTAGTCTCCAAGTACCCTGAAACCTCATCGTTAATAATAGACACTTTCCCAACCATTGAGGTTAGGCTAACTGGCCTATAATTTCCTTGCTTTTGGCTTCTTCCATTCTTAAAGAGTGGAGTCTTTAACTTCCATGTGATGGTATAGAATAGTCTGGAAAAAGAAGCAAATGACTTCTGTTTACCAACTTATCACCCATTGTAATTGCTAGAAGTAAACAGTCAATGTTTTGAGCCAAAACCCTTCATCAGGACTGGAAAGGAAGGGGGAAGATGCCAGAATAAGGTGGTATGTGTGTGTGTGTGGGGAGGGAGGAGTGAATGTAGGAGTTATGTATTTTGTACTGTGCGATTATTACACTTATTATGGTAACTAGTCATGAGTAGGGACGCTTTTCAAAGTCTTTACAGGCAAGGGTATGTTTTTTTTTAAGCTTGAGCTTCTGCCTTGCTACTTTTCCATGAATACTCGTTTTGTGCAAGACCTTAGAGATTGCAGAGCCCTGAACTTTATCTCCAGTTGTCTGCAGCTCACTCAGAGTGACTGATGCCCTTGCAGTAGCCTGTCTTACAAGTTCCATTCTTCTCTGGTGACTAAATTTAGAAGGACTGCTTAACCTGAGTGTCGTAGTGGTTTTATTCTCCCCCCCCCCCCCCCCACTTTTTTGTGATGGACTGCACTGAGCTCCAAGGTATGTTCAGTGCCTTTGAGATGGTCTTGTACTCTTCCCCAGATTTGTGCTTCCCTGTTATTACTTCCCTGACTTGTCTTGAATGCTCTTTTGTCTTCATTTTTGTTTGGTTTGTTCAACCTTTTTGCATGTCAACAAATACATTCAAAAACTTCTATAGATGTACTGTGGAAAGCATTCTGACAGGCTGTATCACTGTCTGGTATGGAGGGGCTACTGCACAGGACCAAAAGAAGCTGCAGAAGGTTGTAAATCTAGTCAGCTCCATCTTGGGCACTAGCCTACAAAGTACCCAGGACATCTTTAGGAACTGGTGCCTCAGAAAGGCAGCATCCATTATTAAGGACCTCCAGCACCCAGAACATGCCCTTTTCTCACTGTTACCATCAGGTAGGAGGTACAGAAACCTGAAGGCACACACACAGCGATTCAGGAACAGCTTCTTCCCCTCTGCCATCTGATTCCTAAATGGACATTGAAGCTTTGGACATTACCTCACTTTTTTAAAATATGAAGTATTTGTTTTTGCACATTTTTAAAATCTATTCAATATACACAACTGATTTACTTGTTTATTTATTATGTTTTATTTTATTTATTATTATTTTTCCCTCTCTCTGCTAGATTGTATTGCATTAAACTGCTGCTGCTGTTAACAAATTTCACGTCACATGCCGGTGATAATAAACCTGATTCTGATCTTAGAGAGAGAGGGAGTAATTGTTCATTGAAAACAGGTGATCCTCCAATTTTCTACATCAAAAAAATTGGGTGAGTTGGTAATAAATAAATTGCAACTGAGGAAAGTTGGCATTATAATTATAAAGGGGATGAGTACTTTTTCAGCTTCACAACTCTGGTTTTTAATTTTTAGTAAATTGGTGACAGATTTTGTAATTTTCTTTTGATTTAACATGATGCACAATGTTTTGCAGATGAGCTAAAATCATACTTCAATACATCTTAAATTTAGAAAAAGAGACAGCAAATAGTGAAAACATTGGTGGGGGCTGAATACTTTTTCAAAGCAGTGTATTGTATCAGTCTCTATCACCAAAACCTGGGAGTACATTGCAGGCAACTACCACTCTCTGTGTAAAAACCAACTACCACTGACATCCCTTCTAAGCATTCTTTCATTCACCTTAAAATAATGCCCTTGGTATTAGCCTTTTCAGCATGGGAAAAAGGTATTAACTGTCCACTCATTCTATGCCTCTTATCTTACACACCTTTATCAAATCACCTCTCATCCTCCTCTCCAAATAGAAAAGTCTTAGATCACTCAACCTTTGCTCATAAAACATCTTCTCTTATCCAGGCAGCATTCTTTATATAAAAATGCAACCATAATTGAAGAGAGTATCCCACTGTGATCTAACCCTCATCTAAGAGAGCAACAACAGTACCTCGTGACTTGAATGCAGTCCCTCGACTAAAGAGGAACACATCATCGGCTTTCTTGACCACCCTTTCAACTTGCATAGCAACACTTCGATCTACAGACTTGGGAGTCCAAGATCCCCTCTGTTCCTCTACACTGTTATGAATCCTGCCATTAAGCTTGTACTCTGCCTTTGTGTTCATACGTACTTCCAAAGTGTACCATAGAACATAGAAATCTACAGCACATTACAGGCCCTTCAGCCCACAATGTTGTGCTGACCATTTAACCTACTCTAGAAGCTGCCTACCGCAGGGGGTCACCAACCGTTTCTGCACTGCGAATCGGTTTAATATTGACAAAATTCTTGCGGACCGGCCAGGGGGGTATTAATTACGACCGGAACATAGGTAATAAGTCAACCATAAGTCACCTATAAGTGGTTAATACACTCAATTACGTTTCTAAAAGGGTTTATCTAACACATTTAATATTAAACACAGCGCATATTTTCCTCGCATGAATATAATGTCAATTATAACTCATTTATAAAAAACATAACATTTTAAGTAACGTTTGGATATTAAACACAGCGCGCATATTTTCCTCGTATGAGCATATAAAATTATTGCAACACATCAGTGAAAGGAGAAGGTAAGGGCCGGCGGTCGCAGTCCGGACAGAAAGAGCGAGCGATGAGTGCGATAGGGCGCATGCCCGCCCCCCTTGTAGGCAGGTAGGGTCGATCGGCCGACGAAAGTTTGGCTCGAGGGATGCCACTCAGTAGATCGCAGCGAGGTAACTGTTCTGCTACGTATGAAACCCTGAGTCCAAAATCAGGTCGTCTGCGAATATTTTAGCACCGGGTTCCCCACGAACATTGGTGTGCGAAACCGTTTCGGAGGCGGCGCCCAGGCCAGTACCAACGGCATTTCCCGCCGGCCGCGCGAGGCCGCCGGTTACCCGAGCCCTGGCGCGAGGGTATCACTGCGTTTCGGCGACCGCTGACCTCGCGAGCGTGACAGGGAATGAGAACTCAGCAGGTCGGGCAGCGTCCGTTGAAATGATCAGTCAATGTTTCGGGCCGAGACCCTTCGTCAGGACAGGGAATGAGGAAATGTAGAGCTGACTTTAATTGTTTCATATCGCCAAATCATATAGCGTCCTCGCGGTCCGGTGGTTGGGGACCACTGGCTTACCGCATAGCCCTCCATTTCTCTAAGCTCCATGTACCAATTTAAAAGTCTCTTAAATGATCCTATTGTATCCACCTATACCACCATCACCGACAGTGTATTCCTCGCACCCACCACTTTCTGTGTGAAAAACACCCTAGACATCCCCTCTGTACCTACTTCCAAGCACCTTAAAATATGCCCCCTCGTGTTAGCCATTTCAGCTCTGAGAAAAAGCCTCAGGCTATCCACACTCAACCCATTCTCAAAAGGCACATTCTCCAATCCAGGCAACATACTTGTAAATCACCTCTGCAATTTCTCTATAGTATCCACATCCTTTCTGTTAGGTGACCAGAGCTAAACACATTACTCCAAATGCGGTCTGACCAAGGTCTTATATAGCTGTGACATTACCTCACGGCTCTTGACCTCAAGAGTATCATTGCACAGGTTTCTGAAATGAACTCTACCATTTTTCAGTCCAGCTCTGCATCCTATGTTAACTTTCTACTTTGCCAACCTCTGTGTTACCTTCATATACTTACTCATCCACTCGTCAACTTCCCCATCCAAGTCATTTATAAAAATCAGAACGAGCAGGAGTCCCAGAACAGATCCCTTTGGAACACTACTCGTCGTCAACCTCCAGGCAGAATTGCCACCATCTACAAGTACCGTCTGCCTTCTGTGAGCTAACCAATTGTGAAACCATACTGCCAAGCTTCCATGGATGCCATGCCCCAGGACTTTCTGGGTGAGTCATGTAATTGTTTCTCACTGGATTTCAATGGAGCTTTTAAAAAAAGGGGTGAATAAAGATCTTTGAATAAATAACTGATAATTTGGGCTTGGTGAATGCTGTGTCTATTATATATTTATAATAGACTTTATTGAAGGTTAACTATTCACCGAGCTTCAACACCCAGATGATTACTTACTGATATAGTATTTGGTTGTTACTGCTTACTTATTCTGATCTCAGTCAATACTTTACAGTGGCTTATATATGGCATGTAATTCTTAGATCCAAACTATTTTATATCACATTTCTAGTTTTTTAAAAATAAACTTAACATTTTCTTGCATTGCATTCTCGTCGCTGTATTACGTGACCTGTAAAACATCTTCCAGTTTAAAAGTTTGGCCATGTAATTCTTCTTTCATTTTGTGACAGTGTAAAGGATACACAGTCGACGCACTGATGTGTCCTCTCTCCATTAATACGCTGTGTGATAAAAATCCTAGTTTTCCTAGAAGTACCGCCGGTGCGGATTTTGGCGTATGACGTATTTATTGCTAACAGAAAAAACCCCCAAAACCAGTAACCACTCCATAAAACAACATGACTTTGAGCCAGTAAAACAAAAATCCCTAAGAGAGTATAAAAACGTTTACGACTTCTTCCTAACTTAAAACAGTATCAAAATACTGCATCAAATTACCGCAACAATAACTTCGTTTAAATTACAGAAATCATTTTTTGTTTCCATCTACCTGACACATATTCTTTCATAATGCACATCAGAAAATTTCTACCGGTGGATAATTCGATAAAATGAAGACAGCTGAACAACTTTAGCTGCATAATCGGACAATAACACTTACCCTTCGTACCGATTATTATAAAGAAAGCCTTGTACGACGTCTCGACAATTCAGGAAATTCACAGAAGCGAATATTAAAGCAGCTGCAATAATGCGTACATTCCCCTCCATGTAGATGGTAAAAAAGTATTTTAAAAATAAATATTTAATTTGCACCAGAAATCTCTCACCCTGGAATTCTTAATCTCTGGCAATAAAACAACTCTACATTAGTAAAAAAGCAAAGCGGCAGAAAAACTTACTCGGCAAAGCAAGTAACTTGAATCTGGCCGCGGAGCGTATTTGCAATCCAGTAGCTCCCGTTAGCCGACGAGCTGGGCACGTGACGCCGGGACGTCGCTGTTCGTTACCATGACACCAGCACAGAGACAATAAGACGAGGACTACAGAAGTATACCACTTTGGATACTGTTGGGGGAACGACTTATTGGGGGGAATCGCAGTGACCGGGTCTCTGGTACTAGGTCTGGCTCGATGGCTCAGAGGAGAAGTTCCTTGCTGGATGGTACGGAACCGCCCACTTCGTGGCTTCATCGTTTGTAAAAAGAGACAATGAGTTATCTCTTTTCGAATGACAATCATTCACCTGAAAAGATTTTTTAGCAACTTTTTTTTTGTTTTGAATAACTTTATATAGAGTTGTATTTCTTGTTCGCCAGTTGCTAAGAGCGCTTGCTATATAAGGCGAGTTCTGTTCGTTCTGCCTCAGCATTTGCAAAGGCAATAAGTGTGATGTTGCAGGTCATACAATGTGTGATCTGTATATCATTGACTTCTACGAATACATGTCATTATTTTTGTTGAAAACTTTACGGCTTCTATGAGAGAGTGGCAGTGAGCATGGATCGGTGGTGCAGAAGGAAGGTGGGGGGGGGGGCAGTAGTGATAGGGGACTCAATAGTCCCAGGAACAGACAGGAGATTCTGTGCCCATTCTCCTAATCTGTCTAACTTTCTGTAGCTTCTTTACTTCCTCAAAACTACCTGCCCCTCCACCTATCTTCATATCCTCTGCAAACTTTGCAACAAAGCCATCAATTCCATCATCCAAATTATTGACATATAATGTAAGAAGAATCGGTTCCAATACAAGTTCCTGTGAAACACCACAAAAGACTCCCTTTCTTTCCACTTCTTCACTTCTGCCAATCAACCACTGCTTTAGCCATGCCAGAATCTTTCCTGTAATACCATGGGCTTGTAGCTTGTTCAGCAGCCTCGTGTGGCACCTTGTCAAAGGCCTTCTGAACACAACATCAACCCGATTCTCCTTTGTCTATCCTGCTTGTTATTTCTTCAAAGACTTCCAACAGGTTTGTCAGGCAATATTTTCCCTTGAAGAAACCATGCTGATCACGCCCTATTGTATCCTGTGCTTCCTATGACTTAATACTTAATAATCAACTCCAACATCTTCCCAACCACCGAGATCAGACTAACTGGCCCATAGTTTCCTTCCTTCTGTCCATTCTTGAGTAGAGTAACATTTGCAATTTTCCAGTGTCTCCTGGAACTATTCCCGAATCTAGGCATCCTTGAAAGATCATTACTAATGCCTCCATAACCTCTTCATAACATCTCTTTTAGAACTCTGGGGTGTGTGCCATCTGGTCCGGATGATTTATCTAACTTCAGACCTTTTAGTTCCCCAAGAACCTTCTCTCTACTAATGGGATCTTCACACCCCCGACACCTGGAACTTCCACCATAGTGCTAGTGTCTTCCCCAGTGAATACCTATTCAGTTCATCTACCATTTTGTTGTCCCCCATTACTACCTCTCTAGAATCATTTTCTAGCAGTCTGATAGGCAATCTTGCCTCTCTTTTACACTTTATGTACCTGAAGAAACTTTTGGTATCTCTAAATACAGCTATGGAATCTCTTGGGATTTTGCCTCACCTTTACCAGGAAATCCAATTTTTCAGTATAAAGCCTATCAAGTCAAGTCAAGTCACTTTTATTGTCATTTTGACCATAACTGCTATGTACAGTACATAGTAAAAATGAGACAATGTTTTTCAGGACCATAGTGTTACATGACACAGTACAAAAACTAGACTGAACTATGTAAAAAAAAACACAGACAAAAAAAACAACTACACTAGACTACAGACCTACCCAGAACTGCATAAAGTGCACAAAACAGTGCAGGTATTACAATAAATAATAAACAGGACAAAAAGGCAGTATGGTGTCAGTAAGGTGCCTATGTATATTATTAGCTGGCTTCTGTTTATAACATAGGGAAAACATCCAAGATTAAGAATATTTTAAGGTAGTTTTTCACTTTGGCACTGGAAGGAAAATAACAGCTTGTGCCTGTGCACACTTTTAAATAAGAATGTGTAGTAGGACAGAGTGTCCCCGGAATGTAAATGTCCAAGGTTTAGTTATTTTGCTATCAGGTTAGTAAAATTCATATGTTATGGTAAGGTTTGTGTTTTGATGACTTGGATCAAGTATTTGCAATCTGTAAATTAACAAAGTTATGTTTCATTTTGCATTATATTTCTCCTTGCAGATTTAGAGGGGATTTCAGGAACTCATTTGGTTTTCCAGAAATTCGAGTATACCATTGTTTACAGAGATATCCACAGGAATGTATTTTGCATCATTCGTTTTAAGCTGAAGTCTTTCATGTTATGAACCAAACTGGCTTTTCTGAATGCAGCTGTGTTCTGGAAATTTTTCTGCCAGTGGCTTCTCATCCAATTTGGTCAGATTATACTTTATGCAGCTGGCACTAAACCGTAAGTGGGCTGAAGAAACAAGAGCCTTCATACTGAAAATTCTAATTCCTTCAGAAGCAATAAGCAAAATAAACTTTGAAAATGCTGGAGCTAATTCATAGATCAAGCAGCATCAGTGGGGGAATATCTATGTTTGTTCATTTCCAGCTGTTTTAATATCCTGACCTTCTTGAACTACAATGATGTATGTGCACTCATGTACCAACCCCCAGACTTTGGTATTCCCTGCTTAAACGTCTTGTTTGTTAAAGCACACTAAAGCTTGCTGTTCATTCTGTGTTTAGCACTGCCAAACTTTGACTTGGCCTCTGCGTACTGCCCACATTTTACTGTGTCAAACACACTTTGTAAATATGACTTCGAGAAGCAAAGTAAACTTTACAGGTATCCAGTTTTCAGGGAAAGTTAGAGAAATACAAGGTTTGAAGTGTAGAATTCTGGAAGGATGAGAGGAGACGAAACAATAAAAGAGAAACAGTATGACGGTGAAAGAAAGGAATGAAGGTGCAAGAAGCATCGGAAACATTAGAAGGCCTCTGAATGTCTTTCAAAGGATTGCTTTGCAAATCACAGTACCACATGTGTAACAGTCCCTTCAGAATGTGTAAGTGAAAGAAAATTGTGTCACAAAATTGTGGAACAATTGTTTAAGGTGATTGTAATGGTTGTGAAGGTACGTTGAGGCAGATGGGAAAAGGGAAGTTAAGGACAAGGAGATTTGTTTAATGGTTCTAGGAAGGAGGGTGAATGTGAAGGATAATTTTGAGTAATGCTATGGACATGTTTGAAGACTTAATCAATATTCACTCTAATCCTATCTCCAGAAATGGTATTAGAGAAGTTGACAAATCAACTGCATGGAATTTAATGGCGTTGATGTACAACTGGCTGCTGAAATGGCTGAGCATAAATGTATATGTCAAAAAATACACTTATTGAGAACAAAATCAGGACTTGGCAAAGGTATGCACATCCATGTCCAAAAAAAAATGGAAGCCCTTCTCTTCATGTGGGCTCTGAGGTTTATGTAATGAGCTCCGATTATCACTTGGGTTCCACCTTCTGCGTTCTTATCTCATTAAAAGCCCTTCATCCATTGGATTCCTGTGTCCCTTTCACAGGGTAATGATGAGTTAATATCTTTTAAAATCCGATGTGTGTAGTCCAATTGATACCAATAGTCTGTAGGCTAGCTGATTGACCAGAGTATCTCTGTGATAGCTGGAAAGAACAGACACCATGAGAGGTCAGTGAAAGAACCATGTGGTTCTTCAGGTCACTCAGAAGCATCTGGCATTGTTCAGTGACTGTATACTCTCTGTTAATACCAAATCAGCAGAACAGCCTACCTGAAAACTGACAGAGCCCCCCAAAAACAGGGATCTGTGGAATGCAAACGTTGTGCCCAAAATGTTTTTGGTATCATTGGTACCTTTAAATATATAGTATTATGGACATATTCACCATACTTGAATTGTAAATATCCATAGAAACTGCAAGGAATTCTAACTCGAGCACCTTGCGTTTTTGAACTGGGCTTTCCCCTTAAATAGTACTCAACTATCTGTGCTGATCAACTGGCTGGACTGTTCACTGAGATCTTTATCCTCTCACTTCGGCAGTCTGAAACACCCGCCTGTGTTAAGTAGGCTTCACTTATACTAATGTCCAAGAAGAACATGGTAACCTCCCTCAACGACTATCATCTAGTAACACTTAAATCCAGAGCGATGAAATGTTTTGAGAGAATAGTGAGGAAACAAGTCAACTCTTGCCTGAGAAGCAATTTAGATCCAGTATAGTTTGCCTGCTAGAGCAACAGATCCATAGCAGAGGCTATCTCATTGGCTCTTCACTCAACCCTGGAACATCTGGACAGCAAAGATGCAGATATCAGGATGCTTTTTATCGACCAAAGCTTAGTATTCAATACCATAATCTCTTCAAAACTGATCAACATGCTTCAAGGTCTTGTCCTCAATTCCACCTTGTGCAATTGGAAGTCAGCTGGAATGGCAACAACATCTCCTCCACAATCACCATCAGCACAGGTGCACCATAAGGTTGTGTGCTTAGCTCCTTGCTCCACTCGCTTTATACTTCTGTGAGGCTAAGCACAGCTCCAATATCTTATTCAAGTTTGCTGTTGACACCACTGTCGTAGACTGAACAAAAGGTTGTGAGTGGTGCTATAACTACAACCTCTTACTAAATGTCCAAGGAGCTGATTATTGACTTCAGGAGAAGGAAACCAATGGTCCATTAGCCAGTCCTCAGAGGATCAGAGGTGGAGGGGTCAGGTGTTATCATTTTGGAGGACCTGTCCTGGGCCCACACACAAGTACAATTGTGAAGAAAGCACGGCAATGCCTCTACTTCCTTAGGAGTTTGTGAAGATTTGGCATGACATCTAAAACTTGGATCAACTTCTATGGATGTTTGGTGGAGAGTATATTCACTGGCTGCATCACAGCCAGTATAAGAATACCAATGTCCTTGAAAGGAAAATCCTACAAGAAGTAGTGTATGTGGCCCAGACCATAATGAATAAAGCCTTTTCCACTATTGACAACATCTGTATTGAGCATTGTCACAGGAAAGCAACACCCTTCAACAGTGACCCCTACCACCATGTTCTCTTCTTATTGCCGTCAGAAAGAAGGTATAGGAACCTGTGGACTCACACCACCAGGTTCAGTAATAGTTATTACCCCTCAACCATCAGGCTCTTGAACCAAACCGGATAACATCACTCAACTTCTGTCAAGGTGTGCGCTGACAGACAATTGAACCCAGGTGTGGAGGAATGGCAGACTCCCACGTCGAGACAGAAACAAGAACTTATTTTTTGGAATTCCCGCTGAACATTGGTGGCTCAACTGAGTGACACTGCGAGACAATCCATTCTTTTGAACACACAAGGTTCCCATGATCTGTGCTAATTTAGGAGTCCACTTTAAATAAGTGCTGTATGCTGCTTGTGGATTTCAGGAAGGGAAGTCAAGGGAACACACACTGGTCCTCATTGAGGGATGAGAAGTGGAAAGGATGAGCTGTTTCAAGTTCCTGGGTGTCCAGATTTCTGAGGATCTATCCTGGGCCCGACAGATTGATACAATTACAAAGAAGGCATGACAATGGCTATAATTCAGTAGGAGTCTGAGGAAAATAGGTGTGTCTGCAAAGACGCTCAATAATTTCTACAGATGTACTGTACTCTAACTGGTTGAATCACTGTCTGGTATGGATGGGATCAAAATGAGCTACAAAACATTGTAAGGTCTGCCAACTCCATCGTGGGCACTAGCTTCCCCAGCATCCAGGACATCTTCAAAAGGCGATGCCTCAAAAAACTGGTATCCACCATTAAGGACTCTCGTCACACAGGACATGCCCTCTTAACATTGCTATCATCAAAGATGAAAGCATTCGAAGTATTTATTATCAGAGAATTGCATGTATGCAGTATATAGCCCTGAGTTCCATCTTCCCACAAGACAGCCATGAAACAAAGAAGGAACATGAAAACTGTTCAAGGAAAATATCAAATCGCCAACATGCAAAAGAACAAGTCCTGCAAACGGCAAAAAATGAGCGAGAGACACAGAATATAAAACATCAAATCACAAACTCATTGAAACCATCTGTTCTATTCAATTTAGTGTTGTGCTGTTTGTTGTCTGCAGGGTGCAGAGCCAGTCGACCCTGATCAAAATCATACAAAATGACAATAGAAAATAGGGTAACCAGAAACACATCATGATATGAACTCCAGACTCCAACCCATCATTTAAACCTTGCCCAAGGACCAAGACTCTGGCACCATTCTCTGGTGTCAAGTGGGAGGAAGAGAAGGACCATTTGTAAGCTTGCATCTTCTTCCGGCAATAGCGAGCGAGACTGGTCAAACAGAGGTAGACGATGCTGAACTGCCACTTGCCTTCCACTCTCAATCTTCCTTGATGCTCTAATTGGTGAGATCAGCAAGAAATGGTTGATCATGGGTTCTAGGCCCGCACACTTCATTCGAAACCTCACCAAACTTCCGCAGATACAGCAAATCGCCAGACCACTCAATTAGCCCGAAAACACACCATCAAAATATAAAGCACAAAATCTAATGGTATCAGAATCATATTTGAAAGAAGTAAAATACAGAGAGAAATGTCTGAAGTGTATTATCTTTGACCATGTTGTTCACTGCTGCTCACTGGATGTGTTTTTTTCACATCATCCTCTGTAAACACCAGAGACTGTTGTGTATGAAAATCCCAAGAGATTAGTAATTTCTGAGATACTCATACCACCCCATCTGGCACAATCCATTACACGATCAAAGTCACTTAGATCACATTTCTTCCCCATTCTTTTATTTGTTTGAAAGACAACTGAGCCTTTTGACCATGTTTGCATGCTTTTCTGCAGTGAGTTGATGCCAGTTGATTGATTAGATATTTGCATTAATGAGCAGGTGTACAGGTGTTCTTAATAAAGAGGCCACTGAGTGTATTTTTAATTAGTTTGTGTTAATGGCTGTCCTTATGAGGGTGATAGAGTTGCTTTGTGTAATGCCCTCAGCTGTATTGAAATTTCCATTTTTTTTCAATCAACCAGATTAAAACATAAAGTACTCAAGCTGTTATTGGAGCATAAAAGTTGCATTGTTTGCTGTGTAATCAAAACTATGTAGTCAGTTTTGAACTTGCTATTTGCTATGCATGTATCCAATTCAGTAGGAGAATGAAATCTTAAGAATGTAGAAGACAATTGTGTGTTAATGAGGGGTAGCTAAGAGATGTCGATTATGTAGTCTGAGTTTGCTAGTTACTATGCATGTATCCAATTTAGTTTGCTGTGTAACCAAAACTATGTAGTTAGCTTTGAGTTTGCTATTTGCTATGTATGTATCCAATTTAGTAGGAGAATGAAATCTTAAGAATGTAGAAGATAATGGGGTGTTAATGAGAGGCTAGCTAAGAGATGTAGATTATAATGGTGCGTTAATGAGGTAGCTAAGAGATGTAGATTAGAACATGATTAAGTTAATGGGTAGAAACAATAGTGGCAGATGTACTTGTGATAGGCAACTGTAGACGGATTGGATATGCTAATACAACTAAACCAGGAGATTGCTATAAAAATTGCTATGTACAAGGATTGGTGGGCAATCAGCGACTAGCTCAATGAGGGTCTCAGCTTTGATTTGCAAATTAAAGTTTAACCCTTCTTGAAGAATCTTCTGCGTCTCCTGGTCGTTTGAGGGGCACGAGAAACCACGACACTGTCTTGTAAAAATTGATGAGATTTTAAAAGAATACCATTCCTATTCTGCACTTAGTGAATAAACAGTGTTCAAGTTTTCAAACTTCTTGTCAAATACCTTGTACCTGTAAGTAACATTCTTCTTAAGCCCATTGCCCCTGCTGGAGCATAGGCTGTTGATAGCAATGCACCAGAGTCCTTTGCCCTGGGCTAGATTTTCAAGTTATTTCCATCTTCTTGACATATCCTTCATCTCCCAGGATGAGGTTTTTGGATCTTCTGTTGGCGTTTCTGTAGCTCTAGGTTTTTAAAGGGATGAGATTGCCAGCTGCATACCTAAACCTCCTTCCACAGCCGGGCTTGGAACCATCCATAGCAGAATTATAAATAATATTCACTCATTCTTCAGTTCTCAGCCAGGAATTGATGGTTCCATGAGGACTACAGGCTGGGGGTGGCATTAGGCAAAACCAATACAGAGGTGCCCAGCTGGTCAGCACACAATTGATAGAATGAAGCAATTGATCAAAGCTCCGTAGTCCTGTTGCATCAATTCATGAATGAAATGGAAAGGAAATAGGGAGATGAGGAAGATCCAGTGACAATCCCATTATCCCTGTTGGGGCCTAACTTTTGAGAGCCAAGGACAAGGCTGAAATATTGACAAAGATGTTCAGCCAGAAGCCTTGAGTGGTTTCTTCCTTGGAATTCAGTCTTCAGGCCTCATCTGGATTAATATCACATTCTATTACAAAATGGTTTAAATGACTGAGCATACACGATAGAAAAAGGGCAAAACTTGCATGCAGTAGACAAAAGAAGAATACATGGCCCAAATGTAACACTGAATAATTCATACAGGCATCAACACATTTACAAAATTACAAGAAAGAACATTTATTTCACATTTCTTTGCAATGAGAGATTCTTTTCTTAATTAAATACATTCTTAATTAAATTCTAATTCCAACATACTGTTCAGTTTTGTTTTGTATTTGTTAGGACCTTTTGCCTCTACAAAAATAAAACCAGAGGAAGCAGATGAACTGAAATGTGATTTCATTTTCAACCTGAAACATTGAATCTGTTGATCTTTTCACAGATGCTGCCTGGTGTGCTGAATGTTTCCAGCAATTTGAATTTTGATTAAAGCTTTGGACCAGTTTTAACCCCAATGTGGAAATGAAGTGAAAACATTGGTGCAATACCTGCATGTGGACAGTTGGTGGTGTAGTGGCATCCACACCAGACTGTGAGGCGTGTACTCCCGAGCTCGAATCCGGCCAGCTTCTTGCATGCTTTATATCTGTGCTGGGCGAAGCGTTGAGCTAGCAGCTCGGCCTCGTTTAATAAAAAAAAGCAGACAAATGCTATAAAGAAACGGCAAGGTTGACGGTTGAAGCACCACAAATCATGTAGAGGAGCTAACCAACAAATACCTGCATGCGTCTTTACACTTGAATGGTGCACTTTAATAAATAAAGACACTTTAATCTGCAATTCTGTCATGACAAACACTGCTTTGAACAAGCTGTTCTGGTCTGTTATCAAGCTTGCAAAGAATCAGTATATTACAGTTTGCATTGAATGTGACTGTCTTGGATGAATTCTCAGAACCACTCTGTATTTGCCTGATTCCAGGCTGCAACAGTGATACACCTGCATCAAATTCATGTGCACCAGCACTTGTAATACTTTCCTCAGAGAAAATATGATCGACAATGAACTTTTCCAGAATAAAGCACTTCGGTTCTCCAAGGGTTTATTAATTGTATTTGTATTACTATTATAGCAGCTTCTCTTGGCTGACAATTTTCCTGTGAGTAGGAAATGCTTTCAGTCTCTCAAGGTTTCATGATTATTCCATTGGAATTATGCAGCTGTTTGTGTGCATTTGCAAAGTTCTGTGATGGAAACATACGGCAACCACTTAAACGTCATTGGTTTTTCAGCAGCAGCAGTATAAGTAGATACATGGTTGATGACTGACAGTAAGGTGCAGCCTCCGGACATGTGGTTAAAAGCCTTTATGCATCATTTTCACTGTCTGGTAAAACAGTGCTACAGCTAGACTCTGGATTCAAAGCAGCATCCATATTATGATTAGGAACTTAGATTGTCTACATGTACAAATTCCTAACATTGCCAAGTTAACTGATGGCATTGCCCACTTTCTTATCAAAGTTCAAATTAAATTTATTATCAAAGTACATATAATTCACCATATACAACTCTGAGATTCATTTTCTTGCAGATATTCACAGTGAGTACAAAAAACACAATAGAATGAAAGACTGTAACCGTCAGGATGGTCAAACAGCCAATGTGCAAATAACACCAAACTGCACAAATACAAAGAGAAAGGAAAAAAGAAAAAAAACAAATGTAAATAAGAAATAAATACGAGCAGCATCAAATGAAGAGTCCTTGAAAGTGAGTCCATAGTGAGTCCCTTTTCTCACTGTTACCATCAGGTAGGAGATACAGAAGCCTGAAGGGACACACTCAGCGATTCAGGAGCAGCTTCTTCCCTTCTGCCATCCAATTCCTAAAGGAACATTGAACCCTTGGACACTACCTTACTTATTTTTAATATACAGTATTTCTCTTTTTGCACGTTTTTTTTAATCTATTCAATACACGTATATTGTATTTGATTTACTTATTACTTTATTTGTTTTTTTTCTCCTCTGTATTCTATATTGCATTTATCTGCTGCTGCTAAGTTAACAAATTTCACATCGTATGCCAGTGATAATAAACCTGATTCTGATTTGGCTTCTGACAGATGCTCTGAAATAGCATTAACCTTGCCATTTGAGGGAGCTCTCCAAAACAAGTCATGCTGTATTTCCCAGGTCCAGGTGATACTATCATGCTGCAAAATGTTATTGCCTATAAGGATTGAGCATTTCCTAAATGGGAGAAGATAAACTTCAATTGCAAGCTCTGAAGACTACCCGACCCAATAGCACTCACTTGAGAGTGAAGAAGATGCTTGTGTGAGGGATTTACTACAAACTAATGGATCTTGGCATATGTTAAGGTAATGTGGCCCAAGTGATAGAGTGCATATTTTTGTAGCCATTGGATAATAATGTGATAAGACCACAGTGATATTCTCAATAATATCCTTGTTTACTAGAATCTTCAAGGTATCCTGTTTTCTGGGATAAGAACTGGTAATAGATGGTTCTCCTCCTCTCAGTTACTCCGATCCATTTTATTCAGAAGAAAGAAGGACAGCATTTTATCTTACAAAGCATATTTCTTCTTTTTCTTTTTAAGCCCATCACCCCTACTTGGGTATAGGCTGCTGACAGCAGCTCGACTAAGTCCATTGTCTTGGGTCAGTCTTTCAGGTCATCCCCAGTGTTTTCTTCCACTCCCAGGGATGAGGTCTTTGGAGCTTCTATTGACATTTCTGTACTTCTGGGTTTTAATGGGATGAGGTTGCTTGCCTCATGCCTGACCCTCTTTCATTTGCAGCCGGGCTTGGGACCATCCATGACAGAGTTGAAGCATATTTATGTGTCCACAATCGATGTGCTTGATGTGCTGTGAGTTTTCAGTAGTATGGCTGATGGCAGGGCTATAGGAACGGTACTTATGGATTAAAATAAGCTCGGCCAATTAAAGGAACAGTGAGCATAAACGGTAGACAATTAAATTAGTTGAACACTTAATGTAATTCAGTTTCTTTTGAGTCTGTAACTCAGATGGAGGCAAGAGTGACCATACTAATTTGTGTAGTTTCTTCTTAAGGTTGTCATAGCTCGGGGGAGGCGTATGGAAGGGTGGGTGATAGTGGGGATAAGTGTGCACCTCAAATAGCCCCTGACAATCAAGTTCAGCTCCTAAACCCCTGGACTTCACATGTGGTTTAGCTGCCAAGCCTAGCAGAACTGATTTTATTGATGAGAAGGGGCAAAGGTGAGTTACTGGTGCCTTAAGACTGGTAGCACCAGACAGATGGAACTCATCAGCTGTGGTTGGCAGTGTCATGGTTCGGTTGGTGAAATCTGCATTCTGGTTCGCGGTCTGGTCCATGTTCCTTATTCCAGGTTTTCTGGGTTTCCCCAGTTTCTGTTGAGACAGCTGATTCTTGTTTGGGCTGGCCTCATAAATAGCTTCAGGATTCAGCCTTTGGCTGCTGGATTGTTCCTGTCCTAACTCCCTGTCTGTATCCCGTCCCTTCACCTTCCTCCTGGACCCTACCCTACCCTCGCCCTGCCTCTGCCTGGAGCCTTGCCTTGCCTCGCCTCGCCCTGCCTCTGCCTGGATCCTTGCCTCGCCTTGCCCTGCCTCTGCCTGGAGCCTTCCCCTGTTGGAACTGTCTGTCTGTGTCCACACCTTCGCTAGGTAGGTCCGTCTGTTTGCCGTTTCCTAGCGTTGGGAACTGTCTGTGTCCACACCTTCTCTAGGTAGGTCTAGCCGTTTTGCCGCTACCTAGTGTTGGGAAATGTCTCGTCGTGTTCAGTGTTCTGTGTTATGAGTCCCGGCCCTACGTCCTGTACCCAAGGAGGGGTCCTGGCTCGGTGTTCCATGTTCCTGTCTCTCCCTGGGCTCTGTGTTCTCGTCATGTCCTTGTGCCTCAGCCAGCACAGGAGTACCTTGCACAGCCCAGTGCTGGAATTCCCTTGTCTTGTGCTGGGGTTCCCCTTGTTCTGCCCAGGAGTCTCACTTCCAGTCCTGTTGTCTCTCCCTCGACCAAGGCTCTGGGTTCTCCTTATGTCCATGTGCCTTGCCCAGCCTGGTGCTGGGATTCCCTCGTCCTGTGCTGAGGTTCCCTTGTCCTGTCCAGGAGTTTCTCGTCCTCATCCTGTACTCGCCTGGTTCTGGACTTCGAGCCCAAGTCAAGACCCAGATTCTGGGTCCTTGACCAGTCTCTGGCTCGGAGTCCAAGCCCAGGCTCCTAGTTCCCAGTTCCATGTCCTGGTTCCCTATCCAAGTCAGGTCCTAGCCCAGGTCCGGAGTCCTTGTCTCGTCCGGGGCCGGCCGGTGTCATGTCCGGTGTCCTTTCTTCCCCACTTTCCTTCTCACGCCTAGTCCTGTTCCTGGTACTTCAGTGTCTGTGTCTTGCTTTTGGGTCCACTGCCCCCTTTATGACAGGCAGCTCATCTAGAAGGAAAACTTTTTGATCTGAAGCCTCCGTTGCCTTGCTGCTATACTCACTCATGGGGAAGGCTCTGGGAGCAAACTCCAAGGAAAAATCTGGAGTTCCTAAGGCAGTTCTATGTTGAGTTGTATGCTGACTGGCAACTCCTGAGATGCTGCTGATGCCCAGGCTTGTATCAACTTTAACTAGGATGCACCACCCATAGTTGACCCAACCAGCAGAGGCCCATACGCATCTCTACTAATGCCTGTGATTTGAGTAGTTAGGATAGGAAGAAGACACCATTACACACCCATGCTGGTTCCAACAAAACTGTGGGTTAGCTCTGCAATTTGAGGCATCTTTGTACCGTGAAGGTCCTTTTTTTCTTTCCTTATTCAACAGAAAACATTAAGCATATTCTTGTTTTAAACTCAGCAGTTCAGGCACCATTTATGGAAAGGAACAAAGTCAATGTCTTGGGCCAATCCATCAGGCCTGAAATGTTAACTTTTTCTTCCTCTCTGTAGATTCTGCCTGATCTATTGAGTTCCTGCAGCAGTTTGTGTGTGTTATTTTGGAATTCCAGCATCTGCAGAATCTCTTGTGTTCTTGTTTTAAGTTTGCTTTGAGAGAGATTTTTCTTTACATAGAAGGAAAGCTGCTCATTTATGTCCTAAAATATGTGAATCTTATAGAGAGATTATCCCTCTACTTCCTGCAAATGGATAAAAAAATCAAATCTGGAATTAAAATCTTCCCAGTTGATTCCCAGGTATTTTTCTTTGCACATTCACACTATATTCATGATTCATCTAGAATGTGCATGATTCTCCTGGGGAATGAGAAAATTTTATATTTTCAGTTCCTTCTACAGATGTTCATGTCATCAAAATATGGTTTCCTACTCCTAATATTCTTCTAATCACATTGCAATTGTTGCCATTGTGTATGAACTGGCTTCCTATCAGACCCAATTGTATTTTCTTTCAGCAGATTGAAAACAAAGCTACATGCATGCTTCACTCTACAGATGACAAAAAGCAGACATTGGAATGATTTTCCTGTAAACTAATTGTGCATCCAGATGTCTGTTAGAAAGCACTTTAACTTATACATGTAGTCTATGACATCATCAATTCAACTTAATGAAAGCATTATAGTGCAGTTTGTCACCTATCCATTATTTCTAACCTATCGAGCTTAACTATCTGACTGACCCTCACAGCGTTTCAGTCTGAATGTTTTTATAATTTGCTTTGCATCCTGTTTAGTTAGTACTGGAGAAGAATATAGGTTGCTAGATTACAAATTGAGAAATAATCAATACCTTGTCTTTGAGATGTTATCTTAGTACTGTAAGGAGGTAGAATAGGAACTGATGAAGGGTCTCGGCCCTAAGTGTTAACTGTTTATTTATTTCCATCGATGCTGCCTGACCTGCTGACCACCTCCAGCATTTTTTTATGTGTGCTGCACTGGATTTCTAGCATCTGCAGAATCTGTTGTATTTCAGAATCAGAATCAGACTTTAATCGCCAAGTACCTGTGCACATACAAGGAATTTACTTCCGGCAGATGTTGTCTCTCTGCTCATAACAATAATAATGATAAATATAAATGAAAATATAGATTATACATACAGGTAGTGCAATCCAAGTAATTGTTAGCCGATAGTTAACCGGCAGTTAACTGTTCAGCAAAGTGACCGCAGTAGGGAAAAAACTTCTCCAGTGCCTATTAGTCTTAGTCTGGAGGGATCTGAAGCGCCCACCAGACGGAAGCAGTTCGAACAGTCCGTGCGCAGGATGGAAGGAGTCCTTTATGATGTTCCCCGCCCTCTTCTTCAACCTGGAAGAGTACAGGTCCACAATAGAGGGCAGGGAGGCTCCAATGATGCGCTCGGCAGTCCTCACTGCGCGCTGTAGTCTGGTTCTATCCTGCTTGGTGGTGGCTCCAAACCACACAGTGATGGAGGTGCACAGGACAGACTCAATGACTGCAGTGTAGAACTGCAGCAGCAATTCCTGAGGCAGACCATATTTCCTCAAGAGCCGCAGGAAGTACATCTGCTGCTGGGCCTTTTTCAGGATGGAGCTGATGTTCTGCTCCCACTTCAGATCCTGAGAGATGGTGGTTCCCAGGAACCTGAAGTTCTCCATGGTGGACACAGGGCTGCTGAGGACTGTGAGGGGGGACATAACAGGGGGATAACTAGCTTCCCTCTATCTCTATTTTTAATAGTTCTCATTGCTCTTTTGTGCTCCTGAAGTAATTTATTACAATACTGTGGAAGCATGGTTACCATACCAAATAATTTGTTTATATTTTCTGGTTTACAAATAAAATTGACTTATGAATGTTTGTTTAAAAATGGAACATTTTTAACCTGGGGGCAGCTAGTAGTTTTGTTTTAGAAGCTGAGATACCACGAACATACTGTAAATTCTATACTTGTATCAAACAAGCAGTACATAATACACATGCCTTACTCAAATCTGCCAAGATACAGATGTAGGATTTGCATGAAATGACAATGAACCTGTCATCAGTCACTGTTTTGAAGGAGTAGTTGACAAAAGCTATCTGAAGTATAATGACATTCAGAAAACCACAGTGATGTACCATCTTTACAGGGAACACTGTTGTAAATTTACTGAGTAAATTGACAAAAACTCAATATTTTATATACTGTTTGCTGAAAAAATACTCGAGGGAGGCAGGATATCTGCTGTGAGCCCGAACACCCGAGATCCTTGCGATCTTCAGGCACAGAGCTCGGAGAAAGTGACATAACGGACTTTTAACATTGTAAACCAGTGAATTGTATGATATGTCTCCCCTCTTGCTGGTGAAAATAATGGACACTCCTTTTTCAAGAGAGAAAGAATCTGTGGTATGTTGTATGTTGGATAAGACGGGAAGTTTTTGGGGTAACTGCAAGTCTATGTCTTTGCTGTTGCTTTGCTCAAACTGAATGCTTGGTGGTAGTACTGATGCTTTTTTTTGCCTCTGGAGGGAGGGAGGATTGTTACTCACTGTTGCTCATGCACGGGAGAGAGGGGAGCTGGGGAGTGGACTTTGGGGTTCTTACATTTATTTGTCGTTCATTCTTTGGGGCACTTCTCTGTTTTTGTGGATGTTTGTGAAGAAAAAGCATTTCAGGATGTATATTGTATACACTTCTCTGACATTAAATTGGACCTTTGAAGACGTTTTGTGGAATGAGGTGAATGTGTGTTCTTATAAATGTATTAAATAATAATTAACTAATCAATCTTTTTGTTTTTGTAAAAGTAATTCTAATTTTGTGGGTTCTAACTCCTGAGAATAATTATAAAATTTAAGGGATCTTAGTTTGTTCATGATAGTTCAGATTTCATTTTTAATCCATATTCTGTTTAATTGGACCATCAGTTAATTGAGACAGCTGCTTATTTGGGACAACATTTAAAGCACAAAAACTAATTGAGAAAATTGCCAGGATTCCCTTTATTTATTTGGGATGCTATTCTGCTTAATTGGGGTAGGGGACTTGCCAAACAGGTTCTAATGAGTGTTAGTTATACACACTTGTGTGGCCATTAGACTCTGCACCATGCTTAAATTTTAAAATAATTTAAAATTTTAAAATAATTTTAAAATAGTGTCAGTTACGTGTGCTGGTGAGAAATAAGCAGTAAGATAATTTCAGACTTTTTTGCTCACTGAGGTTTCAAGCATTCAGGGATGCCAGAAATGGCCAGGAGTGAAAATGAAATGATTGCACTACGTCAACAAGTTAAGAACTATGAAGACTTTGAAGTTATTGACAATAAACTTGAATGTTGCAAATGAAACGGAAGATTTGGGGTATGGCATTGTATGAAGGCAGTCCATTATCTGCACAGGTTGGTTTATTGCTTACACTAAATTAATTCCTCCCTTGACAACTATTAGGAACTAATACACTGTTTTATAGTACTGTAGTACTATTGGTAGTGTTCTAAGTTGTTCTGTATTTCATTTAAATATATAATTTGTTCCTCAGTTTCTCTTCATTATAGCTTTTTAACTATTTCCATGAAACTTCGACTGAATGGGGCAACCGTTTAATTGAGCCAAAATATACTGGTCCTGATATGTTCCAATTAACTGGAATCCATTGTATATGGTAAAATATTCTATTAATATACTTGACAAATTGATAAAAATTGGATATTTAAAAAAATGTCTGTTGCCCCTCAGACTGTATATGATCAGCTGATCAGAATAGTTCAATTTTAGTCAGAGACTCTCAATATTATTTGCTGCAGAGAATATCTTTTAAAAGGTGGAAAATGGTCCCTCCAGAGTGAATGGAAAATCGAAGCTCCACTGCCCAAGAGGAGCAGGATGAGCTGTCGCAACAACTGTCATCCAGTTGCACTCACATCTACTGTGATGAAGTGCTTTGAGAGGTTGGCCATGACCAGGACCAACTCCTGCCTAAGCAAGGACGTGGACACACTGCAATAGGTCTACAATGGATCCAATGTCACTGGCTCTCCACTCAGCCTTGGGTCACCTAGACAATAGTAATACTTGTGTCAGACCGCTCTTTATTGATTGCAGCTCCACATTCAACACAATCATACTGTCAATTCTAATCAACAAACTCCAAAACCTGGGCCTCTGTACCTCCCTCTGCAACTGGATCCTTGACTTCCTCATTGGAGACTACAATCAATGCCGTTGAGAAATAACATCACCCCCTTGCTGACAACCGACACTGGTACATCTCAAGGATGCATGCTTAGCTCACTGCTCTACTCTCTCTACACCCACAACGGTGTTGCTAGGCACTGCTCAAATGCTGATGGTTCAATTGTTGTTGGCAGAATCTCAGATGGTGACGAGGAGGCATGCAGGAGTGAGATAGATCAACTGGTTGAGTGGTGTCACAACAAGAGCTTTGCACTCAATGTCAATAAGACCAAGGAATTGATTTTGGATTTCATGAAGGAGAAGCTGAAGGAACACACATCCAATCCTCATCAAGGGATTAGCAGTTGGAAAGGTTGAGCAGTTTCAAGTTCCTGGGTGTCTGCATTTCTAAGGATTTATCCTGGGCCCAACATATTGATGCAATTACCAAGAAAGCAAGTCAGCTGCTATATGTCATTAGGAGTTTGAGAAAATCTGGTGTGTCACCAAAAGACACTTGCAAATCTCTGCAGATGTACCATGCAGAGCACTCTAAGTAGTTAATTCACCACCTGGTGTGGACGTGGGATGAAATCTTAATATGTGGCAGAAACACGTGATCATGGAGTGAATGTGGAAGCTTCACCCAAACATGCTTCATGCCAGTTCAAAATGAATTCCTTGGAGATGTGAGGCACTGCACCGTCACACAGCCCTACTATACCCCAATCATAATTTCACAACAATATCCCTATCTTAGGCTAAGGGTGCCAAAATGAACACCAGCACCACAGTTTTATTGAAATAGGATATAATGAAGTTGATGATAACGACTGAGATGGAACCAGAGTAATAACACTTAAGACATAATATTGCACTTAACTTATTTTGTGAGTTGTTGTGGTTGGTGGGTGGGGAGGAAACAAAGACATATTTATTGGCCCTAATCTAATATTGTAATGCAAAAGCCCTGCTGAACTTACTGCACAGGAAAGAATAAATATATAATCTAGAAACAATGGTACAAACTGGATACTTATGGTAAGTAACAAAAAATAGCAATTACAGCACCCTCACAATGGTGGATGCATACTTTATAATGAAAAGTTCATAATTATATGCAAATCTGTGTATTCTGTAATATTTTGCTTATCCCAGGAAGATGGGAAAAAGTAACAATCTAAAGAGGTGTGGCTTGGAAGCAGCAGCCTGCAGTTTGACAAGCCGTATGAATGCCTTATCGTGGGGCAGCACCATGGCACAGTTCATGACCACTTTTCCTGATCTGGCGTATTTGCAACGAAGAGGTTAAATTAGGAAAATAAATGAGAATTATAATTACAAGTGAATGGGACCTCCGATCTATTTTCACATAACAGAGGTTATTTCCTGAGGTGTTCCAAATCCAATATCTGCTTTCTTCAACCACTGATGCAGATTAGAATTTCCAGCATCTGCAGAATCTCCTGTGTTTGTTTTGTTAGTCAGATGCGGTACCTGATAAAATGCAGTAAAATGATTTCCAAACTTTTATTTGGTTACGTTAATGTGCAGGAAACATCAATACAGGTGGAAAACGTAAGTGACCAAAAATCTGAAATAGGCATAGAAAATGCTGGAAACTCTGGGAAGTAGCGTTAACATTTTGTGACGTTCATGCTGCATAGAAAGCAGAATCTTCATCCCACCTGGTGTTCAGGTACCCCTTTACACTAATCCAATTAATTCTCACATATGTATCAACTGCCCCCAGGTTCTACCATTCTCCACCACCTTCATACTGAGACCAACTTCTTATTGTTGCCAATTAACTATCTTCTTTGGAATGTGGACAATGTGCAGTTAGTTCTGAATTCAGTATCTGGCTCGAGGTTACAATGAAGTCTTCAGCCATTGAAGTCTTTGACAGAACTTGGTCACGTGGGTGTTTGGTGACGTGATACCTTGTGCCTTGACTGGGAAGATACTAGTAGGGTCATTTCAAACGTCAGTGAATCAAGAACAAGGGCCAAAGGTTTAAAATTAGGATACGAAATAGGCGAAACATTTTTGCTCAGGGCTTTGGAATTCTAAAGGAGGGACGGTATCAAGACACATCTTGGCAAAATTACAGAATATCTTCAAATAGTGGTTGAAGAAAATGAAAACGATTTAGGAATAATCGGAATTAATTGGATGGGATGGGCTGAAGGACGTGATATAAATCCAAGATCCGAGTACAAAGCATTGAAATACTGGTATCTCGGGTTCAAGCAAACTTACTTCCCTTTTGCGTTCTGTGGGCCCTCAGATGACCATTCTGCGATTTGCAGACTCAGAAGGGGCATTGATTAATGGGGCAGATGGATAACTTCCTGCAGTAATAATACACATATTTCAGTCATGAGGAAAAACTTCTTCACTCAGAGGGTCGTGAGAGTGTGAAATGAGCTGCCAGCACAAGTGGCCGTTGCGAGCTCGATTTCAACATTTAAGAGAAGTTTGGGAGTAGACAATTTAAATGGTTTCGGCATGGACTAGATGGGCCGAATGGCCCGTTTTTTGTGCTGTACTTCTCTGTGACTGAAAAAAACTCGAAAAACTGTAAACTTACACACTTGCTGGCGTCAGATCCCACCAACTCTCTAAAGATAATGAGATGGGATTGTCGGAATTAACATAAAAGTTTTTTTTGCCGCTATGCAATAGTTATTTTCTCTCTCTCTCTCTCTCTCTCTCTCTCACACACACACACACACACACACACACACACACAGTTAATAGTTCTCATCTTCATTAAAGCGTTCAGGGCCATTTAGAACTTGAATGCAATAGAGGTCATTGATACAGAAAGAAAATGAATTCGACTATATTAGATTACGTCACTTGCGCCACCTAGCGCAGCACAGAAATATTTTTTGAAAACGAAATTGTACCGAAAATAAAAGGAAAATAATTTAAAATATTGTTTTGCAAACTTTGCGTGGTATTGTCAGTTCGCTTAAATCAAAAACACCATGATTATTTTCGTTATTACGTTAGCAGGTTTATTACGTTAGCACCCTTAATCAATAGCATGTCATTTTTACTCATCTATTCACTAAACATTCACTAAAAGTTCGGGTCCACGTGCAATTCAGTTTCAATACCTTTGTATTGGTTTCATGTATATCGATTCCCAAGTTTGATGGATTTTATGATTTGATGAAGTTCAATAAACAAGATGGTTCTTCCTGTTGGTCCATTCATGCCACTTGTAAGGTCTAACAACTTTTATTTTCAACTTGTTTTGCTTGTTTTTTAAATTCATATCAGCTGATAGGTCTTTATCTGAAAGGTAATGATTGTAATTAAGTTTTACGTTACGGACGTTTTCACTATTAAGGATGTTTAAAAGAAGCACGCTGAAAATCGGCAGAACCCCCCCCCCCCCAATTATTTATACTTTCTCGATTCTGGCCCGCCGAAGGGTTTCCGCCCGAAACGTCGACTGTACTTTTTTTCCATCGATGCTGCCTGGCATGCTGATTTCCTCCAGCATTTTCTGTGTGTTTGCACCCATTCTGCTCTCCTGTTAATCGTTTACCTCACCCGTTCATCTCCTTTCTGGTGTCTCCCCCCACCCTCCATAGTCCTCTGACCTCTCCGATCAGATTCCTTCTTCCCCCTAACCTTTTTCCATCTATCAGCTCTTAGCTTCTTACTTCATCATCTCGCACCCCCGACCTTCCCCCTCACCTGGTTCCACCTATCTGCCAGCTTCCCCTCTCCCCACTTTCTTATCCTGGGTTCTTTCCCCTTTTCCAGTTCTGATGAAGGTCCTGGGTCAGAAAAGTCGACTGTTTATTCTTCTCTACAGAATTGTCCTTTCGCTATTCCGTTCCCCATTTTCCATCTCCCTCCAGTTCCTCCGATATTTTGTGTATGTTGCTCCGCAGAATCTCTTTTGTCCCGATTCTCTGAGCAAAATAGTACTTTGTAAATTTGGCCTCTCTTTCCAGATTTTGGTCCCATTAGTAGTAGGAACTCTGCTTAGCGAGGAGTAAAACAAGGTTCATGTGGTTCTCCCTATAAATTAAGACATTGTAACGATTATAAAGAAACAAAATCAAAGATATCGTTCGTAGTTTACGTACGGCCGGGACTAAGACACAATCGGGAGCAGATTTCGCGGAAACACTCCAGGTAACATAGGTGTGCCAGCGACGTCCGAGTCACGAGGGTCCGCAGAAGCTGGAAACTTGGATCACTATGATTTGGGCCAAGACCCTTCATCGGGACTGGTGCCTGAAACGTTGACTGCTTGTTTCCTTCCAGAGATGATGCCTGACCCGCTGAGTTCCTCCAGCGTTTGTGTGTGTGTTGTCCTTGTGATGTTCAGTGTATTGTAAAAGAAATGGGTGTTTTGAGTGAGACTTGCGTGACTGTGTCTCGTCATAATCTCTTAAAATTGTTTACCTATCTCCTTTACTGATTCCGGTGAGGGTGGAAGTATTTGATGAATGAGAGGGAAAAAAAGTTTTTCCCCCTCAGTTTATTCCATTTGACTGCTGCAAGTAGCATTCAAGTCAACACAGACCGCCTGCTCTCCTTGGCCTCTCCTGCCCTCCCATCTCCACAGCAGCCTTGATTTATTGGAGTCGTCCAGCTGACGGGAAGCCAGCCCCCTCCCCCACTCACCTCTTAAACATTCTGCTGAAACTCGCCGAAATCCTGGGAAAACAATGCTCCCTTTCCCTCGTGTTGACGCGTTTAGAGCCCTGAAGTGAAGGGAGGAAGCGGTGAAAAGGACAACTGTGAAGTGGCACATTCACCATTGGAATAAATACAGAGGTAAAATGACCGAGGAGGGGAAGTCGGAGAGTAAAGGGGAAATTAGCGGCAAAGATTTGGAAAAACAGCTTCGTCTTCGTGTCTGTGTTTTAACCGAAATCCTAAAGACTGAGAGAGATTACGTGGAGACTCTGGAGTTCCTGGTCTCGGTAAGTTTATTCTCTAATCTCCAACTTTTAAGGCGTTTCATGGACCAGTTTAAATTACAGTTTTATTCATGTTAGTTTTTGTTCATTGTCTCGGCACCAAGAACCGAGGAACGGCGCGGTGTCAGGTTGAATGGTAAGGTTTGGGGAGCGCAGAGATGTTGATATCTGTGAAAGTGATGCTGTAAAGCTTGTCGGGTGATCGTTATAACCGCATCATTGAATTCTTTAATACTGATTTACTGAACATTTGAAGAAAAAACACCTTTTTATGCTTAATTCGGTGTACAGGAGTAAAATAAATCTCCGGGTGAGAGCACTCCTCCTCACTCCTATAAACTGTATTTTTGTTTGGGTTTGGGTTTAAGTCCCAACAAGTTTCTCTTATTACAGTGATACCTGTAAACTCCATCTGTGTCGAGGCAGATTCTTTTTGAGCGCCTAATAAAACAAAAATATCTGGTATGGTCCTGATCTTCTTGTTGCATAGTTGAGGTTTACGCTTTCAGACACTTCGACAATTAAATGTTGGATCGCTGTTGCTGGCATATGGTCTACGGGTTCTCCTGTCCTGATCGTCTTTCTAATTGAGCGCAGCAGTTCCGCTGTTTCACATTATGGCGATGGCAACCTCTGCTGTAACATAAACGTTTAGGTGGCTTCTGTGAATAGCGAAAATTACTACCCAGATTTATCAGTGGAAACTGTGCAGATGGTGGGAAACTTGCAGAGAGGAACCCTGCGGGAAATGCTTGGAAAGGCGATTTTGGCTTTTCTGTGATTAGGGAGGAAATGACGCGAATCCCGAGAATTTGGAATCTATTTATATAAACTTTATTTCCTGATTTAAGGGCTCCCTGAGGGACTCGGAGGGAGTCCAGACAATAGGCTGTGAAATTGTCGGTATCCTGAAGGAAAAGTGACATTATTTTGGAAGCTTTTGACTGTTTTGTGAAGTTCAGAGACGCATTTGATCTGCATCTTACTGCACCGTTCAATGCAGGAAGTCGCGCATATCTAAGATATTCAAAAAAAGTGTAATAATCTCGAAAATAAGCGATTCGTATAACATTTGACCACGTAACTGGCCAATTCGCAAAGTTACCGTCGATACTTACAAGTTAATATTGACGCTGCATAGATAAGTTCTAAGTCCGTCTTCAAATAAACGTAGCGGCAGATTTGCACTAATTCCTTACGAACACAGGAATGTATCTGTTTCTAACCTCTGATTGTATAATCAAATCCTCCCACTGAATCATCCCTTTACTTTTACAAACTTGCCAGAAATAGTCTATATACTAAACTGCGATGCAAGTCCCACGTTTCCGTGATAGGTTCCCAAGTCCATATTTATCGGGAATTGCCAATGTCAAATTGCCACGCTGATGCACATTCGCTCTCTGGTGAAGCCGATGAGGCACCGTGGAATTATGCCTATCGGTTGCCGAGTCCACTCCATAGCCAGTCCAGTTTCTCTGCTTCCCAACATTTGTGTGCATTTTGCTAGTTAACAATGACTAAAATCAAAATATTGTATGAAATTAAATCTGTCGTAATTTAAAGTGAAGCATGAATTATATGAATTATGACTGCACACGTCTTTTCAATTATCCAAACTCTTCTGATTCTGCTTAATTTGAACAAAGGTCTCAATTGATCGTCTGCAAGCCCAGCGAAGAACAATGAGTGATAAATTACAAACGTTTTGTCAGTGTGCTCTTCTGATCTGCGAAACGTTTCAAACGCCACATTCAAATTAAACTATCGAGTCAGCACTTGACAGTTCAAGTGCACAGAGTATAAAAAAGTTGAGACGACGTGGGAGAATCATAACGTAACATCAGGGCAGAATGTGAAAATTAGTGAATGAAGGAAATGAATTTTAGAATTAAAATAAGAGATGAGCAGTCAGATAGCCATAAACTGTAAATTAGTTATGGGAAAACAACAAAAGCAAGAATCGGTGATTGAAGAATTGAACACTTAGGACGGTCAGAATATTCTTGAGAAGGGTGAACCTTGCCTGGCTAAGTGAGAGTTGCATGGTGGATGGGAAGGCAGTGAAACATACAAACATAGAAAACCTACAGCTCAATACAGGCCCTTTTGCCCAAAATGCTGTACAGAACATGTACTTACTTTAGAAATTACCTACTGCTCATAACCCTTTATTTTTCTAAGCTCCATATACCTATCCAGGAGTCTCTTAAATGACCCTAGTGTATCGGCCTCCACCACCGTCACTGGCAGCCCATTCCGCGCACTCGCCACTCTGCATAAAAAAAACTTATCCCTGACATCTCCTCTGTATGTACTTCCAAACATCTGAAAACGATGCTCTCTCATGTTAGCCATTTCGGCCCTGGGGAAAAACCCTCTGACTATCCACATGATCAATACCTCTCATTATCTTGTACACCTCTATCAGGTCACCTTTCATCCTCTGCTGCTCCAAGGAGAAAAGGCCGAGTTCACTCAACCTATTCTCATAAGGCATGCTCCCTAATCCAGGCAACATCCTTGTAAATCTCCTCGGCAGCCTTCTATAGTTTTCACATCCTTCTTGTAGTGAGGCGACCAGAACTGAGCACAGTACTCCAAGTGGGGTCTGACAAGGGTCCAATACATCTGTAACATTACCTCTCGGCTTTTGAATTCAATCCCATGGTTGATGAAGGCCAATGCACCAAAGCCCAGTTTTGCATCCTATCAATGTCCTGCTGTAACCTCTGACAGCCCTCCACACTATCCACAACACCTCCAACCTTTGTGTCATCAGCAAACTTACTAACTCATCCAGGTCATTTATAAAAATCACAAAGAGTAAGGGACCCAGAACAGATCTGTGAGGCACCCCTCTGGTGACTGACCTCCATGCAGGATATGACCCGTCTACAAACACTCTTTGCCTTCTGTGGGCAAGCCAGTTCTGGATCCTCATCCCATGCCTCCTTACTTTCTCAATAAGCCTTGCATGGTGTACCTTATCAAGTGCCTTGCTGAAATCCATATAGACCACATCTACTGCTCTATCTTCATCAATGTGTTTAGTCACGTCCTCAAAAAATTCCATCAGGCTCGTAAGCCACGACCTGCCTTTGACAAAGCTATGCTGACTATTCCTAATCATATTACGCCTCTCCAAATGTTCATAAAACTTGCCTCTCAGGATCTTCTCCATCAATTTACCAATGAAGTGTTTGTGAAGATGTTTGGTAAGGCTCTGCGTAAGCACTTTAACAAAAATAAAGATGTAATCTTGTGACAGTGGTTGGGATGTTTGCAATGAAATCAAGATTATGAGGAATGCTTTTACTTGGTCTTCACTTTTCTATCTTATCTACTGAGAAATGAGATGAAGGAATGAAGAATGGCTACTGAAGAAATGCTGTACTTTTCTATGACTCTGTAAGCTTGATTTTGATGTTTATAAGGAGCTTGGATAGGTACATGGATGGTAGGGTAATGGTGGGCTATGGTCCCAGTGCAGGTCGATGGGAGTAGGCAGCTTAAATGGTTTGGCACATACTAGATAGTCCAAAGGGCCTGTTTCTGTGCTGTACTTTTCTATCAATCTGTGATTCTAATATTGCTATGCCATCTTTTTGCAGCTACTATGGAAGTAGCTGTGGAAGTCTCACATCACCAGGTTGAAGTACAGTTGCACAACCCTAATCACCTCAGTATAGCAACACAATGACTGCTTTGTACTATGATGGTCTTTGTTATGTCGTGTTTTATTTGTGTTCTTATTAGTATAACTATTTTTGTTATTTATGTATTTCTTGTGAGGGTTTTGTATATCTGATGTCACTAAGAATTTCATTGCACCTGTGCAGACAAGTATGTGTGTGTATGGCAATAAACTCAACTTTATTGATACACTGTTAGGAAGCAACATTAGTTATTTGAATCTGAGAAGGAAATTGTAATTGAACATACACATGATCTGAGAGTAGATGTAAATAAACTGAATTGTGAAATTATAGGAAATAGATTTAAGAGCATTAGAGTCAATGAAATAGCAGAGTCCCCTTGAGTCTCTTGCACTATCAGTAAGATTGTGCCTTATCTGACCTTCAAGTTAGCTCTACTTTTCTGCCAGTTTCTCATAACCTTTGATTGCCCTTTGGCCTCAAAAGATACCTTTCTCAGCCTTGAAATACATTCAGCGAAGTAGCTTCCATGGCTCCCTGGAGTGGAGAATTACAAAGATATGCAATCTACTAATAATAGAAATTCCTTCCTATCTCATAAATAGCACATCCCTTCCCCACTCGATTCTGGGCCATCAGTTCTAGATTTCCTGTCAATGTGGAACATCTTTTTAGTATTTGTATTATTAAGCTCACTTGGAATCTTTATGTTTCAGTAAGATCTCTGAGCAGGTACAGCCTCCTCAGCCTTATCTTCTAAGATATTCTTTCTTCTGGAATCAATCTAATGAAACTTTCATGTGCTGCCTCCTCAGTTAGAAGTTTATTCCACCTTAAATAAGAAGAATGGAGTATGTAAAACTCCAGGTGTGGTCTCCACAATACTCTACAGTTGAAGCAAGACTTTTCTAATTTTTAAATTCCATCCACTTGATGTAAAGCCCAATATCCTGATTTATTTCCTAATTGTCTGTTGTAGCCTCGTTTTATGTACAAGGACAATCAAGCTCATCTGAGCAGGTGCATTCTGCAATCTCTTTCTACTTAAACAGTAATCTAACTTTAAAATCTGATTACATTTTCTCACATTATATTTCATCTGCTAAATTCACTCAATTAAACAATCTATCCCTTTGTAGATTATCTGAATTCTCCTCACAACTTGCTTTCCCATCTAACTGTTTTTTAGCTACTCTGCTCTCAGTTCACTTCATCTAAATCAAATCCATAGTTTGCAGATTGTTGAGGTCCTTGAATTGACTTGCTTAGAATTGTCTTGGAGGGCTATAGTCCTGGTGTATGTCAATGTGAGTAGGCAGTTTAAATGGTTTGGCACAGACTAGATGGGTTGAAGGGCCTGTTTCTGAGCAGTACTTTTCTATGACTAGTTTCAGCTGGCCAGTATGAAATTGATCCAGTGGAACACATACAAAATGCTGGAGGAACTCAAAGGGTTAGGTGGAATCTATGGAGGAGAATAAACAGTTGATGCTTCAGGCTGAGACCTTTCATCAGGACCGGAAGGATGAAGCCAGAAAAAGAAGATGGGGTGAGGGGAAGGAGTACAAGCTGGCATGTAAAATGTAAAGCTGGGTGAGGGGGGAGGTAGAGTGGGGGTGCAGTTGAAGAAAGAAGCTGGGAGATGATTGGTGGGAGAGTTCAACGGCTGAAGAAGAAGGAATCTGATAGCATAATGGATAGTGAGAAAGGAAAGGAGGCGCACCAGCAGGAGGTGACGGGCAGATGAGGAGAAGAGCAGGAGTCAGAGTGGGGAATGGAAAAAGAAAGAAGAGGAATGGGGGAGAAGTGTAGATTCTGGAATGGTTCCAGAGGACAGGAAAATTGCAAATACTACTCCATTCTTTAAGAAGGGAGAGAGGCAGAAAAAAGGATATTATAGGCCAGTTAGACTGACTTCAGTGGTTGGGAAGGTGTTGAAGTCCATTATAAAGGATGAGGTTTCGGATTACTTGGAGGCACATGACAAAACAGGTCAAAGTTGGCATGGCGAAAGGATTTCCCTGACAAATCTGTTGGAATTCTTTGAGGAAATATCAGGCAGAATAGACAAAGGAGGGTCAGAGTACTTGGGTTTTCAGAAGGCCTTTGGCAAGTTACCACACATAAGGAAGGGTACTTTACAAGATAATAGCCCATGGTATTACAGGAGAAATACAAGCATTGGTAGAAGATTGGTTGATAGTAGGATGCAATGAATGGGAATAAAGGGGACATATTCTGGTTGGCTGCTGGTGACCAGTGGTGTTCCAAAGGGGCTGGTATTAGGACAGCTGCTGTCAATGACCTAGATGATGCAATTGGCCAAGTTTGCAGATGATCCAATTAGGTGGAAGGACAGGTAATGTTGACGAATTTAGAGAATCAGCAGAAGGACTTATTCGAAATGGGAGAATGAGCAAAGAAGAGCCAGATGGAATATGGTGTAGGGAAGTGTCTGTTCATGCACTTTGGAAGGAATAACGATATAGACTATTTTATAAATAGGGTGAAAATTCAAAAATCAGAGTTGCAAATGGACTTGTAAGATATTGTGCAGGATTCCCTAAAGGTTAACTTGCAGACTGAGTTGGTGGTAAGGCAGGCAAATTCAATGTTAGCATTCATTTTGGGAGGACTAGAATATTAGATTAGATTAGATTCAACTTTATTGTCATTGTGCCAAGTACAGATACAAAGCCAATGAAATGCAGTTAGCATCTAACCAGAAATGCAAAGAATAGTGTTATTTACAAACTAACTGCGAAGAAAAAGTAAGTGGTACAGCTCACAAATATAAAAGTACTGAGACAGTACAATATGGATGCAATACTGCTTAGCGCTGTGATGTGAGGTTCAGCAGGGTCACAGTCTCATGGAAGAAGCTCTTCCTGTGCCTGCTGGTGTGGGAGCGGAGGCTCCTGTAGTGCCTACCGGATGGGAAGAGTTAAAAAGTCCATGGTTAGGGTGAGATGCATCCTTGACAATGCTTTTTGCCCTGCCCAGGCAGCCTTTATGGTAGATGTTCTCAGTGGTGGGCAATTGGGTGCCAATAATCCACTGGGCAGTTTTCACCACACGCTGGTGCTTTGCGGTCCGATATGGGACAATTGCCATACCACACTGAGATGTAGTTGGTGAGTATGCTCTCAATGGTACAGCAGTAAAAATCTTGTCAGTATCTTGGGACAGAGGTGAGCTTTCTTGATCCTCCTCAGGAAATAAAGGCACTATTGCGCCTTTTGATCAGGATGGAGGAGTTCAGGGACCAGGTGGGATCCTCGGAAATGTGGACACCAAGGAATCTGAAGCTCGATACACGCTCCACTACAGCTCCATTGATGTAGATGGGGACGTGAGTGTGGCTCCTAGCATGCCTGAAGTCCACGATGATCTCCTTGTCTTCTGGGTGTTAAGGGCCAGGTTGTCGTCGGCACACCACGCGGCCAGATGCTGGACCTCATCCCTGTAGGCTGTCTTGTCATCCCTTCTGATCAGGTCAACCACTGTGGTGTCATTTGCAAACTTGATTATGGAGTTAGAACCATGTACAGGAACGCAGTCATAAGTGAAAAGAGAGTACAGAAGAGGGCTCAGCACATAGCCTTGAGAGTGGAGGAGGAGATAGTCTAAGATAACAGATAGGGGTCTGTTAGTCAGAAAGTCCAACGTCCAATTGCAGAGGGATGAGCTGACGAAGTTTGGCGATCAGCTTGGAGGGGATCACAGTATTGAATGCCGAACTAAAGTCAATGAACAGCATTCTGACGTAAGAGTTGGGGCTGTCCAGGTGGGTCAGGGCAGAGTGAAGTGCCGTGGAGATGGCTTCCTCTGTTGACCTGTTGGTGCGACAGGCAAATTGATGGGGGTCCAGGGTAGTGGGGGGCAGACAGGATTTCAGATGTGATAGAACCAGTCTCTCAAAGCAGTTTGCAATGATGGGGTGAGTGCCACTGGGCGAAAGTCGTTCAGGCCCGTGGTAGTGGAATGCTTCGGCACTGGCACAATGGTGGCGATCTTGGAGCTTGTGGGGACAACTGTCTGGGCCTGGGACAGATTGAAAATGTCCATGAAGATCCCGGCCAACTGCCTGCACAGACTCTGAGCACACGGCCAAGTATTCCATCCGGACCAGCTGCCTTCCGTACATTCACCCTGCTCAGGGTGGCGCAAACATTGGAGGTGGAAAATGAGAGAGGCAGTTTACCAGGTGGGAGATCGGCTTTGAGGGTGTCCTCCTTGTTCTCTTGGTCAAAGTGAGGGTAGAAGTAATTGAGCTCATCGGGGAGTGAAGCAGAGCTGGAAGGGGGCACAGTACTAGGTGGTTTGATGTCTGTAATGACCTGTATAACATGCCACATGTGCTGGGGGTCCAAGGAGTTGAAATGCTCCTTGATTCTCTGTATATGTGTTTAGCCTGAGAGATTCCCCTCCTCGGGTTGGCCCTGGCTGAGCTGTAAGTCTCCCGGTCTCCAGACCTGAAGGCTGAATCTCTGGCTCTGAGCAGGAGGTGAACCTTTTTGTTCATCCATGGTTTCTGTTTGGGGAAAAATTTTATTTGTTCTTGTGACATCACTCTATCTACACACTTGTTGATGTGCTCAAGGACAGAATTGGTATATAAGTCAATGTCAATCTGAGAGTCTGTGGTGGCATGGGCAGCAAACTCACTCCAGTCTGTGTGTTGGAACTGGTGCCGAAGAGCAGAGTCAGCACCCTCCAGCCAGATCTTAATTGTCTTCATAGTGGGATTCATATGTTTAATGACCGGGCTGTACTTAGGAAGCAGAAACAATGAAAGATGGTCGGACTGTCCCAGGTGGGGGAGGGTAGTGGCTTTGTAAGTGTCGGCCACATTTGTGTAGACATGATCTGAGGTTTTATTTCCCCTCGTGGTCCATGATACATTTTGGTAAAATCTTGGAAGCATGGTATGTAGGTTATAATGATTAAAGTCCCCAGCGACAATAAAGGCTCCGTCTGGATGCGATGTCTGCAGCTTGCTAATAGTGACACTGAGGGCTTTCATGGCTACTTTAGCATCAGCATCCGGTGGAACATAAACTGCAACAGCAATGATGCATGTAAACTCTCGTGGTTGATGAAAAGATCTGCACTTAATAATCAGGAATTCCAGATCATCAGAGCAAAAAGTGTCAGCAATGGTGGAGTTAGTTCACCATGATCGATTCATGTAGATACAGAAAAAAACCTCCTCTACTTTTACCTGTTGTTGTTGCAGCTGTGTCAGCCCTGAAGACCATGCACCCTTCCAGTTCCACCACATTGTTTGGGACATCACTGTTTATACAAGTCTCCGTAAAAAAACATGACGTTGCAATCCATAAGCCTTCTTTGTGTGAGGGTCCAAATCCTTAGTTCGTCAGAAATATTGGCGAGAAAGACACTAGGTAGAGCTGGATGGTGTGGATTTAGCCTTAGCCCAGCACGCAGACCTTCACGCTTCCCCCGTCTTTGTTTATGGTCTTGATGCCTGCGTCGGGCCCTTCCGGTCGGAGGAAGTTGAATGCAGGTCCATGGTGTCCTTACTGACTCTGGAGGTAGTTGGTCGAAGTCGAATAGATAGTCCAAAACTGTGTTGGTGCATCGATAGTTAATGTCCAAAAGTGACTGTTTGCTGTAAGTGTACTTCGCATAGCCAAATCGAGCAAACACGCAGGAAGCAAGCAGATAAATCTTAACACTATTAAGAGGAAGGATTTAATGCTGAGACTTTATAAGGCATTGGTCAGACAGTTCTTGGAGTGTTGTGAGAAGTTTTGGGCCCCTTATCTTAAAAAAGAAGTGTTGACATTGGAGAGGGTCCAGAGGAGGTTCATGAGAATGATTCTCAGACTGAAAGGGTTAATGTAAGAGGAGTATTTGATGGCTCTGGGCTTGTACTCTATGGAGTTTAGAGGAATGAGGGGGGATCTTATTGAAACCTTTTGAATATTGAAAGGCCTCAATAGAGTGGATGTGAAGAACATGTTTCCTTTTGTGGATGAGTCTAGGTCCAGAGGGTACAGTCTCACAATAGAAGGACATCCATTTATAGTGGAAATGAGGAGGAATTTCTTTAGCCACCTGATGGTGAATCTATGGAATTCCTTGCCACAGATGGCTGTGAAGACCAAGTTATTGAGTATATTTAAAGACGAGTTTGATAGGTTCCTGACTAGTCATGGTGTCAAAGATTACAAGGAGAAGGCAGGAGAATGGGGTTGAGAGGAATAATAAATCAGCCATGATAGAATGGTGGAGTAGGCTCAATGGGCTAAATGGCCTAATTCTGCTCTTGTGCCTTATGGTTTTAAGTTGATGTTCATGCCATCAGGGTGGAGTCTATGCAGAGGCGTAAAGTGAAGCTCCCCCAATCTAAGAGTGGCCTCATCGTGATCATAGAGGAGGTCATGTCTGAATAGGAAGTAGAATGAAAACAGGTGGCCATCAGGAAATCTCAGTGTTTAGATTCTGAGAGGTTTGAACAGAGAACCTATTTCCTCTGGCAAGCCTTTCCTGGATAAGGTCGAATGACCTTAAAATTAAGAGTAAATCCAAGAAATACTTTGGTAATGGAAATTTGGAAGTGTAGCTCAGAATCATGTTTATTATATGATGTGCAATTTATTGTTTCACAGCAGCAATACAAATCAAAGATGTAAACTTACTATAAATTACAATATAACTAAATGGTGCAAAGAAAAGGAATAATGAGGTAGAGTTCATGGACCATTCAGTGATCTGATGGCAGAGGGGAAGAAGCTGTTTCTGAATCTTTGAATGTGGACCTTCAGACTCCTATACCTTCTCCCTGATGGTAGAAACAAAAAATCTAACCAATCTTAGAGTTTTTCGAGGAGGTTACCAGAAAGGATGGTGAAGCCAAGGCAGTGTATGTTGTACACATGGACCTTAGCAAGGTCTTTGACAAGGTCCTTCATTGGCCGTTGGTCAAGGAGGTTCAGCCACTTGCTTTCAAGATGAGGTAGTAAATTGAACTAGACATTGGCTTTGTGGGAGAAGCCAGAGAGTGGTAGTGGATGGTTGCCCCTCTGACTGGAGGCCTATGTCTAGTGGTTTGCTGCATGGATCAGTGTTGGTCTGTTGTTTGTCATCTATATCAATGATCTGCAGCAAACTGGATCTGCAAATTTGCAGATGACACCAAGATTGGAACAGTTGTAGAGAGGGAGGAAGGCTATCAAAGCCTGCAGGTTTTGGACCAGCTGGAATTTAATGCAATGTGAGGTGTTGAACTTTGGGAGGACAAGCCAGTGTAGGTGTACATAGTGAGCAGAAGGGCAATGAGGGGTGTGGTAGAATAGAGGGATCTGGGAATACAGGTTTATAATTCCTTGGAAGTGGCATCATAAGTAGATAGGGTCATAAAGAGAGCTTTTGGCACATCTGCCTTCATAAATCAAAGTATTGAGTATAGGAGTGGGGAATGTTATGTTGAGAGCATATGACTTTGGTGAGGCTTAAACTGGAGCGTTATGTACAATTTTGGCCACTTAGAGTACCTGCAAGGAAAGATATTAAAAATATTAAAAGAATGCAGAAAAAAATATAAGGATGTTGTCAGGGCTTGAGGACCTGATTTATAGGGAAAGGTTGACTAGGTTAGGACTTTGTTCCCTAGAGTGTAGGAGAATGAGGGGAGGTTTGATAGAGGTATACAACATTTTGAGGGATATAGGTAGGGTAAGCGCAAGCAGGGTGAGACTACAAATGAAGGCCATGGGCTAATAGTGAAACATGATTTGTTTAAGGGGAACATGAGAGGGAACTTCTTCACTCAGAGGATGGTGAGATTGCACAAGTGTTTTCCAACCATTTTTAGCCAAACATTTCCTAAAAGCACTTTTCATATTTGACAACTGCTCCTGAAGCACCTTCGTACTTGCCAATGTCCCTCTTAGGCACAATATATACTTTCTGCTGCCTTCATAGTGTAAAAACATATCTACTATATGCTAACATGAGTAAGATGATTCTGCTTTAAGTTTTGATTTGTCTTTAAACCTAGTTTACACAGGACCTGTATGCTTAACAGCAACTTCGATTATCAATATGATCCTTGAGCTTGATGGTTTTTAGCGAGAGTTGAAATATCTGGTTCAAGTTGTGTCAGCAAAAGCCTGTAGTCCCCATGAATAACAATGTCCAAGTGGTTTCTGTGTTTTGTGAGAATATGGTTTACTGCACTGAAGCCTCTTTCAACAAGGTAGGAGGGTGGAAATGCAACAAAGAGGGTCTTCTCCAAAGACCAGGAAACTTCATATGACAGTTTAGCCACATACCACAAAAGCCGACATTTTTGAAGGGTATTTTTGCTTCTACATCATTCTGAATTTCAATAACTTTTTCTTGCAAGCTCTCTTCCTGTTCTTCCAGTTTGCAAAGAAATGGGTTAATTACCCAGTCTGGAATTTCCAGATCGTTCAAATGCTTGAATCAATTCTGAAAATCCTTCTTCAGTGACTGCAGATGTAAGCAGTACTTTTGCAAATCACCATCTGTGAAAGAGAGTGCCATACATTCCATGCAGGGAATTTGTGGGAGCATTCTTCTCCCAATGATTTGCTCATGTATTACCAATTTTCTGATAAAAGTGGACACTGCACATCTTGCCTGGATTAAATTGAAATTCTCACCTTGCAGTTTCATATTTAGAATGTTCATTTTGTCATGTAGATCAGCTGGGTATGTCACATCTCCATGTAGAAGTTCAATGTCGTTTTCCAAGCTCTTGTCGAATTTGAGCAAAAATTCAACCAGTGTCAAAAAGATCAAAGAAACTATTTTTGTAATTTATTTTTTTATTGAAGTTCATCATCAAACAAACATTTCCATAAGATGTATTTCAGACATTGTACCTATATATCATATAATCATATATATCACAAATCTCCACAACGTATTTATCTGAGGTATAGAGTTATAGAAAAGAGTGGAAAGAAAAAAGAAGCAAAAGGAAAGAACTATGTAAAAGTAGGGAGTGATCTTTTTTTTTACAACATATTCATTGATTTGTAAGAATAAAATCAGGCCTATGAGGCATTATGTAGTTAAGCCATTTTCCCAGTATGAATCAAATTGTTCCAGTTTATGATTAACAGATGCTATTATCTTTTCCATTTTGTAAATGTCCATTGTAATTTCCATCCATGCATTTAAAGTTGGGCTCTCCTGTGATAACCATTTCCTAGTAAGAGTCTTTTTACCAGCCACCAACAGTATATTCATTAAATATTTATCTCTTTTCAACCATTCTTGAGGAATATATCCAAAATATATGGTCTTACTCTCTAAGGGTATTTCACATTTAAAGATGTCTTGTAGGACATTGTGTATTCCCCTCCAATAGTTTTTAATAACAGGGCATCCACTTATGGGGTTATCCACTTCGGGAGTAAGAACAGAAAGGCAGATTATTACCTGAACGGTGTAGAGTTAGGTAAGGGAGAAATACAAAGAGATCTAGGAGTCCTTGTTCATCAGTCACTGAAGGTGAATGAGCAAGTGCAGCAGGCAGTGAAGAAGGCTAATGGAATGTTGGCCTTTATTACAAAGGGAATTGAGTACAAGAGCAAGGAAATCCTTTTGCATTTGTACAGGGCCCTGGTGAGACCACACCTGGAGTATTGTGTACTGTTTTGGTCTCCAGGGTTAAGGAAGGACATCCTGGCTGTAGAGGAAGTGCAGCGTAGATTCACGAGGTTAATTCCTGGGATGTCCGGGCTGTCTTACGCAGAGAGGTTAGAGAGACTGGGCTTGTACACGCTGGAATTAAGGAGATTGAGTGGGGATCTGATTGCAGCATATAAGATTATTAAGGGATTGGACAAGATAGAGGCAGGAAATATGTTCCAGATGCTGGGAGAGTCCAGTACCAGAGGGCATGGTTTGAGAATAAGGGGTAGGTCATTTAGGACAGAGTTAAAGAAAAACTTCTTCTCCCAGAGAGTTGTGGGGGTCTGGAATGCATTGCCTCGGAAAGCAGTGGAGGCCAGTTCTCTGGATGCTTTCAAGAAGGAGCTAGATAGGTATCTTATGGATAGGGGAATCAAGGGATATGGGGACAAGGCAGGAACCGGGTATTGATAGTAGATGATCAGTCATGATCTCAGAATGGCGATGCAGGCTCGAAGGGCCGAATGGTCTACTTCTGCACCTATTGTCTATTGGCAGTCCCAAAAAATATGATAATGATTTGCATTTTGATTTCCACAATTTCTCCAGCAAACAAGGAGGTTACTATCATAATGGGATTTCTGAGAGGGTGTAATAAAATATCAAGTTTTTCCAACTAAACTCCCTCCATTTCTGTGAACTGGTACACTTCCATCGATACCTCCATATTATTGTCCATTCTTCCTCAGATATAATTATCTCTCCTGCCTTCGTCCATTTTGTTTTAATGTAGGAAGTCAAATGAGTTTTAAGATCTGACAACCCCTTATACATTCTTGAAATGATTCTACTACCGTTATCTGAATTATACGCTTTTCTAAATAGCTCTATCAAGCATGTCAATCTATCAACTTGCCTTGGTTACATTTTTAAGCGTCTTAATAACATATTGCTGCATCTGTAAATACTGATTTTAAAAAATCTTGTCTTTCTAATAAATGTTTCTCTTTAAGCATTTCAAAATTGAACAGTGTTCCTCCTTTCATTATGTTGCAAAGAACTGTTATTCCTTTAGCTCTCCAGACCTTGAATCTAGCATCCAATTTACTTGGTGTAAAATCTGAGTCATATGCACACCATTTAAGAATTGCAGTATCTCCCTCTAGATTATATTCTTTTATAGTAGTTTTCCATATTTTAAGAGTCAAAGAAACATTTTAAACAGCAGCCTTTTGACATACAACACATTTCAGTGTGAAAAAACAAGCATTTAAATTCTTCATCGTTATCTTGGCATAATTGGTAAAGTGTTCTGCTATTTAATGGATGAACTTTAATTTTGTTGATGGCAGATATTACAAGAGTCATGCTTGAAAAATAATCACTGGCTGAGGTTTTTGGCTGCAAAACGTTGATGAATTACACAATGGATTGCAAACAAATTAGGAATTTCTTTTTTCATAAATGCCACTAAACCAGCATGGCGACCTGTCATATATGGTACGGAGGTCATGTTCCTAATCACAAGAACTCATGTTCCTAATCAAAATACTTCTATCCTCAATATACATTTTGAGCTCATCATGGATTGATTATCCATTGATATTTGTTTTTAACTTGTTACAATAGGGAATCTCTTCATATACTTTTCCATTTTTGATAAACCATACGTATGCCATTAGCAATGTCTCATTGTCTCGCACAGTTGACTAATCCAGTTGCATCCCAAATTTTTTGTAGCTCTGTCCATAGCTGATACTCAATGTCTTCACTCATTTTGCCAATATGAAAAGCTAGAGTTATTAGTAGGAGGAATTGATTTTAAAATACTGGTATGATTTTGGGAACAGTGGTGAGCACTTCTGATACAGCAGGCATTATTAATCTTTCACCAGTTGTATGAGATTTTCCACATTTTACTATCATTTTGGAAATGTTAAAAGATTCAATGAAACTACTATTGTAACGTTCTCCTTCGGGTGTAACGAAACGCCGAATTTAACGTCCGGATAAACCACAGCCAATGCAAACCAGATCGCAGTAAGATTAACCATTTACTGTTCACTCTTCACATTAACATATGGTGAAAACTGTTGATAAAACAATACAAGATTGATACAGTATTTGTTCCTTCCTTAATATCACATTTCAAGTGTAAATACTTGCAAAGGTGACTATAACTACATTACACTAAGGTGCAGTATACAGGGAGAGTTTACCTGCTCCATTGACTACTTTAAATACACTTCCATGCAAACTATCCGCGACTCTTTAACTAACGAAAGCATAAACATTATCTACCGTCGTTACCTCTAACAGGATCGGCATTAACATCTTAGTTCAATATATCGATTATCTATTAACTTACAGCGTTGCTCTCACTGTGATTTCTCATGCCTGCAAAACTGCTTGTGCTCAGGTGAGCCTCGTGGAAAGCCCCCAACCTCGCGCTAATTTCAAACCGGTGTTTTCCCACAAGACGCGGCGAAACCGGATGTGACGTCATCGCATGCCGATATATTTTACATGCAATGAATACACTTTAAACACTTCTAATTCTAACTAGAAAATACTATTGAATGAATTACTAAGCGAAAATATTATAAACTAAATAGCTGTCGTAAAGACAGCACAACTATCAAGGTCATTTTTAGCTTTCTTGGCAAATGACTTATGGGTGCAACACTTCAAATGCTTCTTTCATCTTCTAGAACTGTGTAATACATACATAGCCTTTTCCGCGTTTCTTTTATGAATGTGTTCCTGCAATCTTGATGGTTTCATGGCTTCATTAGACAGTACACTCTTACAAATAAGACAGATAGAGTATTGCTGATTTGATGGGAACAGACTAAAACCATACTCCAGGTCTGTAACATTGTATTGACACACTTTCTGTAGTTTCTGTTTCTTAGCAGGATTAGAATTCAAGGCTTCACCACCTTCAGACTCGAGGAGATTGCGCCATACATATTTATCCGTCATTAACGGGGCTAAATTAAAATAAATAGTTAACACAAACTGGGAATGCCTATTGGGTGTTGATGATGGCAGCAAGTTGACACGGATGAAACGATGGTAGTAGCACGTAAAGGAATGGCAAGGTGAAGATGATCACAACAGTGAAAATTACATTGACAAGGATTCAGATTGGAATCTGAATGTTAGTTGGGATAGAGATGGTGTTCGGCAAGCTTTCATACTATTCTAGATAGAGTTGCTGTCCTATCACATAAGGTCTCATAATCCTCAAATGTGGTTCTTGACCACACATATGAAGCCAAGATCGCTTTGAACACCTCAAGAGGGATCCTCGGAGTCAGCAGGCTCACTGATTGTCTCTGTATCACCGTTTGATTCCGGCCAGTGCTGTTTCATTGCACGACTTGTTTTCCATAGGTTTGGAGAGAAAGTTGAGACGATGTTCTTGACTTACCAACTGTTAAATTGCATGAACTTCTTTTGTACTGTGATTCAAGGGGAACCCTTGTTTGCTAATTTATGCATCCCCAATAATGTCTGTTTGGATGGTAAGATTGGATGAGATGGCCAATTTTCAGACATGTCGTGATGACGAGAGCTCATCGCTTGCAGAGCATGGTTCTTCCTGTGTTTCAGTGCCTCAGTCTTATTTTTTGGAAGTGCCTGCTCAACTAGTAGTTAGTCAGGTCTCGTGTATCAAGCTAGGGGTGCCGCTTACCCCCCCCCCCCCAATGACTTCTATTTTGGCTCACACCCCTTTAGGACACGTAACCACTCCTGTTGGGAATCACTCATGTAGAACAAACTGCCAGTGGAAGAAGTGGTGGATTCAGGTTTAATTTCAACATTTAAGAGAAATTTGGATAGGTACATAAATGGGAGGGGAATGGAGGGCTATGGTACAGGTGTAGGTTGATGGGACTAGGCAGATTAATAGGTTGACACAGACTAAATGGGTCAAAGGGCCTGTTTCTGTGCTAAACTGATTTATGATTCTGAGTTCATATCCTAAATGGTGAGGATCCTTAATGACATATGCCACCTTCTTGAGGCATCACCTCTTGAAGATGACCTTGATGGTTGGGAGGTTTTTGTTCATTATGGGGTTAGCTGTGTCTAGAACATTCCATAGCCTCTTTTGATTCTGTGAATTGGAGGATTCATACCAGGCTTTGAGGTGACCAGTTAGAATGTTCTCCACTGTATATCTAGAGAAATCTTCAAGAATCTTTGGTGATATAGCACATCTCCTCAAACTCCTAATGATGTGGAGCTGCTGATGTGCCTTTTTCATGCTTACATCATTATGTTGCACACCCTTTCCACTGCATAAAAGTTCCCAATTGCTTCCCAGTCTCAACAAGGCCAGGATAGGTAGATAAACCAATTGCATTTTTGAGGTGAACCAGTGAAAAGATCTATCCAAAGAGACAGTGGAGAGATGATTCACTATTTGAACTAAGTAATCGGAAAGTATTAGTTTTGGAGGTTAGGTGATCAGCGGAGATGTCAAAATCCTGCATTTTAAAATATTTTTATTTCTTTTAAAGAGAAGTCCTCTTCTATTTCAAAGTGCTGATGAGACTGCTTTAAGCATAGTTCACCAAACCTGGAATGCCGTCTGTTGGCAGGAAAGACTGACCATCAGGAAGCCTTCCTGTACATTCTGTGAATTTTACATTGCTGTACATTTTACATTACTGTACATTTTAAACTGGCAAATGGCATGGACTGCCATGGCGTCCACGCTGGAGTCAGTGTTGCCCCCTAGTGTCTGCCCAGCAGAACACTGGGGCAGCACAGTAGTGTAGTGGTTAGCACAATGTTTTTGCATACTGGTGACCTGCATTCAATTCCCGCTGCTGCCTGTAAAGGAGTTTTGTACATTCTCCCCGTGACTGGGTGGGTTTCCTGTGGGTGTTCCGGTTTCATCCCACAATCCAAAGGTGTATTGGTTGGTTGGTTAATTCATCATTGTAAATTGTCCCATGATCAGGGGTGGCACAGCTTGAAAGGCTGGGGGGACCTATTTCATGTTGCATCTAGACAAAAATTAATAATATTTTTTTGAAAATATGAATGTTTATTAATAAAAGGTTTGAATATATATTAATTATTATTGATAATTAAAATTTATTATTAAATAAGTTAAGAATGTTAAGACATGATGTGTCCTAGATTATGCTCTCAATTGTAATGCTAGCATCTGTGGAAAGAGAAACAGAGAGCCACGGAAGGTCAACTGGAACTACCAAACACAGTAAATAAATAACTTTGCAGGGAAGCTGGAAACGGAAGGGAGAAGACACAGACAATAACTTTGATAGGGTGAGATCAAGTCTGCCAGAGGAATAGGTTGTAAATAAGACCACACCTTAAAGAGGGAGCCAAATAGCGAGAGTACAAATAAAAGAAAAGCTCTGTTATATAGAGCTGTGCAGGTCAGGCTGGTGGAGAGGGAGAAGGAAAAGAGCCAATACTGGGTGTCATGGTAGTGTAGTGGTTAGTGTGATTCTATTACAGCTCAAGGCATTCTGGAGTTCGAAATTCAATTCTGTCAGCGTTCTGTATGAAATCTCTGTATGTCCTCCCCATACAATGTGTGAATTTTCCTGGGTGCTCTGGTTTCCTCCTAATAGGTAATTGTAAATGGTCTCTTGATTAGGGTTAATAGAGGTTGTGGGGTTGTTGGAGTGGCATGGCTCAAAGGGCTGGAGGGGCCAGCTCTGTGCAGGATCGCTAAATAAACAAATAATGTATTATTGCTGAGTGCCCTGACAAATTATAATACAAGCACAGAAAGTCATTTAGTTGTGTGAAATTAGAGTATTTGATATTGAATCATTCAGCTAGCTTGCCGCCTTCATATGTGCATGAAATGGGATATTCTTTGGAAGACCCAAGATCTATGCTGTAACCAGGGTCATTCTGATTGTGTAAATGGTTGAATTAAGACTTCAGTCAAGCTGTTCATTGAGTACTGATGGTGAGTTGTGAGGTGGGATGAAATCATTGTGAGTTATTTTGCACTGTAGGTAATTATGTGTTTAGTACCAAGATTATATGGCACTTTATAAAGACCTAAAGATACATAAGTCACCCAGACTAGATGAACTGCACCCTAGGGTTCTGAAAGAGGTAGCATTAGAGATTGTGGTTGCATTAGCAATGATCTTTCAAAAATCAATGGAGTCTGGCATGGTGCCAGGGGACTGGAAAATTGCAAATATCACTCCACTCTTTATGAAAGGAGGAAGGCAGCAGAAAGGAAATTATAGACTAGTTAGCCTGACCTCAGTGGTTGGGGAGATGTTGGAGTCAATTGTTAAGGATGAGGTGATGGTGACACAGGACAAGATAGGACAAAGTCAGCATGGTTTCCTTCAGGGAAAATCCTGCCAGACAAATCTGTTGGAATTCTTTGAGGAGATTACAAGTAGGGTAGATAAAGAGGATGTAGTAGATGCTGTATATTTGGACTTCCAGAAGGACTTTGACAAGGTGCCACACATGATGCTGCTTACTAAGTTAGGAGCCCATGGTATTACTAACATGGGTAGAGCATTGGCTGATTGGTAGGAGGCAGCAAGTGGGAATAAAAACATCCTCTTCTGGTTGGTCGCCAGTGACTAGTGGTGTTCCACAGATGTCGGTGTTGGGACCACTTCTTTATATGCTGTATATAAATGATTTAGATAATGGAATAGATAGCTTTGATGCTAAGTTTACAGATGATACAAAGATTAGTGGAAGGGCAGGTAGTGTTGAGGAAACATGTGAAATGCAGAAGGACAGACAGATTAGGAGAATGGGAAAGAAAGTGGCAAATGAAATATAATGTTGGAAAATGCATGGCCAGGCACTTTGGTAGTAGAAATAAATGTGCATACTATTTTCTAAATGGAGAGAAAATCCAAAAATCTGAGATGCAAAGGGACTTGAGAGTCCTTGTGCAGAACACCCTGAAGGCTAATTTGAGGAGTCAGCAGAAGACGCTCATGGAGTGAGTACTGTTTCAGATTTGCTCCATAACCTTTACTTTTTTTTAACCTATGATCACCCTTATTTAACTTATTTTTACCTACACCAAAAGATTCTTGCTACTTTCTTGGACTTATCTTTAAGAGTTTATTGTGAATTTTTGAAGAAATGAATACAGAAATGGCTCTTAGATCTAAAGGGTGAGAACCTGGGAAGAATCCTAATGGCAATGGGAAGAAAAATCAGACCAATCCTAAGCGTACTGAATTGACTTATGAAATGTTATTGGAGGTTTTAAATCAAAAATTTGAAGAACGACAACAAATTTTTAAACAAGATATAAAGGCTTTTCAAGATTATATGGATAAGACGGATTCAGTAGTTAACCAGCAGCAAGTTCTAATCACAACTCTGCAAGAGGATGCTCGGAAGCGAGACTTGATAATTGAAAAACCGCAGCAGAACTTACTTTCGACGATTAAACAGGTGGAAACACTTAAAGCTAAGAGTGTCGACTTTGAGAATCGGTCCAGAAGACAGAACCTACGCATACTTGGTCTCCCGGAAGGTATTGAACAAGGGAACCCCACGAAGTACTTTGTTCAACTTCTAAAGGATGTGTTCCCTTCTGTATTCCCAGACAGTCCTCCGTTACTCGATCGCGCTCACAGAATTATGCGTCGATCACCGAGTGCTTCAGCTAAACCACCGGTTGTAATTGTCCTATTTCATTATGTGCATGTTAAAGAGCAACTTATTCGTGTGGCTCGGCGTGTAGGGATGGTCAAGTTTCAAGATCACAATTTTCGACTAGTAGAAGATTTTAGTCCAGAAGTAATGAAGGCAAGGCTTCTTTTTAAACCTCTGATGTCTGAATGTTATGAGAAAAATCTAAAACCTGCGCTCTTATACCCTGTGAAGCTCAGAATCTCGCCTCCGAATGCTCCACGTCGTGTTTTTCTTTCTACATCTGAAGCGAGAAGCTTTTTTTTTCTTTTTTTTCCCTATCTTTTTATTAAATTTCATATATATATAAGAAAAAACATAGCATGATAATGAATAGATTATAAATTCAATAGACTTGAAATTACATTAGTAATAGGAAAATAATATCCTATTAAACATCAACCAACAAAAGGTACATTAATCAATCAAGTCTATATAAATATATATGAAGAAAAAACAAAAATAATCATCAAAAGAGAAAAAAATTTGAAAATATATAAAAGAAAATATATATTGAAAAAAATACTAAACTAAACTAACATGGGCAATAATAACAGTTTATAAGTATGTGATAGTGTCAAGAAAAAACTCCGGAACTCCATACCTGAACAAGAATAAGCAGAGAAAGGATCTGAAAAAGGCCAAATTAATTCATATGAAAATGTCGAATGAACGGTCCCCAGGTTTCTTCAAATTTAATTGATGAGTCAAAAATAGTGCTTCTAATTTTTTCCAAACTCAGATAAGAAATAGTTTGAGAAAACCACTGAGATGTGGTAGGAGGATTTACTTCTTTCCAGTTTTGTAATATAGACCTTCTGGCAATTAATGTTACAAAAGCAATCATTGGTCTGATTGAAGGGGAAAATTGATTACCATCTTCATTTGGCATACCGAAAATTGCAGTAATAAAATGAGGTTGTAAATCGATATTCCATACTGAGGAAATGACATCAAAAATGTCCTTCCAATAGTTATGTAAAGTGGGACATGACCAAAACATGTGGGTCAATGAAGCCACTTCTAAGTGACATCTGTCACATTGAGGATTGATATGAGAATAGAATCGAGCAAGCTTATCTTTAGACATATAAGCTCTATGTACAATTTTAAATTGTATTAAAGCATGTTTAGCACATATAGAAGAGGAATTAACCATTTGCAAAATTTTTTCCCATTTATCTGTTGATATATTGTATTGAAGTTCTTTTTCCCATTCTTGTTTAATTCTATCTGATATTTCTGGTTGTATCTTCATAATCATGTTATAAATAAAAGCTACAAATCCCTTCTGACAAGGATTAAAGGTGAAAATCAAATCTGAAAAATCCAATGGAGTTGAATTGGGAAAACATGGAAGAACTTTGTGTAAGAAATTTCTAATTTGTAAGTATCTAAAAAAATTAGATTTAGGTAATTTAAATTTGTTAGAAAGTTGATCAAAGTACCTTCAAAAAAAAGATCACGAAAACATTTTATACCTTTCCTTTTCCATATGCTAAAAGCTTGATCTGTCAATGAAGGTTTGAAAAAAAAAATTAAATAAAATAGGGCTATCAAGAACAAAGTTTGCGAGAAGCTTTCTGAAGGAGAACTTCCCTACTGCTATGGACACTCCTCTCTAATAAATGAGTGATTTTGATCGTGCAAGATGGTTTTTATTTCCAAAACCAGATTTTGTTTCTGGCTATTGGTGTAGGTTTACTCTATATTTTATACTCTAGTTAAAGTTTTTTTTTGACATACTAATCTTTTTATTTTACTTACTTCAACCACTGTACTTTATCTTTATTATTATTAATCCTTTGAAGGTGAATTTTTTTTTACTAAGATGGCGGTTTTTTCTCTAAAATATTTTTGGCTTTTTTTTTATTTCACTTTTTTTTTCTCTCGTCTTCCTATAATGCATCTCTTATTACAGTTTAAATTTTTTTGGTTTGTTTAGGTTTTAACCCGATTTATAAGTTACTAGTGATTATATTCTTTTTGTTTTTTTTTACTACCAATTATATTAAGAAGTTTGGTTTTAGTATAGTGATTATAATTTCTTTAGAGTTTGGGTGTATTTTTTTATCCTTTATATACTGAGTTGTCTTCTGCTGATATGGGGGTAGAGTTAGTTTCATCTTTCCCTTTTCCCAGCCTATCCTTGGCTGAGGTGGTCCTTTTTTTTCCTCTTGGGTGGGGGGGGGGTGGGTGGGAGGTCTTTTTCTAAATCTTATGTTTCTTATATCAGTTTTTTTTCAATTTTTTCATTTGGGCTGATTTTGAACTACAAAAATGTCCACGATGTCATCACTTACGGGTCCGGTTCTTATTTTTGTTCCTCTTCCGGGTGCATGAGTTCATAATTTGGTTAACCCTTTATTTACCAAAGGGTTGATTTCAGAAATATGGCTCAGACCGACCGTTCATTTTGTCTCTTGGAATACTAATGGCTTAAACCATCCGGTTAAACGGAAAAAGATTTTCAAAGTATTCCAAAGACTTAATGCTCATATTATTTTTGTACAAGAAACTCATGTGAGGAAAGAGGACAATTATTGCTTTTTTTTGGTTTTGGAGGGGTCAACAGTATCATTCGAATTCGAGTGCCAAAATAAAGGGAGTTTCAATTTTTATTGACTCCTCTATTGCATTTGTCCAACATGATATCTTTTCGGATCCGAATGGTAGTTTTTTGTTAATTACTGGCTTACTTTTTAACAAAAAGGTTGCTATGGTTAATGTTTATGCTCCAAATGTGGATTGTCCTGATTTTTTTAAGTCCTTATTTACTTCTCTACCTAATCTAAATGAATATGTTAATAATGGGTGATGACTTTAATTGTTGTTTAAATCCTTTGATGGACAAATCTATATCTACTCAGACTTTACCCAATAAGTTGGCCACTTGTATTAACTCTTTTTTGACTGATAATGGAATTTTTGATATTTGGAGATTTCGGCATTCTAAGGACAAAGAGTTTTCTTTTTTCTCACATGTTTATCATTCCTACTCGAGAATTGATTATTTTTTTATTTACTCTTGTTTTATTCCATCAGTAATTGGTTGTAATTATGATATTATAGCCATCTCTGACCATGCTCCATTAAAACTTTCTATTAAATTTACGGATACAGCTTCTAATGCTAGACAATGGCGATTTGATTCTACCTTACTGCAAGATCCGAATTTTATTAAATTTATGAAGGAACAGATCGATTTCTTCTTTTCAACTAATTCCATGGATGATATTTCTTGCGGAACACTTTGGGACACTTTTAAAGCATATATACGTGGACAGATTATCTCTTACTCTGCTGGTCTGAGAAAACGCATTAAGAAGGAAACTCTTTTATTGGTTGATAAAATTAAAGAGATTGACAAGAAATATTCGATCACTCCTAGTAAGGAGCTTTACAAATAAAGGGTTGACTTCAAACGGAACATAGTTTATTACTTACATCTTCAATTGAAAATCAATTAATGAAAACCAGATCTGATTTTTATATACATAGTGATAAATTAGGTAAACTGTTAGCTAGTCAATTGAAGAATGCTTTGGTTAAATGTCAAATTACTAAGATCCGTCAGCAGAATGGGGATTTCACAGTTAACCATGATGAGATAAATAAATCATTTCAAGATTTTTATACCTCCCTGTATCATTCTGAATTCCCTCATGATCATAATACCATGTGTGATTTTCTTGGGAAATTGAATTTTCCAATATTATCATCAGATGATCTTTCAATATTAGAAACCCCTATTATGGATGCAGAAATTAAAGGGGTTATTCCCTCTATGAATTCTGGGAAAGCACCAGGTCCAGATGGGTATACAGTAGAATTTTTAAAATGTTTTTCCACTACTCTTTCTCTTTGGTTATGCAGGGTTTTTGAAGAAGCAATTAGATTGGGCAATTTGCCACAATCTTTTTATAGAGCTTCCATTTCTTTAATATTGAAGAAAGATAAAAACCCTACTGACTGTGCATCCTATAGACCAATATCTTTATTGAATGTAGATTCCAAGATCTTTTCCAAGTTACTGGCATCCAGGTTGGAGAAGGTATTACCCCAAATTGTTTCGGAAGATCAAACCGGTTTTATTAAAAGTCACTATTTTTTCAATGTTAGGAGATTATTGAATATTGTTTATACTCCTTCACATAGCACTTCAGAATGTGTTATTTCATTAGATGCGGAGAAAGCATTTGATAGAGTTGAATGGCCATATTTATTTAATGTGATGGAGAAGTTTAATTTTAGTCCGACATTCATTTCCTGGATTAAACTGATATATCATACTCCAATAGCCTCGGTGCTTACTAACAATCAAAGATCTCCCTTTTGTCGTTTATTTCGGGGCACTAGACAAGGCTGTCCTCTTAGTCCATTATTATTTGATATTACTTTAGAACCCTTGGCAATTGCTATCAGAGAATCACTGAATATTTTTGGCATTAATCGTGGGACAGATATACATAAGTTATCATTATATGCAGATGATTTATTATTATTTATTTCTGATCCTGAGAAATCCATTCCTGCAGTTTTATCATTGTTGGCTCAATTTAGTGATTTTTCTGGGTATAAATTAAATCTTAATAAGAGTGAATTGTTTCCTTTAAATAGACAGGTTCCAATTTATGGAAATTTATCTTTTAAATCAGTTAATGACTTTTATTTACTTAGGGATTAAAATCACAAAAAACTATAAAGACTTATTTAAGGTTAATTTTTTACCCTTAATTGATCAGATTAAATGTTTGTTTACTAAGTGGTCACCACTATCTTTATCTCTGATAGGTCAGATTAATGCTATTAAGTTGGTTATTTTACCCAAGTTTTTATATATATTTCAAGTGTTACCAATTTTTATTCCGAAATCTTTCTTTGATAATGTTGATTCAAAAATTTCCTCATATATATAGCAGAATAAAAATCCTAGGTTAGGTAAAATATATTTACAGAAGGCAAGGAAGGAAGGTGGATTGGCATTGCCTAATTTTAGATTTTATTATTGGGCAGTTAATATCCGATATTTGATATGTTGGTTAAAGGATTGGGATTTATCTTTTAGCCCTCATTGGGTGAACCTGGAAATTAAATCTGTTCAAGGATTTGCACTGGGTTCTATTTTAGGAACTTCTCTTCCCTTTGCTCTTTCTAAATTGCTGAAACGAATTGACAACCCGATGGTTAAACATACTTTACGTATATGATTTCAATTTCAGAAATTTTTTGGGTTGACTCAGTTTGTTTTAAATATTCCTATTGTATCCAATTGCTTTTTTTGTCCTTCTATTATAGACCAAGCTTATTTAACTTGGAAGACTAAAGGATTACTATGATTTTCCGATTTATTTTTGGATAATTGTTTTATGTCTTTTGAGCAATTATCTAATAAATATAATTTGCCTAGATTTAATTTTTTTAGATATTTACAGATTAGGAATTTCTTAAATACTGTACTTCCTATTTTTCCAAATTTTGTGTCTTCAGGTATTTTGGAGAATTTATTTGAACTAAACCCTTTTCAGAGAGGGCTAATATCAAAACTTTACAATATAATTATGAAGATACATTCAAAGCCCTTTTATTAGACTAAAAATGATTGGGAAAGAGAACTTAACCTTACTATCCCTATTGAGAATTGGGATAAAATTCTTCAATTAGTTAATACATCATTCTGAGATAGCGTCTTTAACTCATATGTTCTGGTCGTGTCCGCTTTTGAAAAAATATTGGAAAGATATTTTTGATATTATTTCTGTGGTATTGAACATTGATTTACAACCTCATCCTATTACTGCAATTTTTGGTTTATCAATGATGGACTCAATCCATTTATCATCTTCTGCTTGTCGAATGATTGCATTTCTTACACTAATGGCTAGAAGGTCTATTTTGTTGAATTGGAAAGAAATTAATCCTCCTACTGTATTTCATTGGTTTTCTTAAACTATGTTATGTCTAAATTTAGAAAAAATTAGAAGTGGTGTATTTGATACTTCTATTAAATTTGAAAAGACATGGAGACCATTTATTCAATATTTTCATATGATGTAATATGACCCAGTTCCAAGCCTATTTGATTTTCCAGTTTTGATTTTATATATGTTGAGAGGATTGGAGTTGATGACACTGATGATTTTGTATTTTTGTGAGATATTATAAACAGCCCTTTTTCTTTTTCCATTTTTTCTTTTTCTCTTTTTTTTTGTTATTAGTTACTAGATTATTAGATTTTTTTTGCATAATTTTTTTTCTTTTTCTTCTGTTTTTTTTATTATATATTATGATATACCTAGGTTTGCCTTGTTTATTTGTATATTGTATCGTCCATGATTTGGGAATACTCATTAATACTGTAATCATTGCTTATGTATTCTTTCATGTTCAGTTGAAATGTGTATGTTTGTAATCCCATTATCTATGTATCAATTTTATTTTGTTGATATTAATAACAATAATAAAAAGATTGAGAAAGAAAGAAAGGTTAATTTGTAGGTTGAGTTGGTGATGAGGACGGCCAATGCCATGTTAGCATTCATTTCAAGATGTCTAGAATACAAGAGCAAGGGTGTGATGTTGAGGCTTTATATAGGGCACTGGTGGGGCCTCTCCTTGAGTATTGTAAATAGTTTTGGGCCCCTCATTTTAGAAAAGATGTGCTGGCATTGGAGAGTGTCCAGAGGAGGTTCACAAGGATGCTTCCAGGAATGAAAGGGTTATACGAGGAATGTTTGATGGCTCTGGGTCTGTACTTGCTGGAATTTAGAAGGATGAGGGGTGATCTCTTTGAAATGTCGAAAGGCCTAGACAGAGTAGATGTAGAAAGGATGTTTCCCATGGTGGGAGGGTCTAGGACAAGAGGGCACAACCTCAGGATAGATGGGTGTCCATTCAAAACAGAGATGTGGAGAAATTTCTTTAGCCAGAGGGTGGTGAATTTGTGGAATTTATTACTGCAGGCAGCTGTGGAGGCCAGGTCATTGGGTGTACTTAAGGCAAAGATTCTATAGGCAGAAGTACAGTCGATGGTTTGGGCCGAGACCCTTCATCGGGACTAACTGAAATAAGAGATAGTAAGAGATTTGAAATCTCTTACTAATTTCAAATCTCTTACTATCTCTCTTTCAGTTAGTTCTGCTGAAGGGTCTTGGCCCAAAACGTCGACTGCACTTCTTCCTATAGATGCTGCCTGGCCTGCTGCGTTCCACCAGCACTTTGTGTGTGTTGCTTGAATTTCCAGCATCTGCAGGTTTCCTTGTGTTTGCGTTAAGGCAGAGATTGATAGGTTCTTGATTGGACATGGCATTAAAGGTTACGGGGAGAAGGCCTTGAAATGGGGTTGAGGATGAGATAAAAAAGGATCAGCCATGATAGAATGGTGGAGCAGATTCAATGGGCCAAATGGCCTAGTTCTGCTCCTATGTCTTATGGTCTTGTGGTCTTTATAAGAAAAGCTTGGAGGCTGCCTTGTATTGGTTCAATATAAGCAGAGTTTTGAATAGAGCTGTAAAATCAATATTGATCATTCCATTCTATCCTGAGTGATGGAGAGTCATAAACAAGATGATATACATGAGTCTTCAAAAATTTTGAAATGAATTTTACTACTGAGAAGGTGTAATTGATGAATTTTAGTGCCCTTTGAATGGATGAAGAATAATTAATCTTCAAGATAATTTTAAGATATTCCCTCCTCTTCCTTTTATTACTGTCCATATCTTCCTCACTCCACTGACTAATTTCCATTCACGATAATGCTGGTTTTCAGTAGAGCCCTCACTCTTCCACTTTTCAGATGAGACATTAAACACATGCTCTGTCAGGTCGGCATAGAAGATTGTTTGGAACTATTGGAGAAATTATGCTTGGTAGACATTTAACTCTCAATCAACATTATTTCAATAGATTAGCTGATCATTATATTACTATTTGAGGAGCTTGGCTGCTGCATTTCCTAAACTATGTGAAAAGCAAAACATTAATTTGATGGAGAATATCAAATAGAATCAAATCAGTGACTTATTTGAAAAAAGTACATCTTAAAGTGCATCTATGCCTGAAAAACACATCTAACTTGCCTAAGGACACTTCAACTGCAATTGTTTCACTGAGTATTTTATGCTTCCTAGTTCCATTTACTTTGGATTAATTAAAACCTTGCCTATGTCTATACTTAACTATGTTTGCATTGCCAAGGGAAATCATATATTTATGTGTTTTGAATAAACTCTTATAAGTAATTGTTTATATAACAATAATAGTTGGAATTTTGATTTAGTTTAACTTTCAGCTTGATTTTATCTATGACTTGTTCAGTATGTTTGGTATTTGCTTCATTTATTTATTTTCAACTTAAATATTTAAAACTGAAATGGCTTTCTTAACAGTGTGCATATTTATGTAAGCATCTGTTCACATCATGTTTGTTTCTTCTGTTTTGAATGCAGAACACGCTTGTGAAACATCGTCTGTGTCCATTTTACTCAAGTTTTCCATGACAAGTCCAAGCATTTACAGAATTTGAGCACATTTATAGTTAGAACTTTTTATGACTTTGCCACAAACCATTCTATGTATTAAACTTTCTGCCTGAGCAAATAATTTGCTCAAATTTGTTAGCTTAGTTTTTCCAAAACTTTGCACTCCTTTGCGTAGTTAAATAGTTGTTGCACATTTGATTTGCACCAGCCTTTAGGAAACAAGTATCATCTATTTATTGATTATGTATTTGCAGTTTGTGAGGTCATATTCAGATATTATAGATGCTTCATCTTCTTGTGATGTCAAGGGACGGGAACAACTAATTGATATTGGGACTAATTTTGCAGGCTTTGTTGTGTAAGTGCCAGCAACCTTGAAATTCCTATGTTTGCTTGCATGAATACAGAAAAAGCCAAGCTGGCTTGTAATGGTTTGTAATTGTGTCTGTCATTGGACACATCACAGTGTGGTATTTAGTCTGGGTATGTAATAGAATTGTAGAATGTTTACAAGCCAGAAAGAGGCCATCTGACCCATTATGTCTTTGTTGGTTTTTGACAAGAACAACCTTATTGTCCTAGTCACTAGGATTATAATTCCAAAGCCATGAAATTGTTCTCCAATGTACATTTATAAAATTTGCTCGCATTGACCTCAATAGAACCAGCATCCGCCACACTTGCAGGCAATGCTTTTCAAATTCCAACCACCACACTGAGTAAGAACGTTTTTTCACACACCAGTCTAAATTATTTTCTCCTTTATTTTACACCTGTGACCTTCATGGTCCTCTGTTGTATGTTACCCAGCTAACTTGGTATCTCTGCTATTTATGTCCACTTAATATTGTTACGTGCTTCATCTTTGCTGCTAAGCCTGTTACGTGGTACCTTATCAAAAGCCTTTTGAAATATGTTCAAAGAACACATGCCAGGTTAAACCAACTGAAGTGAGGACTCCTTCATTGAGGCAAGAAGAAGATACATATTTCATTTTTTGTTAAATAGTTCAAAGATTCAAAGGTTCTTTTTATTGTGAAAGTATGCATGCATAATACAACTCCGATATTCATCTTCTCCAGATAGTCATGAAATACAGAAGGGCCATGGGGTTTGTTAAAAAAAAGACATCAACTCCCCCCCCCCCCACCACCCCTGCATGAATAAGAAAAAGATGCAACCCCCCCACTCCCTCCCTTGCAGGTGAAGAAACAGAGACAATAGTGTCAAATCCCCAGACCCCTTTTGCAGAAAAAAGTGACAATAAAAAGTAGCATCTGAGTTCTTATTTTCTTATTTGTACTTCCATCAATTTGTTTTTTAATAGTTCTAATTTAATAGTTTAATTCATTTTAAATAGGTTTGGGTTGTTTCTGACATTCAGAAATTTTATTTTGATGATTTTGATTGCTGTTTAATAATGGATGTGGCCAAGCCCGCAGATTTTTTCTCCCCTGTTTCTTGTGTGAGGCTTGTTCTGATATTTCACTCCACCCCTGCCAACCAAACATGTGTTATATACAAATAAAAGGGCTAATATTGTTGAGAATTCAACCTTCTCCAAAATGGCTTGCCCACTGGCAAACAGCAGTGTTGCAGGCTTGAGTTAAATATAGTCTATCCATGTTTCAATAAGATCACTCCTCATATTTCTAAACTTCAGTGAACATAGTCCCGCCCTGTTTAGCCAAATCTTGATGAAACATTCCTCTCACCCCAGGAATTAGTCCAGCAAATCTCATTTGGATTCCCTCCAATACTACTAGGTCCTTTTTTCAGTAAGAGACTATAAATGTGCATCAGGTAATTACTTGTGATGATCAAGTCACTCTAAATCACTGTGGAGGTGATCTGGCATGGTTCAAATTGAAATTTAATGATGTTGACACTGACAGTTGCTGTTGGATATAAATACTTCAGAATTTCCATGGTGATGAAAGGATAAGCCTGCAGAGAAGCTCAGTTCTGTCTCATAACCAAGTCATTAGTATGAGGTATTAGTCTCCAGATATCTTTGAAACTTACCTCTTGTTCAGTACGTTTTACCTTAAATTGAGGTGTCGGCAATCTAGGAGCTAGTGTTGGGCTATGAGCAGTGATGAAATAACTTGGGGTGCTCTATAATATGAGCATCAAAGTCTGGAAGACATCAGACGATAGAAAGTATGAGGCTTTGCATGGCTTGAGGTTTTAGTTGTAGAGCAAATGAAGCAAAGTCAGTGTCTAATAATGATTAGCTATTACTAATATATGCCCAGTCCTCTTTCAGAGCTGATGGCAGCATAATGAAAATCCTTGCATCTTACTTTCCTGCCTGTGAACACAATGCTGAAATTACCAGCAGATTTGCAACAAATTCTTTAGTGCACTTATTGTGTACCATCTGTTAATGTCATCCTAATTTAACTTATTGTCACTGTACAGAATCCAACAAACTGTAAACTGTGCCTGTAGCTTGATATACCAATCACACTTTTGGCTGTAGGATGCATTTTATTGTACAAATGGGAAGTTTACCGTGCCCCATAATGCAAATTCAAGTTTTGGATTACAGCCTTGGTTTCTGTATTAGTCACTGAAAAAATTTTGAAAACTTCTAGAGGTTTAAATAAGGCAGAATGCCTTGCCAATGTAAAGAGTGACATATCCATATTCAAATTTGTACTATTAATTGGCATGTGTCATTTGCATCACATTTGTGGTGGAACAGGCAGAGCTTCATCCTCAATTATGTATTTTAAATCAGGTAGCATTTAAACTTTCCTCCAGGTATTCTGGTTTCCATTCCTAACTCATGTTAGTTTTAATTGGATATCACAAAATTACTCCTTGTTTAGGTATGCAGGAAGGGTGGTGGGTGCATTTTATGGTATGTGAGAGAGGGAAATAGACTGAGGAAAGAGAATGATGAAACCAATGTTCTCTCTAATTTGTCATGACCAGTGTATGCAAAAATCTTGGGCTGTGCAAGTTTTTGCCCAGTAACAACAACATGTGAGCACTGAATAATTTCTTCCAATAAAAAAGTGTAAGTAAGCTAGTTCTAAAGTCTGCAGACAAATCATTGCAAATTCCGCATTGCCAACACTGTCCGCATCAGAAACTGGAAAAGGGAATATGATTTTCAACGATCGTGAAATATACTTAACATGCCAACATGGTAGAGGGTGACAACCTTTTGTGTGCAGTTTAAATTCCTTTGTGTGCCAGTAACAAAAGATGTGTGCATGCACATGTGCATGCCTTCGGGGGAACATTGGATGTAATTGGTCTGAGACGGGGGTCGGCAACCCGCGGCTCCGGAGCCACATGTGGCTCTTTTACGTCTGTGCTGCGGCTCCCTGTTACTTTGGGAAATAATTGGTTGTGGCGACCCTTTTCCTGGCACATCCGAACCGACTCACAATTAGATAGCCTACGGGGGTTTGCGAGCACAGAGCTTTGGAGCCTCTGCGCCATGGGGGGCAGGTTGAGGGAGGCTTAAAAGTGAGGCTGAAGATTTCGAATAAGGTTTTTTCCTTCGACTGCAGTTACCGACTCCGTGTCGTAATTTTAGCGCTGCGTGTAGCACACCGCTACATGGTCAGTATTTAATTAAAATGTATTTTATGTTAGTTTGTTAGTTTTTGAAATGTAAATCTAAATTTGAAGATTATGGTGATCTTGTACAATCTAAATAAGATGTTGTGGCGACCCATTTCCTGACACATCCGAACCGGCTCACAATTAGCCAGCGTTCAGGCTAAGGGAGATAGCCTACGGGGGTTTGTGAGTACGTGTCTTTTGCAGCATCCGCGCCCATGGGGGGCGGGTTGAGGGAGGCTTAAAAGCAAGGCTGTTTAGTTCGAATAAAGCTATCTTTGACTGCAGTTTACTGACTGCGTGTAGCAACCGCTACGTGTTTTTATCGCTGGCTGTCCAGAGGGGAGGTGCTGAAACGCTTTGTCGCGTGTCTGGAAGAAGTGAAAACTTTCCTGGGCAGCAAAGGGCTCAACTTTCCTGAGCTGGAACAGCCAGAGTGGCTGGAAAAGCTACACTTCATGGTAGACATGACAGCGCACCTGAACACGCTGAACACAGCTCTTCAACGGGGTAAGGACGTACAGCCCTGCACATGTTGGAGGATGTTTTGGCATTCGAGCGCAAGTTGACGTTGCTTGCCAGAGATTTACAGAAAGGCACATTGTCTCACTTGCCCAATTTGAGAGAGTTCAAACATGATAAATTCGGAGTATTTACATTCTGCAATCATCGCAATGCAAACATCGTTTGGGAAACGCTTCTGTGAGTTCAGAGAGGAAAAAAACACATCCTTCCCGGTCACTCCCCTAAGCATCGATCCATCCCTACTGAATACGACTGCATTGTCAGGTGTGAGTCAACCTGAACAAGTATGATAAATATTTTAATTGCCTATTATTTTACGTATATTCATATGTTTTCATTGTTCAGTGAAATAGTCCTTTTATTTTTCAGGCTGACAGCTGGCTGATGTTATTTTTGATTTGCTGCTGGCGGCAAATTTAAGTTTGGCGTTTTTCATAAATACAAGGACTCAAATAGACATTGAGTATTTTACTTAAAAGTAACCTTTAACCTAACGTCTTTTTTTCGGAGTTCAAAATGTTTCTGTTGCATGCAGAAATGTAATTTCGTTTTCTCTGCAGGAGTTCATCAATTTCATAAATGCAACACATTATAGTTTGTTTATACATAGCATAAAGGCAAAACAAAACGTTGTATGCAGTGTTATTTCATTTTAAATGTCAAACGGGTTTTGCGGCTCCCAGTGTTTTCTTTTCTGTGGGAAACGGGTCCAGGTGGCTCTTTCAGTGGTAAAGGTTGCTGACCCCTGGTCTGAGAGCTGGCATTGATTGACCTGATGAGTCAAATAGCCTCTTTCTCAATGATAAATAACTATGTGTTGTGTATTGAACTTCCTTAATGTGTTCTCATTACATTGAGTGGCATATTGATACCAAATCTCTATCCATTATTAAATCTCTGGGGATCATCATTGCACAAAAACTTATCAAGACTGATGGCACAAGTATTCAAGAGCAGGTAGGAGAGAACGTGTTCTTTGGCTTGTACTCAGATCATGTCTTTCAAATACCTTGCTAAGGGTTCATTAATGTGGCAGTTAAGTTACGATCTAGAAACTGAGGGTCCCAGAACTGATGATGGGGTATGAGAATTCAAATTCCAACAGAACTTGAGAGAGATTTAATTTCACTTGATTCAATAAATTCGGAATAAAATATGAGTGATGGTGACAATAATATTACTGAATATGCAAACCCATTTGATCCACTGTGAAGGGAATTTGGTGTTCTATGTGTGACTTGTATCTACAGCCATATTTGACCAACTGAAATGGCTTAGAAAGCTACTCTGTTCAAGGGCAAGTTGAGACCTCTCTAGCAATGCTAACATCCCGTGAATGAATAATTGATTAAGATGCTATTAGTGTAATGGAATACTGACATCTTGCCTGGGTCTGTTACAGCTTCACCAATACATAAGCAGTCTGACACTGTCCAGGATAAAAACAACTTGAATGACACCCAGTCCATCATTGTAAATACTGATCTTCATTACCATGGATATACCTTACCTGCAGGGCATACCATCCATGAAATGCACAGCAGCAACTTGCAATGGCATCTTGTGCGACCCTGTCCAAGATTCATACACTTATAAAAGTATGTTAAGTGTTCAACACAGAGTTAAACTATTTTCTTATCTTGGCATTGTTGCAAATTTATCTCTCTCCAGCCACCTTTCATTTTGCTTGAGTATAATGACCGAAGCAAACTCCATCACAAATTTTAAGTTCACTTGCCAGAAATGCCTCTGAGCCTCTTTAAGAGTTTACTTCCACATAAAGCATAATGTGAATGGACTGAATTAACAATGGGCTGGAATTTCAGCTGAAGATTGAGAATCCTTACTTTTACAAAAAGGCCCTTATTTGTATGCTGAGTACATCCTTTATGAAACCCTTGAGTATTCTGTGTGACAAGTGTGCAAGCTCAGCTGGAAATATTGCGTGGGAGAGAGCTTCAAGTGGAGTTCGGGTGTGATTGTCGTATGTGACGTTTCCTGGTCTCTGCACACTCGGTTCAGGGAAGGTCTCACCATTTGGAAAATTTAACTCAAAGATGTTTTAATATTTTCAGCAGTCTTGAACTATTCATCATTTTTGTTTCATTTAAAATAAGATCTGCCTCTTACATATTTCATGTTGTGATTACTTTCTAGCTCTCTTTCCTCTTCCATTAAATTGTAATTGTAACCAAATATCTTCTTGCCTCCATCACTTTCCACTAACCTCATTCCCTTCCTGGTCATCATCACAGACTAAACTAGTCAGCTCCATCTTGGGTACTAGCCTTCGTAGTACCTAAGACATCTTAAGGAGTGGTTCCTCAGAAAAGTGATGTCCATTATTAAGGACCTCCACCACCCAAGGCAAACCCTCTTCTCATTGTTACCATCAGAAAGGAGTACCATACAATTCCTAAATGGACATTGAACCCATGAACACCACCTCATTTTTTAAAATATATATTATTTCTGGTTCTTGCACGATTTTTAATTTATTCAAGGAGTGCATCCCATGTATCCAGTCTCTTAATGCATTCTAGTTTCTATAGTTGCTGATGCACATGTGCTCCTTTTTCTCAATGCAATTTCAAAACTGTTTGTTATATAGAGAGTCTTTGGATTTCTGCAAGAGTTTCTACAGTTTCCTCCACCACTATACCCTCTCCTGAATGACTGTTCGTCTGTCTCTGTCATTCCTTCCTTATTCCCTGGTGGCGGCACAGTTTTGAGGCTACCCGACTAGTAATCCTGCAACTTGGAGTAACAATCATAGAGTCATAGAACAATAAAGCACAAAAACAGGCCCTACGGCCCATCTAGTCCATGCCATATTATTAATCTGCTGGTCTCAATGATCTGGACCCAGGCCATAGCCCTCTATACCCCTCTCATCTATTTACCTATACAAATTTCTCTTAAATCAAACCCACACCCACCACTTCTCCTGGCAGCTTGTTCCACACTCTCACCACCCTCTGAGTGAAGAAGTTCCCAATCACGGTCCCCTTAAACATTTCACCTTTCATCCTTAAACATTTCACCTTTCATCCTTAAACCGTGATCTCCAGCTCTAATTTCGCCCAACCTCAGTGGAAAAATTCTGTTTGCATTTACTTTTATCTATACCTCTCATAATTTTGTATACCCCATATCAAATCTCCCCGCATTCTTCTATACTCTAGGAAATAAAGTCCTAACCTATTCAACCTTTCCCTATATCTCAGGTACTCAAGTGCTGGCAAGATCCTTGTAGTATTTCTCTATTTTCTTGCATTTTTATTGATTGATTCAATCCAAAGACCTGAGTTCAGATTACACCACAGAAGCTGTGGAAGTTTAATAATCTTAAAATTTTAGGGGAATGAAATGACAAATATACTTTTTAATAATAACTATGAGAACTACTTATGAGATGATTTGAATGAATACTTCACTGCTGTCATGTGCCCAAGAAATCATGCACAGTCTTCCCCCACCTGGAAGCCCAGGATGAACCAAGAGATGTGCAGTCTGCTGAGGGCCTGGTCAGAGGCATTCAGGTCTGGCAACAAAGGGATGTACAGAAGGTCCAGGTATGACCTCTGGAAAGCCATCTCACATGTGAAGTGGCAATTCCGGACCAAACCTGGATCACAGAAGGAACCTCGACAGCTGTGTCAGGGCTTGAATGCTATCACCTCCTACAAAGTAAAACCAAGCAACGTATGTGACACCAGGTTTTGCTTGCTTTGACTGACAGTACATGGAGGCGACTTCATGAACTCCCATAGTCCTTGACGACCTGGTGATTTTAATCTCTGAGGCCGAAGAGGGTGATCCCACAGAAAACTTCTGGCCCAGTTGGTGTAGCTGGCTGAGTACTGAAGACCTGTACTAATCAACTGGCTGGTGTGCTACTGATATGGACCATAGAACATAGAACAGTATAGCAAAGCACAGGAACAAGCCACATGTCCCACAATGTTCTGCTGAGTCAGTTAAAAAGCAAATCAAAAACACCCAAACACTAATCCCTCCTACCTTCACAACGACTGTATCCCTCCACCTTCCTCACGTCAAACTGCCTATCCAACCATCTGTTAAGAGCCTCTAGTGCATTTGCCTGTACCACCAAACCAGGCAGCACATTCCAGGCATCCATGACTCTCTGTAAAAAAAAACACTTACCTTCACTTCCCTTTGAACTTATCCCCTCACACCTTTGATGCATGGGCCCCGGTATTAAACTTCAACCCTGGGAAACAGATACTCCCTATCTACTCTATCTATGCCTCTCATAATCTTATAAACCTCTATTGGATCTCCCCTCAGCCTCCGGTGCTCCAGAGAAAGAAACTCAAGGTTATCCATCTCTTGTGATAGCACATGCCCTCTAAATCAGGCAGTATCCTGGTAAACCTCTTCAGCTCCCTCTCCAAAGCCTCAACATCCTTCCTATATCTTTCACCTCTCACTTTGTTAGTCTGACTTACCCACCTGCTTCAAGGTCATGTGCTTAGACCCTGCTTTACTCACTTGACACTTATGACTGTAAGGCTAAGTACAGCTCCAATGCTATATTTGTTTGCTGACAACACTGTTGCCTGAATCAAAGGTGGTGACGAATCATCATATAGGAGGGAGACTGAAAATCTGTCTGGGTGGTGCTACAATAACAACCCCCCACTCAATGTCAGCAAAACCAAAAAGCTGATTATTGACCAGGAGGAAATAGTAGGTCCATGCACCAGTCCTCATCAGGGGACCAGAGGTGGAAAGGGCCAGTAACTTTAAATTCCTCAGCAATACTATTTCAGCGGATCTGTCCTGGGTACAGCAAATAAGTGTCATTATGAAGATGGCACAGCACTGCCTCTACTTTTTTAGAAGGTTTGTGATGATTCATCTTGCCATCTATAACTTCATAAAACTTCTATGGGTGCATGGTAGACTGTTTGTATCACAGCTTGGTGTGGAAACACCAATGCCCTTGAATGGAAAAGCTTACAAAAGGTAGTGGATTTGTCCAGTCCAACACGGGTAAAGCCCTCCCCACCATTTAGCAAATCTACATGGAGCACTGTCACAGGAAAGCAGTACCCACCAAGGACCTCCATCATTCAGGCCATGCTCTGCCTTCAGGAATGAGGTACAGTAGTATTAGGTCCCACGCCACAAGGTTCAGGAACAGTTAATACCCTCCAATCATCAGGGTCCTGAAGCAGAGTGGATAATTTCACTCACACCAACACTGTGAACTGGTTCCACAACCTATAGAGTCACTCTGCAACTTATGTTATCAATATTTATTATTTATAAAAAATAAGTAAGTAATATTTTTTAATATTACTTTTTTTCTTTTAGTACTTGCACAATTTGTTGTCCTTTGCATGTTGGCTGTTGGTGTGCCTGTGTGCAGTTTCTCGTTGATTCTATTGTGTTTCTTTGTATTTACTGTGAATGTCTGCAAAAATGAATCTCAAGATAGTACATGGTGACATATATGTATTTTGATAACACTGATTGTTGTAAAAATCCACATGGTTCACTCCTGCTTGAGAGTAGAAAAATTGCCATTCTTACCCAGTCTGGGGTACATGTGACTTCAGATCCATTCCATGTGCTTGATACTTAAACACCTTCTGTCTCACCCAGGAAGGTGCTCAGTGGTACTGGAAAGGAACAAAAATTGGACGGACTAGGTGGCACCAACCTAGGACAGGGAAAGTCACACCCAACCCAATTAACCTACAATATGTTTCTCACAAACCTCCAGAGACTGGTGTCTGAATTGAATGAGAAAACCCATACACAAGTCAAGCGACAGCCTCAAGTATCTGTTCTTACAGAATCATGCCTTTTGTTTCAATAATACCCAGGCTCACTCTCACAACTGTTTCTTCAGTACATTGAAGACTGGATTGGTGCTGCTTCCTACGATTAAGCAGAACTTGACAATTTCATTACTTTGACATCCATTTTCTACCCTGCTCGCTACTTCACATTGTCCATCACTTTCGATATCTTTTCATCTCCTTTTCCAGAGTTTAGGCTGCCTACAAGCATCCAATGACAGGTTCATGAACTCTCATCGTCATCTTGAATATACTTCCCATACTTGGTTGACTCTCTCCGTTCATTTATCTTCATTACGTTTGTCTCTATGATGAGGTGTTCCATGCAAGTGTTTTCCTTCTTCCCTAACCATGTCTTCTCATAGACTTTGATCAGTATTAGTTTACCTGTCAAGTATAATGTTAAATAGACTGGTTGTAACCTATTTTTTTTTTGTTGAATCAGAGAGTTAAGTTCCTTCCTAAGAGTCGAGTACATAATCTAAACTGACAGTTTGCAGTGGATTTGATAAAAGATTGTATTGTAAATGCGTTCTTTATCAGATGAGATTTTGAACTAAAATCCTATCTGCCTTTGTAAACAAAAAGGATCCCATGGCTCTTTCATAATATGGTCATTATTAGATGTGGTTGCACACATGCTTCATGAACTCTAATAATTCTGCTATTTTTCATGGAATAGAATGAGAATAACTGGACTTTTGTTGCACATGGCTGTTTTATCTCTCTTCCATGGATATTGTTTTTAATCTGCTGGCATTTGCCCAAGGTCTGTTAATCTCTGATAATGCTTGTCAAAGCCTCAGCCATCTGTAAGAACTGCAATAGATATCATGTCGCCTTAGTGATTTATTTTCTTTAAGCCTTGTTACTCTGTCTAGGATTTCCATTTAATTTATATTGAAACCATCAATTTTCTTTAGGCAATCTCTGTTTAAATCTAGCATGCTAATTGTAGCCTGTCTTTTGAGAACTAATTTTCTTCTTTCATAATTATGCTTGTGCTCATTTTAATATAACTGCCATACCCCTGTTTACAAAAGGTACGTTCCTGGAAAATTATTCATTCAGTGAAGTTATGTAGATTGCATACCGGGTGAAATGCCTTATAAGAACTCTGTTAAAGTTTATCCCAATGGGTGGAAACTGGGTCACTATTTATTAGAGCACCATTTCATAAACTAAAGACAGGCATTTCAAAATAATCAATAATGAATATTCATAATTCAAATGTTTGTAAATGGAGGAATATATGCAATTCAAATAGTTCAAAGTAAATTTATTATCAAAGTACATATTTGTCACTATATTCAACCCTGAGATTCATTTGCTTGCAGGCATATTCAATAAAGACAATAACCATAATAGAATCAATGAAAGACTGCATCAACAGGGTGGACAACTGGTGTGCAAAACACTAATACTAATAATATCATTTAATGTCCTTCCATGGAAAACATCCTGACAATCTGAGCAGACTAGATGTTGACAAGGAAGTGTCAAATGCCTGACTCACAGTTGGAGACCTCTTCCCAATGCAGGTGGTTAACACAAAAAAAGATCAAAAATGCATAATAAAAGACCAAAAAGAAAGCAAGATGATAAATGCAGAAAATGCCAAGAGTAACCAAAAACTATTCAACACACTGCAGGATCCTGCAGTATTTCACTCAATCCGATTACTTACATAGACACAATCAAGTGGCAACATTATTCACCAAAATCTTGCTTTAAAGTACAAACTCATAAAAGACGGCTTTCTGTAAATACAAGCCGGATCCAGTTTTAGAGTCAGAGTCCAACAAATTATATTATGATTGATCGATAATAATAGATAGGACAATCTGTAATAACTTTCCAGATGTAATATTACAGGATAAACAAGCAAGAACAACTTACTTAGTAGATATAGCCATTCCAAACACTCATAATATATAGAAATCAGTAAGTAAAAAACACCAGAAATAAGCCGAATTAAAAGAGGAAATTGAAAGACTATGGAACATGAACAAGGTATACTATGTCCCAATAGTAATATCTACAACTGGTGTCCTCCCAAAGTCACTACACAATAGCATTAACCAATTAGGCCTACACAGTAATATCTATGTAAATCTTCAGGAAGCCACAATACTAAGCACCGCTTGAATAGTCCAAAAGTTCCTAGAAATGAATGTGCTTGGTAATGACCGTACCTCAGGTTTTACCAGCTTGAGATGAGAAAAAAAATAACAGTAACAATAAATGAGCATTCAGAATTGAGAGTCCTTGAAAGCGAGTCTGTAGGTTGTGGGAGCAAACTAGCTGATATTTTAATATGTTGATCTCCTTGTGTTGGTTCAAAGTGTCAGAGAACAGAGAGAGATCAAAATGATCTGCCCAAATAAAGTTACTTGGGGTATGTACACAAATAGATAAATAGACTTGCACCAGTTCTTCACCTGCTCCTCTGTGGTGTTTGAACCAAATTGGAAGTTAAACTAAATATGTTCTTAGGTCTGCTATTCAAGTTACCAGTAAAGGTTGATCTAATAATTTCAAGTATTTAGAAATTATTCTTAGTTTAAATAAAACTAAAAATACTTGTGTCTTCCTTCATTCTGATGGCCCTCTCACCGTTTTTCTTCCCCTTCCCTGCCTGCATGACTTGCTCATCACCTCTTACTAGTTTCCCCAATCTCTTCCCTTTGTTTCATGGTCTATGGTTCTCTCCTACCCGATTCCTTCTTCTTTAGCCCTTTACCTCTTCATCTATCACCATCTATCTGTGCTTTCTCGGTTTGCACTGTGACTGTCCACCTTATCCATACCCCTCATGATTTTATGAACCTCTTTGAGGACACATCTCATTTTCCTTTGCTCTAAGGAATAAAGATCCAGTGTGTCAAACCTCTCCCTATAACTCAGACCCTCTAATCCAGGCAGCATCGTTGCAAATCTCTGCTGTACCTTCTCTAGTTTTTCATTGTCTTTCCTATAATGTGATAACCAAAACTGTACACAATACTCAAAATAAAAAGTCAAACAAATTTATTATCAAAGTATATGTACGTCACCAAATACATCTGTGAGATTCGTTTTCTTGAGGGCCTTCGCAGTAAATACAAAGAAACACAATAGAAGATTGTGCACAACAAGATGGACATACAACCAATGTGCAAACTACAACAACCTGCAAATACAAAATGAAGAAAAAAAAATTAATAAGTTCTTTGGGCTTGTGAGGAGTGCTGGAGAGCATTGGGCTTTAGAGTGTTTAGAGCGCTCTTTTGATCCTGTGCATTGGATCCTCCATATCAGGCTGTCATGCAACCAGTCAGAATCTCATGGTATCTCTTTAGAAATTTGCTGGAGTCTTTGGTGCCATATCAAATCTCCTCAAACTCCTGATGAAGTATAGCTGAATATTAAGTATAGCTGCTGTCATGCCTTTATGATTGCATCATTATGTTGGGCCCAAAACAGGTCGTTCAGAATGTTGTCATCCAGGACCTTGAAGCAGCACACTCTTTCAAGTGTTGATATCAACATTAGTCAATATCCAAGTATACCAAACTGCAATGTAAATTTTCGTGAAATATTGATTGAATTGAATTGACTTAATTTCTTATATCCTTCACATATAACCATATAACAATTACAGCACAGAAACAGGCCATCTTGGCCCTTCTAGTCTGTGCTGAACGCTTACTCTCACCTAGTCCCACCTACCTACACTCAGCCCATAACCCTCCATTCCTTTCCTGTCCATATATCTATCCAATTTTAAAAAAAATGACATAATGAGTAAAAATCTTTACGTTGCGCTCTGTCTAAATGTGCAATGTGCAATCATAGTAATTATAATACGTAGAACAGGCATTGTAACATAGAAATACACTCAAATCAGCATCAGTTAATCAGTCTGATGGCCTGGTGGAAGAAGCTGTCCCAGAGTCTGCTGGTACTAGCTTTTATGCTGCAATACCAGCTAGAATAGACCGTGGTTGGGGTGACTCGGGTCCCCAGTGATCCTTTGGGCCCTTTTTTCACACCTGTCTTTGTAAATGTCCTGAATCATGGGAAGTTCATGTGCTGGGCTATCCGTACCACCCTCTGCAGAATCTTGTGATTAAGGGAGGTGCAGTTCCCATACCAGGCAGTGATGCAGCCAGGCAGGATTGTGCCTCTGTAGGAAGTTCTTAGGATTTGGGGGGACATACCAAAGTTCCTCAACCATCTGAGGTGAAAGAGGTGCTGTTGTGCCTTTTTCACAACACAGCTGGTGTGTACAGACCACGTGAAGTCCTCGGTGATGTGGATGCCGAGGAACTTAAAGCTGTTCACCTTCTCACCCCCCCCCCAGTTCCATTGATGTCAAAAGGGGTTAGCCCATCTCCATTCCTCCTGTAATCTACAAGCAGCTTCTTTGATTCTGCCATATTGAACTCCTTTGTTTTTGCATATTTTTAAGTAGAAGTATAATATAGCAAAGATAAACGGGAAGCCGGAGGACTGGGAAGCTTTCAAAGAGCAACAGAAGATAACAAAAAAGGCAATATGTGGAGAAAAAATGAGGTACGAAAGTAAACTAGCCAAGAATTTAAAGGAGGATAGTAAAAGCTACTTTAGGTATGTGAAAAGCAAAAAAATTGTTAAGACCAAAATTGGGCCATTGAAGACAGAAACAGGTGAATTTATTATGGGGAACTAGGAAATGGCAGATGAGTTAAACAGGTACTTTGGATCTGTCTTCACTAGCGAAGGCACCAACAATCTCCCAGATGTAATAGTGGCCAAAGGAATTAGGGTAATGGATGAACTGAATGACGTTTATATTAAGCAAGAAATGGTGTTGGATAGACTGTTGAGTCTGAAGGCTGATAAGTCCCCGGGACCTGATGGTCTGCATCCCAGGGTACTAAAGGAGGTGGCTCTAGAAATCATGGATGCATTGGTAATCGTTTTCCAATGTTCTATGGATTCAGGATCAGTTCCTGCAGATTGGAGGTTGGCTAATGTTGTCATGGGAAAGATGCTGGAATCAATTATAAAAGAGGAAATTACAATACATTTGGATAGCAGTAGAAGGATCAGTCCAAGTCATCATGGATTTATGAAGGGAAAATCATGCTTGACTAATCTTCTGGAGTTTTTTGAGGATGTAAGTAGGAAAATGGATAAGGGAGAGCCAGTGGATGTAGTGTACCTGGACTTCCAGAAAGCTTTTGATAAGGTCCCACAAAGGAGATTAGTGGGCAAAATTAGGGCACATGGTATTGGGGGCAGAATACTGACATGGATTGAAAATTGACTGGCTGACAGAAAACAAAGAGTAGCGATTAACGGGTCCCTTTTGGAATGGCAGGCTGTGACCAGTGGGGTACTGCAAGGTTTGGTGCTGGGACCGCAGCTGTTTACAATATATATTAATGATTTAGATGAAGGGATTAAAAGTAACATTAGCAAATTTGCTGATGACACAAAGCTGGGTGGCAGTGTGAAATGTCAGGAGGATGTTATGAGAATGCAGTGTGACTTGGACAGGCTAGGTGAGTGGGCAAATGTATGGCAGATGCAGTTTAATGTGGATAAATGTTAGGTTATCCACTTTGGTGTCAAGAACAGGAAGGCAGTTTACTATCTAAATGGAGTCAAGTTAGGAAAAGGGGAAGTACAACGAGATCTAAGTGTTCTTGTACGTCAGTCACTGAAAGTAAGCATGCAGATACAGCAGGCAGTGAAGAAAGCTAATGGCATGCTGGCCTTTATAACAGGAGGAGTTGAGTATAGGAGTAAAGAGGTCCTTCTGCAGCTGTACAGTGCCCTGGTGAGACCCCACCTGTAGTATTGTGTGCAGTTTTGGTCTCCAAATTTGAGGAAGGACATTCTTGCTATTGAGGGAGTGCAGCGTAGGTTCACAAGGTTAATTCCTGGAATGGCGGGACTATCATATATTGTAAGATTGGAGCGACTGGGATTGTATACACTGGAACTTAGAAGGATGAGAGGGGATCTGATTGAAACATATAAGATTATTAAGGGATTGGACACACTGGAGGCAGGAAGCATGTTCCCGCTGATGGGTGAGTCCGGAGCGAGAGGCCACAGTTTAAGAATAAGGGGTAGGCCATTTAGAACAGAGATGCAGAAAAATTTTTTCATCCAGAGGGTGGTGGATATGTGGAATGCTCTGCCCCAGAAGGCTGTCTCTGGATACTTTCAAGAGAGAGTTAGATAGAGCTCTTATAGATAGCGGGATCAAGGGATATGGGGAGAGGGTAGGAACGGGGTACTGATTGCGAATGATCAGCTATGATCACAGTGAATGGTGGTGCTGGCTAGAAGGGCTGAATGGCCTACACCTGCACCTACTGTCTATTGTCTAAATTGTAACTGCAAAGGATCAGGAAGATATTTACTAAAAGTAAATATCAAAACACTTAAAAAGTTTATTCTGGAGCTCAACATCTTAATAATATCACAAAGGATTGATGCAGAAGAACTGAAAATGAGAGGATCTAACCAGTCCCCACTCTTCCCTTATCTACAGAGTTTACTGAAAGATGACTTTCACTTAAGGTGAGACAAACTTAGATGACACAATTATGCTGAGCACTGTGACAGGGTAAAGTGGCTGAATGTGTGACAGTAAACTGGGTCCAATTTTGCATTGATCTGAGGTCGGGAACAAATTAATCACCATAGCTAGGAATTAATGTATAATAGTACTTAATTTATCCCATAGTATTTCCTTTTACCACCAGATAAAGAAACTTCACTTGCCTAAAAATTGGACTAAGTGGACACTGCACAGAGCCCAAATGTGCAATCTAAAAGTCAGAAATAAATTCTGAAACCATGACATTCTTGCCGTAAGAAATTATTTGTGAGTTCTGGCCTTTGGAAAGGTTAAAAGCTTTACCTTCCTATTTTGCAAATGGCAGCTTCATTTGTCAGATGACACTGGAAAATTTAAAGCAATTTCTTCATGGAATTCCTGGATGTGACATTTGAAGAAACTCATGGAAAAAGCTCAGAAGGGTGAGGGTCTCCCTGACTATAGCATCTCTGATCATGCCCAACAGTCATGTGTGGTGCTGGGGTTGGTAGTTTTGCTCTAGCACTGTGTTGACAGTTTGATGGATATGAGAGGTCATTTGATAATTCACAGAAGCCTTGATCTTCACATGACTACTATCACTGTTTCTTTTTAAAATTAAAAAGTACAGGGTTGATTTTTTTAAACTATGTTCTGGAGTTATTTTAACTTGCTCATAGTTCATTACTTTTGACCAGATGTAACTCTTACAATATATTGTTTATTAAAGTCATAACTTGTGAAATTTTCAAGTTTCAAAGATTCTGAGATTCACAGATTCAAAGTCCTGGCTTCCTGGCCTTCGTGCTATGTGGTTTACTTGCTGCCTCATGGAATCCTCTTGGAGACAGCAAAGCGCCAGTTTGCTCAATCAGCCCAAAACCATAGCACCAGAATGTAGATAACAGGTTCCAACAGTAGAAGAATCACATCTGAAATAAAAAATGTAAAAGAAGTGAAAAGACTTGCTTCTTGAGGTTGTCGCCTTTGGTAGTGTTGTTTCCTGGTGCCATTTTCCTCTGGAAGAATAATAATTTTGACACGGCTTCTGTCATGAAGTAATTTATATAAGGTGTCCATACTAACATACATAGTGTATGCAATGACATTTATCACAGATATGAAACCGAAGTTAGGATAAATTCTAGAAAAGTGCCTAGTTCAATTTTCCAGCGGATGGGATTTCACAAGGAAGACAGCTTGTTTAAGAATGGGTGCAAAATGCATTTTCAGGTGTGATTTACACAGAGAAATCATGGAAATGGTACAATCTATGGGCCTTTCTTAATGTAAGGTCATATTCAATATTGTCAATCATTTATCTTGTACAATTTTCAGATATTTCTATAGAAGTACTTAAAATTTTTATTGGATTTAGAATTATTGAACTATTCTACAAAATCAAACTGTTTTCCCCACCTACTTTAATGACTCTTTTATTCATAGAACATATTTATTACTTACTCTCTTACTAAATCCCTGTAATTCCTTATGGGCTCTGCTTCTTCACTGATTTGTATTTTTAAAAAAATATGCCTTTTATCCATACTCATTAGAGGTAATTAAAGGACAATTTGGAAGAAAATATTATATTGTATATTGAGGTTATTTAAAGGAAAATGTAATGAAAAGATCCAAAACATAAACTGTTTATTCCTCTCCATAGATGCTGCTTGTCCTACTGAGTTCCTCCAGAACTTTGTAAGCAATCACTATTTCCAGCATCTGCAGAATTTCTTGTTTTATGACCACAGAATTGCCTAGCAGTGCTGGGGTCAAAGGATTAGTTAGTGCTAGGCGAAAATTTGAAGTGGAAAATGGACTCTCCTATCTGCTGAGCTTTTGAAGTTCTTCTTCAAAATGTCATTGGTGGGTCTACAAATAGCAGAGTAATGTAACTTAATGCATTTGATGCAATTTCCTCATTTAGTGTATATCACTAGGATGTTAGGAATATCAGTGATCTATTACTGTAGGTGTCGATGAAAACATTTTAAATACAAGATTTGTCATTGCAATGTAGTTGCTAGATAGGATTTACTTCAATATCAGAAGAAAATCTGCTTCCTTTGAACACAATTTTTAATTCTTAAAGGCTGATAAATTAAAGAGCATAACAAATTACCTTCAAACTCGCCTATGTCCTGCCCCATGCATATATTCATGAGAAGATAGTCTATTTTACCCTTGGGCCTCTGAGACAAAGATAATAAGACCATAAGATATAGGAGCAGAATTAGGCCTTTCAGCCCATTGTGCCAGCTTCACCATTTCATCATGGCTGATCCATTTCCCCCCCCAACCCCAGTCTCCTGCCTTCTCCCTGCATCCCTTCATGGCCTGACTCAACCTCTGCCTTAAATGTACTCAATGACTTGGCCTCCATAGCCACTGGTGGCAAGGAATTCCACATATTCAATATTCACCAGCTAAAGAAATGTCTCCATCTCCATTCTAAAAGGAAGCCCCTCTTTTCTGAGGCTGTGACCTCTGGTCTTAGACTTGCCCACCATAGGAAACATTCTGTCCACATCCACTCTATGAAAGCCTTTCAACATTCACTAGTTTTCAAAGAGATCATCCCTCAATCTTTTGAATTCCAGTAAGTAGAGGTCCAGAGCCATCAAACACCCCTCACATGACAAACCTTTCAATCCTGGAATCATTTTCGTAAACCCTCTTTGAACCCTCTCCAGTTTCAGCACATCCTAGCAATCTTTAGGATTCCTGCATGAGGACTCCCAAATCCCTTTGCACCTCAGATTTTTGAATTTTCGCTCCAGACCTGAAAAGCATATTAAAGTAAACTAATTAAACATTTTAATTGAAATACTGTATATGTATATAATACAGAAAAAGACAAATAAGTAGATAGCTCCAAGTGAAGAGTTAATATACTGTAGTGAGCTGAATGCTGTGAATCTTACAAGTTTTATTGAAATACAGTCTGCACTTTTGCCCAGAATGCAATTTATGTCTTGAAATTCAAATACTAACATGAGTTAATTGACAAAATATTTGGCATCCTTCACTTCCAAAATATGTTTCACAAATCAATTTCCGACTTAAAATAGTGTTGTTTGATGTTTCACAGCACAGAAACGGGGCCTTTGGTCCAACTCTTCTACAGCTGCCAAGATACCTAATCCCATTTGTATTTATTTGGACCGTATTCCTTGATTCTTTTCTATCTATGTACTGGTTCAAATCTCTTATAAATATTTTAAATTTTGAAATTGTATCTGTCTTTACCAATTCTTCTGGCAGCTTATTCCATATGCCTATCACACTCTTTATGAGAAAGTGGCTTTCAGGTCTTCACCCACTCACTTTACCTATGCCTTGTTGTGTTAGACTCCCCTACACTGAGCAAAAGACTGATAATGCACCCTATCGATTTCATTCATAATATTAGAAACTTCTAGAAAGTAATTCCTTAGTCTCCTTTGCTCCAGGCAAAACAGTTTTTATAATTGAGGCCTTCCTGTCCAGCTTACATTTCTGTAAATCTTTTCTAGTTCCTCTCTAAATAAATCACATCTTTTTTATGGTGTGGTGACCTGAACCATGCACAATACTCCAAATGTGGCCTTTTTGATGATTTGTACAACTGTAATATGACATTCCAACATTCAATACGGAATGCTTCAGCTGATGAAGGCTGGCGTACCATATGCCATCTTCAGCACTGTGTCCTGTGGTATCACTATTTCAGAGACTATGTACTTGTACTTCTTTAAACAACCTTCTTCATTACCCATTATATTATTTAGATGTCCTCTGCAAACCTATATTCGCTTTCAAAACATTCATATACAGTACATGACAAACAAGGAAGGACCCATGACCGGTTCCTGCAGCACACTGTTGGTTACAGGACTCCTGTCTGAAAAGAAACCCTTCTTAGCTAATATTGTATCCAATTTACCATGTCACACTGAGTCCCATGTAATCCAACATTCTTTAACAGCCTACTATGCAAGACCTTGTGAAATGCCTTGCTGAAGTCCATGTAAAAAGTAAAGTGGTAGTGGTTCCATTGTTTAAAAAGGGTTCTAAGAGTAAACCTAGCAATTATAAGCCTGTCAGTTTGACGTCAGTGGTGGGTAAATTAATGGAAAGTATTCTTAGAGATGGTATATATAATTATCTGGATAGACAGGGTCTGATTGGGAACAGTCAACATGGATTTGTGCGTGGAAGGTCATGTTTGACAAATCTTATTGAATTTTTTGAAGAGGTTACAAGGAAATTTGACGAGGGTAAAGCAGTGGATGTTGTCTATATGGACTTCAGTAAGGCCTTTGACAAGGTTTCGCACGAAAAGTTAGTCAGGAAGGTTCAATCATTAGGTATTAATATTGAAGTATTAAAATGGATTCAACAGTGGCTGGATGGGAGATGCTAGAGAGTAGTGGTGGATAACTGTTTGTCAGGTTGGAGGCCGGTGACTAGTGGTGTGCCTCAGGGATCTGTACTGGGTCCAATGTTGTTTGTCATTTACATTAAAGATCTGGATGATGGGGTGGTAAATTGGATTAGTAAGTATGCAGATGATAGTAAGGTAGGTGGTGTCGTGGATAATGAAGTAGGTTTTCAAAGATTGCAGAGAGATTTAGGCCAGTTAGAAGAGTGGGCTGAGCGATGGCAGATGGAGTTTAATGCTGATAAGTGTGCGGTGCTACATTTTGGTAGGAATAATCTAAATAGGATATACATGCTAAATGGTAGGGCATTGAAGAATGCAGTAGAACAGAGTGATCTAGGAATAATGGTGCATAGTTCCCTGAAGGTGGAATCTCATGTGGATAGGGTGGTGAAGAAAGCTTTTGGTATGCTGGCCTTTATAAATCAGAGCATTGAGTATAGGAGTTGGGATGTAATGTTAAAGTTGTACAAGGCATTGGTAAGGCCGAATTTGGAGTATTGTGTACAGTTGTGGTCACCGAATTATAGGAAAAATGTCAACAAAATAGAGAAAGTACAGAGAAGATTTACAAGAATGTTACCTGGATTTCAGCACCTAAGTTGCAGGGTAAGATTGAATAAGTTAGGTCTTTATTCTTTGGAGCATAGAAGGTTGAGGGGGGACTTGATGGAGGTATTTAAAATTATGAGGGGGATAGATAGAGTTGAAGTGGATAGGCTTTTTCCATTGTGAGTAGGGAAGATTCAAACAAGAGGACATGAGTTGAGACGGGGGGCAAAAGTTTAAGGGTAACATGAGGGGGAATTTCTTTACTCAGAGAGTAGTAGCTGTGTGGAATGAGCTTCCAGTAGAAGTGGTAGAGGCAGGTTCGGTATTGTCATTTTAAAGCAAAATTGGATAGGTATATGGACAGGAAAGGAATGCAGGGTTATGGGCTGAGTGTAGGTAGGTGATGGTAGGAATGAGAAGAGGGCATGTAACATATGCTCAAGGAACTTAATATTGGATCACAAACGAGAAAATCTGCAGATGCTGGAAATCTGAGCAGCACACACAAAATGCTGGATGAACTCAGCAGACCAGGCAGCATCAAGAAAAAGAGTACAGTCGATATCTTGGACCAAAACCCTTCAGCAGGACTGGAGAAAAAAGCTGAATAGTAGATTTAAAAGCTGGGGGGGGGGGGGAGTAGAGAGGGGAGAGAGAAACACAAGGTGATATGTGAAACCTGGAAGAGGAGGGATAAGGTAAAGAGCTGGGAAGTTGATTGGTAAAAGAGACAGAAGGACATGGAAGGAAGGAAAAGTGGGGGGACTGGATATCCATAACAAAAATAAGATGATGGAGACCAGGGATCTGAAATCATTGAAAAGATTCAGAGTATGTGAATTGTCATGGATGTATGTAAGAAGGGACTGAACTACGGGGGATAAAACAGAGTTGAGTTATGCAGATATGAGTTCAGTGGGGCAGGAACAAGCTGAAACAATGTGTCTACCTGAACAAGTGGGTTTGTGAATCTTGGGTAGGAGGTAGAAATGGGAGGCGGAGGGTGGTGTAACTATGGTGGCAGTGCATGGGAGATCCCCAGAGTCAATAAGATTGGAGATGGTGTGAGAGACAATGGCCTGGTATTCCTTAGTGGGGTCCTGTTTGAGGGGTAGGTAAGAGGAGGTGTCTGAGAGCTGGCGCTGGGCTTAAGTAAGGTAGGGGTCAGTATGCCAGTCTACTACAGCACCTCTCTTATCTGCAGGTTTGATGGTGAGGTTAGGATTGGTGCGGAAGGAGTGGAGAGTTGAGCGTTTGAAGGAGTGAAGTTGGATGATGTTTTCTTGAGACACTGCCTCTTGAAGATATCCTTGATAGTGGGGACATTATTGTTACTTATAGTTGAGGAATAATATATTTAAAGATTGGCTTATTGTGTTTTTAATATACTGCTAGCAAAGAAATTGCAATTATGCTGGAGATTTGGAGCAACAGTCATCTGGAAGTGCATGATCAATCATGCAGAATGAGCAAAGTGGAAAGATTGCTTAATTTCACATGCAACCACCGATGCAACTCTTGGTCTTTTGCCTGATCTGTTCCCACCATCCAAGAGTTGAAATAGTTTTTCCAGTCAGAGCAACAAAATTCACTTGCCTTTGGTGCTTATGATATGATCTCCTAACATTGGAAGAAAACAAAAGCAGATTGATTAATCACATGGTGTATCATCTTCATTCAGTAAACAGTTGACTGGCAGGTTAGTTCTCTAACCTTCAATACTGTGGTCTTCTGTGCTATACCAAAAAAAGCCCACTGTATTCTTGAAGAACAGTAACTCATCTTCTACCTGGGTATATTGCAGCCTACAGGATTCCGCATCCTAAACTTCAGGTTTGGAGCCAGTCAGTCTCACCAGTGGTTATCTCCATTGACATTGCTAGATTGGCAGGACCATTCTAATAGCTCTGAACTGCTTTTACATTTCTCTTTGTTTGTTTTCTCTTTCTTTAGCTTCCTTCATTAACCTCCAGCAACATCCTGGCCTTACTCTGATGGAAATATTTCTTTGCCTTATCTATAATTTCTTCACCTTCTCTTCAATTTAAAGCTTACTTGCTTTCTCATTTTGCCTGTTTTGATGTTCTAAACCCAACATGTTAACTCTTTTTCTTTTTCCATATTGTCTGACCTGCTCAGTTCTACCAGCATTATCAGTTTTTATGACAGAGCAATTAACCTGGCACAGACAGTAGAATTAATTAATAAGGAAACAATAGCAGGTCACTTGGAAATTAATACAAGGATCAGGCAGAATCAATATGGATCTATGAAAAAGAAGCCAAACTTGACATATCTCTCAGTGATACTTAAGATTGTAATGTGCAGAATGTGGAGAATATGAAGGTATCAGTGGATGTGATAAATATGAGTTTACTGAAAGCTTTTATAATGTACTAATTGAGATTATTAAAAAAATTAGTGCACTTGCATTCATGGACAATATATAGTGACCTGTGTTATTTCAACAGCCATGGGACTTCGCTGCTGAACAGAATTTTTTTTTCTGGTCTTTTGGATTAATACCACAACTCACTTTTAATTCTCCTTTTTTCAGGAGTTACAAGTATGTAATACATTTTCCCATCAGCCAAGGAAAAGTGGTACCGATAACAGGCCTATTGAATATACAGCACATGACTTTTTAAGTCATGGGCTATTGATTGATTGATTGAATCAAGGTGATATCTGGATCATATCTTGAATTGCTCAAAAAGTAGTAAATAAATTACTGCACGTTGTCAAGAAAGTGCTTGTCCATGGTGTGTGTCATTAGAATAGGATGATACTGTTCATGTATATCTACATATATTACTGTATGAGTTGTAATTTTTAAGTCAGCGCTTTTCATCTGGGTGCTTCATTGCATTTGCTGGAACAAGCATTGTAACAACTCTTGACACATTGATCTGGATGTAAGTGAGATGAAACTGTGGTGGTGTGATCTGTGTGGAAGACATGGAGGTTTTGGATGGATATAAGACATGGTAGTGGGAAGTGGAATGTAATGTCAGAATTAAGAGTTGCTCACCTACGAGGAAAAAAAAGAGAAAACTCAATTATTTTTTGAAGTTGTGAAAGATTGAAAAATGTTGGTGCTCAGGTGGACTTGAGTTTCTTGTCTATGAAATCACAGAATGCTGATATAAAAATTCAGCAAGTAATTGGGAAAGCTAATGATTAGCTGACCTTTTATTTCAAGAGGATATAAATAGAATAATGGAGAAGCATTACTGCAATTACACAGGGTTCTGGTGAAATCTCACATGAAATGTCCAGGTTTGGTCTTCCTACAAAAGGAAAGATATACGTGTAATGGCAAGTATATGTGCAACAAAAGTTCAAGCGATCACTTTTTGGGATTTGGGGATAAGTGTGTGTTTGGGGAGGCAGTGATCTATGATAATAGATTAAGCTGCATTGCTCTATTCTTGAACTTGGAAGAATGAGAGGTAATCTCATTGAAATTTTCAAAATTGTTATTGTCTAGAACACAATTCTGTTTAGAAATTTTCAAGAAATAATCTTCAAATATGGAATCAGCCATGAGATAGGAAGAAAATACTGTGTATGGAGTATTGTGTTCAGTTCTGGTCACTTGATTACAGGAAGGATGTGGATGCTATTGAGAAAGTGCAGAGGAGACTTACAAGGATGTTGCCTGGATTGGAGAGCATAACTTATGAGAAGTTGTGAACTTGGCCTTTCTCCTTGGAGCAACGGAGGATAAGAGGTGATGTGATAAAGGTGTATAAGATGATGAGAGGCATTGATTATGTGGATAGCCAGAGATTTTTTCCCAGGGCTGAAATATGAGGGAGCATAGTTTTAAAGTGCTTGGAAGTAGGTACAAGGGGGATGTCAGAGGTAAGTTTTTCGCACGGAGAGTTGTGGGTGTGTGGAATGCACTGCCAGCAAAGTTGGTGGAGGTGGATACAATTGGGTCTATTAAGAGACTCCTAGGTACATGGAGCTTAGAAAAATAGAGGGCTATGTGGTAGGGAAATTCCAGGCAGCTTCTAGAGTAGGATACATGGTTGGCACAACATCGTAGGCTAAAGGACCTCTAATGTGCTGCAGATTTCTATGTTCTGTGTTCTCAATCTGTTCACCCAGAGGACTGGGAACGTTTGGAGTAAACCATCCAAGCAGGTTATGGAGATTCAGTCAGAGAGCATATTTCAAGAAAAAGATCGATATATTATTTTTGAATACTAAGGGAATAAGGTTAATTTAGGGAATGTTGTGTTGAGGACAAAAGATCAGCGATGGTTTTGATGACTCACACTGCAGAAGCAGGTGGCCCCTAATTTACAGATCTTCCCATTGGTAAGAACGTATGATTTCCACAATACTTCATCAGTCACCTCGGATCCCACAGAATGTAAATGGATTCTGGTTAACCTTGATTCTAAGGAACTGATTGAGAAAAGGAAACTATCTCACCCAATGGACAATAGTCAAAGCAGGCTACTTCATTGTGAAAATAATCAGAACAGAACCTGTACATGTCCTTATCCATCTCTTATGCATGTCTATATTTACCACAATGAATAGAAAATAAGTATGAACATAAATATATTTAAAATGTCATGTTTAGTTTTATGCATCAATTATAATTTCATATAAGGGTTAAAGAGTTATTCTTTGGCCTCTCCCAGTTTCTGTTGCTTCTTTGTATTTATTTTCTTCTGATGCTTGGCAAGCTTCAGGAACTTAAGCAAAAACGTTGGAGTCAGCCTACATATCATTATAGTAAGTGATTGTGGACTTCAGTAAGGGGAAATCAGGAGAACATACACCAGTCCTCATTGAGGGGTAAGTAGTGGAAAGGGTGATCAGCTTTAAGTTCCTGGGTATCAATATATATCATTTGTAGGATCTTTATTGTGGCCAACATATTGAAGCAATCACGATCTAGGCATGCCAGCAGTTCTACTTCAATAGGACTTTGAGGAGATTTGGTTTGTCAGCAAAGACCTACAGATTTCTATTACTGTACAGTGGAGAGCATTTTGACTGGTCACATCTCAGCCTGGTTTGGCTCTAATGCACAAGATCACAAGAAGTTGCAGAGGGTTATAGACTCATCCAGCTCCATCATGGCCACTACCCTACCTGCCTCCGAGGACAACTTTAAAGGGCAGTGCCTCAATAAGATGGCATCCAACATTAAGGACCATTACCATCTGGGACATGCTCTCTTCTTGTTATTACCATTAGGGAGGAGATGCAGGAGCCTGAAGATCACCTCTACCATCAGATTTATGAAAGGTCCATGAACACTACCTCCCTATTCATTTTTTGTGCTATTTATTTAAGTTTTGTAACTTATAGTAATTTTTATGCCTTGCATTGTACTGCTGCCACTAAATAACAACTTTCACATCTTATAAGATAGTGATTCTGATCCTGAAGAAGCCCTTCTTATTTCCTGTTTCTTGAGAGAGGAATCAACATACTTAATTCCATGGTTGTCAGTAAACGAGGATTGAACGGCTCATCATATGATGAATGTTTGATGGTTCTGGCACTGTATTCACTAGAAATCAGAAGAATGAGGGGTGACCCAATTGAAACCGATCATATGGTGAAAGACTTTGATGGAGAGGATGCGGAGAGAACGTTTCTTATGGTGGGAGAGTCTAAGACCAGAGGGCACAACCTTAGAATAGAGGGTTGTCCTTTTAGACTGGAGATGCAGAGGAATTTCTTTAGTCAGAGAGTGGATAATCTGTGGAATTCTTTGCCACAGGCAGCTGTGAAGGCCAAGTCTTTACGTATATTTAAGGCAGAGCTTGATAGATTTTTGATTGGTCAGGGCATGAAGGGATACCAGGAGAAGACTGGAGCTGAGTGGAAAATTGGATCAGCCATGATGTTAAGGCAGAGCAGATGCAATGGGTCATATGACCTAAATCTGCTCCTATAACTTATGGTCTTATGGTCTAACTGTCTGCTATCTCATTTGGTTGGTGCTGAGAGGGTAAGTTATAGAGTAGTTTCTGTTTGTCTCAAGGCACAATGGACATTAACTTCACAATTTGAAGAGAAATACAGGTAACAGAAACAACAAATGTTCGGGATATTATTAGACATCACTTAATGCTTTGACTCAAATTTGCCTGCCCGCAAGAATTTGTCTCCATTGTATTTTGGCTTTATAATAGGTGTGAGCCTTGTTCCTAATTAGAAGGCCCACAAGAAACTTAACATCAAAATGGACTGCCGCAAGGAAGGCTGTGAGTTTGACTCAGTATCTTTCTCAATGTTTCATTCTGCATTGCTGCATTTCATTTCTAGTAGATCTCTGACTGGAGTGGAGGTAATGTACAGGACTAATGGGAAGCTTTTCCAAACCTGTAACTTCTCTAGTCTCAGTGGTTGTGCTTCAGTATGCAGAAGTGTCTCATGCATGCACATTCACAAACCATTGTTGGCCCATACACTGAAGAAAATGAGAGAATCAGCCTTATTCCAAACATCTGCCAAACAAATGTTCACTACCAACTTGCTCCCACAGTACAGCACTGCCCAGTGACACCAAGCTGCCCTGAAAAGGCCTGCCAGCATAGAACATTTCCCATATTTAAGAAACCACCTCACAAAGACAGGCAGTGGTTGTTTTTATGTGCAGAGCCTTTGGCTGTCCAAAGAAAAGAGAGTTTGAAGATCAAGACCTCAAACCCAGAACAAAACTCATGGTGTCCTGGCCTACTCAGAGAGCTACCACCTGTCTTCACAAGCTTATCAAATCCATTGATAGGAAAAGTCAGCAGAGGTTAGTGTCTTCTCGCCAGCATTGGGGCCAGTGGGTCACATTATTCAACGACAAATGCCAGTCTCCCAAAACCAATACTTTTTTCTGAGCCCTGTCATCCAAAGAGATTACCAAATGCTGAGAGGAACAAAATAGAAGTCCACAAAGCCTTTTTATAAATTAACTTCAGGTCCATGTATGAGAGATGTGCAAGCCCAATATAAATAGTGAAGAATGTTCCTGCAACTTCTTACCGATAGCTCTGTGTAACTGTTTTCATCAGAAAGATAATGGCAGATCCAGAATACACATCTCCACCACCTTACTAAGGGCAATAAATGCTGGTATTGCTAGTGATGACCAGAAACTGAACATTGAATGACCAAAAGCACATCCTGCTCCACATATGGATAAGTCTACAAGTCTCCATTGCCTTTATCAGTCATCTCAGAATGCACAGAACCAGAGTGAATGAAACCATCGTTAACCTCAAGAGACTGCCTCAGAATAAGAAGTAATCTCACCCATATGAACATAGTCAAAGCAGTACATTTTACCATTGAAGCATTGGAGCATTTTCACCCAGTTCTCAGAAAAAAATGGATAGAATTCATTTACATTATACAAACCCCATTTCCAGAAAAGTTGGGATATTTTACAAAATGCAATAAAAACAAAAATCTGTGATATGTTAATCCACGTGAACCTTTATTTAACTGACAAATGTATAAAGAAAAGATTTTCAATAGTTTTACTGACCAACTTAATTGTATTTTGTAAATATACACAAATTTAGAATTTGATGGCTGCAACACACTCAACAATAGTTGGGACAGAGGCATGTTTACCATTGTGTTACATCACCTTTCCTTTTAATAACACTTTTTAATTATTTTGGAACTGAGGATACTAATTGTTGTAGATTTACAATTGGAAATTTTGTCCATTCTTGCCTGATATAAGACTTCAGCTGCTCAACAGTCCGTGGTCTCTGTTGTCTGATTCTCCTCTTCGTGATGCGCCATATATTTTCAATAGGAGGTAGGTCTGGACTGGCAACAGGCCAGTCAAGTACACGCACTCTGTGTCTACAAAGCCACGCTGAAATAAGCATGGACGTCCCAGGAAGAGACGTTTTGATGGCAACATATGTCTTTCTAAAATCCTAATATACGCCTCAGAGTCAATGGTACCTTCACATACATGCAACTCACCCATGCCGTGGGCACTGATGCACCCCATACCATCACAGATGCTGGCTTTTGCAGCTTTCACTGATAACAATCAGGATGGTCGTTTTCATCTTTGGCACAGAGAACTCAATGCCCATTTTTTCCGAAAACTAGCTGAAATGTGGACTCCTCTGACAACAGCACACGGTTCCACAGTCTTTCGGTCCATCTGAGATGAGCTCGGGCCCAGAGAACTGGCCGGCGTTTCTGCATAGAGTTGGTGTATGGCTTCCTCCTTGTGTAATACAGTTTCAAGTTGCATTTCTGGATGCAGCGACGGACTGTGTTAAGTGACAATAGTTTTCCGAAGTACTCCCGAGCCCAGGTGGCTATAATTGTCACAGTAGCATGACGGTTTCTTAGGCAGTGCCGCCTGATGGCTTGAAGATCACGCGCATTCAACAGTGGTTTCCGACCTTGCCCTTTACGCACTGAGATGTCTCTGAATTCTCTGAATCTTTTCACAATATTATGTACTGTAGACGTTGAAAGACCTAAATTCTCTGCAATCTTGTGTTGGGAAATGTTCCTTTTGAACTTACTAACAATTCTCTCACGAATTTTGGCACAAAGGGGTGAGCCACAACCCATCCTTGCTTTCAAAGACTCTTTTGATGGACGCTACTTTTATACCCAGTCATGATACCTCACCTGCTACCAATTAGCCTGCTTAATGTGGAGTCTTCTAAACCGGTGTTACTTGAATATTCTGTGCACTTTTCACTCTTATTTTAACTCTGTCTCAACTTTTGTTGAGTGTGTTGCAGCCATCAAATTCTAAATTTGTGTATATTTACAAAATACAATAAAGTTGGTCAGTAAAACTATTGAAAATCTTTTCTTTGTACTTTTCTGAGTTAAATAAAGGTTCACGTGAATTAACATATCACAGATTTTTGTTTTTATTGCATTTTGGAAAATATCCCAACTTTTCTGGAAATGGGGTTTGTATGTACACATAGATATACTCCTCAGTGATCACAGTGGACATATTGCAGAAATCTGACTTTAATTTGAAATATATAATTTAAGTCAATGGACAAATAAGCAACAACAATATTCTGTTTCATTTTGTTCTTGTATATAACATGAATATCTGGCACATTTCCATTGACCCAAACCATAGTTATCTTTGTTACTATTTTGGGTGCATAAGCAAGATCTGGTTTTATACTTGTGGTGAGCAAAGCTTCCAAAATATGTTGGATGATTGAACTCTGGGTATTCTAAAGCTTGTTTCAGTCCAAGCTGATTTCCTGGAATTTTTAGTTCATGTGGCTTGTTACAAGTTGGATGTGCAGTATTTCTTCTTTTTTCTGAAGATGCTTGAAACATTCTTGATTATAATGTAATAATTGATAATGGACACATGGCCATTGATTTAGTTTATTTTGATGAATTTCTTAAGCGTATTCTGGAGCATTTCTTACAACAAAATATTATTGAACCAAGTAGGGACATTTGATTTAATTAATCTGTGCTTGTAAAGATGGTGAAACAGTTGATATTTGCCACGATTACTCCATAAATCTGACAGCATTGTTTAGGATTTCTAAGCTTTGCTGTTTATGAAGGAAATTGCCTTTTCCATTGCAAATTCAATTGAATTCATCAAAGAGCTAACAAATTTATGAATGGGCAATAGTTAAAGCAGTGACATAGACTGCAGTAAAGCCCTTGACGAAGACCCACAGAGGAGACTGGCCCAAAAATTTAGAGCTCCTGAGAATCAGAGCCATTTGGCAAATTGGATCCAAAATTGTCTTAGTGATAAGGGACAGAGGAGGAAGAGAGTAAGTTGCTTTGGTTGCTGGAAACCTATGATAGCCCCTGTGGTGTGCATCAGGGATTGGTGATGGAACTCTCGCATACGTTAACAATTTGGATGTGAATATAGGAGGTATGATTGGTAAGTTTTGTAGATGATACAAAAATTGATGGTATTGTAGATAAGGGGGATGGATGTCCTTTGTTACACTGTATTACAGGGAACTATTGCATTACCAATGGTTGTATTCTTAGAAAGCTATTTGTATCACTAGTTTCTGCGGTGCGAACCCAATTGTCACCATTGAATCCTGTGATAATTAGTATGACTGTTCCTCTGGGTTCAAATGGTTCAGTTTAATATCAGAGAATGTATACAGTATGCAACCTGAAATTCTTACTCTTCACAGACATCCATGAAACTAGAAACCCCACAGAATGAATGATAGAATCATCAGAACCCCAAAGTCCCCCTCTGCCCTGGGGTATTTTTTTCTCATGTTAAGCCATATTTTTGGCAATAATAAAATGACCCACTGCTGAGACCAACATTAGACCCAAAGATAGACAAGACTCATGCAAAAGAATCAACAAATTTTGTCAACTTTTATTTTTAGTCACTCAGTATTTTGAGACAATAGGATTTGGATATGATGCCAACGTATCCATTGGGTTGGCAGTCATAGTCAAGTCCCTTCTTTGCCACCCTGCTCCCTCTCAGGAACATGTGAACAGATGTCTTAGTGCAGTGGTCCCCAACCTCCGGGCCGCGCAGCATGCAGGGGTGTAGCGGTAGGCAGAACGTACCCAACACATCTTTAAGAAAAAAGCCGAAATAAACAAGATAGTTAATTAGGGGCCGCCCGGCACGTAAATGTTGGCCCAGATCAGAGGCGATTGCTGATTTCACTTGCTCTACAGCAATAGCTACTACAAAAGCACATAGATTTAAGGTGATTGGAGGAAAGTAAAGGGGGTACAATATAAGACATAGGTTTTTACACAAAATAGTAAGTGGATGGAACACGCTGTTGCGGATCTTGGTAAAGGCATTAGGGATATTTTAAGTGATTAGGGACATTTAAGATATTGGCACAGTGAAGAAAGAAAAATAGTAGATTATGAAGGAGGAAAAGGTTAGATTGATCTTAGAGGAGGTTAAATGAACAACACAGTATCATAGGCTGAAGGGCCTGTACTGTTTTATGTTCTATGTAGTACAATTGAAAACCTGACTGACTGGTCCATAGCATGAGGGGATAGCTTGTTTCCAACTATTGGTGGGATCTTAGTATTGAGAGGATTAAGATTGGAGATTATGGAGGTGATAAATGCTGAAGTGGGAGTGAACTTTACTCTTTCTAATGAGGAATAGAGCTCACTCAGAATGCCACAATACCTGGTAGGTTGGGGGCATGTTTTTATTTCTTCCTTCTCAGACCTTACCCAGACTTGTCTTGTTTGTCATGGTACTTCACCTACAAGGCCACCCTGACGCGCCAGTTTCTTCAGGTAGAATGGAAGGGAATTCTACTGTTTGACCTCCAAAATGGTTGTCATTAAGTAACTCGGGAACAGTTCAAGGGAAAAACGGGTAGTGGAGTTTAGTTCCCAGAAAGACAAGACTGCAATCGTTGCTCCTTTGTATTGTCTTCCAGTACAAGACTCCTTCAGTCGACATCTTCTGGATAAACTGTGTGCAACCCTCTCACCAGGACTCATATACAAACTTGGCTCATTAGCTAACTCTGCTATCAGCCACATGACTCAGTGGTGAGAAGGTCACCTTCCATAAGCACACATGTCTAGGGTCATAAAATTACAAATGAAATATATTTATTAATATTTCCACTTTAACAAACAGCTAACAGTAAAAGAAAAGAAAAATAAAAGGGCCCATTTCAGCTAAAACGGTCCAACGTGCACATAAACATTGGAGCTCATTTCCAAAGTAGTTGGGTGTATCACTTTACCCAAGTGCTGAACCCATGTTCTAAATTATCACGAAGCCAACCTCAAATTAACTTACTAACTCATGAGTATTGGCTATTCCTCCTTTGAACCACTTGTTCACAGAAAATACTTCTTACAATGGGATCTCTCCTTTGAGCGGCATTCTGCAGGCATCTTCCCACGTGCTTCACTCTGCAGCTCTTGCCAAAAGACCCCAAACCAGACTACTGTCCTTCAGAAATCTGATCCTGCCTAGCTCTCTCAAATCTTTCATTGCATCCCACTGGGAAGAAAGTTACAACACGTACCAAGACAAACCTGACTGGCTGACACAATATTCCTAAGTTGGACAAAGTGGCTCCTTATCTTTAGCCGAAACCAAAACACTTACTAATAGGACATACTGCTTTTGCAGGAAACTGCTAAAATAAAAATACCTCACAGCATAACAGTAGAAATCCTAATCAGGGCACTGCACATAAAACTATTTATTCCACTTCTTTTACATCTGTTTTTCATCTTGAATGTATTTCTGGAACTGCCAGAGCCTGTGATTTCCAGTTTGGGGTTCAATTGAGCAATCCCATGCTTTGCTGTCTCTGTGAAGGTTCTCGGAAGCAGTGAATGAGAACCTCGAGGCAAAGAAACTTTGTTCGACTCCATTTCACTGATGAAAGCAACAAGGAAGATTGAAACCTTGAGGAGGGTGAGCACTGGTGGGATCGCTCTGCTGCCTATCGCTGTACCCGATATAGCTCCCTTTTGCTAGTGCAGGTGGATGTTACTGAAGTTTCTATGTATGGATTTTGGACTATGGACTTCATTTTTCTGTTTTATGGAGTTTATATTCTTTCTCAGTGTTTTTGTGTGGAGGGTAGGATTTGATGGTTTATGTTCTTGTGCCATTTTGTGGGGAAGTGGTGTCTGCGTGTTGACTTTCCAGTTGCGTTTTTGTTAGATTCTTGTGAGGCAGGAGGAGGATTTGGTTGCTCTTGTTGCATTTCATGTGAGGGGAGAGGGGTTTGGAGGGTTGACAGTCGTGTTGTTTTTGCCAGCCATGACAGAGTGCAGGTTCATAACTTTGGAGCCCGTTGTTGACTTCACAATCGCCTCCCAGCCTCCATCTATCTCTGCCCTCCCTCCTCTACTTGGCTCCATCTGTTACACCCCTCCCCCCCAACCAGAGTCCAGCTATGACATATCACCTCACGAGGAAATCTGCAGATGCTGGAAATTCAAGCAACCCACACAAAATGCTGCTGGAACACAGCAAGCCAGGCAGCATCTATAGGAAGAAGCACTGTTGATGTTTCGGGCCGAGACCCTTTGCCAGGACTAACTGAAAGGAAAGATAGTACGAGATTTGAATGTAGGAGGGGGAGGGGAAAATGCAAAATGATAGGAGAAGACCGGAGGGGGTGGGGTGAAGTTAAGAGTTGGAAAGGATCATGGGACGTGAGGCCTAGGGTGAAAGAAAGGGGGAGGGGAGCAACAGAGGGAGATGGAGAACAGGCAGGGTGATGGGCAGAGAGAGAGGGAAAAAAAATGGGAGGGGGGGAAAAAACTAAATATATCAGGGATAGGGTAAGAAGGGGAGAAGGGGCATTAATGGAAGTTAGAGAAGTCAATGTTCATGCCATCAGGTTGGAGGCTATCCAGACGGTATATAAGGTGTTGTTCCTCCAACCTGAGTGTGGTTTTATCTTGACAGTAGAGGAGGCCATGGATAGACATATCAGAATGGGAATGGGACGTGGAATTAAAATGTATGGCCACCGGGAGATCCTGCTTTCTCCGGCGGACAGAGCGTAGGTGTTCAGCGAAACGGTCTCTCAGTCTGCGTCGGGTCTCACCAATATATAAAGGGCCACACCAGGAGCACTGGACGCAGTATACCACACCAGCCGAGTCAGTTAGTTCTGGCGAAGGGTCTTGGCCTGAAACATCAACAGTGCTTCTTCCTATAGATGCTGCCTGGCCTGCTGTGTTCCACCAGCATTTTGTGTGTGTTGCTTGACTTATCACCTTCTACCTCACCCCTCACTCTCACTTCTTTATACTGGCTCTCTCCACCCTGATGCCAGGTCTCACCCCCTGTAATGTCAACTATCCCTTTGCCTCCTCAGATGCTGCCTGACTCACTGAGCTCCTCCAACAGCTTATTTTTTTGGCTGAAGTGAAACGAGGTTGTTTTATTAATTGCAACAGACTCCTGAAGATTAGAATTGAAGGATATAGGTTTATATAACCCACTGGCCAAAGGCAAGGAGCCAAATGCAAAACCTTCCAAAATTAAAAGCATCAGGTACTTGCGGGACGTGCCTCGGCCCCAGTGTCGACTGCTGGGGAAAAAAGGATTGATTTAGCGAAGCAGCTTCTGAATGTTTCCACATCTGAATGATTTGGAAACAGCTAGATGTGTGTTCATAATCTGATCAGAAGGCTAGAGTTGTTCTCAATTAGAAGGGAACCGCTGTCAAGACCCTTTTCATGGGCTGTGATGAGGTTCAACTGGTCGAACTGGGTCATAGTCATCCTGCAAACAAATATTCTGTTCCATGGCACTTGCAACAGGAAGCTGTTGGAATCCTTTGCAGCATCAGTGGTAGGGGCAGAGGTCGAGCTGCAGTCTCATTCACAGACACTGGGATGGCACAAGGCCCAGACTCTATCTGTGAGTGCTGTCACTGCAGATTTTAATTTCCATCGTGATGCAGATCAGATGTTATAAGGCTTTTTCTTTCACTGGAGCCAGTTCCCTTATGTGAGCCAAAAACATGTTATGCGAAAACAACAGAAAAAAAAATCCAAACTGGTTTCCTAGCAAATTGAAGATCCTATTCAATTATAATTCATATTTTCCACTTCTGTGTATGTGCGCCTATGTCTGTGTTTTATATATAGGATTATTTATATCATCCGGTATGTCCACTGAAAAGAAAATCTAGGCTTTAAAACCTTTTGAAGTGAGAAGCGTATGGTTTAAGTGAAACTGATTGGCCTTGCACTTTGCCAATACTGTGGTCAGGGTCCTGTTGTTTTAGACATTGACAAATTTCTCCAGTTCAGTAGCACAGGAGGAGGGTTCTGATCTTCACTAACTAGGGTCCTGGGGTTTAGCAGCCTTAGTAAATATAGGATTGAACCTTTTCTTCCAGCCTGAATTTTTTAAAACTATTTGACATCTATTGTTTCACAGTCATCTTATAAAGCAATCTGTGATGTTTTTCTGCACGAGAAATAACAATGCACATGGTTGTAACTCTGCTTCTGATACTGTCATTCCAGATCAAATGCTCACAAATTTTTTGGATGGAATTGTAGCATATAATGTGGACAAACTGCTTTGTCTACAGTACATTTTCAAAGGTACATTTATTATCAAAGGATACAGCTCTGAAATTCTTCTTCTCCAGATAGCCACAAAACAGAAAGGAAAGAATGGCACCATGATCATCAACACCCACCCCCCCAAGTTAACCCTTTCTTCCCACAAAAAAGACAAACAAAAATGGAATTGACCCCCAACCCCTGTCCCCACACAAAAAATGAGCAAGGATGTGTGAAAAAGACAGAATATAAAAAAACTATGCAACTGAAAAAAGATTCATTGTCCATAGTCCAATTCCATATCCATATCCATGTCCATAATCAAAATGCAGCAAACCCGGGTAACTTTCTTTGGGCACAGTGGCAGGCCACACAGTCTTCCCTCTCTGGTAGCAGAGCGATCCCAGCAGTGATGAGAAGGCAATCTCCCCTCTCAGGTAGCAGATCGATCCCAGCAGTGGTCAAAAGGCAGTCTCCCCTCTCCGTGGCAGAGCAATCCCCAGCAATCAAAAAGTAGGCACCCGGTGCTCACCTTCTGCATTTACCTTGATGTTTCAATCTCCCTCGTCACTTTAATTGGTGAACGATGGAGTCAAACATCGGCTCATGCCCACCTCACTGCCTTTGTCTCCTGGAATCCTCCTGGAGATTGCAAACCGCTGGATCACCTAAATGATCTCCAAACTGCAAATCACAGGCTCCATCAGTTCCAGAATCACATTCAAGATGAGAAACAGACATAAAAGAAGTGAAATAAGTAGTTTCATAGTCTATCCAGAAGCTGTCGACTGTGGGAGCATTGTACGCAAGCACCATCTTGACCGGTTAGTAGCTGGTTTGAAGTTCATAGGCTATGAGAGGTTGGATGAACTTCAATTGTTTTCTTTAGAGTGTTGGAGATTGTGGGGAAACATGAAAGAAGGATACCTAATTACTGGGGTAGATAGTCGGAGTCAATTGTGCAGTGGAACTGATTGAAGTCCCCTCCTCTCCAAACTTCCGATATCCGGATGGGCCACTGGTTAAAGCACAGTCAATGTGATAGCACCATTGAAACAGACACATGAATAGGCAGAGAGTAGGAGGAGGTGGAATTAGATAGATGGCATCATGCTTGACACAGACATGGTCAGCTTCAGGCTTGGTTCAGGTGCTGTACTGTTCTATGTTCTGTGTAAGATAGAACGCAGAACAGTGTAGCACAGTTCAGGCCCTTTGGCCCACAGTGTTGTGCCACCTTTGAGCTACTCCAAGATTAACCTAACACTTTCCTCCCACACAATCCTCCAACTTTTATGCAAATGAATACTATCTCCCTCTTCAGTTTGAATTAAATGACCAGATCTTTGACATCAAGGTTTCCATGGACCCCTTGCTTAATGGTATTGGTCCATTCTGTAAAAGAAGCTGGAAACCCCTGCTTCACACAAATAAGAGACAAATGCAACCATTTGAAGAACATTTTCACTTTAACATCACATAATAATTATTAGTTTTATACTGATGATTTGTCGTTTAGTTTCTCAGGTTGACTAGAATTCATAGAGTCTTAGAGTTATACTGAGCTAGTCCCATTTTGAATAGTACAGTTAGGACCATAGAACCATAGAACATTACAGCACAGAAACAGGCCTTTTGGCCCTCCTTGGCTGTGCCAAACCATTTCTTCTGCCTAGTCCCACTGACCTGCACCTGGACCATATCCCTCCATACACCTCTCATCCATGTACCTGTCCAAGTTTTTCTTAAATGTTAAAAGTGAGCCCGCATTTATAACTTCATCTGGCAGCTCATTCCACACTCCCACCACTCTCTGTGTGAAGAAGCCCCCTCCCCAATGTTCCCTTTAAACTTTTCCCTCTTCACCCTTAACCCATGCCCTCTGGTTTTTTTACTCCCCTAGCCTCAGGGTACCTGGCTTGACTAATTCTCCTAACAGCTTACACAACATAACCTCCACCTGCTTTGTGGAAGAACTTGCCCCTCAGGTTCTCTTTTGCATTCTCAGTATGCCATTATTACAAGTTATACAGTAATAGAAGTCAATGAGGTTCATACAACTGTTTGCAATTATCTCAAGTGCTGGAGCCATGTGAAATAATGCCCTATAAATAGAAGCAATAGATAATCTGCTGGCAAATCTCAATGAGTTGAGCAGTATCTGCGGGTGGAAAGGATTTGTCAACATTTTGGGCTGAAATTCAATATCGACATTCATGTCTCTTGTGTTTCCCTTTAAACAGAAATGTATTCTGCAATAATTGAAAGATTATCTTTGTCACTTCTTATTTTAATTATAGCTTTGAATCAACATTAGGAAAATTAAAAGTTTGTACCAATGAGAATTTTCTTTCGTTAATGAATGGAGCCTGTCAACTTGAGAATGGGCAGTGTTCCTTTTGTGTGAGTTTGCTTTTTTTTAGACAAAAGCACAATGTCTTGCAAAGCAGTCCATGTAGTTGGAAATGTTAAAAGATTAAGGGGCAGAAAATATATTAGAATTAAAAAAGAAAATAGCAAAGATAGTTTAATAACATTGAAGTAATCAGGGTTATTTTTAAAATTTGAGAAAACATGAGTTGTGCCATTTGTCAATGAGTTCCTTTACTAAAACACACACTTAGTGGCCACTTTTATCAGGTACACCTCCACGTCATGTTCATGCAAATATCTAATCAGGCAGTTATGGTACAACAACTCAAATGCATAAAAGCATGCAGACCTGGTCAAGAGGTTCAGTTATTTTTCAGACCAAACATCAGAATCAGGAGGAAATGTGATCTAAGTGACTTAGACCTTGGAATGATTGTTGGTGCCAGATGGGGTGGTTTGAGTATCTCAGAAACTACTGATCCCCTGGGATTTTCATGCACAGCAGTCTCTAGAATTTATAGAGGATGGTGTAAATGTCAAAAAACATCCAGTGAGCAGCAGTTCTGTGGGCAGAAATGCATTGTTCGTGAGAGAGGTCAGAGGAGTGTGGCCAGTTCAAGCTGACAGGAAGTTGATAGTAACTCAAGTAACCACGTGTTACAACAGTGGTGTGCAGAAGAGAATCTCTGAATGGGCAATGTGTCAAACCTTGAAGTGGATGGGCTACAGTAGCAGAAGACCACAAGCATCCACTCAGTGGCCACTTTACAGGAGGTACCTAATAAAATGGCCACTGAGTGTACAAGATGGTGATTACCCCCAGCAAAAGAGCCTAGTGACCCACTTTTAACATTTAATGCCATAGCCAGAGGAGTATTTTTGAGCGCACAACATGTCGAACCTCGAAGTGGATGTTCTGCAGCGTTAAAAGACTACCCGGGCACCACACCTGTATGTAATAAAGTAGCCACAGAGTACACATACTTAACGATTTATTTAAATGAAGCGTGTATTAAAGCCCACAGTATAACTAACCCCAATGCAAAGTGAGTGCCATCTGAGTGGAGTAAGTTTGTGACTTTGAAATGAATTGCAAGATTTCTATTGTAAAGTTGGCATGTCAGTGGAAAGCAACAATCATGTAAATGTTAAGGGAGTCACTACGTTGGTAGGTGAAAACATGGATACATGGGCGCTCAGCTCAAAAATACTATTTTTAATAAAAAATTGTCAAAGCTTGGGACTAATTGATCAGCAGAATTTAAAAATACCTGGGGCACTGAACACACACCTGCTGCTTTAACATTTGTGATTTTAGGTTGTGTGTGTGTAACTTACATCCACTGAAGCTGAGGACTGCAGTAGCAGCAGGACATCTCCAGATCCATTGAAGGAGATATGCAAGTTCTTGTCCATAGCCCCAGAAGGAGAGAAATGCCCTGAAACTAACGGAGGCAAGTGGTCCCTCTGATTCCTGTTGACCCCCCACCTGCAGCATTTTCTGCTGCTCACATGGCCTTGTGGGATCCTTCCTTTCCTTCCTTTGGGCTGAAGGGTCTGTATTGTGCTGTAGGTTTTCTATGTTTCTATAATAGATTTGTAATTTTTAAAATAGATTAAACTGGGAAAAGAAATTCAGCTGGATGTATGATGGGTGGCAATTTTTTCTCTCTCAAAGTTAAAAAGTTCTTTTGGGGTAATATTTTGTTCAAAGAAAAGGGATATCAAATATATCCTAGCATTGCACATGAATGACAGTCAAGAAGGAGTCTGTGCTCTAAGAATAGAGTCTTTGGTAGCTGCTGCAATGAATTTTCAGAAGTATATTCCCACTTAGGAGGAGTCTTGAATTCATATGTGGCACCTTTTGTGAGTTAAGGCCATTCTGAAGTGAGCTATAGCCAATTACTAGTTTTTGAAATGAAGTCACTGAGAAATGCGGAAAATGCAGCAGCCAATTAGTGTGATGCAGCAGCCAAGGATAGTGTGATAATGGCTGAATGTCTACTTTGTTGTTGTTGATTTAAGGGTACACATCAGTAGAATGTGTTAGTTAGTCACTGCTCTTTGATATAATACTATCAGATTTCTGAAATTTATCTGAAGGAAGCAGATGGTTTAATTTGTTTTAAGACAAATGGCATCTTCAATAATGCAGCTCTGCTGCAGTACTGCATTGAAGTGGCAACCCAGGGTTTTGTGCTTCGTCTCCTGTAGTGGATTTCAAAGCACCTTCTGGCTCAGAGGCAATAAAATGATGAAATATTACTCTCATGTTGCCCTCTGTAGAGTTGATTGACACATTTATCAGGTGTAACAGTGATTGCTGTTTTATTTGTATATGTTAATCACTGCTAAATGTCAATTATGTCAATTATTGCTAAATTGGACAGAAGTAACCAATGAATATGGGAATATGGCAGGCAAACTCCACTCATCTCAGGTTTCTTCACTCAAAGCAATCTCCACAATAAAGTAAATTTTAAAACAATTTTGATGGGAGCTAAAGAAGCAACAGAACACCAGAGGGTCTTTTCTATCCCAAAACTCATTTCCTCTTTCCCCAATCTGCCCTGATACACCCCTATCCATTCCAGCACAAGCTGCCCTTTCATCGGGTTGCAATATATATACTTGTTTCCATTTCATTTACTGTTAACAAACTCAATTGATGTAATTTACTGTCTAAACATATTTTAACTTTACCATTCGAGGGGGAGATCTTTTATTCCAATTGTTGGACATTTTTTCTACACTCTGGTTGACTGTTTATTGATCTGAGGACTTGTCTGTAACCACAACGTCCTTGAAGGAGACAAATCAATATACAAATCAATATATGAGATTGCTTGCTTGTTTCTGTCTGTATAAATGTTCTGGTTCATTACATCAGTTATGAAGTTGTTGAAATGTTAAAAAAATCAATTGATCTTTCATATTTCTGTTGAAATATTCACTGAAAATTTTAACATCTCACTGGAGAGATTATTGATTTCAAATGACTGTTTTCAACAGATATGTGTCCTGTTTTTAAATAGACTATTATTAAATGCACCGTGTCTTTTAAAGCGTACCATCCAAAATGAATGACACACAAAAAACTGGAGGGGGCTCAGTGGGTATTGGCAGCATCTATAGAGGAAAATAGTTGACTTTTTAGGTTGAGATCTTTCATCCAGTGTTTGCTTTCATCTTGCAAATGTTAAAATTCCATGTTATACTTTCTGGCAGAATGGGATTTTCTAATCAAATACACCTGGAGATTTATTCAGTATTTTCTGAGATTGAAAGTTGTCACTGACTTGGCAGTGTGTGATGTGGATAACGCCCTCTGCTGGTGAAATAGATGATGCGAGGATGATGATACTGCATCATATTCTGTGAAATACATAACTCCTGATGATCAGTCAATAGCAGACATCAAAAGGAATTTCAACAATGCCTTGATGATGCTATGATTGAAATAAGGCGCTCATGACTGGTTTCCTTTGTGTTAAGTAGTGCTCTACTCAGGCCAATGGGAAAAGAAATTGCTTTTGCCCTTTGACTCAAGTTCCACTGGGACTGCCTGGTGCCATGCTCAGTTGAATAGTGTTCTGTTGTTGAGGGCAACTACTTTCAACTCTCCACAGACATTCAGAAGACATTTTGTTACAGCTTTTGAATTGTCATTTATTAAGGCCAAAAGGAATTGTGCAAAGCAACTCATAATTCCTGATAAGTACAACAACTGCGAGGTGCAGATCCTCCCCCAGGTTACAATGGGGTTCCGTTGCTTTGATTTGTTTGTCATCTGAACAGTTCACAAGACAGAAGTGCAGCACGAAACCGAGTTCCCACACAACAGAAGATGGCAAATCTATTCTGCTGTCAGTCCCCTAATTACTTGTTTGTATGTTTAGACTGTACATGTCAGGCATTCATAAGCTGGGGAGGATCTGAAACAGATAACAACTATAACAGACTATATTCAGAAAGTTGGCTAACTGAAAAATTAATATTACTATTTGATAACAGTTGTCTATCAATGCAAAGACTAGTAGTTAACCCTTGAATGATAGCTAATCAGTACATAAATCTATAACAGCTGGCTAAACCTTGTATGATCCAAAAATTATTGAAAGTTATTTTGGTTGTTTCTAGGAGAGTCCCCTGTTATATGTAGCATAGTTTAAAATTGTACCTGGCTGTGCTCTGGGAGCCTTTCAAATGATTTTCTATTGGAATTTTCTTGGAAAAGGCTCATATTGGTATTTTAAAAATCTGGAAAGATGTATAAAAGAAAAATATCTCCATGTTTGAGCTCTGCTGGCGCTGGATTGGGTGGCAACACGTGTGGGCTGCACCCAGCACAACCTTGCTTGCATTGGTTGTTAAAGACTCATTTTACTGTATGTTTCAACGTACATATAATAAATCTAATCCAATTTAATCTAAGTATTAACTGCTGTGAGTCAGCTTCAACTGCTCTCACAGGCAGTGCATTTCAAATACTTGACTTCCTTTGAATGAAGAAAGCATCCCTTCTACTGAATCTCTCCTCTTATCTTAAATCTATGTCCTGTAGTTTTATCTATCTGATATGGTGAAAACTTTCCTGCAGCATATCCTATTTGTACCTCTCATAATTCTACATATTCTCGCTCACGTTGCTACACAACCTGCTCTGCTGCAGGAAGAACTGGTCTCTATCAATCCTTGTAACTGAACAACTATCACTGGCAATGTCCTGATGAATCTGTTCTGTATCCTCCTGGTGCTAACCCTTCCTTCCTATAGCAGTACTCCAGCTGAGGTCTGACCAAGGTTTTATAAAGTTGGAACGTAAGCTTCCTGCTTTTATAAGGAGCCCCGTCTAATGAATGCCAGTGGGCCATATGCCTCCTAACTACCTAAATCGTGGTGCCACCATCAAGGATCTGAAGACTTATACTTCAATGTTCCTTTGCTTCTTAATTATATCTGAGACCCTGCTATTCATGGTGTATGTCTTAGCTTCATTAATACCTCCAAAATGCACCACCTTACATTTGTCTGGATTAAACAACCTCCATCTGCAAGGATCCCATTACCTATTGAAAATAAGAAATAACATAACGTTAAATGCAACATGCACATGTTAAAACTGCGTGCTTTATTTACAAGTGAAGTAATTAAAAAAAGCAAATACATTGGAACAGTTTTGGGCCCCATATCTCAGAAAGGATGTGTTGTCATTGGAGAGAGTCCGGAGGAAGTTCAGGAGAATGATTCTGGGAACGAAGGGGTTAACATATGAGGAGCATTTGGTAGCTTTGGGCTTGTACTCACTGGAATTTAGAAGAATGCAGGGGGATCTCATTGAAACTACCAAATGTTGAAAGGAGTAGATAGGGTGGATGTGGAGAGGTTGTTTCTTGTGGTGGGGGTATCCGGAACTAGAAGGCACAGCCTCAAAATTGAGGGGCAACCTTTTAGAACAGAGGTAAGGAAGAATTTTTTTAGCCAGAGAGCAGTGAATCTATGGAATGCACTGCCACAGAATGATTGTGACTGCAACTGGTACATATTAATTGCAAGAATTTGAATTACACAGCTGCCACACTGAGATTTCAATTATCTCTGGAGTAAATGCCGTTTCATTTGGCTGTATTGATGAGTATCCATGTATGGTTGAAAGTCAATTAAACTTGAACTTGGATTATTAGTCTGGCCATCTGGGCTACAGGCAGACAATAAGGAGCAGGGGTACATTGTAAATTGGTTAATTATTGTACGGTGAAAAACTTGTTTTGAATGCTGTTCATACAGATCTTTTCATTACAGCGGTGCAGAATAAAGTAATACAATTACAGAGCAAATGGAGTGCAGGTGGCCGATAAGGTGCAAGGTCATAATGAGGTAGGCTGTGAGTTAGGAGTCCATCATCATACTAGGGGACTATTATGATAAGGTGGACTCCCAAAAGACCAAGGAGATCATTGTGGACTTCAGGCATGCTAGGAGCTACACTCACGTCCCCATCTACATCAATGGAGCTGTAGTGGAGTGTGTATCAAGCTTCGAATTCCTTGGTGTCCACATTTCCGATGATCTCACCTGGTCCCTGAACTCCTCCATCCTGATCAAAAAGGCACAACAGCGCCTTTATTTCCTGAGGAGCGTCAAGAAATCTCACCTCTGTCCCAGGATATTGACAGACTTTTACCGCTGTACCATTGAGAGCATACTCACCAACTGCATCTCAGTGTGGTATGGCAATTGTCCTGTATCGGACTGCAAAGCACTCCAGTGGGTGGTAAAAGCTGCCCAGTGGATTATTGGCACCCAATTGCCCACCATTGAGAACACCTACCATAAACGCTGCCTGGGGAGGGCGAAAAGCATTATCAAGGATGCACCTCACCATAACCATGGGCTTTTTACTCTCCTCCCATCTGGTAGGCGCTACATGAGCCTCCGCTCCCACACCAGCAGGCACAGGAAGAGCTTCTTCCCTGAGGCTGTGACCCTGCTGAACCTCACATCACAGCGCCAAGCAGCATTGCACCCATATTGTACTGTCTCAGTACTTTTATATTTGTGTACTGTCGCACTTTTTATTCGCAGTTAGTTTGTAAGTAACACTATTCTTTTGCACGTTTGGTTAGATGCTAACTGCATTTCATTGGCTTTGTATCTGTACTCGGCACAATGACAATAAAGTTGAGTCTAGTCTACTCTAATCTAATCTATTCAGTAGTCTTTGAATAATGGGGAAGAACCTGTCCTGAACCTTGTGGTACGGACTTTCAGATTTCTGGATTTTCTGCCCTGAGGGAAGATAGAATGCTTTCTGTGGTGCATTGATAAAAATTGGCGAGGGTTGAAGGGGACATGCCATATGCCTTTAACCTCCTGAGGAAGTAGAGGAGTTAGTGAGCTTTCTTGACTGTGGCTTTGCTGTGGTTCATTCAGGCAGTGGTTAGATCATGTGATGTTCGCTCTTAGAAGCCAGAAGCTCTGAACCCCCTTGACCTCAGAACCGTTGGTATAAATAGAGCAACGGCACTGCCCCCTTCTTGAAATTAATGACCATCTCTTGTTTTGCTGCTGTTGAGGGAAAGGATGTTGTGATAATACCATGTCATTAGGCTCTCTGTCTTCTTGTACTCAACTCATTGGTGGTAGTAGCTGTGAACATTTTGATGGAGTTGGAGCAGAATCTGTAGATATATAGGGAGTAGGATAGGGACTGTGTCGAGCACAGGTGTTGAGAATAATCGTAGTGGAGCAGTTACTGCCCATTGTTTTACTGATTGTGGTTCGTTGGTCCTGAAGTTGCAAATGGAGGTGTTGCACCATGACAAGGTGATTTGTGAGGGCAAAAGTGATTTCACAATTTGTGCATAATTAACCGAACTTCTCAGCAAACTATTTCTTCTTGAATGAGTCTCAGCTCAATGGTTGTCACCTGTACCTTTGGGGAAAAATGTGATTAGATCAGGTAAATATGCTTGCATCTCAAACAAACTAATAGACGCCCATGTCTCCATTTAAGCTCTCTGTAGTCATTAATCCAGGTGACCATTATTTCAAAAATATTTGTCTTATAAAAATGAATCAAACTGTGCATCCATTTCATTGGTTTCTAAGTGATTCACTCTTGTAGAGAGTTTTTATTGTATTGTGCTCTGATAGATAATGTATAAAAAGGGTTGTGTTGCCCTTAAGGCATTTATTTAGCTTTATTACATTTTCGCTTTAGTAATTCATTTTTAACTATTTTCTAGTTAAAGTTAAGGTAGATAATTTACGTTGCAGTTGTTGAAGGTAAATTCATTATCTGTGATGTATCGCGGCATGCGATGATGTCACACCCGGTTTCGCCGCGTCTAGTGGGTAAATACTGGTTTGAAGAAATGGGAAGGTGGGAGCTTGTGTGTGCAGGATCAGCGTGAGAAAAGTTCCATTTCTACCCACTAAGAAACATCATAAAAGCAACCCCTTTTCACCATACTTTAATGTGGAAGAGTGAACAGTAAACGGTTAATCTTACTGCAATCCTGTCCTTGTTGGCTACGGTTTAACTTGGTGTTTAGTTCAGAGTTTCTACATCCTGCACGAGAACACTGTAGTGAAAAGGCGCCATTACCAGTTGTTTTGACAAGTGGTCCGATGGACTCGCGATCTAGCCTAAAGTGGTTGATGTGTTGATATCCAGTACCAAAAGCAGTAGGGTGTTAGCAAGCAAGGCTGCCCTCGCAGGAGCCGCCAAGGTGCAAGTGGCATATGCTGAACAAGAACAAAACTGAAAATGAAAAGGGCCGCCAGAGAAGCTGAAAACCAGTTGGCAAAGGTAAGGATAGAAACAGAATTAGAAGTGCTGGCACTACACCTAGAAGCCAATGCTGCCATGGTGGAAGCAGAAATATTAGAAAGCACTGAAGAAATGCACGTTCTTGATGAAGTAGTAAAATCTACTTCAGAAAGGACCAGATTGGAATGCACCAGCGGATATGTCCAATCTCAAAATGACCTGAAGATTCGTTCTTCCTCTCCATACTTAAGTCACAGGGAAGCCCAATTGCATCGCATCCATCTGAAGAAGACAATTTACGCTTGCAACCTTGCGACGAACTCAACAATGAAAGGGCTGACGATAAATACTTCATGACACCAAACCTACCAGATTTGACTAGAGAAGAGGCAAAGGCTGAAGTCAGAACAGCAAATCGCATAACGAATGTACACGCTCAGTCATATGCCTGCCAACATATTCCCCCAGCCAGCATGCCACTTGCAGTAGAACCCTTGGCACAGTATTTAGCACGACGAGATCTTGTCACTTTAGGACTATACCAGTTTGACGATAGGGCTGAAAATTACTGTGCATGGTACTCCTCGTTTGCCGATGCAACTGGTGGAGTCCAGCTCACAGCAACCCAAGAGTTGGATCTTATGATGAAATGGCTGGGAAAGGAATGATGCGAACATTCGAAACAAAGGAAACGCATACGTTCAGTGTACGTCAACAACCCCAAGCTAGCCTTACACAAAGCATGGGAGAGACTTCGGGAGTGATATGTGGCCCCTGAAATTATTGAAACTGCATTATTTCGACGTCTGGAAAATTTTGCTAGGCTGTCAGCCAAGGACCACATTAAACTAAGAGAATTAGGAGATTTACTCCTGGAGATTCAAGGTGCTAAAGAAGATGGCTATTTAACTGGCCTGTCATATTTAGATACTTAACGCAGAATTGGACCAGTTGTGGACAAACTTCCATTTGGGATGCAGGAAAGGTGGGTGTCTGTTGGTTCAGAGTACAGGGAAGAGAACGATGGTTGATTTCCTCCCTTTGAGTATTTCACTAGGTTTGTGCACAAGAAGGTGAAGAAGCGAAACGACCCTAGCTTCATGACTCAAGGTGGCAGTACAATTCACACCAAGCCAGTCAAATCCACTTTGAACAATTTTAACATCAATAAACTTGTCTCAGTGCATAAAACTGAAGTCCTCGCAACTAACAATGACCCTAGCAAGAATTGTCCCTTGCACAACAAACCCCACCCCCTCAAAAAATGCAGAATGTTTTGGAAAAAACCCCTTTGTCACGAGAAAGGGCCTTCTCAAGGAGAAAAGAATATGTTTTAAATGCTGTTCCTCTACCTCTCACCTCACTAGAGAGTGTACGTTCCCTGTAAAGTGCTTGGAATGCAACAGCACTAATCACAATGGGGCCATGCATCCCGGCCCGTCACCGCAAACTGACAAAGCTCTTTCACCCTTACAAGAGGACGGTGAGGAGGGAGAGGATCACCCCGATACAACTTTTGTCGGCTCGAGCTGCACAGAAGTTTGTGGTCAAGGTCAACCAAGCTATTCTTGCTCAAATATCTGCCTCACTAAGGTATACCCTAAGGGAGCCAAAGACAAGGCTGTCAAACCCCATGTAATTCTGGACGACCAGAGCAATCGCTCACTAGTCAGACCAGAGTTCTTCAAGTTGTTCAGTGTAGAGAGTAATCAATTCCCATACAACCTTAGAACTTGCTCATGCAGCGTGGAAACTTATGGAAGGAATGCAGAGGGCTTCCAGCTCGAGTAGCTGAATGGTAAAGTTGTCATCTATCTCCCTCCACTCTTGGAGTACAATGAAATCTTGAATAACCGCACTGATATTCCAACACCAAGCGCAGTGCTACACCAGCTGCGTCTCCACCACATTGCCAAGTACATCCCAGAACTGGATCCTAAAGCAGAAATACTCCTGCTACTCAGTAGAGACTTTCTCAGGGTGCACAAGGTCAGGCAGCAGGTCAATGGACCACATGACGCCCCCTTTGCCCAATGCCTGGATCTGGACTGGGTGGTGATAGGAGAGGTGTGCCTTGGCGATGTACACAAACCGATAGTTAACACCCTCAAGACCAATGTGCTAGAGAGTGGCTGCCATTCAATTTTTTAACCCTGCACAAGCTTTATGTGTATCAAGGAAGCACAACAAGGCTTTAACAAGTATAGTAAAGTAACCGAGAAGATACGGGGACAGTCAGTCTTCACTCAAACTGAGCACGATAATAAACTTGCTCCATCAGCGGGAAGAACTCAAATGAGCAAGACATTTGAGCTGATCGAACCCAAAAGAGACTCAGAAATTCGGTTGCAAATACAAACCGGTGTCACCTACCTGGAAGAATCAATATGTATCACTGAATGCTTTCAGTGGTTCTCTACCTTGAATTCCTTAGTGAGAGGATTTGTGTTCCTCATCCACATGGCCAGATCCCACAAACACTCATCCCAAAATAGTAAATGCAAGGGATGGCACAAATGTGACTTACCTCGCACTGTGGACGAATTGGCCTAGGGAAAGGACATCATCCTTAAAGCAGCTCAAAGAGCAGCTTTTGCAGAGGACTTTTCGGCCCTCCAAGTTAATAAACCAATACCAAAGGACAGACAGCCCTTTGAGGAAACTCAGCCCAATCCTGAAGAACGATCTCATTTGCATTGGAGGCTGGTTAATACACTCGCCTTTCAGCTGCAGAAAAGAGCCCAGTAATCCTGCCCAAAGACAGCCATGTGTCCTTACTGCTTACTCACCATCACCATGAACAGGTAAGGCATCAGGGCCATCACCTGATGGAAGGAACAATCAGGGCAGTGGGACTGTGGATCTTGGGAGGCAAAACACTGATCAATACAGTACTCCACAAATGTGTAACCTGCCGGAAACTGTGAGGGAAGCTAGCAGTTCAACATATGGCGGACCTTCCACCAGAACGCCTCAAAGTCTGCCCTCCTTTTACGTATGTGGGGCTCGATGTATTTGGTCCTTGGACCATTACCACTAGACGCACCAGAGGAGGACAAGCAGAGAGCAAACGGTGGGCCATCATGTTCAGCTGCATGAGTTCGAGAGCGGTGCATATTGAGGTAACCGAATCTTTAGATACATTCAGCTGCATTAACGCTCTCAGGCTCTTCTTTGCTCTAAGAGGCCCCACAAAACAGTTAAGATCTGATTGCGGCACAAACTTTGTTGGAGCGTCCAAGGAGCTCGGGATGGACAAAACAGTGCAAAGGTACCTCAGTGGGCAGGGATGCAACTGGGAATTCAATACACCACACGCCTCTCACATGGGAGGCTCTTGGGAGCGGATGATTGGCATCGCCAGAAGAATCCTTGACTTGGTGTTTCTGCAGCAACACACCTGACTGACCTACAAAGTACTGTGCACACTTCTCAGACAAGGACTTGTACACAAAGCAATGGAGATGGGTTCAGGCTCTCGCAAATCAGTTCTGGTACCGTTGGAGACATGTATTTGTTGCAACACAGACAAAAGTGGACAGAACCTCGCAGGAACCTTCAAGCTGGAGATCTAGTCCTGCTCAGGGACAAGCAGATCGCCCGCAACTGCTGGCCAATGGCCAGAATCACTGCCACATTCCCTGGTAGGGATGGACATGTCAGGAAGGTTGAGTTAAAAACTTCTGACCAAGGTGATGTGAAAACTTACCAAAGACCAGTTGCAGAAGTCATTCTACTTCTACCTAAAGACTGATCTAGAGACTAAAGTTTTGTATCATGTTCATAGTGACCATACAAAGGTCAGGCGGGGGGAGTGTGTTGCCCTTACGGCATTTATTTAGCTTTATTACATTTTTGCTTTAGTAATCGTTTGTAACTATTTTCTAGTTGAAGTTAAGGTTGATAACTACATTGTAGTTGTTGAAGGTAAATTCATTATCAATGATGTATTGCGGCATGCGATGACATCACACCCTGTTTCGCCATGTCTTGTGGGTAAATAACGGTTTGGAGAAATGGGAAGGTGGGAGCTTGTGTGTGCAGGATCAGCGCAAGGAAGTTCCATTTCTACCCACTAAGAAACATCATAGAAGCAACGCCTTTTCACCATACGTTAATGTGGAAGAGTGAACAGTGAACAGTTAATCTTACTGTGATCCTGTCCTCATTGGCTACAAGTTCAGAGTTTCTACACCCTGCACAAGAACACTAGAAGGGTTCAACAACAGTTTCCCGCATTGCTGAGGAATTTCATAAAGATTAAGTAGTGATTATAATTGCTTGTGCCCTTATTATTCCCAAAACAAAGGCTTTCATTTCATGACCTCAGTGTGAACTAATGTACTTTACAACTATTTACATAATTTGAAATATAGGTATTGTTGCAATGTAAGAATGTAACATCTTTCCTGCATCTTGTCTGCCCAGTCCTGTTGGAATTCTATAGGTTTCTATGAAATTTCCCTGTCATTCTTCTAACTTTTAGTGAGTACAATTGATATAAGGAGTAATGTTACTCAGAGGGTTGTAAGTATTTGGAATTCTCCATTCTTGACGGCAGTGGAAGCTCAGTTGCTCTACACATTAAAATTGTTGAGCAACTACAATTATGTAGGACATTATGGGACCAAAGGGAATTGGGGATAGTACTGGAAAATGGCACTGACATTAAAGATTAGCCATGATTTTGATGAAAGGTGGAGCACATTTTAAATCTAGTTCTCCAGTTTTTGAATTCCTGATGTTTATAATGTGCTCCTATGTGGAGAGAAAATGACATGATTAAACCAACAGTATTATACTGACTTCAGTTTGCGTGCATTAGAGCAGAATTAGAAACATAGGAACACAGAAAACCTACAGCACAATACAGGCCCTTCGGCCCACAATGCTGTGCAGAACATGTACTTATTTTAGAAATTACCTAGGGTTACCTATAGCCCTCTATTTTTCTAAGCTCCATGTACCTATCCAGGAGTCTCTTAAAAGATCCTATCGTATCCTCCCGCACCATTGTTAGACTATTGTAAAAGAGATTCATATAAATATAAAATACTTAATTGTCATTTAATCAAGATATTTATATTTATTGCAGAACAAAAATCTGATGGCTCGGTTATATGTAAGTTCATGTTTTGATAACTGTATATACTCTTCTGGGAATGTAATTTCAAGCAGCATTTTAACTTCCCTATGATAATAGCAGATGTTAGATCCCAAGTGGAATAGTTACAGAAAGTCAGAATATTAGCTGGAAGTGCTGAGAGGCGAGAGATGTTAGGAGGCCAACCCAACAAAGTTTGGAATAATCGTGTCAATTTGGTTTTGTCATTGAATACACTAAATCAAATTACTAGGCAGTCCTGCATTATCAAATACAAGAGAGGGAGGGGGAAAGAGAGAGCTTATGTGAAACATATGAAACCAACTGCTGAACGAAAACTATGAGTTAATCTGTATTACTTCCATCCACATGCATTAGCTACTGACAGACTTTTAAGGGAAATAACACACAGCTCTGTGTATTATTGTTGGCTTGTGCTTAGCGCATTAAGAAAGTTTACTTTCTGCTGTTTCAGGGTCATTTTAGGTTTATATCTTGTTTCATGTTAACTTTAGCAATAATTCTGAGTTTTGTGAATAGTTGGAGGGAAAGTAGAACTTATGAGACCAGATTTTGGGAAACATACAGACAAGGAGATCAAAACCATGTTTGAACTTGAAATGGGGATGTAAATAGTTTGGTCACAAACTTTGTAACAAAGCCATTAGTTCCATCATACAAATCATTAACATCTAATGTAAAAAGAACTGCTCTCAACACAGTCCCCTGTGGAACATCACTAGTCACCAACAGCCAACCAGAAAAAAGCTCCCTTTATTCCCATCCTAGAATCACCGTTGTAATATGATGTGCTCAAAGCTTGTTAAACAATACATGTGTGGCACCTTGTCAAAAGCCTTCTGAAAATCCAAGAACACGACATCAACTGATTCTCTTTTGTGCCTCCTGCTTGTTATTCCTTCAAAGAAATTCCAATAGATTTGTCAGGCAAGATTTTCCCTTGAGAAAACCATGCTGACTATTGCCTACTTTGTTGTGTGCCTCTAAATAACACAAAAACACATCCTTAACAATTGACTCCAACATCTTCCCAACCACTGTGGTCAGACTAACTGTCTTATGATTTTCTTTAGAACCATAGAACATTACAGCACAGAAACAGGCCTTTTGGCCCTTCTTGGCTGTGCTGAACCATTTTTCTGCCTAGTCCCACTACCTGCACCTGGCCCATATCCTTCCATACACCTCTCATCCATGTACCTGTCCAAGTTTTTCTTAAATGTTAAAAGTGAGCCCGCATTTACCACTTCATCTGGCAGCTCATTCCACACTCCCACCACTCTCTGTGTGAAGAAGCCCCCCCTAATGTTCCCTTTAAACCTCCCCCTTCATCCGTAACCCATGTCCTCTGGTATTTTTCTCCCCTGGCCTCAGTGGAAAAAGCCTGCTTGCATTCACTCTATCTATACCCATCATAATTTTATATACCTCCATCAAGTCTCCCCTCATTCTTCTACGCTCCAGGGAATAAAGTCCTAACCTATTCAACCTTTCTCTGTAACTCAGTTTCTCAAGTCCCGGCAACATCCTTGTAAACCTTCTCTGCACTCTTTCAACCTTATTAATAGCCTTCCTATAATTTGGTGACCAAAACTGCACACAATACTCCAAATTTGGCCTCACCAATGCCTTATACAACCTCACCATAACATTCCAACTCTTATACTCAATACTTTGATTTATAAAGGCCAATGTACCAAAAGCTCTCTTTACGACCCTATCTACCTGTGACGCCACTTTTAGGGAATTTTGTATCTGTATTCCCATATCCCTCTGTTTTACTGCACTCCTCAGTGCCCTACCATTTACCTTGTATGTTCTACCTTGGGTTTTCCTTTCAAAGTGCAATACCTCACACTTGTCTGTATTAAACTCCTTTTGCCATTTTTCAGCCCATTTTTTTTCCAACTGGTCCAAATCCTTCTGCAAGCTTTGAAAACCTACCTCACTGTCCACTACACCTCCAATCTTTGTATCATCAGCAAATTTGCTGATCCAGTTTACCATATTATCATCCAGATCATTGATATAGATGACAAATAACAATGGCGCACCACTAGTCACAGGCTTCCACTCAAAGAAGCAATCCTCCACTACTACTCTCTGACTTTTCCCATTGAGCCAATGTCTAATCTTTCTTCTGACTTTCTCCATTCCTGAAGAGTGGAGTGATATCTGTAATTTTCCAGTCTTTTGGAACCATTCCAGAATCTAGTGATTCTCAAAAGATCTTTTACTAATGCCTCCACAAACTCCTCAGCCATCTCTTTCAGAACCCTGGGGAGTACACCATCTGATCCAGGTGACTTATCTACCTTCAAACATTTCAGTTTCCCAAGAAACTTCTCCCTAGTAATGGTAACTTCACACGCTTCATGATCCCTGACATCTGGAACTTCCACAATATGGCTGGTGTCTTCTGCAGTGAAGGTTGATGCAAAATACTTACTCAGTTTGTCCGCCATTGCATTGTCCCCCATTACTAGCTCTCCCAACATCGTTTTCCTGTGCACTGATATCCACTCTTGCCTCTCCCTTATACTTTATGTATCTGAAGAAACTTTTGATATGCTCTTTAATATTATAGGCTAGCTTACTTTCATATTCTATCTTTACCTTGTTAATGACTTTTTAGTTGCCTCTTGTTGGTATTTGAATGCTTCCCAATCCTCTAACTTTCCACTAATATTTGCTCTATTATTTGCCCTCTCTTTGGTTTTCATGTTGGCTTTGACTTCCCTTGTTAGCCATTGTTGTCCTCTTGCCTTTAGAATAGTTCTTCCTCTTTGGGATATATATATATATCCTGTGCCTTTTGAATTGCTTCTTGAAATTCAAGTCATTGCTGCTCTGCTGTCATCCCTGCCAGTGTTCTTTTTCCACCAATTCTGGCCAAGTCCTCTCTCATACCTCTGTAATTCCCTTTACTCCACTGTAATACTGATACATCTGACTTTGGCTTCTCCTTCTCAAAATTCAAGGTGAATTCAATCATATTAAGATAATTTTCCTCTCGGGGTTCTTTCACCTTAAGCTTTCTAATCAATTCTGGTTCATTGCAGAACATCCAAGCCAGAATAGCTGATCCCCTAGTGGGCTCAAACATGGGCAGCTCTAAAAGGCCATCTTGTAGGCACTCTAGTACAGTGGTCCCCAACCACCGGGCTGTGGACTGGTGGTTGGGAACCACTGCTCTAGAAATTCCCCCTCAGAATTCAGCACCAACCTGATTTTTCCAATCTACCTGCATATTGAGATCCCCATAACTATTGTAACATTTTCCTTTTGGCATGAATTTTCTATCTTCCATTGTAATTTTCACTTGCTATATTTAGATAATAAAGAAAGTTATAAATAACTTGAGATATTGTTGCTCTCCAGAATTGCAGATAAAGTAATTAAAATAGATGTCAGAATAAATCAAAAAATATTGTGGTCAATGAGGGTCATGATTCATTAAAATATTATTTCATATAAAATTAATTATTTTGATACTTAAAATGAATTAGGTGATTATTTTCTTTAGCCTACTTATAAATAAGACAATGTGCAAACTCTGAGTTCTTCTAGTTTACCTGTTTTTATGTGGCATCAATTTCTTGTCATTTTTAAATAACTGAGCTTCCATTTTTTTTGTGAATCTTGACCTAAGTCACTGCATTGTCCTGAGCCATTGACATTATCTTACAAAAGTGCATTTTCAATTGCTGAAGTTGTTCAATGCTTGAGAAAGCCACTAGATGTTCTTCCACTGGAAAGGCAAAAGAACGCACATCCAGATTTTGATATTTAATTTGAAGTTGAGTCTTTCTATTATCAATATGTCTGCATGAAGTAGAAAAATGTTGAAAAATAACTAAGCTTTTTTGTGTACACACCCATCATATTATAAATATTATAAATGATTCTTGTTATGTAAAATAATCCAAATTAATTAGCATTAAATGTATTAATTTCAAATTGACTTACATTTACAAACATGTCTTAAGGACTCCACCAGTTTTCAATGATATTCTAAATTGCATCAAAATGGATGAATATCAAACTATTTCAGTTCCTGATTGATTGATTATAATATATTGCATCTTAAATTTATGCTGAGCTTAAACTCAGTAAAATGTTCTAAAGTACTTCCTGTGAGATTTATGTATGAAAAGAAAATGACACTGAGCCATATAAGGAAATATTAAGGTAATATTGCCAAAATGAAACATTTCACGGGGCTTGATGTTTAGGTAAGGATCTTGGGATCTGCTGATCAAAAGTTACAGCTGCCGCTGATGGAGTGATTTAAATTCAAAAGACTAGAATTTGGGAAACATATGGATGTTTTAGAGATGGAGAGATCAAAACCATGTTTGAATTTGAAATGGGGCTGTAAGTAACAAATCCAACTGTTGCTACCAGAGGTCAGTTTGTGGACAGATGATTGATGACTAGGTTAATGCAAATTTGAATATCACTTCCAGAGAATATCACTTCCAGCTCCAATTCTTGAAAGAGATGGTGGGAAGTTAATTAAGACCAGAAGACATGCAAGCATAATTATGGATCAGCCTATTGACTCTGATTCCCCATTTCATCATGGCTGATTTATTATCCCTCTCATTCCCATTCTCTTGTCTTCTCCCAGTAACATTTAGCACCCTTATTAATCAAGAACCTATCAACTTCTGCTTTAAATATACCCAATAATTAGGTACCCCTTATTAAGTGATTAAATAATTAGGATGGCATTGGAACAATTGAGCCCAGAGATACAAATAACCTGTAATCTGGGTTTGTAGAGATTGTAGGGAGGTGGACAGTGTATCAAGTTGGAAATAGCAATGGGGAGGTCTTGGTGTCAGCATTTCTGGGCCAAGTAGGATGTTAGGATTGCAGTGTGTCCCAGATAGTGGTTTTGGTTTTCCCCAGTGCTGGAGAAAGTTTCTGTGGGATGGTAGTTGGGTAGAGCTCAGTGACCTCATTCCATATAGTAAAGCCCTAATGATTTGGTGCCTTAGGAGCCTGGGGTGCTGAGCCAGCTGAATTTCAAATGGATGTAGTTATTATTTGCACCATGATACTTTTAACATTTAAAATATATTAGAATAAATTTCCTAGTGAACCAGGTAAGTTAAAAGGGAGATGTGAAGTAGAGCCCCAGTGAGTGGAAAGGGAGTCCAGGAACCAGGGCAAGGAATGTGGGAATCATTGGCAGTATGTCAGTGAGAACAGTAAACTGGTGAGGCAGATATTGGACTGTGAGATTTGCTAAATTATTGGATGGGGGATTAATTTTCAGATGTTATAGTTGATGTTAACTTGTAGAAAAGAAACAAATGAGGATCATAAGTTACAGCTTTGGGGTTCTCCAGACATAATGGTGCAGGGTAGCTTTCACATTCAAAGTTTGAAGTTCAAAGTAGTTTATTATCAAAGTACATGCAGTATATGTCACCCTATTCAACCCTGAGATGCATTTCCTTGTAAATTCCAGAAACACAATAGAATCAATGAAAGACTGCATGTACCAGGACAAACAATGTGTGAAAGGCAACAAACTGTGCATATAGAAAAAGAAATATTAACAATCCAACATATTATAGAATCCTGCAGTAGTTTAACTCAATCTGATTACTGACACAGGAACATCATTCACCAATATCTTGCTTTAAAATACAAACTCATAAAATACCCCAAACCTTACTATAAATACAAACCTGGAACAGTTTTAGAGTCAGAAGCCTGCAAATTATAATCCTTAATAACTGTTCAGATATAATATTACAGGATAAATAAGCAAGAGCAACTTACTTATTGGATATAACCATTCAAAACACACATAACATATAGAAATCAAACATCAGAAATATGCTAAATTAAAAGAGGAAGTTGAAAGGATATGGAACGAGAACAGGGTAAACATGGTCCAAATAGTAATATTTACAACTGGTATCATTCCAATGTCACCACACAATAACATTGAACAATTCAGTCTTTTCAGCAATATTTATGTAAATCTCCAGAAAGCCACAATACTAAACACTACTAGAATAGTCCAAAAGTTCCCAGCAATTGAGAAATGAGTGTGCTTGGCAATGACCATATCTCAGGTTTTACCAGTTTGATCTGAGAAAAAAAATAGCAATAATGATAGGATGTTATGAAGTTATGAAAGGATGTAGAGAACAATTGATAATAGATTCTGTAATTCTAAATCAAACCCGGTGGAAAAGCAGAAATCTTTCAAGTTGTTATATTGTCTACCAAAAAGCATTTGATTGTGTCCCACGCTCATGGTTAATAGAAGCTCTGAATATAGATAACTACACCCAATACATGTGAAATTCCTGCGGCATCTGATGAAGTATTGGTGTACTATAATCACACGATCTACTAGCAACCAAAAAACAACAACTACCGTTATCAAAATTTTCCAGGGTGACTCTCTAAGCTCACATATTTCTTTAGCTTTAAACCTACTTTTTAATTTATTGAATTGGACAAAAATAAGGTATCAGATCAGAGAGACCCAAATGAATTAGATCCTGACACACCTTTTATACATGGACGATTTGAAATTATACACTCCTTCATCAGTAGAGCCAAAGCAATTAATTCAAATAGTGGAACTGACATAAACTTTGGACAAGATAAGTACAGAAGAAAAGGTTAACCCGTGAAAGAGCATGACCCTCCATTATCTGAGCAGATTTGAAGTCGACAAAGAAGCATCAAATGCCTTTCTCAGGGAAGCTGCTAACGGGTGGAGAAAATGATTTTATGGTAGTCACTTCTGATATCACTTGCAATCTTGATAAGGCCCCTTCTCAGTGCTTTGGCTTAATGGTGAGATTCAAACATTGTTTTTCAGTCTTTTCATGAAACCTCTATTTAATAGGGAACACTGGCAAAACCTGAAGTTCAGCAGTAGTTTGATGCCTTCAGTGGGAATTGAGTTGTTAATGTACTACTGTCATTGATTTTGATAAAGCATTAAATCAAAAATACTAATTTCCATTAATTAAATCCGTATTCCAGTAAGAGGATTCAGTCCATACATTAGTAAACAACACAAATGAAAGACAAAAGACCAGAATCACATTTAATTTCACTGACATACGCCATGAAATTTGTGTTTGTGGCAGCAGTACAGTGCAATATATAACAATAAGAAATCTTATTTCGGAAGTTAAGTAGTGCAGAAAGTGAAGTAGGGTTCACGGGGTCATTATCCATTCAAATATCTGATGGTGGAGGGGAAGAAGCTGAAACGTTGAGTGTGGACCTTCTAGCTTCAGTACCTCCTCTTTGATGGTAACAATGAGAATAGGGAATGTCCTTGTGATGTGGGTCCTGAACGATGGATGCCGTCTACTTGAGGCATCGCCATTTGACGGTGTCTTGAATGCTGGGGAACTTTGTGTCCATGATGTAGCTGGCTGAGTTCACAACTCTCTGCAGCTTTTTTCATCTTGTGCAGTGGCCCCTCCATACCAGATGGTGATGCAAACAGAACGCTCTCCACAGTACATGTGTAGATGTTTGCAGGGGTCTTTGGTGACAGATCATGTCTCCACGAACTCCTAATGAAATATAGTTGCTGTCATGTCTTCTTTGTAATTACATCAAAATGATGAACCTAGGATAGGGAGTCTAATATATTGATGCAATTACAAACAGATAAATAATGACAGCAAAATAGTCACTTAGCTAAAACAGCATATGGTATAAAGAGATAAAATTTACTGAAGTACTTTCTTTCATTTTTAATAGAGAAGTCTTCAGGAACTATCATAAGGCATGTTGACTCCCCTGAAACAATAAACAGAGGGAAATAAACTCAATTCTGTAGTTTTCTTTTCCTTTACTTACAATTGCACAACAGTGATTAGGATTGTCTGATAGAAAATAAAGAACTTCCTTTAATTTTATTAAATCGATAATATAAAATATACTATTTCAAGTTTATATAAATGTTCTTATTTATCAGGCATTTCTTCAGCGAATGATCCAACATGCAGCTTCTAAAGTTGACAAAAATGTGACAGAAGAAACAGTTAAGGTAAGAACTATAGAGGTCATTCATTCTTTTGAGCCTTTTTGATGATAAATGCATTATCAAATTGAGGTAGTAATGGTGGATAAACCAATTAAGTATTTTATTCACTGGGAAGACACTGGCAGTATTCTGGAAGTTAAAGACTGTCAGGGGACAGAAGTGAGTACAGTTGCTATTACGAGGGAAAAGGAGCTTGGGAAACTGAGAGTCCTGAAAAGTAGGTAAGTCACCTGGACCAGGGTTCTGAAAGAGGTAGCTGACAAGATTGTGGAGGCATTAGTAATGATTTTTCAAGAATCTCTCGATTCTGGCATGTCTTTCTGGAAGATTGGAGAACTGCAAATGTCATTCCACTCTTCAAGAAGCAGGAAGGTAGCAGAAAGAAAATTACATGCCTGTTAGCCTGACCTCAGTGAATGGGAAGATGTTGGAGAATTGGTGGATGTTGTGTACTTGGATTTTCAGAAAACCTTTGACAATGTGCCACACATGAGCTCGTTAACAAGGTAAGAATCCATGATTTTATAAGCAATAATGGCTGATTGGTGGGAGGCAAAGAGTGGGAATATAGGAGCCTCTTCTGGTTGGAATCTGGTGACTGGTGGTGTTCTGTATGGGTAGGTGTTGGAACCACTTCTTTTAACAGTATATGCCAATGATTTGAATAATGGATTTGATGGCTTTGTAGCCAAGTTTGCTGGCAATACAATGGTAGTTGGAGGGGCAGGTAGTGTTGAGGGAGCAGGAAGGCTGCAGAAAGACTTAAACAGATCAGGAGAATGGGCAAAGAAGTGACAGATGAAATACAGTGTTAGAAAGTATGTGGTCATGCACTTTGGTAGAAGGAACAGAACTTAGACTATTTTCTAAATGGTCAGAAAATTCAAAATTCTGAGGTCTAATAGGACTTGGGGGTACTTATGCGGATTCCCTAAAGGTTTTATCTTGCAGGTTGAGTCAGTGGTGGAGAAGGCACATGCATTGTTAGCAGTCACTTCAAGAGGACAAACAAATAAAAGCAAAGATGTAATGCTGAGGTTTTATAAGGCACTGGTGAGTCCTCACTTGGAGTATTGTGAGTAGTTTTGGTCCCTTATCTAAGAAAGGATGTGCTGACATTGAGGAGGATTCAGAGAAGGTTTACGAGAATAGTTCTGGCAATGAAAGGATTATTGTATGAGGAGTGTTTGAAGGCTTGTACTCAATGGAATTTAGAAAAATGAGGGGTGGATCTAATTTAAACCTATCGAATAGTGAAAGGCTAGATTGAGTGGATGTGGAGAAGATATTTTCTATGGTGGTGGAATGTAGGACCAGAGGGTACAGCCTCAGAATTGAAGATTATCCATCTACAATGGAGATGAGGAGGAGTTTCTTTAGCCAGAGGGTGATGAACCTATGGAATTCCTTGCCACAGGCGGTTGTGGAGGCCAGGCCATTGGGTGTGTATAAGGTGGGGCTTGATAGTTTCTTGATTAGTCAGGGCATGAAAGGCTATGGGGAGAAGGCAGGAGTATGGGGTTGAGAGGGAAAATGGATCAGCCATGATGAAATGGTGGAGCAGTCTCAATAAGCTGAATGGCCTAGTTCTGCTCCTGTGTCTTATGGTTTTATGATGTCAGGTGAGTAGTATATATTTAAAACCACTGCTGGTTTCCCAATCCACATAGAATCTATGTATTTCAGCAGTGTTAATGGTATAAGTGTCCTTAACATATGCTGCTGAAAAGAAGTGTGTCCCAGAATACCGTCTTTTATTTATTACTGCTTATGTGTGCATAGTAGTGACATAAATGTGGACTGTATTAATTCGATAATGGCCTTTGGGTTAAGAAGGTGGGCTGGCATTGGGATGGGCAGAGAGAATGACACAGGCGATTAACTGGCAAGTTGTTGGGGCACGTGGAGCCAATTCTCATGAACTAGGTTAAAATGTTGAATTTATGTGGGGTATGGGCATAAATGAGGGAGTAAGAAGGTGATATAGAAAATACCTTCAAGGAAAGTATAGTAGGGATTTGATGGTACAATTTTCAAATTGTTAACAGCTCTGATTCTGTGGTATTTCATATTTACTTTCAGACATTGTTTTCTAATATTGAGGATATTCTTGGAGTCCACAAAGAATTTCTGAGCATGATTGAGCAGTGCCTGCAGCCTGAGCCTAATGCCCAACATGAATTGGGAAGCTGTTTTCTTCAATTTGTATGTATTTATGCCTTTGCCTACACTGATGCTTCCTTGTATTCTTCATGCTGATTTTATGCCTTAGTCCTCTAGTGAAGGAAATATACGTTTATTTATCAATAATATTACCACAAAAATCATTCTATCTGTCAATACAATATTGTCCATAACTTTGCAATTACCATTTTTGCTCCATAGCAATAGTTGTCTGTAAAATTAATTATGCAACAAATAACACCATAACTCGGGCAAGTCAGGAAATATCTGTTTAAGTTACAAGGTGACGACCTTTTTAATGATCTTGGAGATGAAAAAAATTCTGATCCAAAGAAAGTAGAGAGGGGGAGAAAAGTACAAGGGAAAGTATGAGGGGAGAAAATAGGACTAAGTTGCTTCTCCTTTGTTCTTTCATTCCTGATCACCTTCACACTATTTTGCATGTTACTATGTGTTAACCTTTCAGTTTTTCCATTTCTGACGCAGATTTATGACCTACAGCATTCACCTTGTGTCATGAATCATAGGTGCCACCTGATGTCCTTTGTATTTCCAGCATCTGGTTTTACTTCACTGTTTCGGTGCCAATAACAGCTTTGGTAATATTATAATTCAATTGGCTTCGCAGAAAATCTAATTAAAAGCTAATTAAAAGCAACATGCTGATTGCAAAGTCCTGAAATACGTGACACAGAGAGTATTGTTTAGTCTGGTGTCTATAGCAATGCTTTCCTATGTCTGTGAAGTGGAGTGTCTCTGCCACTCCTCTTCACTTACTCAGTCATCTTCTGTCTTTGAATTATACTTGTGGTGCAAACTTTAGATATTATAAGATATAGATTTTTTTTACTGTATCTGCAGCATCACTAATATGTTCTGAAGGAATGATACTGGAACTGCTCTTTTGTCCTGCAATTTTTAATTACTTCCCCTTCGACCATTTTATTTATTCCCATGTGGTCTATTGTGTAGTCTTCTATTGGGACTCTGACTCCAGCATTTCAGTGTGGGTGAGTGTAGTATAGGGTTTGTTTCAGGATTTTGAATGATTATTCACCAAGGTTGTTTATCGTGTTTTTTTTTTGTTTGGAAATACAGAAGCATCGATTTTCTATCTATGATGAATACTGCAGTAATCATGAGAAAGCACAAAGGCTGCTATTGGAACTGAATAAAATGAGGACAGTGCGGACATTTTTGCTGGTAATGACTCCATTTTTCTTTGACTATTGCCAAAAGCATTTGGTTAGGCTGCTATTAAAGCATGTTCTATGCAACAAATTCCTTTTCATTGAAAAAGATTTTCAGAGAAGCATTGTAGTTGTGTGAATTGTTGTGAATGAAGTGGTCTAATTGACCTCTTGGAGAGCAGAGTTGAAATATTGATCAGTTTTCAAGTTAATTTTGTCATAATACCTTTCAGCTGTGAACTCACAAACCATATACTTAGATTTTTGAGAGTGCCAAATTATCCACAATTAATTCTTTACTGTAACAACAATATAGAAAGTTTCACTTATGTTTCAGTGATCGGAGGTGTAAGAAAAGACTTCCATAGCACTCTCATTAATGGCCTTAAGTGCCCATGTGATTTATACTTTCATAATATCTGCTAACTTGCCTGATATATACCCTCAATATTTACTGCTTTTGTTTTACATTTTGAGCAACTGGAGCATTTTATCTCATTTTGTAACTAGTTTCATAGATTCCTTAATTAGAAATTGCATATTTCAGGATGAGGTTATATTTACTCTGGCAAATATCAAAGCAAATGGTAAATAAATTGGTGTTTTTAGTAAGTGAAGTCCAGGTGCAGGAATCTTTTCAGGCATGCAGACTCTCAAAGATTTGGAATTAAACTCTGTGGGATGCATATTCTTGTTCACTGGTGCAAGCAGGTGGATGATGTATAGAAGACTGGACATTGATATCTCCAGCTTCTGGGGGTCTTCCATTCCCCCTTTTTTTTTCTTCAATTCCCCACTCTGGCCACCCTCTTACCTCTACTCTACTCTCCTCACTTGTCTATCACCTCCCCTGGTGCCCCTCCTCCTTTTCTTTCTCCCATGGTCCACTCTCCTTTCCTATCAGATTCCTTCTTCTCCAGCCCTTTACTTTTTCCACCTATCACCTCTCAGCTTCTTACTTCATCTCCACTCCCCCTCACCTGGCTTCACCTATCACCTTTTAGCTTGTACTCCTTCCCCTCCCCCACCTCATTCTGGCTTCAGCCTCCTTCCTGATGAAGGGTCTTGGCCCAAAATGTTAACTGTTTATTCCCCTTCATAGATGCTGCCTTTCTTGCTGAGTTCCTCCAGCATATTGAGTGTGTTGCTCCAATTTCATCTTCTTCTGTGTCTATAGTTGAGGATCCAGGTGATGTCCCATTGGGTCCAAGTCTATCAGTGAGCTAATATGTTATGCTAAACTATTGCATAAGACTTCAGCCAGCAAAGCTTCTTGAAACAGCCCTGGGTGTATGCTGGAGGATTCAAGAGTTTTCAGCGCCTTTACTGCAAGTAAACATCAAAGGTTGTCCATATGATATAGGAGCAGAATTAGGTCATTTGGTCCACCGAGTATGCTCTACCAGTTCATCGTGGTTGATCTGTTTTTCCTCTCAGCCCTAATCTCCTGCCTTCTTCCCATATCCCTTCATGCTATGACCAGTCAAGAATCTATCAACCTCTTCCATAAATATACATAAAGACGGTTTCCACAGTCACCAATGGATTCCACAGATTTAACACTCCTTGGCTACTTTGACTAAAGAAATGCTCCTCATCTCCATTCTAGAAGGACGCCCCTCTATTCTGAGGCTGTGTCCTCCGGTCCTAGACTCTTCTACCTTAGGAAACATCCACTCTATCAAGGCCTTTTGACATTTGATAGGTTTCAATTAGGTCAGCTCTCATTCTCATGAATTCTAGTGAATACAGTCGCAGAGCCATCAAACACTCTTCATATGACAAGTCATTCAATCCTGGAATCATTTTCATGAACCTTCTTTGAACCCGCTGCAGTTTCAGCACATCCTTTCTCAGATAAGGGACCCAAACATGTTCACAATACTCCAAGTGAGGCTATAAAGCCTCAACATTACATTCTTGCTTTTATATCCTTGTCCTCTTGAAATGAATGCTAACATAGCATTTACCATCCTTTCCACAGACTTAAACTGCAAATTAACCTTTAGGGAATCCTACACAAGGGCTTCCAAGTCCTTTTGCATCTCAGATTTTTTAATGTTCTCTCCATTTAGAAAATAGTCTATTCTTTTATTTCTTCTACCAATCTACATGTCCATACACTTCCTGACACTCTATTCCATCTGCCATTTCTTTGCTCATTCTCTTAATCTGTCTAAGTCCTTCTACTTCCTCAAAACTACCTGCCCCTCCATCTATCTTCGTATTGTCTGTGAAATTTGCAACAAAGCCATCAATTATGTAATCCATGTCATTGGCATATAATGTAAAAAGATGTGGTCCCAACACAGACCCCTGTGGAGCACCACTAGTCACCAGCAGCCAACCAAAAATGTCTCCCTTTATTCCCACTCTTTGCCTCTTGCTAATCAGCTAATGCTCTATCCATGCCAGAATCTTCCCTAAAATACCATGGGCTATCAACTTGTTAAAGAGCCTCATGTGTGGCACCTTGTCAAAGGCCTTCTGAAAATCCAAGTACACAACATCAACTGATTCTCCTTTGTCTATCCTGCTTGTTATTATTTCAAAGAATTCTATCAGATTTGTCAGGCAAGATTTTCCCTTGAGGAAACCATGCTGTCTACAGCCTATTTTATCGTGTCTCCAAGTACCTGAGACCTCATCCTTAATACTCGATTCCAACATTTTCCCAACCACTGAGGTCAGGCTAACTGCCCTATAATGTCCTTTCATCTGCCTCTCTCCCTTCTTGAAGAGTACCGTAAATTCCGGACTATAAGCCGCTACTTTTTCCCCACGCTTTGAACACTGTGGCAACACTGCGGCCTATACTACGGTGCAGCTAATGCATGTTTTTTTTCTCATGCCGCCAAAAACATTTTGCCTTGTAACAGTAGACCAATAAAATTGATGAGTAGTTCACAGAGGTCCAAATAAATAGTATGATAAATCAAGCGCACTTTCACAATTAAATTATTGTAAATCAGTCATTTGTACTCACCCTCATCGACATGGAAAACACTCGAAGAAAAGCATATGATGCAGCTTTTAAGTTAAAGGCGATCAATCTGGCAGTTGAAGAAGGAAATCGAGCTGCTGCACATAATCTTGGCATAAATGAATCGATGTTGAGATGGTGGAGACGCCAGCGTGAAGAACTGAGTCAATGCAAAAAGACGACAAAACCTTTCAGAGGTAATCATAGCAGATGGCCCGAACTTGAAAACTTTCTTGAAGACTGGGTTAACACACAGAGAGCAGGCGGTCGCGGTCTTTCCGCCGTGCAGATCAGACTGAAGGCTAAAGCAATCGCCACCAAAATGAAAATCGAAGATTTTAGAGGTGGGCCATCGTGGTGTTTTAGATTTATGAGACGAGAAGGCCTGTCCGTCAGGGTACGCACGACTCTGTGTCGGCAGCTCCCTCCTGACCACGAGGAAAAGCTTGCTAACTTCCGCACATTCACTCAAACAAAGATAGTGGAGAATTCGATCGGGCCAGATGATATCATAAATATGGATGAAGTACCTTTGACGTTTGACCTGCCTCTCTCTCGGACTGTTAATAAAAAAGGTGACTCGTCCATCACACTGAAAACAAGTGGCCATGAGAGAACGCATTTTACTTGTGTTCTGAGCTGCACAGCATCCGGACTAAAGCTTCCACTGATGGTGATTTTTTAAGCTGACACTGAAAGTTCAGTGAAAGCTGCCATCAAGAGTACAAACTCAATTTCAGCTGTGATTCCTGGGGGCACCACGAAGTATTTGCAGCCACTGGACATCAGTGTGAACCGGGCATTTAAAGTGGCGCTGCGTGTTGAGTGGGAGGCTTGGATGACGAGCGGCGAGGAATCCTTTACCAAAACAGGATGCATGCGAAGAGCATCTTTAACTCAAGTCTGCCAGTGGATCCTAAATGCGTGGAGCCGTGTCACAACATCCACCATCACCAGCGGGTTTCGAAAGGCTGGACTGCTGCGTGATGAAGAGGACTGCGTGCGCTCAAGTGAGAGCGACAACGAAGAGACTGAAGTGAGTGACGAGATCCTGAGGTTTTATTCAATTCGGACACTGAAGAAAGGACTTTGATGGTTTTAGTGCGCAGGAGGAAGATGAAGAAGGCGATCAATAACTTTTCCTGGTAGGCTGCAGTATATATATTTTTTTTCCAGTCGTTAGGAGATATTGGAATGTTGTTCGTGCACTGTTCAGTAAAAAAGTATACGCAACGTAATTTGTGTGTTACCGATATGTATGTATATTTAAAAGTAGCTGTGTTACAGGCACTGTTCGAAAAAAAGCATTTGCAATATATATTTGTTTATGTTACCATACAGATTTAATTAAAAGTTAAAAAATCCTCACGTGTAATATCTTTCTGTGTAAATATCTCATATTACAACGTGGGACACCTGCGGCTTAAAATCCGGTGCGGCTTGTACAAGTACAAAATTGATTTTCTTTCTAAAATTAGAGCGTGCGGCTTTTAATCAGGTGCGCTCTGTAGTCCGGAATCTACGGTAGTTATGATTCTATGAGTGACAAGAACATTTGAACTTTCTCTTCAAGTCTAGAGATGGAGTTGGGATTTAAATCAACGGCAAGTTAGTAATTTAATAATTATTTTTGTTTCATCATCATGTTCCTTGTTATAATTCTAATTCTTTGATTCCTTGTGTTGAAAACCAACACCAGCCTAATTCTGTCATTCATATTGTCATCTGAGTTCCTTAAATCGACAATTGTATTAAATACCCAAGTTAGTAACTCTATCTTCTTAACGCGAGATATGTATCTTAATGCAGAAGAATTTAGTTTCTCGTAGAATTATTAACATGATTGTGTGCCAGCTTTGACATCTGAGTAAAATCTTGCCATTATTTAGTTAGTACTTTCCAGTTTGCCTCTTACTTCTCCTTTCAGCCCGGCTAGTGCAATTTAGACCTTGCCTATTCTATAGAAGTCTAGCTCTCATGACTTGCCATTTTAAATTTCTAATTGTTGGACTATAAGCTATCAAAGTATGTGGAAAAGGATGTTGGAAATTGTTAACAATATACCTTATGGCAATTCAAATGGATGGCTGGAAAGCAGGGTGTTCTTTCTATATCACATTGACAAAGCCTTTGTTGTAGGTACAGGAGCTGTTTTATAACTTTATAATTTTATGCTTACTCATATAATCTAATTTATTTATTTTGCATTTGGATATACGAGGGTTGCATGCTGCTTGCAGGACGGAAGAACCCTGATGTTCCACTTGAAGGATATCTAGTGGCTCCCATACAAAGGATCTGCAAGTATCCACTTCTGTTAAAGGTACTTAAAATATTGTTTCAGTTGTTACATGACAGTGACGGTAAATTTTTGAATACAGTGGATTTGAGTAACACATTAGGAACAGTATATTTTGATGCTATCAAACAGCTGCCCCAATTAGCCAAAGTTTCATTGAAATTGTTAAAAAGGTATAAAAAAGGCAAGCTTCAATTTAACTGAGGGATTATGTACTTAATAGAAATGTAGAACAGATTAGAATACTACCAATACTACTGTGGTTGTTCTTTGTATCTGGCAATAACAGAAAACTTTTGTGGGAGAGTTTTTAAAGTGGAAAAGCCATTGCACTGGGCAGTTCCTCTCTCTCAACTTGGAAGTAAGGGTCCAATGGGATGAGAAGACATCATAATTGGAGTCTTCCCTATTTGCAGTGGATGACCGTGACTACTTCTTTGCTTGTTATGCACTTTGCTCCTCACATAGCTTTGCAGAATTGCCCTCCAGGTCATTGGATCTCACTCTAGATCTCATCTGCCCAGTCAGTGTAGCTGACTTTGCATGGTAGGATGTCCTGTCTCATTGGGTTTTGAGAGGCACTGGCTATCCACACTTGGTTTGGCCCACCAGTTGATGTGGTGTATCATGGTGTGGCCACTGTCACTTGCAAACAGCTACATGGAGCCACAGGTGAGAGCTGAGTGTCTGATCGGGACCAAAGATTACATTCAAGTTGATTGTCGACACCTTCAAATTCTTTGTAGTCCTAAATTGTTGAAGTACTGAAATTGTTTCATTTTCACTCCTGGCTGTTTCTGGCATTTCCAAATCTGAATGCTTGAAACTGCAGTGAGCAAAGCAGTTTTGAATTGTCTTATTGCTTATTTCTCACCAAATATCTGCGACAAAAATCACTGCTCTTTGAACACTAACACATGCAACTGATGCTATTTAAAAGTGTTCACTCTGAGTACTGTGTAGATTCTAACCGCCACACCACGTGCATGCGACTGACCCTAGTTAGAAAGTGTTTGGTAACAGTCTGCTGCCCCAGTTGGGCAGCATATTGTCCCAAGTAAGCAAAGGGAATCCCAGCTATTTTCTTAATTTGTGTTTGTCCTTTAAGAGTTGTCCCAAGTAAGCGATGCCTCAGTGAACCGATGGCCCAATTAACCGGAATCCACTGTATGTTCCAATCCTAATTCTCCATATTGAAATGGCTTTCAGAGCAAATTGGTTCTGAAATTTAAAAAATATATACTGTATATTTGCTATTTGGCTTGTATTTGGATTCAGATTAATTCATTTATCACATATATATTGAAATATACAGTTAAATGCACTATTTGCTTTAAGCACCAGTACAATCTAAGGAGTCACCACACATCCTAGTGTCAACGTAGAATGCCCACAATGTTCAGCAGAACAACACAACAAAATAACAACAGCGAAGTATGCTTTTCTACCCTCCCACCCACAAATCAGTTATGCTCACACACATTAGGCCTCTGACTTCTGGACTCACCAACATCCGTCTTCAAACTTTGTGCTTCGATATCTGGAATCGACCCAGGACATCACCAGTCACAGGACTTCGAAGAATGTTCAGTTTATGGCAGGAAAATATTTTCCTGCCATAAACTGGGTACCTTTTTCCGAATCACATGAAGAAGAGGATGATAGTCATTGTAATTACACAATTTCACTATTAATTGGCTGCGGAGTTAATATAGCCTCTTGTATTTAGTGTTCTGGGATAATATTAAATCTGCACCATATGTAATTCAACTCAAAAAAAAATCCTGGGTGTCACTACCTCAGAGGACCTGTCCTGGGTCAATCACATAAATGTAATTGCAAAGAAAGCACAACAGCACTTCTACTTCCTTAGAGATGTTACATCCTTATAGATGTGTAGTGGAAAATGTTTTGACTAGCTGCATTATAGCCTGGTATGGGAATACCAATGCCTTTGAGCAGAAAATCCTACAAAAGATAGTGTATTCAGCCCAGTACATCACGGGTAAATCCCTCCCAACTATTGAGCACATCGTCATGAAATGCTGCCATAGGAAAGCAGCATCCATCATCAAAGATCCTCGAAGATCCATGCTCTTTTCTCACTGCTGCCATCAGGTAGAAGGTACGAGAGCCTCAGGACTCGCATCACCGAGTTCAAGAATAGTTACTGCCCCTCAACCATCAGGCTCTTGATCAAAAGAGGGTAACTACACACATCTATTAAAATGTTCCCACAACTAGTGATCTCATTTTAAGGACTCTTTATCTTGTTATTTCATGCTCTTGTTATTTATTGCTATTTATTTATATTTGCATTTGCACAGTACATTGTCTTCTAAGCTCTTACTCTTTCATTGATCCTGTTTACAGTTACTATTCTACAGATTTGCTGAGTATGCCCGTAGGAGGAAAACCTCAGGGTTGTATTTGGTGACATATATGTACTCTGATAATAAATTTTACTTTAAATTTTGAATGAGAAAACTAAGCATGGGTTCATCAGTTTAGAATGTGGTTTAGCAAAGTAAACAAACAAGGTTACGTTTCCACAAGTGAGGAAAAGCTTGTATCTTTATTAACAAAATCAAATTTATTTATGTGTATTTTGGAATTGCATCTGACCATAATTATTTAGGAAGTGTATGTTTATGTTTCTTTGTCATTAACAACTATTTATATCAATGTTGAGAGATTTGTGGGTGTTCAAGATACTATAGTGAGTTGGTTTTTCAGATTTTAACGTGAGAATGCCTAACGATAGGAACTTCCTCTCAGTTTTCAAAAGTGTAATGGGTACGGTATTTTTTGAAATTGATATGAACTGCATTTCAAGGTCCAGAAATCTGAAATTCTGTGCCCATATGGATACGACAGAGACATTCAGATAGTATGTTGCCTCTGAGGTACCAGGTTCAGGGACATCTTAAATCGTGTCTCTGACATTCTAAAGGGAGAGGGTGAGCAGCCAGAAGTCTTTGTACATATTGGCACCAAAGGCATAGAGAGGGAAAGGGTCCTGTAGAGAGAATTTAGGGAACTATGTAGAAAGCTGAAAAGCAGGACATCCAGGATGGTAATTTCTGGATTGCTGCCTCAGCCATGCACCAGTGAATGTGAGAATAGGATGATTTAACAGATGAGTCCATGGCTAAGGAACTGGTGCAAGGGGAAGGGTTTCAGATTCCTGGATCATTAGGATCTCTTCTGGTAAGGGATGACCTGTTAAAAGGAAGGGCTACACTTGAACTGAAGGAGGGACTGAAGGTATTAATATTTGAATGCACGCACTTAACAGAACGAAGTAAATGATCTTGTAGTGTAGTTAGGGATTGCAGGTATGACAATGTGGGCCTCACTGAATCATGGATGAAAGAAGATTACAGTTGGGAGCTTAACATCCAAGGATACACACGGTATCAAAAGGACAGGCAGGTAGGCAGAAGGGGTGGTGTGACTCTGTTGGTAAAAAAACTGAAATCAAATCCTTAGAAAAATATGACATAGGATTGGACAATATAGGATTGTTGTAGGTAGAGTTAAGTAACTGCAAGGGTAAAAAGAGCCTGATGAGATTTGTATGCAAACCTATGAACAGCAGCTAGGATGCGGGCACAAATTACAACAGGGGTGGTCTGTGTTGGGACCACTTTGTTTTGTGGCCAAGTTTGTGTATGACATGAAGATAGATGGAGAGGGAGGTAGTGTTGGGGAAACAGGGAGGCTGCCGAAGGACTTAGACTGATTCAGGAGAATGGGCAAAGAAATGGCAAATGGAATAAAATGTCATGAAGCCTAGACCATTTTCTAAGCAGGATGAAAATTCAAAAATCAGAGGTGGAAAATGAGTTGGGAGTCCTTGTACTGGATTCCCTAAATATTAACTTGCGTTGAATCAGTGGTAAGAAAGGCAAATGCATTCATTTTGAGAGGACTAGCGCATAAAAAATAAAGATGTAATTCTGAGGCTTTAGAAGGCACTGGTGAGGCCAATCTTGGGGTACTGTGCGCAGTTTGGGGCTAAAAAAGAAAGGATGTGTTGAAATTGGAGAGAGCTCAAAGAAGGTTCATGAAAATGCTTCAGGGAATGTGCAGGATAGTTATTTGCAACAATACATAGAAGTACCGACTAGAGATGGGGCAGTGTTGGATCTCCTGTTAGGAAGTGGGATAGGTCAGCTGACAGATGTATGTGTTGGGGAGCACTTCAGGTCCAGTGATCACAATAGCATTAGCTTCAATATAATTATGGAGAAGGACAGGACTGGACCTAGAGTTGAGATTTTTGATTGGAGAAAGGCTAACTTTGAGGAGATGCGAAGGGATTTAGAGAGAGTGGATTGGGTCAAGTTGTTTTATGGGAAGGATGTAATAGAGAAATGGAGGTCATTTAAGGGTGAAATTATGAGGGTACAGAATCTTTATGTTCCTGTTAGGTTGAAAGGAAAGGTTAAAGGTTTGAAAGCACCATGGTTTTCAAGGGATATTAGAAATCTGGTTCAGATAAAGAGGGATGTCTACAATAGATATAGGCAGCATGGAGTAAAGGAATTGCTCGAGGAATATAAAGAATGTAAAAGGAATCTTAAGAAAGAGATTAGAAAAGCTAAAAGAAGATACGAGGTTGGTTTGGCAAATAAGGTGAAAGTAAATCTGAAAGGATTCTACAGTTATATTAAAAGCAAGAGGATAGTGAAGGATAAAATTGGTCCCTTAGAGAATCAGCGTGGTCAGCTATGTGTGGAGCCGAGGGAGATGGGAGAGATTTTGAACGATTTCTTCTCTTCGGTATTCACTAAGGAGAAGGATATTGAATTGTGTAAAGTGTGGGAAACAAGTAAGGAAGTCATGGAACCTATGACGATTAAAGAGGTGGAAGTACTGGCACTTTTAAGAAATTTAAAAGTGGATAAATCTCCAGGTCCTGACAGGATATTCCCCAGGACCTTGAGGGAAGTTTGTGTAGAAATAGCAGGAGCTCTGACGGAGATCTTTAAGATGTCATTAGAAACGGGGATTGTGCCGGAGGATTGGCGTATTGCTCATGTGGTTCCATTGTTTAAAGAGGGTTCTAGAAGTAAGCCTAGCAATTATAGACCTGTCAGTTTGACATCAGTGGTGGGTAAATTAATGGAAAGTATTCTTAGAGATAGAATTAATAATTATCTGGATAGACAGGATCTGATTAGGAGTAGCCAGCATGGATTTGTGCGTGGAAGGTCATGTTTGACAAACCTTATTGAATTTTTTGAAGAAGTTACGAGGAATGTTGACGAGGGTAAGGCAGTGGATGTAGTCTATATGGACTTGAGCAAAGCCTTTGACAAAGTTCCACATGGAAGGTTAGTTAAGAAGGTTAGGTATTAATGCTGGAGTAATAAAATGGATTCAACAGTGGCTAGATGGAAGATGCCAGAGAGTAGTGGTGGATAATTCTTTATCGGGATGGAGGCCAGTGTCTAGCGGGGTGCCTCGGGGATCTGTTTTGGGCCCAATGTTGTTTGTAATATACATAAATGATCTGGATGATGGGGTGATAAATAGGATTAGTAAGTATGCCGATGATACTAAGGTAGGAGGTGTTGTGGATAATGAGGTGGGTTTTCAAAGCTTGCAGGGAGATTTATGCCGGTTAGAAGAATGGGCTGAACGTTGGCAGATGGAGTTTAATGCTGAGAAGTGTGAGGTTCTACATTTTGGCAGGAATAATCCAAATAGAACATACAGGGTAAATGGTAGGGCATTGAGGAATGCAGAGGAACAGAGAGATCTAGGAATAACAGTGCATAGTTCCCTGAAGGTGGAGTCTCATGTAGATAGGGTGGTGAAGAAGGCTTTTGGAACGCTGGCCTTTATAAATCAAAGCATTGAGTACAGAAGTTGGAATGTAATGTTAAAATTGTACTAGGCATTGGTAAGGCCAAATTTAGAATATTGTGTGCAGTTCTGGTCACCGACTTATAGGAAAGATATCAATAAATTAGAGAGAGTGCAGAGACGATTTACTAGGATGTTACCTGGGTTTCAGCCCTTAAGTTACAGAGAAAGGTTGAACAAGTTAGGTCTCTATTCATTGGAGCGTAGAAGGTTGAGGGGGGATTTGATCAAGGTATTTAAAATTTTGAGAGGGATAGATAGAGTTGACGTGAATAGGCTGTTTCCATTGAGAGTACGGGAGATTCAAACGAGAGGACATGATTTGAGAGTTAGGGGGCAGAAGTTTAAGGGAAACACGAGGGGGTATTTCTTTACTCAGAGAGTGATAGCTGTATGGAATGAGCTTCCTGTAGAAGTAGTATAGGCCAGTTCAGTTGTGTCATTTAAGGTAAAATTGGATAGGTATATGGACAGGAAAGGAGTGGAGGGTTATGGGCTGAGTGTGGGTAGGTGGGACTAGGTGAGATTAAGAGTTCGGCACGGACTAGGAGGGCCGAGATGGCCTGTTTCCGTGCTGTGATCGTTATATGGTTATATGTTATATGGAATAAAAGGCTTATCATATAAGGAACTCTTTAATGTCTCTGGGCCTGTACTTGTTGGAACTTAGAAGAATGGTTGGGGGTTGGTGTTTGTATTAAAACCAATTGAATGTTTAATGGCCTAGATAGAGTAGATGTGGAAAGGATGTTTCCTATAGTGGGGGAGTTTAGGACCTGAATAGAGGGGTGTCCATCTAGAATGAAGATGAGGAAGAATTTCTTCAGCCAGAAGATGGTGAATTCATTGCCATAGGCAGCTGTGGAGGCCAGGTCACTGGGTATATTTAAGGCAGAGGTTGATACATTTTTGATAGTCAGGGCATGAAAGGTTACGGGAAGAATGCAGGAGAATGGGGTAGAGAGGGAAATGGTCAAATGACCATGATCATTTTGGGGAGCAGACCCGATGGGGCCAAATGGCCCAGTTCTGCTCCTATGTCTTATGGCCTTATGGTCAAGTTCATGAAAGTTTATTTGTTAAATCTTTTTCATTTGCTTCATAATATATAAAATTGAAAGGTTGTTTCAAAGCATTTTGCCTATTATGTCATCCTGAAGTGCAAATCTCAGAGTCAATTCAACGAAAAAGTTCTTCACGAAGAATGTTGGCCCTGAAGAGAAACAACTTCTATTCTTTTACAAACAACTATGAATATTTTTTTATGAATTACTTTTCTGTGCTTTTACAATTCAGGAATTGGTGAAGAGGACACCGAAGAAGCATAATGACTACTCAGCAGTACTCGAGGCTCTTCAGGCCATGAAAATGGTATGCTCCACCATTAATGAAGCCAAACGACAAATGGAAAAGCTGGAAATTCTAGAAGAATGGCAGTCACATATTGAAGGATGGGAGGTATGGCTGCTCTTTGTAATTTAAACTCTACAACCTTGAAGTTAAAGCTACACCATAATCCCATACATGATGTTCATGAAATGTAAAGCTAGCTCAGAGCATTTGCTTTGTGAAGTACTAGAAAAAATATGAATGGTTTTAGGTATTGGTATTTATTCACATATTTGAAATATTGTCAATCCTCTCCACACCTTGTGGCACATCGGCTGGCAACCTTGCCGTTTCTTTTAGCACTTTGTCTGATTTTTTTTGAGGCCGATTTGCTAACACAATGCTCAACCCAGTGTGACTGAAAAGCATGCAAGGAGCCGGCCAGATTCAAATCAGGACCGCTCAATTCAAAGTCCATTGCTGATGCCGCTACACCACTGGCCAGCTATTTGAAACATACAACAAAATAAAGCAAATCTGGTCCTTTGTGAATTTGATGGCTCTTTAAAGAACTAATCCATTTCACCCCACTCACCTGCTTTCCTTTTGCTATAAACCATGCTTCAGGACCTTGACGCGGTGACAATAAGGGATTAGCCAAACACTTTTAAGTCAGAATGGTGTATGAGTTGGTGGAAAACTTGCTTGTGTTAGTGTTCCCACGTTGCCAACACCCTAGTTTTTTCAGTGATTGAAATTTTGGAAGATGCAATGGAAGAAGCCTTCAGAAGTTACTACAGTATATTTAAAAAATAATATTTGATGCTGGTGTTGTTTGAAAGGCCACCATTACGTGTTCATTACTAATATTTCTTATTGGTGGTTGAATGTCTTCATTGTGTATGGGGTAGAGGAATCCTGCAGTGTTGCTGAGCAGGGTCCTCTAGTAATTAGGACTGAGAAATTATAACAAAGTGTCTAAGGTATTGGTACACACTTAGTCAAAATTACCTTAAGGTCAGGGGCATTCACTGTCAGCTTGCCCCTCAAAGGCTTCGTGTTTCTGACAGTATGAGAACGAGTTAGAGTGAGTTTGTATATGATGAGTAATGGCTGTTCAATAGCAATGCTGACATTTTCCATCATCGTGCAAATGACTGGGAGTGGGATGGTAAATGGAAGGCCTGACTCCACAGTACTCTGAGGTGCAGAATTCAAAAGATTCACAACCATCTGACAGAAATAGTTCCTTTCTGTCTCCATCTTTAAGTGGTAGCCTTTATTCTGAAATGATGTTTCTCCAAATGGCAAATGTGCTGATACTATCTGCAGTGTATTTATTACAACTCAGAAGTAGGACATTTAGCCTATTCATCCTATGTCAGTTCCCAGGAGAATAATCCTATTGGCCTCATTCATACTCTTTCCCTGCAGTACTGTGATTTATTCTCTCCAGCATGCTCACCAGCATCCCCTCTCCAGCTTCTAGTTTGTCTACCAAAATCATGTCTGTCTCAATCAAAATTACTTCTCATTTTTTCTAAGTGCTAATATGTATAGGCCTACTACTCAACTGTTTCTCATAGGACAACCCTTTCATCTCAGGAATTAACCAAATGAACCTTCACTAAATTGCCTCCAGTTCAAATATATTGCTCCTTATATAGTTCAAGTTTATCTGACTGTACCTATGCTGAGGCCTCTGTTGACCATTGATATTGTGTCCTAGCTGTCTAGATACCTAAGCCTGAGTAGTACAATATGGAGAGCAAGCTGTTGCCCACGTAGCAAGCTCCCCCTCTCCACATATCTGATTAACCCCAAAGGACGGAAGAGACCGATACAGTTTGGTACCAGTAGCATCGCAGGGGTTGCCAGTCTGCATTGAAGTCAACGTAGGACTGCCTCAGGGACACCAGCTCTGGACTTTTCCCTCAGGGTTTACTCCCGAAGCCTTCCCCAGGTGTGGAAACAGCTGCGATGCAGCGGAGGATTGAGATCAGAAGTTTTCTTCTAGATGAGCTGCCAACCATGGCTGATGAACCCCATTTACCCGACTGGTTTTAGGGCACCAGTAACCCGCCTTTGCCCCTTTTCCTGTCAGTAGAAACTGTTCTGTCGAGCTCAGTAGCAAAGCCACACGTGAAGGCCAGGAGCTGGACTTGATTGTCAGAGGGTGTTTGGGCGCATGCCATTGGGAACATTTAATAGGGAGTGGGAGCTTATCCCCATTACCCCCTCCGGCTATAACAAACTTCATATACAACCAAATTAAACAACATTATACTGGACCACGGTACACCCAAAATACGTGTATCACACACAGCGCATAAAACAAAATATTATCACAAATAGATAAATGCAATGTAATTCAAAATGCATGTGAATTGCACAGCACAGGTAAACAGTCACAATAAACAGCACAGTAAACAGTTCACTGTCCTAGTGATGAGATATCAGTGGCGTCAGGGTATTCATTAGTCTCACAGCCTGAGGGAAGAAGCTGTTACCCAGTTTGGTAGTCCTCGTCCTGATGATCCTCTATCTCCTTCCTGATGGTACTGGGTCAAAAATATTGTGGGATGGATGGTAGGGATTCTCACCAATGCATTAGGCCCTGGCAAATGTCACATATGGGAGTGGGTGGGGAGATCCTCTCGGCAGTTTGTACTCAGTAAGGTCTTGCAGTCTGGTAGCCTGCAGCTTCGGTACCACACAGTGATGCAGCTGGACAGTACACTCTCGACGGTACTTCTGTAGAAAGTTCTTAGAATGGGTGTGGGGAGCCTTACATGCCTTAATCTCCTTGGAAAGTGTAGATGCTGCTGTGCCTTCTTGAGTAGTGAGGGGGTATTGTGGGTTCAGGTTAGATCACCCATTATGTGCTCATTAAGGAACTTTGTGCCGTTCACTCTCTCCACAGCAGAACCATTGATGTACAATGGAGAGTGGTTAACCTGCACTTTCCTGAAGACTACAATCATCTCTTTTGTCTTGTCCAAGTTGAGATTCAGGTTGTTGATCTCACACCATTTGATCTGAGACAAAAAAATGAGCATAGTTCTGAACATGCTGCATAGAAATAACATGATTTTCTGATTTTTGTACTCTATCCTTGAGCATTTCTTATTCCATACATATGAATGACAGCATTATTTGATTAATGCTGGACTAGATTGAGCTGGCAAAACTTCAGCTAATTTTAGAATAAGTGCATTCAGTATAACAGCTGAGATGTTGTTATGCTGTTCTGGCATCAGTGAAGCTCCAGATAGGGTTAACCAATTAATATTCAAAGTTGCCACTTGAAATTTCTGTGGTTCTAACATGCTAAAGAAATTAGAAAAATTTATTCTAGACATAGCTCAGGAAAATGATATCAAAGTTTTCAATATTCTGTGGAGAAAAGGAGGGAAATATGTAATGAATATATTAATAGTTGTTTTACTGAGATAGAGATTGTGTGAAACAGGTTGCTTCGGGTGGTTATGAAGGTAGAGCTAGAAAAGTAGAATATAGTTGAAAAATATTTTTATCAGATGTTAAAATTTGTTGAATGTACTTAGGATTTCTATTGTAGATTATATATATGAATTGCAATTATCTTTCTAAAGCCATTGATTCCTATGAACAGAAACTAATGTAGATTAATTGAGAAGCCAAATGATGTACATAATATATAAATTATATTTTACAGGCTTATTAATTAGTTATTATGCATTGACCTTAATGGAGGTAAACAAAATACTGCGAGTATTTTTGTGTCTTCCTGAGTTTTGCTTTTACATATAAGCATAATCTGAGAAAATCTTTTTAATCACATGATTTTCAATCCCAGATTATGTAAATGGTGCAATCATCTGATTAAAGATGGAAGAATTCTCTTTGACAGTAAAACTAATATAATGCATGTATTTCATTTGCAGTATCACAAAAATTAGTTTACAGGAAGATATCAATTGATATTGAAATGTAGCACTGAGCCATTTAATGATAATAAGAATAAATATGAAAAGCTAATGTGCTCTTGTAAACTAGCACTGTAATTAATTAAGTGATTTTTATATCCAGCATTTAATTATGAAGGAAAATACTTTAGCTTCCAGCATAAATGTAAATCTGTCAAAATCTCAGAGCTGCAATGAAAACATTTATGGCTTGCTTTATTCAAGTATGTTAAATTAGAACACGGACTTGGTTTGAAGCCAATATTGGAATGGATTAGAATTGAGAACCACTTTTATGTTGTAAAATTCAGTTCAAATGAAATCATATCACATATTTTTCACAATCTCTCTTATTTTATAAGTGATTAGTAAAAGCAGATTTATTTAACTATTTATTAAAGAATATAAAGGTAATTGGGAACAGACAAACAACAGATAACAGTAAAGTATTTCAGATATTGAAATTCCCATGAAATTTCACTTTAGCTTTAAAAATCTGCAGAGCATATGCATATGTTCTTTCAATATTTTATTGAAAAGGAATCAATGGACCAAATGGCCTGTTTCTATGCTGTATTTCTCTTCTCTCTGAATTGGGGTATTACAGAATTTGCTTAGCAGGGCCCCACTGCAATGCAACCTGTTCCCAGTCATATTTGTAACTCCAAAACATAAAACTAATTGAAAGAACAACATTGAGCCAGGAATAACATGTCTTAGTTTTCACTTTGGTTGAGGCATCACATGTGACATAGTGGTATAATGATGTATACCATTCACATATAATACTTCTATGTATAACCCGTAAAGAATTATGTAATGAAACAAATAATGCTTAAACATACAATATATTTACAATATTTGTCAAATATTACTGAAATATTAAATACACAACACTCCTCCCTGCTTAGCATGAAACTCCAACTCAATATAGTATGCACCTCAACTTGTATACACATATCAAGGAGTGTTGTGAATTTAATATTTTAGTAAAATTTGAGTAATACTATAAATATATTGTTTGATATATACACAGTATACTATATGAGATAACCACTATACAGGTGTAACACGCTATAAGGTTTCACTGCTAATGTAATGACCTCTCTGTAATGTTTCACTGCTAAGGCTAAAGGAGTGGTTTCTCTGTAGCAGCAATATGACTGGAGATAACGGGAATGTTGGAATGTATGTTAGTCAATGAGAGGAGTGTTGTTCTTTCTTGTGGGTCTGAAAGAGGGATTCTTGCAGTCTTTTGATGGGGAGAGATGAAGACGATGGATGCGAGTGGAGAGAGTTGGTAGACTGCCAGATGGAGTGGACTGAGGAGCAAGGGTCTGAGGGTTGGCTACACTTGGAGGAGGACAACGGGAAGAAATGAACAACACTGTAAGCTCCAACATTTGCGCATTAGACTGTTTCATGAGAATGGGCCCTTTTCTTTATCTGTACCTTTTCTGCACCTGAGCATTGAACCAGTCGGGTTGATATTCATACTCCAGATGGATTGTTAATTTGCCTGTTAAGTACTGTTAAAGCTGCAATTCTGAGTTGGAGGTTTGACAAAATGCCGGGCGCAGCTCTCGTTTTAATGTACTTCACCACTGACATAATGGTAGCTGGGGACAGACATTTCAAAGACAGGGTTCTATCATTTCATAGGAGTAAGGGGAAGGAGTGGTTGGATTTGGAATGTCTAGTTAGTCTGTGTCTCCCAGGGGAGTGTGAGAATTCTGAGGTAGTATCTGCCCTTTCCTTTCTGATGAATAAATGGAAAATGCCCAGGTTCAAAGTCCCTGCTATGGTAGGCTCCGTCTATTCTCTCTAATAACGCCCACCCCTAAAGGGGAAGAGGAGTATGAGACTTGGCAGAGCAGATCTCTCAGTTGTTAAATGAGTAGCAGTGTTCTGATGATGTAAAGTGACAGAGGTTGGCTGAAAGTTTGAATGGGTGGGCCGCTGACTGCTCTGAAGACAAATCAGCCGCTGGAATTGGGTTCTGAGGAAATGGCAGCTGCTCAGCGGGATGATCTGGGCATTCTTAGCATTTGGGCAGCGGTCAAAAAGGGAGACATGGCTGAGGCAGACAAGACAAAACAGGCGTTGGTGCCTCCATTATTGCGAGAATGGCCTTGGTTTGAGTTGCAGAACCAGATCCTATATTGAGTCACGTCACCCCATAGAGCGACCTTGGCATTGCCAGCTGGTTCTGCCTGAGAAGTATCGGAGGATTGCGTTGAAGTCATTTCCTGATGATTCTGGACATTTGGGGGTGGAAAAGACCTATGGATTGCTCAGAGACTGGCTTTATTGGCCCCGGATGAAATTGGAGTTCGAAGAATACTGCAAGTCATGCATTCGAAGCATACGGTGGAAGACACTGCCTACGTGGGCAGCTCCTTTGTCCCACTTGCAGAGTGCAGGGCCCCTGGACCTGGTGTGTATGGATTTCCTGTCAATAGAACCTGATGCGAATGTCTTGGTCATCACAGACCACTAACCAGATATGCTCAGGCTTTTCCTACCAAGGACCAGAGAGTGTCTACGTGTCCAAAGTGTTATGGGAGAAGTACTTCATTCATTATGGCCTTCCCAGGTAGATACATAGTGATCAGGGATGGGATTTCAAGAGCAGACTCGTACATGAGTTACTGGGCATGCTTGGATTCGAGGTCGAGGGCCACACCCTATTACCTGCAGGATGGTCCCCAGCCAGAGGTTTAATCGGACTTTGTTAGACATGTTCGGGACCCTGGAGATTAGTAAGAAAAGCAGGTGGAGTCAACATATTGGGCATCTAGTTCACAGTTACAACTGAACATGAAATGAAGCTACTGGGTACTCACTACATTATCTGATGGTTGGGCATGAGGTGAGGTTGCTCATTGACCTTTGGTTTGGGACTGACGAGGGTGACTTACCAATGAAGACATCTGAAGTAGATGTCTGATATGAGAAGAGAGCTGGAAAGGGCTTATGAATTAGCTGGGGTCTCGGCTGCCAAGCAGAATCAAGGAAATAAGAGGAGATACAATCAAAAGGTTCTCCAAACTCTTGCCAGGAGACTGAGTCCTCAAGGAATTTGGGGCTACCTGGAAAGCACAAGTTGGCTGACTACTGGGTGGCTATGCCCCATGTGGTGGAGAGTCAGATGCCAAACCTACCAGTTTTCCAGGTGAAACCAGAGAATGGGAATGGCCTGTCAAGATTCTCCATCGGAACCACTTGCTGCCCCTGGGTCGAGAGGTGCAGGTAGACCGACTTGGAGTCTACGCCTAGTAAGAAGGCTCTGCGGAAATGTGGGGTGACTGCAGGGCCCACAGCAGGAGAGGTTAGGCTGGCCCACACCCCTGAGAGGGATACTGATTCAGAGGATGAGAACCCAGATGGGTGGTATATGCTGCTTTTTGCTAACTCCCCATTGGTTGAGGAAGAGACTCCTGGTCTTTTTCCCTCTGAGTCAGGTGAAGTGGTGGCAGGACTACCTGTGGGCAGCCTGGGTTGCAGTGGGACCCTGCAAGGGAGAAAGCGGGGTTTGGCCTCAGGACAGAGGGGTCTGAGTTACAGGTGGGCACCAGTGGTAGGTTGGGGGAGGCCTTGCCAGGTAGACCAGAAGTATCCCCAGTGGTGTCTGAACCTGAAGAGTTAGGTGAGGGGGAATGGAGGTCTCAGAGAATTAGGAGACTACCAGATAGGCTGGCCTATGTAGCGCTGGGGGAACAGAGTGTGACCCCTACCATTTTGGGGAGCTATATCACTGCCTTTTACACCTGGATTGGGGTTTGTGTTTTGCAGGAAGGATTGGCGAATTATCTCAATGTCATGAGGACATGACTAAATTTGGTGGGGGGAGAATGTAACACGCTGTAAGATTTCACTGCTAGTGTGATGGCCTCTCTGTAATGTTTCACTTCTAAGGCTAAAGGAATGGTTTCTCTGTAGCAACAATGTTTGGGTTATGACTGGAGATAACGGAGACTTTGGAATGTATGTTAGCCAATGAGAGGAGTGTTGTTCTTTCTTGTGGGTCTGGAAGAGGAATTTTCGCTGTCTTTTGTCGGGGAGAGATGAAGAGAGAGGACACGAGTGGAGAGAGTTGGTAGACAGCCGGATGGAGTGGACTGAGGAGTGATGGTCTGAGGGTTGGCTACGCTCGGAGGAGGACAACTGGAACAATTGGACGACATTGTGAGCTATGTTTGGGCATTGAACTGTTTCATGGGAGTGGGCCCTTTTTTGTTTCTTTACTTAACCATATAGTCAAATTAAGAATTACAAAGCTCAATTATTTAATCACATATTGTGTACTGTTTGTTATTTTGTGGTACTGACTTGTAACGGGGATGCATTATACAGCATCCACCCAAATGAGATTTCTTAAGTTTGGCTGTGCCAGGGGCTATCATCCCCTAGATTAAGCCACTAGCCGAACTGAGAGATACACAGTTATCCGCAGCATAGCAAATTTTAAATTGTCCCATAAAGATTTAATTGCTGTGGAGGTCTTCTTACTCGTTGTGAGATAACCTCTTTCCTGACAGGGATGGAGGGGTTGTCACTCTACCTGGCCAGTGAGACTTGTGGCTGTGAATCTATCTCAGGTACTTTCCTCCTTGGTGGTTGTAGGAATTGACTCTGGGATTGCAGGAAGTGGTTCTGATAGATTTGGCGCCTTTCTTCTCTAACAATTGACTCTGATCTCCTCAACTGATCAACGTGTCGTCTCTAGATTACATCAGACACATTTTCCGCTGTGCAGGAGAATGGTCCCAGTTCTGTCCTTAATCTTTACACGTACCCACTTTTGATCACCTCATTAAATACACAACATTCTCGCTTGTGAGATTTCAGTACCAGGCTCTCTTGGGACCTCTGGTTTCCATCTTGATAACTTTCCGGTATCTCTCTATCTATGACTATGACCATTATCTTGTTTGCTCCTGGGGTCTAAGAGCCATTCCTTGAGTTTCTCATTTACCTACAAAACTTTATATTCGCCCTATCCTCAGCAGACCCCATATCACACTCACAACCCCCATTACATTGCGGCACAGTAGTGAAAATTGCATGTGGTTTTAAACTTCTGGGAGTGCACGTCACACACAACCTCTCATGGTCCCAGAACCCATCCTACACTGCCAAGAAAGCTCACCAACGTCTCTGCTCTCTGAGGAGGCTGAAGATAACTGGACTTTGCACATCCATAGTCAGATCATTCTACAGCTGTGCATTAGAGAGCACCCTGACAAATTGCATCACTGCTTGGTATGGAAGCTAGTGCAGTAGACAGGAAGGCTCCAGATCAGCGTCACTAGCACCAGTCAACCTACCATCAAACATATACCGTATATACAGAAATGTGCTGGAAAAGGGCCAATAATATCAAGAAGGCTCCTCATCACCTTGCACATGGACTGTTTGTCCTACTCCCATCAGGGAGGAGGTACACAGCATCCACACCAGAACCTCCAGACTCAAAAATGGTTACTTTTCCCAAGCAGTAAGGGTGGGCAGCACCTCCACAACTACTTTATCATTTCTTGTCAGTCACCTTATGTACAGCCTAGTGTCACGTAAGTATATAAGCTACGGTATTCTTTGTATTCATGTTTATTTAGTTTCTTATTTGTTATTGTGTTCTCTATCTGTTTTGTTTATTTTTGTGCTGGATCAGATCCAGAGTAATCATTATTTCATTCTCCTTTACACTTGTGCACTGGAAATGACATTAAGCCATCTTAAATCCAAACCAAATTTGTTCTTGGATTAGAGCAATAAACTGCAATGCACCAAGGGATGTATAGTGAACACAAGTGAGTAACTAGAATAAAACACTGTGGACATTTTGCCATGCAGTATGGAAACGGCTTGTTCCTGCTGACCAAGACCCTTAAGCAAGCTGATCCCATTTAGCTGCTTTTAGCCCATATACCTCCAAACCATTCCTATCCAAGTAGTTGCCCAATATATTTTAAACATGGTAATTGTACCTGTCTCTATTGATTATCCTATTGACATATTCCATATACCCATCACCTTCCAGACCCCTTTAAATCTTTCCTCACCAGAGAAAACAGTCACAGTCCATCTGTAATTTCTTTATAACTGAGGCCTTCCAGGTTTAGAAAAGGTACAAAAGTAACATCCTTGTTTATCTTTTCTGCAGCCTCTCCAGCTTAAATCATGCCCTTTTGATAAACAGCCACCAGAATTGCAGACAATGCAACAACAGACTATTACTCTTTGTGATTTTTATAAATGACCTGGATGAGGAAGTGGAGGGATGGTTTAGTAAGTTTGCTGGTGACACAAAGGTTGGGGGTGTTGTGGAGGGCTGTCAGAGGTTACAGTGGGACATCGATAGGATGCAAAACTGGTCTGAGAAGTGGCAAGTGGAGTTCAGCCCAGATAAGTGTGAGGTGGTGTGGTGAACTATGTGCCTGTCTGGACACGCCCCCTGCTGACTGCTCCTGTGGCTCCTCCCACAGGCCCCTGTATAAAGGCGATCTGAGGCCTGACGCTCGGCCTCAGTCTCCAGGACATAGTATGATGGACACTCACTCCTGGTTCCTTCTTCCAGTCAATAAAAGCCGATATCTCGCCTTACGTCTCAGTGTGAGTTATTGATGGTGCATCAGGTGGTCCATTTTGGTAGACCAAATATGATGGCAGAATATAGTATTAGTGGTAAGACTCTTGGCAGTGTGGAGGATCAGAGGGATCATGGGGTCCAAGTCCACAGGACACTCAAAGCTGCCACATAGGTTGACTCTGTGGTTATGAAGACATATGGTACATTGGCCTTCATCAATCATGGGCTTGTTTAGGAGCCGAGAGGTAATGTTGCAGCTATATAGGACCCTGGTCAGACCATATTTGGAGTACTGTGCTCAGTTCTGGTTGCCTCACTACAAGAAGGATGTGGAAACCATAGAAAGGGTGAAGAGGAGATTTACAAGGATGTTGCCTGGATTGGGGAGCATACCTTATGAGAATAGAGTGAGCGAACTTGGCCTTTTCTCCTTGGAGCGACAGAGGATGAGAGGTATTGATTGTGTGGATTGTCAGAGGCTTTTTCCCAGAGCTGAAATGGCTGGCATGAGAGGGCACAGTTTTAAGGTGCTTGGAAGTAGGTACAGAGGAGATTTCAGGGCTAAGTTTTTTATGCAGAGAGTGGTGAATGCGTGGAATGGGCTGCTGATGATGGTGGTGGAGGTGGATACAACAGGGTCTTTTAAGAGATTCTTGGACAGGTAAATGAGAGCTTAGAAAAATAGAGGCTATGGGTATCCCTAGGTAATTTCAATAGTAAGGACATGTTTGGTACAGCTTTGTGGTCCTGTATTGTGCTGTAGGCTTTCTATGTTTCTAAGTGCAGCCTCATCAAAGTCTTGTTCAGCTGTAACATGACGACCCAAATTTTGTATGCAGAATCTCTACTGAGGAAGCCTAATGTCGTAAACACAAGAGGTACTGTAGATGTTTGAGCAGCAGACTCGATGTGCCAGAGTAACTCAGCAACTTAGTCAGCATCTATGGAAGGGAATAAACTGTTGACATTTTGGGCCAGGTCTGGAAAGGAAGGGGGCAAAAGCCGGTTGGACTCATCCTAAAATGTCAACAATTCCTTCCCACCTCCAACCCCTGATCCTGCTCAGGAGCTGATTTCAAGCGCATACTTCCTGCATCAAGTATCTGTCTGGATGGCGTGCACGTAGAAGCTTTTCAGTACGCATGACATTATTGTACAATTGCCCATCTCCTGCAATGGCGTATTTTTCCTTCAAGTGTAACTCTGTTATTTGGTGTTTCAGTGATATTCACTAACTACCAGTGGCATGAATGATAACAAAATTTAAAAATAAGCCAACCACTCCCCTTGAAGGATGCAATAAAAGCAAAAGTAAACCGTGCATAGTTTGACAAACGAAAACATCAAACTCATTCATTGAAATGCGATTATTTGTAACAAGGGATGGAAATAAGTAACTAATGGTTTGTATTTTAGTATTGAGGAGCAGGGAGCGAAGAGATTCAGGAAAGGAATTGGTGAGGATGAGGAAGATGAACAAAATTCAGCATTGCGCCTGGCACCACAACATAATCGGGTGTCTTGAGAGATGAACACGTTAAATTAGATGGTTGTGTGTTTCATCAAGCTTACCGAAATTGTGGTAGCTGCGTAGAATGAGCTTCCAGTAGAGGTGGTAGAGGCAGATTCGGTATTGTCATTTAAAGTAAAATTGGATAGGTATATGGACAGGAAAGGAATAGAGGGTTATGGGCTGAATGCAGGCCACTGGGACTAGGTGAGTGTAAGCGTCGGCACGGACTAGAAGGGCTGAGATGTCCTGTTTCTGTGCTGTAATTGTTATATGGTTATATATGATTATATGGTTGTTAAGATTGTAGTCTGATTCAAGGTGTAGTAAGCTGTGTAGACACCAGGAGCAAGGTCCATACAGCTGTCTTGCCGCAGAAGATTCAAGAGTTCTATGATTGTGATGCCTTCCTAAAAAGATTAATGTTGATGTCCTTCGAGAAATACAGTGAAGTGTGTTGTTTGGGTCAACAACCCAACACAGTCTGCGTTATGCTGGGAGCAGCCTGCAAGTATCACCATACTTTTGGTGCCAACATAGCATGCCCGCAAGCATGAGAATCTGCAGATGCTGGAAATTCAAGGCAAAGCACACGAAATGCTGGAGGAACTCAGGAGGTCAGGTGGCAGCTATGGAAATGAATATACAGTTGATGTTTGGGGTCGAGACCCTTCATCGGGATGGTTTATTCATTTCCGTAGATGCTGCCTAACCTGCTGAATTCCTCCAGAATTTTGTGTGTTTTGCCTTGAATTTCCAGCATCTGCTGACCCTACTCATATGTCTTTGGAATACGGGAGAAACTGGACCACCCGAAACAAACCCACAGGATCATAGGGAAATCGTAAAAACTCTGTGCACAGAATTTTCTTCGTTTTCAGTGAATCTCCAAGTCATTAGCAATGCTCAAATGCAAACTGTGCAGCCATATGTTACACTGCTGTGACAGATGTGAGTATTGCTGCATACTCTATGACGCCTCATTAAGAATTGTTGCTAATATTACACATGTCAATTGTTGCTAGGCTGTGAGTTATACCTTCTCATCAAAAATGATTGGAGCATGATTGTAAATGCAATCTTGGTTTTCAGACTTGTAGATGATTTGCATTGGGTCAGTGATTTAGCAAGTACCCTTATGAGATTCTGACAATATTTCTATACTTCTTTCATTTGAGGGATGATGCTTTTGATGTTCAGCTGTGACTTCCCCCTCGTAGTTCTGCCTATGTTTCTCTTGCTCCTTCAGGCCCAGCCTAATAAGCTTTCAGACTCCTTGTTTTAATGAGGCCTTTCCACTGGTTGCTGCCTGTGATGTGCACAGTTGTGCAGCATGCAGTTTATTTTGGTTAAGTCTTCACATCTGTAAGCGATATACTGCAGGATATCTCCAGAGAGATACATGTAACAAGCTCTCAATTTTGGGAGAAAAAAAAGATGCTTTTCCTCAAGGTTTTGATAATGTCGTGGTTCTAGTTGTTTCGGCGCTCAGCTGTTGTGGTTGGAGACCAAATAGAAGTGACGAGCGTTTAATTGGAGTAAGGGGAAATGTGAAGCTATCAGGCAGGAACTTGGAAGCATAAATTGGGAACAGATGTTCTCAGGGAAATGAACGGCAGAAATGTGGCAAATGTTCAGGGGATATTTGCGGGATGTTCTGCATAGGTATGTTCCAATGAGACAGGGGAAGGATGGTAGGGTATGGGAATCGTGGTGTACATAAGCTGTTGAAGATCGAGTCAAGAAGAAAAGAAAAGCTTACAAAAAGTTCAAAAAACTAGGTAATGATAGAGATCTAGAAAATTATAAGGCTAGCAGGAAGGAGCTTAAGAATGAAGTTAGGAGAACCAGAAGGGTGCTCTCCTAAGGTGCTTGGAAGTAGGTACAGAGGTGAAGTCAGGGGTACATTTTTTACACAGTGAATGAGCTGTCTGCGATGGTGGTGGTGGAAATAATAGGGTCTTTTAAGAGACTCCTGGATAAGTACATGGAGCTTAGAGAAAAGAGGGCTATGGCTAAGTCTAGGTAGGTCTAAGGTAGGGACATGTTCAGCATAGCTTTGTGGGCTGAAGGGCCTGTATTGTGCTGTATGTTTTCTATGTTTCTATGACATGCCATGAAAACAGAAAGAAGCTGCTGTACCCAAGGCTTGATCCCTCTGGGTATTGTTGACCACTGTAGATATCTGGCAAGCTGGCCTTGCTCAGAATAGAAGAATTTTGGGTACATTGGCATGATATTTTCCTTATCATTGATAACTGTGTACATTTAAGAAGCAGAAGTTATGTGTTATTAATCAGAGGCCTTACAGTGACTGCCTTCACTGATAATGAACCAGTAAAACCACCTTTTCTTCAATGAAATGTGAAAAAAGTGTCATAATTTCTTTTCTAGTGGAGACCCTGAGTAATTTCTCTGATGATGTACTACGAACCAAATTGAGAAATGGGTCTATCACTCAGGAAGTCAGGGAAATAAACAGTCAACATTTTGGACCGAGACCCTTATCAGAACCCTCTATGACACCACCTGAGTTGCTGAGCTCCTGCAGTATTTTGAGTGTGTTGCTCTGGATTTCCAGCATCTGCAGAATCCCTCGTGTTTAGTTCTACTGCTGCCAGCTGGAATGATTCAGAGGCTAGGGATTGAAGCACTTATTGAATGAATAACTCAGTAGACTCTGTAGAACTTTGAATGCATTTGAGCAGTGTGTAATAATTTCTGTGGCTCTCCTGGCATATTGGCAGTGCCCCTATAAATAACAAGAAAGGCAGGATTATTGTTTGATCTGCGCTTACTTCCACTAAGACTAAACAGTCAGAGTGTTGATATTATGAGCTTTGATCTAGGGCAGTACAAGTGTTAATGTGTTGTTTGGAGGGAATGCTGGATATGCTAACAGGTAATAATCAAAGGTGGCTGGAACAAATTTGCCAAAGTGATCTACTTCAGGTAAAAGCTACTTAATGCTTAAAAATTGCATGTGTCAATCCAATTTTAGAGTGTTGTTATGGCTGCATTTAAATTTCATAAAATTTATTTCTGACTGTAGCTCTTTGGACAGGAAGTTGAACACATTTTTGAAGTCTGAATAAACAGAACAGATTATTGAGAGCTAGTGCCAGAGTCTTAGATGAAGTCCTAAGCCAAAGCCCTCTGTCATGGAATGGATAATATTTTTAAAAAATCACAGCCATTTGGTTTTGGGTGAATGAACTGAGATACAAAAAGAAAGCATGAGGGTTTTTTTCCAGAAGGAAATGCTCAGCTTGTTGCTTGGCTTTGTGAGAAAATAGGATGGTTATTTTTGGACTTTAACAAGATCAAAGTTTAGTTGTAGTTCCTGAGTGGGGCAAAATGAAAGGGGAAAGTAGTTGGCAGGATCAGTAGAATCAGAAAGCAGATGTTGGAAATCTGAAATTAAAAAAATAGTGAATGATGGAAATACTCAGCAGGTTACACAGCATCTTTGTCAGAGAAACAGAATTAAAGGGCGGCATTTTCGCCAGGACCACCAGAGCTCTCCGCGCTGATCTGATGCCTCGAGTATAAGAATAAGTCCCGACTCTGAGTGGAGCCGGTTTCCGGGGCCTCCCTACAGTAGTATTATCTACAAACTTAAAGCAGAACCTGGCCACACAGTCATGAGTGTACAGAGAGTAGAGCAGGGAGCTGAGGACACAATCTTCTGGAGCCACAGTGTTTAGAATAATTGTGGCAGAGACATTGCTGCCTATCCTTACAATTGGTTAGAAAGTCAAAGATTCAGTTGTAGAGGGAGACATTAACTTCCGGCAGATTGGTGATGAGTTTGTTTGGAATAATAATATTGAAGGCGGATCTATAGTCAATAAACAATCATCTGACATAGGTGTCTTTAAGGTCCTGGGATGAGTGTAGGGCCATCGAAAGTTTTCATTCACAGAAAGGGAAATGTTTTAGCACTGGACTCAAGGTCAAAGTAGAATTTTTTTGTCATATGTGCAAGTACATGTATGCATAGGTGCCATGAAAAAGTATTTGCAGCAGCATTCACAAGAAAAATATAAACTTAATTATTCACAAAAAATAAAAAAGTGGAGAGGCTGAGTTTATGTGGGCATCTAGGAAAATCCTCCATACATCACTGCGGGATAAATATCCAGTGACTACTCTGCTATTTCTTATTGAAAACAGCAGATGCTGTTTAATGTACTGCACCCTTGTGACTCATCCTCCGTAAATGGCAATCATTTTGGTTTTGCATGTTCAACTAAACTCTCATTTAACATATTTAACACCCACTTCTCGCAGCATCCACCTACTGCCAGCTATTCATCTGTAGCAGACACATTGCAAGATGACATTACAACGCGCTGCAAGGTTTCTTCTCTCTGGCAGGAAAAAGCTGGCGCAGGAGAGTAACTCTGTCATTTGTACCAGGTCTGGCAATATCTGACTTCAGAGCCATCTCTGCTCTGAACCAGCGTTCATAGGCATCAGGGACTAAGTCAAGATGGGCAATAAGTGCTGGTCTTGTTAGTGACATACATTCAGGCACTGACAAGATGTAATTTAGGGGAAGAATCTGCATGGGTTAAGTCATGTATCAGGGGTATCTTATTGCCAAAGAATGGGCAGTTGATAACACTGCTCTTTAGGGATGAGATTGCATGTCTGCTGTGCCGCCATAGACTCAAATGAGGAGTTTAATTGAGTTGATAAAAATGCATATTAAAAAGGTTGGCGAATTGATAATTCTGCCAGAAAGACTGAAAATATGAGGAAGCAACGCTGGAGTCTGGTGCCAATCCCACCCCACCCCCCTGGACTTGGAACCCATCATTACCAATATGTTGGTGGTGGACAATCACCTTTGCAGATTTGAGAGCTGGTGTGTGTATGTCCACAGTCTCACCTAGTAGTGTACAGAACTGAAGACCTGTGCCATTACTAGGGAGCCTAGTTGCAGAGTTTTTCATTTGTAATGGTGGTTCAAATACAGAAGTGGCAGCCCACTGAAGAGTGAAAGTATTAAGATTACTGTCTATTAATTACCTCAGTTTGTCAGCCCGGTTGCCAGGTACACAGCAGAAAGGTGAGTTAGAATGAATGAAACATGACAGCCACGAAGAAACATGATTGATGTTTTGTACCATGGGAAAAGCTGCAGTCCTCTTTATGCCACATGCTCATTCCATGCATTTTGCCAAGGAAGCATAAAGTATGCCTGGTTCTCTTGGAATAGAGATCACAGTGATCAGAAAAAAGAAATGCTTGATGTTGCAAGTTTCCTCAGCTACAGCTATGAAAGAGCATGATACAGTACATAGAATTTATGGTTACCGTGTCAAAGCTGTCCACTCTGCCTTGAGACAGGTTTAATGACTAGGGCAGATGGAATATTTTAGCTACTGAGTCATCAGCTGAAGTATAAATTGCACACATGATATTCCCAGGTGGAGAAATTTCCCCATGAAGAGGCTGGTAGAAAAGATGCTTCTGAGAGCACTCCTCTCCTCCTCCTTCTCCCTCTACCCTTTGTTGCCCTTTGCCCGCCGTCTGCTTTTTAATTGGTCGTGCTCTTCCAAATGGACACAAACACATCCTCAACACTCACCAGATCAAGCAGCTTTGTGGACAGAGAAATATTTAAAGCATCTGTGTCTGAAAGGATCTGATAAACATAAACTTGCAGGTTTAAATAATTTTAAAGCACCAAACAGAACTAATAACAAAAGCCTTCTGAATTCAATTAGAAACTAATGTGCAAGTTTTAAGAACATAAGAAATAGGAGAGGGGAAGGCCATCTGGCCTGTTGAGCCTGCTCCGCCATTCAATAAGATCATGGCTGATCTGGCCATGGACTATTCTCCACCTTCCTGCCTTTTCCCCATAACCCTTAATTCCCCTACTATGCAAAAAATCTATCCAACCTTGTCTTAACTATATTTACTGAGGTAGCCTCCACTGCTTCATTGGGCAGAGAATTTAACAGATTCACCACTCTCTGGGGAAAAGCAGTTCCTCCTCATCTCCATCCTAAATCTACTCCCCTGAATCTTGAGGATATGCCTTCTAGTTCTAGTCTCACCTGCCAGTGGAAACAACTTTCCTGCCTCTATCTTATCTATCCCTTTCATAATTTTATTTGTTTCTGTGTTACGAACCCTGTAACTGGGTCACTTACCAGCAAAGATAGAGAGGTCCGTTGAAGCCTGATGATACGATTTTTAACAGTATTTATTAGTAAAAATACACAAAAATAATATCAATGCAAACATACAGATAATATACGTCATCAATACTAAATCTAAAAGTGTGGGTATAATAATAACCAATAAGAAATAGCTCTATCGTTGTCTAGGGGATAAATGTATTGTCCGATGGAAATATAAAAGTCACTCAGTTCATTCAGGCTGCAGCCTTTTGGTTGTCGCTGTGTTGCACTTTGTTGGAGAGAGAGAGAAATAGGAATAGAATGGGAACAGGTACCACTACAGGTTTTCCAACCTTTATGATTTCGATCCGTCAGGAGTCCCATTGGTGTGGCCGTTCACTTGTGGCCTCTCCTTTAGCTCAAGTCGTTCTTCCGTGGTGAGGCCGCCAATCCCAGGCAAAGGGAAAGGACGCACGCGAGACACCCCACCAGCTGTCGCTATTAAACGCTGTCACGGGATTTCTAGCATTTCTCCTGGTGCGTCTAAAGGGGTTGTTCCCCAGACCCTCTTTTATCCTTACTCACGGGGTCTCAGATGTTAATCAGGTTGGGATGATGCAATCCCTCAACCAGCCCACTCTGAGGGCTTCAATGTGTAACCCCTTGGGTCACCTCAGGCTCGCTCAGCTCGTTCTCGTCTAGGGGGAGCAACCTTCGGCCCCACCAAACTGGGTAATCAGCTGGTGTGGATGCTGTGTGATGTCCCCGCCTCGCCCAAAAACAGACAGTACACCATATGCGATTAAATGAGTACAATTTATAAAGGTTACTACAACTAAGTGATTAATAATGATACAGTATATATGAAAAAAAAGATGCCAAACTTATCAAAGTCCAAACCACTTCGTGCACAACCGTTGGAGCTCAATTACTGAAGTCTTCTGGCCACCATTCGGTCCCCTCTGAACTCCTCGACTCGCAGCTCAGGACCACCCAAAGTGGTCAACCAAGCACATCTATCTTCATCTCCTCTCCTTGGGGTACCTCCTGGCCTCAGGGTTCCGTTCCTCGCCCAGTTTACAGCATCACGTCCTCTCTCTCTCTAACCCTCGCACCGATCTCCCCAACAGCCCGCCAACAATAGCTTACAGGCTCAGAAGAAAGAACAACATTAATCCCAATTGGTTCACAAAGGAATACAATTCTTGTTATCAGTAAATTTTAACCCAAACAAGCTTCCAGCACTCTCTTGCAACAAAGAAGCATTCCTGCTTTTAACAAAACAAAGAAGCCATTTTGATTACATACACAGTAACAAAGAAAGAAGAAGAAACCCCCTTTACAAATGAATAGTATGTTCGTTCTCAATACACAATTCCAACTCCAAGTGACAATGGCCGTTATCCATGGCTTTGTCTTGCTGAGGCCAGGACACATTTCAAAACCTTGAGGATTCTCTCTCATTTCCTGGGTCCCAGACCCGCATTAATAGTGATCTTGCGATTCTCAAAAAGGAGGGGGCTACTTTGTACCCTTCGGCCCCTCAGAGTTGTGGCACATTCGTAACATCTGTAAGATCTCTCATTCTTGTGAATTCCAGCGAGTACAGTCCCTGGCGACTCAATCTCTCCTCATATTCTAACCCCTCATCTCTGGAATCAACCTGGTGAACCTCCTCTGCACCGACTCCAAAGCCGGTATATCCTTCCTCAAGTAAGGAGTTCAGAACTGCACACAATACTCCAGGTGCGGCCTCACCAGTACCCCGTACAGTTGTTGCATAACCTCGCTGCTCTTAAATTCAATTGCTTTAGTAATGAAGGACAACATTCCATTTGCTTTCTTGATGGCCTGCTGCATCTGCAAACCAATCTTTCTTATGTTTTATTTCAATAGGTTTGCTCTGTACATTGGGGAATTGTTGGTTTCTGCTGCTGAATGTAAGGTTGTTAGCTAGAGCTCTGAACTAAATGTTGTTGTCGATTCAGAGTCAGATTCATTTATTTATCACATGTATATTAAAACATGCAGTGAAATGCATCATTTACATGAACAACCACCACACTGAATGACGTACTGGGGGCAGCCCACAACAAAGTGTTGCCACACATTCCAGCACCAACATTGCATGTCTACAATGTTCAGCAGAACAACATAGCAACAACAACAACAGAGCAAAACAAGTCAACAACAGCATAACAAGTCTCTTTCCCAACCCCTCATGCATGCATCGACACACTTTCATCCCCAGGACTGGCCACCTCTGAGCCTTCAGTCCTTAGCCCCGGACTCTCAGACTTGGACACAGTGGGCCTCCAATCTCCTGGCTCAACCTTTGGGCTGTTAATGAAAGTACTGTGTGGTCAAAAATCAGTGATCCTGGAGGTTGGGTTGGCAGGTGCTGAGGAGACCAGCGATTCTCAGGTTGTCAAGTCCTGGACTGGAGGACACACATGTGGGATTCAAAAGAGCCATTGCCACCCCCTTCCCCTGCCTACCCCCAGGTCACTGATTTCAGAGGACCATGCAAGTCCAGGAGCAGAGGGTGATGGGTGATATGTCTACAGTGCATTTGTGTCACACTAGCTATTATTTTACAAATATGGATCTTGGTGGGAACTTGTACTGCAAAGAACTATCATGTGCACTTTGTGATTCCAATCTTTGGATATTACAAACTAAGAAAGAGGAGATCATGCTGGAAATTTCAATTTATAATCATTCATTTCTTTGGAGAAACTCCAAGTGCCTTCTGGCTGAGGTCCAACTCAATCTTGTGTGTGCGTTATCCTCTTAAACTCGTCTTGTCTGAAGTAGGGTTTGTCTGCTCTGTCTCCATACACACTCTTACTTTAATAAATACTGTTTGGTCTGTTTCCCTTCAGGTGTGGTCTCTAAAAGTGGTATGATATAAAAACTAATTTTCTTAGTATGTTAGGCCTGTTCTCAGATAAGCGACAGAAAGGTAACCTAGAATGAAACAGAGAAATGAAAGTCAGCATTGAGGAAGATAATTGAGCACCAAAGACAGACAACATCACCATAATAAGAAGAGATTGTGGAATTCAAGTAAAAAAGTTTAAAGAGAAAATGTTGGAGATAATCAGATCTCTTGGAGCATCTGTGGAGAGAGAAATGGAATTAACATATCAGTTTGTTGATCTTTCATCAGAACGGCACAAACTAGTACTGAAGAAAAATTGCGGCATGAGGTGCGAAATCTGTATCCCTACTCACAGATGCTGCCCTGCTAGCTGTGTACACCAATATATGTTTTTGCTTTTATTTCCAGCAAATGCATAGAACCATAGAACATTACAGCGCAGTAAGGCCCTTCAGCCCTCCATGTTGTACCGACCCATGTAATCCTTAAAAAAAAGTACTAAACTCACACTACCCCATAATCTTCTATTTTTCTTTCATCCATGTTCCTGTCCAAGAGGCTCTTAAATACCCCTAATGTTTTAGCCTCCACCACCATCCCTGGCAAGTCATTCCAGGCACTCACAACCTGTGTAAAAAAAAAACTTACCCTGATGTCTCCCCTAAACTTCCCTCCCTTAATTTTGTACATATGCCCGCTGGTGTTTGCTATTGGTGCCCTGGGAAACAGGTACTGACTATCCACCCTATCTATCCCTCTCATAATCTTGTAGACCTCTATCAAGTCCCCTCTCATTCTCCTACGCTCCAAAGAGAAAAGTCCCAGCTCTGCTAACCTTGCTTCATATGACTTGTTCTCCAAACCAGGCAACATCCTGGTAAATCTCCTCTGCACCCTCTCCATAGCTTCCACATCCTTCCTATAATGAGGTGACCAGAATTGAACACAATACTCTAAGTTTTCACATTTTGAATAACAAATAAAGAACCTTTTCAATGTTGGAATACCATTCATTCCCAGTTCCTATAGTTTGTAACAGGGAAATATATTGTTCAGTTGCTCCAGTGTGTGCATTGTTAGAGCAAATGGGTCAGGATGGGCTTCTGCCCTTTAAAAATTCCAAAAGCTTTTGACAGTTCATATGAAATTTTTGCAATGTAATGTGGTCCTTGGTATTCTTTAATTTGGAGAAATTTTATGAGAGGAATGTAAATGTTTTATTTTCAATCTCTTCGTCAGTCGTTGGTTAAAAGATAATGACTTTTGATAGCTCAGAATCAAATTCAGGTTTATTATCACTGATGTATGTCATGGAATTTGTTATTTTGTGGCAGCAATACAGTACAAAATGTATTAAAATACAATTAGTTACAATAAAAGATTAAATAACTAATGTAAAATAGGAACAGTGAGGTTGTGTTCATGAGGACCATTTGGAAATCTGATGGCAGAAGGGAAGAAGCTATTCATAAGATGTTGATCTAAATTAAATTAAAGGGTCAGAGTTGATTTCTGACTGTGATGAAGAAAATACAGTTCTCTGCAATAGTCTTGGGGACATGTATGTAGTTAGGGTGTCTAAGACATAGTACTGTATTTGTCTGTGGAGTGGAGAGCGAGGTTGTAAATCTACTGGGAGCAAAGGATGTTGGGAATGGTGAGGGTGTGGGACAGGTGGCAGAGAAGGAGTGCCACAGGCAGGTGCACACAACCCAGCCCTGAAACACCAGACTGATTCATTTCATTCCAAATTACTGGTTTATAGATCATTAAAGTAGAAAAAATACAGGCCCTGCAGCCCACAAAGTTGTGCCGAATATGTCCCTACCTTGGAAATTACTAGGCTTACCTATATCCCTCTGTTTTACTAAGCTCCATGTACCTAACTAAAAGTCTCTTAAAAGACCCTATCGTATCCGCCTCCATCACCATTGCCGGCAGCTCATTCCATGCACTCACTGCTCTCTGAGTAAAAAAACTTACTTTTGACATCTCCTCCGTACCTACTCCCCAGCACCTTAAACCTGTGTCCTCTTGTGGCAAGCATTTCAGCCCTGGGAAAAAGCCTCTGACTATCTACACCAGGCATGGGCAAACTACGGCCCGCGGGCCATATGCGGCCCGTTAAGCTTTTTAATCCGGCCCGCAGAACTTGATGAAATTATATTAATAAACCTTGTTAACGTTTTTTCCCCGCAATTCTGGCGTTTTCCCAATAGATGACGCACTCAATATACATTTGTGGCGACCCATTTCCTGGCACATCCGAACCGGCTCACAATTAGCCAGCGTTCCGACTAAAGGAGATAGCCTGCGGGGATTTGCGAGCACTGCGGGGATTTGATGCGCTGGCTAAAAAGGGAGACCAACAACACTGTTCCCACTGAAATTAAAAATAAGTTTCTTCGTTGTGTTATGTAAAAAATGCATTTGAAAATATTTTTTTCAATAAGCCTTACATGTTACATGTCATTTCTGTTAAGTGATGGACATGAGTAGTGCGCAGGTGCATGTACGTTCTCAAAATAAAAAATGCGCTCCAGATCAAATAACATGCTCCGCATACTGGCGCGCTCTCACTGTTCTGTCATTGTGCGGGTCGTTGTTGAGTTTTGGCACAGGAGACAATTGAATAAGAAGGGGCAGGACAAGTCGACCTGCATCTCCTACCGTTTTTGAAATAAAGTCAGTCAGGAGGAGAGTGATGATGATAATATCTTGAAGGATAACAGAATTTTCAGTGCTTTAAAATAATAACTGTTACTATTAAAAAGAGCTGTATTTTTTTCATTTAATTTTCAGTGTTTTAAAAGTCATTTCAATAAATAGCTAAATACCATGGGACTTCAAAGACAGATATTTTGTTGTAATGCATTTGTTCATTTTCAATTGAAATTAAAGCACATGTTTTCTACATATCCCATGATATTTTATTTTCTCTTATGAGGTGTATTACCAAAACACTCCGTCCATCTGCTCCTGGTCCAGCCCCCTGTCAAATTTTAGAACCCTTTGTGGCCCTCAAGTCAAAAAGTTTGCCCACCCCTGATCTACACGATCAATGCCTCTCATCATCTTAAACACCTCTATCAGGTCACCTCTCATCCTCTGTTGCTCCAAGGAGAAAAGGCCAAGTTCACTCAACCCATTCTCATAAGGCATGCTCCCCAATCCAGGCAACATCCTAGAAAGCAAAGGGTAGCAGTGAATGGGTGTTTCTCAGACTGGCTGGAGGTGACTAGTGGGGTACCACAGGGCTCTGTATTGGGACCACAGCTCTTTACGATTTATGTCAATGATTTAGATGAGGGCATTGAAAACTATATCAGCAAGTTTGCTGACGATACTAAACTGGGTGGCAGTGTGACATGCGAAGAGGACGTTAGGAGAATACAGGGAGACTTGGATAGGCTGAGTGAGTGGGCAGATACTTGGCAGATGTCATACAATGTGAATAAATGTGAAGTTATCCACTTTGGAAACAGGAACAAGAGGGCAGAGTATTGTCTGAACGGTGTCGAGTTAGGCAAGGGAGAAATGCAAAGAGACCTAGGAGTCCTAGTTCACCAGTCAATGAAGGTGAATGAGCAAGTGCAACAGGCAGTGAAGAGGGCAAATGGAATGTTGGCCTTTGTTACAAGGGGAATTGAATACAAGAGCAAGGATGTTCTTTTGCATTTGTACAGGGCCCTGGTGAGACCACACCTGGAATATTCTGTACAGTTTTGGTCTCCAGGTTTAAGGAAGGACATTCTGGCAATTGAGGAAGTGCAGCGTAGATTCACTAGGTTGATTCCTGGGATGGCAGGGCTGTCTTACGCAGAGAGATTGGAGAGATTGGGCTTGTACACACTGGAATTGAGGAGATTGAGAGGGGATCTGATTGAAACGTTTAAGATAATTAAAGGATTTGATAGGATTGAGGCAGGAAATATGTTCCAGATGTTGGGAGAGTCCAGTACCAGAGGGCATGGATTGAGAATAAGAGGTCAGTTATTTAAAACAGAGTTGAGGAAGAGCTTCTTCTCCCAGAGAGTTGTGGAGGTGTGGAATGCACTGCCTCGGAAGACGGTGGAGGCCAATTCTCTGGATGCTTTCAAGAAGGAGCTGGATAGATATCTGATGGATAGGGGAATCAAGGGATATGGGGACAAGGCAGGGACTGGGTATTGATAGTGAATGATCAGCCATGATCTCAGAATGGCGGTGCAGACTCGAGGGGCCGAATGGTCTACTTCTGCACCTATTGTCTATTGTCTATTGTAAATCTCCTCTGCACCCTTTCTATGGCTTTCACATCCTTCCTGTAGTGAGGCGACCAGAACCGAGCACAGTACTTCCAAGTGGGGTCTGACCAGGGTCCTAGATAGCTGCAACATTACCTCTCAGCTCCTAAATTCAGTTCCACGATTGATGAAGACCAATACACCGTACGCCTACTTAACCAGAGTCAACCTGCGCAGCTGCTTTGAGAGTCCTATGGACTCGGACCCCAAGATCCCTTTGATCCTCCACACTGCCAAAAGTCTTACCATTAATACTATATTCTGCCATCATATTTGACCTACTAAAAAGAACCCTTTCACACTTATCTGGGTTGAACTCCATCTGCCGCTTCTCAGCCCAGTTTTGCATCCTATCAATTTCCCTCCGTAACCTCTGACAGCCCTCCACACTATCCACAACACTTCCAATCTTTGTGTCATCAGCAGTCTTACTAACCCATCCCTCCAGTTCCTCATCCAGGCCATTTATAAAAATCACGGTCCCAAAGCAGATCCCAGAGGCACTCCACTGGTGACTGACCTCCAAACAGAAAATGACCCATCTACAACCAATCTTTGCCTTCTGTGGGCTAGCGAGTTCTGGATCCACATAGCAATGTCCCCTTGGATCCCATGCCTCCTTACTTTCTCAATAAGCCTTGTATTGGGTACCTTATCAAATGCCTTGTTGAAATCTATGTACATTACATCTACTACTCTTCCTTCATCAACGTGTTTAGTCACATCCTCAAAGGCATTTTGAGGACATCCTCTTTATGCAGTGTGCATTTCTGATACTTCCTACTCCCTGTCCTCTCCCTTCCCCATTTCCCAACCATGAATCCCTGCTCCCTGTCCCCTTCCTACTCTTATATTGAGGTTTATTATCACTCACATGTCATGAAATTTGTGCAATACATAAAAATTGCTATAGTACTAAGCAAAGATTTTAGGCTCTATAGTTGTTATATATATATATATATATATATATATATATATATATATATACCTGAAACTTTTCCACAGTACTGTAGAATTGAAAATTAAATGTGCACTCTAAATTTTAATTTTATGCCTTTTCAATGTGTTTTATCTGGCATGGTATGTTGTTAATTGGTGATTTTGGAAATGACCAGTGAGGTTCTCTGCAACTATAACAAAACAGTACAAATGTTATTCTTAGATTTCCATAGCTTTTCAACTATCTTGGCAAAGTGACAAGAAAAATTCTGCACACATAAATTAGTAAATAATGGAGTTTATTTGAAAATTTAAGCACTGTTGAATACATTTATTATTTGACATTATGAACTGTAAAGAATCAATTTTATTTTATTTTGTGCCTTTTTAGGGATCCAATATAACAGATACGTGCACTGAAATGCTGATGCAAGGAACTTTACTGAAAATTTCAGCTGGAAATATTCAGGAACGAGTTTTCTTCCTCTTTGATAACTTGCTCGTATACTGTAAAAAGAAGCATAGGTAGGTGTTTTATTTCACTGTTTATTACCAGGAAATGCTTTGAAGTGAACATTACTCCATATGTGAACGTAATTTAAGAGTGGCTGTTTTTTGTAAGATTTGCTGATCCGTATATAAGTTACCAGAGGCAATGTTTCTAAGTTGTTGAGTACCTGGCCAATGTTTGTTTGCAGTTAAATTTAAAGAGAAGGAAATGGTCACATGTGAAGGTACTGGTGGGAGGGTTGGAGCAGTGGATTTCCTTAATTTGTACAGATACATTAGTTATATATTTAATGTATGGTATTATTCATCTTGTACCACAGGTTGAAACTATTTATTTTCTTATCTAATGTATTTGGAATATAAAAATATAAGGCTGTTCTCATAATCTCACATTGGAGTTTAAATATACTAAACATGTAAATAATTAAACAAGAATTTAAACATATACACGGGCTATCAGATGAGTTAATTTCAAAGGCTTTACTGCCAGAGCATTACAATGCTGAATTTATTATTCCCAGATGCTCCAGTCATTTTTATCTTAATTTCAAATGGTCCTCTCCGGATTATGAAATCTCAGCTTATGTACAGCCTAAACATTTGAATGTGAGTTTAGGAGACTGGTGGAGTGGATCTGCAGGGATGAATGCATTGTTTCTCTTGATTACTTGGTTTGTGGCCATATTTCTGACTTGTGAACTGTCTGAGTTATGAACAGCTCACAGCAATGTAACCCTGCCTAACGTCGGGAGGACCTGTCAATAGATATTACAATTACAACAAATAATTCCAAGGAAATTGTCAGTTCCCCATTGTGGTTTTTATGATTTTCCTTTACTTTGTTCTTTATCACCATTCACAATGGGCAGCTGGCCTCTGTCAGAAAGTTGTGACTTTGTGTCCAGCTTCTAACACGAATGCACAAAGTGTCACGTTACTCTGGGAGAGCAGCAGAGTCAGGATTGATAAAGGTGGCCATGTCTACCTTCTTAGGTGGTTTGAAAAGATTCTTCAATATGACTGAAGAGCTGTGAGGAACTTTTCGCTGTTCACTTGGCAAATATTTATTTCTCAACTGCTGCCTAAAAGCGGATTATCTGGATATTGTATTATTGTTCAGGGACCTATTTGGTCAAGAAGCCTAGATGTACACTCAGTGGTCACTTTTTTGGGTACAGGATTGGAACATGATGTGATTTTTTGAAGCTGTAGCCCACCCACTTCAAGGTTCAAAGTTCTCTCCATTCAGAGATGTCCTTCTGCACACCACTGTTGTAACTCGTGATTATTTGATTTACTGTCACCTTCCTGTCAGTTCAAACCAGTTTGGTCATTCTCCTCTGATCTCTCTCATTAATAAAGCATTTTTGCCCACAGAACTGCCACTCAATTGTTTTTTTATTGTTCCGTTTTCTGTAAATTCTAGAGACTGTTGTGTGTGAAAATCCCAGGAGGTCAGCAGTTTCTGAGAAACTCAAACCTCCCTGCCTGGCATCAACAATCATTCTACGGTCAAAGTCACTTAAATCACATTTCTTCCCCATTTTGATGTATGCTCTGAACAATGACTGAATCTCTTGACCATGCTTCCATGTTTTTATGCATTGAGTTACTGCTACATGATTAGCTGATTAGATATTTGCATTACTGAGCACGTGTACTTACTAAAGTGGCGACTGACTTTATTTTAATGAAATGCTTGGATTAAAACTGAACTTGACAGATGTTTAGCAATAATTTCAATGTTTCACATGTGCTTCATGCCCTCTAGTGTCCCAATCTGTAGTTAAGTTAAAATTTAGACTAACACTTCCATTCACATATAAACGCCAACTGAGGACAGAATAATCAAATAGTATTTTGCATTTTATAAACTTGCTATAATTTCATCCACCTGCTGGTGCTTTTCAATATTCTTTGCAGCAATGTTCAATCACATCAAGTATCTCAAACTGCTCTGGTAATTTTAGAAGAACAGCTGGTCATTTCATAAGAGCAGCTGGTAATTTATTGCATCTGCCATACATTTGTTTGAAGTCCAAAAGATCCAAGTTTGGTCGGTTTAATTTGATATTTCCTGTTCTCTGATTATTTTGAGTTTTAAAAACTTCTCATTAAGCAAACACTATTCAGAAATAGGAGTCAGAGTGAAAAGGATTTTTTTTTGTATTTATTGCTGGCAATAGTAACATTTATTGATCATCCCTAATTGTTCTAAACTGAGCAGGCATTTAATAGTCTTCCACAATCCAGTATGTTCCTGATTCCCATTACTAAGGCAAACTTAAAAAAAACCCATATTTTGTTTATTTGCTTGAATTTAAATACACCAGTTGCTCTGATAGAATTCAGACTTGTATCTAATTCTGAATGCCAGACTTAAAAATTGCACCATTTTAACTCATTTGAAAATATGCTGACAAATAAACAATAAACTTTTCACTTTGCTCTTAACTCAAAATGCTAGTTTAGTTCACAGGGATACAATTGGTCTGTTAAGCATTCAGATCAGGATAGGACATTATTTCATAGAGAATTTTGTGGCTGTTTTCTAGCTTCCCTGTAAAGATGCAAGTGGAATAAATGCTGCAGAGGAATTATGAAACAACCAAAATTGTGACATACTTTCAAGCTTCATGTGGCCAGTTGAAGCTAGGGGATGTGATTAAATGCCCAACAAAAGAATGGCTAAGAAAAGTTTAAAGTTTTTGTGTGGACTGAGAGACAATAAGAGCGCTCCTGAACTCCTCACAAGGAATCGTAGGACCTTTTCGTGCAAAGTTTCTCTCTTAGTTCCCTCTCATCTTGGATATCTTCAAGTAAATTCTTCCCAACTCTTTTACATTATCATCTTGGAGATTGTGAACTGTGCCAGCTACTGTTATTGATGTTGATGTCAGGAGTATTCCATTACTGCCTTCAGATGGATGACAGTTGATCACAATCAAAATCAGAACTGAGATGTAAAATTACTTGCGCCTTATGCTTAGGGAACTGCATAACTTCTATGTTGAGGCTTTAAAAAAATTTTTTTTAATACCACTGAATCCCACCTTGGTGGTTATTTGCTGGTCATTTTTAGTTCATTTCCCTCATTAAATTTTATTTGGTTTATGAGTGCATGGTTGTTTCTAGACTTTTAATTTTTGTTAAGCTAGTGCAGGTGAGATTTAAACCAACAAGAAGCTTTAGAACTCAATGTGTCAAGCAGCATCTGTGAGTGAAAAGGTGAGAGTCCATGTTTTGCATCAAGACCTAGTACCTGGACTGAGAAGGAAGAGGAAAGATTGCCACTATAGAAGGGTACGAGGGAGGGGCAGCACAAAGACTGTTGGGTGGTAAGCGAAAGCAGATGGGGAGAGGAAGATGGCAGATGGAACTAGATGAGGGGATGGTAGAGGTGAACAAAGGGAGAAGAAAACTAGGTGAATGTTTGTTGGAAAAGAACACTGGAGATGAGAGTTACCAGAAACCAGAGTCCAAATTGCATCACCTGCAGTCTCATTTCTTGGTCTTTGAAGATTTATTTAGGCTGTCTTCATTTTGAATCTATCTTTTCATCATGCACAATTGAATTGTATGTGAAGTAAAACACTTACAGTTTTATTTAGCATAACCATTTGTACTCAACTAGAGAAGCAGAAACTTGTATGTCAGTATAAGTTTTTGAAAGTAATATTTACTTAAAACTGATCAGTGTCAGCTCTCCTCATCAATGACTTATCCATCTTCCTGCCAGTTCCTTCCCTACTTTCTCAGCAGTAGAGGAATCAGAGTGGTCAAAGCAATAAGGGGAGAAATTAAGCAAAAACAGTTGATTACTTACTTCCCTCTTATATTCAAATCTGATAAAAAGAATTATCCTTCATTACAACTGCATTAGTTACACTTCAAGCATTAGAGGTAATTTTGTCAGGGTCCAGTTGCATTGTTGATATTCTTCTAACCATTGTGAAATTGCATGGGGAAATGAGAAAAGAAGCCACAAAGCTTTCCTATATATTATTTCAACAACACACACAAAATGCTGGTAGAACACAGCAGGCTAGGCAGCATCTATAGGGAGAAGCGATGTCGACATTTTGGCCCGAGACCCTTCGTCAGGACTAACCGAAAGGAAAGATAGTAAGAGATTTGAAAGTAGTGGGGGGAGGGGGAAATGCGAAATGATAGGAGAAGACCGGAGGGGCTGGGATGAAGCTAAGAGCTGGAAAGGTGATTGGCGAAAGTGATACAGAGCTGGAGAAGGGAAAGGATCATGGGACGGGAGGCCTCAGGAGAAAGAAAGGAGCGGGGGGGGGGGGGGGGTAAGCACCAGAGGGAGATGGAGAACAGGCAAACAACTAAATATGTCAGGGATAGGGTAAGAAAGGGAGGAGGGGCATTAACGGAAGTTAGAGAAGTCAACGTTCATGCCATCAGGTTGGAGGCTACCCAGCCGGTATATAAGGTGCTGTTCCTCCAACATGAGCTTGGATTCATTTTGACAATAGAGGAGGCCATGGATAGACATATCAGAATGGGAATGGGACATGGAATTAAAATGTGTGGCTACTGGGAGATTCTGCTTTTTCTGGATGACTGATCGTAGGTGTTCCGCGAAACGGTCTCCCAATCTGCGTTGGGTCTCGCCAATATATAAAAGGCCACACTGGGAGCACCGGACGCAGTATACCACACCAGCCGACTCACAGGTGAAGTGTCGCCTCACCTGGAAGGACTGTCTGGGGCCCTGAATGGTGGTGAGGGAGGAAGTGTAAGGGCAGGTGTAGCACTTGTTCCATTTACAAGGATAAGTGCCAGGAGGGAGATTGGTGGGAAGGGATGGGGACGAGTGGACCAGGGAGTCGCATAGGGATTGATCCCTGCGGAAAGCAGAAAGGGGGAGGGGAGGGAAAAATGTGTTTGGTAGTGGGATCCCGTTGGAGGTGGCGGAAGTTACGGAGAATTATATGTTGGACCTGGAGGCTGGTGGGGTGGTAGGTAAGGACAACGGGAACCCTATCCCAAGTGGGGTGGTGGGTGGATGGGGTGAGGGCAGATGTGCGGGAAATGGGAGAGATGCATTTGAGAGCAGAGTTGATGGTGGACGAAGGGAAGCTTCTTTGTTAAAAAAGGAAGAGATCTCCTTCGTCCTGGAAAGAAAATCCTCATCCTGAGAGCAGATGCGGCGGAGATGGAGGAATTGTGAGAAGGGGATAGACTTTTTGCAAGAGACAGGGTGGGAAGAGGAATAGTTTAGGTAGCTGTGAGAGTCTGTGTAGGTTTATAGTAGATATCAGTAGATAGGCCGTCTCCAGAGATGGAGACAGGGGTAAATAAGAGGTGTTATCAGAGAGTTGTCGCTTTGCCTCGGCCAGGTAGAGGTCAGCATGCCAGACAACAATAGCTCCCCCCCCCCCCATCAGGAGGTTTTATAGTGAGGTTGGGATTGGTGTGGAGGGAGCAGAGAGCAGAGCGTTCGGAAGGAATGAGGTTGGAATTGGAACAGGGTGAGGTGAAGTCAAGATGGTTGATGTCACGTCAACAATTGGCAATAAAGAGATCCAGAGCTGAAGATGGGGTGAGAAGTCCGGAGTGTGGATTGGCCTCGGCCGTCGATCTTGGCTGCCCCAGAGACACAGGGGTTTTTTGAAACTCCGGATTCCAGTGCCATCACCGCGGGTTCCAACGACCATGGACAGATTCAAAGCGATTGCGCAACCACCGACTGCAACTCCAGCCTTGATCTCCAGGCCGGGTCTTCACATGCTGTGATTGTGACTCCCGTCTCCCCTTCCCCCACCACCACTCTGCCACCCCCTCTCCCTTAGATTCCATCATCAGCTCCTAGGCCCTCAGAGGCTCCATCTTCCTCTCACCCCAACCCTTCCCTCTCCACTGACATTACCAGCCTCCCTCCCCCCTCTGATCCCATCTCTCATTCGTGCCGGGGCTTTACCATTCCCTCCGACCTTCAACTCTCTGAGGCAGAGCGCTCTGTCCTCATTAAGGGCCTCACCTTGGTCCCCCTTCGCCCACACCTCAGTGAGCTCTGTGTACGCCATGACGCTGAACTCTTCTTCCGCCAGCTCCGTCTCCGAGCTTACTTCTTTGACAAGGACTCTCCTACCCCCACCAATGACCCCTTCTCCCGGCTTCAACTCTCCTCCTCTTCATGGACACCCCGCTCTGGTCTTCTGCCTGCTCTGGATCTCTTTATTGCCAATTGCCGGCGGGACATCAACCGTCTTGACTTCACCTCACCCTGTTCCAATTCCAACCTCACTCCTTCCGAACGCTCTGCTCTCCGCTCCCTCCACACCAATCCCAACCTCACTATAAAACCTGCTGATAAGGGGGGAGCTGTTGTTGACTGGCATACTGACCTCTACCTGGCTGAGGCACAGCGACAACTCTCTGATAACACCTCTTATTTACCTCTTGATCATGATCCCACTAAGGAGCACCAGGCCATGGTCTCCAATACCATCACCAACCTTATTACCTCTGGGGATCTCCCATCCACTGCCACAAACCTCATAGTTCCCACACCCCGCACTTCCCATTTCTACCTCCTACCCAAGATACACAAACCTGCCTGTACAGGTATACCCATTGTCTCAGCTTGCTCCTGCCCCACTGAACTCATTTCTGCATACCTTGACACTGTCTTATCCCCCTTGTTCAATTTCTTCCCACCTATCTTCATGACACTTCCCATGCTTTGAATTTTTTCAATGATTTTAAGTTCCCTGACCACCTCCATCTTATTTTCACCATGGACGTCCAGCCCCTATATACCTCCATCCCCCACCAAGATGGTCTCGAAGCTCTTCGGTTTTTTTTGGATTCCAGACGTAACCAATTCCCCTCGACCACCACTCTCCTCTGTCTAGCGGAATTAGTTCTTACTCTCAATAATTTCTCCTTTGGCTGCTCTCACTTCCTCCAAACCAAGGGTGTAGCCATGGGCACCCGTATGGGTCCCAGTTATGCCTGCCTTTTTGTTATGCCTGCTTTGTGGAACAGTCCATGTTCCAAGGCTATACCAGTATCCATCCTCCTCTTTTCCTTTGCTACATTGACGACTGCATTGGTGCTGCCTCTTGCACGCATGCTGAGCTCGTCGACTTCATTAACTTTGCCTCCAACATTCACCCTGCCCTCAAATTTACCTGGTCCATTTCCGACACCTCCCTCCCCTTTCTTGATCTTTCTGTCTCCATCTCTGGAGATGGCCTATCTACTGATATCTACTATAAGCCTACAGACTCTCACCGCTACCTGGACTACTCTTCCCACCCTGTTTCTTGCAAAAAGTCTATCCCCTTCTCACAATTCCTCCGTCTCCGCCACATCTGCTCTCAGGATGAGGCTTTTCTTTTCAGGATAAAGGAGATGTCTTCCTTTTTTAAACAAAGAGGCTTCCCTTCATCCACCATCAACTCTGCTCTCAAATGCATCTCTCCCATTTCCCGCACATCTGCCCTCACCCCATCCACCCGCCACCCCACTCGGGATAGGGTTCCCTTGTCCTTACCTACCACCCCACCAGCCTCCAGGTCCAATATATAATTCTCCGTAACTTCTGCCACCTCCAACGGGATCCCACTACCAAACACATTTTTCCCTCCCCTCCCCCTTTCTGCTTTCCGCAGGGTTCAATCCCTACGCGACTCCCTGGTCCACTCGTCCCCATCCCTTCCCACCAATCTCCCTCCTGGTACTTATCCTTGTAAATGGAACAAGTGCTACACCTGCCCTTACACTTCCTCCCTCACCACCATTCAAGGCCCCAGACAGTCCTTCCAGGTGAGGCGACACTTCACCTGTGAGTCGGCTGGTGTGGTATACTGCGTCCGGTGCTCCCAGTGTGGCCTTTTATATATTGGCGAGACCCAACGCAGATTGGGAGACCGTTTCGCGGAACACCTACGATCAGTCATCCAGAAAAAGCAGAATCTCCCAGTAGTCACACATTTTAATTCCACGTCCCATTCCCATTCTGATATGTCTATCCATGGCCTCCTCTATTGTCAAAATGAATCCAAGCTCATGTTGGAGGAACAGCACCTTATATACCGGCTGGGTAGCCTCCAACCTGATGGCATGAACGTTGACTTCTCTAACTTCCGTTAATGCCCCTCCTCCCTTTCTTACCCCATCCCTGACATATTTAGTTGTTTGCCTGTTCTCCATCTCCCTCTGGTGCTTACCCCCCCCGCTCCTTTCTTTCTCCTGAGGCCTCCCGTCCCATGATCCTTTCCCTTCTCCAGCTCTGTATCACTTTCGCCAATCACCTTTCCAGCTCTTAGCTTCATCCCAGCCCCTCCGGTCTTCTCCTATCATTTCGCATTTCCCCCTCCCCCCACTACTTTCAAATCTCTTACTATCTTTCCTTTCAGTTAGTCCTGACGAAGGGTCTTGGCCCGAAACGTCGACAGCACTTCTCCCTATAGGTGCTGCCTAGCCTGCTGTGTTCTACCAGCATTTTGTGTGTGTTGTTTTAATTTCCAGCATCTGCAGATTTCCTCATGTTTGCGCTTTATATTATTTGTTTGCTGCTGTCAAATAGGGTTGGGCATCTGCTGGGTATGGAGTGCTGATCTAAATCTTGCTATCATTAAACCCCAGAAAGCATAACTATCCCAGCAGGTGACCTTCCTTTCTCATATAAGCCATTCAGTGTGCAAATGACATTACATAACAACTGTAAAAAATTGAAAAAAATCATTGCATATTCTTGACGACACACTTGAATAAATCAACTTCATTCAGATAACAATAAGTAAAATGTTGACCACCAATTCACGAGACTGGATTCATATTGAATCCCACTAGAAGGCTGTATACAAGAAATTAAAAACAGACAATTCTGAGTCATTCAGCAGGTCAGGCAGTATCTGTGGAAAGATTTAATGATTTATCAGAACTGATGGGATTTCATCAACCTAAAACATAAATATGTTTCTTTGTTGTACTTGATGAGTGTTGCCACATATTTTGCTTTTTAATTCAGGTTTTTATTTGTTTATTCTTGAACTCTGTAAGCATTATTTGTAATATCCATCTTACATTAATAACATCATCTCCAAAAATATCAGATTATTTAAATACTACTCCTATTGCTCATGGAATTCTTATATTGAATACTTTATGCTTTTGCTATTTAGGATTAAATTAAGACTTTTGTAAAACTCTATTTAAGACATGATTCAATGAACTCTGTAAGGGAAGTATCCAAGATCTGTGATGCTTTGAATAAAGTATGCTGTAATTAAACTTTCAGACGCTTAAAGAATACTTCGCACCCAAAAAAAGTGCCTGATGGACATCGGTACCTTTTTCGTGGCAGGATAAATACAGAGATCATGGAAGTGGAAAATGTTGATGATGGAACAGGTAATTATTGGTTATATTGCTTGAATTTAACCAATGTTTAAGGATTTTATTTATTTTTATCAATGTGATGGATTCAAAATGCCACCAAATATAAATATTATATTTATATTTAATATAATACATGGCTAATAATATCAATGCCACTAAATTAAATTTATTTTGCTGGTAACTGAACATTAATGAAAAATATTCAAAAATGAAAGATCAGCTTTAATTTGACAATGGATGTGGCTTTGAATATTCCACTGAGTTGGACACCACAATATCATATCCTACGACACAGTTGTTTATGCGGATTTGGTTATTAGAAGTTTTAAAAAAAGATTAAAATGAAACATTCAGCTTTGGAGAATGCATCCAGGCAAACATAAGACTAGCCTTGATGGAAATCATGGCAGGCAAATGCTAAATAGCCGAGAAATCTAAGTTCTTTTAACTCTATAAAAATACATGGAGATCATGTTGTGTGATAAACTTCTGTTTATTCGATGTAAACTAGCCAGCCTATCAACTTAATACAGGTTGTGTATCCCTTATCTAAAATGCCTGGGGCAAGAAGCGTTTTGGATTTTGGAATATTTGCCTCTATATAACGAGATACCTTAAGGATGGGACCTAAGTCTAAACACAAAATCAATACTTTACATATACAGCTTATACATATACCCTGAATTATAAATTTATATAGTATTTTAAATAATTTTGTGCATAAAACTATGATGTGCGGACTGCTCTATCAGAAAGGTAAAATACACTACTTTGGCCAACCAGGTGGCCAGTTAGTGGATGTTTGGGATTGCCATCATTCCGGTGAATTTATGTTCCGCCAGTAATCAGTCTTTGCCTTACACTTGCTCATCATACGTATGTACTGACCTAGTCATTCAGCATGTTAGGTTTCTGTCAGCGATGATCTTGGCAATCTCATCAATGAATTTCTCTGCTGCTTCAAACTTCACTGCTGTGCCTTTTCTTTTATTTCTGCAACAAGCCTGCTGAGTATTCATGATTACCTTCAATTTTCAGTTTCTCTTGATAGATCTTGTTTCATGATCTGTTAAGCAGTATAGGTTCAGTCTGATGCTGACAAATCCACTTTTTCAATGCAGAGTCAAGATTGTAAATTTTCACTTTATACAGTGTTTGCCACTTTTCGTTAACTTCTTTTCATTACATTTGTGAAGTCACTTCTCAAAACCATCTGTGGTGTGCAAAGACTGCACATTGCCTGGGAACCTTCCCAGCATCTTGTGGAATTTTCCATTTGTGACGTCATGTCAGCGCTGAAAAGAAATTCTGATTTTGGAAGTTTTCGGATTTTGGGATTTCAGATAAGTGACGCTCACCCATACTGACTACTTATTACAATGACCGTAGGGTCTAGTTAGGGTAAAACATGCTGTTCCTTGTATGGACATCAGCATTAGAACAGTTTCATGAGTTATAGGCAGCCTACACTACTGTAAAATAGGAATAAATCCTGTACCACAAATGACTCTTACATATATGTGGAGGAAGGAAGAAAAGAAATCAAGGCAGCTCAGTGTGAAGAGTCCAGCTGCAAGGACCTGGACACATTAAGTGATCACGCTCAGGGATTAACGGCAGTAAATGCTGCTTCAAATTCTATATACTACTAACAGCTCCATTTCCCAGGCACTGTTAAATCCGTAACACCCTGACACTTACTGACTAACCATCTACATGAATCAGGACATGAAACTAAACAAAAGAAACACTATGTAATGCTTGAAATTTAAATTACAAACGGAAAATGCTAGTGTTACACCCAAAAGTATATGTCGAGGGGAAAAGGAGATCCAGCCACACACCAATCCCACCTCTCGTACACGCAGGTGCTGTGAGAATCAAGTTTATGCCTCACGCCCGCCCACAGTATCAAACCCACAACAAATACCGTTATGAAATACACTTTAAAGAGTTTACTAAAATTAAAAGAGTAGTAGGCAATACTATATATAAAAGGAAAAAAAAGGCGCCAACTTATCAAAGTTCAGTCTGTTTAGTGCAGTTGTTGGAGCTCAATCAACGAACCAATCGACCCATCCGACCGCCACGCCGTCGCACCTGGGACCACCCCGGTCCAGCACAAGTCCACCTTCCTCGGCCTCCCCCTCACACCAAAAAACCCGCGAAAACCCCTCCCCCAAGTTCCCAGCATCACAAGACACAATAACATTCCCCATTGATTAACAAATGAATACAATTACCATATCAGCCATTCTAAAGCGAAACAACGGCGAGAGAAACACTTATCCAACAAAGAAGCATTCCTGGTCGTAACAAACCAAAGAAGCCATTTTGAGTACCATACATAGGGCATTGTACACTAGAAATACTCAGCAGATGTAGGAAGGGAAGCAGAGCAACACACAAAATACTGGAGGAACTCTGAAGGTCAGGCAGCATCTATCGAAATGAACAAACAGTTGATGCTTTGGGCTGAGACCCTTCATCAGCACTGGTAAAGAATGGGAAAAATGCCAGAAAATGAAGGAGGGGGAGAGAGGGAAGGAGGACAAGCTAGAAGGTGAAAGGTGAAGCCAATTGGATGGGGAGCAGATGAAGTAAGAATCTGGGAGGTGATAGGTGGAAAAGGTCAAGGGCCAGAGAAGAAAGAATTTGTTAAGAGAAGGAGAGTGGATCATGGGAGAAAGGAAAGGAGTTGCGGGACCCCGGGGGATGTGATAAGTAGGTGGGCAGGTTAAGAGAAGAGGAAACAGGCCAGAGTGGGGAATAAGAAGAGGGAAGGGGGGGCATTAGAATTGGAGAAATCGATGTTCATGCCATCAGGTTGGAGACTACATAGTTGGAATATCAAGTGTTGCTCCTCCAACCTGAGAGTGGCTTCATCATGACAGAAGAGCGGGCCATGGACTGACATATCGGAATGGAAATGGGAATAGGAATTAGAACGGTTGGCTGCCAGTAAACCTTGCTTGTTACAGGTGGAGTGGTAGTGCTTGACGAAGCAGTCCTCCTGTACCTAATAAAGTGGCCACTGATTGTTTGTTCATGGTCTTCAGTCGCAGTGTAGCCAATCCACATAAAGGTTCAAAGACACCACTGTTGTATTGTATGGTTATTTGAGTTAGCCACCTTCTTGTCAGCTTGAACCAGTCTGACCATTCTCCTCCGACATCGAGCATAGAACACAGAAATCTACAGAGGTAAAAAACGGGATGAGGTCCTACAAGGTGAATTCAAGGAGTTAGGAGATAAACTAAAAAGTAGGACCACAAAGGTAATAATCTCTGGATTACTACCAGTGCCATGTGCTAGTCAGAGTAGAAATAGGAGAATATTTCAGATGAATACGTGGCTTGAAAAATGGTGTAAGGGGGAGGGATTCAAATTTCTGGGGCATTGGAACCAGTTCTGGGGGAGGTGGGACCGGTATAAACAGGACGGTCTGCACCTGGGCTGGACTGGAACCAATGTCCTAGGGGGAGCGTTTGCTACTGCTGTTCAGGAGGATTTAAACTAATGTGGCAGGGGGATGGAAACAAGCACAGAGAGACAGAGGGATGTAAAATGAGGGTAGAAGCAAAAAGTAGTAAGGTGGCAGGCAAATCCAGGGCAAAAAGCAAAAAAAAGCCACTTTTCAACATAATTGTATAAGGGCTAAGAGTGTTGTAAAAAACAAGCCTGAAGGCTTTGTGTGTCAATGCGAGGAGCATTCGTAACAAGGTGGATGAATTAAATGCGCAGATAGTTATTAATGAATATGATATAGTTGGGATCACAGAGACATTGCTCCAGGGTGACCAAGGATGGGAGCTCAACATCCAGGGATATTCAATATTCAGGAGGGATAGACAGGAAAGAAAAGGAGGTGGGGTAGCTTTGCTGGTTAGAGAGGAGATTAACGCAATAGAAAGGAAGGACATTAGCCTGGAGGATGTGGAATAGATATGGGTAGAGCTGCATAACACTAAGGGGCAGAAAACGCTGGTGGGAGTTGTGTACAGGCCACCTAACAGTAGTAGTGAGGTTGGGGATGGCATTATACAGGAAATTAGAATCGCGTGCAATAAAGGAACAGTAGTTATAATGGGTGACTTCAATCTACATATAGATTGGGTGAACCAAATTGGTAAGGGTGCTGAGGAAGAGGATTTCTTGGAATGTATGCGGGATGGTTTTCTGAACCAACATGTCGAGGAACCACCTAGAGAGCAGGCCATTCTAGATTGGGTATTGAGCAATGAGGAAGGGTTAGTTAGCAATCTTGTCATGCGAGGCCCCTTGGGTAAGAGTGACCATAATATGGTGGAATTCTTCATTAAGATGGAGAGTGACATAGTTAATTCAAAAACAAAGGTTCTGAACTTAACAAGGGTATGAGACGTGAATTAGCTAAGATAGAATGGCAAATGATACTTAAAGGGGTTGACGGTGGATATGCAATGGCAAGCATTTAAAGATCACATGGATGAACTACAACAATTGTTCATCCCAGTTTGGCAAAAGAATAAACCAGGGAAGGTAATGCACTCGTGGCTGACAAGGGAAATTAGGGATAGTATCAAGTCCAAAGAAGAAACATATAAAGTAGCAAAAACAAAGCAGCACACCTGAGGACTGGGAGAAATTCAGAGACCAGCAGAGGAGGACAAAGGGCTTAATTAGGAAAGGGAGAAAAGATTATGAGAGAAAGCTGGCAGGGAACATAAAAACTGACTGTAAAAGCTTTTATAGATATGTGAAAAGAAAAAGATTGGTCCCTTACAGTCAGAAACGGGTGAATTGGTCATAGGGAACAAAGACATGGCAGACCAATTGAATAACTACTTTGATTCTGAATTCACTAAGGAGGACATAAATAATCTTCCGGAAATAGTAAGGGACCAAGGGTCTAGTGAGATGGAGGAACTGAGGGAAATACATGTTAGTTGGGAAGTGGTGTTAGGTAAATTGAAGGGATTAAAGGCAGATAAATCCCCAGGGCCAGATGGTCTGCATCCCAGAGTGCTTAAGGAAGTAGCCCAAGAAATAATGGATGCATTAGTGATCATTTTTCAAAACTCAGATTCTGGATTAGTTCCTGAGGATTGGAAGGTGGCTAATGTAACCCCACTTTTTAAAAAAGGAGGGAGAGAAAAACCGGGGAATTATAGACTGGTGAGTCTGACATCGATGGTGGGGAAAATGCTAGAGTCGGTTATCAAAGATGTGATAACAGCACATTTGGAAAGAGGTGAAATCATCGGACAAAGTCAGCATGGATTTGTGAAAGGAAAATCATGTCTGACGAATCTGATAGAATTTTTTGAAGATGTAACTAGTAGAGTGGATAGGGGAGAGCCAGTGGATGTGGTATATTTAGATTTTCAAAAGGCTTTTGACAAGGTCCCACACAGGAGATTAGTGTGTAAACTTAAAGCACACTGTATTGGGGGTATGGTATTGATGTGGTAGAGAATTGGTTGGCAGACAGGAAGCAAAGAGTGGAAGTAAACGGGACCTTTTCAGAATGGCAGGCAGTGACTAGTGGGGTACCGCAAGGCTCAGTGCTGGGACCCCAGTTGTTTACAATATATATTAATGATTTAGACGAGGAAATTAAATGCAGCATCTCCAAGTTTTCAGATGACACGAAGCTGGGCGGCAGTGTTAGCTATGAGGAGGATGCTAAGAGGATGCAGGATCACTTGGATAGGTTTGGTGAGTGGGCAAATTCATGGCAGATGCAATTTAATGTGGATAAATGTGAGGTTATCCACTTTGGTTGCAAGAACAGGAAAACAGATTATTATCTGAATGGTGGCTGTTTAGGAAAAGGGGAGGTGCAACGAGACCTGGGTTTCATTGTACACCAATCATTGAAGGTGGTCATGCAGGTACAGCAGGTGGTGAAAAAGGCAAATGGTATGTTGGCATTCATAGCAAAAGGATTTGAGTACAGGAGCAGGGAGGTTCTACTGCTGTTGTACAAGGTCTTGGTGAGACCGCACCTAGAGTATTGTGTGCAGTTTTGGTCCCCTAATCTGAGGAAAGACGTTCTTGCCATAGAGGGAGTACAAAGAAGGTTCACCAGATTGATTCCTGGGATGGCAGGACTTTCATATGAAGAAAGACTGGATTGATTAGGCTCATACTCAGTAGAATTTAGAAGATTGAGGAGGGAATCTTATTGAAACGTATAAAATTCTAAAGGGATTGGTCAGGCTAGTTGCAGGAAGATTGTTTCCGATGTTGGGGAAGTCCAGACCGAGGGGTCACAGTTTAAGGATAAAGGGGAAGCCTTTTAGGACCGAGATGAGGAAAAATTTCTTCACACAGAGAGTGGTGAATCTGTGGAATTCTCTGCCACAGGAAACAGTTGAGGCTGGTTAATTGTCTATATTTAAGAGGAAGTTAGATATGGCCCTTGTGGCTAAAGGGATCAGGGGGTATGGAGAGAAAGCAGGTACAGAATTCTGTTGGATGATCAGCCATAATCATACTGAATGGCGGTGCAGGCTCGAAGGGCCGAATGGCCTACTTCTGCACCTATTTTCTATGTTTCTGTGACAGGCCCTTCGGCCCACAATGTTGTGCCGACCATGCAGCCTACTCTCGAAACTGCCTAGAATTTTCTTAGCGTATAGCCCTCTAATTTTCTAAGCTCCATGTACCTATCTAAGAGGTTCTAAAAGACCCTTATGTATCCGCAGATAGACCTGTCTTATTAACAAGGCATTTTTGCCCACAGAATGGCTACTCACTGGAAGTATTTTTTGCACCATTTTCTGTAAACCCTAGAGACTGTTGTGCATGAAAATCCCAGGCGATCAGCAATTTCTGAGATACTTAAATCATCCTGTTTAATACCAACTATCATTCCATGGTCAAAGTCACGTAGATCACATTTCTACCCCTTTCTTAGGTTTGGCCTGAACAACAACTGAACATCTTGATCATGTCTGCATTCTTTTATGTATTGAGTTGCTACACATGATTGGCTGATTAGATATTTGCATTAATGGCCAATGCACAGGTTCACCTAATAAAATGGCCACCAAGTGTATGTTTGTTAACATACATTAACTTACATATTTCAAATAACTTCTGAACTCACATATTTTCACTCGGAACTTACTGCACCAGATGTATAACGACTGGAATCACCTTCTTCAACAACTTGGTGCTTTGAACGTTATGACTAATGCAATGCAAACTCCAAATCATGGAAAATATCCTTGATTGGGTGTGACTTAGAAAACGGTGTTCAAAGGAATTCTGAGATTCTACCCACAGGACAATTTTTTTCTATGATTAACATTTCCCACAAGGATGTGGGAAGGAGAATAAATCAACATGTTAGCCTGGTTTAGAATTAATGTGTAAACATAATAGCTAGGCAGGAAAATGAAGGTAATCTTACAGATGATTTGTGCGACGGTCACATTGTGATACATCAGCAAGATTCTACATTGACAATGAGGGACCCAGGGAAACTCTTAAAACACAATTAGTTCATTCATTCTTTCCATGTGGAGGAATCAGAGCGGTCAAAGCAATAAGGGGAGAAGTTAAGCAAAAACAGTTGTTTACAAAATCATTGTAATTTTCCATAGCATCTGAACTATAGATATTTTGATGATTAGTGTTATAACCACGAAAGTAAACATAATAAAATTATAAATAGAGCACAAGTTCAGGCTCTGGGACAGAGCCTCAACCACCAAGATTTACATTGGGAAGTAGTTAACCCACTGCAGTTTTCATGACATATTCTCAACAATTTCTGCCTTTCACACAATCTGCTTTCTTGTTTATTTTAGAGAATCTGAGGTATTAATATTCTGACACCTTAGACTATTTCTACCCTGTGAATGACACAATAGATATGTAGTAGAATATTCTCCACAACACAAACATTACCCACCCAAGCACAACACCATATGGGACAAAGCATCCTACTGAGGGAACATTCAGTCTGTTACCTGAAATATTTATTCCTTCTATTTCTGACGCACTCTGGCTGCACTGTATCACTTTTTTTTTCCAAATACAGAACTGAGCCGATTGCTAAAACAGTAAATACTGAAGTTTGCTCTATTGAAAACACTTCTTTTACTGCAAGTATGCAATATCAGGAAAAGTTAGAAATCTGGACAGGTGCAAAGTGTCTGATGGGTGAAAAAGAGGTCCTGATGGGTATTTCACAGCTATTGTAAATTGTAGCTTTTTATTTAAGAGACCTGCCTGGAATTCTGCCAGTTTTGACAGGCCTGGCATCCAGATGGCCAGAGTGCATTCTGGAACAGTCCTCAGCCACAGATAAAGGCCTGGATATTTCTGGTTAGCATAAAGAGAGGAGAGGATCCAATTCTTAACCCTATTAGTGAGTGGATGTTCTGATCCTGAAGGAGATGATCCTATTGGGTCCTGATCCTGGGGTCCACTGCTGATCTGGTTCCTCGTAGGTGGGTAGGTGGTTGGGGGACATTCTGATGGCAGGAAAGCAAGTAAGCTTGAAGTTTGGTAGGGATGGCCTAAAGGCAGAGCTACACAGATTTTTAGCATTTTTTTTAAAATATCCTTGATACACTGTACTTTTATTCTGGGACAAAAATATGTAAGAGAAGTTAGAGACATGAGAGATTCAGCAGATACTGGAAATTACGAGCAAAGTCAGGCAGCATCAATGGAAAGAAATAAGCAGTCTATGTTTTGGGCTGAGGCTCTTCATCAGGATTCAAACTGAAGGGATTAGAGTCTAGAATAGGGGGGGGATAGGAAGGAGTTCAAGCTGGCAGGTGATAGCTGAGATCAGGTGAAGGGGAAGGCGGGTGGATGGGGAGGAGGGATGATGGACGTTGGGAAGAGATAGGTGAAAGAGATTAGGGGCTGAAGAAAGGATCTATAGGAGAGGAGAGTGGACCATTGAATAAAGGGAAATAAGTGGAGAACTAGAGGGAGGTGATGGGCAGGTCATAAGGGCTAGTGAAGGGAAGAGAAGGAGTGAAAGGATCACCAGAATGGGGAATGGAAATAGAGAAGAAGGGGCAGGGGGTGCAGGAACAGAGGTAGAGAAGGCCGTGGACAGATATGTTGATATAAGAATAAGAAGTTGAATTGAAATAGATGGCCACTGGAAGATCTTACATTTTACCGCATACAGAGTAAAGGTGCTCCATGAAGTGATCCCCCTATTTGCGCAGGGTCTCACCAATGTAGAGGAGGCCAAATTGGGATCACTGAAAGCAATAAATGACCTCAACAGACTTCCAGGTGAAGTACTACCTCACTGGGGACGCTAATTCCCTGCAAATGTGACAAGTGCTATACCCGGCCTTTCACTTCCACCCTCACCAGCACTCAGCGTCCTAAACAGTCCTTCCAGGTCTGGTACTTTCCTTCTCTTTATTCTGTTTTCCATAGTCCTGTCCTATTAGATTCTTTCTTCATCAGCCTTTCACCTATCACCTTCTCACAACACCCCTCCCACACCCACTACCTTACCCCCCTCACCTGCCACCTGTCAGCTTATACTTCTCCTCCCCCTACCTTCTCATTCTGGTTTCTGCCCTCTTCCTTTTCAGTCCTGATGAAGAGTTGTGGCACAAAACATCAACTGTTTATTCCCATCTTTAGATGCTGCCTGATCTGCTGAGTTCCTCCAGTGTTTTGGGCATGTTGCAAAGTAATTTGTTCTGCCGGGTTTAATCTAATAGTCTAATAGCCAAACCATTTCCTGGGAATAGGTTTCTCGTCTCTGTCTTTCTTTGGAAGTAGGACATTTTGAAATGAATCTGAGATTTAATTTTTTTACATTTCCGTTGTTAGCAATCCACCAGTTTTCAATGGATAAAGTATCCCTCTTTCAAGTCATAGAGTTACAGAATTATAGAACACTACAATACAGAAGCAGGCCCTTTGGCCCATCTATTCTGTGCCAAGCTATCATTCTCCCTAGTCCCATCCATCCCAAGTGGTTGGGATTTTTCTGTGTTTGTAAGTAGTGCTCTGGACTGGAGGAAAGAAAAGTATTTGACTTTGGGGTTATTTAAGAAATATTACTTAGTGCTTTATGAACCCCCCTGGTTTCCTTAACTGCATTAGTCTAGGGAAAACACTCTCCAAACTCATGAGATTGAGAAGGCAATCCTGCCCCAAACCCCAGTTTGTGTGGATGCTGTGTAATTTGCTACCCTGTTACAAATTAGAGCCACAAATTAACAGACAGTACATTGCGCATGATTAAAGGAATTATATATTTGAATCTTAACTTAAGGGTTAGTAAAGAAAAAAACTAAAAGAAAAGGGCCCATTTTAATTAAACAGTCAAATGTGCCCAAGTCTTGAACTTCTCTGTCACTCATGTGCTGGACCCTCAGTCAACGTGAAAGCACACATCATCTTCTGAACTTTCTTTGCATCCTTCTTGAACAAACAACTGGTTCTTCCCAGCATCTTCTCTCTTCATCTCTCACAGAACCATAAAAATCCCCGAAGACCAACCTTAGTGTCCCTCACCAAGAAAGCCTCCCTTTAATTCTACCATCCAAATTGGATGGCACACGTTCCTTATCTTCAACAATAACCCAAACAGACTGCCAGCAGAACTGACTACTCCTACAGAACTGCTAAATGAAATACATACAGCATAACAGTAAAAATATGAACCAGGGCATTACACTTAAATTACTTGATACGATCTCCTGGTCCACATCTTGAAATATGAACCAGTGAATTCAGCTGATAGGGAAATGGCTACATTACTAATACAATTTGTCTTTTTTTTTCAATTAATGTTGAACAGTGTAATGTTTTTGGCTTGATGAGGTATGAAATAGCCTTTTCTATTATTAATTTCTCAGAGTTTGATATTGTTCTTTGTGTTACATTTATTCAACTATTCATTTATTTTCCACAAATGAATAAAGAACTTTCAATTACATTATAAAACAATGTATTTTCAGCATTAATGAACTAGATAATTCAATATCTCTTGCCACTTTGCACCAATTTATACCATATGCTGTGGATAATCAAATAAGTAAAAAAAAAGTGAGATCATAATTTTTCAAAATTTGTGATATTTCAAACATATTTCTTTGGTTGGGGTTTAAAATATAAAACAATGTTATGTATAATTATCTTTGATCTTTCCTCCAGCGGATTATCATAGCAGTGGTCATACGGTGATCAATGGTTGGAAAATACATAACACTGCCAAAAATAAATGGTTTGTCTGCATGGCAAAATCATCAGAAGACAAGCAGGAATGGCTTGAGGCCTTTCTGAAGGAGCGAGAACGAAGAAAGAGTAAGCTGTATAACTTTAGTCTTTGTTGAACATGAATTAAATTAAAGAATCTCTTCTCTGCTGTTGTCCTCTGCCTCCCATCCTTCCTCAGCTCCCCTCCCTTTGACCCTCACTCCACTAGCAGCTGAGCTCTGGCCCCTTACTCACAGCCGCACATTCAGGGATCCTTCACTTGCAGCTAAACTCTTGCCAGTGCTCCTGCCTACATTCCCTCTGCGAGTGGCTATCCATGCCTGAGATGGTGCTTTGGAGAGAGAGACAGGTGACCGTGATTAGAAATGACTGCAGGACATTAATAGTCCCTGCTGTCCTGCAAACTTTGGAAACCAGACTACTTAAGGAGAGCATATTTTTAATTTGGGATATTATCATTGGTGTCAAGACCAACTTTTATTGCCCATCCTTGATTGTCCTGGTGAAGGTGGTGAGAGCCGTCCTATTGAACTACTGAAGTGCTACTAATGAAGGAACTCCCATTGTTCTGTTGTGTTGAAGGTTCCAGAGCTTAGATCTGTGATACCTTTCCGAGATGAGATGCTGTGCAACTTGGAGGGTATCTTGCAGATCTCTGACCTTCTTGGTGGTGGAAGTTGTAATTTGGGAATGGCTCTTTGATGAGCTTGTGTGAGTGATTGTCATGCATTTTGTACATGGTATGCAATGTAATAATTATGTGCTGGTGAAGAAGGAAGTGAAAGTTTAGAATAGCTCATGGCGTGTTGAACAAGTGGATTACTTTGCTCTGGATTGTGTTGAGCTTCCTGAGAGTTGGCATTGCTGTCATCTAGATAAATGAATGTGTTCCATCATACCCCTGACTCATACTCAGTAAACTTAGAACAAGTTTTTGTGTCACCTGGTGAGTCTCTTCTTGGAGGATAACCAAACTGATGTGCTCCTGTAGCCGTGGTATTTGACTAATGTAGGTAGTTGAGATTTAATTTGATTCATTTGCTGTGGGAGTTTCATGCCAGAAGCATACTCTACCATATTCCACCAATAAATAGTTGATATGCTACTCCACGCCATGCTCCGAACCTATTCAAGTCCAACCAAGTTCAACTATTGAATATTGAAAAGCTTAGATAAATTGAATGTGGAGTAGATATGTCCTATATTGGGGGACCCTAGGATCAGAATGCACAGGCTCAGAATAGAGGGATGTTTCCTTAGAACAGAGATAAAGAGGAATTTTTTTAGTCAGAGGGTGGCAAATCTATGGAATGCCATGCTACAGTTGGATCAATTTAAGATAGAGGTTGATAGGTTCTTGATTCGTAAGGGTGTCAAAGGTTATGGGGAGAAGGCAGGAGAATGGGGGTGAGAAGGATATTGGATCAGCCATGATGGAATAATGGAGCAGACTCAATGGGCTGAATGGCCTAATTTTGCTCCTGTGTCTTATGGTCTTATTCTCAATGGCAGAACATCAGTTATATTCTGTGTTGAGAACAAACCGATTTCTTTTTGTGGAACTGTAGAACAATGAAAAGTGTTGATGTATTTTGGATTGTACTCACTAGGTTTGAAACTAGGCGTGGAACAAGATACCTGGATGATGATCTCCGAAAAAGGGGAAAAGCTATACCATATGCTGTGTAAACAGGAAAATTTAATCAAAGACCGAAAACGGAAACTCAGCACATTTCCAAAATGCTTTTTGGGCAGGTAGGATATGAAATTTTAATATTACCACTGACAGCAATGGTTATTTAATCCTAATATTTTTCTCTGACATTTTCTCGATTTTGCTTCTCTTGAAAATATTCTGCTTCTCATTTAAGTGTGTCTTAAATGACACTGTTGTATGTGCCTCAACCACTTCTTCTGGCAGCTCATTCCATATTCTCACCAGCTTCTGTGTGAAAATTTTGCCCTTTGTATCCCTTTTAAATCTTCCCCCCCACTCCAATTTTCTGACCCCTAGTTTTTTATGTCTCTACCCTGAGGGAAAGGATATTACCATCCACCTTATTGATGCCTCTCATAACTTTAAACATTTCTATCTGGTTGCCCCCTCATTCTCCTACTTTCCAAGGAGCAAAGACATAGCCTATTTAACTTCTCCATGTAACTCAGATCCTCCAGATGTGAATCTTTTATGCACTCCATTGTTGTAAATCTTTTATGTATTCTTTCCAGTTTAACCACATCTTTCCTACAACAGGATGATCAAAACTGTACACAGTACTCAAAGTGTGTGCTCACCAATGAATTATACAGCTGTGACATAATGTCCTAGCTCCTGTGCTCAGTGCGCTGACTGATGAAGGCCAGCATGCCAAGTGTTCTTTTTACAAGTCTGTCCATAACTGTGTACTTGTACTCCTAGATTCCTCTCTTCCATTACAATCCCAAGTGCCCTACCATTCATAAGTCCTATGCGGGTTTGACGTTCCAAATTGCATCACCTCAGAGTTATTTGTATTGAAATCCATTTGCCACTCATTGGCAAAAGTTCCATAACTGATCAAGAACCCCTTGTAATCTACAATAAGCTTCTTCACTATCAACACTGCCTCCTAAATTGTGTCATCTGCATACTTGCTGATCAAATCTTGAACATCCAATTCCTTTATGTAAATGGGATCTCAATTCAAACCCCTGTGGCATAACAGTAGCCTCCATTGCGAGAAACAATCTCCAACTATTGCCTTCCACTTCCTGCTTCCAAGCTAACTTTGAATCTACATAATTAGCTGTTACTAGATTTTGGCAACTGAACTTCCAGAGGACACTGTCATGTGAGACATTGCCAAAGACCGTGCTAATGTCCAAATAGAAAACATTCACAGTGCCATCCTCATCTGCCTTATCAGTTACTTTTGAAAGACGCTAACATGTTCATCAATCATGACTTCCACACAGAAAACCCTGCTGACTCCTTCTAATCAGACTCTAACTAACTAACGTTGCTTGATACTGTCCTTCGGAATCGCCTCCACTGACTTCCCCACCACTGATGTTAGGCTGAACATTCTGTAGTCACTTGGCTCGTCCTTGCTACATTTTGTAAACAGTGGAATGGCATTTGCCACTTCCTAGCCTTTGGGAACTTCAATCATGGTAAACAATGAATCAAGAATCTCTGCAGGGACTTCCTTCTCTAACCTTCTACAGTCACAGGATACATTCAGTCAGGTGCTGGATTTATTCACCTTAATGTGCTGTGAGATTAAAATACAACTCCCTGGTAATATGAATGTCCTCCAAAACAGTTCCACTTGTTTTTCGTATCTCTTCAGCAAACATTATTTTTCTCCTCAGTAGATACTGAGGAGAAATATTTGTTAAAATCACACCCACCTCCTGTGGCTCAAGACATAGCTAACTCTGCTGATCTCTAAGGGGATCTACTGTCTCCCTAGCCACCCTTTTACTCTTAATATAGTTATAGAATCTCTTTGGATTTTCCTTAACCATTTCGTACCTTCTTTGTCCTATTGATTTCCCAATAAGAGTATCCTTAATTATCTTTTAGTCATAAAGGGATTTGCTTGATTTCAACTTCCTCACCCAATATATGCTTCCTTCTCTCGCCTGATCAGAGCTTCAATATCCTTTGTCAGCCAGGGTTCCCTAAATCTGCCAGGTTTACCTTCTTCCCTATCAGGAACATATTGCTCTTGGATACTTGCTGTCACACCCTTAAAAGCCTTCCACTTGCCACTTGTTAATTTTCCTTCAAGCAAGCTCACTGAATTGACCTCTGTTAGATCCTGACTAATTTCCTCCAAAATTGGACCTGCTCCATTTTAGGACCCTAACCTGTGGACCTGACCTATGCTTTTCTGTTACTATCTTAAAATTAATAGAATTATGGTAACTACAGCCCTGGCACTCGCTTCAGTTACCTGTTTAGGACATAGAACAGTACAGTTCAGGAACAGGTCCCTCGGCCAAACCAGTTAAGTTAGTTATCAAATGGCCAACTACACTAATCTCTTCTGCCTGAAAAATGTCCATATCCTTCATTTTCCTCACATTCATGTGTCTATCTAAATGTCTTTAATATATCTACTCTACCACCACACCAGACAGTGCATTCCAGGCACCCCCAACATTTGCCCCTCAGATCTCCTTTGAACTTGCCCCACTCACCTTAAATGCATGCCCTCTAGTATTAGACACTTCAACCCTGGGAAAAAGATACTGGCTGTCTGCTCTACCTACACCTCACATAAACCTCCATTAGATCTTCCCTCGGCCTCTGCTGCTCCAGAGGAGACAACCCAACCTCTCGTTACAGCACATGCCTTTTGTCATTCTTATAGCTGTGAGTAATTTTCCTACACACCTGTTCTTCAAGTTCCCACCAGACGTTTCCCGTCTTGTTAAACCTTAGGTACTGAAATAAATGCAGTTTAACTGAATATTCCCTTCCCTACCTTTACCGTCGCTGGCTATCCCGATTACTAGACTTGATCTTGCTGGCTGTTGATTTATCCCATGACTAGCTCCTGCTCAGATTCCACCACCCTGCCAATCACTAGCAGATTTACCTGCTAGGATACTAGTTCCTCTCTAGTTCAACCTGTCACTCTTTAACTTATCATCTCTACTGAGGAAGAGATCCTCATGATCCAAGAAATTGAAATCCTGTCCCCTACACCATGTTCTCAACCATATCTGGCCTATCCTTCTATTTCCAACCTCACCAATATATGACATTGGGAATAATCTGGAGATTACTACCCTGTGTCTTAATTTACTAATTTAACTTCTAACTCCCTATGTTCATTGAGCAGAACCTCATCCCTTGTATCATGAAGTGGCTGGTGCCTGTCTCTGCATATTTTCTGAAATCAGCATAAAGGTCACAATTGCACTTTGTGATGAAGAAATCAGCACAGCATCTCTCAGAGGGTCTTTGGTCACTCTGAGATGGTGATTGAGAAGAAAGATTACAATGTTCCTTGAGGCAGATAGCATGGTGACCTCTTAGGCATTGCCACATTGGATTTATCTCTTTTTTTGGAGATGGTCACCATTACCACCTCTCTGTATGCTGTCCTCAACTGTAGAAGAGTCAATATCTTCACAACAGAAGTAGATTGATGCGATGGTTTAGTACTTCAACAGAGATTCTGTTTGCTTATGAGGTCATTTTTGCAGCTGTCAATGTCCCATTCAACCTCTAAACTGGTGGGGCAGTACTAGGATTATATCTTTTTGCATCAAAGACAGAACTTATGAGTTCTTCAGTAAAAGGAACAATAGTTCAGACTATTATCTAACTGAGAAGAAGGTTCAAACATCAGAGGTGCAGAGGGACTCAGGAGTCCTCGTGCAAGACTCCCAGAAAGTTAATTTAAAGGTTGAGTCTTTGGGAAAGAAGACAAGATTAGGGTGGATGTGGAGAGGATGTTTCCTCTGGTGTGTGTATCCAGAACTAGAGGACATGACCTCAAAATTGAGGGGCAACCCTTTAGAATGGAGGTAAGGAGGAATTTTTTTTTAACTAGAGAGTAGTAAATATGTGGAATGTTCTGCCATGAACTGTGGTGGAGGCCAAGTCCTGTATATTTAAATCTGTATATTTAATGCGGAAGTTGATAGCTTCCTGATCAGTCAGGGCATGAAAGGATATGGCAAGAAGGCAGGTGTATGGGATTGAGTGGGATCTGGGATCAGCCATGATGGAATGGTGGGGTAGACTCGATGGGCTAAATGTCCTAACTCTGCTCCTATGCCTTATGGTTTTAAAGTCTTCCTCAGTGTGCTCAGACTAATCAGTGCTGACTGCCTCAATGACCATGACAAGCCTTCTTTGCATGGTTGGTCTCTGTGAGTTTGATCTGGACACTGTGAGGAACCCATGCATGTTGAATATCCTGTTATCTTTCAACCAGACACCAGGAGGGTCTAGAGACTTGAAGGATGGCAAAGTCACCAAAGTGCGTTGCAATCCTAGTGACCACCATCCTCATTCTGACTGTCTATGAGCTGGAAGAATAAGTAATGAAAAGCATACTTTCTACTCTGCTGCCATGTATAATCTGGGGAGCTGGGTGGGCCAGAGTTTTGTAGCAGTGCAGTAGAGGAAAATGTAGATATTTATCAGGACATCCTTAGCAATGTTTCAATGTTCTCCACTACCCAAATCTAAATAATGGTTATCCATGATATCTGAAAGCTGCAGTGAAAACTGCCAGTCAAAGCCAGTTTCAGAGATTTGCATTCTGGGACTTCCAAAAGGATAAAATATAGCATGTGATAGAGTACTGATTGGCTATTTGGGAGCAGCAGTATTTTAATTGGAACTTTTTGTTTTGATACTTCAGTGAGTTTGTCGCATGGCTGATGGAAATTAAAGAGATCAGTAAGCCTGAAGAAGGAGTTCATCTGGGCCAAGCGCTATTGGAGAATGGAATCATCCATCATGGTGAGTGATGATGGATAGTGCTTGGCTGATTGGACATTTGAAGGATTATATGTTGATTTTATTGGTTTATTATTCCTTGTGCTGAGATACGGTGAAAAACTTCTGGTTACATACCATTAGGTAGATCATGCCATATATAAGTTATGAATGGATATCAAAACAGACCTTATATAGCTGTATACTTGGGTCTACTTTGATATTAATTCACAATCTCTCCCTATGACTTAAAGTGTATCTCACTCCAACAATTATTCGAAGGGACTGTTGGATTCTGATGTTTTCAATTCAAGGTTCTTTCAGAAGTCAGGAAAGAGGCACAGATTGTGTTGTTTCATGTTAACAGAGCAAAGAAAATCTAAAACAGACAGTTACAGGAGCAGTGCATAGTAGCAGAAGGGAGAAACAAACATAAAAAGATCATGCCCTATGTGGAACAGCTCTTTTTATACTACATAAGTAGAAAAGCAAAATTCCATTAAAATTTTTACAGATAAGAGTCAGCCAGTCAGAAACCTCTTATTTCAAATAATACAGCACAAAGAGAAGTTTCCAGAGCTTTCCAGAATCATACTAATGTATCCACCGGGGACACACTGAACAACTGCGTATACATACTGTGACCACTAGGAAACATACTAAGTAATTACTCATATATAAGTAATCATATAAAATACAAGCAGACAATTAACTGTTAAACTGCAGAGAAAATAACAATGATACAGTCAGATTTAACAACACCCTTTTTGATTCTAAATCACACATTTAGAATCATGACATCTGAAAATACAGAGGCAGAAAAACCTGTGATATCTACATCAAGTATAAAGTAATCAAACACTACCTCAGTTATGAAAATACTAAAGGATATACTCTTCAAAGTATTCATAGGATTATGTCAGATTTAGGCAGATTATTAGGCATACTTACCTGAGTTTGAACTATTTTATTAATAACTGTTATACAGTACATGTAAAAGAGATGTAAACAATGATAAAACGTATTAGAGGAATATTAGTACTCATTGTAAGTAGGGGAAATTGTAAAAAAAAATAACAACAACTAATATCAGAATAAACTTCATAATGTCCAGTAGTTGTCGATTTGCTTGAAGTCTTCTGGCTGTTAGTGATTCGTTCACTACAGACCAGCAGACCAGCAGCATAGCACTGGGTCAAGAAGTCACTAGCACATTAACCACAGTGCTTATTGTCTGCCTCAGGTGCCACTTCAGCTCACTTGCTGTGTCTGGCATATATCCATTTACTTTGGCCTTCTACCTTCACCGCCAAGTTGGTAACAGCACTTGATAAGAACCTTCCCATTGAGCTCTCCAGTGGATCCTTATGTGGTTTCTTAATCAGGACCCACTCACCAGTAATTAGGGTGTGTCCTCCTTCTAATGGATCACTCCAAGCAGTAGAAACCTGTTGAGAAGCAGACTGGACAGCTTGTGTAAATTTCACTCAATAGTTAACTAAACTGTCTGGCATAATATGTATGTATATTAGCTTCTTTGAGATTAGGTGCTCCTGGCAATGACATAGGATGTCCTGTTACCACAGCAAATGGACTTACTTTAGTTTTCTTGTTTGGGGTTACTGTGATGCTACATAAGACCATAGGAAGAGCTGTAGGTCATGATATGCCTTCTTCTTGATACTTGACATTGTTTTATGGTTCCATACTCATTCATCTTGTTCTGACAATGTTGTGTGATGTGGTCAATGAAAAGACCATTGAATGTTCATTAGTTGACATAGAACCATAGAACATTACAGCACAGAAACAGGTCTTTTGGCCCTTCTTGGCTGTGCCGAATCATTTTCCTACCTAGTCCCACTGACCTGCACCTGGACCATATCCCTCCACACACCTCTCATCCATGTATCTGTCCAAGTTTTTCTTAAATGTTATAAGTGAGCCCGCATTTACCATTTAATCTGACAGCTCATTCCACACTCCCACCACTCTCTGTGTGGAGAAGCTGCCCCTAATGTTCCCTTTAAACTTTTTCCCCTTCACCCTTAACCCATGTCTTCTGGTTTTTTCCTCCCCTAGCCTCAGTGGAAAAAGCCTGCTTGCATTCACTCTATCTATACCCGTCATAATTTTATATACCTCTATCAAATCTCCCCTCATTCTTCTAAGCTCCAGGGAGCATTTTACATTTTACGCAGTTCTTGACAAATTCTCTGAGTGAAATGTGTTCCTTGATCAGAGTCAATGTGACGTGGCAACCCCCATCTTGGAATATAGTCCTTGATCAGAGTTTTTTCTGTGCCTGTGGCAGAGGCTATTCTTGCTGGAATAACTTAAACTCATCTTGAAAAATTGTCCACTTTTACCAGTACATCTGAGTATCCTTGACACTTTCTTAAAGAAATGTAAGCTTGTAAATGTAAATTTAACCAGGTTCGGCAGAGGCACTTAATTACTGCTCCAGGATTTGTTTTGTGGTATGTCATGCATAATTCCAACTTTTATTGAGCTCCAGGATTTATTTTCTGGTATGTCATGCATAATTCAAACATTTATCGAGCTTGTGCCCTGAACATTGGAATCCACACCCACTGGGAGAATCTGCTGATTATCTTTTGTACTCCAATGTGCCTTAGGGAGTGTATCTGCTGTGCCAGATAAGGAAACAATGTAGTTGGAGCTATTAGCTTATGACTAGTGCCATATCTCCAAACTCCATCACTGTTTAACTTCCCACCATTCTCCTTCCAGAACCATGTTTCCTGGTTGGAGCATTGAGATTGAACCTCTCAAATATCTTGTATATCTGTCTGTGATGCAGAGTTCAACTTCATTTCCATAATTTCAGTTGTCAGATTCACTGCAAATGTTCTTGGTACTTCTATTGCCATGATGCCCTTTTTGCAATTTTATCAGCCAATGCATTCCCATGGCTTTCCACTGTAGTTATTTTGGAGCGGCTTTTATGTTTTAATACAGCAACTTCTCACAGCTGTTGTGTGACATACATAAGTTTTTGTGCTAGTTGGACATTCTCGATTAGGGTTCGTATAGCTGTAAGAAATCCTCTTTCTCTCCATAACTTTACAAATTCATTAACAACTCCAAAAGCTTATCACGAATCATTGTAGATATTAGCCGATCTTCCTTGTGCCAACTTGCACGCTTCAGTCAAAGCTTTTAGTTTTGTCTCTTGCACAGAGGTAGCAGAGGTCCTGATGTCAGCACATCAGTTCCAGAAACAATGGCTTATTCAGCCATTCAAATTCCTCTCTCAATTTTTGAGGAGCCATTAGTATACAGAATTAGATCTGGGTTCGATAAAGCCATTTCTTTGTAATAATTTGCATCTTTAAGGCATGTTATTATTCTTGCACAGTTATGGTCATCATAGTCTTCCATGTCCAACAGTAGCAGTGTTGCTGGGTTCTCTGGACTCACTTGTTGTATGATCGTATCAGATGCCTCTAGACCTCTTGGACCTCCAAGCAGCTGTTACTTGAGAGGCCGTATTCAATGTCTGTACTGAGTGTGAATGTTGAACATTTAAAATTTGATCAAGCATGATGCTAGAAATAGCCATGACTGTCCCATAGGTTTCCTGCACTGTTCACAGACACAGACCCCATCCTAATGCTACATTATCCAATTTAACAGAATATTAACCAACAGGATGCTGTAGGACTCCATGTTTTGAGTTAAGACTGCCAACATGTAGCCATGTTTCTTGCTGACATACAGGTTAAATGGTTTACGTGGTATTGGGGATTCCCAATACAGGTGCAGTACAGAACGTCACTTTCAAAGTTTGGAAAGCTTCATAATGAGCCATGGAGTTGTATGACCACTTACTGCCCTTCAGAAGATTGTTGAGTGGTTGAGCATTTTCACTACATGAATTGACAACTTCCACACTTAATGGATTGTGCAACCAGAGTTTTACAAGATATTGAATTAAATGCCAGGCAACTGAAATTTTAATGGATTGTCCTTCAATCAAATGTAGCTGTAATTAAACCTGCTTTGCTTCAAGATTTTTAGAATGCCTAGTTCTCCCGAGGGGCAGAAATAATTTTGCCTACTTAAGTTTGAAATTGTCATTAGGTCACAGGTGTATTTGTAAATATATCGATTAAATGTGATTTTTCAAACTTTGTTCCAATAGTTCCATGCACATCAATTAAAGTTTTTGTGTAATTATGACTATCATATACATAACTATTGATACAGCATGCAGGAGCAACTTGCATATTACTTATCACTGCTTGCATGTTAAATAGGTTCATTTAAATGCAAGAATCCTTTTTAGAATTCAAGTACTATCACTGTGTAACTGTGATTTAAAATTATAAATCATAAACATAAAATTAATTGGTAAATAGCTCTGTATTAGAAATTGAAATGTTAGAAACATCTCTGATTTATGCACACTTAATTACTATTAAATTTGTGAATTAAATGACATGGATATTGAATTAATTATTATTGTTCAACTGTGTAGTTGAACTGTATATTCTTGTCATCTCTGTGGGTGCTCATTTTTGACTAATACACTTTGATATTCAGTAACAGATAAACACCAGTTTAAACCTGATCATATGCTGTACAGATTTCGATATGATGATGGAACATACCATCCAAGGTGTGAAATTCAAGATGTTATTTCAAAGGTACAGATCTCGTGAAGATTTATTGCTACATATTGATACTTTATACAGTTGAAAAGCTGAAGGAATGAAAGATTGTATTGAATATATGCACGTACTTCTTAAGCAGTTTTGTTTAACATAGAAACATAGAAAATAGTTGCAGGAGTAGGCATTTTGGCCCTTCGAGCCTGCACCGCCATTCAGTACGATCATGGCTGATCATCCAACTCAGAACCCTGTACCTGCTTTCTCTCCATACCCCCGGATCCCTTTAGCCACAAGGGACATATCTAACTTCCTCTTAAATATAGCCAATGAACCGGCCTCAACTGTTTCCTGTGGCAGAGAATTCCACAGATTCACCACTCTGTGTGAAGAAGTTTTTTCTCATCTCGGTCCTAAAAGGCTTCCCCTTTATCCTTAAACTGTGACTCCTCATTCTGGACTTCCCCAACAACGGAAACAATCTTCCTGCAACTAGCCTGTCCAATCCCTTTAGAATTTTATACGTTTTAATAAGATCCCCCCTCAATCTTCTAAATTCCAGTGAGTATAAGCCTAGTCGATCCAGTCTTTCTTCATATGAAAGTCCTGCCATCCCAGGAATCAATCTGGTGAATCTTCTCTGTACTCCCTCTATGGCAAGAATGTCTTTCCTCAGATTAAGGAACCAAACCTGCACACAATATTCTAGGTGCGGTCTCACCAAGACCTTGTACAACAGCAGTAGAACTTCCCTGCTCCTGTACTCAAGTCCTTTTGCTATGAATGCCAACATACCATTTACCCTTTTCATCGCCTGCTGTACCTGCATGCCCACCTTCAATGACTGGTGTACATTGACACCCAGGTCTCGTTGCACCTCCCCTTTTCCTAATCGGCCACCATTCAGATAATTACCCGTTTTCCTGTTCTTGCAACCAAAGTGGATAACCTCACATTTATCCACATTAAATTGCACCTGCCATGAATTTGCCCACTCACCTAACCTATCCAAGTAACCCTGCATCCTCTTAGCATCCTCCTCACAGCTAACACCGCCGCCCAGCTTCGTGTCATCTGCAAACCTGGAGATGCTGCATTTAATTCCCTCGTCTAAATCATTAATACATATTGTAAACAACTGGAGTCCCAGCACTGAGCCTTGCGGTACCCCACTAGTCACAGCCTGCCATTCTGAAAAGGTCCCGTTTACTCCCACTCTTTGCTTCCTGTCTGCCAACCAATTCTCTATCCACATCAATACCATACCCCCAGTACTGTGTGCTTTAAGTTTGCACACTAATCTCCTGTGTGGGACCTTGTCAAAAGCCTTTTGAAAATCTAAATATACCACACCCACTGGCTCTCCCCTATCCACTCTACTAGTTACATCATCAAAAAATTCTATAAGATTCGTCAGACATGATTTTCCTTTCACAAATCCATGCTGACTTTGTCTGATGATTTCACCTCTTTCCAAATGTGCTGTTATCACATCTTTGATAACCGACTCTAGCATTTTCCCCACCACCGATGTCAGACTAACCGGTCTATAATTCCCCGTTTTCTCTTTCCTTTTTTAAAAAGTGGGGTTACATAAGCCACCCTCCAATCTTCAGGAACTAATCCAGAATCTAAGGAGTTTTGAAAAATTATCACTAATGCATCCATTATTTCTTGGGCTACTTCCTTAAGCATTCTGGGATGCAAACCATCTGGCCCTGGGGATTTACCTGCCTTTAATCCCTTCAATTTACCTAACACCACTTCTCTACTAACATGTATTTCCCTCAGTTCCTCCATCTCACTAGACCCTTGGTCCCTTACTATTTCCGGAAGATTATTTATGTCCTCCTTGGTGAAGACAGAACCAAAGTAGTTGTTCAATTGGTCTGCCATGTCTTTGTTCCCTATTATCAATTCACCTGTTTCTGACTGTAAAGGACCTACATTTGTCTTGACCAATCTTTTTCTTTTCACATATCTATAAAAGCTTTTACAGTCAGTTTTTATGTTCCCTGCCAGCTTTCTCTCATAATCTTTTTTCCCTTTCCTAATTAAGCCCTTTGTCCTCCTCTGCTGGTCTCTGAATTTCTCCCAGTCCTCAGGTGTGCTGCTTTTTTTTTTACTAATTTAGATGTTTTGTCTTTGGGCTTGATACTATGTTTTCAAATAGCCATTGTAATAGTTCCTGTGCCTTCACTGCACAATTTTTCATTGATTGACAAGATGTAAAGAAATAAGAAATAGAGACAGGAGAAACAGGACCATATTCCAGTTTTACCTTTCAATAGGGTAATTATTGATGTTTCCATAAAACCACAAGACCATTAGACATAGAAACAGAATTTGTCCATTTGGCTGATCAAGTCTGCTCCGCCATTTGATCATGCCTGATCCTTTTTCCCTCCCTTTTTAGCTCCTCTGTGGCTTTCTGCCCATAACTTTTGATACTGTGACCAATCAAGAACCTATCAATCTGTGCTTTAAATACACCCAATAACCTGACCTCCACAGCTGCTTGTGGTAAAAAAATTCCACAAATTCACCACCCTCTGGCTAAAGTAATTTCTCCGCTGCTCTGTTTTAAATGGACGCCTGTCTATCCTGAGGCTGTGCCCTCTTGTCCTAGACTCCCCCACCATGGGAAATATCCTTTCCACATCTACTCTGTCTAGGCTTTTTGACATGTGAAAGGTTTCAATGAGATTCCACCCCTGCTCATCCTTGTATATTCCACCGAGTACAGGCCCAGAACCATCACACATTCCGCATATGATAATCTTTTCATCCCCGGAATCATCCTTGTGAACCTCCTCTGGATCCTCTCCAATGTCAGCACATTTATTCTGAGATAGGGAGACCAAAACTGTTCACAATACTCAAGGTGATACCTCATCAGTGCCTTATAAAGCCTCAGTATCACATACCTGCTCTTATATTCTAGACCTCTTAAAATGAATACTAACATTGCATTTGCCTTCCTCACCACCAGCTCATCATGCAAATTAACCTTAACGATGTTCTCAAATTTTTGGATTTTCTCCCTGTTTAGAAAACAGTCTGCACATTTATTTCTACTATCAAAGTGCATGACCATAAATTCTCCAACATTGTATTTCATTTTCCACTTTCTTGCCCATCCTCCTAATTGGTCTAATTACTTCTGCAGCCTTCCTACTTCCTCAACACTGCCTGCCCCTCTATCAATCTTTGTATCACCAGCAAACTTGGCAACAAAGCCATCTATTCCACCATCTAAATCATTTATATACAGCATAAAAAGAAGTGGTCTCAACACCGCCTCCTGTGGAACACCACTAGTCACTGACAGCCAATCAGACAAGGACCCTTTTATTTCCACTTGCTGCCTCCTACCAATCAGCCAATGCTCTAACTGTGTTAGTAACTTTGCTGTAATATTATGCGCCCTTAACTTGGTAAGCAGCCTCATGTGTGACACCTTTTCAAAGGCCTTCTGAAAATCCAAATATACAACATCCACTACATCCCCTTTATCTATCCTACTTGTAATCTCCTCAAAGAATTCCAACAGGTTCGTCAGGCAAGATCTTCCTTTAAGGAAACCATGCTGACTTTGTATTATCTTGTCCTGTGTCACTAAGTACTCCATAACCTCATCCTTAACAATTGACTCCCAACATCTTCCCAACCACTGAGGTCGGGCTAACTGGTGTATAATTTTGTTTCTGCTGTCTTCCTCCTTTCTTAAAGAGTAGAGACATTTTCAATTTGCCAGTCCTCTGGCACCATGCCAGAGCCTAATGATTTTAGAAAGATCATTACTAATGTCTCCACAATATCTACCTCTACCTCTTCCAGAACCCTAGGGTGCAGTTCATCTGGCCTGGGTGACTTATGCACCTTTAGGTATTTCAGCATTTTGAGCACCTTCTCCCTTGTATTAGTAACTGTACTCACTTTGCTTCCCTCACACCCTTCAACACCTGGCATGCTGCTTGTGTCTTCCACAGTGATGCAAAATACTTATTCAATTCATCTGCCATCTCCTTGACCCCTGGTATTATTTCTCTGGCCTCATTTACTGGCATTCTTTTTCAATCCAGCTCAATATTGTTTGCTAGTTTGCTTTCATGTTTCATTTTTTCCCTCCTAATGATTCTTTTATCTGCATTCCGTAGTTTTTAAAAGCATACCAATCCCCTTTATTCCCACTAAATTTTGCTTTGTTTTATGCCCTATCCTTTGTTTTTACTTCCCTTGGGAGCCATGGTTGTACTATTTTGCTATCTGAGAATTTCTTTGTTTATGGAGTACAGTTATTCTGCACCTTCTCATTTTCCCCAGAAACTTGAGCCAATGTTGTTCAACTGTCATCCCTGCTGCTATCTCATTGCAATTTACTCTGGCCAACTCTCTTGTACCACTGTAATTTTCTTTATTCCACTGAAATACTGCTACTTCAAGCTTTTCTTTCTCCCTATCAAATTTCAGGATGAGCTCAAACATATTGTGATCACTGTCTGCTAAGGGGTCCTTTACCTTAAATTCCCTAATAACCCAATCCAGTATAGCTGATCCCCTAGTAGGCTCAATGACGAGCTACTCTAAAATGCTGTCTTGAAGGCATTCAACAAATTCACTCTCTTGAGATCCATTACCAACCTAATTTGATTTTCCCCAATCTACCTGCATGTTAAAATCTGCCATGACTATCATAATGTTGCACTTTTGACCCACCTTTTCTATTCCCCGTAGTATTCTGTAGTCCACATCTCAGCTACTGTTTGGAGGCCTGTATATAACAGCCATCAGGCCCTTTTACCCTTGCAGTTTCTCATGGATCCTTCAACCCACAAGGATTCAACATCTTCTGATCCTATGTCACAACCTTCTAATGATTTGATGCTATTCTTTACAAGTAGAGCCACACCACCCCCCTCCCCTCCACCTCTGGCCACCTTCCTATCGATTGGATACAATGTATAATCTTGGACATTCAACTCCCAAGTACAACTATCCAGCCATGATTCAGTGATGGGGACAACATCATACCTGACCATCTGCAATAGTGCAACAAGATCATCCACCTTATTTCTTAAACTCAGTGCATTGAGATATAACACTTTGAGTACTGTATTTGCTAACCTTTCTGATTCTGCAACACTAATGCAGTGATGTGTGTATGTGTGTGTATGTATGTATGTATGTATGTATGTGTATGTATATATATATATATATACACACACGTTTTCTAGAAGTCGCTGCGTGACCTTGGCTTTACTAGAAGAGAGATCAGGTCAACCAGCAGGGCTGTAGCTGAAGCAGCAGAGACAGGATCATCATGGGTGTGAACCACGTACGTCCGGAGGGACAGATAGTCGGACAGTGTATCCATCTTTTGCAAACCCTTCAGTAGTTGCATAGACACCTGGAGAGTAGACTGTCTGTTGTATAGAAGTGACCAACAACTCTGATAGAGGCAGATGCCAAGTTGTTAAGCTCACCAGTGGGAGGTGGTGCTTTAGCACAACTGGCCCAGCACCTTGAGGGAGTCTTGATCATAAGTGGGCCGAAACTAGGAAAGTGAGAAAACACTGTGTCAGTGGAGTGGGGCAGTAGAGAGAAGAAAGGGGTAGTGTATGATAGGGTGAAGACCAAGATTGGTCTGGCGGCACCATGTTTTCAGTACCCTCCAGTCAATCATTGCTTGATCTTTCTGAGGGAATATAAACTGGAGGGATAGATGAGGACAGTTAGAGAAAAAAAAAGTCTACTACAGCTGTGAGATGCAGAAATGCACATATGAAATCTGAGAGAAATTGGAAAGATTTAGTGTTTCATTCTCAGTCTGGTTTCCAGGTGGTCCCAATGCTGAGAGCCCATTGTATGGTATCTTATTCTCCAGCAGTGACATTTTCACAGGAAGTACATTCAGTGAAACCCAGTTATATGATATAATTTCTTTCTTAAATTTTATCTTTAAGAATAAAGATATTACAGAATTAATAAACTGTGAGATGCATAAGTACATAGGGCAGAGGAGTAGGGATAACTTCCACAATCCTCAAACTTGATCCACTATTTTTGTAGGATGTGCCAATCCTATACTTCACTTCCTGAATGCCAAAGCATTGTATACAGCCAAGATCAAAAGCACTTTTTAGTTGACAGCTTGCAAGTAAATGAAACACTGATGGTAGAGGTGATGTGGGGAAGCAGGAATTTGGTGTGATAGAGTTGGACTTGTAAAGAGGAGGAGAAGAGGGAGAATGGAATGAGGGGAGGGGAAAATCTTATTGAGGAGAAGCTAGATAGAAAGGAGCAAGGCAATCTATTGACAGTTGTGAAAAATCAGGTTTGAAAGGAGATAAAGGAAAGGGAGAATGGGCAAGATGTAATTGCTGCAACAAATTATGTAAGCATGTTGGTGTGAAATAAAGTAGCAAGACATCAGTGACTAGAAAATTAATCAAGGCATTAGTTCAGAATCGTACAACAATGTGGCCCGTGAAATTAGAAAAGAATAAACAAAAAGTAGTAAATGTCATTCTATTACTATATTTCTACATTGTGTTATTTTGCTAGAAAAAAATCTTATTATCTTTTGTTGACAGGGTGTGAGACTTTACTACCGACTTCATAGTCTATTTACTCCTGTGATTAAGTAAGTAAAATGAAATCTTGGTTCAATATGTAGCGATAGTTTGAATAGATTTCTGAGTATCCCAGCAGTATGCAGAGAACTATAATCGAAATTGTACTGGTTTGCTCTTAACTTAGAGTCTCTCGGATATTTTCAGTTTTTAAATCTTTTTGTGTAATGAGCATCATGGAAAGGATATTGCAGGGTAGCTATTTAATCCAAGATTCAGTAAACTCTAGCACATACACATAACTATTGTCCTAGAATCCTATGAATCTGAGGGGTTATTTCTGCAAATGAACAATATGGATGTAAAATTTGGCTTACCTTTGCCTACCATTTCTAAAGTGTTATTTGACTTGCCCTGGTTTCAGGCCACTTAAGTTCAATAGTTAATCACCAGTCGATCCCACCTCTAAGCCAAACTCTGCACAGTATGGATATTTGATTTGGTCCATATAACTAAAACTGAGGGATCATGCCTCTTCAAATTCTCTTCAAGGTGCTTGGGGTTTTTGGCTGATTGAATGATCTGTTTTCCACTGCTTATTTTGGAATATCTATCCATGAATTTGGTCTGATTAGCATGGGAATAGCATTTTAAGGGAGGTTAATTCCTAGAAAATAGATGAGTAGATGTAAGGTAGCTTGAATTTAACTGAGATAATTGCATTAGGTTTACTTCTTAAAGTACTTGCAAAAGCTTCAGTTGTAAATTTAAAGCACTCTATCAGCATGTTTAACTTTAAATAGTTTCACTAATCTCTGAAAATGTTGTTATCTAGAACCTCTTGTGGTGATGCACACTGTTTTGATTCATGATCAGTAAATCTTGATGCAGGTCAGAGCAGACTTATTGGGTAAGCAACCAGGAAGAATACAAAGATTAAATCAGTGAAAATGTTGATGTTACATTCCCCACACTCCTCTTTAAACTGTATACTGCGCATGGAGCTAATGAATTTGGAGTGAGTGTTAAAGATAAGACCATAAGATACAGGAGCAGAATTAGACCATATAGTCAATCGGGTCTGTAAAACCACTCCATCATGGTTGATTTAATTTTCCACTCAACCCCATTTTCCTCCCTCTCTCCAATAGCATTAACACCATGACTAGTCAAGAACTATCAACCTCTGCTTTAAGTATACTCAATGACTTGGTCTCCACAGCTATCTGTGGCAATGAAATCCACAAATTCACCACCCTCTGGCTAGAGAGAAATCTCCTCATCTCCATTCTAAATGGACATCCCTCTATTCTGAGGCTATGCCCTCTGGTCCTAGACTCAACTACTATTGGAAACATCCTCTCCACATCTACTCTGTATAGGCCTTTTAATATTTGATAGGTTTCAATGAAATCCTCCCTTATTCATCTAACTCCAGTGAATACAGGCCCAGAGCCACCAAATGCTCCTCATGTGTTAACCCTTTCATTCTTGGAAAGTCTTGTGAACATCCTCTGGACCTTCTCCAATGCCAATATATCTTTTCTCAGATAAGGGGCCCAAAACTGCTTACAGTACTCCAAGTGCATTCTGACTAATGACTTATAAAGCCTCAGCATTAATTACATCTATGCTCTTATATTCTAGTCCTCTTGAAATGAATGCTAACATTGCATCTGTCTTCCTTACGGAACATTACTTTGTAATGAATACTGAATAAGGGCTCCAAGGTCCCTTTGCGTCTCTGATTTTTGAATTTTCTTCCCACTTAGAAAGAGTTCTCATTCCTACTACCAAAGCGCATGACCATGCATTCCCTACACTATATTCTATCTGCCACTTCTTTGCCCATTCTCCTAATCTGTCCAAGTCCTTCTACAGACTCCCTGCCTCCTCAATACTACCTGCCCCTCTAAATATTTTCATATTGTTTACAAACCTGGCCACAAAGCCATCAATTCTGTCATCAAAATCATTGAAATATAAGAAGAAAAGAAGCAATCCCAATAATGACCCCTGTGGAGCACCACTATTCACTCTCTGCTGACCAGAATAGGCCCCCTTTAATCTCACTCTTGCATCCTGCATTCATCCAACCTTCTATCCATACTAATATCTTTCCTGTAATACCATAGGTTCTTAACTTGTTAAGCAGCCTCTTGTGTGGCACCTTGTTAAAGGCCTTCTGAAAATCCAAGTAAGCAAAATCCACTGACTCTCTTTTGTCCATCCTGCCCGTTATTTCCTCAAAGAATTCCAAAAGATTTGTCAGACAAGATTTCTTCTTAAGGAAACTATGCTAACTTTGGTCTACTTTATCAAGTGACTTCAAGAACACTGAAAGCTCATTTTAAATAATTGTTTCCAGCATCTTCCCAACCACTGAAGTCAGACTAACTGGCCCATAATTTCCTTTTTTCTCCTGCCACCCTTCCTTCTTAAAGATTCCAGTCCTCTGGAAACATTTCAGATTCTAGTGATTCTTGAAAGATCATTACAAGAGACTTCACAATCTCTTCAGCTACCCCTTTCTGAACCCTGGTGTGTAGTCAATTTGGTCCAGGTGATTTATCTACTTTCAAACCTTTCAGTTTCCCAAGCACCATCTCCCTTGTAATTGTAACTACAAGCATTTCTTCCACCCAACACTCTCAAATTTCTGGCATACTGCTAGTGTCTTTCATAGTGAAAATTAACACAAAGTATTTATTCAGATTGTCTGCCATGTTTGTGTCACCATTTCTACTCCTGCAGTGTCATTTTCCAGACTTCCAACATCCACTCTTGCCTCTCTTTTACTCTTTATATATCTGAAAAAAAATTGGTATCTTCTTTTATATTATTGGCTAGCCTACCTTCATATTTCATCTTTTCTCTCCTTAAGGCTGTTTAGTTGATATCTGTTGGTTTTTAAAAGTTTCCCGATCCTTTAACCTCCTACTAATTTTGCTACCTTATATGTCCTCTTATGTTTTTATACAGTGCTTAACTTCCCTTGTCAGCCAAGTTTGCCTCATCCTCCCTTTAGAATACATTTTTATTTTTGGGATGTGCCTATACTGCATCTTCCGAATTACCCTCAGAAACTTAAGTCTGATAAAACCACTGATACACTTTAAACTTCTTCTCAAACTGCAAGGCGAATTCTATCATATTATAATCTCTGGCTCTTAACGGTTCCTTTTCCTTAAGTTCCCTAATCAAGTCTGGGTCATTACAAAACACCCAATCCAGAATGACCTTTCCCCTAGTAGACGCAACAATAAGCTGCTCCCTTTAAGATGTGAACCTGATAAACATCTGTTTGCACAACAAGCTGCTCTGTCCCCATGTGAAACTGCAGCTAAATCATTGCAATGCTCGCTGAAGGTATCAAAAAAAAGTCCAGTCCTCACTGAAATTCTGAAATGTTTTGTAATTTTTCACTTCTTAATAATAGTTGCAATGGGAGCTGATAAATAAGTGACAGTAGTCACATTAAAATATTTGCTTAAGCTAGGAAACAATTTTCATAACTTGTTGTATCATCTATTTAAAAAAAGATCTAGTGAGGAGTTGGGCTCAAACCCTGAATTAGTTCGCTGTGAGGTATGCTCACCCCTGCTTTCAGCTGAAATTATTCCAAGGCAACCTGGGCAGATTCCACCCATGTAGGGGAAGTATTTGTTGTGCAAACAGATGTCTATCAGGTTTAAGCACAATGCTTATGGCATTGACTGTGTTATGTACAGTGTATACTGTTAACTGAAGTGTTTTTATTTAGGGATAAAGACTACCATTTAAGAACTTACAAGTCAGTGGTCATGGCAAACAAGCTGACAGACTGGCTAATTGCACAGGTAAAGAAAATAAGATTTTCATTGTAAAATCTGAAATTAAGAAGTCAGTTCCTCAAGTATTTGTTTCACTGATTGGAAGTATATTGGGTGTATGGGATGGGACACTCAGATGGTCCTGAAGAATCAGCCAAGTGATGTGTGATGACATAAATTGAAATGGTGTGGTTTCCTTCAAAGCTGGAGTCGCATACCTCATTGATTTAGTGATTTTATTTATAGATTCCAGCTTTGTAAGGAGGTGAACTGAAAATTAAAGTCAGGACAAAAGGGTTTGGAATCTGGAGGATAAGGATTAACAGTAGCACACAGATGAAATGAAGAATGTTCATAGCCCAGGGACATGAGTGAGTGAGGAAGCAAAGGTAAATGAAGCTCAGTCAAACGGATTGGTTGGAATTCGATAACGTTGCAGAGAACCAACAGAATTTGGGGTGCAAGATATTAATGAATTTAGAAGAAAGCATAAGCATGTTTGGGAAGTGAAATATATCTAAGTCAAAGCCACTTTTAGCAACAGTTAACTGTGCTTTCAATGTTGTTATACCATTGTTAATATATTGGGATGATTGAGCTGATAGACACCACTGGTTAATTGGAATACATGTGTTAGACAGGTTCGGATATCCATAAATGCACTCTGTAAATCAGAATTCTGGAATATGTATAACTTTACCCCTGCCTTTGAACTCACTATTGAGCTCATGACACTCAGTGGTAATGGGAGCGTTTGTTTGTATATGCCTTTAAAATAACATTATTTATTACATTTATCTCATTATCATTAGGTTATGTGAGCTTAGATTTTATTTTTATTTATATTTTTTATTTTAAAAGATATTTTGATGTTATGCAATTTCTAAGTATGGGTAAAGTAGTAAAGAACTATGCTGGTGTGAGTTGTTAGAAGTCCAACAGGATGGCCCATCAGTAAACCCGTTTATCTGCTGCCTACAGGCAATCTGCAGCCCGTGGATTGGTCTATTTTGTGAAGGTATAATGATAATGACACTAGGAGAACATCAAGTGTTCCACCACGTTTTGGGTCCAGAAAGTTCTAGCCCAGCTATTGTCAACATAAAAACAAACACTTAAGTGTATTTTTTTTCACAGACCTTTGAATTAAATATTCAAAGCAAACTGATTTATACAATCTCATGCATACAACTGAAGCTGTTTTATCTGTGTAAATATTTAAAGTTGTGGACTTATTGTAGGCTCCTTAGGAATTGATGAGATACATATTAACGGCATCTCAGAAACTGATTTTGCAAGTAGGGAAAGGAAATCGTGTATTTGGTGAATGTTAATAATTAATTTGTAAGGTAGTTTAAAGATCATATTTACCCTTCAGTCTTCATCCTATAATTCTGACTTGATTTTATTTTAATTTACAAGTATTTGATTTTTGAATATTCAGTGCTCATAACAATATTTAAGTTTATAGAAGTTCATTTCAAATCAAAGTAAAGGAGTTTCTAAAGAATGTGTTTTTTCACTTTTGTTTCTTTTTAAAAAAGTTTTACAGTCGTTGAAGTTTAAGACTGGAATGAAGCACCCTCTGTCAGTTCTAGGCAATCTATTCTTGATTATAGCATTACCGAGTGCAGACTGAAATTATGACAATTATGTGAATTGTGAATATTATTTTATAGTAGCTGCAGCTGTGATTTTTGCCCCCAGACTAAGATCCTAATGCCATTTTTTTTTTTTGCTTAGAAATTCAAACAGAGTCTGTGGGCCTCTTGATCAGAGAGGTTCAACACTACTGTTTGATTTACAACTTACCAATAAATCACATGGAAGGACTTCACAGAGCAGTCATGTAGCCGTAGGTTGGGATAGGAGATGTGGTTGGATGTACCCACTATTATTCTGGAGAGGCTGAATCAAATTATCTTTCCCCTTTTTGCTGCCTCTCCCCACCTGTCATTTATTAATTCCAAACATCCAAGGGGTCCTCATGATCTGTTGGCTGAATACTGCATTAAATGTAACACGTATGCTTGAAGCACCATACGAATAATGAAATAGGTAACATTCAAGCTGCAAGCTAAATTCTGAGCTATCTTATGCTATGGAGATGGCATCCACCAAGAGATGAATGAAAAGATTACCAAATTCACTAGGACATCAGAACTGATGGTGAGAGATTGTGATTAGTTCAGTATGAGTTCAGTTCAGACTACCATGTGAAAGGATAAATAAAACTGAACCTTCCTACTAACCAGTCGTTGTGGAATGTGTGGCACGGTGGCGCAGCCAATGGAGCTGTTGTCTCACAGTTCCGGTGATCCAGGTTTGATCCTGATCTCCAGTGCTGTCCAAGTTGAACTTGCAAGTTCGCCTGTGACTGTGCGAGATTTCTCTGGGTCCTCCAGTTTTTTTCCCATAGCCCAGAGATGAGCAGATTGATAAGTTACCCCTGGTGTGTAAGTGTAAGTGCAATCTGGAATTAATGAGAATATGAGAAAAATTAATGGGATGCATTTAGGATTATGGTAAATGGTTGGTTTATGGTTGGCATCGATCTGGAGTGGTAAAGAGTCTGTCTCTGTGTTACTTCTCTCTGTGATTTTATGAAAACACTGTCAAGCTTGTACTAATCAGTTCCAGCAAACTCTTCAACTTAAGATGCTTTATTTTGTTGCTGACAAAAGGCTTTCTACTTTATGCCAAAAATTTATCTTTAATGGATAGAAAAATTAATATTTTGCTGCTTCGAATGGTAATTTCTTGGTCTCACACAAGCAGTAGTGAGCTTTACTTCCACGAATGACTGTTGGTAAACTACCCTTTCTTATCCGTTTTGACTTGACTGTAAAATCTGAATGGTTAACCGGACCATCAGTGGCTTGCTTCTGCATTCGCTGTTGTCCCTTCCTGTCTATCAAATCACAGCCACTAAATAAATCATTACCAGGATCCATCATTTGTCGCTTCCAATTCATCTACATGCTAGCCCTTAGCAACTTTGTTCAATATTACATCAGGTCCTGCATCTACATTGTTGATACCAGCTTTAACTTCTTCAGCCTCTAGCTTGTTACACTGCTCTGTGATCAGTTAGAATTTCCTATAAAAATATTAAGAAAACAGAACACTTGTGTTCACTGCTACACATTTTACTTGCTGGCCACAAGCTCTGTCTCTCTGTTTGGTAACTGACACTGAAACAAACTAACCTTGTCATTTATGACCTGCAAAGTGTTTCAGACCATGTAACCACATTGGGATTTAATTGGGATTGGGATCCACATGAATAAAAGTGCCTGCCTTTGTTGCTTGTTCAAAGCATCCATTGTTGGGATTCTTTTAGTTTCCTTCACTTCCGCATAACATAACTGTAGACAAGTACGTTCAGATGCTGTTCATAGACTTCAGTTCAGCATTCAACACAATCATCCCTCAGAAACTGATTGGAAAGCTGAGCCTACTGGGCCTGAACTCCTTCCTCTGCAGCTGTTTTCTAGACTTCCTGACTGGTAGACCTCAGTCAGTCCAGATTGGAGGCAGCATCTCCCAACATCATCACAGCCCCCCAGGGCTGTGTGCTCAGTCCACTGCTGTTCACTCTGTTGACCTATGACTGTGCTGTAACACACAGCTCGAACCACATCATCAAGTTCGCCGATGACATGACCTTGGTGGGTCTCATCAGCAAGAATGATGAGTCAGCATACAGCGAGGAGGTGCAGTGGGTAACGGACTGGTGCAGAGTCAACAACCTGTCTCTGAATGTGAACAAGACAAAAGAGATGGTTGTTGACTTCAGGAGGGCATGGAGCAACCACTCCCTGCTGAACATCAACGGCTCCTCGATAGGGATCGTTAAGAGCACTAAATTTCTTGGTGTTCACTTGGTGGAGAATCTCAACTGGTCCCTTAACACCAGCTCCATAGGAAAGAAAGCCCAGCAGTGTCTCTACTTTCTGCGAAGGCTGAGGAAAGTCCATCTCCCACCCCCATCCTCATCACATTCTATGGGGGTTGTATTAAGAGTATCCTGAGCAGCTGCATCACTGCCTGGTTCAGAAATTGTATGATCTCGGATCACAAGACCCTGCAGCAGATAGTGAGGTCAGATGAGAAGATCGTCAGAGTCTCTCTTCCCGCCATTACGGACATTTACACTTTACGCTGCATCTGCAAGGCAAACAGCATTATGTGGGACCCCATGCACCCCTCATAAAAACTCTTCTCCCTCCTGCCATCTGGGAAAAAGCAGTGGAGCATTCGGGCTCTCACGACCAGTCTATGTAACAGTTTCTTCCCCCAAGCCATCAGACTCCTCAATACCCAGAGACTGAACTGACACCAACTTACTGCCCTCTACTGTGCCTATTGTCTTGTTTATTATTTATTGTAATGCCTGCACTGTTTTCTGCACTTTATGCAGTCCTGGGTAGGTCTGTAGTCTAGTGTAGTTTTTTTTTCTGTGTTGTTTTCACATAGTTCAGTGTAGTGTTGTACTGTTTCATGTAGCACCATGGGCCTGAAAAACGTTGTCTTGTTTTTACTGTGTGCTGTACCAGCAGTTATGGTCGAAATGACAATAAAAAGTGACTTGTCTTGATCCCAGGATTAGAAAATCCTGACACAGGTACTTGTACATATAAGCAAGCTCACTTAATATTATCAAATTCAAAAGTCCCAATGTATGTGCTCATGCTCATTCCATCCAACAGCAGAAGTCTTGTCTGTCTTTCTTATTAGTCTTGTGTGTTTTTGGTTTCTAGTCAATACAATGCTGTGGAGGCTTAGTAACCATACCAAGTGTCTTTTTTTTAAATATCTTCTGACTTGGGGACAAAGTACTTATAAAAATAGATCCTGTTTATTACCCAGGGGTGGCCATTATCTGAACAGAGTACTGACCAGAACTGCACCTCTACAGTAACTTGTGATAATTGAAAACTGCTTTTTAACCTCAGTCCCTATTCACTATCATTGTAGTTAAGCAATGCATCAATTTTAAAATTCATTGTCTGTTTTAAATGGCTCTGTGATCTAACCGGGCTCATAAGATACTGTTGAAAACGTAACTCTTTTACTAAGCTTGCTCTTAGTCTTCAAAGTCGCAGCTTCACATTTTGTTTCACAACTCTTCAAAGAAGCTTTTTGAGTGTTTTACTATGTTCAAGACACGATACAAATGCAAATTGTTGTTGAATCATACTTTTGAAAACTGCTTTATCCATTAGCATTCAGGATTATGAAAATATTTCTTATATTATGCTAAATGTGTTTTAATTTTCTTGTGAAAGGAATACTTAAAATTTAAACAGGATGTTTTGACTATTATATTGTTAGAACGTGCAATGTTGAATGTTTATTACTTTATCACCAGGGAGACTGCAGGACCAGAGAGGAAGCAATAATCCTGGGTGTGGAACTGTGTGACAATGGTTTTATGCACCACGGTAAGGCTAAATTCAGGGCATTCTTCTGTTGTCGGATCTCTTAGAGCAGTAAATTGGCAGAATGTTTATGCTGAATTTCAGACTGCCACATGAAAAATAAACTTTTCAAGTTTTCTGTTGTTAACTGCAATTTTATAAGAATACATTTCCCATACCCATATTAAAGTATTGGTCTTCATTTTGTTTTCATTAATGAAATGTATTTTTCCTGAAAAAAAATTTCTATAAAATTAAAGGTATTATGGTAGATTATAAAAAGTTTTATGTGATTTTGGAGTATAACTGAGTATGAAAATGTATTTCTTTATTGCAAAGAATAATAAAACAGTGGAACATCAGAGAAGGTCTGTTGATTCCCTTGAAGAGCTGTTTAGTTAGTCTGAATTTTTGACTTCACTTATCTTTGCTGATAGACCCTGAATTGAAATTGTTATTTTTTTACATCTTGTTTTTCTTTGCAGTACTTGAAAAGAGTGAATTTAAAGATGAAACCCTTTTATTCCGATTTTTTGCTGATGAGGAAATAGAAGGCTCAAATTTAAGGCAGAAGCATATGCGACATGACTTGAAAATAGTTGAAAACGTTATAGCCAAATCATTGTTGGTAGGTATCTCTGACTCCTATAAATGTATGAGACTGTTTGGATCACAAACATAAAATTCAAACCAAAATCAATTATTATTTTGATTTGTTAGTAACAGGAATTACATTTCTTCCTTTGAGAGTACCTTACAATTATGTGTATAATACTTGATACCAAACTCAAAATGTTTGTAAATTAATTGTGAGTGAAATTCTACACATATATTTTAATATGCAGTAAATCTAATATAAATGCAATCTAATAGAAGTGTAGAATGTTGTGTTTTACTCCATGCTGCCTTGTTTCATGATGTATTGCCCACTGATCACCTCTCATTCAATATGTTGTAGGTTTAAATGTTGCTGTATAAATTTTAAGTGTGGTCTTGACTGGCAAACTATTTTTAATTGGAATAAAACGTTAAAACACCTCATGCAGATTTTATGTAAGTTATTGGAAAATTGCGGACAAATCCATAGCTGAATCTTTTCCGCAAAAACCTCAATTGCCAGACTTTAGGCTTAAAGATCACTTTGAGTTTCACCTGCCCAAGTGTGAACTGATTCAATCTGCCCTCACAAGGAGCAGCAGTGTTTCGATGCTTTGCTGAAGTTTCACCTGAGCTGCAGTGATATATTGATTATGCTTTCAAAACCATTCGTTTTGTTTCTCTGCTGAATATGGTAAGGTGAGCTCCTCCATTGCTCGTCTGTAACCTAATTTCAGTTTACATTTGTTGTCTTCAGAAAGCATTGAAAGGCAGATCATATAATGTTATTATTGTCATTTCTTTCTGATCTGCCAAAGGAATTTTAATTTAGAAAGACTTTGGGGACGCCACAGTAGCACAGCAGTTCACACAATACTATTACAGTTCCGGTGTCAAAGTTCAGAGTTCAATTCCTGCACTGTTTGTAAGGAGTTTGTATGCTCTCCCTATGACCATGTGGATTTCCTCCAGGTGCTCTGATTTCCTTCCATACGTCATTGAAAATTATCCAGTCATTAGGCAAGTGTTCTCCGAACAAACATACAAGTATATATTTATATATAAAACGGACAATAATTGGAATTTAAAGAAATTTATTTCCTAGTTCATTAATTAGGATATTATTAAGATCCAATTACAAAGTTGAATGATTAAAATATGCAAAGTACAGTTGCTGAATTTGTAAACTAATTGTGTTGGGAGCTTGTAACTCATGTAGTAAGGTGTTATCAAATTTAAAACTTAAAAAAAACTGAAACCAATGAAACTGAAATCAATAAAAATCAGAAAACTGCAGATGTTGGAAATCTGAAATAAAGACAGAAATTGTTGAAACATTCAAAGTTAGGGTGCATTTGCAAAAGGAGAGGCACTATTAACTTCTCGGTGAAGTCCCTTTGTCAGAGCTATGAAAGAGTAAAAAAAACAGCTTCGTTCTACATTTTAAATAGAACTAACTTACTTTCTCTTTTTCTCAGTTGAAGTGAAGGGTCTTTGACCTGAAATGTTGACTGTTTCTTTTTCCACAGATGCTCCCTGAGTTGCTGAATGATCCCTTGTTTTCTGTTTTTGTTACAAGTATTGCTCAATCTCTACAGTTGGCTTTGCTGAGACATCGTTTATAACTGGTGGAAGTCACTAATTGTGCAACCTACTGCCGAGAAACTCAAATTAGAGTAACATATATATTGAAGGAAAATGTTCTAATACCCATGTTTGCTAATATGCAGAGGTGAATTTGCAGCTGTTAATCTGGAAGTCTCATCGGACCTTAATAATTTTTTTGTAGAATAATCATTTGTTAAATATGACTATGAATTACTCTATGGGGGTTCTCTTATTGCCAAGATCAGCAGAGAAAAAGATAAACAGCAGGAAGGAAAACAGATGCGATACCATCTGAGGCAGATGCAGCCCATTGGACATTAACCCCACTGAAGATTTAAGCAATAATTTTATCTGATGACATTGAAGTTTACAAAAGAAAGTATAGTTAAACTCTGCCAGATAATATATGAAAACCTGCTTAGTGCCCTTGCTCGTGGCTTTCATAGGACACCAACAAGATGGCTGATTTATGTCTTTGGCTTGTTTCAAACACCAATTCCATCCAAACAAATGCCTTAACAGATCAGACACTCAATTGTCAGAAAAGTTGGTAAATTTGTACAATTTGCATAACTACAAAAGGAAAAAATTATGATAATCATCATTATGTTTCTAGTTTTTCCTGTGTTCGTAATAGGACGTAATAGATGCCACTCTTCTAACACTGTAGGGTAAAACCATCTCTTCAACCAGACATTAAGTGTGACCAGTTTCAAAACATTTTGCACTTAAATATGAAATGTGTAGAAAGCTGTAACTGTATGTGTTTACTGAGAAATTCCAGAGAGGTGTAGGCTGAATTTTGGGAATGGGAATCAGCTTCTCCAAAGAATAAAATGGAAACATCATTCTTCATGGAATACAGATGCTGGAAATCTGAGATTAAAAGAAATAAAAATACTGTAAATATTCAACTGGTCAAGCTGAGGTCAAACACACTTCTGTTCACTCCACAGGGTACAGTGAACTTCTAGTTCTTTTCTTAATTCAACTCTGCATCCCATTTCCACATTGACCACTCTGCCAACAAACATATTGATCTAGTTTTCTGAAATGTGCAAAAGAGAATAACATGGAACAAGTTATTTATATTATGAATTGCCCCTTCTCATATTTTCCTGGGTTTTTTATGTAGCTCTCTTGTTACCCTCACTGTTAAAATGTTAATATTACTACCCTCCAATTAAATTAAATAACTATATTTTCCTACATTTAAACTAATGATCATGTTCCTAGTAGATGGACATAATTATTTCTCTTTATAATCATGGCTTGGCAATGGTGTGTTTTATTGCAGAAAGATTAGATTGAAAATTGAGGGGAAAAATTACAACTATGCTAGAAATGTTAGAAATCTGAATTAAAGATGAATTGCTGGCAACACTCATCAGAAAAGGAGCACCTGTCGAAAGAGAAATTGGGTTTTGTTTTAGTTTAAACACTTCTCAGCTGTTCAGGGATAGGTAGGACAAAGGGAAGGGTTCCTTTTGGGATAAACTATTGATGAAATCATCTGGTTGATAGGTTAATGAAGAAGAAAGACTGGGTTCTTTGTGATGTTGTACTTTAAAAAGAGTTGAGTGAGGGAGCCCAACTAAAATCTGTTCCATGTAAACAACTAAAGGATAGGCATAGTATGAGCACATATGAGTTCCTATGGCTATACCTTTGATATTGTTATGTCTTTTCTCTAACTACTCTCGTTAGCTTCCTCAACTGTTGACCTCTTCACCAGCTCATCCCCTTTACAATTGTGGCCTCATCCTATCAGAGATCTTCCATTTGTCCTATACAGTATATTCTGCCTCACCCTCACTGCCCCAAAGAAATAACTAGTTTCACACCATCTCCATTTTACTAAAGATCTTCAACCTGATTATGCAGTTTCTCCTTTTGTAGCAGCTGTCTGACTAGACAAAAAATTTCATTTTCTGTTATTATTATTCCTGCCTAAGTTTTATTTCATGTCAAGTTTATTGTTATTTAACTATACACATGTAAACCATCAAACGAGACCACGTTTGATCACAAGCGAGCACTGTGAGGGTCATGTTTTTTGACTTCTCCAGTGCGTACAAAACCATCTGCCCTGTTCTGCTGGGTGAGAAGCTGACAGTGATGCAGGTGGATGCTTCCCTGGTGACATGGATTATTGATTACCTGACTGGCAGACCACAGTACGTGCGCTTGCAACACTGTGTGTCAGACAGAGTGGTCAGCTGCACTGGGGCTCCACAGGGGACTGTCCTGTCTCCCTTTCTCTTCACCATCTACACCTCGGACTTCAACTACTGCACAGAATCTTGCCATCTTCAGAAGTGTTCTGATGACTCTGCCATAGTTGGATGCATCAGGAAGGGAGATGAGGCGGAGTGCAGGGTTAGGGTGGGAAACTTCGTAACATGGTGTGAGCAGGATCATCTGCAGCTTAATGTGAAAAAGACTAAGGAGCTGGTGGTGGACCTGTGGAGAGATAAAGCACCAGTGACCCCTGTTTCCATCCAAGTAGTCAGTGTGGACATGGTGGAGGATTACAAATACCTGGGTATACGAATTGACAATAAACTGGACTGGTCAAAGAACACTGAGGCTGTCTACAAGAAGGATCAGAGCCGTCTCTGCTTCCTGAGGAGACTGAGGTCCTTTAACATCTGCCGGACGATGCTGAGGATATTCTACGAGTCTGTGGTGGCCAGTGCTATCATGTTTGCTGTTGTGTGCTGGGGCAGCAGGCTGAGGGTAGTGGACACCAACAGAATCAACAAACTCATTCGTAAGGCCAGTGATGTTGTGGGGATGGAACTGGACTCTCTGATGGTGGTGTCTGAAAAGAGGATGCTGTCCAAGTTGCATGCCATCTTGGACAATGTCTCCCATCCACTCCATAATGTACTGGTTAGGCACAGGAGTTCATTCAGCCAGAGGCTCATTCCACCGAGATGTAACACTGAGCGTCATAGGAAGTCATTCCCTCGGAGTGTCAGACACCCTGAGCCAATAGGCTGGTCCTGGACTTACTTCCACTTGGCATAATTTACTTGTTATTATTTAATTATTTATGGTTTTATATTGCTATATTTCTACACTATTCTTGGTGCGACTGTAACGAAACTCAATTTTCCTCAGGATCAATAAATTATGTCTGTCTGTCTGTTTCTCCGAACCAGGGTGGAGAGTACATATACACAATAACTTAGAAGAGTAAGGATAAAATCTACAGATGAATTATGCATAAAAAAGAAAGTGAAGATTAAACATTGTAACATACAGAAGAGATAATCAAGATGCAATCAAGCAGTTTTTCATTCATCCTTTTGTTCATTTACTTAATTTCTGTATTTAATCATGGACACAAGTATATTTTAGCAAGACTTGGCTGTTTAATGCCAATTTCAAGTTGCAGTATATTTTGGAAATTGCATTTCTGTTCAGTTTCCTGGACAGCAGAGGTGTATACATCTGGATGCTCTTTATCAACCGCAACTCAGCATTCAGTACCATTATCCCCTCACAGATCATCAATACACTCCTAAATCTTGACCCTGATACCTTCTTGTGCAATTGGATTCACTATTTCCTCACGTGCAGACCCCAGTTAGTTCGAATTGGCGGCAACATCTCCTCCACAATCTCCATCAGCACAGGTGTACCACAAGGCTGTGTGCTCAGACCCTGCTCTACTGGCTTTACATTTATGACTGTGCGGCTAAGCACAGTTCCAATGCCATATTCAAGTTCGCTGATGACACCGTTGTCGTTGGCCGAATCAAAGGTGGTGACGAACCAGCATATAGGAGAGAGACTGAAGATCTGGCTGAGTGGTGCCACAGCAACAACCTTTCACTCAATGTCAGCAAGATCAAGGAGCTGATTAATGACTTCAGGAGAAGGAAATCAGAGGTCCATGAGCAAGTCCTCATCGGAGGATCATAGGTGGAAAAGGTCAGTAACTTTAAATTCCTCAGTGTTATAATTTCAGAGGACCTGTCCTGGGCCCAGCACATGTGTAATTATGAAGAAATCATGGCAACGCCTCTACTTCATTTGGAGTTTGCGGGGATTCAGCATCTAAAACTTTTAACACATTTCTATGGATGTGTTATGGATGCATATTGACTGGCCCAGTTCATCATGGATAAAGCCCTCCCTACCATTGAACACATTTACATGAAACACTGTAGCAGCAAAGCATCCATCATCTGGGATTCACACACTCAGGACATGCTCTCTTCTCACTGTTGCCATCAGGAAGAAGGTACAGGAGCCTCAGGACTCACACCACCAGGTTCAAGAACAGTTATTATCCCTCAACCATCAGGCTCTTGAACCAAAGGGAATGACTTCACTTAACTTCACCTGCACCATCATTGAGATATTCCCACAACCAATGGATTTACTTTCAAAGACTCTTCATCTCATGATCTTGATATTTATTGATTATTTATTTATTACTATTATTTCTTTCTTTGCAGTTTAGTCTTTTGCACATTGGTTGAATGCTAAAGTGGTATGGTGTTTCATTAATTCTGTAATGTATCATTGAGCTTGCCCACAAGAAAATGAAACCCAGGGCTAAATATGGTGGCATACATGTACTTTGATAATAAATTTACTTGGAACTTTGAAATGAACAGGTGACATCGAATGGCAAATATGCCGTCACTGCTGATTTGTGTGCTTTGGATTTGAAATGTAGCGAAGTATGGGCAGATGAACAAAGCTAGGATCATCACAGTAGATGACAAGATTTATAATTTATCTTCTCATTGATCTGAAGTCTAGACCATTGCGTCAAAGGCTTTGAAACCTTTTTATGTGGTAGAGAAATTTAAATACCACATGGCATGTTTCAATAAAAGTTTTTTACTATTAAGAAATCTTAAAATAGATCTTAATAATAGGAATATCATGGACATGCTGTGCACATGTGGGAGTTTGTGCAATTAATAGTAAAATAATTGATGCAATGCAGCACATTTAAGAAAACAGCATATGTGACCAATTGACATCAGGCAATATATTGTAAATGTTTAAATGTCTGTTATAAATTACTCAAGCTATGGTCCAACTCTCAAGTATATTCTCCCACTGTCCTTAGATTAAAGCTCAAGATGGAAGTTACGGTTTTACTCTGGAGGAGAGAAACAAGGTTCCTATTGTGAAATCTGTGGAGAAGGGATCATATGCTGAGGTGAAGTTCTACAGAATTACAAGTAAAACTCTTTTGGAGAATGTTATTGCAGTTTGAATTACCATAGTTTAGTAAAATTAATCATACCCTTTTTAATATTTGAGCACAATATTTGTAGTGAATTGTATTGATATCCTCGGATGTAAAATGCCTGATCTGGAAATTTTCAGCTGCTATTGCAAGTTGGACTTTTATACTGTTACATGCACTCTACTTCAGTCCTAGTTACACTTCCGGATGTTTGTCAGGTGCTGAGTTGTGGGCTTGTGAAATGTCATAAGGAGTTTAGGAAGTTTGGAAAAGAAACAAATCCTTCATAGACAAAGGATGGGAATAGATTACACCAAGAACAGGCAATGTATTTGAAGCAAAGATAAGAACATAATAAATGTCCAGTTGAAATTGTTGTAAAATATCAAAATCAAAGGACATTTGATTTACAAGAAATTAGGTCTACTTCAATACAGTAATCTTTTTGTTTCGAAAACATGATTGAAGCATAAAACATCAATACTGTTGTGAGTTTATTAATTAGTTATGTCCAAGCATATGTGTACACCCATTTGGAGTTTCTGTAAACACAAGCTTTAAAAGATTCACAATAATCTTATATGACTCATCTTTTCTGTTGTTTATATAGCAGTTGCTATGCTGTATGTAACAATCAAGTGCATTCCAATTTTTATGTGATTTCAACCCAGATGGCAGGCCTAGAGGTCGGGAAAAAGATTTTTGCTATCAATGGAGATGTGGTTTTCCTACGACCCTTTCAGGAAGTCGAATGCTTCCTGCAGCAGTGCTTCAATAGCAAGAGGCCTCTCAGGGTGCTTCAGAGTACAAAGCCACGAGAGTAAGTGCTTTTATTTTAGCTTATGCTTTTAATAATGGAGCACATACCTCAAAAATAACTTCTTGTTTTCATTCACTAATAAACCACTCTAGATATCGCCCTGCAATGCACAGTCTCCTCAGAGATGCAACAGAAAAACATCCTCTGGGTTATTCAAAGTCACAAAATAAAATTCAAAGGCTGACACTGCTTAGGCTTATCTGAAGTGCAGGATCACCAATTCTCTTTCTTTGGATTAGTTTTCAGAACCCAGTAACTTCTGTATCTCAGCTACAGATATTAAACTGCAGAGGTCTGTAAAGAGACATTGGCATTGATTTACCACTTCCTAACTCTACAGAACTGCAAACAACTTAGCTGGTAAACAACTAAAGCTTGGTCTGTTCTATGCATGACATTCCCTCTAGGAAATTCACTTTAGAAACTTATGTTGAAATGCAAAGTCATGGCTTAAGAAATTTCCCTTAAAGGTTCTAGTAAAGAGGTTTGCACATGGGAAAGCGGTAACAGAGGTTGCTTGCTGCCTGTTCAACTTGAGGAGCCTCCTGTGATTATTCAGAATGTTATGGGTTTCTGCCTTCCTTCATGGGTGTGGCAGAGATGAAGATCAGTTACCTGTTCAATAAGCAAGTTGTTTCAAAGTGTTGGAAGAAAATGCTGCAAATGCTCAAGTAGCATCTTTAGAAAGCAGAAGACAGATTTAATTTTCCAGGTTGATGACATGTTTAAAAGTAAGTTGGCCAAATTTCTTTCAGTGTTTGTTGCCAAGGCCCTGTAAAACCTTCTGCAGCAACATTCAGTTTGCTGCCAGTTCTGAAATGAAATTCTTGAGGAAAGTTGCCAAAACTTCATTTGACACAGTAGGAAAGACCCTTCTGTTACCATGCTCAGTCGTCAGGCAAAGGACATTCTTGCTCTGACTGGGCAGTCACTTATGTTGCAATGACACATTGGAACACTAAGAGACAATCTTGATGGATTAAGAGCTTGCACCAACATTGTCCATGATCTCAGCTGTCTTGTCAGGAGAGGACATGGCACAGGAGATGAAGAGCTTGATCCCACAAAGTAGTTCATTCTTATTGAGATTGACATCCAGTTCTCCATCATACCTGGAATAGAATGTCAAATAATGTGTTATTCTATTCACAATAAAAATAAATAACCTTGCCCAGCAGCACTTATTTGTTTGACTTGAACATGAGAGAGGTTTTCATTTTAATGTATGCTTGTACAATATACCATGGTGAATGGCTGAATGGACTATGATCTTGATTATCTAAGTTATATAACAGTTTCATTTTATTCCTGTTCAAAGTATTAAACAAGAGGTACATTACAACATAGGTCATATGAATATGTACTTGTCTGCTTCTGCTCCCATCCTTCTCTTGAGCATCACCTGATTGTTAAGTGTTAGTAATCTCAAAGTAATGTACACTGCCATATTGCATTAAACTCACAATGCATTAATTCATTTAATTCTTTATACATATATCTCTTTACCTTAAACATTATAAATTAAAATGAGTGCTGAATGATACAATTATTTTTATTGCATTTGTCAAGACAGTTTTAACAAGGTATTATTTTCAATTATGTATGTACAGTAATCAATTTAAATCTATTTGCTAGTATTTTCATAGGTTCAAGTAATTGTTTAATGAAGCTTTTCCTTTCTTTGGAAGTGTTCTTTAAATGAGCTTAACACCAGGCTTTAAATGAGCTTAACACCAGGAAGTGACTACAAGAACACCAATAGAGAAATAAATGCATCAAGGAGTGAGGGCATTATCTGCTCAGACCACATCAGTACTTTGTATCCATTCCTCCTTCTGTTCTGTGGCTTTCCAATGCAGACAGAGGGGTGCAGTGACCCCAACGTGCTCTGATAAAGGGAAGCTGAAGTGATCTGGTTCTGGAAATCTGGCCCTAAGACTCTCAATGGATTGGAAGAAATTCATTAAGCATTCTGTAGCATTGCATCTTCCAGCTGCTTCTGAAATTGTGGCAGGTCTGTTGGTGAGAACAGAACTCCATTGTGACCCCTAGCCCTTTTCAATTGATCTGCTGGCACATTCAGTTAAAAGGCATTATTACTGCTCTGATCAATCTTTTCTAATTTACTCAAATGCCAGTGATGTCTCTTGTAGCCACTGGTTTGCCTATAATTTAGAGCAAAATTTTGAAGATGCACACTGAGCAAAACATGTCCTGACTCGTACTTTTTTCTTTGCTGCATTTAGAGATCTAGCACGCTGCAGTGCTGAGAAAGCGACCTGCCTCAGGCATTTGATAATAAGCATGATACAATTATGGGACCATAGTATGGCAAAAAATTAAAGTAGAATTATAAAATGTTCAATTTTAAAATGTACGATTTTGAGAAGTGAATTTGGGAAGTTGGACCAAGAATTCCTGTTTGAAGAGAGCCATTGCTTAAATGATGATTACATGTTGTACTTATTTGTTCTTTGCTGCTGAGAATGTTCTCTGTTTCTGGAATTCTGTTCAGTGAACAGGTCCACTGACTTGTTTTTTTGCCTGGTTTTTGCTTTTTTCCCAAAGCCCACAAACCATTTTGTGGATCATCTGATTAAAAAGAGATGATTTTCCTAATGTTATAGTGTTTTCTGTCTGGCCATTTGGACCTATAGAGTCATAGGGTCGAATAACACAGAGCCAGCAGGCTCCTTGGACAACCAACTCACTAACCTGGCTGCACCCATCAGGCCCCCATTTACACTAATCACATGCCCATCTAATTGTTACCCTCCCACCTCTCTAAGCAACCATCCCCAAGTTCTAGAACACACCTACATTTGGACCACTTAATCATAACTAATTAATCTCTGAACCCACACATCTCCAGGGTGTGGGAGGGAACCAGAGCACCCAGAGGAAACTCACATCACAGGGAGAGCATGTAAATTTGATGCAGATAGCACCAAGGGCAGGATTGAGGCTCTACCTGCTGCAGAAGAGCCAGCCCTTCTGTGCTACCAGATGGATCATTTTCGCACTCTGTTTTGCAGCTGGACAGAGGCAACACCCAACCTTCTCCTAAGTTCATGATCTTGACTCCAATGACTTCTATGTGAGGTTATTGCATTCACAGCTCTGTGTGACTCCATTTACTTTGGATTAATCCAGTGCATATTAAGTGACAACATTACCAGATGCCTCAGTCCTGTCTGCACTTGTGACTCCAAAACACTGTGGCCTATTATTCGTATTCTATGTCTGAAGTCCTTGCTCATTTCCCTGTTATTAACTTCATGTGAGGCCCAACACAATCCACAAAGAGGAGAACTTTTATTTTCTCAAGGGGTACCAAATAATCCTTTGTCTGAATTCACTTCAGTAGCTTAATAGTATGGTGATAATTTTATATTTAAACATGTTTTAAATTCAACCTCCAATTCTTTAACAGTATCTTGCACTTGTTATTACTTAACTGAGATAACCTTCAATGCTCCTCTACAAAAGCTTCTACTCAGTCTATATTAATATGCTTTTCTCACTGTAAATGTGTAAAGATACAATAAAAATCTGGTAATTCAACATCTTTGGTGCCAAGCTAGCAGATTTTCCATACTTTTGGTTAGCACTCTTAATACCCCACCACAATTTTAGTTCATTTTTTAAAGATATTTCATAATAAACTTTCCAGTGATCCCAGTGAGTTTAAAAGGACTGCAGGAACAGGATATTTTGCTAAGTTTCAAAGGAATGAACCAAGATCTTGGTGAGTTCAAAGGGAATGCAGGAAATGGGGCCCCTGGTGAGGTTAAAGGGGATTGTAGGAAATGAGCTTAAATCCAATATGGGAAATAACCAGATGCTAAGCCATCAAGATTTCTGGACAATTGGTTAGTGGATTATTGGAGTTTTACTGTGCTTTTTTATCTTTTTCTTTTCAGCCCCAATGAATGGTTTCTACAGAAATAGAAATGCTTTGTACTCTCATCATTCTGTCTTTGACCTAGATCACCTGCATTTATTTTATTTGTGCAGTAGAAGGTAGGGAAAGAGGCAGCTAGCCTCAAAACATAAAGGGAAATAAATCTGAATATCAGTGAACTGTAAACTCAGTTTTAGAAATATTTGAAATGCCCTATTTTGGTACACTCTATTTCTATTCAAGTGCTTTACTTCTGTATGATTTGTGTCTGGATTTCTTTTAAAATGATTTATTTTCTTTAAAAAATCTGTCTCATTTAAAACCGCATAATTAGCAAGTTGATTTGCTTTGGATAGGACAATAAAGATTCCAGACTCTGCGGATGGTCTTGGATTTCAGATTCGAGGATATGGTCCATCAGTTGTCCACGCTATTGGTAGAGGTAAAAAGATTTTTTTTGCCAGGCACGTTTAACACCAGTCACTGATAAGCACCTGGCTGACATGTGTCTGCTGTCAATGAAAGGCAGATTTACTTAATTACTGTTTTAAACTGCATCTGTATGCACTGGTACATGTTTTCATCAGTGGATAGCACTGAATGTTTCTCCTTCGTGTTGTACAGTCGAAATTTGCAATTTATATTCTATAGTTACATTGTATTCAACTGGCATATTTGTTGGGTCTTGAAATATTGAAGGACAAATTACAGCTTCAAAAGTAGTGAAGGCTGCATATTTAATCAAATTTCTTTCAACAGAAGTGCTAATGTAGCCAAGTTACATTTATTTTCATTTAATGGATTTGGGTTAATAATAAAAACATGATTTATTTTGTAGTAAGGACCTGGTAGCATGTGGTTATGGCTGGTAAGCCTGACTTAGATATAGGGGGATAGTGTTTGAGGAGCAGGTCAAAAATGAGGCAAGAGAGGGAGATACTGTTGGATACTGGTGATCATTTTGGGTTTTGGAGGGGCAGGAGATCTTGGGTCTGGGAAGAGTGGAAGATCATGGTCTGCTTCTGGAGAGATTGTATATCGGAATAAGGAAGGTTGGGGTTATGTGGAGGGGACAATTGGAGATTATGATTAGGTAAGAAAAGGATTTAACTAACCGGGATATGGGTCAATTCCTATGCCAGAAGCACCAGAGGTTCTCAACAATGGTGATTTCTATAGCAGGTGGCCTACTTCCCTTTGCAAAGACACATTGCATTGAAGCTGATGTTGTCCCTTGAAAGTTGATGCTATCCCTTGAGTTACTGCTGGTGTTAGCTGCACTTGGGTGTTTATTTAAATTTACAGCATGATCCTTAAAGACATGGAAGTAGGAGTAATTGTATTTCATTCCCAATAAAGAAACATTTTTCAATTGCAAAATGCTGGAAGAGAAACAGATTTAGACAACTGAATTTCTAAGCATTTGTGTGTTAAATTTTACGATAAAAAAAAAACCACAGAGAAGACATGAAAGTAAAGGGGCACAATTTAATTAAGAACAAAATTCTGAAAATATTCTTCAACCAGACAGATTTGAATTCAAACCTTTCAACATGGAATATTTTGGCTTGAAGGGAAGATTGCTACCAAATGAGAAGTCTGAGATGGATTAAGGAAGAGGGAGTTCTCTACCTGGAGTTTGAGGATTGAGGATTTAAAACCTGGCATTTCAAGAAGTACACATTAAATCTTCAGTATTTAAATCTGGATCTGAGATCAAAGCTATTTTCATTTGTGCATAATCAATTAGGGAAAAAAGAACAACTGTAAAGGTCTCAACAACATAAAAAATTTGGGGCAAGTGATTTGATGTTCCATGACATCCTGTAACAAATTCTGATATTCATTACATCACATGACTTACTGTACATCGCAATCAATGTAAAACATTCCCAGAGTTAATAAAAACACCAGATCCACACTGCTGTTGCATGAATGAAGTCACCAGAAAAAATTACTGGTAGATACAAAACAGCTTCTTTATTTAAAACAAGGACAGCAGGCATCAAATGGAGACGCTTTCAGTTGAATGGTCCCTCTGGCCCAACATTGGGCTCAATATTTTATACGCTAAAGATCAAAGGACAACTCCATATTTACAATGTATGGACAATGTTTTCTTTGAAACTCCACACAAACATCACATCTCCTGATTCAAACCACACCACTGACATCCAAATGAATTTTAATCAGCATTGTCTGGAATGGGATTCACAACTTTTAGGAACCCATTGTTCAGAGCTGTACTCTAAATTGAATCCCCAGTACTACTTTCAGATGTGAAAACTGGTAGACAAAGTCAATTGCTAAATGCCCTAAACTCAAAAATCACTCTGACACACACCACCAATAAATCACTTGCCTGATCATAGTTTCACATAATGATACAGCACAAAAGGAGGCTGTTCAGTTTAATGTTACTGTGTTCAAAGAACAGAAACTGTAAACAGAATCAATGAACAACAAATTAGGCAAATGCAAATATAAAGAAATAGCAATAAAAAATGAGCATGAAAGAACTTGAAAAGAAAGAGCATGAAATCACAAGATCTAGTCCTTAAAGTGAGACCATTGGTTGTGGGAACACCAGAAATAGAATGAGTGTAGTTATCCTCTTTTGATCAAGAGCCCGATGGTTGTGGGGTAGTAACTGTTCTTGATCCTTGTGGTACGAGTCCTGAAGCACTTATACCTTCCACCTGTTGGCAGCAGTGAGAAAAGAGCACGGCCTGGGTGGTGAGGATCTTTGATGATGGATGCTGCTTTTCTATGGCAATGTTTCATGTATATATGCTCAATGGTTGGGAGGGCTTTACCCATGAAGTACTGGGCTGAATCCACTACCTTTTGTGGATTTTCCACTCAAACGAATTAGCGTTCCCGTACCAGGCTGTAATGCAACCGGTCAGCGCACTTTCCACCACAAATCTATAGAAGATTGCCAAGGTTTTTGATACCCATACTGAATTATTCAATTAACCCCACTTCTCCACTCTCCTCCCTTGAGGCCCAGTACTATTTTTCTTCAGGATCTCACCTTTCCCGTGTACCTATGTCTGGTGATAAGTCAGACACTCAGTGAATTACTTAACTGACTACAGCCTAATATTGTAAACTAAATCCTAAAAGGGAGCAAGTACCTAAAGACAAGAAGCTGCACTTACACAATCCTTTGAGGCTGACAGAAAACAGATAAGACCATTTTAAAAATCCATGTGGTTCTGTCTGTGCGTATTAAAGGAATAGAGTTGCAACGTATAAGGTGGACTGAATCGAAAGGGGTGAATACAGGACTGAAGGTCTTACGTTTGAATGCATGCAGAATATGGAATAAGGTGGTTGAATTTGCAGTGCAGTTACAGATTGGCATGTATAACATTGTGGGGATCACTAAGTTGTGGCTGAAAGAATGTTAAGCTGAGAGCTTAACATCCAAGGATATTCATTCTATCAAAAGGACAGGCAGGTAGGCAGAAGGGGTGGTGTGGCTCTATTGGCAAAAAAAAGATATTAAATCATTAGAAAGAGGGTGACATAGGGTCGGAAGGTGTTGAATCATTGTGGATAGAGCTAAGGAACTGCAAAAGTTGTATACAGACCCCAAACAGTAGTTAAGATGTGGTCTACAAATTGCATTGGAAGATGTCTTAAACACAAGAACACCTGCAGGAAATCTAAAGCAACACACACAAAATCGTGTTCGTATCTTCAATTATACTTTCTCTGGGTTTTCTGTGTATTTCTGAAATCATCCTTTCAGCAGTTTTAGAATAATTCTATATTGATTCCAACTTCCAAGCAAAATTGTAGAATTTTTGTTCTTCCTCCACATTTTTGATTAATTGGTTAATTCATTTAAAATCGCACGAGATTTGTGTTTATTCCACATGCCTCAAAGTTTCAGATTAAAAATATTCATGTAGCTACACGTGAATAAGCGTTGCACTAACACATCCACCTGTCAATTTTACTAAGGTGCTCCTTTATTTGGCTGAAGTTCTTTCTTACCATAATTGCCATAGTTTTGATTTTTCTTTTTAAATCCAAAGCCTTGCAATGATGTCCTGTTTTGTATTGCCCCTGTATTTGCATCATTTAGAAAATCCAAGTCAGAATAAATGAGGTACTCGATAATAAAATGGTAATGCATTGGGTTTACCACTTTAAAATCACCTACTATTCTCTTTGATCTGTTGCCTGTTTCTCTGTAAAAGCAAATAGACACATGTGGTTTGCTGCTAAAGAGCTGGATAGTCCTAACTATGATGGCCCAACAAGCTTATGCTGTATTGCTGTATATATTTATAAAGTTAAATGTAATCTTGGCATCCACTCAAGGAAGCAAAATAGTTCTTCTCCATCTATTGCAATACCTAGTCAGACACAACTCTAGTATGGCTTTAAAAGGAATCATTTAACTGATCACCCCAATCCCATTTTGATCATCTGTCCTCAACTGTCAGGAAATTTAGTGTTTTGTGGCAGCAGTACATCGCAATACATAATAATTCTAAAAACAATAAATTACAATAAGAAAAAAATATATATAAAATTAAGCAGTGCAAATAGAGAGCAAAAAAATAATGGGTTAGTGTTCATAGGTTCATTGTCATTTCAGAAATCTGATGGCAGAGGGGAAGAAGCTGTTTCTGTAACTTTCAGCGTGTGTCTTCAGCTCCTGTACCTCTTCCCTGATGGTAACAATGAGAAGAGGGCATGTTCTGGGTGATGGGGGTCCTTAATAATGGATGGCTCTTTCTTGAGGCATTGTCTTTTGAAAGTGTCCATGATGCTGGGGAGGCCAGTGTCCATGATAGAGCTGGCTGTGTTTAGAACTTTCTGCAGCTTTTTTCTGATCTTGTGCAGTGGCCCCTCCATACCAGACAGTGATGCAACCAGTTAGGATTTTCTACATGGTACACTTGTTGAAATTTTCATGAGTCTTTGGTTACATACCCAGTCTCCTCAGCTCCTAATGAAACATAGCCCCTGTTGCCCCTTCTTTGTAGTTGTATCAATATTTTGGACCCAGGATAGATCTTCAAAGATGTTGACAGCCTGGAACTTGAAACTGCTCACCTTTCCACTGTGGATCCCTTGATAAGGACTGGTGTGTATTCCCTCAATTTCCCCTTCTTGGAGTCCATGATCAATTCCCAGGTCTTACTGACATTGAGTGCAAGGTTGTTGTTGTGACACCTCTCAACCAGCTGATTTACCTGGCTCCTGTACGTCTTCACGTCACCATATGAAGTTCTGCCAGCAATAGTTGTGCCGTCAACAAATTTATAGATGGTGTTTGAGCTGTACCTAGCTACATTTTCGTGTTTGTAGAGAGAGTAGAGCAGTGGGCTAAGCACACATCCCTGAAGTGTGTCAGTGTTGATTGTTGGTAAGGAGAAGATGTTATTTACAATTTGACTGTGCTCTCCCGGTGAGAAAGTCAAGGATCCAGTTGCAAAGGGAGGTACAGAGATCCAGGTTTTGGAGCTTGTTGACTAGAACTGAGAGTATGATGGTGTTGAATGCTGGCTATAATCAATAAAAAACAGCCTGATGTAGGTATTGCTATTGTCCATGTAATCCAAGGCTGAATGGAGAGCCAATTGGTCCAGGTTCTTGTTTAGGCTGAAGCTGATTCTGGCTGTGAGTACCCTTTCAAACACTGCAGATATGAGTTGGATGATAGTTGTACTCCTTGAAGTATGTTTTCAGCTTCTATGGATAAATAAAAACATGAGCCGTCATGTTTTCCTTTAGAAAGTGTCTTCATGGTAATGTAATACTCTGTAAATCTGTGTATGATTGGCGAGAATAAAAAATGAATGGAACATCTCGGAGCCCTTGATCAGAATGGTTGCCTTGAGCCCCCTCTATCATACTGCTTGAAATCGCAAAGTTCTTTTTAAAAACTGCTCTGGAATTTCCTTCCATATTCCAGAAACCCTCAAACAAAATGAAATTGTTCATGCATATTTGTTTTTCATTTTGTAAACTTTTTATTTCTTTTCTCATTCTTAATTGTCTTAATGTTTCCTTATAAAGATAAATTGTCTTGGAGATGAAGGGTAGAGAGAGGAGAAAGCTGAATGATTGTTATTTTGTTTCAACATTCAGTTCATGATCCTGTGAGTGTTTAACTAACATCATCTATTTACTGTATCATAGATTTATAGAGTTGGACAGCATAGATAAGGGCCCTTTCTTCCACCACAGCCATGTTCACCTTTGCCAACCACACAAATCCCATTTGACAATGTTTGATTAGTAAACTTTTATGCAGCAACAATTCAAAAACCTGTCTATTTGTCTCCTAAATACAGCGATTGCATTGATTCTACCCCCTCTTCTGGTAGTGCATTCCATAAATCAATCACTCTCTTTGTAAAATAAAGCAGTCCTTTCACATCCCCTTTTATAACTCCTTTTTTCACATTAATCTTATATCTGCTTATCTTTGATCCACTGCCATGGGGAAAGATTCTGACTATCTATCATATCCATGATTCTTGGAATTTTCAAAGGTTTCAAAGGTACAGTTAATGTCGGAGAAATGTATACAATATACATCCTGAAATATGTTTTCTTTGCAACCATCCATGAAAACAGAGGAGTGCCCCCAAAGAATAAATGACAATTAAATGTTAAAACCCCAAAACCTCCCAGCTCCCCCCACCACGCATAAGTGACAGCAAAGCAACAATCCCCCTCCCCTACCAGCAAAAAAAAGCTTCAGCACCCACCACCAACTACTCAAGCGTACAGCAAAGACACAGACTTGCAGTACCCCAATGACTACTCGTTCACCCAGTATTTGACATACCACAGGCTCTCTCTCTCTTTCTTCCTATTAAGGGAAAAAGAGATGTCCCTTTTTCACAGAGAGGTGGGAGACATAACAAACAACACGCTGCTCTGTGATGTTAAAAGTCCATTGCGTTGCTTTTTTCGAGCTCTGTGCCCAAAGAACGGGCCTCTGGCACACAGCCAGCAGCCAGCTCACTGCTTTCAATCTTCCGTCTCGCACGACACACTGAATTCCGGCAGAGGCACCGACCTTCAGTCCACCTGTTTCCAGAGCCACGAGATCCCGCAACTCCAAAGTCAAGCTAATCTCCTAGGCTGCATCCTTGGCATATCGAATAATGGCCAATCGTGAAACCCCGAGAGTGGGTCCCATTCCTGCAAACAACCGAAGTCAGCGTGTAACTCCAGGTCAGGGTCTTCAAAGAACCCTGAAAGGGAAAAACAGAGATATTGCAGATAGAAATAGAGCTGTTCTTTCTGAAGATGCATGCAAAGGAGCTGCTGATAGGTGCCATTGTCTTCCCTTAGCTCCTCCTTTTATATCCCTCTTTAAGATAAACAACCCCTCTTCCATCTCACACCCCAGATTCTTTTGTTCCTTGAAAAGCCTATCCAATCTCTCCCCATAACTAGGCAACATCCTGATGAATCTCCCCTGCACTCTCCAATGCAACCATATCCTTCCTACAGACAATTCGTAAAGTTGAAACATTGCATCCTAACTCTTATATTCTATGCCTCAATCTATGAAGACAAGCATGTGATATAATTTCTTTACCACCATCTCAAACAGTGTTGCCACTTCTGGGGAACAATGGACTTTAACTCCAGTACCCCTTTATTCATCAGCATTCCTCTATGCCCTACCATTTATTACACACAGTATGCCATCCTGAAATGCATCAGCATGCACTTGTTGGGATTTAGTTCCATCTGGAAACGTTTCACCTAGCGTTCTTTCTAATCTATATCCTGTTGTAGTCTAGACAATCTTCCTCATTTATCCATAAAATGAATTTTCATATCATCTGGAAATCAGCTAACCATACTTCCTTCATCTATATCCGGTTTGTTAGTACATATCTATGTATCACAAGCAGCAAAGGTCCTGGAGTCTAGCCCTGTGGTGTCTCACGGGTCCAAGACTACAGTTAGAAAAGCATCCTTCCAACAGTATTGTTTGGTTCAAAATTTGGTTGCAATATCCAGATCACCTTGGGTCCGATGTGACTTAACTTTCTGGTTAAGTCTATGATGTAGGACTTTGTCAATTTCATTACAAAATTCCATATAGCCAATGTCGGTCATCTTGCCTTCATCATTCTTTGTTAGCTCCTCAAAAAACTCAAATAAAATTTTTCAGGAAAGGTTTCCCTTGCATAAACTAGTGCTGGCTATTGCTGATTTGCTCTACCTTTCCAAATATATGAAAAATCCTATTCTGTTACGAGAATTTTCTTCGATAGTTTCTCAAACACTAATATAAGGCTAATGTATTGGCCTGCAGTTACATTGCCTTATCCCTACTGCCCTTATTAAATAAAGGAATCACTTTAGGTATCCTCCTTTATTCTAGTACCTCTCTAGTGTTGAATAAAATTGCAAACATCTCCATTAGTGTCTATGCTACCTTGGTGCCCATAGCAACTTAGGGATTTACTAACTATTATGTGCTCCATGACGATAACATCTCCATTTTCGTAATGAAATCTCAAATGCTCTTGTGATCTGCATTGTTATTCATTTTCATTAACTCATCTGCATAAGATACAAGATTTTAGAAAGATAATCTTAACCAATTGTGCATATTCCTCCAGAATGGCCAACTTTAAGTTCAATGCAAATTTGGTATGTCAGAGCATAAGGTGAATTTCATGTCTGCTGCCTAATTCCTGTCATGCCTACTCCTGCTGACATCTCCCGGACTGCACACACAGGCAACTCCCAGTCTCCCCATTAAAAGCATTCGTTTCAGACACATCACCTGCATCCAGTTTTCATCCACGTCCTTGTTCACATATTGAACCAACTGGTCTCATCCAGCTGCTCTAAGTTTTCATTCTCCCTTCCTAAAGTTTGCCTGGTTTCCTGCTGTGTCTAGTTTCTGTTCTCTCTTGTTTTGTGGGCCCTCATGCTTGTTATTTTGCAGTCTATTATTTAAGTTATCGCTTACCACTAAATCATCTCCACCGCTCTGCTTTTGGGTTAAGCTTCCTCTATATTTCCTGATAATTTCATGCTCTTGCTAATCAACTGATAGAGTGGAATATATTAATTTGTCTAAGAGGTTAAAAAGTAAATCAATCTACCAATGATATAAACAGTTTTCAATTTATTAGTCCAGTGAATTGCCTTATTTAACTTTAGCATTGTTGCTATTTTATTGTAGAAATTCCTTGAAGAAATTATGAGCGTTAAGCTATTGTGAAATATTGCATTCTTTACTATTGATGCACAGAAGTGAAAAAATAATGATACTGAATTAAAAGTTTTCTGATTTCCATTTCATTTTGTAAAGGAACTGTAGCAGCAGGAGCTGGCCTCCATCCTGGTCAGTGCATCATCAAAGTAAATGGTATCAACGTAAGCAAAGAGAGTCACGCAAGTGTGATAGCACATGTCACGGCGTGTCGGAAATACAAACGTCCTTCACAGGTAAGTATGTGGGAAATATCTCCAATTAATGAAGATGAAACTCTAGTGTAGGATTTCTTCATCAAGCAAAAGTAGGGTACACAAAGAACTGTTGGTAGGTTAGAGGACAGGGAAGTTTCTAGCAACCAGCATCAAAAGACAAAGTAAGAAAGGAGAAAATGGATTTTCAGAGAAAACTTGTGTGTAATACCTAAATAAACAGTAAGAGTTTCTGTGGATATATAAGTAGGGAGAAGGTGCCTAGGTTGGTGTGGGACCTCTAGAAAACGGGAGTGGTAAATAACAAGAAACAAGGTAATGATGGATACATTAAATCAATTTTTCTGTATCAGTCTTCTCCATGGAATACACTGCAAATATCTCTAAGGTAATAGACTAATTGAAATAAATTCTGTGAAGGTACCAGAAAATTGGAAAGCAACTAATGTGACTGTACAGTTCCAAAAGAGAGGAAGATGGAAGATGAGAATTATTGGCCAGTTAATTTAACGTCTGTTGTTGACAGGATGCTGGATTCAATAATCAAAGAGAAAATAACATGCCATATAGGAAAGCTAAATACTAACAAAGCTAGGGATAGGGATTATGCTTTCATGAATGATAATTCATGTGTGACAAATTTGCTCAAAGTCAAGTAGGTATATAGTAGCTATAAAATAATGGGCTAGTTATTTAATACAGAGGTGGGTAGAAGTTTCTTCTATCAGAAAGTTTGAAATTCTGGAATTTTCTGCTCTCAAATGTGGGGAATACCAGGTTATTAGATACATTTAGGTTGGGGATAGATATATATTTGCAAGAGTGAGGAACTGAGGACATAGACTGGTAGTTGAGGCTATTGTAGATAAGCCATGATCATATTGAATGGAGGGCAGGCTTGATAGGACTGGTGCCTACTCCTGCTCCTATTTTCTTGAATGAGAAAATGAGAAAATAACACTAATAAACATAAAAAAGGATGAAGCATTAACAGTTTGTATTTAAGGGGAGTGTTGCCAAGGTCAGAGGCTTCAAATTAAATATGCAGTTCTGCTAAATTATAAATATATCGAGAAGTATTATAATATAGTTGCTAAAGGACAATGTTCTTGCTGCATGAGATAGAATTTAGTTGCATAAAATTTAAAGAAAATCAAGTTCATAGCAATAAGAAAAATAAAACAATGCTATAAAGAAACGAATGAAGGGTGGTATTAATTATGCAATGCCTACTTTATATATTTAGAAATGTATAATAATTTGCAAGTATTAAACTCCATGATAATTTAATAAAAGTACAAGCATTGGATATAATTTTGACAATATGATATTTAATTTTAAAACACAGGTTTCTGTAGATGTTAGAAATATGGATTAAAATATACAAAATGCCAGAGGAGCTCAGTGGGTCAGGCAGCATCTATTGAAAGGAAGAAAGAGTCAATGTTTCATCAGGACAGATAAATGGTCATGGCCCAATGCATTGACTGTCTATTCTTTTCCACAGATGCTGCCTGACTTGCTGAGCTCCTCAAGTACTTTGTGTGTATTTAGGTTTTAAATCTCTGCACTAAGCAGAATGTGACTCAGAATTGTAATAATTGGTGGTGTAGTATAATTTTGTGATAGTAAATGGGGTATAAATTTGGTATCAGATATAGAAATTATGTTCAGTTTATGTTTGGTAACTAGTTGCACAAAATAATCAGTTTATCATAATCATAAATTCATTGATGATGGCACAATGTACATCTTGTCGGTGAATAATATGGATGTGTAAAGGACGGAGCATAAAGATATGATGATTACATCTCTATATCAATTCATTTATCCCAACCAGTTTCTGTGAGTATTAATCTTTCTACAGCAAATGGGCTTAAGCATATTTACTCATCAATGTCACTTCTTGCAAGTCACTGGAAACATTTACTTTTGCCTCTTCATTTATTCATTAGTGGGAGTGGCTGACAAGGCTAGAATTGATTGTCTTTAGTTGCTTTAAGAACTTGCTGGTGGAGTTCATTAAGTTATTAAGTTAAGAAACTATGACGATTAAAGAGGAGTAAGTACTGGCGCTTTTAGGGAATATAAAAGTGGATAAATCTCTAGATCCTGACAGGATTTCCCTAAGACCTTGAGGGAAGTTAGTGTAGAAATAGCAGGGGCTCTGACAGAAATATTTCAAATGTCATTAGAAACGGGGATGGTGCCGAAGGATTGGTGTATTGCTCATGTGGTTGTTTAAAAAGGGTTTTAAGAGTAAACCTAGCAATTATAGGCCTGTCAATTTGATGTCAGTGGTGGGTAAATTAATGGAAAGTATTCTTAGAGATGATATATATAACTATCTGGATAGACAGGGTCTGATTAGGAACAGTCAGCATGGATTTGTGTGCAGAAGGTCGTGTTTGACAAATCTTACTGAATTTTTTGAAGAGGTTACGAGGAAAGTTGACGAGGGTAAAGCAGTGGATGTAGTCTATATGGACTTCAGTAAGGCCTTTGACAAGGTTCTGCACGGAAGTTTAGTTAGGAAGGTTCAATCGTTAGGTATTAATATTGAAGTAGTAAAATGAATTCAACAGTGGCTGGATGGGAGATGCCAGAGAGTAGTGGTGGATAACTGTTTGTCAGGTTGGAGGCCAGTGACTAGTGATGTGCCTCAGGGATCTGTACTGGTTCCAATGTTGTTTGTCATATACATTAATGATCTGGATGATGGGGTAGTAAATTGTATTAGTAAGTATGCAGATGATACTAAGGTAGGTGGCATTGTGGATAATGAAGTAGGTTTTCAAAAATTGCAGAGAGATTTAGGCCAGTTAGAAGAGTGGGCTGATCAATGGCAGGTGGAGTTTAATGCTGATAAGTGTGAGGTTGTGGCGACCCATTTCCTAGCGTATCCGAACCAACTCACAATTAGATAGCCTACGGGGGTTTGCGAGCACAGAGCTTTGGAGCCTCTGCGCCATGGGGGGCCGGTTGACAGAGGCTTAAAAGTGAGGCTGAAGTTTTCGAATAAAGTTTTTTCCTTCGACTGCAGTTACCGACTCCGTGTCGTAATTTTAGCGCTGCATGTAGCACACCGCTACAATTGGTGACCCCGACGGTCCAAACGATTTTTGGACCAGAAATGACCGACGCCACCTCTGTTCATGCGGTTTCGTTGAAACTGCCAGGTTTCTGGACACAGCGCCCGGACCTATGGTTTCCAGCAGGTTCGTTTGGCACGGACTCCGCAAACAGGTCAGTGAATGGGCCAGAACGTGCATGCACTGCCAGACGGCCAAGGTGCAGCGGCACACCAAAGCCCCACCGCAGCAGTTCCATCCCGCCCACCGGCGTTTCGACCACATTCATGTGGATATCGTGGGCCCCCTGCCAGTGTCCTCCTGACTATCGTGGACCGGTTCACAAGATGGCCAGAGGCGGTCCTGCTCACCGACACCACCTCCGAATCTTGCGCCCGAGCCCTGATCGCCACCTGGATATCTCGCTTTGGTGTCCCGGCCCACATTACCTCCGACAGAGGCGCCCAGTTCACCTCCAGCCTGTGGTCAGCTATGGCCAGCCTTTTGGGGACTCAGCTGCACCACACAACTGCCTACCACCCACAGTCGAACGGGCTAGTGGAGCGTTTCCACCGTCACCTGAAGTCGGCCCTCATGGCCCGCCTGCGAGGAGCCAACTGGGCGGACGAGCTTCCCTGGGTCCTACTCGGCATCCGCACGGCGCCCAAGGACGACCTGCACGCCTCGTCGGCCGAGTTGGTATACGGCGCGCCCCTGGTCGTCCCCAGGGAGTTCCTACCAGCCCCAAGGGGGCAAGAGGAAGAACCCGCAGCAGTCCTGGGCAGACTACGCGAGAAGCTCGGTAACCTAGCCCCCATACCCACTTCACAGCACGGGCGGCACCCGACCTGCGTACCCAAAGACCTACAGAACTGTAAGTTTGTGTTTGTACGAAGGGGCGGGCATCGGCCACCGCTGCAGCGGCCATACGAGGGGCCGTTTATGGTGCTCCGGAACAACGGGTCCACGTTCGTGCTGGACGTTGGGGGGAAGGAGGAGGTTTTCACCGTGGACCGCCTCAAACCGGCCCATGTGGACCTGGCGCAACCGGCCGAGTTTCCGGCGCCTCGGCGCAGAGGCCGACCTCCCAAGCAGGTTCTGGCCCAGACTGTGGACATTGGGGGGTGTATCGCCGGTTCTGGGGGGCGGGTTATGTGGCGACCCATTTCCTAGCGTATCCGAACCGACTCACAATTAGATAGCCTATGGGGGTTTGCGAGCACAGAGCTTTGGAGCCTCTGCGCCATGGGGGGCTGGTTGACAGAGGCTTAAAAGTGAGGCTGAAGTTTTCGAATAAAGTTTTTTCCTTCGACTGCAGTTACCGACTCCGTGTCGTAATTTTAGCGCTGCGTGTAGCACACCGCTACAAGGTGCTACATTTTGGTAGGAATAATCCAAATAGGACATACATGGTAAATGGTAGGACATTGAAGAATGTAGTAGAACAGAGTGATCTGGGAATAATGGTGCATGGTCCTCTGAAGGTGGAATCTCATGTGAATAGGGTGGTGAAGAAAGCTTTTGGTATGCTAACTTTTATAAATCAGAGCATTGAGTATAGGAGTTGGGATGTAATGTTAAAATTGTACAAGGGATTGGTAAGGCTGAATTTAGAGTATTGTGTACAGTTCTGGTTACCGAATTATAGGGAAGATGTCAACAAAATAGAGAGAGTACAGAGGAAATTTACTAAAACGTTACCTGGGTTTCAGCACCTAAGTTACAGGGAAAGGTTGAACAAGTTAGGTCTTTATTCTTTGGAGTGTAGGAGGTTGAAGGGGTTTTGATAGAGGTATTTAAAATTATGAGGGGGCTAGATAGAGTTGTTGTGGATAGGCTTTTTCCATTGAGAGTAGGGGAGATTCAAACAAGAGGACACGAGTTGAGAGTTGGGGGCAGAAGTTTAAGGGTAACATGAGGGGAACTTCTTTACTCAGAGAGTGGTAGCTGTGTGGAACGAGCTTCCAGTAGAAGTGGTAGAGGCAGGTTTGTTATTGTCATGTAAAGTAAAATTGGATAAGTATATGGTATATGGAAAGGAATGGAGGGTTATGGGTTGAGTGCAGGCCAGTGGGACTAGTTGAGAGTAAGCGTTCGGCACGGACTAGAAGGGCCGAGACGGCCTGTTTCTGTGCTGTAATTGTTATATGGTTATATATGGAGCCAAAACTCCCATTTTTTTGCTCAGTGGTAGTTTTGATATTATGGCCTGACATTGATGATTACATGCTGCATTATGTCCAAGTCATGATGGTAAATAGCTTCATGGAAACTTGTGGCCTTTCAGAACTTTTCAGCAGGCTACAATCATAATGATCTCCCAGAGACTTGGCTGGGGCCAATAAAAAGAAGTGAGGTGTAAGCAGAGTGGCCATTGTTGGAGTGGATAGTGTTAGAGTGGCCAGGCTTTGGCTTGACAGGCTGCGGTGACTGCAAGCACAGACTAGAAGTTAAACTTGAGAAATTACAGCTATAACAAGTATTGACAGGATCATAGTTAACCTGTGCACTGCTCCTCCTGTAAGATGTGGCATTGTAGGTGTAGGCTCCCCCCCCCCCCCCCCCACTGCGCTCGTATGCAAACTTGGCTCGTTAGCCAGCTCCACTAATAGCCATGTGACTTAGCAGTGAGAAGGCCATCTTTTAAAAAATATACTTCTAGCATCGATATGATTTGGGGCTTAAACAAACAGAAACGTCGTGATGTTCTGATTGAAGAAACCTCGATTTGAGTGAAAGCTGTGTAATGCTGTGTAAAATACTGCCCATGCACAAATGTCGGTCGGCAGGAAACAACCGCATCAAATTATAAAGAAAGTATATTTATCAATTTCAGCTTTGTCAAAGTAGGAAAAAGAAAAGAAATAAATAAAAGGGCCCATTACAGCTAAACCAGTCCAAGGTGCACATAAAGTTGGAGCTCATCCTGTACTTGTCTTTTACTCACTCGCTGAACACACGGTCTGTGTGAAAGCACACACCACATTCCAAACTGTACTCGAAGTCCATCTCAAACAAATGGGCTCTCTGTCAGGAGTATTGGCGCTTCCTCCTTTGAGCCATTCATCTACACAAAGCACCGTGCAATGGGGATGCTCCTTCGCACGGCATTCTCGGGCATCTTCTCTCCTGTCTTCTCTGGAGCTCCCGCCAGGTTACTGTCCATCACAAATCTCTCTCCAACCTGCTCCCTCTAGAACTTTCTCCCGATTCCACCATCCTGATTGGCTGACACAACATTCCTAAGTTGAACAGCAGGGCTTCTTATCCCTAACCAAAACATTCTACCAGCAGGACATACTGATTTTGCAGAACTGCTAAACTAAATTATTTACAGCATAGCAGTAGAAATCCTAACCAGGACATTATACCCTCCCACTCCCCCTATCAAAAATAGTCATGTCCTCATGACTTGAAACTTATTAAACCATTATTAATAACACATTATTCAAATGAATTTCTTGATTTCAGGAGCCCCAATCCAGTTGTAAATGAAAGTAGTATATCTCACCATGAGAAAGGAGCTTCTCTGTTTTTCATCTTCTGTCAGCCTAGTTGACTCTCTGAGACCTCCTTATCTCATATTCAGCTTCTACAGCTTCCACCGCTCCTTATGACTCTCCCTGTCTATCACTCGTACCTCTGGCAGCTGAGCTCCCTCTGGTCCATGACTGAACTTAGCTTCCTTCTGTTTAAGCAAGTGCTGCTGCAGCTCTTCAACCACCGCTGGTGCTAACTGGTGAGGAGCCACCAACATCGGTCTTATTAGTAGAGAAAGCAGCTTTGTGTTCCAACATCTTCTTCGTTAATCTCCTTTTCCATTCCTCGGGCATCAGTGGGTCACCAAAGTTGCAAGACTTCGATGTTTACCTCTTCAATCCAGGAGATGGCTTCTCTTCTGTTTCCCCCTGAAAACCAGACACGACTGTCACAGGAAAAAGATGGGCAATTGGCACCCTATGTCTGAGGGTAACATCTCTCTGTGAGGTGTTCCTGATAATTACTTCATCTATTTGTGTAGGCAGCTGAAGATTTCTGCAGTTCAGGTCTCACCAGCACTCCTGCAGGTAAGTGTGACTTTTCTTCCTGATCATTAGGAGCATCCACCTGGATGGCCAAGGTATTGGGCATTCCAGCAAATGTAGGGCTTCCTGTCACTCTATATACTCCTCCAGCATGTAACATGGTAGGTTTAGACTGGGTGTACCACACAGTTCCTCGTTTCTGCTCAACATCCTTCTTAGGAGGAACTTGCACCTTCTCAAAAGTAGCCCTGAACACAGGGCTTTAAAAAAGTTTTCTCCATTTCTCTTGAATGCTCCTACGAGCCTTCTCACAATGGAAGTATTTGTTCCCACAAGAATGGAAGCTCTGACATTTTCAACCGGATCTGGCCACACCAACACTGGTGTGTCAGTAGTCTCAGTTACACCAACATCTGCTTCCGAAAGCTACAGTTTCGACAGCAAGTCACCTTTGTATGGGTACTCATTACTACTAAGCCCACGAATTGCAAGGGCACTGAATGGCGTCAATGGTAAATGCGACAAATAGGAAAGGGATCTATAAAGCAAAGTAACTTGAAAACCTGTGTCGAGTATGGCTTTAGCATAAACACCTTCAATCCATATGGATACATCAGAGCTTGGTCCCACTAACCCTACAGGAATAATGTTTTGCACTTTAGTATTCCTCTTGATACACTGATGGGAATGTATCCTTTCTGAAATGCCAGCCCGCTCCTTTACTTAGTCCCTCCATAGTTTGGCTCCTTTTCTTCTCTGTTCGATCAACTGCTGACTTACTCTTCGAAGGTTTTCCTGTCCTACACAGTCCCACTTCTCCACAGTTGTAACAGAAAATACTGGTCAATACCCGTCCTCTGCGTCTTAAGTCCTACAGGTGAGTCAGGTTTCCAATAGACGCATCACATTTAGTTGAAATATTTGCAGTCATCCATCGAATCAGCTCAGTTTGAAGGTTTTACACCTCATTCTTCAAAAGCTCCATCTCTATGGCATCAGGGGACACCTTAGCAGCAGAAACTACCACTGGAGGCACTACTTGGGTTTTGGAAATGTCTGGCTTCTTAATCATGTTTTCTTCCTCTCTAACTTCTCTGAGTAACTCAGTAAAAGATGGAGGAGGGCGCATCTTGTGGGCCATTCAAATACGTCGCGTAATCACATCATGTGACAGCGCACCCTTCACAACTTGTTCCATCCTCAAGCAATTTCAGTCAGACAGTTGAATGTCCCCTTTGTGGCACAAACAATGCAGCAGTTTCTCCAACCTGAAAAGGTAGGTAGACAGCTTCTCTCCTTCCTCCTGGAATGTGTGCCTAAACTTCATTTTAAGATTGGCTGCACTTTCAGCAGTAAAAACATCTTCCAGAACTTGCAGGTAATTAGCTGAAGTGTCTAATGGATTTTCTGCCTTTAGGAACCTCACTATATCAGCCTTTAAGCTCTCTGTCAGTCTCCATTTTTCATGTTATCTGAGCACTGCCGTTCTTCCAGTAACTGAGATGTCTATTCAGCCCAAGCCTCATATTCAATAGACAATAAGTGCAGGAGTAGGCCATTCAGCCCTTCGAGCCAGCACTGCCATTCACTGTGATCATGACTGATCACCCACCATCAGTATCCCGTTCCTGCCTTTTCCCAATATCCCTTGACTCCGCTATCTTTAAGAGCTCTATCTAACTCTTTCTTGAAAGCATCCAGAGAATTGGCCTCCACTGCCTTCTGAGGCAGAGCATTCCACAGATCCAGAACTCTCTGAGTGAAAAAGTTTTTCCTCAACTCCGTTCTCAATGGCCTACCGCTTATTCTTAAACTGTGGCCTCTGGTTCTGGACTCCCCCAACATCAGGAACATGTTTCCTGCCTCTAACGTGTCCAATCCCTTAATAATCTTACATGTTTTAATCAGATCCCCTCTCATCCTTCTAAATTCCAGCATACACAACCCCAGTCACTCCAATCTTTCAACATGTGACAGTCCCGCCATCCCGGGAATTAACCTCGTGAACCTATGCTGCTGCACTAACTCAATAGCAAGAATATCCTTCCTCAAATTTGGAGACCAAAACTGCACACAATACTCCAGGTGTGGTCTCACCAGGGCCCTGTACAACTGCAGAAGGACCTCTTTGTGCCTATACTCAACTCCCCTTGTTATGAAGGCCAACACGGCATTAGCTTTCTTCACTGCCTGCTGTACCTGCATGTTTACTTTCAGTGATTGATGAACAAGGACACCTAGATCTCATTGTACTTCCCCTTTTCCTAACTTGACACTATTCAGATAGGAATCTGCCTTCCTGTTCTTGCCATCAAAGTGGATAACCTTACATTTATCCACATTAAACTGCATCTGCCATGTATCTGCCCACTTACCCAAACTGTCCACGTCACCCTGCATTCTCGTAACATCCTCCTCACATTTCACACTGCCACCCAGCTCTGCGTCATCTGCAAATTTGCTAATGTTACTTTTAATCCCTTCATCTAAATCATTAATATATATTGTAAATAGATGTGGTCCCAGCACTGAGCCTTGCGGTACCTTATTAGTCACTGCCTGCCATTTCTGAAAAGGACCTGTTAATCCCTACTCTTTGTTTCCTGTCTGCCAACCGATTTTCTATCTATGTCAGTACCCTACCCCCAATACCATGTGCTCTAAATTTGCCCACTCATCTCCTCTGTGCGACCTTATGAAAGGCTTTCTGAAAGTCCAGGTACACTACATCCACTGGCTCTCCCTTGTCCATTTTCATAGTTGCATCCTCAAAAATTCCAGAAGATTAGTCAAGGATGATTTCCCCTTCGTAAATCCATGCTGACTCGGACTGATCCTGTTACTGCTATCCAAATGTGCCGCTATTTCATCTTTTATAATTGACTCCAGCATCTTCCCCACCACTGATGTCAGGCTAACTAGTTTGTTCTCTCTCTCCCTGCTTTCTTAAGAAGTGGGATAACATTAACTATCCTCCAATCCTCAAGAACTGATTCTGAATCTATAGAATATTGGAAAATGATTACCAATGCATCCACGATTTCTGGAGCCACCTCCTTAAACACCTTAAGTACCCTGGGATGCCTGATGGATCCATTTCTTTCCAGATGCCTTGTTATTTCTTCTTTACTGAAAGCATTAAGCATTATCCCAACTACAGATGTTAACTAACTAGCCTATAGTTACCTGCCTTTTGCCTACATTTTTTTTTGAACAATGGCATGACATTTGCTGTCTTCCAATCTGCCGAGACCTGCCCATAGTCCAGAAAATTTGGTAAGTTTCACCAAAGCCCCCTCTATAACTTCTGCCATTTCTGTCAGTACTCTGCAATGCTTTCCATCAGGGCCAGAGGACTTTTCTATCTTCAGGCCCACAGGTTTTCTCAGCAGTACCTCTTCAGTGATAGCTATGTGACAGGAGGTCCTCACCTCCTGTCACATCCAGAACATCTCTCTTTGGTATATCCTCCACCATGAAGTCTGACACAAAATAGTCATTTAAAGCCTCTGTCATTTCCTCATTACCCAATATCAATTCCTCCCTCTCGTCCTCCAAGGGACCTACGTTCACTTTAGTCATCCTTTTCTGCTTTATATAATTATAAAAACTTTTACTATTCATTTTTATATTAGAAACATAGAAAATAGGTGCAGGGGTAGGCCATTCAGCCCTTCGAGCCTGCACCGCCATTCAGTATGATCATGGCTGATCATCCAACTCAGAATCCTGTACCTGCTTTCTCTCCGTACCCCCAATCCCTTTAGCCACAAGAGCCATATCTAACTTCCTCTTAAATATAGCCAATGAACCAGCCTCAACTGTTTCCTGTGGCAGAGAATTCCACAGATTCACCACTCTCTGTGTGAAGAAGTTTTTCCTCATCTCAGTCCTAAAAGGATTCCCCTTTATCCTTAAACTGTGACTCCTCGTTCTGGACTTCCTCAACATCGGAAACAATCTTCCTGCATCTAGCCTGTCCAATCCCTTTAGAATTTTATACGTTTGAATAAAAACCCCCTGAATCTTCTAAATTCCAGTGAGTATAAGCCTAATAGATCCAGTCTTTTTTCATATGAAAGTCCTGCCATCCCAGAAATCAATCTGGCGAATCTTCTCTGCACTCCCTCTATGGCAAGAATGTCTTTCCTCAGATTAGGGGACCAAAACTGCACGCAATATTCTAGGTGCAGTCTCACCAAGGCCTTGTACAACTGCAGTAGAACCTCCCTGCTCCTGTACTCAAATTCCTCTGCTATGAATGCCAACATACCATTTGCCTTTTTCACCGCCTACTGTACCTGCATGCCCACCTTCAATGACTGGTGTACAATGACACCCAGGTCTCGTTGCATCTCCCCTTTTCCTAATCGGCCACCGTTCAGATAATAATCTGTTTTCCTGTTCTTGCAACCAAAGTGGATAACCTCACATTTATCCACATTAAATTGCATCTGCCATGAATTTGCCCACTCACCAAACCTATCCAAGTGACCCTGCATTCTCTTAGCATCCTCCTCACAACTAACTCCGCCGCCCAGCTTCGTGTCATCCGCAAACTTGGAGATGCTGCATTTAATTCCTTCGTCTAAATCATTAATATATATTGTAAACAAATGGGGTCCCAGCACTGAGCCTTGCGGTATCCCACTATTCTATGCTGGTTTATTTTCATAATCTAGCTTCCCTTTCTTTATTGCTCACTTAGTGGTTCTTTGTTGCTTTTTAAAGTTTTCCCAATCTTCCAGTTTCCCACTACTCTTGTCAACTTTGTATGCACCAGCTTTTAGCTGGATGTCTTCTTTTATTTCCTTAGTTATCCAAGGCTGGCTCTCCCCAACCTTGCTCTCCTTGCTTTTAACTGGAATATACTTTGGTTGTGCACCATGAAAAGGCTCTTTGGAAGTCTTCCACTGTTAGATGTTTTCACTTCCTTCCCCTGATAGTCACTCATGTATCTGTCTGTAGTAGTCTTGGGGTGACTACCTCCTTGTAGCTCTTCCCTATCACCTCTTCACTTTCCTCAACAACAGGCTTAGGTGAGAACAAGCTCAGGCTAGAACTTAAGCTTGAGAAGTCGGAGCCATGATAAGCATAGGCAGGATGGTGGTTAAGATAGTGCAGTGCTCTTCCTGAAAGATGTGGCATTGCAGCGGTCTCCCTGATGACTGCACCTCCCGGAAATTCAGGTCCTGACTGATAAGCTCAAGGAACTGCAACTGGAGCTGGATCCACTGCGGACCGTCCAAGAGGCCGAAAACCACGCAACTTTTCTGAGGTGATCACAGCCAGAGTGCAAGCTTCGGATCAGCGATGGGTGACCATCAGGAGAACTAAGCTGAGTAAGCTGCCAGTGTAGGGTTCCCTGTGGCTGTTCCCCTCAGCTCCAAGTATGCCCCTTTGGATACTGCTGAGAGGGATGACCAGCAGGGTACAGCAGGCAGATCCATGGCTCAGTGGCTGGCTCTCAGGCTCAGCAGGGAAAGGTAAAGTCAAGCAGAGAAGTAGTGATAGGAGACTCAATAGTTAGTGTGCAGACAGAAGATTCTGTGACTGTGAAATAAACACCAGGATGGTGTGTTGCCTCCCAGGTACTATGGTCAATGATGTCTCAGAGGGGTGCAGTAGATTCTTAAGTGCGAGGGTGAACAGCCAGATGTTATGAAGCAAATTGGTACCAACAATATTGGTAGAAATGGGGAAGAGGTCCTGCATTGTGAGTATAGGGAGTTACAGAAAAGGCTTAAGAGCAGGACCTCCAAAGTATTAATCTCTGGATTATTCCCAGTGCCATGTGCCAGTCAGGTTAGGAATAGGATGATAGTACAGATGAATGAGTAGCTGAGGAAATGGAGCAGTGGGGAAGGACTTCAGATTTCTGGATCATTGGGATGCCTTTGGGGCAGGTATAATCTGTACAAAAAGGGCAGGTTACACTTGAACCTCAGGGGCACTAATATCCTTGCAGGCAGGTTTGCTAGAGCTTTTGGACAGGGTTTTAAACTAATTTGGCAGGAGGCAGAGAACCAGAATGAGAGGGCTGAGGAAGGGGCAGTTTATATACAAGTTGATGAATTGTGTATTGAGACTGTGAGGAAGGACAGGCAGATGATAGGGAAAAATTACATTCAGTGGTTTAAGTTGAAGTGTAATATGGAGGCAAAATTGAAAAGGGTGATGAAAACAGGACTGAAGGCATTGTATTGGAATGAAGGCAGTAAAGAGAAATAAGGTAGATGGATTGTCACCTTTTGGTGGTGGAGAAGCTTGTGTGGTCCTGAGATCCCGAGAGCGATGCTGTTTGGAGCTATGCTCCTGGTAGGGTCACACATGGCAGTAACGTCGAGGGTGAGGTCCCTGACAAAGAACAATCCAACCAAGACCTCGACAGTGGAACAGGTGGATGAAGCTACTTCAAACTCAATGGCTGTGAAGGCGGATGAAGGCTGCAACAAATCCATCAGCGCCAATCATCATTGTTTCCATGCTATTGGAATCGGTAGATTTGTGAAGTATCGTGTGCTTCTTGGAGTGCAACATCAAGTACACATTAAACAAATACATGCACAGGCGTCTTTGCTCTGTGATAGGTCAACAGAATGAAGACCATCATCCTTGACCTCGAGGGATAGCCATGACAACGACGAAGGTAGATGATCTTGTAGCAGTGAGAGATTGGCAGGTATGACATTGTGGGTTTCACTAAATAGTGGCTGAAAGAAGATCATAGTTGGGAGCTCAGCGTCCAAGGATACACACGTTGTATCATAAGGACAGGCAGGTTGGCACGTGGGCTGGGGTGGCTCTGTTGGTAAAAATATGAAATCAAATCTTTAGGAAGAGATGACATAGGATTGAAAGATGTAGAATCTTTATGGGTAGAGTTAAGAGATGATAAGGGTAAAAAGATCCTAATGGAAGTTATCTACAGTTTAGGGTATGGGATATAAATCACAACCGTAAGACATAGGAGCAGAATTAGGCTATTCGGACCATCAAGTCGCTCTGCCATTCCATCATGGCTGATTTATTATCCCTATCAACCCAATTCTCCTGCTTTCTCCTCGTGACCTTTGACACCCTGACTAGCTACAAATCTATCAACCTCTGCTTTAAATATACATATCTCTTGGCCTCCATAGCTGTCCGTGACAATTAATTCCACAGATTCACCACCCACTGGTTAAAGAAATTCCTTCTTATCTATATTCTAAATGGATGTCCCTATATTTTGAGGCTGTGGTCTCTGGTCCTAAATTCACCAAATATTGGTAACTTTCTCTCCGTATCAACTCTATTTAGGGCTTTAGTATGCGATAGGTTTCAATGAGACCTCTCCTCATCCTTCTAGATTCCAGTGAGCATATGCTCAGGGCCATTAAGCATGCTTCATATGTTAACCCTTTCATTCCTAGAATTATTCTTCTGAATCTCCTCTGCATGGTCTCCAATGCCAGCATATTTTTTTCTAGATAAGGAGCCCAAAACTGCTCTCAGTACTCCAACTGTGGTCTGACTAATTCCTTATATAATCTCAACATCACATCCTCTGAATTTAGAATTTTCTCCCAGTTTAGAAAATAGTCTATGCCTTTATTCCTTCTGCCAAAGTACATGACCATACACTTTCCCTACACTATATTCCTTTGCCCATTCTCCCAATCTGTGTAAGTCTATTTGCAGACTCCCTGCTTCCTTAACAGTACATGCCCAATTATCTACCTTTGTATCGACTGCAAACTTGGCCACAAAGCCATCAATTCTGTCTTCCAAATCATTGACATATAATGTGAAAGGAAGCAGTTCCCTGTGGAACATCTCTGATCTCAACTAGCCACCCAGAATAGGCCCCCTTTATTCCTATTCTTTGCCTTCAGCTGGTAAGCAAATCTTTTCTCCATGCTAGCATCTTTCCTGTAGTAATATAGGCTCTTGTTAAGTAGCCTTTCGTGGGGCCTTCTGAAAATCTAAGTAAACAATATCCACTGACTGTCCATCCTGCTTGTTATTTCCTCAAAGAATTCCAACAGATTTGTTAAGCAAGGTTTCCCCTTAATTAATCTATGCTCATTTTAGTCTACTTTATCATGCACCTTGAAGTACCAATATGCACTCTCACCTCTTTTTATAGGTACTGCAAAGCTTTTGGTATCTTTTTTATATTTTATTGGCTCACTTACCTTCATATTTCATCTTTTCTCAGAAAATGAAGAGTAAAAAGAGATGAATGATGCTGGAGAGTTAGCTATGGGAATAAATAAATGATGGATGAATGTAATAATTATTATGTATCAGTTTTCACTGTGGAAAACACAGTGGCAGAAATTCAAAATTGTCTGGGTGTAGAAATGAGTGTAGTTGCTATTACTAAGGAGATGGTGCTTGAGAAGCTGAAAGGTCTGAAGGCAGATAAGTCAACTGGACCAGATGGACTACATCTCAGGGTTCAAAGAGGTGACTGAAGAAATTGTGGATGGGATTAGAAATGATCTTTCAAGAATCACTAGATTCTAGAATGGTTCAGGAGGACTGGAAAATTATGAATTTCACTTCACTCTCTAAGAAGAGAGGGAGGCAGAGAAATGTAATTATAGACCTGTTAGCCTGATTTCAATCATTGGGAAGATGTTGGAGTCCATTATTAAGGATGAGATTTTGGGGTACTTGGAGGCAATGATAAAGTATTCCAAAGTCAGCATGGTTTTCTCAGGGGGAAATCTTGTCTGGCAAATCTGTTGGAATTCTTTGAGTAAATCACAGGCAGAATAGACAAACGGGAGTCAGTGGAATTTAGAATATATTTAAATCTTACATCCATCCCACAATGTGAGGAAGTAAAAACCTTTGCATTATGATTCCATTGCAATGTACAAACATGAATTTATAAGTCTATTGGCTTGTAGAAAGAAGCTGTCCTATAGCCTGTTGGCTCCGGATTTAATGCTGCGGTATCGTTTGCCAGATGGAAGCTGCTGAAACAGTTTATGGTTGGGGTGACTGGTGTCCCTGATAATCTTCCAAGCCTTCTTTCTGCACCTGCTGCTGTAAATGTCCTCAATAGAGGAAAGTTCACATCCACAGATGTGCTGAGCTGTCTGTACCACTCTCTGCAGTGCCCAGCAATCAAGGTTGGTGCAGTTCCTGTACCAGGAGGTGATACAGCGAGTCAGGATGCTCTCAGTGGTGCCCCTGTATAAGGACTTGGAGATTCATGTCAAATTTCTTCGATCACCTGAGGTGGAAGAGATGCTGTTGTGCTTTTGTTTGCCACACAGTCCAGGTGAAATCTTTGGTGATTTGTAAACCAAGGATCTTGAAACTAATCACCCTCTCAACTGCACACCGATTTATGTTGATTGGGGCGAGCCTGTCTCTGTTCCTTCTGTAATCCACTATCAGCTCTTTTGTCTTTTGGACATTGAAGGAGAGGTTGTTTTGCACCACTGTGTCAGGATGTCAACCTGTCCTCTGTAGGGTGTCAACCTGTCCTCTGTAGGCTGTCTCATCACTGCTAGAAATAAGGCCAATCAAAGTCGTGTCATCTGCAAATTTGATCAGCAGATTGGAGCTGCGTGTGGCAGCAGTTGTGCATGTAAAGGGAGTAGAGGAGGGGACTCAGGACACAACCCTGGGGTCACCTGTGTTGAGGATCAGAGGGCAGAGGTGATGGAGCCCAGATGTTCTTTATTTTGATTTCCAGAAGGCCTTTGAAAAGGTGCCGCACATGAGGCTGTTTAACTAAAGATAAGAACCCATGGTATTGCAGGAAAGATACTACATGGATAGAAAATTGGCTGACTGAGGAGGCAAAGTCGGAATAAAGGAGACCTTTTCTGCTTAGTTGGTGGTGACTAGTGGTGTTCCCCAGCTTTCAGTATTGTGGCCAGTTATTTTCACTTTATATGTCAACAAATTGGATAATGAATTGATGATTTTGTGGCAAAGTTTGCAGATGGTGCAAAGATAGTAGAGGGGCAGGTAGTGTTGAGAAAGCAGGAAGTCTGCAGAAGGACCTTGAGTGGGAGAATGGGCAAAGAAATGGCAAATGGAATATAATGTAGTGAAGTGTATGATCATGTGCTCTGGTAGAAGGAATAAAGGCATGACTATTTTCTAAAAGGGATGAAAATTCAAAAATTAGAGCTACAAAGGGACATGTAAGCCCTTGTGCAGGATTCCCTGGATGTTAACTTGTAGTCAGAGTCAGTGGTAAGGAAGGCAAGTGCAATGTTTCATTCAGGCCTGGAGCAAGGATGTTATGCTGAGGCCTTTGACGCTCTGGACAGACCATACTTAGAGTATAGTGTGCAGTTTTGAGCCCCTTAAAAGAAATGTGTTGGCACTGGAGAAGGTCCAGAGGAAGTTCATGAAAATGAATCTAGGAATGAAAGGGTTAACACATGAGGAGTGTTTGATGGCTCTGAGCTTGTACTCACAGTAGTTTAGAAGAATGAGGGGTTTTCGCGTTGAAACTTATAGAATACTGGAAGACTTTAGATAGAGTGGATGTGGAGAGGATGTCTCCTAAGTGGGTGATTTTAATATTAGAGGACACACCACACTATAGAGGGATGAGGCTGAGTGCGGGTCAGTGGAACTAGGTGAGAGTAAGCGTTCAGCATGGAGTAGAAAGGCCAAGATGGCCTGTTTCCGTGCTGTAATTGTTATATATTATGTGTTATATATATGGATGTATTTAGAACTGTTACGAACCCATAGGTTTCGTTTGCTGTGGACTGTCACTTTAAGAGAGTGCCTGAGTGAGGTGGGACTATGATGTCAGTCACCGGCTGACACTGTTGCTTGTGGATTTTAAAACACAGAGAGAGGGAGAGCAAGTGAGACTGGAAAAGCCAGTAGCTTCAGATTGTCGCAGCTGGGGTCTGGATCTCTCATATGCCCACAAGGGTGGGTTGATTATCAATCCAGTCCACATAGAGTGCATGACTGTCACCTCGTATAATCCAAAGGAGTGGATTTTTTGGGATATCCCGTGGAGACCACTTATGTGTTAACCCTTGCCTGGGTATGTTGTGTGGTAATTACTTGAAGACCATATCCCTGTGACAGGTTACTTTCAGTAATAGTTCATATGTGGATTTGGAATGACGACAGACAAGAGTGACAGTGATTGTGATCTCGTTTCCAGTGTGGAACCTGTGGAATACTTCTTATTTACTTTCTCTCTACATTTACCCTGGATTACAAATAACTCTCTATCATCATTTATTCCATGGATAAACTGAACTTTCCATACTTAACCATCTCAAGACTCTAAGCCTTGTTCTGCCAAGCTCAATATAGTTTGGGAGTTATATTTACACACATATATAAGACATAACACTGTTAATTTTTGTTTATCTTGGTTTACATTACTATATTAAGTAGTTACTAATAAAGATAGTGGTTTTAACATCAAAACCAGACTTCATGTGTAGTCTATTGCTGCTGGTTCATTCCAAAACTTTACAGTTCATAACAAAATTGGGGGCTCCTCCGGGATCTGAACTCTAAATTTCTCCAGATTGGAAGGAATTTCTTTAGCCAAAGGGTGGTGAATCTGTGGAATTCATTGCCATTGATAGCTTGGAGGCCAAGTCATTGAGTACATTTAAAGCAGAGGTTGACAGATTCTTCGTTAGTCAGCATTGCAAAAATTATGGGGAGAAGTGAGGGGAATGGGGTAGAGAGGGATAATAATTAAACCATGATAGAATGATGGAGCAGTCTCAATGGGCTGAATGTCCTATTTCTGCTCCAATATCTTATGGTCTTCCTTTTTTTTATAATTTATTTTTTATATGGTCTTCCTTTTCAACAAATACAATTGATTTAGTAAAGGTTAAATATTTAAGGAGAACCAGAATGGGACCTTCACTCAGAGGGGTGGTGTGACTGTGGAACAAGCTGTCATTGGAAGAGGTGAATGCAGGTTTGACTGCAACATTTAAGAGTTTGGATAAGTACATAGAGGACATCTATAGACGGCTGTGGTCCAGTTGTGGGTTGATGGGACTCTGCAGAACAAGCATTCAGCATGGATTAAATGGGCCAAAGGGCCTGTTTCTGTGCAGTAGTGCTCTAAATCACAACTTTGTTTTTATAAATTGCTTTTAGATTAGAATAAACCAAGAGGTTCATGTAAAAATTGTGTAGATTCTACTATGGGTGCTTTGCTTAATTGTTATGAATTGTACTTTGATATGTTTGTTTTGCACTGTATAAATGTTTTTTTATAGTTTTTTTTGTTTTGTTGCTTTGTAAAAACTCATAAAAAATTATGCAGCACCTAAAAAACATTGAAAAGGGGTTAAATGGTGCATTGTGCCAAATTTGTTCAAAGATTACTGGGTAGCAAGATGCCATTGTGCATGATCCCAGTCATTATATGGAATAACCAGTGCTTGTATCATCCATAAGTATTTTCTCCATAAGCTTCGCCAATGCAATTAGCAGAGATCAGCTGGGTAGCAAATCATAAAATTATATTACCTTTTTAATAACAGTGGATGAGTCATGTTGTGTGAAATAGTGATGATCAAATTAATTTTATCTCTATAATTTCTGTTTTGGCCATGTAGCAAGACTCCATTCAGTGGGTGTATCATAATATTGAGAGCGGTCAGGAGGATCTTCAGAAATTCTGTCCAAAGAGCCCAGCTTCAGGAGGAACTGACGCTGTTGTACAAGAAGGATTTAATGAAGGTAAGTCTCAGTGACATGGTCATGAAATTATAAACAGAAAATACTAGAAATATTCAGCAGGCCAGGCTGCATATAAATAAAGAGAGATAATATTTCAGGTTCTTGACTTTTCATCAGAATATTAACTATTTCTATCTTCTTGACAAATGGACTATTTCCAGCCTTGTTCTCACTTCCTGTTTTTAGCACCTGCAGTTTTCATTGTTGTTTAGAGATGATCAGGGATCAACACATTATTCGCACACAATTCAAAAATGTTGCTTCCTGTTGAAATGTGTTTTAAACTTATTTTACAGCAACCTTGTAACTCTGCTCCCTTATTCCATATTGCTAGCCTTCCACTCATGAATTGTTTAAAGTTTCCATTGCCCTAATTCAATGACATTCTTCCCAGAAAGAGCAATTTTGCAATTAAACCATTAAAAAGTATAATCAAATAATACAAGTCTGACTTTAAGTCTTCAGGATTTCACTGATTCAAATGAATTCAAATTGAATCAGTGTAAGCATTAGAATGAGTGTTCACGGTATTAGATATATTAATTGATCTAGATTTTATCTTAATCTATGGTCGAGTTTATACTGCAGCAAATGTATTGGGATGCCTTCCAATATTTCTTCCAAGTCATTTATCTATTCCAGATAGAGAACAGTTGTATGACAGCTATGTTAAACAGCCTAAATAGCAGTATCAAGATTAAAAATACTTTTGTCAGTAGGAAAACCCAAGGGCACATGGGAGCTTAGCAGTTAGTGTGAAGATATTACAGCTCAGGGTGTGGCAGAGTTTGGAGTTCAATTCTGTAAGTTCTCCCAGTGAATTGTACGGGTTTCCTCTGTGTATTCCAGTGTCCAAAGAGTTACGAGTTAGTAGGTTAGTTGGTCATTGTAAACTGTCCTGTGATTAGGCTAGTGTTAAATCAGTGGGTTGCTGGGCTGGGAGGACTTGTTCTGCACTGCATCTGTAAATAGATAAAAATATGCAGGAAAAGGATTTGTTAATAATGTCTGAATTGTTATATATCAGAATCATAAGCCTGTAACCTTCTCCCTTTCCACTCTAAGCACAAGATACTCATTCTAACTGAGTTACTAGCAAATATAAATGTGATGCATATTAAAAATTGCTTTTTCTATTATTTTTCATTGCTGTAGTGTAAGTGGAAGAAGGTTATTTTACTCAAATATTTCAGATCCATACATGGGTTTTTTAGGAGGAGAATAAAAATTATCTGCTTTTGAAAGTTTTCATAGCTGAAGACTAATACCATTCCCTTGATTCCAGTGAGCATGTCTACTTCAATCCAATTTTTTTTTGTACCTTTGCCTAAAGCCCAGTAATGTAAGATTTTTTTAGAACAAAGTGGAATCATTCCATTTAGAGCTATTAAACAGAGAGCTTCATCTGGATTATTATCAAGAATTTTGGCCTCCTTTCCTTAGGAAGGATGCACTTACTATAGAGGCAATGCAACCAGGTTGGTTTTGGAGATGGTGGAACTGTTACCTGAGAAGTGACTGAGGAGTCCGAGCATCTGTTTCCTAGAATTTAGAAGAATGAGTGGCAACATACAAAGCTTTGATATTTGAAAGATATTTCCCATGGCTATGGAGTTGCAAAATAGGGAGCAGGCCTCTTAGAATAGAAATGAGGAGGAATTTCCTCAGTCACATGTTGCTGTATGTTTAGAGGTCTGTGGTGCCTCATTTGTAGGTTGCAATCAAAATATGAATTGCTGGATTTCTGGATAGCAGAGAATTTACTGTGAATGGGACAGTAAACTGGTCATGTTGAATTGTGAAGCATACCTGAGGGGCTAAATAGCTTATTCTTGCTTCTTATTCATTTATCTTAAAGTTCTCATTTTAAATGCAGAAAAATGAAAACAATTAGGTATTGTAATTAAATTGAGAATGATTGATTTTGGGGTAATTTGGTGCCTACCAAATTGGGCATGTATGAAGCATCAGAAGTATATTTTTGCATAAATTTTGACATGAGTGCATCTGCTTCCAATTTAAATAGGGCAGGTTTGGGGATTGACATTTTATATGAGGGTCAAGGATATTTAAATGATCATGTTGTCAAGTCAAGTTTACTGTCATCAAACAATGTTCCTCTAGGCCACTATGCACCCATGATTCATATATAACACACAGCAAATAAAGTAGATTATTACCACAAATAAGTTAATTAAAAGTATTAAAATATTATTATATATCATAGATAAATGACTATTTTCAGAAATTCCTTTGCCTATATTTTACCCCAAAATCGACACCCAATTATTTTTAGACATTTCTTTCATCTTTATCTTTTTTCTTTGATTTCTCTTCCACAATATCTCCCGCAATCAATGTTTCACAATCTTTTCCCTCCAAGTCATTATTCTTTGATCCATCCCTCTGCCACAAAACACCTGTGATCGTTGGCTCCTTCCCTGACTGTGAGCGCACAGGTTTTATCATGAGTTTGAATTTACTGGAATTCGGCAAAAGTTCCAGAATCAAAAAAGCCAGCCAACTTCAAAGTTCAAAGTAAATCTATTATCAAAGTATGTGAATGTTACCATGTTCTATCCTGAGATTTATTTTCTTGCTGGCACTCACAGTAGATCAAGAAATACAATAGAATCAATGAAAAACGACACTAACAAAAAGCGGCAAACCACCATGTACAAAAGAAGAGAGTCTGTGCAAGTAAAACAAAGGCAAAATAAGAATAAAAATATAATGCCGGGAACATGAATTTGTAGAGTCCTTGAAAGGAGTGTACAATTGGAGTCTTCTAGGAGAAAGAGGATCTGCCTCACCTATCAGGAAAATTTTAGTTAATGAAGGAGAGTTCCTGCGGATGCTGGAAATCCAGAGCAATACCCACACAATACTAGAGTGACTGAGCAGGTTAGACATCTTCTATGCAAACGAATAAACAATCACTGTTTCAGGCAGAGATCTTGGAAAGGAAAGGGGAAAATGTCAGAATTAGAAGATTGGGTAAGGAGAAGGAGGACTAGGTTGGTGTGTGAGGGGGAATGATGGGAGGTGATTAGTGGAAAAGGAAAATGGCTGAAAAGGAAGGAAACTGATTGGAGGGGAGAATAGATCATGGGAGAAAGGGAAGGAGGAAAGTCACCAGGGTGAGGTAAGAGGTTAGAGTGGGGAAATGAAGAAGAGAGAAGGGGTAAGGAAAAATAATGGAAGTTGGAAAAATCGATGTTCATGCCATCAGTTGAAGGCTACCCAGAAAAAAATACAAGGTGTCGCTCCTCCATCCTGAGAGTGGCCTCATCATGACTGAAGAGGAGGCCATGGGACCAACATGTCAGAAATGGGGGCAGGGATCGAAATGGTTGGTTACTGGGAAATACCACTTTTAACAAATGGAGTTAAGGTGCTCTACAAAACAGTCCCCCAATCTACGTCGGGACTCGCCAATGCACTGGACACAACAAGCAACACCAACAGATTTGCAGGTGAAGTGTTTGGGACTCCCCTGAAGGACTGTTTGGGACCCTGAATGGAGATGAGGGAGGAGGTGAATGGGCAGCTGTAGCACTCAGACCATAAGACAAAGGAGCAGAAGTTGGCCATTTGGCCTATCGAGTCTGCTCTGCCATTTTATCATGAGCTGATCCAATCTCCCCTTTAGTCCCATTACCCCGCTTTCTCACCGTAACCTTTGATGCCCTGACTACTCAGATACCTATCAATCTCAGCCTTAAATACACCCAATGACTTGGACTCCACTGCCGCCCGTGCAACAAATTCCACAGATTCACCACCCTCTGGCTAAAAATAATTTTTTCGCATCTCTGTTCTAAATGGGCGGCCTGCAATCATCAACTCATGTCCTCTCATACTAGACTCCCCCACCATGGGAAACAACTTTGCCACATCCACTCTGTTCATGCCTTTCAACATTCGAAATGTTTCAATGAGGTCTCCCCTCATTCTTCTAAACTCCAAGGAGTACAGTCCAAGAGTGGTCAAACGTTCCTCATATGTTAACCCTCTCATTCCCGGAATCATTCTAGTGAATCTTCTCTGAACCCTTTCCAATGTCAGCACATCCTTTCTTAAATAAGGAGCCCAAAACTGCACACAGTATTCCAAGTGAGGTCTTATCAGTGCCTTACAGAGCCTCAACATCACATCCCTGCTCCTATACTCTATTCCTCTAGAAATGAATGCCAACATTGCATTCGCCGTCTCACCACCGACTCAGCCTTCTGCCGATAGCAGGGAAAAGTGCGGAGGGACAAATGGACAAGGGATCGATCTCTGCAGAAAGCAAGGAGTGGGGGGCTGGGTAGATAAAGCTGTGTTTGGTGGTAGACTCCTGATGAAGATAGCAGAAATTGCGGAGAATGATGTGATTATTGTTTTTGAAGCAACACACACAAAATGCTGGTGAAACACAGCAGGCCAGGCAGCATCTATAGAAGAAGCACTGTCAACATTTTGGGCCGAGACCCTTTGTCAGGACTAACTGAAAGGAGAGATACTAAGAGATTTGAAAGTAGTGGGGGGAGGGGGAAATGCGAAATGATAGGAGAAGACCGGAGGGAGTGGGATGAAGCTAAGAGCTGGAAAGGTGATTGGTGAAAGTGATACAGAGCTGGAGAAGGGAAAGGATCATGGGATGGGAGGCCTCGGAAGAAAGAAAGGGGGGGGGGAAGCACCAGAGGGAGATGGAGAACAGGAAGGGTGATGGGCAGAGAGAGAGGAAGAAAAACAAACAATCAATATGTCAGGGATGGGGTAAGAAGGGGAGGAGGGGCATTAACGGAAGTTAGAGAAGTCAATGTTCATGCCATCAGGTTCTAGGCTACCCAGCCAGTATATGAGGTGTTGTTCCTCTAACCTGAGTGTGGATTCATCTTGACAGTAGAGGAGGCCATGGATAGAAATATCAGAATGGGAATGGGACGTGGAATTAAAATGTGTGGCCACTGGGAGCTTGTTTATGATTCATCTGCGTTGAATCATGAACAGGCATGGCAATCTCCCAACATTCCTTTGAGCTCTTGTTTCCAGAGTGCTCCCCTCTTTGCATACCTCCACTATTATAATCTACATATGACACATCCTTGAACTCTCCAATTGACAATTTCTAGCAACCATCCATAATATCAAGAAATCACCTCATAATTTGTCATCTCACATCTCTTGATTAGTAAGGACATTAAAAGTCACAGAGGAGGCGGGAGACTAGGGTTAAGAGTGATAATATATCAGCCATGATGGGATGGTGGAGAAGACTTAATGGGCTGAATGGTTAATTCTACTGCTATGTCTTATGGTCTTATAATATTTCCACTTTCTCTCTTTCTGGAATTTATCATCTTCTAGGATCACTTTTCCCATGATATCTTCTCCTAAACTCCATATTGCAATGCACTTATATTTTTCTGTAGTACAGGCTTCTTTGTAAAATGACATTGTTCAATTTGGCAGCTGCTAGTAGGAAACAGATCCAAACAGCTATAACAAGTTCCCGCTGTCAAATTCAGCAAGTCTTTTGTGTTCCTGCCATTCCCAAGCTGCCAGCCTATTTGCCTTCCCCCATCCCATGGGAAATGTTATAGCCATTGTATTTTCAAGAAATCCTTCAAAGGTAGAAGCACTTCATAACTAAAATATATGAAGTGTCACTTGTATATAAACTAAGGGGTAAAACTGCTAAGTGGAAGTGAGTGGCTTATTAAGATACATATTTAATGTGAAAATATTACAATCTAGAATATAAATTGGTGTAAACATTGTTTCAGTTCTATCATACGCCTAATATTGGTATTGTGTCTAAATTGTGTGTCTGATTAAATTAGACCTATTTGGCTATTCTTTTTGATGATGGATTTGACTGTAATTCTTACTGACAGATAAGTATTTCTGTTTGGTGTTCACCATATGAATTGCTTTCATGTATAGGTAATTTTTTTTAGTTTTATCTTGAATGTAAGTATGTTACGGTATTTCCTTCCCTGCAGAAGTTTTCGATAAATTTAACACAATGGCTTTAATTGATGGGAAGAAGGATCATGTGAGCCTAACGGTAGATAATGTTCACTTGGACTATGGTGTGGTGTATGAGTATGACAGTACTGCTGGTACAAAATGCCACGTTTTGGAGAAAATGAGTGAACCTAAGGGATTCTTCAATTTGACTGCAAAGGTATGACTGCAAGAATGAATAATCAGTTTGTAGAATTTTGTGTTTCTGAAGTTTAGTACTTTATCAGCATTTTTCTTCGTCAAATAATTTGAAGGCCTCATCAAAAGAGGCAAGCTAGCTCTAATGGAGTTCCTGTAATAGCCTGGCAGAAAATATTAATTGATATGCAGGGTCTCAGAAGTAAAGTGCTCTATTTTGGACACAAACCACATATTGGCTATTTAAACAGTAATTTTCTTCAGTGTCAGTATTCTAATGTTATGTATGGCTCCAAAGCAGTTCAGCACCTTCTTCCTCGTCTGGAGCCATAACATACTCCAGCTACATACAAAGCACAAGCACCAACACGGTTCAGCCAAACACTGCTGACTCAAAGAAACCCTGTTATTCCATAACTATTATGGCAATTGATCTTTGTGACATTATATTTAATTGTACCTTTTAAACATTAATAAACAGAGCCTCAAAATATGTTACTTACCGCCAAAAGTAGTTGATAAAGCATTGCGGATAAAATTGCAGAAATATTAAATCACTGCGAAAACTACAAGTAATATTAATACTTTTGGGAGAAAATGTAGTGATACTATGCAAATATTAAGTGCGAGAAAAACATGGCATATAACATTCTAGAAATTTCTAACATAAATCTTTCAATATTTCACAATTTTCTGGACGTGAAATAATTAATGTGAATGATTTTAAGAATGCAGAATTCAAAATGATAGATTGTATATTGTGGCATAACAAATATGTGGCACCTCGTTCCCTCAGGTCATTGGAACAATTTAATGTACATTTGATGTATTTTCATTTTGCATGACGACATCACATTAGAGGGGACTGTAAATGACAATTTATTAAATGGCACTTCTTTACCAGGTCCTTGAGTGTTTTGCTAAGAATGATGAACAATTTGTAGAAAGTTGTGGCAGGCTAACCTGCTTAAGTGAAGCAATCCCTCCTGAACTCCATTCAAGGTTCAGCATTAAACGCAGCGAGAAGCTTGAACATATTAACCGAAGGATTATGACCTACAAGAAGGTAAGTCTGGCATTTGAAAAGCTGAACCATATTTCATCCTTGTAGTTGTAATGTTCATTCACAGGGGTTAATCAAAACATGGTTCAATGGTGACTATTCCACTAATAAAGTCTTCCAATATTCCATGTATTTGTGACAGAGTGAAGGAAGTAAGTATGGAGTAATTTCTGTAAAGTATGGGTGAAAGTGATCATCCCTTTATCTAATTCTGAATGATATCATGAGGTGGAGTTGTCTGAAATATATATCTAGCAGTTGCTCAGAATTCAAGTGACTAACTGGAGCCACAAATCAGAACTTTCAGTTTAATGGTGTACTAACTATGGGATGTTGTACCTAATCACATGACCCATTAGAAAATCTCAAAATTTGCCTAAAATCTGGTTCAAAAATTCATTTGAATAATCTGACATTTATGTGCGCATTATCAACAAGAGGATTGGCAAAGTATTTTCTCTACCCTCCCTCTCTTCCCCTTCTCTAGGATGTTGACTTCCTTTACATTACATGCCCGCATGCATCATTGACATGGAACAGGGTGTAATTAGCCACTGAGGAATTCTTTTCTATGCTTATTGTTAGTTCAATGATTGATTACCATGTAACTGTTACATCAGTAATTTGTGTCTCAATAATTTTGATCTGTCCAGTTTTCAAGAGTTTTGAAAAACCGAGCCTGGCCAACTTTTAAGCAAGCCAAGTCCAAGGTATCGCCACTGCACAGCAGTGATTTCTGTCCCACCAATTGCCATATAAATGTCATGGAAGTATCCTATCCCAAAAATGTTGCATCACTGGGAAGCGCCTTTGGTGTTCAGCTGGACAGTCGGAAACAGTCCTGCAGTGATATTGACCAAAAAAGCTTCGATCAAGGTAGGAACCCAGACTTTATGTCTAAGTTTGACAGTTATTTTATGTTTTATTTTATTTGGAAAGGCAGCATGGAACCTTTCAGGCCTACTGAGCCTTTCCACCCAGCAGCCCACCTATTTAACTCAAGCCTAATCACAGGACAATTTACAATGACTAATTAACCTGTGAAATGGAACATCCACGGACTGTGGAAGGAAACTGGAGCACCCGGAGGAAACCCATGCACATGTGAGAAGAACATACAGGCATTCAGGGTGCCAGAATTGAATCCTGAACCCCAGTATCCCAAGCTGTAATAGTGTTGTGCTAGCCGCTACACTGCTGTGGTGCCTCAAAGTATAATCCACTTTTGACAACCTGATCTAAGTTATAAAGGGTCTGTGATTTGCTGGACACTTTTGCTTCTTGGACAGCTAATCTTTAATCGGGCTAATTTCTTGCTGATGATGTGAGTGTGGGAGCATAGTACGAAAGGTGATTTGGAGTATGTGCCTTGAAAGCATATTGGGTGAGGACTGGAAAATAGGTGATGGAATGTGAAAATGGGTGATGGAATATGTAACAACTACGAAACCTAATGTCTGATGTTTAAAACAAGCAAGAGCATCATAAAAAAACAGGAATAAATTTATAAGCATATCAATGAAATAAACAAGAGGTTTCTGGGAGCAGAGCAATTGTTTTACCCAGCAAAGCATATCTCTCTGGATATATCAGATGGCACAATTGCCTCTTTTATGTGCCAGTAGACTTAAATTTACTGACCTTCTAGTGAAAAACTTGGCAGAGTCTGGCCTATACATATTGTTAGTGTTACGAATGTGCCACAACTCTGAGGGGCCGAAGGGTACAAAGTAGCCCCCTCCTTTTCAAGAATCGCAAGATCGCTAGTAATTCAGGTCTGGGAACCAGGAAATGAGAGAGAGTCATCCAGAATACACAGACTTGGAATGTGTCCTGGCCTCAGCAAGGTCCGGAACCCTTGATAATGGCTATAATCTCTTGGAGACAGAATTGTGTATTGAGTACTGTACTATTCATTGAAGCCCTCAGGGAATGACCAGAGTGGGCTGGTTGAGGGATTGCATCATCCCAACCTGATTGACATCTGAGACCCCGTGAGTAAGGATAAAAGAGGGGTCTGGGGAACAACCCCTTCAGATGCACCAGGAGAAACACTAGAAATCCTGTGGCAGCGTTTAATAGCGACAGCCGGTGGGGCTCGCGTGCGTCCTTTTCCTTTGCCTAGGAATTGGCGGGCTTACCACGGAAGAACGGCTTAGCTAAAGGACTGGCTATACCTACGGAACTCTCGAAGGATCGACATCATTAAAAGGAAAAGCTGGCAAGTTTCTAAAATCTCTCTCTTGACTCCAACCAAAGTCTGCAGCCTGAATGAACTGAGTGACTTTTATATTTCCATCGGACAATACATTATCCCCTAGACAATGATGGAGCTTATTTCTTATTGATTATTATTATACCCGCACTTTTAGATTTAGTATTGACGACGTATATTATCTGTATGTTTGCCGATATTATTTTCGTGTATTTTTACCAATAAATACTGTTAAAAATAGTACCATCAGACTTCAACGGACCTCTCTATCTTTGTTGGTAAGTGACCCAGTTACGGGGTTCGTAACCTTAGTATGTCTCTAATGCTTCGCGTGCAGAAATAAAAACCATATGAGAAACTAAATATAATCACATGAGGGGGATTACAATTTGTTCGAATGAGAATTACATGAAGATAGGTAGATTTAAAAGTTGCAAGCATTTATTGAAAATGAGACTTGCTTGCAATAGTCATGTGCTTATCTTGTCAGGCCAATGAAACCTAAAGTTTTACATGTTGGAATCATGTTCTTATACTGTAACAAAGGTGGTACTTGCTCATTTGCACAGCAATCAGAAATTATTATTGGTGCCATCAACATTTACAACTCAGTCTTTCACTTTCCTGTTAATTTGTAGATAAACTGGATCCAGTGGAATATGTTCATCACTGCATCACCACCATGGCAGCTCCCTCTGGACACAGCTTGGGTCAGCAAAACGGGCCTGGTCTGTACTTCACCCTGAAGGAAAAAGATATTGAAACTCAAGATGCATACCAGAAGCTTCTGAATAAGTTGCAGACAGTTGTGAAGGAACTGGAATCGTATATTGGTCAGATAGATGAGTGAGTTTCTCAGCACTTTGTAAATATTGAATGTTGAATTAATATTGATGTAGAATTTACAAATGTGGTTCAAAGAACTTCCTCTGGTTATTATGGAATTGCATCATATTCAATCCTGCTTACAATGTGCTTGCTTGATGATATTTTGATCCTGTAAATAGTATTGTCTCATATTTCATTGAGGATTCCCAATGAATACCTTATTGCCTTTGCTAAAAATTTCTAGCATAGAACCATTGGGATGCAGGGCCTGGTGGTGATCCATAAGTTCATTAAAAATCTCAGCATCTTTGCCATCAATGTGCTACCAAGTATATTTTAAAACATTGTAGTGGTAAAACTCATATTTCACACTAGTTATCAGCTGTCAGTGTATAAATAAAACAACTGCCTTCCAATACACTCGTGTTGTTAAGTGTATAATATCCAGGGATGAAAGCCAAATTGTAATTAGAAGCTGAAGTATCAAGATGACTCATTTGGAATTCATTTCACTGTAACTCTATTTCAGGGGTTGAATTAATTTAAGATCCACATGCTGATTCTCTTTGAAAAGTATGAATGCAGGTGTGGAAAGTGTAAGTGTCACCAAATATTCCAATGTCATACCTCAATTCACAAGGCCAAAAGCAGCTTGTTTTTAGCATTACTTACCCGACAATCCAATGTATTCTGCTGAGAAAGTTTGATTCTCTCCTTGTAAAATTGGGAATTAGAAATCCCAATGGTAATAAAGACAATGATAATGCTTAAGGAGCATGAAGAGTAATGGTTCTATATCCTTAACACCATGCTAATATAAACAGACTTGGGAGTTCTTGTGCAGAGCAGCTTAAGGTTAACTTGCAGGTTGAGTTGGTGGTGAGGAAGGCAATGCAATGTTAGCATTCATTTCAAGAGGTCTGGAATACCAGAGGAGGGGTATAATGCTGAGATTTTATAAGGCACTGCTGAGGCCTCACATTGAGTATTATGAACAGTTTTGGGCTCTTCATCTTAGAACAGATGTGCTGGTATTGGAGAGAGTCCAGAGGAGGTTCACAAGGATAATTCCAGGAGTGAAAGGGTTATCATTACAAGAAACGTTTGATGGCTCTGGGCCTGTACTTGCTGGAGTTTCCAAGGATGGGTGGGGGGAATCTCATTGAAACCTTTCAAATGTTGAAAGGCCTAGACAAAGTAGATGTGGAAAGATGTTTCCCATGGTGGGAGAGTCTAGGACAAGAGGGCACAGCCTCAGGATAGAGGGGTGTCCATTCAAAATAGAGATGCAGAGAAATTTCTTTCGTCAAAGGGTGGTGAATTTGTGCAATTTGCCACGTGCAGCTGTGGAGGCCAGGTCATTAAGTGTATTTAAGGCAGCGATTAATGTGCTCTTGATTAAATATGGCATCAAAGGTTATGGGGAGAAGGCCAGGAAATGGGGTTGAGGAAGAGAACAAAAGGATCTACCACGATTAAATGGCGGAGCAGACTTGATGGGCCAAATGGCCTAATTCTGCTCCTATGTCTTATGGTTTTATGGTTTAAATAGCCAATTAACATATCTATTTCAATTTGCTGGTGCCTAAATGTCTGTTACAAAATCAGTTTCCGCATTTAAAGTTTTTGGTTCAATTTGACGTCGTTCATCTGTGCTCTTCAGCCTTTAGTGCTTGATGAAGGATCCTCAACATTGCATAGCTAACACTGGTTACCATGTGAGATGATATACGGTTGATTTAAATATCTTACAGTGCTCTTGAGTTTGAGAGCTGGGAGAACTGTTGTGAGTGGAGAGGCAAGGATTCTTAGCAGTTGCTACTGCATTCAATTCTTAATATTTGGGAGATGGTCTTGAATAAAGGCCTCAGTGATGTGCTAATCTTTGGACAACCAATTAAGCACAAAAATAGGAAAGTTCTGACTTTGCTGTATGTGTAACAAATGTCTAACTAGATAGGAACACCCATCTTGAATAATTCAATGTTAAATGAATGACTTTGAAGCAATTGTTCCAGTCTACAAAGTCATTTCATGTAACAATGAATTATTCCAGAAGGGTGTTCTTATCTAGTTAGACATTTGTTACACATACAAAGTCAGAAGAACATTTCTATTTTTGTGCTTAATTGGTTGTCCAAAGATTAACACATCACCAAGGCCTTTATTCAAGACCATCTCCCGAGCATTATTTAGAATTGAATGCAGTAGCAGCTGCTGAGAATCATCCACCCCTTGCCTCCCCGCTCACAACAGTACCCAGCTCTCAAGCTCAAGAGCACCATAAGACATTTAAATCAATCCATATTTGTAAACTAGAACAATTGCTTTAAAGGCCAAACAAATTACAAGTATTTGTAGTTGCAGCCAATTAATGACTTTCATAATATTGAAGATTTTAATTTTGAGTTGCATACTAACGTAACTGAGGGAGAAGGAAGAGGTGTTGACTTTGTGTTATATATCTTCATTATATGCAAATCAAGGTAATTAAAACACATACCGAAGTAGTGTTGAAAAGGAAATTTAAAGATTTCAATGGTCCTAGTCAAAAGCTTTATTCAACAGTCATTAATCCATCCCTTTCTTCAGCAACTGAAGCAGGTTGTTTGCAACTTGGTATCTTATATAAGCTGGAGTTCAATTTTTGTCCCTGCCTATTTTCACTTGTAAAACATTTTTAAATTCAAACCTGCTGTAGCACATCTACTAACGAAGCTGCTACCCATGTTTCTAGTACTTCCGATCTAAGTTAGTCCAGTAGATTCCCAGGTGGTCTTGAAGAAATCTCTATTATTTCAAGATCAAACAAAGAGTAAATGCCAGGCTAGAGGTTTACATTTGTATACCAAAGTCCCAGTCTCCGCTGGTGAATACCTGACTGTACTTTGGTATTGATTTTGGAGTGATATTGGTTGGCTGAATTACTTCAACTGTGAGGAACAGTTGTGAAGGACCTAACAAAGCATCTAATTTATATTTTGTTTATTTAATTGTGCTTGCTTAATAATTTAAAATTCACTTTAAAATTACGATTTATTAATTATGAACTATTTTAATTATTGCAGATTTTAATAGTTTAATAATTTCTGAATGTCAGGGACATTCATAGACATTCTGAATTTTGGGCAGCTTTGACAGATGGCCAATACAAAGTCATGGCTTAGCCAGCTAGCAGTTCTTTTCAATCATTGATTGAGTGGTTGGAGCAGGGGAAATGTTGTGCATTCTTGTCTGCCTACGTGATAGGAATTAATTGGCAATGCCCTATAATTGCTCATGGCTTTACCAATTTGGATCAGAAAGGCTTGGATAGGGGGCGTCACATGATGACGTAGGGTCGAGACGTTGGGAATCCAGCGCCCTTGTAAAAAGTAATGAAATAGGGTTTAAATGAAGAAGAGTTAACAAATATCTACTAGAAACTATTTATAAGTAACTCAGGATTATCTTTTGATATGGTTCCTAAACCGAAACAGAAGAAAGCTACTACTTCGAAGACTGCGCAAATCGGCGGGGAAAAAGGCCTAACCGTCTCGGTGAAGCCTCGGACTCAAGTTGGATCTCCTCCCGGCGAAGTACATGGCACTTCTGATGATGCGGGACAGGAAGTTGCAGCAATGTCGGCAGTCTCTAAGATGAAACGGCAAGAACAACGCATGTGCGAAAGTATGCATGAACAGATATTAACAAAACTACAAATCCCAACTACGGCTGGAAGTGAAACCGGAAGTGAATCGGAAGTGGAATCAGACTCTTTGGGAAATTCAGAGGAAGAAGAAGAGGAAAAGAAGGAAGAGATTAAAGGAGACATAAAAGATATCCTGATATATATTATGAATGAATTAAAAGCTAAAAGAAGGATGCAGAATAAACTCGATAATGTGGTGGAAAAACAAAAGAAGATGGATAATAAAGTTAAACAGATGGAAGTAAAAGTGGAAGAAAACACTGGAAGAATAGATAAGATAGAAGACAATAATCTTGCCTGGACAATAGAAAGAAAACGGATGTTGGAAAAATAGATGCGCTTGAAAACTCTAGTAGACGAAATAATATCAAAATTGTTGGTCTTATGGAAGGTACAGAGGGAGAAAATCCAATAAAATTCTTTCAAGAATGGATTCCGAAAATGTTGGAATGAAAGAAGGAAGCCAAGTAATTGAAATTGAAAGAGTACACAGAGCTTTCAGACCAAGACCTCAACAAGATCAAAATCCAAGATCAATTTTGATAAAATGTTTAAGGTACCAAGATAAAGAAATGATCTTGAAGGCAGCTATTCAAGGTGCTAAAAAGAGAAATGGGCCATTGATAATAGGAGGGAAAAAGGTTTTTTTTTTATCCAGACATAAGTTACGATCTTCTGAAGAGGCGGAAGGAATTTAATCCACTGAAAAAATCTTTATGGGAAAAGGGCTATAAATTTTTATTGAGCTACCCAGCAAAATTGATAATTTTCCTGGATAACGAAGAAAGAAGATTTTTCGTTGACTACCAGAAAGCGGAGAAATTTGTACAGGAATCCTATAGGAATTTCATTGCTCCTATATACTGATGCACAGGGAAAAAAATAAAAATAAAAATGGAGATAAGCTGCAATGTCTGACATGAATAAATGTACCATCTCTTTAATCAAAATATATTTAGCAAAATGGAGAAGTCCAGTATTGGGTTGAAAAGTCTGATGTCTGGCTCTGGTTGCAAATTAGACAGAAAAAAAGACCTATTTTGTAGAGTTGGATTTATAAATGAAATTTAATGCATGATGAGTTCAAATACCTATATGAATATTAAATGGGCAGTTTACATATTAATACATCTATAAATGGATTATTCTTCTCAGCACATTTGGATCAGTGACACTCTGTACTAGACTGAGCAACATAAAGACACATAAGTATAGACTTGGAGGAAAAGTTTTTAAAGTAAGAGAATCAACAACTGGAGCCACTCTTCTGGGAGCATAATGTTGACAGTTCTATTCTTTGTTGCTCAGTTCACTGAGTTCCTCCACCCAATTGTCCTGTTGCTTTGTAATTAGTGATGAAGAAAAATAGAATTGGCCAAGAACTTTACTGAAGGCAGTGATTAGGTGTCTGGGTGTTGATGGCAAACCATTGGTCTTGGATAGTGGGGTTCAGGAAATTTTAAACTCCAACTCCTCATTCTTGATAGAGGCTGGTGACTGATGTAAGCTAAAGGCAACAGCAGTTGATGGTTGTGAGTTGGTTCTTGTTTCATTGTTTGGCTAATACTGAAAAATGAAATGGGACATTCAATCTGATGTCACCAAAAGGAAAATTTGGTGTCAACTCTGGTACTTGACAGAGAACGAGCTTGCCAAGCTGTCGTCATTTCACACCATGAGCCTCTGGAAGATCCTCCTTATTTTCTGGCCAAGAAGGATCTCCAACCATGCCCTACTCCTTCAGTGTCACCAAGAGGACATGACCACAATCATCATGAGGAAATGTTGGACATTTGATAGATTGGGCATGTGATTAGGCATTTGATAAGGTACCCCATGCAAGGCTTATGTAGAAAGCAGGGGATCCAAGGGGACCTTGCTTTGTGGATCCAGAATCAGCTTGCCCACAGAAGGCAAAGATTGGATGTAGATGGGTCATATTCTGCATGGAGTTTGGTGACCAGTGGTATGCCTCAGGGATCTGTTCTGGGACCCCTTCTCTTTGTGATTTTTATAAATGACCTGATTGAGGAAGTAAAGGGATGGGTTAGTAAATTTGCTGATGCCACAAAGGTTGGGGGTGTCTTGGCCTTTTCTCCTTGGATTGACAGAGGATGATAGTTGGCTTGCTAGAGGTATATAAGATGATGAGAAGCATTGATTGTGTGGATAATCAGAGGCTTTTTCCCTGGGCTGAAATGGCTAACACAGTTTTATGGAAGTAGGCACAGAGGAAATGTCAGGGACAAGATTTTTTTATGCAGAGGGCGGTGAGTGCGTGGAATGGGCTGCTGGTGACAGTGGTGGAGGCGGATGTGATAGGTTTTTTTAAGAGACTGCTGGAAAGCTACATGGAGCTTAGAAAAATAGAGGGCTATGGGTAACCCTATAATTTCTAAAATAAGTACATGTTCAGCACAGCATCATGGGCCGAAGGGCCTGTATTGTGCTGTAGATTTTCTATGTTTTCTGTGTTTCTCTGTGATGAGAAGAGAGGCCAACTCCATCATCAAGGCAGCACTTCATTGGACCCCTAAAGAGCGAAGGAAACATAGGAAACCAAAGACAACTTGGCGCCGTACCATAGAGGCAGAAATGGGGACTCTAAACCACAGCTGAGGTACAATGGAGAAGATGGCTAAGGGCAGACAGAGATGGGGGACCTTCATTGCTGTACTAAATGCCATCAATGTAACAGGCATTTGATGATTGATGATGATTGGCACCAATGTGAAGCAAAGGAGTTTTCTAAGAACATTTGGCCCCAAATAATTTCATAACATTGACTTGTTATAATCTTGGAATTGTGGGATGGTAGAGTTTGATGCCAAGCAGCCTGTTTCTGTGAAAATGTGAAAATGACTGAGTAATTGATATCTCACCTCTCTCCTGAGGTTATGTTTGTGCAGAAATAAACTGCAAATGTCTGTGGCATGCTTTCAGTTTTGCCCGCATTGGCCCTTCATTGGCTCCCAAATCCACATTCTCCTGCAGCTTAACATTTAGCCCATGCCTTTGTCAATTTCCTACAGTGAAAATTTGCTGCATTTATATTTCTTACTGTCTGAAATTATTTATTTTCTCCCTATTTATAGCCTTCTTTCATCAATAACCCATCCAAATACACCAGAGATGAAGTCAGCAGAATCACTAATAACAGGGGAGAATGACACTGACAAGGTAGAACGGAACAGCAAAAAGGTCTGCTTTGTGGTAACTGGAGATGATCAAGAAGATTCAGGTCATGATACAATAAGCAACAGGGATTCCTACAGGTAAACACAGCATTGTGGGCTAAAGGGCCTGTAATGTGCCGTAGATTTCCATGTTTCTATGTAAAATGTGCTTTAGATTATTCTACAATGAAGAAGGGCTAAATATTTGTTTTTGAGTGAATGAAGCAGGAATTGTAAATTGTGCTGTTTCCTCCATCTTAAGCCTACTGCATGTGTATCTGATTTACAAAGGGATCTAGTGCACCAGAATTACCAGTAGCCTGCTCTTTCATTTTAAGAAAATAAGAAAAATATCACTGTTAAACTGATGATGTATCACTGACACGATTTGCATGAAACAATGTGCCCCATTATGGCCATAATGAGATTTGAGTGTGTGACATGGCAATAGTTCATTTAAACCAACATAACATATTGATACCAGCTCTGTCAGTTTAATCATTTGAAAATAGCTCAATACCTGTGTCCAGTAATTAAAATAAACACTCTTACACAGCAGTCCAATAACTTTGGGACTCCTATCCATTCCCATCCCCTTTGTTCTAAAATAGAAGAATACTTCTGAGTCACCCTAATCATGATATCCGATGGCTCTTCCTGTTCTGCCACTGAAACTTTCTAATTCTGCTTTAAGTATGCCATACATTAAAACTATGGCATTTACCACTTCACAGCTTCCCTGTGTGGATCCCAGATCCCTTGATCCCAATAATACCCAAAACTCTATAAAATATCCAAAAACAAATTGTAATTGGAGTTGATAGCCAATTAACAGTACTCCAACAAAGCATAACGCAGTTTTAGACCATATATTTTAGTACTTCTTTAGCTTCATATAATTGTTTCATGTACTCTTACTCAATCTTCTTTCTAAGTTTAGACAATCAGCAGTTTTATTTATTCAGAGTTATAACTCAGTAACCGGGGCCCCTCTGCCCCAACAAGCCCGCATGGCCTAATTACACCCACATGACCAATAAACCTACTAATCCGTACATCTTTGGAATGTGGGAGGAAATCATGTGGCCATGGGGAGAACATACAAACTCCTTACAGACAGTGGCTGGAACTGAACCTTGGTCACTGGTGCCAGCCACTAGGCTACCATTATAATATTTAATATACTAAATAGTATAATACCTGACCAAGGAAGCACACAGGAAATGTAATTCAGTTATACTAACTATTTACATCTGAATGTCACTGACACACTGGTGTTTGAAATGTGGGTATTAATGTTGTCATTGGAGAACTGGGTTAGAGTAGAATCCACGTCATATCAATGTACTGAATTATCAGCAGTATTTAAAATGTAGCCTGGGGCACTGCAGATAGTACACCGATTGACTTAGTTTACATTGCCTTTGTTGTTGGCTCCAAACTAGTCTTCTTGAGGCTATTAGTTGCATTTAAAATAACTTTGCACATGGAGAATCTGTTGTTATAAAGAGTACCCAATAGTAAAATCTCTATCTAGAGCTTGGCTACTTCTGTTGAGTATTTTGAGGTGCAGCTTTGTGTCAAGTTCTGATTAAGTTCAGGTAAAATTAACATTAGAAGTTCACTGGCTTGGATCAGATTGGGCCAGTCTAAGTCTTATAACAATATAACAATTACAGCACGGAAACAGGCCATCTCGGCCCTTCTAGTCTGTGCCGAACGCTTACTCTCACCTAGTCCCAATGGCCCGCACTCAGCCCATAACCCTCCATTCTTTTCCTGTCCATATACCAATTTTACTTTAAGTGACAATACCGAACCTGCCTCTACCTCTTCTACTGGAAGCTCGTTCCACACAGCTACCACTCTCTGAGTAAAGAAATTCCCCCTCGTGTTACCCTTAAACTTTTGCCCCCTAACTCTCAACTCATGTCCTCTTGTTTGAATCCCCCCTTCTCTCTTTGTTAACAGCTATGCTAAAACTTGGTACTATAGGAGAGAAAAAAAAGGGACTGAATCACGCTGTGCAGATCATTCTTCTCAATGTATAGATTCAGTGCAGAAGCTGACTCCCTTGCCTGTCCCAATGGCATATCTGTTAGGTTCAGACTTGGGTATCAAAAGTATTATGTCCTCAATTCACTATGGTTGGTGTGGGTTTTAATTTTTGACTGGAACAGACTTCAGTCTCTTCAAACATTATTGTTAGCCTTAGCATTGTGTGTGATCAAACTAACTACAAAAGAAAGTTCCAAAAGATGAAACAAATGTTGGAAATACCCAGCAAGTTAGACAGCACCTGTGGACAGAGAAACAGGGTTAATGTTTCAGTTTAAAATCATTTCGTCATATCCAAGTTAGTTTTATGTTGCAGGGAAAGGTGAGGGAGGGAGGGAGAGAGAGATTGAAGGGTGAGGTAGGATGATCATCACTGGATCTAGTCCAAGCAGTGAAAGCCAGTTATCTGACAAGTTACATTAATTCCTGCAGGCTCTATTCTGCCCAGAGTAAAGATGAGGCATTGCTCTTTAGGTTCATCTTGGAACACTGCAGAATGCCATAGACAGATAAATCAGTGAGAGCGAAATGGTAAATCAAAGTAACAGGCTCAAGGTCAACTTGAAATCTAAACAAGAATTACAAATGAATTGCAACACACCCAAAATGCTGGAGGAACTCAGCAGGCCAGGCAGCATCTACGGAGAAGAGTAAACAGTCGACGTTTTAGACCAAGACCCTTCATCATGACTGGAAAGGGTGGGAATTGTTTACTCTTTTCCATAGATGCTGAGTTCCTCAAGCATTTTGTGTGTGTTGTTTGGATTTCCAGCGTTCTGCAGATTTTGTCACATTTGTAATACAAATGAATTGCAGCTTCATCTGAAAGGATTGTCTGGATGGATGATGGTGCTGAGAAGTTAATCTCGTGCAGTTGCATGGGAAAGTACTATGAGAAGGGCAAAGGTTGGTGGAGCCAACAATTTATAAAAGGAGAAGTGAAGACATGCTTGGTGGTCGAACTTGTTGAAGATGGAAGATTAATAATTACTTTTGATATTATGAATTGAGGAATTATTTTGCCCTTAGGCATGTTTTTTGAAAATCTGAGAAAATGCTGAGGAAGATAAATAACATGTTATGATGCCTGCATAATTTATCAATATTGCTTAGTACACTGTAGCTCCATCTATCTGCATTTAGTAAAGGTGCACCACATAGTAAAACAATATTCAGTATCAACTGCATTTATTTTGTATGAAATGAATTTTAATGAGTTTTCTTCCTAGTGACTGCAACAGCAATAGGAATTCCATTGCTTCCTTTACAAGTATCTGCAGCAGCCATTGTGATTCTTATGTACACAGTGATGACATGGATTCAGGTAAGCTGCATCTGGTAAGATGCATTCATTGCAAAATCATTGCTGACGGGTAAAAGAAGAGCTGTATCACAATAGGGTTACACAAGACAGCTGTGCACAAAAATGTTGTCTCATTCAAACATTTTCTGTACTGCCCTTTCGTGTTTTGCATACCTTCTTGTCAATATTTTTTCAATTATTATTTTTTCTTTTGTTTGCTTTTCATTTTGACCCAGCCTTAACCCTACCCAGAAAACGGGTGTTGTGGGTATTGTGGAGGGCTGTCAGATGTTACAGCAGAACATTGATAGGATGCAAAACTGGGCTGAGAAGCTGCAGATGGAGTTCAACCCAGATAAGTGTGAGGTGGTTCATTTTGGTAGGTCAAATATGATGGCAGAATATAGTATTAATGGTAAGACTTTTGGCAGTGTGGAGGATCAGAAGGATCTTGGGGTCCGAGTCCATAAGATGCTCAAAGCTGCTGTGCAGGTTGACTGTGTGGTTAAGAAGGCATACAGTGTACTGGCCTTCATCAACTGTGGGATTGAGTTTAAGAGCCGAGAGGTAATGTTACATCTATATAGGACCCTGGTTAGACTCCACTTGGGGTACTGTGCTCAGTTCTGGTCACCTCACTACGGGAAGGATGTGGAAACTATTGAAACAGTGTAGAGGAGATTTACAAGGATGTTTTCTAGATTGGGGAGCATGCCTTATGAGAATAGGTTGAGGGAACTCAGCGTTTTCTCCTTGGAGTGATGGAGGATGAGAAGTGATCTGATAGAGGTGTATAAGTTGATGAGAGGCATTGATCGTGTGGACAGTCAGAGGCTTCTTCCCCAGGACTGAAATGGCTAACATGAAAGGGCACAGGTTTAAGGTGCTTGGAAGTAGGTACAGAGGAGATGTCGGGGTAAGCTTTTTACGCAGAGAGTGGTGAGTGCGTGGAATGGGCTGCTGGTGACGGTAATGGAGGCAGATACAATAGGGTCCTTTAAGAGACTCCTGGATAGGTACATGGAGCTTAGAACAATAGAGAGCAATGGGTAACCTTAGGTCATTTCTAAAGTAAGTACATGTATTGTGCTGTAGGTTTTCTATGTTTCTATGTTTATTATATTTTGTAGTTTTGTCTTTAATCATGTTGAGCTGTGGGCAATCAAGTTAAAATCTTCGGAGAATTTTGATTTGGAAATAGAGCTGTTGCTATGTTACCAATGGGTTCTGTTTTAACAGCTGCCCAAAAGTTGATTTTGGTCACGTGGGGATAAACACAAAATCCCTTGATATGGTAAACATACGTACAGAGCATTGTAATGAATGATGCTGATGAGGACCAATTACCATGAACATTTAAAAGAATGTCTTCCCCTGCCTGGTTACAATGGTACAGAACCAGGATGTCCCATTCTCAGTGGCTGGTTTCCATGCACTTGGAGCATCAGTGAATATTACATTAGGATACTGTTCAAAAGTAACAATAAAAGTGATTGTTTGCCAATTTCCAAAGCAACTTTCTAAGTAGACTCTCCCAACCCCCTGCAATGAAACTTGCAGCTCATTTTCTTAATAGAGAAGCCTGATTACTGTGGGGAGATTACATGTAAGCTGTTTTTTTCCAAGACTTGTTTGAATTTAGTAACATTTATAGGAGCTCATTCATATATGGGTATCCAGAAGTAGATACTTGTAGTACCTGTGTATACTGTAATATTGACTCAAAGGTAACATACAAAATCAGTGTAAAAATGAAAATTCTAAAAAAGATGTATGTTTGAATAAAATTACATTTAATATACTCGGCTTAATACAGATTGTAAAAGCATTAATATGAGCCTACATATTCTGTCGCAATGTGCCCTTTCCCATGCTATTGATGTGGCAGACTGAGACACGCATCCATCCATTTTTGCTCTGGACTACTCGATAAAAGCAGGAAAATTGGACACCTTCAATTTTATATGGTGAATCCAGAACTTAGCCAGGTGACAAAATGCATACCACAGCTTGGAAAGCGTTTTGACAAAATTAATTAATATGGTTATAAAGTAAATCACAGGGAGAGACTAAAGTGACTGAAGACTTAGAACGAAAAGTTTAACATCAAACCTGATACAGATCTTTAAAAGGATATTAAAAAAGAAGACCCTGTGGACAAAATGACTTGAGAAAATCAGGATAATGCATCTCAGTGAATTCTTGTACATCGTGAAGCACCGGCTTCCAAAGATCAGATTGGAGGATTGTGTCCCAACTAATCTCTTTATAAAACTGGAAGTGGGCATGTTGGTGTCAAATTTACTATAGCCTTTAATTTTAAACTTCCAAAATCCTCCTCACCCCATCACTTTAGATTTGACCTCAAGATACTTATAAATTAGGAAAGAAAGACTTTTGGTGTTTACTGAAACAACACTTTGTATATTGTACTCCATATGTAGATAAGATATATGCTGACTGCAGTTCCAATAGGTTTATAATATATAATTCAGGTCATAAAAACCAATAAGCCATGTACAGTGGTGGATTAATGTGTTTGATTTTTCTTTGTATCTGACAGGAGATGAGCTACCTTGCAGCGTGCACATTTCCCATGATAAGCAAGATAAGTTACACGGCTGCTTAGAACATCTCTTTAGTCAGGTGGGTCAAAGTCAAAAAAAAGCTATTTGCTAGTTACAGCTTTTTAAAAAATCTCTTTCGTAAATCGATGTTGACTCTGCCCTGTTCCTATCGATGAGGTATCATCGGTGCTCACTTGATTGTGATGTTTCCCTAACCACTAATGTCAGCCTTATGGGCCAGTAGTTCCCAGTGTTCTCTCTGCCATTCATAAACAGTGGAGTTACATTGTACTTTCTAGAGCTACTGGTGATTGACCATGCTCAGTTTTAGATATCCTAGTGATGTTGATGTTTTTATTCAGGTAAGTGAAAGGGGTTAGAACACCACTGGTCACCAACCTCTAGGCAGAAAACACTCCCTCTACAAGCAACATCTGCCTTCTATGGGCAAGACAATTCTGAAATCACACAGCCAAGTTTCCTTGGATCATATGCCAACTGACTTTCTGAATGAGCCCACCATGGGGATCTCATCAATTGCCTCATTAAATGCCATACACTACATATCCACTGCATTACCTCATCAATGTGCTTTGCCACATACACAAAGAATTCAATCAGGCTCATGAGACATGACCTCCCCCTGACAAAGCCATGCTGACTATCTTTAATTGGACTATGCTTCTCTCAATCTTCTCCATTAACTTGCCCACCACTTGAGATAAGACTCTCTAGTCTGTAATTCCCAGAGTTATCCCTACTTTATTTTTTAAACAAAGAAATAACAGTTGGTACCCTCTATTCATCTGATACTACTCCTTTGGCCAATGAGGGCACAAACATCATTGCCAAAGGTGCAGCATTCTCTTCCCTTGCTTCTCATAGTAACCCAGAGTATATCCTGTCCAGTCCCAGGGACTGTCTCCTAATGTTTTCAAAAATTCCAGCACATCTTCTTTCCTAGAGTTGACACGTTGTAGAATATCAGTCTGTTTTATGCTGATGTTAAGGTCTCTCTCACTGGGGACTCTCTCACTGAATTACAGAAATTTGCTGCACAACGTATTTTGTGCAGGAGAAACTCGGACTCAAATACAACAATTAATAGAAAAAGCTAAAGAATGTAGGTCCTCATTTCAATGGGTTTGAGTATAATACATGGCAAATCTTACTGCAAGTGCACAAGGCACTAGAGAGATTGGACCTAGAATACTGTGAACATTTCTGAATGCCCCTACTTAAGAAAATATATCATTTTACTGGATGTAGCTCACAGAAGCTTCCCTGCGATCATACTGGGTACTGAACAGTTGTCCTTATCAATTGTTATTGATGCACCATAGAAAGCATCCTATTTTGATGTATCATGGATTGGTATGGCAAATACTCTGCATAAGACTGCAAGATGCTTTGGAGCGTTGTAAACACAGCTCAACACATCATAGAAATCAACCTCCCCACCATGAATATATACATTTACACTTTTCTCTGCCTCGGTAAAGCAGCAAACATTATCAAAGAACCGCCCCCCCCCCCCCCCCCCCACCACTTACCCACGACAATCACTTTTCTCAATACCCTCATTGGGTAGAAGGTAAAAAGACTTGAAAGCATATACACAAGATTCAAAGAAAGCTTCTATCCCACTGTTATAAGTTTATTGAATGGTCCCCTAGTTCCAAAAATGGATAATTGGCCTCATAGTGGAAGTAAGACAATAAGACACGAGAAGCCTTGTATTTTATTGTCTACCTCCACTGCACTCACTCTTTCTATAACACTTTATTCTGCATTTTGGTTGTTGTTTTCCCTTGGACTACCTCAATGCTATACGATGTGATGAAACAACATGAATAGCATGTCGCTTAATCACAAATAGCAAATGGACTTTGTGCCTACGTACGATTTATGGCTGAGAGAACTGGCAAATACTTTACATTTGGAGAGACTGAGACTATGTAATGAGGACAGAGGGGACGTCTTTAAAAGGATATGGGGCCCTGTATTGTACTTTCTTACGGGGTGAGGACTGAGGTTTTTTTGGTGTGGTGCACCTCTGCTGTGTATGTTTACTTTTGCCTTTATATTATTCTCCCTTTTGCTGCTCAATATTTAATTTGATTTTGTTAAGGTTGTGGTTTTTGTGGATGTGCTGTATTTTTTTGTTGTTTGTAGAAAAAAACGAATAAAAAATATATAAAAAAAACAAATAGCAAATGTATGGATCACATGCAAAGCAAGTTCTTTGCTGTACCTTGATATGTGTGACATTCATCATTATGTACCATGTTGTATGACATGGGTGATCATGGTCTTCCATCTGTCTTTAATCTGTGAAGTTCTAATAAGCTCTTCAGAAACTTTTACCTGTCCATCCCTTGATGTAACTCATGAATGTCATGTGCTATCGACTACAACTTTTTCTTCCATCAATTTTTCCCTTCCCTGCAAGATGTTCGAGCTTCTCTTTCCTCAGTACATGTCCTAAAAATTCCAGTTGCCATTTCCTGATTGATGATATCAGCTCTCTTCTTATTCCAGCTTTTCACAACACTTCCTCATTTGTTACTCTGTCCTTCCATGATACTTTCATCATTCTTCTCAAAAATCACATTTCTGCAGCTTTGAGTCTTCCCTCATTTTGCTTTGATATTGTCCGTCATTTGCTTCCAAATGTTAATGTGGAATGAACGTAGCACCGCAACTCTCTGAGTTTTTTACCCGGAGCAATTAGGTTATTTTTATTATGTTGCTCAAACACTTGAACGTGGATTTAGCAATCCCAATCCTCCTTCTAATTTCAACGTCTGCTTCCTAAGTAATTGAACTTCCATCTTTGTTTAATTATTTTGTTGCCCACTTTCAGTTCTTATTTCTGTATTTCTTCCTTCTTCTGACAACCATACATTTTGTCTTCTTGCAGTTGATGGTCAATCCTCTCTTGGCACTTTCTTTGACGACTTTAACTGGTATTGCTTGGAGATTCTCTTTAGAAGTAGCTGTCAGGATTGTGTTGTCTGCATATCATAGTTTGTTCAAATTGTATCCACCAATTATCATGCCTCGAATACTGCAAATTTTTCTTAGAATCTTCTCGCTATAAAGGTTGAATAGGTTGGACGAGAGAACACAATGCTGTCTGACTCTTCTCAATCTCGAGAAAATTGTATGTCTCATTTTCAACTCTAATTCCTGTTCTTTGTTCTGAATACAAATTTCTGATGATTCTAATATCTTTCCCATCAATGTCCAAGTGCTGAATGATTTTTAAAATATTTTTTTAAGTTTCACCTTATCTTAATTCAAAATAGGCTTATTCCTTTTACAATGGATAATAAACTTTTACATAATTGGTTCCAAAAGGGGATTAAATGTATAGGTGATTGTTTTGAAGGAGGTATATTGATGTTGTTTGATCAATTAAAAAATAAATATAAAATATCAAAAATACTCTTTTCTGTTATTTTCAATTAAAGGCTTATTTACGAGAAAAGCTGGGTCAAACAATGTTGATGCCAAAACCTAGTGAAATAGAAATATTAATTCAAAAAGGAAAAATTAAAAAATTTACATTTTGTATGTACAATTTGATTTAAAAACAGACAATTAAATCAGGAATTCATAAATCAAGACAAAAATGGGAATCTGATTTGAATGTTAAAATTGATGGGAAAAACTGGTCAAGATTATGTTATGATAGTATGATAAATACAATAAATGTTCGACTTAGATTACTACAATATAATTTTTTACATCAATTATGTATAACACCACAGAAAATAAATAGATTAAATTCAAATATGTCTGACCAATGTTTTCAACGTAATCAAGAAATTGGTACTTTTTTACATTCTACTTGGTCTTGTTTTAAAATTCAACCATTTTGGATAAATCTAAGACTTTTATTGGAACAAATTACTGGAGTACAACTCCCACATAGTCCAGTATTATTTTTATTAGGAAACATTGAAGGGACAATACCGAAACTTAAATTGAATAAGTATCAGAAAAGATTTATAAAAATTGCATTGGCAGTAGCCAAAAAAGTTATCGCAGTTACTTGGAAATCTGATTTATATTTAACTATGGATCGTTGGAATAATGAAATACATAGTTGTATTCCACTTGAAAAAATTACATATAATCTAAGAAATGAATATGATATATTTTTGAAAATTTGGCTCCCATATTTACAAAAGATAGGATTAAATACATAGGTCCTTTGAAGATAAAATTATAAAGTAATTGGGGAAAGTAAAAATAAATATTAAAATTATTTTGAACTCCATGGAACATGTGGGGATCCTCCGATATCCAGACAATCTATCTATCTATCTATCTATCTATCTATCTATCTATCTATCTTTCTTTCTTTCTTTCTTTCTTTCTTTCTTTCTTTCTTTCTTTCTTTCTCTTTCTTTCTTTCTTTCTTTCTTTCTTTCTTTCTTTCTTTCTTTCTTTCTTTCTTTCTTTCTTTCTTTCTTTCTTTCTTTCTTTCTTTCTTTCTTTCTTTCTTTCTTTCTTTCTTTCTTTCTTTCTTTCTTTCTTTCTTTCTTTCTTTCTTTCTTTCTTTCTTTCTTTCTTTCTTTCTTTCTTTCTTTCTTTCTTTCTTTCTTTCTTTCTCTTTTTTTTTCTTTCTTTAGACAAGGGTTAAGGTGGGGAGGGGGGAGGGTTAATATTATTTTTCTTACTATTTTATCATCACATTTATTCTTTGTAATTTTCTAAAAAATTAATAAATAAATAAAAAGTTTCACCATGTCAAAAACTTCGGTATAATTGATAAAACATTGGTACAGGTCTTTCTGGACCTCTATGGCATACTCACAAATCATTCTAAGACTGAAGATTGCATTTCGTGTTCCACTATCCTCAATGAAACTGCACTGCTTTTGAGCGATCTCCAGTTTTGTGTTTTTTCTTGCTCTCAACATGATGATTTGTAATAGGACTTTCACAACATCACATCAAACTGTATGGTGTAACTCACATTCAATTGCTCTATGTTTTTTCAGCTCTGCAATAAATGCTAACTTGCTCATTTCCTCAGGTATTTCCCTGCTTTCATATATTTCATTTAACAAATCTGTCAACCTTTCCATCCTGAAATCGTTCAACACCTGAATCATTTCAACAGCAATGCCATCCAGCCAAAGTCTTTTAAACTTTCTCCACTGCTGCTTTAACTTCAGATTTCATAATTAGTGGGCCATCAATGTTGGTAGTAATTATTGGCTTCTCACCTCTCGTATCTTTAAACAAGTCGGCAATGTATTTAGAACATCTGGTCAGAATGTCTGCTTTTTCCATGAGTATCAATCCATCTTTTGCCTTTAACCACACACTACCGTAGATTCCGGACTACAGAGCGCACCTGATTAAAAGCCGCACGCTCTAATTTTAGAAAGAAAATCAATTTTGTACTTGTACAAGCCGCACCGGATTTTAAGCCGCAGGTGTCCCACGTTGTAATATGAGATATTTACACAGAAAGATATTACACGTGAGGATTTTTTAACTTTTAATTAAATCCGTATGGTAACATAAACAAATACATATTGCAAATGCTTTTTTTCGAATAGTGCCTGTAACACAGCTACTTTTAAATATACCTACGTATCGGTAACACACAAATTACGTTGCGTATACTTGTTTACTGAACAGTGCACGAACAACATTCCAATATCTCCTAACGACTGGTAAAAAAATATATATACTGCAGCCTACCAGGAAAAGTTATTGATCGCCTTTAACTTAAAAGCTGCATCATATGCTTTTCTTCGAGTGTTTTCCATGTTGATGAGGGTGAGTACAAATGACTGATTTACAATAATTTAATTGTGAAAGTGCGCTTGATTTATCGTACAATTTCATTGGACCTCTGTGAACTACTCATCAATTTTATTGGTCTTGCTATGATCCCAGCCCCCTCCTTTGTGAGAATCGCAAGAGCACCCGTCGAAGGGGGGGGGGGGGGTCAGTAGACCCAGTCGGGGAGAGAGAGAGAGAGAAACGTGCTGTTACGAATCCCGTAACTGGAGAACTTACCAGCAAAAATAGAGAGGTCCGTTGAAGTCTGATGTCACTATTTTTAAACGTTTTTATTGATAAAGGGACACAAGAGTAGTGTTAATACAAACATTCAGAGACAATAGTCGCTGTTGTTATTCTGTATCTCTGGTGGGACCTGCAATTTGACACGTTTCTCTCTCTCTCTCTCTCCGACTGGGTCTACTGACCCCCCCCCCCCACCTTTCGACGGGTGCTCTTGCGATTCTCACAAAGGAGGGGGCTGGGATCATAACAATACAAATTGCACGTTCCACCTGGGATACAGAATAAGGCGACAGCGACTATTGTCTCATGGAGACCACGGGAAAAGCCCTTGGGCAAGGTTGGCTGGTTGAGAGAGAGACTGCATCATCCCAACCTGACTGACTCCTGCGACCCCGTGAGGAAGTATAAAGGAGAGTCTCAGGGGGACAGCCCCTCAGACGCACCCAGAAGACACGAGAGGGTGGTCCTGCAGTAGCGGGAAGCCATTCTGAAGGAAGCCACGTGCGTTAGATTCCGGGATTGGAATTTCTGGCTGGAATCACAGGAAACCGCTTTTAACTAACATCGGGGAGAGGAAACCAATGCTCCCCCGATTTCACGGAAGATTCATCAAGACTCGGCAAGTTCTTTCTCTTCTCCCCCAATTTCTCTCTCTCGGTCGCCCCATGTGAAACCCAGCGATTTCCAACGGGCTGAGGCCGGTAGACTTTCTGAGTGACTTTTATATTTCCAACGGACAATCTATTAACCCCTAGACAACAGCAGAGCTCACTTAATGATGAGTATTACTATATCTGCGCTTTAGATTGAGTGTTGACGATGTGCACTATCTGAATGTATGTATTAACCCTACTTTTGTGTCCCTTTATAAATAAAACGTTTGAAAATAGTGACATCAGACTTCAACGGACCTCTCTATCTTTGCTGGTAAGTTCTCCAGTTACGGGATTCATAACAGTCTACTGTTACGAGGCAAAATGTTTTTGGCGGCATGAACAAAAACATGCATTAGCTGCACTGTAGTATAGGCCGCAGTGTTGCTGCAGTTTTCAAAGCGTGGGAAAAAAGTAGCGGCTTATAGTCCGGAATTTACAGTAGATGTACAAGAATTGACACCCGTCAGTGCCCTCACCCACTTGTACTCGTCACCAGAATTTTTCAGTTTTGCTGCCTCTTCACATTCTCCTTTCATCCATTGTTCCTTTGCTTCCAGACATTTTCATTTGATTTCTTTGTTCAAAGTTTTATATTTGTTGCTGTTCTTTGATGTGATTTTCTGTCTTTCTTTTATTAGATCCAGAATTTCACCTGTCATCCATTTGTTTCTTCTTTACATTTCTCTTTTTTTGTATCACTTCATTGGACACATCCACCACTGCCTTTTTAAGTTTCAACCAGCTTGGTGTGTTCTCCACCATCAGAGCTTCAAATTTGTTCTTCACTGCTACAGTATATTTCATTTTTATGTCCGGATCTTTCAGACAAGCCAGGTCCAATTGAGTATTACCCTGAGACCTTTTTAGCCATCTAAGCTTAACCTTTAGCTGGCGTTTTCTGGTTTTATTTTGCTATATTTCTATTCTATTCTTGGTTGGTGCAACTGTAACAAAACCCAATTTCCCTCAGGATCAATAAAGTATGTCTGTCTGTCTGTCTGTATCTCTGGAACATGGCCACTCTCATATTCCGCTCCAGGATATGCCTTGGACTGTCTTATGGCATTCCTGAAATGGTTACTGATTGTGATTGTGATCTTCTGAGCTTCTCCAAGTTCACAACCTTCTTATGTGCTGCTTGATGTGTTTGTGATTATATGATCATTACATGTGACATTAATAAACTGATTTACATGCTTTTCAATGGAAAATTAAACTGGTCCCTACCGTTATGTTCTGTAACTCAAAGACATAAAACTAACTAAAATAAAACTATGGTGCCAGGAACAGTATATCTGAGTTTCATTTTTACTTTAGTGAGATGTGCACGTATCACGTGGTGGTGTGATGATGTATTCCATTTAATATCTATTTATTTATTTATTTATTAAATTTCAGAAAATTACAAAGAATAAATGTGATGATAAATAGTGAGAAAAATAATATTAACCCTCCCCCCCCCCCCCTTAGCCCTTATCTCAAGAAAGAAAAAAAAAGAGAAAGATTGCCTGGATATCGGAGGATTCCCACATGTTCCATGGAGTTCAAAATAATTTTAATATTTATTTTTACTTTCCCCAATTACTTTATAATTTTATCTTCAAAGGACCTATGTATTTAATCCTATCTTTTGTAGGTATGGGAGCCAAATTTTCAAAAAATATATCATTCCTTTCATTTTCTTAATATATGTTAAAACTCTTTTTCTTTTCACAGGTCCATTAATTCCATTAACATTAAAACTTAAAAAATTAAGTAAATTAATCTTTCATAATACCTTGGGAACTCTTTAAAATTCTCCATGTTGCTATGAGTTTCTCCCCAACCATCCAGGCAAAAAAGAAGAAAAATAGAAGAAAGATAACTTAAAAGAAAAAAAAGTCGTCCCCCCCACTAATGTTGCGAATAAAAAGAACACAACATTACCCCCCCCCCCCCCCATTTTACGGGTCATGGCAATCGCCATGATTGTACACGTGAAACACGCAGCCATCGATCAGGAGCTCTTCAAGCTCCCCTGCAAAAAAAAAAGAAACTATATTAGTGATAAAAAAAATAAATGTCTCTACTCCCAATTAATACTCCTCAACTATTTTTTTATATATAAATGTCCATCAAGTCCAACCTTGTTTCAGTCTTCATCATTAGTCCATTTCATTTCTATAATTCTTTACTTCTTCGTGGACATCAGGTAATTCTTGTACAAATTCCTCTGCTTTCCGGTAGTCAACAAAAAATCTTCTTTCTTCGTTATCCAGGAAAATGATCAATTTTGCTGGATAGCTCAATAAAAATTTATAGCCCTTTTCCCATAAAGATTTTTTCACTGGATTAAATTCCTTCTGCCTCTTCAGAAGATCGTAACTTATGTCTGGATAAAAAAAAAACCTTTTTCCCTCCTATTATCAATGGCCCATTTCTCTTTTTAGCACCTTGAATAGCTGCCTTCAAGATCATTTCTTTATCTTGGTACCTTAAACATTTTATCAAAATTGATTTTGGATTTTGATCTTGTTGAGGTCTTGGTCTGAAAGCTCTGTGTACTCTTTCAATTTCAATTACTTGGCTTCCTTCTTTCATTCCAACATTTTTGGAATCCATTCTTGAAAGAATTTTATTGGATTTTCTCCCTCTGTACCTTCCATAAGACCAACAATTTTGATATTATTTCGTCTACTAGAGTTTTCAAGCGCATTTATTTTTCCAACATCCGTTTTCTTTCTATTGTCCAGGCAAGATTATTGTCTTCTTTCTTATCTATTCTTCCAGTGTTTTCTTCCACTTTTACTTCCATCTGTTTAACTTTATTATCCATCTTCTTTTGTTTTTCCACCACATTATCGAGTTTATTCTGCATCCTTCTTTTAGCTTTTAATTCATTCATAATATATATCAAAATATCTTTTATGTCTCCTTTAATCTCTTCCTTCTTTTCCTCTTCTTCTTCCTCTGAATTTCCCAATGAGTCTGATTTCACTTCCGATTCACTTCCAACCATAGTTGGGATTTGTAGTTTTGTTAATATCTGTTCATGCATACTTTTGCGCATGCGTTGTTCTTGCTGTTTCTTCTTGGAGACCGCCAACATTGCTGCAACTTCTTGTCCCGCATCATCAGAAGTGCCATGCACTTCACTGGGAGGAGATCCAACTTGATTCCGAGGCTTCACCGAGGCGGTTAGGCCTTTTTCTCCGCCGATTTGCGCAGTATTCGAAGTAGTAGCTTTCTTCTGTTTCGGTTTAGGAGCCATATCAAAAGATAATCCTGAGTTATTTATAAATAGTTTCTAGTAGATATTTGTTAACTCTTCCTCATTTAAACCCTATTTCATTGCTTTTTAAGAGGGAGCTGGATTCCCAACGTCTTGACCCTACGTCATCACGTGACACCCCGATGTATTCCATTTACATACTTTTACATGTAACCTGCAATGAATTATGCACCCCTCATACAAACTCTTCTCCCTCCTGCCACCTGGGAAAAGGCACTGAAGCATTCATGCTCTCACGACCAGACTATGTAACAGTTTCTTCTCCCAAGCCATCAGACTCCTCAATACCCAGAGTCTAGACTGACACCAACTTACTGCCCGCTACTGTGCCTGTTGTCTTGTTTATTAATTATTGTGATACCTGCACTTTTTTCTGCACTTTATGCAGTCCTGGGTAGGTCTGTAGTCTAGTGTAGTTTTTTTTCTGTGTCGTTTTCACGTAGTTCAGTGTAGTTCTGTACTGTTTCATGTAGCACCATGGGCTTGAAAAACGTTGTCTTGTTTTTACTGTGTACTGTACCAGCAGTTATGGTCGAAATGACAATAAAAAGTGACTTGACTTGATGTAAACAACAAAGAATGCTTATTCAATCTATATATTTACAATATTACTGAAATATTAAATGCTCCTGGCATCTTCATGTGTGGCTAAGCTACTAAGCCCAGTGGAACTGTTTTTACTGACAGGAGAAGGAGCAAAGGCAGGTTACTGGCATCTTAAAACCAGCCTGTGTTTGTCAGCAGTGGTTGGCAGCTCATCTAAGAGAAGGAAAACTCTGATTTCAAACCTCTGCTACTTTGTGGCTGTACCCATTCATGGGGAAAGATTTGGGAGGAAACCCTAAGGGACAAGTCTGGAGCTGGAGTCCCTAAGGTAGTCCTACATTCAGCTTAATGTTGACTGGCAACTCCTGCAACGCTGCTTGGTATCAAACTGTATCAGTCTCTGTCGTTCCTTTGGGTTCATCAGGTTCGTGGAGATGGGGAGCTTGCTACGTGGGCAACAGCTTACTCTCTGTATTGTACTGCCATGGTTTGCATTCCTTGACAGCTTGGATGCAATATTAATGGCCAACTCTGACCAATGGAGGGCACTACATTAAGTGCACAACATTCCTCCCTGCTTAGCTGTAAATTCCAACTCAATATAGAGTACAATTATTATTTAGACATCCAGAGTACAGTAAATTTTAAATTGTGCCTTTCAGGCTGGAAGATTTAATTGCTGTGTAGGCTTTCTTACTTTTGTGGGATAACATCTTTCCTGACAAGGGGCTCACTCTGCTTGTAGGTGAGACTTGTGTCTGTGAAAAAATCTGAGGCTCTGGGGCCTCCTCCGTGGTGGTTGTAGGAGTTGACTCTGCGACTGCAGAAAGTGGTTCTGACAGCTCTGGCCACCTTTCTTCTCTAACAATTGACTACGCTCTCTGCAACTGATCGATGTGGCATCTCCAGATGATATCAAATGCAATCTCCACTGGTAATGAGAATGGCCCTGCTCTGTGCTTAATCTTTCCAAGTACCCAACTTTGATATCCTCTGTAGTCCCTCACCAGGATTGCTTGTCCAGGAGTGAAACATCAAACCTTCTTATTTGAGGGGCCCTCAATTTGTCTCAGCTCTTTGTCCAGCATACTTCTTCTGAGATTGGGTTTGAGCAGATCCAAGCTTGAATGCAAGGGGTGACACATGAAAATGTAATGCCCTGGTTCATATTTTTACTGTTATACTGTATGTAATTTATTTTGGCAATTCTGTAACAGCAGCTTGTTTCAGCTTGTTTGAATTACTGTTGAAGATAAGGGATGATGTGGAATGTGTGTCATCCAGTTAGTGGGAGGTTTTCTAGGTGAGGGACAATAAGGTTGGTCTTGGGCTTTTGTTTGGCAGGAGATGAGGAGAGAAGGCACTGGGGAGAACCATTTGTAACCTACGATTTGGTGGGAGATCCGTTCGTTCGAGATGCATTGCGAGTGACATTCGGAAGATGGTGTGGGTGTTCGTGCTGACAAGGGCCCAGCTTGTGAGTGACAGAGACTCACAGAGTGACAGTGAACTTGTGCACATTTGACTGTTCCATTAGAATGGGCCCTTTTCTTTTTGTTATTCTTTACTAACCCTTTAGATTGATAATTATAATTCCTTTAATCATATGCAGTGTATTGTCTGTTATTCCGTGCCACCAATTTGTAACAGGGTAGCAAATTACACAGCATCCACACAAACTGGGGTTTGGGGTGGGACAGTGCCTTAATCTTATGAGTTTGGCAGGGCCAGAGTTGTCTTCTCTAGACAAGGAAAGCAGGGTGTTTCAAAAAGCATAGCTGGTGAGTTGTTGGTTGTGGAGAGTGTTGCATTATGATATGCAAGGAGGAAACTGGCGAGCTTCTGATTCAGTGTTTGTATTATGTGTTCTGCTGACATTGCTTGCAGTGTGCATTCTTCAGATTCGGAGTAAACCGTTTCACCAAGCCATTTGTAGCTGGGTGGTACAGTACAGATGTAAAATTCTTGTTCCATTCTTTTTCAGGAATAACTAAAACTGTTCACAGATTAGGTGTTCTGGAACACCAGTCTTTGAGAAGGCTTCTCAATACATCAACAGTGTACGAGGCTGTAGTGGAGGCTACTAGAGATACTTCTGGCCACTTTGTAGCTGCATCTACTACGACTAAGAAATTTGTGCCCATAGTGGTCTGGCAAAATCCACACTAATCCTCTGCCAGGGCAATGTTCACCATTCCCAGGGATGTAGAGGCGCTGCCCTAGGCGTCTTCTGGATGCGTTGGCATCTCAACCAGTGCTTAGCAAGCTGCTCTGTCTGCTGATTTATCCCCAGCCATCAGACAAAGCTTCAAGCCAACACTTCCATTTTGACCACACCTATGTGACCAGCATGCAGCTCCTCCAGCACTTTAGCTTTCAGCTTGGATGGTACAAGAGGGGCAATTGGAGATTCTGCTGCACATCCCAGCCATTCTGGGCAGCCATGTAGACCTGAGACACTACGGGACTTTTCTTCTTTCCCTTTCGATCATGTCAGCTATAATATGGAGAATACACAAGAGGAATATCCTCTTCTGTAAACTTATCAGGTATTTCATTTTCCAAGGGTAAACAAGACAATCCATCAGCATTTCCATGATCATCCATTCTTTTGAGTTTGATCTTGTAATTGTGTCTTCCAAGAAACAGAGCTCATCTCTGCATTCATGCTGTTAGTAGAACACCCCTAGTGGATTGAAAATGGACCCTATGGTTGATGATCATTAATAAAAGTAAACTCTCTCCCATACAGTAATGTTACAGCTATATAGGACCCGGACAGACCACACTTGGAGTACTGTGCTCAGTTCTGGTCACCTCACTACAGGAAGGATGTGGAAACCATAGAAAGGATGCAGAGATTTACAAGGGTGTTGCCTAGATTGGGGAGCATGCCTTGTGAGAATCGATTGAGTCAACTTGGCCTTTTCTCCTTGGAGTGACAGAGGATGAGAGATGATCTGATAGAGGTGTATAAGATGATGAGAAGCATTGATCGTGTGGATAGTCAGAGACTTATTCCCAGGTCTGAAATGGCTAACATGAGAGGGCACAGTTTTAAGGTGCTTGGAAGTAGGTACACAGGAGATGTCAGGGGCAAGTTTTTACACAGAGGGTGGAGAGTGAGTGGAATGGGCTGCCAGCGATGGTGGTGGAGGCAGATACGATAGGGTGTTTTAAGAGACTCCTGGATAGGTACATGGAGCTTAGAAAAATAGAGGGCTGTGGGTAAGCTAGGTAATTTCTAAAGTAAGTACATGTTTGGCACAGCATTGTGGGCCGAAGGGCCTGTATTGGGCTGTAGGTTTTTTATGTTTCTATACAGGTATTGGGTGAAATGTTTTACACCCCAAACCAGACTCAAAGCACTTCTATCAATTTGTGTAAAATATCCCTCTGAAGCATCCCTCTGAACATGATGTAAAGGATATGGGGCATTCACATCCATCACTCACAACATGTGACATGACTGAACTTGTACTATAAAATGAGGCATCACAGGCAAGCTGCACTAGATGATGTGGATCATAAAGTGAGGGTACAATGTCCAAAGTCACCATTTCTTTTACCTATTGGAATGCCACCTCAGTGCTTTGTCTATTGCCACTTCTTCCCAATCTGTCGTAATGAGTTCAAGGAGTGGAGCACAGAACATAAGAAATAGGAGCAGGAGTAGGCCATCTGGCCTGTCAAGCCTGCTCCGTCATTCAATAAGATCATGGCTGATCTGGCCATGGACTCATCTCCATCTACCTGCCTTTTCCCCATAACCTTTAATTCCCCTGCTATGCAAAAATCTATCCAACCAGTAGCCAGGTTTGACAGGAATCTGTTACAGTAATCCTAAAAGTGCTGCATCTGTGACATGTACACAGGATGCCTTGGGGCATTCAGCACTGCTTGAATTTTCTCCGCACTGTTGTGTAATACTTGTGCGTCAATGGTGTGACCACAGTAAATGATACTTGGTTTAAAGTATTCACACTAGTTGCATTGTGCTCTGAGCCCATAATCTTCTAATCTTGTTAACACTGTCTTGAGATTTTGGAGATTTTCCTTGTCATCCTTCCCCATAACAATGATGTCATCCAGGTAACACTGAATGCCTTGGCTACCTTACAGCACTAGCCCATTGCTTTCTGCCAGAGTCCAGGTCCAAAACAAAGCTTATTGTAGCAATAAATGTTATGGTGAGAAGTGCTTTGGCCCTTCTTCCATCTCCATCTGTAGGTAAACATCAGTTAAGTTCACTTTGCTCTAGTGTTTCCCTCCAGAAAGATTTGAAAAGATGTCCTCTATCCTGGACAGAGGGTATAGATCTACTTTCAGTACTGGGCTGATTGTGACCTTAAAATCTCCACAGATCCTGTCAGTCCCATTATTCTTTGCAACTTGAACCACTGTCATTGCCGATGGGCTTCACTCAACCTTGGAAGGAATTCCTTCAGCCTCAATGTGATCTAGCTCTCTGGCCTTTCTTAATTCACTTCCAGTTGACTCTGTTGCAGGGATGTGGCATGTATTTGGTGGATGGACCTTCAATTAAGTTGTAGTTGTCTGAGCCAATCATGGCCACACAATGCTGGCCCTCCAGTTTTTACCACATACATGCCCAGTGTGGCTTGTTGGTTGATGTATTTCTGTTTGACAAATGTCATTCCCAGAGGAGTTATCTCTTCTCCAGTATAAGTTCTTAGTTGAATATCTGCAGGCTTCAGTTTGGTAGGTTTGAAATGCTATTCAGACTCATTTTGTGGAATGACTGAAACATCTGAGCCTGTGTTCATTTCCATTTTAATTAACTTGCCTTTCATTTCTGGTGCAAGCCATATTGCATGTCAAATTCGTTTTCATGTTGTAAATCTCAAGGCTACTCAGTCCTGTATCACTCCCATTACGATCAGATTTTTCATCAACACCAAGCAGATTGTTGCTCTTTTTGAAACTGAATCTTGGCTTTTTAGCTTTTACTTTTCCCTGTGGATTACATTTATTTTTGTCTGCCCAGCATGCTCTTTACATGTGTCCTACTTTGTTGCATTTTCTTAAAGTTTTGCATTTAAATTTCCATTAGTCTGGTGTATGTGAGCCCTGCCAGAACAGAATGGTAACACAATTTATTTGACCAGGCTGATTTCTATTTAAATGTTGCAATTTTGTTTATGCTCACTTCCATTCCTGACGGCAAATCAATTGCATCTCTGTCTGCTGTTTTCATTGATACAGCTATTTCAACTGCTCTTTTAAATATCAGTTAAGAGCTGTTTTTAAATGCTTTGTTTTAAGAATCCAGAAACCAAATGATACCTTTATGTATCATTAAACCCATCACTGAACTGACAATGCTCAGATACCTTCTTCAATTCGACAACCTATGCTGAAATAGAACCCCTTCCTTTTGATTTCACTTATGAAACTTAAAGTGCTTTTCAAACAACTATGGCTTTGGGTCTAAATGTTTCTGTAGTACTTTTACAATATCAGTAAATTTCATTTTGGTTGGTTTGGTTGGAGCAGTCAAACTTCGAAGCAAACTATATGTTCTTACACCTATTATGCTTCAAAATACTGCTCAATTCTGTGGGTATACATATTCAAGTTATCACTTATGTAATTAAATGCATCTGTCTTCTGATGTATCCAGCTATTTCTGTTCTTCCTTTTGTTTATCACCATTGTCATCACTCGCTGTTTATGAACTCATAAGTTAGTATGTATTCTGCCTTTTAAAACTCAACCATGCCTTCCCTTCTGAAGAACACACGCTGCCATTTAACGCAATGGTTTTGCTGTGCTTTTTTTTAACTCGAATGTCTCACTGCACTTCAACAGGTAGGTAGTTGTCTTGGGTTTGTTTAAAAAAAGTCCTTGTCCCCACTGTTATATTTTTTTAATTCCAAAGCATAAAACTAATTAAATAAAAAGATGAATCTGGGAATAATATGTCTTGGTTTCCTGTTTACTTTAGTGAGACGTGCTTGTATGACATCACCCAATGCATTAGATAAACAATAAAGAATGTTTAATCAAATAATATATTTACAATATTACTCAAATGTTACTTAAATATTAAATACACAACATGTGCAAAGTGTTCTACATCTATTTACACTAATGAAACAAAAATAAAAATCTCTTCTAGGCTTGTTGTGTGTTAGCGCAACATTCTGTGGCTTGAAGCTAACTTAGGAGTTCTAATGTTTATTTTCAAATAACTAGCATGGTTAATCATCAAGGAGTTAAATTGTTGCACAGGCATTGAGTCAGAGTATTTAATTTGTATTTGAGCTTGTTAATTAAGTTACTTGAACTTTGGACAATGTAAGTCCTTTGCATTTTCTAAGTGCATTGCTGGATGTATAAACTTGAACGAACACACTCACACACACACACACTCTTGATTGGATGTATTAATGATGCTCCACTTTGCATCCAGCCTCTGAAAATTAATTTCATTGTTGTAAATGGAAATAAATTGAAGAAACAACATATAATTATAGACTGTTAATTGAAAAATATTTATTATGTATTACAGCCTAATCTAAATTTACTACTGTAGTTTGATTAAATTTGTAGAAGAATGCTTTGTGAGTGATATTCCTTTGTTCCAAAAGGTTGATGCAGTGACTAACCTTCTGAAAGGTCCAACTGTGGCAAAGGCATTTGAACAAACAAAGTACTTCATCCCAAAAAGAAATCTGCAAGGTAACATATGGCATCAGCATTGCATAACTGACAAATCCCAAGTTTAATACAGGGATAATGTTTAAAGAGAATTTGATAATTTTTTTGTATTTATTATTGGAATTTGAATAACTTGAGTTTCATTGTGCAGAAGATTAAGGGCTTTCCTTACATCAGTGTGTTTAACATGGAAAAGAACTGCAGCATTTGTATATACTAATATCTTACTCGTTCCTCTGTAACAATGCATTTGAATGGGCTTTAACTGTTGCAATTATTTTATGAGCAAAGGATTTAGCTTGCTACTATAATAGTAGCACTTCTACATTTTTTAAATTTTGTACTATGATACAAAAGGAGACTGTTCCACTGTTTAGGCCCATGCCAGTTCCCAGTAGAGCAATTCCATCTGTCCCATTTCTTCTCTCTTTATTTCCCTGTGCACCTCAACTTATTTTTTCTGTTACATACCCATCAATTTCCATTTGATTCTTTTTGCCACTGAACCCTGATATACAGACACAAATTAATCTACCAGTTTCTTTGGGATTTGGAAGGAAACTAGATGACATAGCAAAAGATAATAATTCTCAAATAAGTAACATAGTTAATTCATCAAGGAGTTAAATTGATTAATTTTTTTTTAGTCTGATCATGAAGATCAGTATAGGCATTACAGGTAGTCCCTGAGTTACAAACACCCAACTTACGAATAACTCGTACTTACAAACTGAGGAAGGAGAATGCCGTCCGCCATTTTAAGTCAGATCGTGATGCTTGCCGCCATTTTAAGTCAGATCACTATGCCGTCCATCATTTTAAGTCGTTGCCATTGACACTGTGATGAGTGTTTAACTTTGTATTTGGCTTAAATTTTTCTTAGTAAGATTCACCCTGACCTCACCCCCGCCGTTCCATTCTGCTGGTGGCGCAGTGAGATCAGCATCGGGCTGGAGAACGGAGGTTTCTGCGTTCGATCCAGTGACAGACCACTCCTGTGCTGGGTTGATGTCGAGCTTGCAACTCGACCTCATAAAAAAAACACTGCCACCTCCAGTTTAAATTCCCACATGGAATATTGTGGATGATCAAATACCCAAACCCAGCACAGCCCCCACTTGTCCCATTTAGCCTGTCTTAGTGCGGTGGTCCTCAGGACCCAGCAGACCTCAGGAGCCAGCGGAGGTTGGTGTGGTGAACTATGTGCCTGTTGGGACACGCCCCTGCTGACTGCTCCTGTGGCTCCTCCCACAGGCCCCTGTATAAAGGAGACCTGCGGCCTGAAGATCGGCCTCAGTCTCCAGGACCTTGTATGATAGACACTCACTCCTGGTTCCTTCTTCCAGTCAATAAAAGCCGATATCTCGCCTACGTCTCAGTGTGAGTTATTGATGGTGCATCAGTTGGGAACCGCTGTTTCTGTTCCATCAACGGGAAGTGAGCACGATTGAAAATAAAGTGGAAATAATAAAGCGTTTGGAAAGAGGTGAAACGCCATCGGTCATTAGAAAAGAATTAAGCTACAGTCGGTCAACGATCGGAATAATTTTAAGGATAACGGATAAAGTGAGAATAATGGAGCATGTGAAAGGCCCTGCCCCGATGAAAGCTACAATTATTACTAAGCAATGCAGTGGTTTATTTATTGGATACATATGTTTCTTAAGTGTTTTATATGCATAGAAAGGTAAAATATATACTATATACTAAGACAAACGTTTGACTAACTGATGCTAAATAAACTGATGTGGGAGGAAACTGGCGCCCTGGATAAAACATCTGTTGTCATGGGAGGAATTCAATCAAGTCAAGGTGAGGATTGAATCCTAGCTACTGTGAGTTGTGAGCCACTGTGCCACTGTACCAACTTAAAATTCACTGTGGAAATAATGTTAAGAGGCAAGGAATCAACTCATTATGCCCAGAATATAGACTAAAATAAATTAAGTATACTGTATACTGTATTGCATATAGCTTAATTATCCTCTGCACACTGCAAGTCTATTTGGGGATGATGTATAATCTCAGTCATAGTACACGGAGGAAGCTTTTTTCCTCTGTTTTGACATTTCGCTCTTCTGATAAAGGCAAAAGTAAAGCTTTGAAGTAATGACCTATGTAAATAAGAATATTGTTGATCTTCTGTTGACGTTCATTACACTTTCTTCTCAGGCAATGTGGAGAGATAAATTATTTAACCATGGAAAAATGGATTGAGTTGATCCTGGATGTTAAAACCCTCTGACAACTTTGAGCTCCCTGCTAATTAAGATTGCAGCATGCTACCAGCTCACCAAGCTGTTAGTGGATGCATGTTACCTTCCTCCTCTGGTAGACCATCATGCAATTCATTATTCAATATATGCTGATGGAATTGGCTGTAAGAATTGTGGCAATGAATTTTGAAAGTAGTTGATGAGCTATTTTGTGGTATTATGGAAGGAGTCCTTCCCACTGCTTACAATTTAGTCAGATGTACGATGGTAAGAGACATTGGTTAAAAATGCATTCACTCTCAAGCAGAATACAAGAAGTGCCAGAAAACAATAACTGGCAAAAAAAAACCAGAGAATGCTGAAATACCTCTGCACTGGGGTGTAAAGACATTTCATTACAGTCTTTATTTTGCAGTACACTATAACTTTGATTAGTGTGTTTCCCCAGAAGTTCATATGCTAGGATATGTCAGACCCAGTTCCATTTCGCTAATAATGCAAGCTTTCCTATTCAGAATTAAACTGGGATTTCATTAAATGCACCACCTTCTTTGTGGGCAAGACATTTATTCACTATTGTTGTCTGTGGATAGAGAAACAGAGCTGACCCTGGGAAAGAGCCCTTTAAATATAGCAGCAGTAAACATAGAAACATAGAAAACCTACAACAAAATACAGGTCCTTCAGTCCACAAAGCTGTACTGTACATGTCCTTACCTTAGAACTACCCAGGCTTACCCACAGCCCGAGGAATTCTGCAGATGCTGGAAATTCAAACAACAACACACACAAAATGCTGGTGGAACACAGCAGGCCAGGCTGCATCTATAAGAGAAGCACTGTCGACGTTTCAGGCCGAGACCCTTCAGGACTGCAAACAGTGCTTCTCCTATAGCTGCTGCCTGGCCTGCTGTGTTCCACCAGCATTTTGTGTGTGTTGTTGTTACCCATAGCCCTCTATTTTTCTAAGCTCCATGTACCTATCCAGGAGTCTCTTAACAGACCCTATCGTTTCTGCCTCCATCACCTCCACCGTCGGCAGTCCATTCCACGCTCTCGCCACTCTCTGCGTAAAAAAAAAAAAATACCCCCGACATCTCCTCTGTACCTACTTGCAAGCACCTTAAAACTGTACCTTCTCATGTTAGCCATTTCAGCCCTGGGAAAAAGCCTCTGACTATCCGCATGATCAATGCCTCTCATCATCTTGTACACCTCTATTAGGTCACCCCTCATCCTCTGTTGCTCCAAGGAGAAAAGGCCAAGTTCACTCACCCTATTCTCATAAGCCATGCTCTCCAATCCAGGCAATGTCCTTGTAAATCTCCTCTGCACCCTTTCTATGGTTTCCACATCATTCCTGTAGTGAGGCAACCAGAACTGAGCACAGTACTCCAAGTGGGGTCTGACCAGGGTCCTATATAGTTGCAACATTACCTCTTGGCTCTTAAACTCAATCCCACAGTTGATGAAGGCCAATACACCATATGCTTTCTTAGCTCACAGTCAACCTGCTCAGCAGTGTTATATGGACTTGGACCCCAAGATCCCTTTGATACTCCACTCTGCCAAGAGTCTTACCATTAATGCTGTATTCTGCCATCATATTTCTTTTTTTTTTCCAATCTTTTTATTAAGTTTCAAATTAATAAACATAGCAATAATGATAATGATACAGAGATCAGGATTACATTAGTAACGGTTAACATGTACAAATACAGATTCCAAGTAACAAATGTAGTTTAGCCTCTTTAGTTACTAACCATGAAAAAAATATTTTATAAAAGAGAGAGAAAAAAAAGCCTCTAAACTTAAAAAAAGCTAAACTAAAAAGATCAAACAAAGATTGGGCTGCCATATTTCATCGGTTAAAATTATAATTTGTTGTTAACTCTGCTCCTCTATACATGAGCAAAATATTACTAAAAAAGGATTCAGAAAGGGTCAACCTACATCATATGAAAATATTGAATAAATGGCCTCCGAGTTTCTTCAAATTTAACCGAAGGGTCAATAGAACTTCAAATATCTGTATCTACAGAGAAATGGGATAAAATTCTTCAACTAGTTAATACTTCTGCCATCATACTTGACCTACCAAAATGATCTACCTCACGCTTATCTGGGTTGAACTCCATCTGTCACTTCTCAGCCCAGTTTTGCATCCTATCAATGTCCCACTGTAACCTCTGACAGCTCTCCACACTATTCACAACACCCCCAACATTTCTGTCATCAGCAAATTTACTAACCCATCCCTCCACTTCCTCATCCAGGTCATTTATAAAAATCACGAAGAGAAGGGGTCCCAGAACAGATCCCTGAGGCATTCCACTGGTGACCGACCTCCATGCAGAATATGACCCATCTAGAACCACTCTTTGCCTTCTGTGGGCAAGCCAGTTCTGGATCCACAAAGCAATGTCCCTTTGGATCCTATGCCTCCTTGCTTTCTTATGGCTCTACCTTCATCAATGTGTTTAGTCACATCCTCAAAAAATTCAGTCAGGCTCGTATGGCACAACCTGCTTTTGACAAAGTCATGCTGACTATTCCTAATCATATTATGCCTCTCCAAATGTTCATAAATCCTGCCTCCCAGGATCTTCTCCATCAACTTACCAACCAGTGAATTAAATCTCCCTGGTCTACAATTTCCTGGGCTAGTAGTGTGACAATGCGAGTCGAGTATGATGTTCTTCGAAGGGGTTGTTGGTTGGTGGGTCTTCAGATGACTTGCAGAGGCTGATCCACATATTCTGCTGCAGTGTGGGCAAGTGTGAGTGCTGGTTGTGGTTAGTGGTTGCGTCTTTTGGTTGTTCAGTCTCTCCTTTCACAGCTGCTGCTTGTTCTCTACAGCATAGCGGGGGTTGTTTTCATTTAACACAGCTCCCTCTTGAACAGACTTCCTCTAGGTGTATCTTTTGAGTGAGATGTCTTCCCAGTTTTTAGATGTAATGTTAAATTTCTTCAGGCTAATCTTGATGTCATCTTTGAAATGTTTCCTTTGCCTACCAAGATAAGTTGATCTTCCTTCAACTTAAATATATATCTAATTTAATGAAATTAGGGGTTGATCTGTGACATTAAACAATTATATCTGCCTTTACCGTCTATGGTAATTCAGGCCTTCAGCCTGAATCATCTTCTATTTTCTGCAGATGCTGTCTTATCTGCTTTATTCCTGCATTTTATGTTTGTTGATAATGTTTAAATAGCTCCAGTCATTTTATTTTCATCAGCAATAGCTGATTGCCTGTACCTGACCAGATTAACGCTTTAGAAAAGAGGACAATTTCCCTGAAAGTCTTGTCAATGAAAGACAATAGTCAGTAACCTACATCATCAAGTAACATTTGAAACATTGGCTTTGTTTTCCACCTTCTATCAGTGGAGTAACCCTGAGTTTTCTGGATATATCCAGTATTTCGTTATACTGGGAGCAAACTGAGGAAGAAAAGGAGGAAGGAACTAAATCGAGTCAAAGATACATTGGAAGCTGCTCCCTCAGAGTTGTGTCAGAAGAGCACTGCTTGAGGAAATGGCCTGATACTTTCTGCTAGGGAAATGTTTTGTAGAGGCTGTAAACTATCAAACTGTGAGTAAATAGAGCTCTTGCTAAACTTAATGGCAGGATCTGGACCCACTGCAATTTTCCTATTGTCACTGTAGGTCTGTGGCAGATGTGATTGTATTGGCTCTCCACGTGACCCTGGATCACCAGGACAATACAAATACCTATGTCAGAATGCTGCTAATTGACTACAGCTCGGCGTATAACACCATCATTCCTATGGTTCTGATTGAAATGGTCTGGAATCTGGGTCTCAGTACCTCCCTCTGCAAATGGATTCTTGACTTCCTAACCAGAAGACCACAATCTGTGGGGATTGGAAATGACATCTCCGCCTCACTGACAATTAAACCTTGTGCACCTCAGAGATGTGTGTTTAGTTCACTGCACTCGTGACTGTGTGGCTAGGCACAGCATCAAATGCCACCTATAAGTTTGCTGTTGATGCAACCATTGTTGGCAGAATCTCAGATGGTGAAGTGAGCGTGTACAGGAGTGAGATATACCAACTAGTTGAGTTGTTTCACAGCAACAACCTTGCACTCAGTGTTAGTAAGACCAAAGAACTGATTGTGGACTACAGAAAGAGTAAGATGAGGGAACAGACACCGATCCTCATAGAGGGATCAGAAGTGGAAAGAGTGAGCAATTTCAAGTTCCTGGGTGTCAAGATCTCTGAGGGCCTAACCTGGGACCAACATATTGATGCCACTATAAAGAAGACAAGACAGTAGCTATATTTCATTCAGAGTTTGAGGAGATACAATATGTCAACAAATACACTCAAAAACATCTATAGATGTATTGTAGAGAGCATTCTGACAGGCTGCATCGCTGTCTGGTATGGAGGGAGGTGGGGTTGCGGCAACTGCACAGGATTAAAGTAAGCTGCAGGGAGTTGTAAACTTAATCAGCTTCATCGACGGCACTAGCCTCCTTAGTATCCAGGACATCCTCAAGGAGTGGTGCCTCAAAAGGGTGGCGTCCATCATTAATGATTCCCATCACCGAGAACATGCACTCTTCTCATTGCTACCACCAGGAAGAAGCTACAGAAGCCTGAAGGCACACACACAACGATTCAGGAACAGCTTCTTCCCCTCTGCCATTTGATTTCTGAGAGGACATTGAACCCATGCACACTACCTCGCTACTTTTTATTTCAATGTTTGCACTACTTATTTTAACTATTACATATATTTACTGTAATTACAGTTTATAGTTCTCTATTATTATTATTATTGTACTGCTGCCGTAATGTTAACAAATTTCACGACATGTATCCTGCCTCAGTATCCTGCCTGACAGTCAGGCAGTTTCTGAAAGTGGCAGACTAATGTGATCATGGATTACTTGCTTGTTTCATGGATTTGGATAGTTGTCTTGAATTTTGTAATTGTAGGCCTTTAATTCTCCCATCTATCATTGGAAGTTAATGTAACCCTCAGGTTTAGCCGGTGGCATTAGTCGAGGGAAGACGGTCTCTGGCCCCGCCAAATGTATGAAATCTGAGGTGCAAAACCTCTTGTTTACGTGGATGCTGCGTGATGTGTTATCCTGATACAAATCAGTACCATGAAATAACGGACAGTACATCATATGCAATTAAACGATTTAGCTTATAATTCTTAATTTGACTAGAGGGTTAGTAAAGAAAAACAAAAGGAAAAGGACCCATTTTAATGAAACAGTCTAATGCGCACATTGGAGCTCAGGGTTTCCCATCCGTTAGTCCTCCATTGATTTTCTCCCAGGCGTCATTGACTCCTGGCCCCATTCCAAGTTCACTCCATCCTGCAGTCTTCAACCTCTCCATTCTGGCCATCTTTTCTCTCCATCTTCCACCAAACAAAAATCCACGATTACCTCGCTCTCATAGATGCTGCCTGGCTTGCTGAGTTCCTCCAGCATTTTGTGGGTATTACTCAGATTTCCAGCATCTGCAGATTTTATCCTGTGGGTTCCGGTTAATTGGGCCATTGGTTAATCGGGGCAACAACTTATTTGAGACAGCTCTTAAAGAACAAAATCTAATCGAGAAAATAACCGGAATCCTTTTGTTTACTTGAGACACTCTGCCTCCTACTTGGGACTGGAGACTGTTGCCAAATAGATTCTAACTAGCATCAGTCGCGTGCATTTGTGTGCCCATTAAACACTACACTGTGCTTAGAGTGAACAGCTTTTAAATAGCATCAGCTGCATGTGCTTGTGTTCAAAAAGGACTGAACTTTGACACTGACAGCTGGTGAGAAATAAGCAGTAAGAAACTTCAGAACTATTTTGCTCACTGCAATTTCAAGCTTTCAGGCTTGGAGATGCTAGCAATGCCCCAGAGTGAAAGTGAAATGTTCAATCCCCTCCATGGCACTCACACACATTCTAGCTATTTTCAATAATTTCAGATTCCCTGGCCACCATCATCTTACTTTTACTGTGGATGTTCAGTCTCTATACACCTCCATCCCCACCAGGTAGATCTTAAAGCTCTTCATTTCTTTCTGGACACCAGTTCCCCTCCACCACCACTCTCATCCGCCTAGCAGAACTTGTCCTCACTATGTAATTTCTTCCTACTTCCTTCAAACAAAAGGTGTAGCCATGGGCACTTGCATGGGTCCCAGCTATTCCTGCTTGTTGTCAGCTATGTGGAACAGTCTACATTCCAAGCCTACATTGGTGACCCATCCTGCACTTTTCCTACCCTATATCGATGACTGCATTGGTGCTGCTTCCTGCACACATGCTGAACTCGTTGACTTCATCCACTTTGCTTCCAACTTCCACCCTGCCTGCATATTTACCTGGTCTATTTCTTTCACCTTCCTCCCCTTTCACAATCTCTTTGTCTCTGACTCTGGAGACAGCTTATCTACTGATGTCTATTACAACCCCACAGACGCTCACAGCTACCTAGACCTCGGCTTTGCTGAGCATCTACACTCCGTCGCCAGAAAAAGTGGAGTCTCCCAGTGGCCACCCATTTTGAATCCACTTTGCACACCCATTCTGATATGTCTATCTGTAGCCTCCTCCACTATCGTGATGAGCCACACTCAGATTGGAGGAACAAGAGCTTATATTCCATCTAGGTACCCTCCAACCTGATGGCATGAACATCGATTTCTTGAACTTCTTGTAATGCCCCCCCCCCCCCCCCACCATTCTGTATCCCCTTGTCCCTCTCTCACCTTATCTCCTTGCCTGCCCATCACCTCCCTCTGGTGCTCCTCCCCCCTTTTCTTTCTTCCATGGCCTTCTGTTCTCTCCTATCAGGTTCCCCCTTCTTCAGCCCTGTATCTCTTTCACCAATCAACTTCCCAGCTCTTTACTTCATCCCACCCCCTCCAGGATTCACCTATCACTTGTGTTTCTCTCTCCCCTTACCACCCACTTTTTATGTCTACATCTCAGCTTTTTTCTCCAGTCCTGCTGGAGGGTCTCAGCCCAAAATGTTGACAGTACTTTTTTCCATAGCTGCTGAGTCCCTCCAGCATTTTGTGTGTGCTGCGTGGATTTCCAGCATCTGCAGATTTTCTCTTGTTTGTGATATTAAAAATTCAGTTCTGTGCAACCGGGAATTAACTCTGTATACACTGTTCTGTTTCACCTGCTCTGAAGTGAGAGAACTTGGATTGGATTTACCTGAGAAAGATGAGAAGCAGAATAGGCACCCTATAATGTGTGGATCTGACAGATCTGCCCGATAATTGCATTTTCAATTCAATGGTCTTACTAGCAAAGCATCATTCAGTTTCCCTGAAATGAATCTGTGATTTAATTTGCAGCAGATGGCATGATATTAGAAACATAGAAAACCTACAGCACAATATAGGCCCTTTGGTCCACAAAGCTGTGCCAAACATACACTTTAGAAATTACCTAGGTTATCCATAGCCCTCTATTTTTCTGAGCTCCATGTACCTATCCAGGAGCCTCTAAAAAGACCCTATCGTATCTGCCTCCACCACCGTCGCCAGCAACCCATTCCACACACTCACCACTCTCTGCATAAAAAAAATACTTAGCTTTGACATTTCCTCTGTACCTCCTTCCAAGCACCTTAAAACTGTGCTTTCTCGTGTTAGCCATTTCAGCCCTGGAGGAAAAAAACCTCTGACTATCCACACGATCAATGTCTCTCATCATCTTATGCACCTCTATCAGGTCACCTCTCATCCTCCATCACACCAAGGCGAAAAGGCCAAGTTCACTCAACCTACTCTCATAAGGCATGCTACCCAATCCAGGCAACATCCTTGTAAATCTCTTCTGTAAACTTTCTAAAGTTTCCACATCCTTCTTGTAGTGAGGTGACCAGAACTGAGCACAGTATTCCAAGTGGGGTCTGACCAGGGTCCTATATAGCTGTAACATTACCTCTCTGTTCTTGAACTCAATCCCACGGTTGATGAAGGCCAATGCACCATATGCCTTCTTAACCACAGAGTCAACCTGTATAGCATCTTTGAGTGTCCTATGGATTCGGACCCCAAGATCCCTCTGTCTGATCCTCCACACTGCATAGAGTAAAGAGTATTGCTTTTGAATTTTGCAAACCCCTGTCATGGATGTGCTTGGAAGATAAAGTGTAGGACTCCTGCCATTGTGGAGGAGTTTGTATAATCAAAAGAATGCTTTATATATAATCAAATAACAATCACAGCACGGAAACAGGCCATCTCGGCCCTCCTAGTCCGTGCCGAACTCTTAATCTCACCTAGTCCCACCTACCTGCACTCAGCCCATAACCCTCCACTCCTTTCCTGTCCATATACCTATCCAATTTTACCTTAAGTGACACAATTGAACTGGCCTCTACTACTTCTACAGGAAGCTCATTCCACACAGCTATCACTCTCTGAGTAAAGAAATACCCCCTCGTGTTTCCCTTAAACTTCTGCCCCCTAACTCTCAAATTATGTCCTCTCGTTTGAATCTCCCCTACTCTCAACGGAAACAGCCTATTCACGTCAACTCTATCTATCCCTCTCAAAATTTTAAATACCTCGATCAAATCCCCCCTCAACCTTCTATGCTCCAATGAATAGAGACCTAACTTGTTCAACCTTTCTCTGTAACTTAAGTGCTGAAACCCAGGTAACATCCTAGTAAATCGTCTCTGCACTCTCTCTAATTTATTGATATCTTTCCTATAATTCGGTGACCAGAACTGCACACAATATTCTAAATCTGGCCTTACCAATGCCTTGTACAATTGTACAATATTATACAATGCCTTGTACAATATGATGCACTGTCTTCTCATTAAGGAGAAAATGTGGAATTGCATTTGGCATCTTCTGCTAGCTGTAAAATTGAGACTTGGATACTCTGTATACAAGATAAACTAGTCAAGGAGATAGGATAATCAAAACTTGTAAATAAACTCTGACTTTCAATATAAATGACTATCTGAACTGAATCACATACCATTCTGTTATTCTTTAGTAAGGATGATGAAAACTAATATTCACAGGGAATTCCTGATGTTTATGATCCCTTTGAGAACAGTTTTCATCTTGTTATTCATTAAGAACAGAGCAACACTCCAGCAAATAGATAAGGCATGTCCCAGTAAGGAAAATGAACCAAGGAAATCAGTCTTTGCTTGGAAAACCTTAAATTAGAATACATTTTAGAAAAGGCCAAAGCATGTCAGTGAAGAGCATGGAGTAAATGTGACAAGGTTGAAATCTGTTCAATCTAGTTATAAGTAATTGTTCAAATAAGTTTTAAAAGAGTTAAAATTATTTACAGTAATGTGAATATTATTTCATGTTGAAAATCATTTTCAACATGAAAATGGAAAGGGGAAAATGCCAAGGGGAAAAGAAAATGGATGTACTTAGGACCCTCCAGGAAGAAGTTAATGAGGAAGTGTGTGAATTACCTGAAGACAAACTGGTAGAACTCAGTAGCTGCCTCAGCTCTCAAGAGAGGATATAGCTAAGAAGTGACTGTGATAAATGATCATCTGGGAAGGGAGAAAGCTGGGAAACCTGGAGGACAGTGGCATGCCTGAACTTCTGCAGGGTAGAGACAAGTTAAGTCAATTAGTGGTTGATGCAACTGCTGTGGGTGATGAAACTAAGGAAGAAAACAGGGAAATTGCAGTAACCAGCAGTTCAATACAAAGGTCAGCTCCTAACAGGATGAACTCTAGTGATTGGCAGCAGTTAGTTCAGAGGGAAATTGTCCCACCAGCATGGCACAAAAACTTTGAAGTATCTAGTCAGGTTGGTGAGCCCGGTCAGAAAGACAAGTTGTCGTTCTCTAGCCTTGTTCGCCAGATAGAAAGCTCCCTAAACAGAGGCTATCCAGAAGAGGAGGTAATTGATCCAGTGATCAGAGCGATTATGCTTGGGCTCCAGTTGTGCAGATATCTTGAGGGTAAATCAGACTAGAACTTGCCTACCCTTAGATGGACATTATCAGGAAAAAGGGGCAACCGAACTGTATAAGCTGCTGACAGCAGAAGCTCAATGCAGTACAGAGACGCCACAAAATTTCTTAATACATGTTCTTTGATCTGAAGCAGAAAGTACTATTTGGCCCACAGGAGTGGGAGCCTGGTCTGAAATATGATGCAGCCTTAGTGCAGAGTATGTTTTTAAAGTGCAGAGTATGTTTTATACTGTGTTCACTGGTTTACAAAGTGATTGTATTCACAGTGATGTCCAGCCATATCTTATAAAATCCCAAAGCTTCAGATGAGGTACTATTCGAGAAGCTCAACATTGCGTGTGCAAATGAAACAGAAAAAAAGATTAAACAGAATCCAACTGGGTCAGCCCACACTGCTACTGTTAACCCTGCACAGTCAGAGGAAGATACATAAGTGTCGAATGGAAAGGACTCATATGGACCTCGAGTCAGAGTTGAAAACATTTAGTGAAGACATTGCACAGGTTGGGGAGTAACTTCCAACAGCCCACACTTGTGTCAAAAATGCTTCTCAGTTTCAAATAAAAAACAAGATGTGAGAGCAACTCCTTCTGAGCTGCAGGACCCAGCACAGAGATATCAGCAACCACCAAGGTGGGGTGTAAAGAGGCATGGGTTGTCTGTGGGGCAAAACATTGTCAGGTCTGAACTCCAGAGAGGGCAAAACATTGAGCAAAAACAGTGATGGAAAAAGCAAAACCCGTTAATTGAACCTGCTCTGCCTCAACCATACCCAGCCCTACAACAACAATATTTCCCCATTTTAGCAGTATGCAACAGTATCATATTCATTGCCATCTGAAGCTCAGTAGTCATGTCAAGTAGCTCCACAGAGCTATTCATTTTTAGCACAGCAGCATGGAGTTGTACAACATTATCCAGTCCCAATATATCTGTATTCTGGCTTGCCTCAGCCATTTCGTTCACCACGAACAAGGAAATGTTTCCACTAAGTACACTGCAGATGCTGTGGTCAAATCAATACGTACAAACAAGCTGGAGGAACTCAACAGGTTGGGCAGCTTCTGCGGAAAGAAGCAGTCAATGTCTTGGCCTGAAATGTTGACTGCTCCTTTCCACGGATGTTGCCTGACCTGCTGAGTTCCTCCAACTTGTTTGTAAGTGTTTCCACTGTCAGCAGAGAGGGTGTGAGGAACTTCGCTCCCACTGTTACATCTGTGGTAGCAGTGAGCACTACTTAGTGGGATGTAAAGTATGAGGAATCAGGCAGTTTGTATGTTAGTTGCTCAGTGCCAAGTCAATCAACGTTCATCAGTAACTTCACTGGTGGGTGGACAGTGCAGTGTAGAATGCTACTTACAGGAATATCGAAGTGAAGTGATATGGGACACCTTATTCACTCACAGTCTCACTGTCTAGCTTAGTTATTGACTTGCTTACTGAATTGCTATTTCACTCACTCACTCACTCATTTATTAACCCAACTTACTGACTGACTAACTTACTAACTTGTATTGGCTTCAGGCACAGATCTGACCCATTGCCTGTCACACATCTACCCAAAACAACAATTGAACCAAAATTCAAGTCTTATTTATTCCAATAAAACAAGGAAATGAGTTTGCTTTCTAATAGCAGCAAAAGGAAATATACTTTATTGCATGACTAAACATAACTGTAAAAATTCATGTTCGATTCCAGAGAAATAAATTGTGCAACAGTGCCTCAGTACTGATTGCTCATTTCAACTGGTTGCAATTGCTTTCTTGTTTATAGAGCTCCCAAAGCTGTCAATCCTCACATTTGTGTTTGTAAGCTCACAAGACTGAATTCCCTTCTAATTTTGACATGCAGCTCTGCCGTAAATTAATGCAGGTCAGGATGACTAATGAGGCCGATTTTGGAACTACAGACTCTTCCCTGGAAGAGGGAGGAGATATCTGGCTGAACGGGTGTGTTGGTCAACAGTCAGATGATGTGACATTCATACTTGGGACCCTGTGTGCTCCTGATGCACTGACTCAAGTCTCTCAATATCCTCATGAATGCCACTTTTCCACTTGGATTGTTCATGTAATACAGTATGTAGGGCATCTTATATTTTTAATGATAGAGTTTGGAATAGAGTCACAAGAGACTGCAGATGCTGAAATCTGGAGCAAGAGACAATTTGCTGGAAGAGTTCGGTGATTTAGCAGCATCTGCAGCAGGTTGGGAAGAGGGGAGGAATTGGTAGTTCAGATCTAAACCCTCCATCAGGACTAACTGTGGAGAGGGGAGATAAATGATAGAAATTTAATCTGTGTGGTCTCGTCCTCTAGCTTACATTGAGCCTCACCCTGGATGGACAGGTCGGTGTGGGATTGGGGAGGGGAATTGAAATGACATGAAGCAGGAGCTCTGGGTTTTCATTGCAGTTAGAGGGCAAGTGCTCTGCAAATCGATCACCTAATCTGCATTTGGTCTTGACAATCGGTGGGTACATCATGAACAGTGAATCCAGTTTGCAATATTGGACATATGAGAGAGATGGCTGTACAACACAGCCAAGTTTGTATAATTAGTGCTTCAATGCTGAGGATGTTGGCATGAGAGATATTGCTTTGCATATTCTTCATGGCAATTGAGAAGATTTTTATTATTAACTACAAACAAGAGTATTCAAGGATTGGCAGCCTCACCATTCCTGATGGAAAAGATGCACTGGCATCTAAAGGCAGAGATTTAGCTGGTAATCTATGACCTAAGCAACAAGTGGTGGATGGAAGGACCATAATAGAAGACTTTGCAACTTGCTGAAGGAATGACATGCATAGGTTCTTTAGCACCCATGGCTCAACACCCAAGGCTTCAACCCATGTGTTCCAAAAGTGACCCAGGGCAAAGAGGCAGTCAATTTTCGAAGGATGGAACACCTCAACAATATGATATGAACCTCTTTGATTCCATTAGCAGGACTCCTATCTAGCCTACTACCAGCTCTGATTAACCAATGGGTCAATTACAGAACCTGTCTCAATGAATGTTAACGTCAAAAACTTCAAGACAGAAGCCCCCTGAGAACCAATACCTTTTATATAAAAACACCATCCACTTAACAAATTTTCATATTTACATAAATATTTCTAAATATTTTGCTGGGATCTCCCCAAACTTATGGCGGGAGAATCTCCATAGAATTTTAGGATTATTATTGCATATTAATAACTTAAATATTCTAAAATATACAGATTTGCTTCTCATAACACTTGTTAATGTCTTGCTATTTGTGGTGCCTTGCCATGCACACATTATTTTGTGTTTCCTACATTAGAAAAATACATAACTTTTTTGTAAAACCAACTTTTGGGAGTTGTTTGTAGTTGTACAAGATGTTGCATAAGTGCAAGGACTTCTTCCTTTCTTGTCAAATAACCTAATTGTCTTTTTATAAAGATTACCATAGTGGGTAGGAGTGACTGCCAGGGTCAACATTTAAGTCCGTGCTAATTGCCTTTGAGATGATAATGGTGAGGTACTCTCTTCAACCACTGCAGTCCTTGTAGGGAAGGAAGACACTCCTAAAGTGTGTTTGAAAGGATGCCCAGGACTGGTTGGTGCAGTTCACTTTGTTATGCTTTGTTATAGAACTTTGATACAAAGGAATTTTGCTACTCCAAGTTAATGCAAGACAAGCCATTTCATTATTAGCCGTACTGCTGTAGATCTGGAATCACGTGTAGAGCAGGTTATGAGAGAGCAGCAAATTTCTTACCCCGATCATTGAACCTGAAAGGTTTTTGTAATGGTTTAGTAGTTTTATGGTAACCATCATTGATGCTTTTGTTTTATTCCACATTATTAATTTTGCTAAATCCCTTTGTAATAAATTACATTCATCTCACATTGAATTCTGATCTGGGGCTTCAAAACAGTTGCAATCATTGCACTAGAGGGCAGCCTTGTTCCCTCAGTTCCGACATTGATTGAATGTAGTCATTCTCTGAATTACTTTCAGTTCAATTTATCTTAATATTCTTGGTTATCCGGTTATTGGTGGACTATTATTCACATTTCGTGGTCATTGAAATGTGTATTAGAGTCATAGTCAGGATATGCATTCAAATCTCAAGAGCATGGTAGGTGTTTCGACTTAGAAATGAGAGTTATTATGTCCTACATGTGACTCTCGGTTCGGTTAGCAGCTTAATATAGGGGATGATAGCCCCTGGCCTGGCCAAACTTAAGAAATCACGTTTGGGTGGATGCTTTGCCCCTGTTACAAATCAGTACCACAAAATAACAAACAGTATACAATATGCGATTAATCGATTGAGCTTTATGATTCTTAATTTGATGATATGGTTAGTAAAGAAACAAAAAAAGAAAAGGGCCCATTCTCATGAAACGGTCTAATACACATCATTGGAGCTCACTGATAAGGCCATTTGTCCAAAATCGACCTCCTCTGATTGCCACTGACCTTTGGACCCTTGCTCTAAGTCCACTCCATCTGGCTGTTTACGAACACTCTCCAATTGTGTCTCCTCTCTTCGACTCTTCCCAGCAAAAGACTACGAATCCCCGGCTCCCTGACACACAAGAAAGAACAACATCCCACTCATTGGCTAACATGCCCTGTTATCTCTAGTCATAACCCAAACATTGTTGCTACAGAGAAACCATTACCTTAGCAGTGGAACATTACAGAGAAGCCAATTCATTAGCAGCGAAACCTTACAGCGTGTTACATATAGATGATATAGTTACCGTGTTGAAGAATGATATAAAACTACATACAAAAAGAAGCAGGCACATTTTTAATCTCTATTCTTTGTTTATTTTATGAACGGAATAATATCCTGAATCTGAAGAGGACAGTGTTCTTATGGGAAAAAAATAACAAAAAAGCTTCATGCAACAATACAATATTATGAATAAGATTCAAAATTTCCACTCATGAGAAGTATGTGACAGTTCCCAAAACTTGTTTTTAAACAGAATTCAAGAAGGAAATGGAGTCAACGGTCAGTTGCACAACACAGCTCCGAATTCACGTACAGAGAGATCCCTGGAATTTACCTAATGGTGTGCACAACCTTATAGCTGCCATTACAAGATTTGTCGAAGGTTTGTATCAAATGATGGTATGTTCTATAATTAACGAGGTTTATCTAAAAGGTAACAGGTTTTGGGAAACAGATTAAGTTGAAATCCTGAAGTAAATACTGTTAAAAGAATAATATTGCCTTTAACTTTGAAAACAATATTTCTTTATCTATGTTAATTTTACAATTTTTTAAAAGTTTTAAACAATTTGTTTAAACAACTAAATACCATACCGACAAAATATGCACATGTAATAGGCTGCATCAAAGAAACATTTGAGAAGTAATTTTGACACTATTTTTGCACGCCATTGATTATGAACATTTGCCATGTGTAAGGTGAGTCAATTGGATACCAGGCAAGAGGATATGGTGTTCTTATGTATAAAAATAACAAAACAGCTTCATGCAGCAATCCAATATTATGAATAAAATCCAACATATCCAAAAGACTACACCCTACATGTGCAAATGTGCACAAAAAGAAAACTTGGGGACTACACCCTCTGCATGCCACCTTGTTTGAGCAGAAGAGCACTTTTAGTAATAGACTAAGACAACTGTACTGCTCCATGAGCGTTATATGAGGTTGTTCTTACTCTTGGCCATTAGGCTCTATAATGAGTCAACCTGTAGACAGGGAAGTGATGATCCCCCTTCTGTCAGACTGTTTGAGGTAACTTAAATTTTATTCTTTCTTACTTCTCTTCTAATATTTGTGTATCTGTGCACTTGTAATGCTACTGTGACACTGTAATTACCTTTGGGATCAATAAAATATCCATCTATCTATCTATGAAGAATAGCTAGTAGGAATAGGTAAGAGAAGCAGCTAGCACAGGTTTAACTAACGAGATTTTGAGATGACCTCTGAGGATGTGGAGGGAGGTTAAAGTATGATCTTAGGCAGGTGGCTGAACATAAGAAATAGGAGCAGGTGTAGACCATCTGGCCGATTGAGTCTGCTCTGCCATTCAGTAAAATCATGGCTGATCTTGCCATGGACTCATCTTCACATTCCTGCTTTTTCCATATAACCTTTAATTCCCCTATTATGCAAAATCTATCCAACCTTGTCTTAAGTATATTTACTAAAGTAGCCTCCACTGTTTCATTGGGTGGAGAATTCCACAGTTTCACCACCTCATCTCCATCCTAAATCTACTTCCCCGAATCTTGAGGCTATGTCCTCTGGTTCTAGTCTCCTCACCTACCAGTGGAAACAACTTTCCTGCCTCTACCTTATCTAACCCTTTCATAATTCTATATGTTTCCATATGATCCCCTCTCATTAGATGGAACATAGAAACACAGAAAACCTACAGCACAATACAGGCCTTTTGGCCCACAAAGCTATGCTGAACATGTCCTTACCTTAGAAATTAAGTAGGGTTACCCATAGCTCTCGATTTTTCAGTGCACCATGTACTTGTCCAGGAGTCTCTTAAAAGCCCCTATCATAACCGCCTCACCCATAGTCGCTGGCTGCCCATTCCACGCACTCACCACTGGTTTAAAAAAACTTACCCCTGACATCTCCTCTGTCAAGCATCTTAAAACTGTGCCCTCTCGTGCTGAATTCTTCTGAATTCCAGCAAGTACAGTCCCAGGTTTCTCAATCTCTCCTCATAGTCTAACCCTTCATCCCTGGAATCAACCTGGTGAACCTCCTCTGTACTGCCTCCAAAGCCAGTATATCCTTCCTCAAGTAAGGAGAGCGGAATTGCATGTAGTACTCAAGATGCGGCCTCACCAGTACCCCATACAGATGCAGCATAACCTTCCTGCTCTTAAATTCAATCCCTCTAGCAATGAAGACCAACATCCCATTTGCTGTCTTGATATCCTGCTGCACTTGCAAACCAACCTTTTGTGATTCATGCACAAGCACACCCAAGTGCCTCTGCACAGCAGCATACTGTAATTGCAGCTGGTCTCAGGACCTCTGGTGTAGAGACAAGAGAGTGAAAGTCAGCATGCATGATACCAGTTCAGCGACTTGCACTGGAAAAAATGTAGGTCTGAATATTGGAGTTCAGATTCAGCTGTGAAAGTAAAAAACAGCTTTTATCACCACTGTATTGATACATAATTGTTCAGGTGACTGTTGCACAAGGAACATAATGCATGGTAAATTGTATGCTGGCATGATTGTCTTTGGTGGAAGGAAGAGATAAAATTTGAAAAGAATAATATTAAACGTTTAAACACCTTCAATTCACTAAACAGCTTGTTAGGAAAAGCTCTAAGTATTTTGCTCTTCTTAATTCATCACTTGCCAAAATTATTCATGCAACCGCATTATTAAAATGATGTAGTTGTATCTAGAACTTAAATCTAAACAAAGGAAACTTTGAATATACGAAGGGAGAATTGGCTGTGGTCAATTTGAAAGGTATCATAATTACTAGTCAATGATTGGCTCTGATATAAGTATGTTTTGCTATAAAAATCTCTTTTAGACTGTTACCCTCAACAGAAAAGTGGTCTGTTTATGGTTGGCAGAAGAAATTAAAAGTCAGAATTAAGCAAGAGGCTCATAGAATTGCTAGAAATAGTATCAGGCCTAAGGCCTCGAAAGTAAAGAATATAGCAAAAAAGGACCAAGAAATTGATACAGAAAAGGAAATGGAACATGAGAGTAAACTAGTGAGAATCATGTAATTGGTCATAAGAGTATACATAATTACATGCCAATAGCAAGAGCAAATACAGATCTCTTGCAGAGATGGGAGTTGATATCTTTATGTGAATTGCATCCATAGAAGAAAACAAAAAACTGGGTCTTTAGTATTGAGAATGAGGAAATTGGCATTTATAAAAAAAAATGAGGGAAGTTGGTGAGACGAAGTGAGAATATCTAAGGACCTGATGATTTACACTGCAGAGTCGACAATTTTAAACTATTAATTGGTATTTGAAGGAAGACGATTGAGACAGCAAGAATGTTGATTACCAATCTTAAAATCTATAGCATCTGGTATAGACCCTGCAAATTAGCTAATTGTGACTAATTACAAAAAAGATGGAGAAAATATAAGGTGACCAGTAATCTGTTCAGATGAAAACAGTAGAAGGAAGAAAGCCGAAATCTATAATGAAGGATGCTGTAATAGAATATCTAGAAGAGAATGTTAGTATTGAGTGAAGCCAACATATTTGACAGAACAATTAGCATTCTTTGAGAATTTGACTGGTGAAATAAATACGGCAGAATCAGTGGATGTGAAGTATTTTGATTTTTGAAAAGGGCTCACACAGGAGGAAAAGATGAGCATGGTTAACAGATAGAGAGCAGAAAGTGAAAATAATTAAGTCATTTTTAGTTTGGAATACTGTGAATTGTTGGGTACTTAGCTGTCAGCTGTTCACAATCAATATCAGTGATTTGGCCAAATGTCAAAATTCCAAGCATGCTTATGATGTAAAACTTGATGGGAATGTGAGTTGGAAGGAGGATGTAAAGAGGGTTCAAGAAAAAATACAAGTTCATTGAGTGAACACAATCCCAGAATAAGGAAATTATTTCAGTTAGATGGAAATGAGGGAAAATCCCTTCACTGAGAGAGTGGTGAATCTTTGGAATTCTCTCCATTATGGTAGTTGAGACATTGAAAATAGATCAATAGATATTTAGGTAGTAAGTTAATTGATGGTTATGTGAGTACTACAGGAAAATGAAACTAAGGTGAAATATCGGCATTGATGTTAAAAATGACAGTGAACAGAAGAGATAGATGGTCTAATCCTGCTCCTAATTCTTATATTCATATTTTAAATTTAATACCATATAAATAATAGATAATAAAATCACTTAATTCTTCCAGTACATAATTTACATCTGTATCATTTGCAGATGACATATATAAATCAAGCTTTGTTGAAGTATTCAATGGATTTGGAAATAAATATTCTTTATGTATGCAGTTTGAAAATAAGCAATGAGACCTCTTTCCGCTCCCCTTCTGTGATCTCTGCTGCCCTCCGACTCTTCGACCATGTAGCCACCCTGACTTGTTACCACAGCCACTTATCCTTCCTGGGAACCTGTACCCACCATTTATGATACTCTGATCTATTATATGAATATAAATATGCTTAGCATAAATAGCTGTAGATATTCCTTTACAAAAATAAGAGCATATTTATATTCATATAATAGACCATAGTATCATAAATGCATACTAAAAGGGGAAATTGAAATTTGAATCATTGAATATTTCCTTAGGAATAAATGCTCTCTAAAAATCAATGCTGTTTTTTCAAGTAAAATGAATTTCTGTGTATATTCTGATTTCTACCACTGAACCTAAGAGTTTTTGATACATTGCATGATTCTAATATACTGTGCAGTTATCGGTTCATGATGTCGTAATATTAGTGTAGCACCAGTTTGCTTGTAATTGCTTTTTCTAATGAGGTGTTTTTTTTTCAGAGGTACAGCAGCGAGTATTCTTGGCTCTTCTCGAAAATACAGGTAATGTCAAAGCCCATTAAATTGGAACAACTTAATTAATGGTGGTATGTATCTTAGTTTTGCAGTCTGCAGGCAGTCATAAATGGCTCACTCCTGTTAGAGGAATATTGGATTAATGTCAGGGTCATCCAACGATCCTTCAATATAACAAGCTATTGCTACTTGAGAATTATTTCTGAGTACAACCTTAACCTTGTGTATGTAGCTCAGCTTTATAACATTTTTCAACAAAATAGTTAAAATTCCCAAGTAAAATTATTACTATTTATAATACATGATTTCTGATGGAATAATCAATTATAATTGTTTCTGAATACCATGTATTTATAGTTAACTCAGTCATGTTGAATTGTACATTTACTGGCACCAAAAGAAACTGAATAAATTATTTTGTATGGAAGGGACAGTTATGATAACAGTCCTTTTTGGCCATTTCTAATGAAGCTACTGTATTGATATACTGGGCATTGAAATATAAAATCTGCATCACAATTGAGGAATTCAGTTCATGATTTGATATTTGACCTAACTGGATTCTATTAAGTAGGGAGAGGTGAATTCATGTTTCTTAAGCAACAAATGGTATTTCATGTAATTGTACCTAGTTGAGCTCTTGATCCTAGGTCGGCTTTTCATATTTCATTATGATCTAATTTTAAAACCAATGTATGATGTGATAGGACAGTACTTTCTTGATTACTTCAAGGGAATAACCAGCTTCAGAGTAGGTATAAGCATATTACCGCTTCAGCACAGTGGAGATCAGAACTCATGATGTTTCAAAAACAGATGCTCTTGAAGAGAACACTGAAATTTTGAGTCAGCATTATAATTTTTTACTGCTGGCTCATACTGCCCTCATATAACTGCTAAGTGTAAAACACAAAGGCTATTAATTCCTTAATGATCCATTTATTTGCTGTGTTATGAGAAGTGCTGAACTAGCATTATTAGATCTTACCAGATATCTGTATGTGAATGTTACAATATAATCAATTATTGCAAAGCTCTTTGTTTCCAAGTGATATTTATTGACTAATTTGTGGGATATCTCATGAACATCTCTCATTCCACTGTCCCCTTGAATAGCTATAGTACTTCAATCTAATAATTTTCACCCATAAATTTCTTATGACTTTTGCCAAAGTGAAATTCAGGGAATGATGCTGGAGGGAAGAAGAGCAAATAACTTCATCTCCCATAAAATCTAAAACCCATCAATACTTGCGGTAAAAATAAATACTGACCAGAGGATAGAATCTTCAAGGATCATTGACTTGTTGTGGTGGAGGGACTTGTGAGTTCCTAAGATCATGAGACCAGTGTCATCTGAGTTTAGTCATCTGGTGCTGAGCTGCTGGTAGGGTCATCCATGTTGATAAGGTCAAGTGAAAGGTCCCAGACAAAGACTGTTCCAACCAAACCCTCGGTGGTGGAGCTAATAGACAATGATGACACATCACAATGGCAGAGAAAGTGGAGGAAGGGGGAAGCAGTGAAGGATCTTCAGTTTTCTTGCACTCTGTGCCGCTGAATTCTGACCCCGATATGTCAAGGATTGTAATAGTTGCCCATGTTAAACAAAATTACACACTGTGTTGTCCTGATGACCCCTTAAGAGAACATCATTCTTGACTCCCGTAATCACAGCACTAGAAATAACTTACTCATTAACGCTGTTCTGTGACTTAAGCAGCAAAATCAGTTGTGAGCAAAGATATATTTTTGAAATTGCATTTATTCTCATTTGAAATTCAATAACACAGAGTCTGTATTGCAGTGCACGTAATCCAGTTCCCACCACGATGTCTAAAAAAAAATAAATTCAGCTAATTAAGTAAATCTGGAATACAAATGTACTTCCAGTGAAGGTGATCATGAAGCTACAGACTTGTTAAAAGCTTAAGGAGGTAAATTTGCCACAGGTGTATGAGACCACTGTGACACAACAAAAAGAAGAAAAACAGATTGTTCGCTTGACATAGGTCAGGTACATCCACTTTCCATTTCTCTTCAGCAACAAATTGGGAGATGTCCCACAGATTGATGTATAAGCAGAATCACACCTTTAAACCAAAGTCATCACCCAGACTTTTGCATCAACATGTTTAGTTATAATCTGGGGTTACGGAGAGTTCTCAGCTTTAGCTCTGGAACTCATGGATTTCTATGCTTTAGTCAAATATGGGTAAGGAAACATGATAATTACAATTCTGGGGTCATCTGTCCATGAATGAATAATTCTTAACATTGAACACCACTTTGAAGATGGTAATAGGGCATCCTATGTGACCTGGACTTCACTGAGAAGGTGTAACTGCAATGTTCATTGTCAACCTGGTCTAATCCCCTATTAACGTCAATGGATCTGGGGTTGAGAGGGTAAACAGCTTCAAATTTCTTGGCATCCACATCACCGAGGACCTCACGTGATCTGTACACACCAGCTGTGTGGTGAAAAAGGCACAACAGCACCTCTTTCGCCTCAGACGGTTGAGGAAGCTTGATATGGGCTCCCAGATCCCAAGAACTTTCTACAGGGGCACAATTGAGAGCATCCTGACTGGCTGCATCACTGCCTGGTATGGGAACTCTGCAGTGTGGTGCGGACAGCCCAGCACATCTGCAGCTGTGAACTTCCCATGATTCAGGACATTTACCAAGACAGGTGTGAGAAAAGGGCCCGAAGGATCATTGGGGACCCCAGTCACCCTAGCCACAATCTATTCCAGCTGCTACCATCTGGGAAACGGTACCGTAGCATAAAAACCAGAACCAACAGGCTCCGGGACAGCTTCTTCCACCAGGCCATCAGACTGATTATCTCACGCTGACCTGAATGTACTCTGTATTACATTGACTGTTCTAATTATTATCAATTACTATGATTGCACATTGCACATTTAGACGGAGACTTAACGTTAAGATTTTTACTCCTCATGTATGGGAAGGATGTAAGAAATAAAGTCAATTGAATTCTGTGACCAACATAAATGAATATGGTAACTCCTGAACAGACAATAAAGAGATCTCAAATGAACCATCTTTTCGAACCATTATGTAGAACCTACTGTTTCTTAATAACCGTTGAGATCTTATCTTGCCAAACAGCTGTATAAAAAATTTGTCCAGATTTACTTAGATAATTCAATGTACTGTTTTTAGTTCACTGCAATCGCCTTTCTATGAAAGCAGATGAAAAACAAAACCCTGGTTGCAATCCTTTGGCAAGAAACAAATGAATTCAATATAGAAAACACATGTAGTAAAAAAAATATAAAGACCTGTCTAAAATTTGTTATTTAGTCTTAATCCAGGTAAAATCAAGATTTTCAACATTTCACTGCTTTCCAGTGAGTTGTGGGTGTGGGGTGGGATCTGGTCTCAGGACAGCATGATGATGAGAGATTAGAATCAAGGACAGACTGACGAATGACAAAGGTTGCAGAAAATTGGTTGGAGAACCGAAAGCTTGAGAGAGGAATCTGATTGAAACTTATTGAACTTTGCATTATCTGGATAGACTGCATGTGAAGAGGTTGTTTTCAGTAGTGGGAGAATGTAGGAGCAGAAGGCACAGCGTCAGAATACAAGAATACCTTTAGAACAGAGATAAGGAGGAATTTCCTTAGCCAGTCACAGGAATTCATAGTCAAAGATGGCTGTGGAGGCCAATTTATTGGGTATATAATTAAAATAGGGGTTGATAAGTTCTTGATTAGTAAGGGTGTCAAAGGTTACAGGGAGAAGGCAGAAAAATTGGGTGTAGAGATAGATAGGGTCTTGATTAGGGTAGGGGTGAAAACAGGGGAGTGGGGATGACTGGATGAAATGGATCAGCCCATGACTGAATGGCAGAGCAGACTCGATGACCTACTTCTGCTCCTAAATCTTATAGTTTTATGGTCTTAAAATGGAGTTGAGAGGGAATAATAAATCAGCCATGACTGAAAGGCAGAAAAGACTTGATGGGTCAAATGTCCCAGTTCTGCTCCTATGTCTTTAGGCCTTTTGTTTACCAGAACCATAAAATGTGAGAAAAAGGTCAGAGGCTTATTCGAAAAAAAATTCAATTTAAAAACAGAATTTAGTTTAAACATACTTGAAGGTTCTCTAGTCTCCAAATGATTAAAATATATTGTAGAAAATAGTAAGAAAATTTACATAGAGGTGAATTCATCTACTGTAGGTATTTACAATTATGATGAAGCCAAAAATTTTTTGCATTTGTGAGAGTCTTAAACTAGAGGTCTAATTATAAGACCGACACTAATGCTCGGTGAAAATGCTTATTTTTCAGAAACAGCCCAGGAGAGGAACAAATTGATGTGACAAATTCCAAATGCTGACCATAAATTTTAGGGCTGCTATCACATTTCCAATGTAGTTGCAGCAAAGTACTGCTAGAAATCCTGAGGTGATTTTGGGCTGATCATTTCTTCAATGGTACATATAGCACTATGTTGTCTTAGGAATTGTTCATTGCAAATAGTTTTAGTCCCAAGGGAATATTTAACTTTACATAATTGTGAACAGCTAAAATAAGCTCTTTTACTTAATTGTTATTTTCCAAATCATAATACTTCTACTGGCTCAATTGATCCTAGTTGTTGATATCATGAGGATCATAAATTGTAAATGTAAAATATTTCTTTTCACCTATCTGTTTTTAAGGACCACATTAATCTTGCCAATTATGTGAATAAACTATTTTTGTATTGTCTTTCACTTTAGAACTTTGTCACAGTATTACTGACATGATATTCTAGTAAATGGGTTTGTAGTAATGATATGCAGCAATGGTAAAAGTATGTCAATTGATTTGCAACTTACTTTGCCTTTGACAAGGTATGGTATGGGAGGTTGGTCAAGAAGGTTCAATCATTTGAAGTCAAGTCAAGTCACTTTTTATTGTCATTTGGACTATTACTGCTGGTACAGTACACAGTAAAAACAAGACAACGACCATGACCATGGTGATACATGGAACAATACAAAAAATACACTGAACTACGTAAAAACAACACAGAAAAAAAACTACACTAGACTATAGATCTACCCAGGTCTGCATAAAGTGCACAAAACAGTGCAGGCATTACAATAAATAATAAACAAGACAATATGTACAGTCGTGGGTAGTAAATTGGTGTCAGTCCAGACTCTGGGTATTGAGGAGTCTGATAGCTTGGGGGAAGAAATTGTTACATAGTCTGGCCATGAGAGCCTGAATGCTTCGGTGCCTTTTCCCAGATGGCAGGAGGGAGAAGAGTTTGTATGAGGGGTGCATGGGTCTTTCATAATGCTGTTTGCTTTGCGAATGCAGCGTGTAGTGTAAATGTCTGTAATGGCAGGACAAGAGACCCTGATGATGATCTTAGCTGACCTCACTATCCGCTGCAGGGTCTTGTGATCCGAGATGGTGCAATTCCTGAACCAGGCAGTGATGCAGCTGCTCAGGATGCTCTCAATACAACCCCTGTAGAATGTGATGAGGATGGGGGGTGGGAGATGGACTTTCCTCAGCCTTCACAGAAAGTAGAGATGCTACTGGGCTTTATTTGTTATGGAGCTGGTGTTGAGGTACCAGGTGAGATTCTCTGCCAGGTGAACACCAAGAAATTTGGTTCTCTTAACAATCTCTACTGAAGAGCCATTGATTTTCAGTGGGGAGTGGTTGCTCTGTGCCCTCCTGAAGTCAACAACCATCTGTTTTGTTTTGCTCACATTCAGAGACAGGTTGTTGGCTCTGCACCAGTCCGTTAGCCGCTGCACTTCCTCTCTGTATGCTGTCTTGTCATTCTTGCTGATGAGACCCACCACGGTCGTGTCATCGCAAACTTGATGATGTAATTCGAACTGTGTATTGATGCACAGTCGTGGGTCAGCAGAGTGAACAACAGTGGACTGAGCACACAGCCCTGGGGGGGCCCGTGCTCATTGTGACATTCAGGTTGAGGTAGTAAATTGAATTAGACATTGGATTTGTAGGAGAAGCCAGAGAGTGGTAGTTACTGGTTGCATCTACGACTGGCCTGTGACTAGTGGTGTGCCATAGAGATTGGTTCAGTGTCCATTATTGTTTGTCATTTGTATCAACGATCTAGTAATAACGTAGTAAACTCAATCAGCTAATTTGTGGATGACAGCAAGATTGGGTGTGTAGTGGACAGCCAGAAAGGCCACCAAAGCTTACAGTGGGATCTGGACCAGCTGGAAAATCAGGCTGAAAAATGGCAAATGGAATTTAATGCAGACAAATGTGAAGTATTGCACTTTGGAAGAACAAGCCAGTGTAGGACTGAAATGGTGACAGGCAGGGCAGTGTGCAGTGTGGTAGGGATCTGGAAATACAGATCCATAATTCCCGAAAGTGGCATCACAGTTCATAAAGGGAGTTTTTGGCACATTGACCTTCATAAATCAAAATATCTGAGTACAGGAGTTGGGATGTTTTGTTGAAGTTGTATAAGACATTTCCTAATTTGGAGTATTAAGTACAGTTTTGGTCGCTCAGTGCCCCACTGCTCACTGTGTAAGTCCTACTCTGGTTTGTCTCCCCAAAGTGCAATGCCTTATACACTTTTCTCTATTAACATCCATCTGCCATTTTTCAGCCCATTTTTTTCAGCTGGTCCAGATCCCACCGCAAGTTTTCATAGCCTTCCTCACTATCCACAATACCCCATTCTTGCTGTCAGCTGCAAATCTGATGGTTCAGTTTACTACATTATCATCCAGATTGTTGATATAGATGACAAGCCACAATGAACCTAGCACTGATCCCTGTACCGAGTGCACAGAAAATTTACAAGGGTATTGATGGGACTTGAGGATCTGAGTTTGAGGGAAGGGTTGAATAGGATAGGATTTTATTCCCTAGAGCATAGGTGAATGAGGGGAGATTGACGGAGGTACATAAAATTAAGAGAGGTTTAGATAGGGTAAATGTAAGCAGGTTTATTCCACTGAGGTTGGGTGAAACTAGAACTAGAGATCATAGGTTAAGGGTGATAGGTGACATGTTTAAGGAGAACATGGGGGGAGCTTCTTCACTCAAAGGTTGGTAAGAATGTGGAATGAACTTCTTGCAGAAGTGGTAGATGAAGAGAAATTTGGATAGGTACACGGATAGGTGGGGTATGAAGAGCTATACTCCAGAAACAGGTCAGTGGGACTAGGCAGATTAATAATTCGACTCAGATTAATAGTTTGGCACTGACTTTTCCTGTGCTCTGTGATTCTATAACTTTATTCTTCTTTGCCAATGTCATAATTGGCCACAATTCTATAAAATGTTACTAGATTTAATAGTAATTATTTTTGGAGTAAAAGCTGAGAGACGTTTTTTGATTAGTAATTCATTTATCTTTTGTTCCCTATGTGTGTTTTTTATTGCCTTCTCAGATACCGAGATTCAACTCAGACAGGACATGGTGTTTTGTCAAAGTCTGGTGGCCACAGTTTGTGCTTTCTCGGAACAGCTGTTGGCGGCGTTGCATCAGATGTATGACACTAACAGGGAATATGAAATAGAGGCACAGGAGGCGAGTAGAAAGTGGTTGGAACAAATAGCCAATGCAGGAATCCTGTTTCACTTCCAGTCACTGCTGTCTCCTAATCTGGTAAGAAGAGCAATGTGCAGAATCTATTTCAAAGTCTCGTCAGCCATGCAATGTATATGTTTGGTGTAGGTTGTATCTGGGTGATTGAATAACATCATCTACATCTTCCAAATTTATGTAATATCAACCAAAGAGGAATTACAGAAGATAATTGAGTATAAAATTGTTGGGTAAAATATTTAATGTCCTGATCACAGCTAATTGACCAGACAAAAGGTTGGGGGCTATATTCTGAAAGGTTTTGCCACCAAGATGAAGGAAAAGAGTCTGAGCAGAATAACAAAATAGAGGCTTGGAGCACTTGCCACTTCTGTACTGACAGTAAATTTGTGGAGCATCCTGTCAGATGTTGATTAAAAGTATAATGAATGGGTTACTCAATCTCCCCAATCAGCTTCATTATTCATATGTACTGTAACTGGTGGTGCAAGCCTATTGCATGCATTTCTCTGCTTCCACAATTTTATTTTGCTGAATTTTTAGACAGTAAACTCCAAAATGCTGAACTCCAAGATACCTGCAGGAATATTCCCATTCACATTTCTACATGTCAGTCCATGGTCTCCTCTATAGCTACAATGAGGCCACTCTCAGTATGGAGGAGCATCACCTCATATTCATTCTGGGTAACCTACAATCTGATCTGCACATTTCTCTAACTTCTGGCAATTTCTTCCCTACCCCTCCTCTTTTTACCATTTCTCATTCTGGTTCCTCTTCTACACCTTCTCTTCCTCACATGCCTATCACCACCCTTTGGAGCATATCATTCTTTCCTTTCTCCCATGGTCCACTCTCCTCTCCTATCAGATTCCTTCTTCTTCAGCCTGTTACCTTTTCCACCTATCACCTACCAGATTCTCACTTCATCTCCCTCCCCCACCCAACAACCTTTGCCTCACCTGGTTTCACCTATCACCTTCAAGCTTGTACACCTCCCCCTACCCCCTTCCCACCTTCTCATTCTGACTTCTTCACCCTTCCTTTCCAGCCCTGATGAAGGGTTTCAGTAGATTCTATATTTCTCTCCATTGCTAAGTTCCTGCAACATTTTTTCCTGTATGTTACTCAGTATTTCCAGCATCTGCAGAATCTCATGTTTATGATTTCCAGCTGGACTATTTCTTGGCTTTCATCAAATCTTTCTACAGTTTGCAATCTGTGATAAAACATTACCTGATTGAGTATAGCAGAACAATTGAACACATTGGTACCTAACAAAATCTGTCCCCTCTTGGCCCCTCTGGTACATTACAAAATCTACAATGCATGTTTACTGAAATGAAGACAATAAAACAAACAGCTTCATCAGTTATATTCAAAATTAAAAGGGTGAGCAGAAGTAGATAGGAAGCTTCTAGGGTTATCGATGGAAGCAGAAACTATATCAATAGTTAGGAATAAGTCCTTGGATAAGTAATTAACAGTAGAGAAATGAAAAGCCAGACAGGGAATGAGAAGAATATTATATTAATTACTAAGAATATTATATTCTAAATATGAGAAGTTGCTTTTCTTAGTATTTTTTTAAATACTATTCTGAACAATATTCCAAACTCAGTCTTGAATATGAACACTTGTACTCATTGAAACATAGAAAACCTTCAGCAAAATACAGGCCCTTCGGCCCACAAAGCAGTGCTGAACATGTCCTTACCTTAGAAATTACCTAGGGAAACCCATAGTCCTCTATTTTTCTAAGCTCCAGGTACCTGTCCAGGAGTCTCTTAAAAGACCCTATCATATCCGCCTCCACAACTGTCGCCGGCAGCCCATTCCACGCGCTCACCACTCTGCTTAAAAAAAACTTACCCCTTACATCTCCTCTGTACTTCCAAGCACCTTAAAACTGTGCCCACTCGTGCTAACCATTTCAGCCCTGGGAAAAGGCCTCTGACTATCCACACGATCAATGCCTCTCATCATCTTATACACCTCTATCAGGTCACCTCTCATCCTCCGTCGCTCCACGGAAAAAAGGCTGAGTATGCTCAACCTATTCTCATAAAGCATGCTCCCCAGTCCAAGCAATAATCCTTGTAAATCTCCTCTGAGCCCTTTCTATGGTTTTCACATCCTTCCTGTAGTGAGGCGACCAGAACTGAGCACAGTACTCCAAGTGGGTCTGACCAGTGTCTTGTATAGCTGTAACATTACCTCTCAGCTCTTAAACTCAATCCCACAGTTGATGAAGGCCAGTACACTGTATGCCTTCTTAACCACACAGTCAACCTGCACAGTAGCTTTGAGTGTTCAATGAACTCGGACTCCAAGATTCCTCAGATCCTCCACACTGCCAAGAGTCTTACCATTAATACTATATTCTGCCATCATATTTAACCTACCAAAATGATCCACCTCACACTTACCTGGGTTGAACTCCATCTACTTTTAGGAAATAACAGATATCTGAAATGCTAGACCAATTAGACAGGTTATTTTTTTTCCAACACCTTTGCATATAACTGATAAACAAACCTTGCAACATTTATATCCATTTCAATGTGTGTGTTTGAGACAGAATGTTAAATTTTATATTTCTCTCAAAGGCATGTTTTGACAGGCAAAGCAAAGAGGAAATTTAAAAGAAAAACAGAAAATGCTGGAAAGAAACAATCAGCAGGTTAGGCAGCACTATTGAAAGAAAAAGTAAATTTATTCTGGTTATAATAGATATTTTTTGTGAATTAATATTTAACCATCACTGTGATGTTGCCTTTTATGGAAAATAAGCATTATTTTCAGTGACAGTTCAAATAATTTCAAGGCATTATTGGATTTTTTTTCATACATAGAACATGTCCTTGAGGGGTACTGTTATTTTCATGACATCTGTGGAAAATAACAAGATTGGAAGTAATAAGGAGAAAACTAACTCAGCAGGGACTGCTATGATCACACTGTATCAGATCTCATTTTAAACATTTTACCTGGAGAATGCTGTGGGTATTCATTTAAAGAAGAATAAAAATGTGCAATAATTTCAAGTATCATTTCCAACAACTGAAAGATTATTTTACCAAAAGTTGCAAGAAGCAGCTTTTTTCATAAAAGATTTTTTATTATTTCCATCGATTTGTTCACTTTACCAGGATTGTGTTGGATCTCATAGCATCATGGTTCTGTCAAGTGAATATAATGTTACTTCAGCATTATAGCAAATAAAGCCAAAGTTACAGTTGGTAATACAACTAGAACTTCCAATGTAAGGTCTTTTGATAACACATTCTCAGAGTATATGCTGGCAGTGATTGTGACTTAATGAACTAAAAATGAGATTGTTTGAACCACAGTGATAATTTACCATTTCAAAATGGAATTGCGATTAATTTGTCACTGAGTCTTCCAGAAATCAAAAAGTCCATAAATGTTTATTGATTGACAGAGAGTTCTGTTTCTTGTGTCCATAGTGTAGATGAGCAAAAATATCATGTATTTTGGTATCAAAAATACCAAAGGGCCTGTTTCTGTGCTGTATAACTCTTTGACACTATATCAAGCAGTTATTACAAAGTGCTAGTACAAATTCTATTGGGTGATGATTCTTTTCCCTCCATGTCATAAACAATACCTTTCTAAAAATAGAATTGTGATACATATATATTGGCATGCAGAATCCATGTGAGAACGTGGAGCTATACTGTGTAAATCTGAATGTACTTGGGACATGTGGAATCTTTAACATTTATATTGGAGAAGAATCAATCTTCTAGTAAATCACTTAAATATTTCCTTTTCATACAGAGTTATGTAATGAAATTTTCTTTTGTTCTCTTGTGTAAATTTAAATTTTCATGGGAGGGTAAAAAAATGAGAAAGGCATTTTAGAGTCAGGAACGTAAGTTAAGTAATGAAGTTTTTCAAGAACAAAATAGCATTTTAATTGTCTTCATTCATAAAACACAACTCAGTGTAGAATTCAGCTATGTTTGAATTATACTTAGTTGGTTCACCAGTGTAATAAATTAAATTGCAGAAGAAATCATTTGCTGCCTTGATAAGTTGGTTTAGAAATTCATTTGCTAGCAAGAGTTGGGTGCAGGAAGTTATCCCTGATCCCAAAAGAAATGCATCTGATGTTTGGGATCTGGAGTTACTTGATTGACACTGAAACCTATGGAAACCTATTTTGTAGCTCCAGGTAGCTCACCCATAAACATGATACTGGATGTCCAAAGCAACACAGATAAAATGCTGGAGGAACTCAGCAGGCCCGGCAGCATCTATGGAAAAGAGTAAACAATTGATGTTTCAGGCCAAGATGCCTTCTTCTGCTCACCTACAAAGTTGCTTGGATCTTTGGGCTACCACTAATAGAGGCAATAGGTGAACATGTAAGACCTTAAGATACAGGAGCAGAATTAGGCCATTTGACCCATGGCCTATGGGTCTGCTCCATGCTGAGGCCTTTCAAATTGCTTCCAGAAATTCCAGCCATTGCTGTTTTGCTGTTGTCCCTGCCAGTGTTTTTTTTCCAATCAATTCTGGCCAACTCCTCTCTTATCCTTCTGTAATTCCCTTCACTCCACCGTAATACTGATGCATCTGACTTTAGCTTCTCCATCTCAAATTTCAGGGTGAATTTGATCATATTATGATCACTTGCCTCTCAGGGTTCTCTTACCTTGAGCTCTCTAATTAATTCTGGTTCATTGCACGAAACCCAATCCAGAATAGCTGATACCCCAGTGGGCTCAACCACAAGCTGCTCCGAAAAGCTATCTCGTAGGCAGTCTAGAAATTTTCCCTCTTAGAATCCCACAACAACCTGATTTCTGAATCTACCTGCACATTGAAATCCCCCTTAACTATTGTAACATTGCCCTTTTGGTTTGAATTTTCTGTCTCCCGTTGTAACTTGTAGACCACATCTTTACTGCTGTTTGGGCATCTGTACACAGCTTCCATCAAGATATTTTTACCCTTGCTGTTCCTTAGCTCTATCCACAATAATTCAAGAACACCCAACTCCGTGTCACCTCTTTCTAATGATTTCATTTCATTTTTTACCAACGCCGCCCCCTCTACCTTCCTGCCTGTCCTTTCGTTACAATGTGTATCCTTGGGCATTAAGCTCCCAGCTATAATCTTCTTTCAGCCATGATTCAAAGATGCCTACAGCTTCATACTTGCCAATTTGTATCTGTATAACAAATTCATTGACCTTTTTCCATGTACTGCACACATTCAAGTATAACACCTTTAGTCCTGTATTCACCTTTTTCGATTTTGTTCACCTTTTACGATGCAACTCCTCCTGTTGACTGCAATTTTGCCCTATCATCAGCCTCTCCTTGCTAGGAGTCTCACTGCACATTGCTTCTGTTTGTAAACCAACTACCTCATCTTGTGCACTATCACTCTGGTTCCCATCCCCCTGCCAAACTAGTTTAAACCTCCCTAACAACTCTAGTTAACCTGCCTGCAAGTCTGTTGGATGTCCTCTGGTTCAGGTGTAACCCGCACCTTTGTATGGGATGTACCCTCCCCACAGGGATCCCAAAGATCCATAAATTGGAACCCCTGCCCCCTGCACCATTTCCTCAGCCATGCACTTATCTGCTGTACGCTCTTATTCTTACCCTCACTGGTGCAAGGCACAGCCATCATTCCAGAGATTACTGCCCTGGAGACTGAGGCTGAACACTGAGGCTGTCTGCAAGAAGGATCAGAGCCCTCTGTATTTCCTGAGGAGATTGAGGTCCTTTAACATCTGCCGGACGATGCTGAGGACGTTCTACGAGGCTGTGATGGCCAGTGCTATCATGTTTGCTGTTGTGTGCTGGGGCAGCAGGCTGAGGGTAGCAGACACCAACAGAATCAACAAACTCATTTGTAAGGCCAGTGACATTGTGGAGGTGGAACTGGACTCTCTAACGTTGGTGTCTGAAAAGAGGATGCTGTCCAAGTTGCATGCCATCTTGGACAATGTCTCCCATCCACTCCATAATGTTCTGATTAGGCACAGGAGTGCATTCAGAGACTCATTCCACTGAGATGCAACACTGAGCGGCATAGGAAGTCATTCCTGCCTGTGGCCATCAAACTTTACAACTCCTCCCTCTCAGTGTCAGACACCCTGAGCCAATAGGCTGGTCCTGGACTTATTTCCGCTTGGCATGATTCACTTATTATTATTTAATTATTTATGGTTTTATATTGCTATATTTCTACACTCCGCTTGGTTGGTCTGACTGTAACAAGACCCAATTTCCCTCAGGATCAATAAAGTATGTCTGTCTGGAGGTCCTGTTTTTCAGATTTCTACATAGCTCCCTAAAAGCTCTCTTCAGGATCTCCTCACCTTGTCTACCTATGTCATTGGTGTCAATATGTACCAAGACTTTTGGCTGCTTACTCTTACCCTTGAGAATGCAATGGACAAGTTCAGAGACATTCCTGACCCTGGCACCAGGGAGGCAACATACCATCGGGGTGTCTCTATCACAATCTCTATCACAGAGCCTTGCCTCTGATCCTCTAATAAAGGAATCTCCTATCAACGCTGCAGTCCTCTTCACATCTTCACCTCTGTGTCCTTCTGAGCCAGAGTACCAGATTCAGTCTCAAAGACCTGGTCACTGTAGCTTGTCCCCTTCAATAGTATCTAAAGTTGTATACTTAATTTTGAGGGGAACAGCCACAAGTGTACTCTGCACTGGCTGTCCATTTCCCCTCCCCCTCCTGACAGTCACTTCTTGAATTACCAATTCTCAAGTACGTGTCTCCTGCAACCTAGTAGTGGTAGTGACTAGCAACCTAGCAGGTAGTGACTACCTCCCTGTAGCTCTTCTCTATCACCTCCTTATTTGCCAGTATGAACCAAAATTTATTGAGCTGCAGCTGCAATTCCTTTCTGCATTCTCTCAGAAGCTGCAGCTCGGTGCATTTGGGGTAGATGTGTTTATTTGGGAGACTGGCAGTCTGCAAGACTTCCCACGTCCCACACACAGTACAAAACACTGCCCCTGGAGCTATTCTCACTATATTATGCTCTAATAGATATAAAGGGGAAATGCAGAGTCGAAATGAGAATATCAACACTGGTCTCTAGAAGATGAATTGAGAGAAATGATCCTGCACCTCACATCTGCTTACTTAAGTTGTTCTGTTTCGGAAGCTTCCTATTTCAGTGGCAGCTAGCAGCAGAACATTTAAGGACAATTAATTAGTCTATATTTTGTACCTAGGATTGTACAGGACATCTCAACAAATATTAAGGGCTTGAAATAGTTTAGAGTGCAAAAGATGTGTGAAAATAGCACAACACATTGAACCCATGAAGTGGGATTTTCTTATATACTTGATGTGCAAGAAGTCATTCACACCATCATCAAGGATCCTGGACCTTCAGTATGTTCACGCATAATAAACAGAAGCAAATTGAAGAACAGCATGAGAATCACTAGCTACCTATGTGAAATCCCACCTTTGAGAGAGCTCTTAATCTGGCTGTACTCCAAGAAGAGGATGAATTATATAAATAAAAGAGGATCAGTGGAGTAGGGACAAGATCAAACATTCCAGTAGTGACAGTGGACAATGGAGGGAACTGGGTTCCCAAAAGAAAGAAAAAGACCTGACTTGAAACATCAACACATCTTGCAATTAGTGAAATCTCCACATTTTATTTCAGTGGTGCACGTCCCAATGGTTGCTTGGTTTAGAAATCCTGCTTGAATGTAAATTCTTCCTCCAGTAAGTCCTGCAGACAAGATCCATCCATGTAGTTCTGTAACATGCTCCAGCAACATGACAACATGACATTGTTAATGGGATTCTACCACCAGCAACATCTTCCCTCTTCTCCACTTCGATCATTTATAAGGTACCCCATGCAAGGCTTATTGAGAAAGTAAGGAGGCATGGGATCCAAGGGGACACTGCTTTGTGGATCCAGAATTGGCTTGCCCACAGAAGGCAAAGAATGGTTGTAGATAGGTCATATTCTGCATGGAAGTCGGTGACCAGTGTTGTGCCTCGGATCTGTTTTGGACCCTTACTCTTCGTGATTTATATAAATGAGGAAGCGGAGAGATGGGTTAATAAATTTGCTGATATCACAAAGGTTGGGGCTGTTGTGGATAGCGTGAAGGGCTGTCAGAGGTGACAGCAGGACAGTGATAGGATGTAAAACTGGGCTGAGAAGTGGTAGATGGAGTTCAACCCAGATAAGTGTGAGGTGGTTCATTTTGGTAGGTCAAATATGATGGCAGAATATAGTATTAATGGTAAGACTCTTGGCAGTGTGGAGGATCAGAGGGATCTTGGGGTCCGAGCCAATAGGATACTCAAAGCTGCTGCGCAGGTTGACTCTGTGATTAAGAAAGCGTATGGTGTATTGGCCTTCATCAATTGTGGGATTGAGTTTAGGAGCCAAGAGGTAATGTAACAGCTATATAAGACCCTGGCCAGATCCACTTGGAGAACTGTGCTCAGTTCTGGTGGCCTCACTACAGGAAGGATGTGGAAACCATAGAAAGGGTTCAGAGGAGATTTACAAGGATACTTACTTCTCCACCAACCACTTCCTCCTCATGCCATGTTCTATTTCAATAACTGGTGATACAGTACCTTTTCTTTCACCTTCTCCTATGCCACAATCCAGGCACTCAACAGTCCTCACAAGTGAAGAAGCAATCCACTTCCAATCTATTCTGTGGTAATCATGATGTAGTTTCCTCTACACCAGAGCAACGAAATACAGGTTGGGTCTCCACTTTACAGAACACCTCTGTCTGGTGTGCAGAGACAGCCCTGAACTTCCACTGGTTTACTACGTTAATTCTCCATTCTACTGTCCTCTCTACTGACCTGTTCTTTTCCAACAAAGGTGAATATAACCTTGAGGAAATCTCTGAAAATATTGCAGCCATTGGAACTCACTGTTGCATGAATGATTTCAGATAACTTACTTTTTTTTATAGAACTGGTGAGTTCTGATGGAAGGTTACCATTTGTATATTAACTCAGACAGTGCCTGGCCTGCTGGGCATTTCTAATATTCTTCCAATAGTTTCAGGTCTCAGGGGCAGTGCTGATTTACATTTCACAGATTTAATTTGTCCCTGATATTTGTTTTCTTTCTCTTCAACTATTCTCATTAATCTCTCAAACTGACAGCTCCATCATGGTGGTGAGATCATTGATGCATGAGATAAGACAGGATCACTTAGGCTTATATTCACTTGTGTGTGGAAGAATGAGAGGGGATTTCATTGAACCTATGAAATTCTGAGGGGCTAGACAGGCCAGAAATGGGGAAAGCGCTATAGAATTCAGAAGAAAAGTCAACAATCTTATGCTAAGAGGGATTCGACTTTGAACTATGATCAAGAGAAAGTTCTCTACTTGGAATGTGATGAACGTGAAATTCTCAAGCATGGAAGGCAGTAGGATCCAAGACATTAAATATATTTGAGGAGGAACTAGATATACTTCTTAATACCAAATAGATCAGGGGATTTTTGAAGAAGGCAGGAACAGAGCACTGAAGTAAATTATCAGTCACAGTTGTGTTGAATGTTTGAGCAGACCTGAAGGGTCAAATGGTTAATTCCTATTTTCTATGTTTCTAACCAGCAGGATTAACTTGTCAACACTGGCTTCACCCTGTCAGAAGAATTCATGTTGCATTACCTATCCCTTCCCTATTTCCTCTGCAAAGCAAATCTTGTTTATTTTCTTAATTTTCCAGTGTTAACAGCAAGACTTTGATCTGAAATAATAAATTTTTTGCTGAAAAAGAAAATGCTTATGACACTCAGACAACATTCACAGACAGACAAACAGATTTCCTATTTCAGATTTCTGTTTACAAAGAAAATGCTGGAAATCCTCAGGTAGTATTCAAGGAAAGACAGAGTTATCTTGTGTTCTAGGCTTAATTAAATTATTTTGAAGAAATATGTTCTGCTGTCATTTTATAATATCAATTAATTTCATTTTGGTGGAAGTTAGTGGCCTCTGGAATATGGTAACATAAGACATAGGAGCAGAATTCAGCCTATCGAGTCTGGTCCGCTATTTCATCACGCTGATCCCGGATCCCATTCAACCCATACACCTGCCTTCTCACTATTTCCTTTGATGCCCCAACCAATCAGGAATCTATTGACATCCGTCTTAAATATACCCACAGACTTGGCCTCAACTACAGTCTGTGACAGAGCTTTCTACAGATTCACCATTCTTTGGCTAAAAAAAAAATCGTCCTTCTATTCTAAAAGGTCATCCCTCAATTTTGAGGTTGTGCCCTCTAGTTCTGGATACCACCACCAAAGGGACATGCTCTCCACATCCACCTTATCTAGTACTTTCAACATTTGGCAGGTTTCAATGAGATCACCCCGCATTCTTCAAAATTCCAGTGAGTACCCGGCCCAAAGCTGCCAAACACTCCTCTTATGATAACCCCTTCACTCTCGGAACCATCCTTGTGAACCTCTTCTGGACTCTATCTATTGACAATGCATTCTTTCTGAGATAAAGGGCCCAAAACTGTTGACAATACTCCAAGTGCAGCCTGACCAGTGTCTTATAATGCTTCAGTATTATCTCCTTGTCTTGACATTCTATCCCCCTTGAAATAAATGCAAACATCGCATTTGCCTCCTTTACCACAGACTCAATCTGTGAATTAACCTTCTGTGAATCTTGCATGAGGACTCCTAAGTCCATCTGCATCTCTGATGTTTGAATTTTCTCCTCATTTAGATAATAGTCTGCACTTTTATTCCTTTTACCAAAGCGCATTATCATACATTTCCCTACACTGTAGTCCATCTGTCACTATTTTGCCCATTCTTCCAATTTATCTAAGTCCTGCTGCCATCGCATTGCTTCCACAACACTGCCTACCCCTCCACCTTTCTTTGTATTGTTGGAAAAATTTGCCACAAAGCCGTCAATTCCACGACCTAAATCATTGACAAACAACGTGAAAAGCAGCAGTCCCAGTACTAACCCCTGAGGAACACCACTAGTCACTGGCAGCCAACCAGAAAAGGCCCCCTTTGTTCCCACTTGCTGCCTCCCGCCTGTCAGCCATTCCTCTACCCATACCAGTATATTTCCTGTAACACCATAGGATTTTATCTTGCTCAGCAGTCTCATGTGAGGCACCTTATCAAATGCATTCTGAAAATCCAAGTAAATGACATCTACCACCTCTTCTTTGTCCACCCTGCTTGTTATTTCTTCAATAATAATAGATTTGTCAGGCAAGATTTCCCTTTACAGAAACCATTCTGACTTTGACTTATTTTATCATTAATCTCCAAGTACCCCAAAACCTCATCCTTAATAATCGATTCCAACATTTTCCCAACCAGTGAGTTTCGGCTAACTGGCCTATAGTTTTCTCTGTCAGGACTCTGAGGTGTAATCCATCTGGTCCAGGTGACTTATCCACCTTAAGACTTTTGAGTTTGTCTTGCAATTTTTCCTTTGAAATAGCAATGGCACACACTCCTGCTCCCTAACACTCACGGATCTCTGGTAGTGTCTTCCACAGTGAAGACTGATGCAGCGTACCCATTAAGTTAATCTGACATTTCTTTCTCCCCCTTTACTATCTCAGCAGCAACATTTTCCAATGGTCTAATATTAACTCTCACCTCCCTTTTATTTTTTTAACTGAAAGGAAAGCCCTTAAGTATCCTGCCTTATATTATCAGGCAGTCTGTCTTCATACTTCATCCTTTCCCTTCTTATAGTTTTTTTAGTTGCCTTTTGTTGGATTTTAAAAACTTCCCAATCATCCAACTTGCCAGTCATTTTTGCTACATTATTTGCCCTTTCATTGGCTTTTAGGCAGTCCTTAACTTCCCTTGTCAGCCACAGTTGCCTACCCTTCCCATTTGAGAACAACTTCTATCATGCACCTTATGAACTATTCCCAGAAACTTCAGCCACCTCTATTCTTCATCATCCCTACCGGTATTGCCCTCCAGTTCGCCTGGGTGAGCTCCTCTCTCATACCTCTGTAATTCCCTTTATTCCATTAGATATTCCATATCTAATACACGTGACTTATGCTTCTCCATCTCAAATTGCAGTATGGATTCAATCATATTATGATCACTGCCACCTAATGGTTCCTTTACTTTAAGCTCCCTAATAAGAGCTGGGTTATTATACAACACCCAATTTAAGACAGCCTTTCCACGAGTAGGCTGAAGCACAAGCTGCTCTAAAAAGCCATCTCATAGGCATTCAACAAAGTCCCTCTCTTGTGATCCAATACCAACCTGATTTTCCTAATCCCCTTGCATATTGAAGATCCCCATTAGAATTGTGACAGTACCCTTATTATGTACTCTTTCCAGTTCCTTTGCAATCTAAACTCCACATCTTGGCTACTATTTGGAGGTCTATATATGATTCCCTTAATGGTTTTTTTACCCTTGCAGTTTCTTAACTCCATCTGGAGAGATTCTAAGTCAACTCTTTCTAAAGATGTAATTCCATCTCTTACCAACAGAGCCACACCACCACCTATGCCTTCCTGCCTGTCCTTTCATTACAAAGTGTATCCTTTGATGTTAAATTCCCAATTATGACCTTCTTCCAGCCATGACTCCCTGACACCCACATCATACCGACCAATCCCTAATTGCTCCACGAGTTTATCCACCTTATCCTGAATGCTATGTGCATTTAATACAGTGGCTTCAGTCCTGCATTCTTCGCCTTTATGAATTTTGCTTCTGTAGTGCAACTTAACTCTCAGCTCTGTCTGCAGTTGTACACAAGACTAATATCAATCATTTCAAAAGCAGAAAGAATTACTTGTATAAGATAAATCTGCATCTACTCCAGTCAGAAATTGGTTGTTATTCAAACACAGCAGAATATCCTTGGTCCATTTAGTGTGACAGTTTTTAAGTTACACATCGCCTCTGAAACTGTCTTGTTAGAGCTGACTTCGAGCTGCTACCCAATGTCCAATGCAACTAATTTAACTTGTTCCATCTCTTGTATTGCAACTCAGCAGGCAGAGGAGACATTAATTTGTCATTCTGGGCAGTTTCTAAACCAATGTCCCTAAAGGGAAAGCTGGAGTTCCACCAGTCAAGTTGGAAAAGCTCAAGTCAGATGAGAGTAGGCTTTTCACCTGCTTGACCCTGTTAAACGTTTAATTGAATCTTGGTTGCAATGCTTGTTGATCAAATATGAAAGCTGGGCAATAACTTAGGTCACAGCAGAAAATGGATAAGTCGATGGTCAGGTAATAACAAATGATTAACAATTGCCTATTATATCTGCTGCAGGTAGGAAAGCAACTGGATTATTTACAACATTTCAGCATCCATTAAGTACTAAGCATGGTGATTGCATTGTCATCAAGAGATTACTAAAGTTCAACCGACCTTATATGTTTTACAACCAGCAAGTCTTTCTTTCATAGAGTAGCTCACAGAACTGGCAAGAATCTGTTCCTCTCTATAAATTACATGCTTTAATTTAGGAAAGAAATTTATTTCTTCAACTTTTCTGGATACAGTGACATTACAGTTAAGTTATTGGACCTGTAGTCAGTTCTGGAACACAGATTTGAACCCCACCATGGTCAGGGAATTTAAGTTCATGTGATTTAGCAAACCTAGTATTTGATTAAAAAAATAGTCTCAGTGATGGTAACCACCAGATTTTTGAAAAACCCATTTGTATTCTTCAGAAAGAAGGTTTAGCATTCTTACTCACTTGGACTATATAACATTAGAGAACCACTGCTGTGGAGCTTTAAATAGTTCCCCGAGGGGCTTTTAGCTTAGTTTAAGTCCATCACCCTTGTTAGGGCACAGATATGCCGACTTGGCATATCTCTCAAGTTATGCCAAGCATAACCCATCTTCTCCTTCCTCTCCCGGGAATGAAGTCTTTGGACCGTTTGCTGGCATTTCTTTAGGGACTGGGATTTTATGGGATGAGGTTGCTTGCCACATGGCCAACTTTACTCCTTCTGAAGCCAGGCTTGTGTCTGTCCATGGCAGAGTTAGGTGCTTTTAGGGATGGACAATAAATGTTGGTAATGCACTCGCAATCCTTGCAGAAAAATAATAAAAATCTGTGTAAGCACTACCTTCCAGTTTCTTATAAAAGTGATATTAGCTCATGAGATCAGAAATACTGTTTAATAAGGCAGCTGAATGCCAGGTGCCAAGTTCCAAAGACTGAGCCAACAAGAAAAAATGCAGATGAGTTAGAACTACAATATTCCTCATTCAAATAGGGCTTTCAAATAGACAATGACAATGTGGCAGGGTCAATGAATTTCAAGCTATTCCTATCATGAACAAGTGGCTTTAGATACTATTCAATACACACACACAGTTCATTGCTATCAGAAACTTCTGTCAATCAGTATGTCAGACATCAATCCATGTCTGGCATATGCAAATGTACATGGAATAAGAATGGAACAAAAGCATTCACTACGCATTTAGACATAATATAACTAGCGGCATTATCTACTTTTATGCTCTGTGGATTCTGGAGATCGGAATCAGGTAACACGGGCAAGCACCAGCAATACCACTTGAAGTGCTTTGCCTTATATTTTCTTGGCCAGCATCACAGAGGTGGAAGAAATGCAAGCTGTTGGCTTTATTAAGCCCCATTTGAATGAGGCAAAATATGCTATGGACATTGCAGTTCTATTCTGCATTTTTTCGTGTTGGCACTGAGATGCAATTCCCATTTAAACTGACTCTTTTAGCTTTTAGATTTGTGACTGCTATGAGTTCTGTATGATAATCAAAATCTAATTTTTACTCTAATGTCACTGATTCTTTGGGATATGTGCCTTTTACTTATGGGGCACTACAACAAATGGTGCAACATTATTAACACAGAAAATTTCAAATGATCATTTTGATTGATGAAATGTTGCTTAGTGAAATGTTTTTGAAGAGTGCATGCTTCTCATAAATATAGAAAGAGCTCTATCTATACACACTTATTGTTAAGTATTATGTAGACAATGGCTGGTTTCTTCAGAGCCAGGTCCAAGATACTAGAATTATACTATGTCCTCAAAATTGAAAATATAGCAAAAGCGCATAACAGTAATACTACTCCCACAACTTTACTTCTATCTAGGACAATGATATAAATTAATTGATTGTTTTAAAAATTTAATTATTTTAATTTTAATTCTGTTTTGAGGATGTCTGCAGAGAGTAAGAATGTCAGGTTGTATACTGTATACATTCTCTGATATTAACTGGAATCATTGAACCATTAATGTTACAGACTGTAAATTTATAATACATTTATTATAACACCATTTGTTTTAGAAATACGCTGCTTGACCCAAACAAGGATCAAAATAACTGCAGATGTAGGAAGCACTCAGCAGGTCAAGCAGCATCTATGGAAAAAGAAACAAGTTATGAGCATTTTTGGCATTTTCAGTTTTCATGTATTGACCTAAGTTATGCAAGTATGAAGGTCCATAGGTATCTTCTGCCTCAATTAGTTCAGGATATATGATTTGCAAGTAACAATTGCATATACAGGCTTGTCTTCCTTCTGTATTCTGTCCACAATGTACGATTTAATACAAGAAGATACTCCTCTGAAACTGTAAAGATTGTTTGCACATAATAATTTACAAAATCACCTTTGCTTCTTGGACATTAGGGGATGATCACATCATCTGCTTTTGAATTTTTGAGGCCTTGGAAAACATGGATGCAGAAGAATTATTGGAGAAATTTTCATGGAAAACCAATGGTTTAACACAAAATTTTATTAACCAAGTCTGAACTGATGCCTCAAGAAAGTTACAGTGGTCCAATGTACTGAAATACACACTTTATTGTTAGTTGATATTTCAGCCAAGACCCTGACTGAAAAGATAATGAACTATCCCCTGAGTTCCTCCAGCATGTTGTGTATGTTGCTCAAGATTTCCAGCACCTGTAGATGCTCTTCTGTCTCCACTTTGTTTGTGATGTTGACTCTACTCCATCATTATTACTCTTACAGTCTGTGATGATTCAAATAGCTCTACATATACCCTGGATTCACCTCCAGTGCTAAAAGTCCATCATTGGCATTCAGTAATCAAAGCTCAACTTTGAATTTGCCTCATTGGATCTTTCTACCTTGCTTTCCTCTTATGATACTCCTTACCCATTCTGACATTCCTTTGGTCATCCGCCCTACTGTCTTCTAATGTAACTCAGCTTCAAATTAGGTTGCAATGCATTAATGTGAATGTGCATTGTATGCTTTACTATTTAAAATTTCTACACAATGTTGTTATTGAAATAACAAGTGTGAATCCCTGAGGCAAACAAAAGGCAAAATAACTATCTTAACTAGTTCACCGCTTTAGCATTAGGGTTGGAGCAAAGTAATTTGCCTAGGACTTCAGATAGGCAGAAGAAACTACAGATGTTAGGATCCTGAAATCCTGAGCAACAAAGAATATGCCGGAGGAACTCGGAGGATAGATCATTATCTTTGTTTCACAGGGTGGGGAGGTTGTGGGAGGGAAAGAAACTGACGTTTTGGGCCAAAATAGCTATGTGTGCAATGAATTCCATAGATTCACCACCTGTTGGCTAAAAAGAAATCCTCATCTCTGTTCTAAAGAAACCTCCTCCTATTCTGAGGCTCTGCTCGCTGGTCTTAGACTCTCAAACTATTGGAAACGTCCTCTGCATGCCCATTCTCTCTAGGCCGTTCATAGGTTTCTCCCCGGATGCCCAAGTTTCCTCCCACAGTCCAAGGATATACTGCATAGGTGAACTGTCATTGTAGATTGTCCCACGATTAGGTTCAGTTTAAACTGGGTTGTCAGGGGGTGCTGGGGCAGTGCTACTTGAAGGGCTGGAAGGGCCTAATCTGCGCTATTTTGCCAAATAAATAAATCTGTTGGACTGCATGACAACTAGTACTGAAGATAGCTCCCCAGCCATTTTATTTTCCATGATTTTCCTAATCACTGGAATTTAGAAGATTGAGGGGGGATCTTATTGAAACGTATAAAATTCTAAAGGGATTGGACAGGCTAGATGCAGGAAGATTGTTTCCAATGTTGGGGAAGTCCAGAACGAGGGGTCACCGTTTAAGGATAAAGGGGAAGCCTTTTAGGACCGAGATGAGGAAAAACTTCTTCACACAGAGAGTGGTGAATCTGTGGAATTCTCTGCCACAGGAAACAGTTGAGGCCGGTTCATTGGCTATATTTAAGAGGAAGTTAGATATAGCCCTTGTGGCTAAAGGGATCGGGGGTATGGAGAGAAAGCAGGTACAGGGTTCTGAGTTGGATGATCAGCCATGATCATACTGAATGGTGGTGCAGGCTGGAAGGGCCAAATGGCCTACTCCTGCACCTATTTTCTATGTTTCTATGTAAATCAAATCAAGTTTAATTATCATTCAAATCATACATGGATATAGTCGAACAAGCCAGTGTTCCTCTTGGGCTAAGGTGCATAACATACGTTTTAAATAATGAGAAAAAAAACCACACATTGTTACGCAAGAGAGCACCTATATAATCGGAGACGCCTGAGTGACATGCAAACTGATGTACAGCTCCTGACAATCCAGCCTGTCATTTTAACAGTTGAACACCAGCGGGCAGCACCATCAGGAGCAGCAAGCCCCCACATATTTTCAACAGATTATTACAACATATTATCTGGTGAAGTACAGAAATTAAAAAAAAAATTAATACAAGCCAATACACTTTGAAGGTGGACACATTTGGATTAAGATAATTTATTATGATGCATTAAGTATATCCAACTCCCATCTGATTTATATATAACCATATAAAAATTACAGTATGGAAACAGGCCATCTCGGCCCTTCTAGTCTGTGCCAAATGCTTAGTCACACCTAGTCCCACTGACCCGCACTCAGCCCATAACCCCCCATGACTTTCCTGTCCATATACCTATCCAATTTTACTTTAAATGACAATATCAAACCTGCCTCTACCACTTCTACTGGAAGCTTGTTCCACACAGCTACCACTCTCTGAGTAAAGAAATTCCCCCTCATGTTACCCTTAAACTTTTGACCCTAACTCTCAACTCATGTCCCCTTGTTTGAATCTCCCCTACTCTCAATGGAAAAAGCCTATCCACGTCAACTCTATCTATCCCCCTCATAATTTTAAATACCTCTATCAAGTCCCCCCTCAACCTTCTATACTCCAATGAATAAAGACCTAACTTTTTCAACCTTTCCCTGTAACTTAGGTGCAGAAACCCTGGTAACATTCTAGTAAATCTTCTCTGTACTCTCTCTATTTTGTTGATATCTTTTCTATAATTCGGTGACCAGAACTCTACACAATACTCCAAAATTTGGCCTTACCAATGCCTTGTACAAAGCATACCAAAAGCTTTCTTCACCACCCTATCCATATGAAATTCCACCTTCAGGGAACAATGCACCATTATTCCTAGATCACTCTGTTCTACTGCATTCCTCAATGCCCTACCATTTACTATGTATGTCCTATTTGGATTATTCCTACCAAAATGTAGCACCTCACACTTATCAGCATTAAACTCCATCTGCCATTGTTCAGCCCACTCTTCTAACTGGCCTAAACCTCTCTGCAAGCTTTGAAAACGTACTTCATTATCCACAACACCACCTACCTTACTATCTGCATACTTACTAATCTAATTTACCACCCTATTATCCAGATCATTAATGTAAATGACAAACAACATTGAACCCAGTACAGATCCCTGAGGCACACCACTAGTCACCGGCCTCCAACCTGACAGTTATCCACCATTACTCTCTGGCATCTCCCATCCAGCCACTGTTGAATTCATTTTACTACTTCAATATTAATACCTAATGATTGAACCTTCCTAACTAACCTTTCGTGCGGAACCTTGTCAAAGGCCTTACTGAGGTCCATGTAGACTTTTTCCACTGCTTTACCCTCGTCAACTTTCCTTGTAACCTCTTCAAAAATTCAATAAGATTTGTCAAACATGACCTTTCACGCACAAATCCAAGCTGACTGTTCCTAATCAGACCCTGTCTATCCAGATAATTATATATACCATCTCTAAAAATACTTTCCATTAATTTACCCACTACTGACGTCAAACTGACAGGCCTATAATTGCTAGGTTTACTCTTAGAACCCTTTTTAAACAATGGAACCACATGAGCAATACGCCAATCCTCTGGCACCATCCCCGTTTCTAATGACATTTGAAATATTTCTGTCAGAGCCCCTGCTATTTCTACACTAACTTCCCTCAAGGTCTTAGGGAATATCCTGTCAGGACCTGGAGATTTATCCACTTTTATATTTCTTAAAAGTGCCAGTATTTCCTCCTCTTCAATCGTCATAGTTTCCATAACTTCCCTACTTGTTTCCCTTACCTTACATAATTCAATATCCTCCTTAGTGAATACCGAAGAAAAGAAATTATTCAAAATCTCCCCCATCTCTTTCAGCTCCACACATAGCTGTCCACGCTGATTCTCTAAGGGACCAATTTTGTCCCTCACTCTCATTTTGCTATTAATATAACTGTAGAAAACCTTCGGATTTATTTTCACCTTACTTGTCAAAGCAACCTTGTATCTTCTTTTAGCTTTTCTAATTTCTTTCTTAAGATTCTTCTTACATTCTTTATATTCCTCAAGCACCTCATTTACTCCATGTTGCCTTTATTTATTGTAGATATCTCCCTTTTTCCTAACCAAGTTTCCAATATCCCTTGAAAACCATGGCTCTCTCAAACTTTTAACCTTTCCTTTCAACCTAACAGGAACATAAAGATTCTGTACCCTCAAAACTTTACCTTTAAATGACCTCCATTTCTCTATTACATCCTTCCCAAAAAACAAATTGTCCCAATCCATTCCTTCTAAATCCTTTCACATCTCCTCAAAGTTAGCCTTTCTCCAATCAAAAATCTCAACCCTGGGTCCAGTCCTATCCTTCTCCATAGTTATATTGAAACTAATGGTATTGTGATCACTGGACCCGAAGTGCTCCCTAACTCATACCTCCATCACCTGACCTATTTCATTCCCTAACAGAAGATCCAACACTGCCCCTTCTCTAGTCGGTACCTCTATGTATTGCTGCAAAAAACTATCCTCTACACATTTTACAAACTTATTGAAGCTCTTTGATTCTTTTTGTATCTGCTAATGTTTTTTAGATGGATGAGCAGGCTATGTTGGAAGACACCTTGGTTGCCATGTCTGATTTGGAAAAAGTCACATTCTATTTTCGACAGTCTGAAGAAGAGCCTCTTGTTGCAAGTAAGATTTTTTTCCCAACTTGTAGCCCTAAGACAATCAACTTGTGGCTCTGATAAGGAGCCATTAGCAGTTTATGTTAATGCCGGTTAATGACATTGTCCTGATCAACTTCCCATATTTCCTCAGCGTCACTGGCACTGAAAGAGACTTTCGACCCGAAGGAAGACAGGAAACCCAATAGTTTTGATGTCTTCTGATTGCTGCCGTACTTGAATTTAATCCATATTTATAAGCAGTAAATTAAAAAAAAATGCAGTAAAGATTCTGCAAAAGGATGAATCCTGTCCATATTTCTTCCCTCTCAGTGCTGACTTCAATACAGAATTTAAATATCAGTGACCTATGTCTTCAACCTGAGGAATAGTTTTACCCCCATTTGCCAATCAGAGAGGGAATGTGAGGATTTGTATAGACACAGTATTCTCCCCTCCAGCCTTATGTTTCCACCAATTGGATGTGTTTGTTCTGTGTGTTCACTGAACTTTGTGGCTAGGCACAGCTCAAATGGCATCTATAGATTTGCTGATGCCACCACTGTTATTGACAGGATCTCAAATGGCGACAAGGAGGTGTACAGGAGCAAAAGGGATGGGCTGGTTGAGTGGTGTCGCAACAAGAATCTTGCAGTAGATATCAGTAAGACCAAGGAATGATTGTGGACTTCAGGAAGTGGGGGAATCGGGAGAACACACACCAATCTAGTCAGCAGTAGAAAATGTGAACAGCTTCAAGTTCCTGAGCATCGTCGTCTCAGATGATCTATCTTGGGTCCAACATTTTCATGCAATTATTTGAAAGGCATGCCAGCAATTGTACTTCATTGGGATTTTGTGGAGATTTGTTATGTCACCAAAGACTTGCAAATTTCCTCAGATGTGTGGTGGAGAACATTCTGTCTGGGGTTGCATCACTGCCTACTTTGGGCGCTTCAATGCACGGCATTAAAAGAAGCTATAGGGAGTCGTAGACCCAGCCAGCTTCATAACGGACGCAAGCTTCCCCACCACTGAGGACATCTTCAAAAGGCAATGCTTCAAAAAGGTGGCATCCATCATTAAGGACTCTCACCATCTGGGACATGTCCTCTTCTTATTACTACCATGGAGAAGATACAGGAGCATGAAGACTCACACTCAACTTTTTAGGAACAGCTTCTTCTCCTCTGCCATCAGGTGTCTGAATGATCTGACAACCCTTGAACATGACCTCGCTGTTCCTCTTTTGCATCATTTATGTGTTTTGTTCTAACTTACAGTAATTTTTTATATACTGCAATGTACTGCTGCCACAAAACATCACAATTCATAACACTGCAATATAATAACTCAGATTTTGATTCTATTTGAGGCCTTTTCTGTTTAGTAATTGAGAAAAATCAAGAACTTTAATCTTAAGTAGGACCTTTTAATATGTGGTTATATGACACATGACTAATGCTATTCTTCCCATTAAAGTTTGATGGCAGGTAGGAGCTGGCACAGGAAAAAACAGTTAAGATTTACACCTATTTTCACAATCAATATATTAACACTTTCATACCGCAACCATTACCTGATAAATGCAGTTCTATGACCTCCATCACTTCAATTGGACAAAGAAGCAATGGAGCCGTGAGATTACTATCATCTTCAAGACGTCTGACATCTGTAGCAGGATTTATATGGTCATTACTTCATCAAATGATCTTGGAATCGTGTACTTCACCACCCAATGCACTTTATAAACAGTGCCACCACTATTCAAATAGAATTGTAAGTGTAGAGAAATGTCTTGCGATATGTTATGGAGATATGAGAAGAAATGGACGAACTGGACGATGTGTCATAAAAAAGGATGCAGAGACAAATGTCATTATCCTTCTGCTACAGTAACATCCCTTTCAATAATTCCATACAAGCAAAAAGGAAGTCTGAAAAAAATAGCTTTAAACAAGGAACATTACCTTTATTAAAACATTCACACATTCAAAGTCCAAAGTAAATTTATTATCAAAGTGCACATAAGTCACTATATTCATTTTCTTGCAGGCATTCACAAAAATCCAAAGAAAGAGAATGGAATCAATGAAAGACTGCACACAACGATGGACAAACAACCAGTGTGCAAATGACAACAAGCTGTGCAAATAAATAAATGCATAAATAAGCAATTAATATTGAAACATGAAATGAAGATTCCTTGAAAATGAGCCCATAGGTTGTGGGAACAGTTTAGTATTGGAGTGAGTGAGGTTGAGTGAAGTCTGGTTCAAGAGCCTGGTGGTTGTGAGGTAATAACTGACCCTGAACCTGGTGGTGTGGGTCTGGATATTCCAATAATTTTTTCCTGATGGCAGCAGTGAAAAGAGAGCATGACCCAGATGGTGGGGGTCCTTGATGATGGATGCTGCTTTCCTGCGACAGTGCTGCATGTTGATGTGCTCACTGGTGGGGGAGGGCTTTACCTGTGATGGACTGGGCCATATCCACTACTTTATGTGAGCTTTTCCGTTCAAGGGCATTGGTGTTGCCATACCAGGCTGTGATGCAGCCAGTCAATATACTCTCCACTGTACATCTATAGAAGTTTGTCAAAATTTTAGATGATATGCCGAATCTTTGCAAACTTCTAAGTAAGTAGGGGCACTGCTGTGCTTTCTTTGTAATGGCACTTACATGCTGGACACAGGATAGATTGCCTGAAATGATAGCACTCAGGAATTTAAAGTTACACACCCTGTCCACCTCTGATCCCCTGATGAAAATAGATTCGTGACCTCTGATTTCCTTTTCCTGTGGTCAGTAATAATCTCCTTGTTCTTGCTGTTGTTGTTGTGGTACAGACAGCCAGATTTTCAATCTCCCTCCTATATGCTGATCCTTCACCACCTGTAATAAGTTAGCAACTTAAATATGTCTTTGGAGCTGCACCTAGCCTCACAGTCACAGGTATAAAGTGAGTAGAGCAGGGGGCTATGCACACAACCTTGTGGTGCACTTGTGCTGTTGGTGAGAAAATTGTTGCCAATCCAAACTGACAGGGTTTGCAGGTGAGGAAATCAAGGATCCAGTTACATGAGGAAGGTATTGAGGCCTAGGTGTTGAAGTTATTGATTAGTTTTGGTGGGATTGATTGATCAGTACTGAAAGCTGAGGTATTGTCAATGAAGAGCATCCCGATGCATGCATCTTACCTGTCTGGACGTTCCAGCACTGCATTCAAGATGCATTATTTTCCATCTTTTTAAACTCAAACCATGATGAGTTTGAGCAATGAAAAATGCCTATAAATCTTATCCATTAACATCACATGACTGAGTTATGGATGCTTTTGTTTTATTAAAATCAGCTTTATTATTAGAATAGGTAAAATGTTACTTTTTTTCTATTTCATGCAGATAATCCAATTACATACAAAGTAGAAGGGAATCGACAAGCCTTAAAAGTGTTCTTCTATTTGGAGAACTACAATTTTGAGCAGCTTCCTCAGAGATTAAAGAATGGAGGTGGTTTTAAAGTTCATCCAGTGCTATTTACACAAGGTTTGGGTCAATTTGCAAATGTTTCAGATGATGTCCCTGCAATTTATTTGATGCTTCTAAATACTTTGTAGTTACAAAATGAATGATGAAGTGTCTCTCTCCTATAGCAATGGAAAGTATGGAAGGCTATTACTACACAGAAAATATGTCTGTGGAAGAATTCCAGGCTCAGATCAATTCAACTTCTCTGGAGAATGTAAAAAGATACTGTCAAAAGCTCAGGTATGGGCTCTGCGTTGTCTTGCCTTTTATGATTACTGGTTTCTAGTTACTAAATGTTTGAAGTGTTAGGGATCACTCTCTTGTAAGCTGCCATACAATGCTCTTCATGTGTCAGCAAATTGAAGACAAGTGTTGTAATTTGAACTGGTAACATAGAGGTGTAACTTCATTGTAACAATATAGAAAATGTCATTTTTTGGAAAACATCTCACTTTTCAAAGCTTGGTGGTAGCTTTTGTGTTTATTCCAGGATTCTGCTATAACATTACCTGAGAGGTAATGTTGCAGCTATATAGGACCCCACTTGGATTACTGTGCTCAGTTCTGGTCGCCTCACTACAGGAAGGGTGTGTAAACTATAGAAAAGGTGCAGAGGAGATTTACAAGGATGTTGCCTGGATTGGGGAGCATGCCCTATGAGAATAGGTTGAGTGAACTTGGCCTTTTCTCTTTGGAGTGATGGAGGGTGAGACGTGACCTGATAGAGGTGTACAAGACAATGATTGTGTGGATAGTCAGAGGCTTTTTCCCTGGGCTGAAATGGCTAGCATGAGAGGGCATAGTTTTAAGGTGCTTGGAAGCAGGTACAGAGGAGATGTCAGGGATAAGTTTTTTATGCAGAGAATAGTGAGTGCGTGGAATGGGCTGCCGGCGATGGTGGTGGAGAGGGAAACGATAGGGTCTTTTAAGAGACTCCTGAATGGATACATGGACCTTAGAAAATTAGAGGGCTCTCAGTAAGCCTAGGTAGTTCTAAGGTAAGGACTTGTTCAGGACAGCTTTGTGGGCCAAAGGGCCTGTATTGTGCTGTAGTTTTTCTATGTTTCTGAAACACCGCATTTGGGCAAATTATCAACTGAAAGTAATAAACTCAAACCCTGGCTTTCTGGCAATATCCGTCTGGTATATCGGTGACATTTTGTTTGATGGTTCCAGGATATAAGCCCCAGAACACCCATCACTCTTTGTCCTACTGAACCATATTCCAAATGATGAGGTTAGTATTGGTGGCCATTAGCCACATGCTTAATTAGACATCAAAGGCACAAAATCTAGACCCTTGAAATCACTTTTGTAAGTGTATTTACATGCAGCACTCGCAGTCATTCTGTGTTAGGTCTGGACCTCCTTATGTAAACTCCAGTTGCTGTTTTGATGTTTATGATTGTTCAGCGTGAAATTTAAATTATCAGCGATATCCTCACTAGGGAAGCACCTAACGTAACGTAACACCTGACCCTTCCTGCTCACCTTACAACTCCAGTATCTCCTGGGTGATTCCACAGCTTTTGATTCTATCTCTTTCATTAGAAATATTACCATGTATTGGTCAATTTCTGGTCACTAATATAGGTCTGAAAATGTGAGTATATCATGCGGATTTATTTTTTCAATCAACACTTCTCATGACTACCAAAGCTTATGGACCATTTCTATACCTTTATTCCTTCTAACAAAGTGCACGACCATACATTTCCCTACACTATATTTCATCTGCCACTTCTTTGCCTCTTCTCCGAATCCATTTTTCTTCTGCAGACTCCCTGCTTCCTCAGCTCCACTTGCCCTCTCCTTGTCTTCATATTCCCCAATCTTGGCCACAAAGCCATCAAGTCCGCCAGTGAAATCATTGACATGTATTGTGAGACGTAACAGTCCCAACATTAACCCCTGCGGAACAACACTAGTCACCGGCAGCCGACCGGAAAAGGTCCCCTCTTATTTAACGAGTATGCTGTGCTCTTGCTGATATTTGCACCAGTTTGCAAAAGCAAGCCAAGTTGAAGTGCGTACTTTGCTCAGCAGCATGGAAATACACTGACCAAATACTCCCAGAAAGATGTCATAGGGAGTCAGTGTTGTTTGTGATATATTTTAATATCTTGAATATCAATGTAGGGAGTATGGTGAGTAAATTTTCAGATGAAGTAAAAGTTGGTGGTGTCATAGATACTGTGGAAGACTGGCCAAAGCTACAGCGAGATGGAGATCAGATGGAACCTTGGGTTGAGCCTTGGATGGAAGTTAATCCTGACAATTCAAGGTAATGCAGTTTGGGAAGTCAAAGAGGGGTAGGGTAAAAAACAATACATAATAGAGCATAAATGAATGTTGATGAACAGAGGGACCTTGATGTTCCACTCCTTGTTTCTCAGAAAGTGGCATTCTCCTTTAAATTGGTTAAGTTGTTTTTGATATTGAAACCTTATGTAAATAAAAATTGCATGATCATAATCATGCATCTGCTGGTTTTGCTTTTTGGATGATGTAATTTCTGGACCAGCATTTGCTCATCTTAGACTGAAATTCTGAAAGAAGTTGTGTGTGTGTATATATATATATATATATATATATATATATATATATATACAGAGAGAGAGAGAGAGAGAGAGAGAGAGAGAGAACGAATGAACCAAACATTGCAAAATAGAGAGGGGTCATGATTGTATTAACTTAAACACACCAGAACCACTATTTCATCTTGATGCCTTGAATGTTCCCAATCAAGTTAATTTTTGCCAGTCTCAAAATTCCCTCAAACTGACATCTTTCGTGTGCTTTCAGTCAGTTCCCACTACAGCTACGGTTCACCTTCCATCCTATATAAAGTTCCAAACAGTATTTCATAAAGTGAAATGTTTTGCCTCAAAATACAAATACGTTTTTTAGAAAAGATTTTGAATATTTACTATGAAAATACACTTTAGTAACCAGTGTTCAATAATGCAGGAGCTCATCAAAGTTTCAATTTGGTTGCAACGGCTTTCATTTCATGATCAAGTCCTTCCATTCGATGATAGGGCTTACTGAAGCTGCATCTCCCAAAATCGTGCTCACAACCTCTTAGGATGGATCTACCATACAACTGCGTTTACCCTTTGGGAAAATAGTAATGTCTAGTCAGAGAAAAGCTGACATAATAACCACTTAAAAGTATGATAAACTTTTCATTTATTTCTGTGTTTTCTCATTGCCTGATAACCTGGGACATGAAATGTGAGCCTTTGCCTGCTTTTACTTCTTATGTTGTTGTGTTATTATGTTTTTGTGAGTTAGTGACATTAAAGAGCAAGCCCAGCAATTTAAGATGGGACAAAGCAGATTTATTTATTAATTCACTGCCAGAATCATTAACTTGGTCAAAATATGTCGCCATTCTCAATGGATAATAACAAACAAGTGACATCAGCAAGAAGGCCTGATGTCAATATGAATTCATCTGAAACTTTTAAAATGCTCCAGAAATTGTCAAGAATCACACTATTAAATCAGGTGGGAAGAAGAACTGAAGGGACTGATAGCTTCCTTGTTACTGAAGGACATAGTAAAGCAAAAGGTTACTGGGAGGTTTTGATGGAGGGGATGTAGGCAACTCTACATTCTCTTTGCCATTCATTGAGACCTTTGCCTCTGTTCCATACTTAAAAATATGTAAACACAAAGTAAACTGCAGATGCTGTGGTCAAATCAAGATGTACAAACAAGCTGGATGAACTCAGCAGGTTGGGCAGCATCCGTTGAAATGAGCAGTCAACGTTTCGGGCCAAGACCCTTTGTCAGGACTGAAGGAGGAGAGGGCAGGGGCCCTATAAAGAAGGTGGGGGGGGGGGGGGGATGGAAGGTGCCAGGTGAAAAACCAATCAGAGGAAAGATCAAGGGGTGGGGGAAGGGGAAGCAGGGAGGGGATAGGCTGGAGAGGTGAAGAAGGAATGAAAGGAGAAAACACTATGGGAAGTAGAAGAAGGCAGAATCATGAGAGAGGTGATAGGCAGCTAGAAGAAGAGGCTGAGTGAAAGTGTGATGGGGGAAGGGAGAGGGAGGGAATTACCGGAAGTTGAAGAATTCGATATTCATACCAAGGGGTTAGAGGCTACCCAGATGGTATATGAGGTGTTGCTCCTCCAACCTGAGTTTGGCCTCATCATGGCAGAAGAGGAGGTTGGATGGTTGGTAAAAATACTGTTCTGCTCATATAAGAATGGTGTGCTTTGCTTTGGGTAATAAGCTCTTCCATTAACTTTAGACTAGAAAAGCAAGATTCCTGGAATTATGGCTCCATTGTCATCTTTACATGGTTAATTTTATTTTCAGTGAATGCTGGCTAATGCTTTTATTTCGTCCACAGGGCGTATTATATGGATAAATCAAATCTGCCTCCAAGCTCATCGAAAGCTGCTGCAATTGATAAGGTAATGCAGATGTTTAAGCATTTTACCATGAAATATATAGAAATCCCAATCGTGTTTTTAATTGGATTTCAATCTGTAGCATTGCTTTCATTTTTTCAAAAGGGTTTTTTACATAGGGAGTAAAATGCCAAGGGTTTCTAAGAAAATTAATGGTTTTAATTTTTTTCACAGACCAGGAAATTGCAGACAGTTGAAGCACTGATCAGATTGTAGTCTTTATTAGCTTGCTTATCTTGTAAGATCTTTGTCCCTGAGCTACTTCCAAGTATTAACTTCAGCATCATTTATTTTCTGCCTCTAGCTCCTGCGGCCACTCAATGCTTTGGATGAACTTCATCGACTGATGGAATCTTTTATCAGGTCAAAGCGTACAGCTGATTCTGCATATACTGCTTGTAGTGCCTCTGGCGTGGGATTGTTGTCAGTTTCTTCTGAACTCTGCAATCGTTTGGGAGCTTGCCCCATCATAATGTGCAATAGTGGAGTCCACAGGTTTGAGACCTCTTATTTTCGTACTAATGTAACTTTGAATAGACCATATATAGATGTGACAGGGCTTTATACTACACTAGTGTATGCAAAATATGCCCAACAACATTAGAGTTCGTAAACTCAGCAAAAATGCTCCTCCAACTTCCCAACTTAAATCTTGAAAACCTTTTTACAACCTGAAAATCCTTGACTCCTACGACGAACATGCTGATTGGTGCCAATACTGGCACACCAGCATGCCCCTCCCCCCCTCCCCTGCCCAGCAAGGATCTGATCGAACACTCCATCTTTCTCCTCTGGTCTTTACTACAGCTACCAAGAAAAGCTGGACAGCCACAAATAGGCTCAGAAGCTGACATGCACAAACACTAGATTGATGAGGCACCGAACAAACCCCAGCTTGCCCCTGAGGTGCCTCAACTCAGGATGTCCTCCACCTAGTCCAAACATGCCCTCGCTCCAAGATCTGAGACGGCTTTGTCAAGGTCCATCGATCATCTACGAGCTGGAGGAGTAGCTTGTCAAAAAACCAGTTGGAAGTGTGAAGAGGAAAAACACCTACCATATAAAACAACAAATTCTACATAACTTGCAGACTTTTAGCAAGTCCTGGTGAGAGGCTCTCCTGGGAGAATGTCTCTAAGTTTTGAGTACATTGAGGTTTGTGCTGTTTATGCTGATGAATATATAATGCCTTGTAGTTATATTTGCATAATTCTCTTTTGAGTATTGATAAGTGGCTCCATGGAATTACGTATTTACAATGGGAGCAGATCTCAACTGCCAAGATTGCTTCTTCTAACACTTCTGTTGCAAATCTGTGAACAGAAAATCAGCTTACTACTGAATTGAGAGATAGCTGAATATTGATCTCCAACAAGAGAAATTCAGCAGGTGCTGAAAATCCAAGCAGTGCACACAAAATGCTGGAGGAACTCAGCAGGCCAGGCAGCACCTATGGAAAAGAGTACACGAGAATGTGATCTCATTCACATTCGCCTTGACAGACAAGGCATGCCAAGCTGGGTGCCACAGTAGCTTAGCGGTTAGCAAAACACTATTACTGCTTTGGGCGTCGGGGTTCAATTCCAAAGTCATCTGTAAGGAGTGTCTACATCCCGCGGAATGTGTGAGTTTTGTCTGGGTGCTATGGCTTTCTCTCATAGTCCAAAGACATCCTGGGTTAGTAGGTTAATTGGTCATTGTAAATTGTCCTGTGATTAGGCTTGGGTTAAATCAGGTGCAGCACAACTTGAAGGGCCTATTCCTTGCTGTATCTCAGTAAATAATAAATAAAAGTTGAATTAAAAACAACTAAGCCAAAGAAGGCAGCATTTTACATGGTCAAAATATGGTCAAATGTTTGAACTTTGTGGAGAGTTTTAAATAGAGAGATTGAATCTCAGAGAAATGAATCTCAGGGTTAGATAGGGCGACATACACTGTGCCTACAAAAAGTATTCACCCACCCTTGGAAGGTTTCATGTTTTATTGTTTTGCAACATTGTTTCACAGTGGATTTAATTTGGCTTTTTTGACGCCGATCAACAGAAAAAGACTTATGTTTCAAAGTGAAAACATCTCTACAAAGTGATCTAAATTAATTACAGATATAAAATACAAAATAAGTGATTGCATAAGAAGTCAGTATTTAGACCATAAGACGAAGGAGCAGAAGTTGGCCATTTGGCCCATCGAGTCTGCTCTGCCATTTTGTCATGAGCTGATCCATTCTCCCATTTAGTCCCACTCCCCCACCTTCTCACCATAACCTTTGTTGCCCTGGCTACTCGGATACCTATCAATCTCTGCCTTAATGACTTGACTTCCACAGCTGCCCGTGGCAACAAATTCCACAGATTCGCCACCCTCTGGCTAAAAAAATTTCTTTGCATCGCTGTTTTGAATGGGTGCCCTTCAGTCCTTAAGTCATGCCCTCTCGTACTAGAATCCCCCACCATGGGAAACAACTTTGCCACATCCACTCTGTCCATGCCTTTCTTTGAGGTCCCCCCTCATTCTTCTAAACTCCAAGGAGTACAGTCCAAGAGCGGTCATATGTTAACCCTCTCATTCCCAGAATCATTCTAGTGAATTTTCTCTGAACCCTCTCCAATGTCAGCACGTCCTTTCTTAAATAAGGAGCCCAAAATGGCACACAGTACTCCAAGTGAGGTTTTACCAGTGCCTTATAGAGCCTCAACATCACATCCCTGCTCTTATACTGTATTCCTCTAGAGATGAATGCCAACATTGCATTCACCTTCTTCACCACCGACTCAACCTGGAGGTTAACTTTAAGGGTATCCTGCACGAGGACACCCAAGTCCCATTGCATCTCAGAACTTTGAATTCTCTCCCCATTTAAATAATAGTCTCCCTGTTTATTTCTTCTACCAAAGTGCATGACCATACACTTCCCAACATTGTATTTGCCACTTCTTTGCTCATTCTCCCAATCTATCCAAGTCTCTCTGCAGGCTCTCTGTTTCCTCAGCACTACTGGCCCCTCCACCTATCTTTGTATTATCAGCAAACTTAGCCACAAAGCCATCTATTCCATAATCCAAATCATTGATATACAACGTAAAAAGAAGCGGCCCAACACGGACCCCTGTGGAACACCACTGGTAACCGGCAGCCAACCAGAATGGGATCCCTTTATTCCCATTCTGTTTCCTGCCAATCAGCCAACGCTCTATCCCAGGGGTGGGCAAACTTTTTGACTTGAGGGTCACAAAGGGTTTTAAAATTTGACAGGGGGGCCGGACCAGGAGCAGATGGACAGGGTGTTTTGGTAATACACCTCATAAGAGAAAATAAAGTATCATGGGATATGTAGAAAACGTGCTTTAATTTCAATTGAAAATGAACAAATGCATTACAACAAAATATCTGTCTTTGAAGTCCCATGGTATTTAGCTATTTATTGAAATGACTTTTAAAACACTGAAAATTAAATGAATAAAATACAGCTTTTTTAAATAGTAACAGTTATTATTTTAAAGCACTGAAAATTCTGTTATCCTTCAAGATATTATCATCATCACTCTCCTCCTGACTGTCTTTATTTCAAAAACGGTAGCAGATGCAGGTCTACTTGTCCTGCTCCTTCTTATTCAATTGTCCCCTGTGCCAAAACTCAACAACGACCCGCACAATGACAGAACAATGAGAGCGCGCCAGTATGCGGAGCGCGTTTTTTATTTTGAGAACGTACGTGCACCTACGCACTACTCATGTCCATCACTTAACAGAAATGACATGAAACATGTAAGGCTTATAGAAAAAAATATTTTCAAATGCATTTTTTACATACCACAACGAAGAAACTTATTTTTAATTTCAGTGGGAACAGTGTTGTTGGTCTCCCTTTTTAGCCAGCGCATCAAAGTCTGGATTTAGTTTTGTTGTGGTGATTCTCAGGATGGATCTGAGGTGTTGGTCAGTTAACTTGGATCTGTGGCTGGCTTTGTTGATGTTCATGACGCTGAATGCCTGTTCACACAAATAGGTCGAGCCGAACAACGCCAGCATTTTCTGTGCCGTCCTCCGGAGGTTTGGAAACACCTCTTTACCAAGTGAAGCATAAAAGTCATTCAGTTTAAGAGAGTTGAACTTCTCTTTTAAGACGGGGTCAGACTGAAGGTCGATCAGTTCCAGCTGTAGCTCCTCTGGTGCTGTTTCAGGATCTTGTGACAGGGGACAGGCCACCAACTGAAGTGACTTGTCAATTTTTTCAAAATCAGAAAAGTGACGGCAGAATTCTCTGTGCAGCGCATCCAGTGACTCGCTGTATTTTTTCACATTTGCGCCGGTCTCTTACAGCGTGGCTAGTGTGGGAAAATGAGTGAATAACTTATTCGAAATTTGCCTGGAGAAAAAAGCCAGCTTGGATTTAAAGGCTTTCACGTTTGTGTACATGTCATGCACAAACTGATCCTTCCCCTGTAGCTTCACGTTCAGTTCATTCATGTGTGAAAATATATCCACAGCAAACGCAAAGTCACAAAGCCAGCTCTTGTTGCTCAGCTCAGGAAATTTGCCGGCCTTCCTCAGTAACTTCAAAAATACACCAATCTCCTCTTTGAGCTCCCATACTCGTTGAAACACTTTGCCCAAACTTAACCAGCGGACGCGGGAGTGATAAAGTAGGTCCTGGTGATCCGCATCAGTTTCCTCCAGGAACGTGATGAACTGACGGTGCTGAAGTCCCCTTGCACGTATAAAGTTGACAAGTTTTACAACAGGATTCACAACATGATTCAGCTGTAATACCGATTTACATAAAGATTCCTGGTGGACGATGCAGTGAAGGAAAATAACATCCTGGTCAGGATTTTCATCTTTCACTTTATTCTGTATTCTCCTCAGCAGGCCGACATTTTTCCCCGTCAAATTAGGAGATCCATCTGTGGTGACGTTGATAAGTTTACTCCAAGGGAGCTTCATATTTTCGATGACAGCAGACACCCGGTCATACAAGTCCTCTCCCCGTGTTGTTCCTTTCAGACACTCCATTGTCAAAAACTCCTCCGTTATTTCAAAAGTATTGTTAATTCCTTGGATAAAAATGAGGAGCTGAGCAGTGTCTTTTACATCGTTGCTTTCATCCAGTGCTAATGAATATAACGGGAACGACTCTGCCTTTTTATTTAAGTCGCTGGTTATATCTTCATCTATCAGTTCCACACGGTGAGTCACTGTTCTGAGTGATAAACTGATTTTTTCAAATTTGTCTTTGCTCTCCGGACACAATACACCTGCTGTCTCCACCAGACATTCTTTTAAAAACTCGCCTTCAGACAGAGGCTTGCTGGCCTTTGCTAATTTGAATGACAGCATAAAACTCGCCTTGGTACTTGAGTCATGAATGGCTGTTTGACGGTGAAAAAAATTTTGTTGAGCCTGTAAATTAGCTGCCAACCTCTGAGCATTAGCTTCCTGTTCTTTCGTTGACTGGTCGCTAGCATAGTTGGCATGTTTTGTGGCAAAGTGATGGCTGATATTATATTCTTTAAAAACCGCCACAGTCTCTTGGCATATCAGGCATACAGTAGTTGATCTGTGTTCGGTAAAAAGATATTTAGTTGTCCACTCCTTATTAAACACCCGACATTCTCTATCCACTTTTCTTTTCTTAGCTCCACTCATCTTTACAGAAGGGGTGAGAGGTTGTAGCGGTGTGCTACATGCAACGCTAAAATTATGACACGGAGTCGGTAACTGCAGTCGAAGGAAAAAACTTTATTCGAAATCCCCAGCCTCACTTTTAAGCATCCCTCAACCTGCCCCCCGTGGCGCAGAGGCTCCAAAGCTCTGTGCTCGCAAATCCCTGCAGGCTATTTCCCTTAGCCGGAACGCTGGCTAATTGTGAGCCGGTTCGGATGTGCCAGGAAATGGGTCGCCACAAGGTTACAAAGTAAAGCGCAAATGTGGAGTAATACGCTGCACCTCAACAAAGGTCAATGTATATAGAGTGCATCATCTATTGGGAAAACGCCAGAATTGCGGGGAGAAAACGTTAACAAGGTTTATTAATATAATTTCATCAAATTCTGCGGGCCGGATTAAAAAGCTTAACGGGCCGCATATGGCCCGCGGGCCGTAGTTTGCCCATGCCTGCTCTATCCACATATGTAACTTTCCCGTAATTCCATGGGCTCTTATCTTTTTAGTAGATGCACCTTTAGCTGCAATTACAGACTTGAGTCTGTGTGGATATGTCTTTAGCAGCTTTGCACATCTGAACACTACAATTTTTCCCTAATCTTCTTTACAAAACTGCTCAAACTTCAAAATGGGTTACATATGAAATGTTGACATTTCAGTTTGAAACTCTGCATGTTACCTGGTATCCTCATTGTTTCTGCCTATACAATTCTTACTCCTCCCCCCCAACCCCCAAAGGGCTCGAAGTTCCAGCATCTGCAATCTTTTGTGTCTGCAAAGGGAACCATGCTTTTCCTGAGAATTCCCAATTGTAATAGACCTGTGGGTCTTGAACGTATATTCTGGTCAGAGGGGAACCACCCCTTCTTGGTTTCACTAAGATACTTTCAACACAAACTTTTCTGAACTTTTTTGAATGTCCTGCTAAGTTGAGTTGAGTTTAGTAAGCTCTGTCATCCAATAGTTACATCCACTGTGAAGAAGAGGCTGATGTTGAATCCACTTGAAGTGACTTAAATCTACTCCGATTGGCCTACCGGCGCAATGGGTCAACAAAAGTTGCCCTTGCATTGGCTCTTCACTCAACCTTGGAACATGTGGACAATAAAGGTGCATACATCAGGATGCTCTTCATTGACTACAACTTTGCATTTAATCTAATCATTCCCTTAAAACGAATCTATAAGCTTCAAGTTCTAGGCCTCAATGCCTCCTTGAGTAACTGGATCCTCGACTTCCTCATGTGCAGACTTCAGTCAGTTCAGACTGGCAACAACATCGCCTCCGCAGTCTCTATCAGCACAGGAGCACCACAAGACTGTGTGCTCAGCCCCTGCTCTACTCGCTTTACATTTATGAATGTGTGGCTAAGCACAGCACCAATGCCATAGTTAATTTTGCCGATGACACCACTGTTGTTGGTTGAATCAAAGGCGGTGAAGAATCTGCATATAGGAGGGAGATTGAAAATCTGGCTGAGTGGTGCCACAATAACAACCTCCCACTTAATATCAGCAAGACTAAGGAGAAGCTTATTGACTTAAGAAAGAGGAAACCAAGGTCCACGAGCTAGTCCTCACTAGGAGATCAGAGGTGGAGAGGGTCAGCAACTTTAAATTTCTCTGTGTTAATCTATCCTGGATTCAGCACTTAAGTGTCATTATGAAGAGAACATGGGAGCAACTCTACTTCCTTAGAAGTTTGTGAAGTTTCAACATGTCATCTAAAACTTTGTCAAATTCTATCCATATGTGGTGGGAAGTATATTGACTGTTTGTATCACGGCCTGGTATGGAAACCCCAATGCTCTTGTGCAGAAACGCCTCAAAAATAGTGGATACAGTCCAGTCCATTTTGGGTAAAGCTCTCCCCACCATTGAGCACATCTACACAGAGCTCTGTCGCAGGAAAGCAGCATCCATCATCAAGGACAACCCTCTCTCCCCTATCCAGACCATGCTCTCTTCTTGCTGCTGCCGTCAGAGAGAAGATACAGGAGACTCAAGACCTGTACCATCAGGTTTAGGAACACTTATTAATGCTCAACCATCAGGTTTAGGAATAGTTATTAACCCTCGACCATCAGGCTCATCAGCAGAGGGGATAACTTCACTTATCCCATCACTGAACTGTTCCAACAACCTATGGGCTCACTTCCAAGGACTCTTCATCTCATGTTCTCAATAGCCATTCATTCATTCATTCATTCATTATTGTTATTCTTTCTTCTATTACTTTTGTATTTGCACAGTTTGTTTTTTTTTGCTTATTGATTGTTTGCTGGGTATGGTCTTTCATTGATTCTATTGTATTTCTTGCATTTGCTGTGATTGCCCGCAAGAAAATGAATCTCAGGATTGTGTATGTATTCTGATAATAAATTTAATTTGAACTTTGGTGGATGAATTATCTAATAAGCAAGTGATTAAATTTACACTGAGATCACATTTATATCATCTGACACCAGTTTGCAGAGATTAATGAGGCTCTGGCCTAATTCTAGTAAGCATTGCTTTGCCACCCAGTAGAAAGGCGAGGGCATATAGAGAGGATAGAGGATAGAGTGTAGAGTGGAAGTGGATTGACTGGTGGATTATTGTGAGAAGAACAACCTAAGCCTGAATGTGGAGAAGACAAAGGAAATCATGGACTTCAGGAAGGTGCAGGCAATTCATCTCCCTCTGCGAATATATGGCTCTCCCATATAGAGAGAGTTAAGTGCACCAAGTTCCTGGGAGTTCACATCACAGATGACCTCACCTGGTCCCTTAATATCACCTCCTTGAACAAGAAAGCACAGCAGCGCCTCTACTTCCTACGAAGATTGATGCAAGCATGGTTGCTCCCACCCCCGTATTAACTGTGTTTTTCAGGAGAATCACTGAGAGTGTCCGTACAAATTGCATCTCCATCGGGTATGGGAGCAGTCTAGTCTCGGACCAGAAGTCCCTACAGTGGACTGTGGGAACAGCTGAGAGGATCATAAGGGTCCTTCTACCGTTTATTGGGGTCATTTATCAGGAGCACTGCATATGCAGGGCCCTTAGTTTTATTAAGGATCCCAACCATCTATCCAGTATCCTCTTTGACATTCTACCATCAGGCAGGAGACTATGATGGTTAAAAACAAGAATGGTCAGGATGAGAAACAGTTTCTTTCCCCAGGCTTCTGAACTCCCTGCTGCATCGTATTCAAAGTGTCACTGGTTAAACTGTTCCATGCCTTACAATATTTAACATTAATGCACTTTTGTTTGTTATTTGTGTGTGATTCATGTGTAAATTTTATTCCTAGCTTCAAAAGTTATTGTGTGTCATGTGTACTACTGTGCTTTGCATCCTGATTCAAAGAAATGTTGTCTTGTTTCTATATACATTATATGGTTATATACATGTATATAGTTAAATCACACTTTACTTGAGTTGATAGGTTTAAAGCAAGGGGTCAGAGGCTCAAAGTGGTTTTGAGAATTATTTTTATCACTCAGAGGGTGGTTGGAATTTGCAATGCAATGCCTAAGGGTATAGTGGAAGTAAATACTCTCACAACCTTAACAATTACCTAAAGGAGCACTTGAATAATCAAGGCTTCATTAAGAAATCATCAAGTACCTGGCAGGGTACTAAAAATATTTTCTGACCAGCTGGCTGGACTGTTCAAGGACATCTTCAACTTCCATCAGCAGCTGTCTGAGGTTCCCACCGCTTCAAAAGGGCAGCAATCACACACTGGTGCCCAGAAAGTGCACGGTGAGCTGCCTCAATGACTGTCACCTTCTAGCACTCATATCCACTGCAATGAAGTGCTTCAAGAACTTGGTCATAGCTACAGTTAACTCCTGCTGGAGCAAGGACCTGAACCTGCTGCAATTTGCTTTCCACAACAGCAGGTCTACACCAAACAGTCTCATTGTACCTCCCCACTCAAATGCTACTCTTGCCAGGCGCTCTGTCGATAAGCTGATAAGCACACGTCAGTAGAGAAATTCTTTTGAATGTTGACTGAGTCCATCAAAAACATTCTTCTTTCTAATACGAATATAAAGCTCCAAAATGTGTCAATTCATCTTGAGCCCGTGGGGATTAATTTTAATAAAAAAATCTTGCAATAGGTATTAGTGTAATCAGTCAGATAAGAGTGAATTCAAATAGCCTGAGGGCATATTTTCCTATAAGTATGCAAAGAAAGAAGTAATTAACTTGCATGAGAAGCTTGATCACTAAAAATTACTAACATGCAATGACAATGAAAACTATCTTTCATTCACTCCCCTTTAACTGGTTCGTGAGTAATATCAATTAGTACGCACATCTGTAATTGTTGTAATGTCCCAGCACCAGGCTGACAAATTAGTGATGAAGGATTTTTTGGCATTTTGCTAGTTAGGGATGTGACAATTGAGAAAAGGAAACAAGAGTGAAGAAAGTGGTCATCAACTGATTACAGGAGTTTATTCTTCCAAATACTAGGTCAAGGGACAGCTTTCTGGATATCGCCTCTCATTCAGCACATGATTCTGTGAGCAAATCATTGTGGTCCTAACTCTAACTCACTTTTGCCCAGTTTGATAAATTGTTGTGGGGCGGTAGGAGAAGGCTGATTAGCAGACCCAAAGAGAAGAAATCCAATTACTTTTCCACTGTAACTCACTTGCCCTAAATGACAACGAGAGCATTTTATGCTCTTGCAAGCCCATGATTGTGTGGATAGGTGGGATTGAGGTCAATAGCCTTCATTCCATAAGATGTTGCCTTCTGCATTCTCCAAACCATAGTGTAGAGCAATGTCCTTGACTGAACAAACTTGCGGCAGTACCAGAGAAACCAGAAGCATCAATGAATTACCCCAAATACCCAAACATTTAATGCATAAATTTTAAGAACAGTATGGTTAGAAGAGTCTGTTAATAGGTTCTACCCTTTCCTGAAGGAATAATAGGATTACAAGTAGGGCCACTGTAATGTTCAATGGTGCCTCATGGAACTTTCTGGACAGGAATTTTTCTTGAAATCTGTGTCCAACATTTCCACACTACTGCCATATGTTATGTATGAATGAGTGTAGAGAACATTTACATGGACAATTTTTGTTTGTACAGTTAGTTGGGACACACGGGAACAGTACATTTTGGCCCACTTAAGCAGCTGCCCCAATTAGCCGAAGTTTCATGGAAATAGTAAAGAAGCTAGAAAAACACAATCTAAGTAACAAGTTATGCATTTAAATGAAATACAGAACAAACTAGAACACTACCAATAGTACTACAGTACAGTACTGTAAAAATGTATATTAGTTCCTACAAGTAATTGGTACTAGTAATTACTAGTAATTGATGGAGGAATATATTCAGTGTTCACAATGAACAAATCAGCACAGACACCTAGTACAAATAGTGGACTGCTTTCATACAATGCTATCGATGATTATATCCTCCAAATCTTCATTTTCATTGTAATGTTCAAGATGATTGTCAATACCTTCAAATTCTTTGTAGTTCCTAACTGATTGAAGTAGTGCAATTGTTTCATTTTCACTCCCGGGCATTTCTGGCATCTCCAAGCCTGAATGCTTGAACCTGTCGTAAGCAAAGAAGTTCTGAATTTTCTTCCTGCTTATTTCTCACCAACTATCAGTGACAAAAATCCTTCCTTCCTGAACACAAACACACACAACTAAAACTATTTAAAAACTTTTCACTCTAAGCACAGTATACCATCCAATGACCATGCACATACACATGACTGACGCTAGTTAGAAACTGTTTGCCAAGTCTCCTGCCCCAATTGAGCAGCACAGTGTCCCAAGTAAGCAGCTGCCCCAATTACCTGAAGCCCCAAATAATCAGAATCAAATGTAAATATTATAGAATATGTAATTTATGCTACCAAAGATAAGAAAAAATTACACCACCTTAAATTCAAGTTTGTAAACCTGAAATGAATACACATAATGCAAAAAAATTAGTTTTAGTTTTTATATAATCACCTCATAAACATTCTACAGAAAATTGACAAGCTTCTGTTTTCCACTTGATTTGTTATTGATGCACATTTTTGGAAATTTGTTTTTCTGGTTCACGTTTAGAGATGATCAGAATTGAAGATTTAAACACTAGTAAGGCACATGCATTATCAGCAAGGTTTTATTTGCTTTGGAACAGTTACTAGCTGTGAACAGTCAAATACAGTACATGAGTTGGTTATCTATAATCTAGAGGTACAGCATACTAATAGGCACTTCCAGCTCCACAAGCCCATGCCAACCAATTACACAATTGCAACCAAATACTACCCACTAACCCGTATGTCTTTGTAATGTGGGGTGGGGTGGGGAGAAGGAAAGCAGAGCACCTGCTCGTGGGGAGAATGCACAAACTTCTTACAGATAGCGGCAGGAATTGAACCTGGGTCGCTGGTGCTATAATAGCGTTATGCTAACTGCTACACTACCATGCTGCCCCCTAAATAATATTAGAGATCAAGCAGATATGAGAATGACAGTCACAATAATCTTGTTTGGAAGAGAGATCCGCCACCTTTACTGGCAGTGGGTTTCATTCCTAAATTGATACTTCAGTAAGTTCTTTGAATAATTAATATTTAGCTACTCTGTGGTCTCTTCATGATTTTTCACTTAATGCTATAATTACATTTGGTCAAATGAATTAAATATAAAGCAAGCTGGAAAGGAAAACATATTTGTGAGGTGTGCATATAAATGAGGTAAATGGTGTGAGATGTTTGATGGGGACTTGCTCGTTCCAGATAGAAAGGTGTCATGATCTTGAAAAGATGCATTGAGGGTGTTGCATTTATTGACTGACAGTGCCATATTTATTACCATAGCCTGACACAAGATTCCACCTAAAGTCCAAATGTGGGATCCAGACTGTTGAGAACCATAACATTAAGCTAGGCAAACATAGCTTGAATCCTAGACCTGGCACAGGATCTGAGACCTTGTTGCTCCCAGTGGACATTCTAGGCCAGCAGACTGGAAGGCAAAGTGATTGAAGATATCTCTATATTATTTTAAATTAGGTATGCAATTATCAGTGTTTTAAAATACATTTTTATTTTAAATTTAAGAAATTTAGGTCATTATTATTCATTTCAAAGTTAATAGTTTATTTATAAAGTAATGCTAGTTAAATTCAACGACATATTTGACAGGAGACAATGCTCCACCTCAGCTTTTGCCTTCAGTCAAATCCTGTAGGGGTGGATGATCTGGATGATGGGGTGGTAAATTGGATTAGTAAGTATGCTGATGATACTAAGGTAGGAGGTGTTGTGGATAATGAGGTGGGTTTTCATAGCTTGCAGGGAGATTTATGCCGGTTAGAAGAATGGGCTGAATGTTGGCAGATGGAGTTTAATGCTGAGAAGTATGAGGTTCTACATTTTGGCAGGAATAATCCAAATAGAACATACAGGGTAAATGGTAGGGCATTGAGGAATGCAGTGAAACAAAGAGATCTAGGAATAACAGTGCATAGTTCCCTGAAGGTGGAGTCTCATGTAGATAGGGTGGTGAAGAAGGCTTTTGGAACGCTGGCCTTTATAAATCAAAGCATTGAGTACAGAAGTTGGAATGTAATGTTAAAATTGTACAAGGCATTGGTAAGGCCAAATTTAGAATATTGTGTGCGGTTCTGTTCACCGAATTATAGGAAAGATATCAATAAATTAGAGAGAGTGCAGAGACGATTTACTAGGATGTTACCTGGGTTTCAGCACTTAAGTTACAGAGAAAGGTTGAACGAGTTGGGTCTCTATTCATTGGAGCATAGAAGGTTGAGGGGGGATTTGATCGAGGTATTTAAAATTTTGAGAGGGATAGATAGAGTTGACGTGAATAGGCTGTTTCCATTGAGAGTAGGGGAGATTCAAACGAGAGGACATGATTTGAGAGTTAGGGGGCAGAAGTTTAAGGGAAACACGAGGGGGTATTTCTTTACTCAGATAGTGATAGCTGTGTGGAATGAGCTTCCTGTAGAAATAGTAGAGGCCAGTTCAGTTGTGTCATTTAAGGTAAAATTGGGTAGGTATATGGACAGGAAAGGAGTGGAGGGTTATGGGCTGAGTGCGGGTAGGTGGGACTAGATGAGATTAAGAGTTCGGCACGGACTAGGAGGGCCGAGATGGCCTGTTTCCGTGCTGTGATTGTTATATGGTTATATGGATAGTATCAGTGCTTCTGCAACACACTGCCTGAGGCCTAGTTGGTATTTGCACATTGCCACTTGTGACATGAAGGCACAAGAGGGGCGGGCAACAAAGTAAGCTTCTTTCAGTCACTCCAGCTGGTGTAAGAAGATGAGTCCTGTTGGTGATTCTCAGCTTAGAATGTTTGTCCATTATGTTGAACCAAACTAAGGGAGTGTGCAATTGATGTTAGGGAAAACGACGAAGATTAGATCAGTTAGACACAGCTTTTCTTCCTCATATTTCCTATGTGCATCCATGGATGGTCAGGAAAATTGCTGAAACTTATGTTTCCATAGTGACAGGAAGGATCTGACCTTATTTAAGCTGAACACAGCGTTACACTAACATTTGTCCTTATTCATTTGCTGCAGCTGGCAGGTAAAAGCATGAGTGCAGTGAGCAGGTAGTTTAGCCAGAGGAGCAGTAATCAACTCTCTGCTAGTGTTCACATAAAGAGTCCATGCAAGACATTAGTACGTGGAAGAAAAGCATGGGTTTGTCTCAGGATAAAAGTACTTTTAGACAGGCTATTAAAACAGTCCAGTCCAGAGGAAGGGACAACACATTGACTCTGCATGTTCCTGCTGTACATAAATGCTGACTGACCTGCTGACTTCCTTCAGAGTTGTGTATGTTGCTCTAGGCCATTTAATTTGATATTTGCCATCCAGAGTCCAGCTTTAAGGAAGGTGTGTGTGTGTGTGTGTGTGTGTGTGTGTGTGTGTGTGTGTGTGTGGGGTCCAGCTTTAAGGAAGGGTGTGTGTGTGTGTGTGTGTGTGTTTTTTTAGCCTCCGCCGGTTGTGGTCGCCCATGGGTACTGCGCCACTGGTATTCACTGGTTTGTCAAGCAGTGTTGACTGTGGCTGTTGAGGCAGATCCTGGAACAGTAGGCTCTGCCACAGTTGCTGCATGTGTAGGGCGTCGTGGAATTGTTGTCTGCTGTCCGCTGTGCTCTCTGTTTAGCTCTCCGCTCCTCAACCTGACTCAGGATCACTCTTTCGCCTTGCTTTAGGTGTTGCTGAAGAGTATCCCACCATTTGTTATGGTCATCTGCTGTATCCTTCCAGCACTCTGTGTTGATTTTTAAGGCTTTCATGACGAGTTTGCAGAGGTCCTTGAAGTGAAGCTGGGGTCTACCAACGTTCCTCTTGCCTGTTGCTAGTTCTTCATAGAGAATGTCCTTTGGCAGTCTACCATCCTTCAATCGACGGAGCCAGTGCAGGCTGCATTGTCTTAAAAGCGTGAACATTGTGGGAAGTCCAGCGTGGGAGAGGACCTCAGAGTTTGGGACTTTGTCTCTCCAGGTGATGCCGAGGATGCGGCAAAGGCTGCGCAAGTGAAAACTATTCCGTTTCCTCTCCTGTTTGGAGTAGATGGTCCACGTCTCGCTACCATACAGGAGGGTGCTCTGAACCAACCATTGAGGACCTCTTCAAGGCAATTGACAGTCTGGCCCCAGAGAAAGCTGCTGGCAGTGATGGAATTCCTGCAGACCTGATCAAACACTGCAAGAGCTCACTCCTCCAACCTTTACATAAGGTCCTCTGTCAGTGCTCGAAGGAATGAGCCATACCACAGAATATGCGCGACTCCAAAATCGTCACTTTGTACAAGAACAAGGGTGATAGAAGCGACTGCAACAACAAGGGTATCTCCCTCCTGAGTATTGTTGGCAAAGTCTTTGCTTGTGTAGCTCTGGCACGTCTACAAACTCTGTAAGAATGGATCTACCCTGAGTCCCACTGTGGTTTCTGCACAAGGAGGTCAACTGTTGACATGATTTTCTCACTCTGTCAACTCCAGGAGAAGTGCAGGGAACAACAGAAACCCCTCTATGTCGCTTTCATCGACTTGACCAAAGCATTTGACCTTGTCAGCAGGGATGGACTCTTTCAGATTCTCCTTAAGATCGGCTGTCCCCAAAACTCCAAAGTATTATCAAGTCATTCCATGACAACATGAAGCATTCATTATACACCCTTCAATTAAGTCTCCCCTTGGTCTTTCATGTTTCAAAGAAAACAAGTCTAGGTAGTGTGTCAGTCTTCCAGTCTTTCCCCACAGCTACAATTTTCCGGTTCTGTCAACATTCTAGAAAATCTGGATCCTGTCCAAGTGAAAGATGATGAGGACATTGCCTTTGACAGATAGAACATTTAGTTATATGGATGTTGGACATACAGATACTATAGTAGCAAACAGTAGCGTGGATATTGGGTACAAGATGATTAGGGAGTTAACATTGGCATGTGCTAAAGGTAATGCAGTCGTTATGGGAGATTTCAACATGCAGGTGGACTGGGAGAATCAGGTAGGTGCTGGACCCCAGGATAGGGAGTTTGTGGAGTGTCTAAGGGATGTATTTTTGGAACAGCTTGTGCTTGAGCCAACCAGGAACGAGGCTATTTTGGACTTGGTGATGTGTAATGAACAGGAATTGATAAGTGATCTTGAAGTAAAGGAGCCATTAGGAAGTAGTGATCATAACATGATAAGTTTTTATCTACAATTTGAGAGGGATAGGGGCAGATCAGAGGTGTCAGTGTTGCAATTAAATAAAGGAGACTACAGAGCCATGAGGGATGAGCTGGCCAAAGTTAAATGGGCAGATGCCCTGGCAGGAAAGACAGTGGATCAGCAGTGGCAGATATTCTTGGGCATAATACAAAAGATGCAAATGCAGTTCATTCCAATGAGAAGGAAGGATTCAAAGAGGGAAATGGCAACAGAATTTAATGCATACTTTAGATCTGTCTTCACCAGGGAGGACACAAGCAATCTCCCAGATGTATGGATGGGCCAGGGAAATAAGGTATCAGAGGAATTGAGACAGATTGACATTAGGAAAGAAACTGTGATGAGTAGACTGGTAGGACTGAAGGCTAATAAATCCCCGGGTCCAGATGGTCTGCATCCGAGGGTTCTAAAAGAGGTGGCTCAGGAAATTGCGGATGCATTGGTAATCATTTTCCAATGTTCCTTAGATTCAGGATCAGTTCCTGAAGATTGGAGAATGGCTAATGTTGTCCCACTTTTCAAGAAGGGAGGGAAGGAGAAAACGGAGAACTATCGCCCTGTTAGCCTAACGTCAGTCGTGGGGAAGATGCTTGAGTCCATTATTAAGGACGAAATAGTGGCATATCTTGATGGCAGTAATAGGATTAGGCCGAGCCAGCATGGATTTGCCAAGGGCAAATCATGCTTGACTAATCTGTTGGAGTTTTTTGAGGGTGTAACAAGGACGTGAGACGAGGGTAAGCCAGTAGATGTTGTGTACCTAGATTTTCAGAAGGCATTCGATAAGGTGCCACATAGGAGATTGGTGAGTAAAATCAGAGCTCATGGCATTGGGGGCAGGGTTTCAACATGGATAGAAAACTGGTTGGCAGATAGAAAGCAAAGGGTAGCAGTGAATGGGTGTTTCTCAGACTGGCTGGAGGTGACTAGTGGGGTACCACAGGGCTCTGTATTGGGACCACAGCTCTTTACGATTTATGTCAATGATTTAGATGAGGGCATTGAAAACTATATCAGCAAGTTTGCTGACGATACTAAACTGGGTGGCAGTGTGACATGCGAAGAGGACATTAGGAGAATACAGGGAGACTTGGATAGGCTGAGTGAGTGGGCAGATACTTGGCAGATGTCATTCAATGTGAATAAATGTGAAGTTATCCACTTTGGAAACAGGAACAAGAGGGCAGAGTATTGTCTGAACGGTGTCGAGTTAGGTAAGGGAGAAATGCAAAGAGACCTAGGAGTCCTAGTTCACCAGTCAATGAAGGTGAATGAGCAAGTGCAACAGGCAGTGAAGAGGGCAAATGGAATGTTGGCCTTTGTTACAAGGGGAATTGAATACAAGAGCAAGGATGTTCTTTTGCATTTGTACAGGGCCCTGGTGAGACCACACCTGGAATATTGTGTACAGTTTTGGTCTCCAGGTTTAAGGAAGGACATTCTGGCAATTGAGGAAGTGCAGCGTAGATTCACTAGGTTGATTCCTGGGATGGCAGGGCTGTCTTACGCAGAGAGATTGGAGAGATTGGGCTTGTACACACTGGAATTGAGGAGATTGAGAGGGGATCTGATTGAAACGTTTAAGATAATTAAAGGATTTGATAGGATTGAGGCAGGAAATATGTTCCAGATGTTGGGAGAGTCCAGTACCAGAGGGCATGGATTGAGAATAAGAGGTCAGTTATTTAAAACAGAGTTGAGGAAGAGCTTCTTCTCCCAGAGAGTTGTGGAGGTGTGGAATGCACTGCCTCGGAAGACGGTGGAGGCCAATTCTCTGGATGCTTTCAAGAAGGAGCTGGATAGATATCTGATGGATAGGGGAATCAAGGGATATGGGGACAAGGCAGGGACTGGGTATTGATAGTGAATGATCAGCCATGATCTCAGAATGGCGGTGCAGACTCGAGGGGCCGAATGGTCTACTTCTGCACCTATTGTCTATTGTCTATAGTGGCTACTTCCCTGTATTTCCCCGAAGTACTTGGAAGGGTTAGTTTTTTTCACATCCCAAGAGAAGTGATATTGTTGTTATTGAAGATGTCAGCAGGGCAGTTTGAAATAAGGATGGTGGTATTAAACAAGTATAATTTTTCTGCAATGTTTTTTGCAATTCCCAGTTAGAGATGTAGGATCTGCAAGTCTAGGGCCTGGGTGAAGGCTACTGAGTTTTTCTTCATTCATATATAGGCTATTCGTGCGCTTTTAAGAAGGGTTTCCAGCATTTGCGGATTTTCTCGTTTCCAATGGTTACCCAGTTTCTTTGTTGTGAAGTACAATGAGGATAGGCCTACACTCACTGCTAAAATGATCAATGCAGTCAGCAGAATCTACAAGAATGAGAAATTTTAAGTATTTTTTATTTCTAGTCAGTTAATTCAATTCTAGCACAGCCAATTCTGTCATGGTTAATATAAGCTCTCACGAAACAAATCAAGAATGAATTCTGAATACCAAGCTTAAACATGATTATATGTGTAAAAGCTTTGAGATACTAACTTCCAGCTATAAGATAATCTTTATGACCATGATGTTAGAACAAAAACAATTGAACCTTTATTAGAAAGTTAATGTAAAAATAATTTTCATGGTGGTTACCTGCTAAACATGAGACATAGCAAAAGAAAATTTCTTATTAATTATGCATATTTTATTCAAGCATTCTCAAGGAAATCCTTTGATAACAAAACTAATTTGGTGACAAGATTTTGTAGTTAAGACTGGACACTTTCATTAGAATATCTTTTCAAAATCTTTACAATTATCATGAGTTTGCTTTAATACTATAAAAATCTCTTGACATTAAATGATAGAATTATAAGGAAAAGCAAATGATTTTATGATAAATGCATTTTCACTTGGAGCGCTGGTTGCCTGCATTTTATTAAAACACAAAATATTTATAGAAATCCTTGGACAAATTATAATTATAATTTTTGCAGAAAAGATGCTTGGAGAGTTGATGCACATGAATGAGTGCTGTTGCAGGATTGGCTCTGTTAGAGTGTGACTTGGTTGCACAGTGGAAATGAATTGATGCTCACAATTGCTAAGACAAGATCATGGACATATTTCATATAATAACCTTTATTACCCAGATATTTGATTATTCCTTTATGACTTCCTTTGTTTTACTGTTGATAAGATTGAGATCCTCCAAATCCTTGACTTTTTGTAGTTTACACTTCATCTTGATTGCAGTAAGGAAACGAGCAATGCTCTGGGCTCCCTCATAAGCATGTGCAGGTATGGAACTTTAAGTCAGTGTATGATTAACAGGCCTCTCTCTTCTTGAATTAAATTTCAATTCCTTGGCTTGATCCTGTCCATAATGCCACTTTTGCATCTGCGCTGGCTCCCAGTTACACCACAGCCTGTGGATTCTCACCCATTTCTTTATAGTTTTTCTCCTCCCATTTCTTTAATCACTGGAAGTCCTATACTTCTTCAGATTTCCATTCCCCTTCTGACATGTCAGTCCAGTCTCCTCTTGTGTCAAGGTGAAGCCACCCTCAGGGTGGAGGTGCAACACCTTATATTCTGTCTGGGTAGCCTCCAACCTGATGGCGTGAATATCGATTTCTCCTTCCAGAAAAGAAAATTCCCTCCCTCTTCCCAATTCCTCTATTCCCCACTTTGGTCTTTTACCTCTTCTTTCCTGCTTATCCCTTCCTCCTGGGTCCCGTCCTCCTTCCCCTTCTCCTACGGTCCACTGTCCTCGCCCAGCAGATTCCTTCTTCTCCAACCCTTTCCCTTTCCCTCCCATCTGACCACCTATCGGATTCCAGCTGGCCTCCTTTCCTTCACCCCCACCTTTTTACTCCTGCACCATTCCTCTTCCCTTTAGGCCCTGAAGAAGGGTCTCCGTTTGTTCATTGTCAACTGTTTGTCCATTTCCATAGATGCCGCCTGACCTGCTGAGTTCCCTCAGCATGTTGTGTGTGTTGCAGTGGAATTTGTCTCCGTGGACTTGACAGAGTTTCACATGGGTGGATTGTCCTGTACGCTCAGTCACTTGGAATTTAGGATGAAGTAATAAACTGAATTCAACATTGGTTTAGCAGGAGAAGTCAGAGATTGGTAGTAAATAGTAGCCTTTCTGACTGGAGGCCTGTAATTAGTGATGTGCCATAGGGATTGATACTGGGTCTGTTGTTGTTTGTCATCTATATTAAGGGTAGATAGGGTTGTAAAGTGAGCTAGAGCTTTTGGCATATTTGCTTTCATAAAACAGAATATTGACTACAGGAGTTGGGATGTTATGTTGAAGTTGTATAAGATGTTGCTGAGGACATATCTGGAGTATTGTGTGCAGTTCTGGTTACCTACCTACAGGAAAGATATCAATAAGATTGAAACAACGCAGATAAAAGTTGCAGGGAGGTTGCCAGGACTTGAGGACCTAGGTTATAGGGAATGATTGAATAGGTTAGGACTTTACTCCCTGGAGCATAGGGGAACGAGGAAAGATTTAATAAAGGCATGCAAATTATGATGGGAATAACTAGGGTAAATGCAAGTAGACTTTTTCCACTGACTTGGTTGAGACTGGAACTAGAAGTCATAGGTTAAGTGGGAAAGATGAAATATTTAAGGGGAACGTGATGAGAAACTTCTTCAATCAGAGGAGGGTGCAAGTGTGGAACGAGCTGCCAGCAGAAATATTGGATGCAAGTTCAATTGTAATATTTAAGAGAAGTTTGGAAAGTACGTGGATGGCAGGGGTATGAAGTGCTATGGCCCAGGTGTGGGTTGATGGGACTAAGCAGAATAACAATTCAGCATGGACTAATGGGCCAAAGGGCCTGAGCTGTAGTGCTCTATGACTTGTGCAACCCTGAGGTTTGGCTGCCGGCATTAGTCTAGGGAAGGCAGTCTCTGGCCCCGCCAAACGTGTGAAATCTGAGGTGCCAAACCTCTTGTTTGTGTGGATGCTGCGTGATGTGTTACAAATCAGTACCATGAAATAACAGACAGTGCACCATATGCAATTAAACGATTTAACTTTATAATTCTTAATTTGACTAGAGGATTAGTAAAGAAAAACAAAAAGAAAAGGACCCATTTTAATGAAATGGCCTAATTTGTACCGTTTCCCTTCCAGTGGTCCTCCATCGATTTCCTCTGGGTTTTGTCGTCTCCCAGCCCCCTCCAAGTCTACTCCTTTCAGGCATCTTCTCTCTATCTTCCGCTAAACAAAAAACCCAGAACAACTCACTCTCAGGCACACAACAAGAAAAAACACTCCTTTTATTGGATGGCGCACGTTCGAAAGCCCCCGTTATCTCTATCATAATCCAAACATTGCTGCTACAGAACAACCATTAGCAGTGAAACCTTTCCCAGGGCATTACACTCGAAAAATAGCAATTTAAAGAACAACTTAGATCCTAATCCAACATAACCAAAGGTTAAGCATCTAGTAGTATGATAGTAAATTTTGAGAGAATAGAATAGATGGAAAGAAATGATGGTGTGGAAAGGGAATGATTTTTCATAATTATCTGATTTCATCAAAGGAATATGCAGTCAATACTGCTGAATTCTGCTCACTTAAGTTAATGAACAAGACTTTTATTGGCCAACAGTACAGGCACTCCTTAACATATCTTTGGAGAGGCCAACCAGATCTTAGTTCTATTATTCAGATGTAGAATTTAAAAAATGCTGTCACCTTACTGTATTCAACAAAACTGTAATTCCATATTGTTAGTTGTGCCATGAAGATGACTTAATCAGTTAGAAAATATTTGAGATGGACCCTTGCTCTTGCTGAATTAGTCTTCCTTACTGATTAGCTGGTAGCTTCACTATATTTGGAATGCATTCATTTTTTCCAGTGTATATTAATTAGACCTACTTGCACCACAAAAGTTCCACACTATCCTGGTAGGTCTGCATTTCATGCAGCAATGATTTATTAGTAGCCATGAATGTATTCTTCTAAAGTTACAGAGGTCAGACCTCAAATGTAAAATGTCATGAATAATTAAATTATTTATGTTAGCAAGATGGAGTGAACTATTGGCAGCATAAATTTGAATGACATGAATAATACTTCAGTAAATTCATTTTTTCTCCATTAATCTGCCATGTTTAAATTATTGCAGAGTACATAATTAGTTGATGTGAACCATGTCTTAAGTGCATGGTCATGAATTTTATTTCAGGGTTCAACATGTGAGCAATTAATTTAAATATACCAAGAAGATATCTGTAAGTGTTCAAAGGAGCTGAGGAGGTAAATAGATAAGTAAATATTTATGGCTGAAGCAGTAAACCTGTATGAAAGTAAACTTGGCAAGGAGATAAATTTCCGGATCAATTATTTATCACCATGTTCAGGACAGAATTATAAATGCCAGAAAAATGGATTCTGGATCATAATGTTTGATTTGTGGTCCTAATCACATTCTGTCTGCCATTTGAGAATGTACATTCTAGTCTTGCTGAATTTGTAGAGAGAGTCTGCTAACGTTTATGCTCCAATAACAGATGAAAGCCTCACCATATAAGTTAATTGTCACAAAATTACATTGTCCTTTAAAGTAGAAAATTACCAGGTAAACCACATAGATACTCATTCTTCAGCTCCTGGAGGAGTGAGAAATTGGAGCACAGGGCAGGAGTGGATGGCAGTTCGTAACTGGGGAGGCTGGCAACAACTTTAGAAGCGAGAAAGTGAACAGGCTAGTATCATATTTGAAGCAGATGGGAAGAGGAGAGTGAGATTGAGATGGGTGGTCAACATTAAAATGTAATAGGCACATCAGGGTAGCATAGATAGGAGAACTAACAGTTTACTGTGGCTGGTGGAGGGGTTCTGGGGAGACTAGAAAGCAGATTAGCTTGAAAGGTTTAGTAATTTTTTTGATTTAGCTATAATACTCTCTCTTCAGCACTGCGAGGCTATAGTTTTGGAAATGCCTTGTAATGGTACAAAGTTTCCTGTAATACTCCTACAGGGAATAGCATAAATTCTTGTGGTTCTGATTTAGGAATCACATCGCATTGGCTTCCTAATGGTAATAATCCAACCAGCACCATTTCATTATCTATGCTGCAAATATAAAGTGCTATATAATTCAGTTTCAAAGTCTATGCTTTCAAAAGTAGTTACAGACTTAAGAGTTTTGGAAATGTATATTAAGGCTAATCAGACGAGAATAAAGAAAGTCACAGCACCTCATCTGTCCAATCTGAGAGTGCGTGCCAATTGTAATCCAAGCCTATTTGGTCAGGGTGGTTAGTAGGTTACCGTAAATTCCGGACTATAAGCCGCTACTTTTTTCCCACGCTTTGAACACTGCGGCAACACTGCGGCCTATACTACGGTGCGGCTAATGCATGTTTTTTTTTCATGCCACCAAAAACATTTTGCCTCGTAACAGTAGACCAATAAAATTGATGAGTAGTTCACAGAGGTCCAATGAAATTGTACGATAAATCAAGCGCACTTTCACAATTAAATTATTGTAAATCAGTCATTTGTACTCACCCTCATCAACATGGAAAACACTCGAAGAAAAGCATATGATGCAGCTTTTAAGTTAAAGGCGATCAATCTGGCGGTTGAAGAAGGAAATCGAGCTGCTGCACATAATCTTGGCATAAATAAATCGATGTTGAGATGGTGGAGACGCCAGCGTGAAGAACTGAGTCAATGCAAAAAGACGACAAAAGCTTTCAGAGGTAATCATAGCAGATGGCCCGAACTTGAAAACTTTCTTGAAGACTGGGTTAACACACAGAGAGCAGGCGGCCGCAGTGTTTCCACCATGCAGATCAGACTGAAGGCTAAAGCAATCGCCACCAAAATGAAAATCGAAGATTTTAGAGGTGGGCCATCGTGTTGTTTTAGATTTATGAGACGAAAAGGCCTGTCCGTCAGGGTACGCACGACTCTGTGTCAGCAGCTCCCTCCCGACCACGAGGAAAAACCTGCTAACTTCCGCACATTCACTCAAACAAAGATAGTGGAGAATTCCATCGGGCCAGATGATATCATAAATATGGATGAAGTACCTGCCTCTCACTCGGACTGTTAATAAAAAAGGTGACTCGTCCATTACACTGAAAACAAGTGGCCATGAGAGAACGCATTTTACTTGTGTTCTGAGCTGCACAGCATACGGACTAAAGCTTCCACTGATGGTGATTTTTTAAGCAGCTGACAATGAAAGTTCAGTGAAAGCTGCCATCAAGAGTACAAACTCAATTCCAGCTGTGATTCCTGGGGGCACCATGAAGTATTTGCAGCCACTGGACATCAGTGTGAACCGGGCATTTAAAGTGGCGCTGCGCGTTGAGTGGGAGGCTTGGATGACGAGCGGCGAGAAATCCTTTACCAAAACAGGACGCATGCGAAGAGCATCTTTAACTCAAGTCTGCCAGTGGATCCTAAATGCGTGGAGCCGTGTCACAACATCCACCATCACCAGCGGGTTTCGAAAGGCTGGACTGCTGCGTGATGAAGAGGACCGCGTGCGCTCAAGTGAGAGCGACAACGAAGAGACTGAAGTGAGTGACGAGATCCTGAGGTTTTATTCAATTCGGACACTGAAGAAGAGGACTTTGATGGTTTTAGTGCGCAGGAGGAAGATGAAGAAGGCGATCAATAACTTTTCCTGGTAGGCTGCAGTATATATATTTTTTTTACCAGTTGTTAGGAGATATTGGAATGTTGTTCGTGCACTGTTCAGTAAAAAAGTATACGCAACGTAATTTGTGTGTTACCGATACATATGTATATTTAAAAGTAGCTGTGTTACAGGCACTGTTCGAAAAAAAGCATTTGCAATATATATTTGTTTATGTTACCATATGGATTTAATTAAAAGTTTAAAAAATCCTCACGTGTAATATCTATCTGTGTAAATATCTCATATTACAACGTGGGACACCTGCGGCTTAAAATCCGGTGCGGCTTGTACAAGTACAAAATTGATTTTCTTTCTAAAATTAGAGCGTGCGGCTTTTAATCAGGTGCGCTCTGTAGTCCGGAATCTACGGTATTCATTTTAAAAATCAAATGAGAACATTGTCAATGACTGAGTTTTGAGGCAACTGCATATATGCCTGTGGTCACAGTGAACTGTCTGTGCAATAGCAGCAAAGCCAATTTATTGAAGAGTGTAGGGAACAGACTGGTGACAAAAGCCTTTGTACACTCCATCAATAAAATGATGCAATTTTAACATAAAAATGAAGCAGGTGTTATTGCAGAGAAACAATGCAGGCAAAATCAATATCAGACATTTCCAACACTGCAGTAATAAGATTTGATTGCCAAAAGCATAACCCAATCACCTCCTTTCTACCACACAGTATATTGCATTACCGTTATCACAGTCAACTTCTCCACTGGGTTGTAAGGCAGTCAATTTTTATTGACTAAAGGTTGATTATGGAATGAATCTGTGCTGTATTATTCCCACTAAATCAGGGACCTTAAGTTAACCCAATATTAATAAGAAACAATATGTGGAAATTTTAAGAAGCTGAAGGTAAATATTAAAAAGAGATGCATATTTCCTTATGAATGTAATTGAGTCAAAGAGTTATAGAAAAATAGAGCAGGGATATAGATTCTCCATGCTGACTACTTTGTCTGCCTTGCTGGTCCAAATTTCCTGCATTCCGCTCATATCCCTCCAGGTCCTTATGTTCCCCATAATTTGTAACAGAAACATAGAAACATAGAAAACATACAGCACAATAAAGGCCCTTCGGCCCACAAAGCTGTGCCAAACATGTCCCTACCTTAGAACTACCTAGACTTTACCCATAGCCCTCTATTTTTCTAAGCTCCACGTAGCCATCTCTTAAAGGACCCTATCGTTTCTGCCTCCACCACCGCCGCCGGCAGCCCATTCCATGCACTCACCACTCTCTGCGTAAAAAAAACTTACCCCTGGCATCTCCTCTGTACCTACATCAAAGCACCTTAAAACTGTGCCCTCTCATGCTAGCATTTCAGCCCTGGGGAAGAGCCTCTTGACTATCCACACAATCAATGCATCTCATTATCTTGTACACCTCTGTCAGGTCACCTCTCATCCTCCATCACTCCAAGGAGAAAAGGCCGAGTTCACTCAACCTACTCTCATAAAGCATGCTCCCCAATCCAGGCAACATCCTTGTATATCTCCCCTGCACCTTTTCTATGGTTTCCACGTTCTTCCTGTATTGAGGCGACCAAAATTGACCACAGTACTCCAAGTGGGTTCTGACCAGGGTCCTATATAGCTGCAATATTTCCTCTCGGCTATTAAACTCAATTCCACGATTGATGAAGGTCAATGCACTGTAGGCCTTCTTAACCACAGAGTCAACCTGCATAGCAGCTTTAAGTGTCCTATGGACTCAGATCCCAAGATACTGCCAAGAGTCTTACCATTAATGCTATATTCTGCCATCATATTTGACTTACCAACATCAATCACCTCACACTTCCCTGGGTTGAACTCCATCTGCCACTTCTCAGCCCAATTTTGCATCCTATCACTGTCCCGTTGTAACCTCTGACAGGCCTCCACACTATCCACAACACCCCCAACCTTTGTGTCATCAACAAATTTACTAACCCATCCCTGCACTTCCTCATCCAGGTCATTTATAAAAATCAGAAAGAGTAGGGGTCCGAGAACAGATTCCTGAGGCACAGCACTGGTCATTGGCCAGTGTGCACAAAAATCTTCTGCTGTCCAATTTTTTTGCCCGATGACATCATTTGCACACTGGATAGTTTCTTCAATAAAAGCAGTTCTAAAACCTGTGGATGAATCATCGTAAACTCCAAGTTGCCAACATAGTCCACGTCAGGATCCAGACCATAAGAACATAAAGGAAAAGGAACTATGATTGTGTACAATCGTGAAGAATACGTGTGTTAACTTTTTATGTGCAGTTTAAATTCCTTTATGTGCCAGTAGAAAAAGATGCCTGTGTGTGTGCACACATGCACATCTTAGAGGGGAAGATTGGTCCCTCGCTTCTATGTACTTATCAAGTCCTCCCTAACTGATACTGTAGTACCTGCTTCCACCACTTCTTCAGGTAGCTTGTTCCATATACTTATCATACTCTACATGAAAATGTTGCTCCTCAAGTCCATCACAGATCTTACCCCTCCGACCCTAAATCAATGTCCCCTAGTTTTGCACTCCACTACTCTGGGGAAAGGGCTGTTACCATCTACCTTGTCTATGCTCCTCATTCTCCTATGTTTCAAAGAATAAAGACCTATGCTGGCCTCCCTCTCTCAATAACTCAAGCCCTCTAGTCCTGGCAACATCCTTGTAAATCTGTACTGAACTCCTTCCTATGCCAAGGTGACCAAAACTGTACACTGTACTCCAAGGGTGGCCTTACCAATGACTTACACAACTGCAACATAATATTCCAATATTTATATTCAGTGGTGTGAGTGATGAAGATCAGTGTGCCGGAAGACTTTTTTTCCATCATGCTGTCCACCTGAGATGCTACTTTCAAAGAACTATTCACTTGTTCTTCTAGGTCCCTCTGTTCGATTACATTTCCCTTCACTCTACTATTCATAGTGTAGGTCCTACACTGGGGTTTGACTTACCAAAATGTATCATCTCACTCCTATCTGCATTGAAATTCATTTGCTATCCTTTGGCCCACTAAACTAACTGACAACGATCCCTTTCTGATCTATGATAACCAACTTCACTGTTCACAGCACCCCCTAATTCTGTGCCCTCTGCAAACTTGCTGATCAAACCTTGTGTAGCCACATTTTTATGATTAATGAATAATTAGTGTCCCGGAACCAATTCTCTCAGCACACCACTAGTCATCTGCCACCACTCCTAGAAAAAACCTTCAATTATTACCCTCTGCTTCCTACCTCTGAGCCAGTTTTGAACTCACCAAACTAGCTCTCCCTAGATTCCATAGGACCTAGTCTTTCTGACCATCCTTATTGAAGCCCAAATAAACAGCATCCAATGCTCTATGCTCAACTACCCTTTTGGTTAACGCTTAAAAGTACTCTAAAAGATTGTCAACATAATATCCAATGTACAAAGCCATGCTAACTCTTCTTTATCAGACTCTATTTATCCAATTATCTTAGATGCTGTCCCTCAGAATTTCCTTCAGTAACCCCCACAACTGACTTAGCCAGGCTGTAATTCCCCAGCTTGTCACTATTACCCATCTTAAACAATGGAACAACATTAACTAATGTCCATTCTAAAAGATCATCATCGGTGGCTAATGATGAAGCAAGTATCTCTGCAAGGGCCTATGCATTTTCTTCTCGAGCTTCCCACAAAGTCCAATGAAATACTTATTCATTCCCTGGGGATTTATCCATGTCAATGCACTGTAAGGCTACAAGTGCCTCCTCCCTGGCAATATGAGCATTCTTCAAAACATTTGCAGTTGTTTTCCTTATCCTCTGGAGAAACCATGATTTTCTCCTCAGAACATGAGGAGAAAAATAAATTAAAAATCCACTCATCTCCTGCAGCTTGATACAAAGGTCGCCTTGCTGATCTGTAGGGGGACCTACATTCTCCCAAGCCACCATTTTACTTGTAGTATTGCTAAAGAAACAGTTGGGATTTCCATTAATCTTATCTACCAGATCCAATTCATATCTTTTCTTTGCCCTCCTGCTTTTTTTTTGTAAGTGTATTCTTAATCTCTTTATATTCCTCAAGGGATATTGATGTGTAATGTTTCAACAGCTTGTGTTATTATATTAAACGATGGGAATTTTAATTCTTTTTATTGAAAATTTATTTCTGTGACTTTTCTTTTTGCTGAAAAGTATTCAAATAATGAAATTACATCAAAACTCTTGAACATATTCATATTTATTTATTTTAATGGCGTAAGAGCATGAGAATTATGTACCACAAGTACAGGGAATTAAAATTTCAAATTGCAAAGAGAATGAAGCAATGTATCATAATTCTCGAAATATGATTGAGAACTAAATTCCAATGAGAAATGCAAAATATATATTATCACTGTGAGACATTTAAAGTTAATTCAGTGAAAGCTAATACCAATTGCTTTGCTTTTCATGAAGATGTCAATCTTATAATGCCATGATCTGAAAATTGTTTGGATTAATCCTAGAGTCATAGAACACCACAGTACTGAAACAGGCTCTTCAGCCTGTAAAGACCATGCTGAACTATTAATTTGCCTAGTCCCCTGTAATGAATGGATCTACTTTTTGAGCAATGTCTCCCCTTAGCACTACGTATGATCAGTTTTCTACAAATGTGTATTGATCTGTTGTCTGCACATGCACATTGATCCCCTTCTCTCTCTCCCTCTCTGTCTGTCTGTCTGTCTCTCCCCCCTCCCTCCCTATCCAAATTTCTCTTAAATGTTGCAGTGGAACCCGCATCCATCATTTGCACTGGCAGCTTGTTCCACTCTCTCAACACTCCTTGAGTGAAGAAGTTTCCTTTAAACATTTCACCTTTCCCCCTTAACCCATGACCTCTAGTTGTCACATTCAACCTCAGTGGAAAAAGCCCCCATAACTTTGTATACCTCTATCGAATCTCTCCTCAATTTTTTACATTCAGGAAATAAAGTCCTAACCTATTCAAAATTTCCCTATAACTCAGGTTCTCAAGACCCCAGCAACATCCTTGTAAATTTTTTCTGCACTCTTTCAATCTTATTTACATCTTTGCTGCAGGCAGCTGACCAAACTACACACAATATTCCAAATTAGGTCTTACCAATGTCTTATGCAATTTCAACATAACATCCCAACTCGTGTACTCAGTACATTGAATTATGAAGGCCAATGTGCCAAAAGCTTTCTTTGCGACCTGTCTACGTGTAACACCAGTTTCAAGGAACGACGGATCTTTGTTCTATTGTAATCCCCAGCGCCCCACTGCTCACTGTGTAAAACCTACATACCCTGTCCAGTGGTCCCCATGAACTACAAATTCTTTCCTTTAAGTTACTTATTCGACTTGTGAATTGTACAAATTAATTTACCTCCATTACTAAACCCGGCAGTGCCTTTAAAAATATTTCTCCCTTCTCTTTTTGTTCTACTACAAATCGCTGTTATTATATATGCCAGTTCTCACCATCTGCCGAGTTTATACCCTTAGTGAGATTAAATACCTTTGCCAGGTTATCACCAACTTCACTGTTCCAAATTATACGAGTTATGATAATGTACTTAGAGCTTTTAATTTCACAGCATTCTGTACTGTTACAAGCCTATTATGTGGCACTTTATCTAATGTCTTTTGGAATATATAAACAATATCAACTGTATGTGTCCATTTAACCTATTCAGTTACATTATCAAAAATGGTTATCATAAGAGTAAGTCAAGCTTTATCATTGAGAAATTTATTCTTGCTTTCTCAAATTAATCCACAGTTGTTCAAGTGCCAGCTAATTTGGACATTGGTGGTTGTTTCTGGAAAATATCTCACCACCAAGGTTAAAAGCAGTCTGTATTTACTACTGTGTTTATCCTTACGCACTTATTTGACAAAGGTTGTCCAAATTGCAATTTTCTACTCCTGCGTCCATCAGTATTTTAAAAGATGACGGTTAGGGACTCTACAGTTTCCTCTTGTACTTCCTCAGCATCGTAAATTAACCTATAAAAATATAATACCAAATCTGGGCCTGGTTACATCCACTTTAAGCTCCACAGAGCTCCCTAATAGCTCCTCTTTATCAATTTTTAACCAATCCAGGATTCAGAAATTCAGAGGCCTTCAGAGATAAATTGTTAATTCTCAATTAATTAGGATTACATCCACAACAAAAAGAAAGAAGTTAATTTAATTATCATGAAGATTATGTAATTAGGAATCAAATTATAAAATTAGATTTTTGCATGGTGGCTATGATCAAATGACTCGGATTTGATACAGTGCCATTGTGAAGTAATTTAAGTCAGTGTAACTGATTCAGTGAAATAGAACCAAGGGAATATGTGGCCTTTATAGGTTAACAGAAAAAAAATTTAAATCTTGCTGCCAAGACTGGTTTACTTCAAACACATAGTACAAATAAGCTTTATTCAAATCTAAAATGTGTAATTTATATGACACTAGAAACAACGATAAACAAAAATACCCTGTGCACTTAAGAAGTGAAATCAGATTTTGAGCATTGCTGGGAAAGGGACTGGGGGTCGGGGGGGGTGGTGGAATGACTGAATGAGGTATTAAAGAGAGATGTCACACTGCATTTGAAGTTAAGAAGTAGCAGCATTGATAGATTTGGAGGAGTGCATTTCAGGGTCTGTGATAAAGAGACTGAAAATTGAACAAAGCTAAGTCTTAGGCTCCTGAACATAATATTGAAGAATATAATCACTGGAAGCTTGACCTTAAGCAAAGATGTTTTATTTTTGTGTGTGGAAGCAACTTTTAATAAAGCTTGAAAAAAGATGAAGTAAATAACTTTTTCTGAAATTGTTTATTTTTAATTAAATGTCAAAGTATGTTGTGAGAAGTTGCATGTCAGTTTTATAAAGAAGTCTCTAGATTTTCTGTTGCTATTGAATCAAAATACGTTCCAGTATTTGTGTCACTGTATTTAAGTTAATGAAGCTGAATCTATTTGGTTCTTCCACTCCACCACCAAATATACAGGGAAAAATCGAGTTCAATAGAATCAATTGCGTAAAAAATGCAACTTAATATCCTTTGTGTATTTAAATACCAAATCTCTGAATGAGATATTGTTGAAGTATTGAGACTTGAGCAATGCATTAAATGGCTGCAACGTGACATCCCAACTTTTAACTTCTCCCTGATTCATTCTGGGTTCCCACTTGAAGAAGGCCTCTATCTCGTCCTTAGCAAAATGAGGTAGTGTGCCTTAATGACTGTCACCAGCAGGAAGTATATCAAGAGGCTGGTCATGGCACACATCACTCCAGCATTGCAGGCAACAAACTGAGACATTTCTACACATGATGGGCTGGGCTTTTTCCACAATTTTTTCCAGAATTTTCTATTCACGGCCATTCTACTCTATTCATGTCGTTTCATACAAGGCTGTGATGCAGCCAGTCAAGATCTGCAACTGTTAGACTCAACCCCTCATTTTGCAACTGGATCCTGACTTCAGACCTTCAAATTCCTAGGAGCGAACATCACCAAAAACCAGTTCTGGTCCAACAATATAGATACCACATCTGAGAAAACTCTTCAACACCTCTACTTCTTCAGCAAGTTTGAGAAATCTGCTTGTCTCTTTGACTCTCACCATCCTTTCCAGCGGCATCCCGGCTGGTATGGCAACTGCTCTTTCAGCTCCTCTTTCAATATCCTGCAAAAATAAAGTAAATGGATAGTGAGACTTTTAAGATGAGATATTGACAGCTTCTTAATGATGCAGCACCATGGTTGTTCACTGCTGGGGAATATTGTAGAGGTGTTCAAATGAAATGAAACATGGAAGGGCAAGTTTCAAAGTTTTCACATTCCACTTAGACTCAGCTCTCTGAGGTCCTTGGACCCACTGCCAGTCAGTCTCAGTATAATCAGTGTATGTTTGGTGGGATACCAACCCCTGTGGTATCCTCTTCCAGTCTTTTCTCCTGTTCATATTAACTTTTGATCAAATGGAGAACATAAAAGATATTAGTAGACATAAGTTATTTCCATTGAATACTAATGGTGGTAAGAGGATATAAGTGATGTTGGAGAGGGAGTGATTTGAGGAATAGAGCATAGAGCACTACAGCATAGACAGACAGACAGACATACTTTATTGATCCCGAGGGAAATAGTACAGGCCCTCAGCACGTCCACGATGGACTGACACTCAAAACATGCCCTTGATGTTGTACTGACCTTTTTAACCTACTCTAAGAGCAATCTAACCCATCCCTCTTACATAACACACTATTTTTCTATCATTCATATGAATATTCGTTTCTTAAATACTCCTAATGTATCACTAGCTCCTGCTGGACTTCCAGAAACCCACCACTGTCCTTGTAAAGAACTTGTGTCTGACATATCCCCTATACTTTCCTCCAATCATCTTAAAATTATGCCCTTTAGTATTAGCAGTTTGTGTCCAGGGAAAAAAGTATTTGGTTGTCAATACTACCTAAGCTTCTGTCATCTTGTACAGCTCTATGAAGTCACCCAACATCCCCCTTCACTTCAAAAAGAAAAGTCCTAACTTGTTCAACCTATCTTCAAAGAAATTCCCTTTAGTACAGTCAGCATCCTGATAAATCTCCTCTGAACCCTCTCTAAAGCTTCCACATTTTTAAACCATAAGACCATCAGAATTAGGCCATCTGGCCCATCGAGTCTGCTCCGCCATTCAATCATGGCTGATCCTCTTTTCTATTTCCTTCTCAACCCCAGTTCCCAGCCTTCTCCCTGTGACCTTTGATGCCATGTCCAATCAAGAACCTGTCAATCTCTGCTTTAAATACACCCAGTGACCTGGCCTCCACAGCTGTATGTGGCAACAAATTCCAGAAATTCATCACCCTTTGGCTAAAGAAATTTCTGCACATCTATGTTTTGAAAAGGCGCCCTTCTATCCTGAGGCTGTGCCCTCTTGTCCGAGACTCTTCCACCGTGGGAAAAATCCTTACCACGTCTACTCTGTCCAGGCCTTTCGACATTTGAAAGGTTTCAATGAAATCTCCCTCATCCTTCTGAATTCCAGCGAGTTCAGACCCAGAGCCATTAAACATTCCACGTATGGTAACCCTTTTATTCCTGGAATCATCTTTGTGAACCTCCTCTGGACCCTCTCCAATGCCAGCCGATCTTTTCTAAGATGAGGGGTCCAAAACTGTTCACAAAACTCAAGGTGAGTCCTCATCAGTGTCTTATAAAGCCTCAGCATCACATCCCTGCTCTTGTATTCTAGACCTTTTGAAATGAATGCTAACATGGCATTTGCCTTCCTTACCAATGACTCAACCTGCAAGTTAACTTTCAGGGTGTTCTTCACAAGGACTCCCAAGTCCCTCTGCATCTCAGATTTCTGGATTTTCTCTTGGTTTAGAAAACAGCCTGCACGTTTATTTCTACTATCAAAGATAGTGACTTGGATAGGTTAGGTGAGTGGGCAAATTCATGGCAGATGCAATTTAATGTGGATAAATGTGAGTCTATCCACTTTGGTTGCAAGAACAGGAAAACAGATTATTATCTGAACGGTGGCCGATTAGGAAAAGGGGAGGTGCAACGAGACCTGGGTGTCATTGTACACCAATCATTGAAGGTGGTCATGCAGGTACAGCAGGTGGTGAAAAAGGCAAATGGTATGTTGGCATTCATAGCAAAAGGATTTGAGTACAGGAGCAGGGAGGTTCTACTGCAGTTGTACAAGGCCTTGGTGAGACCGCACCTAGAATATTGTGTGCAGTTTTGGTCCCCTAATCTGAGGAAAGACATTCTTGCCATAGAGGGAGTACAGAGAAGGTTCACCAGATTGATTCCTGGGATGGCAGGACTTTCACATGAAGAAAGACTGGATTGACTAGGCTTATACTCACTGGAATTTAGAAAATTATGGGGGGATCGTATTGAAATGTATAAAATTCTAAAGGGATTGGACAGGTTAAATGCAGGAAGATTGTTTCTGATCTTGGGGAAGTCCAGAACGAGGGGTCACAGTTTAAGGATAAAGGGGAAGCATTTTAGGACCGAGATGAGGAAAAACTTCTTCACACAGAGAGTGGTGAATCTGTGGAATTCTGTGCCACAGGAAACAGTTGAGTCTGGTTCATTGGATGTATTTAAGAGGAAGTTAGATATGGCCCTTGTGGCTAAAGGGATCGGGGGTATGGAGAGAAAGCAGGTACAGGGTTCAGAGTTGGATGATCAGCCATGATCATACTGAATGGCAGTGCAGGCTCGAAGGGCCGAATGGCCTACCCCTGCACCTATTTTCTATGTTTCTATGTTTCAAAGTGCATGACCATGCATTTTCCAACTTTGTATTTAATTTGCCACTTTCTTGCCCAATCTCCTAATCTGTCTGTCCTTCTGCATCCTACCTGTTTCCTCAACACTACTGCTCCTCCACCAATCTTTGTATCATCTCCAAACTTGGAAACAAAGCCATCTATTCCATCATCTAAATCATTTATATACAGCATAAAAAGAAGTGATACCAACACTGACCCCTGTGGAACACCACTAGTCACTGGCAGCCAATCAACCCGCATCTTCTCCATTTCCCACACTTCGGCCTTCACCCCATCCTCCCGTCACTGCAACAGTGACTGAGTTCCCCTTGTCCTCACCTACCATGCCACCAGCCTCCGGATCCAGCACATTATCCTCCGCAACTTCTGCCACCTTCAACAGGACCCCACCACTAAGCACATCTTTCTCTCTCTACCCCTCTCTGCTTTCCGCAGGGATCATTCCTCTGCGACTCCCTGGTCCACACGTCCCTCCCCACAGATCTCCCTCCTGGCACTTATCCTTGCAAGCATAAGTGCTACACCTGTCCCTACACCTCCTCTTTTACCACCATTCAGGGCCCCAAACAGTCCTTCCAGGTGAGACAACACTTCACTTGTGAGTCTGTTGGGGTCATCTATTGCATCCGGTGCTCTCAGTACGGCCTCCTCTACATCAGTGAGACCCGACGCAGATTGGGGGACGACTTCGTTGAGCACCTCCACTCCGTCCGCCACAACAGATAGGATCTCCCGGTTGCCATCCACTTCAACTCTGCTTCACATTCACATTCAGATATGTCCACACGTGGCCTCCTCTACTGCCATGATGAGGCTAAACTAAGGTTGGAGGAGCAACACCTCATATACTGTCTGGGTAGTCTTCAGCCCCTTGGCATAAACATTGAATTCTCCAACTTCCGGTAATTCCCTCCCCCTTCCTTCCCCCATCCCAGTTTCTCTCTGCCTCCTGCTCCAGCTGCCTATCACCTCCCTCATGGTTCCGCCTTCTTCTACTACCCATAGTGCTTTCCCCTTACATTCCTTCTTCATCTTTCCTGCCTATCCCCTCCCTGCTTCCCCTCCCCCACCCCTTGATCTTTCCCCTTACTGGTTTTTCACCTGGAAACTACCAGCCTTCTCCTTCCCACCCTCCCCTCCCCACCTTCTTAATAGGGCCCTGCCCCCTCCCTCTTCAGTCCTGATGAAGGGTCTCGGCCCGAAACGTTGACTTCATTTCCACGTATGCTGCCTGACCTGCTAAGTTTCTCCAGCGTGTTGTGCGTGTTGATACAACATCCACTGCATCCCCTTTATCGATCCTGCTCAATCTGCTCAAAGGATCCCTACAGGTTCGTCAGACAGGATTTTCCCTGAAGGAAGCCATGCCGACTTGTTGTGTCACCAAGTACTCCATCACTTCATCCTTAACATCTTCCCAACCACTGAGGTCAGGCTAACTGGTCTATAACGTCCTTTATGCTGCCTTCCTCCTTTCTTAAAGAGTAGAGTGACATTTTCAATTTTCCAGTCCTCTGGCACCATGCCAGACTCCAATAATTTTTGAAAGATCATTTCTAGTGCCATCACAATCTCTAACGCTACCTCTTTCAGAACTCTTGGGTGCAGTTCTTCTGGTCCGGTTGACTTGTATACCTTTAGGTCTTTCAGCTTTTTGAGCACCTTCTCTCTTGTAATAGTAACTGCACCCACTTCTCTTCTTTCACACATTGCAATATCAGGCATACTGCTCGTGCCTTCCACAGTGAAGACTGATAAAAAATACTCATTTAGTTCATCAGCCATCTCCTTGTCCCCCGTTATTATTTCTGCTGCCTCAATTTTTAGCGGTCCTATATCCACTCTCATTTCTCTTTTATTTTTAACATATTTGAAAAAACTTTTACTATCCACCTTGATGTTATTTGTTAGCTTGCTTTCATATTTCATCTTTTCCTATCTAATGATTTTTTAAGTTGCTCTCTGTACATTTTTAATAACTTCTCAATCCTCTAACTTCCCACTAATTTTTGCTTTGTTGTAAGCCCTTTCTTTTGCCTTTACAATAAGCTTTGACTTCCCTTGTCAGCCACAATTGTACTATTTTACCATTTGAATATTTCTTCATTTTTGGAATACACGTGTCCTGCACCTTCCTCATTTTTCCCGGAAACACACGCCATTGCTGCTCTGCTGACATCCCTGCTAGCAGCTCTTTCCAATTTATTTTGGCCATCTCCTCTGTCATACCACTGTAATTTCCCTTATTCCACTGAAATACTGCTACAGCAGACTTTACTTTCTCCCTGTCAAATTTCAAGTTGAGCACAATCATATTGTGATCACTGGTTCCTAAAGGTTCTTTTACCTTAAACTCCCTAATCACCTCCAGTTCATTACATAACACCCAATCCAGTATAGCTGATCTCCTGGTAGGCTCAGTGACAAATTGCTCTAAAAAGCCATCTCATAGGCATTCAACAAACTCACTCTCTTGAGATCCATTACCAACCTTGTTTTCCCAATCGACCTACATGTTAAAATCTCCCATGACTACCATAACATTGCCCTTTTGACTCACCTTTTCAATTTCCTGTTGTAATCTGTGGTCCACCTCCCAGCCACTGTTGGGAGGCCTGTATATAACTGCCGTCAACGTCCTTTTACCCTTGCAGTTTCTTAACTCAACCCACAAGGATTCAACATCTTCCAATCCTATGCCACATCTTTCTACTGATTTGATGCCTTTCTTTACCAGTAGAGAGAACACCACCCCTCTGCCTACCTTCCTATCCCTCCGATATAACGAGTAACCTTGGACATTCAGCTCCCAACGATAACCATCCTTCAGCCATGATTCAGTGATGGCCTCAACATCAAACCTGGCAATCTGTGATATTGCAACAAGATCATCCACCTTACTTCTTACACTACCTCAGTACCTATTTGCTGTCATTTCTGACTCTGCATCCCCAATGATTTGATACTCAGCCTGTTGGCTGCAACTAACCCCATCACCTGCCTGCCCTTCCTGACAATCTGACTGTATACTATCTTCACTTTTTACCATCCGTCCTTTCCTGAGTCCCTTCACTCCGGTTCCCACCCACTGGCCAAATTAGTTTAAACTCTCTCCAACAACTCTGACAAACTTGTCTGTTAGAATATTGGTCCCCCTCAGGTTCAGGTGCAACCCGTCACTTTTGAACAGGTCATACTTCCCCCAGAAGAGATCCCAATGATCCAAGAACCAGAAGACCTGCCCCCTGCAACAGCTTCTCAGCTACACATTTATGTGACAAATCATCCTGTTTCCACCCTCACTGGTGCATGGCACAGGTAGCAATCCAGAAATTACTCCCCGAGAGGTCCTACTTATCAGCTTTCTGCCTAGCTCTCTCAATTCCCTTTTCAGGACCTCATTGCTTTTTCTTCATTGATACCAATATGTACTAAGACTGCTCCCCCTCCCTCTCCAAAATGTTGTGGACGCAATCTGACACATCCCTGACCCTGGCACCTGGGAGGCAACATGCCATCCCGGTGCCCCATTCACGTCCACAGAATGACCTTTCTGTTGCCCTCACGATCGAGTCCCCTGTTACTATTGCTCCCTTCTTCTCTCTTTTTCCATTATTTTTCCTATAATGAGGCAATTAGAAAAGTATGAGGTAAAGTGGTAACAGAAGAGAGATCTCTTTTCACATCTCTTCCTGACATATCTTTTTGTAAATTTTTCCATTCCGTTAACTGTACACAGAAACTTCTCAATTGCTTGTGCTAAATGTGCAACATGGTAGCAGCTGTGAATTTGTTTTTTTTTGTGAATTTCCGAGTATGGTATAATGTGCAGCCACTGGTAATTTGTGTATCTAATGCTGGTAACCAAGGATGAATTTCTGCATATCTGAAAAATGTGTATGACCCAAAGGAATGTTTTGTGAATTAATGTTTCTCATCTCTTCCAGATGTACCTTGAGTGTCACTTTAGAACAGGCCATAATTCTTGCAAGATGTCATGGGCTACCTCCACGTTACCTGATGCAGGCTACCGATATGATGAGAAAACAGGTATGGAAATTGAAAATTACATACCAAATTATTATTTACTTTATAATGTTTTCTGAACTCGGGGATAAAGCAACTCTATCTACGATAACAGATTTGAAGAATTCAAGTTATTTCTCATTGACATAATTTCAGCTTAAGCTAAAACCTAAACTAAAGCTTAAACTAAACTAATAAGTAATTAGCAAAGTTTTGTTCAGTTCTTTGGACCAAAGGAGCTAGTTATCATACTTCATGCCAGTAGCAAATGCACAATTTAGCTTTGTTGCTTTCATTAGGAATGGTCAGCATGGCTTTGTGAAAGGCAGGTTGTGCCTTACAAGCTTGATTGAATTTTTTGGAGATGTAACTAAACACATTGATGAAGGTAGAGCCGTAGATGTAGTGTATTTTAGCAAGGCATTTGATAAGTTACCCCGTGCAAGAGAAAGTAAGGAGGCATGGGATACAAGGGGACATTGCTTTGTGGATCCAGAACTAGCTTGCCTACAGAAGGCAAAGAGTGGTTGTAGACGGGTTATATTCTGCATGGAGGCTGGTGACCAGTGGTGTACCTCAGGGATCTGTTCTGAGACTCCTACTCTTTGTGATTTTTATAAATGACCTGGCTGAGGAAGTGGAGGAATGGGTTAGTAAATTTGCTGATGACACAAAGGTTGGGGGTGTTGTGGATAGTGTGGAGGGCTGTCAGAGGTTACAACAGGACATTGATAGGATGCAAAACTGGGCTGAGATAAGTGTGAGGTGGTTCATTTTGGTAGGTCAAATACGATGGCAGAGGGATCAGAGGGATCTTGGGGGTCCGAGTCGGTAGGATACTCAAAGCTACTACACAGGTTGACTCTTTGGTTAGGATTGGGTTTAAGAGCTGAGAGGTATTGTTGTAGTTATATAGGACCCTTGACCCTATATATACCCCACTTGGAGTACTGTCCTCAATTCTGGTCGCCTCACTACAGGAAGGATGTGGAAAACATAGAAAGGGTGCAGAGGAGATTTACAAGGATGTTGCCTGGATTAGGGAGCATGCCTTACAAGAATAGGTTGATTGAACTTAGCCTTTTCTCCTTGGAGAAACGGAGGATGAGAGGTGACCTGGTAGAGGTGTACAAGATAATGAGAGGCATTGATTGTGTGGATAGTCAAAGGCTTTTTCCCAAGGCTGAAATGGCTAACATGAGAGGGCACAGTTTTAAGGTGCTTGGAAGTAGGTACAGAGGTGATGTCAGGGGTAAGTTCTTTACGCAGAGAGTGGTGAGTGCATGGAATGGGCTGCCAGCAACGGTGCTGGAGGTGGAAATGATGGGGTCTTTTATGAGTCTCCTGGATGGGTACATGGAGCTTAGAAAACTAGAGAGCTATGGGTAAAGTCTAGGTAGATCTAAGGCAAGGACATGTCAGTACAGCTTTGTGGGCCGAAGGGTCTGTATTATGCTGTAGGTTTTCTATGTTTCTCTATTAACCTATTGAATTGAGTTATTTGCCAGGTATTTTTGGTACTGCCTAGGGGGAGATTTTTTTAAAAATATTTAGCAATATCAGACATTTTTGCTTATAGAAACACTTACTGTAAATTTGGTAACTGTTATTTTCTACTATTGAAATCAAATTGGAAATGACATAAATAGTGTCTGCATTGTCAGTGTCATCACAGTCATCCATTATCATCTGTGGTTTTATTAATGTTTATTTTCTGTATGCCCTGCCCCACTCTGAATTAGCCAATCATATCGAGTTATTCCAATATGTGTCCACCAAATGAAGGTGACTATCAGTGCGCATTTTAATAGCTGAATCTTAAAACAAAATTCAAGATTTACATTAGAAGCATGTGATCAAACAAAGGTTTATTTGTATAAATAAAGTATTTTTGAAGTAGGTCAGGGAGTTTTTTTGATTACAGTTAAAAATTAAGAAATGTTAACTAAATTTATATCTAGTTAATACAAGATGAATTTTGTATGCATGGACTTTCAGCAAATAGTCATACAATAGAAGATAAGTTTGTGTGAAATACTTTTTTCATTATGGAAGTTTTCCTCCAAAAGTCACATTTGTGTTTTGCTATTGTAAGAAAAATGTGGCTCACATAGCTACTAAACACTTGCATTGGGAATTGATCTGTAAAGGTTTACAACCTTCTCTAGCTTCTATTGGGTTGGTGAAGGTTGGCAAATTTTGGCAAACTGGGAGTGCAATCATTGTTTAGTTAATGAAAATCCAAACATATGTGATTGTCTTCCACAGCTAAGTCAGATTCAAAATTTGCTACAAGAAAATGTATTAATTTAACCACAATTGACTAATTGTAAGATCTCAACTGGGAAATGAGAACAATGGTGCAGGAGTTGTTCATCAGCATCTCTCAGTGATGACACTGAAAACTGATTTTGTTTTAAAATTTAGGCCTAATCTTTATATATTTTTCAAGATAATCATAATATATTTGCATTTGATCCTGGATTGTAAAGCCCAAATTCTAATCTGTTGATTGCAGTCTTAGTTCTCCGTCTGATTTTCATTCTACTCAGTTTATCACAATGTGATAAAATTAATTTTCTCAAGTATTGTGTGAATATAAATGTTTATTTATCCATTTTACTTCCAAGGTTATTTGATGATGAGTTCATCATTTCTTATTTATGCACTGTTGATCATTCAATTTTTAATTTAGCAGATTGATGTAGTTCAGTTTAAGCTTCTATGTATGAAAATAACTTGTGGCCATGGTTCCAAGGGAAATTAAAAGTTCCTTTGCTTAAGCTACTCTTGAATTAGCAGTACACTGTTAGTTAATTGATTGTATGTGGCCAACACAAAGCACTGTGAAACTATTGCCCGGGAACAAACATGACATTCACTATAGACATCCTTAATGTTCCCCTGAAAAGAAATGGGCATTTAAAAACCTACTGTTTCAATCATCTTGACAGCCATCAAGGGTTGCCATACTGATGCAAATCTACTCGAAGACAATCTTCATTATCTGTCATTATCCTACTCCTGAAACAAATTCTTACTGGTAATAAATTCCATGCTTTCTGGTCATTCCTGTCACTAAAGTGGTGAAATCTAATGACAGGTACACAAACAGTACCAGCTCAAAAATTCTTGAGATTTTCTCTGATCCATCTGGGTCATCTTCAGCCAAATCCGGATGTCAGAGAATACACCACCTATTATTATTATATTACTTAACATATCCATTACTATTAACAATCTGAAATTCTTTGCTTCTGCTGTTAGTTTTGGTTGGATTCCTGAATACCTCTGTAATGCCCTGGTTCATGTTTTTCCTGTCATGCTGTATGTATTTCATTTAAGCAGTTCTGTAAGAGCAGTCCGTTCTGTTGTCAGCCTGTTTGGGTTATTGTTGAAGATCAGAGATGAGGAGAAATATGTGCCATCTAATTAGGATGGTTGGATTAAGGGGAGGTTTCTCTGGTGAGGGATACTAAGGTTGGGCTTGGGGCTTTTGTTCAGTGGGAGATGAAAAGAGAAGATGCTGTGGAGAAACAGTCATAGCATATGATCCGGTGGGAGACCTGTTTGTTTGAGACTGATTGCAAACGAAGTTTGGAAGGTGGTGTGTGCGTTCACTCTGACCGAGTGCCCATTGTGTGGGTGACATGGAAGTTCAAGATGAGCTCCAACTTGTGCATATTTGACTGTTTAATTAGAATGGGCCCTTTTCTTTTTGTTATTCTTTATTAATTCTTTGTTTAAGTTAAGATTCATAAATATAATTCCTTTAATCGTATGCAGTGTAATGTCTGTTACTTTGTGGCATTAATTTGTAACAGGGTAGCAAATTACACTGCATCCACACAAACTGGGGTTTGGGGTGGGACGAGCCGTCTCAGTCTCACGAGTTTGGTGGGACTTGAGAGTGTCATCCCTAGATTATTCAGCCAAGGAATCCAGGGAGTTTCACCTGTATTTATTAACCTCCATCCTCATGAAACTTTATGTAACAGTGTTTGGTCTGATTTTTTTACTATCCAAATACTTTACATCCACTGACTTCCACACGTATCACATTCTCAAAAGCTCTGTCCGATTTGTCAAATCTCTTTTATTGAACAATGTCAACTGCAGAATTATTTTGTGATTGTCTAAGTTCCAGTTACTAGGTCCTTAAATGATAAAATTACAGCATTTTGCAGCAATAGATATCAGGCAGTTTCTAATTCGCTGTTTTCTCTTCTTCTTACTTTTGCCATACATTTGCTAATTTCTAATCTGGTGCTTTAATCCAGAAAAAAGAGAATATTGGAAGTTGACACAAAGCATGAAAGCTGTATCTGTGATTACCTCTTTTAAAACATTGAGATGCAGATGTCAGGCTCAGAAGATTTGCCCAGTTATGTTTAATTAATTTCTCTAGCAGTTTCTATTTTCATGATATTAATGATTTTCTGTCTCCTGCTGTCATTAGGCCTTCCAGTTATGTTATATTTAATCTATCTTTTGCAGTGCAGACTAGCATTTCAGTCATACACTATTTCCCATTATGCTTTCTCTTATCTTTGTCTCTGTTGGGTTGACATTTACTTCTGTTCCTCTCTCTTTACATAGTTATGTAAATTCTCACAATTATGTTATGGACTAGATTTTTAAGGTATATGCCTTTGTATTTTCTGGCATTTCCCCAGGTAACCACTAGGAAGGTTAGGAATCTCACATGAAAGTAGGAAGGTTAGGAATCTCACATAAATGTAGGAAACTTGAACTTTCTTTGAGGTTGTTGCAGTGATTTCCTGACTCTGTGCCAATGTTAAACAAACCATGGACTATAGGCTTCTGTCCCACAAAAGCTGCTTGCTGAACGCATACTAATTATTCAGTTCAATGGATGGAATGGGTAAAAGAGAGCGTGACAGCCAATAAGCAATTCACGGTTAGTATTTTTTTCAACTAGCATGCTGAATTCCTCTTTTTTCAAATATATGTGGAATTCGGAAAGAGCCAGCATTACCAACTGTCTTTGCATATCTGTGGGATGTATGGATAATGGACAGTCCTGCTTGTGCAGGTTTTCACTCCTCAGGTTGGACCTGCTTCAGGAAAATCCAGCTTAGTTTCCCTCACAATGGAATCCATCCCACTTTAACAGACCCTTTTTTCCTCAAATTCCCAGCAGTCTGAATTATTCCCACTTGGGCACCACACACAAATGCTGGAGGAGCTCAGCAAGTCAAGCAGCATCTATGGAAGAAGATAAACAATCAATGTTTCAGGCTAGGACCCTTCATCAGGACAGAAGCTGCCTGATCTGCAGAGTTACTCCAGCCTTTTGTGTGCATTGCTCAAGGTTTCCAGAATCTGCAGAATTGTATCTCTTCCCTCTTGGACAGTTTAGCTTCATTTCCTTTAACGTCTTACAAAGTGAAGCCAAGTGACCATGTGACAATAAGGTTTGGTTTCCAGATGAGCTCAGTGCTCACTTTGACCGACAGAACATGGAGGCATCTTCACAAACTCCCACAGCCCATGGCAATACGAGGCTGACATGAGAGCATCCTTCAGGAGAGTGAACCAGCGGAAAGTATCCGGCCCTGTCAGGGTACCTGGCTGAGTACTGAGACCTGTGCTAATCAACTGCCTGGACTGTTCACTGATATCTTTAGTGACTCACTTTGGCAGTCTGAATTATCCCCACCTGCTTCAATCAGGCTTCAATTATTCTGGGGCGCAAGAAGAATGTGGCATCCTGCCTCAATGATTACCATTCAGTAGCACTTATGTCTATGCGATCAAGTGCGCTGAGAGGTTGGTGATGAAGCACATCAGCTCCTGAGTGACTTGGATCCACTCCAGTTTGCCTACCATCACAATAGGTCAATTTTTGGCTCTGCACTCAACCCTGAAACACTGGGCAGTGAAGATGCACACATCAGGATGCTCTCCATTAACTACAGCTTTGCATTCAACACTATCGTCCCCTTAAAACTCCAAGATAAGCTCCAGGACCTAGGCCTCAATGCCTCCTTGTGCAACTGGTTCCTCAGTTTGATCACGTGCAGATGCCACAGTCAGTTTGGATTGGCAACATCTCCCCCACAATCATCAGCAGCACAGGCATGTCACAAGGCTGTGCGCTTAGCCCACTGCTCCACTCACATTATGCTTATGACTGTGAGTCTTAAGTACAGCTCCATTGCCATATTCAAGTTTGCTGATGACACCACTGTTGGGGGCAGGATCAAAGGTGGTGACAAATCAGCATATAGGAGAAAGGTTGAAAATCTAGCTGAGTGTTGCCACAATAACAACCTCTTGCTGAATGTCAACAAAACCAAAAACCTGAATATTGACTCCCGAGAGGAGGAAACCGGAGGGTCAGTACATGAGCTAGTTCTCAGCAGGAGATCAAAGGTGGGAAGGCTCAGCAACTTTAAATTCTTTGGTGCTATCATTTCAGGGGATATGTCCTGGGTCCAGCACGCAATTGCCATTATTGTGCCCACCTGGGTGAGCTGTTGTGTCATGTCAGAGAGATTTCAGGATCTTCTCTCGATCCAAATTTCAGATTGTGTAATAAACCAATTCCTGAACATGTGTGTTAAGGGATTAACAGGAAGGAAGGAGGAAGGAAGGAGGAAGTAGTGATCTTGCTACAAATTGACTTTGAGCTGAAACTGAAGTTCAAAGAATCATATCAGGACTTTTGGTTGCAGAAAGAAATCTCTGAGAGCTATTCTGCACTGTGGAGAACGGCCAAGATACTCTGTAATGCCTTTCCAATGTCATACTTAGTGAAGTACGGTTTCAGTGCAGTTGCCCAACTGTCTTCAAGGCAATGAAACAGACTGTAAATTCCTGAACATGGGGATCTGAGTGCCATTCAGCCTGATGTTGAAAAGCTGGTCCAAGCCAATCTATCTCATTGAAAAGGGCAAAAGCAATGAAGTAGTAAACAGCTGGACTAGTAAAGTCCATTCTAAAATTGTTGTTGGAATTTCTTTTTATTGTAAATAAATAAAGAAACAATTTTATTTGTAGCTTTAAACAAATTTGAATATGGAATTATGTGTCACTACTTTAAATCTGCAGTTTCTATTCTCTTTCACTGTGCTTCGTAAATGAAAATTCTTTTAGTTGTTCTGTAATGACTGGAAAGGGAAAGGGGTGCGCTGGGGATGTGGTCTCGGAGTCAAGGAGGCAATAATCCAAAGAAGTTTGGGAACCACTGAGAGTTATGGGAGAGTCTATAATGTTAAAGACAAAAAATTTCAAGTTCAAGTTCAGTTTATGTCATTCAACTATATACATGTCTACCGCCAAATGACCGTGTGGCTAGGCACAGCTCAGATGCCATCTACAATATAAATTTGCTGATGACACAACTATTGTTGGGAGAATTTCAGATGGTGATGAGGAGGTGTACAGGAGCAAGATAGATCTGAGTGGTGTTGCAGCAATAACCTTACAATCAATGTCAGTAAGACCACGCAATTTATTGTGGACTTCAGCAGGGGGGATGTTAAGGGGGGCAGTTCTCATCGATAGATCAAAAATGAAGGAGTCAGCTGGAGACGCTCATGGAGTGAGTACCGTTTTGGATTCGCTCCATAACCTTTACCTTTTTTAACCTTTGATCACCCTTATTCAGCTTATTTTTACCTATACCGAAAGTTTCTTTATTCTTTTTTTTTGGATTTACTGCCAAGAGTTTGTTGTGAACTTTTGAAGATATGCAAACAGAAACGTCTCTCAGGTCTAAGGGACGGGATCCCGGACGTAATCCGAACGGTAACGGAAAAAAGCAGGCTCTGACACAACAAACACAATTAACTTTTGAATTGTTTATGGAGGTTTTGGATAAAAAATTTGCTGAACTACAACAATTTTTTAAAGAAGATATAAAGGCTTTTCAAGAGTACACGGTTAAGACGGATTTAGTAATTAAACAGCAACAAGCTCTTATTGCGTCTCTGCAAGAAGAAGCTCGGAAGCGAGATTTGACTATTGGAAAACTGCAACAGGATTTAATTTCGACCATTAAGCTGATGGAAGCCCTTAAAGCCAAGAGTGACGATTTTGAGAATCGGTCCAGAAGACAGAACTTACGTATACTTGGTCTTCCAGACGGCATAGAAAAAGATGACCCTTCGAAATATTTTGCTCAACTTTTAAAAGAAGCGTTTCCGACGATTTTTCCGAATAACCCCCCTTTATTGGATCGGGCACATAGAATTCGGCGTTGATCACCGAGTGTTACAGACAAACCTTTGGTGGTAATTGTCCGGTTCCATTATGTACATGACAAAGAACAAGTTATAAGAGCAGCTCGTCGGGTAGGAATGATTAAAATCAAAGATTTTTGCTTCCACCTGATCGAAGATTTTAGTCCAGATCTTTTAAAAAGAAGGCTTCTTTTTAAACCGTTGATGGCTGAATGTTATGAGAAAAATCTGAAACCTGCGCTTCTATACCCTGCGAAGCTTCGAATTTCTCCGTCGAATGCTCCACGACAGGTTTTCCTTTCAACTTCAGAAGCGAGAAAATATCTGGAGGAGAACTTCCCTACTGCTACAGACACCAGTCTTTAATAAATGAATGATTCTGATTGTGTAAGATGGTTCTCGATCTCTTAAACCAGAATTAAAATCTGGTTATTGGTGTAGGTTCATCCTACACTTTATACTTAAGTTAAAGTGTGTTTGCGTCATGTTAATTGTTTTGCCTTATACACTTTAATCATTTAACTACATACTTGTCAATTAACTTTGTTCCTTTGAAGGTATATTTTTAATTCTTTGAAGGTAAATTTTTCCTCAATTAAGATGGTGGTTTTTTGGAAAAGATTTTTGGTTTTGCTTAAGATGGCATTATGTTTATATTTTTCGCGTTTCTTCCGTACAATGCATCGCTTATCTTAGCTTAAATTTTTTTTGTTTTGTCTGGGCCAGAGCCCGAGTTATAATTGTTTTTTAGTGATTATATTTTTATTCTTTTTACAACTAACTATACTTAGAAATATGGTTTTTATTATAGCGATTTTATTTTTAAAGTTGGGGTGATTCTTTTATATATATCCTTTTTATATGGAGTGTTCTTCAGCTGACATGGGGGTAGGATTAGTCTTACTTTTTCTCTTTTTAAGTCATATTTTGGCTTTTTCTCTTTTTCTCGGGGGGTGGGGGGGATGGTCTGTTTTCTAATTCTATTTTTTTTGTACCAGTTTGTGTTAGTTTTTTTATTCGGGCTGTTTTTGAACTTCAAATATGTCTGTGTTGTCGTCACTTCCGGGTCTTCTCACTACTTTTGTTCCTCTTCCGGGTGCATGAGTTTATAAGTTGGTTAACTCTTTCTATACCAAAGGGTTGATTATAGAATTATGGCTCAGACCATTAATTTTGTGTCTTGGAATACTAATGGTTTAAATCATCCAATTAAACGAAAGAAGATTTTCAAAGTATTCCAAAGACTTAATGCTCATATCATTTTTGTACAAGAAACTCATGTAAGGAGGGAGGACAAATTTCGTTTTTTTAGATTTTGGCGGGGTCAACAGTATCACGCAAATTCGAATGCTAAAGTAAAAGGTGTTTCAATTTTTATTGACTCCTCTATTTCATTTGTTCAACATTATATTTTTTTGGATCCGAATGGCAGATTTTTGTTAATTACGGGTTTACTTTGTAATAAAAAGGTTGCTTTGGTTAATGTTTATGCTCCAAATGTGGATTGTCCTGACTTTTTAAAGTCTTTATTTACTTCTTTACCCAATCTAAACGAATATAAGTTAATAATGGGTGGTGACTTTAATTGTTGTTTAAATCCTCTGATGGATAAATCTTTATCTATTCAGACTTTACCTAATAAGTCGGCCACTTGTATTATCTCTTTTTTGACTGACAATGGAGTTTTTGATATTTGGAGATTCCGGTATCCTAATGACAAAGAGTTTTCTTTTTTCTCACATGTTTATCACTCTTATTCAAGAATTGATTATTTTTTTGTAGACTCTTGTTTTATTCCATTGGTAATCGGTTGTAACTATGATATTATAGCTATCTCTGATCATGCTCCGTTATTACTTTCTATGAAATTTACGGATACAGCTTTTAATGCTAGACAATGGCGATTTGACTCTACCTTGTTGCAATACTCTGACTTTATAAAATTTATGGAGGAGCAGATCGACTTCTTCTTCTCAACTAATTCTACAGATGATATTTCCTGCGGAACACTTTGTGACACTTTTAAAGCATATACGTGGACAGATTATTTCTTATTCTGTTGGTTTGAGGAAACGTATCAAGATGGAAACTCTTTTATTGGTTGATAAAATTAAAGAGATTGATAAGAAATATTCGATTGCTCCTAGTAAGGAGCTTTACAAACAAAGGGTTGAACTTCAAATGGAACATAGTTTATTACTTACATCCTCGATTGTAAATCAATTAATGAAAACTAAATCTGATTTTTATATACATAGTGATAAATCTGGTAAACTGTTAGCTAGTCAATTGAAGAATGCTCTGGTTAAACGTCAAATCACTAAGATTGGTCAGCAGAATGGGAATCTGACAGTTAATCATGATGAGATAAATAAGGCATTTCAAGATTTCTATACCTCCCTGTATCAATCTGAATTTCCTCAAGATTATAATACCATGTCTGATTTTCTTGGAAAATTAAATTTTCCAAGGTTATCATCTGATGATCTTTTGATATTGGATACTCCTATTACGGATGTAGAAATTAAGGGGGCTATTTCCTCAATGAATTCTGGGAAAGCACCGGGTCCAGATGGTTATACAGTTGAATTTTTAAAAATTTTTTCCGCTACTCTTTCCCCTTGGTTAGGTAAGGTTTTTGAGGAAGCCATTAGATTAGGGAATTTGCCACAATCTTTTTATAGAGCTTCCATTTCTCTAATATTGAAGAAAGATAAAGATCCTACTAACTGTGCTTCCTATAGACCTATATCTTTATTGAATGTAGACTCCAAGATTTTTTCTAAGTTACTGGCATCTAGATTGGAGAAGGTATTACCCAAAATTATTTCAGATGATCAAACTGGCTTTATTAAAAATCGTTATTCTTTTTTTAACATTAGGAGATTGTTGAATATTGTTTATACTCCCTCACATGATACTTCAGAATGCTTGATTTCATTAGATGCGGAGAAAGCATTTGACAGAGTTGAATGGCCTTACCTATTTAATGTGTTGGAGAAGTTTAATTTTAGTCCGATATTTATATCATGGATTAAATTGATTTATCATACTCCAGTAGCCTCAGTGTTTACCAATAATCAAAGATCTCCCTTTTTTCGCCTATTTCGGGGCACTAGACAGGGATGTCCTCTTAGTCCATTACTATTTAACATTGCCTTAGAACCTTTGGCAATTGCCATCAGACAATCACAGGATATTTTGGGTATTAATCGTGGGACAGATATTCATAAGTTATCTTTGTATGCAGATGATTTACTACTTTTCATTTCTAACCCGGAGAAATCCATTCCAGCAGTTTTATCATTATTGGCTCAATTTAGTGAGTTTTCTGGGTATAAGTTAAATCTTAATAAAAGTGAATTGTTTCCATTGAATAAACGGGTCCCAATTTATGGAAATTTACCCTTTAAATTAGTTAATGACTTTTTTACTTATTTAGGGATCAAAATCACAAAAAACCATAAAGATTTATTTAGATTTAATTTTTTACCCTTAATTGATCAGATTAAAGGTTTGTTTACTAAGTGGTCACCTTTGTCTTTATCCCTAATAGGTAGGATTAATGCTATTAAGATGGTTATTTTACCTAAGTTTTTATATATTTTTCAAGCGATACCAATTTTTATCCCGAAATCTTTTTTTACTAATGTTGACTCTAAAATTTCTTCATATATATGGCAGAATAAAAATCCCAGGTTAGGTAAAACATATTTACAGAAGACAAAAAAGGAAGGCGGGTTAGCATTACCTAATTTCAGATTTTACTATTGGGCAGTTAATATTAGATATTTGTTATGTTGGTTGAAAGATGGGGGTGGATCTTTTGGCCCTTGTTGGGTGAGTTTAGAAACTAAATCGGTATCAGCTTATGCTTTGGGTTCTATTTTAGGGACTTCTCTCCCTTTTGCTCTTTCTAAATTGCCGAAACGAATTGACAACCCGATAGTTAAACATACATTGCGTATATGGTTTCAATTTCGGAGATTTTTTGGGTTAACTCAATTCGCTTTAAATAGTCCTATTGTATCTAATTGTTTTTTTCACCCTTCCATTATAGATCAAGCTTATTCGGCTTGGAAAACTAAGGGATTACTAAGATTTTCTGATTTATTTTTAGATAATTGTTTCATGTCTTTTGAACAATTATCCAACAAATATAACTTGCCGAGATTTCATTTTTTTAGATATTTACAGAGTAGACATTTTTTAAGTTCTGTACTCTCTACGTTTCCAAATTTCGTGCCTTCAGATACTTTGGAGAGTTTATTTGAATTAGACCCTTTTCAAAAAGGGCTTATTTCAAAACTTTATAATATAATTATGAAGATACGTTCAGAGCCTCTTTATAAGACTAAACAGGATTGGGAAAGAGAGCTTAGTTTTAGTATTTCTAGTGAGAATTGGGATAGAATTCTTCAATTAGTTAATACATCATCGTTATGTGCCAAACATTCATTAATACAATTTAAGGTCGTACATAGGGCCCATATGTCCAAGGATAAATTGGCTCATTTTTACTCTCATATAAGTCCTATTTGTGATAGATGTCATTCTGAAATTGCGTCTTTAACTCACATGTTTTGGTCGTGTTCATTTTTGGAGAAATATTGGAAAGATATTTTTGATATTATTTCTGCGGTTTTGAATATCGATTTACAACCTCATCCTATTACCGCAATTTTTGGTTTACCAATGTTAGACTCACTGCATTTATCTTCTTCAGCCCATCGAATGATTGCATTTCTAACTCTGATGGCTAGAAGATCTATATTGTTGAATTGGAAAGAAATTGATCCTCCCACTGTATTTAATTGGTTCTCTCAAACTATGTTATGTTTAAATTTGGAAAAAATTAGAAGTGGTACTTTTGAGACTTCTATTAAATTTGAAAAGTTATGGAGACCATTTATTCAACATTTTCATATGATGTAATATGACCCTGTGCCAAGTTCATTTGATTTCCCAGCTTTTAGCTTATGTATTTTGAGAGGACTGGAAGTGACGGCATTGATGAATACTTATTTTTGTGAGATATTATAAACAGCCCGCTTTTTTTTCCTTTTTTTTTTCCTTCTCTTTTTTTTGTTTTTTTTTTCTTTTATATTACTTATTAGTTATAGTTATTAGATTAGATTAGCTAGTTTTGGATTATATAAATTCTTTTTTGTTTTTTTTCTTTCTTTTTTCTGTTTTTTTTATATTATACATTATGAAATATTTAGATTTACTATGTCCATACATATATCTTATGGCTTATGTCTTGGTAAACTCATTTATATTGTAAGTATTATGTATGTTTTTTTTTCATATGTAATGGAATGTGTATGTTGGTAATTTCTTTATCAATATATCATCTGTATTCTGTCCATATTACTAATATTAATAAAAAGATTTAGAAAGAAAAGAAAAGAAAAATGAAAAGGGTGAGCAATTTCAACTTCCTGGGTGTCAACACATTTGCAGATCTGTTGTGGGCCCAACATAGCAATGTGATTACAAAGAAGGCATGACAGCGGCTATATTTCATTAGGAGTTTGAGGAGAATTGGTATGTCACGGAGGTCATGTAAATTTCTACAAATGCATCGTGGAGAGCACTCTAACTGTTTGCATAACCATCTGGCATGGAGAGGCAATGGCACAAGACTGGAAAAAGCTGCAGGAGGTTGTAAACTCAGCTGGCTCGCACATGGGCACTAGCCTCTCCAGCATCAAAGACACCTTCAAAGGGTGATGCTTCAAAAGGGTGGCATCCATCATTAATGATCCCTGTCACCCAGAACATGCCCATTCCAAATTGCTGCCATCAAGGAGGAGGTACTGAAGCTTGAAGTCACACACTCAAAGTATAAGGAACAGCTCCTTCTAGTTCACCATCAGACCAAGGTGCACAACATAGTACTGAACAACTCAAACGCATAATGTACAGGAAGTCCCCGAGTTACGAACGTCTCGACTTACAGACAACTCGTACTTACAAACTGAGGAAAGAGAACACTGTCCGCCATTTTAAGTCGTTGCCGTTGACACTGTGTTAAGTGTTTAACTTTGTATTTAGCTTAAATTTTTCTTAGTAAGATTCACCCTGACCCCACCACCCCCCACCCACCCCCCAGTTCCGGTCGGCTGGTAGCATAATGAAATCTGGAGAACGGAGGTTTCCGAGTTCGATCCAGAGAGAGAGTGCCCCCGTGCTGGGTTGATGTTGATCCAGTGACTGCCGTGCCATCCGTGCCGGGTTGATGTCGAGCTCGCAACTCGACCTCGTAAAAAAAAACACTGCCACCTCCAGTTTAAATTCCCATGTGGAATATTGTGGAGGATCAAATACCCAAACCCAGCACAGCCCCCACTTGTCCCATTTAGCCTGTCTCAGTGTGGTGGTCCTTAAGACCCAGCCGACTTCGGGAGCCAGCGGAACTCGGGACCCGCCACCCACAGTGTTTCTGTTCCATTGAAGGGAAGCGATTGCGATTGAAAATAAAGTGGAAATAACAAAGCGTTTGGAAAGAGGTGAAACACCATCGGTCATTGGAAAATCGTTAGGCTACAGTTGGTCAACGATCGGAACAATTTTAAAGGATAACGGATAAAGTGAGAATAATGGAGCATGTGAAAGGCCCTGCCCCGATGCAAGCTACAATTCTTACTAAGCAATGCAGTGGTTTAATTATTAGAACACATACGTTTCCTAAGTGTTTTATATGCATAGAAAGGTAAAATATATACTATATACTAAGACGAACGTTTGACTAACTGATGCTAAATAACACCGGATGTACTTGTTCCGACTTACATTCAAATCCGACTTAAAGACGGACTCAGGAACGGAACTCATATGTAACCCGGGGACTACCTGTATAATGTAATATTAGCACAAATAAACTAACAAATAATAAGGTGCATTTATGACACAGGTTAAAAAGTAAACAGTATAACGCTACTGGTGCTTCATGCTGAAAAATGATGAAAATTTGGTTGGCTGACCTTATGTTGCCTGATTAACACTCTTACAATGGCTTCACAGATATCTAACAGATTGCTACAGATACTTTCTTTTGGTGTAGATATGAACAATGTGATCTTTTAACAGAGAATTATGAACTGGACACAAGGTGACATTTCAATAGGTCCTTTGAAGATAAAATTATAAAGTAATTGGGGAAAGTAAAAATAAATATTAAAATTATTTTGAGCTCCATGGAGCATGTGGGGATCCTCCGATATCCAGGCAATCTTACTCTTTTTTTTCTTTCTTTAGGTAAGGGTTGGGGGGGGGGAGGGTTAATATTATTTTTCTCACTATTTTATCATCATTTATTCTTTGTAATTTTCTAAAATTTAATAAATAAATATTTTTTGGAAAGGTGGCATTTCAATAGGAAAGTTACCCTTAGATTTTTTAAACATACATCAGTTAATTGACATGAGCATGAACAGGTGTCTCATGAAAACCATGTTATATAGCAGTTGTGGGTGAGATTCATTTAACAGTTGGGTGTAATAATACCAACAAGGGTGACCCTAACCAGACCATACAGTAGTAGTTGTATTACCTTTACCCTTGGGCTTCTGGACCAACTTTATTCACCTCAGCGCTGTCTCACTTTGTAGCCTTTGGAATCACTTTCAGGGAATCTGCAGCTCAAGTTCTCAGTATTATTTGGTTACCGGTACTTTATTTATTATTTGCACGATTTGTATTCATTTGCACATCAGATGTTTGTTGGTCTTTGTTTTTTTGTGGATTCTTTGTTTTGTGGCTGTCTGCAAAAAATGAATCTCAAGGCTGTATATGGTATACATATTTTGATAATATATTTACTTTCAAGTCTAATTTCAGCGAGGTGATTTAAAATTACTTTAGCACTTTTCCTGACAAATAGCATTTCAGTTTATGCATTTTGCTTGGATCACTTTATCAATTTTTTATTAGTAATTTTGACATACTGGGAATTTTACAAAGGAATACAAAATGATACAACAGTTTATTACAGCATCTGATAACACATGTAGAAAAGTTTCAGTCGATTTCTTTGTATTCTGATCTGCCACACTGTGCACCAAGGAAACCAAGAATTCTGCAGCCTTGCACTGGATATTCTTTCCTTCCAAAGCAGACATGAAAACATAATGATATTCTACAGACAGATTAGTAGGCTTATTAGCATTTCAATTTAGTCAACATTTTTGCTGAAGAAGAGCTATTTGAAGCTATAACGAAAACACTTCAATTCCAATATTCATCATATTGCTTGATTTATTGATTACATTTCCCTGACTATTTTGCATTTAACTCTGAAAAATGCAATTGGCATAACATCGTATATTGCACTAATTAGAAATATCGAACATGAGAAAATCTGCAGATATCTGCAGATGCTGGAAATCCAAGCAACACACACAAAATGCTGGAGGAACTCAGTAGGTCAGGCAGCATCTATGGAAAAGAGTACAGTCGACGTTTCAGGGCCTAGACCCTTTGGCAGGAAATCTCTCTTCATTTCTTAAGACATTAACTAACACCAAAATATAAAGTGATACACACACAGTACAAATGCCTAAATTTCTGAGGAACAGAATAGATTAAATATATGAATAAGTATTATTTAAAAAACTATTACATTAATTAAATTAATTTTTAATAACTAAGAAATGAAAATCATGAAATCTTAATGAAAAGTAATAGAAGTCATAAGTATTTAATTATTATTCTACCTACTCTACATGGAATATATTTCCTTAAATAGCACACATAATTTGTGAGTGTGATAAGGTTAAATAAAGATCTCACTGTAACAGTTATATAAATTAAACATACTAAGACTACAGAATTCTATTAAATTGCATTTTAATGTAAATCAGCAACTTTCCAATATACTTTTTTTGACAAGCAGAACAGAATCTATTTCTATTTGCAGGACCATAAGGTAAACATTAAAAATTGTCATAATATCAATATTTCTTATACAATTCAAATGCTTAAAAATGTTGAACTAAAATCTTGCAAAACTGTCAGAACTATTGGCTCTTACTTCTAATACTCAGCAGACTGCTTGCTTCTTGTTCTACTCATTCCTTTGAGCAAAGTTGCGTTGGTATCTGAATTGGAAATAACAGAAGTTAATTTCTTCATTCTCATTTAGGGGATATTTCAAGCCATTTGTATGATTTACACTTAAACTCCAGTGCAGAACTCTTCAACTTGTAGATACTAATTTTCAGATGAGGTGTAAAGCCAAAGTTCTATTTGCCATGCTCCAGTGATTTTGTGGAAGTTTAAAGATCCTTTAACCTTGCTTAAAGAGAAATTATAAGACCTCCCTCATTTCTCCCTTCTAACTCAACTGGAGCAGCAACAGATTAAATGATCAATCATGTATCTCTGGTTTTGTGATGCACAAAATGGCTGCCGTGTTTTCCTACCTGACAATAGCCACTGCAATTCAAAGTTATTGATGCACCATCAATAACTCACTCTGACACGTAAGGTGAGATATCAGCTTTTATTGACTGGAAGAAGGAACAAGCAGTGTGTGACCGCCATACTACATCCTGGAGACTGAGAGGCCGGGCCCAGGCTCTGATCGCCTTTATACAGGAGTCTGTGGGAGGAGCCACAGGAGCAGTCAGCAGGGGGTGTGTCCAGACAGGTATAAGTAGTTCACCACAGTTATTAACTATATATTAAATGCCATGATATGTTTGTGTAATTTATGGTAAAATGATATATAAATTAATTTTCCTATCCTTAATGCACTATTTATTGATGTATTCTCCAAGTAAGTAAATTATCAATTCCCTGAAGGAATCAATTAATCTGCCACTGTCTGTGAAACTCTGTAGCCTTTATACATTGTCAGAGTATAAAAGTAATCTCATTGTGTATTTTTATCACTGTAGTTTCTTCCAAGATATGCATTAAAATAATTGAACTGGCATTATGCACCAGTAATAAGTCTTTGTTTTATTTCAGGGAGCGAGAGTGCAGAACTCTGCTAAGAATCTTGGCGTGAGGGACCGAACACCACAGTCTGCTCCAAGGTAACTGCTCTTCCCAATGAAACAATCGTTTATTTCCTATTACTCCATAACCTGGATACTGAACTGTAAAAATGCATTTGATACAAATGATCACTTGTGCTGATTTGGTGAAATCAGTATTTGTGTTAACTAGTCACTCACCCTTCATTGGAAACAGTTACCCTCCATTTCTTCTTCTAAGGCTGTCAGTGGGAATGAGAGTATAATGCCCTGGTTAAGATTTCTAACTGTTATACTATAGGTATTTCATTTTAGCAGTTTCTGCAAGAACAGTGTGTCCTGCTGGTAGAATGTTTTGGTTTCAGCTCGATATATGAAGCCTTGCTGTACAAGACGGGATTTACACAGCACTTGTTCAAACTGAGGTTTCTTTAATCGGAACATCACGGCATTCCTGTTTGCTTGAGCCTCTAATTGTACTGACCCCAGGCGTTTGCTGTTTATGAAAGGTAGCTGCTTCAGCACTGAGTCGCCTGGCTGTTAGCAGGGCCGGCTGATGAACCAAGCTTGCTTACGAGTCAGTGAGGGGGGGCCACAAGAGGAAAATGAAATGGATTCAGGTAGAGTTACTGTAAAAACGAGTTCTTGATATACGGTGCAGCTTTGATGGGCAGAGTTTATGGCCTTAAATTCAGACCACAAGACCATAAGATTTAGGAGCAGAAGCAGGCCATTTGGCCCATTGACTTTGTTCTGCTATTCAATCATGGGCTGGGGGGTCCACTTCATCCAGTCGTCCCCACTCCCTTACTTTCACCCTGGCTAATATAGAACCTATCTATCTCTGCCTTAAATACACCCAATGACTTGGCCTCCGCAGCCTCTTATGGCAACAAATTCCACAGGAAGAGATGCATTTGAGGGCAAGGTTGATGGTCGAGGAAGGGAAGCCCCTTTCTTTGAAGAAGGAGGACTTCTCCTTCATTCTGGAATGAAAAGTCTCATCCCGAGAGCCGATGCAGTGGAGACGAAGGAATTGAGAGAAGGGGATGGCGTTTTTATAAGTAATGGGGTGGGAAGTGGTATAGTCCAGGTAGCTGTAAGCGTCTGTGGGTTTGTCATAGGCTTATCTACTATCTACTTTCTTAGAACTCTTTGCAGATTCAGTATGTCAGCTACAACTTTGACAAACTTTTAGAAATGCACAGTGGAGAGTACACTAACTGGTTACACCAATGCCCTGGAAGGGAAAAAAACACAAAAAGCTGGAGATATAGCCTGGTCCATCATAGGTAAAGCTTTTCCCACCATTGAGCACAGTTACAAGGAGCACTGTTGCAGGGAGCAGCATCCATCATTGTGGACCCCCACCATCCAAACTATGCTCTTTTCTTACTCCTGCCATCAGGAAAGAGGTACAGGAGCCTCAAGTCTCACACTATCAGGCTCTGGAATGGTTATTACCATTCAACCATATGGTTCTTGAACCAGAGGGGGTAAGTTCACACACCCCAACACTGAACTGATTCTACAATTCTACTCTCATTTATTCATTCATGATATTTCTTGCTTACTTATTATTATTTACAATTTCTTTTGTTTTTGCATTTGCACTGTTTGTTGTCTTTTGCACATTGGTTGTTTGTCTCTGTTGTATGCGGTTTTTCATTTGTTCTATTGTGTTTCTTGTATTTCTATGAATGCCCATAAGAAAATGAATCTCGGGGAAGTATACAGTGACATTTATGTACTTTGTTAATAAATTTACTTTGAATATTTTGTACATAAAATGATAAAGATTTATTAGAGTAGTTACATAACACTGTCCAGTTTGAAGCTAGCAAGCAGCAGAACACTCAGATATTTTTGCAAATTGACATTTGGAAACGGACTCCTAGTTCTTTTAGTCAATACCTTTTGAATATTACAAAACATTGCTTCTCTGGGATCAGTTATCATCATAATGCTTCATTGAACCTGTTCTTCAAAATCTTCGATAAAATGAAGTTCATCCCAAAGCTATCTGGCAGATTATTTGACGAGAATCGTCTTTGCACTGAATACAAAATACTTTAAATTGCCTGAAATCTGATATAACAGCAAAAATACTGACATTACTCAGTAGGCTAAAGTTTTGACTCTTTTTCAACAGCTAGATTTGTCAGATCCCTCAGTTCCTTTCCCATCTATCTTGAAGTGGAAAATACACACATGTAATTATCAAGAATTGGGCATGTACTCATGTTGTTTACAATTGCCTTTGTTTGAAAGCCCAATGAAAGTAAATTAAATGCTGTCAGTTTCCTTGAGTGTTACAAATTCCACACCTTTAAGTCAAAACATTTCTTGCAGATTCATCACAATTCATACAACCTGCACAAGGAAAATTATATTTTGGCTTTAATGATTCATTTTGAGGCTTGGTTGCTTCTCATGCTATATGCTTATATTGTTGTTCTACTTGTTTTTCAGTCAGAAGGACATTGGTTAAACCCACATGCCAAAAACTTGATCAAGTTGATACCCCCTTTGTAATACTGAGGAAGTGGTGAGCTATTACAAGTTTGGGTGTTATCTATTGAATGCAGTTTTAAACCAAAGCCTGTTTGGTCTTCTCACGGGGAAATTAAAAATCAAAGTTCCAAGTTAAATTTGTTATCAGAGTACATACATGTCACTACACACAGCCCTTTGACTCTTTTTATGTGGACATACTTAGCACATCAATAGAATGGTAACTGTAAACTGTAAACATCGCAACATTCATTCAAATGAGAGCAGGGACATTCTCCAAATATCCGATCAACCTGTATCCCTAACCCAGCATCACTAAGGATAAACAGAATATTTAATAATGTAACTAGTAATCTGTTAGAACTCAGCAGGTTGAGCAGCAATTGTGGAAGGGAAGGAATTCTTGGATCAAAAGCCTGCATCAGGAATGAGAGCAAAGGGGTGAAATGGCCATATAAAGAAGAAAAGGGAAATGGTGGGACAGGAGACAGTGAAAAGGTGAAAGGTGGCAAGTATTGAGGAAAGATACGTGGCTGAGGTAGAAAGTCTTGTAAGAACAGGCCAAAGAGTTGAAGAACAGTGGAAACCACAGAGGATCTGTGGGAGAGGGTCTTACAAAATGTCCAATGGAGAGAGGATGAGCACTTCTTTGCAGTTGGTGTTCCTTGAAGCAATGAACAATCTGCTGGGGATCTTCTAAATACAGCCTGACCCACTGAGTTCCTCCAACAGATCGTTCACTGCTCCAGATTCCAGCATCTGCCATCTCTTGTGTCTGCATTATACCACTCCACTGTGAGTCTCTTCAAAGCACAGCGACTTGGAAGAAAGTTTCATTCCATGTCCAATGGAAGTTCCGTGAGACCCACTCTCACTGCTCCCCTATGTGGTTTTCACTACTCTCTGGCTATTTGGCCACACATTCTTACCAAGACTTGCAACGACTGCAACATATCCTTTATCATAACTTGTCATCTTACTCCCTTTTCAGTCCACTAAACTCCTTGGACTTCTGCCTCACTACCTACCCCCAAACTCCCACCCGCTCACTTTATATTAGCCATCTCACTTCTCCACTCTAGGTCCCTAAGCAGAATTTTGACCCAAAACATCAACTATTCCTTTCCTCCCATTGATGCTCCTCAGCGTGCTGAGTTCCTCCGTCAGGTTGTTTGTGCTCCAGATTCCAGCATCTGCAATATCTTAGAAACATATAAAACCTACAGCACAATACAGGCCCTTCAGCCCTTGAAGCTGTGCCAAGCATGTCCCTACCTTCAACTACCTAGGTTTTAACCATAGCCCTCTATTTTTCTAAGCTCCATGTACCCATCCAGGGGTTTCTTATAAGACCCCATCGTTTCCACCTCCACCACTGCTGCCGGCAGCCCATTCCATGCACTCACCACTCTCTGTGTAAAAAAACTTACCCTTGACCTATGTCCAAGCACCTTAAAACTATGCCTTCTCATGCTAGCCATTTCAGCCCTGGGGAAAAGCCTCTGACTATCCACACGATCAATGCCTCTCATTATCTTGTACACCTCTATCAGGCCACCTCTCATCCTCCATAACTCCAAGGAGAATAGGCCGAGTTCACTTAACCTATTCTCATAAGACATGCTCCCCAATCCAAGCAGCAACCTTGTAAATCTCCTTTGCACCCTTTCTATGGTTTCCACGTCCTTCCTGTAGTGAGGCGACCAGAACTGAACACAGTTCTCCAAGTGGGGTCTGGCCAGGGTCCTATATAGCTGCAATATTACCTCTTGGCTCCTAAATTCAATTCCACGATTGATGAAGGCCAATACACCATATGCCTTCATAATCACAGAGACAACCTGTGCAGCTGCTTTGAGCGTTCTATGGACTTGGACCCCAAGAGCCCTCTGATCCTCCACTGCCAAGAGTCTTACTATTAATGCTATATTCTGCCATCATATTTAACCTACCAAAATCAACCACATCACACTTAACTGGGCTGAACTCCATTTGTCATTTCTAAGCAGAGTTTTGTATCCTATCAATGTCCCGTAGTAACCTTGGACAGCCCTCCTCACTATCCACAACACCCCCGACCTTTGTGTCATCAGACACAATCCCTCCAATTCCTCATCCAGTCATTTATAAAAATCACAAAGAGAAGGGGTCTCAGAACAGAATCCTGAGGCAGACCACTGGTGATTGACCTCCATGCAGAATATGATCTTTGCCTTCTGTGGGCAAGCCAGTTCTGGATCCACAAAGCAATGTCCCCTTGGATCTCATGCCTCCTTACTTTCTCAATAAGGCTTGCATGGGGTACCTTTTCAAATGCCTTGCTATAATCCATATACAGTACATCTACAGTTCTACCTTCATCGATGTATTTAGTCATATCTTCAAAAAACTCAGGCTCATAAGTCACGACCAGCCACTGAAGTAAGACTCGCTGGCCTATAATTTCCTGGGCTATCCCTACTCCCTTTCTTGAACAAGGGAACAACATCTGCAACCCTCCAATCCTCTGAAACTCTTCTGTCCTCGTTGATGATGCAAAGATCATTGCCAGAGGCTCAGCAATCTCCTCCTTCACCTCCCACAGTAGCCTGGGCACATCCCGTCCAATCCCAGTGACTTATCCAATCTGATGCTTTCCAAAAGCTCCAGCACATCCTCTTCCTTAATACCTACAGGCGCAAGCTTTTCGGTCCATTCCAAGTCATTCCTGCAATTGCCAAGATCCTTTTCCGTAGTGAATACTGAAGCAAAGTATTCATTAAGTACCACCACTATTTCCTCTGGAGTCTTGCGCCTCTACTTAACAGTATACCTGTATGTGGGACCTTGCTGTGCACAATTTCACTAACACATTGTGCTACATTAAAACAGTGCCTATAATTCAAATCCACTTAATTGATTAGATTTCCTAATGATGTGTAAGGTATTCTGTAAAGGCAAGTCACTTTCTTTTCTTACATGTGGTATTTTATTACTTTGGTGATGTGAATTTGCTTCTGTGAGCTATCTTTTTAATGAATTGCCATAATTATTTTCCACCATAAAGGAAAGATTGTTTACTATGAAACCTTAAATGACTGTTCCATCTCTAATCTCATTTTCTTAGTAAATGCATTTACATTCACTTGCATTTTAAAACAACAATTTATTCGGACACATCATTTCATCCTGATAACTTTACCTGATGGATGTATTTAATAAGATGCCCAATGGTATCTTGCAAATGTTTGCTCTTTTTATATTAGTTTGCTTAATCAGGTTTCTTTAATTATTGCCTAGAAAATGGATTGGATATATTTTGGACGTGCTAAGGTATAATGCAAATGTGAAGTTGGCTTCCCATTATTAGAACATGCAAATAGTCAAAAGCATGTGTAAAGCAGTAGGGGGTATTATACAGTACATCCACAAAACATCTTTAAATCATGATCTGATTGTTCTTGGACTACACTAAATTCAGAGCTGCAGTCAGTGAGTGAAGTCCACCATTATGGCACATTTCCATAAAACCATAAGACACAACATCAGAATTAGGTCGTTTGGCCCATTCTGAACCCCATTCTCCTGCCTTCTCCAAGTAACCTTTGATGCCCTAGCCAATCAAGAAGTTATCAACCTCCTCTTTAAATATACCCAATGACTTGGCTTCCACAGCTGTCTGTTGCAATGAATTCCATAGATTCTGATAAAAGAAATTCCTCTTCATCTCTGTTCTAACGGGATGCCCTTCTATTTTGAGGCTGCGAACTCCCCACTATAGGAAACTTACTTTCCACAACCACTCTGTCTAGCCTTTTCCCATGGCAGTCAGGCAGCAGCACATATTGTGGTTGTGATAGAGAAGGATAAAGATAAACTTTGAGACATTGAATTCCTTAGAACAATCATAAACACCTGAAGGGATGTTCTGTGTGTATATGGGGTAGAGAGTTGACAAGTTCATGAGGGGTGGCTATTTAATGGCTTGAGTTCTTCCTTTCTGGACTGCATGAGCTCAGACAGCAGGAAGAAGTAGAGGAGCAGAAAGGAAAAATGGAGGAATATGAAGTTATCTTTTCAGAGTAGTGGTGATTGAAGTTCTGGAGCTTGGTGGTCATGAAAAAACTGTTCCTGAAACAGATGGTATTGGAGCCAAGGCTCCTGTAATACTGAGAAGTGAGCATGCCCTGCATGATGGAGGTCTTTGATGATAGATGTTGCTTCCTTGTGGTTTGGTTGGTGAACACACGCCACCCATCACAGAAGCAGAATGAGGCTCCAACAATATGCCATCAATGAGCAGCTTAATGTCCTCGTGGAGCAGACAGATGCCACTCTTGAATATAGAACATGATACCTATCAGGAAAGAATGCTAATGTAATACACACAATATCAGCATGCTTGAGCAAAGATATGCAATGCCTCCATTAGGGATGGATCTGCCTACTTATTCTTGCATTTATTGGATCTGAGCTTCAATGTAAAATTTCTCCTGATTATGTAGACGTGTCTGCAGCTTCGTCTGCTCTTCCAGTCACAGCTTTGTAAGTTTTAGCTTTTTCTAAACATCACAGGTTACCCAATGCATAAAGAAGTAGAGAAATTTTATTGAATCACACACATAAATCACTTCAATTATTGAAGTATAATAGTGGAAGGAGGCATATCTACATCCCAGTGGAGATGTGTAAGTTACTTAGCTATCAACTGATCAGTCAAAAAATAAACAATGAGATGTCTCACCATCAGTCACACACAGTAACATGTTCCTTTCCATGGTCATCATCTTATGCTCATCAAGGTGTCAATCCATGATAGGCACTGAAGGACCTAACGCTTTGTTAGCTGTCTGACTATTTCAAGGAGCTGGCAAATAGTTGCAATCCATCATTTCCTAGTTATGGCAGCTCATTAAAGAAGTAATCCCAAGAAAACATGTACTGCAACCAGCTCCTTGATTAGATTATGTAGCATTGATCTTTCCACGTCACTCAAATAGTCTATTTAAGAACTGCTGCTTTGCCCACTCTGAGATCAGCAATTTAATTGATTGAACTGTCTTATCAGTCTGAACCTACTGATGCTATGGACTCTCTTTCTCTTGTCTGCGTCTAAGAAAACATCACTTGATTAATTTATTTCTCTAAAGGAAGTGTAACCTGGACTAGGCCCTATTACCAGGGACACAAACTGTTGCTTTGGAATATTTGTTTAAGAAAAAAAAAAATCTGTTGAACCTTTAAAATACTGTCTCATCACCCATCTGTTCATTCTCCTTATGTATTTTCCTTCCTGACTGCAATACCTCAAAGTTCAAAATAAATTTAATGTTAAATTTCATATATGTCACTATATACAACACTAAGGTTCATTTTCTTGTGGCATGTTCAATAAATCTATAAAATAATAATTATATCAGAATCATTGAAAGCCCACCAAACTAGCATGTTCAACTGAAGTGAAGAATTCAACAAACTGTACAAATACAAAAAGAAGAAATAATAATAAAAATAAATAAATAAGCAATAAGTATCGAAAATAGGAGATGAAGAGTCCTTCAAAATGAGTTCACAGGTTGTGGAAACATTTCAAAGATAGGCCAGTGAAGTTGAGTGAAGTTTCCCTTTTTGTTCAATAGCCACCTGGTTGAGAGGTAGTAATTATTCCTGAACCTGGTGGTGTGAATCCTAAGGCTCCTGTACTTCCTTTCTGATGGCAGCAGCAAGAAGAGAGCATGGCTTGGGTGGTAGGGAGTCCCTGATGATGAATACTGCTTTCCTGCAATAGTTTTCCATGTAGGTGTGCTCAGTGGTTTGGAGGGCTTTACCCATGATGGACTGGGCTGTATTCACTCCTTTTTGTAGGATTTTCTATTCAAGGGCATTGGTGTTTCCATACCAGACTGTGATGCAGCCAATCTGTATATTCTTCATGACACATCTAGGTTATTACAGCTGAGGGTGGTAATGGGAATATGCTCCCATTACCAATTAAATTCTTGCAGTGTCGTGTGCCTCGAATAGTCTCTGACAACCAAGTCCATCTCCTAGCCTTCATGTGCGGCTTAGTTACTAAGCCTGGCAGAACCATTTCTACTGACAGGAGAAAGGGCAAAGGCAGGTTACTGGCATCTTAAAACTAGATACTTTGGGCAGATAAAGCTCATCAGCCGTTGTTGGCATTTGCCAGGGGAAGGAAAACTCTGATCTCAAACCTCTGCTATCTTGCGGCTATACCCACTCATGGGGAAGACATCAGGAGTAAACCCTGAGGAAAAATTCCAGAGCTGGATTCCCTAAGGTCATACATTGAGACCAATGCTGACTGGTAAATCCTGTGATGCTGCTGGTACTAAGCTGTACTGGTCTCTGCCATTTCTTTGGCTTCATTAGTTGCATGGAGAAGAGTAGCTTGCTGCGTGGGCAATAGCTTGCTCTCCCTATTGTACAGCCCTGGCTTGCTTGCATATCTAGACAGCTAGGATGCAACATCCATGGTCGATCTTGATTAACGGAGGCCTTAAAAGATTCATCTATGGAACAATTACAATCAAGAGAAAATCTGCAGATGCTGGAATCCAAGCAAAAGACACAGAATGCTGGAGGAACTCAGCAGGTCAGTCAGAATCTATGGAAAGGAATACAGCCGACATTTCAGGCCGAGGCCCTGATATTCTGTTCCATGGATGCTCCCCGGTCTGCTGGATTCCTCCAGCATTTTGTGTGTGTGATGCTCACATCTCTAGAAGTTTCTCGAAGTTATAGATGTCACGTGGATTTTCTTTGGCCATTACTAATACATTATTAAGTTAATATTTTCATGCAATTATTATTTCTATTCTACAAAGTAATCTATAAATTAATCTTCAATATATTAATGATGTATCAAAATGAGGGACTCTGACAGGTTCAGGAAGATAAGTTTACTTTCTTTAATTTATTATCTGGTGGAGTACAGCTCGCCAAAATTCACAGAGCAGCCCAACTCAGAACTCCTGTGAAAACTTTACTGAATTGAGATAAAAGTGTCCGTAATGTGAAACATATAATGTGACATAGCCAGTGGCATTTACATCCACTGTGATGCATTGTTTTGAGAGGTGGTGTTGACACATATCAACTCCTGCCTGAGGAGCAACTTTGATCCACTCCAATTTGTCTACCATCGCAGCAGGTCAATAGCAGATGCTATTTCATTGCCTTTTCACTCAGCCCTAGAACAATACCTGCACAGTGAAAATGCATACGTCAGGATACTCTTCATTCCCTACATCTCTGTATTCAACACCACTGTCCACTAAAAGCTAATGAATAAGCTCCAAGACTTTGGCCTCAATGTTTTCTTCAGCAACTGGATCCTCAATTTCCTCACATTTAGACCCTTGTCAGTTCGGACTGGCAACAACATCTCCTCCACAATCACCATCCGCACAGGTGTACCACAATGCTGTGTGTTTAGCCCACTGCTCTACTCACTTTATACTTATGAATGTGAGGGCAAATACAGCTCCAATGCTATGTTCAAGCTTGCTGATGACACCACGGTTGCTGGCCAAATCAAGGTGCTGATGTATCAGCATATAGGAGGGAGAATGAGAATCTGGCTGAATGGTGCCATGACTTCAGCCTCTTACTCAACATCAGCAAAACTAAAGAGCTACAGGAAGAGGGAACTGGAGGTCCATGAGCCAGTTCTTATCATGGGATCAGAGACGGAAAGGGTCAGCAGCTTAAGTCCTCAGTGTTAACATTTCATAGGATTTGTCCTGGGTCCAGCTCACAAGTGGCATTACAAAGAGGGCACAGCAGCACATCTGCTTTCTTAGAAATTTGTGAAGGTTCAGTACGTTATCTAAATCTTGAACATACTTCTATAGAAGTTGCTTTTCTCCTGCCTTTGTGTGTAATTTTCTCATGTTTCTTTGTATTTACAAGAAAGCGAATCTCAGGGTTGTATATGGTGTCATACTTTGATGATAAATTTACTTCAAACCTTGGACTTCATAAACATGGGAAATCCACGCAGCACACACAGAATGCTGGAGGGATTCAGCAGGCCAGGCAGCATCTATGGAAATGAATACACGGTTGATGTTTTGGGTTGAGACCCTTCATCAGAACTGGAGAGAAAGAGGAGAAGTCAGTGTAAGATGCTGGGAGGAGGGGAGAATGAAGTCCAAGGTGGTTGGTGATAGTTGAAACTGGTGTTTCAAAGGGAAGAGGGAGGGGTGAAGTAAAGAAGTGTGATGTTAATTGGTGAAAGTGATAAAGGGCTGGGGAAGGGGGAATCTGATAGGAGAAGAGAGAAGAGGGAAGAGGAATGAGCACCGGAGGGAGATGGCGGAAGTTGCTGAGAGTTATATGTTGAACATGGAGGCTAGTAGGGTGGTAGGTGAGAACAAGAGGAACCCTATCCCTGGTGGGGGTGGTGGGAGGATGAAGAAATGGAAGAGATACGGGTGAAGGCAGCATTGATGGTGGAGGAAGGGAAGTCCCTTCCTTTGAAAAAGAGGGTCACCTTAGCAGTTCGGGAATGTAAAGCTTCATCCTGAGAGCAGATGCAGTGGAGACAGATGAACTGAGAGTAGGAGGTAGCATTTTTACAAGTGGTAGGGTGGGAAGAGATATAGTCCATGTAGCTTGAACTTCATAAACAAGAGAAAATCTGCAGATGCTGAAAATCCAAGCAACACACACAAATTGTTGGAGGAACTCAGCAGGCCCGATCACTCCTCATCTTTATTTTCTCCAGTCCTGCTGAAGGGTCTCAGTGCAAAACATCGACTGTACCCTTTTCCATAGATGCTGCCTGACCTGCTGAGTTCCTCCAGCATTTGGTCTATGCAGCTTGAAATTCATATTGGATTATATGATGGGAAATATTACAAATTATGATAAAATGCACAAAGTGCTTCAGCCTTTGTGTTTTAATGATCTTACAGAGCTTTTAACTCTGAGTAGTTGCATCATGGCCTTATATGGAAACACCAATGCTCTTGAACAGAAAAGCCTTCAAAAGGTAGTGGATACAGCCCATTCCATCATAGGTAAAACCCTTCCCACCATTGAGAAGATGGAGCTGACAAGTGGCAACTCATTCTGTGCAGCTCCGATGGTGTTGGATACGTGGATTATGACCAAAGAACAAAAGTGGCTGGAGTTGATTAGCACTTTAGTGCAAGGGTGTTTATTAGGTGTGTCAAAAATCTCTCCAGTTTTAGCACATCTTTTCTCAGATAAGGATCCCAAAACTGCACACGATACTTCAATTGAGGCTTCACCAGTGTTTTAAAAAGTCTCAACATTACATTCTTGCTTTCATATTCTAGTCTTATTGAAATGAATGCTAACACTGTAAAAGATCTCCCAAGTCCCTTTGCAACTCAGTTTTTTGTATTTTGTCTTCATTTTGAAAATAATCAACCCTTTTATTTCTTCTATCAATGTGCTTGACCATACACTTCCCAACATTGTATTCCATCGGCCACTTGTTTGCCCATTCTCTTAATCTAAATTCTTTTGTAGTCTCTCTACTTCCTTGAACCTACTTGCCCCTCCACCTGTCTTTATATCATCTGCAAAATTTGCAACAAAGCCATAAATTTCATCATCCAAATCATTGAAATATAATGTAAAAAGAATCGGTCCAGACATGGACTCCTATGGAGCACCACTAGTCACTTGTAGCCAACCAGAAAAGACTCCCTTTATTCAGCCGTTGCTTTTTCCATGCTAGAATTTTTCACATAATACCATGGGCTCATAGCTTGGTAAGCAGCTTGTTAAAGGCCTTCTGAAAATCCAAGTACACAACATCAACCGTTTCTCCTTTGTCTACCTGCTTGTTATTTCTTCAAACAATTTGAACAGATTCATCAGACAAGATTTTCCCTTGAGGAAACCAAGCTGACTATGGCCTATTTTATCAAGTGCCTCCAAGTACCCCAAAAACCACATCCTTAACATCTTCCCAACCACTGAGGTCAGACTAACTGGCCTATAATTTCCTTTCTTCTGCCTCTCTCCCTTCTTGAAGAGTGGAATGACATTTGCAATTTTCCAGTCTTCTAGAACCATCTGAAAGTAGTGATTTTTGAAAGATCACTAATAATGCCTCTACAGTGTCTTCAGCCACCTCTTTCAGAACCCTGGGGTGTAGTCCATCTGGTCCAGGTGATTATTTACAGTACCTTCAGACCTTACAGGTTTCCCAAGAATCTTCTCCCTAGTAATGGTAAGTTCACACATTTCATGATCTCTGATGCCCGCAAATTCCACCATACTGCTGGTGTCTTCCACATTAAAAACTAATTGAAATTCCTTGATGAAAATGAGGCAGTCGGAGCCAGGGAACTTGAAATCTTTGAAGAGATGTAAAGCTTGGGAAGTATCACGGACATAGGTGGGAAGGGATTGAACAAGTGGAGATAAAACAGAGTCGAGATAGGCAAAAATATGTTACTTCACTCCTGATGAAGGGTTTCGGCCTGAAACGTCGTCACTACCTCCTCCCATAGATGCTGTCTGGCCTGTTGAGTTCTGCCAGCATTTTGTGTTTTTATTTGAAAATACTTATTCAGTTCATCATGTTACGTATTCAGGCAACAGTAAATATATGAGTTCGGCAAGGGTTTCTTATAACAAACAACATGTTTATTAAACACAGAAAACAAACCCCCCCCAAAAGTAAACAAACACTACCGTAACCGGAAACAGCTGCTGAGCGGCAGCCCAAACAGTTCTTAAAGTGATATTGCAAAAACAGTTCTTAAAAGTGGCATTGCCAAAAACAGTTCTTTAAAGTGGTATTGCCAAAAGTTCGATATGCTCACGGTCCATTTAAAAGGAGAGACTTTATAAGACGATTTAAATTCTCTTTCACGTCGCTTGCTTCGATCCCCGACGTCGAACTTCCCACGAAGAATTCACGAAACAGAGCGGCTTAAAGGCACTGACCTTTCCTTCCACACTATCCTCAGTCCTTTCTGGTTAAACCCAGGGATTAACATGAAGATAGTCAACGAAATTCTTCCAAATAAGGATCAAACAAAGGTCGAAACCCGTTTCACCGTAGAAAGCGATTCTTCTCTATCTTTAACTTCCGAACTTCCAATCTTCACTCTCCACTGTCTCGAACTAGCAGAATCATAAAGAACCTGCTGGCAATGACCTTTTAAACTTTAGGCATTAAATAAAAACTCATCTTTCAACTAAACTGCGTCATCACTTAAAACACGCAGTGGCATGAAGTCAACCTGGCAAATCCAGCCACGAACTGCCCCTCCTCACAGGGTGGGGTCTACCTTTTATAACCTGTAAAAAAAAAAGTCACATGATCCCTACTGGCGGGAAAATGACGCCATTCCACCATCACAAGACCATTACCTCAAGTCCAGTATAGCTTCAACCCCAGTCACGTGACAAGGGCTCCACTGTCTTGTGTCACGAGTACATAACACCTCCCTCCAAAAAAACATTTTTGGTCTGACAAGAACAAAAATTTTTAACAATTGCTTACAAGAAAAACAAAGGTATAAATTTTATAACATACACAATACAATCATATAACAGCTTATAACTCACAATACAGTAGGAGTGTTACAATTAAAAAAAAACACTCCATAAAAAAAATTATAGTGTACATTCAACATTGAGATAGACAATCAGCAACCACATTATCTTTACCTTTAATATGAGTAATCACAATATTGTACTCTTGTAACATCAAACTCCAATTTAATAATCTTCTGTTTTTGTTTTTCATCTTACTCAGAAAAACTAACGGATTATGATCAGTGTAAACAATAAGTGGTTTTTGAGTTGTACTAACATATACATCAAAATATTCCAGAGCTAAAACAAGAGATAACAATTCTTTCTCTATTGTCAAATAGTTTCTTTGATGCTTATTAAATTTCTTAGAAAAGTAAGCTACTGGATGATCAACCTCATCACCCTCATTCCTTTGCATTAATACTGCTCCTGCAGCCTCATCACTAGCATCCACAGCCAATGAAAAAGGTTTTCCAAAGTCAGGTGCCTTAAGCTCAGGTTGTTGACATATCATTGTTTTCAATTTTTCAAATGCTTCTTGACAAGGCACCGTCCATACAAACTTCTCATTCTTCTGCAGAAGGTTAGTTAATGGAAGGGCAACATTAGCAAAATTCTTACAAAATTTCCGATAATATCCTACCATTCCCAAAAACCTTCTGAGAGTCTTTTTCCCCGTTGGAGTGGGAATCTCTAAAATTGCCTGAACTTTTGCCTGAACAGGAGCTACCTTACCTTGACCCACAACATAACCAAGGTAAGTCACAGTGGCATGTCCAAATTCACTCTTAGCTAAATTAATAGTTAAGTTAGCTTTTGAAAGCCTTTCAAACAATTTCTCCATCGCAATAATGTGTGCTTCCCAAGTATCATTTCCTGTCACTAAATCATCAATATAAGCATCAGTATCTTTCAATCCCTGAATCACAGTTAATCATCCTCTGGAAAGTACCTGGGGCATTCTTTATCCCAAATGGAAGAACATTATACTCATATAACCCAGATGGAGTTACAAATGCAGAAATCTCTCTACCTCTGTCCATTAATGGAACACACCAATACCCTTTCAATAAATCAATCTTTGTAAGGAACTTTGCTTTTCCAACTTTATCTACACAATCATCTACTCTAGGAATTGGATATGCATCTGTTTTCGTTACAGCATTCACCTTCCTATAATCTGTACAAAACCTAATACTACCATCTGGTTTTGGCACCATAACACATGGCGAACTCCAATTCGAGTTAGAATGTCTAATGATATTATTCTCTAACATATATTCAATTTCTTTCTCAGCAAGTTCACATTTTTCCATGTTCATCCTATATGGACGTTGTTTAATAGGTGTGGCATCTCCAACATCTACATCATATGAAGCTATAGTAGTCCTTCTCGGAACATCTGGAAACAACTCCCTATATTTAAAAATCAACTCCTTCATCTGTTGTCTCTGCTCTAACTGTAAATGTGCTAATTTTTCATCAATATTTTCCAGAATGGTTGAATTTGGTAACCTAACAGAAACAATGTTGGATTTAGAATGAAAGTCAGATGAATCATCTATCATGTTCCTAGTTAAATCAAACTCACTCTCACTAACCACAACAGTCACAGTATCAGATTGTTTCTCGAAATATGGTTTCAACATATTTATATGACAAAGTTGTGTTGACCTTCTACGATCTGGAGTTTTTACCACGTAATCCACTTCATTGATTTTAGACACAATTTCATAAGGACCATGAAATTTAGCTTGTAAAGGATTTGTCTGCACTGGGAAAAGAACCAACACCTTATCTCCAGGCTTAAACATCCTCATCCTAGCCTCTTTATCATACCAAGTCTTCATTTTCTCCTGAGCCAACTTTAAATTTTCCTTAGCTAAGCTACAAGCTTTATGTAACCTGTCCTTAAATTTCAACACATAGTCCAACAAATTAGTGTGTACTTCCTTACTAATCCACTGTTCTTTCAATAAAGCTAAAGGTCCTCTAACTCTATGCCCAAACACAAGTTCAAATGGACTAAAACCTAAAGATTCCTGTACCGATTCCCTTTCTGCAAATAAAAGTAAGTTTATACCCTCATTCCAGTCACTTTCATTTTCCACCCAAAATGTCCTAATCATATTCTTGAGGGTAGAATGAAACCTCTCCAAGGCACCCTGCGATTCTGGATGGTATGCAGACGAAGTGATTTGCTTAGCTCCCAATTTATAAACTATCTGTTGAAACAATCCAGACATAAAATTACTGCCTTGATCAGTTTGTATCTCCTTAGGTAATCCAAAATAAGTAAAAAAATTTATAAGGGCCTTTGTCACAGTCTTAGCTTTTATATTCCTAAGTGGTACAGCCTCTGGAAACCTAGAAGAAGTACACATGATAGTCAACAAATACTGATAACCAGTTTTTGTCTTTGGTAATGGACCAACACAATCTACAATAACTTTAGAAAAAGGTTCACCAAATGCTGGGATAGGTTGTAATGGAGCTACTGGTGTAACCTGATTTGGTTTACCCACAATTTGACAAGTATGGCACGTTTTACAAAACATCGCCACATCTTTTCTTAGACCAGGCCAGTAAAAACGTTTTAAAATCTTGTCCACAGTTTTCCTTACCCCTTGATGTCCACCTAAAGGCATACTATGAGCTAAAGTCAAAATCTCATTTCGATAAACTTTCAGAACAACTACCTGGTAAACAACATTCCAATCCTCACTTGCAGGAATTGTAGGTGATCTCCACTTCCTCGTCAACACTCCTTTTTCCAAGTAATATCCTACTGGCACCTTATCAATTTCACTATCTAGTAAAACCTGCTCTCTTAATTTTATAATCTCAGAGTCTCTATTCTGCTCTGCTATCATCTCCTTCCGAGACAAAGATAAATCTTTATAGTCAGACTTACTCCAAGAATCTTGTTCAAACAACGAAAATAAGAAAGTCTCTGACACATCCTCAAAACTCGAATCCTGAGTTGAACAGTCCTGAATAACAACCTCATTCTGCGCATCAATCTTTTTAGCCATAGCTCTAGTCACAACACAGGAAGAATCTGTGTTAGAATTCAACTCTGGTTCCTCTGACTCCATTGTCAAATGCACTTCAGGAAAAACTTGTCCACCTGCCAAGTCATTACCTAACAATAAAGAAATACCCTTCACAGGTAAGCTATGCTGTAATCCTATTTTAACAAATCCTGTAACTAACCCTGACTTTAAATTTACTTTATGTAAATGTACAGGCATAAAATCACTTCCACCTCTTATGTAATTTACCTCACCAGTATCAGACTCTTCATTAAACTTCAACACACTGTCTATCATCAGTGATTGAGAAGCACCAGTATCCCTAAGGATTTTTATTGGCACCAGAGTAGATCCTTCCTTCAAGGATACAAACCCTTCAGTTACAAAATGATCATATCCCTTTCTAACTTGGTCAGACTCTAACAAAGCCTCATTTGTGTTTATCAAACCCTGTAACTTTACAGGTGCTTCAGTATGTTGCACACAAGCATCTGGAACTGCTTCCTTCTCTTTTTTTTTGCATTTGAAACAGTTAGCTATTACATGGCCAGGCTTCTTACAATAGTTACAAGTAAGACCAAACTGTCTTTCCTTCACAGGCTTTCCTTTCTCATCAACTTTCTCATTAACCTCTGATTTAATTTCAGATTTACCTGGAGTCTCCATGTTATTTTTCCTCTTAAAAATTCTGCTCTGAGGAAATTTATTCTTATGAATTAAAACATACTCATCAGCTAATCTAGCACAGTCCTGCAATTTATCAGTATCCTTCTCATTTAAGTAGGTCCTTACTTCAACAGGAATGCTTCTTTTAAATTCCTCCATTAAAATCAGCTCTCTCAATGTATCATAGTCCCCATTTACATTTTTAGAAATGTAAAACACATAGCTTTATCATAGGCAAATTCCACGTAAGTTTTTTCCACAGACTTTTTCAAACTTCTGAATTTTTCCCTATATGCTTCTGGGACTAACTCATATGCGTTTAAGATGTGCCTCTTTACAATATCATAATCAAGTGCTTGCACAGCAGTTAAAGCTGTGTAAACTTGTTGTGCTTTGCCTTTAATTACACTCTGTAACAACACTGACCATTTATCTTTCGGCCACTCTGACATCTGAGCAATAGTTTCAAAATGTTGAAAATACCTTTCCACTTCTGTTTCACTAAATGGAGGGACCAATTTAATTTCTTGACTAGCAACAAACGTTTTTTTTAGAACCAGAAGACTGATTCCTAGACTTTAATTCCTCCATTGCATATGCAAATTCTCTGCTTTTGTTCCGCCTCCAATTTACACCTCTCCAAATCAGCTTTACTTTGTTCCAATTTCATTTGTTCGATTTGCAACTGGATCTCCAGATTACTTATTGGAAACGACTCTAAAATCGATTCATCAAAAACACCCGAGACCACATAGTGTGACGCGATTTTTCTCTGTATCACAGCCTTAGAAGTAGTCTGCAAAATACCTTTAAGTTGCAATCTACTAGCTATCTCGAACACCTCAGTTTTTCTCGCCTTCGCCAACACCTCCGCAGCTGGCAAAGCCAGAAACTCATCAATATTCATTGCTGCCGAATACAACAAACCAAACAAAAGAACCGAATAATCCCTGTTTCCAAAAAACCGATTCAAAAGTTAGCAAGCATTTAAACTCAAATGATTCAATCCAGACGCAGCTCCCATAATTAATGTTACGTATTCAGGCAACAATAAATATATGAGTTCGGCAAGGGTTTCTTATAACAAACAACACATTTATTAAACACAGAAAACAAACCCCCCAAAAGTAAACAAACACTACCGTAACCGGAAACAGCTGCTGAGCGGCAGCCCAAACAGTTCTTAAAGTGATATTGCAAAAACAGTTCTTTAAAGTGGTATTGCCAAAAGTTTGATATGCTCACGGTCCATTTAAAAGGAGAGACTTTATAAGACGATTTAAATTCTCTTTCACGTCGCTTGCTTCGATCCCCGACGTCGAAATTCCCACGAAGAATTCACAAAACAGAACGGCTTAAAAGCACTGACCTTTCCTTCCACACTATCCTCAGTCCTTTCTGGTTAAACCCAGGGATTAACACGAAGATAGTCAACGAAATCCTTCCAAATAAGGATCAAACAAAGGTCGAAACCCGTTTCACCGTAGAAAGCGATTCTCCTCTATCTTTAACTTCCGAACTTCCAATCTTCACTCTCCACTGTCTCGAACTAGCAGAATCATAAAGAACCTGCTGGCAATGACCTTTTAAACTTTAGGCATTAAATAAAAACTTCATCTTTCAACTAAACTGCGTCATCACTTAAAACACGCAGTGGCATGAAGTCAACCTAGCAAATACAGCCACGAACTGCCCCTCCTCACAGGGTGGGGTCTACCTTTTATAACCTGTAAAAAAGAAAACCATCACATGATCTCTACTGGCGGGAAAATGACGTCATTCCACCATCACAAGACCATTACCTCAAGTCCAGTATAGCTTCAACCCCAGTCACGTGACAAGGGCTCCACTGTCATGTGTCACGAGTACGTAACGATCAGCCATTTCCTTGTCACCCATTACTACCTCTCCAGCATCATTCTCTAGGTTCAATATCCAGTCTCGCCTCTCTTTTACACTTTGTATCTGAAGAAGGTTTTGTATCCTCTTTAATATTCTTAGTTGGCTTACTTTAGTATTCTATCTTTACCTTCTTACTGACTTTTTAGTTACCTTCTGTTGACATTTTAAATTTCCTAGTCTAACTTCTCACCAATTTTTGCTCTGCTATACAATATCCCCTCTCTTTGGCTCTTATGTTGGCTTTGACTTCTCTTGTTAGCCATGGTTATGTCATCTTGCCTTTACGATACTTCTTCCTCTTTGGGATGCACAAACATTTGTATATATCCTGTGCCTTCCGAATTGCTTCCAGAAATTCCAGCCATTGCTGTTCTGCCATCATTCCTGTCAGTGTCCTTTTCCAGTCAATTCTGGCCAACTCCTCTCTCATGTGTCTGTAATTCCCTTTACTCCACTGTAGTACTGTTAGATGTGACTTTAACTTCTCCTTCTCAAATTTCAGGGTGAATTCAATCATATTATGGTCCTTGACCCCAAGGGCTCTTTTACCTTAACCTCTCTCATCAATTTTGGTTCATTGCACAACACCCAATCCAGAATAGATAGGCTGAACCATGAGCTGCTCTAAAAAGCCATCTCATTGGCATTCTAGAAAATCCCCCTCTTGCAGTCCAGCACCAACCTGATTTTCCATGCTGAAGCCCATGACTATTGTAACATTGCCCTTTCTGCATGCATTTTCTATCTCCTTACTACTGTTTGGGGGTCTGTATTTAACTCCCATCAAGGGCTTTTACCCTGAAATATAGGATTGTTGTTCCTCTCCTCACCTTGCAGTGCTTTGAGCAACAATCTTTGCTGTTTTCTTAGCACTTGCGTGCATTTTTTTACAAGGCCATGTTGCGAGCTTGACGCTCAACTCAGCACGGATTGAAAGTGTGCAAAGAGCCAGCCGGACTTGAACTACTCACCTCGAAGTCCGGTGTGGATGCAATTACACCTCCGGCTGGCTTTTAGATACGGTATACAAACAGCATATATACATTTACATATCCCCATTACTAAAGAAATGGAATATTCCACTGTGTATGGAGGGAATGATGATGATGACGACATCGACTCAGGCCTGAGAGGCCAGTGTCGGGCATTTTCATGCCTTATAAGGCGTGGAATGAAAGACTGTGTGGTGCACCACTCCTCACACAGACATTTTGCAGTATTTTTCTTTATTTTACAAGTTCGAGTTGCGAGCTCAACACTCAACCTGGCACGGATGAAAAGCGCACTCAGGAACGGTCCGACTGGATTCGAACCCGGGAACCTCCATCCCGGAGTCCAGCACTGATGTCACTGCACCACCAGCTGACCAAAGAGGGAAAGGCACATCAAAGCCAACCCAAGCAGATCAACTCATTTTAGGGCCCATTATAAGAATATACCAGGGATGACATTGAAGTGCCTACACTCAGTGCAATGACAGTAGAATGACAAGGCAGTGTTTGTATGTGAATGCATGTGTGTACAGAGTGCACTTACCTAGTTCTTTCTCTCTCAGAGGAAATCCTCAAGTATTTCTGTTCAGGACGATTACAGCTGAAATCTACTGCCACAGCTATGGGTAGTTCAGTAAGCAACATTCCTTTAAGACGATAAAACAATCTAACGATCCTCAAAATCCGCAAACCCTAGATGCAGTCTCAGGACACGAGTGCAGTTCCCCTTTAAGAATAAGGAAGGCTTCACCACCCACTGAAAAGACAGGTCACCTTTTCAGTCTTCTGAAGGTAGAGAAGGTGGAGTATGCTTTATGATTAACTTACAGTGGTGCACAGACGTGACTGTTCTGTTTCAGTTCTGTTCACACCACCAGGAACATTTAGTGGTCAAGTGTCATCCATTTTATCTGCTGAGGGAGTTTTACCTCCGTCGTCCTGGCAGTGGTGTATATTCCACCTCTGGCCAATGTGAGGCAGGCAGTGCAGGAGCTGAGCAACATGATCAGGAGACACTGGGTAGCATATCCTTAAGCCCTTCAAATTATTACTGGGGATTTCACCCAGGACAGTTTGAAGAATTCTCTGAAATACTTCCAGCAACATATCAACAGTGGAATCAGAGGAGCCAACACACTTGACCTCAGTTACACCACCATGAAGAATATTTACTGTGCCAGTCTACGCCCACACTTCGGAAAGTCTGATCAACTGTCCTACTCCCAGCCTACAGTCAGAGCCTAAAGACCAAAGCACCAGCTGTGAGGACAAAGAGGGTATAGTCAGAGGAGGTGGAGGAACATTTACAGGACTGCTTTAAGTCGGTGGACTGGACAGAATTTGAGGATTCATCTTTGAATATGAATGCACCCGCCACAGTTGTCACCAACTTCATCAAGACCTGTGTGGATGAGTGTGTGCCTTCAGGAACATACTGGACATCCCAAACCAAAACCCTTGGATGAACTAGGAGATTTGTAGTCTGCTGAGGTCTAGATCTGTGACATTCAAGGTCAGTTATCCAGAACTTTGAAATAAGTCCAGGTACGACATATGGAGGGCTATTTCAAGAGCGAGGAAACAATTCTGATTGAAGTTAAATATGCAATCCTATTCACATCAGCTCTGGCAGGGTTTGCAGGCCTTTATTTTGTACAAGGTGAAACCTAATATGAGGAATGGTTGTGGTGCTTCACTCCCAGATGAGCTCAGCACCTTTTATTTGTGCTTTGAAAAGGAGAATGAAACGATACCTGTGCAAATTCCTGTAGCATCCGGTGACCCTGTGATCTCCGTCTTGGAGGTCAACATCAGAACATCTTTCAAATGGGTCAACCCCCGCAAGGCATCAGGCCTTGATGGAAGACACTGAAAGCCTGCGCTAGCCAATTGGTGGGGGTGTTGAAAGATATCTTCAATCTCTCACTGCTGAAGTTGGATGTTCCCGCCTGCTTTAAAAGGGGGGCAATCATACCAGTGCTCAAGAAGAGCAGGGTGAGCTGCCTCAGTGACTAATGCCCAGTTACACTCACATCTGCTGTGATGAAGTGCTTTGAGATGGTCATGGCCAGAATCAACTCTTGTCCAAGCAAAGATTTGGACCCACTACAATTTGCCTCTTGCCACAATAGGTCTATGGCAGATGCAATCTCACTGGCCTTCCACTCATCCTTGGATCACCTGGACAATAGTAGTACCTACATAAGGCTGCTGTCTATTGATTGAGATGAGGAAAAACTTCTTCACACAGAGTGGTGAATCTGTGGAATTCTCTGCCACAGGAAACAGTTGAGGCCGGTTCATTGGCTATATTTAAGAGGAAGTTAGATATGGCCCTTGTGGCTAAAGGGATCGGGGTATGGAGAGAAAGCAGGTACAGGGTTTTGAGTCAGATGATCATACTGAATGGCGGTGCAAGCTCGAAGGGCCAAATGGCCTAATCCTGCACCTATTTTCTATGTTTCTATGATTGCAGCTTAGCTTCAACACAATCATACCCTTGGTACTAATCAATAAGCTCCAAAACCTGGGCCTCTGTACCTTCCTCTGAAAGTGGATCCTTGACTTCCTCATTGGGAGACCATGATCAATGATTGAAAATAACAGCTCCTCCTTGCTGACAATGAACACTGATACACCTCAAGGATGCATGTTTAGCCCGCTGCTCTGTGGTTTCTACACCCATGACTGTGTGGCCAGGCACAGCTTAAACTCCATCAATAAATTTGCTGATGACACAACGACTGTTGGCAGAATTTCAGATGGTGATGAGGAGGCATATAGGCATGAGATAGATCAGCTGGTTGAGTGGTGTTGCCACAATAACCTTGCACTCAACCTCAGTAAGACCAGGGTACTGATTGTGGACTTCAGTAATGGAAAGTCAAGGAACACACACCAGCACTCATCAAGAGATCAGCAGTGGAAAGGATGAGCAATTTCTACTTCCTGGATGTCAACATCTCTGAAGATCTATCCAGAGCCCAACATATTGATACAATTACAAAGAAGGCATGACAGCTGCTGTATTTCGTTAGGAACTTGAAGAGACTTGGTATCTCACCAAAGACCTTCAGAAATTTCTACAGATGTTTCTTGGAGAGTATTCTAACTGGTTGCATTGCCACCTGGTATGGAAGGACACTGCACAGGATTGGAAAAACCGGCAGAAAGTTGCAAACTCAGCAAGCTCCATCGTGGGCACTAGCCTCCTCAGCATCGAGGTCACCCTCAAAAGTCAATGACTCAAAAAGCTGTCATCCATCATTAAGGACCATATCACCCAGGGCATACTCTCTTCTCATTGCTACCGTCAAGGAGGAGGTACAGGAACCTAATAACACATGCTCAATGTTTCAGGAACATCCGCTTGCTCTCTGCCATTAGCTTTCTGAATGGACAATGAACCCATGTACGCCACCTATTTTGTTCTTCTGTTTTGCTTTCTTTCTGTACTACTTATTTAATTTAATTTTATTATGTATTTCCTATTGCAATTTATAGTTCATTTTATTACTTATTGCAATGCACCGTTGTCACAAACAACAAATTTTATAACATACAGTATGAGAGTGATATTAAGCCTGATTTCCCGACTCTGAGCACATCTGTAAGGAATGCTGTCGCAGGAAAGCAGCAACCACCATCTAGAATTCTCACCATCCAGGTCATGCTCTTTTCTCGAGGCTGGCATCAGGAAGGAGGTACAGGACCCTTAGCTCCCACTCTACCTGATTCAGGAACTGTTACTACCCCTCAATCATCAGGCTCCATCAGTGTATAACTTCACTCACCCTAGCACTGAGCTGAATTCCACAGACTATGGTTAACCTTTCAAGAACTCTACAACTCATGTTCTCAATACTATCTACCACTAACTTAACTTTTTTTTTGTTTGATCTTATATTTGCACAATTTGTTGTCTTTAGCACATTGGTTGTTTGCCTGTATTTGTTTATATGCAGATTTTCATTGACTCTTTTGTGTTTCTTTGTGAATACCTGCAAGACAATGAATCTCAGGGTAGTATATAGTAACATATATACTTTCATAATAAATTTACTTTGAACTTTGTGTTAGACCATATGATGGCAAACTATGATAAAAACTCACTGAGTGCTTCAGCATTTGTATAATAATGATCCCGTAGAGCTTTTAACTCTGTCTAACTGTGACTTCAACTCCTATGAATTCGTTCCAACTCTGATTCTGGAGACAATTTATCCCGTGATCAAACAAAATAATTTGCCCATCTGTAAAACTGATGTGATTAACTTCATATTTTTTTGAAACTACCCTTTCAAAACAATCACACCTGCAACAATTGGTTGATGCAAACCCCTTTCATTGTGATTGCCCAATCCATGACCAGTTTATTTCTTTTTGACACGTATCTTCATCCAATTAATTTAATTAGTCCTGTATCATTAATTTTCATGCAAAAATTGTTTTTATGGGGCAATGCTCCGAGCTCATCAACAACTAGAAAGGATTTTACTCTTTAGCATTTCTGCAGACATACATAGAGTCTCTGTAGAGAAAGCAGATAATACAAATTATGTCCTTGGGTTCATCTAGTTCATGAAAGAAAATAACTCTTTCTGCAAATTCTTCAATTTACTGTTGTTTATTTTAAAACTTGCTTTAAGAAATGTCTTGAGGTTTCTCATGGCATTCTTAAGCAGGTGTTTTTTGCATGATGGGATGAAATATCTTTCAATATTATTTGAATAGGTGAGAGAACATTTATCAAAAGTGAACTCGAGTAGAGGAAGGCTTAACACGCCATAGATCACGTTTGATTGCTGTGAACATTGTTGATTGCCATCTTGGATGTGTGTTGCTTGTACCACTGCAGTTTTTTCAGTTCTTCCCACTGTACCAACATACCATTTTATGGTACACAATGGCGGAAAAAGGGTCCTCATCTGAGAGTTCCATAAGGAATTTCTGTCAATAAATGTTTGCTTTCAATGTATGTTCCTACCAATGCATGGCGATGTAATTAATGTGATTTGGCTAAAATGGCAAAGAGCAGTCACAAATACTAAAGATCAGTCCAGAGCATTCATGTTATCAACCATTGTCCTGCAGAGTAGAAATCCACTGAGCAAGGTCAGAATTCCTCAAACATGATACCACTCACTAGAGAATACCATGGCATTGTAGCAACACATTCAGGGAATCAATCATTTATATGTTATGATCATACCTGCAAAGTAAGATGTGAGGATAACAAAAGAGTACATTACTGAATAAATCCAGTCAAGAGAAATGGGTATAAAACAAAATGAAAATAGTAAAATGCTAATATAAAACAGTTTGCTCTAAGCATGATGTAGTGTTTAACAGCTACATAAGAGGTAGTTAGGAACTTTGACAACAGTTTCCTGTCCCAATTAAGCAGCATAGTGTCCCAAATAAATGAAAGGAATCTTGGCTATTTCCTCAATTACTTTATGGTCTTTAAAAGTTGTTCCAAATAAGTGGCTATCCTAATTAACTGATGGTCCAGTTATCTGGAATCCGCTGCTTATGCATTAGAGGTACTACAGTAACCGTGGATGATTTTAACCAGCTTAGCTATATTACTAAGGAGTCAGAATTCCTGAAGTGAGTACTTGACAGCTTTTTGAACCAGCGCATCAAACAATGAACTGGAGAACAGGCTCTTTTAGATGGAATATTGTGTGATGAGAAAGGGTTAGTTATTAATGTCATGTGAGGTACGTCAGTCTGGTATAACAAATACTGAAGGGGAAATAGTTCAATGGTGAAAAGCAAAACAGGGTAAGAATAGCATCAGATCCAAAGAGAAGTTATTTAAGATCCCCAGACAAGTGTTTCTTTTTCAGTACTTCTACTTCCTTCACCCACTCGGGCAATGAATTCAAGATTCCAACCACCCTACTGGTGAAAAAAATCTTCCTTAAATATCCCCTCACCCTCAACTTATGCCTTCAAAGTTCGACACCTCTGCCAGGGGGAAAACTTTCTCAATTTCTGCCATCTCACCTTAGATCTCACTGGCTCTAACCCTTTGGTAAGTTTCAAATATGGGACTTTGTCAAAAGCCTTACTGAAGTCCATGTAAACTACAACAGCAAACTGCCCTCAATTCATTCAAATAATTCAATAAGCTTGGTGAGACAGATTATCCCCCTAACAAAAGCAAGCTTTCTTTGATTAATCCCTGCCTTTCCAGGTGTTCATTAATCCTGTTTCTCAATTGTTTTCTACTAACTTTGATTCACTGACCTATAAGTAGATGGCTTAACATGCTCTCTAAGTGGACTATCTCCCTTCTACCCTTTAGTCCAGATGAAGAGACTCACCTCCACAAATGCTGCCTGAGCAGTTGAGTTCCTCCAGCATTTGGTTTGTTAACCCTGATGCCAGTGTTGAATAACAGTACCACATTTGTTTTCTTCCAGTGATCTGGCACCTCACCTGTGACAGATGAAAACTTAAAAATCCATTGCAGGGCCCAGTATTCTCCTTCCTTGCCTTGCAGAGCAGCCTGGTGTAGACAGGCCCTGGGATTTTGCCCACTTTTAATTCCACTAAAACTCCATTTTCATGATAATATTCAAGTATTTCACTGCTACCCTCACAGAATTCCCCAAATAATATCCTTCTCCTTAAGGAAGACAAATGAGAAATATTAATTTTAGATCTTACCTACATTCTCTGACTCCATGCACAGATTGTATCTTGCATGACTAATGGGCCCTACTTTTTCCCTGACTTCTTCATCAGTCCTGAAGAAGGGTCTTGGTCCAAAACATTACCTGTTTATTCCTTTACATAGATGCTCCCTAACCTGCTGAGCTCCACTAGTGTTTGGATGTATTACTTCAGAAAGTTCTTCACTCAGAGTGTTGAGAGCTTATGGGATTTACTGGTGCAGAAGGGTTTTGTGTATTTTATAGACATGGAAGTTATCAAGGGATATAATTAATTAGTCATGATGCCATTTAGTAGAGAAAAGATGAAATAATGAAGGTAAACTATCCAATAATATATAAGAGGATACTAATTTTTTTTCAGATATAAAAAGGGTAAAAGAGGTTAGAGTGGATATTGGACTGCTGGGAAATGATGCTGAAGTGACAGTAATGAAGGATAAAGAAATGGCAGATGAACTTAATGAATATTTTGCATCAGTCTTCACTGAAAAAGACACTGGTAGTATGCCAGAAGTTCAAGAGTGTCAGGGGGCAGAAGTCAATGTAGCTGCTATTACTAAGCAGAAGAGCTTGTGAAGCTGAAAGTTCTGAAGGTAGATACTGTAAGTTACCTGGACAAGATGGAATATACCCTAGGGTTCTGAAAGACCTAGCTGAAGAGATTTTGGAGGCATTAGTAATGATCTTTAGAATCACTAGACTCTGGAATGGTTCAAATGTCATCTCACTCCTTAAGAAGGGAGGGGGATAAGAGCAGATGATATTACAGGAAAAATACCAGCATGGATAGGAGATTGGCTGACTGGCAGGAGGCAAAGAGTGGGAATAAAGGAGCCTCTTCTGATTGGCTGCCATTGATTTGTGGTGTTCTGCATGGGTTGGTACTACCACTTTTCACACCATATATTAATAATTTGGATGATGAAGTTGATGGCTTTGTCACCAAATTTGTGGACAATATGAAGATAGGTGGAGGGCAGGTACTGTTGAGGAAGCTGGAAGTCTGAAGAGGGACTTAGACAGATTGGGAGATTTGGCAAAGAAGTAGCAGATGGAACACAGTTTTTAGGAAGGTGAATGGTTATGCACTTTGGTTTGGCATTTTCTAAATGGGGAGAAAATTCAAAAGTCAAATATGTAAAGGGACTTTTGGAGTCCTTATGCAAGGTTCCCAGAAGGTTAACTTGCAGATAAAGTCAGTGTCAAGGAAGGCCATTGCAAAGGTAACATTCATTTTGAGAGGACTAGAATATAAGAACAAGGATGTGATGCTGAGGCTTTATAAAACATTGGTCAGACCACACTTCGAGTACCACTAACAGTTATAGACCCCTTATCTAAGAAAAGTTATGATGAAATTGGAAAGGGACCAGAGAATGTTCATGAGAATGATTCCAGGAATGATAGGGTTAATGTATGAGGAATGTTTGATGGTTCTGGACCAATACTCACTGGAGTTCAGTAGAATGAGGGAGATCTCATTAAAACCTATTGAATATTAAAAGACCTAAATAGGGGAGAGGATGTTTCCTATAGCGGGTGACCAGAATGCACAGCATTAAAAAGGGATCCATTTAGAACAGGGATGAGGAGGAATTTCTTTAGCCAGCAAGTGGTGAATCTTTGGAGTTTCTTTTTCATGGATGGCTGTAGACGTTAGTTCATTGACTATATTTAAAGTAGAAACTGAGTTGTTCTTGACAACTCGTCAAAGGTTATGGGGAGAAAAGAATAATAAATCAGCCATGATGGAATGACAGAACAGACTTGATGGACCAAATGGCCTTATTCTTTTCCTATGTTTTACGGCCTTTTGCTCCAATCATCCGTGGTTGCATTAAATAGAAGCGATGAGTCGAAGAGCTGAATGTGGCTCATTCCTGCTCCATCCCATGGTCCAGTGGTATCTGCTGAAAATGTCTGGCAGTGTGCATTCCATGAAGATGAAGGAGTCAGGAAGTGTGGAAATGACCATCAATAAAATCTTCGCCTGCTCCACAAACAGTTGAATCCATATCATGTTTTAACTTTATTCTTCTATTATTATTTGGGCTTTCCTTATTAATGGATTCATATGTACAGTACATTGCAATTGCAGGCATGACTTATTTTAAGAACATATGATGTATTTGATAAAAAAATGTAAAAATGCATTGTTAAATTAACATAACTAATTTGGGGAAAACAATGTAGCAGTGTAATTAACTGGGAAGTGCCCATGAAATGGCCTCATGTTCTTCCTTTGTGCATTTTCCCGTCTCCTCTGCTTATTGCACAAAATGACATTTCTCAACACACATATGGACATTCTTTGTCAGTCAGTAGTGAATTATTTTAGCATTGTTATGTTAATGATAAGTACAAAAGGAAAAACAGAAACCGTATAGAGAGGATTTGAAAACAAATGTATATCATTCTGGAATAATGCTTTAAAAGTGAACAAAAATGTACTGCAAATGCCTGATATCTGAAATTAAGGTAGGGAATGATGGTATTGTCCCACATATCATACACCATTTAAAGTGAAACAGGTTCATTTGTTTCAGGTTGATGAACTGAGGTTTACCACTTTCTATTTCTGTGGTTGCCTTGATCTGTCCAGATTTCAGTTTTTAGTTCCTTACCCCATGACAATAGTATATTAGGATTAATGGATCATTCTGGTTTTGGCAAGCTGCCAAAGCTAGTTGGCAAGTGAGGCCTCTCAGAAATCAAGAGCAAGACCCTTAAATATTTGCAATGTGTATTAATGAATTAGATGAAGGAGTTGAATATATTGCAGGCAGATGTGCTGATGATACAAAGATAGGCCGGAAAGCAAGTTCTGCGGGGCATGTAAAGCCTCAGTAAAGTGCCACAGACAGGTTCAGGATAAGGGTAGAAAATTGTAAGAGTAGAAAAGCAGAGTATCGTTCGAGAGGTGCGGCAGAATCCTGAAGTTCACCGATATTTGGATGTTCATGTGAACAGCATGAATCGCAAAACATTAGCAGACAGGTCCAGCAAGTGGCTCAGAAGGCAAGCAAGGGGTGCAATTTAAGAGCCTGAAGATTTTGAGGGGCAATCTTATTAAAACATAATAAAACCTCAAGGAGATTTGACGAGTAGATGTCAGTAGGAGGAGAATCACAAACAGGAGGACATAGTTACGAAACAAGAGAACAGGCACTTTAGTCTGGGGTGCATAGAAATTTCTTCTCTCTCTGTTTATCTCTGCCCCTATGGATGGTGGAGGCCAGGTTATTAGATGTCTTCAAGCTGGAGAAGATATATTGGAAAGATTTAGGAATTGACGCTTATGAAAAATGGCACAGAGGTCAGCATTAATCAGCTATGATCATATTGAATGAAAGGGCATGCTTGTTGGGCCTGGGGCCCCTACTCCTGTTCCTATATTCTAGTGTTCTTGATGTTTAGTTGAATGTGTTTTAGTAAAGTTTACAATGGAGTGTGCGCTAGAATAAAGTGAACTGTAATGTACAATACATATTATTGCAGGCCTTCCTGTGACACAGTGATGGTTCACCTTAATCCAGTGCTCTATAGTGAATGTTTTATAAACTTTATGATGCTTTCAGCCCATTCAATATGTAATGACTGTCATCTGTTTCTACTAGATTATACAAACTGTGTCAACCACCCTCTGATGGTGATGCTTGAAGACACCTGCTTCAAAACTTCAAGATATCTGGGCATTGCTTCTTCAACTACAATTCAGAGGGTTTGCACTGTAAATAGTAGAATACTCCTGGCTTTCAAACAAGATATTGCTGGGAAGTCCTGGTGAATTGTGCTGCATTTTCTAAGATAAACCTCAGCCATTCAAACTGGAATAAATGCTTTTCTTTGCCACATTGAACAGACGCAAATTAGGGTGGTTGTTTAGTACATTTCTTTTTCAAACCATGAAGCTAATTATTGCTTATTGTAAATTTATTAAGCATAAATAGGTTTCATTATCTATCAAATTAAGAAGCTCTAATCAGTTTGTAGTTTTTACAATCTTTTAACTTTACCTTTAAAGTATTAAGCAATAATTTGTTGATAAAGTTTTGTATATTTAAACAGGTTTGCTATTTAGGATTATATTATAACCAGCTCTTTTCAAGCATAAGAACATTAACAAATGCACAGCAGTCATTGTTGTCTGAAGCTCTTTACAGATAATAGAGAGTACTTGAAAAGACTGCAATATTGCAAGGGGATTCTGATGCTTTAGGTAGCACAGCCATAGTTTTTATCACCTCAAGGCTGAGATTATGTTATAGACTTAGTCTCAGACCCAACCGAATTTGTTTATTTTAATGTAGTGAAAGATCACTGCCCTGTTTTTTCTCTTGAGTGTAGAATCCTCTGTGGCATATTTGTGTTGTGAAGTAGAAAAGGAGGGGTCTTGAAGCAGCATCTGTTTTCCTTCATTTAGCAAGAAGGGAAGGTGATGCAGTTTCGCTTTTGCAGAAAATTAGCTATATTGCATACTGTATATTGTAAATGCATAACACTTGAACAAATATTCCATTCTTCAAGCAAACAGTATTTAAATGCACAAAATATAAACTTTTACTGCCTTTCTATTGGATAGAGACTGATGTAAAATACATTTGCATTTGTATAATTAGGAATAATATCAGGTGACATTCTCTCAGGACTAAGACTTTTACTTACTAATGCGCAAAAATAACTTCAAGGTCTTATTCTCGCTTGCGGGGTTTTTTAAATATAGCCTTATTCTCTTCTATTGGCCAATTTAAATGTAACAATTTATGCTTGCTTTTAAGTAGTTATACTTTACAGTGAAATGGACAATCATATTGAAAGTAGCGAGGCATAGTTCTAATCTTAAATAATAAATAGTTGTATCCAGATAACTGGTTACTTGAAAAACTATGACTTTCAAATATTTGAGTTTTACCATAGTGTTCATGGACAGATAATCAAACATTCCAAGTTTATGGAAGAGAATCATTTCACTTTGCTCATCATCTGGGTTAGTGATATGTTTCTACAGGGACTAGTTGCTTATGTCCCATTCAAGCAACACTGTAATGATCTGAATAGCCTCCTTCCACACTCTAAAAACAATCAACAATTCTATGACTCCCATTTGTTACCAATACCCTTTTTTTTCAAAGCAAATGTAAAACCACCTTTTTTGTTTCACGAGTCTTATCAAGTTAAAAATAGGTGTTCTCATATTGATTGCATACATCATATGGCAATAACTTTTCCCAATTACATTTACTTTGTGCTTTCTAACCAATAAAGATGCAATAGGGAAACAAAATTCATTGGATCTATTTATCCCTGTTTATTTTCTATATGTCCAAATCATGCAAAGTAATTGTTTCTAGATGGGGGTTTGAGGTTTTTGGGCCTACTTCCTGTTGAATTCCTGCCCATCAGAAAACTGGAAGGGCAATTCTTGTGATTCACACTAGCACAGGTGTTATTTCCCCACTGTATTTTGTCATTATCAATGATACACTTGCCAACAGAAACTGAATCAGAGGTTGCAGTGTACAACATTGGCTTTCAGCTTTCAATGAAACAAATATACTGTATCAGCAGTTACTGAATTGATGTGTCCCTGAAAGGTCATTGCTTTGTGTTTCATAAATCTCACCCACCCCAGTCATTTCAGTATATTAAAAATCTCATTATTGAAGCAGACCAAAGCATGGATGGCTTTAGGTCACAGATATCCAGATTTGTGCTCCCTGTTTCAACTTGAAGTCACACATGTCTGGTAGGGAGGGAGATCGGCCGGTCACTGGCTGTGGACAAAGGTAGGATTGTCATACAGTGCAATCTCAATCTACGGGCCCGAGCACTGTTTATCCCATCCTCTGCCTTTTCCCTCATGATATCCCTGTTGCTGTCAAAGAGAATACAATAGCACTGCCTTGCTGCCCATATGTTTGTATCTACTAAGCTGCTTAATTAATCACAATTTAATACTTCTGAAAGGTGGAAATCATAATTTTTAAAGCAACAGTGTGGTATATTTCCTTTTCTTTCAATGACATCTTCTGATACATTTGGTGCATCAAAAATGGGGGAAATCCTATTGCTAGAAAAAATGTATTTTATTTCCCTGAGGATGAAATTCACATTTCCAAGGGCTATCATTGCTCCTTAGAGCCAGGTACCTGATAAGCAGTTTCCAGAAACTGCTGCTACCTACAAATATATACAGTACATTAATAGGGGCACTTACTTAAGCATTCAATATTACATCAATGCCTAGCACATTAACTATGAACGTTAGAGTCAGAATGATAGAACAGAACCTGAAGTATCAATCCTGAGGAAATCTGCAGATGCTGGAAATTCAAACAACACACGCAAAATGCTGGTGGAACGCAGCAGGCCAGGCAGCATCTATAAGGAGAAGCACTGTCGATGTTTCGGGCCTGTCCTGATGAAGGGTCTCGGCCCGAAACGTCAACAGTGCTTCTCCTTATAGATGCTGCCTGGCCTGCTGTGTTCCACCAGCATTTTGTGTGTGTTGTCTGAAGTATCAATGTTGTATCCTGGGTTAGCACTTGCCCTAACCTAGTTTCCTGTAGGAGAAGTGACTGACCATTGCACAAGTTGCATCATGTTTAGGAACCAGTTGTTCGCTCTAAAGCTATTGTATAATAGAGCACTGTCTTTGATTTTTAGAATTTGTGAAATCATTTAATCTAATTTTAACTTTACATAGTTGGCAGGAAATAGATGCCACTGATTTAGGACCTGTTTTACGCACTATTTGATTTTGCCTTCTGGCAGCGGGCTGCAGTTGGTTTCCTGTCAGTTTCCCACTGGATGAGGTAGCAGTTAATTACTTCCATTACTTTACAGGAATATTTCTTTCTAAGTACTTTTAATGACATTGTTTATGAAGTTAAGTATGCCGAACTTACATACTTTAAAATGTGTGTTAAAGAAACTGATAAACTTGATCTTATATAAATATTCTGCTGATTAGTATCAATATATATGGTTCATATTTTAAGTATTTTAATCTTGCACTAACTTGTAGAAATAGGATTGGAAGATAGCATTGGGGAACAGACATTAGAAAAATACAGTCATATTAGTTCCTGGTGTAGAATTTGCCTGACACAAGACTTTACTATACATACATTCTGAATCAAATCTTAATCAAGATGGCAAAAGGTAAAAGAAGCAAATGATGTCACACCTTCATTATAAAATACAATTCACTACTAATGGAACCTAGGTCAGTCATATTCCATGTGGCTCAGAGACGAATCACAGAGTATACTTAATATAAACCAATATCATTTTGATAGATTTACCAGAAATGTTGAGATTGCAGTATCTAATATTTTCTCTATATTTTCTGTAGTGACGGTGCTGAGGGATTATTGCAATGAAAATAGGAAATCTAAATGTAGTGGGGAGGAAGTTTTTGTGAAGGTGTATTTTTGTGGACTTCAAATGAAATTTTCATGATCTTCAATAACAATGCAAAAATAATCAACTTTATATAGCAGAATTGTTTCTCTTTCATTATTATAAATTAAATTATAAGTAAGAATTTAGTTGTTCTCTGATAACTACATTATTCCCTTTGTTAAATGAAATATTCTTTAGAATGGAGGGTAAAATATAGAATCCAATTTCCTTTCATGTTCTTTAAATGCTTTAATATTACATAAAGTATGATGATTTCAAAAGATCCAAATTAGACTTTGAGATTTTGAACTATTTAACTTCCGTTGATGCAATGGTACATTATTTGAATAAAGCCATTGAGAAAGCTTATTTTGGAAATAATGAATGTTTCTGAGTGTATTGACTGTGACTGTTAAGACTGAGGGCTTTGAATTTCTGTAATGACATCACTAGCGATGTACTATGATGCATGTTAGTTCTATGTATGTTACATTTAGTCTTTTCCCTGTTAAAGTTATAAACTGATGTTTGTATGCCTTTAATAAGAATACCTTTCTCTGTAAATACATAATTACAGTATGCTGTGATATATTGTTAAATTATACTGACTATTTAATCATACTTATATATTAAACACTTAATGCAGGAATGGAACACAGTGTTTAAAGCAAAGCTGTTACATTTTCTTTACATTTGAAATATATTGCTGTAGAAATGCAATTAAATTCAACTGAATAAAAAATAAAAAGTGCAGGATGCTATAATCAAGTGAATCTTCTAAAAAATGTTTGAACTACAGTTGTAAAAAAATGACAGTTTTCATAGATGTCAACAACTGCTCCTGATACCTACTGCTTTCTTCTGCTTGCTTTTCTGGTTAATAGTAAAGTTCAGAAAGGTGCCTCAATCAATCATTGACTTAGATACAACTCTCAACGCATTCTCCCAATCTAAGACAGGTAATAAGATTATCCCAAGAAACCACCACAGGAGACTTCTTGGTTAGGCATCTAACTAATGAAAAAGACAGAAAAACAACCCAGAAACTTGCAGATTGGTTAACCAACAAAGAAACCGGTTCTTCAGCCCACCACATGCCTGCCAATCATCGAGCACCTTTCTATCCCAGTCCTGAAGAATTGTCTTGGCCCAAAATGTCAACTGTTTACTCTTTTCCATAGCTGCTGCCCAACGTGCTGAGGTCCTCCAGTATTTTATTGGTGTTGCTAAGAACCTCCAGCATCTGCAGACTTTCTCCTGCTGGTGCCTTTCTATACCAATCTCTCTTGCCTTGGTAATTTCTGAAAGGCAGAACAGCTCCTTTCCCAGAGTTTCACCAAAATACTGCACACACTATCAACTCACACAAGATACTGGAGGAACTGGTATTGGTGGCTCTGAATAACACAGATGAGAGATGGGAGAGTGAGGAACAAATTTGCTGCTGTAATTGTCCACCCAGAATACTCTCTCATTTTATGTTCAGTATGTAACACATAGGGAAGCTTGACTGTAACCAATAAGGGTCAAAATATATAACATATCCCTCCCACTTTATCTTGAAGGTTTCTAATCTTTCCTATACACAGACCAGTGAGAGGTTCAATCTGTCTGGAGGCCGCATGTTCCTGTGTGAGCACTGACAACCTGGGGATGACACCAAAGTTATTTTAACTCTTGGTGGTGTATGTATAGATCCTGACTTGGGTACTGTAAGCTCCTTCCATTGAGCCAGGTAAGGTTTCAGTTTTATTGTTGGATCTCCTTTCCATTTGTGAGTTACCATGTCTAGCACTTGAGGAGGAAGAGGATCAATACATGCCTGCTTCTGGACTTGCACCACAGATACTGGAGTTCTAGGTACTTCCGTGAAGTACAAGATCTCTTTTGGGGATGGCTTTGGAGCTGCAACAGCTAAGAGAATTCTGGGTGCTCCATCAGCATTCAAATGGTGCATTGACCAGCTGTACTTTATATTGTACTGACCTGCAGAGAGTAACAAAGCTCAGCATTGCATTTGACTAGCAGCCAGGGAAGGAGTGCTGGCATAAGACCAGAACACCATAAGACATAGGAGCAGAATTAGGCCATTCAGCCCATTGAGTCTGCTCCGCCATTCCGTCATGGCTGATCCCAAATCCCACTCAACTCCATACACCTGCCTTCTTGCCATATCTTTTGATGCCCTAACTGATCAGGAAGCTATCAACTTCTGACGTAAATATACCAACAGACTTGGCCTCCACCGCAGCATGTGGCAGAGCATTCCAAAGATTCATTATCCTCTGGCTAAGCAAAGTTCCTCCTTCCTTCTGTTCTAAAAGGTCACCCCTCTAGTTCTCCCCCACTATATGAAACATCCTCTCCACATCCACCCTAATCCTTTCAATATTTGCTAGGTTTCAATGAGATACCCCTGCATTCTTCTAAATTTTAGTGAGTACCAACCCAAAGCTGTCAAAGTCTCCTCATATGTTAACCCCTTCATTTCCAGAATCATCCTTGTGAACCTCCTCTGGACTTTCTCCAATGACAACACTTCCTTTCTGAGATATGGGGCCCAAATCTGTTGACAATACTCTTAAGTGCAGCCGGACTACTGTCTTATAAAGCCTCAGCAATATCTCCTTGCTTTTATGTTCTATTCCCCTTGAAATAAACGTCAACATTGCATTTGTCTTTTTTACCACAGACTCAAGCTGTAGATTATCTTTCCGGGAGTCTTGCACGAAGACTTCTAAGCCCCTCTGCATCTTTGATGTTTGAAACTTCCTCCATTTAGATATAGTCTGCACTATTGTTCCTTTTACCCAAATGCATTATCATATATTTTCCAACTCTATATTCCATCTGCCACTTTTTGCTCATTCTTCCAATTTGTATAAATCCTGCTGCAATCGCACTACTTACCCCTCCAATTAATCTTTGTATCATCTGCAAACTTTGCCAGAAAGCCATTAATTCCATTATCCAAACAATGTGAAAAGTAGCGGTCCCAATACTGACCCCTGAGGAACACCACTAGTCACTGGAAGCCAACCAGAAAAGACCCCTTTATTCCCCCTCGCTGCTTTGGAGGCAGTGCGGAGGAGGTTCACCAGGTTGATTCCGGGGATGAAGGAGTTAACCTATGAGGAGAGATTGAGTCACCCTGGACTATACTCTCTGGAGTTCAGAAGAATTAGAGGGGATCTTATAGAAACATACAAAATTTTGAAAGGGATAGATTTGATAGAAGTAGAAAAGTTGTTTCCATTGGTAGGTGAGACTAGGACTAGGGGACATTGCCTCAAGCTTCAGGGGAGAAGATTTAGGATGGAAATGAGGAGAAACTGTTTTTCCCAGAGAATGGTGAATCTGTGGAATTCTCTGCCCAGGGAAGCAGTTGAGGCTTCCTTACTAAATATATTTAAGAAACAGTTAAATAGGTTTTTACGTAGTAAGGGAATTAAGGGTTATGGGGAAAGGCAGGTAGATGGAGCTGAGTTTACAGACAGATCAGCCATGATCTTATTGAATGGCAGGGCAGGCTCGATGGGCCAGATGGCCTACTCCTGCTCCTATTTCATATATTCTTATTTTCACTGCCTTCTGCTTGTCAGCCATTCCTCTCTCCATACTGGTATCTTTCCTGTAATATCATAGGATTTTATCTTGTTAAGCAGCCTCATGTATGGCAACTTATCAAATATCTTCTGAAAATGCAAGTAACTGACATCCACTGCCTCTCCTTTATCCACCCTCAAAGGCTCTAACGAATTTGTCATGCAATACTTCCCTTTACAGAAACTATGCTGACGTTGTCTTAATTTATCATTAGTTTCCAAGTACCCCGAAACGTCATCCTTAATAACTTTCCCAACATCTCCCAACCACTGACAAACTGACTTTTAATTTCCTTTCTTTTGTTTCCCTCCCTTCTTATAGAGTGGAGTGACATGTGGACAAAAAAATTGACATCAAGTGATGATGATCTATCAGTCATGTAAATCTTTGACCAAGGAGGAATTGATGGAATTTCTTGACTCCAAAGATGATTGTGAGTGCTTCCCACAGCCTGGCTTTTAGCCTTGTCATAGAGCTATAGAAAAGTACAGTACAGAATCAGGCCCTTCATTTAAATCTCTACTCCCTTCAACCTGCACCGGCATCATAGTCCTCCATACCCCTACCATCCATGTACCTAACCAAACTTCTCTTAAATGTCGAAATTGAGTTCACATGCACTACTTCCACACTCTCACGACGCTCTGAGAGAAGGTTTCCCCACAGGTTCCCCTTAAACTTTTCACCTTTCACTCTTAAACCATGACCTTTAGTTGTTTAGTTCCCAATGTCAATGGGAAAAGCCAGCTTGCATTTACCCTATTTATACCCCTCATAATTTTGTACACCTCTATCAAATCTTCTCTCAAATTTCTATGTTCTGAGGTATTAAGTCCTAACCTATTTAATCTTTTCATATAACTCATGTCCTTCAGACTTGGTTTTTTTGTATGGTTTCAACTTTATTTACATTTAAGTAGATGACCAAAACGGCATACAATACTCCAAATTAGGCATCACCAATGTCTTATACAACTCAAATTAACATCCCACCTCTTATCCTCCTGTTCTCAATACTTGGATTTATGAAGGCCAATGTGCCAAAAGTTTATTTTTCAACTCTATCAACCTGTAACACCACTTTCAGTGAATTATGGGCCTGTATTCCCAGATTTCTTTGTTCTACTCAGTGCCCTACCATTCACTCTGTAAGACCTACCCTGCTTGGTCCTCCCAAAGTGCAACACCTCGCACTTGTCTGCATTAAATTCCATCTGCCATTTTCCAGCTTATTTTCCAGCTTTTCCAGATCCCACTATAAGCCAGGGTAGTCTTCCTTGCTGTCCACTACACCACAAACCTTGGTGTCATCTGCAAATTTGCTGATTGAGTTAACCACATTATCATCCAGATCATTGAAAAAGATGACAAACAACACTGGACCCAGCATTGATCCCTGTAGCTCTCCACTGGTCACAGGCCTACAGTAGGAGAGACAACCCTCAACTACCACTCTCTGGCTTCTCCCACAAAGCTAATGTCCAATCGAATTTACTACCTCTGCTTGGATGCCAAGCGATAGAACCGTCTTGACTAACCTCCCATGTGGGACCTTGTAAGATGTCCTACCAAATCCCATGTAGACACCATCCACTGTCTTGCCTTCATCAACATTCCTAGTAATGTGCTTGAAAACCTCTAAGATTGGTTCGACTCGAGCTACCACACAGTGCCACGCTGACTATCCCTAATTGCCCATGTCCCAGTGTGCTCCATCTTGTTCATGTTTCTTTTCGTTTTTCAAAAGACATTTTTCTTTATTGCAGTAGTTTTGGTTGACAGTGACTTTTTACTTTTACAGGTGGGTATAATATGTCCCTTCTTAGCACATCTTCTGCAATGTAAACCAATATACGGTATGAGCATTCTTTTGCTGAATGCCTAGTTTTGCCACAATGGTAACATTGAGAGACAGTTGGTGCCTTATTCTTAAAGTGAGGAGAAACTATATGAATTTGGGAAGATGTGCTTAATAGCTTCACTTCTCTAGCTACCATCTCCAGAGGTGAACTAATCTCAATTGCCTTCTGTAATGTTAGTCTGCCTTCTGTAAGCAACCATTTCTGAATTGCCTCACCATACAAACCACATACAAGTCTCTAACGTTATGTGTCATTCAGTGACTGTCCAGAATCACAGTGTTCAGACAACTGCTTCAGCACTGCCACAAACGATTTGCTTTCCTCTTGATTCCTTTCATGAAATCTAAATGTCCCAGCAATAGTCACAGGTTTAGATGAACAGTGATCCATTAAGACTTAAGCTATATCCCCATTAGGCTTATCATCAGACTTAGCAGATTGCACTGCGTAGCAAATTAAACGTTTTTTGCACCCATCTCAGTCAGAAAGGATGGAGCACGAATATAATCTGAAATTTGATTTGCCAGTGTTACGAACCCCGTAACTGGGTATCTTACGAGCAAAGATAGGAGTATCCGTTGAAGTCTGATGTTACTATCTTTAACAATATTTATTAGTAAAAATACACAAAAATAATATCAATGCAAATATACAGATAATATACGTCATCAATACTAAACCTAAAAGTGTGGGTATAATAATAATCAATAAGAAATAAGCACTATCGTTGTCTAGGGGATAATGAATTGTCCGATGGAAATATAATGTTCAGTTCAGTTCATGCAGGCTGCAGTAGTTGTTGATCGCTGTGTAGCAATTGTTGGAGAGAGAGAGAGAGTAACAGCTATTGACTTGCCGAATTGCCTTTTACGATCTTGGTCCGTCGATGCGTTGTTGTTGTGGCCATTCACGTATGACCCCTCTGTCCTTTAGCTATACCGTTCTTCCGTGGTGGACTCGTCACCCAGGCAAGGGTGGACACACACGCAAGCCCCCACCAGTCTCGTAGCATCTCTCGTCTCTCCTGGTGCGCCTGAGGGGTGTTCCCCAGACCTTACTTTTATCCCCACTCAGGTGTCAATCAGGTTGGGATGATGCAACCCATCAACTAGACCACTCTGGTTGCCCCCTGAGGGGTTTCAATGAATAGAACAGTACTCAATACACAATCCTTCTCCAAGAGACAATAGCAGTAATCAGTGGTTCCGTTCCACTTTTGTGTGTCTCTGCATTGTCTCTCTCTCTCATTTCCTTGGTATCAGACCCAAAATAGTAGCGATTTTGCGATTCTCAAAAGTGGGGGGCGACTTTGCACCCTTCTGCCCATCAGAGTTGCTCCTCATTTATAACACCCCCATCCTTCTAAGAATTTTCACCCAAAAGGGGAAAATTAACTAATACAGAGTCTTACAGACTTTCAGAATCTAACACAATACAAGAGTTTTCACTACAGAGTAATACAGTTATACATTCAATTTAGCATCTAAACAGTTAGCAATTACATTGTCACTTCCTTTAATATCTTAATATCTTGTACCTTAATAAATTCCTGTAGCATCAGACTCCAATTTAATAACCACCTATTTTTATTCCTTTTCTTCAGCAAAAACAAAACTAAAGGATTGTGATCTTAGCTTGAGTGTATATTACAAAATATGAACCAATACATGTGTGATTATTCTGTAGTACATTACAAAAGTTTATGCAAATACTAATCTTTAGTTTACTTTTAAACTTAACAGTCAATCTTCCATGGTGTTGTCTTTACTATTTACATGCTTTGTCGAAATCCCTCAAAACCAGATCCTGTTATTTACAGTGGCATTTTGTCAACCTTCGCCTCTTTTCCACTTAACTCTCACGTGGTTAGCTTGCTCACTAGTGTGGAATAGGCTTTCACATACTCCTTTCATAGGAATTATTTTAGCAACAATGTTTTCCAAACTTAGCCCATCTTCTGAACTTCCACACAATTCTTTATTTTTAAGCAAGTCATTAATTTTATCTTCAGGACCCTTCATTCTATTAATTTTCAGTTTCACATCTGCAAGTGATCCCTCTTTGTCCAAACAACATTTCAAATTCTGCCTCTCCACAGCACACCCTTGAATAACATTAGCGAGTGGGGTACCTTTACATTCCAAATCAAACTGTAATTGATTCACAGGCATCTTGTTAACAAGCCATTGTTCCTTCAGCCTGGTTACTGCTTCTGAAACCAATCCAAACTTTAAATTTTCTTTATTCAATTTAAGAACTACACTTTTCCCTTCTTCAATAATAATATCCACATCACCACCTTTTATCTCCGCACTAACTTTTAACACACATTCTAACACAAACAACTGGGAATTCTCACTTCCCACTAGTACCAAGGTTAACCCTTTCTTCACTGAACCAAGTCCATCTGACCCAAAAGGACTGCATTCCTTTTCAACTAAGTCAGATACCTCAGACTTTTCCTGAGTTTCATTACTAAGTTCAGTACCATGTGCATCCACATCTTGTACACACTCAGAAGGGACATCTGCCTCGTCCAGGCTTCCAAAACCCGTCCCCTTTTAAATTCTAAGTTCCCCTGATCCTCCCAGCTACTCTCTGGGCAACTCCCTTCCGGAGTAAACTCAACCCTGCGGGTTAAAACAACCTCATCTGCTAACCCAGCAGACTCCTTCAAGGTAATGGCATCCCTTTCATCTAGGATTGCCCTTATTTCATTATCGGGAACACATTTAAATTCTTTAACTTCATCAAACAGCCAGACAGATCATCCATGTCCAACCCTGGACCTTCTAACAGCCTTATCTGTTTCTCATTTTTACTCCGTGCCTCTATAAATTCCTTCCTGGCTAGGGGTGGGTCTACCTCCTCTCCTTTACTCTCTTTCACCTCCCTGTTCTCCGTTTTACCATCCCCTAACCCCTCTTGGTATAGGGTCGGTAAAAACATCTTGGCCAAATCAACACAGGACTCATTTAAACTGGTCTCTTTCTCAGCTGCCTTTCTTGACATGCTGCGAGTGATCGCGCATGCGGGATAGATCTTGGAACCTAGGGACAGGTCCTCAACACTTACAGGCTGGCTCGTCAGCTTCATTGCTGACCACATCTCACCACCTGCTAAATCATACCAAGAAGGATGTCCACGCCAGCTCTCGGGAATTCTGATCGCACCCCTATTTCAACTGGTCCAGATACCAGATCACAATTTATAATGATCCCATGCAAAGGCACAGCTTCTGTCCCTTTTCCTATACCTCTTAAAACTACCTCTCCAGTCTCAGGAGCAAAATCTAGCACCTTACTGAGAATCAATGACTGCTCAGATCCAGTATCACTCCAGATCCACACTGGAACTGGGGTTTCTCCCTCTTTCACAGACACGGTCCCTTCTGAAATAAATTTTTCACGCCCCTCTCGTATTTTATCTACCTGAAGCTTTCTCGTCGATTTGCTGATCGGCACAATATGCCCTGTAGGGACTGCTGTGTTCCCTTTTCCTGTCTCCTTCCTCGGAGCAAAGCACTTAGATGCAATATGACCAACCGTTCCACAATTAAAACAGGTCAAGCTAGGAACCCTCCTGCCAGCCTGCCTTTCTTCCTCCTTACGTTTACCACTAGCTCCCGGCTGAATTTCTGCCTCAGCCGGCGGGCTTTCTCTACCGTCCCTACGGTCTTTCTGGTAACTCTTATTCAAGGAAAACTTTGTCTTGTGGGTTAGGGCATATTCATCTGCGAACCTGGCAAATTCTGATATGGACTTATTCGGCTTCTCGTTCAAATACATCCGGATATCATCCGAAACACAACCTTTAAATTCCTCAATCAGAATTAACTCCCTTAAACGCCGAAAATCCTCTTCCACCCTTTCTGCCGCACACCAATGATCCAAGAGCACACCCTTCTCATAGGCAAACTCTGCATACGTCTGATTCCACACTTTCTTTAAATCTCTAAACTTTTGTCTATATGCCTCAGGTACCAATTCGTAGGCCCGAAGAATGGTCTGTTTTACTTCCTTGTAATTCTCATACTCCTCCACAGACAACGCCGCATATGCCCGTTGTGCCTTCCCTTTTAACACACTTTGTAACAACGCCACCCACTGATCTCTGGGCCACTGCCACCTTTTCAAAATGCAAGAAATAACTATCAACATCCGTCTCCTTGAATGGAGGTACTAACCTAAACTCCCTACTAACATTAAATCTCTCCTCTCGGTCTGCCCATTGGACTCTTCTCTCTTGCTTTAACTTCTCCATGTCCAGCTCATGCTGCCTCTGTTTCTCCTTCTCCTCATACTTCCTCTGTTTTTCAGCTCTTTCCTTCTGCTTTTCAGCAGCTTCCAGCCGTTTTAACCTAATTTCATGCTCCCTCTGCTTTTCAGCTCTTCCCTTCTCCGTTTTCAGCTCTAACTCCTTTAGCTGGAGCTCAAACTCCCTTTTCACCTCTAACTCCTTTAGCTGGAGCTCATACTCCCTTTTCCTCTGTTCCGCATCCAGCCTCAATTTTTCCAACTCTAACTGAACCATCCCAATAGCTGGTACCTTTTCAGGGATATTTTCCAATACCTCAGCCGAAAACACATTCTTCTCAATATAATACTGAGTTATGGTCCTCTGCATCTCCCACTTTTTCATTGACGGCCTCACCTCTGCGAGATTTAGTCCTTTCGCAATATTTACCAAGTCCATCTTTGTGGCCTCCTCTAGCGCCTTCAAAGTTGGGTTTCGTGTAAATTCGTCTATGTCCATCTTTGCTGGTTTCCCATCTGGTTACTCACACAACCAGATCAAAGTCTGGACTTAAAAGCTCGATTCACTGGCCCTCCAATTTGGTATCAAATCTCGAGATGAGGCCCCAAGTTGTTACGAACCCCGTAACTGGGTGACTTACCAGCAAAGATAGGAGTATCCGTTGGAGTCTGGTGATACTATTTTTAACAGTATTTATTAGTAAAAATACACAAAAATAATATCAATGCAAATATACAGATAATATACGTCTTCAATACTAAACCTAAAAGTGCGGGTATAATAATAATCAATAAGAAATAAGCTCTATCGTTGTCTAGGGGATAATGAATTTTCTGATGGAAATATAAAGTTCAGTTCAGTTCATGCAGGCTGCGGTAGTTGTTGATTGCTGTGTAGCAATTGTTGGAGAGAGAGAGAGAGAGAGAGAGTAACAGCTATTGACTTGCCGACTTGCCTTTTACTATCCTGATCCGTTGATGCGTTGTTGTTGTGGCCATTCACGTATGACCCCTCTGTCCTTTAGCTACACTGTTCTTCCGTGGTGGATTCATCACCCAGGCGAGGGTGGACACACACACAAGCCCCCACCGGTCTCGTAGCATCTCTCCTGGTGTTCCCCAGACCTTACTCACAGGGTCTCAGGTGTCAATCAGGTTGGGATGATGCAACCCATCAACCAGACCACTCTGGTTGCCCCCTGAGGGGTTTCAATGAATAGAACAGTACTCAATACACAATCCTTCTCCAAGAGACAATAGCAGTAATCAATGGTTCTGTTCCACTTTTGTTAGGAGGAGACATTCCATTTTTGTGTGTCTCTGCATTGTCTCTCTCTCTCATTTCCTTGGTATCAGACCCAAAATAGTAGTGATTTTGCGATTCTCAAAAGGGGGGGGGGGTGACTTTGCACCCTTCTGCCCATCAGAGTTGCTCCTCATTCGTAACACCAGTGCAAAACATTAAAAACTTTCAGTAATGAACTTCATTGCTCTGTTGTTTCGTCATTTGGCCCCGTACTTCCAAACATTTTCACCTTTTTCAAACACTAACTTGTTCCAGAAAAGTTAATAAGTCTTATCCATCTCTCCCTCTCTCTTATGTGTTTTATTTAACCATCCTATTCTCATTCTCTCCCTTGGGTTCTTCACTGACCATACTTCCTGCGCCCGTTTTCTTTTCGCTGATCCACATTGCCAGCATTGCACATGGACTTTTTATGCTGAAGGGAAAAAAAAATCAATAGCTATCTTGTGAGGAGCCAGTGATACTGGGAAGCCCGGTGTCCATGATTAACACAGACGAGAGACAGAAGGTGGGAACAGACGGGCAGCTGTTTATTTTACTTGTAAGTCATCTACCCAGAATGCCCTCTCACATTATATTCAGCATGTAACACTCAAGGAAAATTGGCGGCAACCTGTAAGGGTCAAAACATACACGAATACATTACACCCAGAACACTACTGTCCTCTCATATTAGATTCCTTCCTCTTCAGCCATTTACATCTTCCAACTATCCCTTCCAAGCTTCTTACTTCATTCCCCCTTACCCCCACAGGTCTCACCTGCCAGTTTGTATTCCTTTCCCATCTTCTTATTCTGTCTTCTTCTTTCCTTCCTTTCTAGTCCTGATGAAGCATCTTGGTCTGAAACGTCGACTGTTTATTCCCCTCCATAGATGCTGCCCAACCTGCTGAGTACCTTCTGCACTTTGTGAGTCCTGCTCAAGGCTTCTTACATCTGCAGACTCTCTCTCTGTCTTGTTTTACGGCGGTTGACACCCAGCTTGATGGTGCATTACTGCCACTTTCTGCTCAGGAGTGTGCGATAGACTCACATTCTAAATCCCTTCACCCAATCACGCACACACACATACCCTAACCTACACTTTATCCTCCCATCTTTGGCCATCCTAGTAACCTATTCCTGTTTATCCATCATATCCTATCAAAAAACTCCTGTATCCCTTAAGAAAGCTAAAAATACCCTAACCTGTACTCTCTCACCCATGCCCAGCAACCCTTTTAATGTGAATTCCTGCACCCTCAATTCCCTTAGATTAATTCTCATAATCTCTCATCATTATCCCATACTTCCTGCGGCTCAGAACTACATGTTCTACTGACTCCTCTTCCTGACGTTCCTCACACAATCCTGTCTGGTGTTTCCCTGTAATTTCAATGTTTTGTGTAATGCAGTGCCCCAGCCTTAACCTAGTCCACACAGTTTCCTCTCTTCTGTTTCCACTGCCTACCCTAGTACCTGCAACCCTCCTTTTGTATTTGATATAAACGCCTCCCTTTCCCCTCCCCGTCTTTCTTGCCATACTTGGTTGATTTTTTCCCAGATTACACACTTAACCTCTGCTTTACTGATACTAATGTGCATTTCTATATTTTCTTTAACGCCCTCTTTGCCAACTCATCCACCCTCTCATTCCCCTTCACCCCTACATCTGCTGGAACCCATAGAAATTTTACCTGACCTCCCTGATTTGCAATTCTTGTGACTGACTGAAGGACTTCATAAAGTACATCTTCCAGACTCTCTTATGTTTATGCATACATTACCAAGGCCAATTTCTGATTAACGTTCTCGCTTCACCAAGAAATAATGTGAATAATCTTTACAGCATCCTCCAAAGCTGAACTTTCATAGCCAAAATGGCTGGTCAACACAATTAGGTTATACCTCAAATTATATGGATGGAAATGAGAACTGACCTTTTCACAAATTACATATTCTGAATGTCATTGCAGGTTTTATTGATTATTTTATTTATTACCTTTTTACTCTAGTCAGCTAAAATACTACTTCTGTCATCTTTCCTAATCACTCTGTCGAGGGTTCCCAAGTTATATATGTCTATTAAACCGCTCCACTGAAGTCAGAAAACAACCACCGAAAATTCAATCTTTAAAGTCTGCACCACCAGTAGCATCTTTGTAATTTCTACTATTCTCCTTTGGTGTGATTCTTCCCTGTAATGCAGTGACCAGTTCTGAAGAGTATACCCTATTGTGCCTATCGTTTGTAGTTTGAGAATTTTAAAGTTGCTCTGATATTATCCTGAATGACTCAACAATCTTTTCTGATCCCACTATCAACTTGGAGCCTGAGTTCATCACTGTTATTAACCAGAACTCATTTAAAGCACATTGAAATTTGTTATGGTGGTTTAATAGTGCTATTCCTATGCCACTCACTCACATGGTAGGAGTTAATGTTTTGTACGAACAGTGTTATCAATAAAGTTCAGTTCTATATCCTGCATGCTGCTGAGCTGGTGTCCTGGTGTGCTCCACACTCAACCTCACTTCGAACACAGCAAAACTCTCCTAATGTATGTTCTTTAGCTTTCTTGCCTCTGCCTTCTAAACTCACCAGCAGATACCCAGCCTTCTATTTCCAGGTTTGATGCCCTTCCACTGGAACTACGTATATGATTGAACCCATCTTCCTCCCTCCCAGAGGTAAACCAATCCCAACAACAGCAGCTGATCTCCAAGTAAGGGATGAGAATTGAAAGAGATTCAAACGCTGGAAATCTGAAAATTTACAGAAAAGGAAATTCTGGAGATACTCTGCAAACCTGTAGAAAAGGAAACAAAGTCAATGACTCAGGTCCAAGAGCTTTAATCAGAACTCATCACTGGACCATTTCAGGTCAGTAACTTAAATGCAAGATGGAGAACTGTAATAGTAACTTCTTGCTCTGATTTCATTTCTTTATTTTTTTAAAAATGAATCCCACTTAACTTACTCTCCTAGTTGGGCTTTTCACCAACACTTATTTCCAAGATGGCGGCACGACGCAGCTTGCAGTGGCCACTCCGGAGCTGATTATCTGTTATTTGTGAAGCGGGGTGCCGTGCGCAATCATAATCGATTGAAAACGGATGTGGGAACACGGAGGAACATCGGGAAATCTCCAGGAAGACCTTCTTCATTGCTGCTGCTGCTGTGAGGTCCAGGACTCTGCTGGGAAGAACAGGCCCCCAGTCCTTGGGGTCGCGTTGCTGATGCTCATTGGCGGGGCTGTTTTAATACGCTCAGCAGAGGATGGTGCTCAGAGGAGCTGTGCCGGAGGGGATGGTCGTCGGCTCAGAGGTTTGACGGACTTGGAGTCCGCTGCGGTCAGATTGCTTTCAGTGTGTGCTATGTCTGCAAGGCTGGGTTCGACGACGCTTTCATTCTGTGCTGTGTCTGTGAGGCTGAGTCGGGCGGCGCCGTGGAAGTCCATAGCAGGGGTATTCCCTTCTGCCACCGGCGTGGGATGGTGAGTCTGTCGTGTCCCTGGGGACTTGTGGAAACTGTGTGGTGATTTCTTTTGAACTTATAGTCCTTTAACATCTTTGGACTATTTTTACTGTGCCCATGGTCTGGTTTTTTTTAATCAATTATGCTATTGTTTGCACTGTTGTAACTATATGTTGTAACTATGTGGTTTTGTGCTGGTCTTGTAGCTTTAGTTTTTGGTCTTGTTTTGTCTGTTGGATTTGGAGCTCCTTTCTGGGGAACGTGCTAAGACGGTAGTGCGATATTAATATGCAGCAGCCTCTCCGGACTCTGGATTGGGGATTACCAAAAGTTATGTGGATTTTCTGGTGTAGTCTGTTTTGTCATATGCCTTTGTGATATCATTCTGGAGGAACGTTGTCTCATTTTTTAACTGCATTGCATTTGTGGTTTTTAAATTACAATAAACTGAATCTGAACACCTATTTGCTCTGCTTTGCTCTCTCTGGCCAAGTCCTGCCCCTTTCCTTTTCTCCCAGTGAAGATTTTGGATTCCTCTCAAGTACAAACTTCAGCCATTGCATAAAATTTCCAGTGAAATCAGCACTGTAAGCTGCACAATCGTGGCCCTAAGGAACAAAATGGACTTTAATGCTGTTGCTTCTGAGAAGGCTCAGTTGGAAGCCTCATACTGTATTTAATGTATGTAGGGTACTGAAGAAATTCCATGGGCGAACTGGGTATGCTCAAGAGCACCCTACAGGCACCAGCTCGAAAAGTAACTTCAGTATGTGCAAGAGCAATAGGAGTAATTTTTCTGGGTCTTATAAGGAAAGGTGTCTTTGCTGCTCATTCTTATGCATTTCTCAAGCTCTGTTGCATCTCATGCTTGTGCCTCCATTTATGATTTAGCTACCTGTTGGTCAGATCTCTTGGGGGATAACTCATATTTCAGATGGGCTACTCACTGAAAATGATGAGATGGAGGATTTTTTATAAAGATACAGGACCTACTTGCTGGCTGATTAACAACTTGAAGGTCAAAATTACATAGAGCATGTTTCCAAATATTGCAAGTTATAGTTAAGAAGAAAGAAAAGCAGGATGGAGACATGATCTTGTAGCAGACATCTAGATGCCCACTTCCTCCTACACAGTCATCCACTATTCACCACACCTTCCATCTCTCAGTGACTGACGATCCATCATCTCTCTCAGAAGTTTGACTTTTTGGCTGTCGATTGATAAAAATATTTCTTGGTGTCAATGCACAGCCTATACTAGCTATAAAGTTGGTGCAGACGCCACATAATTAGATGCTGTTTGAAGATATTTGTGGATACCATGCTGAATTAAAAATAGCACGTCAGACTGGAGGACAGGAATGTAAAAGGGCAATTAGCTGCTTGCTGGGCATTAAACTGTAAGTCATTCAAACACTTTAACAGAACGTGAGAGGAAATCGCTGAAATTAGCAGACCAGCCTAGCACCGTGCTTCTTTGGAAGCTGTGGCTGGCTTTTTATAATTTGTCGAACCAGGCACAATTAGATGAACTTTTCCTGAACTGTATGATTATGCACAGTATAGTTATTATTACGCTAACTGCTTCTGGCTTCCTCCTTCACTTGTACTTCTCTCCTTGTAGCCTTGTCTCACTTTACTTTTGGGATGTTTTACACAAATGAATTGCTGTCCTCCTTGCCACAGTTGTTTATTGATAGACAACAGCATCATTTTATAATTATTGTTTTAAATCAAATCATACTGTTACATCAGTGTTGGTGGGGTGATATATATGTCTCTAGGTAGCACAAACTCAGTATTTGAACAATCCAATTAGACAGGACAAATTAATTAAATCTAAATAATGGCATGTGCTTATTACCATCTCCCTTACTCCATATCATTTTCCCCTCACTTTCACCTAGATTTCTTACCCATCTCTCAGCTGCATTCTGTATTCTTATGCTTTTGGTTCCTTCTTTTACTAATTTAATATACATAGGCTTCCATTCAATGGTTTTAGAATATATTTATAGTTTTATATAAATATTTTAAGTGATTTTACTAAATTAAAAGCAGAAAATCTTGAAACATTCAGCTGGTGGCCCTTAACTCTTGAGAGGGTAATTTTAACATTTGAGGTTATCAACCAGAAACAGTAAACTTACCATTTGAAACAGATGGCTGACTCATCTCCTGAATATTGCCAGATCTTAAGAATTCCAGCATTTATAGAATTCTAGCATTTAAGATGTCAGTAACACCGTGGACTGGTTTTAGCGTTGATATAAATGAGTGCCTATTGTTTCACAATTGTTATTAAGCAGTAAATAGAAAGCAAAATTGGGAATTTTGAACTTTGTTGCCAAGTTATGTTGTTCCTCCACATACTGTGCTACAATTAGAAGCTTATCAATTTATTTTAATCCAATATCTACTGTGCATAAAGCCAAGAAGCTGCAGTATGTAATAAACATGGTGAAGAAGTTAGTAATGATCAATTTTTCATTGACACCATGTTATAATTTGTCGTAGAGTTGTTAAGGCACAGGAAGAGGCCATATGGCCTATTGAATCCATGCCAACTCTCTGCAGAGCAATCCAGTCAGCTGCGTTCCCCCAATCCAGACAAAATACAACAAAAGCTAGTGTCTGTTAAAGGATCCAAACATACTGTGGGGAATTGGCAAGGTGTTAAACGGCAAACCCAGTCAGTCGTTGTTTCAGGGATGTGGGATTATTGAAAATGTCTGTTGCCCTTTCTTTTTTTTTTGTCTTTAACTTGTATTAATTCTGATTCTGGGAATAATAGAAAGTATTAACACAGAACTGGATGTTGATGGAGGAAGAAAATAATTGGCCATGGTATGGATTAGAACAGGTGTACAACTTCTGGGTATACACCAATTAAAGCTAACCCATACTTCAAAGATCAAACTTGTTTCCTGTATTAACTTGCTCACAGTCACCACCATTGTTTTGCTCAAAGGCTCCTCACTTTATTATCCTGTCACTCCAGTTACAGTATCAATGTCCCTTCCCTTTGCAGCTTTCTATTCAGACAAAGTGTAGGTAATGTCTGTTCATTCACGACTTTGAATACCGTAGTTCAATCACCCAGACTACTTTCGAATTACTTATTTTTTTTAATCCTGGTGAGATGCAGTTGCTGTTTACAATGTAGTCTCCTTCTATATGGAGGTTAAAATAAGGAAGTAATTGCTTTGTACAAGTGCAGTCTTCACATTATTATTCGTTGCCAATTTATTTCTTGGTCCTACCCTTTCCTTGATCTTGAATCCACAACTTTCATCATCGTCTGAGTGCAAGCTCATGAAGTAACACCTTGTCTTTTGAAGCACAAAAAAACACTCCTCTCTTGACAAACATTACTATATCTCAATGTTTTCTTCACTATTTTGCTGTTTGTGTGAACTTGTTCTGAACATCGACTGCTACTATTCTTTCATGATAACAATGACTACAATGTAGAAAGTCATTAATTGGCTTGAAAGTGCTTTCTGCTGTCCTGAGGTCATTCAAAACGTAATACAAATGCAATTTTGTTTTTGGTATTTTACAGTTTTTTGCCATAATATGGTTTTCAGAAAACACAGGCTCCATTTTCCTCTGACAATTATTGATGAAAGTGTAGTATGATTTGTTCTCATTCGGCTCTGGTTGCTGAAAATTGAAATTTGTCTTCAGACTGCTAATGCCATTTTCCTGGTATAAAATCACGCTGCTCCAAACTATATGTGACACAGGCCAGTCTATAACAGAAAATGCCCTCCCCACCAGTGAGTACATCTACAAGAGCTGATGCAGGAAAGCAGCATCCATCATTAAGGACTCTGTCATCCAGGCCCTGTCCTCTTCTCACTGGAAGAGATCTCCTTCATTAAGAAGAGGATACAAGAGCCTGAGGTCCCACACCACTGGGTTCAGGAGCAGTTAATACCCTCCAACCATCAGGCTCCAGCGTTAAATAGCTTCACTCAGTTCAGCACTGAACTACTTCCACAAACTACGAGTCACTTTCAAGGACTCTACAGCTAATGATCTTGATATATATATATATATATGTGTGCGTGCGTGCGTGTGTGTGTGTGTGTGTGTGTGTGTGTGTGTGTGTGTGTGTTTGTGTATTTATTTCTTTGTTCTATGGTAAATGCCTGCAAGAAAATGAATCTAAATGAATCTTATAGTATATGGTGACATATATTGTACATAATTTGATAATACATTTACTTTGAACTTTGAAATAAACATGGATATTCCTGTTTTAATGTTTGATAATGTTATACCCATGTGCAATAATGAAGAGCGAAAAAATACATTGATACACAAAAGAAGTTTATATTGAGGTGTGATTCCTTGTGTGTGACTATCCATCTACACAAATATAAAAGAATGCTAACTCTTAAGGGATCTTATTTTATTTAGAGATGCTGTGGCAAAACAGGCCCTACAGGCCCACCAAGGCGCGCTGTCCAGCAAACCACCGGTTTAACCCACCTTCTAATCTAAACTAGTCTGATCTAAACCGTCCCTTCTTATAGTTACGTTTTTTGACTGTGGGAGGAAACTGGAGCAGAAGATGCCAGAATTGAACTCTGATGGCCCAGCATAATAGCGTCGCGCTAAGCGCTGTTGCTCTGGTCCCGTGTGTGATATATCTCCGGTGTTCTGCAACTTTAATGAAGCAAGTTCTTGTATTACCATGGACTATTTTAGTAGTCAGCCCAAAACATGCTCAGTTGTGGGAAACACGCGCGACTGCAAATATTGAAACCAGGCAAAGAGACACAGAATTCTAGAGGAACACAGCAGGCCCAGCAGCATCGGGGTGTGGAGGTGACGGGAGAAGGAATAACCAATAGTCACCTGCTCGTCTCCCTTCCCCTCCCGATTCATTCTGTCCATCATCTCTCACCCCTCTTCTGCCGCCTGTTGCCCAGCCTCATGGCGTGTCCTCCCCGCTTGACACTAGCCACCTTCCCTCTCCACTCTCAGTCCTGAGGCAGGGTCTCGACAATTCCTTCCCCGTCCCCACCACCACCAGCGATGTTATTCAACCCGCTGAGTTGTTCCAGCTGATTGTTTTTTTTATTTGATACTCCGTTGTTTTAAAGTACATCAACTTGTTAAAACCACACTACAATCAATGTCAGAAATCTTCAGAGAGTCTTCCGGTTCCTCAACTTTATATTAATGTTTTAAATCATGTGTAAAATCCTATCTACTGAAATAAATCCCCTCAACGGGCTATAGACGGGCAACGTGTCGTAATTAAACTATCTGATTTATTAAATTCCCTTTCGACCAATTTACTTCAGCGACTCTAAGAAGTAAGGGACCTACATCGGCCCGGGCGAGAACTGAGCGATTTGCATTGCAGTGCGGAGGCGGAGCCTCGATGCTGGTGGATCGCTCCCGGTTTGGGAAGGAGGCAACGAGGAGGGGTCGGCTCTTGGAGCGCCATTGAGGCGGCGGGCCAATGGGCGTGCCGATCCGAACTCCACACTGAATAACCAAACGTCGCTAGGGAGCAAAACCTGGAGACGCAACGCTTCGTGTTGACCGGGAAACAGCGAGCAACAATTTGAGCCCGTGTGCCGGCGCAGCTTCCCCGGCTTTCACAACTTCAGCACGGCGATGCTATCAGAAAAAGTGCATTATCGGCAAGTTACACGCGGGAAACACTAGATTTCTCATCTTTATTTTTTTTTAAAAAAAAGTTGACGATCTCAATTATTTTCAAACAATTTCGGATGTTGTAACATTAGCGAAACAATTTCCCTTCTCGGTGTTTGCTGCTCGGAGACAGGAGGATATTTTTGATGGCGTCTCAACAGTCTAGAATTCAATCCTATTTGGAGAAAAACAAGATTGGCCCCCTGTTCGAGGTAACGTAAAAATAACGATAAAATATTTAACAGTGGGAGTAAAACGACAGCACGCGGGGATCGGAAGAAAGTGGTCGTCGAAAACTAGAGTTAACCGTGATGTCATCAATGCATAAAACTGTTGAGGAGTATAAAATCTCTAGTTGCTGGTAGGCAAGTGAATATTTATAACGCGATCATCTATAATTAAGTCAGAAAAGGTCCAGTCACCGAAAGCGACTCCAACCCCACACCACTAAATACGATATGGGGGGGGGGGGGGAAATGCCTGATTACTGGAACCTGTTTCAGGAATCTTACAGTGCATCTTGCCCATGGCTCGTTGCAGATTCGGCAGTATTTAGATGGTGATGCCTGGTGGAAGGTGTAGTACTCTAATTCATTATTTCTGTCCAGCATAAGTTGCCGTGTAGAGCTCTTCAGGATAGCAGAGGAAATTAAAGCGAAATTATATCTTACTGCCGAGGCGTTGTAAATTGTCATTTTAGCTACAAAGCAGATACGTCAGTGCTCAGAGGAGATTCCCAAAGACAATTATATTCAAGAATTTTGCTTTTGTAGAGCAACGTAGAGAGCATATTAAAATAAATGCTCTCTTGGGGACTTTCAACGTGCGTTGTCATTTGCATGTCGCTGTGTTCTTAGTTTGTTTTCTGATGTTTTCGATGGTTCAAAAACCTTCTTGGTTACTGACAGTGTAACGGCCTCGGCAGCCTACAGCAAATTCTTTTTTTCATAAAAGGGAAATTTCTGAAGCAAGCGGATTGTGCACCTGAGTCCAGCATAAGTGGCGAAGTCCCTTCGGCTAAAAGGGAATCAGTTCTTCGCATGTGAGGGCGCGCAAGCGTGTTTCAGTAATAGCGGTAATCAGGATTTGGGATTCATGAAACAGCCCATTGATAAAGAGACACTGCCTTATGAAATAAACATGAACATTCTAGGTACGTTTGTACATTTAGAGTTGATGATGTTCAGACATTGGCGCGCAAATCCAACCGGTGAAATGAGAACACCCCCCCTCCCGATTCTCCTTTGCCAAACAAGAAGATAAACATTGTTAAGCATTTTTGAACGAAACCATTGTCCATTTATCTCGGTTTTTATTCGGTAGACATTCCAATTATCAGCTAATTGCAGTAAGTCGGTAGGCAATAATGCAAGAGTTAATGCTAAGTACGTGGTGTGTAATTAAACTCAATCTCATAATTTTCAATTTCCACTATTAAAATACTGAGGCTAAAATATTACATAGGGAAAACAGTGCAGATTTAAAAAGATTAATTCTTCATGATGGTCATGGTCTCCCTTTTCCCCTGTGGCTTTCCAAATTGTATCTTTTAACAGCTGCCGATAGACCCACCCTTAAATACGTGTAATTACATTTTTAGTACAAGTGTCCCGCAATAAATTTCTATCACTTGGACCTCAAAAGAACAGAATCGGACAATTTTGTCACTGTATCCTTTTTTTTTCACTATTCAAGGGGATGCAAGTTCGATCTGAAAAATATGGTTTCTTTTGTCCACATTGTTTAATGCTTTTTGATTAATAAAATTAACTATCAATTTTGCTTTAAAGCAAAATCATTTTTTGTTTGCAGAAAATAATTCCAAACGTCATGTAGTGTTGAGCATAAAATTGTTTCATAACTTAATTCTGAAAGGTCCGAGATTTTTTTTACCATGTGTCCCTCTTCTATCTACTCTGCACGTGTCCTTGTCATTTAAAAAAAATTGTACTCAATTTTCCCATTCCTCTCTCCCATCAATACAGAATCATAGAAATGCATAGTCCAGAAGTTAGCTCTTCCAGCCTATGCTGGCTGTGGTGCTTATCTAAGCTAATTCCATTTGTCCATATTAGGCCCATATTCCTCAATGTCTTTCCTATCTACATAACTCTCTGAACAGCTTTTAAACATTGTAATTACATCTGTTACTTTTTTCTCCATGAGCTGTACCCTTCCTGCAACTTACCATACTGCCTATTTTTGTGTCATCTGCCAATTTGGCCAATACCCATTCATTTCCTTCCTTCATTGAATTCCACTCCTAGCGGCGGTCTCTGTGATAGTCACTGGTCATAGGTTGCCAGCCTGAAATGATCCTATGTCTCTACATGTCAGAATTGAAGATGGTATTCTAGGTTTTCTAGAATTTTGTATAACTCTACCTTACATAAGAAATAGGAGTGGGGAAGGCCATCTGGCCTGTCGAGCCTGCTCTGCCATTCAATAAGATCATGGCTGATCTGACCATGGACTCATCTCTACCTGTCTGCCTTTCCCTATAATCCTTAATTCCCCTACTATGTCTATTCCCCTAAGATAGCCTCTGTTGCTTCATTTGGCAGCAGATTCCACAGATTCACCACCCTTTGGGAAAAGCCATCCTAAATTTACTCCCCCGAATCTTGAGGCTATGTTCCCTAGTTCTAGTCTCAGCTACCAGTGGAAACAACTTTCCTTTCTCTATCTTATCTACCCCTTTCATAATGTTATGTTTCTATAAGATCTCCTCTCATTCTTCTGAATTCCAGCGAGTACAGTTGCAGGTGACTCAATCTCTCCTCATAGTCTAACCTCCTCAGCTCTGGAATCAACCTGGTGAACCTCCCCTGCACCGACTCCAAAGCCAGTATATCCTTCCCCAAGTAAGGAGATCAGAATTTCATGCAGTGCTTCAGATGTGGCCTCACCAGTACCCTGTACAATTGCAGCATAACTTTTCCGCTCTTAAATTCAATCCCACTGGCATTGAAGGCCAACATTCCATTCGCCTTCTTGATAGCCTACTGCAACTGCAAACCAACCTTTTATGATTCATACACAAGCACTCTTTCTGCACAGCTGCATGCTGCAATCTTTTACCATTTAAATAATAATCTGATCTTCCATTTTTCCCTCAAAGTGGATGACCTCACATTTACCAATGTTATTCCATCTGCCAGACACTTGCCTACTTACTTAACCTATCTGTATCTCTCTGCAGACTCTCTGTATCCTCTGCACAATTTATTTTTCCACTCAATTTAGTGTCATTTGCAAACTTAGATACACTACACTTGATCCCGTCTTCCAGATTGTTAATGTATATCATGAACAGTTGTGGGCACAGCACCGACCCCTGCAGCACACCGTTCACTTCTGATTGCCAATCAGAGAAATACCCATCTTTCTCCCTATTATTTTGTATATTGGCCCTCTTGGTATTAAAGCTAGCATTCTGTATAGGAATGTGAGTTATTGAAGTCCTGAACTTGTTTACAGGTCAACACCAACCACATCCTCCCAACTAAATAATTTTGTCTATTACCCCATTCTGTGCTCTGTTGCTCTAATTTGTCTTTAATTCCAAGAACCTCAGTTCTAGTTAAAAGTATCTTGTGAGAGATTTTATCAAACCTTCTGGGAGTATATAAATAACATCTATTAGTTATTTCTCTATTTGCCCCATTAATCAGCTCTTCAAAGATTTCAATCAGTTTCATTAGGAATGACTGACTCCTTCCAATTCTAAGTTGACTACCTCTGATCATCTGGTCACTCCATCTTTAATTGCGTATCCTTGCAATTTCCTGAAAACATTGCAAATTTAGACTGCTGTCATCAATATTTGTTTCTACTATTCATCAAACTCAAAAACATGGGTTTCTGCACCTGGATCCTTGACTTCCTTGATCACAGTCAATGCAGATTGGAAATAACAGCTCCTTGTTGACAGTGAACATGGGTGCACCTTGAGGATGTGTGCTTATCCCACTGTTCTACTCTCTCTACACCCATGACTGAGGCTAGCTACAGCTTAAATGGCAATTACAAATTTGATGATAACACAACTATTGTTGGCAGTATCTCACATGGTGAGGAGGTGTACAGGAGTGAGATAGATCAGCTAGTTGAGTGGGGTCACACTTAAAAAAACCTTGCGCTCTTCGTCGGTAAGATCAGGGAAATGATTGTGAGTTCCAGGAAGGGGAAGTTAAGGAAACACCTCCTGTTTTTGCTGAGGGATCAACAATGGATTGACTGAGCAGTTTCAAGTTCCTGGGCATCAACATCACTGAAGATCTATCCTCTGCCCAACATACTGATGCAATTACAAAGAAGGCATGACAGTGGCTATATTTCGTAAGAAGTTTGAAGACACTTGATATGTCACCCTGAAAGACCCCTGCAAATTCCTACAGATGTTCTGTGGAGAGCATTCTAACCGGTTGCATCATTGTCTGGTATGGATGGGCTACTGCAGGAAAAGCTGCAGAAAGTTACTAACTCAGCCATCTACATCATGGGTACTAGCCTCCTTAACATTGAAGACGTCTTCAAAAGATGATGCCTCAATAAGGCAATATCCATCAGTAGGGACCCCTATCACCCAGGCCATGCCCCCTTCTCATTGCTACTATCAGGGAGGAGGTATAGGAGCCTGAAGACACACACCCAGCATTTTAGGAACAGCTTCTTTCCCCCTCTCCTCTCCCCCTCCCCACCATCATGTACTCTACCTCACTATTTTTGCTGCCTTTTTGCACTACATATTTAGTTTTTTATTATTGTATATAGTACTGTTGCCACAAAAGTTCAAATTTCACAACATATGCTAGTAATATTGAACCCGATTCTGATACTTGTCTGAAAACTTCTTTAAATCACTAGCTTTAAATTTTGTTGAAACTTGCTTTTTACAGCTCAATGGAATTCAATCTCATTGCTTTGATATGGACATGTTCTTGAAAGAACTGCACTCCGAACATTATACTCTTTTTGAAATGAAAGGCTCAATAGAACACCATCCTGTCATCTGGTGGATCAGTCAGATTTGAAAGTTTTCTATCTCCTCTTATCTTCTATATTGAAAATAGAGCATTTTGCTTTCTGACTGCCAGTTCATTCACTCTTAATTGTGCTTTCAGGAGGAAAATTCTAAAACACAAGAATATTAGAGAGATAAGTGGTGTACAGCCACACAAGATTGAGCAATCTGCAGGTGCTGGAAACCCAAGCAACACATGCAAAATTCTGGAGGAACTTAGCAGGCCAGGCAGCATCCATCGTAAAAAGTAAACAGCCAACCTTCAGGGCCGAGACCCTTCATTAGGACTTCAGGACATCTAGTCCTGATGAAGGGTCTTGGCCCGAAACACCGATTGTTTACTCTTTTCCATAGATGCTGCCTGGCCTGCTGAGTTCCTCCAGCGTTTTATGTGGTTTGCTACCATTCTGCTCTAGCCCTCTTTATTTGTAGTTTCTATAAAACACAAGATACTACATTACCACCACACACTGTGTGATGGTTTGTCACAGCTCTGTCTTTGCTAATGTGCTGGAAGTTCTTCCATAATGTTACCTGAGTTTATACTCTTGGCACTTGTGCTCAATGTCGTGATGAATGCTGTAAGAGAATATAGCAGCAGGGTGATCTGAAAGGCAACACTAACTTTGTTAAACAGACTTTTTATCTGATGTCAGTACTTGCATTGGGATTTGTCATTGGGTGCCATGATGTCCAGCACTGACATTAGTTGGTAGCAGAATCTCCCAACCTGCTGCTGTGTTGCCAGCTGGTCTTGTACTGCACCGGTTGACTATGTGCCAGCATAAAACTTGGCAAACTTTCCAGTTCTCAGGCTTGGAAAACTCTCCACTGAGCCTGCAGTAGATTAAACTTGGCACATTCACAGCATGTATTTCCAAACAAATAGGAGAAATCAGTTGCTTTGAAGATGGCAAGTGGAGTACTTTTGTTTATTTAATAAAGTTAGCTTAAATATTTTAATTGTTTTAAGTAAATATATTTATCCTTTATTTTGATATAAAACAATAACTCTATCATTTTAAGTTTTATTTTTAAGTAACTGGTTTTAAATGACAGTTACGGCAAAATAGTATTTAAACACCACACTGCCATAACTGACTGTCAATAATTAATAACTTGACAGTGGGTTATGTTAATGTAGTATTTAAGTTACTGGAATGTGAACAGAATTTTCAGTGAGTCAGGCAGCATCTGCAGAGAGAGAAAAATGGAGTTAATGTTACAGTGAATGAACTTTCAGACAAAAGGTCATTGACCTGAAATGTTAAGAGAAATTCTCTCTCCACAGGAGCTAGTCTATCTGCCTCATGCTTCCAGCATGTTCTCTTTCTATTTTAGAGTTTTTGCAGCTGTAGGATTCAGCTTTTTGTTTAAATTACTGAACCAGCAGTCGAAGTTCTGGACCATTGATCCAGTGGTCCATATTGGAATCCTGCCATTGTAGCTTTAGAGTTTAAGTTGAAATAATTACATAAATCAGGAACTATAAGACCATAAGAAATAGGAGCAGAATTAGGCCATTTGGCCCATCAAGCCAGGGCTGATTTATTGTCTTCCACAACCTAATTCTCCTCCCCTCTCCCTTTAATCTTTGACTCTCTGATTATCCAAGAACCTATCAACCTTTGTTTTAAATATACTCAATTACTTGGCCTTCACAGCCCTCCATGACAATGAATTCCACAGATTCACGACCTTCTGGCTAAAGATTCAGTGACTGTAACAATGAGACTAACCACAGAGTACCGCTGTGTCACTGAGGGATGGCATCATTACCCTGTTTCGCCTATTTGTGACTTCAGATCTACCAGTGTGATTAATTCTTAACTGCTTCTCTGATTTTAAAAACAACAAATGGCAGCTTAAGTATGACACCACGTGTCATTTTTGTAAATCAAGTATTTTAGTAACATTTGAGTAATATTGTAGATCCATTGTTTGATTAAGCATTCTTTGTTTACATAATTCAGTATGGGTTATATGTAAAAGTATGTGAATGGCATATGTCATTATGCCACCACATTATATACTGTATGAGCATCTCACTAAAGTAAAATGAAGTTGACACATTTATCCCCAGCTTCTATGTTTTTTTTCATTTGGGTTTTGGAGGAAGAAAACATAACAAGGCGACAATGAAGTTTTAAAACTAACCCAAGATGATTACCTACCTATTGAAACACAGGACATTTCTGTTTCTTCAGAAATGGAGAGAGATTGTTGAGTTAAAGAAAAGCATAGCACAGAAAAATAGAGATACTGTCAAGTTTTTAAAAACCAGAAAATTGACAAAATATATGGTTTCATAAACAGTGAATACCGGGTGATGATAATAATAAAATTTTAAAAAGAGCAGAAATAGCTAGTTATAGTGGAAAGGGAGATGTGTTCAACTGCACAACAGATAACTGGATGACGTGCACTGAACACATTGAGCAGTATGATGAAGCAAAAGAAAAGCGACTGCCAGTGTTACTGAGGGCAGTAGGTGGGAAAGCATACAGTTTGCCTAGTAGTTTAACATTTCCAATCAAACCAGCTGAAATTAACTTTGCTGATATTGTAAATATACTGCAGGAACATTTAGAACTGAAAACATTGTTGATTGCAGAATGCTTTAGGTTTCATAAGCAGAATCAAAACAAAGGTGAATCCATTTGAGCACACATGGCTGAATTGAAGAGATTATCTGAGCATTGTCAGTTCAGTGATGGGCTTAATGATGTACTGAGAGATTGTTTAGTTTGTGGAATCTTACCAGAAAGCATTCAAAACCAGCTCCTAACTGAACACACAATTCACATTTGAAAGGACTGTTGAAATCACTGTATTTGCAGCCAGTTGCAGTCAGGAATGAAAGTGAGAATAAACAAAATTGCAATGTCTGAACAGAAACCTGCCTGGTTGAACAAATTGTGTTACCATTGTGGCATGGGCTCACAGACCAATGCAGGGGTTAAAGGAGGAACCTGCAGAAAATGTAAGAAAGAAGGACACAAGGAGCATGTTGGGCAGACAAAAATAAATGGACTGCACAGGAAAGAGAAAAAGATTAAAAAGTCAAGTTGCTGTTTCAAAATGAGTGCTAATCTGAATAAACTGATAACGATGAGAGTGGTTTAGGACTAGGTAGCCTTGAGATTTACAATGTGTAAACTAACAATATACAAGCAATAATAAACATGAGAAAGTATGCAGATGCTTGAAATCCAAAGCAATATACAGAAAATGCTAGAGGAACTCAGCAGGCCAGGCAGTATCTATAGAAATGAATAAACTGCTGACATTTCAGGCTGAGACCCTTCCTCAGGACTGAAAAGGAAGGAGGAAGATGCCAGAATAAAAAAAGATGGGGGTGGGGGGGGGAAGTTGAAGGAGGCTAGCTTGAAGGTGATGGGAGAAGACAAGTAGGTGGGAAAAGTGATGGGCTGGAGAAGAAGGAATCTGATAGGAGAGGACGGAGGACCATAGGAGAAAGGGAAAGAGGAGGGGACCCAGGTGGAAATGATAGTCAGATGTGAAGGCTGACTGGGGAATAGAATACAAGAAGAGGGGAAGGGAAGGGAACAATTTATTTTACTGGAAAGAGAAATCGATATTCATGTCATGACAGAATATGAAGTGTTGCTCCTTCACCTTGAAGGTAGCTTCTTCATTGCACAAGAGGAGGCCATGGACCAACGTGTCAGAACAGGATATTGGAATTAAAATGTTCTGTTTTTGGCGGATGGAGCGGAGGTTCTCAACGAAGCAGTTCCCTGATTTATGATGTGTCTCGCCAGTGTAGAGGCGGGCACATTGGGGCGACTCCTGCAGATTAGCAAGTGAAGTGTTGTTTGGGGCCTTGAGAGGAGATGAGGAAAGAGGTGAATGGACAGGTGTAGCACTTGGGTCGCTTGCAGTAATAAGTGCTGGGAGGGAACTTAGTGTGGTGGAACAAATGGACAAGGGAATTGTGGTGGGAGCGATCCCTGTGGAAAGTGGAGGATGTTGGTAAAGATATGTTTAGTGGTAGGATCCCTTTGGAGATGGTGGTAGTTGAAGAGGATGATGTGTTGGATGTGGAGGCTCATGGGATAGGTAAGGATAAGAGGACCTCTATCACTGTTAAGGTGGCAGGAAGATGGAGTGAGCGCAAATCTTTGGGAAATTGAGGAGATACGGGTGTGGGCAGCATCATTAATGGAGGAAGATAAACCTTGTTCTTTGAAGAAGGAAGACACCTCTGATGCCGTGGAAAGGAAAATCGCATTCTGAGGACAGAAAATAGATCAATATCCTCTGCCCAGGATAGAGGATATCTTTGTAAACCTTTCTGGAGAGAAACACTTCAACAAAGTAGACTTCTAGGGGGGAGGGGTTAAGGGGAGGGGGGATGGGTAATATACATTTTTTTTTCTTCCATACTTTATTTTGTAACTACTTGAAATACAATAAAAAAAGTTTATATATAAAAAAAGGAAAGAGGTACAGGAGCATCAGGACTTGGACTGCCAGACTGGGTAACAGCTTCTTCACCCAAGCTGTGAGGCTAATGAATACCCTGCCACCGGGGTCTTGTCCCTACGACAGCCAGCTGTTTACTGTTTACCTTTGCCTCACACTATATGAATTTTGAATTGTATTTTATGAATTTATTTATGGTAATATATTGTTTTATGTACTGTGTGTGATATATGTTTTGTGGGTGTTCTGTGGTCCAGAGGAACATTGTTTTGTTTGGTTGTATATATGCAAGTCAGATGATAATAAACTTGAATTTTCTAATGCAAAAAAAACAAAAAAAAAATGAAGTAGACTTAGCTGAGGCCTACCTACAGATGGAGGTGAAAGAGCAATCCGGAGTGTTTCTCACTATAAACACCGACAAAGGTGTTTATTGCTATCATTGGCTTATTTTTGGAGTAGCATCTGCCCCTGCACTCTGGCAGAAAGCTATGGACCAGTTGCTGCCCACGCACTCAGTGTTACTTGGGTGATGTCATTGTTACCTGTAAAAGTGAAGAGGAACATCTCCAAAATCATAAGAGAGTGTTAAAAAGATTAGAAGATTATGGGCTCAGAGTATGACACAATGTGTAAATTCTTTAAACCAAGCATCACTTATTGTGGTCACACCATTGATGCAAAACAATTTACAGAAGTGTGCTGAGAAAATTGAAGGAGTGATGGATGCCCCAGGACCAAAAGACGTGTCACAGTTGTGGTCCTTTTTTGTCAATTACTGTAACAGATTTCAGCCAAACCTGGCTACTGTGCTACATCCCTTGAACTTATGAAGACAGATCAGGAAGAAATGGCAATGGATAAAACAGTGTAGGTGACTTTCCAAAAAACAAAGGAAATGGTGATGTCAGACACAGCATTCACACGTTATGATCCACATCATCCAGTGAAGCTTGCCTGTGACATCTCGCCTCATGGTAGAGATGCAGTCTTGACACATGTTATGAGTGATGGAAGTGAATGCCCCATAGCCTTTGCATCACGTTCCCTTACTGCTGCTGTGCAGAAAAATTGTGCAAAGATTGACGAAAAGGCTTTGAGTCTGGTTTGGGATGTAAAGCATTTCAACCAATACCTGTATGGGAGAGAGTTTACACTCGGTACTGGTCATCAACCACTGGTGTCCATTTTCTATCCATAGAAGGGTGTTCCACTGACAGCAGCAGCACGAATGCAGAGATGAGCTCTGTTTCTTGGAGGACACAATTAAAAGATCGAATTCAAGAGGACAACTAATCATGGAAGTGCTGATGGATTGCCCTGTTTACCCTTGAAAAAGGAAATACCTATAAAATTTACAAAAGAGGACACTCTTCTTGACATATTCTTGACATAGAAGGCCCAGCAGCGGATGTACTTCCTGCGGCTCTTGAGGAAATATGGTCTGCCTCAGGAGTTGCTACTGCAGTTCTATACTGCAGTCATTGAGTCTATCCTGCGCACCTCCATCACTGTGTGGTTTGGAGCCGCCACCAAGCAGGATAGAACCAGACTACAGCGCACAGTGAGGACTGCCGAGCGCATCATTGGAGCCTCCCTGCCCTCTATTGTGGACCTGTACTCTTCCAGGTTGAAGAAGAGGGCGGGGAACATCATAAAGGACTCCTCCCATCCTGCGCACGGACTGTTCGAACTGCTTCCGTCTGTTCATAGGCGCTTCAGATCCCTCCAGACTAAGACTAATAGGCACTGGAGAAGTTTTTTCCCTACTGCAGTCACTTTGCTGCACAGTTAACTGCCAGTTAACTGTCAGCTAACTATTACTTGGATTGCACTACTTGTATGTATAATCTATATTTTCATTTATATTATCATTATTATTGTTATGAGCAGAGAGACAACATCTGCCGGAAGTAAATTCCTTGTATGTGTACAGGTACTTGGTGATTAAAGTCTGATTCTGATTCTGACATTCTCCCTAATGCAAATTGAAAGTCCCTCTGATAAGACAGAGATGATCCAAAGGGAAACCAGAGAAGGCCCAGAATGTCTCAGATCTATATGATATCTTAAAATGGCTGGAATATGCAGCAGGAATTTCAATTCCCCCACTTCTATCAGTGTTGGGATGAACTTGGCCTTGACGGAGGTTACTTTATGTGGGGATTGAGAGTTGTACCATTAAAGCTGAGAGTTAAAATGTTGGAGAAGCTGCATGCCGGTCAGCTAGGCATGGTCAAAATGAAAGTTGATTTGACCACAGCATCTGCAGTGTATTTTGTGTCAAAATGAAAGTGTTGGCTTGAAGTCTGGTGGTCTGGGATAGATCAGCAGATCGAGTAGATGCCAAGAGTAGCACCTTCATGGGCACAAATTTCTTGGTAGTAGTGGATGCAGCTACAGAGTAGCCAAAGTATTCCCAATAGCCTCCACTACAGCATCACACACTGTTGAATTATTGAGAAGCCTGTTCTCACAGACTGGTGTTCTAGAACACTTAGTCAGTGACAATGAACCTTAGTTTGTTGCGGAGGTGTTTCAGGCATTCCTGAAAGCCAATGGAATAAGACATGGTACATCTGCACCATACCACCCAGCCTCAAATGGCTTGACAGAAACACTTGTCCAGAGTCTAAAGAACACACTGCGAACAACGACAGCGGAATACATTAAGCTGACACTGAATCAGAAGCTTGCCAATTTTCTCCTAGCACACCCTCTATGCCATTCCTGTTTCATCCCTTGTGCTCACGCTTGGATCTTCTCAAACCCAATTTCAGAAGAAATGTGCAGTGCAAACAGCTGAGACAAATTTAAGGCTCCTCAGACAGAGAGGTTCAATGTTGCACTCTGCGCAAGCAGTCCTGGCGAGGGTCTACAGAGGTGATCAAAAGTGGTTTCTTGGAAAGATTAAGGACATAACTGGACTGCATAGTGCAGAATGTGTCTGAAGTCATCTGGTGAGTTCAGGGCAGCAGAGCCAATTGTTAGAGAAGAAGGGTGTCCAGAGCTTTCTGAGGCACTTCCTGCAGTCCCAGAGCCAACTCCTTCAACCAGCACAGGGGAGGCACCAGGCCTTGAGATTGTTTCACAGCCACAAATCTCTCCTGTCAAGCAAAATGAACCCTTTTGTCTGTAAAGAGTAAGAAATCCTCCACAGTGATTGAATATTTAGACCTAAATGGAACAATTTAAAATTTGCTAGGCTGTGGATGTCTATATAGTAGTTGTATTACATTGTGTATTCTGACTGGAGTCATATTTGAGTTGTGGGGCATTCTGTATTTTGATAGAATTTATAGCTAAGCAGGGAAGGGTGTAGTGTGTTTAATGTTTTGGTAATATTTGAGTGATATTGTAAATGTATTGCTTGATAAAGTGTTCTTTGTTTACATGATTCATTATGGGTTACATGTAAAAGTATGTGAACAGCATGTGTCATTACACCGTCATGTCATATATGAGCACCTCACTAAATTAATGGTTGCCTCTCGGGGTCCGAGGAAGACTACGTTGTGCAGGGTGGCAGTGTTTTTTTGTGAGCTCACCATCAACCCGGCATGGATGGAGAGTGTGCTCGGGGGCGGCCTGTCATGGGATTGAACACAGGAGCCTCCTCGAGCCCGGCACTGATCTCACTGCGCCACCAGCCGACTGTTGCACAATGTACCCAGTGCGTGAAAGATATTAAAAATGGAAAAGCCTTGCAGAGAGTCGATCCCACTCTCGGCCTCAGAAGTCAGGATCCAGTGGCACGAAGAGTCGTTATGTCTGGCACCTTCCTTGGCTACATTGGATGACCGTATCTTCTTAAGTGCTCTGCTGTGCCCTCCACACTCCACAATGCGCTGCTGCAGCACCTTCCCAGCCGTTGAACCCCCGGGGTTTCCTCTGCCTGATCCACCGAAGCAGTCTCCGCATGCTGGGATGAGCAAATTCCCATCTCACCGAGGGTTTCAGACCCGTCGGCTACCCTCACCTGGTTCAGCCGGCCTGTCAAAGCCGTTGCCTGGGGTGAGGCCGCTGTCGCATGCAAACAGCTACGAGGAGCCACAGGTGAGAGCTGGGCGTTGGTGGGGACCAATAGATGACGAGACACTCCAAGGAGTGTGACAAGCCCCCCATCTAGAGGTGCCACCTCTCCCATGCACCCCACTAAAGTAAAATGAAATAGACATGTTTATCCCCGGCTCCTGTGTTTTTCATTCGATTAGTTTTTGGAGGTACAAAGTATAATATCCATGCACAAATAAATTTAAAACAGCTAGTGGGTCAGAGGCTGGGCTCTCACCATTTGTCAATGCCACCACTGTCCTATAAGTGCAGTTGGCTTTGGCACAGAGACACACATGTTGCTGTGTTCTGCCATGCCAATAGGTCAGGTGCAGGGTTCCCAGTGGAAGATTTTGTCTGAGCTGTCATGGAAGATGGGCTATGACCCAAGGGAAGGTTTCTTACCATCTCAGGATACTCTACCCCAATATGTTTTCTTTTCAGAGGAGCTTCTAGAAAAGGCAGTTTGCTTGGAGGGTAGTGTGGTGAACTATGAGCCTGTCGGGACACGCCCCTGCTGACTGCTCCTGTGGCTCCTCCCACAGGCCCCCTGTATAAAGGAGACCTGCGGCCTGAAGATCGGCCTCAGTCTCCAGGACCTTGTATGATAGACACTCACTCCTGGTTCCTTCTTCCAGTCAATAAAAGCCGATATCTCGCCTACGTCTCAGTGTGAGTTATTGATGGTGCATCAATTTTATTGACTGGAAGTTTTAAAACATGGAACCCGTTTTGCGTCCGGACCGGTTGGATTTGGACCCTCAAGAACCTGACGCGGCTCTCGCTTTTGAACACTGGCTTGCATGCTTCCAATCGTACTTGGCGGAGCTTCGTGCGACTGAACCCGCCGTTATGCACAGAATCCTACGCTCGAGGGTCTCCTCCAAAGTTTACTCCTTTATCCGGGACCTGCCGACCTACGAAGGGGCACTGGACGCCCTCAAACGACAGTACCTGCGGCCGGTGAACACCGTCTACGCCAGACATCGCTTAGCTACCCGGCAACAGCGGCCTGGCGAATCGTGCGCTGAGTTTCTCCGAGCACTACAGACACTCGTCCGAGCTTGTGACTGCAAGACGCTCACGGCAGAACAGCATGCGGAGCTGCTGGTGCGAGACGCCTTTGTGACGGGACTGCGGTCAGTGTACATGCGCCAGCGGCTGCTGGAGAACTCGGATCTTACCTTAAGCTCGGCGATAGAGAAGGCCAACGCTCTAGAAGCTGCGCGGCATAACGCCGACGCTGTCCAGTCGCGCGATTCCCCGCCGGTTTCGTGGACGCCTCAGACCCCGCCACCGCCGGCTCCCGGGAGCGAATTCGCCAACGCCGCCGCCAGTCGCCATTCCACGAGCTCCCCGACCCAGACCACGGCTGTGGCCCGTAAGAAACTCGTGCTTTGTTATTTCTGTGGCCAAAAGAAACATCCTCGACAACGCTGTCCAGCGCGAGAAGCGACCTGCTCCAGCTGCGGAAAGCGGGGCCACTTCGCCAAGGTCTGTAAGTCTCAACCTCGAGCGGAGTGCAGCGCTGCGGGTGAAACGTGGGGGCCGCCATCTTGCATGCCGGGATGTGGGCGGCCATCTTTGTCGACGTCAGCACGCCCCGCCCCCGATCCTCGGATGCTGACCGGGTACCCCGGATGTGAGCGGCCATCTTTGTCGGCGTCAGCATGCCCCGCCCCCGACCCTCCGATGCTGACCGGGTACCCCGACGGCGATCCAACTCTGGCCACTGTGACTCTCGACCAAAGCGCCCCACACCAGCTTGCAAGATCCATGATGGACATCCAGGTGGAGGGGCATTGGACTGGATGCCTGTTTGACACGGGCAGCACTGGGAGTTTTATTCACCCGGACACAGTGCAACGCTGCGGACTTGCAACGCGGCCGGTCAGTCGGAGGTTCCATTTGGCCTCTGGGTCGCAGTCCGCAGACATCCGGGCGGGTTGTGTAGCGACTTTGGTGGTGCAAGGCACAGTATATCGGGACTTTGAACTGCTGGTCATGCCTAATCTGTGTGCACCTGTGCTATTGGGACTGGACTTCCAGAGCCATCTCGAAAGTGTGACTATGGTATACGACGGGCCCCTCCCACCACTCACTGTCAAGAATCCTCAGTTTTGTGGGACTTCTTCACATACCCCGCTACTGACCACACACACACACGGACACACACATCCCATCCAGAACCAGGCCAACAGCTGCGCTACCGACACTTGCAGCCTCTCCACTCTCAAGATCCCTCCCCCACCGCTGTTCGCCAACCTGACCCCCGACTGTAACCCTGTGGCAACCAAAAGCAGGAGGTACAGCGCGGGGGACCGGGCCTTCATTCAGTCGGAGGTGCAGCGGCTGCTCAGGGAGGGGATCATTGAGCCGAGCACAAGCCCTTGGAGGGCCCAGGTGGTTGTTGTTCGGACTGGGCAGAAAAATAGGATGGTGGTGGACTATAGTCAAACCATCAATAGGTTTACGCAGCTTGACGCATACCCCCTACCCCGCATCGCGGATATGGTCAACCAGATTGCTCAGTATAAGGTGTACTCGACAATAGATCTGAAATCCGCTTATCACCAGCTCCCCATCTGCCCAGAGGACCGCCCCTACACCGCCTTCGAGGCGGGCGGCCGGCTCTATCACTTCCTGCGCGTCCCTTTCGGTGTCACGAATGGTGTCTCTGTCTTCCAGAGGGAAATGGACCGGATGGTGGACCAGTACCAACTGCGGGCCACATTTCCCTATCTGGATAACATCACCATCTGTGGTCATGACAGGCCAGATCACGACGCCAACCTCCAACGGTTTCTCCAAGTGGCCGCAGCTCTGAACCTTACTTATAACAGGGACAAGTGTGTTTTTGGTACCACCCGCCTTGCTATACTTGGGTATGTCGTGGAAAACGGGGTTATTGGGCCTGATCCCGAACGTATGCGCCCCCTGTTAGAGCTCCCTCTTCCCACCACTCTCAAGGCCCTCAGACGGTGCCTGGGGTTTTTTTCCTATTACGCCCAATGGGTCCCCCATTACGCAGACAAGGCTCGCCCCCTGGTCAAGTCTACCTCGTTTCCCCTCTCTGCTGAGGCCTGCGCGGCCTTCAACTGCATTAAAGCGGACATTGCCAAAGCTACGATGCATGCAGTGGACGAGACCGCTCCCTTCCAAGTGGAGTGTGATGCCTCCGATTTCGCTCTGGCTGCTACCCTTAATCAGGAAGGCAGACCAGTAGCATTCTTTTCTCGCACCCTCCAAGGCTCTGAAATTCAGCACTCCGCGGTGGAGAAAGAAGCCCAGGCCATAGTGGAGGCTGTTAGGCACTGGAGGCACTATCTTGCTGGCAAAAGATTCACTGTGCTGACCGACCAGCGCTCGGTTGCGTTCCTGTTCAGCAACCAACAGCGGGGCAAGATCAAAAATGATAAGATTTTGCGGTGGAGGATAGAACTCTCCACCTACACCTATGATATCCTGTACCGGCCTGGCAGACTCAATGAGCCCCCTGATGCCCTATCCCGGGGAACATGTGCTAGCACACAGCTCGACCAGCTGTACGCCCTTCATGCACAACTTTGCCATCCGGGGGTCACCCGATTTTACCATTTTGTGAAAGCTCGGAACCTGCCGTACTCCCTGGAGGACATCAGGACGATGACCAGGGACTGCCAAATTTGTGCCGAGTGCAAACCGCACTTCTACTGTCCTGACACGGCACAACTTGTCAAGGCCACCCGCCCTTTTGAACGCCTGAGTGTTGACTTTAAGGGCCCCCTTCCCTCCACTGACTGCAATGTCTATTTTCTCAGTGTTATTGACGAGTTCTCACGGTTCCCCTTTGCCATCCCCTGCCCCGACACCACTGCCACGTCCGTCATAAAAGCCCTGCGCCAGCTCTTCACTCTGTTCGGGTATCCCTGCTATATCCACAGTGATAGAGGGTCCTCCTTTATGAGTGAGGAACTGCGCCAGTACTTGCTAGCTAGGGGCATTGCTACCAGTCGGACCACGAGTTATAATCCCCGGGGTAATGGCCAGGTAGAGCGGGAGAATGCCACAGTGTGGAAGGCCACACTTTTAGCCCTTAAGTCCAAAGGGTTGCCGGTCTCTCGATGGCAGGAGGTCCTCCCTGAGGCACTGCACTCTATCCGCTCTCTGTTATGTACGTCCACCAATGCCACCCCTCACGAACGCCTATTCTCTTTTCCCAGGAAGTCTGTCACTGGGACCACCCTACCAGTTTGGCTGACGTCCCCGGGGCCAGTGCTGCTCCGGAAACATGTGAGGAGCAATAAATACTCCCCGCTGGTGGAGAGGGTTCACCTTCTCCATGCGAACCCCCAGTATGCTTACGTGGTCTTACCTGATGGGCGGGAGGACACGGTCTCCATCCGCGACCTGGCACCCGCAGGTGCAGCAGACCACTACCCTGAAGGCTCTCCGGTAACTGTGAACCCTGCACCAGAGGTGACACCGTACTCACCAGGCCCTACACAGACTCCTCACGACACTTGTATACCGGGCGTTTCGTACGCATTTATACCAGGCGCCTCGCACATGCATGAGGGATCACCGGCGCCTAGTGGGCAAGAACACGCGCAACCCCCGTCCCCTGTGCAATCGCCAATGTTGCCGGCACCTATGCGGTCACAGCCGGTGCTACGTAGATCGCAGCGACAGATTCGACCGCCTGATCGGCTTGACTTGTAAGAACCTTCGCTACATGAGGACCTTTTCAAATGAAGGGGGGGTGAATGTGGTGAACTATGAGCCTGTCGGGACACGCCCCTGCTGACTGCTCCTGTGGCTCCTCCCACAGGCCCCCTGTATAAAGGAGACCTGCGGCCTGAAGATCGGCCTCAGTCTCCAGGACCTTGTAAGATAGACACTCACTCCTGGTTCCTTCTTCCAGTCAATAAAAGCCGATATCTCGCCTACGTCTCAGTGTGAGTTATTGATGGTGCATCAGGTAGTATGTGTTTATGTGTGCATGATAAAGAACTTGTGTACCTAGTGGTCAGTGCAAGAGGTTCACCTGGCACCAGATGCTACGATGGTGACCAGGTTGCATGTGCACAGAGTTGAGCAGCAGTTCAGTAATAAGATTTTCTAATAAAACACACACCAAGTTTGTCTTTATTAAGAACAAACATAACATGTTGTCAGAAGGAGGCGTGAGATCTAAACATGGAGGGTAAATGAATACCATGCACGACTAAGAAAGAGACTGCTTGAGTACCAAAGGTGCTAGCAGCAAGTGACGGAGAGAAGCTGGCCAGCGAGGCATTGTTCCTGAAATTCAGCAGTCACCAGATTCACCAAGAGAAATTCGGGTGAGAGGCTGAAAGTTCCTGTCATGGCTAGGCTGAGTTCCCCACCACCTATGCAGTTCACCGGCAATCTAACTGATAATTGGAAATGCTTCGAATAGTGATTCAATATATATTTATCTGCTAGCAGAGCAAGGAGACCGATGAAAAATTGAAAGCTTATATTTTCCCATATGTATTTGGCTGTGATGCTGAGTATTGAGTTGGTGAGTATGCTTGAGTATTGTGAACAGTTTTGTGCCCCTCATCTTAGAAAAGATGTGCTGGCATTGGAGAGGGTCCAGAGTGAGTTTCACAAAGATGATTCCAGGAATGAAACAGTTATCGTAAGAGGAATGTTTGATGGCTCTGGGTCTGTACTCTCTGGAATTCATAAGGATGAGGGGGGACCTCATTGAAACTTTTCGGATATTGAAAGGCCTAGACAGAGTTGATGTGGAAAGGATGTTTCCCATGGCGGGAGAGTCTAGGACAAGAGGGCACAGCCTCAGGATAGAGATGCAGAGAAATTCCTTTATCCAAAGGGTGGTAAACTTGAGGAATTTGTTGCCACATGCAGCTGTGGAGGCCAGGTCATTGGGTGTATTTAAGGCAGAGATTGATAGGTTCCTGATTGGATATGACGTCAGAGATTATGGGGCTAAGGACGGGAACTGGGGTTGAGGAGGAGAGAAAAAAAGGATCAGCCATGATTGAATGGGGGAGTAGACTTGATGGCCTCATTCTGCTCCTGTGTCTTATGGTCATTGGCAAAGATGCCTTGGACATCTATAACAGCTTTCAAATTGAAAAGACAGCTTTTATGTTGGACACTCTGATGACAAAATTTGAGGAATGTTTTGTCCCAAGTGAAAAGATCACGTTTGAGAGATGTTTTTTCTTTCCCTGTGACCAGATACAAGGTGTTAGCTTTGACACACTGAGTAAGTCCTTTGCAACTGGAGATTTGAGAAACTCACTAGTTAGAGATAGAATAATTTGTAGAATTCCAGATAATGGACTCGGAGAAAGACTGCAGCGTGAAAACAATTTGATGCTGGAAATGGACGTGAATATATGTAGGGCAGAAGAGACCACATGAGCACAAGCTGAGGGCTGCACTGGGCAGACACAACCATGCTTGCTGTGAAAACAGAGGAGCAGAGTGCAAAATGTTTCCCCAAGTGAAGCAAAGAGGAAGGGTCTAACAGCAAATGCAGCAAATATAGAGATAATCATATTCCAAAGATGTTTCTTGTTTATGGAAAGTCCTGCAATAATTGTGGGAAGAAGAATCACTTTGCAAAGTGTTGCAAAACTGGGTCTACCAAGAGAAAGGTGCACATGGTTGAAGAGGAAATGGAGGACGTGCTTGAGGATTCTCTACAGGTTACTGGTACGGTTAAAACAGAATGGGTCATTCCAGTGACTGAATGAGACATAATTCCATTCAAGCTTGACACCAAAGCCCAGGTGAATCTGTTACCCATGGGAAATTACAAGATTCTTACGTAAAGAGCAAGATTTACCAAGTCAAGTTAAATGTGACAGGCTACACTATTTCTACTTAAAGTCAAACTTAGACCAAAATTAGCAACCATGGAATGGATGAATGTCATACAGAAAATTGAAAACCACCAGATTGGGTGAGCTCCCTGGTCATTGTGCAAAAGAAAAATGGAGCATTGTGGATATGAATAGACCCAAGAGATCTCAATATTGCCACCAAGAGAGAACATTATAAACTGTCAACATGGGAGGAGACCATATCCTGGTTTGCAGCTGTCAAGTGGTTAAGCAAGCTCAACATGTCAACATGGGTTTTGGCAGATGAAGCTTGATGAAGCAAGCTTCCACAGGGAAGATATCACTTTCTTTAGCTACCGTATGGGATTCTGTCTTCACCAGAAGTCTTCCATAAAACCATCCACATGATCTTTGAGGTCATACCTGGTGTCGAGACCATAATGGATGATGTCATCATCTGGGGATCCACCAGAGATGAACATGATGCATGACTGAGACAAGTGCTTGATGTGACATGGAATGTCATTTTGAAGTTAAGTAAAGATAAATGTGAATTTGGTGGTAAGACACTTATCTTCATAGGAGATGTCATATCTGAAGAGGGAATGAAGCTTGAACTAAGAAAGGAGTCAGCCATTGAAAACATGGAGAAGAAGAGGAGAGATGTTTCTTGGGGATGGTGACTTGCTTGGCTAAGTTCATCCCTCAAATGTCAATTGTGTCAGCACCAAGTGGGTCACTCCTTGAGCAGCAAAATGAGTGGATTTGGTTTCACAAGTGCAAAGGGTGTTTCTAGATGTTGAAAAGAATCTTAACTGAAGAGCCTGTGCTGAAGATCTGTGATCTGTAAAATTGTACTAGGATCTTGGCTGATGCATCCTGGTATGGCCTTGGAGCAGTACTACTGCAGCAATGTGATGACATGGCAGCCTGTGGCCTATGCATTAAGGGTTTTAATAAGTGAGGAAACCAGCTATGTGCAGATAGTGAAAGACCTTCTCGTTAGCACACAATCATGTAAAAGGTTCCATCACTACACCTATGGACACAGACCATACACCACTGGTCTGAATGACTGTCCCATGAGGATACAGCACAGAAAAGGCTGCAGAAATATGACGTGAGGATGGTCTACACACTGGGAAGTTATTTGTTTGTTCCTGATGTGCTGTCTTGGACAGTTGATGAGAAAGAAAAGAGTAACTAAGAGATTGATGCAAACATACAAGCCTATGCAGACATAATTGTCACTTCCCTTCCAGTATCTCCTGTTAGAACAGAGCAGATTAGGAAAGCAGCAGGGTCAGATGAAACAATGAAGGAACCCAAAAATGCAATGCAGAAAGGAATGCCAGCAGCTAAAAATAACCATCCAATGTGTATTCGGGATTATTCGGCACGTAGAACTGAACTGTCAGTAGTGAAAGATATGGTCTTCAAAGGGAACAGATTTATAATTCCAGTGTCACAATGCAAGGAAGTACTCCAAAGATACATGAAGGGCATGTTGGTGAGGAAATATGTAAACTTTGAGCTCATGAAGTGATGTACTAGCCATGAATGAACCAAGACATCAGCCAGACCACTGCTTCATGTGAAATATGCCTTATCTACAGACCACGGTAGCAAGCAGAACCACTTACACCACACCCTTTACCAGACAGGCAGTACTTCAGAATTGGGGTGGATTTGTTTGAACTTAATGTGAAGAGTCACATTGTTGAAACAGACTACTTTTCCAATTACCCAGAGGTTTTAACTCTGCAATCAATATCCTGCAAAATGGTTATCACCTTCCTAAACACTGTGTTTGCGAGGCATGGAGCTCCAAGTGAGGTAGCATCAGACAATGGTCCACAATTTTCTAGAAGTGAATTTGAGTCCTTTGGGGGTTTTCACATATAACTTCAAGTCCACATCACCCAAAATCTAATCATGTAGCAGAGTTCAGTCAAAGTAGTGAGGGGCCTCCTGAAGAAAGTGCAAGATGCTCAAGAGGATTTCCACAACTATCTAATGATTTACGGAAGTACACCACTGCAGAATGGCCTTTTATCAGCCAGAATGCTGATGGATCGATGTGTACGCATTAACTTTCAAATAGGCAAAAACCTGTTGACACCTAAAGCAGCACACAAGGGCAAATCAGCTAAGGTGAAAGGGAAAGAATCAGTATCATGACAAGACTGCTAAAAACCTACCAGATTTTCATAAAATCTAGAGATTAAGTGTGAATCCGGGATCACGACTCTGGCGGATGGTCCATGCAATGATATGTGCAAGAGCAAGTAGCTCCACATTCCTACTAGATTCAGGCAGAGCGAGGGCCACCTCAGAGAAGGAACTGCATGTATCTATGACCACAAGCTCCAACCTATAGTTGTGATGTGTCACCTGTCAGTACATCAAAGGGGCCAGCATATGAAGGAAAGGAACATGTTGATCAGAGTTCTCAGAAGGTAGTCAATATTAACACAGCAAATGCATGCAATACACCAGTGGAAACAGAGCAGGTAAAAAAGTACCACAAACCACTTCCAAGACTGATTGAAAGTTGTGAGTGGATAAGGGACTGCAATTGCTCATTACAATTGATGTTGAAATGTCGAGTAGTTGAAAATTAGAGATGGACCGGAATATAGATAACTGTTGGGAAGAATTATTGTTCCTTGCAGGTTTATGAGGACGTACTATTGTGTTTGTTTTTCTTTCAAGAAGTGAAGTTGTGTTAATATTAATAAAGAACTTCAGTTTCCAGTGGTCAATGCAAGGGGTTCACTCAGAACTGAAAGTCATGATGCTGACTGGGTTATGCAGTAGTACAGTAATGAAATTGTTGCTGTTCCTTTTCGCTCCTTGTGGTGCATTGGGCAAAATTTTTTTACCATTTCCTTAGTACTTACCTTCTTTATGAGGCCAAGTTGCTATCTCAGCACTCAACCTAGCATGGATGGAAAGTGTGCAAAGAGCCGAGGGGATTTGAACCCAGGGCCATTGGCCTTGAAGTCCCCTGCTGATGCTACTACACCATCAGTCAGCTAATTCAGTAATAAACCCATGCCAAGTTTGTCTACATATCAGGTAGTATCCGGGATGATTCCCCCTACCTGCTTCTTTGTCCTGGACACACAGAAGTTTTCGGTGACGGTAGCCAGTGACTTTTCAGCAGACCTGATATTTCACTCTAGTTTTTGCATATTGTTAAAGGATGCTGCACCAAATCTGATAATAATGGCGGATGTGAGGATACTGTCCATGATGGATTTGTAGAATTGTACCATTATATTCTTGGGACATTGGAGTTTTACCAACTGCCCAAGAAATACATCCTTTGTTGAGCTTTTTTGTTAGTGAAGGAGATGCAGTTCTCTCGCATGAGGGTCTTGCAAAATAATGATGCCCAAGATGGGAAGCAATCACTTGGGAAAATGTTGGTGTTGAGGATCAGCCATGGTGCAACAGACCCAATAGGCTGTAAAGTCTAATCTTCTTAACAATTTTGTTTGCTCTTTTCATATAACAATGTCAGGCAGGGACCATAAAAGGGATTTAGACAAATATGTGAACAAGCCTGAGATGGAAGACTATGGACCATATACAGGCAGATGGAATTAATATAAATCGGTATTATGAGTGGCACAGACATCATGGACCTAAGGCCCTGTTTCTCTGCTGTAATGTTCTGTGTTCTATAGCTATGTTTTTGTTATAGAAGATTGACATATTAAAGAACCCAAGTACTGATTTGAAAAATAAGCATTTTTTTCCTGTCCCTTTTCATTATTTGTGCTGACAAAATGCTGACATGCTTGCATGCACTAACAAACAGTGAACACAAACAGGATACTTACTTATTTTCACTGGCTTGGCGAGGTAATATTATTTGGATATGCCAATAGCCCGGATCAGAATGTCTCACCAATCAGAGGGATATACAAATTTAAGTTGCTTCGAGGGATTATTTCGCTTGATTTATTTTTACATGTAAATATCACGGAAATTGTTCCCTTACTGTGAAGAAATTAGAAAGATGAAAAAACTGAAAGCCATAACGTTGATGAAGACATGTAGGACATATTGCTGCAGTTAAAACCAAATACAGAGCATTTTCATTAGTAAGAAATGATTCTACTGTGCCTTTACTTTTCCCTGCTTTAAGCTCAAAAGTGAACAATTATTTCCTTTAAATGGTGTAGAGGGGGATGGTTCTAATTGGTGCTGAAGAGGACTCTGAAGCAATACAAAATATGATAAGTTTTTATCTGCAATTTGAGAAGGCAGATCGAAGGTGTCAGTGCTGCAGTTGAACAAAGGAGACTATGGAGCCATGAGGGAGATGCTGGCCAAAGTTAAATGGACAGATATCCTAGCAGAAAAGACAGTGGAACAGCAATGGCAGGTATTCTTGGGAATAATGCACAAGGTGAAAAATCAGTTCATCCCCCGGAGAAGGAAGGATTCAAAGGGGGGAAAGGGGCCATAGTGGTTGACAAAGGAAGTCAGAGATTGCATAGCATTAACAAAAAAATAAGTATGACAGAGCTAAGGTGGGTGGGAGGACAGATGATTGGGAAATTTTTAAGGAACAACAGAACTTAACTAAAAAGGCAATACGCGGAGAAAAAAATGAGGTACGAACGCAAGCTAGCCAGGAATATAAAGAAGGATAGCAAAAGCTTTTTTAGGTATGTGAAGAGAAAGAAGACAGTTAAGAACAATGTTGGGCCCTTGAAGAATGAATTGGGTGAAATTGTTATGGGAAACAGAGAAATGGCAGAAGAATTTAATAAGTACTTTAGATCTGTCTTCACTAGGGAAGACACAAGCAATCTCCCAGATGTATGGATGGGCCAAGGACATAGGGTAACAGAGGAAATGAAACAGATTGTCATTAGGAAGGAAACGGTGATGAGTAGACTGATGGGACTGAAGGCTGACAAATCCCCAGGTCCAGATGGTCTGCATCCTAGGGTACTAAAGGAGGTGGCTCTGGAAGTTGCGGATGTATTGGTAATCATTTTCCAATGTTCCTTAGATTCAGGATCAGTTCCTGAGGATTGGAGAATGGCTAATGTTATCCCACTTTTTAAGAAAGGAGGGAGGGAGAAAACAGAGAACTATCGTCCTGTCAGCCTTATATTGACATGGATAGAAAACTGGTTGGCAGATAGAAAGCAAAGGGTAACGGTGAATGGGTGTTTCTTGGAATGGCAGGTGGTGATTAGTGGGGTGCCACAGGGCTCGGTATTGGGACCACAGCTGTTAACGACTTACACCAATGATTTAGATGAAGGCATTGAGAATAACATCAGCAAGTTTGCTGATGATACTAAGCTGGGTGGCAGTGTGACATGTGATGAGGATGTTAGGAGAATTCAGGGTGACTTGGATAGGCTGGGTGAGTGGGCAGATACTTGGCAGATGACGTTTAATGTGAATAAGTGTGAGGTTATCCACTTTGGGAGTAAGAACAGGAAGGCAGATTATTATCTGAATGGTGTAGAGTTAGGTAAGGGAGTAATACAAAGAGATCTAGGAGTCCTTGTTCATCAGTCACTGAAGGTGAATGAGCAAGTGCAGCAGGCAGTGAAGAAGGCTAATGGAATGTTGGCCTTTATTACAAAGGGAATTGAGTACAAGAGCAAGGAAATCCTTTTACATTTGTACAGGGCCCTGGTGAGACCACACCTGGAGTATTGTGTACAGTTTTGGCCTCCAGCGTTAAGGAAGGACATCCTGTCTGTAGAGGAAGTGCAGCGTAGATTCACAAGGTTAATTCCTGGGATGTCCGGACTGTCTTACGCAGAGAGGTTAGAGAGACTGGGTTTATACACGCTGGAATTAAGGAGATTGAGAGGGGATCTGATTGCAACATATAAGATTATTAAGGGATTGGACAAGATAGAGGCTGGAAATATGTTCCAGAGGCTGGGAGAGCCCAGTACCAGAGGGCATAGTTTGAGAATAAGGGGTAGGTCATTTAGGACAGAGTTAAGGAAAAACTTCTTCTCCCTGAGAGTTGTGGGGGTCTGGAATGCATTGCCTCGGAAGGCAGTGGAGGCCAATTCTCTGGATGCTTTCAAGAAGGAGCTAGATAGGTATCTTATGGATAGGGGATTCAAGGGATATGGGGACAAGGCAGGAACCGGGTATTGATAGTAGATGATCAGCCATGATCTCAGAATGGCGGTGCAGGCTCGAAGGGCTGAATGGTCTACTTCTTCACCTGTTGTCCATTGTCTATAAAAAGCCATTAATAAACTTGGTCTGTAGTAGGAAATGAATTTTAAAGTAGATTTGAAGGAAATATTATGTTTGTTGGTGGAATGAGGAGAGCAGATAGACTGTGGAAGCTAATTCTAGATTGATTAGAGGGTGAAAGCAACTAGGGAATTCAGAAATACAAGTCATTCTGCAGATGCTGGAAATACAGAGAAATACACCAGTTCTGATGAAATGTCTTGACCCAAAAGGTCTCAACTGTTTATTACTTCCCATGGGTGCTGCCTGACCTGCTGTTCATCCAGCATTTTGTGTGTGTGACTCTAGGGAATTCAGATACACTTTGAATATCAAACTCATAAAATTGGAAGAAAGCACTTTCATTTGCCAGAAGAAAGTGGAAAGCAAAGAATTTATGTTAAGTTTGGTAAGACAACACTTTGAGTACAGGTTTGAGTTTCATCACTTTATTATAAAATTTACTGGAGAAAGAGAAAAAATGATTAACAAGGTTGATTTCCAACACCAGTTGTTTGTGTTGTAAATTACATGTAAAATGTCAAGAAAGCACAAGATAAAGTTTGTAGCAAAAAAAAAAACACTGTATGGGTCAGGCAGTATCTGTGGAAACAGAAAGGTGGTTGACGCTTTAGCTCAAGAACTTGCATCAGGGCTGAAGTGAGCTAGCCAATATAAAGAGGTGATAGGGAGGAATGAAGAAGGCACTAGCAGGTGATAGGTTGAACCAGGTGAGCAAGGTGAAGGAGGGGTATGATTGGTAGATGGAGACAATTGAGGGAGGGCAAGATGAGCTTTGGCCAGAGGACAATTCAGATATCAGAAATTTTGAGAGGAGGGGACTTCGATCGGTTCCACTGCTCGACGAAAAAAGGCAGCACTGAAAAAGATCTTTGATCAGTGACCAATCAGCACTTGGGATTGATTAGCAAGAGAAAAGTGAAGGAAGGCAGTGGCAAGTGCAGCAGCCATTGTTGTAGCATCCATTGTCTGAGTGGATCTTCTGGCTTTAGCTCTTCAAGGCTTCAGTCAGAGAAAACAAGGAAAAGTAACGATCAAGTTGTTTTCATTCTCATCCTTATATCTGCTCAGCTTGGAAAATAGGGATGACAGGCAAGATAGTTGAATGCTCCTCTTGTGGGATGTGGGAAGGCAGGGAGGCTTCCTGTGTTCCTGATGACACCAACCCTCTTGGACAGGTTCCACCTTCCACACAAATGGTCCTGGTGATCCAGTAACCTAAAGTTAGTCCCTTGCATCTATCCTTAGCCTTCTTCTGACATCCTCTTCTATCCCTATGCTTACCAGTTCATGGCACCAAAAGCAATCCGGAAGTTAGTCCCTTTGAGGTCCTGATCTTTAAACGGCCTGTTAGCTCTCTAAACATATGTTGCAGAACATCTTCCCTTCCCCTCCCATTGGAGTTGGTGTCAATGATGGTAAAATCTTTTAGTATGGCCTGTAGCCTCAGTGCGACATGCTTTATCCTGGCAGCAAGGAGGTTGTATTGTGTTGGGCCTCACTGTGATGGTGCAGGAGGCCGTAGACAGGTTAGAGTGTGAACAGACAAGGAAATAAAATAGCAATCAGAAGTGTACAATCACCGCTGAGCTCTGAATGCAGGTTCTCTGCAAGGCATTAATCGAAGTCTTCAGTGTCATTATTAACACTGAAAGCAGTACGCTTGGTTTGGTGGTTTCCAAGATAACTCATCAGGTGGAAAGTGGCTGAAATAGTGGGCTGGTGTGCAGTTTTTGATGTGTTGGTGTTCTACCTGCTGCTTCTTCAGGCTTCATTGTACTCCCAGTGCATGGTCTCAAAGGGTTCACAAATGCTCTTCCACTTCCATTTTGAGTGGCCATGGGCTAGAGCTTTCCAGGAGTCAGCAGGAATGCTGCACTCAAGAAAACTTTGATCACATCCTCAATTCTTTTTCTCTTTTCACTCAGTAACTGTTACCCCAGACTGAGCTTGGAATTGAGCATTTTTGGATTCTGGTATTGGGCATGTGGACAATGTAGCCAGTTCAACACAGCCAAATGAGTGTAACTTGGGCCTCAGTGTTCGTGGCTAGGGATGTTAATATTGGTCATTTGGCAAATTTGGAGGATTTTATAGAGATGGCATTGGTGGAAAAATTCCAGTGTTTGGAGATGCTTGCTGTAGAATAGTCAATGAATCAGTAGTGTATAGGAAGGAAGGATTATTCCTGCCTTGTAGTTCATGAGTTTTGTTTCTGATCTTCAAATATTCTCTTCCTCAATTGATGATAGGTTGTGCTGGAGCATTGAAAGTGATAGCTAATTTCATCATCAATGACTTCCTTCACCAGGAGTTGGCTCGTGGGATGTGGGAAAAGTATCCACATTTCCAGGGTCACATGATGAGCCTTTATTGTTGGAGAGCTGCGTACTGTCACAGCACCTGGACAATTTTCAGTCTTCAGCTGATACTTATTACAAGTGATTGCAAGATAGCAGTAGTAAGTCAGCTGAACATGAACTCCTTCAGTCCATCTGGAAAACCTCTTTTTCTTACTCGAAGTGACATTGCCTATTTTTCTGTTGTGTGAAAAGTGCAATAATAGGAAGACAGGAAAATCTGGCCAGATTCCTGAGTTCCTCATTTACGAGAAGGCAGTGGTGCAATGTTGGTGAAGAGGGTGAAAAGGCAGTGAGTATGGGTATTTTTTTATGGTTTATGATCCATCTGTAGGTCATTAAGACTACTTTCCTATCGCATGGCCTAAAAAGCTCTCCAAAACTAGATTCTGTTTCAATGACACCTCTGTTATTGCATTAATAATTTGCAATTAAAAAATTCAGGTGTTTATGTTGCAGTATCAATCAAACTTAATTAGTCTGAATATCAGAGTAAAATAACTATTTTGACATTTCCCATTTCAGTAGATTCCAATAACTAGTGGTGCTAAGCATTTGATGTAAAGTGCAAGGGTGCTACTTACAGTGGAGTTAAACAGAACATTTGCTAACATGCTTGAAAAACTTTGTGTTTCTATTTACATTTTGAGCTGATTTATTTACTATGTACTTCTGTGAAAAGGCTGCCTTTTGGCAGCCTCTACTGTCAGATTTACAACAGTCACCTTCTCCAAAGCACAGAATGGATAAAAAGTAGGAACGTTAATGTACTACATGAATGCTGTCATCTGCAAGTTTGCCCATGAATTTTCCTTGGAAGTGTACCCCCATGTATCCAGTGAAGTATCAGATGATATAATATTGAGGAATCATCATCAGTCCAAAGCAACCGCTTGAGGGGAGTAGCCACCATAATTATCATAGTACATGTTGTAACATGGCAGATATGTGAGTGCTCTGCAAATTGTGGGAACACATAAAACAAAAGGTTTATGGCTAGACATATATTTTTAATTCATTTTTGCATAGAACACGTGGTGAGCCTTAATGACCTCTCACCAAATTGTAGAGGGAGAAAGGAATGAATGGGGGAGAAGATTGAGGGTGGTACTTTGTGACTAAACTTAAAAGTTGAATGGGCTGAGAAAATGATGGATAAGGGCAAAGGGAAATCAAAGATGAAATGATGGACTTGAGGCAGGGAGATAATGGAAATCAGTGAGGAGATGACAGAGTGGGAAGTGTTCTGATGGCTAATATGGTCTGATCCAGTGTAAAAAGTGAGGGGCTTTGATAGTCTAATGAACCTTGAGTACGATGATGCCCATCAACCAGTGTAGGGCAACTGACATATCATACAAGTAGTGTTAGTTAGATGATGCCTGGACTGGCCCACTTTTGAGAATGATCACCAGGAATGTCAAGTGGAAAAGGGAAATTAACATGGAATAACTAACTATTCTGGAAGAATCTCTGCGGATTCCCTGGCAATCACCTAGTTTGGGATAAGTAAAGCAGAACCATGCTCTAACCTTCCAGTTAAAAAAAATCCAATTGCAAAAGTGATGTAAGGAGGATCAAACATGAGGAAATCCACAGATGCTGGAAATTCAAACAACAACACACAAAAATTGCTGGTGGAACACAGCAGGCCAGGCAGCATCTATAAGGAGAAGCACTGTCGACGTTTCGGGCCGAGACCCTTCGTCAGGACTAACTGAAAGGAGAGATACTAAGAGATTTGAAAGTAGTGGGGGGCGTGGGAAATGCAAAATGATAGGAGAAGACCAGAGGGGGTGGGATGAAGCTAAGAGCTGGAAAGGTGATTGGCAAAAGTAATACCGAGCTGGAGAAGGGAAAGGATCATGGGATAGGAGGCCTCGGGAGAAAGAAGTGGTGGGGGAAGCACCAGAGGGAGATGGAGAACAGGCAGACAACTAAATATGTCAGGGATGGGGTAAGAAGGGGAGGAGGGGCATTAACAGAAGTTAGAGAAGTCAATGTTCATGCCATCAGGTTGGAGGCTACCCAGCTGGTATACATTAATGGAAGTTAGAGAAGTCAAAATGAATCCAAACTCAGGTTGGAGGAACAACACCTTATATACCAGCTGGGTAGCCTCCAACCTGATGGCATGAACATTGACTTATCTATCTTCCGTTAATGTCCCTCCTCCCCTTCTTACTCCATCCCTGAGATATTTAGTTGTTTGCCTGTTCTCCATCTCCCTCTGGTGCTTCCCCCCCCCCACTTCTTTCTCCCGAGGCCTCCCGTCCCATGATCCTTTCCCTTTTCCAGCTCTGTATCACTTTTGCCAATCACCTTTCAGCTCTTAGCTTCATCTCACCCCCTCCGGTTCTTCTCCTATCATTTTGCATTTCCCCTTCCCCACACTACTTCAAATCTCTTACTATCTTTCCTTTCAGTTAGTCCTGATGAAGGGTCTCGGCCTGAAACATTGACAGTGCTTCTCCTTATAGATGCTGCTGGCCTGCTGTGTTCCAACAGCATTTTGTGTGTGTTGTAAGGAGGATCACATTGCATTCTGAGGAAGCACAGTATAGACATGCAAGATACTTCGTAACAGTTAGTGATTAGATCCCTGATAGGACTCTACCACATAGTGTGAAGTACCTTGCAGGTTTGAACTTTTGGGTTGTTTTAGTCAAATGTTGTGGGCATTCACTTTTTCTGTTGAGTGAAATGCAATATTGTTCAAATAATTAATGCTGATATTTTAAAATTCAGAATATTATTAAATTCACTGTATTTTACAAAAATCATTAACATATGCCATGATATAATTTCTATAGTTGCTACAATCTGCAACAGTTTATATAAGGTAAAATCCAGGGTCCATTATCAGAACAATTATATTCTGCAGTAAAGATGCAGGGAAGAGAATTCATGACATGTAGGGAGTGGTAATAGTTTGCAATTTAAGGCAGCTGGGAAGGTAAATGACAGATTAAGGGTGAATCTGCGTCATTGAATCTACTTTAATATGTGAACCTGGAAATGTATCTCTTGTCAATAAATTTTAATAAAATTAACCATGATAAATGCTGTTCTTTAACATAAATATAAGTTATTTTAATCTCAAATTCAGATCCACAAACTTAGAGCCAAGTGCCATTGACTTAATGCTGATGTACGGCACTGTCATGGTGAATCAATCGATTTTGTTTCATTCTGAATAAAAAATTCAGTATGAACAGAAGGAAATAGAACTTTTTATAATAGTTTGTGGAGAACTAAGACTGCCTGTTATATCTGGTTGAAACTGGGATTATAGTTTGGTTTCTATTGTGTTTCTGTTTTCACATCTTATATCATTCAGGAAGCCCTGCAAATGTTGTGTTTTGGTAAAACTATAGGCTCTCAGACCAACTCAATAAGACAGAAAGACACAACCTCTAATTGTCTGCTTAGGACTACAAAATGATAATTATTAGGACAGAACAGAGGAAGCATTAAAATACTTATCTAGGTGTGCAAGGACCCTTTTCACTGTTGCACACCTCCCGCTTGATCTGTGGCATTGTTCATGACCAGTCCATTGGTGATGTCCCAAAAAACTACTTCCATGTCCCCCAACCACTCCACTTTTATACTCTTTCCACCGATATGAAACAGTGCAGTAAGTGGACCAATACCATCTCAAACCACCGAATCAGAATTAATCACCACTCTTCATAAGTCACACTCCTGTGTTCAACTAACTTTCCTTTGGTTGTTTTAATAGTACAGTCGTCCCTCCTTATCCATGGGGGATTGGTTCCGAGACCCCCCGCGGATACCAAAAAACACGGATGCTCAAGTCCCTTATTTAACCTGTCTCAGTGCGGTGGTCTTTAGGACCCAGAGGAACCTCAGACCTTATTTAACCTGTCTCAGTGCGGTGGACGTTAGGACCCGGCGCAGCTCTGGATCCGCAGTGTTTCTGTTCAAGAAAGTAATCACGATCACGATTGAAAATAAGGTGGAAGTAATAAAGCGATCGAAAAGAGGTGAAACGCCATCGGTCATTGGAAAAGCATGTCGGTCAACGATCGGAACAATTTTAATGGAGCATGTGAAAGGCCCTGCCTCAGTGAAAGCTACAGTTATTTCTAAGCAATGCAATGGTCAATGGTTTAATTATTGAAATACACATGTTTGTTAAGTGTTTTATATGCATAGAAAGGTAAAATATGAACTATATACTAAGAAAAACATTTGACTAACTGATGCTCAACAATACCGGATGTACCTGTTCCGACTTCAAATCCGACTTAAAGATGAACTCGGGAATGGAACTCATTCATAACCTGGGAACTTCCTGTACTTTTAAGTCATTCCTAGGTTACTTATAATACCTAATACAATGTAAATGCTATGTAAACAGTTGTTATACTGTATTGTTTAGGGAATAATAAAAGAAAATATTAGTCTGTACATGCTCTAACAATGAGTGCTGGAGAGAGAACTTCCGGGTTTTCCCAATCCGCGTTCGGTTGAATCTGTGCATGCGGAATCCGTGGATAAGGGGGGCTGACTGTATTACATTCTCATGGTGTATTCCCATAGTAGTAATCGAAGCTCCTGCAGCTATTTCTGGTACTTTCAAGGCTACAGAGGTGGTGAGACCCTTTCACAATCCACCTCTTGTATATCACAATCCCCTCATTACATCTGGCCGACAGGCTATAATACATCATTTGCCATTTTACAAGAAAATTGCTGAAGTTCTAATCATAAAAGCAAAATGGCTACAGTAACAACCCAGTGCACTACAGTAGCCCAGCAGCCTCCTGGCACTCCAAAGAGGCATCAACTCCTAGAAGTGCCACCCACTGTGTATTGCCAAGCCCCTGGTGCCACAATCTGCCCCCTTCTGCAGCAGCTTGGTTGGTTGTTGTACCCATACCTTCCCCAATCCTTTTCCATTTTCACCTCTCTACTTCTGGGGGGAGGGTGTCTGATGCTGCCAAATGCCAGGATATTGGGGAGCCTCCCTGACCTGCCGGTGTGGAATTCGAAGTCCACTTGCCATGTCTGGCCTGCGCCTACCCACTGTACCTCTCCACATTCATGCCCAGGGTCCCACTTGGCTTCACCTGCTGGCATGCTGGATAATTTGCTGCCGCTATTTTGGCTTCATGACGTGTCAGCACCACCCCTTGGGTCTCTGCTCATTTCCTTACTCCTTCCCCCTCTAGATGCCCACTCTTTGGATGTGCCCGCACAGGCAAACAACCCTGATCTTCCTCCTCTGGGTTCACTGTAACTGTCATTATCCCATCAGCTGTAAGAGCAGCAGTGTTGTGTGTCTCCTCTGCCCTGTCCCAAGAAGTGTGGACGTCCACACTGTAGATGGTGATCTGCCACAGTCGGGCACTGTCCCATGTATTTTCCCAATAGGATCATCCCCAAGGGTGCCGTCCAATTCTGCCCATGCAATCACTTGATGGAGAGTCTTTGTGCCCTCCTCAGCAGTGTTCCACTCTTCTCAAGATTTTAAATCCCAGTCTAACAGGAAGAGATATTTGACCTTGACTGTGGCTGTTACTCTGTCCCACAAAGATCTTTACTCCCCACTCCTCCTTCTGACTATTACTTCAAAACAAGTTTGCCTTCTATTGCACCTGCCAGAACCTTTGCTGACTATGCGAAAATGTTTTGTTAGAACAATAGATTCTCAGACCAACTCAATAAAACTGTAAGACAGAAGCTCTAATTATCTGCTTTGAACTACAAAACTAAGTTTATCAGGACAGATCGGAGCAAGCATTAAAATACTTATCAGGGTACGTGCAGGCCCCTCTCATTCAATCTGCAGTGCTGTTCAAGACCAGCCCATTGGGATAAAACTACCCTTGGCAAAACTACCCCCAACCGCTCTATTTTATACAATTTCCACTGATATGAAATGTTGAAGTAAGTGGACTGAAACATAAGTAGCACCATCTCAAACCACTGAATCAGAACCAATCATCACCTGTCACCACTCTTCACCAGTCACACCCCTGTGCTGAACTAACTTTCATACTCCCAAGGTTGTCCCTGTAGTATTGCATTCCCATGGTTGTATTTCCATAGTAGTAATCAAAGCTCCTGTGGCCATTTCTGGTACATTCATGGCCACAATGGTAGGGAGACATTTGATAAGCATAAAAATGAACTTTTTACAATACAACTTACCTGAAACTGATGGAGCACTTTGTACATGCAAAGTAATGTTCCATGCATGGGAGGGGGGAGAGGGGGCTTTGGGGTGCTAATGTTTTCCTGACATTCATTCTTTGGGGTTCTTTTCTGTTTTTGAGGCTGTAAGGGTAAGAATTTCAGGTTGTATACTGTATCCATTCTCTGATATTAAAATGGCAAATGGAAGCATTTGAATAAAAAATTCAGGTACATTTGAGCTGTGTATAGGTCTTAGTCTTCCAGGGAGTTTAAGCAGTGTCATAGTTGCTCACCCTAATTTACAAGGTTCTGAGAAGCCCAATAAACAGTTGCTTAAAGCTGTAGAGTTTGTACTGGACCTACACAGAAAAAAAAGTGTTTTGTAATGATGTGACCTGCTAACTAGCTTAATGAGAGTAGATATGAGAGTGAGAGTTGATACAGGAGTTCTAGAAAATGAGGTCAGAGAAATAATAATGAGGGACAAGGAGATGGCAGATGAACTAAATGAGTATTTTGCATCAGTCTTCACTACGGAAGACACTAGAAGTGTGCCAGATATTGAAGAGTGTGAGGGAAGAGAAGTGAGTGCAGTTACTTTTACAAGGGAGAAGGTGCTCAAAAAGCTGAAAGATCTAAGTCTTTCACCCAGAGCAGATGAACTGCACCCTAGGATTCTGAAAGAGGTAGTGGTAGAGACTGTGGAGGCATTAGTAATGATCTTTCAAATCTTTGGGCTCTGGCATGATACCAGAGGACTGGATAATTGCAAATGTTACTCCACTCCTTAAGAAAGAGGAAGGCAGCAGAAAGGAAATTATAGACCAGTTAGACTGACCACAGTGGTTGGGAAGACATTAGAGTCAATTGTTAACAATGAGGTTATGGAGTACTTGGTGAAACAGGACAAGATAGGACAAAATCAGCATAGTTTCCTTAAGGGAAAATCTTGCCTGACAAACCTGTTGGAATACTTTGAGGAGATTAGCAGTAGAATAGTTAAAGGGGATGCAGTGGGTGTTTGTATATTTGAACTTTCAGAAGGCCTTTGACAAGTTGCCACACATGAGACTGCTTACCAAGTTAAGAGCCTATGGTATGATAAGTAAGGTACTGGCATGGGTAGAGCACTGACACATTGGCAGGATGCAGTGAGTAGGAATTAAAGGATCCTCTTCTAGTTGGCTGCCAGTGACTAGTGGTGTTCTGCAGGGGTTGGTATTGGAACAGCTTCTTTTTCTGCTGTATATAAATGATTTAGATGATGGAATAAATGGTTTTATTGTCAAGTTTGCAGGTGATATGAAGATGGGTTGAGGGGTAGGTAGTGTGGAGGAAACAGGAAGGCTGCAGAATGACTTGGGCAGGTTAGGAGAATGGGCAAGAAAATGGCAAATGAAATACAGTGTTGGAAAATGCATGGTCATGCACTTCGGTAGCAGAAATAAAATGTGCAGACTATTTTCTAAATGGGGAGAAAATCCAACATCTGAAATGAAAAGGGACTTCAGAGTCTTTGTGCAGAACAGCCTAAAGGTTAACTTGCAGGTAGAGTGGTAAGGAAGGCAAATGCAAATTTAGCATTCATTTTAAGAAGGCTAGAATACAAGAACAAAGATGCGATGCTGAGCCTAAATAAGGTTCTGGTGAAGCCTCACCTTGAGTATTGTGAACAAATTTGGGCTCCTCATCTACAAACACCATTTGTAAGAAAAGATGCCCTGGCATTGGAGAGGGTTCAGAGCAGGTTCACAAGGATGATTCCAGGAATGAAAGGGTTATCATACGAGGAATGTTTGATGGGTCTGGGTCTGTACTTGCTGGAATTTAGAAGGATGATGGGGGATCTCATTGAAACCTTTTGAATGCTGAAAGACCTGCATGGGGTAGATGCGGAAAGGATGTTTCCCATGGTGGAGGAGTCTAGGACAAGAGGGCACAGCCTCAGGATAGAGAAGCATCCACTTAAAACAGAGATGTGGAGAAATTTCTTTAGCCAGAGGGTGGTGAATATGTGGAATTTATTACCACAGGCAGCTGTGGAGGCCAGGTCGTTTGGTGTCTTTAGGGCAGAGCTTGATAGGTTCCTTGATTGGCCACAGCATCAAAGGTTACTGGGGGAAGACTGAGGAGTGGGGCTGAGAAGGGGGAAAATGGATCAACCATGATTGAATGGCGGAGCAGACTCGATGCGCCAAATAGCCTAATTCTGCTCCTATGTCTTATGGACTTAACATAGTTAGCAGCCAACATCCTACCTTCCTCCTGCTGGTAAGCTACATCATTTGTTGATGGTCGAATTTAAACTGATGTTCAGCCCAAATCTGACTCAGACACGCAGGGCACAAACTGAGAGGAAAGGCAGTTTCTATTCTGACATTTTGGATCTTAGGAAGAGGGCAGACTACTGTGGTAATGCACCAGTGTAGTGGGAAAGGTTTACCAAAAACACCCACTGGTAGTCGAGATTCCTTAGTACCAGCACATGCTCATACAATTACTCAGCTTTTTATTTAAATATTTCTGCCATCCGATAGAATTAAGAAGTAGCTCTTTTCAAAATAAAATCATCAACTATTTTCAAATCATTGCACTCAAAATAGAATAACAACTCCATGTCTGCAATAAGATTCAATGATGGGATGATCTGAGGTCAGCTGATCTATTGGCCATTGCTTACCCTGGTGTGCAGAATTTGGCCACTGATAACATCTAAACTGTGGACCCGCCAAGCTCCAGCAACAGCAAACAAGTTTGCTCCCTCCGTTGGTATAAGGTTGTAATGTGAAAGCCACCCATCTGGCGCAATGTTGTATAAGTTTCTTTAGCTCAATTAGAATTAGAGTGCTCCTAGCATTGTCATCACCAAGGGTTCTATTTAATATTTCAGAAGCAAAATACAAATCCCACAATTGTAAAAGTTGTTTAGTTGTCCTCTCTCACCAGGATAAAGCAATACGAGTATGTGGGCAGCTCTCACCAATTAACAAAGAAAGTACATACAAGGCTTGAGTCTCAGATATGTTATTTTAGAGTGTAGTAGAATGGATGGATGATTTGTTGACTCGATTACTTTTGAGAAGATTGTTTGGGAAAATGCCAAGTTCTGCTGTAAGAAAAGTGCTTGCAGCAGTTTGCTTTTCCAAGCCTGCAGAGATATGATTGTGTGACTGTATTCCCAAACGTCTCCACTGCATATTTAACTAAATCCAAATCGATAAGACCAGAAGACACAGTAGCAGAATTAAGCCATTCAGCCCATCAAGTCTGCTCCCCTATTCCATCATGGCTGATCCTGGATCCTACACAATGCCATACACCTGCTTTCTCACCATATCCTTTGATTCCCTGACCGAACAGGGAACTATCAACTTCTGCCTTAAATATACCCACGGACTTGGCTTTCACTGCAGTCTGAGGCAGGGTATTCCACAGATTCGCTACTCTCTAGCTGAAAAAAATTCCTCCTTACCTCTGTTCTAAAAGGTCGCTTTTTAATTTTGAGGTTATGTCCTCTAGTTCTGGATACCCCCACCATAGGAAACATCCTCTTCGTATCCACCCGATCTGGTCCTTTCAACATTGGGTAGGTTTCAAAGAGATCCCCCTGCATTCTCTAAATTCCAGTGAGTACAGACCCAAAGCTGCCAAACACTCCTATATGTTAACCTCTTCATTCCCGGAATCATCCTTGTGAACCTCCTCTGTTCTCCCTCCAATGATAACACATCCTTTCTAAGAGATGGGGCCCAAAACTGTTGACAATATACCAAGTGTGGTCTGACTAGTGCCTTATCAGCATTATCTCCTTGCTTTTATATTCTATTTTCCTTGAAATAAATGCCAACATTGCATTTGCCTTCTTTACCGTATACTCACCTGTAAATAAGCCTTCTGGCAGTCTTGCATGAGGACTTCTAAGTCCCTCTGCACCTCTGATGTTTAAACCTTCTCCCCGTTTAGATAACAGTCTATATTGTTCTTTTTACCAAAATGCATTATCATACATTTCCCAGCACTGTATTCCAACTGCCACTTTTTTGCCCATTCTTCCAATTTGTCTCAATCCTGCTGCAATCGCATTGCTTCTTCTGCACTACTTACCCCTCCACTTATCTTTGTATCATCCGCAAACTTTGCCACAAAGCCATCAATTCTATTATCTAAACCATTGACAAGCAATGTGAAAAATAGTGGTCCTAATACCATCCCTTGAGGAACATAGAAACATAGAAAATAGGTGCAGGAGTAGGCCATTCGGCCCTTTGAGCCTGCACCGCCATTCAGTATGATCATGGCTGATCATCCAATTCAGAACCCTGTACCTGCTTTCTCTCCATACCCCTGATCCCTTTAGCCATAAGGGCCATATCTAACTTTCTCTTAAATATAGCCAATGAACCGGCCTCAACTGTTTCCTGTGGCAGAGAATTCCACAGATTCACCACTCTCTGTGTGAAGAAGTTTTTCCTCATCTCGGTCCTAAAAGGCTTCCCCTTTATCCTTAAACTGTGACCCCTCGTTCTGGACTTCCCCAACATCGGAACCAATCTTCCTGCATTTAACCTGTCCAATCCCTTTAGAATTTTATACATTTCAATACGATCCCCCCTCAATCTTCTAAATTCCAGTGAGTATAAGCCTAGTCGATCCAGTCTTTCTTCATATGAAAGTCCTGCCATCCCAGGATTCAATCTGGTGAACCTTCTTTGTACTCCCTCAATGGCAAGAATGTCTTTCCTCAGATTAGGGGACCAAAACTGCACACAATATTCTAGGTGCGGTCTCACCAAGGCCTTGTACAACTGCAATAGAACCTCCCTGCTCCTGTACTCAAATCCTTTTGCTATGAATGCCAACATACCATTTGCCTTTTTCACCGCCTGCTGTACCTGCATGCCCACCTTCAATGACTGGTGTACAATGACACCCAGGTCTCGTTGCACCTCCCCTAGTAGTAGTAACACCACTAGTTACTGGCAGCCAGCTAGAAAAGGACCCTCTATTCCCACTTGCTGTCTCTTACCTGTCAACCATTCCTCGATCCATGCAAGTATCTTTCCTGTGATGCCGTAGGATTTTATCTTGTTAAGCAACCTAATGTGGCACCTTAACAAATGCCTTCTGAAAATCCAAGGAAGTGACATCCACTGCCTTTCCTTTGTCCACCCTGCTTGTTACTTGATGAACTCTAACAGATTTGTCAGGCAAGATTTCCCTTTAAGGAAACCATGTTGACTTTGACTTATTTTATCATTAGTCTCCAAGTACCCCAAAACCTCATCCTTAATAATAGACTCCAACACTCTCCCAGCCACTAAGGTTAGACTAATTGGTCTGTAATTTCCTTCATTTTGTCTTTCTCCCTTCTTAAAGAGTGTAGTGACATTTGCCATTTTCCAGTCCACTGGAACCATGCCAGAATCATGTGATTCTTGAAAGATCATAGCTAATACCTCTGCTATTCCTTCAGCAACTTCTTTCAGAACTCTGGGATGTAGTCCATCTGGTTCTGGTGACTTATCCACCTTAAGACCTTTCAGTCTGCCTAGCGCTTTTTTATTGTTATATCAATGCCACTTACTGCTGCTCCCTGACACTCATGGACCTCTGCCACACTGCTACTGTCTTCCACAGTGAAGACTGATAGAAAATACCCATTAAATTTATCTGCCGTTTCCTTGACTACCATTACTACCTCAACAGTATTATTTTCCAGTGGTCCAATATGAACTCTCACTTCCCTTTTACTCTTTATGTAACTGAAAAAGACTTTTAGTATCCTGCTTTATATTACTGGCTAGTTTGCCCTCGTATTTCATTTTTTTCCCTTCTTATAGCTTTTTTAGTAGTCTTTTGTTGGATATTAAAAGCTTCCTAATCATCCAACTTCCTACTCACTTTTGCTACCTTATATGCCCTTCCCATAGCTTTTATGCAGTCCTTAACTTCATTTGTCAGCCACAGTTACCTACCCCTGCTGTTTGAAAACTTCTTCCTCTGTGGGACATATCTATCCTAGTGAACTATTTCTAGAAACTTCTGCCGTCTCTGCTCTGCTGCCATCCCCACCAGTATCCTCCTCCAATCCACCTGGGCAAGCTTCTCTCTCATGCCTCTGTAATTCCCTTTAGTTTCATTGTGATACTGATACATGTGACTTGTGCTTCTCCCTCTCAAATTCAGTCATATTATGATCACTGCCTCCTAAGGGCTCCTTTACATTAAGCTCCTTAATAAAATCTGGTTTATTACACAACACCCAATCTAAGATAGCCTTTCCCCTGTAGACTCAAGCACAAGTTGCTGTAAAAAGCCATCTTGGCAGTCAACAAATTCCCTCTCTTGCGATCTGACACCAACTTGATTTTCCCATTACCCTCACATATTGAATATTGACGTTATCCTTATTAAAAGCCTTTTCCAGATCCCTTTGGAATCTCAACCAGACATATTGCAGCTTTAATTTCCTAATATGGTGTCTAAGGTGCAGATCCGGTGCAGATGTGGCCATTGGAGAGGCTGGTAATTTCCTGGAAATCCCATATCTGATATCCAGAACAGAACACTGACTCTGCAGACTTACCCCCTAATATGGTGAATTCAGCAATTTAATGAATATAATCAATTCCAAGATGATCCTAAGAATTTTTAAAGCTTTATGTTGTTGCTATTATCTCATGTCTAATGGTAGTGTAGTGGTTAGCACAGTGGTCTACAGTACGGGTGACTTGGGTTCAGTTCAGTTCCTGCCGCTGTCTCTAAGTAACTGTACATTCTCCCTGTGTCTGTGTGGGTTCCCTCTGGGTGCTTCGGTTTTCTCCCACAGTGCAAAGGTAGGTTAATTGGTCGTTGCAAATAGTCCTGTGATTAGACTTGGTTTAAATCAGGGTTGGCTGGATGGGCACAGCTTGAAGGGCTGGAAAGGCCTGTTACATGCTGTATCTCAATAAATAAACCTAAACTTGGCTTACTAATCGTCCTTTGCTCATTTATGACCCATTAGGTGTATTGCAATTTGAAAAAGGTTTTTTTAAAAAGTTAATGAGATTTTCTTTTCCTTTGAACAATGTTGTAGAAACCTTGTGATTAAATTTTGCTGCAATTTCCATAGTTTCTAAATCACATTGCTATTGGGGTAATGGCATAGAAGCCATCTCCCAGAATGAATGCTGGGAATAAAGTCACTTATCTTAGCACAGCAAATAATGGGTGGTTAGAATGTAAGAGATCAATTTTCATCATCAGATGTATAGAAAATCGGGAGGAGCTCGGTGGGATTGGATTACTGCAACTGAAGGTTTGAATTAACTGAATAATTTCATGAGCTGTACCTTGGATAGACATTTCTGCATTACCAGTTACAACATAAACTACTGTTGTCATATAATCTTGCTTAGATGGTCACAAACACTGCTGATGAAATAGAAGTTGAAAATACTAGAAACATTCAGCAGGTCAGGTGGCTTAAGTCAAAAGTAAAATTAGATGATGTTTATGGAAGAAGACAGCGAGGCTTTGAGAGGAAGTGCGGCGGCGGCCATTTTCAAATTGCTTCTCAGATCAGAGTTCTGAGAGGCGGGACTGCGCAGGTGCGTGAAGGAGGCCTGGGAAGGAGGGAAGATATAAAAAGGACACAGCCTTAAGCAGCGGGCAGCGGAGTGAGCCGGGAGCAGAGTGTAGGGGGCTTGGGCTCAGAGGGCTTAGGCTGAAGAGGGCACAGTAGGCTTATCTTTTAGTTCTCCTTGTTATTTTCAGTTATTCGGGAAGTATGAGTGTGAGGGCAGCTTGTTGTTCTCGGTGTCGGATGTGGGAGATCCTGGAGTTCCGAGCCTCCCAGGCGTCCACATCTGCGCCAGGTGCGCTGAACTGCAGCTCCTGAGGGACCGAGTTAGGGAACTGGAGCTGCAGCTCGATGACCTTTGCCTGGTCAGGGAGAGTGTGGAGGTGATAGAGAGGAGTTACAGGCAGGTAGTCACTCTGGGGCCATGGGAGGCAGATAGGTGGGTCACGATCAGGAAGGGGAAGAGGCAGGTACTAGAGAGTACCCCAGTGGCTGTACCCCTTGACAATAAGTACTCACGTTTGGGGGACAGCCTACCTGGAGGAAGTGACAGTGGCCGGGCCTCCGGCACAGAGGACGACCCTGTAGCTCAGAAGGGTAGGGATAGAAGAAAGAGGACCATAGTAATAGGGGACTCGATAATCAGGGGTTCAGACAGGCGGTTCTGTGGAGGTGATCGGGAGTCCCGGATGGTAGTTTGCCTCCCTGGTGCCAGGGTTCGGGACGTTTCTGATCGTGTCCAAGATATCCTGAAGTGGGAAGGTGAGGAGCCAGAGGTCGTGGTACAAGTAGGTACCAATGACATAGGTAGGAAAGGGGAAGAGGTCCTGAAATGAGAGTATAGGGAGTTAGGAAGACAGTTAAGAAGAAGGACCGCAAAGGTAGTAATCTCGGGATTACTGCCTGTGCCACGCGACAGTGAGAGTAGGAATGGAAATAGGTGGAGGATGTATGCGTGGCTGAGGAATTGGAGCGGGGGCAGGGATTCAAGTTTCTGGATCATTGGGACCTCTTCTGGGGCAGGCGTGACCTTTTCAAGAAGGACGGGTTACACTTGAATCCTGGGGGGACCAATATCCTAGGGGGGAGGTTTGCTAGGGCTATAGGGCAGACTTTAAACTAGTAAGATGGGGGGGGGCGGGAATCAATTTGAGGAAACTATGGGAGAGGAGGTTAGTTCACCAGTAGAGCAAGTAAGTAGACAGTGTGTGAGGGAGGAAAGGCAGGTGATAGAGAAGGGATGTGCTCAGCCCGAAAATGTAGGGGAGAAGAAAGAAAAGGATAACAAATTTGAATGCATTGTTAGGGATGAAAAGAGAGGAGGAGGTGGAGAGTATCTTCAATGTATCTATTTTAATGCTCGGAGCATTGTAAGAAAGATGGATGAGCTTAAAGCGTGGATTGATACCTGGAATTATGATGTCATAGCTGTTAGTGAAACATGGTTGCAGGAAGGGTGTGATTGGCAACTAAATATTCCTGGATTTAGTTGCTTCAGGTGTGATAGAGTAGGAGGGGCCAGAGGATGAGGTGTTGCATTGCTTGTCCGAGAAAATCTTATGGCGGTGCTTTGGAAGGATAGATTAGTGAGCTCCTCTAGGGAGGCTATTTGGGTGGAATTGAGGAATGGGAAAGGTGTGGTAACACTGATAGGAGTGTATTATAGGCCACCTAATGGGGAGCGTGAGTTGGAAAAGCAAATGTGTAATGAGATAGCAGATATTTGTAGTAAACACAAGGTGGTGATTGTGGGAGATTTTAATTTTCCACACGTAGATTGGGAAGCTCATTCTGTAAAAGGGCTGGATGGTTTAGAGTTTGTGAAATGTGTGCAGGATAGTTTTTTGCAACAATACATAGAAGTACCGACTAGAGATGGGGCAGTGTTGGATCTCCTGTTAGGGAATGCGATAGGTCAGCTGACAGATGTATGTGTTGGGGAGCACTTCGGGTCCAGTGATCACAATAGCATTAGCTTCAATATAATTATGGAGAAGGACAGGACTGGACCTAGAGTTGAGATTTTTGATTGGAGAAAGGCTAACTTTGAGGAGATACGAAGGGATTTAGTGAGAGTGGATTGGGTCAAGTTGTTTTATGGGAAGGATGTAATAGAGAAATGGAGGTCATTTAAGGGTGAAATTATGAGGGTACAGAATCTTTATGTTCCTGTTAGGTTGAAAGGAAAGATTAAAGGTTTGAAAGCACCATGGTTTTCAAGGGATATTAGAAACTTGGTTCGGAAAAAGAGGGATGTCTACAATAGATATAGGCAGCATGGAGTAAAGGAATTGCTCGAGGAATATAAAGAATGTAAAAGAAATCTTAAGAAAGAGATTAGAAAAGCTAAAAGAAGATACGAGGTTGGTTTGGCAAATAAGGTGAAAGTAAATTCGAAAGGTTTCTATAGTTATATTAAAAGCAAGAGGATAGTGAGGGATAAAATTGGTCCCTTAGAGAATCAGGGTGGTCAGCTATGTGTGGAGCCAAGGGAGATGGGAGAGATTTTGAACGATTTCTTCTCTTCGGTATTCACTAAGGAGAAGGATATTGAATTGTGTAAGGTGTGGGAAACAAGTAAGGAAGTTATGGAACCTATGACAATTAAAGAGGTGGAAGTACTGGCGCTTTTAAGAAATTTAAAAGTGGATAAATCTCCGGGTCCTGACAGGATATTCCCCAGGAACTTGAGGGAAGTTTGTGTAGAGATAGCAGGAGCTCTGACAGAGATTTTTCAGATGTCATTAGAAACGGGGATTGTGCCGGAGGATTGGCGTATTGCTCATGTGGTTCCATTGTTTAAAAAGGGTTCTAGAAGTAAGCCTAGCAATTATAGACCTGTCAGTTTGACATCAGTGGTGGGTAAATTAATGGAAGGTATTCTTAGAGATAGTATTTGTAATTATCTGGATAGACGGGATCTGATTAGGAGTAGCCAGCATGGATTTGTGCGTGGAAGGTCATGTTTGACAAACCTTATTGAATTTTTTGAAGAAGTTACGAGGAATGTTGACCAGGGTAAGGCAGTGGATGTAGTCTATATGGACTTCAGCAAAGCCTTTGACAAAGTTCCACATGGAAGGTTAGTTAAGAAGGTTCAGTCGTTAGGTATTAATGCTGGAGTAATAAAATGGATTCAACAGTGGCTAGATGGGAGATGCCAGAGAGTAGTGGTGGATAATTGTTTATCGGGATGGAGGCTGGTGACTAGCGGGGTGCCTCAGGGATCTGTTTTGGGCCCAATGTTGTTTGTAATATAGATAAATGATCTGGATGATGGGGTGGTAAATTGGATTAGTAAGTATGCCGATGATACTAAGGTAGGAGGTGTTGTGGATAATGAGGTGGATTTTCAAAGCTTGGAGGAAGATTTATGCCAGTTAGAAGAATGGGCTGAACTTTGGCAGATGGAGTTTAATGCTGAGAAGTGTGAGGTTCTACATTTTGGCAGGAATAATCCAAATAGAACATACAAGGTAAATGGTAGGGCATTGAGGAATGCAGTGGAACAGAGAGATCTAGGAATAACAGTGCATAGTTCCCTGATGGTGGAGTCTCATGTAGATAGGGTGGTGAAGAAGGCTTTTGGAACGCTGGCCTTTATAAATCAGAGCCTTGAGTACAGAAGTTGGGATGTAATGTTAAAATTGTACAAGGCATTGGTAAGGCCAAATTTGGAATATTGTGTACAGTTCTGGTCACCGAATTATAGGAAAGATATCAATAAATTAGAGAGAGTGCAGAGACGATTTACTAGGATGTTACCTGGGTTTCAGCACTTAAGTTACAGAGAAAGGTTGAACAAGTTAGGTCTCTATTCATTGGAGCATAGAAGGTTGAGGGGGGATTTGATCGAGGTATTTAAAATTTTGAGAGGGATAGATAGAGTTGACGTGAATAGGCTGTTTCCATTGAGAGTAGGGGAGATTCAAACGAGATGACATGATTTGAGAATTAGGGGGCAAAAGTTTAAGGGAAACACGAGGGGGTATTTCTTTACTCAGAGAGTGATAGCTGTGTGGAATGAGCTTCCTGTAGAAGTAGTAGAGGCCAGTTCAGTTGTGTCATTTAAGGTAAAATTGGATAGGTATATGGACAGGAAAGGAGTGGAGGGTTATGGGCTGAGTGCGGGTAGGTGGGACTAGGTGAGATTAAGAGTTCGGCACGGACTAGGAGGGCCGAGATGGCCTGTTTCCGTGCTGTGATTGTTGTATGGTTATATGGTTATGGTACAAGTCCCTTCATTAGAACTGCCAGTGAAGTTCTTCGCGATTATTGAATTGTACAGTGCTGTGATGATGAGTGTGTCAAGCAACATTTGACAGCATTATGGCTTATATTTTGCAAATCTTATACTCTCTTCAATTTCCCAAAATTTTTTTTTGTGGAAGTTAGAGCGACTGGATTATAACTGATCAACTGTATTTCTTTGTCAGGTTGGAATGTGCCAGAAGCAAAAAATTACATTGACCTTTCTTGCAGCAGGCAATTTAATGTTTGCTTAGCCTTAGGGGGTGGCTCCAGGATATATCTCTCTTGGTGCCTCTGGAAGACTGAAGCCTCTACATACATTATTCTTTAATTCAGTACAGCACAATTGATCAGACTGTATGCTTATTTGGAAGAATAGAAACTGAATTAACTGATTTCTTCATGGGCCACCAATAATATTACTATTTCTCATCTGTTTAAAAACAACACTGTGGGATTGCTAGATACACCCTAGAAGGAAAAGGCGCTTAGATTTTTGGAAGTAACCCTGGTTGGCTATAGAACACACTGAGTTCCAACTTGATTGCATTCCGTTGACAACTCACTTGCTGAAGCCAACAATGAATTTAAATTCACTTCCAATGGTGGAACTTCTTGAATTCGATATCATGAGTTAATTGGCATTGTGTTTTCTCCTATCTGTGGCATCAGAAAGATTCTATCAATGTTACTTTCATGTTTTAAAAGGTAGTTTTATGCATCTGGATCTATGTCCTCATAAGGGGCAATTTTTGATGTAAATTTTTTGAGCATCCATTTAAATTTCAGAAGAAATAGTTTATATTGACTGCAATTCACTTACCACCAAAGCAGGTCAATGATGATGCCACCTCTCTAACCCTACACTCATCTCTGGAGCATCTGGATAGCAAAGACACATCTGTCTTATCACTACTTGGTAACAACAGCTCAATCTTCAATACCATAATTAAAAGCAAACATATTTCCAAGTTCCTTGACCTAGGACTTCCTGAGCATCAGACCACAATCAGTATGGATAGGTGGCAACACCTCCACCACAACTATTCTCAACACCTTGCTGAAGTTGAGTGCAAGGTTGTTGCTGCGACACCACTCAACTAGCCTGTATACCTCATGGGTATAGAGAGTAGAGTAGTGGGCTAAGCACACACCCCTGTGGAGCACCAGTGTTAATTGTCAGCGAAGTGGGATGTTATTTCCAATCCACACAAATTGTGGTCTTCTGGTTAGGAAGCTGAGGATCCAGTTGCAGAGGGAGGTCCAGAGGCTCAGGTTCCGGAGCTTTTTGATCATGTCTGTAGGGATAACGGTGTGAAGTGTTGAGTCATCTTACTAGTCAGAAATAAAAATTTGGTTTTAATAGATTTTTGTTGAGTAGTTCAATTGACATTAAGTTATAGAATCAGGTACTTGAAGGAACTGTTAGTTCAAAGTTCAAAGTAAATGTATTACCAAAGTACATAACAATATTGAGATTCATTTCCTTGTGGGCAATCACAGCCATTACAAGAAACACAATAGAATCAATGAAAGACTGCATGCAACAATATGGACAAACAATGTGCAAAAGGTAAACAGACTGCAAATACAAAATGAAAGAAAAAAGAAATAATAATAATTAATAATAAATAACCAATAAATACCAAGAACATGAGATGAAAAGTCCTTGAAACTCAGTTCTTAGGTTATGGGAAAAGTTCAGTGATGGGACAAGTGAAGCTGAGTGAAGTGATCCCCTTTGATTCAAGAGCCTGTTGATTGAGGAATACTAACTGTTCCTGAACCTGGTTCCTGATGACAGCAGTGAGAAGAGAGCATGTCCTGCATGGTTGGGTCCTTGATGATGGATGCTGCTTTACTGCAACAGCACTCCATGGAGATGTGCTCAGTGGTGGGGAGGGCTTTACCTGTGATGGACTGGGCTATATCTACTTTTCTCAGGCTTTTCCATTCAATGGTCAATAAATTAAAACTTAATACAATGGGCATGATTCATCAATATTTCAGAATTCTTGGTGCTTGAATTTTCATAATTTACAATAGGTGAGTGAAGTATTTTCCATTAATTGTCATTTGTATTAATGTATATGAATAATTAATTTTACTTCCAGCTTTTATTCGCACATCAATACATTCACTTCATTTAATTGACTTGAAAGACCTTAATCAACTAATAAGGCATGGGAAGCAAGAATCAAATGTGGTTTATATGGTTGGACCAGGATGGGCTGATGGTGATGGTATCTGACACTCTGCTTGTAGCTGTGATAAATGCAGTAATCCTCACCACAGTTAAGCAGTACTTGGATGTGTGGAACAAAAAGAGAAAATGCTGGAAACACTTTGCAAGTGAAGAGCCATCTATGGAAATCTCTTGCAACCAATGCTGGCTAACTTCTGAGTGATTCCACCATATTCTGTTTTTATTTCAATTCTCCAGCATCTGCAGATTTTGTTTTTAGTCATTTGAGATTTGTATTTTCAGAGCTGTGATCTACAAAGCTATAGATCAAGTGCTGGAAAATGAGGTTAGATTACATAGCTTCTTTTGAACTGGCAGATGCACGATGGGCCAAATGATCTCTTTCTTTGTCAGACATTTTCCTTGATTAACACTTAACTTTGTTTCCCCTGGTACTGTAACCAGAGGTGGCCAATAAAAGGCTAACAATGGTAGAGACTTGAGTTGGTATGCCTTAAGGGCACTTCAAAGTTCAAGGAATATTTATTATCAAAGTACATTTATATTACCATATACCGCGCTGAGATTTGTTTTCTTGCAGGCATGCTCAGTAGATCCAAAAAAAAAATAGGATCAGTGGAAGACCACACCCAACAGGACAAACAACCAATGTGCTAACAACAGCAAACTGCAATGTAAAAGGAGAAAAAGCAAAATAATAATAAATAGATAAGCAATAAATATTGAGAACATGAGAAGAAGAGACCTTAAAAGTGATTCCATAGGGTATGGGAATAGTTCAGTGATGGAGCGAGTGAAGTTATCCCCACTGCTTCAAGAGCCCGATGGTTGAGGGGTAATAACTGTTCCTGAACCTGGTGGTGAGGGTCCTGAGGCTTCTGTACCTTCTTCCTGATGGCAGCAGTGAGAAGCGAGCGTGGCCTGGGTGGTGGGGTTCCTTTTTGGTGAATGCTGCTTTCTTGGGAGAGTGCTCCATGTAGATGTGCACAGTGGTTGGCAGGGTTCTACCTGTGATGAACTAGGCTGTATCCATTACTTTTTGTAGGATCTTCTGTTCAAGGGCGTTGGTGTTACCATTCCAGGCTGTGATGTAGTCAGGCTATATACAGTACTCTCTACCACACATCTATAGAAATTCATCGATGTTTTTGATGTCAGACTGAATCTTTGCAAACTTTTAAAGAAGTAGAAGCTCTGCTGTGTTTTTTCCAAAATTGCACTTTCAGCCTGGGCCCAGGACAGCTCGTTCAAAATAATAACACTGGGGAATTTAAAGCTTCTGACCCTCTCCACCTCTGGTCCCCTGATGAGAACTGTTTCATGGATTTCTGGTTTCCTTGCCCTGAAGTCAATAATCAACTCCTTGGTCTTGCTGACGTTGAGTGAGAGGTTGTTGTTGTGGCATCACTCAGCCAGATTTTCAATTTCCTTCCTATTTGCTGATTTGATTCAGTACCAATTGTCATTCTTCGCTGAACATTTTGCTAACTTTTTGCTTTATGACTGTGCTGGACAAGGAAGTGGCTTCAGATGTGAATTTCTGTTAAACCAGTATATTTGTCAAGGCCAGGTTTTGCTGCTGAGTCCTCTTTGCTTCCTGAAAAGAAGTACTTAATGTTGTTCTCTGATCATTCTCTCAAACATCCAAAAGCGTTTATAAAGGAAACATTGAGACTCCTTTCAGTATTCTCATATGAAAATCCAGTTTATGCACCACTCTGCTGATAATTAGTTCAGCAAATTGTCTGAAAAATTTGTGTACCGAAGATGGCGCCTTCTTTTAAGGAAGAATTATCAGGAACTGTCTAATGGTGTGTATGAGTGATTTGTTCTCAAGAAAAGCAACTGAATATGTTATGCAGATCTATTCCAGCAAAATCAAGTCATTGAAAGTTAATGTTATAAAAAGACCGAAAACGGTAACTGATGTTCACACCACCTACTGCATTGCAGTAGTTTTTCTATAATCTGCCTAAAATATAGCAAAAAATACAATTTTTAATCTAATTTTCAAACAGTTTTGATGTCAATTTCCAGAGCTACAGAAAGACTTATATTTCTGAAGCATTACTGTGCGAAACAAAACGGAAAATCACCAGTGCTGAGATGACCAACCCTAAAGCCCAGTAAAAGACTCAAACAAATTAACCCATTAGCATCCCTTCTAAGTGACAGTCCCTCCAGACAGTTCTCTCGCTGCAGTGGATGGTAAGTGAGAGAGAGAAACCGGTCTTCATGAGAAATTAAATTGTTTGTAGCCTGCAGGCTGGAGATTCAGTGAATAGCTTTGGATTACCAAGACTGTTTCATACTCTATTTCTTTTATTGTCTGAGGATTTCTTGGGTCTTATTTTTCCTCTCTCCTTCGTCATTTACAACGTGTTACGAGTTTTAATAAATGGTGTTCATATATATCCTATAAAGAAGCCTCTTTTCAGGAGTGCCTAGGTATAGAAAAAATGACGCAGTCTTCTGGATTTTTCTATTAAACACACACACACACACACACACACACACACACACACACACACACACACACACACACAGTGTGCAAGTGCATGTTGATCTAATCAAACTAAATAGAGATTGAAAATGGTAATGTTCAATGCCAACATATTGTACAGGACACTTTATCCGTATGAAAACTACATTGATTGGAGATTTGATATAGCAGAATAAATCAATCAATGCTGTATTCAGTCACATTGTGTGACAGCTTTAGTAGAAAACACACACTTTAAAATGCTCCTTTCCGTGCATGGTGGCAAGGAAACATAATCCATAAAAATAACAAATTTATCAAAATGTCAAATATTGATGATGCATTTTCGCAGTTGGATTGTCTTCAAATATTGAATTGGTGAAGATAGATATGTAAATGTGTTGCATTCAGGGCAATAGAAATGTAGATCTGAATTGCAGGGTAGTAACATTACTATTACGTCAATAAGAGTGTTGATTAATATAGGACTGGTGTTATATTTGAATGCAAAATAGTTGAGCTTATAGCACAATTAGAAGTTAATGGGTACGACATTGTGGTTGTCTCAGAGCTATGGCTGAAAAAAGTTCACTTCTGGGACCTAAATATCCAAAGGTACACATCCTATTGAAAAGACTGATAGGTGGGCATAGGGTGGTTCTGTTGATAAAAAAAATGAAATCAAATCCTTAGTAATAGGTGACGTGGATCAGAAGATGTAGAATCCTTGTGGGTAGAGTTAAGAAATGGTCAGGGTGTAAAAACCCTGACGGGAGTTACATACCAGCTTCTGATCAGTGACCAGGATGTGGAATATAAATTATAATGGGAAATAGAAAATGCATATAAGAAGAGCCGTGTTACAATAGTCATGAGGGACTTCAATATGCAGGGTGATTGGGAAAATCAGGTTGGTGCTAGATCCCAAGAGAATTTATCGAATGCCTATGAGATGGCTTTGTAGAGTAGCTCATGGTCGAACCCTGTCGGGTAAAGGCATTTCTGGGTTTGGTAACACGAGTGAATCTACAGATGCTGGAAATAAATAAAAACACAAAATGCTGGCAGAACTCAGCAGGCCAGACAGCATCTATGGGAGGAGGTAGTGATGATGTTTCGGGCCGAAACTCTTCATTAAGAGTGAAGTAACATGGGATGGTTGGGGGGGGGGGGGATAAGAAGTGAGGGGAGGGATGAAGTAGAGAGCTGAGAAGTGACAGGCTGAAGGGAAATGGGCTAGGGGGAGGGTCAAGAATTATGGGAAATAAAAGAGAAAGAAAGGTAGGGCTGGGGGGAGATTATAGTGAGGGGGGAAAAAGAGAGAGAAAGAGAACCAGACTAAAATTATAGATAGGGATGGGGTAAGGGGGGGGGGGGGCAGGGGTATCAACGGAGGATTTGGTGTTGGAATGTTCTGAAAGGGCCACAGTAGAAACCAAATAGATACCTTTCTTTCTGAGAGCATTACCGCTGTGTAAATCTGTTACAAATGATGTAACCTCACAGTCGGTGGTATATACCTCACAATGCACAAATACCAGGATTGGTGGTGTGTCTCAAAGATGAGAAATAACTTAATGATATGGTTGTAACACTCGTAAAATGCTGGAGAAACCCAGCAGGTCAGGCAGCATCTATGGAAAAGAGTATACAATCGATTGCGGGCTGAGATCCTTCATTAGGACTGCTGCCTGTCTTGCCGAGTTACTCCAGCATTATGTATGAGTTGCTTAGATTTCCAACACCTGCAGATTTTTCTCTTGTTCATTAATGATATGGCTATCGAGTTAGTGTAATAAGGTCAAATCAACAGAGTAGATGGCTTATGTGTTGATTGTTGATCAACTATTGTTTACTGATGTCACGTATTCACCTACAATACACGCACTCACACTTACCTTCATCCTCACACACTCATTCTTAATCCAGTATCAAAAAAGATCATGGCTAATATGATTCCAAGCTTTGTCAACTTTACAACCTTGCTTTTCAAGTATCTCTTTCAGCCTCAGAATCACAATTGCAATAAATATGGTAGAGGTATGTTCGTGGTCTTCTGCGGCTGTAGCTCATCCACTTCAAGATTCAATGTGTTGTGTGTTCAGAAATGCTCTTCTGCAACAGTGTGGTTACTTGAGTTACTATCACCTCCCTGTCATCTTGAGCCAGTGTGGCCATTCTCCTCTGACCTCTCTCATTAATGAGATGTTTCCAGCCTCAGAACTGCCTCTCACTGGATAATTTCTGTGTTTTCCATGACTCTCTATAAACCCTAGAGTAGCCTTTCTCAACATTTTTGCCCTGGAGGGACCCTTGAAGTAATCTTCAGGTCTCAGGGAGGCCCTGCATAAAATTTACTATATCTCAAGCTTACAGTTTGTTAGTGTGACCATTAAAGTGTAGATATAATAATCAAAAATATAATTGTCAAGACTCTTTTGAGTAGAGAATAGATTTTTAGCCAACCTTTCTTGGAAAAAAACCGCATAGTTTAGCTTACCTTTCTTGAAATTAATATCTTTCTATCCCTTTCATAAATCTAAAAAAGTCATAAGGCAAACTTAATTAATTTCTGTTAAATAACTGGTTTAAGCCAAAATGGGATTTAATTTTTCTAAAGGTAGGCTCAGTAGATTTAATTTAAATAAAGGTTGTAAATTGATTTTAATTAATGCTATTTACAACATGAAAATGTATTGATGTTGTTGAATAGTGGTTACTAAAAGTCATAAGCCAAAGCAAAATGAATAAAAATATAGCCTAAGGCACAAGATAGAGGCAGATGCCAAGTTGTTAAGCTCTTCAGTGGGAGGTAGTGCTTTAGCACTGCTGGCCCACCACCGTGAGGGAGTCTTGATCATAAGCGGGCCGAAACTCCTGAAGACAGGTGGCAGATCAACTGATGACCCCACTGATGATAGCACAGGACAGTTAACATCTTAGTCCATGTGTATTTTCAATTCATTATACAAGATTTTGGAAAAAAATTCTTACTAGTGACATGATAAGGCACAAATATAGGCCCAGCATGTGAAACCTGTGCTTGTTTATTTGCTGCATAAATACTCAATTTTGGGTCAAACTTGAGGTAAGCAATCACGAATTTCACTTTCAACTGAATTGAGATGATTTCTATCCTTGCTCTTGAAGCATGTTAAACAAGAAAAAACTTGCTCACACATGTAAGAAGTTGAAAACTGCAGCAAAATGTTCATTGTTTTCCTATGAGTAGCAGGATACTCTTCTTTCACAGAAATTCAGAACTTGTCCAGGGGCAGGTCAGTAAATCTTATCTTGAGTGCACAATCAGACTGCAGCTCTTTGCTCAAAGTCAAGTTCTCAGGCTGAGCAGAAGGTTCAGAGAAAGGGTCCCTCACCCAGTCATACACTTGTGTTGAAAGGGTGGAAAGATACTGTTCAATTTTGTTCTGCATTTCTTCCAGGTGGTTTCAATAAGACTCTGATATCCTTCCTCACTCTCAAGCCCATGCAGCAGTGGAAACATTTCAAGATTTCCTTTTGCAACGTGAATTTTCCAAAGATTAAGTTTAGTTTTAAATTCAAGAATCTTGTCACCTGAGGCGAAAGCATTTTCTCCGGGGCCTTGCAAAGACTTGTTCAACTAGTTCATATGATGAAAATTGTCTGACAAGTAGGCTAGTTTCAGCAGCCTTTCTTCATCTTCAAAGCACTCAGCAAAATCTGGCCTACTATTTTCCTTAAAGTACTCCTGCAATTCATCTTTCAGCTCAAACACTGTGTTGAGAACTCTTTCTCTGCTAAGCCATTGGATTTCTGTATGTAGCAGGCAATTGGTGAGCTCTTTGTCCAAGTTTTCACACTGTTCTTTAAACATTCTCGAGTGAACTGGTGTTAGTTTAACAAAGTTAACTATTTTTGTAGCATCATTCAGAACATTTTTAATTTCATCTCCAAGGGCTTTTGACATCAGCGCCTCTCTGTGAAGAAAGCAATGTGTTGTGACGACGTCAGGATATGCTTTTTTTTACAAGTGTAACTAAACCTCTCATGGAGGCAACCATTGATGGGGAACGGTCTGTACCAATGCCAACACAGCTTCTCCAAGACAAACCTTTTATTTTCAGATATGAAGACAAAATAATAAATATATCTTGCCCTTTGCTTGTTTCAGGCAGATCTTTGCAACAAAAAATGCTTTCTTGAATTTCACTGTCATTTACAAATCTTACAAATGTTTACAACATGACATTTATTGGTGAAATCTGTTGACTCATCAACCTAGATTGAGAAGCTGTTGTTTTTCAGTTTATCACACAAATCATCTTCAGCATCATGTGACATGTTATCAATACTTTGACTTATCATACTGCTTGAGAGTAAAATCTTTTCAATTTGTCATACTGCATCTTGTCCTAGTATTTTACCCACTATAATTTTACATGCTGGTTCTCAACAACTGTGTGATTTCTCTTTTTCTGCTACTGAATAACTTCCTTTTTCTGACTGTGACATTACTAACAAAAGCTTTACTCTGTTTTGAGATTCCAGTAGCTGCTTAAAATAATCAGCACTTTTATGTATCATATGGCTGTGATTTGTAGTTAAGTGTCTTTTCAGTTTTTTTGGAGCCATTGCTATATTTGTAAGTTGTTTGCACAGACTAGGCACAATGGAATAGGACAACATGGATCACCAATCATTGTAAAACCTATTGATTAAAGCACCGAAGTTCGTAAGGTAGCACCTTCCAGTCCATGACCACTACCATCTAGAAGGGCGAGAACAGCAGATACCTGGGAACACCACCACTTGGAAATCCCACTCTAAGTCACTCACCATCCTGACTTGGAAACATATTACTGTTCCTTCATTGTTGCTGGGTCATAATCATGGAATTCCCTCCCTATCAGCACTTGGATGCACCTACACCTCAAGGACTGTAGCCGTTCAAGAAGGCAGCTCATCACCACCTTCTCAATGGCATCTAGGGATGGGCAATAAATGCTGGCATAGCTGGCAATGCCCATATCCCATAAATAAATAATTTAAAACATATATTAATTTTAATTGTTTTGAATATTTGTTAATGTTTATGAATATCAAATTGTAAGTGTGCATTGCTGTTGTAGATCCTTGATTTCAATAGAAACATCCAGCTGACATTTTCCAGAAGGGTTCACTCCTGCTAAAGTTGGTAATCTTAAACAACCATGTCTCAATTGCTGATGATCTATGTTTGTGCGATTTATGTGTGTTCGGCCATATTTGCATTTTGCTGTCTTCTCAAGTTCTTTCCAGTAAAGAATTTGCAGGTGAGCTCCATGATTAAATCTCTTCGTGAGGTATTTTAGGGAGTTTCCTTTGGTAATTTGTCCCACCCAATAGGTAACTCTTAGTTTCTCTGAGACCTTCATTATTTTAATAATCATTAACCATTAAGTTCCACCATGGGTTCTACTTTGAAAATATATGAAAGATAGTTCTTTCTGGTATTTTATTTCGTAATTTTTTTCTTCAACATTTTTATGGCATTTTCCTTCTTAAATCATTGTCCATGAGCTGTTTATTGCAGGTAAAAAAAAAAGTTAAAATTAAAGTCGCAGAGCCTCTTTTGCAGGTCGTGCACAGCCATATATAACTGAGGATGTTTCACTCCTTCATTGTGATGTCCCTTATATTTTCTCTGTACAATTGAATCATCTTCTGGAATGGGGATGTAGGGAGTGGGGGGCAGTGCTACTGCACAGAATTGAATAGAGTGTAAAATTAGTTGACTCCGTCATGGGCACCAGCCTCCATAGTAATGAAGACATCTTCAAGGAGCATTGACTCAAAAAGGTGGCGTCCATCATTAAGGACCCCCACCACCCAGGGCATGCTCTACCATCAGGTAGGAGGTACAGAAGCCTGAGGGCACACACTCAACAATTCAGGAACAGCTTCTTCCCTTCTGACATCCAATTCCTAAATGACCATTGAACACTACCTCACTACTTTTTTTATTTCTATTTTAGCACTTAATATTTAATTTAACCATTTTATATATATATATACATACACACTTACTGTAATTCAGTTTTTTCTATATTATCATGTATTGCATTGTACTGCTGCCACTAATTTAACAAATTTCACAACATATTCTGATTCTGTAATTTACCTGGTCACCATTCTGAAAATTCTCTCAAAAATAGAATGGGTTAACATTGCAGAAGTAGTTTTTTTTTTTGCATTGTGAGAATTCCAGTAGCAAATTAAGCACCAGTAATTGGGGAACCGTGAGGTGATAGTTGAACATGACATGACATGAGCTGTTGAACCGTGCAAAATTTGCTTTTCAAAAAAAGCCATGTTAAAATAATAAAATCCTAATTCCACATCTTTTGAAAAAAATTTTTTTATTGAGTTTTCAAATGATTACAGAAAGAAGAAAAAAATTATCTACCCTTCCCCCTCCCCTTAACCCCTCCTAATTCCACATCTAAAGAGCATGCATCATGTGATGTACAATAAAATATCCCATTTTCAATGTTGCTCATTGATACTGTCATCCTTGAAAGTAATCATTGTTATTGTTGTACAGCCCTGTACCTGGTGTAGCCCTGAAGCCCTCTGAGAAATATGCATTTCAAGTGATGGTTTTGTACATTCTGTCCGTAAGGAACCAAAGCACTGTGATCTTGAATTTCGTTCCTTCGTGTCTGGATCTGGAGGACTCATGAGACTTTGGTGTAAATTCCACTTCATTGCATCTGGCAGCTAACCCCAGGGCACCCGTGTCCGAGTATTGGAGTTTGTGATTGAACTCTCTATTTATCTGTTCAGGCATTTCATAAAATCTAGTTTATGACTAATCTTTTGATCCTATCATCTCTAATTATAAATTGGTATGAAGTTTTACTTGACAACTATCCCAGAAATTGCCTTGGGCTTTCTAATCAAGGTGCGTATAAATTTATGGGCCTAAAAGTTCTTTTGTATCTCTGGAGATCTGTTAAACAAATGATGCATAGATTTGTTTTGCCTGTATTCTCCTCCCCCACCCTCACTCCCCAACCTTCTCCCAATTGCTATAATGCAATAGAATCAGTACTGAATGTGAAAATTAGTTTTCCTTCCATTACTGGATTATGAGTACAGTTGAGAGAGAAGTGTGGGTGGAATCGGGCTGTGTGGAGTTTTCTGGCAGGATGATGGAGGTTTGGGTCAGGATGTTTGAGGTGAAAGTGGGAATGTTGCTGGATCGGGAGAATTGGGGATTAAAGGCAGCTGAGTACAAGTAAAAAATAAATAAAAACCCATGAGTGGGACTCATGGTCATAGATCAATAAAACTTCTTTTGAAGGTTCACTTCTGTGTGAGTGGCTAAGCCTTTCAGTGGACATTGGGGCAGAAATGACATGAAAACACAGGCAGTGTGCTTCCTAGCAACACAGAATTAACTCAATGACTGGCCTGATTCTGTTCATTTTAACAAAATTCTAAAACTGAAAATTAGTGATTCTGATGTTCCTTTTGTTTGGCTCTGTCTAATCTGAAGTGGATTTTCAGCTGTTCTGTCCGTAAGAATGAATAGATTCCATAGTGGAATAACGTGATCTATGTCTCTTCATCCATGAAGCCATTGCAGCAACCTTGTGAAGCTTCCTGGATGAAAATGCTGCTGGGTTTTATAGAAGAGCAAACATTTGTATTTCGCAGAGTAGAAATGTACAGATAAACCTGTAATAAGACAGGATTTCTAATACTGTTTCTGTTTTTATTGCTTAGGAAATGATGACAAAACTAATAACAGAGACACCCGACAAGCCAATTCCATTTTTAATAAGCCACCTGCAAAATAAACAAGGAAGTCCCAGCCAGCTCCAAAGAACATTTTCAGGCTCTGCTGCGCTCTGGGCTGAAACTGGTAATGACAGGAACAGTTTTCTGTACATTCTTCAAACATTAACTGCTAGAATAGTACTGAATAGTTTTCTTTCTGCAACTGCAAAACCTGTCAGGTTTATCAAGAGAATACTTTATAACACTGGGGATATTTTGTCAAATTATGTGAAATATTGTGAAATTCCAGACTAACAAGTACCGTTGAGTCCTGATGAAGGGTCTTGGCCTGAAACATTGACTGTTTACTCTTGCGTGTGTGTTACTTGGACTTCCATCATCTGCAGATTTTCTTGGCTTTGTACAAGTATTGTTTGTACAGGCCAGTAACTTGAGATGGTTGCTCTTGAATGGCCTGTGCATTCTTTTACTGCTTGTGTAAAGTTCTAATGGGAGATAGAGACAATTATTTATTCCGGTCGCTTTGCACGATCTATCAGGATAGAAACTCACTCAGAAATCCCAATGGTTCCATCTTCTGACCTACCAACAGCTGCATGGAGCTGGTATACTGAATGAATTGTCTGACCATTAAGGCTGCACCTGATAACTGATAAGCACAAGAAATTCTACAGATGCTGGAAAGCCGAAGCAACACACATAAATGTTGGGGAACTCAGCAGGTCAGGCAAATGAACAAACAATCGATGTTTCAGGCTGAGACCGTTCTTCAGGGCTGATTACTGATTGGTAACTGATTTATTATTGACGAGTAAACTTCTCTCGGGCTTCCAGCCAGGTACAGATATCAATTTTAACCAAAGTTTTGATGACAAACTCTGCCACCGTCAGTTGAAATTGATACCTGTACTTGACTAGAAGCCCAAGAAGGGTTTTTTTCTCTCCATATATGCCAGGAAAGCACTAGATCCTTTCTTCGTTTTTGACTTACTATTCTTACATGTACTGAGATATAGAGAAAATCTTTCTGTTGCATGCTATTATAGAAAAAAAACATAAGTAAAAGGGAAAAGCAGTAACAAAATGCAGAAGATAGGGTTACAGTTACAGAGAAGGTGCAGATCACGTAGATAATAAGGCTGTTTTTGAATAACTAAGTGTATGTAGAACATGGGACTGAAATATGGTGTACCATTTTTTGGGAAAGCTTTATAATCTTCATTATGTTTCTGTTTTTAAATGCTTTGAGTCCTTATCTGTCACTTAAGGGAAGCGTTCAAAGAAACAGTGAATTTCTGAAGCTGGCAACTGACAGACTCGCTCATGGAGCGAGAATTCTAATAGAAATCCACATTGCATACTTAATAGCTTTTGAACTTTGTAAATTGGTCAGGGTTAGGTCAATTTTAGCATGACAAATGGATGGTTACCTCAAAAGGGAAAATCAAATGCTTTTTAAAATTACACAATTAAAGAAAGAAATTTTATTGTGACAGAAATGCAATTTCCCACAGTTTGGGGATCCTGTCAGGTCTGTGAGCTACTTTGAAAATTATTTGGGTATTATGTGAACATTAAAAGATTTCTTATTTAATAAGAACTGTTAATTTAGCTGGTTTTCTGTTTCTTCTTGCTAATTTAATGTTCTTTTTCAGGTAAAAAAGGGTTGCAGCGAGATTGTAGAGGTTACGAAAAACCATGGCTTACAAATGCTAAAAAGCCAAAAAAGTCAAAAAGTGACCTTGTAATGTCCAACATATCACCATCACCAGAATCAAAATCCTGTAAGCAAGTTTTCATTTAATTGCTTCTCTGTGTAGTTAATTTCCAAGGTTACAGTGGTTAGTAGTGAGTTGCTGTTGTTATCAAATTTATTTCACGTAAATGCCCTATATTTTGTGATTATGACAGTTATGTTCAGTACTGGAAAAACAGAAAACAAATAAAGCTACATATACTGAAATTAGGAGGGGAAAGAACAGGAATGCTGGAGGGAATCAGTCAGTTAAGCAGCATCTATGGAAAGAGGGACATGTCTATGTAGCTAACCTGAAAAATTGACTGATTTCTCTTCCACAGATGCTATTCGACTGGCTGACACCTTCCAGCAATTTGGTTCTTATTGAAAAATAGAACTGTCTTCTGAGTTCTTTTTTAAGGGAAGTTCTTTACTCGCAGTATTCCATAATGATTTGAAGGTAGAATTAGCTTAAAATTACAGACAGTTCTGCTGATGATACTGATGGGGGATCCAAATGTATCTTGTTGTTCAAGCTCAAAAATAGAATTATGTAGTTGATGTTTGAAAACTAGGTCGTGACACACCAGTAAATTTTATAATACATGAAATTCCACAGGGTGGTATTTCAAATGAAAAGAATAAATGCATGCAGAAAAGCAATGCACATAACCTTATAAATCAAATACTAGTTTAACTTTTAGACAATGTTCCTGGCACAAGTATTTACAAGTTTTGCGCAACTGTGTACAACTAGGTAATATTAAGTTGAAAATCCATCTTGCTATGCGGAATTGTTGTTAGTGATCTTGCATTATTCTGATTAATTAACTATTCCAATAATGTCATGCCAGGTTCCTCTATTAATGAGAAAGTATGATAACTGTGAGGGAAAACCAGTGAGGGTAAACTGCTGACTTTATCTCACAGTTTCCTTAATACTTGCAGTACCAAGGTCAATGGAACATGCTGCTTGGGACTGGCAAAGAAAACCGGAAAGCCACAACTTTGATGAACTGAATCACATCCTTCAGGAAAGCAAGAAGCTGGGCAAAGCCTTGGAAAACCTCTCACGCAGTGAGTATTTCTTATTAGTAATTAGCATAGCAATGTAAACTTAATCCTTTTTAAGTGCCATTACCCTATTTTTGTCCTACAAGATTGCTGGATATAAAATACTTATGAATTGAATTTGCATTTATTGTGGTTCACAGGTGTTAAATACTCATAGACTCAGAGAGAGATACAACATGGAATTGGCTTTTTGACCCACTGAGTCCAAGGGGACCCTCAACCACCCATTTACACTAAGCCTAAATTATTCCCATTTTGTATTCTCCCCACATTCCTGTCAGCTTCACCAAGATTCTGTCACTCACCCACACACTAGAGACAATTTGTAGTTGGCAATTAATCTTCCAGTCTGCATACTGAAATTTACTTTATTTCTATAGCTATGCATAAGTGGAAAGAAGGTGTGAAAATATGTTTACATGATCCTTGAATGGAGCACAGAACTGCAGGTTCAAATTAATCTGATACTATTGTAGAGAGGGATATCAAAAGCACTCATGCTTTTTACTTTTGCTCCCCTTCTCCATTTCACATGCTTTCCTTTAAGATACACCATTTTTCTCTCAGAGATGACAATTCTGCATCTTGAAATTTAAGAAGCACATGTCATTGTTGACTAACAAACTATCCATTGTCCATCAGGTACTGGACAAGTGATTATGGTTTATTGCATTAATTATGTTTAAGTTTTCTTAACAGTTCTAAATGTTAATTACAGTCAGCTGCTATGTGGCTGTGTATGTTAAACTTAGAGCAGGTAGATACAGCCGGATGGAAAATAATTCGACTTTTACATAGGGCAAAAGTATCTCCATTATACCCAGAATGATGTTAGAACCCTTAGGTAATAATCTGATCCTATATCCTGTTATTTCTAAGTACCAGCATCATAGGGCACATTCCGTCTCTGTCTCTATTTATGCCTTCGTTTTTTAAACCATTTCCAGATTTTTTTTCCCCTAAGGGTCTGATCAACAGAGCTTCAACTAGATTTTGAGAGTTTATTTTACTCTGACTACTGATCATTTATCTCCTGAGAGATGTTAATTTTATACTTGTGTCCTGAAATTCTGCATCCACAGTTTTATTAACCTGTTTAAGTCGGAAAATCAAGCAGATTGGCTATCCCAGCATGCACTGCTGCAGTGTTGCAGTAATTTGGATTTTATTTAATGGGCCAGATAAACTGGATCCTTTGTGTTTTCTTAGTTTAAAAATAGTATTGAGTTTGTTATTTACATCAAGCACTTGGAATATTGGTTCTCTTCCATATTTTTATGGCTTAATGCTTCAACAATTACTTCAAGAATATAGTTGACATACAGTCCAGTACGAACTCTTAAGAAATCTTTTCAAATTACTGATGTCAGGATAATCAATATAATTGGCATTATATATTATTCCTAGCATAGTAGTGGAAAATATTGATTATCTTTACCACACTGTTTATTTCAATAAAAACATCCACTCAAAACCCCAATTTGAAGCTGCTGGCAGTGAGATCTGTCCCTTATGTCAAACCACTGGTGGATGGCAGTGCAGAAGAAATCACCAGGAATAAAAATACCAGAGTTTGATAAGGTCAGAAATGTAATGGGATCACAATTGATTATTTCATTAAAAACAATGTGTTTAACGGATAAACCATCTCACTTCTTCAATAATCACTTATTATTTACTTCTGTAGATGTTTTAATTTACTCATTTTATAAATGCACAGCAGATGTAGTCATTGCTAATTCGAGTGACATACAAAGGAGATCTCACCTGGTCCCTCAACACCAGCTCCGTAGCAAAGAAAGCCCAGCAGCGTCTCTGCTTTCTGTGAAGGCTGAGGAAAGTCCATCTCCCACCCCCCATCCTCATCACATTCTACAGGGGTTGTATTGAGAGCATCCTGAGCAGCTGCATCACTGCCTGGTTTGGAAATTGCACCATCTTGGATCGCAAGACCCTGCAGCGGATAGTGAGATTGTAGAGTGTGTTGTAGAGTTTTCATTGTCATGTCTGAGTACAAGTAATGATACTTTTTCCAGTGTTGGTGGCATAAAGAACATTTGAATTAGGTCTTCAAACAATTATGAAAATTGCTAACAATTCTGTTTTTGAATCAATGTCCAGAGTTGAGTGATTTCTGAAGTTAGAAGTTAATTTTGGAGTATGCTGTTCACTCTGCTGACCCACGACTGTGCTGCAACACACAACCCGAGCCATATCATCAAGTTCGCCGATGACACGACCATGGTGGGTCTCATCAGCAGGAATGACAAGTCAACATATAGAGAGGCGATACAACGACTAACAGACTGGTGCAGAGCCAACAACTTGTCTCTGAATGTGATCAAAAGAGATGGCTGTTGACTTCAGGAGGGCACAGAGCAACCACTCTCTGCTAAACATCAACGGCTCCTCGGTACAGATTGTTACGTGCACCAAATTTCTTGGTGTTGGTGTTCACCTGATGGAGAATCTCACCTGGTCCCTCAACAGCAGCTCCATAGCAAAGAAAGCCCAGCAGCGTCTCTGCTTTCTGCGAAGGATGAGGAAAGTCCATCTCCCACCACCACCCCCCCCCCCCATTCTGATCACATTCTACAGAGGTTGTATTGAGAGCATCCTGAGCAGCTGCATCACTGCCTGGTTTGGAAATTGCACCATCTCGGATCGCAAGACCCTGCAGCGAATAGTGAGGTCAGCTGAGAAGATCATCGGGGTCTCTCTTCCTGCCATTACAGACATCTACACTACATGCTGCATCTGCAAAGCAAACAGCATTATGAAGGACCCCACGCACCCCTCATACCAACTCTTCTGCCTCCTGCCGTCTGAGAAAAGGCACCAAGGCATTCGGGCTCTTACGACGAGACTATGTAACAGTTTCTTCCCCCAAGACATCAGACTCCTCAATACCCAGAGCCTGGACTGACACCAACTTGCTGCCCTCTACTGTGCCTATTGTCTTGCTTATTATTTATTGTAATGCCTGCACTGTTTTGTGCACTTTATGCAGTCCTGCGTAAGTCTGTAGTCTAGTGTAGTTTTTTTTCTGTGTTTTTTTTTTACGTAGTTCAGTGTAGTTTTTGTACTGTTTCATGTAGCACCATGGTCCTGAAAAATGTCTCGTTTTTACTGTGCACTGTACCAGCAGTTATGGTCGAAATGACAATAAAAAGTGACTTGGCTTGACTTGACTACATTTCATCAGAGTTAAAACCCCTGATGCAAGTTCACTTGTCAGGCACAGGATGCATTTCAGTGACTTTAGCTCCAATGGACTATCATATCATTGATTTTGTGATCTCACCTTCATCATTTTGGGGAAGGAAGTAAAGACCAAGTCCCCTTGATGATTAGAAGAGACATTTATCTCAACTAGTTTTCAAAATACCTGCTCTCCTGGGCTGTTTGTGCTTGGGCAGAATAATAGAAACAAAGGTTGGAAAGAAATAATGAAATTTATTTGAAAGGAAGAAGAGGATGACTATCTGGAAAAAAAAAGCTATTTCACATAGTATATTAATAGCAACAAAATATTTTTTCTGTGATATTATTATGAATATTTTAGTAGTTAAATATAATGAGCATATCACAGTGTGTAATGCATTATGTGGTTTCAGCTTTAAGCAGGGTCTAGTGAAAATGAATGTTTTCTGAATGAACATATAATTTGTCTTATATTACCCTGAATTTAGATACAAGCCATTTAGGATTGTTCATTTATACATATTGTGAAGAGGTATTGAGATAATTGATCCAATTATAAATAATAATTGGTTTTGTTGTTAGTTATAGTTCAAGCTATTTTCTACAGGAAAAACTTGACAGTGGGTATTGATTTTTTTTTGATAAAGTGTAACGTCTGAATTATCATTATGAATGGCATCCCACTTTTTTAGAATCCTAGAGTTCTTCATGGGGATTTGATGGTGGGTATTGATGAGATAGGTCAAAAAGTCATTTTTTCCCTACTATTTGACCCTGTCTGCCCAAAATGAGAGTTCCTTAAACTATGAAGCTAAAATGCATGTGCAGTTTAATGCAAAAAGCAAGCAGAGCTATGAAGGATAGCCATGTAATAGTTATTACTAATGAGGTTGCTACTTTTTTAGTTTAACAATGAAATTAGTATCATTACACAAGAGATGACATATAATGAAAATATTGTGGCGATATTACTTTCTGTTGGAGCTATAAAATAAAATCTACCTAGAACAACTGAGCAGAATTAGAGAAGACTGTGACAGGATAAATTGGAATCATTGTTTACCAAAAGGAAATACATTGATTGTAAGTCACTCAAATCAATGTTGATGCATTAGTTGAGCCACATGTAGAATTCAATTATTTTTCTATTGTAAATGAAAAGAGGATCAATGTTTCACTTTCTGTGGAAGTGTCAGATGAAAAATTTTGAGCCCTTTGTTCAAGCTCTACCCGAAATGTTGGGATGGACAAACATTCACAAAATCTTCATAGAGGGATTTACCTTGAAGGCAATGTGTGCCTGCAGTTCTTCTTCAGGGCCCCATGGAAGATATAATAAATTTCTCGAATTTCCCAATTGCTTCTACTGGGTTGAGTGATTGAAAACATTCAGCTATGCAGCATGCAAACGTTACATGAAAAGCAATAGGTGCAGGGGCACAACTGGTGTCTCTCAACAGCAGAGATCCGGTTTCAGTCCTGACCATTTTGTGTGGAGTTTGTACATTCTCCCTGTGACCACATGGATGTTCTTTTAGGTACTCTGGCTTCCTGCTATATCTCAACGTTGTGTGGGTTGACCACTGTAAATTGCCCTTAGCATGTCGGTGAGTGGTGGAAACTGGTGGGATGAAGAGAATGTGGGAGAAAATAAAATGGGATTAATTTTGGAATAGTGTAATTGGGTGGTGTATGGTTGCTGTGGACCTGGTGGGTTGAAGGCTCTGTTTCTGTGCTATGAATCTCTCACAGTGTCACAGAAATGTATAGCACAGAAACAGGTCCTTCACCCAACTAGTCCATGCTGAAGCATCTAATTTGCCTGCTTCCATTGACCTGCATCAGAACCATAGCCCTCCATATCCCTACTGTCCTGTACCTGTCCAAACTGCTCTTAAACATTGAACTCGAGCTCGGGTGCACCACTTGTGCTGGCTGCTCATTCTACGCTCTCATGAGTGGAGAAGTTTCCCCTCATCTTCCCCTTGATTTTTTTACCTTCCACCATTAACCCATGACCTCTAATTGTACTCCCACCCAACCTCACTGGAAAAAGCCTACTTGCATTTACCCTATCTATTCCCCTCATAATCTTGTATACTGCAATCAAATCTCCTCTCAGGTCTTCCAGTCTCGGCAACATCTTTGTAAATTTTCTCAGTACTCTTTCAAACTTGTTTACATCTTTCTTTTAGTTAGGTGACCAAAATTGCACAAAATACTCCAAAATAGGCTTCACCAACATCTTATTCAACTTCAGCATAACATTCCTTCTCCTGTATTCAATACTTCGATTTACGAAGGCCAATGTGTCTTTGAATTTCTTAAATTTAATTGCAACTGAGGTCTCAGAACATATACAAAGAACACAAGAAAATAAGAACAGGATTAGGTAATTGGGTCCCTTGAGTCTGCCCCACAATATGATGGACTGCTTCCAGAGTTACTATATTCATTTTTACACAAGCATACCAAAATAGTGCTCAGTATTCCATGTGTGGCCTTCTGGATTCCATATACAACTTTAATAAAGCCTCCCTATTCTTAAGCTCTAACGCCTTTTTAATAAATGCTTATATGCTGTTTGTATTAATTACTTGTTGGGGCTGCCTACAAAGATTTTGTGATCCAAGCATGAGAGCATCTAGGCCCCTCATTTGCAGTCTTTCTTCATTTAGATTATACTCTGCCTTTTGATTCCTTTCAGTGAAGAGTTCGAACTCTCTTTTCCCCACATTGTCAGATTTTCATCCATCACTTAGTCTACATTTTGTTGCAGAATCACAATGCTGCATGCTGACATCACTACACACCCTTATGTATTTTTTATATTGGCAAACTTGGAAATTTTATAATTCAAGGGAAATTGCTTAGAAACCGGAAATGACTTAACAGTTACAGATATAACTATTGTAAAGTGCAGATGTTTGAATTAGTTACTCACACAATCAATCACGGTTCACAATAGAGGTGTTAAAGTCAATTGAAACTTCAAGCAGACAGCCAGTGATATCTTGAAGTTAGTAAAGGCAATAGAGCCCTAGATCTTCTCCCTATAGATGCTGCCTGGTCTGCTGTGTTCTACCAGCATTTTGTGTGTGTTGTTGTTTGAATTTCCAGCATCTGCAGATTTCCTTGTGTTTGCCTAGATGTTAGGTATTGTTTCACATCTTTCTGTTATCTCATCTGTCACCAGCACTCCCTATTGTGTAAAGGGAAGACCTTTCTGAAAAAGCCTCACTAGAAAAGACACCTCAATATAACGGTACAGGTACTGTTACGTATCCCGTAACTGGATAACTTACCAGCAAAGATAGAGAGGTCCGTTGAAGTCTGATGGCACTATTTTCAAACGTTTTCATTTATAAAGGGGCACAAAAGTAAGGTTAATACAAACATTCAGATAATGCACGTCGTCAATACTCAATCTAAAGCGCGGGTATAGTAATAAGCATCATTAAGAAGTAATCTCGACTGTTGTCTAGGGGATAATATATTGTCCGTTGGAAATATAAAAGTCACTCAGAAGTCTGCAGGCTTCAGCCTTTTGGGGAATCGTTGGGTTTCACGTGTTTTAGAGAGATTGGTGAGGAAAGGACAAAACTTGCCCGGGTCTTTATGAAGCAACTCCGTTGAATCAAGGGAGCGTTGGTTCCCTGTTGTTAGTTCGAAGTCCTTTTCGGTGTTATCAGTCACCCGCTCCCCAGGCAAAGGAGAGGCGGAACGCACGTGGCTTTGTATGGCTTCCTGCTAGCATGGGAGCACTGAGTGATGGTGTCCTTCTAGTGTGTCGCTGGGGTACCGCCTCCTGCAGTCCCTTTTATCTTGACTTGCAGAGTTGTAGATGTCCATCAACGTAGGGTGATGCAATCCCCACCCCCACTTTGCCCCACATATCCATGGTAGCTGTCACGTAGCAGGGACATGCACTTCACATAGGTGCCTCTAAGAACAATGGCCAAAACCGTTGCATTGTCTCTCATTTCCTGGGTCTGAGACCTGAATTAATAGTGATCTTGCGATTCTCCGGAAGGAGGGGGCTGCTCCCGCCCCTTCGGCCCCTGAGAGCTGTGGTACGTTCATAACACCTCCCCTCTTAAAAACGTTTTTTACCAGCGGTTAAAAACGGAGTTGTACAGAGTCTTACAGGATTTTTAATCTAACACAATACCCAAGCTTTTTCTTTTAACTACAGAGTACTACCATTATACATTCAAGTCAGTATCTAAACAGTTAACGATTACAGTGTCCCTTTCTTTAATATCTTAACATCGCATACCGTACTAAAGTCTTGTAGCATCAGACTTCAATTCAATAACCACCTATTTTTTTTCTTCTTCTGTAACAGAACTAAGGAGGTGTGATCTTAGCTTAGGTGCATCTACAAAAGTTTATGTGAATATTAATCGTTTTGGTCGTTTTACTTAACTGGTAGGTCTCCAAAGGGGCTGTCTTTATTATTCACAGGCTTTGGCGCAACCCTGTTCGACCTGCTTTGCTGTTTAAAAATGGCATCCCCATTAACCGTCGCACCTTTTCCAGCGAGTCCTCCCGTGGGGAACTTGAGTACTTTGGCATGGTGAACTCCCACCCGCCTCGTTCATCGGGGTTATTTTATCAAAAACATGCCCCAAACTTAGACCATTTCCACCCAGTTCTTTAATTTTACCCAGGTGGCTAGCCCTTTTGTCAATACCCTTCAGGATATGGGTTTTTAATTCGAACTCTTCGTTCAAGCAGCATTTCGACCGTGGCCTCTTCACACCCCATCCTGGCATAACAATAGAGTGGGGGGCCCCGCTATCTCCCGGCTCACTCTGTGAGCGATCTGCCAGGTTTAAGATTTCTTCCTTCGATTTTGGAACTACAGACTTTCTGTTTCCTTCAATAATAATCCTCATCCCCCCCCATTCTCCCAGTTACTCTCTGGGCAGCCCCCGCCCGGGGAAGGCACAACCCTGCGAGCTGAAACAACCTCCTTGGCCTTTTCAGCAGACTTCTTCGAGGCAAGGGTACCCTTTACATCTAGGACTGCCCTCATCCCATTATCGGGAACACCTTTTAAACTCTCAACTTCTTCAAACAATTCTGCCAAACCAGACAGATCATCCATGTCCAACTCTGGACCTTTTAACAGCTTTATCTGTTTCTCATCTTTATTTCCTACCTCTAGGACCTTTCTCTTTGCTAAGGGCAGATCTACCTCCTCTCCCTTACCCCCTCTCACTTTACTACTCTTCGTCTTACCACCCTCTAAACCCTCATGGCACAGGGTCAGCAAAGATGTCTCGGCCAAATCAAAACTGGCCAGATTTAAACTGCTCTCGTTCTCAGCTGCCTCTCTCGACAGGCTGCGAGTGACCGTGCCTGCGAGATGGTCCTTGGGCGCTAGGGGCGGAGCCACCACACTCGCCGGTCGGCAGCATTGCTGACCAAACCTTACCCCCTGCTAAATCGTTCCCAAGCAGGATGTCCACGTCAGCTCTCAGGAATTCTGATGGCACCCCTATTTCAACTGATCCATATACCAGCTCACAATCCAGAATGACCTTATATAAGGACACCATTTCTATCCTTTTATTTATTCCTTCTACCTTTACCATGCCCATTTTCCGACCAAATTCTAGTACCTTACTGCTGATCAACAACAGCTCAGCCCCTGTGTCTCTCCAGATTCGTACGGGAACTGGTGTGTCTCCCTCCGTCACAGACACGGTTCCGTGTGACAGACAACTCTCAGAGCCTTCTCGTACTCTGTCTACCCGGGGCTCTCTTGTCAATTTACTGATTACCACGGCACACCCGATAGGGACTGCTGCTTTCCCTCTTCCTATCTCTTTCCTTGGAGCAAAGCATCGAGATGCAATATGCCCCTCCTTTCCACAATTAAAACAGGTCAAACCCGGAAATCTCTGGCCGTCTTGCCTTTCCCCCTCAATCTTACCACTAGCTGCCGGTGGGACCTCTGCCTCACTCGTCGGACTTTCTCGATCGTTCCCACAGTCTCTCTGGGAACTTTTATTTGAGGAAGACTTTGTCTTGTGGGTTAGGACATATTCTTCCGCAAACCTAGCAAATTCTGAAATGGACTTATCCGGCTTCTCATTCAAATACATCCGGAGCTCCTCCGGAACACAACCTTTAAATTCCTCAATCAAAAGTAACTCCCTGAGACGCCCATAATCCTCGTCCACCCTTTCCGTGGTGCACCAATGGTCCAAGAGCACCCCCTTCTCCTGGGCTAGCTCGGTATACGTTTGATTCCACCCTTTCCTTAAATTTCTAAACTTTTGTCTACAGGCCTCAGGTACCAATTCGTAAGTCCAGAGAATGGCCTCCTTTACTTCAGCATAATTCTCTGTTTCTCCCTCCTCCAGGGACAATGCCGCATATGCTCGTTGGGCCTTCCCCTTTAACACACTTTGTAACAACGCCACCCACTGCTCTTTTGGCCACTTCTGATTTACTGCCACCTTTTCAAAAAGCAAGAAATAACTATCAACATCTGTCTCCTCGAACGGGGGTACCAATCTCAACTCCCTACTAACATTGAACCACTCCGCTCGGTCTAACCCTTGATCTCTTCGCTCGTTCCTCATCTTCTCCATCTCCCAGTCATGTTTCCTCTGTTTCTCTTTCTCGGCCCGTTCCTTCTCTTTCTCGACTGCTTCTAGCTCCTTTAGCTGAATTTCATGCTGTCTTTGCCTCTCAGCTTGGTCCTGCTCCTTTTTCACCTCTAACCCCTTTAGTTGGAGCTCATGGTCCCGGGTCGCCTCTAGCTCCTTTAGCTGGAACGCCTGCTCCCTTTCTTTCTCTCTCTCAGCCACTTCCAGCTCTTTTAACTTAATTTCATGTTCCAACCTTAATTTCTCCACCTCCAACTGAACCGTCCCACTTGATGGTACCTTTTCAGGGATATCTTCCAATACCTCAGCTTCAAACACATTCTTCCCAATGTAATACTGAGTTATGGCCCTTCGCACCTCCCGCTTTTTCATGGATGACCTCACTTCTGCGAGGTTCAACCCCTTCGCCAAATTTAACTAGTCTGATTTGGTGGCCGCCTCTAGCGTCCCCACAGTCGGGTTTTTCATAAATTCACCCACGTCCATCTTTGCTGGTTTCCCGTCTGGCTACCTGCGTAACCAGATTCAAGTTTTGGACTTACAAGCCCGATTCACTGGCCTCCCAATTTGTTGTCAAATCCCGGACGAGAAACCCAAGTTGTTACGTATCCCGTAACTGGATAACTTACCAGCAACGATAGAGAGGTCCGTTGAAGTCTGATGGCACTATTTTCAAAAGTTTTTATTTATAAAGGGGCACAAAAGTAAGGCTAATACAAACATTCAGATAATGCACGTCGTCAATACTCAATCTAAAGCGCGGGTATAGTAATGTTCATCATTAAGAAGTGATCTCGACTGTTGTCTAGGGGATAATATATTGTCCGTTGGAAATATAAAAGTCACTCAGAAGTCTGCAGGCTTCAGCCTTTTGGGGAATCGCTGGGTTTCACGTGTTTTAGAGAGATTGGTGAGGAAAGGAAAAAACTTGCCCGGGTCTTTATGAAGCAACTTCGTTGAATCAGGGGAGCGTTGGTTCCCCGTTGTTAGTTCGAAGTCCTTTTCGGTGTTATCAGCCACCCGTTCCCCAGGCAAAGGAGAGGCGGAATGCATGTGGCTTTGTATGGCTTCCTGCTAGCACGGGAGCACTGAGTGATGGTGTCCTTCTAGTGCATCGGTGGGGTACCGCCTCCTGCAGTCCCTTTTATCTTGATTTGCAGAGTTGTAGATGTCCATCAACGTAGGGTGATGCAATCCCCACCCCCGCTTTGCCCCACATATCCATGGTAGCTGTCACGTAGCAGGGACATGCACTTCACACAGGTGTCTCTAAGAACAATGGCCAAAACCGTTGCATTGTCTCTCATTTCCTGGGTCCGAGACCCGAATTAATAGTGATCTTGCGATTCTCCGGAAGGAGGGGGCTGCTCCCGCCCTTTCGGCCCCTCAGAGCTGTGGTACATTCATAACAGTACTTTGGCCCACAATGTTGTGGCAACCTTTGAACCTACGCCAAGATCAATTGAACCCTTCCCTCCTACACACATCTCCATTTATCTTTCATCCTTGTGTCTACCAAAGAATCTCTTAAATGTCCTCTATGTATCTGCCTTTATCGCCAGTCCTGGCAGAGTATTCCACACACCTACAACTCTGTGTAAAAAAAAATGACCTCTGACATCCTCCCTATACTCAAAACACTAACCTCAGAAGCCAAGTCTGTCATATTCGCCTCTTCCGCCCTGGGGAAAGAAGTCTCTCTCTGTCCGCTTGACCTTTTTGTGCACCTCTATCAAGTGACTTTGCATCCACTTCACTCCGAAAAGAAAGCCTGAGATATACTTAGATGTATCTAGGCTTTCTGTTCGGTGGACTGATAGAATTTCTTAGGGTAAAGTGTGATCTCCCTTGCATGACTGACACATACCACAGTGTATGATTGCATAGTCTTAGGTTGGCACAATTCAGAAAGGTTGTTAGAAAGAGAAAAGGTGGCCCTGCTACTTAGGTCACAATGTTCTGGTCTCCTCTTGATCTGCTTTTGATTTTTTGTTTTTGTTTTCTCATCTTCCTCATTAACCATTGCCTTGTTGCCCCTCCGATGAAGTGTTAATACCTTCATGGTTGGATTTATTGACGATTTATCTATTAAGACAAAATTGGAAACCTAAACAAAGGTGTAAGTGCATCCTGCTTGTTTCTGAAGTTGAACTTCTATTACTTCCAAAAATTTCACCATACATAGTTGTTTTCTGCACAACAAAAAGCATTACTAACTACTGAATTTATGTCAACGATTTAGATGAGGGCATTGAAAACTATATCAGCAAGTTTGCTGATGATACTAAACTGGGTGGCAGTGTGACATGCGAAGAGGGCGTTAGGAGAATACAGGGGGACTTGGATAGGCTGGGTGAGTGGGCAGATACTTGGCAGATGTCATTCAATGTGAATAAATGTGAAGTTATCCACTTTGGAAGCAGGAACAAGAGGGCAGAGTATTGTCTGAACGGTGTCGAGTTAGGTAAGGGAGAAATGCAAAGAGACCTAGGAGTCCTAGTTCATCAGTCAATGAAGGTGAATGAGCAAGTGCAACAGGCAGTGAAGAGGGCAAATGGAATGTTGGCCTTTATTACAAAGGGAATTGAGTACAAGAGCAAGGATGTCCTTTTGCATTTGTACAGAACCCTGGTGAGACCACACCTGGAATATTGTGTACAGTTTTGGTCTCCAGGATTAAGGAAGGACATTCTGGCAATTGAGGAAGTGCAGCGTAGATTCACTAGGTTGATTCCTGGGATGGCAGGGCTGTCTTACGCAGAGAGATTGGAGAGATTGGGCTTGTACACGCTGGAATTGAGGAGATTGAGAGGGGATCTGATTGAAACGTTTAAGATAATTAAAGGATTTGATAGGATTGAGGCAGGAAATATGTTCCAGATGTTGGGAGAGTCCAGTACCAGAGGGCATGGATTGAGAATAAGAGGTCAGTTATTTAAAACAGAGTTGAGGAAGAGCTTCTTCTCCCAGAGAGTTGTGGAGGTGTGGAATGCACTGCCTCGGAAGACGGTGGAGGCCAATTCTCTGGATGCTTTCAAGAAGGAGCTGGATAGATATCTGATGGATAGGGGAATCAAGGGATATGGGGACAAGGCAGGGACTGGGTATTGATAATGAATGATCAGCCATGATCTCAGAATGGCGGTGCAGACTCGAGGGGCCGAATGGTCTACTTCTGCACCTATTGTCTATTGTCTATTGTCTACTGAAATATCCACTTCACCATGAAGATGGAAGATTTTCAGCCGCAACATCTCCATTAGTTAGTCTGGATTATCCTCCATTTTTTTCGATCTGCTCCTCAGACTTCTGTACTCCCCCTTCGTTGCTTTGTTGTAATGCTTCATTTTTAACCCATCATAAGCATTCGTGGCTTTTTCTCTCTCTCTTCCAGAGATAAAGTCATAAAAAGTAAGATGCAGTCATTTCTCCATGACTTTAGCAATAATAGCATTGCAATGTCTTCCATCATAAACAGGCATTATCACAGACTAAAATTTCTTTAATTTCATCAGTTATCACAGAAAGCCTACTAAAACATTGTAACAAATGATACACATTGGAATTTTTTAGCACTAATTCTCAATTTAGATGGGTGAATGTCTACCACCCATCTAAATTGATACATCCATAATATCATTGAAGATTCTTGACTTCTGCAGTTCCTGAACGTAACTACTTATCAGTAAGTGTTCTGGAATATGGGGGGGGGGGGGGGGAGAGAGGAGAGAGAAGAGAGAGAGAGAGAGAGAGAGAGAGAGAGAGAGAGAGAGACTCTCTCTATATAAATGCAGGGCACTTATATGGAAATACCTGATGTGTAGAAATCTTCTTCCATTTTCATATTATAATAGAATTTTCTCTGCTTCATTTTCTTGATCAGAATTCAATCCAGTTATATTTGATATGTACTTCATGTAAAAATTAACCTGCATAGGAAAATGAAACAAATCTGACTTTATTAACAATGTATCTTACATGGTCATCTTTTAGATGAATGAATCCTATCACAGTAGATTTAAAACCACAAAAGCATAATTAAACTAGATTGAAGGAAAAATAAGTTCATTTGATTTCAGTTTTTTAAACTTTATTTGAACTGTTGCAACTCATTTAAAAAAAAGACTACATGCAAGTCCCTCAATCATTCAGAGTCTGCATTAGTTCTTTCTTGTAAGATTTAACTCCTTTGGAGCATTGTATTTGTAACAGCAGAGTCATAGATTCACAGAAGCGTGGGTGGGAGAGGAGTCAGAATATGCCGAAATGGAACATATCAAAGTGTACGCCTTGTCTCTATTTTGAAAGTTCTTGGAGAATTACAATTAAATATAATTAGCTGATATTGTTAGTCACAATAGACTTAAAATCATAATAGTGGCTGTCAGTTCTGCCCGAAGCATTCACAAGCTTCAAGACAAATAGAAATCCTTCTCCCTTGATGAATCCCCAGAAGAACAGCTAAAATTCTCTGCTACGTCTTTGGGAGGTTGTGGAATCACCTCACTTTTGTGCAGTTTTCCTGCTTGCAAAGGTAATGACATCAATGATATCCAACTTTTTAAGGATTTGTTTAATATAATGACAGAATTTTATAGATCCTTGCCAATGCAATGTAAAGCTTTTATCAAAGGGGTTGATGAATCAGCATACAGGAGGGACACTGAAAACTTGGCTGAGTCGTGCAGTAACAACCTCTCACTCAATGTCAATAAGACCAAAGAACTGATTGTAGACTTCAGGAGAGGGATAACAGAGGTCCATGAGCCAGTACTCATCAGAGGATCAGAGATGGAGAGGGTCGGTGACTTTACATTCCTGGGTGTCACTATCTCAGAGGACCTGACCTGGATCCATCATATAAATATTATTGCAAAGAAAGCACAACGGTGCCATGATTTCCTCAGGAGTCTGTGGAGATTTGGCATGTCATCAAAAACCTTGGCAAACCTCTATAGATGTGTGGTAGAAAGTGTACTGACTGGCTGCATTATAGCCTGTTAGGAGGACACGAATGCCTTTGAGCAGGAAATTCCTATAAAAGGTAGTGGATTCACCCCAGTACATCACAGGTGAAACCCTTCCAACCACTGAGCACATCTACATGAAACATTGCCATAGAAAAGCAGCATCCATCATCACCACCTCGGCCATCCTCTTTTCTCACTGCTGCCTTAGAAGGTACAGGAGCCTCAGGACTCGCACCACCAGGTTCAAAAACAGTTCCTACCCCTCAACCATCAGGCTCTTGAACAAAAGAGGATAGCAACACTCATTTAAGGACTCTTATATTATTATTTTATGCTCGTTATTTATTGCTATTTATTTTTATCTGCATTTGCCCAATTTGTTTACAGTTAACAGTTCCTGATATTTACAGTTTACAGTTACTGTTCTATAGATTTACTAAGTATGCCCACAGAAAAAGAATCTCAGGGTTGTATGTGGTGACATGTATGTACTCTGATAATAAATTTTACTTTGAACTTTGAAAAGGTAAAACCTACAAAATTACCTGAATTCTAATTATTTTAATTTTTCCTGTCCAGGTATTGGTGCTCCGGATGAATTTGATCAGGTAAATCCTTTTCCCCATCTTACTTTACTTACAGTATATATCATAATGTGTGTGTCCACGTGTGAAACTTTCCTGTTTTCACTTGTGTAATCTACACACATATGTGGCAATTATTGATAGTAGTAACTAAATATTGTAATGAAATTCATCTTCAGTTTGTGCTGTAGATGTTGCTCTCTGCCTGAGAAATTCATTGCTAATAAATATTGTGGAATGCAACTAGTGCAAACTGCAGAATTGAATCTTTAATCTGGGAACAATATCATGACTGAACTACCTGCACCTCTTTAAGAAGAGATGGAATGTACTTGCACAAGGAGCTGCAGGCGATACTCAATAGAATCTGACCTTGGAAACATTTATGAATGAAGCAGTGTGGAAGAAAGGGAGTTGAGCGATTTTCTAAAACTCCTTTGGAGGTTTTGGTGGAAGAGGAAGTGATATTCTATCTCAAGGAACTTGGGAATCCTTCAGCCAAATACTTCAAATACAATGATAGAAGATACTTGTTGCATTGGTAGAGAAATCCCTGAGGATCTAGATGCATTGCCAAGAGTTGAAAGGCCTTGTGATTTTCAAAGCTTGCAGGGAGATTTATGCTGGTTAGAAGAATGGGCTGAACTTTGGCAGATGGAGTTTAATGCTGAGAAGTGTGAGGTTCTACATTTTGGCAGGAATAATCCAAATAGAACATACAGAGTAAATGGTAGGGCATTGAGGAATGCAGAGGAACAGAGAGATCTAGGAATAACTGTGCATAGTTCCCTGAAAGTGGAGTCTCATGTAGATAGGGTGGTGAAGAGGGCTTTTGGAACGCTGGCCTTTATAAATCAAAGCATTGAATACAGAAGTTGGGATGTAATGCTAAAGTTGTACAAGGCATTGGTAAGGCCAAATTTGGAATATTGTGTGCAGTTCTGGTCACCGAATTATAGGAAAGATATCAATAAATTAGAGAGAGTGCAGAGACGATTTACTAGGATGTTACCTGGGTTTCAGCAATTAAGTTACAGAGAAAGGTTGAACAAGTTAGGTCTCTATTCATTGGAGCGTAGAAGGTTGAGGGGGGATTTGATCGAGGTATTTAAAATTTTGAGAGGGATAGATAGAGTTGACGTGAACAGGCTGTTTCCATTGAGAGTAGGGGAGATTCAAACTAGAGGACATGATTTGAGAGTTAGGGGGCAGAAGTTTAAGGGAAACACGAGGGGGTATTTCTTTACTCAAAGAGTGATAGCTGTGTGGAATGAGCTTCCTGTAGAAGTAGTAGAGGCCAGTTCAGTTGTGTCATTTAAGGTAAAATTGGATAGGTATATGGACAGGAAGGGAGTGGAGGGTTATGGGCTGAGTGCGGGTAGGTGGGACTAGGTGAGATTAAGGGTTCGGCACGGACTAGGAGGGCCAAGATGGCCTGTTTCCATGCTGTGATTGTTATATGGTTATATGGTTATATGGTTGTATGAATGGCAGGGTGACTCTGTCTTGAAATGCCATAATCAGTTGACTGAACTACTAATTTTAGTCACTATTTCATGTACTTGAATCTTATTATTTACCCATCTAGCTCTATCAATCAGCATCTTTAAGTATCTCTCATAGATTTACCTCAGACTTACACTGACTCAGCATTTACTTCAAGCCTGCTAGATGTATTTGGCAGACACTGCTACCTATTCAACCATCACCCAGATCTTATTGTCTGACAGGGTCTGAATCATTTCTTACATTTTTCCAGGACAAGTTGAATATAATTTGCGACGAGGGCAATAAACCAGCGGGGGGCCAATATGGTGGGATGGCTCTGCTCACATGATGTAGTGTTTGTCAGTGTTGCTTCAAGTTAAAGTGTGGTTCATCTTCTCACACCTCAGTTACAAATATAAGAAATAAAAGCGGAAGTAGAGTATCTTGCTCATCAGTATCTTGATGAGCAGAAGTATCTTTGCCTATATATGAGGATCAGATAAAATCAGAATAGACTTTGTAATCACTGTCTAATATGATGTGAAATTATCGTGGGTGATCTCCCTCAAATATAATTTCTTTACTTTTGTCTCTTGCTTATTATTCAGAAATCTGTTGAACTCTTTTGAATCTAATTTGTGACTGAGCCTCCACAACCCTTTGAAGTTGATTCTTTTGAGTGAGGCATTTTTGCTAAAAGTTTTGCCCCCTTATTTTGAGATGATGACCACCTCCCCCTCAATTTGGACCCCCTCACTTAGGGAACCGTGCTCCTGGTGTCTACAGTTTAGAATTTTGTATGTTTCAGTGTCAACTCTCATTCTTCCAAATTTTAGCAGCAAAGACCTGACCTCCTCAACCTCTTGTCATGTGGCAGATACATAATTCCCGAGAACAACTCTGATGAATCATTTCTGTTCTCTCTCATAGAAAGCACATCCTTTTTTTGAGGTAAGGGAACCAGAATTATGTGCACTTCTTGCACCAAGGTCCCATGTAAGACTGGTTTACTCTTATACTCAAATCCTTTAGCAATAAGGGCTAACACATATTTGTCTCTGTTGCCTGTTGTAACTGCACATTAGTTTTCAGTATCTTGCATACATGACATCCAAGTCCATTTAACCACCAGCATTTTTAATCTCTCACCACTTAAAAAAATCACAGCATTTCTTTTTCTTTTACTGAAGTGGGTTTCCTCACAAGTCATAACAAATTTGGTCCCCTCAGCCAAATCGTCAGAATACATTGTGTTGGTTACTCATCAGCATTTTCTCTGATGTCCCACTGGTCATAGTCACCAACCTGCATCACCTCCATCCTAGAGGCAACATCCCTCAACTGCATGTATCAAAATGTAGCGCATGGAAGACTCATTGATATACTCCAAGACTTCATTAACTCTTTCACTGAGGCATACTTGAGGATGACCTTTGCCCTTAACATCTGCAAAGTAAAGGCCTTTTACAAAACTGCTTCTTCTGTACAACGAGGCTTCCAGACAATAAAAGTCTGTGATGAAATCCTGAAAAATGTGGACCATAGCTTGACACACCCGTCAGTGAGGTGACCAAGATGTTGAAGTTCACCAATGCCAGAACATTGAGGACGTTCGGCATCCTGTATTGGCGAGATCAGAAACTGAGGCCTGGAGTTTGGGTCTTCATTCAGTGACCTCAGTCATCATCATCATCATCATTGGCAGGTATTGGATCTATACCTATGATTGAAGCCCAAAGGTTGATAGGAAGTCCAGATTGAAGCCCAAAGGTCAATTGGAAGTCCAGGAGTCAAGGCCTAATAGCCTGAGCAACACACACAAAATGTTGACGCTCCCTATAGATGCTGCCTGCCCTGCTGCATTCCAACAGCATTTTGGGTGTGTTGCTTGAATTTCCAGCATCTGCAGATTTCCTCGTGTTTGCCTAATAGCCTGAGCCCCAAGTCTGTGAATCTCTGCAAGTCTACTAGAGAGGTCAATGGCCCAATATCTGCAAACCCATGAGTCCACTGGAGGCCAGAGGCCGAAGACGATGACCTACCCTGAAGGCAGAGGATGTGTATGTACGTGGGTGGGAGGGAGGAAGGGGCTTGATTTGTTGAAGTTGCTTTGTCACTTAGTACGTTCAGTTTTGTTGTGTTCTACGTTGTTCTGCCAACTATGGTGGGCATACTATTTTGGTGCCTAAAAGTGTGGAGACAATTGTGAGCTGCCCCCAGCAAACTCTTGGATGTGTTGGGTGTTGACACAAATGACACATTTCACTGTAAGTTTTAATATACGTGTGATAAATAAATCTGAATCTGAATGCCCCTGGTGTGCCTGTACGTCCTTCAGCTGTCAGAGGAACAGAAAATAACAAAAATTATTGTATAGGACCCCAGTATATGGACTTAAATAGAAGCTCTGCAAACAGTAGTATGTTTTGATAAAAGTCTTGCCAGAATGTTGCAAGAAATTTGTCTGCAGATACACAATGTGTTTTTCCAGAGCCATCTTTCAGTGAAGAAACTGATGAATCACTTTCAGATTTTGCACATTAGAGGCAAGGAATACTTGAAGAGCCATGCACAGAGCAAAGGTGGATCTGAGTAAGAATCCAACTTTGTCTGTCCTGGTGAGGTTCCCCTTTCCCGTTCCCAGATCCATGGAAGAATTCATCTGACCTCCTGCATTTGTTCAGCAGAATAAATTACCACGGTACACAGCAACTTCCCTGGAGACGACCATCTGTTTTCTGATATTCATTCATTTCATGCACACCTCCAACACATCATTTTGGCATTTGGTATTCAGCAAGTACAATTTATCCCCTCCTTTTCAAGAGATTTAAGTTACTTTTTAATATTACGTACCATCACTTATTTCATTTCCACCAACAAGTGAGTTGACTCTTGGGAACATGAGTAATGTCAGAGGCAAATCTTGGATATAATGTGGAATAGTCACATCAAGGGAGGATTCCTCCCAAAGACTTCATCAGGTCAGCAAAATGAGCAGCTTGTATACCGCCTACCTGATGCATGTGATATATTACTGAGCAATAACATTTCAGTTACTGTGGAGGCGGACTAATAAAATATTTATTGTTCTGAGCTTGCTGTGACTCATTACACATCCACCAGCACACAGAGTTGCTGAGGTTCAGAGTCTTTATTTTGCAATAAAATAATACCAATGTGTATTGAGCAGTACTTTGGTAAATTCCAATGTTTCTTATAGCAATAATTTTTTGAATAAGAAACTCGGGACTAATAACACTAGTGGCTACGCTGAGCACCCTCCTCTTCTCCCTATACACCCCCGATTGTGTTGCCATGCACAGCTCCAATCTGTTGATCAAATTTGCAGATGACACACATTGATAGGCCTCATTTCCAACAATGATGAGACAGCCTCCGAAGGAGAAGTCAACGCCCTGACACAGTGGTGCCAAGAAAATAACCTCTCCCTCAATGCCGAGAAAATGAAGGAGTTGATTGTGGATTACAGGAGGAATGGAGACAGGCTGGCCCCTTTTGACATCAGCAGGACTGCAGTTGAGAGGGTGAGTAGTTTCAAGATCCTCAGTGTTCACATCACTGAGGATCTCAGCTGGACTGTGGATACCAGCTGTGTGGTCAAAAAAAGCACGACGACACCTCTTGTACCTTCGGCAGCCAAAGATGTTTGGCGGGAGAGCATCCTGATTGGCTATGTCGTCGCCTGTTATGGGAACTGTACTATCCTTAATCGTAGGGCATCACAGAGAGGGGTGCAGACAGTCCAGCGCGTCTGTGGATATGACCTTTCCTCTGTTCTGGACAATTACCACAGCATGTGTGAAAAAGGGCCTGGAGGATCATCGGGGACTCCAGTCACCCCAAACACAAAATGGTTCAGCTGCTTCCTTCTGGCAAACAGTACCACTGTATTAGACCTGGACCAACAGGCTCTGGGAGAGCTTCTTTCACTAGGCTGGCAGATTGGTCAATATATCATTGATCTGATTGCATATCTGATTATACAATTATGTATACATTCTTAGTGTCTGGGCAATATCCTCCCATATTTCCCTTCTTTATTGTTGTATATAGCTTGTTGCTGCTGCAGACACGAGCTGTTTCATTCACTGAAAAGCGCAGATGAAATTTAATTGTTAACAAACATCCTTCCCTCTGATGGAAATAACATCATCGATGAAGCAGCTGAAAATGGATGTGAAGATGGTGTGAGGAAAATAAACCTGAGGCACAAGTTCAGCCATAATCTTATTTAATGGTGCCAACAGCTCCAAAGGGCTGGATGGCCCAATTCTAGTGACTGATGGGTAACACAAACTTTTAAAGAGATACAGACTCCTTTTCTGAAAGCCATTAGTAGCTGAATTTTCTAATCATTGTATGATCTTTCTAACCATTCAAAACAGAAAATACAACTAATTTCATCTAAGTATTTCGGTAGTATTGGGTTAACATGTCCGGGTGACACACAGGGAGATAGCATACTTGACCACTGTTACTCTCCCTCCTGCAGTGCTTACAAAGCGCTCCTCCACCCGCCATTTGGAAAGTCGCATCACTCCTCTGTCTTGCTGTTGCCGAGGTACAGGCAGAAGCTGAAACAAAAGGCAGCCATAGTTAAAGCCGTCCGCTGATGGTCCGACCAATCAGCCTCCATGCCACAGGACTGATTTGATGATGTCAATTGGAATGTTTCTCATGATGATGAATTCACGGATGGGGTCATGAGGTTCATCAGGAAGGGCGTCGAGGATGCTGTCCCCCAGAGATAGGTCAGGGTCCATCCAGACCAGAAACCCTGGATCAACAGTTCTGTGTGAACAGCACTTACCATGCAACACAGAGCTTATGTTGCTGGTGACCTACAAGAACTCAAGAAATGCGGCTACAATCTGCACAAAGTCATCAAGGCAGTGAAATGACAACACAGGAATAAGATCCAGACACAACTCTCCAGCAACAACACACGCAGCTTATGGCAAGGTCTACACATCATCGCAGACTTCAGAGCTAAACCCAGTGGAGTTTCCAACATCGCTGCCTCTTTCCCAGATGGGCTAAATCATTTTTACGCTCAATTAGATGTTTCCGACACAGAGCCCCTGAGAAGTGCTGCTGAAGAGACCTGCACCTTGGTCATCTCTGAGGCTGAAGTACGCAGGTGTTTCCAACAAGTGGACAGTCGCAAGGCTGTGGGACTGGACTGCATCCCAGAGCAGGTACGCAGCACAACTGGCAGGTGTGTTTACGGACATTTTTAATCTCTCCCTCTCCCAGTGTAGAGTGCCCTCCTGCTTCAAAACATCCACCATTGTTCCTGCATCTAAAAAGACCAAGGTAACATGTCTGAATGACTGGCGTCCTGTCGCACTCATTTCAATAATAAGCAAATGCTTTGAGACGCTGGTGAAGGACTACATCTGCAGCTTGCTACCACCCAAACTGGACCCCCTACAATTCACCTACCGATACAACCAATCGACAGATGACGCAATAGCCACAGCTCTACACACTGTCCTTACACATCTGGAGAAGAAGGATGCTTATGTGAGAATGCTGTTCTTGGACTACAGTTCAGCATTCAACACCATAATTCCCTCCAGGCTCGACAAGAAGCTCAGAGATCTCGGCCTTCACTCTGCCTTGTGCAGCTGGATCCTGGACTTACTGTCAGATCGAGCGCAGGTGGTAAGAGTGGGCTCCCTCACCTCTGCCCCTCTGACATCAACACAGGTGCCCCTCAGAGCTGTGTCCGAAGTGCTCTGTTTTATTCTCTGTACACCCATGAGTGTGCCACCACCCACAGCTCCAATCTGCTAATTAAATTTGCTGATGACACTATATTGATTGGCCTAATCTCAAATAATAAAGAGGCAGCCTATAGAGAAGAGGTCATCACCTCATTGTCACAAAAACAAAGGAGCTGGTTGTGGCCTGCAGAAGGAATGGAGACAGGCTAACCCCTATTGACTTCAATGGATCTGGGGTTGAGAGGGTGAACGGCTTTAAATCCCTTGGCATACACATCACTGAGGATCTTTCGTGGTCTGTACATACCGGCTGTGTGGTGCAAAAAACACAACAGGGCCTCTTTTACCTCAGATGGTTGAAGAAGTTTGGTATTTTGTTCCCAAATCCTAAGGACTTACTACAAGAGCACAATTGAGAGCATCCTGACTGGCTGCATCACTGCCTGGTATGGGAACTGTACTTCCCTCAATCGCAGAACTCTGCAGGGAGTGGTATGGACAGCCCAGCGCATCTGTAGATGTGAACTTCCCACAATTCAGGACATTTACAAGGACAGGTGTGTAAAAAGAGTCCAAAGGATCATTGGTGCCTGAGTCACCCTAACCACAAACGGTTCTAGCTGCTACCATCTGGGAAACGGTACCACAGCATAAAAGCCAGGACCAACAGGACAGCTTCTTTCACCAGGCCATCATGCTGATACTACAAACGTTTGTATTATTTTTCTATGTTATACTGGCTGTCCTGTTGTACATACAATTTATTACAAATTACCTTAAATTGCAGAGTGTACATTCAGACGGAGATGTAAGGTAAAGATTTTTATTCCTCATGTAAGTGAAGGATGTAAGAAATAAAGTCAATTCAATTTAACTCATAGTTAGTACCGAAACATTTGCATGGCTGACTTCTGGATAAACTCAACTTTCTTAGACTCCTTAACTTCTGTTCCGTAGTGCTTGCCCTTGCAGTGGTGGGCAGGTTCACGCAGCACTCACCATAGAACAGGTATGAAAAATATCAAAATTGAGCAACTGACTTGACATCACAGAACTGCTGAACACTCTGAATATATATGGCATCCACTCAGAAAATTTTCAAACCCATTACAGACTATTAAATTATCATAACAAATAAAATGCAACCATTAAAAAATAAAAAATTCCCAAACACGCAAGCAATTAAAAAAAACCTAAAAATTGCTAATGTTTTACCAAATTTCTTCACAGCAAGACGCCTCAATTTGAGGTACTGGTGAATCAGTCCTTACTCGGGTCCTTTATAGTGAATCCACAACAACAATGGACAAGTGCTAGTAAAAGAGGTTGGTTCTTTATAGTTCATACAGGCACGGTGGCTTGAACAGGTTGTTTGCTTGCTGTGTAATTCTGACTATAATGCTAACCAGTCCTGGACCCACCGTATAAATGTAATTGCACAGAAAGCACGGCAGCACCTCTACTTACTCAGGAGATTCAGGATGTCATCAAAAACCTTGACAAACTTATATAGATGTGTGGTGCAAAGTGTGCTGACTGGCTGCATTATGGCCTGGCATGGGAACACCAATGCCTTTGAGCAGAAAGTCCTACAAAAGGTAATGAATTCAGCCCAGTACATCACAGGTAAAGCCCTCCAAACCAATGAGCACATCTACATGAAACATAGTCGTAAAAAAGCAGCATTCATCATCAAAGATCCTCACCACACAGGCCGTGCTCTTTTCTCACTGCTGCCATCAGGTAGAAGGTACAGGTGCCTCAGGACCAACACCACCAGGTTCAAGTACAGTAACTACCCTCAACCATTAGGCTCTTAAACAAAAGGGGATAACTACATTCATTCTATTTCTGGTGTTCCCACAACCAATTATCTCTCTTAAAGGATTCTTTATCTTGTTATTTCATGCTCTTTTTATTTATCATTATTTATTTATATTTGCATTTGCACTTTTTTTTTGTTCATTGATCCTGTTTACGGTTACTGTTCTATAGATTTGCTGAGTGTGTGCAGACCTTTGTTAGTCTCGATAGAGCATGGATTTGTGCCTCAGAAAGTTTCCAGGGCGCAAGCCTGGGCAAGGTTTTTTTATGGAAGACCAGCAGTTACCCAAGCTGCAAATCTCCCCACTCCATGCCACCGATGTTGACCAAAGGAAGGGCATTAGATTTGCTGAGTATGCCTGCAGGAAAAAGCGTCTCAGGATTATATGTGGTGGCATGTTTGAACTCTGATAATACATTTTACTTTGAACTTTGATTCACTTGGTTAGTGAAAGGAAAATGTATTCTTTCTGGTGGTATCTACTAGTAGTGCCCAGATGGACTGGTGGAATAGTGTTAGGTGTCAGGTTGATATCCTGGACAAAATAGCATTCATACACTTATGAACACTCTTCACTGAATTTACACTTCTTCTCAGATGTAAAATGGCTTTAATCAATGGGACAAACAATATCTTGCATGAGAGAGACCATGATGCACTGTACATTTTCATTCATGTGTTTATAGCCTTTGGCTTACTTGGCATACGTGACCACATGGCACTTTCCTCTGATGCTTACATCTTATTGGCCAGCTGTCACAGCCCTCTCTAAGTTTGCAGTTATACTCCACACATTGGTGTCATCATCTGAATGTACAAGATCACTTTCCACACGTAACACTCTGGTTCCGTCGGCTGCGTAAGTCCAGGGGAGACGCCCTCCGGCCCCGCCAAACATTTGAGATTGAAGTGCAAGCTCTCCAAATCTCCCTGTGTGTGCAGATGCTGCGTGATTTGTTACAAATAAGTACTACGAGATAACAGACAGTACACCACATACAATTAAAAGATTTAGCTTTATAATTCTCAGCTTGACTAAAGGGTTAGTAAAGAAAAAAAAAGAAAAGGGCCCATTTTAAATGAAACAGTCTGATGTGCACAAGTTGGATCTCCTGGTTTCTCCTTTGCCGATACTCCTTTGATCTCTCCAGGCTTCATTGAATCATGGCCCCACTCCGGGTCAACTCCTCCAACCTCTTCTCTTTCTTTGATGTCTTCTCTCTTTCCCCCACCCCTCAAAAGCCCCAAACCCAATGTTAGTGTCCCTCACCAGAGAAACCTCCCTTGAATCCGTCCATCCCCATTTGATGGCACCCATTTCTCCTATCTCTTATCTTCAACAGTAACCCAGCAGAGTTCTCTTACACAAGGAACAGAAAAGCATAACAGAGAAAAAGTATGAACCATGTAAACCAGGGCATTACACACATATGACTGGTGTAGAGCTACCACTCATCTGTCTCTCTATGTCAGATTGCTGAACTAATGTAATTCCTAGATGAATCAAAATTCCCTCCAGGTAAGCACTGAGGGAAACAAAACCATTGTCCTTGGCTCTGCTACAGCTTTTTCCCAGTCACCAATCCCATTTTCCTTCCAAGTCATTGCCTTGGACAGGAATGGACTGTATACGACCGCAGCATTGATGCACCATCAATAACTCTCGGAGACGGGAGGCAAACGACAGGCTTTTATTACCTGCAAGAAACGACCACACAACATCCTGGAGACTGAGGGGGGAGCAGTGCCTCCAACCGCCTTTATACAGGAGTCTGTGGAAGGAGCCACTGGAGCAGTCAGCAGAGGGGCATGTCCAGACAGGTATATGTAGTTCACCACAAGCATCCAATTTGAACTTGAGCTGAGCTTTGTTCTTGCATCCCCTGGACTAATGTGGTTATCTGAAAATCCAGCAGTAACAGTTGTTATCTCTGCTCTTGCCTCAGCCCAGTGACTGCTGACATCCTTTGCTCCTTTCGCTCTCAACCAGCACAATATGCTCATCTTCCAGCCTTTCCACCTTCTAGTTTTGTACTTCAAACCTTATCCAAAATGCTGCCATGTATCTTTTATGTAGAAATATTTCTTACTTGGCTATTATTCTGAACCACATTAACTCCAATCTATTAGCCCCATTTAAAAAAAAATGCCCATGTTTTTAGTTCAATGCGTGAGTTGCTCCTCTTTATTTCTGTTACCGTATTGATTCCGATGAGAACGATACTTTCTAGCAATACTGACCCCACTGAGTTCTCCACTACTTTGTTCTGCTAGTCTATAAACTGTAATATTTCTCAGCCTGTTTTTTTTCTCTCCAGCTTTTAAGAGGTCTCTAATGGGGTGTTCGTAGGACTGTATATCTTCTTTTGGTTCAGTGTCAGTTTTTGTTTGATTCACATTGTTGTGCTCTGCATTTGGACATTAGGTAGAAAGTATAAATACAAGTTGCTGTGGTGGTGCTGCTCATAAAGTCAGTTCAGGTTTATAATGGTCTGATACTTAGTTATATCTTTAGAAGCTGAATGAAGTAGAATTTTCAATGAAATTTTGAATTGTGATTAAGCTAAATTCTGAAATACAAAGTAAAGATTAATTAGAAGGGATCATTGTGATTTCCTGAGGAATCTATTTTCGATGGAGAATACTTCCTGTAACGCCCAATTCTAACCAAAACAATTGCTGCTGCCTGTAATCCCACAGATTTGTTATACTTGCGTGACATACCCTCTTCTCCAATCAGGATTGGTCCAAAGTCAAAGATATATATTCGATCCTTTATTAGCAATTAGCAAACATACAATCTTGAAGCGATGAAACTTAAGCGCACCCAAGTGTAAATTAAGTGTAATTGAGCGGTTAGCAAAAGATATGACATCCGTAGGTCCCCAGATCAAAACTGAAATTGCCTTAACAAAGCATGAATACAGAACTTATTCCCTTCACTTTACCACACCCCCCCACTCGTGTGACTAATTATCCTTATAAACATAATTAATGCACAACACAGAATACATTGCAGATAAAGAACACATGTATGGCTCCTACACTTGTCACAGTTAGAGTATAACATTGTGAGTGGATAAATATAATTGAAATTGCTGTTGGTGTTATCATTGTAACTATAATGGTTACAATTTACTTAAATATAATGGCTACAAATTACATGTAGTGGGTTAACGTCACAGACAAGCAACACACACAAAATGCTGGAGGAACTCAGCAGGCCAGGCAGCATCTATGAAAAGAGTACTGTACAGTCAATGTTTCGGGCCGAGGACCTTTCATCAGGATGGGGAATACTAGACTTCACAGATCTAGTTTTGAGTCTAGGTAGATAGTACTAATGATCTTATTGAAGGCTTAATTGCTGGTTTATTTTAAAATAGATGAATGGACAATGTCAAGGATTTCAGGTAAATTATCATTGTAGTGTAATTATATGTTGTGTAATTTTCATCACTTTATGCTGTGCATGTGCTTTATTTTCGATCTAATATGATTGCTTGGTTTAGAACAATTTCCCCTTGCTAATTTGCCACATTGTTAGATCTGTCCTTAGGCTCTATGGATTTAATAATTAAATTATATCTATGGTTCAGCTCAGGATACGATAACTTCACATTGTGTGAAGAATTGCTTGTGTGTGTTTTAGCCTGTATATAAATCATTGCTTTGTGAGAAAGTTCTCTTTGATTATTGATTGCTATTCTTTTGCTCATTGTGCCCAATGGTATTCCAATAATTTCCATCAGTGGGAACTGCAACCAGTGAAAGAAATAAGTTTGAACTTAAATCATTTATAAATTACAACAAGATTTTTAGTATCAACAGTCTATGCAAAGTACTGTTAGAATTTGAACTTTTAGTTGCTGTTTTTACAATCTTCAACAGATTCCCTTGTTTTTGGGAATAAATATCCAGTCTGTAAACAAGTTTCATAAAGCCATTTTGCTGCTTGCGTCTTACTTGCCAAAAAAATCCTGTTCCAGGACATTTATGATCCTCAATTCAGGTCGGATGAAGTCAAATTGGAACTGAAGGGGCTAATTTTCAAGGTTGGAGATGGGGTTAAGTGTAGTGTTGAGGTGGTTAGGTGACTGTCGCTCGGATGGTAAGCCATGTGACTGGGATCAGGCATCGATGACTAATCTCCACATCAGAGTGGCACAGTAGTGCTGCTTCTGCTGCTGGTGTCTTATAGCTCCAGTTGTCCAGGTTCAATTTTGAGCTCGGGTATTCTCTAAATAAAGATATAACTGTGTTGGTCGTCTCATGGTGCTGTACCTCCCTCTTTGGTGTGAGCTAGATCCTGAGGGGGAGATTAAAATGGAATTGATAGTCAGTGTAGAACTGGAGGCCTGCTTCTGTCCTCTAAGGAAGTATAGCTTGGTGAAATAATGTGAAAGTGGGAAGTGGGAGTTTGGAGGTGGCTTCAGTAGCTGAGAGGTGCCGCAGATGATTTAGCAATATAAGCGATCATGGAAAAATGATGTGAGGATTGTTATTTAAATGCAACCCTTGCAGAGAATTTGAAATGACATTTGTTTATTCAGCCCAGAGAGGAATGGAATGAACACAACCCACCAAGTTGTTGATAAAAACCTGAGAAAATCTGCAGGTGCTGGAAATCTAAGCAACAGGCGCACAATGCTGGAAGAACTCAGCAAGTGAGGCAGCATCTATGGAGAAAAGTACAGTTGTCATGTTGGGCTGAGACCCTTCATCAGGACTGGAGAAAAAAAGATGAAGAGTCAGAGCTGTTGATAAAATCCACGGGATCACTCAGCAAGAAGTTATAATGGCCAATGTAGGAGTAAAGGAATAATATATTCTTGTAGAAAGATGTTCTTCTTAGAGGTTGTTTTTAAGACATTTTTAAGTGTAGGAATTGAGTAAAAAAGGATTTTTGTATCAAGAAGGCTAAGCCAAGCCTTGGGTTATTTGTATCTCATGGTCAATCTTGGACAATGACTCCCATCCACTTCATAATGTACTGGTTAGGCACAGGAGTACATTCAGCCAGAGGCTCATTCCACCGAGATGTAACACTGAGCGTCATAGGAAGTCATTCCTACCTGTGGCCATCAAACTTCACAACTCTCGCCTGGGAGTGTCAGACACCCTGAGCCAATAGGCTGGTCCTGGACTTATTTCCACTTGGCATGATTTACTTATTATTTAATTATTTATGGTTTTATATTGCTATATTTCTTCACTATTCTTGGTTGGTGCGACTGTAACGAAACCCAATTTCCCTCGGGATCAATAAAGTATGTCTGTCTATCTGTCTGTCAATGCCTGGATAGTTCTTTAAAATGTCGCAAAAATGTTTTGCTTTGTAGTTTAGTTAATGGCAGCTTGTGTGTTTCTGGGTGATTTTTTTCTCTATAAAATGCAGCTCAATTAATAATATCAGCTGATTGTCAAATTTTTCAAAGAAAACAATTGAACAAATTGGTTTTAATATTTTAATTTACTTGCCTTTTTTGAAATTTATTTGGTCATCATAATGAATACCAAAGACTGATGGGATGGATCTGTTGAACAAAAAAAACAATGTTTAATATTTACTATTTGTTCTTTTTGGTTCTTATGAGGCTGCGGCATTTAGCCAAGAATGGAAGTATAAACACGTGTTAAATTGAATTAAATGAGTGGGAAAAAATGTGACAGATGGAATTCAGTGAAATGAAGGACAATTAAGTTTAGCTTATGAGTTTATTGTCATATACACCAGGGTGCAATGAGATTTCTTGTTCTTGTGAAGCTTACAGAATAAACAGTATATTCATTCTCATAGCGTAAGCAGTAGACAGGATACCATTTACTTCAGCTCAAAAGTAACATTTTCTGTTATATGTTGGAAAGCCACGAAAAATGGGGAAGCAGAGAGTGTTAGAACTCTATGCACATACATGCAGATGAGTTTTAAACATGTGGTTACAAAAATTTCCTGGCATGATGGTCTTTAATATAAGAAAGGAAACAAAATAAAGTCTTTCTAATGCCCAATTTGAAGAATGCATTCACTCCTCCTTTCTCACTGCTCTACACTAGACAACAGAGGGGACAGAAGACCAACACAAGTTATATTATCTTCAGTTGTGTAGACCAGTCCTTCTCTCACTATTATTTTTATCATACTCAAGAATTTAGTGATTTAGATGAAGTGCTTCAATTGAAAAAAGAGACTGGATAGTTTGTTTTCGTGAAGCAGAGAATGCTGAGGGTAACTGGAGAGAGGTTTATAAAATTGAGGAGTATAGAGGGGTAGATAGCAACATCTTTTTCCATTGTAGGAATGTTTAGTCAGGAGGGGAATAGATTTAAGGTTTCAGATGAAAGGTTTAGAGAGGATCTGAAGAGGTGGCGGAGGCTGGTGCACCCAATGGTTACAAAGCATTTACTTGACAAGGCATAGAAGGTTTATAGACCCAATCTGGGTAAATGGAATTCATGCTGATAAGACCAAGAGGGGATTATAGACATGGTGTACAGAAGGCCATGTTTCCGTACTGTCTGACTGTAACAATCCAGAGAAGACTAACCAAGGGCTGATCTAATTTAAGATTTTTGAAAAGTTTTAAATAATTTGAGCTGATAGAAAAATTTGTTGTGATAGATAGAAAACTTTTCCTCCAGTGGGAAGTCCAGAACCCATGGATTCATCTTTAACTCATCTTGGTCCTATTCTTTCTGAGCACTTTGACCAATATCCCTTTCAGTCAGTTTTACCAGGCGGTTTACACTTTTGAGGCAAACAAATGGCATAGAGTCATAGAGTCTTAGAGAAGTACAGCACAGAAACAGGCTCTTTGGCCCATCTAGTCCATGCTGAAACCATTTAACCCACCTACTCTCTTCGACCTACATTGGGACCATAACTCTCTATATCCCTACTATCCATGTACCTGTCCAAACTTCTCTTAAACATTGAAATCGAGCTCACATGCACCACTTGTGCTGGAAGCTAGTTCCATACTCTCATGGTCCTCTGATTGACAAAGTTTCCCTTCATGTTCTCCTTAAATTTCTCACCTTTCACCCTTAGGCTATGACTTCTGGTTGTAGTCCCACCCAACCTCAGTGGAAAAAGCCTACTTACATTTACCCTATCTATACCCCTCACAATTTTGCATATCCCTATCAAATCTCCTCTCAATCTTCTACATTCTAAAGAATTCTAAGAACTCTAACCTATTCAATCTTTCTTTATAACTCAGGTCATCCTGAACTGGCAACATCTTTGTAAATTTTCTTTGCACTCTTTCACCTTGTTTGTATCTTTCCTGTGGGTAGGTGACCAAAACTACACACAATACTCCAAATTAGGCCTCACCAGTGTCTTACATAACTTCAACATAACATCTTATCTTCTGTACTCAGTACAATGATTTATGAAGGCCAGTGTGACAAAAGCTTTCTTTACAACCCTATCTACCTATGTCACCACTTTCAATGAATTATGGACCTGTATTCCCAGATCCCTTTGTTCAACCACACTCCATGGAGCCCTACCGTTCACTGTATGAGACTTACCCTGGTTGTTCTTACCAAAGTGCAAAGCCTCACATTGAATTCCATCCATCTGCCAGTTTTTCAGCCCATTGTTCCGGAACAGCTGATGCAGACCCCTCTGTAAGCCATGATAGTCCACCTTCTTGTCCACTATACCCTCAATCTTGGTGTTGTCCACAAATTTGCTGATCTAATTAACCACTTTATCATCCAGGTGATTGATATAGATGACAAACAACAAAGGATGCAGCACCAATTCCTGCAGCACACCACTAGTCACAGGCCTACAGTCAGAAAGTCAACCCTCTATCATCACCCTCTGGTATCTCCCACAAAGCCAATATCTAATCCAGTTTATTACCTCATGCTGAATGCCAAGCAACTGAACCTTCTTGACCAGCCTCAAATGCCTCGTCTTCCATGTAGACAACAAACACTGTTTGCCTTCATCCACTTTCCTGGTAACTTTTTCGAACAACTCTATAAAAACTTTATATATGTTGGATCCCGATGCAAATGAGTTTTATTCAGACACCCGTACAGAATTAAGCACATCATATTGGACCATAAGACATAGGAACAGAATTAGGCCATTTGGCCCATCGAGTCTGCTCCACTGACCCTTTTTTCCCCTCCTCAGCCCCATCCCCGGCCTTCTCCTGGTAACCACTGATGCCATGTCCAGCCAAGAACCTATCAAGCTCTACCTTAAATATACCCAATGACCTGGCTTCCATAGCTGCCTGTGGTAATAAACTTCACAAAATCACCATCCTCTGGCTAAATAAATTTCTCTGGATCTCTATTTTAAATGGATGCCCATCTATCCTGAGGCTGTGCCCTCTTGTTCTAGACTGCCTCATCATGGGAAACATCCTTTCCATATCTACTCTGTCTAAGCCTTTCAACATTCGAAAGATTTCAATGAGATCTCCCCTAATCCTTAATTTAATCTTCTGTTTTAATCCCCAAATTATCCATTACACATAACAGTAGGTGCTTACAGGTGTTTTCACTCTTCTCCTGGAGTCTGGGGTTCTCAGCTCTTCATGAAGATTGGTCTCTTGCTTCAGTGCCATCTTCATTCACTTGGTTGGAGCTCTTACCGTAGGCCTTTGCTGGCTGCTTCCTTTTTGAAATTTTATTTTGAGATACTGTGCTGAACAGGCCATTCCAGCTCTTCAAGCTATGGCATCCAGCAACCCACCCATTTAACCCATTTACAAGGACTAATTATTCTACTAACCGGTACATCTCTGGACAGTAGGAGGAAGCCAGAACACCTACCTGGAGGAAACCCATGTGCAAATGAGAAGGAACGTATAAATTTGCTTTCAGAGTACGCCCAGTATTGAACTCTGAACTCTGAACTTCGAGCTTCTATGCCACGGTGGTGCCCTTACTGGCTTTGCTGGCTGCTGTCAAGGTTCTGCATTTTTGTTCACCAGGCAGAGAGTTATCACTGCTCTACCTTGCTGATGAAGGTTATTATACCCCTTTCTTGGCCTTCCATAAGCTTGACCAAATCAATCAGAATGTTGGAGGGCCACAGCTATTGTTAAGTCTGTTTCTCTGTGTTTCTCTTATCATGGACCCGGACCAATACTTACATTGAATATTGAGTCAGCAATCAATAAGCCTGCATGTGTCAGAAAAAATATTTCCTCTAAGGTGCCCACAAAGGAATTTAAACTGTGCACAAAAGGTTGCCGCTCTCTACCTCATTGACATGTTAAGTATATTTCACAATTGTACACAATCATATTTCTTTTATCGGTTTCAGATGTGGACAGTGTTGACAATGTGGAGTTTGCGATGATATCTGCAGATTTTAGAACTGGCTTATTTATACTGTTTTCATTAAATAAATTACTGATTCACTATGTCAAATTCCAAAGAAACAAGGGCTGTGAAGCACAAGTTAACTGTCAGATCATTTAAAGCATAATGGCTTAATGAAGCAGAAGAAACTGCTACACTGAAAGCTCATGATATCAGGAATGTGCAGCTATGAGAAATATTAATGTACAATACAGAAACTGCTGTTACCTACAATACTTGTATTTTCATGATGCAAAAGTTGCTGGAGAATTTGCAGTGAGAAGAAGTGGAGTGATGTTTGGAAACTTGACTTTTTAAAGTGTCATTAGCAATCAAGTCACATATGGATAGTGTACAAAAGCTCTAGTGAGAAATTCCTTCATTACCCTCTACAGGTCTGCTATTTATGTTTTGTGAGAATGCGGATGAATGAGAGCGAAAAAGATCAAAACCAGAGGAGATCAAAGTTCCTATTTTCAGTGTTTTGCTAGATGTTAAAAATGAATAACTCTCTATATAAACTTCACTGCACACATGTTGTTGTCATTGGGCAAAAAATTGCTCAGCACAAGATTTTTGCGCACACTGGTCATTACAAATTGGAGGGAACATTGATCAGAAATTCCTCTTCTGGGCAGAATATCAGTCAATGTCTGGCCCAGCTAGTTTTGCAGATATAGATCCTTGCATTAGTCCAGTCACAGCTTGGCCAAATTTTCCATGTTTCTCTGCTTCCTCAATTGAGGAGCTGGTTATGCACACTTTTTTCTGGGGTAAAGTCATAAAGCAATTCTTTCCATGAAAGTTTTAACTCCGTTTAATATTTCTTTATATGTTCAGAATTTCTTGTATGCTCAACAATTAATTCAACATTTCCAAAGTCGAAGCATTACATAGTTTGGAAACAAAGTGGCTAAAAGAGTTCATATATTCTAATTGAATAAAAGGACAGTTTGCTAAATTGATTGGCATATTTTCTTATTAGGAATTTATCCATTGAATAACTGAATCAAATGTTTGGATGTGATTAACATGGGCAGCAATGATTGGTTGATAGCATATGTCAAGTTTTCTTTCATTATCACTGTCAGATTTGAAGACAGCCTATTTGCATTGCCTACAATAACAAAACTTTCAGGATTTAATTGCTTTCTTAAAAACTTAAAAAATTTAATTGCTATAGGGTTTAGCTGCTTCATTAGCAATCTTCTGTTGCCAAGAGTGTTCAAAGCACTTTCTGATGTAGGGAATATTATTTAGAGAGGTGGGTTCCAAGGACATGTATCAAGCAAGCAGGGAAGTGATATGGTCTTGACAAGGAATTTGCTCTCTCTTTTGGAATTTGGATCATCTCTCTGTGTTTAAATCAGATTACTTCTCTGTTCAATGATGGTGAACTTTTGTTGTGTGCTTCTTTAAGGACCTACGGGCTTATAATTCGTCCCTTGTCAGACCCCGAGTGGTTGGAGAATGGGTTGGTCGTGAGGAAACCGATGCTGATCCTTTAGCTGCAGAGATGCTACAGCCTCCCATACCTAGAATTAAGGATGAAACCGAAGAGGCTCACAGCCCTGGAAGGTAAACTCCAGGATATTTGCGAGCAATTTCTTATTGTTATTGTTATTCTTGTTGTTTTTCTTTCTTATTGTTCTCATTAAGTCTTTAAACTGCCTGTATTGTACTGCTCTAAATTCAATAAATATCATTAATGTCATTAGCATCACTGTATCGGGTATTGGCTAAATCCTTTTCAGATAGAATCTTACATCTTTGCTATAATTTATTCAAGGCAAATGTTTTAAAGTGCAAAGAACACTGTTCTGGTATGGGGTGGAGGTGACTGCCTGAGATTGAAAGAAGCTGCAGAAAGTTTTAAAATTAGTCGTCTCTATCTTGGGCACTAGCCTCTGTAATATCTAGGACATCTTCAAGGAGCAGTGCCTCAGATAGGTAGTGTCCATTTTTAAGGACCCTCATCACCCAGAATATGCCCCCCTTCTCGTCAGGTAGGAGGTACAGAAGCCTAAAGGCACACACTCAGTGATTCAGGAACAGCTTCTTCCCCTCTGCCATCTGATTCTTAAATGACCATTGAACCCATGAACACTATCTCATTTTTGTTTTGTTATTTCTGTTTTTGCACTACTACTCTTAATTTAGCTATTTAATATACATATACTGTAATTCATTTTATTTATCTTTTTTCTATATTTTCACGTTTTGCATTGTACTGCTGCTGCTAAGTTAATAAATTTCACGACTTATGCTGGTGATATTAAACCTGATTTTGATTCTGATTCTGAACATCTTGTGCCCTTAGAAGGAAGTGGATGTTAAACTATGCCTTTGGCTATGAATTATATGGTTTTACACTGTGCCATTTGCTCCAACACAAGAAGTCGTTATCAGACCTTCACCTGCTGTAAATTTATTTGAAAATTTTCCACAGTTCAAACTTAAATTTGTGCTTTTTTATCTATTTTTATTCACGATTTAAATATGTTTAGGACATTTTGTTTGGTTAATTACATAAACTGTGATTGGCATTAGAAAAGTTATGTAAATATCCATTGTGTAATTGATTAATCCTTGCATTTAATTTACAAGTCAAAATGTAAATAACTTTCCATGGTTTATTAAACTCCAGAGCTGACCATTTCATTGCCATCTTTTGTGATTACTGTACTTTGATTCTATTCCCTGAACGCTGTATTATCCCAAAACTCAGATGTCCATGTTCGATATTGTATCAAGCCCCATTCAATCATTATGCAGATCCACGTTTTCCCATACCAACTCTCAATTACAATAAAACAACACCTTCATTGTAATTGTTTTATCCTTGCTTTCACATCACTGCAGAGCCTTGCCAGCTGTGCTTCTCTAGGTCTGCCCTGCTCTGAGTGCCAAATGTGTTCCCTTCATCAAGGGTGGCTGTGCCAGGACCCCAAGCTCTGGAATTTTCAACCTATTTCGCTATTCTCCTTCCTTCCATAAGATGCAACTTAAAATCTGTTTCCCTAATGGAGGATTTCAGCAGCTTGTCTTCAACCTTCTTCCCAATTTGCCACTATTTTGTTTTACTTCTTACAACTGCTTTTCTGCTGAAACAAGATGTAAAAGTTGAAATTGTTGCCATTAAAATATGATCAAGACAATCACGTACTTTATTTCCATTTGTTACTTTTTGTCTCAAACTGTCATTCAGATTAGTCTGTAAAACTGAAATAACTTGGCATGGACCTTACAGCGCAATATGTATTTCCCGAGAATAAAACTCATGTGAATCTTAAAACTCCTGTTGCAGAAGCTGAGGTGTTGATTTTCATACAAAAAATATCAGGTGGATTTGAATTGTCTATTTTATAAAATTCTGAAAGTTCAAAGATTTGAAACCAGAGCCAAATTGTCCACTTTAATGCGAATATGACACGCTGCTTCCCGGTCTCTGAAAGTCTGGTTTGACCTTGGCCTCAGGTATAGACTCTGTGCTACCCATGAACACCCGGGCTTCCAGAGCTGCCGCAGTTTCCTCCTACATCTCAAAGACATACTGGCTGATTTATATGTTACTGTAAATTATACCTTAATGTAAGCATGTGACAAGAGAACCAAACAGCAGTTGATGGGCAATTGAAGGAGAATGATTTATCACAGTAAAGGGAAACAAGAGGGTGGAGGGGCATGGTTCTGATAGGACTACTCTGCTAGAAATTGGCACAACCCTGTCGTGCCAAATGTGGATATTGAAAAGGAATAATTCCTGGTAGCATCTTTTTCCTTTTGGTCACTTGTTTTGCTGCTCTCAGACCTGTCTCATGATTCTCGGGCTACAAAATTCCTAGATGTTTTTCTTCTTAGACTGCTTACTGTGTACTGTTTGAAAGGATGTGCAGAGAAAACTGCATTCTTAAGCACACTCTATAGATTCTGGAAAATGTTTGAGCAGCATATTGTGTAACTGCCCACCTGGGTTCTCCCATGTCATGGAGTGATCTTTTAAACTTCAAGAAAGGCAACAATGAGTGTAACAGTTTATTGTACTGAGACTGTTCCATGGTAGATGTTGTGTAGAGCTTTCAACTCCCAATTTACATTGTTACAGGAGGAAATAGGAATTATGACACTACTAGCTGCACAGGTTCCTCAAAAAATCAGATACTTTAAAATGAATCCTACACAAAAGTGCCTAGTCTAATTTTGCCTTGCTGTAGTTTTCCCTGGCAATTTTCAACAGTCTAGTCTAGTCCAGGCAAAGTCAAATTTTGTTCAGTTAGTAGCCAAAGAAACAGGGACAATGTAGTTCATTTTATAATCACTAGATTTTTTGGGTGGAATCTTGTTGAAACCTACCAAGTATTGAAATGCCTAGAGTGGACATGGAAAGGATGTTTCCTATAGTGGGGGAATGTAGGACCAGAGGGCACAGCATCAGAATACAAAGACATTTTTAGAACAGAGATGAAGAAGAATTTCTTTAGCCAGAGAGCGGTAAATCTGTGGAATTCATTGCAACAGATATTGGGTATATTTAAAGTGAAGGTTGATAGGTTCTTGATTAGCAAGGGCGCCAAAGGTTATGGGAAGAAAGCAAGAGAATGAGGTTGGGAGGGATAATAAATCAGCCATGATGGAATGTCAGAGCAGACTCAATGGGCTGAATTCCCTAATTCTGCTTCTGTGTCTTATGGTCTTATAAATGGACAACATATAAACCAAAAACATTACTTTCAAAGATAAGTATTGGGGAGGTTCAGGTGTTGAGTTAGTGACAGATGTAAACAGAATGTCATGAACAAATGTTCAGTATTTTTGCCAATAAGGTCTCCAGAATTTTGAAGTCTTCATTTCAAAGTGTTCTCATCATCTGCTTACTAGTGTTGACTGCATCCATGACTGGAAATTTTCCACAGACTGTTGTCACAAGAGGGCCTTCCTTTCACTACCTTCATCAATCCAGTTATTGGCAAGTAGTAGAAGGCACATCTTTTTTTGAAAAGACTCAAAACGACAACATTTGCTATTCATTTCAAATATTGAGTCAATGTTAATATTTTTAAAAGATAATGACGCTTGTAGTGGTTTCATCAACTCAAAGTATTTTTCATGGCTTTTGCTTAATAAATGATTTGGAATACATGTTGTAGATATTTGCCATTCAAAACTGATATTATTTCAATATGCTCTTGCAGCTTGAAATTGGAGCAGAAGAGTAAAGGCTTGAGACAACAGCAGCAACAGCATAAGAAACTTTTAGCTGCCATGCTGTCCCAGGATTCCTTTGACTCTGTGCATAGTGCAGCACCATCCATGGCTGAGGAAGACATCGAAGCTGAGGATGATGCTATGGAATTACTGGGTAAGGCAATCAGTGCAACTCAATCTAGGGTGCCATTCACAAACGTTGCATTGCAGATTTTATTTTGCATAAGACAATTGTAGATAAGCACAGCTCAGATCTACATGTTTTACCTTTGTACTGATTTACAAGAGGCTGTCTTTAAATACAGCATTAGTCTGTGCAGCAAACCTTAATTCAAGTCTTTTCCATATCATTTTGCCTGAAGTTATATCTGAACTTATTTAAAAAAAATTGAATGTGGTGGAAGTATTATCACAAGACTTAAAATCCCATCACACTTTCAAGAAATGAGAAAATAGATTGGATGGGAGTTTTCATTAGATTAGAGTAAGTAGAAATCTCTTTTAAAACTGGAAAAAAAGCAGAGGAAGGAAACCAGGTCAAGTTGACAAATGTAGCTGCTCTAATTGCAACATTGCTAACATTTGTAATTCATGTGCATGCCTCATATATATTTTTCCCCAATGCTGGCAATGTGAGAGATTTAAATGCAGCTTCCTGCATTTTTAATTTCCCATAAGAATAACAGTGTTAAAGGTACTTATGCTAATAACAAGTGTTCTGTGATCCTGGGTTAAAAGCAAGTCAGCATTTAAAGAGAAACTCACTTCAATTTGAGGAAGATCTCCAGTTTGGGCAGCTTGCTTTAGTTTTGTGCCAGGAATTATTGTTACCGTTTTTCTTTTGTTGTCTATTGGTTTTTTGAGGTGTTTAAGCAGGAATTTAGCTGGAAATATTTTGTTGTAGTTTACTCAGTTGTGATTTAATAGTTGTGTACCTCCTTTGAATTTTTGTGCTTGAAGATAATGTTAAATAGGAAATAAAGCAATGATATTGTCTGAAAGGTTCCAACAATACCAATTTAGAAAATTATGTCCTGTATAGATAGAAATGTAATATGTGTGAACGGTACATAAAAACACTTTGTATGGTGTTACTGACAGATTTAAGTTGTAACTAACCTCTTGATGTTTTTAAGCATTGGATACTTTAATTTGAGACAAGATTATACTGATCTGTCAAAGTTAAAGACAGAATTGCGTTTAATGTCATATGCACAAGTCCATATATGCACAGATATAATGAAAAACGTAACTGCAGTAATATCACCGACACAAAGAATGAAATAAGTAGAATTCACAAAAAATAATTCCAAGAAAGAACACAAACGTAGTTCAAAGTGACCATAGCTTTGCTGTTCTGAGGTAGTAATTAGGGTTGTGCAGATTGGTTCAAGAAGTGAATGGTTGTAGAGATGTAGCCGTTCTTGAGTCTAATGGGTATGGGACTTCAGGCTCCTGTACCTCCTGTCCAATGGGAGCTGCGAGAAGATGCATGGCTCAGATGGTGAGGATCTTTGATGATAGATGTTGCTTTCTTAAGGCAGCACCTCATAGATACTATCAATGGTGGGGAGGGCTGTGCCCATGATGGATTGAGCCTACTGCTCTCTGCAGCTTTTTATGTTCCTCTCCATTTAAACTGCCATATCTGACCATGATGCAATCAGTCAGGATACATTCCACAGCTCATCGGTAAAAGTTTGCTTGAGCGTACGGTGCCATGCTGAACTTCCTTGACCTCCTGAGTAAATACAGGTGTTTGCACACTTACCTTGTGACACAAGTCCTCCCAGATTGAGGTCTGTCAATGAGGAAGTTGAGAGTCCAGTTGAAGAGAGAGGTCCAGAGGCTCAGGTCTAGAAGCTTGATAATGAGTTTGGGTAGGACACCAAGCTGTTGTCAATGAACAGCAGCCTGTATATATGTTCCTCTTGTCTAGATAGTCCAAAGTAAAATGAAGAGACATCACATCTTCTGTTGACATGTCGTGGCTATAGGTGCTATTTTTTTCCAGAGGAAAGAAATGTCCTCATTTGACCTTAAGGCAAGGAGCACACATACTGAGTTTTTGCAAAGTCAATTGCAGTCTTTAATGTATAGCTGTTTGGTAGCATTTTTCTAAGAGCCTTCATTGTCAGAGGTCACCTTTACTCACTGCTTAACATTTGCAAACTTGGCACATGACCATGATCTAAATAATTAAATGCAATTCAATGTAGAATTGCATCTAAATTGTACTAAGCCTCATAATGGCTAGCTGTCTCATCAGCATGATCCAAAGGAACTTGTAGAATGGGAGAATGTTTCAATTAAGATTTGAAATGCATTTTCATTGTAGATGGAGTATAATCAGAACTTTTATCCAATAATAAATGATGATTCAGCTTGCATTTACTTATTACTACTGTGATAGAATGGTGTCAGACAGCTATCAGTTCTTGTATATGCAATGGGATATCTCAGAGATATTCTGTTAAAAGGAAGTGTTACACGATTACCCTCATTTCATTATAAGTCATCATTTGGTTTGTTTATTGTTTAACTGTCACACAATTCCACCCTCTACTACAGAAGAGCTGTTTAAAGCATTGTAGTACTTGAGTGTGTTTGTGCTTTATAAAGCTAAACTTGGGGGGAGGATAAGGCAATGTTTCCAGGAACAGGCAAGCAATTTCAGCAGAGTGAGTTAGGTAGAATAGTCAGACCTGTGATCAAATAGAAGACTAGGCAATGGAACATCAATGAAATTATCTGGAAAGGTACTTATCATGTGTTGGAAAACATAAGATAAATGCCCATGTAGATCAAATGATTGTAGTAAGAGTCATACAGCTGGTAACAATTGATGATATGTCTGTGTATATATATCTGATGTAGATATAGAGTCACTTTATGTTTGAAAGATACATAGTAATAGTAGCTCAGTTTAAGGATTGCCAGATCCTCAGTTCGAGGAATGAATACAATGTTAAAGAAGTCAATGTTGGAGATAAGTACAAATCAAAGGGGCAAACTACTTTAAGCAGTCAATTAGACTAAGTCAGTAATGACTGTGTAGAACTATGAGAAGAGTTTAGTTTCTTCACTGAGGATCATCATTGAGGTAGATTTATATAGTTTTGTAATTAAATCATGGTCAGAGGATATATACTGTATATCATGTAACTTGTGTTCCTTCTTGAATTAAATTAAGTGAACATCATTATTTAAAGCTCATGCATCAGGGGTGTAAATCGGGGTGGCTAACCTTTTACATTCCATGTGTCAACTTTTTCACGCATGAGTTCAGATGTGCCATACAACTCTTGTACCCCCATTCAATTCTTGTAAAAATGTGTTAATATAGACATATTTAGCATTTTTACATGATATATTGATTTAATATAAGAACAAGATAAACACTGCTTACCTTAATGAGACTCTTAACAAATATATTTTGTCTTCTTTTCATTTCTTCCTATTTCTTAATCACATATACTTTCTGTAACTCAGACCCAAGCACTAGCTTCAGTTTTCCTGCTATTTTAGTGTTTTATAGAGTCTATTAAGATCAGGTCTTCTATTATGTGAGAAAGTGTTTTCACAAACAAAGCACAATGGTTTTCCTGACGGACCCCGCTATAAATAAGAACTCATTTTCCCATTGTTCATTGAATTCATGCTTACTATCACTTTCTGCTTTTCTTTTGCACTGTGATGGGTAATTGAATGTAAAAATGGCTTAATTTTTGAAAAAGTACAAAACTGCAAATGTTCACAAAGGACAAACAAAGCACAACTCCGTAGTGCACGAGTGTCAATTGTAAACTGACTGGCAAAAACCCACGATGCACCGCTGGTGCAGATGCTGGCGCCTCAGGATCAAACAAGTATCAAATGTGTATTGAACAGTTATGGAACAACTGCAGAACAAAAGTCCTTCTTTCCTAATTTGACTCATTGAACATTTTTAAAAATTAAAAACAGATTAATGTGAAAGAAGATTATTCACAAAAGATGTGCATGAAATAATAAAATCGCTAAAAATAATCGCTAAGTTTTAGATTTATTCTCAGTAAAACCCATTTCTAGCTCTAAGCTACTTGAATTCCTGTTATAGATTTTTTTCTGCAAATTGGTTTTTGGTTAATTCTTTTTGCATGAGTAGGCTTTTTTATTATTATAAAAATTATTATTATTATTATCTCTGGGTGCAATGCACCACTTTTGGTGCATGTGCCATAGGTTGGCCATCTCTGCTGTAAATAGAACTTGTCAGAATTCTGTAATATCTAAGGTCCATTTTAAGATATATTATACTTTATATTAGTGTGTGCAGCAGCTACCTGATTTGTCTGAAACTCTGTAGTTGTTAAAGAATTCAAAGCACATTTCTCAACTATAACAGCATGTTACCAGAAACTTCAGATCTTTTTCAACTCCTTCTATACTTCTGATGACAATTGATTATTGCAAGTTGCTTTATCAGTACCCTCCAGCATTCACTTTTGATTTCACACTGGTCTATTCGATTCTGACACCTGATCTTTTTATCTTCTTCCTGAGGGTTAACTCATTTTCATTAACTTTTGAACTGAGTAAAGTTAATGAAATATTTAACCCAGTGAACTTTAAACATTTGGAAAATAATGCTCATAAATGTTAAATCCATTCTTTATCTTCATGATCCATAAAGAATTGCTAGTGATAAATGTTAGAACAGGTTAAGTGGTCTATACCAGTTGCAGAGTTCCCATATGCTGCTGTAGCCATTGGAGTAGATGCAAACAAGGGAAGGGTTGAATGTTTCAATTGGTGGATATCTTGTGAATTGTTTCCTTCCTGCTCAGCTCAGTGCTGATGTACAAAAGTGAAATCTGCTCTAAGAAGCAGACTACTATACCATGCCTTTGCAGTGAGATACACACAATGGATGCTTTCTTAGGTGAAGGGGATCACAATGTGGTCTTTTGCTACTTTAGCTCATCCATTTCAAGGTTCGACATGCTGTGAATTCAATCAGAGATGCTGTCTGTGCACAATACTATTGTAACGTATAGTTATTTGAGTTACTGTCACCTTCTTGTCAGCTTGAGCTAGTCTAGCTATTTTCTTCTGACCTCTCATCAACAAGGCTTGTTCGCTCACTGGATGTCTTTCTGTTTATCACACCATTCTCTGTAAATTCCAGAGATGTGAAAATCCCAGGAAATCAGCAGTTTCTGAGATACTCAAACCACCCTGTCAGGTACATCATTCATTTCACAGTCAATTATCACTTCGATCACTTTCCTTCCCCACTCTGATGCTTGGTCTGAACAACAACTGAACCTCTTGACCACGTCTGCATAGTTTAATACATTGTTGCTGCCACGTGTTCTGCTGATTAGATATTTGCATTAATGAAATGTATCTAATAAAATGGCCACTGAATGTATATTTATGCAAATGCTTCTCCTGTAATCATTTTAAAGCAGTACCTTACATTGTTTATTTGAGCTTATGTAACAAATTTTGACAACCTCGTTAAACTATCTGTCAATTCTTCCCTTTGTAATTTCCATTGTAAATTATAAATTAGATGTGTAAACATTTTTGCCTGTTATTTCAACATCACACGTTGAAAATTAACATTTCCCAGAGCAATAAAAGATAATTTTCAGGTCTGAGTTCTATATTAATTTGCATTGAAAACTTTTGCATTAACTGGCAGGAGAATACAATGAGAAAAGTCATGGCTTATAGATTGTAATAGGACACAAATACTGAGCTTTGTAAACATTTGACAAATATGGGACATCTTTCTCCAACTTCAGTGGTATTTGAAGCAATTACTCTCTTACATTTTCCTTTACATGCTTCAAGGTGAATAAAAGAAAATACAGTAAGTAGAACATGTGGAACTGAGACCAGATGGTTGCTGAAATTGTAGTGCTTAGTTTGTATTGGCTGATTTCATTATTGGAACAAACATAGACATCTATAATGGAAAAAGCTGATAAAAATTCAAGATGTAATGTCTTGAATATATTGTAGATAAGATAGGTAAAATGGTAAATACATTACTTTCAGTAGATGAATGTTTGATTTAAACATTGTAGTGCCACTATTCATTTTCTGACCTATTTCTGTTCCTTATAAATAACTTCTAGTGCTTTAATACCTTGTAGCAATATAAATATTGAACCTTCTGTTGTTCTCAGAAAAACATTAGATATAAGGTCCTTTATTCCAAATTTAGAACTCCAATAGTTATACGAGAGTAGAAATTCATATCTTAGTTCTAATCACTTTGCGTTGTGATTAAAGAACCACTTAGGGATCAAAGCTATAGATGTAACAATCATTTATTCAATCAGCCTCATTACAAGCATTCATTCAGGGGAGATCAAGTGAAGAAATCTCCCCTGAAAATCAAAACACATCAAGCTTATTACATTTTGAATGAAACAATAATGCATGCAGATAGTTGACAGCCCATCAGATGTGACTTTAAACATTTTTTGATGGCCAGGTCGCTATTCAGGCATCTTCTCTGTCCAGAGATGGACAGAGAGGGCTACCTTTGCTCTCTTTATCTCGTCTATTCCATACACTTTAATTCTAAGACACATAGTATCCATGATGCTTTGTCCATTCATACTTAGACCACTTCATACAAAAGTTATTCTCATCCATATAATACATTCCACGCTTCACTCGAGATCTTGATCTATTGCTCTCTCTTAGCCTGATATCCATAAGACCATAAGGCAGAGGAGCAGAATTAAGCTATTCGGCACATCAAGTCTGTGCCACCATTTGACCTTGGCCTTTCCATTTCCCTCTCAACCCCATCCTCCTGTAATCTTTCACACCCTGACCTAACAAGAACCAGTCATTTACCTTAACTACACCCAATGATTTGGCCTCCACAGATACCTGTGGCAGTGGACTCCACAGATTAACCACCCTCTGGTTAAAGAAATTCCTCCTCATTGCCTTTCCAAATGGATGCCCACTATTCTGAAGTTGTTCCTAGACTGTTCCTAGACTCTCTCTCTATTGGAAACTTCCTTTTCATATCTATTATATCTAGGCTTTTCAACGTTCGATAAGTTTCAATGAGATCCCCCCTCATTCTTCTAAATTCCAACAAGCGGAGGCCCAGAGCCATCAAACGCTCCTCATGTAATAAGCCTTTTATTCCTGGAATCACTTTTGTAAACTTCCTTTGAACCCTCTCCAATGACAGTGCATCCTTTCTAAGATAATTACAATTTATGTATTACAATTACAATTTACCATTTACAATTTATGAAATTGAAACCATATTCGTATTTTATGTTTAGTTATTGCATTAGTCATTTGTTTATTCAGTTTAGTAAGTGCAAAGGGAAGCGAGGCCCCTAAAATAGAAGCCAATGAGAACCCCTGTACAGACTCGTGCACGAGGTTCACCCATGGTGGACATTGAATTTCATCCAGATCTTGCATCCAGAATGTTAAATATCAAATATTAATTGCCCAATAATAGAATCTTAAGTTCGGCCTTGCCAAACCGCCATCCTTGTTTGATTTCTGTAAGTACTTCTTACTTAACCTAGGATTTTTATTCTGCCATATATATGAAGAAATTTTAAAATCAATAATATCAAAAAAGGATTCAGAGATGAAGATTTGTACCACCTGATATAGATACAGAAATTTAGGTAAAATAATCATCTTAATATCATTAATTCTACCAATCAATGATAAGGATATTGGGGACCATTTAGTAAGCAGTTGTTTAACATGATCAATTAAGGGTAAAAAGTTAACTTTAAACAGATCCTTATGCTTCTTAGTAATTTTAACACTCGAATAAGTAAAGTAATCAGTAACCAGTCTAAATGGTGATTGTCTATAGATTGGAACGTGCATATTTAATGGGAAAAGCTCACTCTTGTTAATATTCAATTTAAAACCAGGAAAACTACTAAACTGAGCAAGTAGTGATATTACTGCAGGGATAGATTTCTCTGGGTTGGAGATATATAATAACAGGTCATCTGCATATAGTGATACCTTGTGTGTCCCATTCCTACGAATAATGCCAAATATATTGGGTGAATCACGAAGAGCGATTGCCAAGGGCTCCAAGGCAATATCAAATAGTAAGGGACTTAAAGGACAGCCCTGTCTAGTACCTCGAAAAAGCCTGAAAAAGGGGGAATCTCTGATTATTGGTAAGTACAAAAGCCAAAAAGAGAGTTGAACTTCAGATGCAATACAGTTTGTTATTAACATCCCCGATTGAAAATCAATTACTTGAATCTAAGAGTCAATTTTGTATGCATTATGATAAATCAGGTAAATTACTGGCCAACCAATTGAAAGTTGCTTCGGCTAAATGTCAGATTATTAAAGTTCATAAATGGGATGGTATTTTGACGGTTGACCATGATGAAATTAATAAGTATTTTCAAGAATTCTATACCTCTTTATACCAATCAGAATTTCCTAATGATTCTACCATAATGCATGAATTTTTAAGGGAATTGAATATTCTGAAATTACCACTTAATGAACATTTAGCATTAGATGCACCCATCATGGAAGAAGAAATAAAGAAAGCAATTTCTTTGATGAATTCTGGTAAAGCATCTGGTTTGGATGGAAATACAGTCAGCCCTCCTTATCTGTGGGGAATTGGTTCCAGGACCCCCCGCAAATACCAAAATTCACGGATGCTCAAGTCCTTTATTTAACATGTATTAGTGCGGTGGTCTTTAGGACCCAGCGGAAACCCGGACTTTATTTAACATGTTTTTGTGCGGTGGACATTAGGACCTGGCAGCGAAGCTCTGAATCTGCAGTGCTTCTGTTCACAAAAATAATCACGATCGCAATTGAAAATAAGGTGGAAGTAATAAAGTGATCGGAAAGAGGTGAAATGCCATCAGTCATTGGAAAAGCGTTAGGCTACAGTCGGTCAACGATCGGACCAATTTTAATTGAGAATGTGAAAGGCCCTGCCCTACAATTATTACTAAGCAATGCAGTGGTTTAATTATTGAAATATGTATGTTTCTGAAGTGTCTTATATGCATAGAAAGGTAAAATTTGTACTATATGCTAAGAAAAACATTTGACTAACTGACGCTAAATTATACTGGATGTACCTGTTCCGACTTTAAATCCGACTTAAAGATGGACTCAGGAATGGAACTCATTCATAACTCGGGGACTGCCTGTACTTTAAAGTCATTTCTAGATTACTTATAATACCTAATACAATGTAAATGCTATGTAAATAGTTGTTATACTCTATTGTTTACCGAATAATGACAAGAAAAAATAGTCTGTATTTGCTCAAGCAACGAGTACTGGAGAGAGAACTTACGGGTTTTCCAGATCTGTAGTTGGTTGAATCTGCACATATGGAATCTGTGGAAAAAATTTTTCAAATCTACTTTCTCCTTGGTTATGTAGAATCTTTAAGGTTGCCTTATTTGTAGGTAAATTACCACGATCCTTTTATAACACATCTATTCCTTTAATTTCTAAAAAAGATAGAGACCCCACTGAATGTGCATCATATAGACTTATATCTTTGTTGAATGTGGACTCCAAAACTTTTTCCAGAATATTGGCAATTAGGTTGGAAAATGTATTGCAACAAATTGTCTCTGATGACCAGACAAGATTTATTTAAAATCGTTATTCGTAGTTTAATGTTAGGAGGTTAATGAACATTGTATATACTTCTTCATCTAAAACTCCAGAATGTGTTATTTCGCTTGACGCCGAGTAGGCATTTGATAGAGTTGAATGGGATTATTTATTTAACACGCTTGAGAAACTTAATTTTAGCCCAAAATTCATATCTTGGATTAAATTGTTATCATTTACAATTGGTTCCAACATCTTCCCAACCACTGAGGTCAGGCTAAATGGCCTACAATTTCCTTTCTCTCTTCTTGAAGAATGGAGTGGCATTTGTTATTACTGTGTTGTGATTTTTATCTTTGATATTTTATTCACAAATATTTTGTTAACTTTAAAATTACTCAACAGTTTTTTTATTTACATAAATTGCATAGTTTTTAAATATCTGAATAACCTCATGGAGATTTAACGCTGGATATTTACAGCTGCCAAAGGTATAGAACATTTATCATAGCTTTTCATGTGCAGATTCAACCAACTACAGATCTGGAAAACCCGTAAGTTCTCTCTCCTTCACTACTGAAAGCCTAGACACCAGATTCTGGAGTCCTGTATGCTTAAGTCAAGCAGGATTGAATCTGATTGTCCAAAGGGAATAAGAACTGAAATGGATGGATCCTGATTACTGCTTCTGGAGAGGGAATTGACACTGGCAGGATCAAGCTCAATGTGATAGCAAATTCAAAAGCACTAGATATAACATTGTAATTATAAGGCTGTGGTGATCATATTGTGATTTGCTACATGAAGAACATGTGTAGTAAAATGGGAGCAACGTGTCTCTTTATCATGTCATATGCACCCTTCTAACTGAAGCAAATTATTGCAAAATTACTCTATTGTTTTGATAGTGATGGTCAGGAACAATGATAATAAGTAATGCGGCAGCACAATAATGTAGTGGTTAGCACAGTGCTTTACAGTTGCAGCTCACAGTCAGGTTTATTATCACCGGCATGTGACGTGAAACTTGTTAACTTAGCAGCAGCAGTTCAATGCAATACATAATCTAGAAGAGAGAGAAAAATAATAATGATAAATAAAATAAAACATAATAATAAATAAACAAGTAAATCAATTACATGTATTGAATAAATTATTAAAAATGTGCAAAAACAGAAATACTGTATATTAAAAAAAGTGAGGTAATGTCCAAAGCTTTAATGTCCATTTAGGAATTGGATGGCAGAGGGGAAGAAGCTGTTCCTGAATCACTGAGTGTGTGCCTTCAGGCTTCTGTATCTCCTGCCTGATGGTAGCAGTGAGAAAAGGACATGCCCTGGGTGCTGGAGGTCTTTAATAATGGACACTGCCTTTCTCAGACACTAAAGATGTCCTGGGTACTTTGTAGATTAGTGCCCAAGATGGAGCTGACTAGACTTACAACCTTCTGCAGCTTCTTTCAGTCCTCCTGTACCAGACAGTGATGCAACCTGTCAGAATGCTCTCCACAGTAGAACCATAGAAGTTTTGAGTGTATTTGTTGACATGCCAAATTGTTTCAAACTCCTAATGAAGTATAGCCAGTGTCTTGCCTTCTTTATGACTACATCGATATGTTGGAACCAGGTTAGATCCTCAGAGATCTTGACATGCAGGAACTTGAAGCTGCTCACTCTCTCCACTTCTATCATTCGGGGTTCACTTGCCACCACCATCTGTAAGGAGTTTGTACCTTCTCCTCATGATCGCTTGAGTTTCCTCTGGGTGCTCTGGTTTCCTCACACATTCCAAAGACTCTTAGTTAGGGTTAGTAAGCTGTGGGCATGTTGTGTTGGCACTGGAAGTGTGGCAACAATTATAGGCTGCCAAGCATAATCCTCACTGATTTGGTTTGAGGAAAACAACAGATTTCATTGCATGATTCAATGTACCTGTGGTAAATGAAGCAAATATTAATCTTAATCTTTCAGTTTTCTGTTAATCTTTCCGGTCATATATTCTTAGCAGTAAAAATGGTAAAAAATGTCCTTCATACAAAGATGAAAGATGGATTGAATTTGGAAACTGTTTGTAATTTGGAATTTGGAATCTGATTGTATTTGCTTTGATCTAAAAAGTATTCTTCCTATTTTGAATGTTTGAAGATCAAAGCTTGAATTTCTGGCAAAACATATATTTCATTTGGTATTGTGGAGAAAAGTTAGAGAAACTTTCAGTGGAAAATTGCATGGTTAAAAGCAGTTTGATATTTTTTCCACTTCGTAATGAATTGAAGTAAATTCCAATGCTTTTCCCAGATACCCATTTCAGAGGACTTTTTCTGATGAAGTAACTTTTTAACACTTATTTTTAATTTGATGCATGTTACTGAAGTGAGATGTACAATAAAATTGGGATTTATTTGCTGTGTTTGTGAGTGTGGTTTGTATATTTTTATTATTTTTAGTGATATAACTTTCCTCCAGCTTTATACCATAGCCTAAGGTAGAAGGAGTCAATTTTAGAAAACCTAGCACATTTATTTTTCCTACATTTACACATTTAGTCCAGCGGTCATGGACCATACAAATCCCTTTTTTTGTAGAAGATGGTGTCTAGGACCTCCAGAAGTGGTCCAAAGTATGGAGTGATTGATAATTTCATGGCCTAAGGTAGAAGGAGATTAGTTATTAACTTCAAACTTTCTGCATTTTCATTCAGAGTTGAACTGCATGTGCAGTATAACTCATCTCCTTTTACCTTAGGCCACGAATTTATCAATCACCCCTGCTGTGGACCACCTGGAGGTCCAAGACGCTCTCATTACATGCACGTGCAGTTCAACTCTTTGAGTGATAATGCAGAAAGTTTGTAATTAATAGTTCATCTCCTTCTACCTTAGGCTACGAATTTATCAATCACCCCTGCTGTGGACCACTTCTACAAAGAAGGGATCCGTATGCCCCACGACCGCTGGACTAAGTAGGAGGGGACTATGTTGAAAAATAAATGTGCTAGGTTTTCTAAAATTGACTCCTTCTGTCTTAGGACACGAACTTATCAATCACCCCTCGTATTATTTAAAACATTACAAAATTACTGAACTCCAACAAGTATGTAAAAAAAACTTTTAAGAAAGTAGTTAGCTTTCTTCTTCTGTTTGGGCTAAGCTAGTTCTCCGTTTCTGCATCTGTTTTCATAATTTGACTTGAAAAGTAGATCATATGATAATATCCTCTTTATTTGAATCTTGGATCCCTCAGATCTGTATTAGACTGGAATATGAATGTTGAAAGTTAGATTTTAAATTTTTCAAAATGAATCATTTTAATTTTGGCTGAGAGAGAGAGTACAAATTTTGGCTGAGAGTACAAATCCCTTGGCTCCATAAAGTATGAGGATTATTGGGCTATTTCTTGTCTGATTGCCATCATGAGTTGCTGCAAATTCTGTGCCATCAGAAGTTTTCCCAACGGAATATTCAACAGGGGCTTCATATAAAACAAGAGTTCTGCTGGCTAGAATTATTGACTCACTGAGAATCACTTGAACTGTATGTCATCTCACTGTATATCTCATTACTGTTAGCCAGGTCTTGTTTCAGCAACTGAGCTCTGTATTTGTTACAAGTGGTTGCAAAATGCTTTAGAACACTCTGTTAATAAGTGATATCCTATACGAACAAAGTATTTTTATGGGCCTACAGTTCATAGAACTACAGGAGGCGTAAGTTCGCCCAGCAACTGGAGAAAGTTCTAAGAAGGCCTTTTGTCAGCATTAGGGAAATTATTGGATAAATTCTCAAGGGAAAGGATTCATGTATATTTTGTAAGGTTGGGGTTGATAATTAATTAATAGGCATCCGTTAGTCTTGAGGGACCACGGATTTGCGCCTTGGAAAGTTTCCACAGCAGAGGCCTGGGCAGGATTGTATGGGAGACCGGCAGTTGCCTGTGCTGCAAGTCTCCACTCTCCATGCCACTGATGTTGTCCAAGGGAAGGGCAAGGGCCGATATAGCTTGGCACCGGTGTCGTCGCAGAGCAATGTGTGGTTAAGTGCCTTGCTTAAGGACACAACACACTGCCTTAGCTGAGGCTTAAACTAGCGACCTTCAGATCACTAGACCAA